>NC_083874.1:58989223-61817973 GCF_032452875.1 Bos javanicus | reverse complement strand
GGTTTCTCTGTTTCCTCTCCTAGAAGTCTTTTTCCTAGCTCTGGCTATTAAGGGTCTATCAATCCTTCTAGGTCCTGCCAAATAAATATTAAGGATTTGGGTTGCAGGGGTCTGACACAAGTAGCCAATTTCTTAACCTCTCTAATTGTCCATTTTCTTCCCTATAAAAAGAACATTAATGCTGTCCAGGTCCATGGGGAACTTTTAGTTAGGTGATACATATGAAGCTCTAAGCACAGTGCGTTCTACAGAATAAATACTAAATAAACCTTAGCTCTTACTGGCATCACACTTCTTTTACAAAGCTGTACTTGGTCTCACCATCAAATGGACTTTCCCACCTTCCAGGGCTCTCCCTATTCGAGTGGACATTTAGCCATTCCATTTCTAAGTCTGTCTTCACACTTGATAATGACCTCCTGAGGGTCAGGGATCCGCTAATTTATTTCTGCATGCCTCAGAGTGTCCCCAGCACAGTGCCTAGAACTGAACTGAATGTAAGGAGAATAACACACTGTTCTCCATTTGGAGGCGCTGAGAAGGAAAGAGAGCCACTTATATGGAATTAGAAGACAGCTTTGGATTCCACCTTGGCACTCACTGGTTGGTGAGAATCCATACACATCCCCCAGTTTCCTTATGGATAAAATGAGGAAAATACTACTACCAGCCTCACAAGGTTGGGGTGAGCTTCTGTGTACCACATAACCACAGATCCCCCAACTCATCCCAAAAGCAAAATAGTAAGAACTTTCTAGTTGTTTTTTTGAATCTTAGTTTGCCTTCTCAGAGTAGCTGGCCTCCCCCTTGTGGAAAAAATTCAGATTGCATTCTATGAGTCTGTAAAGAATCTGGGAGCCAGAGTTTATCTCAGCAATGTTTATATCATTGAAAACCTGAAAACCAACCAGGCCTTCCAATAGGAGGTGGCCCTAGTGGTAAAGAACCCACCTGCCAATGCAGGAGATGTAAGAGACCAAGGTTTGACCCCTGGGTTGGGAAGATCCCATGGAGAAGGACATGGCAACCCACTCCAGTATTCTTGCCTGGAGAATCCCATAGACAGAGGAGCCTGGAAGGCTACAGCCCATAGGACTGCACAGAGTTGGACACGACTGAAGCAACTTAGCACGCACGCACACCATACAAAGGGAAATAATCTAGCCATTTGAATATAATGAAATAGATGTCTAGGGGACACTTCCAAGTAAAACTCCAATTATTAACATATAAACGTTGTACAATTTTGTGTCTACACACATACATTAAATGTTAATAGTGCTTATGTTGGATAGTGAAATTCAGTTGTTTTTCACTTGGGGTTCACCTGGAGTTAACCCCAAATATGTGAATCCCATTGAGAGGCAGTGAAAGTCCAAATCCTGCGACCCCATGGACTATACAGTCCATGGAATTCTCCTGACCAGAATACTGGAGTGAGTAGCCAAACCCTTCTCCAGGGGATCTTCTCAACCAAGGGATCAAACTAAGTCTCCCACATTGCAGGCAGACTCTTTACCAGCTGAGCTACCAGAGAAACCCATTGATAAGGGGATCCCAAGATAAATGAAAACAGATCAATATGTGCTCCCTGGGCCTGCGGCATGCAGACAGCCCAGACAGGAAAGGGTGGAATGGAAAGCCAAGGGGAATAAAGGATCTTAGGCTGGAGTTCTGGGAGCCTCTCAGAAGTGGGCCGATGGGGGCTGTGTATCCACTGTTCTTGGCCAGGCTGATCTGAAGTCCTGAAACTGACCCTTTGTTCCCAGCACCAGCCAGACATACAGCCAAAGACAAAATGCCAAAACCATCCAGGCCTTGCTGGAGACACTGGTGAGTAAGTGTATCCTCTGAGGCTCTAGTCTAGACTGGGGGAGCACCAGAGCGTGAAAGGGGACCGATGTGGTAAGTGTTGGAGACCAGGAGCACTTTTGGAGCTCCGGGGACAGAAAGAGCCTCCCAGGGGTTCAGGGGCAGGGAAGGTTCCTGGAAGAGGTTGCAAATAAGTTGCATACACATTTGTTCAGCATTTTACCCAGGAATTTTCAATGATTCAGCACCCAAGGACCACCTAATGGATAGCCAGAACATACGAAGACTGTACTTTTTAAGTTTTTTGTTAGTTAGTACTTAAAATTTAAACGATATAGGAAGTAATACTCTTATATCAGTGAAAGGGACAAAACTACTTTTAGTCTTCAACCAAAGTGTATATATCTGGCTCCATGGGGGAAGGTCAGTTTTACTTCTGGTTGTTCTCTTTTCTTTTTCCTTCTGCTACATTAGAAAAATATGAACTTAAAACTGTAGGTCATCAGTTACTGTGGAAAACGGTATGGTGGTTCCTCAAAAAATGAAACACAGAATTACCACATGACCCAACAATTCCACTGTTACATATATACCTGAAAAAATCCGAAGCAAGGACCAAACTTGTGCTCTTAACCGTTGAGCCATACTACCTTCGCGGCTGTTCAAAGACAGAAACTTTTAAACTTGAATGATAAAAGCTGATTCCAATAGTACCAGAGGGTAAGTGAATGTCAAAACTGACAGTTACATTCAGTGACTTAGAAGAGAACAGCCATTTAGGGAGCCATGAAAATACGAGGCAAGCTGAAGTGTAGGTGCTTGGCGTCTTCATTGCAAACAGAACCTCATTCCCCATTAAACAGGAAGTGTGATCTTGGAGTTCTAAGTCACAGACGTGTACAAGCAGCAGAGTTAGGCTACTCTCCAGAGTTTATGACAAAGTGTCCTCCTGCCCTTTGCTTATGTCCAAAACACTGAGAAACCAAGATAATATCTGCAAGCCTGGGAAATCTTGTACAGCTCATTCCCAGAATGCAAGGGTGGTCCAACATTCATGAATCAATGTAATTCATCCTATTAACAGACTAAATCAGAAAAACTATGAGATCAAGATATGAGGCAAAAAATGTATTCAACAAAATTCAACACCAATATATGATAAATAAACTAAGAACTGAAGAGAAATGGCACATCCAGATGATGGAATATTATTCAGCTCTAAAAAGAAATGACCTGTCAAGTCTTGAAAAGACATGGAAGGAACTTCAGTGTATATTGCTTAGTGAAAGAAGCCAATCTGAAAAGGCTATATACTGTATGCTGCTAAGTCACTTCAGTTGTGTCCGACTCTGCGACCCCACCAGGCTCCTCTGTCCATGGGATTTTCCAGGCAAGAACACTGGAGTGGGTTGCCATTGCCTTCTCCCATATACTGTATGATTCCAACTATATAACATTCTGGAAAAGGTGAAACTATGGAAGCAGTAATAAAGATCAGTGGTTGCAAGGGGTTAGAGGGAGGGAGAGAAGCAATGGCAGAGAATAAACAATTTTATAGGTGGGTAAATATATTCTGTATGATGTCGTAATGGTAGATACATGTCATTATACATTTGTAGAAACCTGTAGAATATACGGCAGCAAGAGTCAACCATTATAGAAACTAGGGACTTTTGAGTGATTATAATGTGTTCATGTAGCTTTATCAATTGTAATAAATGTACCACTCTGGTAGGATGTTAATACTATTGGATGCTGTGCCTATGTAGGGAAACTCTGTACTTTCTTTTCAGTTTTGCTGTGAACCTGAATTTGTCTAAAGAATCAAGTCTATTAAAAATGACAGGCACATCCATACAATGGAGTGTTATCCAGTGACAAAAAGAAATGAGCTTGTTTTCACAAAAACTTATGACTTTTTAAAATTTGTTTTTTAATTGAAGGATAATTGCTTATGACTCTTAAATGCATATTATTAAATGAAAGAAGTCATTCTGAAAAGGCAACTTGCTGCTGCATGATTCCATTTGTATGACATTATGAAAAAGGAAAAACTATACAGAGAGTAAAAACATCAGTGGTTTTCAGGGATGTTAAGAGAGGAGGAGAGAGTTGAATAGGTGAAGCACAGTGGTTTTTTAGGGTGTTAAACTATTTTGTATCATGCTATTAATTATTCATGTATTATATTAATACCATACTTAATATTAATATCATGATACTATAATGATGGATATACATGGCACTATGAAATTGTCAAAACCCATAGAAACTTTACAGCAAAAACCTTGAACATTATGTTCAATTTAAAGAAATAATTTATGCAGTAGAGGGAATCTCATAATGGAATTTAAACTTTGATAAAATAGTGTATTATACATTTATGAAATAACCTCACCATACAAGGTGAGAGGAAAAGGGATTGACCCAGTTATCTTGGGAAATGAGTGAAGTGAGACTAGAGTCAAGTAAACTACATACAAGCACTGTACTCTGGTTGCTGAACTTGCTTTCCACAGGCATTCAGGTTAGTCGTCCTGAAGCTGCTACACATGTATTTTGGAACCGAATAATTAAATAAATGAAGGGCAGATGGTGAAAGCCAGGAGTGAGAAATTACTGTTAAGCTAGTGGGGACGGCTAGAATGACCTACATGATATTGGATTAGATCTGGAGATGTCAGTATGAAATGATGTTTAGCTTAATGCAGACTCAGATGAGTGCATATAGAGAGATGTATAGGTATGCTTATATGCATGGGTTAATATAAACATATATGTTTCTTTGCTCTCTCAGCTGGGAGGGCCACAAATGGACACTCCAATAGCAGCAAGCATACTCAGTGCTCATATCTTGCCTTTGTTTTTATATAACAGCTTTATTGAGATTTAATTCACATACATATAATTCACCTATTTAAAGTGTACATTTCAAAGTTTTCCAAAGCAGCTGCACCATTTTGCATTTCTATCAGCATTGTAGAGTATGAGTGTTTCCAGTGTCTATACATCCTTTCCAACAGTTACTGTTGTCCATCTTTCCAATTACAGCTGTCTTTGTGGGTATGAGATGGTATTTCACTGGGGTTTTGATTTGTATTTCCCTGATGGCTAATGATGGTCAGCATCTTTTCATGTGCTTATTTGTTATTTGTATATTTTGTTTGAAATAATGTCTCTTCAGATCCTATGTCTGTTTTTAAACTGAGTTATTTTTCTTTTCAATGGGAGTTCTTTATATGCAGTCACATTGTGAGGCACTGTGGGGTTAGGGCTTCAACGTATGGATTTGGGGGGACAATTAACAGTTGTAAGAGTGGGTAATTTAGCCCCCCAAAACAACTATTTAAATTATAATAAGTGTTATAAGAGGCCATGGCTGTTTTCTTTTGCTCACTCTCCCATGATATCTATCTCATATTTATATACTTTATGTAAATAACAATACATTTACATACTCTATCATTGATCAAGAAGTAGCAGAAGTCCTTTATGTTTGCAAAAGAAAATAACAGGAAAAAAGTTTATTTTATACTTTAGAGTTCTTTAGGATGCCTATGTTTCATTACAATTCATACTTCATTAAAAGAAAGAAAAAAAAAAAATAGGGAATTCCCTGGCAGTCCAATGGTCAGGACTCGGCACTTGCACTGCTCTGGCCCGAGTTCAGTCTCTAGCTGGGGAACTAAGATCCTGCAAGCCATGCAGCATGTCCTAGATAAGTAAATAAACCCTGACACAGGTGACCACGACAACCCACACACAGGGTTGAAGAAGCCACTGTGGGAGAATGTCCCCTGGGTCCTCCAGACCTCACTGAGAGAAAACCATAGATTTGCACTAAGATTTAGCTACAAGAATATTTGTTGTAGCACTTTTTAACAAACTGAAAGTTGGAACAAATTAAAGAACTGATTAAACAAATAGATATATACCCCCCAAATAAATTTGTAATCATCAAAAATGATGTTGCCAAATATTTATCAAAATGTAAATGGTGGTTGAGTATACATCAACATCAGTACACCTTCTCTGACCCTCTAGTCATGCCTTCTTTGGACTCTAACCAGGGCTATAGGAATAGAGACAGGCTAGAGTTTGAAGGTAGGATGCACAATATCAGGTTCTCAGCAGGACCCAGGAACTGGCAAGGACATCAGTAGTCTTGGAAATACAGTGTACCCATGGTGAGACTCATTCAGCAGTCTCTCTGGAATGTTCCCCAGGAAAACTGAGGTGCAGGTCCCTGTGGTTTCAGCTGAGGAGGAGCAGAGTTCAGTTAAATGCTGTGTTTTAGATTGGGAGATGTTGTAAGAAATAGGAGAGTTGAAGACAAATATCTGGGCTAGGATTTACCTGCTGGCTATTTGACCTTGGACAAGTCACTTCACCTTACTGAGCCTCAGTAAAACTGGAAATAATACCTGTGTTGTACTAGTTACTTTATCCCTTCCCCCTTTTAAAAAATTAAGGTAACAAATGCTGCTGCTACTGCTGCTAAGTCGCTTCAGTCATGTCCGACTCTGTGTGACCCCATAGACGCCAGCCCACCAGGCACCCCCATCCCTGGGATTCTCCAGGCAAGAACACTGGAGCGGGTTGCCATTTCCTTCTCCAATGCATGAAAAGTGAAAGTGAAGTCGCTCAGTCGTGTCCGACTCCTAGCGACCCCATGGACTGCAGCCTACCAGGCTCCTCCGTCCATGGGATTTTCCAGGCAAGAGTACTGGAGTGGGGTGCCATTACAAAGCAACCTAATTTAAAGTAGGAATGTATGTGGGTGCACACATTCATACTAACTGTTCCCTCTGCCCAGCACACTTCCACTATTTCATTAAGACTTTCCTCAAAGATCAAGGAGGCCTCCCTGCCTACCTAATCTAAACTTAACCCTCTCCCCATTTCCCTTACCCCATCTACTTTTTCTTTGTGTACCATGCATCACCTCTACTATACTATGTAACTTACTGACATATTGTGCTTACTGTTTATTGACTACTTACTAAAAGTAAAATTTCATAAAGGTAAGGGTTTTTGTCTGATTAATGTTGTATCCCCAGAACCAGGAAGAGGGTTTGGCTCATAGATGTTAGTCATTGAAAAAAATATATATGTAGCTGTAATATGTTTCATGAATCTTCTGGTGGCTCACAGGTTAAAGTGTCTGCCTGCCAAGCGGGAGACCTGGGTCGGGAAGATCCCCTAGAGAACAAAATGGCAACCCACTCCAGTATTCTTGCCTGGAGACTCCCATGGACAGAGGAGCCTGGTGGTCTACAGTCCACGGGGTCGCAGAGTCAGACACGACTGAGTGACCTCACACACACAATATGTTTCATAAAACAATGCTTATCACATGGGATACATATGTGATACTTTACAGTATTTTATTTTTTTAAATGGTCACATACAAGATTCCATTTATATGATGTTCCAGAAAGGCAAAATTAACCTATAAAGATACAAATTGGAAAATTGGTTGTTTCTCAGCATGTGGGGGAAAGGATTGATTGGAAAGGGGCAGAACTTTCTGGGGATATTAAAATGTCTTGCATTTTGATGGCATGGTATACAACAAATTTTACGTTTTATTCTCTGTGAGTTACATTTAAATTTTAACCCAACTTTTAAAAAGAACTGGCAAATAAAAAATATTAGTCTTAACAAAGATTTCATCCCTCTTACTGTTGTACTGGGTTTCAACCCATAGTTTAAAAAACTGACTTACGGGTTGCTGTGGAGTTAAGGCTAGACAGCATTGGTAAGGCAGGTAGCACTCCACTTGTATCTGGTCCCATCACTTCATGGCAAATAGATGGGGTAAAAAATGGAAACAATATTTTCCTGGGCTCCAAAATCACTGCAGACTGTGACTGCAGCCACAAAATTAAAATACCCTTGCTCCTTGGAAGAAAAGCCATGACAAGCCTAGACAGCATATTAAAAAGCAGAGATATCACTCTGCCACAAAGGTCCCTCTAGTCAAAATTATGGTTTTCCAGTGGTCATGTATGGATGAAAGTTGGACCATAAAGAAGGCTGAGCATGGAATAGAATTGTGGTACTGGAGAAGATTCTTGGGAGTCCCTTCCACAGCAAGGAGATCAAACTAGTCAATTCTAAAGGAAATCAATCCTGAATATTAACTGGAAAGGCTGATGCTGAAGCTCCAATCCTTTGGCCACTGGATGGGGAGGGCAGACTCATTGGAAAAGACTCTGATGCTGGGAAAATAGAGGGCAGGAGGAGAAGGTGGCAAGAGGATGAGATGGTTGGATGACATCACTGACTCAGTGGACAAGAGTTTGAGTAAACTCTGAGAGATAGTGAAGGACAGGGAAGCTTGGCATCCATGGGGTCGCAAAGAATCCAACAGGACTTCAGTTCAGTTCAGTTACTCAGTCGTGTCCGACTCTTTGCAAACCCATGGACTGCAGCACGCCAGGCCTCCTTGTCCATCACCAACTCCTGGAGTTTACTTAAACTCATGTCCACTGAGTCGGTGATGCCATCCAACCATCTTATCCTCCATCGTCCCCTTCTCCTCCTGCCTTCAATCTTTCCCAAATTCAGGATCTTTTCAAATGAGTCAGTTCTTTGCATCAGGTGGCCAAAGCATTGGAGTTTCAGCTTCAGCATCATCCTTCCAATGAATATTCAGGACTGATTTCCTTTAGGATGGACTGGTTGGATCTCCTTGCAGTCCAAGGGACTCTCAAGAGTCTTCTCCAACATCACAGTTCAAAAGCATCAATTCTTGGTGCTCAGCTTTCTTTATAGTCCAACTCTCACATCCATACATGACTACTGGAAAAACCATAGCCTTGACTAGATGGACCTTTGTTGGCAAAGTAATGTCTCTGCTTTTTAATATGCTGTCTAGGTCAGTCATAGCTTTTCTTCCAAGCAGTAAGCATCTTTTAATTTCATGGTTGCAGTCATCATCTGCAGTGATTTTGGAGCTGCCCCCCAAATAAAGTCTGTCACTGCTTCCATTGTTTCCTCATCTATTTGCCATGAAGTGATGGGACCAGATGTTGTGGTCTTAGTTTTCTGAATGTTGATCTTTAAGCCAACTTTTTCACTCTCCTCTTTCACTTTCATCAACAGGCTCTTTAGTTTTTTGCTTTCTGCCATAAGGGTGGTATTATTTGCATATCTGAGGTTATTGATATTTCTCCCAGCAATCTTGATTCCAGCTCGTGCTTCATCCAGCCCACCATTTCTCTTGATGTACTCTGCATACAAGTTAAATAAGCAAGGTAACAATATACGGCCTTAACGTACTCCTTTCCCTATTTGGAAACAGTCTGTTGTTCCATTGTTCCATGTCCAGTTCTAACTATTGCTTCCCAACCTGCATACAGATTTCTCAAGAGGCAGGTCAGGTGGTCTGGTATTCCCATCTCTTTCAGAATTTTCCACAGTTTGTGGTGATCCACACAGTCAAAGGCTTTGGCATAGTCAGTAAAGCAGAAATAGATGTTTTTCTGGAACTTTCTTGCTTTTTTGATGATCTAGTGGATATTGGCAATTTGATCTCTGGTTCCTCTGCCTTTTCTAAAACTAGCTTGAACATGTGGAAGTTCACAGTTCAGGTACTGCTGAAGCCTGGCTTGGAGAATTTTAAGCATTATTTTACTAGGGTGTGAGATGAATGCAATTGTGTGGTAGTCTGAGCATTCTTTGGTATTGCCTTTCTTTGGGATTGGAATGAAAACTGACCTTTTCCATCCTGTGGCCACTGCTGAGTTTTCCAAATTTGCTGGCATATTGAGTACAGCACTTTCACAGCATCATATTTCAGGATTTGAAATAGCACACTGGAATTCCATCCCCTCCCTTAGCTTTGTTCGTAGTGATGCTTCCTAAGGCCCACGTGACTTTGCATTCCATGATGTCTGGCTCTAGGTGAGTGATTATACCATCGTGATTATCTGGGTTGTGAAGATCTTTTTTGTATAGTTCTTCTGTGTATTTTTGCCATCTCTTCTTAATATCTTCTGCTTCTGTTAGGTCCATACCATTTCTGTCCTTTATTCAGCCCATCTTTGCCTGAAATGTTCCCATGGTATCTCTGATTTTCTTGAAGCGATCTCTAGTATTTCTCATTCTATTGTTTTCCTCTATTTCTTTGCATTGATCACTGAGGGAGGTTTTCTTATCTCTCCTTGCTATTCTTTGGAACTCTGCATTCAAATGGGTATATATTTCCTTTTCTCCTTTGCTTTTCACTTCACTTCTTTTCACAGCTATTTGGAAGGCCTCCTCAGACAGCCATTTTGCTTTTTTGCATTTCTTTTTCTTGAGAATGGTCTTGATCCCTGTCTCCTGTACAATGTCATGAACCTCCGTCCATAGTTCATCAGGCACTGTCTATCAGATCTAATCCCTTGAATCTATTTGTCACTTCCACTGTATAATCATAAGGGATTTGATTTAGGTCATACCTGAATGGTCTAGTGGTTTTCCCTACTTTCTTCAATTTAAGTCTGAATTTGGCAATAAGGAGTTCAAGATCTGAGCCGCAGTCAGCTCCCGGTCTCATTTTTGCTAACTGTATAGAGCTTCTCCATCTTTGGCTGCAAAGAATATAATCAATCTGATTTTGATATTGACCATCTGGTGATGTCCATGTGTAGAGTCTTCTCTTGGGTTGTTGGAAGAGGGTGTTTGCTATGACCAGTGTGTTCTCTTGGCAAAACTCTATTAGCCATTGCCCTGCTTCATTCTGTACTCCAAGGCCAAATTTGTCTTAACTTACTGACAAATTTGCCAGTAGGACTCACTGACTGAACAACTCCACCAGCAACATTTCAGACATTCAGTAAAGCTTGGTTTTCTTTTCACATCCCTGAGTGCGCTTCTCAACATGGAGTCAAACATTTGTGTGCCCTGGCTACCACAGGTTGCTCTCTGGGGTGCCACACCTGCAGAGCTCCCATATCTCCCAATCCCAGGAGCCCACTCACCTGGGACTCACGAACTCGGGCTGGGAAAGGTCCTGGTAATGAACACTGAACTAATAAGCCACCACCAACCGGAAGAGTTCAAGAAAGGTCAAAAGGAGACAACATATGTTCCGACCACCTCCCAGAATCCTTGCTGGCACCCATCTTGGCTGAACAAGGCTTGCACCACCAGGAAGGACTCTGAGTTAGAATGATTGGCTAAAGACAACCTGGAAACTAATCCCATCACCATAAAACCTGAGACTGCAGAGTCACATGGCAGAGCTGTTCTCATGGGTTCCCTTAAACTACTGCTCTCCACCCGGGAGCCCTTTCTCAATAAAATCTCTTGCTTTGTCAGCCTATGTGTCTCTTTGAACAATTCATTTCCGAGTGTTAGACAAGAGCCCAGTTTTGGGTCCTGGAAGGGGTCCCCCTTCCTGCAACAGGTCCATGCCTCTACCCCAAAGCCTGGCTGAGCCCCATTGTTCACCACGGCTCCCTCACACCCATGCCATCTTTCTCCACACAGCTCAACCTCCAGCCCCGAGGAAGGCCAGCTAAGTGAGCAGCTTGACCCCTCTTGACTCAGTCCTGTCTGGGGGCCACGATCATCAGGACCTGGAGGGCACACAGGCACAGAAGAAGCCGCCACGCGCGGGGATCTCTAGAGCAAGTTTCCTCCAATTGCAAACTACATCTCCCAGAATGCCCGCGCTGCCGTGCTGCACATGCGCAACAAGAGGCCAGGGGGCGCCTGAGGGGTGGTCCCGGCTAGTTCTGTCTCTTTTCAGCCTGCTTCCGCGCCTGAGTCTCCCCGGAACAAGACACACGCGCAGTGCCCTGGCAACCTCGCGGACTTACTCTATTTTAAGAATTCTCCCGGAAGGATCACATTTCACTAGAAATTTGAGGACTTAACTCTGGAATTTGAGTTTGAGTCCAAGGCCTTTCGTTGTGGGCCTGTGAGTATGAAGTTACAAAATGAGAGATACATTTTAGAGGCTTCCTTAAAATGCCTGCAAATAGAAGCTAACAATGGTTGAAGTTAGTACTGAGCGAGTGGGATAATCGCTAAGAACATACACACACAAATTTATATTGATTACACAAATATGATGACCAAGCGCTAACTCGCCTGAGTAATATTTAAAGAGAAAAATTTGAGAATGCTTGGAGAAAGTTTTCCTCTTCAGGGCAGTTCAATATTAATCAAGATGTGTTACCAGTCCTTTGGAGACAGCAGCAAGAAGGTCCACTTCAGAAGTAAAGGAAGCACCTGGTTGCACCGCTCCATTCTTTCACGGAAGAATGGAGAGGTTCAACCTGGTATTGTAGGGCACACGTGGAGCACAGTTCTCCAGGAAAGGCCATTAATGGTGCTGCTTTCTGCGGTTCTTGTCAGTGGTGGGAGGGGCGGCCTGCAGTCCAGCGGTGTTCTCGGAGCTTAGGTGAGTTCTCGCGAGTCTGGAGCAGTTCTCCGGGGACACGTGCAGGCCTGTTGTATGCTGCTGCCGCCATCTTGAGTTGCAGGACCTGTGCAGGCTTCTGCTCACCACAGGCGGAGTTGGGGTTCAGCATAGCGGTTCCGCACCAGGAGCTGTAATGCGATGGGTTCGGTGCAAGGCCTCTGCAGAGTGTCCTATACAGGTAACGGAAACTAGATTAAGCACAAAAGAAGAGGTTAGAACTTACAGCTTAGATTCTCTTTTATTTTTCCCAGGGACCCTAGCAGCCTTTACTGGTGGTAAATTCCTTCTCTGTCTTTTTACTTTCTCCTCATGCTTGAGGGGAGCTAAGGGGCGATGGATGGTCTGATTTCTGTAACTGTTGCTGAGTTTGGCTTTTGTCTTCCGTGTGGAAGAGCAGAGCATCTGTGCTGCCTTGAGATATGTCATATTGTTAACGAGCTTCAGCCCTGACTGTTCGTATTCCTGAGCGACCGCCAGTTGAAGTTTTATAGATTCTAATCTTTTAGAGACCGAGGACAGCAGACAATTTAAAATAGATGGCCCAAATGTCAGCAAGAGGACAGTTTATTAAGAGGCCCAGGAAATGTAGGTGAGGGCTTGTTTTGTTGCTGTTGTTTGGTCACTAAGTCATCTCTGATTCTTTCGCCACCCCATGGACTGTAGCTCCCTCCATGCACCCGTTCCCCGCCCTCCCTGCCCAGCTTCCCTGTCCATGGAATTTTCCAGGATATGAATACTGGAGTGCATTGCCATTTTGGTTTTCAGGAAGTCTTCCTAACCCAGGGACTGAACCCTCATCTCCTGCATCAGCAGGCATATTCTTTACCATCAAGGAAGCCTATGGCTTTTGTTAGCCAAGTTGGTTTTCTAGTAGCCTGTCTACACTTTCTTCGATTAGGCCACTTATATTGATGTAAAAGCAACATGACATTTTGACCCTCTCACAGACTCTTTGGTCAGCTAAATGATAATCAAGGGCAATCCAGTTGTCCTAAAATCCCTGTTGCTTGGCATATAGGATTAACTTATCTTTTGCCATTTTTCAGAAAAGGAGTTTCAGGTTGGAGAGAGGTTCACAAGGGTCATTTTTGGGGGTGAGGGAGTGGGGGCAGTTGGTTCTGTTGTCTTGGGTTATTTCTCTGGAGGCTGGGGCTCAAGATCCGTCTTCATTCAAGTGTGATGTACCCACAAAGTTATTCCCCTACAACTTCAAGGAAGAATGGATGGTTAGGATCACTCTGGGGTCCCTTCCACTTAGGAGTGAGCTGTTCTTGTGGGCTTCTGGTTTTCCATGTACACCCAGTTTCCTGGCCCAAAGGGGTATAGGGCCAGGTCAGTGTGTGTGGTCCTCCTGGTTACCATATTCTGTGAGACCTTTCATGGTTTCTTCTACCTGGAGAACTTGAGTTGTTTCATTCCAAGGGGGTTAGGTGTCCCTTCTTGGACTTGGGGAATGGGTCCATCATACATGAGTTCAAATGCACTTGTTTAACTTATCCCTACCTGGAACTAACCATATGTGGAGCAAAGCAATCAGAAGCGCCTTAATCCAGTTTTCTTGAGTTTGCTGGCATAGTTTGCTTGCTAAGGACCATTTCAAGGTTTGATTGGATCTCTCTGCTTTCCCTGATGAGTATAAGGTCCACTATCACATTATCCCCTTCATCACTTGAGACACAAATGCTGAATTATTATCATTTTGTAGGGCTCCTAGGAGCCCAATCCTGGGGATTCTTTATTTTAGTAATGCCTTAGTCATTTCAGCTTTCCTTTCAGTTCTAGAGAGGAATGCTTATATCTGAAATTGCCTGGTACTCTTAGCATGACAATGAAATCAATCTGCCAGTGTTCTCTAGGGTATGTCCCTCTGGTTTGAACAGGTCTTCTTTGGGGGCCTCTGGGGCCTCTGGTGTGGGAGTTATTTATTGTGCTAATGGGGCAAATGTCAACTACCCAACTGATTATGTTTTTCATGGCTGGGGTCTCCATGATGTCAACCAGCTAATAATTGATATATAGGACTTCCTTCTGGAGAGGATGATGGGACCCCACTCTAGTGCTCTTGCCTGGGGAATCCCATGGACGGAGGAGCCTGGTAGGCTGCAGTCCATGGGGTCGCTGAGTCAGACACGACTGAGTGAGTTCACTTTCACTTTTCACTTTCATGCATTGAAGGAAATGGCAACCCACTCTAGTGTTCTTGCCTGGAGAATCCCAGGGACGGGGGAGCCTGGTGGACTGCTGTCTATGGGGTCGCACAGAGTCGGACACGACTGAAGCGACTTAGCAGCAGCAGCTGCAGGACTTCCTTCCCATAGTGAGATCCTTAATGGTCCTCCCTGATGGCTTGGCGAGCTACAGTTTAGGGCATTAACTAGCCACCCATGGCTCTCCAAATCCCTACTGAAGCCCCGTTTTGGGGCTTTGTGTAATTCTTTTCTGTGTAGATTGGGGAATAATTGAATGGATCTGACCTTCAAAGTATGTGGGTTAGTTGCCAAGTTGCTGGTTCTAGGTCCACCCTTTTTGGCAGTTCTGGAAAAGGGAAAGGCTACCCACTCTAGTATTCTGGTCTGGAGAATTCCATGGACTGTATAGTCCATGGGGTCACAAAGAGTCAGACAACTGAGCGACTTTCACTTTGGCAGTTATGTCTACCATGTTGTTATATACACCATTATTACCTCTGCATCCTCCTTTTGGTGACTCCAACAATGAATCATTGCTACCTTTTTTGGAAGCTGTACTACTTATGAGAGTTGTACTTATAAGAACTGTACTGCTTCAATAGGGACTTCCCTGGTGGCTTAGACAGTAAAGCGTCTGCCTACAATGTGGGAGACCTGGGTTCGATCCCTGGGTCACGAAGATCCTCTGGAGAAGGAAATGGCAACCCACTCCAGTACTCTTACTTGGAAAATCCCATGGATGGAGGAGCCTTGTAGGCTACAGTTGATAGGGTCACAAAGAGTCGGACACGACTGAGTGACTATACTTTCACTTTCACTTTTCACTGCTTTAATATGCTTAAGACATGTACTGCCTGTTTATTCTCTGCAGTAAGCGTAACTCTTCTCCTCCAAATAGCTCCATGTCTGGGTAGGATGGCATATGCATATCAGGAATCTGGGTAAATATTTAAGATCTTCTCTGTCTTGATCTCTAAGTTTTAGGTAAGGGCTGTCAGCTCCACCTTTTGGGCCAAAGTCCCTGGGCATAGGTCTCTTGGTTCTATGATTTGGGTCTGGGAGGTTACCGCATATCCCACTAGCCTTTTCCCCTCCACACCCATCCTCTTCAGCATTCAGGAGAGACTCACTTCCTAGGTTAAGGCAATTGGGATAGACTGTTCAAGGGCCTCATGTTCAAGGGCCCTATTTCTGTAGGTGGTTAGATGACAGGATTTAGTGTACAGCAAGTTTGACAGATTTTTGTTACTTTCTGCCACGCCATGCCTCAGTGAAAGTGCTGAGTCGTAACCACTGGATTGCCAAGGAATTCCCAAGTTTTTATAGTAACCACTGAGTTGTCCAAAAATGTAGCCTGGACTTGAATTGACCTTCTGGGTAATAACAATTTCAGTCATGTTCAACTTTTTGCAACCCTATGGACTGTAGCCCACCAGGCTTCTCTGTGCATGGGATTTTACCAGCATGAATACTGGAGTGGGTTACCACTTCCTCCTCCAGGGGATCTTCCTGATCCAGGGGTGTCTCCTGCATTGGCAGGTAGATTCTTTGCCACTGAGCCATTTGGGAAGCCCATTCTTTTCCCTTGGGGCTTATTAACGCTTGAAACCAGTGTGGATTTCATATGATGATTGACTGTCAAAACATTTAACTTCTCAACCTCCTTTAGCCAGTAGCTGCTACTGCCTATAGGCAAAGAGACCATTCCTTAGCAGTTTGATTTAATTGTTTAGATCTGTCCAGAGAAGTTTGTCCTCAGCCATTAACATTTACATCTTGTGCCCACTGTCTAGGGGAATGCCAGTCTCCAGTTTGTCTCCCATTAGGTGAACCTCCCTTCCTATCAGGGATATAGGACATTTGGGGATGTATAGGAAGAAATGGGTGAGAGTGTATTTGTCCAGTTTGCATTTTAATGACTCTGTGGGAGCCTGTTCTTGGGCCTTCCCTGATACTCTGATAATTGTACAACTCTTGTAACTGAGTTTGCCTTATCTGGTGTTTAAACATGAGAACACTGGTGGCACCAGTATCGACTAAGAATTCAACAGACTTTCCCTCTATGGCCAGTCTCAGATGGAGCTTCTAAGGGGTCAGTTGGAGTGCTGACTTAGGAGCCCCTGGCCCCATCATTCTTCATATATTTGGACCACCTGCATTTGAGGGTAGTGGCTGGGATCTGCCATTTCTATCCCCCTTTGGGGGCGCTGAGGGGATTTTCCTTTCCAGTGTCCTTCTTGTTTACATGTGGCACTGATCATGTACTAGTTTCCTTGACTTGCTATCCCTTAATGGAGGCGGAGGGGGCTACTCACCATGTTAAGAATCTCCATGGGCACTTAGTCCAGATTCCCTTCCCACCTGGTTAACACTGAAGGGCAACAACTGATCTCGGGTGGCCTCGACATGCAATGGCTTGGAGCGGGGCTTGGGTTCCTAGCCGGAAATTGAAACTGGGTCGCAGCAGTGAAAGTAACAGATCCTAACCACTAGATCAGTGGTCAGTGACAAGGGCCCTGGCCTTCAGCCTTGCAGAAAAGAATTCCTACAAAAATGGAAAGTAGTAAAGCAAGTGAAGTATTTATTAAGAGGAAAGAGTACAGTACATGTGGACAGACACAAAGCCAGACTCAGGGAGAGAGAGTTGCTGAGTCATGACCTTGTGACAGTTTGAATCATATTTATGGGGCATTTCTTTCGTTCTCCTTTGACCAATCATTTTGATTTGCCTGGTTCACAGTCCATATTTGGTATATCTCAGGATCCTCCCATGTGTGCATGCATCTTTTAACCAAGATGGATTTTACCGAAAGGCATCTGGTAGAACATCCCTTGACATAACTCCCCTTTGGCCCCCAAGGGGCCTTTCTGTGCATTTGTGGTCAGGGAGATGTCCTGACTTCAAGAATGAAAGTAATTGATCTGGGCAGGGCCAAGCCTTCTCCCTTGATTGTCCTGCTATTCTCTTCTTGGAGTTTCATCCATAGGGAATGAATCTCCAATCGCTTTACCCTGGTGGGTAGGGGGCCCATCTACTTTCTGCCTTAGAACTGGTAGGTGGATTTGCCTCTGGGCCTTTTAACCCTCTATATTTCGGTTATTAAACACCTGGTAGGCAACCCCAACCAGGTGAGAGGTGTGTCTAATGTTGAGGACACTGTGGGCCTATTGACAGATTTCTTCACTGCTACCTAGGTTACTTTTAGGAGTGATCTGTCTAATTCAATAGCTACTATTTTCAACTCAGCATTGGTGTCTTTTTGGGAGACCAGAACAAACAAACAAACAAAACCCAAAAACCAAAAATCCTTTTATTTACTTAGAAGTATTTCCCTGTCTCATCCTTGAATTTTAAGTTTAATTTTTCATATGTGCTTTCCTTCTCTTCCACCATATCCAACCCCAAATTCTCTTTTTTACGTGTTTTGCAGTTTGCACTGTTTTAGTTATTTACTTCCCTAATCCAGATGTGAATATGTTTTTATATATTGAAATATTAAAATAAGAGTCTTTGAATCATAGCTACAGAGAACAGACTTATAGTTACCAAGGGGAGAAGGGTGGGGGTGGGGGGTGGGGGAGGGCGGGTAGTTGGGACAAACTGGGAGGTTGGGATGGACATACGTACACTACTATGTATAAAATAGACAGCTAATGAAAACCTGTGTATATCATGGGGAACTCTACTCAATGATCTGTGGTGACCTAATCAGAAAGGAAAACTAAAATATGTGTAAGTATAACTGACTCACTTTGCTGTACAGCAGAAACTAACACAACATTATAAGGCAACCATGCTCCCAATAAAAAGTCTTTTTTAGTGATGTCTGGGTCATGCTGAAATCGGTATTATAAATTTTCATTATCTGAACTCTTAGAAAACATGGTCATAATATTCAGTGTTTGAAATTAAACTACTACTATATCAGTACAAAGCACAAGTTAATCCACTGACAAAGCCATAGACTGATTATTAAAGCTTATGATTACAGTGTGCTTAAGTTGCACACTTAAATTATATTGCTCCAGAGTGATGCAACAATGGGTAAGCCATTTTTGTTAATTGTAAATCAACAGCCAAGGGGGAGAAACAGCAATAGTAAAGACCAGGAAAGGCATAAAATCTTTGCCTTATCAACCTGGGAGGACAGCAGTGTTGCTTACAGTCTTATATCTTGGGCCACCTTATGCATTTTGTATATCTACTTCTGTGGGCAAGAATTCCTTAGTAGGAATGGAGTAACCCTATAGTCGACAAAAGAGTCTGAAATGCAGTACTTGGTTGCAGTCTCAAAAATGACAGAATGATCTCAGTTCATTTCCAAGGCAAACTGTTCAACATCACAGTAATCTAAGTCTATGCCTTCTAAAAAATGATGCTGTTAAAGTGCTGCACTCATTATGCCAGCAAATTTGTAAACTCAGACTGGAAAAGGTCAGTTTTCATTCCAATCCCAAAGAAAGGCAATGCCAAAGGATGTTCAAATTACCATACAGTTGCACTCATTTCACAGGCTAGCATGATTATGCTCAAAATCCTTCAGACTAGGCTTCAGCATTAAGTGAACTAAGAACTTTCAGATGTACAAGCTGGATTTAGAAAAGGCAGAAGAACCAGAGATCAAATGGACAGCTTAGGCTGGATCATAGAAAAAGCAAGGGAATTCCAAAAAACCTCTACTTCTGTTTCATTGACTATGATAAAGCCTTTGGCTGTGTGGATCATAACAAACCATGAAATATTCTTAAATAGATGGAAATACCAGACCACATTATCTTGTCCTGTAGGCAGGACAAGAAGCAGCAGTTGGACATAGAACAATGGACTGGTTCAAAATTGGAAAAGGCTATATATTGTCACCCTGATTATCTAAATTTTATGCAGAGTACATCATGAGAAATGCCGGACTGGAAGAAACATAAACTGGAATCAAGATTGCCGGGAGAAATATCAATAACCTCAGATATGCAGATGACACCACCCTTATGGCAGAAAGTGAAGAGGAACTAAAAAGCCTCTTGATGAAAGTGAAAGTGGAGAGTGAAAAAGTTGGCTTAAAGCTCAACATTCAGAAAACGAAGATCATGGCATCCGGTCCCATCACTTCATGGGAAATAGATGGGGAAACAGTGGAAACAGTGTCAGACTTTATTTTTCTGGGCTCCAAAATCACTGCAGATGGTAACTGCAGCCATGAAATTAAAAGACGCTTACTCCTTGGAAGGAAAGTTATGACCAACCTAGATAGCATATTGAAAAGCAGAGACATTACTTTGCCAACAAAGGTCCAGCTAGGCAAGGCTATGGTTTTTCCTGTGGTCATGTATGGATGTGAGAGTTGGACTGTGAAGAAGGCTGAGCGCCGAAGAATTGATGCTTTTGAACTGTGGTGTTGGAGAAGACTCTTGAGAGTCCCTTGGACTGCAAGGCGATCCAACGGGTCCATTCTGAAGGAGATCAGCCCTGGGATTTCTTTGGGTGAATGATGCTAAAGCTGAAACTCCAGTACTTTGGCCACCTCTTGCGAAGAGTTGACTCATTGGAAAAGACTCTGATGCTGGGAGGGATTGGGGGCAGGAGGAGAAGGGGATGACAGAGGAGATGGCTGGATGGTATCACTGACTCGATGGACGTGAGTCTGAGTGAACTCCGGGAGTTGGTGACGGACAGGGAGGCCTGGCGTGCTGCGGTTCATGGGGTCTCGAAGTGTCGGACACGACTGAGCGACTGATCTGATAGTACATCATACAAAATGCTGGGCTGAATGAATCCCAAGCTGAAATCAAGATTTCTGGGAGAACTATCGATAACCTCATATATGCAGATGACACCACCCTAATGGCAGAAAGTTAAGAGGAATTAAACAGCCTCTTAATGAAAGTGAATGAGGAGAGTGAAAAAGCTGACTTAAAATTCAACATTCAAAAAACGAAGATCATGGCATCTGGTCCCATCACTTCATGGCAAATAGATGGGGGAAAAGTGGAAATAATGTCAGATTTCATTTTCTTGGGCTCCAAAATCAATGTGGATGGTGACTGCAACCACGAAATTAAAAGGCACTTGCTCCTTGGAAGAAAAACTATGACAAACCTAGAAAGAGTTGAAAAGCCTCTTAAAAAGCAGAGGCATCACTTTGCCGACAAAGGTCTGTGTAGTCAAAGGTATGGTTTTTCCAGTAGTCGTGTATAGATGTGAGAGTTGGACCATAAAGAAAGCACAGGGCTAAAGAATTGATGCTTTCAAATTGTGCTGGAGAAGACTCTTGAGAGTCCCTTGGACAGCAAGGAGATCAAACAAATCACTCCTAAAGGAAATCAACCCTAAATACTTATTGGAAGGACTGGTGCTGAAGCTGAAACTTCAATACTTTGGACATCTGATGTGAAGAGCCTACTTATTGGAAAAGACACTGATGCTGGGAAAGATTGAAGGCAGAAGAAGAAGGGGACAACAGAGGTTAAAATGATTGGATGGCATCATTGACTCAATGGACATGAGTTTGAGCAAGCTCCAGGAGATAGTGAAGGACAGGGAGGCCTGGCGTGCTTCAGTCCATGAGGTCCCAAAGCGTCCAACATGACTTAGTGACTGAACAACAACAACAAGGCTTACTGATTACATATCTGAAGAACATGGCAGGATATCTAAAAAATGATAGTCTCCAAGGATTCTTCCCAGTTTCCAGTGACTTTTAGTTATGGTCCACTGGGTTCCGAATATGTGTAATTACATCACTTGCTGCTTTTTATTTAGTTTGGAAATTTTGCTTATCACTGATTAAGACCCTGTTTTCATCCTTTAGCCTCTGTTTCATTTATACATTTTTTAATCTTTACACCAATACCACACTTTCTTGATTATTGTAGCATGTGTATGATAACTCTTGAGGTCAGGTAGTGTTAAGCTGCAAACTTAATTTTTTCCTCAAAGCTGTTTTGGCAATTCTTGGTTCTTTTCCTTTCCATATGAATATAAAACTGTCCTTTTTATATAGGGACAGTTTTATTTCTTTCCTTGTCAGTTTCTTCTCAAAAGCTTGCTGCCATTTTGAATAGATTGCACTGAAGCTATAACTCAATTTGCAGAGTTTGACATAACACCGGGGCTCTGACACATGAATGTCATATAGCTCCTTTAAGTCTTCTTTAATTTCTATTAGTATTGTTTTATAGTTTTTGGTATATTGGTGTTTCACATCTCTTGTCAAATATGCCCCCAAATCATTCATATTTAAAAATTTGCCATAGATGTTTAAAATGTTATTATCTGATTTTTTAAAATTTATTAATTTTTTAATTGAAGGATAATTGCTTTACAGAATTTTGTTGTTTTCTGTCAAACACCAACATGAATCAGCTGTAGGTATATATGAGTCCGCTTCCTCTTGAACCTCCTTCCCATTTCCCTCCCCATTCCACCCTTCTAGGTTGATACAGAGCCCCTGTTTGAGTTCCTGAGTCATACAGCAGATTCCCACTGGCTATCTATTTTACATATGGTAATGTAAGTTTCCATGTTACTGTCCCCATCATCTCACCCTCTCCTCCCCCCACAATTTCTGATTATTTATTGATTATATATGGGAGTACAATTAATTATTGCATATTGATCTAGTATATTCAACCTTTCTAAGTTTACTGATTAGTTCTAGTAACATTTTCTTTGTAGAGTGCATTAGATTTTCCACATGGAAGATCATGTTATCTACAAATGAATGTGGCTTTACTCTTTCCTTTCCAAACCAAATAGTTTTAATATATTTTTTGCCTTATTGTGCTAACTAGACCCTCCAACACAATGTTTAATAGAAGTTGTGGGAGTAATTCCTTCCACTTTATTCAAGATTATTTTAGCTATAATAGGGCCTGTTCCTGTCCATGTAAGTTTTTTTTTTCCAAAAACCAACTTTTTATTGAAGTATAGTTGAGTGTTGTGTGTTGTGTTAGTTTCAGTTGTATAGCAAAGTGATTAATTTTTATATATGTGTATATTTAAATATATTCTTTTTCAGATTCTTTTCCATTATAGGTTATGACATGATATTGAATCTAGTTCCCTGTGACAATCTAGTTCCCACTAGGTCCTCATTTATCTGTTTAATATATAGTTGTGTCTATCTGTTAATACTAAACTCTTAATTTATTCCTTCCTCTCTTTCCCCTTGGTAACTCTAAGTTTGTTTTCTATGTCTGTGAGTTTTTCTGTTCTATAAATAAGTTTATTTGTATCTTTTTGTAGATTCCACATAAAAGTGATATCCTATGATATTTGTCTCTGACTTACTTCACTTAGTTGATAATCTCCAGGTCCATCCTTGTTGCCACAAGTGGCATTATTTCATTCTTTTTAATGGATGAGTAATATTCCAATTCATTTTACACACACACACACACACACACACACACACGCACACACGCCATATATTCTTTATCCATTCATCTGTTGACAGACATTTAGGTTGCTTCCATGAACTGGCTATTGCAAATAGTGCTGCTCTGAGCATTAGGGTCCATATATCTTTTCAAATTAGAGTTTTCATCTTTTTTGGATATATGCCCAGGAGTAGGATTGCTGCATCATGTGGTAACTCTGTTTTTAGTTCTTTAAGGAATTCCATATAAATAGTTTTGTCTAAGTCTACAAAAAATAATTTGCTGTAATTTTTAAGACAAATTGCTTTAAATCTGTAGATCAATTTGGGGATAATTAATATCTTTACTATCTATAGTCTTCAAATCAGTGACCATGGTATGTCTATTTATTTTATTTCTTTTAACGACATTTTGTGATTTTATTCCCAAAGATTCTACATGTTTTGATAAGTATAAGTCTAAGTGTTTCTATTTCTTTGGAGTGATTAAAAATGATATTAATGTTTTTATTCTGTTTTAATGTTTTTATTATTAGTATATAGAAATGTGATTGACTTTTGTATCTTGTATCCTGTTCCTTTGCTGAACTCACTTACTAGTTTTAGGCATAACACTGGTAAATTCCTTTGGATTGCCTACATAAACAATCATTTATGTCATCTCTATGTAGGGACAGTTTAATTTCTTTACTTTCTGATCTGTACACTTCTAATTTTGCTTTCTTTTGTTATTTCAGTGGGTAGAATTTCCACTACTATGTTGAAGTAAAATGGTGATAGCAAACATCATTATCTTGTTCCTGGTCTAAGAGCGAAATCATTCAGTCTTTCATCATTAAGTATTATATTTTCTGTGGGGTTTTTTTTGGTAGATGCTCTTTATTAAGTTATGAAAATTTTTGTCTGTTACTATTTTGCTGAGAGGTTTTTTGTTTTGTGTTTTTAATCATGCATGTGTACTAGATTTTTAGCAAATGCCAGTTCTCTGTCAACTGACATAACCATTTACTTTTTCTTTGTATCTTGTTGGTTAATTTTCAATTTTTAGCTAGCTTTGAATACTTGAAATACATTATACTTGGTTATAGTGTATAATTCTTTTGCTATATTACTATATTTGGTTTGCTAATATTTTATTGAGTATTTTTATGTTTTAAGTTCATGGGAGACATTGGTCTGTAGTTTGTTTTTTTTTTTTTTTTTTTGTACTGCCTTGGTATGGTTTTGGTAACAATTTCCTGATAAAATGGTTTGGAATACTGAGATTTTTGTAGAATTCTAGTTATGGAGCCATGCAAATGATCTCTTTAATCTTAGTTGAGTTTTGGTGTTTGAAGAAATGATCCACTTCTTCTACCTTGCCAAATTTATGAGGCTGAAGTTCATAATATTCTCACATTATTGTTTCAATGAGTGCAAGATCTATAGTAACTTAATATCTAGTTCTACAATTTCCAACATCTTTTTAATTCTGAACTGTATTTTTTTCCTTTGGTTTATTTTTCTCTTCATTATGAGTATCATTTTCCAGTTTCTATACATACCTGATGATTTTTGATTTGGTGGCAGACAGTGTAAATTTTATCATGTTGGATGATAGATACTTTAGTGTTCCAGTGCCTATTTTGATGCTTTTTTCTGTATTTCAGCTAAGTTACTTGGAAACAGTTGTTAACTGGCATCAGAGTAAGATTTAAAGGTTGAACTAATGATTTCCCACTATTGAGGCAAGACCTTTCTATGTGTTCTTCCCAGTGAATTGTGAAATTTTCCAGTCTGGCTGATGGGAACAGGCATTAATCTTGGCTTAATCTTGAACTCCAGTTACTGTTTCCTCCTTCCTCTCCAGTGTCTCTTTTCCCAGACACTAATTTTCCTTATATACATGCACTGACCAGTACTCTCCTGAATACTTGAAGTGGACCCTCTGCAAATCTCTTGAGCTGTCATTATGTGCAGCTTTCTCCTCTTTGATCTCTGCTCTGTGACTATAGCTGCCTTGGTCTCTCTGTACTGTTAGTTCTTTCTCTACCACTCTGGAAGTCTATTGGCCCCTGCCTGGACTCACTTTTCATGTCATACCTGGAAATGTTCTCAAGGCAGTAAACTGGGCAATCAGAAGGGTCACCTCAATTTGTTTCCCATCTCTCGAGGATCACTGTCCTTCGCAGCCTGATGTCTAATACCTTTAAAATCATTATTTCATGCATTTGTCTGGTTTTTCCATTGGTTCAGGTGGATGTTCCCACCCATTCCATATTACTTCACTTTGGTCAGAAGCAGGAATTTGGAATTGGTTTATCAAATTTAATTTTGTTTTATAAATATGTAAATTTTTTTTATGGTTACATAGTCAAATCAACAGAACTATGGTATATTCAAAGAATATAAGATCCAATCTGTGTCCCTTCTATCTTATTTCCTTCCTCTCGTGGTAGGAAGTATCTAAGATAGCCACCAATGAGTCCCACCTCCTGATAAAATACTCCGCATAAGTAAGCAGCTTCTAACCAACGGCATATGGGAACATTGAGGGGATGTCACATATATAATAAGGTTATAAAAGATTGTGACTTCCATCTTGCTTACAGACTCCTCTCTTGACTCCCTAGATAAGCAAGTTGCAAGTTGGAGAGTCCTGTATGGCAAGATACTGAGGGTGGCTTCCTCACAACAATCAGCAAGGACGTGAATGCCCTTAGTCCAGCAATCTTTGAGGCATTAAATTCTACCAACAATCATGTAATTGAGCTTGGAAATGAGTCATTTGAGTCTTCAGATGAGAGACCCCAGCCTGGATCAATACCTTGATTATAGATTTGTAGAAGACCTCAAAGCAGACGATTCAGATAATCCATGTCCAGATTCCTGACCCACAGAAGCTTTGAAACAATAGATGTGTGTTGTTTAAAACCATTAAGTTTTGGGGTAAGTTGCTCATTTCAAAAGATAACTAATAATACCTTTTGTAGATTATATTTTATTTGGTGATTTATTTTTCCATCATTTGCTTTTTAAGGTAAACACATATACAGTTGATCTTTATTATTCGCAGATTCTGTATCTACAAATTCACCTACTTGCTAAAATGTATTTGTAACCTCAAAAACCAAATTCAGTGTTTTTTCAGTCATAGGCAGACATGCCCAGAGTACCAAAAATTTGAGTTGCCCCATGCACACATTCCCAGCTGAGTTTAAACAAGGGAATGCTCTGCATTCTTGTTCCAGCTCTTACACAGAGGTGAACAGATGATGAAGATAGTAGGGGCAATGCAATGTGGTGCAAGAAACTCCAGCTCTGGGGCCAGCCAGACAGGGTTTGAATATAATTCTGGCCTTTGTTATTGGACCTCAGGCAAATCACTTAACTCTTTTGAACTTTGCTTTTTCTGGTAAAATAAAGACAATAGAATCCACCAACATGAGTTGTTTTTTAAGGTTATAATCGTAATTATACAAAGTTGTAATTTAAGATTGAAATCTGTTTTATATTGATTTATTTCCCTTTGGAGGTATGGTTCAGTATTCACTAGTTCTGTGTTTGTAGCAACTTAATTGAACATAGCTACCATGAATAAGAAGAATTAACTATATACATATTCACATTTTAGAAACTAAATGATAATAACAAACTATTCTCATTTTTTCTACCTTTTCCCCTCATAGAACATTATATCCTCTTTACCTCCATAGCAATACATACAGATATTTCTGTCTCTCTCTTACAGCTGAATACTAACGTTTTATATGTATACTATAATTTATATAGCTGGACCTGTTGGCAAATGTTTGGGTTGATTGTTGTATTTGGTATTAAAAATAGTACTGCACCATTAAAAAAAATAGTACTTCAATGAGTAACCTATTTTTGGGGGGAGGGCAATGTATATTTGGGATATATTCCTGGAATGAAGTTTCTGAGTTCAGAAGCAAAAACTTACATGTAGTGTTGTGGTTTTAGACTTTGTTACTCCTCCTTTTAAGAGGTAGAGCTTAATTCCCGTTCTTTTGTTTGTGGGCACCCTTAATGATTCACTTTCAGCACATAGGATACAGAAGTAATGAGATGTCATTTCTAATATAGGTTATAAGAAGACTATGGTATCTATCTTGTGTGTGCTCTCTCACTGTCTTTCCCTTGACTCATTTGGTCTGCATAGAAGCCAGCTTATATACTATGAGGCAGGCTTGAGAGAGGGAAGACCCACCATGTCATGAGAATAATTGAGTAGCTGAGGGAAATGCCCTTATGATGGGCAATTGAGCCTGGAAATGGAAATTCTGAGGCTTATCACCAGCTTCTTCATTGAGTTTAGAAGCATAACCTTGAAATTTAGTTTAAACATCTACAGTTATTTAGCCTTGAAATAACTACAGCCCTGGCTGACGACAGCTTGAGTGCAGCAACCTTTTGACAGACTAGATCTGAACCACCCAGGTCAGCTGTTCCTACATTCTCAACTCACAGAAGCAATGAAACAGTTAACTACACTTATAGTTTCAAACTGCTACTTTCTAGTAACTTGTTACACAGCAATAGGTAACAAATACATATAGTTATGAGTTGAGTCCAGTCTGACTCTTTGCGACCTCATGGACTGTAGCCCGCCAGGCTCCTCTGTCTATGGAATTTTCCAGGCAAGAATACTGGACTGGGTTGCCATTTACTACTCCAGGGAATCTTCCTGACCTAGGAATCAAACCTGCATCTCTGGGGTCTCCTGCATTGTCAGGCAGATTCGTTACCACTGCTGCTACCCTATTGCCAAGTCTTCTATATAGTGAAAGTGAAACTCCTCAGTTGTGTCCGACTCTTTGTGACCCCATAGAATATACAGACCATGGAATTTTCCAGACCAGAATACTGGAGTGGTTGCTGCTGCTAAGTCGCTTCAGTCGTGTCCGACTCTGTGCGACCCCATAGACGGCAGCCCACCAGGCTCCCCTGTCCCTGGGATTCGCCAGGCAAGAGTATTGGAGTGGGTTGCCATTTCCTTCTCCAATGCATGAAAGTGAAGTCGCTCAGTCGTGTCCGACTCTTAGTGACCCCATGAACTGTAGCCCACTAGGCTCCTCCATCCATGGGATTTTCCAGGCAAGAGTACTGGAGTGGGGTGCCATTGCCTTCTCCGACTGGAGTGGTTAGCCTTGTCCTTCTCCAGGGGATCCTCCTAACCTAGGTCTCCCGCATTGCGAGCAGATTCTTTACCAGCTGAGCCACAAGGGAAGCCCAGCTCTATATAGGGCTATGTCATTTTTCTGTCCCATTAGTAATATATGAGAATTCCAAGTTCCCATGGCATTGTTACTAACACTCTGTATTTCCAAACTTAAAATACTGTTTTTAAAAAACAAGGTAATAGAAGAGAAATAATATCTCGCTATGGACATAGAACAACAGACTGGTTCCAAATAGGAAAAGGAGTTCGTCAAGGCTGTATATTGTCACCCTGTTTATTTAACTTATATGCAGAGTACATCATGAGAAACGCTGGACTGGAAGAAACACAAGCTGGAATCAAGATTGCTGGGAGAAATATCAATAACCTCAGATATGCAGATGACACCACCCTTATGGCAGAAAGTGAAGAGGAACTAAAAAGCCTCTTGATGAAAGTGAAAGTAGAGAGTGAAAAAGTTGGCTTAAAGCTCAGCATTCAGAAAACGAAGATCATGGCATCCAGTCCCACCACTTCATGGGAAATAGATGGGGAAACAGTGGAAACAGTGTCAGACTTTATTTTTCTGGGCTCCAAAATCACTACAGATGGTGACTGCAGCCATGAAATTAAAAGATGCTTACTCCTTGGAAGGAAAGTTATGACCAACCTAGATAGCATATTGAAAAGCAGAGACATTACTTTGCCAACAAAGGTCCAGCTAGGCAAGGCTATGGTTTTTCCTGTGGTCATGTATGGATGTGAGAGTTGGACTGTGAAGAAGGCTGAGCGCCGAAGAATTGATGCTTTTGAACTGTGGTGTTGGAGAAGACTCTTGAGAGTCCCTTGGACTGCAAGGAGATCCAACCGGTCCATTCTGAAGATCATCAGCCCTGGGATTTCTTTGGGTGAATGATGCTAAAGCTGAAACTCCAGTACTTTGGCCACCTCTTGCGAAGAGTTGACTCATTGGAAAAGACTCTGATGCTGGGAGGGATTGGGGGCAGGAGGAGAAGGGGATGACAGAGGATGAGATGGCTGGATGGCATCACTGACTCAATGGACGTGAGTCTGAGTGAACTCCGGGAGTTGGTGATGGACAGGGAGGCCTGGCGTGCTGCGATTCATGGGGTCGCAAAGAGTTGGACACGACTGAGTGACTGATCTGATCTGATCTGATGGCTTTTTTATTTTTTCATTATGACAGAGGCCTCCTCTCCCTTCAACTTCTCTCACTTTTATTTTCTTCAGTCGGCCTTTGCAGTTACTGCAGTAATAGTGTACCCTAGAGAACTCCTTATAATCGTTCTTAACGTAAATTTCATTATTAATGTATATCCTATTTCCTTGCTCCTCGGTGAACTCTTCCACCACTTTGGCGGATTTCCCGCACAGTGGAATTTCCATTCCACATTTTCACCCCTCTCAGCAAGTAGAATCTCCTGGTATAGGGTTGCGCCAATTACAAACACTTTTAAGTAAAGTCGCCAGTGAGAATATTTTACTATTGCAAATTATTTGTCTTTTACCAAACGCAGCCTTCTAATGGGGGACATTATCACTCAGACTTCTTACCCAATCCTGTAAAATCTCTCTGCAAAATTTTCTACGTTACAGGTTTGTATAATCCGCTTTTATGTTATCTTTCCCCCCTCCCCTTGCTGCCTCTGTGGTACAGCCCAGACACAGGCGCTGAGTAAACTGGATTCCTCTGCTTGTACGGAACTGACCAGTCTCGCAAGATGGCGGCTCCCATTGAGACATATAGCACGGGAGTGGCCATATTGCCTCCTGAACAAAGCCGCCCAGGGTGCAGAGTGGGCAAAACTCCACTGTACGGAACAGCGCACGCCGGGGAGCCCCGCGCTTTGCTCACCCAGACAGGAAGCGGGAGAACTCAGCCGTCTTGGGTTAAGCCGTGATGGGCGTTTCTGGAACTGCAGGTCGGAAGGCGGACATGTGTGGTGATGAGTGTCTTTTGAATTGGTAATGGGATAAGAGGGGTCGTGAGTGTCAGTGATTGGAGACTGATGAAGTCACTGGTAGGGAAGGTATGTAGGATTAGCGTTGGGTTTATTTGGGAATCAGGGATGGGGTTAGCTATAAGATTAGTAATTGGATAACGGTGTGTCAGTGATGGGATTACCTGTGGGATCAGAAATGGTGTATAGGGGGACTGACTGGTGTTGACTGGGTCAGGAATCTCGGGGACTCTGAAGAATCAGTGATTGATGAAGGAGGCTGTGGACTAAATGATGAGGGCGTCCATGTGGCAGTCAGTGATGTGGTGGGCATGGGGGAGTTCTGTGGAGTATGTGATTGCTAGGCCCCAGGATTCAGAGATTTGGAAGAGGAAGTAATGACCAGGGTGTCCTGGATGATAGCCTAGTTTTCGTTTACATAAATTAAAATTTCCACAGGTCATAGGCAACCTTTCAGGTCACATCCCTTCTCAACCCATCACTATGCCCTTAACCTGGTACCCCTAACAAAAATGATCATTTTGAAACAGTAACAAACAAATCAGAAAGGATAGGATTATTATGAAAATTATGATTTTTGTCCTACCTCTGTCTAAATTTATTGAAATCATTTTGTATTTTATTCAAGAAACATTTACTAAACAACTGCTGGGTGCCTGGAGGTAAGTATGACTATTTCTCCCAATTGTTTCCTTACAGATCTATTTTAACAAAGCTTAGAATACCCCATATAAAACAGTATCCCTGTGGCTGGAGTACTCAGTTCCTCTGAACCAGTTAAATCTTGTCTATCTGACTCCTTGTGGGACTGAGAAGGATTTACCAGGTATGTACCTTCCTGTATTAGGGTATATTCCCTTGTATCAATGGTCCCAACTTACTAATATTTTTATATGCAGACATCCATACTGTTGGAATCAACAAGAAAAGTTTAAACGTATTGATTGGCAGAAGTGTCTGCTGAGTTGCAAAGAAAATATAAGAGCTCTTGGGAGATTAGATTTTATCTGCTTATTCCTTTCTAGGGAATAAGGGAATACATTTCTCAGTTTTTGATTTGCTCATTAGCTGTTGGGGAACTTATCTTGGTATGTTTGTGTGTGTGTATATATGTGTGTGTGTGTGTGTGTGTTGCCTTATGAACTCCTGCGAATGGAATTGCTGGTTAATGGCAGGGGGGAAATAAGTTGTTAATAAATCAAAAAGAAACATATCTTCACATCCATACAATTAAAAAACCTTGTCCAAGTTCTGTATGATCAAAGTATGTAGTTACAAGAGAGCTTACTTCACATTATACTTGCTAATTTTTCCATGAAGACCAAACTATCTTCTCTCACAGGTTTGCTTATCGTCTCCCTAACTTCTGTGGTCGTTGTTTCTAGACTGGTGAATATAGAAGCTGCATTTTGCATCCGATCTGTGAAAATACCCTTCTAATCACCAATTTTGCCTTTTTAGGCATCTGCCATTTTAGAGGAGAGCAGAAAAAGATGAAGTCCCAGGTGAGTTGCTTTAATTTTTAATTTTTTTAATTTCCTTTTTTGGTTCTAAATACAATCAAATGGAAAAGTGAAGATAGCTAAAATTTAGATCAGGGAAAGATAGCCAAAATAAAGATCCAGACCTAGAAAAATTGCTAGGTAATTATGCAGATAATTTGGCTTGAAACCACTTTAAAAAGTTGGTGTACAGTTTTTCTTATCTTTTTGCTGACATCATCAGTTAACATGATTTGCAGTCCTCTAAAGAGAAAGAAGATACATTTCCCATAGGAAGAAATTATTTCTTGCCGTATAAAACTGAAACAACTTTTAGTTTTGGATCTTCCTTTCAGTAATGGGATATACAGTGTTCTCACCAACACTCCTGTGGTAAATGCAATAATAAATTTGTAACTGTATCATAGAGTGATTTCTTTTAGAAGCAAGTTATCATAGCATCATAGCCTGACTCTGTAACTTTATCCTTTAGAGCTGGAGTCATCAGACTATTGCCTGTGGGGCAAATTCAGTTTTCTGTTTTTGTAAATAAAGTTTTACTGGCAGCACAGCCATGTAAAGCCAGGCATTTGTTTACATATTGTCTATGGCTTTTTTTGTACTGCAGTGGTAGAGTTGGACAAGCACCATATGGCCTGAAATGCTGAAAATATCTACTTTGCTGAAAAAAATTTGTTGACCTCTGTTTTAAAGGACTAGACAGATTATAGAGGCTTCCTGTTGTCCAGTTTTATCTATCAACAAAGTCTAGATAATACAGAGTAGATATGTTTTGAATGGTCTTCCAAAATATTTATTTCTTTCAAAAAGTAGTCCTTAAAATATAATTGTCAGGAATTCCCTTGCAGTGATTAGAGCTCTGGGCTTCCACTGAACGGGGCACAGATTCAATCCCTAGTTGAGGAACTAAGATCCACAGCTGAGTCATTTGTAGTGATGTGGATGGACCTAGAGTCCGTCATAGGAAGGACTAAGTCAGAAAGAGAAAAACAAATATCATATATTAATGCATCTTTATGGAATCTGTTAATAGAAAGATGGTACAGATGAGCCTGTTTGCAGGACAGGAATAAGATGCAGATGTAGAAAATGGACATGGGGTGGGAAGGGGAGGGTGAAACAAATTGGTAGAGTAGGATTGACGTATACACAACTGTGTAAAATAGACAGCTAGTGGGAAGTTGCTGTATAGCACAGAGAGCTTAGCTCCGTGCTCTGTGATGACCTAGAGCAGTCAGATTGGGGGAAAGTGGGAAAGAGGTTCATGAGGGAGGGAATATATGTGTACATATAGTTGATTTACTTCATTGTACAGCAGAAAATGACACAACATTGTGAAGCAATTATACTCCAATAAAAAAGATAATCATAACCTTACATGAAGGTTACCTTCTTATATGAATAGATGGAATCTAAAAAATTACTATTAATAAATAAATAATTTTAAAAAATATATAATTGTCTTGCAAAGCTTTGGAAAGCAGGGGTTCCTGATGTTCTGAAGATAAGTATGGATTTTTTATTGGCCCAATAGATTCAACTACCATGGCTAATTAACTTGCTTATTCCTTTAGGATTAAAGATTTGTATTTTTTCCATACAGTCCTGAAGTAGAAGTCATCATTTTCACACACATGTATCTTTTCTCCCTCTAACACCTATTCCCCTTCCTTCTCCTCCATCTCTTCCATTCTCTCAGTCACTCAAGCTGTAAATATTCCTTGTAACTGATACAAAAAATATAATTTTCCACTGATAATGTGCTGTATTTTATTCAAAATTAACAAAGCTTATACATATATAGTATATTAAAGCATTCTAGTGTTATTGATAAAGCAAAATTAGAATGTCAGCATTACATTTATGAATTTTCTTATCAGAATGGATTTCCTCTATTTTCTACATTTATTATCTTTCTCATGTTGCTGTCCTTTAGATCACAGGAATATTATTCAAAGTGTGCAAAACCATTTTTAATTAAATATGAGCTTTATTCTCTATAATTTTCATTCTTTCCTTTTTAGCAGACATGTCTTGAATATTCAGTATATGTCACAGGTGCTGGCTAGCTATGAAATAACTCAAAATTTAGGCATGGTTCTTTCTTGGGAAGAATACAGAGAAAAATGGGGCAAATAGATGTGGAAACTAACAAAAATACATAAAAGCTCTATAATAGACATGAGAGCAAGGAAATTTTATAGTGGTGAAGGAAGAGCAGCCAGCTTTATAGAGAAAGCAAGAATGAGAGGCTTAAAAAATGATTGAACTTTGGATCATGAAGGAAGTAGGATGAGGATGGGTAACAGCATTTGCAAAAGTAGAAAAGGCTGAGAATTTGAGGAAAACTAAAGTGGAAAAAAAAATAATAAAGTGGAGGTGTTTTGTGGAAAGTTTGTCTAAAGGTGATATTAATGTAATAAAATAAAAAAAGTCTTAATTACAGTATCAAGGAAGGCATTGTGGAGTACAGTGGTCAAAAAACCAAGGTATTGAGTCAGGATACCTGCTTTTAAATCTGACAGTTGACCAGTCATATATATTTAGTGTAACCTTTGGCACAAAGTGACTTAACCACTGTATTATGGGAGTTATCTCTCATGAGAGTTATCTCATATGTAAAGTGGGAAAACTAAAGGGATTGTTATGGGAACAAACTAAATGTGTGGTAGGTTGATGGTGTGGGATGAGAGAAACCTTAAGATTGAGATGATTGAGATGAGAATAAATATGTAGATAGATAGATGGAACCAAAGGAATCTTTTAAGCAAGGGAATGTTGATATTTAATTTTTTTCATTCTGAAAGAAGCATTTGATAATAGAATAATTAGGGGAAAACCCTTAAAAATAGTTTTAAATAATACAAATCATTTAGATTCCACTATTAGGTGACAACTATTGTGAACATACATAATGGTGACATGATTAAAACCATTAGTTTACCCTCCAGAAATGTCCATGGCTCTACAGTTACCCAAGTCCTTTATTTCAGTGTCATGTCAATAATTTGTTTTGGCTTTTTCATGAATGTTTCCTGCTTATTTCTTAAGTGTATTCTTTTTCAATATTGCTATTATAATTGATGTATTTCATTATATTCCTAGCTATTCCATATATGTAGGAGAATTGTTAGATTTAGAAGAAGCTAAGATTTCTTTGCTCTGAAATGAGGGGATTGGATTAGAGTCTTCAAGAACTCTGACATTCTCTGACTCTTTAAATGTGGCTCTTCTCAAAAAATTTTTATGTGTTGTACTTTAAAAATCCTTCTCTATAATTATTAATAAAAATCCTCCCAGTCAGGTTTTGTTATTATTTTATAGTTTTGGGTATTTTTAAAATTAAAATTTTTCCTCATTCAGAATATATATATTTTTCTTTTTTCTAAGACATAAGATATCATTGTATTATAATTGATATACTTCGTTATGACAGCTAGAACTGGCATTGCCGAGTACCACAAACTGCATGGATTAAATGACAGAAATTTTTTTGTCTCACAGTTCTGGAGGCTGTAAGTCAAATTCAGCTTATCAGCAGGGTTGGTTCCTTCTGAGGGCTCGAGGGAAGGATCTGTTCTAAGTCTCTCTGTTTGGCTTATAGATAACTTATCTTTTCCTCTGGTGTCTTCATTCTATGTGTGTGTGACTCTGTTCAAACGTCTCCTTTTTATATGGATACCAGTTATATTGGGTTAGGGTCCACCCTAATGACTTCATATAACTAATTATATTTGCAAAGGCCCTGTTTCCAAATAAGGTCACATTCTGATGTTCTAGGGGTTGGAACTTCACCTTATGAATTTCTAGGGTATACAGCTCAGTTTCTAGGATACGAATTCAGTTTCTAGGATACGAATTCAACATTATTCTTTTCCTGTTAACTTTCCAGTTGTTTTGGTACTATTCATTGGCTAATACATCTTTCTTTCAGCTATTTTAATGCTGCTTTATCACTTACTAAATTACCATTTGTATTAGGTAGGCATTTTATGATTTACCTCTTTTGTTTTCCTGTCCTGTCTGGCTCTTGTTAAAGGCAGGATTTGACATTGAGTCTCCCAAATACTCTGATACAAAACTAAGTGTAGGTATAATTTTGCATGCTATAGTAGAAATGATAAGAATGATGACTTTAGATTGAACAGGAATATTACTGTTACAGGGATTAGTATCTTTCAAGGATGTGGCTGTGGATTTCACCCAGGAGGAGTGGCAGCAACTAGACTCTGCTCAGAAGACCCTATACAGGGATGTGATGCTGGAGAACTATAGCCACCTAGTCTCAATGGGTAAGAGTGACTTCCCTATATAACTCAGACTTGACCAGTCAAGTACCTTTCCTTACCAGTCACTATAGTTAGGTGGTTCCTGATGTGTATATAATGACTTTGATGATCTTAATACCTTCCCCAATGGAGGTCATTACTTTCTGAAGGTTAAATGAACTACTTCATTGTAGACCTCCTTAAACTGCATCTTCTCTTTTGCCTTCTGTGCAGTCTATCCCAATTCCTCTGATTTCTATTTAATAGGGCATCCAGTTTCCAAACCAGATGTCATTTCCAAGTTGGAGCAAGGAGAAGATCCATGGATCATTAAAAGAGACATACCAAATTGGATCTGTCCATATGAAGGTCAGGCAGATGGGCGACTAGGTAAGTGAAATATTAGTTTGCTTGTTTTGTTTTTATTTTGGTTGATTGATGCCTGAGGCTTATGTTTCTCTCCTTAGTGAATTCTCTTACTCTTTGCTCCTGTACTGAAAATTTAGTTGGCACTCAACAAATAATTAATCAATTAAATAATTGTGAACCTTTATAGGGGATAGCTATTTCTTATTGATTCTATATTCTATTCTTATTGATTCTATTCTATATATTCTATCTTTTGTATTAAATGTATATTGTTTTATATATTTAAGGCATTTTATGAAAAGGCTTAATAGGCAATAGAAGGCAAATTTCTTCTAAAAACACAGGTTGCATTACAAAATTAAATGTCAAATACTGCTACTGTTTTTAAAAGTTCAGAGAAAATTAGAGTCTAAAGAAATACAACAGAATTTGAAAAGGCATTTTTCAGAGCATGCAGCTGTAGCTGCTTTGAAAGATAAATTGAGTATTGATGATGATGAGAAAGGGAGGTGAAGGCAAACTGTTGGTGAAGGTGGGCAAGAAGAATATATGAACAAAACCTAGAAGATAGGGAAATACGGCTTTTCTGGGAGAACTTTGCTAGTTTTATTTGATAATATATAGAAGGAACAGTGGAATTCAAGCTTGGATTCTTGGCGTGACTCTGGTACTGAATCCACAGCATGATCTTGGGTTTTTCTCTTGTTTATATTAGTTGTTAATTAGGAAAGTAGAATAAGAGGAGATTAAATATTTTGAGTACAGAAGAGACCTTGTTTCTTCAGCTAGAGGTGGCAGGATAATACTAGCCAAGTATATAACAGATGGTTTATAAAATAAATGAATTTGAATGGTGAAAAGCATTTACATTCTGAAAGCAGGAGAAATGAAAAGATTCTAAAAGAGTAATCCAAGATTAGAGTGATAATAACTCAGATAGTTTTCTGTCTCCTTCAGGTCTAGTTTTTTCATGAATATTTCTCTTTAACATCTTTGTCTATTTATTACCCTGATCATAGTGTATGTTTTACTGTCTTCTGAAATGGCATCTCGTCCCTGTTTGGGTTCATCACCTTTATTAGATCAATCATTTTTTATACTCCTCTGTGTTCTGTTAATTATTCTTTATGACTTTTTAATTTTCCTTTTTTTTTAGACAGGAAGAGTAACCTTGACAACCCCCAATCATGTATTTTGGGGTCTGTTTCCTTCCATAATAAGATATTGAAAGGAGTCATAAAGGATGGTTCATTATACTCCATTTTAAAAGTCTGTCAAAGTGATGGCCAGTTACAGAGATGTCAGAAAAACAGACTTTCCAGACAAGTAACAGTCATCAACAACAAAACAATGACTGTAGAGTCAGACTACAGATATGATGCACTGAGGAAAATATTTAAAGAGTGCATAGAGTCAGATGCTTCAAGAAACAGACCCTATAACTATGATTCCTTTAAAAAGAACTCGAAATCTAATATTGACCTACCTAGTTGTAACAAGAACAATTCAAGAACAAACCTTGATGAAAGTTTTGAATGTGGAAAATCATTCATCCACAATGTGGCCAATTCTAACCTTGAGAAGCTTCACAATGGAGTAATTCCCTATAATGGTAATGAGCATGGAAATATTTTCAGCAAGAAACAATCCATTATTCATTATCAGAATGTTGACACCAAGGAGAAAACCTGTGTGTGTATTACATGTGGAAAAGCCTTTGCTAAGAAGTCACAGCTCATTGTACATCAACGAATTCATACTGGGAAAAAACCATATGATTGTGGTGCATGTGGGAAAGCCTTCAGTGAGAAGTTTCACCTCATTGTACATCAGAGAACTCATACTGGGGAGAAACCTTATGAATGTTCTGAATGTGGAAAAGCCTTCTCTCAAAAATCATCCCTTATTATACATCAGAGAGTTCATACTGGAGAAAAACCATACGAATGTAGTGAATGTGGAAAAGCCTTCTCCCAGAAATCACCCCTCATTATACATCAGAGAATTCACACTGGAGAGAAACCTTATGAATGTAGAGAGTGTGGTAAGGCCTTCTCCCAGAAGTCACAACTGATTATACATCATAGAGCTCATACTGGAGAGAAGCCCTATGAGTGTACTGAATGTGGGAAAGCCTTCTGTGAGAAGTCCCACCTCATTATACATAAAAGAATTCACACTGGGGAGAAACCCTACAAATGTGCTCAGTGTGAGGAAGCCTTCAGCAGAAAGACAGAACTCATTACACACCAGTTAATTCATACTGGGGAGAAACCTTATGAATGTACTGCTTGTGGGAAGACCTTCTCCCGAAAGTCACAGCTCATTATACATCAGAGAACGCATACTGGAGAGAAACCCTATAAATGCAATGAATGTGGAAAAGCCTTCTGTCAGAAATCACATCTCATTGGACATCAGAGGATACACACAGGAGAAAAACCTTTTGTTTGTACTGAATGTGGGAAAGCCTTCTCTCAAAAGTCTCACCTCCCAGGTCATCAGAGGATTCATACAGGAGAGAAACCATATGTATGTTCTGAATGTGGAAAGGCGTTTTCTCAGAAGTCAGATCTTGTTTTACATCGGAGAATTCACACTGGGGAAAGACCCTATCGGTGTGCTGTATGTGGGAAAGCTTTCATCCAGAAATCACAACTCACTGTACATCAGAGAATTCATAGCAGTGGTAAAAATCATAGTGAACTAAAAACACAGACAAGCCTTCAGTATTAGCTCAAGGCTTAATATATAACAGGAACTTGATGAATTTGATAAATTTCTTGACAGCGTCTTTATAGAGAAAATTTTACAAGAGAATTCATATCTGTAATGTGGTGATACCTAACTCAGCAGACATGATGGAAAATAATTACATAAATTAAGGCCATTTCACCATAGCATGTAGAGCTTTTAAAGTTATGAATTGAATGGTTAGTAGAACAAATTATGTATATAGAATGTTGGCAAAGTATATATTCCTTATTATGCCCCATAACAATAAACATTGTGAAATTGCTAATATTAACTTGGCATCATTTTGGTCATATACATTAATTCCCTATAAAGGACATGAAGAAAGCTTGATTAAAAAAAATCATTTCCAAGAAACTGCATTAACAAGGAAAGGCTTGGGAGTTCCCTAATAATAGGACTCAACAATTTCACTGCTGTGGCCCAGGTTCAGTTCCTGGTCAGGGAACTAAGATCAAGTTGCACAGTGCGACCAAAAAAAAGTGGGGTGAGGGGCTTAGGATGACCCCTAAAGATACATGTAAAATTCTTATACGAAGATGGAAGGATAGGTTGATCAGATCCAGCAAAGATGATAGTTGCACATTTTCCCATTTCAAGCATATAAGTTGATCTGTATCTTTGGAAGAATCCTTTTGAAACGGATGCTTCTTGACCATGTCTCCTAGTCCTCTTGAAACATTTATTTTTCCTTACTGAAAATTTGGTATCATGGAAAGACTTTGGTACTGAACCACGTTGTCTGGGTTTTAATCCTGGCTCAACTACTCAAAAGATTGTATGACTTCAGGCAAGCCTGCTTTACCTATCTGAATATTTTTTCTTACTGGTAAATAGAAGTACAGTGTAGAGCACATTTTCGGTTAACATTAGTTCTTTTTATCTTTTGTCCGTCAGTTTCCACTTGATTCCTTCACATTTCATGCCCACCTTATCTGTTTCCTGCATGGCTGAATTATCTATTATAAAACTGGATGAGAATTTCTGCAGGGGGAGAAGACATGCCTGACAGAGAGGGATGTGGGAGCCTGTGTGGGCAAATTTCTGATCTCATTATGAGCACTGAGTTGAGAGCACTGACATCGGATATAACTGACCATTCGTATCTTAGATAGAAGGTCTAAGATTGAGCTACTCTGAAACTTCCTCTTGAAACATGTCCTAACTGCTCTTATGGAGACATGAGAACAACTAAGGATCATATTGAGAATATAGAGAAATTTGGTGAGGAGAGTGTTTCGTATAGTGACAGCTTTGGACCTTATGTAGGTTTGAACAGTTGCATGGTTCCTACCTTATAGACTTCCTGTTTGATCCTTCCACCATCACAACGCCCAGGCAGCCTCATTGATCTGATAATAGATTTCTATAAAATCTAATTTCAGATTTAGCATTTTGCCTTCTTGTTTAACCTTTACCAGTTCTTTTTCTCCCCAGCATTTTACTAGAGGAGCTAGCCAGTACAGTTAGGCAAGAAAAAGAAATCATAGGCATATTCAGGTTCTACAGAGACTTAAAGTTATTGAAAAGATTTGAATACAACTAAATAAGAAAAAAAGCCAATTCTATATTATCTATTCCAGAAAAGAGGAGGGATCCCTGACATACTTTATGAGACTACCATTATCTTGATGCTAAAGCCAGAGATATTACAAGAAAATACTTAGTGGCCAATATTTTTCCTGAACATAGCCATAGCCATTCTTAATAGACTATTTGCAAATCAGATCTAGAAATATATTTTTTAAAAAAGGTGCATCATGGGCAAGCAGAGTTTCATTCAAGAATGCAAAGTTGGTCCAGTATACAAAGAAAAGATTTTGGTATATTTCCACATACCAAGAGCCTAGAAAGTATAACTATATGGTCATTTCTATATATAGGGGGAAATTATTTGACAAAAATATATCAATTTAGAATAAAACCCAGTAACAGAATAGAGGCCAGCTTCCTCAAATAGTTGAAGGACATCTATAGAACATCTAAAGTTAGTATATTTAATAGTGAAAGACTGCCTCAAGATTGGGAAAAAGTTAAAGATGTCTGCTGTACTTTCCTTGGTGAATATTGTACTGGTGATCTTAGCCAGTGTAGTAGGGAAAGCGAAAAGACAGGGGTGGGGTGGAATAGGGGAGTGGAGTATAGTCAGGAAAGGAAAATAAAAGTGTCTTTATTTACAGACAACATGGTCTACACAGAAGATTTCAAAAGCTATAAAAACTCTAGGGACTTCCCTGGTGGGCCAGTGCTCCACACTCCCAATGCAGGGGGCACAGGTTTGAAACCTGGTTGGGGAACTTAGATCCTGCATGCCTCATGATGTGGCTGAAAAGTAAGTTAATTTTTAAAAATCTATTAGACCTGATAAATGGGCTTCACAAAATATCTAAGTAAACAAGGAGATATTCTATATTTACAGATGAAAAGATTCAATCTTGATAAGGTATGAACTTTCCTCAAATTGATCTATATATTTATTGCAATCACCCACAGAAAAGATCTCAGCAGGCATTTGTGTAGAATTTGACAACCAGATTCCAAAATTTATATGAAAATACAAAAGACCTAGAATAAACAAGGTATCTTTGAAAAGAAACAAACTCATATTACCTGATTTCAAGGCTTATTTTAAAGTTAGAGTAATCAAGTACTGTCATAAGTATTGTCATAAGAATAGATAGGTCAATGAAATAGTATAATCTAGAAATTAAACCACACATACAACAGATTTTTAACAAAGTTGTCAAGGTAACTCAATGGACGAAAGATAGTCCTTTCAATAGACAATGCTGGAACATTTGGAAATCCATGTGCAAAAAAACAAAACAAAACCCCTTGATTCCTAGCTCATACTCATATAAAAATCAATTTGAAAAAAAATCATGAGCATAAAATACCCATAAAATTCTCTTTATGTTATCTTTGTAGATGAATTCTTGACATATTTCCCCACATTGATTCTTAATATTTTAGGTATCATTTTTGTTTTGCCAGCTCTACATCATAATGCTTACACACCAGGCACAGCTAGGTTAGTATCATTTCTATTCATGTAGTTATAGTCAGGAATTTTACCTTCCTCTTGTGCTGGTTAAGTCTCTCAATGTTTGAGTCCTTATCTGCAGTAGCCCCGGAGGAACCCATTCAATCATTTTGATAAGGACTTTCAGTGATACAACATATGATGCAAATTGAGGGTTCTGCATTCTAATGGCTTGTGCTCTAACTAAATTACAGAGGTTTTAATATGTTTCTGTGATAGGGAAATACTGAATTTCTGACTTGGTGAGGAGATTGAAAATTAATAGAATTCTCTAGGAAATCATTGTTACTGTCCAGCAGCTAGTTTTGTGAATTTAGAGCTGTGAGGGATCTCAGGTAATCCTTGAGATGGTAATCCGGGATCATCTTCATTCTAAAGGACTGAACTACTTTCTCACCATCATCACCTTGTTGGTAATAGGCAGCACACTCATCATGGCCTATCTCTTTACCAGTGCATGCCATTGTCACCACAGCCTCCTCTCAGAGTCTTCACCAAACTGAAAAAGAGGGCATCTTTATACAAAGGCTGGTATCAATATTTTAAAGCCAGAAAACTGCTTTAAAGGTCAGCACACATTTTCCATCTTTAAAAGAAAACAAAAACTGTCTTTAATTCCTTTATACATAAGAGAAAATCGAGATATTAAGAGTAAAAGCAAAACAAAGAGTAACTTGGTTTCCACTCATCAGAAATCATAATTCAAACCCAGATATTCTGATGCCAGAGTCTACACACTTAACCACTGTGTTAGACTGCCCCTCTTTCTATTGTAGGCTGTTTCTTTTTTTTTTTTTTAACTTTACAATATTGTATTGGTTTTGCCATATATCAAAATGAATGCGCCACAGGTATACATGTGTTCCCCATCCTGAACCCTCCTCCCTCCTCCCTCCCCATACCATCCCTCTGGGTCGTCCCAGTGCACCAGCCCCAAGCATCCAGTATTGTGCATCGAACCTGGACTGGCGACTCATTTCATATATGATATTATACATGTTTCAATGCCATTCTCCCAAATCATCCCACCCTCTCCCTCTCCCACAGAGTCCAAAAGACTGTTCTATACATCAGTGTCTCTTTTGCTGTCTTGTATACAGGGTTATTTCTACCATCTTTCTAAATTCCTTATATATGCGTTAGTATACTGTATTGGCATTTTTCTTTCTGGCTTACTTCACTCTGTATAATAGGCTCCAGTTTCATCCACCTCATTAGAACTGATTCAAATGTATTCTTTTTAATGGCTGAGTAATACTCCATTGTGTATATGTACCACAGCTTTCTTATCCATTCATCTGCTGATGGACATCTAGGTTGCTTCCATGTCCTGGCTATTATAAACAGTGCTGTGATGAACATTGGGGTACACGTGTCTCTTTCCCTTCTGGTTTCCTCAGTGTGCATGCCCAGCAGTGGGATTGCTGGATCACAAGGCAGTTCTATTTCCAGTTTTTTAAGGAATCCCCACACTGTTCTCCATAGTGGCTGTACTAGTTTGCATTCCCACCAACAGTGTAAGAGGGTTCCCTTTTCTCCACACCCTCTCCAGCAGTTATTGCTTGTAGACTTGGATCGCAGCCATTCTGACTGGCGTGAAATGGTACCTCATAGTGGTTTTGATTTGCATTTCTCTGATAATGAGTGATGTTGAGCATCTTTTCATGTGTTTGTTAGCCATCTGTATGTCTTCTTTGGAGAAAGGTTTATTAAGGAATCTGCCCATTTTTTGATTAGAGTGTTTTTTTTTATTTTGAGCCACCTGTGCTGTTTGTAAAATTTGGAGATTAATCTCTGTTAGTTGCATTGTTTGCAAATATTTTCTCTCACTTTGTGGCTTGTCTTCTTTTTTTAATGGTTTCCTTTGCTGTGCAAAAGCTTTTGAGTTTAATTTGGTCCCATTTGTTTATTTTTATTTCCATTACGCTAGGAGATGGATCGAAAAAGATATTCCTGCAGTTTATGTTAGAGAGTGTCCTGCCTATGTTTTCCTCTAAGAGTTTCATAGTATCTGGTCTTAAACTTAAGTCTTTAATCCATTTTGAGTTTATTTTTGTGTATAGTGTTAGAGAATGTTATAATTTCATTCTTTTAGATGTAGCTGTCCAGTTTTCCCAGCACCACTTATTGAAGAGGCTGTCTTTTCTCCATTGTATATTCTTGCCTCTTTTGTTGTAGATTAATTGACAATAGATGTATGGGTTTATTTCTGGGCTTTCTCTCCTGTTTTGCTGATATGTATTTCTGTTTCTGTGCCAGTACCATGGTGTTTTGATGACTGTAGCTTTGTAATGTAGTCTGAAGTCAGGAAGCATAATTCCTCCAGCTTTGTTTTTCTTTCATTTTTCTTTCTCAAAATTGCTTTGACTATCTGGGGTCTTTTGTACCTCTATACAAATTAAGATTTTTTTTTTTTGTTCTAGTTCAATCAGATTACCAATGAAAAGTTCCATTGGTAATTTGATAGAGTTTGCATTAAATCTGTAGATTGCCTTGGGTAGTATAGTCTTTTAAAAAATATTTTTTCTTCTAATCCAAAAGCATGGTATATCCTTCCATCTGTTTGTGTCATCTTCAATTTATTTTATTTGCATCTTAGGGTTTTTCAACTACAGTTCTTATGCCTCCCTAGGTAGGTTTATCTCTATGGAATTTTATTCTTTTTGATGCAATGGTAAATAGAATTGTTTCTTTAATTTCTGTTTTTCATTGTTAGTGTATACTATTGCAACAGATGTCTGTGTATTAATTTTGTACTCTGCAATTTTACTGAATTCTTTGATGAGCTCTAGTAGTTTTCTGGTAGCATCTTTAGACTTTTCAATATATAATATCATGTCATCTTCAAACAGTGACAGTTTTACTTTTTCTTTTTCAATTTGGATTCTTTATTTTTTTTCTCTGACTGCCATGGCTGGGATTTCCAAAACCATGTTGAATAAAAATGGCAAGAATGGACATCCTTGTCTTGTTCCTGAATTTAGTGGAAAGGCTTTCAACTTTTCACCACTGAGAATAATGTTAGCTGTAGGTTTGTCATATATAGCCTTTATTGTGTTGAGGTAGGTTCCCTCTATTTCCACTTTCTAGAGAGTTTTTAAGCATAAATTGGTACTGAATTTTGTGAAGAGATTTTTCTGGATCTATTGAGAGGATGTTATGGTTTTTATTTTTCAATTTGTTGATGAGGTGTATCACACTGAATGATTGTAGATATTGAAAAATCCTTGTATCCCTATGATAAATTTCACTTGATCATGTTGTATGATTTGGTTTGCTAGTATTTCATTGAGTACTTTTGTGTCTGTGTTCATCAGTTACGTTGGAATGTAATTTTCTTTTTTTTATGATATCTTTATCTGACTTTGGTATCAGGTTAATGGTGACCTCAGAGCAGAAGCTTGGGAGTGATCCTTCCTCTGTAAATTTTTGAAAGAGTTTCAGAAAGATAGGTGCTAACTCTTCACTACATTGTTTGATAGAATTTGCCTGTGAAACCATCTGCTCCTGGACTTTTGTTTGTTGGAAGTTTTTAAATCACTATTTCAATTTCAGTGCTTGTTATTTGTCTGTTCATATTTTCTATTTCATCCTGCTTCGGTCTTGGGAGATTGTGCCTTTCTAAGAATGTGTCTATTGCTTCTTGATTGTGCATTTTATTGATGTGTAGTTGCTTGTAGTAGTCTCTTATTATGCTATGTATTTCTGCAATGCCAGTTGTAACTTTTCCTTTTTCACTTCTAATTTTATTGATTTGAGCCCTCTCACTTTTTCTCTTAATGAGTCTGGCTACAGGTTTATCAATTTTATCTTTTCAGAGAACCAGCTTTTAGTTTCATTGATCCTTTCTATTGTTTTCTTTGTCTCTATTTCATTTATTTCTGCTCTAACCTTTATGATTTCTTTCCTTCTACTAACTTAGGGTTTTGTTTATTCTTCTTTCTCTAGTGGCTTTAGGTATGAAGATTAGGTTGTTTATTTGGGATTGTTTCTTGTTTCCTGAGGTAAGATTGTATTGCTATAAACTTCCCTCTTAGAACTGCTTTTGCAGCATTTCTTAGGCTTTGACTCATTGTGCTTTCATTTTTATTTGTCTCTAGGTATTTGCTGATTTCCTCTTTCATTTCTTCAATAATCCATTGGTTGTTTCATAGCATATTGTTTAGACTCTAGGTGTTTGTATTTGTTTTTTTTTTTCCTTGTAGTTGATTTATAATCTCATAGCATTGTGGTCGGAACAGATGCTTGATATGACTTCAGTTTTCTTAATTTTACCAGGGCTTGCTTTGTGGTCCAGCATCTGCTAAATCCTGCAAAATGTTTCATGTGTACTTTAAAAGAATGTGTATTCTGCTGCTTTTGGAAGGAATGCTCTATGAATATCAGTGAAGCCCACCCAGTCTCATGTCATTTAAGGTCTGTGTTTCCTTATTGTTTTTCTGTCTGGTTGATCTGTCCATTGATGAATGGGGTGTGACAGTCCCCCACTACTGTTGTGTTAACTGTTGATTTCAGACAAATTCAATTGTAGTTGGAGTTCTTAATCCCTCTCTTAATGATTAATAGAACAAGGAAATAAACAATTAGCAAGGATATAGTAGATAGAATTGAACACCACTATCAACCAACCTGACTTAACTGACATTTGTAGAACATTTTACCCAACAGTGGCAGAAAACACATCTGCATACAGAACATTTACCAAGGTAAGTCATGCTGCTGCTTTTGCTGCTAAGTTGCTTCTGTCGTGTCCAACTCTGTGTGACCCCGTAGACGGCAGCCCACCAGGCTCCCCTGTCCCTGGGATTCTCCAGGCAAGAACACTGGAGTGGGTTGCCATTTCCTTTTCCATTGCATGAAAGTGAAAAGTGAAAGTGAAGTTGCTCAGTCGTGTCCGACTCTTAGCGACCCCATGGACTGAAGCCCACCAGGCTCCTCCGTCCATGGGATTTTCCAGGCAAGAGTACTGGAGTGGGGTGCCATTGCCTTCTCTGGTAAGTCATACTACAAGGTCATTAAAAAAAAATTAGAAAGGAAATGAAGTATTCTGAACTGAATGAAAATTAAGCACAATGGATCTAAATTTTTGAAAAGCCTCTGAAGCAATACTAAGAGGGAACTATAAAGTGCTAAATGTGTACATTGGAAAAGGTGAAAGGTCATAAATCAATGACTCAGTTTCCACCTTAAGAAATTAGAAAAAGGAAAAAGTGAAACCCATTATAAATCAGAAGAAAGGAAATAATTGAGTTCAGCAAGGATTAAATGGAAGAAATAGAAAAACAAAAACAAAAGTTGAGAAGGCCAGCATTACCCTGATACAAACCAGAGGTATAAAAGGTAAAACAGCAATACTGCTGTTGCTAAGTTGCTTCAGTCGTGTCCGACTCTGTGTGATCCCATAGATGGCAGCCCACCAGGCTCCCTCACTAGAATAGGTTTTGAAATTCTAAACAAAATTTTACCAAAATTATTCCTTCATTATATAAGTGAGATAATACATCAAGACTAAGTGGGTTTTCAGAGAATGCAATGGCAGCCCACTCCAGTACTCTTGCCTGGAAAATCCCATGGATAGAGGAGCCTGGTAGGCTGCAGTCCATGGGGTCACGAAGAGTCGGACACGACTGAGTGACTTCACTTTCACTTTTCACTTTCATGCATTGGAAAAGGAAATGGCAACCCACTCTAGTGTTCTTGCCTGGAGAATCCCAGGGACAGGGGAGCCTGGTCGGCTGCCATCTATAGGGTTGCACAAAGTTGGACACGACTGAAGCGACTTAGCAGCAGCAGCAGCAGCAGCAAGTGGGTTTTATTTCAGAAGTGCGAGGTTGGATTAACATTTGAAATTCAGTCAGTGGAAGCCACCACAGTGATAAACTAAAAAAGAATATGGTATCTAAGTAGATGTAGAAAAAGTACCTGACAAAGTTCAACATCTGTGAAAACAAATTTCTTTATTCAGATAATAATAAGTGCAAAACCAAGAGCTAGCATCATACTTAATGGGAACAGATGAACCATCTTCCCTCTAACATCAAGAACAAGAAAAGGATGACTTCTGTTACTTTCATTCAGTAATGTACTGGAGGCCCTAGCTGATACTATAAGCCAAGAAAGTAAAATGACATCCTGTTTGGGAAAGAAGAAGTTTAATTCCCCTTATTCATACATCATATGCTCATCTATGTAGAAAATCATAAGTAATCTACAAAAAGAGCTATTAGAACTAAAAAGTGAATTTAGCAAGGACATTGTATACAAGATCAAAATACAAAAATCAAATTATAGGCATATACTAAAAAATTGAAATTTAAAAAGCAGTACTTACAATAGCATTAGAAATATGAGATATGAATACAACTAACAAAATGTGTGCAATATTGTACCTATACTCCGAAATCTGTAAAACATTGCTGAGAGAAACAAAAAGGACAAAAATAATGGAGAAATATATCCGATTTGTTGGTTAGAAGACTCAATATAGTTAAGATATCAGGTCTCTCTAAATTGGTCTATACATTCAACACAATCCCTACCAGTATCTCAGCAGACAACTGTCTTTTTTGGTAGAATTTGACAGACTGATTTTAAAATTCATATGGTGATGCAAAAGACCTAAAATAGCCAAAAAATTCTTATAAAGGAAGTATAAATTTGGAGAACTTACTACATAATTTCATGTTTTTCTTTAGTGTTAGTAAAATCTAGATGACCTCACTTATACAATAATCTGAAATAGACACAATTTTATGGTGTAAGAAATCAGCATTTGCCTCAGTGAGTGGATTAGCTGAGAGGGAACATAAAGGAAATTTCTCATTTGATGGAAATGTTGTGTATTCTGATATGGTTATGCATTTCTTAATACTCATCAAACAATATCATTTAAAACTCTGCACTTCAGTATGGGTTAATTAAATCACAAGAGGAACTCCCTGGCAGTCCAATGGTTAGGACTCTGGGCTTCCACCTCAGGGACCACAGTTTTGATCCCTTTCAGGGAACTAAGATCCCACATGCTGCATGGTGCAGCCAAAGGAAAATATATATATATACCACAAGGAAAGAAACAAGACAAGAAGAAAATCATATTATAAATTTAAAAAATTTATCATTAGAAATGAAACTTATACTAAAAGAACAGACTATGAAAGGTGCAACTTTCTTTGTATTTTCAAATAATAGTTCATAGTGTTCTGAGGTTCTGATCTCTTAGAAAATGATCTTCATAAGTAATTATAAAACATTATTTGGAAAAGCTTCTCTATTATCTGTATTTGTTGGATATTTCCTCCTTTTTAGAACGTATACTTACGTGGAAACTTAGTCTCCTTCCTTTAGTTAGTAGCAGAGGTTTCTTGTCCAGCTTTCTTGGATCACATGTGAATACAAAAAACAAAGCTGTTGGTTGTGTCCTGTTTTCAGAATTTCAGACTTCCCTGAGTTAACCAGGCCAGGTTAAAAATGTAAAAATGTAATTTTTACATTTATAATTTTACTGTGATGATCACATTAAGAGTTATGTTAAAATGTAAATTTCAGTTCAGTTCAGTCACTCGGTTGTGTCTGACTCTTTGCAACGCCATGGACTGCAGCATGCTAGGCTTCCCTGCCCCTCATCAACTCCCAGAGGCTACTCAAACTCATGTCCATCACAGTGCTGCCTGAAAACTTGAAATTCCTGGCCAGTGGGCAGAAGTGTATGTTCAATGTGGAAGAAGAAAAAGAGACCCATGTCCCTCTCAACACAAGTGGTTTTGCCCCAGAAGCTATCTGTGACCAACTGCCTGAAACCCAGGAAGAATGCTGCTGTCCTCAACCAGATCTATGAGGAAAGAGGATCTAATGACTGGTTTGACATAGATAAAAATCTGCCTGCCAAGCTGAGCAGGTTAAAAATGAATGTGACTTCTCTGGGTACAGCCCGCAAATGCCTCCACTGGAGGAAAAGTCAGGGCCAGGGCTCCAGCTGCAGTCTCTCGGAGGCCAGAGATGCCACACCTTGAGTAAGATGGGCCAGTTCACCTACTCTAGGCACCAAGGGGTGATAGTAAGGGATCTCCTGGTGGTGAGGGGACAGCAGGACCAGCACAAGCTGAGTCGCCAAGTGACAAAGCCAGCCCAGTAAGAACCATGTGGCTACAGCAGCTACGACAGGTGCATAGGCCATGTGCTTCTTGCAACTTGGTAACTCATCTCACTGAGAAGTTGAAACTCAGGAGCCTCTACCTCTCTCCTAGCTTCATGAGAGCACCAAGTACACCATTGATCCACAGAAAGGCTTGCTGTTTTCTAGTGTGAAAGTCCATGAGAACTTCATGTAGGAAATTCACATCAACTCCAAGGAAACGTGGGGCAGCCTCCAGAATTGGGTGGCTTAGTTTTTCTCTGATCACCTGACAGACGCTACCACTGAATTGAATGGAATAAAGAGCTAGAACTCGAAAAATAACATGTGACAGCTACATCTGTGTGCAAAGACCATCTCTGTGACCACCCAGTGGAAACCCTAGGAGGAGCTGCTGTGCCCTCAGCCTGGCCAGCTGCTGCATGATTTGACTGTGGCCCAGCCTGAGTACTAGCACTAGGTCTCAGAGTAGTGGGACCCATTCACCTCACTGTTCCCCTTGTCACTATTGAAATTGCCATATGAACAATTACTACCAGTTTCATTTATGTGTCTGTCGATGTGGCAATATGTAGTCTTTGTACCTGCTGCTAGACAGTGCTTTCCCAAGTGAAATTCTTGTGTAATTTTTATATTTATAATTTTACTGTGATGATCACATTAAGAGTTATATTAAAATGTAAATTTCAGTTCAGTTCAGTCACTCGGTTGTGTCTGACTCTTTGTGACTCCATGGACTCGAGCATGCTAGGCTTCCCTGTCCCTCACCAACTCCCAGAGCCTACTCAAACTCATGTCCATCACAATGGTGATGCCATCCAACCATCTTATCCTCTGTTGTCCCCTTCTCCTCCCGCCTTCGATCTTTCCCAGCATCAGAGTCTTTTCCAGGAGTCAGTTCTTTGCATCAGGTGGCCAAAGTATTGGAGTTTCAGCTTCAACATCAGTCTTTCCAATGAATATTCAGGACTGATTTCCTTTAGGATGAACTAGTTGGATCTCCTTGCTGTCTAAGGAACCCTCAAGAGTCTTCTCCAACACCACAGTTCAAAAGCATCAATTCTTTGATGCTCAGCTTTCTTTATAGACCAACTCTTACATCCATGCATGACTACTGGAAAAACCATAGCTTTAACTAGATGGACCTTTGTTAGTAAAGTAATGTCTTTGCTTTTTAATGAGCTGTCTAGGTTTGTCATAGCTTTTCTTCCAAGGAGCAAGCGTCTTTTAATTTCATGGCTGCAGTATAATCTGCAGTGATTTTTGAGCCCCCCAAAATAAAGTCTGTAATTGTTTCCATTGTTTCCCCATCTATTTGCCATGAAGTGATGGGACCAGATGCCATGATCTTCGTTTTCTGAATGTTGAATTTTAAGTCAACTTTTTCACTCTCCTCTTCCACTTTCATTAAGAGGCTCTTGTTCTTTGCTTTCTGCCGTAAGAGTGGTGTCATCTGCATATCTGAGGTTATTGATATTTCTCCTGGCAATCTTGATTCCAGCTTGTGCTTCATCCAGCCCAGATTTGGATCTTAATAAATTTGGAGCCTAATAAAATGAAGCACTTAGAAATTTGATGTTCTGCACCTAACCTAGAAAGATAAAAATGCTTATTTCCTTGTGATAAATCTAAATTCCCTTCTAACCTTCTGTGATACATTAGCTCCATGCTCTGGGGCACACTCTGTGGTATCTGAGACCCTCATAAACAACTTAGGGGGGTTGTGTGTTTGTAGGTTGTGTGGTGGGGTAGGGAGTGTCATGATTAACGATGATGAAACGTTCCCATTCTTTCCCACTAGCTGCTTTATTTTTTCCTTTTGCACTCATTGCCTAACCTTTCCCTACACTTGTCATTTTTCTGTAGATGCTGTGTGACAGCCTCATGAATCATCCCTTCATTGTATGGCTGTATGATCTGTTTGCCCTACAATGAATCATCAAGTCAAGCACTGTAGAATGGGGCTTCCTTCCATAAGATCTCCACTCAGCAGGGAGAATTCATTGAGTTCAAAGGTTTCTTCTGAGATGAGTAAATTCCATAGACTCAGTCCTTAATTTGTTCCTTGGTCTACCCATGTGATGATCCACCTCTGCGTAACTGCCAGATATCAGACACTTTCAAGCTCATCCAGTTCTGTGTACATAGGATGGGCTTAGTTTCTCTAGCATTCAAAAAACATTGTTTTCTGGAAAACAATCTCATTGTGAAACACTTTGAGAGTGGGACTGTCTTCTGCAAAATGGATGAAGTTAACTCAGGACATGCATCGATGTTTATATCTATCAATCTGGGTTCAGCTCTTTTCCACTGGCTGGAGAGTGAGCTGAGTGCTACCTGAAAATATGGGGTGGGGGTGGGGGAGGGAGTTTCTTTTCCAAACCTGATAAAACTAAGTTTTTCAAGTCTCAGTTTTTTTTTTTTTAAGTCTTAGCAATATTTATTTTTATTTTTTACTTTTTATTTTATTTTTTTAATTTTATTTTATTTAACTTTACAATATTGTATTGGTTTTGCCATATATCAAAATGAATCTGCCACAGGTATACATGTGTTCCCCATCCTGAACCCTCCTCTCTCCTCCCTCCGCATACCATCCCTCTGGGTCGTCCCAGGGCACCAGCCCCAAGCATCCAGTATCATGCATCAAACCTGGACTGGAGACTCATTTCATATATGATATTATACATATCTCAGGTTTTCTAAGACCTTAACCCTCTACTTAACTACGGATGGAGGTTCAAGACATTGTACAGGAGACAGGGCTCAAGACCATCCTCATGGAAAAGAAATGCAAAAAAACAAAATGGCTGTCTGAGGAGGCCTTACAAATTGCTGTGAAAAGAAGAGAAGTCAAAAGCAAAGGAGAAAAGGAAAGATATAAGTATCTGAATGCAGAGTTCCAAAGAATAGCAAGGAGAGATAAGAAAGCCTTCCTCAGCTATCAGTGCAAAGAAATAGAGGAAAACAACAGAATGGGAAAGACTAGAGATCTCTTCAAGAAAATTAGAGATACCAAGGGAATATTTCATGCAAATATGGGCTCGATAAAGGACAGAAATAGTATGGACCTAACAGAAGCAGAAGATATTAAGAAGAGGTAGCAAGAATACACAGAAGAACTGTACAAAAAAGATCTTCATGACCCAGATAATCACGATGGTGTGATCACTCACCTAGAGCCAGACATCCTGTAATGTGAAGTCAGTGGGCCTTAGAAAGCATCTCTACAAACAAAGCTTGTGGAGGTGATGTAATTCCAGTTGAGCTATATCAAATCCTGAAAGATAATGCTGTGAAAGTGCTGCACTCAATATGCCAGCAAATTTGGAAAACTCAGCAGTGGCCACAGGACTGGAAAAGGTCAGTTTTCATTCCGATCCCAAAGAAAGGCAATGCCAAAGAATGCTCAAACTACCACACAATTGCACTCATCTCACATGCTAGTAAAGTAATGCTCAAAATTCTCCAAGCCAGGCTTCAGCAATACGTGAACTGTAAACTTGCAGATGTTCAAGCTGGTTTTAGAAAAGGCAGAGGAACCAGAGATCAAATTGCCAACATTCGCTGGATCATGGAAAAAGCAAGAGAGTTCCAGAGCTCTATTTCTGCTTTATTGACTATGCCAAAGCCTTTGACTGTGTGGATCACAATAAACTGTGGAAAATTCTAAAAGAGATGGGAATACCAGACCACCTGACCTGCCTATTGAGAAGCCTATATGCAGGTCAGGAAGCAACAGTTAGAACTGGACATGGAACAACAGACTGGTTCCAAATAGAAAAAGGAGTATGTCAAGGCTGTATATTGTCACCCTGATTATTTAACTTGTATGCAGAGTACATCATGAGAAATGCTGGACTGGAAGAAACACAAGCTGGAATCAAGATTGCCAGGAGAAATATCAATAACCTCAGATATGCAGATGACACCACCCTTAAGGCAGAATGTGAAGAGGAACTCAAAAGCCTCTTGATGAAAGTGAAAGAGGAGAGTGAAAAAGTTGGCTTAAAGCTCACCATTCAGAAAACGAAGATCATGGCATCCGGTCCCATCACTTCATGGGAAATAGATGGGGAAGCAGTGTCAGACTTTATTTTTGGGGGCTCCAAAATCACTGCAGGTGCTGATTGCAGCCATGAAATTAAAAGACGCTTACTGCTTGGAAGAAAAGTTATGACCAACCTAGACAGCATATTGAAAAGCAGAGACATTACTTTGCCAACAAAGGTCCATCTAGTCAAGGCTATGGTTTTTCCTGTGGTCATGTATGGATGTGAGAGTTGGACTGTGAAGAAAGCTGAGCGCCGAAGAATTGATGCTTTTGAACTGTGGTGTTGGAGAAGACTCTTGAGAGTCCCTTGGACTGCAAGGAGATCCAACCAGTCCATCCTAAAGGAGATCAGTCCTGGGTGTTCATTGGAAGGACTGATGCTGAGTCTGAAACGCCGATACTTTGGCCACCTCATGCGAAGAGTTGACTCATTGGAAAAGACCCTGATGCTGGGAGGGATTGGGGGCAGGAGGAGAAGGGGGCAACAGAGGATGAGATGGCTGGATGGCAACACCAACTCGACGGACATGAGTTTGAGTGAACTCTGGGAGTTGGTGATGGACAGGGAGGCCTGGCGTGCTGCGATTCATGGGGTCGCAAAGAGTCGGACATGACTGAGCAACTGAACTGAACTGAACTGAACCCTCAACTTTCCTCTGATCTTCCACTCACTAAAAACAGCTAGAGATTCTGTGTTTCCTGCTGCTCCAGAGCCTATTGCATGGAGAGAGGAAAGGGTAATTTGTGGTCCACTGTACATTTTAAGATCACTATAAGAATTGGAGAGCAATGCTTATTTTCCCAACCTGTGTGTGTATGGGCTTAATTGCTCAGTCATGTCTAACTCTTTGTGACCCCATGTTGCCTATTATTCCTGGAGTTTCTGTAGGAAATGTTGGCCCTTTTTGATGCCTGTGTAACCCCAGCCATTCCAATCATGGTAATATACAGTTCAAAATAATGATGGAACAGGGGGAGAGCTAAGTCCAGCTCTTGGGCATGGAATTAATGGATTTTCTTATTTTTCAAAGCTTCTGAATTTTTTTTATAAAGGTAGTATTATAATAAGTATTAAGCAGGGTATCTTCAGAGAGGTCAATGGAGCAACTTGAGATGGTAGTGGGTACGATGCCACCATCACTGGCCTTCCCTAACTCTCATCAGCTTCAAGAAATTAAGCCAGCTCTCAATCAGAGAGAAAAACTGAATGCTTGCTTTTCTCTAAGCTCCAGTTCTTGGGATACTCTAAATGTCACAAATGCAGCAGAGACAAAGGACACCATTCTCCTTTTAGAATAAATATATTTGAGACTATGAAAAACTGAGCACAATCTCTTCAGTAGTGAGAGAACCAGCAAATTTTCTCTGATTGTATAGAAACATTTGAGAGAAATTTTGCAGGCAACAGAAAGGGAATAGAGAAGGACTTTATGACTGAAGAAATATCCTCCCCCAGAGACAGATCCTGGGGCAGGTATGAGAATGGTCTGTTGGACCTGGCATCCTTGGTCCAGGCTCCCTGACAAGGTTCAAACACAGTAGCTCATTCTGGAAGCTCACAATTTTCATGAGTTTTATGATTCTGTGACTTACCTATTGTTTAGAGCATTTAGCAATCTAAGAGTCTACTTGAAGGGGTCAGGCTGTGTTCCTCATCCTTTTTTCCACAGTGATGTAGGGATCTTTGTAATCACAGGAAAATATCTCTTTGAACTCAGCCTGGGCCTTGAGTTACTCAGGCAGACTTTCTTTCCTTGATTAGTTCTGTACCTAATCTCAGTTTTTCTTTAGGATCTAGCCAGTGGCTGACTTTTCTTCTGAGTTTCAATATCCCCTTTGCACATAGATGCAGTTCTGATTTCTAGTGAATCTGAGCTCTGCACAGAAGTTGACAGTGCCCTGGTTTTGTACCATGAATCTGTCTTCTATTCAGTGGATAAAACCACTGGATCACATGTCTAGCCCTGTTTTCTAAGCACTCTTTTGTCAGCCTTATGGAAGGTAGTAGGATGACATGTTACTAGAAGTCCCTGCTATAAGACTGTCCTGTGTAGAGGCTGTCCTCTTTGAGGTCTCCAATTCTGCATTCCCTTTTTGCTTTTCTCTAGCTAAGGGTTTCCTATGGTACTTAGGATCTTCTCTCTCTTAAGTTGGTGATAGATTCTTGTCCTGTTTGATCCCCTCCCCAGCCTGAGCCAATGAGCAAAACCTTAGGGGGATGACCATGTGGCCATCTGGCCCTCTTCACCCACAGGTAAGCATGCAGGAGATGAAATTTTTCTTCTCCTTGATCTGCTTAAGGGTTTCCTCTAAGGGGCTTGTGGCTTTAGCTATATAGTCAGCCTTTGAAATATAGATGGCTGAAGAGGGAAAGGTCTCTTCAGAAGTGTGGGGTCAGGTGAGGAGTTAGGGTACATAGGCAAAAGGGGTCTAGTTGTGAAATAGGGTCCAGAATCTGAGTGTTTTGGGGGGGTAGGAAGGAAAAGGGAAGAGGTGATGTGAAAGAAGGTCCATCGATATTGTTGGATTCAGCGTGAAATGGAACTCTGATGGAAGTTGGGCACCCAGTGTTGATGATGAAAACAAGGAAACCAAGAGGGTAGTTCGGTCCAGTGGGAAGTTGGAGGCCAGAGATAGTGATGACTCATGAGTCCCAGAGGAGACAGAGTCAGAACAGCACTTCTCCCAGATCCTTCTGCAACAGAGTATCTCCTTCTGCGGTTGCTCTCTTACACTCCTCAGGGCAAGGTCTTGCTCTGACTGCTCTAAAAAGCCACATCAAAAGAGCCGGTGCAGGTGCCTGTAAGAGACAAGAGGTAAAAATAGCATCCAAGAGCAGAATGGGGACAGGCTGGCAGAGCAGACCTGGCAAATGGCATGTATGTCCACATTTCCTGGTACCCTTATCTCAACCCAAGGTTTCCTTTCACTCTCCATTCTCCATATGTCCCCTTTTTGTGCCATCCCGACTCCTATGGGGTCCTGGAATTTCCAGAAACAAGCCAGGAAGAAGGATATATGGAAAAATAAGAGATTAATTTTTTCCAAAGAGAAAATTGGTGCCTTTAAGGGAAGCTCTCAAGTTAGGAAAATAGCCTATTGGTTGAAAGAAGAAGCAAGGGATCTTATAGGAAGCTTTGTAGAATGTTCAACTGAGAAAAGACTATTTCAAAATTTGCCAAGAGCCCCAGAAATTAAGACATGATGTCAAAAAGTCAATGAGGAAATCATAAGGCAGACAAAGGTGCAGTGCTGTGTCATTTACAAAGTGCTTCCATGCACATTGATCCCAACTGACAATCACAGCATTCCTGTGAGGGTGGCAAGCCAGATGCTCTCTCAAGGAATGAGGCTGAATATCATGAAAGGTAACAACTTGTGCAAAGTCAGGTCCCAAAATGTTGCCTCCAAAACAACCTATACTGCTTCTGCCATCTCACACCACCTCCGTGGGCACAACCCACTGCCCAGCTCCACTGAAATTCATGTGGAGGAGACAGAAGGGATTAGAAGTGTGTCAGTTTCTGATTTACTGTCAGTGTGCTCTCCTCAGGGGGCTATCCTTTTTGAAGGCTGGCTTTAGGAACTGATGTCCCAACAATTGTGGACCTGAGATCTCATGAAAGGAGCAAAAAGATATCCACCGGAGAGGCCTGGGTTGAATAGAAAAACCTGAGCTTTTTAAGTTCCCACTTTCTCCTCCTGCCACTGAGTTGATGTGAAAAACAAGGGAAAAAATGAAGAAGGGGATCCATTTCTTATACTTCCAATTCTAAGCAAGCAGCAGACATTCGTTAATGAGTACAGTGACATTCTATATTGATAAAATTGAAATCTGTACTGTATCCATATTGAAAGGAGGAGAAAGAGATCTTATAAGAAGCTTTGTAGAATGTTCAGCTGAGAAAGACTATTTCACAATTTGCCCTGAGAGCCCCAGGAATTAAGACTTAATGTCAAAAGGTTAGTGAGAAAATCATAAGGCAGACATAGATACAGTGCATATTTGCATACATAAGGCAGACACAGGTGTGTGTTTTCAACTGATTCTTCTATGTCAAACTCAAAGAATGACTTACTGCCTTTGTCCTCAGTTGATATTTCAGAGAGTAGTCCACTGTAAAGGGGCACAGAAACTCACATTTTCTGGAATGTGTATGCTCCATTCTGTAGGATTCTGCTTCATGAGTAGAATCTGTATTAGAGGCTTTTAGAGGCTCAACATTGCTCTCTTAAGTCAGCCCCAAAACAAGGGAGAGGCTTGGCCAGCTAACACTTATAATAGGAAGGCAGCTGCTGAATAAGTATTGAAGGACTGTTCTCTTCAGGTGCCCTGAACTCTCTTTAGGAACCAGTCCATGGTCCATGAATCACAGTTACCACATCTAAGCAGATGGTCTGTGAACTTTGGTTAGAAACCCTAGTCTCCACTATATCTGTTGTCCACCCAACCAGTCTTGTTAGTCAAATGATATATATTAATCTCTCCTGAGAACTCCCATTCCTATTATCTCTCCATTCCAATAATTGATTTAGAATAGTGGGAATAGGAAAAGGAAAAATAAGAGTCAAGTCGTCTCTATTGTGGACTGAGCCTAGAGTTCCCTTATCTGACAAATGCCTATTTTTTTTCAAACATTGATAATTATGTACACCACTGGCTGCAGTATCAAGGCAGAAAGGAGACCCCAACTTTGTGCAAAAGTAAAGGATGGAACCAATGCACCAGGACTCAATAAATTTCAGAAGCAACCAGCCAAATTTTCTATCACTTAAAATGTACTTATACCCCAGGAAGCTGAACACAGAGAATACCCACTCTGGTCTGGACTTCCAGACCTGCTTCACAGAGCTACAGAACAATCACAAAGGGTTCTGGAGCGTGGGAGAAGGGAAAATGAGGAAGGTGAACCCCATCCTCATCTACTACCCAGCCTAGCAGGTCTCATCATGACCCCCTATATCATCCTGGTTTTTCCATTCACTGCCAACAAGTTTTCAGCATATTATATATATGATATTGATTTATATAAATTTCATGTAAATGAATATATAATTGGTTGATTTTGCCAGGAACACTTTTATGCCTTTCATTTGTACTTATGTAATTCTTAATTATAATTCTGTGATTTAAATACTATTATTGTCCCCTTGTTAAATAAAAGGAAACTAGGGAGCATATAATATATGTTATTTGCCAAGGCTACACTGATAGCAAATAGCAGAGCCAGCATCCAAGCTAGGAACTTTGGCTCCAGTCACATTCTTTACCACCAAACTGTGTCATGTAAAATATCATGGTCGTATGGATCAACAGTCCAAATCAGTACCATCGGATGATCACTTATCTCCATTTAGCACTTTGCACAGCAATTTCAACTGTACTCCTGATACCTTTCACTTGTGGCTCAGAGCAGTGTGCAAAGGCATGAGACTCTGAGAGGAGGGACTTGCCCTAGGGTCGCAAATGTTAAAGTGCAGAGACAGATTTGAATCCACAACAAATTAGGATGTATTGCTTTCTTCTGCATTTCTCAGAAGACCCAGAGGAAACTGAGGCCAGGAGAGGTTAAATGAGTAGCAGTGTCCTATCTCCAGCTGGTCCAGCTTGTTACTCTACATGTGGTTGTTGCTATACTTGTACAAAGTCCTAGTTAGTCCTTTTCTCTGTATTGAATGTTTGGTTGAAACTTGACCCTTCAGACTCCTTGCGGGGAGTCAGGATTCTTGACCACATTCATGCAGGAGATAGGAGAGTTCTTTTCTTAGACCAGACAGGTGCTATGTGAAAATAAGAAGAGAATTAGGGAGATGAATAAGGCAGAGGGTGAGCAGGGCAGAGGCTTTCTGTGAATCAGGGGATTTGGTAGCAGTGACTTGTGAACCCATTACCTGTCCTTAGAGCCCACAGTAACCTTTGGAGAAGAGTTATGGGCTTAAGTGTTTCCATCAGCACAGCTGGGTTCAAATCATAGCTCTGCAAGTCACTGGGTGTGTACCCTGAATAGATCATTCAATCTTTCAGGGTCCAGCTTTCTTAATTTGTAAAATAGTATTGATAGTGTGACTACTCCCAAAATGACAGTTTTATTAAATTAGGTCAACTGTTATTTACCTTATAAGTGGCATAAAAGTTGCCATCAATACATTTAATTTCTTGTCCCTTATATCCTGTCTTTCTTGATACTCCCCCCTTGATACTGATCTAGGGTAAGTATTAATGAGATATTACTTCTTTGCAAAAGAGAAATGAAAAATAGTGTTTTTTCCCCTAAGACCAGTTTATTTGTGTATGACTCAAAAAAAAAAAAAAAGCTGTACATATTTAATATATACAACTGGATGAGTTTGGAGATAATAGAAATGCTTTCTTTGAATGGCTTTGTAGTGTTGGGTTGTTTTATCAATCTTGCATGACTGGCAATAAGAACTAACTTAGGTGTATTCAACAGAGAGAAAAAAACATTGGATATATAGGCAGAATGACTGTGAAAGAGAATAAAAATGTGTTATGTACTGATGAGCAAGTTTAGGAATGACAGAAACCTTGTCGGTGGAAATAATGCAAACCAGAAGACAGTGGAGTAACTTCTTTACATTACTAAAAAAAAAGAAAACTGTCCATATAGAATTCTTGGCCCATTAGAAATATATTTTAAAAACAAAGGTTAAATGAAAATGTCTTCAGAACTACAAAAGCTGAAATAATTTATCACCAACAGACGTGCACTGCAAAAGAGTTTAAAGAAAGTCCTGAAAGCAGAATATAAAATGACAAATGTGGAGCAGTAGGCGAAAAGATAGTATTTGGAGGGTAGCCACAAGAGTGGGAAGCTGAAGGTGAATTGAGACAAAGATCCTTGAAACTGAGCAGAAAGATAAGGATTCAGATTCACTTTCAACAACACTGATATTAGTAATGCTAGTATTATTAATATCAAATACTACTGAATGCTGGCTCTGATGCCAGGCAGTATGCAGAAAGATTGACATTTATTATTTAAGTCTATAAAATTAATATTTGCATTATTTCCATCAACAAGTTTTCTGTCATTCCTAAACTAGCCCAGTATACCCATTTCACCCAAAGTAAGCTAATGTTAGAAAGAAGGATAGTGTTAACACCTCATATCTAGGCTTTACAATCAAACAGACTTGTCATCAAATCCCAGTTCATTTATTTTCTATCTTTATGACTTTGGGTAAATTATGTCATGTCTCTGAATTTCAGTGTCTTCATTTGTAAAATCACCTGCAATGTGGGAGACCTGGGTTCACTACCTGGACTGGGAAGATCCCGTGGAGAAGGGAAAGACTACCCACTCCCGTATTCTGGCCTGGAGAATTCCATGGACCGCATAGTCCATGGGGTCGCAAAGAGTCAGGCATGACTGAGCTACTTTCACTATCACTATTTGTAAAATGGGGATAGTATTAATTTTATAGACATTACGAAGACTTAAATAATAAATGTTAATCTCTTTGCATAGTGCCTGGCATCAGAGCCAGCATTCAGTAGTATTTGATATTATTAATAATACTAGCATTACTAATATCAGTGTTGGTGAAAATGAATCTGAATCCTTATCTTTCTGCTTAGTTTCAATGATCTTTGTCTCATGTCTCAATTCACCTTCGGCTTCCCACTCTTGTGGCTACCCTCCAAATACTATCTTTTACCCTACTGCTCCACATTTGTTATTTTATATTCTGACATCACATTTCTTGAGTACATCTTCCCAACTTTGCACATGTCACAGTAACCTACTTTCATCATACTTGCTCTTCAATTTAAATTCTAAGACATTATTTCTACCTTATCTAGCAGATGGCCTACTTTGATTCTTCCAGGAAAAAAGAGGTATTCATGAATGGAATTCATTCATGTTGCATCTTCTAACACACAAAATTGTCTGCAAACAAATCATTTTATTTTTCTCTCCAATCTCAGAATTATCCAAGGGTAATCTTGCATCTCTTCCCAAATTTTTTTCAAAGGTGGTCTAGAACTCCTTTCTACAACTTTACTATTGACTAGTCATTTCAATACATCATTTCACCATACTCTGTTTCATGGCAATTACATATCTCTCTTTTTGTATCACATGTAAGAATCTATTTTCCAAATCTGATAGACACTAACCTTAAATTAATGCAACCCTGAGAAGAGTCTTTCAGTGTGATAGCACATTCATTCCATTATCACTCTTTTCCATCCCACCGCTCTTTGGTTTTCCTTTTACCTCTCTGGTCATTTCCTCTCAGCTCCCCTATAAATTATTCTTCCTTCCTTCATCTGTCCCAGAAGGGTTATTTAACGTTTGCTAGGCTCTGACTTTCAGTCCTTTTCTGTCAAGGGGCAGCCTTAGTCCAAGATCAGAGAGCAGGCCAATGTGTTCACGCTTTCTGTCCCTCCCCCACTTCCCACATCCCTCCTGGTCTTGGGAAGTAGTAGCTCTCCCCTGTTGCTAGCCAGAGGATGCTTCACCCCCAGGGATGTCTCTCTTGGATCAGCTGTGTCAGTCAGTTTCAACTAAGTTATGTTGCAGATAAACACCTCCCCCCAAAATCTTAGTGATTTGCAACAAAGAGTTTCTTATTCCATTTACATACCTAGAGTGCATCAGCTCCAGGATGCAGGTTGATGGGTTATCTGGGATATTGCTGGTCTTAGAGGGAAGGAAAAAAAAGAGAAAGTGGTAAAAGATGATTCTTAAAGACCTTCTTCAAAGGAGCACATAATTCACATCCATTAGCTGAAATAAGCATATGTTCAGGTCTTAAACGGTACAAAAGTCTAATTATCCCTCAGTGAGGGACTTCGTGTGGCAGACAGACTTGAAGACCGTCCCCGTTTATACCAACACCTATATGGTCATCCTTTGTGCAATTCCCTGGAGTGTGGTCACAGGATCTGTGACTTGCCTCTAACAGAGACCATGGCAAAGGTGACAGGGTGTCGCTGCTGTTATTATGTAACAAAGATGAAAATCTCATACTAGTAGAAGTTCTTCCTTGTTAATTTTGATGAAGTACTCTGCTCATGTTGAGAGCTGCACTGTGGAGAGTGTGCCACATGACAGGGAACTGAGTGAGGGTCTACCTGACAGCCAACAAGGAAGAAAACTGGTGAAAAAATGAATTGGAAGTACAAGTAAGCTTGGAAGTACATCCTTGTCTAGTTGAACATTCAATGAACCCCAGCCTTGACTGACAACTTCATTACAATCTATGAGAAACACTGAAGCAAAGGATCCAGTTAAACTGTTCCTGGACTTCTGAGCTACAAAATCTATGAAATAGCAAACCTGTATTTTTTTTTAATCATGAGTTTTGGGTAATTTTTAATGTAATAATAGCCATAATATAGCAATGTTCAAAGGCTCTGATAAGATAGAAAATATTTTTGAAAAATAATTAAATTTGCCTGGTCCACTTGTATGGCCACAAGTATTACCTCCTTTAACTTAGCATGCAAAATATCCTCACCCCCTCCCAAAAGGAGGCAACCAAAATTTCCATCATTTTGGCCTAAGGCTGAAGGTTCAAGATTTCATCATAGTTTCTGTGTAAGTTTCAGATATACCTTCTCTTAATTCAGAGACCTGTGAACTAAAAATTACAACTTACCTGCCTCCCAAATCCAGCATTCAATGAAAGAACAGAGACAGACCAGCCACAGTGAACATTTCCAATTTTGAAAGAGAAAGACTGGTTGGCTGTGGTTGTCTCTTACACTGATAGCCACTAATGAACAACTCCTAGAGTTTGCCTCATTTAGTCCCCTCCTCTTGAATTTAAACTGGTCTTGTGACTTGTTTAAATAGTAGACTACTACAGAAGTACATTTGGACTAACTCCTGTCCTAAGCCTTAAGAAGTCCTAACAGCTTCCAATTGTGTACTGCCAGGGCCCAGTTTCCAGCCACCATAAGGAAAATGTATGATTATCCTGAAACTACAATACTTTTAAGGAAACCTATGTGAGCCACCTGGAGAGGCCACATGGAGGAGAAGCAGAGTGCACCAAATGACAGCCTCACCTGAGATTCCAGCCAACAGCATAGACCAACTGCCACCATCGGGGACATTCCAAATCAGTTGAACCTGCAGTGAGCCATCGTGGATATTCTAGACCACTTGAGCCTTATGATGACTGCAGCCACAGTTCACACCATACAGAGAAAAACTATTCAGGTGAGCCCAACTAATCCACAGAGTCGTGAGCAGCAATAAATGGTGGTTGCTGATTGCAGCCAGTGAGCAAGGCAGGTACACTGTCCCTGAGTACCTGGCCTAGTGGTTGTGTCTGTATGTGTACAGGAGCCCTAAGATGGGAGGCCCCAAAGCAGCAGCAGAAGTGGCGGTGGGCACAGCCCCAAGAGAGTACAGGGGGAACAGCTTTCAAATGGGACAGCACAGGACCTGGGTGGTAGGCTGTTTGCTTCCAGACCTCATCCCTAAGTGTTTGCAATGATTACCTCTTGGTTCTGAGCACTGGGACAGGTACTGCAGACGCCCAGCCTGTAAACTTTGTCAGTAAATTATTATAAAATAACATCATATACGTGGACATTGAAATAAAACATATCAGAAAGTTATTAGTATTATTCTGGTTTTGGAAATTGCTGAGTCATTACAAGCAAGTACCCATAGGCTTAAAGATAGAAATTAAATTTAAAGATCACACAATTTAACAGAAAAAAGCACTATTTTTATATGAAACTTTGCATAAACCAATTATTCAGAAGGCACCTTGAAAATTAATTTTTCCTTGTAGTTCATTAAATTGCCATTGCAGGCTTCCCTGGTGACTCAGATGGTAAAGAGTCTGCCTGCAATGCTGGAGACCCGGCTTCAATCCCTGGGTCGGGAAGATCCCCTGGAGAAGGAAACGGCAACCCACTCCAGTACTCTTGCCTGGAAAATTCCATGGACAGAGGAGCCTGGTAGGATACAGTCCATGGGGTTGCAAAGAGTCGGACACAACTGAGAGACTTCACTCAACCTTTCAATTCAGACAAGAAACTCACTTGTATAAAGAGTTAAATCTTTCCAGAAAAAGTGTTATGTCAGACTTAACAACTTTACATGAACTATAGTTTATCCTTCAAAATAGTTTATCAGAAATATGTTCCAGGGTTGTCACCACCAAAAAAATACTCATCACAGCTCCAGTAACAGTTCCAGTAGCAGAAAGATTCTTTTCAAAGTTAGATTCTTTAAAAAATTAGGTATAATCTTACATTTACTAAAACTACCTCATATTGCTTTCAGTTATACCCATGTGAAAGTAAAGGTGCTAAAGCTATAAATTGTGATGACCTAATAAATTTGCAGAAAGGTAAGCCAAAAAAATCAATGATCAATCAAGAAGTCATAAGAGTACAGTATTTTATTCATTATTTTATATAAATTATGTCTATATAGTAGTTTTTACAACTTAAAAATTTATGTTCTTATATATCACTATTACCTCTATTATATTTTCTAAGTAATAAATATTTTAAAGGTAAAATCTTTATATTTTAGAATTTTCAGTAATCTTTTCTTTGAGTTTTGAACAAGGGTACCCATGTTACCATTTTGCAATGAAACCTAAAATTATGTAATATATCACACACTATTTACTCAATTATTTTTATTTTGTAATAAAATTTTTCATTTATAGAGCATATATATTTTGTTTTAGTATTCTTTCAGTAGATTTATATGTTGATGCATTTTATAAAATTGCATACCTTTAAGAAAATCCTAAAATTTGATGTTATGCCTAGAGCACACTGCAGTTGTATATCAGCTCTTCTTGAAGAAACATGAACAGTAATTCATATTATTTGAAGGAAAATAACAAGAATTCCTACTATCCTGGTTTTTTTTTTATTTAATTGGAGGATAATTTTTTTACAATATTGTATTGATTTCTGCCATACAACAGTGTGAATCAGCCATAAGTACATCTCCTCCCTCTTGAACCTCCCTCCCACCTCCCACCCCATCCCACCCCTCTGGGTTATTGCAGAGCACCAGGTTGAACTCCCTGTGTCATACAGCAATTTTTTACTATCTGTTTTACATACGGTTATGTGTACGTTTCAGTGCTACGCTCTCAATTCGTCCCACCCTCTCTTTCTCCTGCTGTGTCCACAAGTCTGTTCTCTTAAGTGAGGTGAAAGTTGTTCAGTCATGTCCAACTCTTTGCGACCCCATGGATTATACAGTCCATGGAATTCTCCAGGCCAGAGTACTGGAGGCTTTCCCTTCTCCAGGGGATCTTCCCAACCCAGGAATAGAACCCAGGTCTCCCGCATTGCAGGCTGATTCTTTACCAGCTGAGCCACAGAGGAAACCCAAGAATACTAGAGTGGGTAGCCTGTCCCTTCTCCAGCAGATTTTCCTGACCCAGGAATCAAACCAGGGTCTCCTTCATTGCAGGCAGATTCTTTACCAACTGAGCTATCAGGGAAGCCCTCTGTTCTCTTTATCTACATCTCTATTCTTGTCTTGCAAATAGTTTCATCAGTACCGTTTTTCTAGATTCCTAATATATATGTTAATGTACAGCAGCTGTTTTTCTCTGACTTCCTTCACTCTGTATAACAGGCTGTAGGTGCATCCACCTCACTAGAACTGACTCAAATGTGTTCCTTTTATGGCTGAGTAATATTCCATTGTATACATGTACCACATCATCTTTATCTTCATCTATTGATGGGCATCTACGTTGCTTCCATATTCTGGCTATTTTAAATAGTGCTGCAGTGATCACTGGGTACATGTGTTTTTTTAAAGTATGGTTTTCTCAGGGTATGTGCCCAGTAGTGGGATTGCTGGATCATAGGGTAGTTTTATGCTTGGCTTACTCCTTGGAAGGAAAGTTATGACCAACCTAGATAACATATTCAAAAGCAGAGACATTACTTTGCCAACAAAGGTCCGGCTAGTCAAGGCTATGGTTTTTCCTGTGGTCATGTATGGATGTGAGAGTTGGACTGTGAAGAAGGCTGAGTGCTGAAGAATTGATGCTTTTGAACTGTGGTGATGGAGAAGACTCTTGAGAGTCCCTTGGACTGCAAGGAGATCCAACTAGTCCATTCTAAAGGAGATCAGTCCTGGGATTTCTTTGGAAGGAATGATGCTAAAGCTGAAACTCCAGTACTTTGGCCACCTCATGCGAAGAGTTGACTCATTGGAAAAGACTCTGATGCTGGGAGGGATTGGGAGCAAGAGGAGAAGGGGACGACAGAGGACGAGATGGCTGGATGGCATCACTGACTCGATGGACGTGAGTCTGAGTGAACTCCGGGAGTTGGTGATGGACAGGGAGGCCTGGCATGCTGCAATTCATGGGGTCGCAAAGAGTTGGACACGACTGAGCGACTGATCTCATCTGATCTGATCTGATCTTGCAAGGAATCTCTATACTATTCTCCATAGTGGAGGAATTAATTTACATTCCACCAACACTGCAAGAGGGTTCTCTTTCTACATTTCCTCTCCAGTAGTTATTGTTACCCTGGTTTTGATCCTAGTACTCTAAGTCACTCTCTCATCACTGTTCTTGGAGATGTCCCCCAAATTTAGAACAGTTCTGTCAATTCCGCTGAATTACTTGAATGAGAATTTCTTCATTCTGTGTTGGGGAAAAGGATTTAGGTAGCTGCAGCTATTAAGTGTATTGAAAGTCAAAGTGAAAGTGTTACTCAGTGGTGTCTGACTCTTTGCGACTCCATGGACTGTAGCCCACCTGGCTCCTCTGTCCATGGAATTCTCCAGGCAATAATACTGGAGTGGGTGCCATGTCCTTCTCCAGGGGATCTTCCTGACCCAGGAATTGAACCCAGGTCTCCCACATGGCAGGCAGGTTTTTTACCGTTCAAGCTACTTGGGAAGCCCATTAAATGTATTAAATGTTACTTAATATTGCATATTCTGTAGGGGCAGAGAAGATGACCTAGGATTGCCTATGGCTGAAAAGGTGGTTGTTAGAGAAAAGGTTGACCTGGGAGCTTAGTAAGAGTTAGTGAACATTAGTTGAGATTGTCAGAAATGAGATGGATTCTATGATAAAATAGCAACTATGTAAAGACTAAATCACCCAGTAATTTTGATAGGTTAATTTATAACTTCTTATAACTTCTTTGTGTTTATGGTGTCTTCCCCCATTATTAGCCAGAAATCTCTGTGAATCAGACCTGCTAATGCTGGCCTCTGAATATAGTGGCTATTGTGATACTGGCAGCCATATCCCAGGGATTGGGATCATGAGAGGATTTGTTTGACATTTCATTCAATGGCAGACTCTGTAGAGAAAAGTCTAGATAAGTTCTTAAGTTGCCATTGCCATTATTAAAGATACTGGACTGAATGCTTTGAGAAACAAACATCAAAGCTCTCAAAAATTATAATAAGCATGTGACTTGAGGTTAAAGACTGGCAAGAAAAATTAAATAACAGTATAAGTGACCTGTTTGACAGCTCTTTCTTCTACATTTTAATTAATTTTTTAATATGTTTTGCTTTATTTTGAAAGTATTTATACGGGATAAACATTTTAAATGCATTTCTCTAAAATGCTTATTAACTCACTGTAATTTTTATATGTATTATTATAGATATATATGGTTCATCTCAGTTGAATGATTTCCTTTGTCCCAAATGTTTTTTCTTATGCTGAATCCCCTTAGATTTTAAATTCAAAGTCTGAATAGTGTTGCATGACATTTGACACATAAGTTCGATCTCTATGGAAAACTAAGCCAAGTATCATGGGCTCCATGATAAAATATCTAGTTCATAGCAAGAACCAAATTAATCATAATATGGAGTAATTTTTGTTTTCTAGTTATTGTGAAATTGAGATTATCATTTATGCAAATAATTCTCAAAGTATAGTGTTCATTATGAATACAAGGTTTAATCTAATCCAACTGAATTTTTGGAGCTGGAATGTTTTCTAAGCTCTAGCTAATGGAAAGAAAGCTTGAAATATGGTAATATGGAGATGTTTTCTGAAAATATCAAGTGATAACTCTTTCTAGTTATGCTGAAGCCAACAAGTACCAAGATTTTGAACTCTGTTGTTCCCAGGTTCATTTAGACACACCAAACAGACAGTATGTATTGCACATATACTCTGCAGATTTTGTTGCGTGTAGGATTTCCTGAAATGAGCATGAGAGAAACAGAAGTTTCGTAACTGCTTGATGTTTTTTGGCCCAATCTAACTGGAATGATGAAACTGTTATTCATTGAGTCTGGGATAAATGTTGGAGAAACAGGTTTTGGAGGGAAAATATAATGGTTTCATATATAATGTTCATCGTTTTATCTATGGGCTTCCCTCATGGCTCAGAGTACAAAATCTGCCTGCAATGCAGGAGACCCAGGTTCAGTCCTTGGGTTGGAAAGATCCACTGGAGAAGGCAATGGCAACCCACTCTAGTATTCTTGCCTGAAGAATTCCATGGACAGAGGAGGCTAGCAGGCTACAGTCCATGGGGTCGCAAGGAGTCAGAAACAACGAAGTGACTAACAGTTGCACTTTCACACCTTTTTTATTGATCCCTAAGAGTTTCTTAATGGTAGGCGAATATAGCTTTCACTTGATACAAGTTGTAATTTTTACTGTTTTATGAGTTATTTTTAACATAACTAATTATAAATATTGTTAAATTTTAAATTTTTGATCATTATTGTATCTTTTATATTGATTGTATCTTTTATATCACAGATTTAAAAATTTTTTTCCTCTTCATTTCCTTTAGTATATTTTAATCTTACTTATATAATATATAAAATTTTTGTATATGTTTGAGCTTTTTGTGTTCTTTTGAGAAGATAGTATATATAATCCAAGTCTGAAAATTTGGATATCAAGGGCCATTGGCACATCTGTGTATCTCTGCATGCTTCCTCTAATTGTCTCCATTGTTCATGATTTTCTGCCTCATTGAAGTCTGCTGTAATGCATATATTGAAACATGCTTGAATTTCATCAGATGCAAACTGATTGTATCATTTCTATTTCTAATTTGCTCTAAATTAGATCATTCCATCTTTCATGTTTCTGCCTTTAGCCTTTTTCCCTGATTGCATTGCATGCCTTTTTGGTCCTCAATATGGATTAGAAACAGAGAGCTGGGAAATGTATAAAAAGAAGTTTGAAACTGTGAAGAATTATGAGTCCAGAGGATAGTTCAGAAAGGTGAGGATCAGAAACATTCTCATTTGAGCCCAACATCCATTTTCATGCATGCTCAGAAGCATGTCATTGTCTTTGACCAGGTGACCTAAAAGAAGCTAAGTTCCACAATGTGGAACTTGTACAGTATGGTGTCTGTGGAGTGCATCTGGGAGTGATCTGACATATGCTGACTCATTCCCCTGCTGCTCTCAGCACTGCAGTTCATTTTATGCAGCTCCCTGCAAAATGAAAAGAATTAACAGCAGCTATGTAACCCTCAATGTAAATTTCCTAGTACAAAGATAATCAAAGAAGTTCTCATCTGAGAATGTTTTTTATCTGAATTTTTGCATTGCTTATTGTGAAGAAATTTGAAATTTACTGATTATAGAGCAAAACTTAGAGAACAGAAGTTAGTCTTGTAGGTTCCTTCTCTGCACAGCTGATGAAATACATAAAGATTAGAAGCTCTAGACTTAAATGGCTCCCTAGAACTGACTTGTACAGCACATGTCCATCATGCACAGTGAACACTGATCTCTAACTCTGAAACCAGAATACATCCTAGAACAAAAATCTGTTTTTTGGAAATGTATATGGTAGTTTGGACCCTTCCAGAGATAGATGTTATGCTTTCTGTTTGCTTGTATCCTTAATTAATGATTAGTAAAATTTGCCTTTAAGGTGCATAATTTCTCTGCTTTGACAATTTGACTTCTGTTGTAGTATAATGACTTTTGATTAGAACTGTATCATTCAACCAACTTTTAGGGTGCTTCTGAAATTACTATAAATTCTTACTCAGCTCATTATTATCTTCTTTTCTTTCATATTTTTTTATCTCAATTCTTAAAAATTACTTGTTCTTGCCTTTTTCTTCTATATTTGATTCCTTAGGATAATCATTTATTTTGAAGGAAATTCTTCACTATTGCTCCCCTAATGACTCAGACAGTAAAGAATTCACCTGCGATGTGGAAGACCTGAATTTGATCCCTGGACTGGGAAGATCCCCTGGAGGAGGGCATGGCAACCCACTCTAGCATTCTTGCCTGGAGAATCCCCATGAACAGAGGAGCCTGGTGGGCGACAGTCCATGGAGTCACAAAAAGTCAGACTTGACTGAGTGACTAAGCACTCTACAGGAGATAGGCCGTCTTTCCATTTAGTCCATCATATTCAGAATACTGAAAGTAGAATCAAATCACTTTCTGATTTCTTAACTGAGCTGCTTGTTCCTTTCTCATTTCACAGGAACAAGGAAGTTCCTCACATGTTCTCATCAAGAACAGAGTTGCCAGAGTTGTCCATCTGGTTTGTAAAGATGCAGGATGGTCTCAGAACCTGAAGCAAGCTGGAGAGACCTCCAAAGACATAATTTAAAGCCACACCCTGAAAATAACAGAGCAAATGGGAAAGGCCTGTTCTCCATTGAGTTTTCAGTCCTGGGAACCGAGCTAAAAAAGATTGTGGCCTCTTCAAACCTCAACACCAGTCTCAACTAGAAAGATGAAATAAATATTTCTCATTCAGGTTAGTTTGTCTATAATTATATCTCATTGCCTGGAAAAATGTTTTAAGACTGAGTGCACACTGCTGAGTTTCTAATTGGAAGAGAAATGATATTGAGTTCCTGTACTGTATTTTTTAGGCAACTTTCCCTAATCTATATTATTTCCTTCTTTCCGCTTGCTTTGGGTTTAGATTGTTTCCCCAGATATTTAAGAGATAAAGTTAGGTTGTTGACTTAAAATCTTTCCTCTTGTTAAATGTAAGCATTTACAGCTATAAACGTTTCTGTGCCATTCACTCATTCACTCGTGTTGCCTTAACCCTGTGGGTTTGGGATGAGGGGATCACACTAGTGCAACAGGCTTCTATGATCACCACACTCATACGGCCCCCTGGGGAGAGATCAGCTGTTCCTGGTGACATACTAGAAGTGCCCTCCATGACAAGGCCAGGCTTGTAGCTCTTTCTATAGCCATTTTAAACATTTTTAGTATATTTCACAAATGCCTGCCATGGCCATGCTGGCTGCACTTCATCCTGGGTACCTGAAGGCTGCTCTAGCCAGACCTGAGATTAACTGTCCTATGTCTGCATCCTCAGTTGCTCTCATGTTTGTAGCACCTGTAGTGGGTACGTGGTAAGTGTTGTCATTGCTAATGCTACCTCTGTTGTTAGGCCCCACCAGTTTCTGGATTGCAAGAAAGAATGTGCTTCTCTGGAGTAAAGGATAAATTCAGTAGGCCTGGGTTGTCTAAAACCTGCATGTTCCAAAGAAAGGTTTGACCCTTGCCAGGCTCCCAGAAGTTAACCTCTGAGTTTTTGGAATATTGTGACTGATAAAAGCTCAGTTTTTACATGGGGCTTTGGTACACTTGACAGCAGTTTGACATCTGAGAAACTAAGTAACTAAGGTCAGCCATGTCACTCCTTTTCTAAATGACTGATCCTGAATAAAAACTCTGGACACCCGGCTCAGATGAACTTTGTGGGTTGGTAATACTTTGTGCATGTTGTCTCTCATTGTTGCTAGGGGAATTAAATGTCTGTATCAGTCCACGGGGAGAGGACAAAATCTGCATCTGATGGTTCTTCTAGATTCTTCCTTTTCCTTGGCTAATTTTTTTTTTTTTTTCTGCATTATGTGGCATATGGGATCTTAGTTCCCAAAACAGGGATCAAACCTATCTCCCCTGAGCTGGGAGTTGTTGTTATTGTCCAGTCTAAGTTGTGTTCAACTCTTTATGACTCCATGGACTGCAGCATGCTAGGTCTCCCGGTCCTTCACTATCTCCCAGAGTTTGCTCCAGTTCATAAGCATGAATTCTTATTCATGGAAGCATGGAGTCTTAACCAGTGAACTGCCAGGTAAGTCCCCCTTATCTAATTTTAATCTGTATCTTTTTTCCTCTTTTTAAAATTCATTGATAGTATTAGTTTCAGGTGTACAGCATAGTGATTCAAAGTTTTTATAGCTTATATTTCATTACGGTTATTATAAAATATTGGATATATTCCTGAAAGATTGCTGCTGCAAGCTGTGTATTATGCTGGGATTCGTATCCTATCCCCAGAGGAGAGGATTTCGATCCAGGGTCAGAGACAAGGCTTGACTACTTGGAGCTTTTTGTGTAGCAAAGTTTTATTAAAGTATAACAGAGATAGGGAAAGCTTCTGACATAGAAAGGGGACAGAAAGAAGGCGCCTTTGCTAGTTTTTAGCAAGGTGTTTTATGTCTGTTAGAAAGCTATTAGTCAGGTAAGAAAGACACCTCAAGGCTGAGGGAGTTTTACCAGGCCCCTCTCCCACAATATGCATTTTTGAGATAGGATGGCAAGAGGTGTGTCATCCCCTGGCCATAAAACAATTGACATAAATGCTGGTTTGTTGAGCCATTATCAGCCTAAGGTTTGAGAAAAGAAAAAAGTTAGTCTTAGGCAGAACCATTTTGAAGAAAGGCAGATTCCAAAGCAAATACATAGTTTCATTACACAGCTTAAGAAAAACATTTCCATTAAAAAAAAAACAAACTGCATTGGTTAGCTCAAGGAAGAACCAGGTGTCCTCAACACAGAATTAAAAGCCTCTTTTAAATTTGTGTAGAGAAGTAAAAAAAAAAAAAAAAAGCATCTGCCACGTGCAGTTTATTTCCTCCTGCCACTTGGGGACCTCTGGCCTTCCTGCCTGTTACCCTCTCACCCCCTGTGCTCTAGCATATATTCTTTTTTTTTTCTAGCATATATTCTTGTAGCTTGTTTATTTTGTACATAGTTGGTACCTCCGTATCGCCTACCTCTCCCTTTTGGTAACTACTACTTTTTTTTTCTTCTACATCTGTCAGTCTGTTTCTGTTTCATTATAGTCATCTTTTTATTTTTTAGATTCCATATATAAATGATAAGATACAGTATATGTCTTTCTCTGACTTAGTTCACTAATACCCACTAGGTCCATTTCATTCTTTTTTTTCCTTTTTTTGAGGTCAGATGGCATGTGGAATCTTAGTTCCCTGACCAGGGAGTAAACCTGTGCCCTCTGCAATAGAAGCACGAAGTCTTAGCCACTGGACTGCCAGAGAAATCCCCAAATTTCATTCTTTTTATGCCTGAATAATATTCCATTTGTGTGTGGGTGTGTGTGTGTATACACACCACGTCTTCTTTATCTGTTGAGGGACTGATCATCTGTTGCTGACTATGGTCATTCATGTTGCTATGAATATTAGGATGCATGTATCTTTTTGAATTAGTGTTGTTTTCTTCAGATATGTACAATGGAATGAAATTTCTTAATCTTTATTGCAGTTCCTTTTTTAGTTTTTTGAGGGGCCTCCATCTTGTTTTTCACAATGGCTGTACCAATTTACATTCCTACAAACAGTTTCTTCATAGGAAAAAAGGTTTTTCTCCACATTCTCACCAACATTTTTTATTTGTGGTATCTTTGATAATAACCATTCTGACAAATGTGAGGGGATACTTATTTGATCTGCATTTCTCTTATTAGTAATGTTGAGCATCTTTTCACATGTCTATTGACCATCTGAAATTCTCCTTTGGAAGAATGCCTATCAGCTCCCCTGCCCATTTTTAAATAGAATTGTTTGCTTTTTGTTGTGAGACAGTATGAGTTCTTTATATATTTTGGATATTAACCCTTATAAGGTATATGATTTGCAAATATTTTCTCCCATTTGGTAGGCTGTCTTTTTCATTCTGTCAATGGTTTTCTTTGCTATGCAGATCCCATTTGTTTATTTTTTCTTTTGTTTTCTTTACCTTAGGAGACAGATTTTTATAAAATATTGCTACAATTTATGTCAAAGAGTGTTCTGTTTTCTTCTTGGAGTTTTATGGTTTTCAGTCTTACATTTAGCTCTTTAATCCATTTTGAGTTTATTTTTGTGTATGGTATGAGAAAATGTTCTAATTTCATTCTTTTACATGTAACTGTCTAAATTTCCCAGACTGCTTATTGAAGAGTGTATCTTTTCCCTTTTTCTATTCTTGCTTCTTTTGTCATAGATTAATTGACTGAAAATGTGTGGGTTTATTTCTAGCTGTCTACTCTATTCCACTGATCTTTGTGTCTGGTTTTGTGCCAGTACCACACTGTTTTTGTAACAGAACAGGAAGAGCACAGCCCTGGGCATGTAGCATTGCTATGCCTAATTTACTCCACATCCTGTTACTAGGCAACTAGGTCTTGCCCAGCCATTGGTCGATGCCTCAGTGGGCCCCACCCACAAGCAGCCAACTGTCAGTGAGTGACCGTTAGTTGTCCTGCTCAGCTATTGTTCAGCACTGCAGTGGGCCCTGCCCAGTGGTAACTGTCAATGAGGGACCACTGGGAAAATGATTCAGCCAAGGGGTGGTAGTGTGGTGGTCATCAGGTGCAAAGTGAGGTAAGAGGCAGATTCAGGCCTTCTCCTGGAGGCCCGCCAGCTTACCTAGCCTTGGGCCAGTGAGTGAACTAGAGGCTCTGGGGAACAAACTAGAGACTACATCCTGCAGGACTCCAGAGCCTCTCATTAAGGCCCTCTACTAGCTTTGGCCCAGGCCTTGAGGCAGCGGTGAGCCTCTCCCCTGTCCCCGTCTCTACAACCTAATAGCCGCAGCTGTCTGTATGGGCTACAGTCTGTGAGCCCTAGTCTCCTGCTTTGGGCAGCCTGAGAAGACTAAGGGCCAGTTGGGTTGGGTGCCTGGCTCCCTAAGGGATGACAGCTGGGCAGGATGTGGGAACCTGTCCCTGAAGGAGCTGCCAGCTGAGATCTGTCTTCTCTGAGACAGGACTGGGACCTTGGAGGGTAAAAGTCACACCTTGGGACTTTGCCCTTTCTGTTCAGGAGAGAGAATAACAGTCATCTGGTAGAAATTTACAGGATATCCATGACCAGACCTCAAGAACAAAGAATCTGACATGGAGAAGTCTACAACAACCAACCACTCCCATCCCTCACCTTTTGCTTTTAAAGGGACTGCTGAAAGCTTTCAGTAACTTTGGGGTTCTTAGGGCATGAGCCACCCATTTCCTTGTATGAATCTGTAATAAACCTTTCTCTGTTCCAAACTCTGTTTAGTGTTGATGGGCCTCACTGTGTGTCAGGCACATGGGCTTGCAAATTTGGTAACATTTTGATTACTGTAGCTTTGTAGTAGTCTGAAGTCAGAAAGCAGATTCCTATCAGGCACAGGCTCAGGCTCCTTCACAAAATTTACCTTAAAAATTTTCTTCAGAATTCAAACAATTTTAAGAACATTATCTCTAAAATATTCTTAATATTATTTATATTAATATATTGTATATGATAATAAAGTATATATTTAAGGTATATGTATTATATAGTTTGTGTATTATAGGATATATTTTATGTTATATTATATTAACATTATAATATGTATTATCTAATACATTACTTTGATATTTACCTTCTTTTAATGTGCAAAATATCCTCCCTAAGGGAGGCGACCTGAATTCCTATCATTTGGCTTAGTCTCAAAGTTCAGCATTGCATGACAGTTTCTGCGTAAGTTTCACATCTGCCTCTTAATCCAGAGACTAAATTCACACATAACGTCCAATGAAGAAAGAGGGACAGGATAACCACTGTGAACATTTCAGTTTGAAAATAGAAATATTGGGAAGCTGTGGTAATCTCTACATCAGTGACCAGGAATGAATGACTCCTGGAGGTCTCATTTGGTCCCCTCCTCTTGAATCTGATGGCTTGCTTTAATAGAATGTGACATAAGTGTTATTTATTATATTGCTCCTGTCCTGAGACGTAAAAGGACATGACTTCTTCTAATTTTGTATTCTTAGGGTTCAGTCACCATAGAAGAAGTCTGATTATCCTGAGACTACCAGACTTTTAAGAAAGCCCAAGTGAATCACTTGAAGATGACATATAAAGGAAGATCAAAGTGCTCAGACTGACAGCCCCGCAAGAAATCCCAGCCTTTAGGCAGCTCCAACTGCCACCATCTGGGACATTCCAAATCAGTTGAGCCTTCAGTGAGCCATCTTGGACATTCCAGACCAGTTGAGCCTCCAGATGACTGCAGCCACAGCTCATACTGCATAAGGAAGGAACTACCCAGGTAAGCTCAGCAAATCCAGACTCTTGAGCCAGGATGATAATTGTTGCTGATTGAAGCCACTAATTTGAAGGTGACTTGTTACATAGAAACAGATAATTGAAACAAACTGGCAGAGAAGGGCTCAGAGCAATTCTTCTCTTTGTAGATCCTGTGAAAGTTTCTGAGCTGTAGATGGGGATGTCTTATTTAAGCCTGAGATGCCTTAATCTCTGATGGCTGCTGCAAGGGAAGGACCTTTTATGAATGATAGCGGCAAGGAGAGGCTTTTTCTGAATACCCCTTTTCTAATAAGTATAGCTTCTGAAAACACAGGACACGTTCTCTCACACAAACTGTAGCATCACAAGGCTTAAAGAAAATCACCCTTTAAAGCTTTACAACCAAACATAGCATCCTTTGGATAATATCGCTCTTATTTTCTGTAAGCTTATATTATTACCTATCTGTATTCTTCTCCCTTTCCACATAAGAGATTGCTAAATCCTCTGTACAGCAGTCAGCAAACTGAACTCATAAGTCTAAGTATAAAGCATGCATGTTACTCTTTCCAACTCCCAGCAGGTCTCTCTAGATCTCAGCGCTCTACCACCTATGCATTCTTGTGCTCACGGCAGCCTTGACTGGCCCAAACATCTCTTTGCACCTCAGTATCCTGCATGGCAGCTTCCATGAACACTTACCCAGATTTTCTTCTCAGCTCTCAGGCAAGCCTACACCTGCACAGTTTCTTTTTAGCCTTTGAGAGATGTGGTATGCTGGATCCCAGAAAGACTCTTGGGTCTTAGTTCAAGATCTCTGGGAAGCAGATTGGAGAGGAACATTTGAGTGCAGCTTTTATTAGGAAGAAAGTGGAGAAAGCGCAAGGTGAACTGTGAGGCAGTGATGAGAGAGACTTGATCCCACAAGGAGCTCTGGAGCTGGATTGGCCTTGCAGAGTGATTTCAGACTGAAGCAAGTGACTGGAACTTCGTGTGAGCCGTACTCCCTCAGCTCCTGACTCCCGTGGGCAGTTACACAGCAGCTGCGACGAGGTGTATGTGGGAAGCAGAAGATAAATGCTCCTCCCATGTGCAGTGTTGCAAAGAGTAGCCTGAACACTAGCTAGGATGATTTTGCCACAAACTCTGTGGTATAAACCTTCAGCTATTTTACGGCTTAAACATTTTCCCATTTGGCAATGAATCTTTTGGGCAACACTGAGCCAGAAAACCTGAAAAGTTTACATTTAATAAAATATTAGATGATTAAATTGTGTTTCTTTTAAAGAGAGTTGATTGTGTGTGTGCTCCTTACAGGAAGTATCTTCCACTTGCCTTAAGAGTAGTAGTGATATCACTGACCCCATGAAAATTAGCTGAAGAAGCGTCAGCGTTTTTTTAAAAAGTAAGTATCCTAAGAAGACTCTAGCCAAAGATGATAAATTTACATATAAGACAGCAGAAGGGGGTTTAAATGTCAGTTTGTGGCACATGTCCTTTTATTTAGTCACTGTTTTTCTAAACTGCTTTTCTAAACCAGCTTTGTTCATTTTTCCTTCAGGTTGTCTTGTGCTCCATCCTAATGTTACTGTGTTGTTTCACTGGAAGAATTTTGCCAAGAGTTTGAATGAGGCCAGTTTTTATCAATGTCTTTAGCTGCGTCAACCAGAAAATTAGTTAATTTTAATAACAATTTGTTTCTTTTATTCAGTTCACACAGTGAAAAACAATTTTGGAATCTCATTTTGTTGAACATGAAACAAGTTACATAATTGAAAGTATAAATTTAGCTCAAAAGTTTAACATTGACTGTGAAATTGCAGTTGATTCTAGAGCAGTACAGAGGTTAGGGGCGCTGACCACCCTGCCCCTTGCCGTAGAAAATCCATGTATAATTTTTGATCCCTCAGAACTTAATTTGAAGTAGTCTGCTGCTGCTGCCAAGTCGCTTCAGTTGTGTCCAACTCTGTGTGACCCCATAAACAGCAGCCCTCCAGGCTCCCCCGTCCCTGGGATTCTCCAGGCAAGAACACTGGAGTGGGTTGCCATTTCCTTCTCCAGTGCATGAAAATAACACATTGTATAATATATATTACATTCATGACATACCTAACTTTTTCTTAATTTTTTCAATATTTCTGGTCTGTGCAGTCATCTACAAGTTTCTTCAAATTGTTGCAGACCTCCAAAAATAGTTTCCAATATTTTTATTGAAAAAAAATCTGTGTATTAGTGGGCCAGCACAGTTGAACCTGTGTTGTTCAAGGATCAACTGTATTTTTGTTTTGTTTTGTTGTATTTTCGGCCGTGCTACACGCCTTGTGGGATCCCAGATCCCCAACTAGGGACTGAACTCAGGTCCTTGCAGCAAGATTGCAGAGTCCTTGCAGCAAGATTGCAGAGTCCTAACCACTGGACCATCAGGAAGTTCCCAAACTGTATGTTTTATGATGGTAATAAAATAAAAATATTGAAGTCATAGTTAAAACTATATTTTTACTAAATTAAGAAACCCATGAGAAAATTTCAGTTGTAGTACACACAAAATTCATTTTTTCATTCTAACAATCTGCTATACTCCAACAAAATGAGACTCCAATAGTCCAAAGAAAGGTTTTAATGTTTTTACATTCATAACGGAGTTAAACTGTGTGTACTATAGCTGATGTTGAATATATTTAAAAAAATAATGATTTCTTCATGGTTGTACACATTTTCAGTTGGTTCCTAAAGATGTTTGAACTTGAAAGAACTAATTTGGAAGTGAAAATGTTTTGCAACATTTTTGCTGGATATAGAATTTTAGATAGAAAATTTTCCATTTTAACCCTATAAAATTGTCTCTGCTGACCTTCGTTATTTGTGACAGTACGTTTGCAGTGATTCTTACCTTTTTGTTCTTCTACGTGCGATTTCTCTTTTTCCTTTGGTTGCTTTAGAATTTTTTATCTCGGGTATAGAATTTTATTACAGTTTTCAACTTGTTTTAAATATTTTCAACAATTATTTTTTCTTTTTCCTCTTCTAAGACTCCAGTTCCATGTACTGCTTGATATATGTCACATGTCCTAAGACTCTTGTCATTCAGTAAATTTGTTTTAAAATCTTTTATTTTGTGTGATGCCTGCTATTACACCTACAATTTCACTGGTTTTCTTTTTTTTTTTTCCTCCTTAGAGTTAAATCTGCTTTTAGTTTCATTTAGTGACATAATTTCAGATATTATATTTTCCATATCTAGAAGTTCCATTTCATTCTTCTTTATATTGTCCATTTATCTCATTATGTTTATTTTTAAAATACTTGAACATATGTGTAAATCCCTTGTCCACTCACTCCGTTTTTGCTTTTTCTTCTTTGTCTCCTGTGGTTACCAGTCACATTTACCTATTTCTTCCCATTTCTACTTATTTTAATTGTATGCTGGATGTGTGATTTTTACATTATTGAGTGACAGATTTTGTTTTATTCCTTTAAAGAGTTTTGGACACAATTCTCTAAGAATGGCAGGGTTTCTGTTGATTCCCACTTTTTATGCAGGTGCCTGGAAATCACCAGGTAGACAACTGGGGTGATTTTAGGGCTTGGTTTGCTTGTTTCCCTTCGTCACTGATCACAATCCTGTATTACCTATTGTCCATTATCTGAAAATAGCTGTTTCAGAAATTTTTTTCAATTCACTCACTTAGGATAGGAGAACTTTTTGTGAGGCTGTTACCTTTTCATGGATGGAAGTAAAAGTACATTAGATGACCTTCCTTTTCAAATGTGTGTAATTTTGGATCCCTGCTTTGTTATGCTTATTGATAGGAAACTGATTTTCTCCGTTTTCAGAAAGCATCATCCTTCAGAGAACAGGAAACACTTTGAAACTCTGGTATCTACAATGAGTGAAGAGAGGTTTTCTGGTGGTAATCAGTACTGGGAGGTGAAGCTCCCAAGAAAGTCCACTGGACCTGTATTTGGACTTGGGTCACTGGGAAGGAAGGGGTGTATGTACTTAGCTGACCACAGTTTCTTGTTCACTGAGCCTCAAGAACAATCTGTTTGAAATTCTTTCTCAGTATTCCCTCCTTTCCTTCAGACAGTTGTGTCACTATGGAGACAATCTGGTCTATAATGTGACGGAGTGAACCCACACTTACAGTTTTAATTTACAGTTTTAACTTACACCTTCCTCCCAGTCTATTTCTCCCTTAAGATGCTAGACAGTGGAATGGATCTTCTCTCACTGATCACCCTGCAGTTGCCACTGCAAGTTTCAGTTTCATTATCTGGACAACCAGTATGTCATGACCCAGGCTATGAAGTTTCCATGTGCTGATTCCTGGATCTTGTGGTCTCTTAGTGCTGCTTATACTTGGATAAAAATTCACTGAAACAAAACAAGACTGCATTTCCTACCATTTACCCTCAGAAGGGAATGATAACAGTGTCAGTTTTCCACAGTTACTTCAAAAGCCTGTGGTATTTGGCACAGAAAAGATACTCAGTAAAGTTATATTCTGGAACAGTTTACGTAATCACAGATACAGATCCTTATTTTTGCTGGTAAGCCAAAACTCACATAGTCATGACTTTAATCATCTATTTTGAAAATATTTAAAGTAATATAGAAGTATGTATTCCACAACTTTATTAAAATCAGCATCCCTCTTCTATTATTTGTATCACAGAACTTCCTGGTGACACCAATTTTTCACTCTTACACCAATTTTTCATTGTAAAAGCAATTTTTTTCTCTCTTATCCATGCTGCCCTGCCATCTCAGTCTCCCTGTCCATCTCTCTCCCCCTGGCCCTCTCTGTCTAACCCTCAGCCTGCCTGCATGTTACCTCCCAGCATGTTACATCCCCATCATGTTACATCCAACAACAAGTTTGTGTCTCCCTGGTGGTTTATTTTGGCTCTGGGGGCTGAGGGGGTCTTCTCAAGAGTATGCCCTGTCAGGCTTCTGTTCTTATCTTCTCTGAGAACGTGGTTGGAGGCAGAGGAATTAGTACCAAATGAACAATGTGGATATAGGTAGGTAATCTCTATGAGTAGTTTGTAAATTAGGAACTTCAGTTTTGATTTCCAGTGGATGATGTTTCAAGCTACTAAAATAAAATCATTTTCTGTAGAAATCCAAACACTTTTCCCACTGAAGCACAGTCAACTATTAATATAAAATATTTTAATGTGGTTTCATCTTATAAGACAAAAATTTAGACCAGGTCCCAACTAATGAAGTGTCTTGACCTTTCATTACGCACTCTGTAGAGTATTATTATTACTTTATTGCCTTACTTGTTTCAAATACAGCATTATTTAAACAATACTGAAATTTGAGGAAACGGGGAAGGACAGCCATTCTTGAACACATTTTTTTGTTGTTTTGCTTTTTTTTTTTTTAATGATTTCTCAATTCCTTTCAGTCTACTTGTAATAGACTTCCTGTTACGTTAGTGACCTGCTGAATTATATGACTAAAGTGGGAATGCAAACATGTTTCATTAAACCTACAAAATGAAGTCACAAGTTTGTGCAATAATTCTTCAAAAAGTATTTCCCTAAGGACTTCAAGGTAGATTGAAAACTTCTGTTCTGACACTTAGTGCTCTTTGTCAACTCAACACCTAATTACCTTTGTGGTGCAAGTTTCCCTCCCCATAGTGCTATGCCTTTGACCTCCAATCATCTACACAAATCTGCTTCTGGGCAGTTGCTTGTTTCATATTCCTCCAGCTGAAATAGTTCATCTCTCTCACTTTGTTTCTAAAAAAAAGAAATAATGTTTGCTTTATTCTTATTTTCATTCCCCTTTTTTCTACAATGAATGTTCATTGTTTGTATTTTTTCACATTATATACGAGTCATTGTTTGAGCCTCCATATCCATTTGAAGACCTGGTTTTAGTACTGAGTAGGAGGTGAAATGTTGGCTAAAATGTGCCCTTAGAGTGTGGGAAAGCCTCTGACGGGCTGGGAGGACCCGAACAGTCCCTCCCCCATTGTTTTCACTTACCTCTTCTCTGATGTGTCTCAGCTTAGAGACAGCAAGCAAACAGCAGTGGAGTTGCTCCATTTCATCTCCAAAGCTCGGAACATTTTTGGAATGTTATTTAAATACTATCTATATTCAAGAAAATCCAGGCCCAGCAGAAGAGAAAGATACTGAGTTTGTTCACCTCTTTTCTATCTATACAAAATAAGGGATTACCACACATTTTGGGGGGTGTACGTGTGTGTGTGTGTGTGTGTGTGTGTGAGATGGAAGTTCTACCACTTGTGGTGAAAATGACTGAATATTCTGAAGTAGCATCTGGGAATAGGCAGGATAAGGTCCACTCTGATACTGATATGGTTGGCCCTACCCAACTCATGATAGAAGCCCCTTTGTCTCTACTCAATAATCCCAGAATCAGTTATTTTAATTTTAATGGTGATGAAATCTTAGAATTCAAGGGGCTTCTGTTTGTTGGTTTGGTTGGTTGGTTTGGCTTGGTTGCTTTTCCTATGCAGGTTATCTAGTTGGTTATACCTGTAGGCTAAGAGCTAGGATCAGAATCCCTGTTCGTTGCCAAGAAGACACTAAACAAATCTGTTAGCTTCCCTCTATCTCAGCTTTGTCAACTATAAATGAGGATGAGGGTACTTACCTTTCTCATAGCATTAGCAGAGAAATCTGTAAAAAACAGAAAAATGTCTGGCAAAAGGGACTAAGATAAAAGTTTCAAACTGGCAGTGTGTTAGCCTTCCTAGGGCTATACATGCATATATTTTCCAGTGGGATCACACACCACAAACAGAGCAATCTCTTGTTATCTGTACTCTCATTATAAGTATATTTGCTACAATGACTTTCAGACATTGAAGACTGTGAAGGAGTGAGCCCTAATGGAGAAAAGTGCTTACAGAGGGAACTGAGTTTTAAAAGTTCTTGAGTTGAGGTCATGTCTCACTTCCAAAGGGAAAACCTTGTAGTAATTCCACAGACTTCCAGTGAAAACATTTAAATTGTACTGTAACAGTCCAGGCATGAGGACAGACAGTGTGCTGCAGTTGTCCTTCAGCTGTGCTTGAAGGAATAATAACAGTGACTTGGCATTATTTGAAGAAACTGTAACACAAATAAGCCATAACTAACCATCTGCTTTTACTGTCAGTGCTCCAGCCACACTGACCTCCTTACTGTTCATGACAATGCATGTTCTATCCTTAAGACTTGGAACATGTTTGTCATACAGTAGATGTCTTAGTCCATTCAGGTTGCTTTAACAAAAATACCATAGACTGCTTAAAAACAAATTTATCCTCACAGTTCTAGAGGCTGAGAAGTCCAGGATCAAAACACTGGCCAATTCAGGGTCTCATGAGAGTCCTTTTCTTGAATCATAGACAGTGGTCTTCTCACTGTGTCCTCATAGTGCAGAAAGGGTGAGGGAGCTCTCTGGGGTATCGTTTACAAGGGCACTAATTCCATTCATGAGGACTCCACTCTTACAACCTAGTTGCCTCACAACAGCCCTGCCTCCAAATAGCATCATTTTGGGTGCTCGTTTTCAACATAAGCATTTTGAAGGGATACAACCCTTTCATCTATAGCTGTGTGTATCCAATAGTAATTTGCTAAATGATTTGAATAAATAAAATCTCTCACATGTGAGCATGAGAACATGGAGATTTTGGTAGCTGAAGTTAAGTGTGCCTTAACATAAATTTTGTCAGAGCAGAGAACTTGACCTGGGATTCCATACAGCTAAGGAGACAGTGCTTGGGAGAAAGGATGACCTCAGCAGTAGTAATCTGAGAGTCTGAACATCTGTTGAGATTGAGAGGATAGAGATGGAATCTATAAGAATTCAGCTGTGAAAGGACTGAATCACCCACTGATTATGGCAGGTTAATTCACCTAGGTAATGACTTATTTGTGTTCATGATACCGTTCCTCTTTGTCGACCAGGAAGCTCCATGAATCAGACCTGCTGTTGCTGACCTGAGAGGAGGCTCCTGTGACACTGACACCCATATCATTGGGGAGTGGGATTATAAGAGCATTAGTTTTGCAACTGATTCATAGTGCAAAGTCTATGGAGGAAAGTCCAGATAAATTTTTAAGTTGCATTTGTCCCAAGAGTAAGACAAGTTTTTTGGGGATCTTGAAAGTAGAATTCCAGAATATATGGTTTTTTCTTAAGCCAAGTATCATGACTCCATCAATAAAAATATCTTTTTTTCATAGATAAGAGCTAAATGAATCAAGATACAGAGTTATTTCTGCTTTTAAGTCATTATAAAAATTTTGGTTATCATCTAGAAATATGGTTCTCAAACTTAATTGCCTATTGTAATTATACTAGGCATCACTCCAGTCTGGCTGAATGTTTGGAGTTATGTAGGTGTGGACTTGGAATACATGAATGTTTTCTAAGCTTGAACTAATGCAAAAGAAGCTTGAAAATTTTTAATTTGGAGTAGTTTTCTGGAAGTAGCAAGTGATATTCTTTTTTTTTTTAATTTTATTTTATTTTTAAACTTTACATAATTGTATTAGTTTTGCCAAATATCAAAATGAATCCGCCACAGGTATACATGTGTTCCCCATCCCAAACCCTCCTCCCTCCTCCCTCCCCATACCATCCCTCTGGGTCGTCCCAGTGCACTAGCCCCAAGCATCCAGTATCATGCATCGAACCTGGACTGGCAGCTCGTTTCTTACATGATATTTTACATGTTTCAATGTCATTCTCCCATATCTTCCCACCCTTTCCCTCTCCCACAGAGTCCATAAGACTGTTCTATACATCAGTGTCTCTTTTGCTGTCTCATACACCGGATTATTGTTACCATCTTTCTAAATTCCATATATATGCGTTAGTATACTGTATTGGTGTTTTTCCTTCTGGCTTACTTCACTCTGTATAATAGGCTCCAGTTTCATCCACCTCATTAGAACTGATTCAAATGTATTCTTTTTAATGGCTGAGTAATATTCTTGAATCCAAAAAGTTTCAAGAGTTCTGATTCCTGCTTTCTTGGACTCAGTTAGGATTCTCTTAGACAATTTTGGTTGTTTTTGTATTTCTTTGCAAAGCTCCTTTTTCCCAGGGAATTTCTCAGTGAATCTGCTCTGACAGTTCAACATCTGTGGCAGTGTAATGACTTAATCAGAACTGTTCTCAACAAGCCTCTGAGATTACTATAAATCCTAACACTCAACTTCTTATTATTACTTGACTTCTTTCCTTGACTATTTGTTAATACCTCATTCCTTCAAGATTTCTTTTTCTTTTTCAGCTACCTTTGATCTCTTAGGGTAATCATTCATTCTGAGAAAATTATTTACAGAATCTTCTTCTTACCTAAGTTACACAAGAGATGGACAATCATTCTTTTTGGTTAGATGTCTAAAACCTAGGATCCAAACAATTTTTGAATTGCTTACTTAATTGAGTTCCTTGTCCCTTTCACATTTTACAGGATTAGGAAGTTCCCCACACTTTGTCATCAAGAACAGTGATGCCAGAGTAGTGCATCTGGTGTGTCCAGCTGCAGGCTGGTACCTAGAACCTGAGGCAAGCTGGGGAGATCCCTGAGGACAGAATTTAAAGCCACACTCTGAAAATACCAGAGCAGGTGGAAACGGCATGTTCTTCGTTGAGTCTTTAGTTCTGCTTAACTGTGACCTCTTTGGTCCTCAACCCCAGACTCAACCAGAAGAAGGAAATGACTATTTCTATTGGCAGGTTAGTTTCTATATTATTACATCTCATCGCCTTGAGTGGTGTTTTAACAGCTGTGTTTCTTGTGTAATGTTGAATTTCTAATAGCACGGAAACTGATTTAGTCCCTGCACCATACTTTTTAGGCAACCTCCTAATACCAAATTGAATTATTGTATTCAAAGGCTTACTTGGACTATGGTTGTTAGCATAACTTTGCTACTAAGTGTGAGGTGTGATATTAAATTCAAAATATTTTTTCTTGAGGTTGGGTTTCTTAGCAGAGTCTGATTTTAAATAATGAATATAGTAATTGTTAACAGCAAATTGTTGACTGGCAACACAGTGAAGTCGCAGTTTTCTGTTATCCCTACATAAGTTCCTCTTTTATTCATAACATTTATACAATGACACAATAAACAGTTAAATTATATTAAAATCATTGAAATGATTGTTTTGTCTGTAAGATACCAGGGAGGTGATTTAATTATTTCACTGGTTGATTTAAAAATGGTAAGAGCATGTGTGGCATGATCAGATTAGTACAAGGGTGCCCTTGTACTAGTACTAGTACTAGTACTAGTATTAGTACTAGAGGGGTGCCCTCTAGTGTAGACAGGGGCCACAGTAAAGAATTTAAGTGTTATTCAAAGCTAAAAGACAGAGAAATGGTACTCTGCTTTAAGCTCAGCATGAACTAGATATCAGGCTCTTTTGAGAAATTGAGTATGTACTGACAGATAGTGCTACTTATCCTAGTTGATGTCTCTATTTTCCTTCTTGACAGAAATAATAATATGGATAATTTTGAGTATTATTTTAACTGTGGTCTGCTATTTCCATGGTTGTTTTCTTCATTGCGGTGCAAGGAAGATCTAAACATAAGTGGGCTGGGGCAATGCGATGACTGTCATTTGAGTTTGTCTATTGTTGGGGCCTGGTGAAGTAAGGTGGTGACTTGCAAGAGTAAATGATTATCTAAAAGAGTTTTATATGTATTTAATAGAGACTGAAGGCTTGGAAAGCAAGAATATGAAGGGTCATTTCCTGGTAGCACTACTTTGGTTAGGAATCTTGGTTTTATTTTGGCTGAATTACTTATTATTCTCAATCTTTCCGTTGTAAAAAAGATGTTTTTTGCCCAATACAATAGATTCCTACGTGGACTTTAAACTTCAGCCTCCCTTAGTCTGCCTTCAGTTAAGAATAATGTAGGGGCCCTTTCCCTTAATTCTACCACCCTGAGTAGCCTGGTTCCCATAATGGAGCAGATGAGATGTCCACCTTGGTACACTACAGCAAAAGACAAACTATTACAAGAAGTTAAGTAGAAAGAAGCCCAAATTGTAGATACAACCCACTTTCAAATAAGGGGATAACTTAGAGATAATTTAAACTTTCTCAAACGTTCTCCTGAAGAAAACTTTCCCCAGTGTTAATTTGGGTGAATACCTGATTAAATAAAGTTAAAATTTCTTACTTTAAAAGTAATCAGAGATATGAAATACAATATGAATTATGAATCTCTAAAAGCATTTAATTTCATGAATGAATATTTCAGAAAATACTAAGTTAAAAATATATAAATGTCCATATTTTAAAAGTAAATATATAATGTGAAAAAATACTTAAGATGGAATGAATTAGTTTTCTTTTTATATCCATGGGTGCTATTTATTTTCCATATATTTCTGATCCTCCCAGTTAGGCATTATAAAGAATGTATAGTACTCTGAAAAAAAGTTTAGAAAAAACAGTCTGATAATTTTCTTGCCTAGTAATACATTCTATGCATATCAATCAGACAAAAGGTGAGGATCCCTCTTTAAGGAGAATTGTAACAGGAGCCCCCAAATGGTTAGAATCCTAACGATTTCTTATTCCAGTAAAATTCCTGGAGCATATGAGGCACTTGATTTATGTTACATTGAATTACATGTTGAACCCAATCCCTCATTTTCCACGTGGAGAAACTGAGGTCTAAAGACATATTCACTGATGAATTTAGTCCTGTACGTGGAGACACTGAGGTCTAAAGACATTCACTGATGAATTTAGTCCTGTTAACAGAACTGAGATTGGGATTCTGAACACCCAGCTTCCAGTTCTTGCAGTCCTTTAACTCTGCCATGATGTCTGTCTCAAGCAGGGACAATTTTGAGTTGAAATACAATGTTGTTAATATTTGTTCAATTTGTTAATAATGTTCAACGCCAGCTGCCAATTGGGACTGTTCTTCTTTCCATGATCTAAGTAAATCTATGTCCAAAATGCTGCTGCATTTTTCTAATTTCAGTTCCTCCTAATCTGCCTTCTATAGACCCATACATTTCACAGTGCTGACTTTGTGCAGAGTGACAACTAGAAAATAGGTGAAGTCATCCTCAACAGTCACCCAGGAGGACGTGACTTGGCATTGCCACTCACCACCCATTGAGGACTTCATATATTTAATTTGTCCATTTTGGCTGAATAGTTCATATTAAGCAAAACTTAATAGAGTAGTGACGGGGTAAAGATCAATGCAGTTTCCCTATCACTCTTCTGTAGGGAGGAAAAATGTTCTGCAATAAAATGACTCTAAAGTCTTTAATCTGGGATTGATCCTTTTCCAAAGGCATAGTTTCTGTTGCATCTTTCTGAAGTTTGATTTCTGGGTAGTTTGGAGCAAACCTCTCTCTGGCATTGCCCAGGTTCTTTCTCTTCAATTTTGGAAGACATGAACATTTTCCATGGCATGGGCTTGCCAGGCCTCAAGGATGAATGTGCTTGGAGAGCACCAGTTGGATTAAAGCATTTATTCTTCCCTCCCCAAGATTCTTCTTTTATCTAACACATCTCCAAAATTGCCCAACCTTTGTTACTTTGGAATTGACACTTAGAAAGTTTCTTTATTCCCAATTTTTCTCTGCATTTTTCAATACGGCCTTCATATTTTATTCAAAAGCTTTGTTTTCATAGTCTAGCTCATAAAAACCATATTGAACAATTTTTAAAGTACTTTTCCCCTCCCTCCCTTGCTTCCTTCCTTACTTCCTCTCACCTTCTCTCATCCACAGCCAAGTTGGTATGAAAAAGCCAATTTTCCCTTTAACTACATATTCAATTGAATGCACATCACATGTAGTTTATCATCTAATCATCTCTCTGCCATGAACAGTGTTACCATTTTGATACCTAGATTCACAATCTTTTAACTTTTAAGATATAAAATAAATTTTTCTATGGAACTTACTGAGATCACTTTCAGAGATTCAGAGTATGCTTCAGTTTGCTAATTGTAGCAGCAGAGAGCTAGTAATTACTCATACTTGTGTGCTAAGTTTTTTTCCTGTCTCTTCATTCTCTGTGTCTTCTGAATTTCCATGTTCTACTAGAAACATCTTCATCACAGTTGACCTTGTTCTGAAAATCTGTAATTCCCATCTTTTTACTCTTCATCAATTTCTCTAATATGCTTATTTTTAACTAGAGTAAAAATTACAGACATGTCAGTACATTGAATTTCTACCATGATTTGGCTCTCTGAAACAGTAAATTTTGGCAGAATATTTTTGTCATAGTCTTTGGCCTTTCTTTTTTTCACATTGCATAGTCTTATTACTGATAACAGTTTATATGTCTGACACTGGTGGAAATATGATTCAGACTTCTGGGTACTTTCTGATCTGTCCATTCAAATCCTGTTTCTCAGTTGTTGAAAAATATGGATTCTTTTCCTTTCTCTTAAAATTATCTTTACTGTTTTTTGTGCTAGAAGTATATGAAAGTTAAAGTCTCCTGGGGATTAGAGTTGCTATTGTCAGGTTTCCATCAGTGCAATAATAAATTCCACTTAAACGGACCATCATATAGTTGATTTATCAGAACAGGGGAGACCACTACTGTGGTCAAAACTTCATCCACATGGATTCCAGTTCGTAACACAGGTTCTTCTCTTTCTCTTTCCCTTACTGAGTTCTTTTACTGAGCTTCTCTTCCCCCTGTGTGATACTGATTCCTGCCGTCCATATCAAATCCTCTCCTTAGGTGAATCAACTCTCTTGGGGAGGTGGGTGAAAACATGGTTTGTTAGCTTTGGTGCTCTCCAGACAGGCTCCGAGAAGCTTGGCCCTAGAGTAATAAATCATTCCAGTTTGCCTGGGACTAGCCTGGTTTGGGTAATGAAAGTCATGTGTCTCAGGAAACCTTTACTTGATATGAAAATCTCCAGTTTTCTATAATGGGTACAGAAGGTTGGAGGAAAACAAAACCAATGCAACAGCCCCCAAAATAGGTTTGAAAGCAACAATCTTTTTAATATCAGATGAATACAGCATAGATTATCTACCTTTTTTAGTCACTGTCACTGTTTCCCCCCCCCCATTACGATATTGGCAACCATGATTTGCAGTTCACAGTGATGAATCACCTGTTGCTGCATCAGTCTGAGTGACATGACTTGTGTGCATGTAAATGCACTGTAATCATGAGCATTACCCATCCGTCTCTGACTTTGTCAGTTAACTGTTGTGCATTGTATTGAGATAGTGCTAAAGTGCTCTGAAAGAATATTGGCTGGCATTTCTCAAGTTTGATAGTGAAAACTCAGAGCTCTAAGAAGCTCAGTGAACCCAAAGCATGAGAATCATGAAGAAAACTGCACAAAATCACACCGTAATTAAATTGCTTAAATCTAATGATAAAAGGAAAATCTGAAGTCCAGAAACAGAAAAAAGATGCATTATTCTTATTCTGTAATAAGAATTACAGCAGACTTGTCAGTGGAAAAAAATGCATGTCAGAGGAAAATAAGGGTAACTTCTTTTAAGTATTAAAAAAAATTTTTTTAAGCTGTTAGTCTACAGTCTACCCACCAGAAATGAATTTCATACACAAATGTAAAATACTTACTCATCCCTGCAAAAGGTTAAAGAATTAATTGCCAACAGAGCTTCACTGCAAATGTCAAAGGAAAGCCTGTAATCTCAAGGAAATAGAGCATGTGGAAATCTGAATTTGTACAAGAAATGAAATTCATTGAAAATAAATCTAGAACAAATACAGGACTCTTTTCCCCTTACAATTTAAATCTCTTCAGGAGATAATTGACTATTTAAAGCTAAAAAAATTACATATTTGTAGTTTTATGACATATACAGAAATGAGTGATAAGAATAGTACTTACACAAGAATGAGGTAAATGGAAGTGTATTATTATATGATCCTCAAAGTGCCATGAAGTTTAATATTGCTTGAAGGTGGTCTGTATTTAAAGATGTGTACTATAAATAGTTATCTAAGAATTCATCATAATGTAAAGCAAAATTATAGTTCAGTTCAGTCGCTCAGTTGTGTCTGACTCTTTGCGACCCTGTGAACCACAGCACGCCAGGCCTCCCTGTCCATCACCAACTCCCGGAGTCCACCCAAACCCATGTCCATTCAGTCGGTGATGCCATCCAACCATCTCATCTTCTGTCGTCCCCTTCTCCTCCTGCCCTCAGTCTTTCCCAGCATCAGGGTCTTTTCAAATGAGTCAGCTCTTTGCATCAGGTGGCCAAAGTATTGGAGTTTCAGCTTCAACATCAGTCCTTCTAATGAACACCCAGGACTGATCTCCTTTAGGACGGACTGATTAGATCTCCTTGCAGTCCAAGGGACTCTCAAAGAGTCTTCTTCAATACCACAGTTCAAAAGCATCAATTCTTTGGCTCTCAGCTTTCTTTATAGTCCAACTCTCACATCTATATATGACCACTGGAAAAACCACAGCCTTGACTAGATGGACCTTTGTTGACAAAATGATGTCTCTGCTTTTTAATATGCTGTCTAGATTGGTTATAACTTTCCTTCCAAGGAGTAAGCGTCTTTTCATTTCATGGCTGCAATCACCATTTGCAGTGATTTTTGGAGCCCAGAAAAATAGTCAGCCACTGTTTCCCCATCTATTTGCCATGAAGTGATGGGACCGGATTAAATATAATTAAAAATAGTCTAATAGGAAAAAGAATGCAAAGAGATAAGCCAGTTCAAAACAAAGAGAAAGGTGTTGCACACAAGCATATCAATAGTAACATTACACATAAATGGTCCAAAGTGAAGTGAAAGTTGCTCTGTCATGTCCAGCTTTTTGTGACCCCATGGACTATAAAAAGTCCATGGAATTCTCCAGGCCAGAATACTGGAGTGGGTAGCCTTTCCCTTCTCCAGGGGATTGTCTCAACCCAGGGATCGAACCCAGGTCTCCCACATTGCAGGCGGACTCTTTACCAGCTGAACCATAGTGAAGCCAAAAGACCCAACTAAAGGTCAGACTGTCAAATTAGATTAAAAAAACAAGACACAACAATATGTTGTCTATAAGAAACCCAATAAAATGCAAATGTTGCTGAAAAGTAAAGATAGAAAATAATACATAGCATGCAAATGCTAATCCAGAGCAATGGAAAGTGGCTATATTAATAGCAATCAAATTAGATTTCAGAGTATAGAATATTTACAGGGATGGAGGACCATGTAGAAATGATAAAGGGCCAATTTTATAAGAAGAGAAGACAATTCTAATTCTTTGTACACCAAATAGCAAAGTTTCAAAATACATGAAGCAAAAAGCTATAAGTCTGTGAGAAGAAAGTGACACATCTGTAGTATATACTCAGGAATGTCAATAACAATATCTCAGTAATTGACAAAACAAGTAGAAAGAAAGTCGTTAAGGACACAGTAGACTTAAACATGACTCTGAACCATCTTCACCTAATTGACAGTTATAGGACATGCCACAACACAATAGCAGAGTACAAATACAACTTTTTCTCAAGAGCCTATAGACCATTTACAAAGTATCATTTACTTTATGTGTCATAAAATTAAGATTTCAGCAAAATATAAGGTATGTACCTTATTCATATCCTTGTTAGCATGAAACTACTGTGGAAAAAAATCATTAATGTGGGATCCTTAATGGAATCCTGGAAGAAAAAAGGACTTTTGTGGCAAAACTGATGAAAAACAAATGAAAGTTTTAGTTTAGTTAGTAATATTGTTACCAATGTTCATTTCCTTGTTATGATCATTGTACTACAGGATTAAGATATTAACATTAGGGGAGGCTGGGTGAGGAGTATATGGAAACTCTCCACTATTTTTGCAACTTTACTGTAGGTCAATATAAGATTTTTTAAAATGTAAGTGAGGTTTTGCCTATTAGCTTTTGTGAACTGCTGCCATAGTTAAGATAGTAAGAAAGACTTAGGTTACAGACCTAGGTTATCACTTATTACCTATGTAACTCTGGGTAAGTTGCTCAAGTCCTGTGAACCTTTGTTTTTTTAATTTGTAAAACAGATGTTGATACCTTAATTCTAAAATTGTTATGAGAATTAGGTATGTAGGTTATGGGCCAAGTACAATGCCTGGCACATAGGAGGCAGCCGCAGACTGTTTTCTTCCCGCTGCACAGCTGAGTTGACCTGTGTGCTATGCCCCTATTCTTTTGGAGCCCATAGTCCAGACAGAAAAACATTCTGATCATTTCAGCTTTACTGTACGTGATTTCCTATCCGAGGACACTCCTCAGTCTACCTTGTACTGTTTGTGATTCAGCATTAATGATTCTCATGAGCACGCAAAGAGAGTAACAGAAAAGATGACGATACACTCTACTCTACAGTGAAGTCCTTGAGAAGAGGATTAGTAAAACGCTTCCCCAGATTCACCACCCAGACCTGAGTACAGGGCTTTTCACAATTATATTGAAGTTAGTGGAAAGTAAGAAAGGAAGAGAATCTGACCACACACCCAGTGAATGAGGCTGTGGCCAGTGGCTTTTTGTTTTTGTTTGGCTTTCCATTGAAGGAGGATCTGTGTCCCCTACATCCTGGGCTGCTGCCGCCTTTTCCCTTCTTTTTCACCCCTGGTGGTTCCGTGCCAGGCAAAGGGCCAGCAGAAGGATGGCGTTGAGTTGATTTGTCTTCTTCCAGTCATATGGTGATGGGAACTTTTATCAGGAGTTTGGTCATTTTCCTTTCTTTTCCTCTAGGCTTCAGCATGGTTTGGGAGACCTTCTGGCTTCCATCCTGTTAATCATGCAGCTTTCAGTCTGCAAGCTTGAGATGAGGGATCCCACCACTGGAACTTTAGCTGTTCTGATACAGGCTTGCTGGTGGTATCTTCTGCAAGCATCACACCCATGCTGCCTTCTGGGGAGAGACTGGTACCTCCTGCCGACATACTGAATTGCCCTCTGAGGACAAGGAGATGCTCACAGGCCTTGCTACCTCATAGGTGGGTACATGTTGGAAGCACCTGCCCTGGCCACGCTGGTTCTGCTTCTTCCTGGATTCATGAAGGTTGCTCCTGCCAGTGCTGGGTTGATCTGCCCCGAGTGTGAAGACTTGGTGGATGCCATGTCATAGTACCTGCCATCATTGCTGCCTCCCCTGCCCCTGCTGCCATCCTTTTGCCAGGTATCGCAGGTTTCATGATGGCAAGAGTACGTTGTCCCATAAGACTGCTAGGAGGACTCTTGGAGTCCTCGCTCCCCATTAAGCATAACCAGAAGAGATGACTTTAACTAGCTCAGAGATGATGTGAAGTCAACCTGATGCTGACCTGATCTTGATGTTCTTCTCCGAAGATATTCATGACCTGTGCTGAGGGGGAAGAAACAAATAGAGAAGGAAATGAGTGAAAGGCCTCTCTCCCTCTCCTTTGAATAACTCAAGGGCTTGTAATTAGAAGAATTTTTGATGTTAAGTCCAATCTCTTTAACATCCTGTCATATGGTAGTGATTCATGTTTTGCTTGAACAGTTCAATTGTTAATAAGAGCACAAGTGAATGTCCTCATACCCCTTTATTTTTGTACACTTTTTGTTCATACAGCTGCAGAATAGATTCCAAAGGCAGTTCATGTTTTCACATGAGCCTCACAGCACCAACTGCTTTGTAGCAGCAAAGCACCATGGCGCGGTTTTCTCCTGAATCTTAGGTAGACTCTTCTTGCCCTCTGCCTCTGCTGCTGCTACTGCTGCTAAGTCACTTCAGTCGTGTCCGACTCTGTGCGACCCCATAGATGGCAGCCCACCAGGCTCCTCTGTCCATGGGATTTTCCAGGCAAGAGTACTGGAGTAGGGTGCCATTGCCTTCTCCAGTCCTCTGCCTCAAAGGCAGATAAATCCACTCTGTCCCAGCTGGGATGGCCTGAGCACTGCTAGAGCTCTTCCCTGATAGTCTTGGGAGGTTTTTCCAGTAAATGGAAAGATCTCCAGCACTTAAAGAGCAACACACCTGAAGGTAAAAAGAGCAACTGGTGGCAACTTTCAGATGGAGGCATTGCCTGCGAATTGATTGCCTGTGCAGATCCATGCCTGTGGGTTGCTATCTTAAGTTCAAACAGGGCTGTTAACCCTTGGCCTAGCCATATTCTCCTCGCTCTTTTCAAAGAGGGACCAAGTCCTGTGCATTCTACTTCACTTCTCACATCCACCTCTTTTTCTTGACAGGCAAAGCCCTAATTTGGATTAAGTACATTAAGTACATCACTGATCTCATCATGTTAGTCGCTCAGTCATGTCCGACTCTTTGTGACCTCATGGACTGTAGCCCACCAGGCTCCTCTGTCCATAGAATGGCTCCCTGCCATCTGCTAAAATAAGTACATGCAAATCCCTCCCTCCATCCCTCCCTCTGGCACGCAAGGCCCATTGAACATCCTCAATCTCCCTGTCTGGTGTTACTTTCCACAATCCCCCTTATACACTCAGTCGAAGGTCTCTTCCTCCACAAAGGCTTGGTGAACCTCTGGGGCCATGTCATATCTCTGCTTCCTTTGAATCCATACCATATTTGGGAGTCCTGCCACAGAGACACCTAACAGCTTCAGTTCCACATTGGAGTGTATTCTTTGCATCACTGTCTTTGTTCTGCTCTATGATTCTTAAAGGGAGGGACTGAAACGCCTAGACTCACCTGGTCAGCTCTAAGGTCTTTGTAGGCTTGAGCCATGTGAACCATGTAATGCAGCAACATAGATTTGTTGCTTAAGGCTATCTTTTGTGAAGATGGCTGAAAAGACACATTACCTCCTGTCCCAGTTTCCTTATCAGCCTCCTAAGGATCTGTTTCCCTAACTCCTACAAGCAGTGTCTGGTAAATGTGGTGAACCCATACCTAGCGCCCTTAGACAAAGGGGCCCTCTAGGCAGACCTAGCCCCTCAGGCAGTGTGGCTAGTAGATTCCGGGCTGAGGCAAGCCAGCACCGTGATGGTCACACAGCTGGTGAAAGAAACGCAGCCTGGATTGTGGATCTCACCCTCAGCTCCAAGCCAGGGGAGCCAGGCGCCCTGGTGCCGTGAGCTGCCTGCAGAACTGTGTGGGACAGCCTTACTGACTCTCAAACCTCAGACTTGAACTCCCCCACCCTTCCCTACCCCCAGCCCTACTCAAGTTCACTTGCTCATCAATCTGAGCAGCTTAGCTTTCCTTGTAGACCAGAGGTCAGCCAACCATGGGCTGTATCCAACCCACTACTTGTTTTGGAAATAAAGTTTTACTGGAAAACAACTTTATTTTACATGTTTTCTATGGCTGTTTCTGTGCCACTGTGGCAGAGTTGAGTGACTGTAACAGAGACCATATGGCTTCACAAGGCTAAAATGTTATCTTGCCTTTTACAGAAAAAATTTGCCTACCATGTCCTAAACCTCTGTGTGTCTGGAACTTAGTTCACCCGAAGCACCTCCACTGCTCATGTATTTTATGTTATTACTGAGAGTCTGCTTGTAGTTGGTCTCTGCTCTTCTGTCCAAACAACCTGAGCAAGGGCATGTGTTCCTTAGGGCTTCCAGGGCTCACCTACCTGGTGTGAAATCCATCTTCGCTCCTTAGTAGCCTGTAGCCTTGGGAACCTCACTTTACTCAGGCATAAGATGGAGATGGTAGAAGATGTGCAGTGTATGAGTTAATACACTCAGTTCCAGCGGGGACAGATCCAGTAGGATGTTAAGTAGATGGGAGTGGATTTCAGCACCTTCCTCTGTAAGAAGCGCATGGAGAATTTGGCGTTGGGGATCCAAGTGTGTGTGGATCTTCTCCACAGGCAAAGGAAGGTGGAACTTGCTGGTTCAGCTCTTCCCTGTCTGGATCCAGTTCCATTCCTGCCACATTTTGGACTCACCACCTTGGGGCTCCCACGTGCTTTCCTATGCACACACCTCACACTAACCCCCTTTTATTTATTTATTTTTTTTGTTGATATGCATTTTATTTATTTTTTTTCTAATTTTATTTTATTTTTAAACTTTACATAATTGTATTAGTTTTGCCAAATATCAAAATGAATCCGCCACAGGTATACATGTGTTCCCCATCCCGAACCCTCCTCCCTCCTCCCTCCCCATACCATCCCTCTGGGCCGTCCCAGTGCACCAGCCCCAAGCATCCAGCATCGTGCATCGAACCTGGACTGGCAACTCGTTTCCTACATGATATTTTACATGTTTCATTGCCATTCTCCCAAATCTTCCCACCCTCTCCCTCTCCCACAGAGTCCATAAGACTGTTCTATACATCAGTGTCTCTTTTGCTGTCTCGTACACCGACTAACCCCCTTTTAGCCTCAAACCTCCAGAGGGTGGGACAGCCCAGAGCAACTGAGGATGGGACGGGGTCAGTGATTGTTGACCACTTAGCCTATTGTACCAGAGATGATCGAGCCCGTGGACGCAGATTGGCCCCCACGCAGGGTGTGGAACCATGGTGGGCAGTCTGGAGGGCCATCCTCTAGCCTGATGCACCAGTTCCCTGCAGCCTCGCTGTGTGCTGCAACGTGGGCAGCCGACAAGACTGCAACTCTTTGGCTCCCTCAGGAGCCTCCACCTCAGCCTAAGCCACTGCGCCTGGCCGCTTTTAATCCTCTCTTGTCCACTGTGAACTGTCACCGTCTCACACCCGTGTGTCCTTGGCCCCCAACAACCTCCCTCCCCCAAAACATAGTGCCGCCCTGCTATAGACCCTGTGACCCTCTGGAGGGATATGGGAGCCTAAGTCTACTCTTCCAAGGTTTTGGAAGGAGAGAGATATTCATAGAACTCACAAGATGTGCTGCATTCAACATTTGGATCCACCACAAGGAGTAGGCTTATTGCCAGTCACGGACAGTGATAGTGAAGTGAACACAGATCTGGGGGCCTCAGGAAGAATACCATGGGGCCATGGGTCAGGAAGCAAGAGTTGTGCAAGATTGCTAGAAATTACCACATAGACTGGAGGATGTGCTGAGGATAGAGTCAGCAGGCATCAAGCCACAGAAGGCATTTTAAGGCCAGAGGGCACCAGAGAAGTTTACAGCAAGACTGTGACAAATGACGTTTAGGTTTTAGGAAAAGGGTTCCAGTAGCTTCTTGAAAAATGGCTTTAAGAGGAATGTCTGTGAAATCTGACCAGTTATTAATATGAGGCTCCACAACAGTCTAGGCAAGATATAGTGACCTGATTTAGGACAGTAATTGTTAAGAGAAAAGAGGTGCCAAATTCAAGAATCATAAAGGGATTAAATCAACAAGACATGGTGATGAATTAGATGGGGTGGTGAGAGCATGGATCTTGGGGCTTAGGAGAAAGTGGGACCTAAGAGGACCTTTCTTCTCTGGTACAGGAGGAAAAGATGGTTTAGGCAGAAATGATTTGGAGAAGCCAGGAGAAGACATTTGCCTAATGCCCTCCATTTGTTCTAGACCCAAGAATTCTTTTTAATTTATTTTTAATTGGGGAATAATTATTGTGCAATACTGTGTTGGCTTCTTTCATACAACAATGTGAATCAGCCATGACTATACATATGTCCCCTCCCTGTTGAACTTCCTCCCACCCCAGCCCCACCCCACCCCTGCAGACTGTCACAGAGTGGTGCCGAGTTGAACTCTGTGTTATATAGCAACTTCCTACTAGCTATCTCTTTTACATATGGTGACGTATATGTTTCAGTGCGACTCTCTCAAATTCTGCCACCCTCTCCTTCCTTCACTGCGTCCAAAGTCTGTTCTCTGTGGTTGCATCTCTGTTCCTGCCCTGCAGATGGGTTCATCAGTACCTTTTTCCTAGATTCCAAATATAAGCATTAATATATGACACTTGTTTTTCTCTTCTGACTCACTCCACCCTGTATAATAGGCTCTAGGTTCGTCCACCTCACTAGAATTGACCCAAATGCATTTCTCTTATGGCTGTATAATATTCCGTTGTATATATGTACCACAACTTCTTTATCCATTCATCTGTTGATGGACATCTGCATTGCTTCCACGTGCTAGCTATTGTAAATATTGCTGCAGTGAACACTGGGGGAGGGTACATGTTAGACCCAAGAATTCTTAACCTGAGGTCCATAAGGCCCTTGGCAGTCTATGAATGGAATTCAAGGAGTCCATAAAGTTGGTGGGGAACATTTACATTTTTATCTTCTCTTTTTGGTGTAAATGTAAACTATTTATTTTAAAAAGCACTTACATAATGCTTAGTATATTCTAGTTACTGTTCTGTATCCTTGAACACATTCGTTAATCTTCATAACAAATATGTTAGTAAGTGCTGCCGTCTCTTTTTCACATTAGAGGGAAACGTGTTATTCATCTATTGCTACGTAGCAAATTATTCAAAAACATATCGACTTTGGACAACACATATTTATCATCTCACAGTTTTAGGGCTCAGGAATTTGGGCACGCCCTCAGCCTCTCACAGGGCTGCAGTCAAGGTGTTAGCCAGTTCCAAGGACTCGTCTGAAGACTTGATTGAGAAGGGATCTGCTGCCAAGCTCATGTAAGTTGTTGCTGAATCCAGTCCCTCCAGGGCTGTTGTGTTGTGGGCCTCTGTTCCTTGCTGGCTATTGGCTGGTTGCCACTCTCATTTATTTGTGGGCCTCTTCAGCATGTCAGCTTGCTCCATCAAACTCAGAAAAACAGCAAGTTTGCCAGCAATATAAAAGCCATACAATTCTGGAACCTAGTGGAAGTATGATCTCCTCATCATTGCTTCTGTTGGTTAGACACAAGTTACTCAAAAGGATGAGATTATGTAAGACTGTGACTAGAAAGAGGCAGCGATCACTGGGGGCCGCTTTAGAACCTATCTCCTGCAGGAACAAGGCCCAGAGGGAACCGTTAACTTACCCAAGACTACACAGGTAAGGGGCAGCCAGGATTCCAAACCGAACAAGGCAACTCTAGAGTCTGTGTTCCCACTGAACGGCGCTTCTTCTTATGGTGTAAATTGGGTGTACCAGTGTATGTGTTGAATTTTCTGTGAGGTCACACTAGAAATTGTGGATAAATGTTTCCTGAGAGAAGGAGAGAGTGGATAGGATATTAACTCTATCAGGTATGTAATCTGCAACTATTTCCTCCTAGTCACCGGTTGCCTTTTCATTTTGCTGATGGTTTCCTTTTCTATGTAGAAGCTTTTTAGTTTGATGTAGCGCCACTTGTTTATTTTTGCTTTTCTTGCATTTGCTCTGGCTGTCAAATCCAAAAAATCATGGCCAAGACCAGTGTCAAGGAGCTTCCTATGTTCTCTCCTAAGAGTTTTATGGTTTCAGGTTTTACATTGAAATCTTTCATCCATTTGGAGTTAATTTTTGTGCATGGTGTAAGACAGTGGTCCAGCTTCACTCTTTTTGTGTGTGGCTGTCCAGTTTTGCCAACAGTATTTACTGAAGAGACTGTCCTTTCCCTTTCTTTACCACTAGGGCTTCCCAGGTGGCACTAGTGGTAAAGAACCTGCCTGCCAATGCAGGAGATGTATGAGACATGGGTTCGATCCCTGGGTCGGGAAGATCCCCTGGAGAAGGGTATGGCAACCCACTACAATATTCTTGCCTGGAGAATCCCATGGACAGAGGAGCCTGGTGGGCTACAGTCCATGGAGCCGCAAAGAGTCAGACATGACTGAAGCAACTTAGCACACACGCACGTCCTTTCCCCACTGTGTATTCTTGCCTCTCTTGACGTAAATTAATTCACCTTACACATGTGGTTTATTTTCTAGGCTCTCTTTTCTGCTCCATTGATCTGTGTCTGTTTTTATGCCAGTACTGTACTACTCTGATTATTGTAGCCTTGTAATATAGGGATCATGATGCCACCAGCTTTATTGTTCCTTCTCAAGATTGCTTTGGCTATTCTGGGTCTTTCATGGTTCCATACATGGGGAATTGAGGCTCCTTGGTGAGGCAGGTGGTCAGTTAACAGGAGAGCCAGATCTGGAACCTGTCACCCTGGTGCAAAGCTCTGGCCTTCCATTCAGGGCTCTGGCAGAAGCCGGGCAGACTGTGTGAAATAAGACCTGAACTCCTTGCTGTGCCCTCATTCCCCAGACCTCCCTGGGGATCTCCTTAAAAGTTGTCTGAAACTTAGCAGCAGAGAGAGGGGCAGGGGAAATACATGAGTGAAGAAGGGACAGAGATGCAAGAGTGGTGCGTGGAGAAAAAATGGAGCAGATGGGAAAACAGAGGAGACCCAACAGGGTGAATTGGGAGGGTAGGGGGCAGTGCAAGAAACCGTATCTCAGGTCTGAACAGCATTGCTCAAAGCCCTATACGTGACATCCAGTGGAACCTGCCATCTTAAAGCTGACTTTAGTCTGAGCAACCCTAACTTCAATCTGTCCAGCCAGGTGGGTAAAGTTTCCGTCAGTTTATCAGCAGTATCTTTGTCAAGCTTCTTCTTTTTTTTTTAATTCACATTTGTTTTACACATGACAGTCATTGTGCCCTGTCTTCAACGTTTAATATCATCCAACTCATCCATACCTACAGCCTTCACAGTGAGGTTACCCAAGTCAAGCCGTAAGGACGCATTCTAATCTAAGCTATAAAAAGCCTAATTTTGTGTTAAATCAGGATAAGCCAGTGCTCTAGAGAAAACACATAAACTGCTAAGTCCTCTTCTTGTCCCAAGTTGGTCATCCTGGCACCTTGCAGGAGCGTTGATTCCAGCTGTTAAGGTTATGAATTCTCCCACACTGGGGCCAAGATGAATCTATTCCCACTACAGGAATTTCCAGACAGGACAGAGAGAATGGCATTAGCTGCCTCAACAACTGACTTGGTTGGGGTTAGAAGCAGGGACTCAAATACCATGGAAACTCAGAGTCACAGAACCACCAAACTTAAGCTAGGCAACAGAGTTCACCTGATAGAATGCCTTGCTTTTGCTTCAGGACATAAGGACATCTTTTCCTGATCAAGGGTGTATTTTATCTCCTTTATAATACTGATTTAGTGAAAATGAGTGTATTGTCACACAACACAAAAATATGCCATTATTCAATGGCTGCTGCTATTTAAGCTGAAACAATTATTATATATTCCTAGTGAACTGAACTTTTTAGACACTTTAGAATTTTAGACAATTCTAAAGTGTCTTCTCATAAGTCTAGTTATTTATTCTATAAAGCCTACTCTGACTAATTTTAGCACAGTACCCAAGTTTCCCTTTTGTCAGACTTTATATGGGGCTTTCTTCCTGTAACTGAAATAACTTTTTAGTTTGCTTTGTATTTATGTTACTTCCCTGGTGGCCCTGCTTGCAATGCAGGAGACCTGGGTTTGATCCCTGGGTTGGGAAGATCCCCTGAGAAGGGCATGGCAACCTATTCCAGTATTCTTACCTGGAGAATCCCCATGGACAGAGGTGCTGGTGGGCGATAGTCCATGGGGTTGCAAAGAGTCAGACATGACTGTGTGATAAAGTGCATATTTATGTTACATCTCACATGAGGAACATGTGGTTCAGTATTCCATTTAGTCTTAAAGTCTTTACTTCTAATTAGTATAGTTCGTTTACACTCAGTGGAATTAATGTTTATTTTGATTTAGTTCCATCATTTCAGTATTTGTTTCCTATTTCACTTACCTATTATGTAATTGCACTTAATTTTTTAGCATAAAGCCATAATACAGCATTGGAGGAGGACATAGCAACCCACTCCAGTATTCTTGCCTGGAGAATCCCATGGACAGAGGAGCCTGGCAGACTACAGTCCATGGGGTCGCACAGAGTTCAACACGACTGAAGCGACTTAGCAGCAGCAGCAGCAGCAGACTGTTTCGCTCAGTCATGTCCAACTCTTTGTGATCCCATGGGCCGTACAGTCCATGGAATTGTCCAGGCCAGAATACTGCAGTGGGTTGTCATTTCCTTCTCCAAGGGAACTTCCCAACCCAGGGATCGAACCCATGTCTCCCACATTGCACACAGATTCTTTACCAGCTGAGCCACCAGGGAAGCCCAAGATTACTGGAGTGGGTAGCCTATCTCTTCTCCAGTGGATCTTCCCAACCCAGGAAGCAAACCGGGGTCTCCTGCATTGCAGGTGGATTCTTCACCAGCTGACCTACCAAGGAAGCCCTGGTATCCTATAATTTTCATTTCCTATAATGTTTTATCAAGTTGGGCATCAAAGTTACATTGCCTTTACAAAATGTGGTAAAGAGTAGCCATGTTTTTCTATTCTCTAGAAAAGTTTGTGGTAGATTTTTGCTTTCTTCCATTATAAATGTTTAGAAGAATTTCTCTTGAAAATCATCTGAACTTATAGATTTCTTCATGGGATGATTTTTAATGTTTTATTCAGTTGTTTTAATAGATAGACCTGTTCAGATTTTCTATTTTTTCATGAATTGGTTTTAGCAAGTCATGTTTTCTAGGAATTAATACATTTCATCTAAGTTGTCAAATTTATTGTCAAATTGATTCACAGTATCTTCATATAAATTTTGTAATCCCTATAGAATATTTTTCTCTTTTTTCTGGCCCTTATAAGGATTCATTAATTTAAAAAAAATTTTGTGTCATAGCAGTGGTATTCTGCACATGAGAGGAGGCAAACTTAGCTATTGTTCCCTGCTGCTGCTGCTAAGTCGCTTCAGTTGTGTCCGACTCTGTGCTACCCAACAGATGGCAGCCCACCAGGCTCCGCCATCCCTGGGATTCTCCAGGCAAAAATACTGGAGTGGGTTGCCATTTCCTTCTCCAACGCATGAAAGAGAAAAGTGAAAGTGAAGTCACTCGGTCGTGTCTGACTCTTAGCGACCGCATGGACTGCAGCCTACCAGGCTCCTCTGTCCATGGATTTTCCAGGCAAGAGAACTGGAGTGGGGTGCCATTGCATTGTTCCCTATTTAACCATAAATGCAATTATTTTTTAATGACTCGTTTACTTCTGAGTCAGGACAAAGGGCTTCCCTGGTGGCTAAAGAACTGCCTGCCAATGCAGGAGATGCGGGTTTTATCCTTGGGTGGGGAATATCCCCTGGAGAAGGACATGGCAACCTACTCCAGTATTCTTGCCTGGAAAATCCCATGGACAGAGGAGCCAGGTCGGCTACAGTCCACGGGGTTGCAAAGAGTCGGACATGACTGAGCACAGCACAACAGCATTCCAAGTTCCTATGCAATATTGTTCTTTAAAGACATGACTTAGCAACTAAACAGCAACAGGGCAGAAATGCATGAATGTATCACCAGCACTGTGATATGCCTAGTGCATATTTGACAGTTAATTTTTAAAAAACCGATTACATGTTGATGGGGTAGAAAAGAAAAAAACTCCCACAGAATTTGAGCTATTTTCAAACATGTGTTTTGCCAGCCCTGTGCCTGGCTTATAAAGATGTTCAATATTTTATAATAAAGTATTACTTTATTTTATAAAGAACCTTTCAAATCAATAAGTAAAGGTGAACAGGCTAAAAAAAAACAGCAGAAAATAAAACCAAAAATATTTACAAAGTGTGTATCTGAATATTCAACGTAAGTAGTATTTAGAAACTACAAACTTACAGAAGAGGATGTTCTACTCATATACAATTGAATAAACTCGAATAGGCAAAGAAACAGCTTGAAGATTTTATGTAGATCTGGGTGCAGGGAAGAAGATTCCCTTATAAAATGATGGCATGTTGGCACAATATTTCTGAGAGGAACGATAGGAAAATGCATATCAAAAGTGAAATGAATCAGAAAGAGAAAGAAAAATACTGTATTCTAACGCATACATACAGAATCTAGAAAAATGGTACTGAAGAATTTATTTACAGGGCAACAATAGAGACAGAGAATAGACTTATGGACACGGCGGGGGGTGGGGGCGGGGAGGGTGAGATGCATGGAAGGAGTAACATGGAAACACTTATTACCACATGTAAAATGAACAGCCGACGGGAATTTGCTGTATGGCTCATGAAACTCAAACAGGGGCTCTGTATCAACCTAGAAGAGTGGGATGGAACGGGAGATGGAAGGGAGTTTCAAAAGGGAGGGGATATATGTATACCTATGGCTGATTCATGTTGAGGTTTGACAGAAAACAAAATTCTGTAAAGCAATTATCCTTCAATAAAAAAAAAATAATTTAAAAAAAGTTTAAAAATTAAACAATACCCTTTGATGCAGCATTTCCTTTCTAAGAAAATTGTTGCAGAGAAATTATCAGATAACTGGATAAGAATATAGATGCAAAAATTTATTACTTACGGAAATAAAATGTAAAAACAAAACAGGCCTTTTTCAGGAGGGAATGTTACAGAGACAATGCACTGAAGGAAAAAGGTCAACAAGTTAAGGAAATTTTTATATCTTAATTATTGATGGATATTAATGGATTTTCTTCCAATGACTCAGAAACAAAATAATAAAAAAATAATAATTGTTATGATCACCAGGTGGCAGCATGGCTCTTTTTTTTTTCTAATTTTATTTTATTTTTAAACTTTACATAATTGTATTAGTTTTGCCTCCCTCTGGGCCGTCCCAGTGCACCAGCCCCAAGCATCCAGCATCGTGCATCGAACCTGGACTGGCAATTCGTTTCCTACATGATATTTTACATGTTTCATTGCCATTCTCCCAAATCTTCCCACCCTCTCCCTCTCCCACAGAGTCCATAACACTGTTGTATACATCAGTGTCTCTTTTGCTGTCTCGTATACCGGGTTATTGTTACCATCTTTCTAAATTCCATATATATGCATTAGTATACTGTATTTATGTTTTTCTTTCTGGCTTACTTCACTCTGTATAATAGGCTCCAGTTTCATCCACCTCATTAGAACTGATTCAAATGTATTCTTTTTAATGGCTGAGTAATACTCCATTGTGTATATGTACCACAGCTTTCTTATCCATTCATCTGCTGATGGACATCTAGGTTGCTTCCATGTCTTGGCTATTATAAACAGTGCTGCGATGAACATTGGGGTACACGTGTCTCTTTCCCTTCTGGTTTCCTCAGTGTGTATGCCCAGCAGTGGGGTTGCTGGATCATAAGGCAGTTCTATTTCCAGTTTTTAAGGAATCTCCACACTGTTCTCCATAGTGGCTGTACTAGTTTGCATTCCCACCAACAGTGTAAGAAGGTTCCCTTTTCTCCACACCCTCTCCAGCATTTATTACTTGTAGACTTTTGATCGCAGCCATTCTGACTGGTGTGAAATGGTACCTCATAGTGGTTTTGATTTGCATTTCTCTGATAATGAGTGATGTTGAGCATCTTTTCATGTGTTTGTTAGCCATCTGTATGTCTTCTTTGGAGAAATGTCTATTTAGTTCTTTGGCCCATTTTTTGATTGGGTCGTTTATTTTTCTGGAGTTGAGCTGTAGGAGTTGCTTGTATATTTTGAGATTAGTTGTTTGTCGGTTGCTTCATTTGCTATTATTTTCTCCCATTCTGAAGGCTGTCTTTTCACCTTGCTAATAGTTTCCTTTGATGCAGAAGCTTTTAAGGTTAATTAGGTCCCATTTGTTTATTTTTGCTTTTATTTCCAATATTCTGGGAGTGGGTCATAGAGGATCCTGCTGTGATGTATGTCGGAGAGTGTTTTGCCTATGTTCTTCTAGGAGTTTTATAGTTTCTGGTCTTACGTTTAGATCTTTAATCCATTTTGAGTTTATTTTTGTGTATGGTGTTAGAAAGTGGTCCAGTTTCATTCTTTTACAAGTGGTTGACCAGATTTCCCAGCACCACTTGTTAAAGAGATTGTCTTTAATCCATTGTATATTCTTGCCTCCTTTGTCAAAGATAAGGTGTCCATATGTGTGGATTTATCTCTGGGCTTTCTATTTTATTCCATTGATCAATATTTGTCTTTGTGCCAGTACCATACTGTCTTGATAACTGTGGCTTTGTAGTAGAGCCTGAAGTCAGGTAGGTTGATTCCTCCAGTTCCATTCTTCTTTCTCAAGATCACTTTGGCTATTCGAGGTTTTTGTATTTCCATACAAATTGTGAAATTATTTGTTCTAGCTCTGTGAAGAATACTGTTGGTAGCTTGATAGGGATTGCGTTGAATCTATAAATTGCTTTGGGTAGTATACCATTTTCACTATATTGATTCTTCCAATCCATGAACATGGTATATTTCTCCTCTATTAGTGTCCTCTTTGATTTCTTTCACCAGTGTTTTATAGTTTTCATATATAGGTCTTTAGTTCTTTAGGTAGATATATTCCTAAGTATTTTATTCTTTTCGTTGCAATGGTGAATGGAATTGTTTCCTTAATTTCTCTTTCTGTTTTCTCATTATTAGTGTATAGGAATGCAAGGGATTTCTGTGTTGATTTTATATCCTGCAACTTTACTATAGTCATTGAGACTTTAGAGGAAATGCTTTCATAGCGTCATGCACTATGGTAAACTCCAGCACATTAGAACACCTACTGAAGCTCCCCACTGAGATGTTAGGGAACTCCATACTTTTAAAGTTCTTCTTTAAATGAGAATATACCCCCAGTGATCCAAGTCAGCTCTAACCACATAGAGCATGACTGCTCTCCCCTCCAGAATTTGGAAACATTTAAAGATAGCTAGCACTGTTTTCCAACATTTAATCTTATCTTTTCCAGGTGGAAAAGTCTCCAGTTTTCTGCTTTGCTCTTTATAATGCTTTAGTTTTCTTGCCGTATTCATTCTGCTGTCGTTTCCACTTTTTCCAGTCAATCATGTAGCTAGCTAGTGCTTTGCGTATGTGTCTTTGGAATCCCGACACCAATGCTTCCTACTAGTATGTGCTTGGGCAAATTACTTAAGCACTCTGTCTTTCGGATTTTTCAACCATGAGTTAGGAAAATAATAGAACCTATGACCTCAAAGGTTAGTGGTGAGGATTAAATAGGACAATTGTGAAAAGTAGATAGCACAAGGTGTGGCACACATGAAATGCTCAATTTGTGTTAGCTCGAACTAAACTTCTGTTTTCTAAAAATAATACTCATGGAAATCTAATGAGAATGTCACTAAACTGCCTAGCATAGCATATGGTGCTCAAGGGCTTCCCAGATGGCGCTAGTGGTAAAGAACCCATTAGGAGATGTAAGAGACTTGGGTTCGATTCCTGAGTGGGGAAGACTCCCTGGAGAAGGGCCTGGCAACCCACTCCAGTATTCTTTTCTGAAGAATCCCATGGACAGAGGAGCTTGGCGGGCTACAGTCCATAGGGTTGCAAAGAGTCAGACACGACTGAAGCAACTTTGCAAAACAAAAAACAAAAAAAAGCACGACACAGGAGAGCCAGCATGTAAGGGACACCTAAGGGCTCTGTGACTCATGACTAATGAAAACATAAATGATGGCAAGAGTGATGGCTTGGTGTTTTGTTTCTCTGTTTTATGAGACCTTGTTGGGTTTTTGTTTTTTTTTTTTTTTAAGATAGTTTTATGTTTAAAGCAAAATAAAGAGGAATGTAGAGAAATTTCTCATAGACTCCCCTACCCCTCTACATGCACAGCCTCTTCTATTATTAACATTTCCCATCAGAGGGGCACATTTGTTGCAATTGAGGAAGTGACATTGAACATCATAATCACCCCACCTCCATAGTTTATATTATGGTTCACTCTTGGTGTTGTAGTTTCTGTCTACTATAATGTTCCTTCTCCCTAAAGAGTGTCCTTAACATTTTTGTAGCATATTCTGCTGGTAATCAATTCTCTTAACTTTTATTTGTCTCATAGAGTCTTTAATTTACCTTGCAAGTAGTCCTGTTTCTGATTAAAAACCTATGTGTGATTTTTTTCCAGGTCTGGCCATAGGCAATTACAAAGTCTTTCTTGACCTAAAACAAATAGACTGACAAATATTTCTCCAGCAAATGTGGGTTTATTCAGGATCAGCAGAGAATTGCAACTCGGGATCTGCAACAATGGGGAGCCACATGCAAGTCCCCACACAGAAGGTTTATAGAGGAGGAGAGGAAATTAGGGGAGGGGGCTGTAGTTAATAAAGAATTCACGGCTTTTCACTGTCTGAGTTCTTGCCAGGAAAGAAGATGAATCTTCTTCCTATTGGGCTCTGCAGTGGTGCTGAGTGTGAGAGCTCCCCTTTCTGGTCTCCCAACTCTATTTAGTTGAGGTTTCTGTTTATTAATTTTTTATAACTTTATCCGGCTGCCCTCCTCACACCAGCCTAGACTTGGCACACAGCTTGTGCATTGCAGTCTCTGAAAGGAATTGCAGTCAATGACACAGTCCACCCGGCCACACGTGCTGTTTTGTATATCAGCGTTCCTGGTTCAAGTGTCTCTGGAGATCTCTTTATTGGGGTCTCTTGGCAGAAGCCTTCCTCAGACACTTCTGCTGAAATCCCTTTGTTGGGAACAGAGGAGGGAACCCATGTTCTCCACACTGACTCAGTACCCAATACCTTTCCAGTCTAGTCTTCCCTGCTCTCCCTGCCCCTAGCCTCCAGGTTCATAAAATTGCAGGAGCTTTCAGATCAGGGGCTCCCTCAGCAGTGAGACAAGCCCCACATCTTTGCTAATCCACTTAACCCTTAATAGGAGTTACCATTCCATGAGGGAAAATGGAATGGAGGAGTCAATGCTTTCTCCTGTTTAGCCTCTTGCTTGTACTATGACAGTAAGCAGTTAAAAACTTGTCTGTTATTTTTATTTTGCCTTGTTGTCATTGGCTGCTCCAATAACCGGGCTCCTGACACCTTGACTTTGAAAGGTGTTTTTATTATGACTGGAATTCTGGATGGACAGTTTTGAGATTCAGAACTTTAAAGATGTCATACCATTGACTCCCTGCTAGGACATGTATTTCTTATCCTTATTACTCTGATTTAATGTCTTCATCTTCTTGATGTCTTAAAAATTTTCTTTTCATCATTGATGGTCAGAAGTTCAAAAATAATGAGTTTAGATTTAAGGGTGGAGATATTTGGTTGGTTATTTGGGGGGGTTGCTGTTTACATTGCTCATCATTTATTCTATCTGAGGTTTTTCAAACATGAAACTTTGGTTTGATGTCTTTCATTGTTTTTGAAAAATTCTTAGTCATTATGTCTTCAAATATTTCTTCTGCCTTGTTCTCTACTTTCTTCTTCTTGTGGGACTCCAGTTATGTTTACTTTTGTTTGTCATAATGAAAAATCATCTAGTGACTGTTGGATTTATTGTGCCAATAATTTAATTGTTATATATACATTCATGTGTGAAAAGGCACTCTAGTGTGCCTTTCTTATCCTGTCTTCATACGACTATGTTATCAAGTAAAACTAGCTTCATTGCATAAACTTGGGATGTGGTTCTCTTTTTCTCACATTTGGGGATTTTGTAAGGGATTAGAATTAACTCTTTTTGAAATTGTTGGAGAATTGCCTATATAACTTGCTGTACATGTGTTTTGTATAGGAGAAGATAATAACTTTTTTTGTAATTTTATTCATTGTTACAGGGACTATAGGTTTTTTATTCTTGATATATAGTAAGTTTTATTTTCTCAGAAATAGTCATGAAATTATCAACACAAATTACTTTCTGGTATTCTCTTACCATATTTTAATCTAGACTGAATTGATAGTTATGTGTCTTTTTAAATTCTCTTGTCCAAGGATGATCTTTTGATTTTCTTGATTCTCTCCATTTTACTTTTGTTTTCTAATCAATCATTTTTATTGGTTTCCTTTGTTTTCTTACTAAATCTGCTCTTAGCATCTTCACATATCTTTATCAGGAATGATTTTATTGTACATTTCTTACCTTCTTTATTTGGACTCACTTTTATTCTGCAGTCTCCATTTCTAAGATAATAACCCATGAGTATACAATAAAATATGCAAAACCAAAAAGCTTTTTTTTTACAAAACCAAAAAGATTTTGATACGTGATTTCATAATCATTAATTTATTGATATTTTAATTTACATGGTTTCTTCTTTGAACTCTGGGTTATTTATACATGCGCCTTTAATTTTCAAATATATTAGGCATTAAACTCACCTTTTTTGTACTAACTTCCAATTGTGTTGTGGTCAATAAACATGCCTATTCTTTGAAATTTGTGAAGATGAGTTTCTTGTTGTTCACTCAGTCACGTCCAACTCTTTGCAACCCCACGGAATGCAGCACACCAGACTTTGCTGTCCTTCACCATCTCCCGGAGTTTGCTCAAACTCATGTCCATTGAGTCAGTGATGCCATGCAACCGTCTCACCCTCTTGTCACCCGCTTCTCCTCCTGCCCTCAATCTTTGCCAGCATCAGGGTCTTTTCCAGTGAGTCACCTCTTTGTACCAGGTGGCCAAAGTATTGGAGCTTCAGCTTCAGCATCAGTCCTTCCAATGAATATTATGGGTTGACTTCCTTTAGGATTGATTGGTTTGATCTCCTTGCTGTCCAAGAACTCTCAAGAGTCATCTCCAGCACCACAGTTGGAAAGCGTCAATTCTTTGGTGCTCAGCCTTTTTTATGGTCCAACTCTCACGTCCATACATGACTACTGGAAAAAACATAGTATTGGCTATATGAACCTTTGTCAGCAAAGTGATGTCTCTGCTTTCTAATACACTGTCAAGGTTTGTCATAGCTTTCCTTCCAAGGAGCAAGCATCTTTAAATTTCATGGCTGAAGTCACCATCTGCAGTGATTTTGGAGCCCAAGAAAATAAAGTCTGTTACTATTTCCATTGTTTCCCCATCTATTTGCCATGAAGTGATGGGACCAGATGCCATAGTCTTAGTTTTTTGAATGCTGAGTTTTAAGCCAGTTTTTTCACTCTCTTTGATTTTCATCAAGAGGCTCTCTAGTTCCTCTTTGCTTTCTGCCATTAGGGTGGTATCATCTGCACATCTGAGGTTATTGGTATTTCTCAATAGCTTATGACCTAGTTACTACAGAATCAATTTTTATAAATGTGTTTTATAGTTTTGGTGAGAATGTGTGTTCTTTAATTGCTCACTACAGATGTCTATATATCTATATTTATCAAGATAAGATTACTTGTGTGGTTTTATTCCTCTTGAGTTGTCGATAATTGAAAGATATGTTTAGCCTATTCTTACTGTGAGTATCTTACTTTCTCTCTGATTCTATTATTTTGTGTGTTATCAACTTTAAAGCTATTTTATTAGGTACATGTATGTTTGTAGGTGATGTATCTTCTAAAAGAATTAGTTTTTTTTACTATGTATTTGCTCCCCTATGCCTAAAGATGTGCTTCATCTTAAAACATTCTGATAATATAAAGAATTATATTGGCTTGGCTTAGTGAATTAAAGAGGTAAAAGCGTTTGTTCACACGGACTTCTTGGCCTGAATTCCTCATCTCTGGTGAAAAGGGTGTCCTTCTGCCTCCAGAAACAGGGAGAGCACCTTTCACCTTTCACAGGAGGTTTATTTCCTGCTTTCAGGGAGACAGAGAAGACGGTCAAAGTGTCCCTTTTGTGTCGGTTGCTTCTTAAATAACTGTAATTCAAAGTAATATGCCATTGTGGCATATCTGGGGGCAGCCTGCCCTGGGCCCCAGAAGTTTGTACTATCCCTGGAAAGCTGGCAAAGCTTCATTCACATTGATTACCACCCTTCTTTCTCTCTATTTCTCCCCTTTCCTCCTCCTTTCCCTTTTCAGTTTGTATCATGTTATACCTCCTTATCCAATAATGTTTACTCTTTAGCATTTTTAGTCCATTCATGGAATTGTTGAAAAACTTTATCATCCCACATCAGTTTACCAAGTGTATTAGTTTTCTAGGGCTGCCTTAACAAATTTCCACAAATTTAGTGGCTTAAAACAAGGCAAAATTATTCTCTTACAGTGTAGGGTGCCAGAGATCTGAAGTTGAGGTGTCAGCAGAGACACACTCCCTCCAAAGGCTCTGGGGGACAATGCATTGCCTGGCTCTTCTATCCTTTGGTGGCTCTGAGCATCCCTTGTCTTGTAGCCACATCTTCCCAGTCTCTGCCTCTGTGGTCATATTACTTCTTCCTCTTTCTGTTTGTCTCTCCTCTAAGTGACTTTCATAAGGATGCTTGTCATTGGATTTAGAGCCCACTCAAATAATCCAGGATGATCTCTTTTATCTCAAAATCCTTAATGACATCATCAAAGAACTTTTCATCAAATAAGTTCACATTCATGGGTTCAGAGAATTAGGCAGTGGACATCCTATTTGGGGTGGGAGGGAGTGGACACCATTTAATCCATTACACTAAGAAAGAGTATTAGTCCCTTCTGAAAGCGTCAGTCTTCTTGCAACAAAATGGAAAGTTGTACTTTATTTAGCTTAACTTCCCAAAATTCCAAAATAATTCAGTACTAAGTATGAACACAGGAAAAATAATTAAGAGCAATCTACTGCCCTGATGTTCAGAGATTCCATAAATTATTCTTTGGCCATTTGCTGTTCAACTTCTAGATCACAAAATATCTTCATTTTTAGAGTAGATATCCACTCTTTGTTGTACATGACCCAAGTAATCGTTGTGTTCAACAACACAACAACTTTCATATTGGATTTTTTCCTAACACAATTCTAAGTGTGTTTTCTGAGGTATAAATCTTAATTAAAAGTATAAGTATAAAAAAAGACTCCAGTAGTGGAAATTCTAAAGCCACTAATAACAATTTAAAATTCCTTAAAATATATTCCTTATATTGTTGTGACATGACTGAGCACATATGCACACTTGGTGTGATAAACTTAATTCATATATTGGGACCCAGAAAATGGAGGGCGACCCCATGGTCCAGCCTACATCACCTATTGAAAACTCAGTCACTTACTGGAAATACAAGGAATCCCGACATTCACCAACCACAACCCTCCAACTCAGCTTTAGCTAGCTTACCTTACCCTAATTTCTCAGATTGTTTAGCTGCTGTGATATTATAATTTATAAGAAATACATATATTTGGTCATTCAGATGACTGAAGTATATTTCTCATATATTTTTGGTCTTCATCCACAGTTCTGACTCTCAACTCCCCAAGCCCTTGGAATTTCCTGAGCAGTAAGAGCAATACTCATTTGTTATAATATTTGATCTCTTGTTCTCAGTTCCCAAAAACCCTTCAGAGCTATAAAGGTGAAATAGGTGTCTTGTTATTCATAATGAGCCCCTTTCACCACATCTGGGTTATGTTCATGAGGTGATTTTTGGAAAGCAGCTAAGGATGGGGGCTGGGTGCCAGGGAAACCAAACCCAGGAATAGAGGGGTGGAACTTTCAATCGCACCTCCGTTTCTGGGTATAGGAGAGAGGCTAGAGGTTGAATCACTCACCAATGGTCAATGAGTTAATTGATCACACCTAATAATGAAGCCTCCATAAAAACCCAAATGGAGGGGATTTGGAGAGCTTCCTGGTTAGGAAAGCCAGAATTTTTTTATGTTCCTGCATACCTAGCCCCAGACTCCGTGAGGACAGAAACCCTTTTGTTTGGAAACTTGCCCTATACGTCTTCTCATCTGGTTGTTGATTGAAGTCCTTTAATATCCTTCTTAATAAGTGAGTAATGTAGGGAGTAAATTTCCTGAGGTCTGTGAGCTGTTCTAGAAAATTAATCAAACACAAGGAGGTCAGGGAAACCTCTGATTTATAGCCAGTCAGAAGGACAGGTAACAACCTGGGCTTGCAGTTGGCATCTGAAGTAGAGGGTGGTGTTATGGGACTGAGTTCTTTCCCTGTAGAATCTAATGCTATTCCCAGGTAGATAGTGCCAGAATTGAGTTGAATTATTGGACACCTAGGTATCTGAGAATTGCTTATTGGTGCAAGGAAACCCCTCCATCCCCTGCCCCCCACCTCCCGCATGTGCACACACATGTGCACGTATGCACACACACACACACTTTTGGATTGGTTTTGGTACAGAAGCTTAGTTGCTCCATGGCATATGGGATCTTAGTTCCATAACCAGGGATTGAACCCATGTCCCCCGCATTGCAAGGCAGATTCTTAACCACTGGACCACCAAGGAAATCCCTCTTTGTTTTTAGATAACATAAGCATTGAGTATTTACACAGGCCCGGCTCTCTATAAATATTTTAAGTCCAGAGCATGTCATGATCCTTCCAGGGGCCCTGTAGAGATAAACATGATCTCCTTTTACTTATAAGGGCAGCGAAGTTCCAAGACAGCTATTTTCAAGAAACACACTGGTGGAGCCAGAGAGGAATTCAGTCTGCTTGACTTAGAAGATTTTGCATGTAAACAATTCACTCTATAACGGTATCTGTCCAAATGTAAACACATACAATCATTTCTACGATTTTGATAAATATTGTTAGAGACCTGTTAACACAGAAACTTTTTTTCTAGCATGTAAATCTTTATGGAAATTGAAGAGTCTTTCATATACCTGAATTAAATTATTTGTGTGATTTAGACAATGTAAAAGTTGCTTCTTCAACTTTGGGGATTAAGGGTTTCAAAGGAAAATTTATTATTACCATCATCATCTCACAATCCTTTTTCCATTCTCTCTCTTTAGCAAGAGTCATGTGAAGACCTGATTAAAGTTTAATCTTTCTTAAGATTTTGAAGATTGTGCTCTTAAAAGTTTAGAAGGCCATTTCTGTGGAGAATTAAAACTTAGAAATTGAAAACTTGGTATTTTACTAATTGTGAATTGGTTATGAAATAATTTCTGAAAGGAGGAGAGGTATAATTTTTATACTAGTTCTAGGGCCATTGGTGTATTTAGTGCCAATCCTCAGGGGGTCAGTAGGGAAATTTCTCATGGTTTTAACTAGTGATTTTTAAAATCCCACCCATTAGGATCACAGGTGTTTTTACATTTGGTGTTTTACTTTGGTGTTTTTACATTATGGGCTACCTGACAGTTACCATTATTGAAAGACTCCTATGAGTCAGACGCTGGCCAAATCCTCTACTTACATTATCTCATTTAATCCTTCCCATTAAGGATCAGAAGAAGCTGTCGTGACCATCAGACAGGTGGAGAAACTGAGATTTGTCATACAGATCACATTTATTGAGTATTTGGTGTGTTTTATCTTTCCACCTTGCACCTGTGACCTCACTTAATACTCATAACAATTCTGTGATGTAAGTGTAATTTTACATCTATCTTACAAGATGAGGAAATTGAGGGTCAAAGAATTTATGTTACTCGCCCATGACCACAAAGCTAGCGAATCACGAAGCCCATATTCTTCAGGCCCTTGCTCTTAATCTCCTGCTATACTGACTCCGAGAAAGGGAGGGAAGGAGGAAGACAGCCAACACCTAATGCAAAATGTGAATCTTCCACTCAGAGATGATGGGATGAGATAAGTCATGAGAGCTATCTTCAAAATGTTCAGGCACTGTCACAAGGAAAACGAATTTGATCTCTTCAGGGTGGCCCCAAGAGGGTCAAGCTGCTGCCCCTGGGTCCCCTCCTCTCTCACTGAAAGGAAGAATTCTGACAGTAGTTTCAGCAAGAAAATGATTCCTTTTCCCTGAAACACGGCTCTCCGATTTTAACCTGCTCTCTGATCACCCAGGGAGGTTGTTTTTACAAAGCAGACACTCAAGACCCTCTGCCAGGGATTCTCAGTGAGTGTGAAACAGGGTCCTGAGGGCTGCGTGTGTTAGCAAATGCTCCTGGGTGACCCTGATGCAGGTGGCCTAGGGCCACACATGTGTGTGTGTGGTTAGTTGCTCAGTCACATCCGACTCTTTGCGACCCCATGGACTGTAGCCCTCCAGGCTCCTCTTTCCATGGGGATTCTCCAGGCAACAATTCTGAAGAGGGTCTCCACGTCCTCTTCCCAGGGATCTTCCCAATCTGGGGTTTGAACCCAGGTCTCCTACAATGCAGGTGGATTCTTTACCATTTTGAGTCACCAGGGAAGCCCAGGGCCACACAGAGAAACACCAAATAGGCAGCAGTTGGCAACTGTATGGTTAATAAGGGGGTTCCTTCATTTCAGGGGAGGCTGGGTTGGGTGGTCCCTGTGTTACTTACATCCGGAGTCTCTGAAGGCAGAAATGTAAAATAAACTCTTGAGCTGCCAGAAACGTGATAGGATTGCCTGGAAATTTCTGTGAGCTGACTGCTCCACATGGAAAAAAGAGCTCTATTGCCATCTGGTGGACTGCCTAAAAGTCTTCATGTTCAGAAAACCTAAAACTGTTGGAGGGTTTTCTCATTTAATTCTGATACCATCCACTTTTTGTTTGTTTGTTTCAATTAAGTTTTATTAGAGTATAGTTGCTTTACAATGTGTTAGTTTCTACTGAACAGCAAAATGGATCAAATATATGTATATATATGCCCCTGCTTTTTCAGATGTCCTTTCCATTTAGGTCACCACCGAGCACTGAGTAGAGCTCCCTGTGTGATGCAGTAGGTTCTCACTAGTTATCTATTTTGTATGTGGTATCAGTAGTGTATATATGTCAATCCAATCTCCCAATTCATCCTACCCTTTCTTTCCCCCTGGTTATCCATATATTTGATCTCTACATGTGTCTCTATTTCTCCTTTGCAAATAAGATCATCTATAACATTTTTCTAGATTCCACATATATGCATATAGATAATATTTATTTTTCTCTTTCTGAATTACTTCACTCAGATACCCTCCAGTATACAGACCAGGAATATGACTCAGGAAGGCTGGGCAGCACACACAGCTTCGGGCCCATACCCAGAAGTTTCCCAGTCCACTGCTTCTTATTGGATTCACATCAGCACCGCCAATGCCTCCAGTGGTTAAGACTCTGCACAGTTTCTATCCCTGGTTGGGGAACTAAGAACCTCATGCTGCATGGTCAAAAAAAAAAAAAAAATCCATAAAAAAAAAGAGCACACGTGGGCATGTGGAAATGGCAACCCACTCCAGTGTCCTTGCCTGGGAAATCCCATGGACAGTGGAGCCTGGTAGGCTACAGTCCATGGTGTCACAAAGAGTTGGACATGCCTGAATGACTGAACACACCACATGGCATGGGGCACACACACCCATTGGCCGCCTTTGTAGCTGAGGCTACACAGTGCCAGCCTCAGATGGGTGAACACAGCCTGATAGCCAACCTCCCTCCCTCCCTTATTTAGTTCCCCAATGGCTCAGCAGGTAAAGACTCTGCCTGCAATGCAGGAGACACAGGTTCAATCCTGGGTCAGGAAGACCCCCTGGAGAAGGAAATGGCAACCTTGGTATTCTTGCCTAGAAAATCTCACAGAGGAGCCTGGCAGGCTACAGTCCATGAGACCACAAAAAGTCGGACACAACTTAGCAACTAAACCACCATCACCAAATCATGTATGAATCTCTGGGTAAAGTTTAGTTAGGAAAATGGGAGTTTTCCACATTCAGTATAGTTTTTACTTTCCAGCCTCTGCCACCCAGGAAGGCATGTTGGAATATAGGTACTGAGCAAACCAATCAGAATCTTATATGTCTATCCCTCCTTGACCATTTTCTCCTAAACCTTCCTCTGTTACTTCTATATTACATTCTATTCCTGGAAAGAATTGTCTGTTCCCACTGTCTCCCCTTCCTAACCTCCCATCCTTCCTTCACTTACAAAGTACAGTTGTATCCTTCTCATAGTCGGTTGATATCACATGGCCTTTCAGTCTCCTTGCTTTGCCTCCCCCTTCCCCTTCCACTCCTCTTAGCCATCCTCCCAGTACTGCATGAGGGCCTAACTCCTCCCGGTCTGTACTCTGCCTGGGTGTTCCTGTCCCCCTGTGTAGCATATCTACCATACACAGATAATCCCCCCCAAACATAATCCCAGCCATAAAAGTTTTCCCAGGTTTCCAGTAGCATCCTGAAAGGGTCCACCTGCATATCACAAGCACCTGAAACTCAGCATACTCAACCCAATACTAAACTCATCATCTCACTTCCAAAATCTGTTCCTCTCCCTGCATTCTTTGTGTAAACCGCACAACTACTCACCCATGAGCTAGACCCCTGGAAGTCAATTTGATTGTCCTCTTTCCCTTTCTGTTCCAACATTCAACCTGCCCCTAAGGCCATAAATTCTGTGGAATCCTCTTATTGAGTTTATCAGGTGCTGTTTAAAAAGAAAGACTTCAGACATGTTCATTCTACATTCTAGCACTTTATTGGAAATTAATTGTGTACATCAATGAAATCAGATCAAAGTAAAAGTATATAATTTTCACACAATAATATCCTGATAACCTGTGCTATCTTCTTACATAATTTAACCAATCTCCAGATGCTCCTGGTTTTGACCAAAAAGCTCGAGTAGTCCAGAAATCTCTCTATACATATAAATATAAGTCATAGCATTAAAAATAAACATTGTTGTTTGAGTTAGTTTCAAATTCCTGGGAATATCTCTTAAAATATAAGCCTATACCTTGGAATGGTTGTAGTGTTGGCGGGAGGGAATGAAGGGAGTATGTCTTATGCAGGAGCTGGGGCAGAGGAGCTCACAGGGGATGGGGGCTGAGATCCTGAAAGCTGGCCAGGGAACTCAGCCATTCTGCATTTGCCAACACTGCTTGAGTGTCAGAGCTTTGCAAATCTAATGCAAAATGAAGTCCATCACCCCAGATCCCTTGTCATTGCCAAAAAATGGTGGAGCCCCCTCCAGATTGCACGGGGGCAGAGCTTCTGGTGTCTTGGGAAGATCCACCCATCTCCCTCCCCCTGCCACACTTAATTCCCTCCCAAATTAGAAAACTTGAGGGAGTGGCACCTCAAAGAAAACAACATTGAGCCACATGCTGTTGGTCCCTTGGAACGAGGTCCCTTGGAATGAAGTTTTTGCTTCATTTCACCTGAGGGTCACTGGCAAGGCTGCTCTGCCCCAGGGTCTCCCTCACCACCTTGAAGGCTCTCATCAGTAATAAGGGTCTATGGTTCTTCAAAGCTGATCAACAGCCAACAGTTAACACCTGTGAATCTGCTCACTAACAAGCTTTAACCTCCACCAAGTCATGTGTTCTCACAACCCCATGAGGTAGGACAGCAGGGAGCATGATCCCCGTTTGGAAGATAAGGAACCTGGAACTCATGGAATTAGGTCCCTGGACCGAACTCACACCGCTGGCCAGTGGCAGAATCAAAGCCAGAACTCAGGTCTCCTCACATGTCGAGCTCCAAAGTCCATGCTGCAAAGTTCCCCCTGCTGCTTTTCTAGGAAAGGGGAAGATGCTGGGGGTCAGGACACTGTCCTCATCCCTCACCCGCCCCTCCCGGGAGGTTCTCAGACGGCCCCATTCAGGATGGGATGGGATCGCATGCGATAGATGATGACTGCGGTGGCCGGGCACAGCAACAAGGAGGTCATGATGACAATGGTGGCCAGGATGATGAGGACAATGACCCAGATGTCCAGGATGTGCTTGGGGAGCACAACTTCCATGGGGATCTGGCTGGTGGCTTCCATGCTGCTCCACTCTGCAACAAACAGGAAAGAGCAAATCACCGTTCTGTGCCTTCTCCCTGCCTTCCTAGTTGGATGGAAACCTGCTCTAGGAGTCAGAAGGTAGGTCACCTACCAGCTGCTGTGTACTTATTGATGTTGCCTGATTAATAATAATAAAAGCCTCATTTACTGTGGGCTTCCTATATGCCAGGCCCTAGGCTAAGCACTTTATGTGTATTAACGCACTCAGTCCTTACTTCAACCACCAACCCTCTGAGGTAGGGACTATTATCATTGTGCTTTTTTATTTCTTGGCCTTTATCTTCAGTTATTTCCACTTTAGAGATGAAGACACTAAAGCCTTAAAAGGTGTAGATGTAGTTAATTTGCCCAAGGAAACAAAGCCAGATGGCTAGGACTCCAGAGCCTCCATGTTGAACTATTAAACTATCATACCCCCAGACTGTTCCCTCATCTGTAAGGTGGAAAATTATACCACCAGACTGCTCCCTCATCTGTAAGGTGGAAAATTATACCCCCAGACTGTTCCCTCATCTGTAAGGTGGAAAATTCATTGGTTTTGGTCCTGCACCCCTTCTCCTCTTCTGGTAACAGAACCTCCTTTTTCCTGGAGAACCTACCTTTTCTGTGTGGTTTAGTTAAGGCACGCACCGGAGCACAGGGAAAGACTGTGACCTAAGCTTGGCCGTTACAGATCTCCAAAGCCTCTACTCAGGGATAGGCAAATAACTCGGGCTAGGTCAACCAAAGTCCTCCCGGAACTTTTGTGCGCAAACTATTGAGAAAGATGATGCTTTCTGTTGGGATTGCTAAAATGAAAGGATGTGAGTCTGGAAAGGATGGGCATGGGGCTATCTCATCCACATGTGAGAGCATGTCCTAGACATGGAAAGAGAAGTGGAGTCTTGACAACCTCAGGTGAGCACCCCAACACAGCCAATCTGACACTATCTGCAACCCTGGACATCCCAGGTATATATGCGAATAATACTCTGGTTTTGCTGAAGCCAGTGTCCGTTTAGTTTCTCTCACTTGCAGCTAAAAGACGTAAATCAGTTGTCCCCAAACTTTTTGATTCACAGCATCCTTTGTGTCAGTAATTTTCTCACAGCACTCCAGGACAAAAGAAATACCTTGTGGTTCCATTTGTCATGTAGTTAGGTTCAATTTACTAAGCATTTATGTCCTAACAAAGGCATGGCTGTTTGCAAAAAATAATACACACAAATTGAAAGAAAAAAGTCTGTATTTCATTCTGAGCCAGTTACTTCCTAACGACACGTGTGCAACTGTGAGGCACTGCACACCTTCTTGAGCTGTGGAGTCAGATGGGATGGGGCCGTGCTCGCTTCCTCTTCCACGTTCATTTGTGCGCAGTGCTTGCCCTATCAGAGCAACCGCCAAAGACTCAGCATCACAAAATGTAGCACCACCAAAAGGAATGCAGTATGATTAATGTCAGACTGTAAACTGTCTTGAGCTAGTAGTTGTCACAATGTCTGAGAGGTGTCACATGTCAATGTTCCTGTCAAAAATTTTAAAGATCCCGCAGCCCCCAGACACACACTTTTCCAGTGAGTTCTCTTTGGCTCCCCAGGTAAGTATGCAACCCGAAAGCCACAGGTGTGATACATTCTCTGCCCAGAAGTCACAGGCTAGAACAATCTCCTATGGTTCCTTCTAGATCTCAAAGATCTATAATTCTGTGATTCAAGGTCCTGGGCAAAATTCCCAATTTCAGTCCTATTTCCTGCTTCTCCTTGCATCAGTAACCTTTCCTTTTTCATGGCTTTTGGCTCTGTGCCTACTGTGGTTGCGTTAAGTAAGTTTACTGATTACCATACCCGAGGTACAGCCTCCAAGACGTGCATACCAGGAAGTTTGTTTCTGCACCATTTGCTATAGAAACCAACACAACAGAAGTAGCCGTATATAGTAGAGTATACCCATATAATGGACTACTGTGCAACAATTTCCATTCATTGATTTAACAAATATAGAGTGCTTGCTATACACCATGCACTGTTCCAAGTCACTAAATGCCGTAAACCATGCTAAGTGAAAACCACCTTAGGACAGTTTAAAAAATGTCGATTCAGAGTCCCATTACAGAGAATTAGACGCCAGAGGGACCTTGTTCCCCATGTTTCCCAGGTGATTTGAATGTGCAGCTGGGTTTGGGAACCCCTGGACGAGATGATCTCTATGGCTTCTACAACTCTTCCTGGCTCCATGTTGTGGGAACTGATTCCTCTGTACTCTGTAGTCAGTCTGGATAGATGTGGGCAAGTTCTAGGATGGAGGAGAGGCCTCTGGCAAGGCTCTCCAGGCCACCAGATTATCAGTCAGGGGGATTATCAGGCCTTGAAGGAAGAGGCACAGGCCGGCCCCTGCCTCAGCCTCAGAAACAAGGTCACTTTCTCCAAGGTCTAAGGTACTGAAGCGTGAGTCACAGGAGAAGCACACTGTTGAAGAGAGACGGGGTGGGGGAAATCATCCGTTGTGGTCTCCTGATTACATCAATAGCTAGCTTGCCTTGGGCCAAAAGAACCCCACAAAAGCCCTTTCTGGTAAACCCATTAACATCAAACAGTCTCTGGAACTCCAAATGCCAGGAACACATAATCTCCCTGGCTGATTTTCATAAGGAAAACCTGTTATTTACAGGAACTTGAGCTCCAGGGCTGATCCACAACCAAAACCCACTGAAGCTAACATCAGCCTTGTTTCCTAGGTGGCAAAACTGAGGTCCTGAGGTTTTCCCTCAACTTCAAGCCCACCCCCTTCCAGAATAATCACTCAAAGACCTAAATCTGATCAGATCACTGACCCTAACTGAAACAAATCAGAACAAATAGATGAATAAAAGAAACTCGGTCTCTAATCTGTATTCTAGACTATATCACTATTATTTTCTCACACATGAAATTGTTTAAAACCCAATCACAGAAACAGATAAAATTGGAGCTGCTCCAGATTGCTGGGGAGGGCCCAGAGAGAGTGGGTTGGGGGTCCTATCTCATCAGCAGAGCTGTATAAACATCCTTAGAGCAGGCATTAAACACTAGACACTAGGGTGCCCACCCCCTTCATATAAACAATTCAAACTAAAAGCAATACTAAACCGTAACACCAAAATGTACATTTTATGATGAAATTGAAGTCATTTTTTTCTTGTAACTGAAAAAATCTGTGAACATAATTTTTCCCAGCTAGCCTGCTCACTTGGTACAGCAGAACTGTTTAGCTGCTCCTTGACCCCTTGGGCTTCTCAAAACACAGACTGAAAGCCACCGGCCGTAATGTTCTCAGAGGACCCTTCTGGAGCCCCTGTTCCGGGGCTCTAAGGCTGGACATACACACGGCCACGTGTCAGAGGGCACCGGGGGCTCCATCTCCCTGTTTCAATCCTCTGAGTGCTCCCACGTGCTCTCTGATGACCTGTTCCCTCCCACGTAACAGAGATTCCGGTCACTTCCACCTCTCCCCACTGTGAAAGAAAAAAAATTTTTCCCCAAAAGAGGAACTACACAAACCATATGTTCAGCACTATTAATGGCATGCTAGAAAATTTTACTTGAGAAAAAGCAGGACTCAGCTAAGCTGCTGCTAGCTGACTTCTGTTTGACCTCTGGCATCTGGGTGATTGGCGCCTTGTGAGGATGTAAAACTGTTTCTTGATACATCTAATGAGTAACTATAGATCAACAAGCTCATTGTTTGCTATGCAGATATATCACTTGTGATTTCTGATTAATAGGTCATGTCGGAGGATATGGCACAAACCATGTCATAAATTTAACCTTATCGTTGATTAAAAATACAATGTTTTTATGACCATGGGAGGCAAAACAGCAGTCAGGCCTAAATTCTTGTTAACTCAAACTGGCATACTTTATCTGCTATTTACCTCATTAATGAAAGATGAACTTTAACATATATTCAATGTTTATCTAAAAGACTATGTTAAAGTCACCCTGAACGGACAAAGAAGCTACTGCGTTGTCAATCACAGGTGCCTTCCAGGCCCTACACCACCTGCCCTGTGACCTGGAGACACCCTGGCTCCACTTTAGACCACAAACTTAAACGGTTTAGACAATTCAGTGGAAAAGTTAAGAAACCCAAAAGGACTATTTTATATCTACTAACAAGACTAAGTGAAAGAGTAAAAAATTGTAGTTCCTTCAAAGGAGGAAAACATTGTACCTTCTCCAAAGGTAGAATATTCATCCCATCCATCAAGTAGTCTATTTGGTCCAAACTAGGAAGGAAAGCAATGGCACCCCACTCCACTTCTCTTGCCTGGAAAATCCCATGGACGGAGGAGCCTGGTGGGCTGCAGTCCATGGGATCACTAAGAGTTGGACACGACTGAGCAACTTCCCTTTCACTTTTCACTTTTATGCATTGGAGAAGGAAATGGCAACCCACTCCAGTGTTCTTGCCTGAGAATCCCAGGGACGGGGTAGCCTGGTGGGCTGCTGTCTATGGGGTCACACAGAGTCGGACACGACTGAAGTGACAGCAGCAGCAGCAGCAGCAGCAGCAGGAAGGAAAGTGCAGGTTCCCTGCTGCCTGATTCTGAAACATCAAGTTTTACTTCTGGGACTGTTTTTCTTAAGCAACTGAAAGTTTGTTTACAAGATAATAATCCTTCCAGTCAATTCTATCATCTGGCAAATCTTCTAGTGCCAACTATATATATATATTTATACATATATATGTATAAATTTCATAAATTAAAAATTTCTACAAGTCAGAAGTATTAGAATAACTGAATTCAAAGTGTCTCATCTGTGCTATCTACCTTTCAACTGTGAGACTCCCTTCCCCCACAAGTAACTTTCACCTCTCTGATAGACCAATGTGGTTTTTGGCTGAGCACTATCAGGACTAGTAACTCTATCTAGGGCCCATGGGGCCCACTAGGCTCCTCTGTCCATGCGATTCTCCAGGCAAGAATACTGGAGTAGGGTGCCATTTCCTTCTCCAGGGGATCTTCTCAGGGGTTGAACACGGGTCTCCTGCATTGCAGGCCGATTCTTTACTGTCTGAGACACCAGGGAAGCCCCAAAATCATAGTAATAACACACAAAAATAGCAGTGGCATAAAAATGAACACACAGATCACTGGAACAGAATGGAGAGCCCAGAAATAATCCCACACATATAGTCAATTAACTTACTACAAAGGGGGCAAGAATATACAATAAGGAAAGGATAGTCTCTTTTACAAATGGCATTGGGAAAATTAGACAGCCACATGCAAAATAATCAAGACTAGTATCTTACACCATATATAAAAATTAGTTCAAAGTAGATTAAAGACCTGAAACCATAAAACTAGAAGAAAGCATAGACAGTAAACTCCTTGACACTGCTCTTGGCAAAGATTCTTTGGATCTGACTCCAAGGCAAGAGCAACAAAAGTAAAATTAAATTAGTGGGACTACATTACACTAAAAAGCTTCTGCACAGCAAAGGACACCATCGGCAAAATAAAAAGGCAACCCTATTAAATGGGAGAAGATATTTGCAAAGCATATATCTGACAAGGGGTCAATAATCAAAATATATAAAGAACTCATACAACTCAACAAAAAAATTTGATTAACAAATAGGCAGCATGGTAACCATAGTCAAGAACATTGTATTGCATATTTGAAAAGTGATGAGAGTAAATCTTAAAAGTTCTCATCATAAAAAATATTTTGTAACTTTGTATGGTTACAGATGGTAACTAGAGTTATTGTGGTGATTATTTTATGGCATATACATATTGTGAATCATTTATGTTGTACACCTGAAACTGATATATTGTTATATGCCAACTGTACCTCAATTAAAAAAAAGAAAAAGAGAATCTGTAAAGATTAGGATTTTCACTTCTGGTAATGTCAAGCTAGATAATTTTGACCTGTTTTCTTACTGAGGACAACTAGAAAAATTAGACCCCCCCCAAAAAAAAATCTGCTCAAAGGCACTAAGAAATAGCAAAATAATGAAGAATTACCAGGCTAAGATCTGGGGGAAGACAAATCCAGGGAGGTAAGCCTGGTATTTAAAGCAGCATCTCCCTTAATGAAGGATGGAGACTAACAGTGTTTCTGACAGACTCAGGAGTATAAGATTGCCAAGACAGAGAGAATAAAGCCCTTGCATTTTGGGTTTGGACTTCAAAGAGCACTCTTAGTGCCAGGAGTGAACAAGAAGTATACTAAACCGCAAGACTGCAACCCAGCTTTGAATCATCACAGTCCTTGAAATTGAATTAAGCTTGTTCTAGATTGCTAGCACCTCCAGGTGTCTGGCAGAAGCAAACTTACATCCACTGTAGAGGAGATAACAGCACAATTCAAACTTTTATTCAAATTTCTTATTCAAATATAATGTCCAATCATAACTAAAAATAAGCAGCAGGGAAAAAAGACAAAACGACTAGAATGGAAACATCAGAAACAACAGACAATAGAAAAAGACTTACAGGGGCTCCAGATATTGCAGTTGTCAGACACACACATTTTAAGTAACTTTGATTAATATGTTTGAGGAGAAAATAAAACAAGATTGAGAATTTTGACAGAGAACTGAAAACTATAAGAAAGAACACAACAGATTTTTTAAAAGAGCCAAATAGAAATTCTAGAACTGAAGAATACAATAATTGAAAATAAAAATTCAGTGAATAGGCTTAACAGCAGATGAAACATAGCCGAAAAAAAGAATTAGTGAACTGGAGGATCAGAGGGAAAAAAATATAATGATGCAGGGAAATAAAAGGATGGAAAATAAACTGGGTGAGGGGTATAGAGGAAGCAGTGACACAATACAACATCCATGTAATTGGAGTCCTAGAAAGAAGACAGAATGGGGAAGAAAAAACATTACAGTAAGAAATAGCAGAATTTTTCAAAGCTGATTAAATATATGAATTCACAAACTCAAGAAGCCCTATAAAGTTCTAGTTAGAGCAAGTAAAATCCATAGTTAGGTGCATCATAGTAAATCTGCTGAAAATCAAAGACAAAGAGAAAAAAAGATTATATTCAAGTGAAAACCAATTAGACTGATAGCTAACATCTCATCAGAAACAATGCAATCTAGAAAACAATGATTTCTTTAAAGTGAACAAAAATAACTGAGAATTAAGATGAAATAAAATTTTAGATAAAATAGAAAATTTAAATATTCAATAATAATAAGGAGAAGAAACAGAATCAAAGTGTTCTTATTTTCTGGGAAAGGGCAAAATAACTAGTAACACTGAACTTTGTGAAATTAAGGATGTATATTGTAATCTCTAGGGTAGCCATTTAACAGTAGTAAATGGATACATAATTTCCAGAGAAAACAAGGGAAGGGGAGGGGAATAGAACGTGTGACACAAATAGAAAGCACATAAAGAATAGTAGATTTAAACCAAAACTAACAAAAACTATCAGAGTATATAAAAATATAAATACCTTTTACAAGAGACACATGGGGGTTCAGAAATATTGAAAGTAATTGGAAACAAAAGAAATACCATCCATCATGAATTCTGTAAGCTAGTAGAGCTGTTTTACCATTGAACAAAGTAGACATTTAAGTAAAAAGTATAACTAGAGATAACAAAAGATCCAATGATTTTTAATTTTTATATACTTAATCTCAGAATTATAAGAAATAGACAAATTTACAATTATGGTGGGGGAGTTCAATACATCTCTCTCAAATATTGATGGAACAAAATACTTTTAAGAATCACCTAAGGACAAAGATGACTCTTTAGTATTTTTTTACAATATATGATTTCAAATAGAAAAACTAACTTAAAATAAGTTAAATTTAAATTATTTCCTCAATAGCTCAAATGATAAAGAATCTGTCTACAATGCAGGAGACCTGGGTTTGAATCCTGGGTCAGGAAGACCCCATGGAGAAAGGAATGGCAACCAACTCCAATATTCTTGCCTGCAGAATCCCACAGACAGAGGAGCCTGGCAGGCTACAGCCCATGGGTTTGCAAAGAGTTGGACATGACTGAGCGACTGACACAACAACAATGCATAACTATATATTCATGAACAGTATTGGAAGAAAATAACTTGGAGGATAATTATATAAGAATAAAGGGAAGCATAATATATTGTGTTCCAAAAGCAAGTTCAAAGCAGGGTAGTTTTAGTGTAGGAACAAGTAAGTTTTAGAACTGATTTCATATGCTAAGTCATTTGACCTGACTCAGGAAAGAATATGCTCCAGTTATAACTGCAAACAGGCTATTTCTGTAAAACAATGACAGGAAGCAGAATTCTAAGATGGCTCCCACAATCTGTTCCCTGGAGTTACCCTGTGATTAGGTTAGGTCACATAACAAGGGTGAGGGATTTTGCAGATGTAATTAAGGCCCCAGAATTGCTGGCTTTATAATCAGAAAGATTACCTTGGGTGGGTCTGACTTAATAAGGTGGAAGGCTAAAAGAAAGCTGAAACCTTCCCTAGGTCAACGATACTTTTCTGCTGGCCTTGAGGTGCAAGAAACAAATCTACCAACAACCCGAAAGAGCTGTGGGCAGATTCTTCCCTATTGGGTCCCCCAGATGACAGGGCAGCCTGGCTGACATCTTGACTGCATCTCTGTAAGGACCCAGCTAAACTGTATTTGGACTCCTGACTCAGGGAAACTAAGATTATATATGTATGTTTTAAGCCACTAAAGTGTGGTAATTTGTTATGGCAGCAATAGAAAACTAATACAGCAATATTACATCCTACTGAGTGTTCTGCGGAGATGAAACTTCTTCAAACCAATGATATTCTAGAAATCTACACAGGATTTAGACACTATCTACTTTAGTCTACCTTCCATTTTACAGATGAAGGACATGGCTTACCCAAGGTCATCAAAGCAATTTAATGGCAGGACTCAGGGGACAACTCAGGTCTCCAGATTTGCAGCACTCTCTTTCAACTCCATCACTATCCCATTTCAGATGGGAGTCAGGAGAAGGCAGTAGGGCAGCAGGTTGAAGTCAGCAGTGATAGAGAATGAACTAATATAAAGAATGAGAGCCAGCCAGGCTTCCTTGTTTTTTATCAAAGTATAGTTGATTTACAATGTTGTGTTAATTCCTGCTGTATAGCAAAGTGATTCAAGTTATACATATATATTCTTTCTCATATTCTTTCCCATTGTGTTTTATCATAGGATAGTGAATATAGTTCTCTGTGCTACACAGTAGGACTTTGGTGTTTCTCCATTCTATGCACAATAGCTTACATCTGCTAACCCCAACCTCCCACTCCATCCCTCCCCCAACTTCCTCCCCACTGGCAACCACAAGTCTGATCTCTATGTTTGTGGTCTGTTTGTATTTCACAGGTAGGTTCATTTGCGTCATATTTTAGATTCCACATATAAGTGATATCATATGGTATTTGTCTTTCTCTTTCTGAATTACTTCACTTAGTATGATAATCTCTAGTTGTATCTATGTTGCTGCAAATGGCATTATTTCATTCTTTTTTATGGCTGACTAGTATTCCATTGTATATATGTACTATGTCTTTGGGCTTCCCTTGTGGCTCAGCTGGTAAAGAATCTGCCTGCAATGAGGGAGACCTGGGTTCAATCCCTGGGTTGGCAAGATCCCCTGGAAAAGGGAAAGGCTACCCACTCCAGTATTCTGGCCTGGAGAATTCCATGGACTATATAGTCCATGGGGTCACAAAGAGTCAGACATGACTGAACAACTTTCACACTTCACTCACCACATCTTTCTCCACTCATCTGTCAATGGACATTGAGGTTGTTTCCACGTCTTAGCTATTGTGAATAGTCCTGCTATGAACATAGGGGTGCATGTATCATTTTGGATTAAAGTTTTGTCCGGATATATGCCCAGGAGTGGGACTGCTAAACATATAGTAATTCTATTTTCACTTTTCTGAGAAACCTCCATACTGTTTTCCACAGGCTTCTTGACTATACCTTTTTACTGTAAACACCTAGGGGGAACTTTGGGCTCAGAGTCCTAAGCAACTTCCTCAAAGGTGAGGCAGTGAGATGGTTTTCCAGGAACACACAGACACACCGCTAAAAAGCAAAGCAGGGTCCTGTCAGAATCAGTCATGGATAGAATTCCACCCTTTGTGTTTCATCTCTTTGACTTAAGGTCCAAATGCAAATCAACCCAGGGAAGAAGGGAAGGGTAAACCTTGTAACTTATTTACTCCTCACCATGGGGAAGAACATCAGAGAAGAGAGGGAGACACCAGAATCCTACTTGTAATGAGAGATTTCACCAAACTGGAAGGGAAAGCCAACATGCATAGAAGTTGAAAACTGGGAGCGGAATGGACTTTGCCTGGATTACAGTTCTTCCCCAGCACTGATTGTACCCAGCACAGTTGTCCTCACAGACTGCCTTCCCTCTCTACTCAGTGGTATAGGTACTGAATAAACATTTCTTAAATCAACAAATTCTCAAACTACTGTAATCTGGTAAGGTGATGGAAGTTCATAGAAGTATAAAGAATACTTGGAAACAACAAGGAAATATTTCTGAAACACTCAGACTACACAGTAGTGTTAAAGGCCAGACTAGGAGGCCAGTTGGCTTGGATTTAAATGTGGCTGTTTTAAATCCAAGAGATTTACCACTTTCTAGCTGACCTGCCTTGAATAAGTTACTTAACCTTCCTAATGATTCCATTTACTCAGCTGAAAACAAAAATGGGAAAATAATAGTCTGCCTTATAGGGTTAAGGAGAATTCCATGAGATAATTGCATATAGTACTTAGTAGTGTTCTGACAAACAGTAAGCACTCTACAAATGTTCATCCTTTGATTAACAATCCCTGACCACAGGGACTCTCTGGCCTAAGCAAATATTCACCCGCTTTGGCTAGAGTTTGGTAACATCCCAACTTGGACTGTACTTCACTTTATCAACAAAGATGATAGATCCTTAAAAGTAAAAGTGTTAGTTGCTTGGTCATGTCTGACTCTTTGCAGTCCCATGGACTGTAGCCTGCCAGGTTCCTCTGTCCATGGAATTTTCCAGGCAAGAATACTGGAGTGGGTTGCCATTTCCTTCTCCAGGGGATCTTCCCGACCCAGGAATCAAACCCGAATACCATCTGAGACGTTACAGAAGCTGATAGATGCTTAATCCATATTAATGATCTTTTTTAAATCAACCAGCAGCAGCATTGGTTAGTCTGACCTATTTTTCCAGTCCAAGTATGAAACTAGTAGAGTAGCAATTCAGTCTAATTCAATAAACATTCATAGCACTGTGATTAACACTGGGGAGTGGGTGTGGAGATAAATACGGTGCTTTTCCTTAAGAAGCTCACACTCTTCTGGAGGAAAAGACATTAATTACAATCACAAATTGCAATAAAAGGCAGAGAAGTAGACTGAAGGTACAAACCATATGCCATCTCCAAGCAGGAAAAAAAGCAGAAAGAGTATTTGATTTGAATTCTGTTTTTTACCCATAGAAGTGTGACTTTGGGCTAGTTATTTAAAATTTCTAAACCTTGGTCTTCTCATCTTCCAAATAAGGACATTAGAAGCATTGCACTGCAACATCCTATTGTGAGGATAATAGGAGATAATATGTATGGAGTCCTAGAAAATAATAGATGCTCAAAAAAATATTAATTCTCATGCCTTTGTTTTTGTCTATGTAAGATAGAAGACTTCACCCAAAAGGGGGGTTTTCATATGGACTTTGAAGATATGTAGGAGTTCAAAAGAAACAAACAAGGAGAAGGGCAGGATTAGTAGAAAACCATCATCAACAAAGCCCAGAGCTGACGAGTTACTTGGTATGTTGGGAGCATATGTAGTGCTAGTGGCTTTGGCAGGAAATCTAACCTTTAAAAGCTCCAGTCTCATTTGTAAAAATGGGAATAATATTAACTAATAATAGTAACTTCTTCACGGGGATGCCCTGAAGTTGAATGAGCTAACGCATACAAAGTACTTACTTGGACACTGCCTGGTACACAGTAGTGTGTGTGCTTAGTTGCTCAGTCGTGTCTGACTTTTGCGATCCCATGGACTGTAGCCCGCCAGGCTCCTCTGTCCATGGGGATTCTCCAGGCAAGAATACTGGAGTGGGTTGCCATGTCCTCCTCCAGGGGATCTTCCCAACCCAGGGATCAAACCCAGGTCTCCGGCATTGCAGGCAGATTCTTTACTGTCTGAGGCACCAGTAAGGGCTTCATAAATGTTAAACTGAGCTAGCGACCACAGCTCCTAAAGTCACACAAAGTTCAGTGGCCCCTACCACTGAGTTTAGGCACCATGACTGCTCTGTGTCTGATCAAGAAACTGCAGTGATAGTTTCATAAACAAACAGCCTTTGATGTCTTCCCATCTTTAACCTTCCACCGGAAATGCACACTCTCCACATCTGAACCGCAGCTAACAGTTAACTTTTGAGAGACTGCCAACGGCTATCCAACCGGTTTTACCACCAAGGAGTTTTCCAAGGAAGAACACAATATAAAAGAAGTGACTTCCTGCTGCTTCAAGCTTAATTATGCCACAGTGGGAGAAAAGGCAGATAGAGGCAGGTGACTTCCTGAAGGTGTGGACTTAGTCCATAGCTCTGACTGAGCACCAAGTGCTGCTGTTTTCTTTCCGCTAGACACGGAGGCCACAGAGGAGGCCGCTAGAACCAGCTCTGAGTCACTGAAGCTGGAGGAGTCTCTTGAAGCATCTTGCAGAATGTCAGCAACAAGGTAATGGCTCACAGGACAGTGGACCAGGGGGTTTACCTGCATGGCCTGGTTCACAGCACCTCTTCCCGAGGCTCCACCCTCAGAAAGAGCTGGTGGGATCGTCAGAAAAAAATGAAGCACTTAGGCCAGACAGAAGGGATCCCACTGGCCACCCAGTAGCTGGGCTACTTAGTGACTTATATCCTGAGGGCTGGTCCCATTTCAAGACCTTTTTGTTTGCTGTTCGCTCTTCCTAGAATGCACTTAGATCATCTTAAATCTTCCCTTCAACATGCAGTGTCTCAATGACCACGACCTCAACTTTTAAACGATACGTCTTTGAAAAAGCCTTTCCAGACCCTCTCTATTAAATTACCACCTTCATCCACTAGCCATTCTCTGTCTCATACCTTGTTTTATTTTCTGCACACACTTTTCACAGCCTCAGATTGGCCTCTTTGCTTGTTTGTTTTTATTGGCCATCTTTGCTGACTCAAATGCAAATACAAAGAGAGAAGAAGCAAATACAAAGAAGAGAGAAGTCTCTTGTTCACTGCTGTTCCCTCAGCACCCATCACAGGCCCTAGCACACAGTAAGTGTCCGATGAATATAAGACTGACAAAGAAATGAATATGGACTGGGGAACATTAGATTTGACTTAACTCCTGGAACTTAGTGGGGGAGGTCCAGAAAGGATGCTTACCCCTGTTCAATGACCTTAAAGTCAAAACATTATCTTTTAAATAAAATGACACCCTCTGATTCGATCTCTGTACGTTCCCAAAGGATTATGGGGCCGCTTTCTTTCCCAGTTCATCCTATATGTACTAGACAAACAAGCACTGGCCTTTCTGAATAACATCCTCTAGACTTCCCTCTTCCCGACTTGCTTGGGCTGGTGGTTCAAGTTCAAGTTTCAATTCCTTGTGCTCAGGGGCTGGGCGTTGATGTAGGTGTAGGGGCTGGGGACTTGCTGCCCAGAATATGGAGTTTTCTCTCACTGTTCTCTGAAGAGGACAGGGAGGCTGATAAAAGGGGAGGGGATTCCTCATGCCAAGTCCAGTGTGAAATGGCCATCCCAGCCTCATATTTACTCTTGGAAACAGTGTTATAGTTAGCCTCAAGCATTTACCAACTCAGCAAGGAGTCCATTTCACCAGGGAGCTTTGTTCTAAAGAAAGGGGCCAGAGGAAGGAATGGGCAGGACACACAAGTATCAAAAATGTGAAACAAATCAAACCAGAGGACTTTCTCCAATGACCCCAGGTCTCTGGGGAGAACTCTGTTCTCATTTTACCCCAGTTGGCTTCTATCGCCTTCAAAATTCTTAACAGTACAAAGACTTATTCCCTGCCTGAGTTTCTATCTGCTCTTCTGTGGCTGGAAAAATGGAAAAACACCAAGATATTTCAAAGACTTTAGAAATCAAGCCAGAGCTATTCACGACTGCACGTACCATCTGACCCAGCCAATCACAGAGTCTTAGAAATCAGCAGGGAGCCAGCAGAGGAGAAACCCAGGCCCAAATCCACAGTATCCTGTTTAAGCCTCCACCGTCCACCATTGCTATTTGCCACTGACTAAGTGCCTGCTGCTGCTGGGCTGACAAATGACACTCTCCATGAGGTGGACTGTTGGGGAACTGGGGGGAAGAGGGGTGTCACTGATAGAGCTGCAAGTGCACCACAGTGGTGGAAATCTCCTGCCAAGATGTGTGATCCAGAACAAGCCATTCTCCTAAAGTGGGCCTCACTGTATGTGGTAGGCAGAAAGACGACTCCACAGAGATCTGCATGTCCTGGTCCTCAAAACTTTGAATATGAACAAGGAAGCATGACTCAGAGGGAGGAGCCAAGGCAAAGGGACTTTACAGATGTGATTAAAGTTAAGGACTTTGAGATGGGGAGATTAGCCTGATTACCTAGGTGAACCCAATCTACTCACATGCATCCTTGAAAGTGAAAAGGAAGGCAGAAGAGTGGGAGAAATATGATAGGAAAAGGATCTGACTCACTGTTGCTTATTTTGAAGATGGAGAAAGGGGGCTATGAGCCAAGGAATGCAGTGGCCTGAGAAGAGGGAATGCCTCTCAGCTTGCAGCCAGCAAGAAAACAGTGACCTTGGTCTTACAACCACAGAACTGAATTCTACCAACAACTCAAATACGCAGGGTACCAAGTCCCCTCAAAGCTCCAGAAACACAAGCTGATGATGCCTTGATTTACTCTAAGGAGACCCATACTAGACGTATGATTGCTAGAACTGTATCACAATATATTTGAAGCCATTAAATTTGTGGTGATTTGTTACAGCATTAGAAAATGAATGCAGGGTGCGATCTTGAGTATTTTCCTCTTTCAAACTGAGCTTCAGTTTCCTGTAGGTCAATAGGAGAGGATGGACAAGGTGACCTCTTAAGGGCCAGCTCTCAAAGACTGACTCTGCTGCCCCTAGATCCCTGCCCCAGTCAGGATGGCGTTGGGTTGAAAACCAATCAAGAAAATCTAGAAAAGAGTGAGGGAAAAAGATGAATCTTTAAACAGCCCCAAGATGTTCCCTAAGATGCCACCAGGGCACTCAAAGAGAAAAGTCTCCTGTTTTGGCCCCCTTTCTTACTTCTCTGACCAAGAAGAAGGAAGCGGGAAGTCTGGGAGGGCTAGACAGATGCTTCACAGTCCCTCAGTAGAGGCCAGAGCATCAAGTTAAGAAGGATCTTCCGTCCCTATAGAGGTTTGTTGAAAAGTCCTGAATGTCAGTGTCAGCCTGAGGCAGGAAGTTAGGAGGCGAGATGTGTGTGCCAGATGTGTCATCTTGATCGTAACTGATCTGGGGAGCCCAGTTGTCTTCTCTGTCTTTTTGTCTCCTTCCTCCATGTCTTTTCCCCCTATCCTATCCTATGCAGTGGGTCATCAGCAATTCACATGCCCAATTAGCCCACCAGGATCCAAATCACCAAAATAATGAAGCTGTATGTGTACACAACTAAGCAGTTTGAAGTACACAGTTTAGTCACTGGATCTGTTTTGTTGCTTTCTGATATGCCAAGAAGTCATAATTCTGACCTGTTACCCTTCCTGGTTCCCTAACTCTTAATCTTTACACCAGATGTACATCACTCTCAGTTGAGGTTCACTGTCTATGAGTGAGATGAACTGATACTAGGGGGCCTAGTGATTCACTGGTCAAGAGGCTGCCAAATTCTCAATTAACTCCCCCAGGTCACCCTGTAAGTAATTGACAGAGGCAAGATCTGAACCTAGATCCCCTCAATTACAATGAGGTTCGGAGTATAGGCCCCAAAGCCAAACTGCCTGGGTTCAAACTGCAGCTCTGCCACTTACTTCCTGTGTGATATATGTAAGCTACTCTCTCTGGACCCCAGTTTCCTCATCTATAAAATGGAGGCAATGATGATCCCTACCTCATAGGATTCTGGTAAAGACTAAATGAGTTAATACATATAAAATGTTTAGAATAATACCTGGCTAATAGCAAGTGCTCAGTAAATGTCAGGTGGCTCAGTGGTAAAGAATCTGCTGCCAATGCAGGAGATGCATGTTTGATCCCTGGGTCAGGAAGATCCTCTGAGAAGGAAATGGTAACCCACTCCAGTATTCTTGCCTGGGAAATCCCATGGACAGAGGAGCCTGGCGGGCTACAGTCCATGGGGTCACAAAAGAGTCGGACACAACTTAGCAACTAAACAATAACAAATATGATTATTGTTACATTATTCAGCTTACCTGGCCAACCAGGCAGCGGTCAGCAGGGTGTGGTAATACTAGTGTTTACTCTTACAAACTGTGAGTGGGAGGACACGTGCCTGTCTTTGATACCACTGCCAATAGCAACAGTGTAAGACAGTCAAGATAAAGATCCTCTGTCCCCGGAAATATTTTCTGGGTTTCTATTAAAACATAGAAGAAGAAACAGAAGAAGTGCTTTCATGGAGAAGAAGCAGAAGCACTCTTCTTAAAAGAAGGGTCAGAATATGGCTGGGAAAGTATCTAAGGTTGTACCTACCTCTTATTGTCCCCTTAGTCTGACACCTCAGAGCCCAGTATGTGACCCAGCCGTACTCAGCTCCCAAAGTAGAGCATCTGATTGGTTTTCTGTCTCAAACACCTCACCACAGCCCAGGGATTCTCAGGCTGGGCCAGAAATGGGAAATCCCCAGACCTTTTTGTGTGCTGCGGAGCCCACAGTGCTGACGCGCTGAGTGGTCAAGTGTTGGGAAGATTTGATGGGGCATGACTTATAACCCCCGTGGCATGATTCATAACCCCGAGACCGCTGGAAACTCGAGGTCTCCGCTAGAGCAGAGAAGCATTTCTCCTTGGCTTTTCTTGGGTTTTACTACAGAAGTACCTGATGTCCTGACGCCCAGCTGGGCTGTTTTGAATGTGCTCAGAGGATTGCTGAGTGGCCTGAATAACCCCAAAGCACATCCCATTTAACCACAGACACCCAACTTTTCCACCTCCACTTCTTTATTTTATGGGGATGGCAAAGGCAAGGTCCAGATATGGATACCCCTCAAGGTACTCAGAGTGTTTCCTGACTCCCAGGGAAACAGTTCTTCCCACCCCAACCCCTTACCCCCACACCTACTCAGGCCTTCACAGTCCTGCGGGATTATGGACTATTTACCCCCAACAGTGGGATCACAGATCCTAGCAGATGATCAGGGAATCTTCCATGATCGAATAACTGAGGGGCTCTCACCGCTGCAGCCTAGAGCTTCGAGGGAATCTGTAGATAAATGGGTCACACAGGAGCCCCCAGGTGCCTACAAGACTAGAACAAGTGAGTCAGGAGCTGCATGAATAAGAGCCCAGACTGGCCACTCAATTCAAAAAGCAACCTTAACAGTTGTACGAGGTTTTTAAGATTTATATCTCTCTTTCATTCAGTAGGCAGTATTGGGCGTCCTGTGCCAGGTGCTGAGGATGAGAGAGAGCCTACCCTCAAGGAATTTGTGGAGGCGGGTGAGCGGTGCGGGAGAACTGGCAGTCGAAACAACCCTAAATAAAGAGGCAGGAGGAGCTTGGGAGGAAGGCTTCTTTGTCTCCAAGATACTTGGAACTTTCCCTTTCTCATTTGATCGGAATGCAAAGGGTATTTTTCCCATTTCACAGGCAGAGAACTGCTAGTAACAAACCACGGCTGGAACCCACCACCCCTGACTTCCAACTCCGGCGCCTTCCACGCAGGGCTCTGAGAAAAGTAAGATAGAAAGCCTGCTGCTCTGGAGGGTGCAAAGACCCAAACTGCCAGCGCAGCGCCCACAGCGGGTGCGCTAAGGCCGGGAGCCGAGCTCCGCCGCCGCGCCTGGAGAGCAAAGAGAGAGCAGAACCTGCTCAAGGACCGGGCGCGCTTCCCCCTTTCCTCCCGCGACCACAGGCAGGGGCAGGGAAACGCGGAACACACTTGCCTCCCGGAGGGCTGGAGCCCACCCATACGAGCTCCGGCCTCCCGGGAGGCTCAAGATCGAGCGCCGAAGGTCGCTGGAACTTAAGGGCGGACAGAAGGAGATAAGAAAAAGCAGAAGTAGTGAAGAGGGAGAAATGAGGGGGGAAAAGGAGATAAAAAGAGGGCAGTTGGGAGGGCACTTGGGTAGAGGCAGCACGAGAGCCGGAGCCCACGAAGGGCACCCGATGACCCCACTCACCCGAGATCCGCGCAGCTGCTTTGAAAACCCGCGGCCACCGCCGCTGCTGGATCGTGCCAGGTCTGCGAAAAGTTCCTGGGGCAGAGGCAGCTGGAACGCTTCTCTAGATGTCCTGGGGACGGCGGGCTCCACAGCAGAGGGATGCGACCCCTGGCCCTCGGACCTCGGCCGTCAACGTGCCGGGTAGCTCGGAGCCGCGGGCAGGCGGGAGCGCGCAGGAGTGGCCGGCACGCGCAGCTCGGCACCCGGCTCGCTGTGCTCGGGTGGTTGTGGAATGCACGGCCGCCAGGGACCGCCCCGGAACGCCAGGGCCCCGGCAGCTGCAGCCCCTCCCCCACCTCCCCAGGAGGCTGCACAGGAAAGAAGAAAGTGAGTCTTGGTTCCCGAGAGTGCAGCTTGTCACGCGCACGCCTTGTGACCTTAGCAATCACTTCTGTCGAGGATCTCCATTCCCTTGTATTGTAAACCAAGAGAGAGTTGACCTAAAATGTGTCCTCAGTGATCCTTTTCAGCTGTAGTCTTGTACGTGGGAAAGGTGGAGTTTGGTTTGGGAGGAGGTTTGAATCAAGGAGCAGAACTCAAAGCTCTTCCTTTGCAATGTACTGAGCATAGGATCCTTAACAAGAGGCTTCATCTTCCTGACCGCTGCTTTCTCTGTAAAATGGGGGCAGCAACACCTGCCTCCCAGTCCTGTTGTAGGGACAGAGTTGGAGGGCCAGAATGAAGTCGGTTGGTTGTCTGCTGTAACATGCCTCTGCATCTCCTGTTTATTTTGTGCTAACAGTGAAAGGACCCAGTCTAAGGCCCATTAGACCCCAGTGTCTGAGAGGCCTCCCAGGCCCTACCAGTTCTCCACCCCAGCTTCCACAGGACAGTGCCAACTCTGCAATCTCCTGCACGCCTCTGTGATCCACCCAGTGAGGGAGACTCCCAGTCCCATCTTGGCACCTACAATATTTAAATTCAGTAGCCCAGCGTTCTTGGCTTCCCTGGTGGTCCTAGGGGTGAAGAACCCACCTGCCAACGCAGGAGACATAAGAGATGCGAGTGCCCTGGGTCGGGAAGGTCCCTTGGAGAAGAGCATGGCAACCCACTCCAGTATTCTTGCCTGGAGGATCCCACAGACAGAGGAGCGTGGCAGGCACAGTCCATAGGGTCGCAAAGAGCAGAACACAGCTGAAGTGACTTAGCATGCACACCCACAGCACACAGCGTTATTCAGTCTTACTATTCTAAAAAATAGAGCTCAGACCTTGACCATCAGTGCAACCTTGAGGAGTCTTAGAGACCAGATGTGTTTCAGTTTCTTCCTTTGGCCAATAGATATGTACAGTAGGAATTATACTTGCCCAGGACTAAATTTTGTGTGGTGTAGGCACCGGACTTAACCCCTACTCTTTTCTCTGAGTCAGTGATAGGGTCAGCAGAAATGACCTTTAAAGCATCCCTACCGGATGCCAGTTTTTTAGAGGGAGAACAATGAGGATGAAGGGGACTGACATGAAAAATGACTTGAAGAAAATTCTAGCAATTGTTACCCAACAGCATGTTTTAATGAACCGGGATCCTAAAGTACCCAGAGAATTCTGAATGGTTGAATACAAAACTGGTGACAGGGAAAAATTAAAAAGTTAAGGGAGGACAATCTCAACACAAAATGTTCTTTGACTATCAGAGACAGAGAGGGGGTTCCTTTGGGTGGACTGCTGGTAACTCCAAGTGCCCTATGTGAACACTGGCTTCCTTCTTAGGGACTGCAGAGGCCCCAGACAGCTAGTTACAGCCAGGCTTAGTCTGCCTTCACATTTGACGGTGTCTCGGTCTCTCTTTTGGAAAAGGAAATGGCAGCCCACTCCAGTATTCTTCCCTAGAGAATCCTGTGGACAGAGGAGACTGGTGGGCTGCTGTCCATAGGGTTACACAGAGTTAGACATGACTGAAGCGACTTAGCATGCATAAATGCCTTGGAGAAGGAAATGGCAACCCACTGCAGTATTCTTGCCTGGAGAATCCTGTGGACAGAGGAGCCTGGGGGGCTGCCATCTATGGGGTCGCAGAGAGTCGGACACGACTGAAGCGGTTTAGCAGCAGCAGCAGTCTCTCTTTAGTCACAATTTGCCCAAAAAGCAAGCCAGAGAGGAGGCTTGAGTATCCTATGTGAGATGTCCTACATTAGGTCTGGTGTCTCAGGTGGGCTGATTTTGCTGAGATGGCTTTGGAAGGGAAGAATAATGGATGCTGTGTTTGGGTAGTAGGAGGGGGAGAAGAGCTAATTTCAGCAACAGGCTTTTGTTACAACAAAAATCAGGAAACCACTCACATTTCACTTTCTTGATCCTCCATTACAAGTACTCCAAAGGGAAAACCATCAGGAGCTCAACTTATTGGGAGATCTTCCCCTCCCCCCTAGTAGAGGGAATTTGAATAAAAGAAACTGTAGTCTAATATCATTAGCTTCTATCACAACACTCTCTAAAGGCTCCTCCACTAGGATGCAAACCATTTCAGATACCTTCTCTGTTAATCACATCTGTGCAAGAATTTTCTTCTTCAATATATTTTCTTTGGTATATTTTTCACTTGCCCATGTACAAGTTTTGAGAAATAATGTGGTATATTGGGTTAGAAATCAGGAAAGCAAAATTCTAAGTTGTCAGTAGCTAAATAACCATTATTGGCTCCGTTGCCTCGCTTGTAAAATAGTAAAATAAGACATATTCCTCTGGTCTAATGCAATTATTGAGTAAAGTGGGCCTTAGGAAGTATTGCTATGAACAAAGCTTGTGGAGGTGATGGAGCTATTTCAAATCCTAAAAGATGATGCTTTGAAAGTACTGCACTCAATATGCCAGCAAATTTGGAAAATTCAGCAGTGGCCATAGGACTGGAAAAGGTCAGTTTTCATTCCAATCCCAAAGAAAGGATTTAGAAAAGGCAAAGGAACCTTTGCCTTTACATAGAGATCAAACCTTTGCCAGAGATCAAATTGCCAACATCCATTGGATCATAGAAAAAGCAAAAAAATTCCAGAAAAACACCTACTTCTGTTTCATTGCCTACACTAAAGCCTTTGACTGTGTGGATCACAACAAACTGTGGGAAATTCTTCAAGAGATGGGAATATCAGACCACCTTACCTGCCTCCTGAGAAATCTGTATGCAGGTCAAGAAGCAACAGTTAGAACCAGACATGGAACAACCGACTGGTTCCAAATGAGGAAAGGGGTACATCAAGGCTGTATATTGTTAACCTGCTTATTTACTTCCATGCAGAGTACATCATACAAAATGCTGGGCTGGATGAAGCACAAGCTGGAATCAAGATTGCAGGGAGAAATATCAATAATCTCAGATATGCAGATGACACCACCCTTACGGCAGAAAGTGAAGAGGAACTAAAGAGCCTCTTGATGAAAGTAAAAGAGGAGAGTGAAGAAGCTGGCTTAAAACTCAGCGTTCAGAAAACTAAGATCATGGCATCTGGTTCCATCACTTCATGGCAAATAGATGGGTAAACAATGGAAACAGTGTCAGACTTTATTTTCTTGGGCTCCAAAATCACTGCAGATGGTGACTGAAGCCGTAAAATTAAAAGACACTGGCTTCTTGGAAGAAAAGCTGTGACAAACCTAGACAGCATATTAAAAATCAGGGACATTACTTTACCGACAAGGGTCCAAATAGTCAAAGCTATGGTTTTTCCAGTAGTCATGTATGGATGTGAGAGTTGAACTATAAAGAAAGCTGAGTGCTGAAGAATTGGTGCTTTTGAGTGGTGTTGGAGAAGACTTGAGAGTCCCTTGGACAGCAAGGAGATCAAACTAGTCAATCCTAAAGGAAATCAGTCCTGAATATTCATTGGAAGGACTGATGCTGAAACTGAAACTCCAATATTTTGGCCATCTGATGCAAATAACTGACTCATTGGAAAAGACCCTGATGCTGGGAAAGACTGAAGGTAGGAGGGGAAGGGGATGACAGAGGACGAGATGGTTGGATGGCATCACCAACTCAATGGACATGAGTTTGAGTAAGCTCCAGGAGTTGGTGATGGACAGGGAAGCCTGGCGTGCTGCAGTACATGGGATCACAAAGAGCTGGACATGAATGAATGAACAGCAGCAAGTATATATCTTTAGTTTGCCACCTTAAGAAATGTAAAAGTTATGCGTGTAGCCAGAGGAGGTTTTGTAATGTTTGTTTTGCTAGTAGCTAAATGTTTGTGTATTTCAAAGTGTATTCAGTTACTTGCTTACAGTTATCTCCATGAGGAAATAGAAGGCAGTTACATTGGTTAAATGTTGTAATTTATATGCTAAGAGAGTAGAACCTAATGTTCTCAGCACACTAAGGGAATGGTAACTATGTGATGGGATGGAGGTGGTAGCTAATATTATGGTGCTAATAATTTTACAGTTTGTAAATGTATCAAATCAACATGTTATACATCTTAAACTTATACAGTGTTAAGTGCCAATTATATCTCAGTAGTGCTGGAAAAAAAAGAGAAATGGGTATGATCTTTTTTAAAAAAAAATTACAGCATAGTTGATTTACAATGTGTTAATTTCAGGTATACAGCACAATGAGTTATATATTATATATAAATATATAATCTTTTTCAGATTCTTTTCCATTATAGGTTATTACAAAATACTGAATATAAATTCCCTGTGCTATGCAACAGGACCTTGATGTTCGCTTGTTTTGTATTTGCTGCTGCTGCTAAGTCGCTTCAGTCGTGTCCGACCCTATGCGACACCATAGACAGCAGCCCACCAGGCTCCCCCGTCCCTGGGATTCTCCAGGCAAGAACACTGGAGTGGGTTGCCATTTCCTTCTCCAATGCAGGCAAGTGAAAAGTGAAAGTGAAGTCGCTCAGTCGTGTCCAACTCTTAGCGACCCCATGGACTGCAGCCCACCAGGCTCGTGTGTCCATGGGATTTTCCAGGCAAGAGTACTGGAGTGGGTTGCCATTGCCTTCTCCCAAATTCTAGTTTATCCCTTCTACCCCTTCCCCTTTGGTAACTATAAGTTTGTTTTCTGTGTCTGTGAGTTTATTTCTGTTTTGTAATTAAGTTTGTTTGTATCATTTCTTTAGATTTCACATATAAGTGCTATCATTTGACATTTGTCTTTCTCTATCTGACTTATTTCACTTAGTGTGATAATCTCTAGGTCCATCCATGTTGCTTCAAATGGAATTTTTTTGTTCTTTTTCATGACTGAATAATATTCCGTTATAGGGGGCACCTCTTTTTTTCTCCATTCATTTGACAATGGCCATTTAGGCTGCTTCCATGTCTTTGCTATTGTAAATGCTGTGGCTATGAACATTGGGATACATATATGTTTTCAAATAGAGTTTTCATCTTTTCTGGACACACACCTAGCAGTGAGGTTGCTGGATCAAATGTTAGCTCTATTTTTAGTTTTTAAAGGAACCTATGTAGTGACTTCACCAATTTATATGCCCTCCAACAGTATAGGAAGGTTCCCTTTTCTCCATACCTTCTCCAGCATTTATTACTTAGAGACATTCTGATGATGGCCATTCTGACCAATGAGAGGTGATACCTTGTGGTAATTTTGATTTGTATTTCCCTAATAATTAGCAATGTTGAGCATCTTTTCATGTGCCTTTTGGCCATCTATGTGTCTTCTTTGGAGAAATGTTTATTTAGGTCTGCAATTTTTTATTGGGTTGTTTGTTTTTTTGATACTGAGTTGTATGAGCTATTTGTATATTTTGGAAATTAAGCCTTTCTCAGTCACATCATTTGCAAATATCTTCTCCCATTCTGTAAGTTGTCTTTTCATTTTGTTTACAGTTTTCTTTGCTGTACAAAAGCCTTTAAGTTGGATTGGGTCTCATCTGCTTATTTTTGCTTTTATTTCTTTTGTCTCGGGAGACTGACCTAAGAAAACATCGGTACAGTTTATGTCAGAGAGTATTTTGTCTTTATTTTCTTCTAGGAGTTTTATGGTATCATGTCTTATATTTAAGTCGTTAAGCCATTTTGAGTTTATTTTTGTGTATAATGTGAGAGAATGCTCTAACTTTATTGCTTTACACGCACTGTCCAGCTTTTCTAACACCACTTGCTGAAGAGAGTATCTTTTCTCCATTGTATACTGATGCCTCTTTTGTTGAAGATTAATTGACCATAGGCATTGTGGGTTTATTTCTGGGCTATCTATTCTATTAGGATCCCATTTTATTCAATATGATGAAAACAAGAAAAATCTTTTTGAGATACACAAAATAAGATGCAAGCAAACATATGAACGTATCACTTTTCTAGAAGAAAAGAATCTAGTTGTGATAATGTCAGTTCTCTTCAAATAAATGTATAAATTTTAAAAAGTTTTAATTTATATGGGCCATTGAGACTATATTAAGAATTGAAGTAGCAAAGAAATATGAATGTGTATGTAAGATTATGAGCTTGGTTTTATCAACATAAAAGAACAATTTGTCTTGAGGTAAAATAAATGACTGTGTCAGAATGTGAAAGATTAGTAAGAGACAAAATTTGAATGAGTACACTGTAGAAGTTCAAAGGAAAGAAAACTTTGTTTTCTATGGTTTATAATACCTACAAATAATAAGTCTCAAAAGAAGCAATGAAATACATTAAAATTTTGGCAAAATTGGTTCTGCTTTAATGGGCTTGTTAATCATAAAACTTGTTAAAAAGCTCTTTGATGCCAACTGTTATATTAATACAAGAGTAGAATTTGATTTTTTTTCTCTATGTTAAAATGACAAACTTGTCTTGGACTATTCAGTTTGTGGGCTTCTCTTCTGGCTCAGCTGGTAAAGAACCCACCTGCAATGTGGGAGACCTGGGTTAGATCCTTGGGTTGGAAGATTCCCTGGAGAAGGAAATGGCAGCCCACTCCAGTATTCTTGCCTGGAGAATCCCCATGGACAGAGGAGCCTGGTGAGCTACAGTCCACAGGGTTGCAAGAGTTGGACACGACTGAGCGACTGAACCACCACCACCACAATTTAGTTTGTTCTCAGCAAGAGATAGTAAAAATTAATTTTAATTTCGGTGTAATCTGCCCAGATATCAAATATTACATATCTAACCAGAAGAAACTGTCTGTACTTTCTGCTGACTTTGTCGTGCCCTTTATTATTTCAAAACGAAACAATAGCAGAAGTTCCTCATTTTTAAACAGTTGAAGTTCCTTATAATTATACCTACAGTTATGTTTACTTAGTACCAGTGTTCCCTGGTAGCTCAGGTGATAAAGAATCCACCTGCAATGCAGGAGACCCGGGTTTGATCCCTAGATCAGGAAGATATCCTGGAGGACAGCATAGCAATCCACTCCAGTATTCTTGCCTGGAGAATCCCATGGACAGAGGAGCTTGGCAAGCTATAGTCTATGGAGTCAGACATGCTCAGTCATGACTAAGCAAGCAAGCATTGTCACTCTGGTTAATAAGTAGCCAAGCTACAATCATTCATTGTCCCCAGGTATCTGTGCTTCTGTTTTAAGCTATTGATGGTTCTTTGAAAATTCTTTTCAATATTACCTTCCCAAGATCTGTTTTGTCGCTTATAAAAATGTAAGTATTAATGTGTTTTTACATGTCAAACCATCTTTGTTGTTTTCTATTTTAGATGACTAAAATACCAAAGGCTTGGCCTCTTACCTTACAATCCATGGTTTGTCATTCACAGTCAGGAAGGATAAGAACGTTACTTAGGTGTGTTTGATATGCTCTGTTTTCTTAATTGGCTTAATACTGTTGTAGGATACACATTATATATTAAGCCCACAAAATGGGACAAGCTGTTCCATCAAAAAAGGAAGTTCTGTCTTCCCTATGTCCATTTTTTGAAGTAGATTTATCAGTATCCCCATGTCCACAGTATATTCTTACCTTTGAGGAAACCCTGACAAAGTCTGCAATCAGTAGGATTTTAGAATAAAATCAGTATTAGTTGTTTTCTCAAATAAATTAACAGAGCCATCGGTCTGATCAAGATCAAGAGGTTTTGGCTTTCCTTGCATGCTTGCCTCAAGTCTTCTACTGCACGCTTAAGTCTTCAGCCAAGGACAATCCCAATGTCTCGGTGGGAAAGACTGCACCAGGCACCACTTCTCCATACTAGCTGGCGTTGCAGCCACAAGTAGATACCCATAGACTGAACTACAGCACTGAGGCAGGATAGCTAGGACTCTTGCTAGTCCACAAGTGAAAGCTTCATGGAAGTACGCTTCTGGTCCAAGATTTGTGAGTCAAGAATAAATCATATAAGCCTAGTGTTGATGAGGGGAGCATAATTGTGGACTGTGGTCATTTGTTGTAGAATATTGTTGTTGGACTGTTTTTAATGTTTTATATTTGTTGTGCCTGTGAGAATAGCCTTTTTTCTCTTTTGCTTTTTTGCTTTCTTCCTGATCTCTCTAACCCCCAATATGGCAAGCTATGCTTATACAAACTAAAAGGAAATATTTAAAAATGATACTTCATTCTCACTGACCCCTTGGAATTCAAAAGTGAAGACTTTTAGTGAGCCCCTAGTAATTATTTGCAAAGAATAATGGCCACGAATCAAAGAATCTGCCCTTAATCTCTATCAGGATGTAACTGAACAAATCTATTGCACAAACAAAGCCATTCAAATAGTTTTACTTTTGAGAAAATATGATCATGTAACCATTAAGGTCCAGGAGTTGTACTTCCTTGTGGAAGCTAGACCATGAATCCTCCCAGGAGACTGGTCTGATAAACCTATTTTATGGCTTACAGAGCCCAGCATTATGCTAGTAAGATAGGAAGAAGTTCACTTGCTGGCAGGTCAGGAAGCTTAGCAAATGTTGGGGGCCTTGAGAAAAGATGAAGTCACTTACTTTTAGGGACTGCAAGTAAAATCTGATAGAGGGTAATTTCTTAGCTTTGGGTTTCTCAGGCTGGAATAGATGAGCAAAGAAGAGCAATTTTAAAATATCATTAAATTATAGAAAATACTACTTGATACAAAAGAAAACAGTAAAGGTGGAATGAAAGAACAAAAATGCATATGAGATATTTAAAAAATGAAATGGCAGGTGTACATCCAACTATACAAAAAGAGCCACTTTTATAATGGGTCAATCCATCAGGAAATTATAAACATATATGCACCTAGCAACAAGACCACAGATACATAAAAACATGACCAAGTGGGACTTATCCCAGAAATACGAGGTTGTTTAACATCCAAAAATCAATGTACTATGCCACATCAAGAGAGTCAAGGACAAAAATAACATGATCGTCTCAATAAATTCACATTGATTCAATTTCTATCAAAAGCCCAAGTGTATTTTTCACAGAAATGGACAAGCTTGTAAATTAAATTCATATGAAAATGTAAGGGACCTTAAGTACCCAAAACAATCTAAAAATAAGAACAAAGTTGGAGTATTCCCATTTTTCAATTTCAAAACTTACAAGGCTACAGTAATCAAAACAGTGCAGTATTAGAATAATGATAGGTATATAGATCAATGAAATAAAAGTGAAGAGTCAGAAATAAACCTTCACATTTACAGTCAAGTGATTATAAGGGTGCCAAAACAATTAAGTGGGGGAAAGAACAGTCTCTTCAACAAAAGTGCTGAGACAACAGGATATCCTCGTGCCAAAGAGTAAAACTGGATTCCCACCTCATACCACATACAAAAATTAACTCAAAATGGATCAAAGGCATAAATGAAAGAGTTAAAACTGTGAAATTCTGAAAGGAAAACAGAGTAATTCTTCATGACCTTACAATGGAATATTACTCAGCAATAAAAAAAAAAAGAAGTACTGGTGCAGACTTCAAGATGAACCTTGAAAATATCATGCTAAATGGAAGATGCCAGTCACAAGGGACCACATATTATGTGATTCCATTCACATAAAACATCAAAAACAAGTGAATCAATAGAGGTGGAAACATTAATGGTTTCCTAGGGCTCAGAGTCGGAGAAGGCAGTGGCACCCCACTCCAGTACTTTTGCCTGGAAAATCCCATGGACAGACGAGCCTGGTGGGCTGCAGTCCATGAGGTCTCTAAGAGTCAGACACGACTGAACGACTTCACTTTCACTTTTCAGTTTCATGCATTGGAGAAGGAAATGGCAACCCACTCCAGTGTTCTTGCCTGGAGAATCCCAGGGACAGAGGAGCCTGGTGGGAGACCGTCTGTGGGGTCACACAGAGTCAGACACGACTGAAGCGACTTAGCAGCAGCAGGGGTCAGAGTAGTTAGGGGGTTGAAGAGCAACATCTAAAGAAGGTGAGATTTCTTTCTGGAATAATGAAAATCTTCTAGAATTGATTGTTATGATAGTTGCACAACTTTGTGAACATATTAAAAGCCAACGAACTGCACACTTTAAGTGAATGAAGTGTGTGATATGTGAATTATATCTCAGTCAAGTTAAAAATATGTTCGGAATGATAGTGGGTAATGAACATTCAATCCTAGCTTCTTGTGAAATCTCAAGCAGAAATCGGTCCTCCAGCTGTGGTAGTTGTTCAGCACCACGAGTTCTAGATTTGCTGACCACCATATAACAAGGAGTCTTCTATGTAAATGAGTCAGGTCAAATATCCCCAATGTATAATGAAACCAGCCATTTTTGTGATCATAAACAATTTTTAAAGTTTTTAGTCATAGAGGTGAACTGATGAAGTTACCCAGAACTCAGGAATAAATCAAAAGGATGACCAGATGTCTTGTCAACATCATTCAAGAGCATGGCCTAACAAGTTGCCTAAAGTTCATCTGATTCTCTAGAAATACATATGTTTGTTTGATTTACTATTTACTGTTAATTAGGGTCCAGAGATTTTATAATTGTACAAAGTTAGATGCTAACTTGTAGAATGTTTGATAAGGTATAGTTTGTTTGTTTGGTTAGTTGGTTGGTTGGTTTGTCCAGTAGAGATGCAAATTACTCCTGTCTGATAGAAAAGATAACCCCCAAAGTTGTGTTTTTACTGGCCTATGGGGCATTAACCAATTTTGCATCTAACAGCAATATTTTGTCAGCATTCTTTGTCATCTTATATTTCCTTTGTTTAAACATCTAAATAAAACTTTGATACATGCTTACAATATATATGAATACTTTTAGCATTTTCAAAATTATACCTGGACAAACTATTCGGAGAGGATACAGCACTAGGAATAGATCCTAGTTCTGGTACTTACTAACTATGTGACTTGGACAAAGCATTTACTGTCTATGAGTCTCAATTTTCTCTTCTTATGACTGGTAACACTGCTTATTGGTATACATCTGTTGTTCAGTCGTGTCCAACTTGTTGCAAACCCCTGGACTGCGGAACATCAGGCTTGCCTGTCCTTCACTATCTCACAGAGTTAGTGTGAGATACTAACTCTCACACTAACTCCGTGCTCTCATCCTGCTGCCCTCATTTCCTTTTGCCTTCAATCCTTTCCAGCATCAGGGTCTTTTCCAATGAGTTGGCTTTTCACATCAGGTGGCCAAAGTATTGGTGTTTAAGCTTCAGCATCAGTCTTTCCAATGAATATTCAGGGTTGATTGCCTTTAGGATTGACTGGTTTGATCTCCTTGCAGCCCAAGGGATTCTCAAGAGTCTTCTCCAGCACCGGTTAGAAAGCATCAGTTCTTTGGCGCTCAGCCTTCCTTATGGTCCAACTCTCACATCTGTACATAACTACTAGAAAAACCATAGCTTAGACTATTTGGACCTTTGTCATCAGCCAAGTGATGTCTTTGCTTTTTAATATGCTATCTAGGTTTGTCATAGCTTTCCTTCTAAGGAGCAAGTGTCTTTTAAGTTCATGGCTGCAGTCACTGTCTGCAATGATTTTGGAACCCAAGAAAATAAAATCTGTCTCTGCTTTCACTTTTTCTCTTTCTCTTTTCCATGAAGTGATGGGATTGGATGCCATGATCTTAGTTTTTTTGAGTTTTAAGCCAGCTTTTTCACTCCCCTCTTTGACCGTCATCAATAAGCTCTTTAGTTCCTCTTCACTTTCTTTGCTTTTAGAGTGGTATCATTTTCATATCTGAGGTTATTGATATTTCTGTCAGCAGTCTTGATTCCAGCTGTGATTCATCCAGTTCAGCATTTTGCATGATGTACTCTGCATATAGTTAAAATAAACAGGGTGACAATATACAGCTTTGTCACACTCCTTTCACTATGTATACATAGTGAATATAAATTATATATTCATCTATAGGTTTTTTCCTGAGCCCTAAAGTAGATGTTTTTATTGCCCTTTAGAACACTAACCAATTTTGCATCTAGTTTTATCAGTCTTATTTCAGCATTCTTTGTCATCCCATTGGTTGCCTGATACTATTTACAGTTCTTCCTTTCCTGAATTTTCAATAAACTGGGACACTGAATATATAAAATCAAAGGGAAAATTAACAATCATCTAATCCAATTCCCTTCTGTTACAGATGGGGAAACTAAACTGAAGCTCAGGGAGGGTGAGTGACTCCCCAAGGACACCAGCTGGCAATTGTCAAAGCTGGACAGGAACTCAGGACTATCCTGATTGCATTGTATCATTCTGACACTCTGCACTATGATTTTGGTCAGAGTATGAGTTTAAGGTAAGGTAAGTGAAGTCGCTTAGTCGTGTCCGACTCTTTGCAACCCCATGGACTGTAGCCTACCAGGCTCCTCCATCCATGGGATTTTCCAGGCAAGAGTACTGGAGTAGGTTGCCATTTCCCTCTCCAGGGGATCTCACCAACCCAGGGATCAAACCTGGGTCTCCCGCATTGCAGCCAGATGCTTTACGTTCTGAGCCATGAGTTTATCAAGGCCCTAAGTTCAGAACTGTCTTTGCAATATTTTCCTTTCTATCACCAGCACTTGGTTCAGAATAATGTTCTCTCTGTTGAATGAATGACTGAAGGATGCTGAGAGGTCTGAAGTTCTGCCTAAAGGCAAAGTCCTACACTTGAAAACATATGTTAGTCAGGGTTATCCAAAGAAACAGAACCAATTGTGTGTGTGTGATAAAGATAGATGGGGGGAAACAGGTTGATTTCTTTTAAGGAATTGGCTCATATGATTGTGGAGGCTGAAAACTTCAAAATCTTTAGGGTAGAATAGCAGGCTGGAGGCCCAGAGGAAGTGTGGTTGGCAGAATTTCCACTTCTTCAGAGGTGGACAGTCTTTTTCTTAAGGCCTTCAACTGATTGCAGGAGGCCCACTCACATTATGGATGATAATCTGCTTTACTAAAGTCTACTTATTAAATTAGCAATCTCATCTAAAAAAATACCTTCATAGCAACACCAAGAAGTGTTTGCCCAAGTATCTAGGTACTATTGCCCAGCTGATGCAGAAAATTAGCCATCACATTTGTGTTTACTTCTAGCCGTCCAGTCTCAAGGAAACCTTAACTAGGTAATTCTGTATGTACTTTACCAACAAAGGTCTGTCTAGTCAAAGCTATGGTTTTTCCAGTAGTCATATATGGATGTGACAGTTGGACTATAAAGAAAGCTGAGTGCTGAAGAATTGATGCTTTTGAACTGTGGTGTTGGAGAAGACTCTGGAGAGTCCCTTGGACTGCAAGGAGATCCAACCTGTCAATCCTAAAGGAAATCAGTCCTGAATACTCATTGGAAGGACTGATGCTGAAGCTGAAACTCCAATACTGTGGCCACCTGATGTGAAGAACTGACTCATTGGAAATGAGAAACTGATGCTGGGAAAGACTGGAGGCAGGAGGAGAAGGAGACGACACAGGATGAGATGGTTGGATGACATCACTGACACGACGGATAGGAGTTTGAGTAAACTCCGAGAGTTGGTGATGAACAGGGAAGCCTGGTGTGCTCCAGTCTGTGGGGTTGCAAAGAGTTGGACATGACTGAGCGACTGAACTGAACTGAGAATATAAAATTCCTCTCAGCTTCTAAAGCAGTCCAAAAAATACAGGATTATAAGAAACCAGGATGCAGAGATGGGGGGTTCTTGGAGGCCATGTGGACTCTGAGCAAAGCTCTAAGGTACACTGGGACAGAGAGAACCACCTTGAGGGCCAGCCTAGACCCAGAATGTCAGCCAAGGAGAAGCAGTTCTTAGTTCACTCTAAAGAAGAATTCTTTTCGAGCTGTCTGAAAATGGAACAGAATGAGCTTTCTTGGGGTGTCATGAGCTCCCTACATTGGAGGTACACAAATAGAGGATTCCGTTGGAATGGTGGAAAGTTGGGGAGTTGGAGGGAAGTGAGTGCCCCATGGACACAAAGTAATGGGCATAAAACTGCCACTAAATCATACTGTATTCTGGCTTCTTCTGCTGGCTCTAACTAGCTTACAAAGTGATCTTCAGTGAGTCCCTACCCCTCTCCGGGTCTTTTGACCCCAAAAGGGGGGGGGGATAAATTAGGTATTCTTTTAAGACACTTATTCCAAAATCCCTTTAAAGCTAAGACTCACGGATCATAAGATGACCACAGTTTTGAGTTAAAAGCATATGCATGCGGGGTGATTCATCTCATTCCAGGTATGGTTGTGGCCTGGCTCAGACATAAACTCCCTCTTTACAGGCCCCCAGACAGCTCAGTTCTTTCCAGAGAGTTCAGGCTGTGGGCACCAGGATTCCTCTGATCACTGTGCTCCTCTGCTTCCCTTTCCCCTGGAAAAATTCTCAAGGTCTTTGTGCTCTACAGACCCTTGGGCAAAATGCCTTCTTACTCTGGGGAAGCCCCACTTGCTTGCTAATTCTGAAAAGAAATATGCTTTTAGTCTGAAAACTAGATACAGGCATTTTTTAATTGACAACTTTTTTTTTTTTTTTAACTGCAGCTGAAAGAACTTTCTGAACTAATGATTAGGCAAGAAGGTAAAATGAAATAACTCTCTCCAAATATGTGGAATTTGAGATAAAACAGGCTTCTGAGAGTACAGGAATAAAGAAAAGGAAATGAAAGTTTCTGTTTTATAGCTTTCAAGTGGAGTGGCGGTCATGTGGTCTCATTAATGTGGTTATTATTTGAATCAATTCTCATGGCTTAATTCCAGGATGTTCAATTATCACACAGTCATGTAGCTGAGAGAGAAGAGAATGCCTATTACTGGAAAATATCTCAGTCCAGTTGAACTAATTTTTGAAGTAAACTATGAGCTCAAGAAAAATATATGTAATAAAAGCCTTTGCCTTTTTTTTTTCTTCAAAAAAGATTACTTACTTAAAAAACATTCCTTTAAGAGCACATACCATGTAGCTAGGATTCTACATGCATTATACCACTTATTCCTTGCAACAATTCTGTTGTGAAAATGTCAGTACCCTCAATGTTATTAACTTAACCTCCCAAAGAGGATAAGTTCACTTATCTAAGATAACCCAGCCACTAAGTGGCAGAACTGATTCTAAATGCCCTGCACCAAGCTGACTTTTACTGAGTTAAGTCCTCTCTGTGCCTCTGTTTTCTGCTGCATGTACTGGAGTAATTCCTGCCATGGTTAATGCACAATCAGAGCACTAGATGCAAGATAGAGGAAGTGCAGTGATAGAGGAAGTAATTGTGAGACTCAAAAGAAAAAGCAGTTTTGAAAGCAAACAGTGCTACTAAATTTTACAGAGTATTGGTAAATACTGTTGTTGTTCAATCACTCAGTCGTGTCTGACTCTTTGAGACCCATGGACTGCAGCATGCCAGGCTTCCATATCCTTTACCATCTCCCAGAGTTTGCTCTAACTCATGTCCATTGAATCGGTGATGCCATCCAACCATCTCACCCCCTGTCATCCCCTTCTCCTCCTGCCTTCAATCTTTCCCAGCAACAGGGTCTTTTCCAATGAGTCAGTTCTTTGCATCAGGTGGCCAAAGTATTGGAGCTTCAGCTTCAGCATTAGTCCTTCCAGTGACTGTGCAGGGTTGATTTCCTTTAGGATTGACTGGTTTGATCTCCTTGCTGTCCAAGGGACTCTCAAGAGTCTTCTCCAACACCACAGTTCGAAAGCGGCAATTCTTCAGTGCTCAAGTCTTTTTTACAGTCTGGCTCTCACATCTGTACATGACTATTGGAAAGACCATAGTTTTGACTACATGGATCTTTGTCAGCAAAGTGATTACCTAGTTACTTTAGATATGCATGTAAGTTTTATTTGTCCCTCCAGACTCACCCTTCACACACTTCTCCACTCTGTGTTGTATATGGGGAGGGGCGTCTCTACTGCATCCAGCCCACATCACTGGGCCCTGTGGCAGACCCTGTTGATGCCCTGCCCAAAACCTTCAGACTTCACCCTCTTCCGTTCTCTGCAGACTTCCAACTGCTACTGTATCTGCATCTTTGTGTCTGAGGGCTTTTCCCAGAACCACACAAGGCCAGTCTGCTGGCCTGGCATTCTATACATACCCAGGAATTAATAGTCATCCCCAGGAACAGCTCTCAACCAAAGACTTTAGAGGTATAAACACCCCCACTCCCTCACCCTTTGGTGAAGTTCTGTAACAGCAGAAATGATGAGACCCTTATGAGGCATGCATTTATGTTGTTTCCCTGAGTTGCTCTGTGGGACTCAGCTCCAGGCACCCACTCTGATAGTTGGTTTAGTATAACACAGACTTCCTGGCTACTTTCTCTTCCCTGCGTCACTTCCTCCCTTCTCTACTAGTTTTCCCTGAACCTCTCAAATGAATGACTTTTACTTATGCCTTTATTGCATAGTTTTCTAAGGGAAGCCAAACTAACATAGGTTTCCCTGATGTCTTCCTGCTGGATTTAGCTGAGAGAGAAGCACCAGCAGGAACTGAGGTGTTTTGCATTCTACCCTCCCAGCTGGCATGTCAATGCCTGGCTGGGTCCTGGACCAACAGGTCCAACTCCTGTCAGGGGGCCTTCTTCACAGAGTTCTCTCTGTCTCGAGATGCCAACTAGTGCTCCCTCACCTTATTTCATCAGGCATCAGGCTGTAAACAGCTGCCTACCTCTACTAGCCCTGGGGTACTACAATATTCCTTACCTTCTGCCCTACTCACACTTTTGCAAGTAGTTGCTTTATTCAGCTTTTCTCAAATTCCAAGTTAAGTCCACAATCTGCTCCAACTGGTACCACGTGTAGTCTAGCAGGTTTGATGACGTCTGAGTTTGACCTCAGGAGTGTTCGTGATGAGGATACATGCGAAGGCACAAGGTGATGAGACAAGGATGGTGGACAGGACAGAGATGGAACAAGTCGCAGTGCAAAAAAGACTAACTGTTGTAGTGGGAAAGGAAGCTGGTTATGTTATCTGTTCCTGTGTGACAAAGTATCTGTAAATGTAGCAGCTTATCAGAAGAAAAAGAAGGCACTAACTTGAAAAGAGATCTGCACCCCTGTGTTCATTACAGCATTATTTACAGTAGCCAAAACAAGTATCCAGCCATGAAGGAAAGGATGAGAAAATTGTGATAGATATGTATGTATGTTCTTCATGGCAACATGAAGAGTTGTCACGAGTCCTTTGGCACATTCAGTTGTAAAGAAAACAATTTCTAGACTCTTGAATTCCTACCCTAGACAGCATACTAAAAAGCAGAAACATTACTTTACCAACAAAGGTCCAAATAATCAAAGCTATGGTTTTTCCATTAGTCATGTATGGATGTGAGCGTTGGACCATAAGGAAAGCTGACTACCAAAGAATTGATGCTTTTGAACTATGGTGTTGAAGAAGACTCTTGAGAGTCCCTTGGACAGCAAGGAGATCAAACCAGTCAATCCTAAAGGAAATCAGTCATGAATATTCATTGGAAAGACTGATGCTGAAGCTGAAGCTCCAATACTTTGGCCACCTGATGCAAAGAACTGACTCATCGGAAAAGACCCCGATGCTAGGAAAGATTGAAGGCAGGAGGAGAAGGGGATGACAGAGGACGAGATGGTTGAATGGCATCACCGACTCAATGGATATGAGTTAGAGCAAGCTCTGGGAGTTGGTGATGGATAGGGAAGCCTGGTGTGCTGCAGTCCATGGGGTCGCAAAGAGCCAGACATGACTGAATGACTGAATCGAACTGAACTGACTTCTTTAAATGACGTACCTGAGTTTCTGACAGGTAGGTTCTCCTTCCCCATCTCCTTTTTCTCAACAGCCCTTCTCTCATTTTATAGAAGAAACACAATCCTCTTTCCCCTTTACCCCCAATGTGGCTGAACTTGGTGCATTGCCCCAGGGGGCAGAAACCTCTGAGCACTAAAAAACTGGGCCAGCCAAAACAAGGGTGTTGATACTGAAAAATGAATGACTCCAATCTCTGCCTTACAGGAACTTTTGCAACACAAGTGGTTGCTAATTCTTTGCTTTCAACAAAATTGCTGAAGTGACTAATGGAATTGTCAGTTAATGAATCACGAAAATTAATTTCTGAGGATCATGATGGAATTTTTGGTACATAACTCAGAGGAAAGCAATTTTTGGTACATAAAGAATTGTGTGACAGTGCTATGAGAAAAACTTCATTTTTTCCTACCTATTCATGTGAACAAAACTTCTTAACATTTACATTTTTCAAAAATGAAAGAGTCAAAATAAAATTGATAGTGAACCCCATCTCAAAAAAAAAAAAATTAGCAGCTTAAAACAACCATTTATTATCTCACAGTTTTGAGTGTCAGAAGTCCAGGAGCTGCTTAGATAGGCCGTTCCAACTCAGGGTCTCTCAGGAGACTGCAGTCAGGCTATCAGCTGGGTTTGTAGTCATCTCAATACTTGACTAGAACAGAAGAATCCACTTCCAAGCTCACACACTAGTTGTTGGCAGGCCTTGCTCCTCACTGGCTCTTGGCAGAAGCTTCAGTTCCTTACCACACAAGCCTCTTCATAGGGCTGCTCACAAAACAGCAGCTTGCTTACCCCAAACAAGAGATAAGAGAGCACTGTACACAGCAAGAGGGCACCCGCATAGAAATTTCATAATGTAATCTCACAAGTGTCACCGCCAGTTTTGTTGTATGCTGTTGGTCGCACAGACCAAACCTGGTACAGGGAGGAAGGGGATATACAAGGGTATAATACCACTGAAGGACAAGTTGCAGGCTGGCTTCTACAGGTAGTCAAAAGCAACAAAATATCCCATTGAGCTTCCCTGGGAGGGCAGAAAGAGTCTCTGATGCAAAGCAACAGCTCAAAAGTCTAAAAGAGCTTCCCAGAAATGAGCTGTAAGAGGCACTCAAGAGGCACAGATGAGAGGGTGGGAAAGCCTGGAGATCCCAATCGTCCAAACATAATAAAGGAAAGCAGCTCAGTGTTCACTGAGTAAGCCGGAGATGCGTGTAACTTCAGACAAACTCTTCCTCCCTCTGGAACTATTTTCTCACTTGTAAATGAAGAGACTGGGCTAAACTCTGTGGCCTCAGAACAAATGCTTAGGTAGCAATTTATCATGTTCTGTCATGTCGCTTTAACTTTCAACACACTTTACTTGCACGATGAAGGGCAAAACTTGTTTGGAAGAGCTCTTGGCACCATTGCTAATGGGTTGGGTGCTCCCACACCAGCTTCCCATTCTCAGCCTGAGCTGCAGCTCTAAAGATCTGATTCATGAGTTTGGTAATGGGCTGGCTCCTTCTCTGGGCCTCTTGTGAAATATGCTTTCCTGTGTGGCAATCATCATGTTTTGTGACTTGGAACACAGTTAACTAGAGACCAAACAAACTAGCTTCATCCGCTTCCTTTAAACATAAAACTGTCTAATCCTTTCCGTGATGCTTTTTTGTTTTGATCTCCGGCACAAGAAACAGAGAGTCTTGATAATTTCTGAGGAAATAATCTCCCAGCAGCTGAGTTTGGCCAAACCATGAAATGGATTTTCCCCCAGCCCAACAAGGACATCTCTGATGAGACTCCAAACTACCCTTCATATGCCAGTCTCTATACACGTCTTTCCAGAGTTTGGCATCAGGAAATCCTGTGAGCTCTACTTCAAAATATAGTCAGAATCCCTGGTCCATAACACTGTTGCCTGTTGCTTGGGTCACTGCAGTAATCTCCAGACTGAACCCCCGCTTCTATCCTTGTTCCTCTGAAGTCCATTCCCAAAACAGCATCCGGAGTGACACTTGTTAAATGTACTTTAGATCATATCACTGCTCTGTTTGAAATTCTGTACTGGCCCCCTACATCTTTCAAAACAAAATCCAATGTCATTAAAATGCCTTCAAGGTCCTACATGAGCTGCACCCCTATACCTCTCCCCCTTGCTCACTCCTTCTCAGCCCCGCTGCCTCCCTGCTGTTCCTCAGTTAGGCCTTAGAAACTTTGCTCAGACTGCTCGGAAACCTCTTTCCCCAGATGGCCACCTGGTCCACTCCCCACCTCCTTCAAATCTTCGCTCCCATCTTCCCTTCTCACGAGCCCAACCCTGACCACCCTATTTAAAATTGTGACCAGCCTCCTTCTCCTCTTTCTTCCTTTACCTTCTTAAAGAAGTTACTTAAAGACCAAAAAAAGAAAATTTTTTTTTTAATTTAGGGGTTTCAGATAGTTGAAGATTGTATTACTGATTTAGGCTGGAATCTAATTTTCAATTCTCTTTTATTCAATTCAAGCAATACACTGGCAGTCTCCTAGAAGCAAGCTTTAGGGTTGGAAGGTGAACTGTAGAGAGATGGAAGTCCAGCTAAATGTGGAAAGGGTATAAAGTTGAAACAGGGATCTGCATTTGAGCCCTAGCTTCACCTCTAACGTCCTTTGGGAATCTGGGGTGGATCTCTTCCCTTCTCTGGGCTTCAGCTCTCCATCTTGAAAATAGGGGGAGAGGATTAATTAATCTCTAAGGTCACTTTCCTTTTCTCCTTTGCTTTTCGCTTCACTTCTTTTCACAGCTATTTGTAAGGCTTCCCCAGACAGCCATTTTGCTTTTTTGCATTTCTTTTCCATGGGGATGGTCTTGATCCCTGTCTCCTGTACAATGTCACAAAGCTCTGTCCATAGTTCATCAGGCACTCTATCTATCAGATCTAGTCCCTTAAATCTATTTCTCACTTCCACTGTAAAATCATAAGGGATTTGATTTCGGTCATACCTGAATGGTCTAGTGGTTTCCCCTACTTTCTTCAATTTTAAGTCTGAATTTGGCAATAAGGAGTTCATGATCTGAGCCACAGTCAGCTCCCGGTCTTGTTTTTGCTGACTGTATAGAGCTTCTCCATCTTTGGCTCCAAAGAATATAATCAATCTGATTTTGGTGTTGACCATCTGGTGATGTCATGTGTAGACTTTTCTCTTGTGTTGTTGGAAGACGGTGTTTGCTATGACCAGTGCGTTCTCTTGGCAAAATTCTATTAGCCTTTGCCCTGCTTCATTCCATATTCCAAGGCCAAATTGCCTGTTACTCCAGGTGTTTCTTGACTTCCTACTTTTGCATTCCAGTCCCCTATAATGAAAAGGACATCTTTTTTGGGTGTTAGTTCCAAAAGGTCTTGAAGGTCTTCATAGAATCGTTCAACTTAAGCTTCTTCAGCATTACTGGTTGGGGCATAGACTTGGATTACTGTGATAGTGAATGGTTTGCCTTGGAAGCAAACACAGATCATTCTGTCATTTTTGAGATTGTGTCCAAGTACTGCATTTCGGACACTTTTGTTGACCATGATGGCTACTCCATTTCTTCTAAGGGATTCCTGCCCACAGTAGTAGATATAATGGTCATTCCTGCCCACAGTAGATATAATGGAACTATAATGGACCATTCCAGTCCGTTTTAGTTCGCTGATTCCTAGAATGTCGACGTTCACTCTTGCCATCTCCTGTTTGACGACTTCCAATTTGCCTTGATTCATGGACCTAACATTCCAGGTTCCTATGCAATATTGCTCTTTACAGCATCAGACCTTGCTTCTATCACTAGTCACATCCACAACTGGGTACTGTTTTTGCTTTGGCTCCATCCCTTTATTCTTTCTGGAGTTATTTCTCTACTGATCTCCAGTAGCATATTGGGCACCTACTGACCTGGGGAGTTCCTCTTTCAGTATCCTATCATTTTGCCTTTTCATACTGTTCATGGGGTTCTCAAGGCAAGAATATTGAAGTGGTTTGCCATTCCCTTCTCCAGTGGACCACGTTCAGAAAACTAAGATCACAGCATCTGGTCCCATCAATTCATGCGAAATAGATGGGGAAACAGTGGAAATAGTGTCAGACTTTACTTTTTGGGGCTCCAAAATCAAGGCAGATGGTGAATGCAGCCATGAAATTAAAAGACGCTTACTCCTTGGAAGGAAAGTTATGACCAACCTAGATAGCATATTCAAAAGCAGAGACATTAGTTTGCCAACAAAGGTCCGTCTAGTCAAGGCTATGGTTTTTCCAGTAGTCATGTATGGATGTAAGAGTTGGACTGTGAAGAAAGCTGAGCACCGAAGAACTGATGCTTTTGAACTGTGGTGTTGGAGAAGACTCTGGAGAGTCCCTTGGACTGCAAGGAGATCCAACCAGTCCATTCTAAAGGAGATCAGTCCTGGGTGTTCTTTGGAAGGAATGATGCTAAGGCTGAAACTCCAGTACTTTGGTCACCTCATGTGAAGAGCTGATTCATTAGAAAAGACTCTGATGCTGGGAGGGATTGGGGGCAGGAGGAGAAGGGGATGACAGAGGATGAGATGGCTGGATGGCATCACCGACTCGATGGACGTGAGTTTGAGTGAACTCTAGGAGTTGGTGATGGACAGGGAGGCCTGGCATGCTGCAACTCACGGGGTCGCAAAGAGTCGGACACAACTGAGCAACTGAACTGAACTGAACTGAACTGAAGGTCACTTTTGGCTCTGTAGTTCCATGACTGTGCCCTTATCTCACTCTCACTGAAAGCTATGAACTTCTTGTGTCAGTTGCGAGTTCTCAGGGGTGAGTGGACAAACAAGCGGGAGTAAGGGATCAGTGGCACAGAGAGTGCATGGCCATGAAGTATCTCTTATGAGCCAGCACCTGAGGGGCCTGCGGTCTGCCTTCAGCACCAGCAGCAACTGGGCAATGGCTGCAGTGTTTAACCTGAAGTCACCTCTGCAAACTTTAGCCAAAAGAGGATGCCATCTCAGCTCCCTGCATCCTCACCAGAGCACAGAGGAAGTGTTCCCTGCTGCCACAGAGTAGCATTCGGAAATTTGGAAAACTCAGCAGTGGCTGCAGGACTGGAAAAGGTGAATTTTCATACCAATCCCAAAGAGAGGCAATGCCAAAGAATGTTCAAACTACTGCACAATTGCACTCATCTCACACACTAGCAAAGTAATGCTCAACATTCTGTAAGCTAGGCTTCAACAGTATGTGAACCGAGAAATTCCAGATGTTCAAGCTAGATTTAGAAAAGGCAGAAGAACCAGAGATCAAATTGCCAACATCCGTTGGATCAAAGAAAAAGGGAGAGAATGCCTCCTGAGAATCTGTATGCAGGTCAAGAAGCAACAGTTAGAACCAGACATAGAACAATGGACTGGTTCCAAATGGGGAAAGGGGTACATTAAGGCTGTATATTGTCACCCTGCTTATTTAACTTCTATGCAGAGTACATCATGCGAAATGCTGGGCTGGATGAAGCACAAGCTGGAATCAAGATCGCAGGGAGAAATATCAATAGCCTCAGATATGCAGATGATACCACCCTTATGGCAGAAAGTGAAGAGGACCTAAAAAGCCTCTTGATGAGTGTGAAAGAGGAGAGTGAAAAAGCTGGCTTAAAACTCAGCATTCAAAAAACTAAGATCATGGCATCTGGTTCCATCACTTCATGGTAAATAGATGGGGAAACAATGGAAATAGTGACAGACTTTATTTTCTTGGGCTCCAAAATCACTGCAGATGGTGACTGCAGCCACGGAATTAAAAGACACTGGCTCCTTGGAAGAAAAGCTATGACAAACCTAGACATCATATTAAAAAGCAGGAAGATTACTGACAAAGGTCCAAATAGTCAAAGTTATGGTTTTCCCAGCAGTCACGTATGGCTGTGAGAGTTGGACTATAAAGAAAGCTTAGCGCTGAAGAATTGATGCTTTTGTGTGGTGCTGGAGACGACTCTTGAGAGTCCCTTGGACTGCAAAGAGATCAAACCAGTCAATCCTAAAGGAAATCAGTCCTGAATATTCACTGGAAGGACTGATGCTGAAACTGAAACTCCAATACTTTGGCCACCTGATGCAAAGAACTGACTCCTTGGAAACGACCCTGATGCTGGGACAGACTGAAGGCAGGAGGGGAAAGGGATGACAGAGGATGAGAAGGTAGGATGGCATCACCGATTCAATGGACATGAGTTAGAGCAAGATCTGGGAGTTGGTGATGGACAGGGAAGCCTGGAATGCTGCAGTCCATGGGGTCACAAAGAGTCAGGCATGACTGAGTGACTGAACTGAACTGAAATGGTTAGTCCACCAAGCAGAGGAAGTCGGGGGAAGGGGACAAGCCTTGGTTAGGCTTGAGGTATGCTTGGGAAATTCCTGTTGAAGCCAAGCAGAGAGCATTCTAGAGATGTGAAACTCATGTGTCCCAAATGGGAATGATGCAATCCCAGCAAACTTCCAGGGCAAAAATGAGTAGGCTATTCATTAATGTTCCACTTTTTTCTCTTTCTTCTCTTTTTAGGACAGCAACTGGTTTCCTACTCAACTGTAAATATGAATGAACTGACATAGTGTGCAAGGAACTGCATTTGTGGAATCAGAACACAGAATACTACTTTACCAGGAGTGAGAAACCCTGGGGCATGTTCCTTTGACTCTCAGGACTTCATTTTCTCTATTTGAAAGTTACAAGGATTGAACTAGGATCTTTCTAGTATATGATAATTCTCAGTTACCCGGTCTACTACCCCAGGAAGCAATAGCACCCATCAGCAAACTCCAACCTGTGGCTGTTGTCTGTTTTGGTAAAAACCTGCCAGCACCACTGACGCAGGCTGGCCCTGTGAGCCTCAGAAATCAAGCCGGGTATCCTCCTGTGACTCACTTTCCCCTTCTGTTCCCAGTGCCTGCCTCCCATGCCAGTGCCTGGGCCTTGCTGCTTCTCAGGGCCCAGGCTGGTAACTACCCTATGCATTAGGGATTCTGCTACTGGTGACTACTAGTCACAGAGCAGAGGAATCTCAGTCTGCCCCAGTTATGGCCAGGCTTTCCAGGGAGAAGAGAAGAGCACTGGGATCTCACTGTCCTGCATTGTGAGATAAAAATAATGATAGCACCTGCCTTCTGGAGTTCTGGTGAAAATTAAATGAGACTACGTAGTTTTGACACAGTGTCCTGCATTCAGTAAGTGCTCAATAAACGTTAACTATTATTACTGTTCAGTTCTATTTCTTCTCAGTCACCAACTCTAATATCAGACAGATAGTAATACACTGGGCTTCCCTTGTGGCTTAGCTGGTAAAGAATCCACCTGCAATGCAGGAGATCTGGGTTCAATCCCTGGATTGGGAAGATCCCCTGGAGAAGGAAAAGGCTACCCATTCCAGTATTCTGGCCTGGAGAATTTCATGGGTATAGTCCATGGGGTTGCAAAGAGCTGGACCCTACTGAGCGACTTTCACTTTCAATTCTAGTACAAAGAGAAAAGCAATAAACTGAAGCAGGTAACATGGGTTCCAGTCTCTGCCAGCCTAGCTGTAAGTGGTCATTTTACATGTCTAAGCCTTAATGCATGCACTGGAAAAATGTAAATGACACCTAGCAACACTATTCATTGATTTCATTGCTTCATTAACATCCACAATATAGACTTGGTTCTAATGCTAAATATGGAAAACCAGGAAATGAGATACAGCTTCTGCATGCAAGAGGTTGAGCTAAGAAACTACAAAGGAGATAGTATCTGTGAAAGTTTCCTATAGGTCAATAGTAAGATTGTCGGAGGGGAAGTGCTGGTGTGCACTCTTAAGTTTCTAGTTTCCAAGAAACTCTGTCTCAGAAGCCCTCCATCTAACTTCTGGAGATTTGTTTGGAAAGTGAGAGCGGGAGAGTTTTAAATAAAAGAGCAACCTTCCTGTTAGAAATGAAGGAAAGAACAGTACTGAGTCTGTCTGGATTTGATCTGCGATTCCACATCTAGCAAAACAACGGTCTGAGCTCCGTCCGGGCGGTTGACACTCACAAAAATGCCGGAGGGGGACGAGCTTGGGGAGCCGAAGTTGGGAGGACAGGCCCCAACCAGGGGTAGAAAGCTGGTATCCCAGCTGAGCATGCGCATTTTGACTTTCGTCCTGCGCAAAGCCCCACTTGCTCGGAAAGCTTACGTCAAAGTCTACGTTGAAATACGTAAGGAAGGAAGCTAGGAAAACGCCGGCCCTCGGGTCACGTGATGCGACGGGAGCGTCGTTGACTCCTCCCCCACAAGATGGCGTCCTTGCTGCAATCGGAGCGGGTTCTCTATCTAGTCCAGGGAGAAAAGAAGGTTCGGGCCCCGCTGTCGCAGCTTTACTTCTGCCGCTATTGTAGCGATCTGCGGTCGTTGGAATGTGTGTCTCACGAGGTAATGCAGTCGTCCCGTGAAGAGTGTGTGTGTTGGGGGATGGGGGAGGCGTTCCCCCTAGTCACCGCGACCAGCGGGGAAGTTCTGGCAGTTGGAGGCGGGTAGTCATTTTCCTAGCATGCTGATTGGCTTTGTCTTCCGTCACTCAGTTTTGTCTGTGATTTAATTTGCTTATAATTTGTCACTTGGAAAGGAGGAGCGGCCTTGGGTGGGGCTGAGCGGCCTTTCTGTTCTAGCGTGTCTTCTGATTGGACAAACTAGACTTTGGGGACCCTGGCCATCTGCTAGGGGGTTTGGTAATTGGGCAGGTTGTGGGGGGGAAAGATGTGGGGGTGCTTAGTTAAGGCCCCTTGAGGGGCGAGATACGGTCTTCCCAGGATTGATTGAGGTAGTGGGAAAGTCTGCGGTCGTTCTCATCCAAGCGCCTCCTATCCTGGAAGTTCTGCCTGTCCCTCCTTGGGCAGAAACCCCGCCTTCTGACTGCCTTGTTCTGTTTCCTGGCCCAGCCCACGGCCTGCTGCAGAGAAGAGGGTTGGGATGGAGTGAGCTGAGAGAAAAGCGTTTAGAATCGGATCTGTTGTTTAAGAAGCTCAAAGTATTATATTTATGGCGCTCCTCCTGGGGGTACATTTCTGTCTTTCACTAATACAAGTGGGCTTTGGAGGTGGGATTGCTCAGAATGTAGAAGACCCCACCCTGGGGAGGGAAAAATCATCAACGAATAACAAAGCCCCAAAACGTCTGCAGCACTTGGCACGTGTTCATTCAGTAAGCTTTGGGGATTAAAAGACGGGTTAAGACATAAATCCTGCTCTTGAGTTACTTGCAGGCTCCTGAAGGAAAAGCTGATTAGTATTAATAATACATAGTTTCTGCTTATTCAGTACTTTCTGTATGCCATGTGCTTTACATAATCTTCTTTAATCATTCTACAAACCAACAGAATAAATACCTTTTTTTAAAAAACCACTTTACCGTTATAAGGGGTTTCATGGTGGCTCAGTCTGTAAAGAATCCGCCTGCAATGCAGGAGACGCTAGTTCGATACCCGGATGGGGAAGATCCTCTAGCGGAGGGCATGACAACCGACTTAAGTATTCTTACCTGGAGAATCCCATGGACAGAGGAGCCTGGTGGGTTACAGCCCAGGGGTCGCAAAGGGTCGGACAGGACAGAAGTGACTGATGACTCTTGTACTTCACAGTTAAAGAAACACACATAATGTTTGCATTATGTCACACAGCCAGAAATTTGAGGAAGGAAGGAAGGACCAGGATTTGAAACCAAGCAGCCTGATTCAGTGGACTTCAGTCAGGATCCCTGGACTGTTAAAAATGCTTATGAGAATATGTCCTATACTATAAGCCATTTTACACATTATTAATTACAATTTTATTGAGAATATTTTTCATACTATTCAGAATAGTCAGAAAAAGCAGTTAAATAACACAAGGGAAAAAGAAAAATCAATGCTGTATTATATACAGCATTTGTTTTTCTCTATTAGCACTTTGTATACTTATCCCTTTGGCAGGTCCTTTGTCTCTATGATGCCTCCCTGTCCAGCTTCACCTCCAGAATTTACTGATTAGATTCTCATTTGGTGATCAGTAGGGAGCTAGTTTTCATAATCTGTAAGGACACCATCAGCTAGGACATTCAGTCTGTGACTGTATCTTTTATGGACTGGTGTGCACCTGTGAAACAGAAGCCATTAGGGTTTGGGGAAGGATGATGCCAATGAGGGCTGAAGCAGTCCAGAAAGTTCTAATGGGGAGCCTGAAATTGGAGCTGCACTTGAAGGGAGGAGCATAATTCAGAAAGGAACAAAAAGAAATGAATTACATTTTGCCTTTTATGATAAGTAAGTGCAAATATAAGTTAACAGTACTGTATTTGTGTTCCTGGTGACTATTTGAGCAGCAACTTTATCAGTGAATTTAATTGTTACACTATGTTTTCGAGCTAAATACAATAAGACTATCTTGTTAACTTAGTAGTTTAATTTGCCATTTAAAAACCTCTAGTTGGTTGGCTATAGGTGACTTTGTAACTGTTAGTTTATGCTTTTCTTCAGTGAACATGTAATAAATATATCAGTAACTAGAGAACTTTTAAAATCTCTCTTAACTATTAAAGTGCAGTCCAGTTATTGCAGTCCCATAAAGCTAGATTAGATAAAAGGATATTTGATCACAGCTTCATAAATTGGATTATGTGTTAATCTATTTAGATTATCATAGAGTCTTCTTTAACATAAACATAGTTTAACATGTCTAATACATAAAACCCTGGTGAAAGGGAATAGGAAAATTCAGAAAAGAAAAATGATTTCAGAAAATTCAGAGGTTAAGAAAAAAACAGGTGATTTTTATAAGAATAAACCCTATGCTGGAAACAGTCCAAGTTCTTTGCCACAACGATGGTCTCTTATCTGCTGCTGCAGAATAATTTATTTTAAATTTCACTATTTGTTACAGGTATATACACAAGCCAAGATGATTTTTTGATTTCTTGTTTCATTCTAGGTGGACTCCCATTATTGTCCCAGTTGTTTAGAAAATATGCCATCGGCTGAAGCCAAACTAAAAAAGAACAGGTAAGACTGGGATCCATTTTTCCTATTTTCCACAGCTATATTTTAATAGCTGGTAAGAAAACACATGAAATTAGCTGTTTTTCTTTTTTTAGCATCATTTTTTTTTGCCAAAGGTGACTCTTGCATTTAAAAAAAAATAAATTGTATTTTATAACAGTTTTGGACTTAAGATTATTGTGAAGATGATACAGAGAATTCCCTTTAATCCTCACCCTGTCTCCCCTGTTGTAAATGTCATATATTAGTATGGTATTATTTGTCTCAATTAATGAATATTATTGGTAGCATTATTATTAAATTTAGATTTCCTCAATTTTTCTCCTAATCTCATTTTTTTGTTCTAGGATCCTATTCAGGATACCCACATTGTATTTAATAGTCATATCTCTTTAGGCCCCTCTTGCTGTGAAGTTTTGTTAGACTTTCCTTGGTTTTGAGGAGTACTGGTAAGATATTTTGTAGAATGTCCCTTGATTGGAAGTTGTCTAATGCTTTTGTCATCATCTGAGAGAATGTGTTATGGGGACGAGGATCACATAGGTAAAGTGTATCTTTCACCACGTCATATCAGGGGTGTATACCACCAATATAACTTTTCACTGTAGATGTTAACCTTGATTACTTGGCTTGAGCTATTGTTTGTCAGATTATTCTGATGTAAAGTTACCTTTTTTTTAATCCCGTTTTCCTTTTCCATACCATACTCGGGAAGGAAATGTACTAATACAGCCCACACTTAACTAGTAGCGAGCTATGCTTCCCTTCCATAAGAGCTATCTCCATGAATTATTTGGAATTCTTTTACATGGAAGATTTTTCTCTTTTTTCTTTTTTATTTATTTAATCATTTACTTAAAGCAGTGTGGACTTGTGAATATTTTTGTATACTTCAGGTTATACTCCAATACTACTATTTTTTTTTAACTCAGGTTGTTCCAGCTTTGGCCATTATAACCCTCTTTTAGTAGACTTCTGTCTCCCTTTGGCGTACCCCCATCATTTTATGGCATTGAGGGGGAGTGAAGCATTATTCAATTGTTTGAGAAATGTCCTACTTACCCCAGGCTTACCTATATTTTCTGTCCCAGAGTGCCTTTTACTAGAGATTGGTATTAAAAATCAAGATCTGAGTAGTAGATATGCTCATTGTTACTGGTGCCATTTTGGTTTTTAGCATGGTGTGGAAGTCCTTTGCAACCAGTCACACCTTGTACCTCCATGGATATAAACCACTATTTGTCCTTCCTGTCCTGGAGAAACAGGTCCATATAAACCAGCTTTGTATGCCATCCATACCTTTATTTTATCATTTAATCCTCAAAGTATCCCTTTAAGGTAGGTACTATTATTATTCTTACTTGAGAATATTGTCCAGTAGCAAAATATAACAGAAAATTGGAGTTATGGAACTTCAGAGCAAGTCTATGACTGAAGGTACAGTCTTGATCATCTCAGATGGTAGAAAAGTAGAAAACTTTCTACTAGAAAAACAGAAAGGCATGGGGGCCGCTGTAGGGGAATGTTGACTGGTTCACTAGGAAAAGTAATGCCTGAAGAGAGCAGAAAGCCCTGAAAATGCCACCCTTCTGAACCATTTCACCTTGGTAGCATTATTTGGTATCTGTTTCAGCTCTCTGGCACAGCAAACAAGCAGTTATTTTCCAAACCCAATTTCACAGCTTATTGAATTGTTGCCTCTCAGTTTTCCATTGTTCAATTGGTCTGTCCTCTCTAAAGTCATAAGCTGTGACGTTTCTTTGTCCACAGAATCTTTGTGGTCTTTGCGAGCTTAAGAAGAGTCTAAAAGTTAACTCCAGACTGTTAACAGTGATTCCCTCTGTGAAATAGGCTTGGGTCATGCTGTAGTTATCAGGAACTTTGGTGATGATGACACATTTAAAAAAATAATTAGCATGTAATGTTTTTGAAATTTTAAAACAGTTTATAAAAGTCTCTTCAGAGTACTTTTTGATTTCTTTTTGTTTGGGAGCCACCCTTATATTTCTCTCTTGAATTCCTGACATACAGAACAATGTCTTGACGTAGTAGATGCTTGGTAAATATTTGTTGAATGAATCAGTGGTTGTTTGTTGTATTCTAGATGTGCCAACTGCTTTGACTGTCCTGGCTGTATGCACACCCTCTCCACTCGGGCAACAAGCATCTCTACACAGCTTCCAGATGACCCAGCCAAGACCACCATGAAGAAAGCCTACTATTTGGCCTGTGGATTTTGTCGCTGGACATCTAGAGATGTGGGCATGGCAGATAAATCTGTGGGTGAGTGAGGTGGACTTCAGCATGAGATTTTGTGAAATCAGCAGAGTTGTAATTGCACACAAATCATGAATTCTGTTACTTGTTGGGAGGTAGGTGATAAATTCAGAGTATTTTGCCACTAAATCTTCTATGTTCCCAAATTCTCATATTTCATTGGAAACTGGGTATTCTTAAGGTTGGTAAAATAGCATTTATATATCTGACATGTTTTTTTACAATCAAAAGATTAATGTTCTTCATAAAAAATAATTGCTGCTGATGGTGAAATACACCATGAACAAACTTCAAAGATTAAAGTGGCCAATCTTATATCATATTTAACAGACTACAGATAAATAAGCAAAAATAAGGAACCCTTATAAATCAATAGGGAAGCTACCCAAGAGAAAAAAAAAAAATGTCAATATGAACAGCAGCCCTCAGAAATGGAAATAAAAATATTCAATAACCAGAATGTGCACAGATCATTGGAATTTATTTTTTTGCACACAACTTGGTGAGATGATTTCTTTTAAGTCAATAAATATGCAAAAGGATATGTTTCAGTTTTACTAGTAATCAGGAAAATGCATATTAAAACTTAATCCATTGATTTGGCAAAATTTTTAAAATCTGGTAGTATGACAGAAATATAGGAAAATCGTTTGTCTGCTACCACCTTAGATAGCAGTTTGACATTTATTAAACTTTTAAATTGCTTTTATTCTTTTACCCAAAAATTCCATGTCCTGGAACATTCAAACACATGCTTAAAGAGACATCTATATATATCATAAGTGATACAGAAAAGTTATGTGTGTTTGGACCTAAAGACAGTCTAAAAATGTTAATTACCTTTCCATCATTTTTGTGTTTCAAAGCAGAGGTTGCACTTAATCTTTACTAGGAAACTTCCTTTATTTTTTCCTTTTCTGTACTCCATGGTTAATAACAGACACACACTCTTTATTACAGTCAGTTCAGAATCTTGAGTTGCTATTTGTTTTTTATATAAACAGTAGCACTGCTAACTCTCCATTGTCTTTTTTCTTTCTGAAATTTCATTAAGTTTCTAAACATTTTTTAGACTTATTAAAAATTACCATTTTTAGGTTTTCATTAAAAATGTCAACTTACCAACAAGGACCTGTTGTATAGCACATGGAACTCAGTGTTACGTGCTAGCCTGAATGAGAGGGAGGTTTGGAGGAGAATGGGTCCATGTGTATGTATGGCTGAGTCGCTTCGCTGTTCACCTGAAACTGCCACAGCACTGTTAGTTGGCTGTACCCCAATACAAGATGTTTAAAGTTTGAAAAATAGTCAGCTTACTAATACATGAGGAAGCCAATTAAAAAGTTACTATGTTATTTGATGTAACTCAAATAAAGATGGACATTAGGTAAAAATTTCCTATAGTTTCTTATATAATTTGGTAGTAAAAATGGGTGAAGTTCTTTCAGATTCAACTCTGTTCTTAAAACTTAATTCTTGATTTTCTCGAGTTTGCGCTTTGGTGTAGAATGCCTGAGCTCTTGGTTGTTTTCCTAATTTCATACATTATATTGATAAAACATTCTTCAAAAACAAAAACTTAACAAACAAGTTTCTTAAAGTGTTTGTTGGTGGGTAGGTATTTCCTGAAATATGATATTTATATTGGAAAGTTTCTGTACCATCTTTTTAGATTGTCAGTAAATATTTGTGTCTTAATGTCAGTGTAGCAAGTAAATTGTTTAAATTTGTTTATGAATTTAAGTTAAACGTAAAAAACAACCTCAAAGTGGCACTTAGTTCAGTGAATTCAAGTGTATTTTTTCCATGTTTGTATTTTGTTTGTTTTTATCAGATTAAACAAAACCTAGATATCCAAATAGATTTCTCAGTTTGTTACTCTGTAAGTCTTTTTTTGATACTTTTTGAACTATAAACCATTAGGATTGGATAATTTATTTTTTAGAATTTAAAGCCTGTGCTTATTTCTAGAAATCTAGCTTCTGTGAGGGTATCTTGACAGTGATAATTGAATACTCGGAGCTCTTAAGAAGTACAAATAATTTCATTTCTTCCATGATGTCATTGGTATCTGAGAAGCCCTGAAACCACTTTAGTTACAACTATTTGTTTATTTGTAAGTAAGCCTTTGTGTCAGTAATGTGCAAAAACTTATAATGAGATCATAATGGCACTCAAATTTGTGTTTAGAATCAATCAGCAGTTCTAAAAATGCAATTAGGTAAAACTTAAGATTTTTCTAATTACTGAAACATTTTTTTCACATAATTATTTTTCATGTTTGCCTTAAGTAAAACAGCTTTTAAAATATAAATATTGTACTAAAGGTTGTTACTGCTGCCATTTCCCGCAAGGAGTTACCGTATCACCTTCAACAGGAGTCGTTTTTATTTGGGAAAAAAATTATTTTTATAAAAATAATACACATTCATCAACTTACCACTCAACTTAAGAAATTAAACAGAACTAAAACAGTGTCAGCCCAGTATAGCCTTCCTCCCATTCCATCTGCCTTCTCTTTCCTAGAGAGAGATGGTCATCGGTCTTGAATTCAGGTTTTCATCAGTTCTTTACATATTTTTGCAGTTCTCCACATAACGTATGTAGCCATTAGCAAGTGTGTTTCTCAACTTGAAACAAATAGAACCTTGTTTTATGTATCCTGCTACAACTTCTCTCTATCCAGTTTGTTTGTGGTGTGTAGTAGTGATGGTCAGTGATTCATGCCTGGCTTAACCACAGTTTACTTTTTTAGTCTCTTCCGAATGGATGTTTAGGTTGCTTTCAATTTTTTGCCTCTAACAACAGTGCTGTTAGAATCATTCTTACATGTGTTTCCTGTCATAGGAGCAAGGATTTCTCTGCATAATTTAAAGTAAAATTGCTGGTTGTAAGATGTGTACATCATTAGCTCTCCAAAACGTGTTTACCAATTTTTGCTCCCACAAATATATGAGTGAACTATTCACTGCTCCACATCCTTGGCAGCTCTTGGTACTGTTGACTTCTTCCAAGTTTTTCCAAACTCATGGTTGTGAAATGGTACCTCCTACTTTTTTTCCCTTTTTTGGCTTAGCTTTATTGAGATATAATTTACATATAATGAAACTCAGCAATTTTAAGTGTAGAATGCTTTGATTTTGGACAAATATGTATAGCCACATAGCCACCTCCACAGTGGTGATATAGAATATTTCTGTCACCCCAAAAAAGTTGTCTCATGCCCTAGTCAGTTCCTTCCCCGCACCTCCTGGCCCTTGACTACAACTAATTTGCTTTCTTTCACTGTAATTGTGCCTTTTTTAGAAGTCTACATAGTTGGCGTGTTTTAATCTTTTGTGTCTGGCTTCTTTCTCTTAGTATAGTGCTTCTGAGATTCTTTCATGTTTTTGCTGGGTTTTTTTGAGTTATATTCCATTGTACGGGTATACCATATTTTGTTTATTCATTCTGGAGTTGATAGACACTGAAATTTTTTCCAGTTTGAGGCTCATATGAATAAAACTGGTTATGAACTTTTGCTTACAAGTTTTACTGTAAATACGTATTTTCATTTTTCACAAGTGTTTACCTAGGAATTGAATTGCTGAGTCATGGGGTTAAGTGTTTGTTTACCTTGACTGAAAACTGTTTCTCTAAGTACAGTTAGAGTACTGTTTCTCTAAGTACAGTTAGGCTGTACAGTTTCAGGTCCTCACCAGCAAAGGAGGAGAGTTCCATTTCCTCAATAACCATTAGTATTGTTGGTCTTTTTCATTTTGGCCATTCTAGTGAGTATAGTGATACTTCATTGTGGTTTTAAGTTGCATTTTCTTAATATGCTTATTTGCCATCTATGTATTTTTTTTGGTGAAGTGTTCGTACAAATCTTTTGCCTATTTGCCTGTTTTTAAACTAAGCTTTTATCTTTTTGTTGAGTTATGAGAGTTCTATATTGTGGATACAAGCCCTTTGTTGAATATATGTTTCACAGATATTATCTCCCAGTCTGTGGCTTGCCTTTTTATTTTCTCAACAGCGTCTTTTGAAAAACACAAATTTTTAATTTTGATGAGGTTCAGTTTATCAATTTTTTTATATATAATTTGTCCTTTTGTGTCCTAGTGGAGAAACTTTAGCTTAACCCAAGGTTGTTAAGATTTTCACTTTTGTTTTCTTCCAGGAATATTATGTTTTAGCTTTTAAGTGTGAGTTTATTACCATTTCATGGCAAATTTTGTAAATGTTGTGAGGTTAAGGGTTGAGGTTAATTTTTTATAAATTTGTGTAAATTGTTATAGTACCATTTGTTGAAAGTATTCGTTACGGTTTTACTTTCAGCTTTCTGGAATAATTTTTTCCTTTATGATTTGTTTGTGCTTTTGTTTCTTATGTTAAGAAACTCTTCTCTAAACCAAGGTCATAGAAATTGCACAATATTATAGGTAAGGGCAAATTCTCTGGAGTCAGACTGCCTGCGTTTGAATTGTGGCTTTATTACTTACTATCTCCTTGACTTTGGGCAAGTTATTTAACTCTCTGAGCTTCAATTTCCTCATTTGTAAAATGAGACTAATAATGAAAGTCCCTACCTCAGAGGGTTATTATGAGAATAAAATGAAGTTTGATACATTTCAAATACCTGGCAGAGAAAGTATACATGTATTAGTTGTAGAGGTGGTCCTAGTGGTGGTGATTATTATCACCATCATTATATTTAAAGAAAGAATTTAATTCTAAGCACTCTGGCCTATGTAATTTCTAGGACTCTTTCTTGAAAATTCTGTGATTTTATGTTTTTAAGTTTAAGTCTGTGGCCTGCAGATGACCTGTTTTTGTGAAAATAAAATCAGATTATGTAAGCCTTGTTTAATATTCCTTTATTTTTCAGCTAGTGGTGGTTGGCAGGAACCTGAAAATCCTCACACGCAACGGGTGAGTAAAGGGTCATCAGAGAGAGGATGACATGAGGAAAGATGAGGAAAAAGACCATTTTATCAGTGAATATGGCTTAGGCTTATAAATCCATGGTGTGTGTTTTGGTGTCTTTTACACTTAGAAAGTGCTTCTCGTGTAAGACATTAAATCATAATGACAGTTTTTTTCCAGCCTGACTTAAGTTAATAGAGAAACCTAAGAGTAATTTTATTTCTGTATGCTTGTGAATTGGAAAAAGGAAATAATATGTTTCTGTTTTCCATATACCCACGAACTAAGTTAAAGGTCCATTTGTTCTCAGAAATATCATATCATCAACATGTAAACATATCAGCATATAAACATCTTAAGTCTTGGAAACACCACTAATTTAGAAGATGCTCTTGAAATCAGTAGCAATCATGATGTAGACATCCTTTAATAGTTCACAGTGAATTGATCTCTGCCGTGTAAATTAGGACTGATTTTGTTGCCTCGGAAGCAGAGTATTAGAAAGATGGTGAAATGTAATTGAAATGAAGTTGTATAGTCAAACTGGAAATTAAATAATAATTAATAATTATTCACTTATGACCTCAGCTAAAATTAGAAATACTGAAAATATCCTGGATGGGAGTGTATCCAATTGGACCTTTTCATATACTATTGTCAGTGTGAACTAGTACAGTTTTCTTGGTCTCTCAGCAGTATCTACTTCCTGGACTCTGACATACAGAAATACTTGTACTTATGCACGAAAATATGTATATTCAGTTACCAAGCAGTTATCAAGCATATGCTCCATTCTGTGTGCCAGGGACCATGCTGAGCAATAGGATTATATGACCTTTCCTCTCACAGAGTTTAAGACTGATGGGAAAACAAAATCAGTTAATCCCCAGATAAAGGAAAAACTCAAAGTAATGTGAAGGAGAGAGAAGCTGTGCGTGTGAGCATTTATTGTAGGGAATTTGAATTAGATAAGTCTACATCTGAGGATTGCACTAGGATCTGAGGACAACAGGCAGAGAAGGGAAAGAATTTAGGGTGGAGGAACACCCAAGGCAAAGAGCTTGTAAGTGGAAGGAGCAAGTTGTAGACCAGTGGGCAAGTGTGCCATAGTGGAGCGTTGCGGTAGGTGAATAGAGAAAAGGATTTGGAGTCAAACTGTGCAGAACTATGTGGACCAAGTTAAGGCATTTGAGAAGCCTTTAAAGCAGAAGAGCTGACAGGATCAGATAAGTGTTTCTAAAAGATAATTACTGTTGACTTGATAGAACAAGAGTGGGTATCAGGAGACCATTTAAGTGCTCTCAGAGGAAACGGTTAAATACCTTTAGGACACCTGTACCATTTAATAAGATGCAACCTTTAAAAAGAATGAGGTGAATCTATTAATATATGTACTGAGTGGAAAATTCACACATAAAGTAAAAAAGTTTTAAAAGAGCAAGTTTTTTTCCCCTTATATGAAAAATATAAAGATCTATATTTATTTTGCACATATAAAAATTCTATGTCTATGCCTGCATTTTTTAATGTATACAGAATATATCATACCTGTGCCTGTGTGTAAGAAAGATTTCTAACCTGTAGTAGTGGATACCTGTGGTGAGGAGAAGAATGAACATGGGCATGAGACATAAAAGAGAAATTTTCTTTTCTATTCTTTATATTTCTATATTGCTTGAACTTTTCACAGTTGTATGTCTTTTATGATTAAACTATATTTTTGAAATGAAAATATATGTTGGAGTTGAGAAAATAGAGTATGAAATGTCACACTTGGAAATAGATGGTCCCGTGGCCATGCCAGGAAAATAGGATTGGTTGTGAGGGGAATTAAGCAGTGAAGTAAAAGAGCAGTGAAAAGAGAACATGGAATTTTCATGCCTTTTCATTGCTCATTTCTTCTGTTGTTGAACTTGAAAGTTCCATTTCAATTCTGAAAATAGATCATGAAAGGAAGACAGATTCTTTTCTGGGAAGAGACACTTGCCCACTTTAATGTGTCTTTTCTATTCATTATATCTCTAGTCAGTTTACTTGATGTATTTCCTAAGCTTCTTGTTAGCTGTTTCAAATACTTTGATTTCTTACAGATGAACAAACTGATTGAATATTACCAGCAGCTTGCTCAGAAGGAGAAGGTTGAGCGAGATCGCAAGAAACTGGCACGGCGTAGAAACTATATGCCTTTGGCTTTTTCGGTGAGAACTTGGTATAAAGAGGAGTTTCCAATTCACTGATCAAGACCAGTATGGCATAAGAGTGGTGAACATTTCAGAAAGTGGCCATTGTCCCTGGATTCCTGAATGATGGCTAGCAAAAAAAGGTCCCTTAGGTGATAGGTGTCTAAGTCCAGTGGGTATGCTTTTGCCATATCATTAGGTCTGTTTGAGTTCTTTGAGTTTTAAGTACATTTGTGTTTCTTTCTCCATCACTCCCCTCTATCATCTTCTTATTTCCTAAAGAGGTTACTATTAGTTTTGTAGGCACCCACATTTACAGCTTTTGCATATTACAGAAAGTCAGAAGAATATGAACAAATGGTAGATTTTACTCATGTTACACATGTAGTCCACCCACCTCTGGCATCCTGGTAGTAGTGATTTCTGGACTTCAGTTATCATAATTTTTTGGCACCTTCCAGTATTTTTCCAATGTGAAAAATACTGACTTTTATACTGAGCTTTTTTATGGTTAAATAAGTAGTAATATATACAGGTGTAATTTTGATAGAAATTATTGATCAAAGTTATTCTTTACTAGTTTGTAAACTACCAATTAGAAATGAGAAATTAGGGTTTGAAGTTTTTGCCGTTGTCCCCCCAAGTTTTATTTGCTCCCAGAATAATTTACTTTTTGTGTGTTTGCTTGGAGCCAAGCAGGTTGGCATTTAATAAATAATGTTTCTTGAATGGCAGTGATGTATCAAACTCAGTGCTGAGTTCTTTATGCATATTACTGTGCTTAATCCTTACAACAGTCCTGTGTAGTAGGTGGTATATTCCCATTTTACACTGAAGGGAATGAGACTTGTAATGGTTAAATAAATTCTTGTACTGCTTCTGCCTGAGAATTAGTTAAGCCATTAAAACCCTAAGAATTGGTAAGAGTCATATAAAAATGTCTTAGAATTTAATAAAACATTACAACTTGCAAAGCATCCACATTTGCCAGAGATTTTTATGATGTCTCCGTGAATTTTTTTGAACAATCCAGTGGTATAATCAGTATGTGTAGTAGTGTATTTAGGGAGGAATTGGAATTAAATGTGTTACTCTTCCAACTTTCCCCTATGACCTGCCTGCTGTATGAGTTTGCTTGTATCTTATCCTGCATTTTTTTGTCTCTGTTGCAACCTGCTGCTATTTTGGTGCCTACAGCAACATACTATTCATGTAGTGGTAAGTTCTTTTATGATTCTTGCTGACCCTAAAGTTAGCAGATGATCACTGGTGTTCCAAGAAGACATTCGTCGTGTGTCTTAGATAGTTCACATAGTTTTCTGGTCTAAGCCATTGCTTAGGTATTTTTAGATTAAAAATCACATTTTGCTCATTTTCACTGTATTAATGTAGTTTCAGTCTCCATGTTTGGTGCTTTTGTTGTCATTTTAAGAATAAGATGATGTGGGGCTACACTTACTCTCTTTAAAAGAAGCATTTATTAAATTAGCTTTTTTTATTTTTTGCTTATTCCCTGAGCTTCTCATGCTGTCCCTCCCCAAATTCTTTATTTGATACATAACATATATACAAATAGAATTTCTAAGAGAAATTTCTTAACTCTGTTTAGGACAAATACGGTCTTGGAACCAGGCTTCAGCGACCACGAGCTGGTACAACCATCAGTACCCTTGCTGGACTTTCGTAAGTTTGGACATTAAATGGCTTTGAGGGAAAAAGCTAGTATCAGAATGCATGTTGAAGGAATGTGGTTTTAAAGTAACAGTTGCCAGTGGGGAAGAAGATGCTCATATTTAGGAAAAACCTAGCCAGAAAGAATATTCCACAATAGAGGAGTACTTCAGTTAGCGGTATCATGGACTTTTAGATGGACCCTTGAGAAATGACTGCTTTTATCTTTTAGCCTTAAAGAAGGAGAGGACCAAAAGGAGATAAAGATTGAGCCAGCTCAGGCTGTAGATGAAGTGGAACCTCTACCTGAAGACTATTATACAAGACCAGTAAATTTAACAGAGGGTAATTTTATACATGATTCTACTTTGTTTCTATTTTATATCTAATTCTGTTTTTGTTACTTCTATGCCTTGTGATTTTTATTTTTGATTTGAGATTTTTAATGGTATAGTTGTTAGTACTAAAATGAATCATGCAGAAAATAAGATAGAGGTAATCATTTGAAGAAATGTCTGTCAAATTTCCATATTTTTTTTTTTGAAGAGTGCTAGTCACAAAGGCAGTGTTATTTTGTGTAGTTATCACATATACATCTGATTTTGAGCGAGTCACTTAAACTAAGCGTGGTTTCTGCCTTTCATGCTAGTGACCACCCTTCAGCAGCGCCTCTTACAGCCTGACTTCCAGCCAGTCTGTGCTTCACAGCTCTATCCTCGTCATAAGCATCTTCTGATCAAACGGTCCCTGCGCTGCCGAGTAAGTATTCCTCTCTGTAGAGTTGTCATTTTGTAAGAGAAAAGCAAAAATAAATCACTTGGGATCTGGTCAGTATCAAAACCTCTGGAAAGTAGTAACTAGAAAATGTTTATAGAGAATGTTCCAGTGTGCAGGCACTGTTTTAAAGCTTTCAAGATAAGCTTAAAGCCCCTAACTCAGTAAGGTAAGTACTGTTGTTAGCCTTATTTTACAAAAGTGGAAGCTGGGGTATCTGAAGGTTAAGTTCATACTGCTAACCCCTAAAAGAATACTGAAAGAATATAAAGCTTTTAGGAGAGTAGGGAGGAAACAAAAAGGACTGATTTTTAAAAATCAATTTAAAAGAAAAGCAAGAAAGAAAAATAAGCAAATCTAGGCTCTGGGAATCTATGAAACATCAGTCTCTTCAGTTAATAGAAAAAATCCTGTAAAAGAAAAAATACCCAAAAAAGGGAAAGGAAACATTTTAGATCAATACCATCCAACAGAACTTTTTGTAGTGATGGAAATGTCCCTTATCTCTACAGTCCAGCATGTTAGCCACAAGTCATATGTAGCCTACTGAGCACTTGAAATACGGTAGTGCAGCTGTGGGTCCTGAGTCTTTCTAAGATGAAAGTCATTTAAATAATGACATGTGACTAATAGCTGCTATTATCAAATAACACAGCATTAGATTAGAAGAGACAGGCCTATCAACCAAACAAATACAGTATATAGACTTTAATTCCTGATTCAAACAAAGCATAGAAAGAAAGAAAGAAGGGAGAGATAGAGGAAGGAAGGGATCAGAGGAAAGAAGAAAATACACCATGCTAATACTAATCAAAAGAAATCAAGAGTAGCCATATTCATTTTAGACAGAGCAGACTCCAAAGTAAGGACAGTTACCAGGGCTAAAGAAGGATATTACATAATGATAAAGAGGTCAGTTCTCCAAGAAGATATAACCATTCTTAATGTACATTTGCCCAACAATCGCGTGTCAAACCATGTGAGGCAAAATCTGATAGAGCTATAAGGAGAAATAGATGAATCCACCATCATAATTGGAGACTTCAACACCTGTCTCTCAGAAATGGACAGATCCAGCAGGCAAAAAATCAATATTGTATTGACCCATCAACCTCCCTGGAGATACACCTCTACAAATACAAACCAAAATATGTCGAGATTAGGATGCTGCTACTGCTGCTAAGTCACTTCAGTCGTGTCCGACTCTGTGCGACCCCATAGACGGCAGCCCACCAGGCTCCCCCGTCTCTGGGATTCTCCAGGCAAGAACACTGGAGTGGGTTGCCATTTCCTTCTCCAATGCATGAAAGTGAAAAGTGAAAGTGAAGTCACTCAGTCGTGCCCGACTCTTAGTGACCCCATGGACTGCAGCCTACCAGGCTCCTCCGCCCATGGGATTTTCCAGGCAAGAGTACTGGAGTGGGGTGCCATTGCCTTCTCCGACCGAGATTAGGATACATCTACCCAATGAGTACTGTAGATCTATAAGAAATAATGTCATAACATGGGATGTATTTATAAATGCAAAAAAACAGGGTGTATAACAGGCACATAACTTTTTATGTAAGAAAAGAGGGAATATATACATATATACACACATACAAAAAATATTTGTTTATGTTAGATTTATAGACTGTTGAAACAGAATAGAGAAAGCAGAAATAGACTTATGCATGTCAGGAAACTTGATTTTACCAAGTAATGGCCTTTCAAGTCACTGGGGAAAGAATAGCTTGTGAAACCATCTCAAATGATTCTGTGGAAAAAAAAAAAAAATGGGGCCTCTAACCTACATGATACACAGAAGTCAATTTTAGGAACCTTGAAAACTTTAAAGAGTAAATATGAAGAGCAATATTTCTAGAAGGAAATATGGCTTTATGGCTTCTGGTTAAGGAAGTAAGTAGTCCATAAGTAAGATAAACCATAAAGGATAAAATTACATATTTGACACATTAAAATTTGTACCCCCATTACAAGGAAAACCCATAAAGAAATGAAAAGAGAGATCACAGACTGAGAAGAGTAATTTGTAAAGTATGTAATTGACAGAGAATTAGTATCCAGAATATATGAAGAAGTATAACAAATCAGTAAGGAAAAGATAATACCCCATTATAAAATTGACAAGTAGATACTAATGTGCCAGTTATGGCAGACGGAATCCCAGTTCCCAGTAAAGAGGAGAGATACTCAAACATGTACAGTAATCGGGAAGTGTACATTAAAACTGCAATGAGAAACCATTTCATAATCATCAGATTGGCAGAAGTTAGCAATTTGGCAATATCCATCAAAATAACAAATGCACTTTTAGGAAATTATCCTACAGATATATATATGCATGTGGGAAGTGATTTCCATACAAGATTACTCATTGCTGTGTTATTTGTAGTAGCAAAATTGTGGAAGCATTTATCAATTTGGGTCTGGTTAAATAAGTTACAGAATTATTAAATAAGACACAGAGATACCTCTGTGTGTGTTGGTATATAATTTGTGAGATAGATTTGGTGGAAAAGGCAGAAGAATATAAAATGTTCTCTTTTGTGTTACTGTGAAAAAGAAAGATGATGTATGTGTATACTTTTTATGCTCATCAGCTGTACATGAGAAACTAGTTGGCTCTGAGGAGAGGAACAGTAGGATCAGTAACTGGTATCTTTACACTGTTCTTTTTTTTCTAGAGTTAAAAAATTTTTTAACTGGATATAGGTGGAGCCAATTCAAGATAGTAAGCAAGTAATTGTTTATTCTAAAGCATGAGATCTGGAATCACAGCACTTGGATTTAAATCCTAGCTCCAAATCTTACTGGCTCTGTGACGTTTGTTCAGATTATTTACCTTTCCCCATTTTTATCATCTGTGAAATACAGACAATATTTACAGTACCTACACCTACCTCCTACAAGTCAGTGTGGTGTTTAAGTTCACTTAAACCAAGAATGGGTATCTTTTAGACTAGTAGAGAGGAAATTAAAAAGGACTAATAAAAATAACATAAAACAAAGAAGGGAATTCCTTGACAGTCCGGTGGTTAGGACACCATGCTTTCACTGCAGGGGTAATGGGTTCAATCCCTGCTTGGGGAAGATCCCACATGCCACTGCAAGCCACAGCCAAAAAGAAAAGAAAACAGGAAAGAGGAAAACTCAGCAAAATTCACATTGTTCACACTTAATTAGAAGTGTGTGTTAGGGACTTCACTGGTGGTTCAGTGGTTTTGAGTCCACCTGCCAACGCAGGGGACACAGGTTTGCTGTCTGATCCGGGAAGATCCTGCATGCTGTGGAGCAACTAAGCCCTCGAGCTGCAACTACTGAGGCCCTCGAACCTAGAGCCTATGCTGCTGCTGCTAAGTCGCTTCAGTCGTGTCCAACTCTGCGTGACCCCATAGACGGCAGCCCACCAGGCTCCCCTGCCCCTTGGATTCTCCAGGCAAGAACACTGGAGTGAGTTGCCGTATCCTTCTCCAATGCATGAAAGTGAAAAGTGAAAGTGAAGTCGCTCAGTCGTGTCCGACTCTTAACGACCCCATGGACTTGCAGCCTACTTCCATTGGATTTTCCAGGCAAGAGTACTGGAATGGGGTGCCATTGCCTTTTCCAAGAGCCTGTACTCTGCAACAAGAGAACTCACCACAATGAGAAGCCCTCTAACCACAACTAGAGGAAGCCTGTGCATGGCAGTGAAGACCCAGCATAGCCAAAAATAAATTTAAAAATAAAAAAATTTTTTAAAGTATTTGTTAGTTTTTTTTTCAATTTGAAGCACTAAAGGTTATAATATTTGATAGTGTGGTTGCTTATTTCCAAAAGTCCAAAACATCATCTTTCCTATATTTTGGTTATCAGTTAATATACACTGTTTTAAAATATATGTGATCTTGCAGCAAAATCAAACTGTATTAAATGCTGTGCTTTTGAATTCAGCAGCTGTGTAGATCAGCAGATTTTATTCTTGTTTTCCTCTGATACATGTTATGTATTTTTTTTCTTTTTAGAAATGTGAACATAATCTGAGCAAGCCAGAATTTAATCCAACATCTATCAAATTCAAAATCCAGATGGTTGCTGTGTGAGTATTTGGGATTGATGTTTCAGGTTACTGTTTTGTTTTTCCCCCACTATGAAATGTGCTTACTCTTGGCTTAAAAAAGAAGAGACAAGCTACATCAGAGTAATCTTGCTATTCTGTTCTTGTTTTGGTTTTGAAATACATAACAGGAAGTTTAAGGCAAGTCTACAGACACAGAATCCAAGGTGTTTATATCAGGGACATGTAGTAGTATGGTCTCTGGCAATGTGGTATGTTGTTGGTTGGAGAGTCATTCATTCCAGATGATAAAGAATGATCTCTTTAAAAAATAAAGTAAAAAAATAGAAGTATAGCATATGGAAGAGTATCGCGTAACACTATTATTGAACTATGTTCTGATAGTGCTTTGTTGCATGGGATGAAAATAATTAAATTCATGTTAACTCACTGGGACTTGTCAGTAGAAGGGAATTTTGTGTATGAAAATCATTTATCAAAAAGAATAATTAGTAAATTATTGTCTTGACTTTAGGGTGAGAGAGCCCTTCCTGAATAAGGCAGGAAGCCCAGAAGCTAGTAAGGAAAATAGCCAGCTTTGACCTTAGCAGAAAAATATGAGTTATAAAAAACAAAATGGACAACAAAGTCCTGAGACAGTCAAGTAAGAAAGAATATTTGCTACTGCATGATAAATAAAACTTGAATATCTCTGGAATGGGTGGGATGGGGAGATGAGGTGGAGCAAAGGATTTGAATATGTAGCTCACAGAAATTCCAAATGGCTGGTAAATACATGGAAAGATGCTGGGACTTGATAGGAAAATTTTAAATATTAGTTCCGAGTGCTCATGGGAATGTGGGTAAACATACTTGTACATATTGTTGGTAGAGTGAATTGCTAGAGTCTTTCTGGAGAGTGACTTGAAATATCAAGACAAAATGACATACACATTTTAACCAGGTAGTACTATCTCAGGAATCTATTCTATAGAAATAAAAGCAATATATAAAGACCGGTAATTATAAAGATACATTTTTAAAAGATGTGTGTTGTAACATTTTAATGGTAAAAAGCTGGAAACAGTTTTAATGTCAAACTGATTAACCATTAACAAAGAAATAGTTGATTAAATTGAGATACATGCGTGTAGAGTATTATACAACAATTAAAAAGAAATCATTGGCAGTCAAATGGCAGATAAGTGCTGGTCTGGTAACTTAGGAGGAAGGAACTAGGAGGGCCAGATATGGGTTCTGTCACAGAATTTGTCTAAACTGATTTTCCTCATCTCTGAACGGGCATGACACCAGTCCTGCCATCCTCTTATGTTTGTTGCTGCTGCTGCTGCTTCTAAGTCGCTTCAGTCGTGTCCAACTCTGTGCGACCCCATAGATGGCAGCCCACCAGGCTCCCCCGTCCCTGGGATTCTCCAGGCAAGAACACTGGAGTGGGTTGCCATTTCCTTCTCCACTTGGGTTTGTTAAGAAGGATCAAATGAGCTATTACGTTTGCAAATGCTTTGTAACTAAATCCCCATACAGTATGTTCTGTTTTCCTCACTACTGTTATTTAATGCATGACTGATTAGGACTACAGAAGTGACATGTGGTACGAACTCCTTTCCTAATTAAGAATTACACTCCTTGCAGAAATCCCGAATGGCCAGATGTGCTTCACATCAGTTTCTTAAGAGTTCTTTGGGGAAAAAAGTGTTTTTTTTTTCCTGGCATCATGGCAGAGTCACCAAGGAATCTTAATACATACGTTCTGGCCACAAATCAGGCCAGCTAAATCCAAATCTTTGATAGTGGGGGCCCTTGAATTTTATATCAAATTACTCAGATAATCGTGATGACCATCATGAAAAATACCTAGTCGGAAGTTAAAATACCGTAATGCTAAGATGCCCTCCTACACGCACCCTCTTGAAGTGTTTCTGCAAAAGATTTTATCTTCAGTTAATATTTGCATGATAACATTTATGTGTGCTTTGTTCCAAGTACTTTTTGTACATACTGTTTATTCTTCACAATAAAAAGGAACTTTCAATGTTCTCATTTTATGATTGAAGAAACCAAGACACAAAGAGCTAAATATCTTGCCCTGCTCTTTACAAAGGAATATCTTAGTATATAAATACTAAGTTGGAATTTGAACCCCAATGGTTTTGAGTCCAGAACAAGCACACATAAGTACAATATTCTGTTGTCTTATTCAGAGAGGTAGCATACAGAGCGGTTAAGAGCAAGACCCTGCAGCCAGACTGCCTAGGTTTGAATCCTGGCCGCTTCCAGCAGGCTGCTTCTCCTAAGCCTGGGGTCTTCATCTTTATAATGGGGATAATAGTAATACCTGTTTAATGCAGTTGCAATGAGGATTACATGAGTTAATATTTTTAACAAACTTCAAATATTGCCTGGCACATAGTAAATGCTACGTAAAAGTGTTTGGTTAGTATGTGGTATTGTTTTTGTACCCCTGTAATGTATTATTAAATCAGTGTTGGGTCTTATCGCCAGTTGCCTTATAGATTTACGGAAATGAATTAATAAAAATCTCAAAAGACATATCTAATAAATACATAAGGGAGATATCCACCTTGATGCATGGATATATAGAGGTACGCGTGAGATTTCAGAAAGAACTCATTACCGGTTTGATTTCACGTCTTAAATTCTTATTGTAGTGATAGGAAGAATCTTTAAAATTTTCTCTGACTTGTTCTAATTAACAAGAAGAAATCATTTCTTATAAGAGACTGTAGTGAACATTAATGCATTTTTTATTCACTTACAGCAATTATATCCCAGAAGTGAGAATCATGTCAATTCCCAACCTTCGCTACATGAAGGTTAGTACCATGTATATTAATGGGAAGAGAAAGAGTTAATTGATCGAGGAGGTGTGCTTAGTGTATGTGGTGGCTGTGCATATTTGACAGGGGATTCAATGAGCAAGAGATAGAAAAGAAGAAAGTTTGAAATAATAAAGGGACTGAGATTTTAAGTGTCCTTAAGCTGGGATTCTTGATTATAGCATCTTTGAAATATATGCAGAAGGAGCAGGGTGCACATTACATGGTGGTAGAATCATGGCTGGTAAAAAAGGAGATGTTAGATCCCACAGGCAGCTTCAGCTCTCCTCCTGTGTGTGTGTGTGTACACCGTGTGTGTGTATGATTCTCTAACATCTGTGTGTGTGTGTGTGATTCTTCACCATCTGTGTGTGTGTGTGTATTGTCATAGATTTCGTTACCGCAGCCCCTCTGTTCTTTGAGTCCTTAACTCCCACACATGCCTCCCAACAAATTACAGAATGTTCTGCAGCAATAAAGACACTTTTATAGTCCTTGTTCATTTCAAAGATTTTTTTTTTTTTTTTGCTAGAGCATGCCAAAAAAGTTCAAGAAATCTTAAAAGTCTTCTCTAGTCTTGATATGCCTTTTTTTTTTTTTTTGCTATATTAATACATCTGGCTGGCCTGTGGCTTCTATATTTTATTTATGAGGGCTTCCTTTTAAGTCCTAGTGACATCCTGGGTAGGGTAAGAGTTACAAACTTTAAACAGTCACTTAGATAATGTATATTTCTCAGAATTTCTGGATCGAGTAACTGGCCCTTTTTATGGAATCTGATTCATTTCCTCAGTGAAATAGCAACTCTAGAGAGTATATAGTCTAGTGTGTAAGTAATATAGGAGTTGATGAGCATTTAAGAATGCAGTGATGCAGAGGTACAGGTGGGGTGCTCAAGAGTGATGGTGGGAGGCGGGGGCACACGGGGTGATGATTTTGTGATATAATCATGAGAGAAGGTGGACCTAGGTGGCAGCAGGGGAGCATGTCTGAAAGATACCTTTCCTTTTCCCCAGGAGAGCCAGGTCCTCCTGACTCTCACGAATCCAGTGGAGAACCTTACCCACGTGACTCTTTTGGAGTGCGAGGAGGGGGACCCTGATAATATCAACAGCACTGCTAAGGTAGGAGTGTTTTGCTTCATTCTGAGTGACTCTGACTTCCCTAGAGTGGCCTCATTTGACCTGCTTTAAAGGATTCCACACTCATTTTCACATCCAGTCTTCAGGTTCCCTTGATTTCACCTCTAGGGTTTTCTACTTCATCCGCAGGCACACTGCCACTGCCCTTTTTGAGGGTTTCATCATTTCTCACATGGACTAGGACAGTAACTTTGTAACTCCCTGTTTTTAGTTCACCCCCATTTCCACTCCAGCCCATCTTCTCTCTCACCATTAGGATGATCTTTCTAAGATTTAGCTTTGATCATGGCAGGCTGCTTGTTTGGTGTCTCTCTGACATTGGAATAAACTAAATTCCTTGGCAAAGCTTGCTGCTGCTGCTGCTAAGTTGCTTCAGTCGTGTCTGACTCTGTGTGACCCCATAGACAGCAGCCCACCGGGTCCCGCCGTCCCTGGGATTCTCCAGGCAAGAACACTGGAGTGGGTTGCCATTTCCTTCTCCAATGCATGAAAGTGAAAAGTGAAAGTGAAGTCGCTCAGTCGTGTCCGACTCTTAGCGACCCCATGGACTGCAGCCTACCAGGCTCCTCCATCCATGGGATTTTCCAGGCAAGAGTACTGGAGTGGGGTGCCATCGCCTTCTCCGTGGCAAAGCTTAAGAGCTCCTTAATATCCTCATCTCTTTTCTTCCATTACGATCTTCCCTAGAACAACTAAATCTAGCGTTCTCTAGATCATGCACATTAATGGTTGATATCCAAGCAGATCCAATGGGTCATAAACTCTAATGTTCCTGGAGAATTATATATGCTACTCATTTTACCTAGAATTCTTAATTCCCATCCCACTGTTCTGACAGACATGCCCATACCTCTCTTTCTGCCTGAGGCATACTCATTCTTCAAGAAGCAAAGGAAATGACATTTCCTTTTAAAAGCTGATGTGCCTCAGCTAGATGCCCTCTGCTTACATAGAGTATGCATGTGTGTGTGCATGCTAAGTCACCTCAGTCATGTCCAACTCTTTGCAACCCTGTGGACCATAGTCTGCCAGGCTCCTCTGTCCATGGGATTCTCCAGGCAACAGTAATGGAGTGGGTAGTCTTGCCCTCCTCCAGGGGATCTTCCCGACCCAGGGATTGAACCCGAGTCTCATGTCTCCAGCATTGGCAAGTGCGTTCTTTACCACTAGCGCCACCTGGGAAGGCCTACATAGAGTATCAGTTCAGTTCAGTCGCTCAGTCGTGTCTGACTCTTTGCGACCCCATGAATTGCAGCCCAGCAGGCCTCCCTGTCCATCACCAACTCCCGGAGTTCACTCAAACTCAGGTCCATCGAGTCGGTGAGAGTATACGTGGCACTAAATATTAAAATAGGCGACTAAATATTAAAATTCTGACTCTCAGTATTACTTGAATGAATGAACTGAGACCTTTCTACATTTTATTTCATGATTCATTTAGTACTTGAAATTTTAGAACAAGAACTTTTCTCTGTAATAGGCCATTTTATTGTCTCATAATTCAGCATGGTATTCATAACAAATCAGCAGAAAGGATGCCTATATCTTTAATTAGTTATTCGAGTTATGCTTATTAGTAGAGAATTTATCTCTTTATTTTTCCTTCTGCTTTTTAATGGAATCATTTCCCGGCATCACTTCCAAAGAGAGATGACACTCATCTGTCCTTGCTCCTTTTTAAAATAACACTAATGAGCTGTCTATCCAGTGTCTCTATCCAGATAGAAATAAATACCTGATAAATATACCCAGCTTATGAATTTGCTGCTTTTCTCTCTCTTTCAGCTCCCCAGCCACATTTATTTCCATAATTAGAAATGTTATTAACATTGTTATTTGTTAACCTCTAACAGAGCAAAGTTGAAGCCTAGTTACAACCAAAGGCTAAGTGTGAAGAAAACTGTTTTTCATGGCCATAAACATAGCCAGTATTCCCATTTCAAAAAATATGTTGGAACCACTGTTTCTCCTTTCACTTCAGTTTAGTCGCTCAGTCGTGTCTGACTCTTGGCAACCCCATGGACTGCAGGACTCCAGGCAGTCCATCACTAACTCCAGTCCATCACTAACTCACGGGGCTTGCTTGCTCAAACTCATGTCCAGTAAGTTGGTGATGCCATCCAACCATCTCATCCTCTGTTGTCCCCTTCTCCTCCCGCCTTCGATCTTTCACAGCATCCAGGTCGTTTCCAAGGAGTCAGTTCTTTGCATTAGGTGGCCAAAGTATTGGAATTTCAGCTTCCACATCAATCCTATCAATAGAATGTTCAGGACTGATTTCCTTTAGGATGTACTGGTTTGATCTCCTTGCAGTCCAAGGCTCTTAAGAGTCTTCTCCAACACTGCAGTTCAAAAGCATCAATTCTTCAGCCCTCAGCCTTCTTTATAGTCCAACTCTCATATCCATACATGTCTGCTGGAAAAACCATAGCTTTGACTAGACAGACCTTTGTCAGAAAAGTAATGTCTCTGATTTTTAACATGCTGTCTAGGTTTGTCATAGCTTTTCTTCCAAGGAGCTAGCATCTTTTTATTTCATGGCTGTAGTCACCATCTGCAGTGATTTTAGAGCCCCCCAAAATAAAATGTTACTATTTCTACCGTTTCCCCATCTATTTGTCATGAAGTGATGGGACCAGATGCCATGATCTTCGTTTTTTATATGTTGAGTTTTAAGCCAGCTTTTTCACTATCTTCTTTCATTCTTATCAAGAGGCTCTTTAGTTCTTTTTCCCTTTCTACCATAAAAGTGGTGTCATCTACGTATCTAAGGTTTTTGATATTTCTCCTGGCAGTCTTGATTCCAGATTGTGCTTCATCCAGCCTGGCATTTCACATGATGTACTCTGCATATAAGTTAAATAAGCAGGGTGACAATATACAGCCTTGACTGATGAACTCCTTTCCCAATTTGGAACCAGTCTGTTGTTCCATGTCTGGTTCTAACTGTTGCTTCTTGACCTGCATGCAGATTTCTCAGGAGGCAGGTAAGGTGGTCTGGTATTCCCATCTCTTGAAGAATTTTCCACAGTTTGTGGTGGAAACAGCCACACAGTCAAAGGCTTTGGCATAGTCAATAAAACAGAAGTAGATGTTTTTCTGGAACTTTCTTGCTTTTTCTATAATCTAACAGATGTTGACAGTTTGATCTCTGGTTCCTCTGCCTTTTCTAAATCCAGCTTGAACATCTGGAAGTTCACAGTTCACGTACTGTTGAAGTCTGGCTTAGAGAATTTTGAGCATTACTTTGCTAGCGTGTGAGATGAGTGCAGTTGTGCAGTAGTTTGGACATTCTTTGGGATTGGAATGAAAACTGACCTTTTCCAGTCCTGTGGCCGCTGCTGAGTTTTCCAAATTTTTGGCATATTGAGTGCAGCACTTTAACAGCATCATCTTTTAGGATTTGAAATAGCTCAGCTGGAATTCCATCACCTCCACTAGCTTTGTAGTGATGCTTCCTAAGGCCCATTTGACTTCACATTCCAGGATGTCTGCCTCTAGGTGAGTGATCACACCATTGTGGTTATCTGGGTCATTAAGATCTTTTTTGTATAGTTCTTCTGTGTATTCTGGCCACCTCTTCTTAATCTCTTCTGCTTCTGTCGGGTCCATTACCATTTCTGTCCTTTATTGTGCCCATCGTTGCATGAAATGTTACCTTGGTATCTCTGATTTTCTCGAAGAGATCTCTAGTCTTTCCCATTCTATTGTTTTTCCTCTGTTTCTTTCCATTGATCACTGAGGAAGGCTTTCTTATCTCTCCTTGCTATTCTTTGGAACTCTGCATTCAGATGGGTGTATCTTCCCTTTTCTCTCCTTTAGCTTATCTTCTTTTCTCAGCTATTTGTAAGGCACCCTCAGACAACCATTTTGCCTTTTTGCATTTCTTTTTCTTGGGGATTGTCTTGATCACTGCCTCCTGTACAACGTCATGAACCTCCGTCCATAGTTCTTCAGGCACTCTATCAGATCTAATTCCTTGAGTCTGTCACTTCCACTGTATAATCAAAAAGGATTTGATTTAGGTCATACCTGAATGGTCTAGTGGTTTTCCCTACTTTCATCAACTTACGTCTGAATTTTGCAGTAAGGAGTTCATGATCTGAGTCACAGTCAGCTCCCGGTCTTGTTTTTGCTGACTGTATAGACCTTCTCCATCTTTGGGTGCAAAGAATATAATCAGTTTTATGTTAGTATTGACCATCTGGTGATGTCCATGTGTAGAGTCTTCTCTTGCGTTGTTGGAAGTTCTAAGCTTCCCCTTTATGTGTTTTTCTCCTTTATATGTTTTATGTTTCTCCTTTGTTTTATGTTATATGTTTCTTCTTTTTATGTTTTATGTGTTTCTCCTTTTTGTTTTCTTTTTTTATACCACAGAGTATAGAGAACAATATACAGACACCCATGTTCCTGAAGCCCCTTAAGAAATGAAACAGTGAAGGCACAATTGAAGCCCCCGTGTCCTCCCACTTGAATTACCCATGGCAACCCCAGTGAACTAAGCACTCTCTTGACTTTTTCATTCCCTTAAATTTCTTTGTTCTTAATCTTTTATCATAAATGTCTGTATTCCCAAACAATATGTTTTTAAACTTTTTGTAAGTGAAGTAATGTATGTTTCTTGAAACTTGCTGCTTTCTTCTGTATGTCTGGGTCAGGGCAGTACTTTGCTGTATTCTGTTGGATGAATGTTGTGCAGTGCATTGACCCCTTCTGAGACCAGCCTCTCTGTGCTGCTCTCCAGGTGGTGGTGCCTCCCAAAGAGCTCGTTTTAGCCGGCAAGGATGCAGCAGCAGAGTATGACGAGTTGGCAGAACCCCAGGACTTTCAGGACGATCCTGAGTAAGTGATCTTTGTGTGACTCGCCTCCGACCCACCCACCCACATACCACAGTTGGCTGGTTTACAGGAGGCCCACTGATAGATCTCAGTTTTCTTACCTGAATTTAAGTAATATTTTCTTCCTATTTATTACTATTAACTGATATATATGAAGATATATTACTGAAATGAAAGTGAAAGTTGCTCAGTCGTGTCCAACCCTTTGTGACCCCATGGACTATAGAGTCCATGGAATTCTCCAGGCCAGAATACTAGAGTCGGTAGCCTTTCCCTTCTCCAGGGGATCTTCCCAACCCAGGGATCGAACTCAGGTCTCCCACATTGCAGGTGGATTCTTTACCAGCTGAGCCACAAGGAAGCCCATTTTTATATGATATATTAAATCATATATATGAAGAAGAAAATAAAATCTCACCACCAGAGATAAACACCAGTAACATTTCCATAATTAGGATCATTCTGTAAGCACAGTTTTTTTAACCTGTGTTTCCCATGGTAAAAAATTTTCAGGTGTGTGTTTTTTAATGGTTGTGTACAGGGTACAGTACTCTGTCCCCAGAGATTTATCGTTAGATTTGTCGACTTGCCCACCACCTTTCCCTCTGAGTGAGTAATAGATTTTATTCTTTCATACCTAATACTTCTCAGTTATTAACTGAGAAGTAAAAGCGAAACCTTTCCCAGATGAGGAATACTTTGGTTAGCTTTCAGTCTAAAAAACAGAAATCACATCTGTTATTTGAACAGAGAAAATTTAATATGAAGACTTAACTGGGTAACTTTAAAAGTTAAAAAGAAATCTGAAATATCCCAGAGATGGCAATTCAGTGAAGCATTTACCATCCCTAGGGCTAAGAGGATAAAGAGAAATGGTTAAAATGATTAGAATTTAGAAGCTTGAAGGAAGGAGGAGTCCCGTGGAGCTGCAGCTCAGACCTCTGGGAAATGGGGGAGGGAGGGGACACTGCCTGACTAGTGCTGGCATGGCAGGCTGGCAGAGGAGGAGTGGCGTGCTGAAGCTGGTTATGCAGTTGGAAAACTGCACCTGGAGATGCCACTTCCTGAGTGAAGATGCATCGCTGGAGTGCTGCCCAATGGAGCTGCACAGAGATAGGAGGCTCCCCTGGAGGAGCAGCCCTTCTTCCCACAGGCTACTGGTCTCTGTTAGAGCCCCTGAAGGGAGCCTGACGGGGAGCCAGCCTAAAAAGCAGGAGTGTGGTTAGCAGAATCCTGTGTCACAAAGCAAGATACAGAAAGTGGGCTTAGGGAATTCCCGGGCAGTCCAGTGGTTAAGACTGCACACCTCCACTTCAGAGGGCCCAGGTTCCATCCCTGTTCGGGGAACTAAGATCCCACAAGGTGTGTGGTGCAGCCAAGAAAATAAGAAAACAAAGAATGTGCTTTGAGCTGAAAAGCAATAGCATTTAGTACACTAGTATAGGGCATATTTAAGGCTTTTTAACAAAATGATTAAAAGCTTCCTCACTACTGGAGAGAACAAATATAATAACATGGGCCAAATTAGAAAAACCAAGTGACTGCAAAGATGAGGTTAGTACAGTGATTGCAACACTTGGGTTAACTTCAGAAAGCACCAGGTTGGGTGTTTAAAATTTTTTTTTTTTAAATTCCATATAGAGTACCAATCCTCACAGCTTATCTTCAGCAGGTCTAGGTAGGCACCAAGAATCTGAATTTTTTTTTTTTTTCTTTTTTTTTTCTTTGGCGCACCGTTCCTGGAAGTACTGCAATACCAGGTCGATGCGTGGAGTGGACGGAGCAAGCTCCTATTCCAACTCCTAATCCCAAAAATCCATTTAATATATTGTCCTCGGACAGAGGACGTATCAGATATTAAACTGATAAGAACAGATACTACACTTGATCAGTGGTTGCCTGGGAAATTAAGGCTAGAAAGAATTTTAACTATTTTTAATTGAATTTTTTAAATGAATCTAATATAAATAAAAGATTTAGTTGGTTCAAAATGGTTGTGCTAGTATAATGCTTAATTATATTTCACATTATTGTACTTTTTAGGACTTCCAGATGTCTGGAAATTAATAGTACATAATAGTGGATAATATGTAAATGTTTAGTTTCATTTACTTTTCTTAGAGTAGTTGAGTATCATTTGGATAGTAGATCAAGTTCTGTTTATTTCATTGTTTTTTACTTTTGAAGCTAAACTGTTTAAACACAAACTTCAAGTGCATATCAAAAAACTGAGATGGAAACTTGAACTAGAGATTTTTTTCTCTTCTAAAAATTCCTAATTCACAGAGGCTATTTACAAGACACACTGATTTATGATATTCTAGAAATTGTTCAAAACTCTGAGTTAGCATTAGTCTGTATCCTGTAGAAATATTACCACATGTTTATAAAAGTTAATGTGAAGATACGTTTGTAACAGGAAATCGGTGTAAACAAATTATGGTTGCTATGCACCCATTAAGTAAAATGGAGGAGATCTATGTGCACCAATATGGACAGGTGTTTGTGATAAACAGTGGGGAAGAAACTTGTCACAGAATAGTCTGTCCCTTTTGTCTTGGTTAAAAAAGCATAGAAGAGTAAGTGCGTGGAAAAATACGTAGTAGGTTAAGAGCCAAACTGTTGACAGTTTTTCTCTGTGTACTGAAGAAGAAAATAAGAAGAGAGATTCACTTTTTCATATCTTAAGTTTTATGACTGTATTTTACTTTTGTAATAAAATAAGGAGATCGGCATTTTGCTGAAGAAACTCTTCATTGTTGACAAACGGGATTCTGGTCATATTTTGTCGTCGGAGATTTCCTGTGGGCCATAAAATGACTGTGAGTCTAACTGGCTTGGCTGACCTGTGACCTGCCTAATCTGTGCTTATTTCCTTTCATAGCATTATAGCCTTCAGAAAGGCCAACAAAGTGGGTATTTTCATCAAAGTGACCCCACAACGTGAGGAGGGCGAAGTGACCGTGTGCTTTAAGATGAAGCATGATTTTAAAAACCTGGCCACTCCCATCCGCCCCATCGAAGAAACTGACCAAGGCACAGAAGTCATCTGGCTCACCCAGCATGTGGAACTCAGCTTGGGCCCGCTTCTTCCTTAAAATGTTCCACTGGCGGGCAGATCCCCAAGGACAGTATCACCACGAACCTGCGTTAAAATGTGGAAGCCGCTGCTTCGTTAGACCTTGTTTATAATGATGTACCATGCACTACTGAGTCCTGTTCCTAGGAGGGTGGGCGTGTAGGCAAGGCGTTAGGAACACAGCGACTGCTGTACCTCTGGCTCTCTCCTCTGTTCACACCCGTAAGTCTGTGTCTCCCTCACTGAACCCTGCACGTTGACTCACAACAGCATAGTTCCATCTCAAGAAAGGATGTGGCTGTTCCTTGGAGTGGCATTCAATTGACCACTTGAGAAACTCCATCCTATCTCCCAACCTGATCTCATAAAGGATCAGTCTCACAGATGAAAACGTAAAATAACCAAAAGTTAGACCTGCTATTGATGACCTGGCACTGGTCTCAGTGTTGTACCAACTGCTTTTTGCATTCCACTGGATATACTCTAGCACTCTAAATATATATCCCTTCCCTTGCCTCCTGGCTTCCATCCATTTGACAGGAAAATAGAATTGTCACGTTGTCTTTAGTTTTGCGATGATTGGAAGGACCTGTGAAATAGTTAAGGCACCTTCATTTGACCTCTTTAAGTGAATGTAGGATACTTATGTATTAGTTGCTTTAAAAATCTTTTTCCCAGCAGAATATGGAACTTTTTCTCTTAGGGAAAATTTGAGAAGGAAGCAATTGCATGTCATGTCACTGGGGTGGCAAATTCTATTCATTTTAACTGTTGCCACAATATCCAGGGATTGATGCTGCCACAGGGAGGCATGCTTTATATGTCTTACTCCATACCCCTTCTCCTCTCTGCCTCTTTAACTCAGTAAGTTGTTGAGTATTTGGGACCCGGAAAGAGCCCAAAGAAAACTTGGTGGGCAAGTTCACTTCTGGAATGCAGAAAATATCTTAAAGGTTAGATTTTTATCATGATCTGAGCTAATGTTCTTTCCAGTGATTGAAGAGGAAAGTAACATTTGTAATCTCTTGAATCCAAAACTGGATATTAAGAAAAAACCTTCCTCCTTCCTGAGTTTATGACTTTTATCGTAGGTTTGTCAAATAAGACCATTTTGATCATAAACCATAAAATAGTTCAACAAGCAGTCCAGAATACTTGCCTAACAACACACATGCTGTTTTCACTTGGTATCCTGGAGTTGGCTTGCCAACCTTAGTTTCTGTGATGTTTTCTAAAATGAGACTTGACAAAGTAGACCACCAGCTGCACCATGTTTCCATAAATGTATTGTTAGCAAGTGGCCAACAGACTTTTGGGGGAAAGAAATTTCCTGTTTATACCCTGGTTTTGTTTCTAAGTTCAAGCCTTTAGTTTAAAAAAAATGTATATAGCAATTTAAAATATAGGACACAGTAACTTTTCAGCTCCCCTTGGAAAGTAGAAATATTTAGGAAACCTTTGAAAGACACTAAATAGTACTCTTAAGATCAAACCAATATTATGAAACAATATTCCACAGAGTAATATATATGCTGCAGTGTAAGAAAAAAAGAACTCATATCTCTAATATTATGACAGTAGTAAGGCTTAGTCTCTTAGGAGTTGGGGCAGCGTGTTGTATGATGACAAATTTGCAAACTGTAGAAATAGTTCAAGTTTTTGTGACTGTACAAAGCGTCAAATTAATTTCTATTTCACTGCCCGCTACAGCCTGCCGTGACGCCAGTGCCGCATATTTGCCAGTGGAGGAGATAAGCCTCAAGGTAGAGAATAACGTCCTGTGTTTACACGTTTGCACAGACTACACACTGTTAGGCATTTATGGCATATAGCTGGTGTTTGTTCCCAGAAATAACTGTTGAAGTAACGGGTCTCATCACCCCCATGTGACACAGAAACACAAAAACACTTTTGATCATAGAATTGTTTCCTCAGAAGCTAAATTAGCTTGCAGAATAACAGAGCTCTTGATTTACTGTTTGCTCGAGATAGTTTTCACTACAGGCTGGTAATTCTGTGTGTTAGGAGAAATGGTTCAATATCTGCAGCTGGTGAATTTGGACTTTTATTTGTTCATTTTTTATATTAGATCAGGTGCAAGATTTTTAAAGTATGGTGAGTGTGTACCACTGCAAGCAAATTAGATGTCATTAGCACTAGAAACTGCAATTTGGGGAACTTAATCTGAATTTGTGATTTGATTGGCCCACTAGAGTTTTCTTTTGTTCAGACTGTTTATAGACTTAATGAGCTAAATGTCACGCATATTTGTAAAGAAATAGACTTTTTGGTCCATTTTGGGAATGAGAGGCACTCCTTGGTCTTTATGAATGACAGGTTACTATTTTGCCTTATTGCTTAACTTCATGTAGTGAAATAAAGCAGACAAAGCTTGAATGTGTCTTGTTTGGTTTCATGATGGCTGACTGGAGTAGCCAGTGCTTGGGGAGGGTGGAGTCTGCAGTTAGCCTGAGAGTCAGTGGGGCATGCTCCCTTCTCATTTCTTAAAATGAACTAAGGTAAAACCTCAACTTAGTTCACTGTAACATTATATAGGTAGATGTTGCTTGAGCTCCCTATCCCAGAACTGTTGTGTAAATGTTACATTGTTAGGACTCTACCAACTTTTCTCCTGGATCATTGCTTGCAAAGATACCTTTTAAATGTACAAGTAGCCACTCATCCACTTTCATTTGTACTCAGCTTTTCCCTCCTCTTATTGTAGTGAATTGTTCATGTTCCTCTTATCTAAAGCCAGTGCCACCACTTACTGTGCTCAGTCTCACCTTCTTACCTATTCAAGGAATGCACTTCAGCAGTTTCTCCCCCTCCCTCTCTTGCATCATTTCCATTGGCATGCTGTGATTTATCTTAAAAAATTAATCTAACACCCCTCTTCAACCACCACTCCATTTTTCTATTCCCTTTTCAGCAAAGCTGCCAGCTTTACCTTCTAATTCCTCCTCCCATTTTCATCTGAACCCATTCCACTTAGGCTGCCACCACCACCACATCACCAAAGCAGTCCTTGTGAAGGTCCCCAGCAGTCCACACCGTTAAATACAATGGTCAGTTGTCAGTTCTTACCTCTTTAGTGCGTGGGTAGCATCTACCAGCGGATGCCTCCCTGCTTGAAAGAATTAGTTCTCTTGGTTTCTGGAACACAGCTCTCCCGGTTTTCCTTGTGCCCTTCTGGCAGCGTTGCTTCTGTGCCCTTTGCTAGTTGTGGCCCATCTTCCTAACCTTGGAGCATACGCCAGGTCTTATTTCTATACTCACTGTGAGTGACCTCACCCATTTTCCAAGCCATTCCCAATTTACGTACCAGCCCTGGCCCGTGAAAGTCCAGAACCACAGTCTGGGTGTTCTGTTGCCGCATCTGCCTCTCCAGCACATTCATCCCTAACTAGATGTCTTCCAGTAGGTGGCTCAGTAGTAAAGAATCTGCCTGCAAGGCAGGAGACACCGATTCAATCCCTGGGTGGGGAAGATCCCCTGGAGGAAGAAATGGCAACCCCCACCAGTATTCTTGCCAGGAAAATCCCATGGACAGAGGAGACTGGCAAGCTGCCGTCCATGGGGTCACAAAGAGTCAGACATGACTGAAGCGAATGATCGGGTGGCAGTTGTGTACCTTCAGTTGCTCACATCATCACACATCACCAGTGACTCCTCTTACATGCCACACCTGGTAAGTCAGCAAGAACCCCTTTCAGTTCTGTCTTCAAACTGTGACCACTCCGCAGCCTCTCCAGTGTTACTATTCTGGGCTAAGTCAGAGTCATCCACATAGACCCCTAGATGATTAATCCGGTAAGGTCTAAATTGATCTTGAAGCCATCCTGGTCCCTGCCCCACTCTTTAGTCAGTTCTCAGCATAGCAGCCAGAATCATTTTGCTGCTTAAAATCCTTAGGCTTCTTAGCTTGCTCAAGAGCAAAACAAAGTCCTTACAATAACTTAGGAGGACCTATAGGAACTGAACCCCACTGCCTCCCACTACTTCCCTGAATTCATCAAGTACATCCCTGTGTTCACTGCATCCCAGCCACAGGGGTCTCCTGTTCCTGAGTCACCCCAGGAGGCACCCTCTCAGGGTCTTTGCACTGGCTATTCCCTCTGCCTGGAGAACTCTTCTAGACTTCTGTACGACCCAAACCCCCACCAGTCAGATCTATGTTTAATTGCTTCCTCCTTAGGCTTTCTATGACCTCTCTAGGTAATCATGTAAACTGCCCTCTGCTAATAGACACATATCCACCTTCTTTGCTGCTTTTTTCCCCAGTAGCACTAATCACCATCCAGCAGTATATACTACTTTATTGATTCATTGTACTAGAATATAAGCTCCATAGTGTTTCTTTTTTTTTAACTGATCTGCAGAGCATAGAGCTGCTGCTGCTGCTTCGCTTCAGTCGTGTCCGACTCTGTGTGACCCCATACATGGCAGCCCACCAGGCTCCCCTGTCCCTGGGATTCTCCAGGCAAGAACACTGGAGTGGGTTGCCGTGAAAAGTGAAAGTGAAGTCGCTCGGTCGTGTCCGACTCTTAGCGACCCCATGGACTGCAGCCTACCAGGCTGCTCCATCCGTGGGATTGTCCAGGCAAGAGTACTGGAGTGGGGTGCCATTGCCTTCTCCGAGAGCATAGAGCAATGCCTGGCAAGTAGCAGGCAACTAGTATTTGTTAAATAATACCATCTGCCTTTTTCTTGTTTACATAGCTGTTGACCTTTTATCTTTAAAATGTATATATAATATGTATCTTTTATAGATATATAATATGTATCATACATATATGCTTTTTTTGGTCATAAGCCAAATATCTTACTTGCTTTGACCTCTCTTGTGCTGGTGTCACCTCTGCCTAGGATACTTTTTCCTCTCTGTGCCTTCTCCAGAGTTAATTTCCTGCTCTCACCTCTCTCTCCATCCCATTTAGATGTGGTCTTAATCTTTAGCACCTAACCTTTCCAGGGCATTTGCCGCTTCCTAATACTGGGTTTTGTATGTGTATCGCTCCTTTGCTGTATTGTACACCCCTACAGAGCCAAATCCAGGCCCTTTTGTAATGTTTCTTCCACTGGATTGACCAAAAAGTTTGTTAGGCTTTTCCCATAAATTGTTAAGGAAAAACTCAAACGAACTTTTGAACCAACCCAGTATATTCCAGTCAAAGGGTAGACTGGAGTAAATTAAAAAACTCAAGAGCTAAATCACTTGCTCAATTGCAATATGGTTGATACTTGAGTAGTGCACAGTGCAGGGGTTAAGAACAGTGCCACTGGGGTAAAACCTGTGTGTAAGTTTATAGTTGGGCTCTGTATCCATGGATTAAACCAAGTTGCAGATTGTGTAGTACTGTAGTATGTTTATTGGACAGGGGGCAGGGAGTGTGTATGAGTGGACCCATGCAGTTCCAACCTGTGTTGTTCAAGGGTCAACCTTTATCTATCCCCAGGGACATCTATAGTGAAATTTATTTTACAGTATAAACTGTCTACACAAGACAGTGAAGCAAAAGTAACATTAAATAACATGGACTCAAACAGTCAAAAAGTTGTTTCATTTTCATGCCCTGCTCCCCTCCCCACCCATCTTTCTGTTACATCAAAGGTAAAGTATCAGTTCTTTTATGTAACACACACACACACACACACACATACATATATATATATTATTGTATTTATTCATGGCTGTTCTGAGTCTTGATTGGTGCTCCAGGGCTTTCTCTAGTTTTGGAGAGTGGGGGCTACTCTTTGTTGAGGTCCCTAGAGCACACAGATTTCAGGAGTTGTGGCACACAGCTCCACAGCATGTGGAATCTTCCGGGACGAGGGATGGAACCCATGTTCTCTACATTGGCTTGCAGATTCTTATCCACTGGGCCCCCTGGGAAGTCCTATGTAACACTTAAAAAACAACAACAACAACAAAAAAAAACGGGCTTCTGGCTCAGCCTTTGGCAGACAACAGTAGCTTACTGAAAAGTACTGTTTCGTTTTCATTTTATCTGTTCTTAAGGCTACATCTACACACGTGATACGATTTAACATTACCAAAGTGATTTTAAAAGTGTTCCTCTTAAAATATATTAAGTAAAAGGAGACTCAGAAGTTCCTCTTATGCCTGTGATGTAGATATCTGGAAAGGGTATCACCCTGACTCAAACAGAAAACTGGATAGATGACAAAATCATGCATTTTATTGGGTCTGTCAGATGGCCGATGTGGCACGGCAATCAACTAGCCTTAATTTCAAGGATGGACAAACCCCTCCAAGGAGACAGGATGTAGACTTGCTCACCTGTAGCAGAGCATGGGAGAAGTGTTGACCACCATATACGCAGATAAGAGAAAATCGACTAAAATATTAAAGAATTGCTAAAGACCAAACTGAAGCTAAGATGATAGTATAAAACCCCTGGGAGCCTGATATAGAGGGACCATGGATGCATGGACCAGCTCTTTCCAAAAACTCTACCCCATGTTCGTGAGGAAGACTTGGGAGGAGTAGGGGTGCTGGACCTCTGTAGAGCCTCCCTGGGTTTGGAGACGTGCAAAGGAAGGAGGCATAGCAAAGTCGTGAAACCTTGCTTCTCCCTGCCTAGGTCCTTACCTCAGTAAGAGCAAAAAGGCCTAAGCCACTGGGGAGAAAGGGGAGCAGAAAACCCTGTCTACATAGGGCACAGGTAAAGACTCATTGCTGCTGGGCCAAGGTAAGAAAAAAACCTCTGCTCTTGGAAGGGACAGGATTCAATCCTGAGCCCCAGGATTTTATACCAATACCATTAAAGGCCTCCTGCAAATGCAAGAGGGGCAGGAAACTCCCCCTTCAAGACCAACCACAGATACAAGTTGGGGTTTAGCTGCCACAGAACGGAGGGACAAGAATGCTGAGAAGAGACTCATTCCCAAGTCTGGGCACAAAGGACTTAAGACTGAGGCTGAATTAGAACAAAGAACCCTGACTTCTCTCTGACTACCAACCCAGCAAGCAGTTGCTGGGGGCATGGGCAAAGGGCATAGAGACCTGTCGTTATGGTGCAGGTATGCACAACAGCGGAAAGCTAAGGATGAACACTTGAGAAAAATTCTACAGTCCCAACCAAAAGACAAAATAACATTCACTTCGGTTCAGTCGCTCAGTTGTGTCCGACTCTTTGCGACCCCATGAATCGCAGCACGCCAGGCCTCCCTGTCCATCACCAACTCCCGGAGTTCACTCAGACTCATGTCCATCAAGTCAGTGATGCCATCCAGCCATCTCATCCTCTGTCATCCCCTTCTCCTCCTGCCCCTAATCCCTCCCAGCATCAGACTCTTTTCCAATGAGTCAACTCTTTGCATGAGGTGGCCAAAGTACTGGAGTTTCAGCTTTAGCATCATGCACCCAAAGAAATCCCAGGGCTGATCTCCTTCAGAATGGACTGGTTGGATCTCCTTGCAGTCCAAGGGACTCTCAAGAGTCTTCTCCAACACCACAGTTCAAAAGCATCAATTCTTCAGCACTCAGCCTTCTTCACAGTCCAACTCTCACATCCAGACATGACCAAAGGAAAAACCATAGCCTTGACTAGACGGACCTTTGTTGGCAAAGTAATGTCTCTGCTTTTGAATATGCTTTCTAGGTTGGTCATAACTTTCCTTCCAAGGAGTAAGCATCTTTTAATTTCATGGCTGCAGTCACCATCTGCAGTGACTTTGGAGCCCCCCAAAATAAAGTCTGACACTGTTTCCACTGTTTCTCCATCTATTTCCCACGAAGTGATGGGACCAGATGCCATGATCTTCGTTTTCTGAATGTTGAGCTTTAAGCCAACTTTTTCACTCTGCTCTTTCACTTTCATCAAGAGGCTTTTTAGTTCCTCTTCACTTTCTGCAATAAGGGTGGTGTCATCTGCATATCTGAAGTTATTGATATTTCTTCCGGCAATCCTGATTCCAGCTTGTGCTTCTTCCAGATCAGCATTTCTCATGATGTACTCTGCATATAAGTTAAATAAGCAGGATGACAATATACAGCCTTGACATACTCCTTTTCCTATCTGGAACCAGTCTGTTGTTCCATGTCCAGTTCTACCTGTTGCTTCCTGACCTGCATACAAATTTCTCAAGAGGCAGGTCAGGTGGTCTGGTATTCCCATCTCTTGAAGAATTTTCCACAGTTTATTGTGATTCACACAGTCAAAGGCTTTGGCATAGTCAATAAAGCAGAAATAGATGTTTTTCTGGAACTCTCTTACTTTTTCGATGATCCAGTGGATGTTGGCAATTTTATCTCTGGTTCCTCTGCCCCTGAACCAGCCTGAACATGAGGAAGTTCACAGTTCACATATTGCTGAAGTCTGGCTTGGAGAATTTTCAGCATTACTTTACTAGCATGTGAGATGAATGCAATTGTGTGGTAGTTTGAGCATTCTTTGGCATTGCCTTTCTTTGGGATTGGAATGAAAACTGACCTTTTCCAGTCCTGTGGCCACTGCCGAGTTTTCCAAATTTGCTGGCACATTGAGTGCAGCACTTTCACAGCATCATCTTTCAGGATTTGAACTAGCTCAACTGGAATTCCATCACCTCCACTAGTTTTGTTCGTAGTGATGCTTTCTAAGGCCCACTTGACTTCACATTCCAGGATGTCTGGCTCTAGGTTAGTGATCACATCATCGTGATTATCTGGGTCATGAAGATCTTTTTTGTACAGTTCTTCTGTGTATTCTTGCCACCTCTTCTTAATATGTTCGAAATCTGTGATACACTAAAGGCAAGCATAGCAACAACAAAGCGCAAACCTAGCCCAGTTCCTGCCTAGATTGACCAAACCCCAAACAAATGGCCTGACAGAATAAGAGACTTGATTATTTCCAGACATTAATACTATTGACTTCAGTCTCTACTGATATATAAGTAAAAACTGGCATTCAATAAAAAATTTGAGATACACAATCAAGAAAAAAACCAACCCATTTGTGATAGACAATAAGACTATATTCACATATGATCTAGATATTGGAACTGTTGGTCAGGGACTTAACTCTGATTAACATGTTGAAGATCTAGTTGAAAATTGGGATAATATACATGAGTAGACTTCAGCAAACAGAAACTATAAGAAAGGGACAAACTGAAATGAAAAGCACAAGATCAGAGATGAGGAATATCTTCTCTGGGCTCATCAGAACACCTTATCATACCTGAGGAAATAATCAGGAAACTCAGAAACAGGTCAACAGAAATTATCCAAACTGAAACTCCCAAAAAGAAAACAGTACTCAAGGTCTATGAAGAATAATAATATATAGTAGTTGTTCAGTTGTTCCTGACTCTTTGTGAGCCTATGGACTGTAGCCTGCCAGGCTCCTCTGTTCATGAAATTATCTGGCAAGAATACTGGAGGGGGTTATCATTCCCTTCTCCAGGGGATCTCTCCAATCTAGGGATTGAACCCGGGTCTCCTGCATTACAGGCAGATTCTTTACTGTCTGAGCTACCAGGGAAGCTCTCAAGGTCTATGGGATGATATCATATAGTCTAATACATCGTCGAAGTCCCAGATGGAGAAGAAACTGAGCAGAATATTTAAAGAAATAACTGTTAAGAATTTTCAAAATACAATGAGGGAAAACAAATCACAAATGTGTTAAGCTCAGATAAACCCAAGCACTTTCCTATACAGGAAAAAATAGACCATATGATCAAGCAATCCCAATCCACATGCAAAATGAAAACCTATGTCTATACAACAACCTGTATGTGAATGTTTATAATCCCTTTATTTGTTTTCACTGAAATCTGGATAACTCAAGTGTTCATTAATTGGCAAATGTGTGTGTGTTTTAACCCCAAATACATCCATACAGTGAAATTCTCAGCAATAAAATGGTACAAATTACTGGTATATGTAACAATGTGGATGAATTTCAAATACAGTATGCCAAGTTCAGTCGCTCAGTCATGTATGACTCTTTGCCACCCCATGACCCACAGCTCACCAGGCCTCCCTGTCCGGCACCAACTCCCGGAGCTCACTCAGACTCACATCCATTGAGTCGGTGATGCCATCCAACCATCTTGTCCTCTGCTGTCCCCTTCTCCTGCCCTCAATCTTTCCCAGTATCAGGGTCTTTTCAAATGAGTCAGCTCTTCACATCAAGTTGCCAAAGTATTGGAGTTTCAGCTTCAACATCAGTCCTTCCAGTGAACACCCAGGATTGATCTCCTTTAGGATGGACTGGTTGGATCTCCTTGCAGTCCAAGGGACTCTCAAGAGTCTTCTCCAACACCACAGTTCAAAAGCATCCATTCTTCTGCACTCAGCTTTCTTTATAGTCCAACTCTACATCCATACATGACTACTGGAAAACCACAGCCTTGACTAGAGGGACCTTTGTTGACAAAGTAATGTCTCTGCTTTTTAATACGCTGTCTAGGTTGGTCATAAATTTCCTTCCAAGGAGTTTAAAGTCTCTCAGTCGTGTCCAACTCTTTGCGACTCCATGGACTGTAGCCCACCAGGCTCGGTCCATGGAATTTTCCAGGCAAGAGTACTGGAATGGGTTGCCATTTCCTTCTCCAGGGGATCTTCCTGACCCGGGGATGGAACCCCGGTATCCTGCATTGCGAGGCAGATGCTTTACTGTCTGAGCCACAGGGAAGCCCTTCCAAGGAGTAAGGGTCTTTTAATTTCATGGCTGCAATCACCATCTGCAAGAGAAGTCAAACCCAAAAGGATAGTTGATCCAAAAATGATTTAACAATACATGTGTTGATCCATAAGGCTTTTCATTTAAGAAGTTGGAAAAAAGTACTGTTGTCTTTGGATTTGTGGCTTCACCAGTTTTTAGCTACACGATCAGAAGCAAGTTAATCTCTCTAAACCTCGGTTTCCTTCTGTAAACGAGGTACAGTCACACTTGCCTAGAGGGCAGTGATTGCCAGAAAAGTACAGGACATCCTCCTAAATTTCACTTTCAGAAAAACGAGTCATTATTTAGTGTAAGCATGTTTGGAACAAATTTATACTAAAATAACTTTCGTTGTTTATCTGAAATTCAAATTTTACTAGACGTTATGCATTTTTGCTAAATCTGGCCACCCTAAAGCGGACTTACTGTGGGAATTAAATGAGATAGTCACCGCAAGACGTTCCCATTTTTTAGCATAATGAGCGTTCATTGGTGTCGACGCTGCTTTGATTCCAGGCCCTCGTTCATTATAGTTCCTTTATTCTTTCACTCAGTTTTTAAATAAACCAGTTGAACTTGTGACTCTTCATTCCTGGCTGTCACCACTGGAAGGAAGTAACTGGAGGCCAATTATTAAGAAATTCCAAGCAAGCGATGCCATTACACAAGGTGTCGCCCTCAAGGGCGCGCAAGACGCGTAAATAAGACGTAGACGTGCCGAGAGGCAGCCGCGGGGCCTGACGGGATTGTGGCGGTCCTCTCCCAACTCGGAAGCTGCGGCTGCCTCCAGACGCTCTCAAGATGGCGACCTCTCTAGGTTCCAACACCTACAACAGGCAGAATTGGGAGGATGCGGTGAGTGAGCCTGCCGGAGGAGGACAGAAAGAGGCAGCGAAGTCAGGGCTCCAGCGGGCGGGCAGGGACGTGGCTGCGGTGCGGCCGAGGGAATTCCAAGAAGAAGCCAGCACCGCGGCCTAACTCGGCTACGGCTGAAGGCTGGAGGGAGGCCCTCCTGAGGGCTTGGATGGAGGGGGTTTAGCCAGGGTCTGGGACCAGCTCCCTTTCTGTGCCTACTCCCTCCACTCTTTTCGAGCGGGTCTTTACTCCCGCCGCCTCCCGGAAGTGCATACAGCGCCCCCTCCCGCGACCCGGCCCGTGCTGGACCACGGGTTCCCCCTGTTCCCCAGCCTCGCTCCTCGCCCCCTCCCCCGCGCCGCACGACAGTGGCTGAGACGGCAAGGCCTTTGGAGCTTGGCGTTCAACCAGCTTTCCCATTTTCACCAGGACTTCCCTATTCTGTGCCAGACGTGTCTTGGAGAAAACCCATATATCCGAATGGTGAGTGAGTGTAAAACGGGACCTACTGTATATGTTCTGTCAATATTGTGGTACTCGCACACTGTCGGTCATGTAGTTCTTTTAGCCACGAAGAAGTAATGATGCTTCTTTACTAACCCGAAGCGTAGGAAGAATTTGCAAAGGACTGTCATGCTCTCTCACTTTGGAACTCGGCGACGGTCTGTGATCTAGGAGTCATAATAATAGTTAATATCCATTGAACATTTACCTAGGAGTCAGATCTGTTAACCAGAGGCAAAGAAAGTTTATGTCTTTTCAATACAGCAAGTAAGGTGTGGAACTGGGATTTAAGTTCAGATATTCTGACTCCAGGGGCCTCAGCAAATTAGGAGAACCAGGACTGAACTCAAGTGCCTTTTAGCTTCCACACCTTATAATGTGTTGAGTGTAAGGTACTTTCTCTCCTTATAAATAAGAGTAAACTTAGCAGCAGTTTATAGTTAATAATTAGGGCTGTGTTGTGATCAATCTCGGAGGTATTGATTCACTATATACAGAGTACCATCACAGGATGAGTCTAGAGTAGTTACCTCTGACTAAACTTTGGAAAATGGACTGGTGGTGGCTGCATCCTCTGTGCTTTAGGGACTGTGGAAACCATTAGGAAATTGTTCTTGGAAGAAAACTTGGGAGCCAGAGGTGAATCTAAGAATTAGATCCATAAAATTCTTAAGAGGTCATAGTTTGTATGTGATTAGATTATATCCCAGCCCCTTCCTTGCCCTCCTCCCCAAAAAGGGTAGGGTCCCATTTCCCTCTCCCACCCCTTAAGATGCCAGGGATTTCCAGATACTTTTCTTGGAAACTGTGTAGAGAAGGAACAGGCATCAGCTTTTTTTCCCCGTGTCTGTAACTCCTCTATTTTTTCTATTTCAGACCAAAGAAAAGTATGGGAAGGAATGCAAAGTAAGTGTGTTAAAGAGTAATGATTTAGTTTTATTTTCCTTTTTTCTTTGACTCCCTGAGGTTTGAAGTCCTTTATAAAAGTGAGTGTGACACATGCATTCATGTATCATTTATGTACTCTTTGGCTGTTAACTATTTAGGGTAGGGGTAAGAAAATGAGCCATTTAACGCAGGGATTCTTAACTTGATGTCTTTGGTTGGTCTTTGAACCCCCTGGGATTGCATATACCAAATGTTCTGTGATTATCAGTTCAGTTCAGTTCAGTCGCTCAGTCGTGTCTGACTCTTTGCGACCCCATGAATTGCAGCACACCAGGCCTCCCTGTCCATCACCAACTCCCAGAGTTCACCCAGACTCTCGTCCATCGAGTCAGTGATGCCATCCAGCCATCTCATCCTCTGTGATTATGCCTATGAACATTTTTAAGCTGAGGGGGAAGGTCATAGATATAAGATTCTTAAAGAAGTATAGGACACTCCCTACTTACCCCATAAAAGATTAAGAATTACATTGTTAATGCTGGTGACCTCTAGAGTGGGAGGACTTTGATTTTTGAGTTTTTAAACTACTGAAGAAGAGTGTTGTAAAGGATTGAAACATCAGATCCTGTTTAGACTAGATGATTGCTAAGATCTCCTCTAAACCCTAGATTTGGGGATCCTTTCTTTGAATCTCCTGATGTTACTAAATCTCCTGGATTAATTGTCCAGATCAGGACCGTTAACACTCTGTGGCTTTATCTTGTGTTCCAGATCTGTGCCAGGCCATTCACAGTGTTTCGCTGGTGCCCTGGGGTCCGCATGCGTTTCAAGAAGACTGAAGTGTGCCAGACCTGCAGTAAATTGAAGAATGTCTGTCAGACCTGCCTCTTAGACCTAGAATATGGTATGTTTGACTTGTCCCATAGTTCTGAAAGTGTGCAGCTGCTCTAAACAACAGAGCGGTCTTCCTGTCTCCCTCTTCTCACCCTGTCTCTCTTTCTGACCCACTTTGAAATTTCTGTTGTGCTCTGCTTTTCCCAAGAAGAAAAGAACCATACTAGGTTATTCTAGAGTTCTGAACAACAATAGTGATTTTAAGAAAGGTTGGTAATTAATCAACACAACTATACTAAATACTATTTATACAGAAGGGAGGTTTAAGGCCTTCTGTATACCTTTATAGCCAAGGTAAGTTAGAGACATTGTTGCTATGACAGGTAATTTCTTTGCCTTAGACTCCTGTCTAGATCCAGAACATTTCTTCCACAATCCCTACCAAAGTTCAGGCTAATTGTGCTTTGGGTTTTTGATTCAACTATGTTGTTAGGACTGAGATACGCTGTATTGCTACTGTTTCAAAGTAACTTCTTTCGGCAGTGACTTTTTAACTGCAGGTGACTTTTTGTTTTTCAGAAAAACATCCTTTCAGCAAGTTTCTGCTATACAATAAAATGAAAAAGGAAAATCTGAGTTTATTTATGTTAAGTTCAGAAAGTTAACTCTGCTAATCAGAGTCCTGGTCACATACCGTTTAATATTATTTGTATGTTTGTTAAGGGAGTGTTCTAGTTCTGCAGTACAGTGATCCTTACATGATTATGACTATTCAGAGGATCTGCAGGACAGGACTAAAAATAATACAGTTTTTACATTTGTTTTAAATCATGATATAGTAAAAGCTAGATGCGTTATTAATTGCAGGTCAAATCTGACTACAGTAAGAGCTTGTTCATCTAAAATATTTAAACATTCATTTCATGAAAACTTAGGAATTTGGATAATTTCTTAGAATGCTCTGTAGTAGTATTAGCTTGACAGTGCTACAGATTCTGAATTAAAATAAAGCTTCTATTACCAAATAAAGTGGAGAAAGGAAGAATGATGTTATATTATTCTGTCTACGTACTCAGTTTGGATATGGTTTAAAATGTATCTTGAGTTTTTTCTTCCTTTCCTTTGTTCTAGGTCTGCCCATCCAGGTTCGTGATGCAGGATTGTCTTTTAAGGATGACATGCCAAAGTCCGACGTCAACAAAGAGTACTACACACAAAATATGGAGAGAGAGGTGTGCTGTCACTTGCCTGATATAGTTTTATATTTGATGAAAGAATCCTAGGGGATTGACATAGTCTGTGTAATTTACCTTCGGAATGTGTCATTCCTCTGTAGATTTCCAACTCTGATGGAACGCGGCCAGTTGGCATGTTGGGGAAAGCCACATCCACCAGTGACATGCTGCTCAAACTGGCCCGGACCACACCCTACTACAAAAGGAATCGACCGCACATTTGCTCCTTCTGGGTGAAAGGAGAATGTAAGAGAGGAGAGGAGTGTCCATACAGGCAAGAGCTGAAGTGCTTTTTCAGTGTTTGCTTTCAGATGACTAGTTATCTATGAAGGGGAAAGTGCTAGACTAAACTATTTATGCTTCAAAATGTTAAAGTTTATTCAGCTAGTGTCATGTATCTTATATCTTAGGAGCAGAGATTGAATTGTTGTTTTTACGTGTAATGGAACCTTTACCTATAAGCAAGCCTTGGGAGACTAAATTGCTCTGCCATAAAATATCAGTGTTGACCTCAGGTTCCTACCTACGATGTCAGTCTTGGCTCTCATGGTACGACTGGCTTGAAGCTCAGTGTATAGTTGAAATCAGATTAAAGCCAGACTTCTAAAATGTGAGTATGTTTGAGTCAAGACTGCCAGTCATCTGGATTAGGAGTTTTTACCTTGGAGTTGGTAAACCCCACCCCGACAAAAAATTAGCTCTCCCTGTTTCTGGGGTTGGGTCCATAGATTAATCAAGGTCTTGAGTGGAATGCAAGACCTCAGATACATTAAGAACCGTTGCCCTAGAGAGGGGTAACCGTGTTGTGGTTACCTTTGGTTTTGAAGTGAATTGTGCGAGAAGCATTTCTTTCACATTTATTTATTTGTTGCTTGCTCTGGGTCCTTGTCGCTGTGTGTGAACTTTTCTCTGCTTGGAGTGAGTGGAGGCTGCTCTTTGTTATGGTGCACAGGCTTCTCATTGTGGTGGCTTCTCTTGTTGCAGAGCACAGGCTTTGGTATTTGGGCTGCAGTAGTTGTGACACAGGCTCATTAATTGTGGCTCATGGGCCCTGGAACATGCGAGCTCCAGTAGTTGTGGTGCACCAGCTTAGCTGCTGCACGGCATGTGAAGTCTGAACCTGTGTCCCCTACATTGGCAGGCAGACTCCCATCCACTGTACCACCAGAGAAGCCCAAAAAGCATTTGTTTATAAGGAAACTTCCACCCTATGGCCATTTAAGTGACTTTTAGGAGGCTAGCACATCCTTGTGTGATACAGTAAGTTCCTTGATATTAGCTCTGTTTTAATAATTATGTTTTGGTATGGCCATGGTATCTGGTTCAAAAAACATTTCAGGGGTCTTTATATAGCTGCTGTTGTTTGATACCTGTAAAATTTTTTCCTTTGTTTCACCTTTATGCATTGTTCTTTCTTGAACCATAGACATGAAAAACCAACAGATCCAGATGACCCCCTTGCTGATCAGAACATTAAAGACCGATATTATGGAATCAATGACCCTGTGGCAGATAAACTCTTGAAGCGGGCTTCAACAATGCCACGTCTAGACCCACCAGAGGACAAGACTATCACCACACTGTATGTTGGTGGTCTGGGCGATACCATTACTGAGACCGATCTAAGGTTTGTGAGTATAATTTTATGAGTTATCTTTACTTTCACCTGCCCTGGAATAATATTTTTTGGCAAAAACTTGAGAAAACATGATAATTCTGTACTGAGTACATTTTTTTTAGTTGCTCTATAGTATCGTACTGACTGGAATTTTTATAAAGTTCTTTATGATGACAGATAATAGTCTTCAACAGTGCTTATTCCATGCTTGCTTAGGATAATAATTACATGAGATTCTATTTGACCTAATAACCATTAGAATTTCTAAAGATGGCACATAACCAAGAATGATTAATTACACAGAAGAAAGAGAGATTTGCAGTTATAAAAAAATAGATGATTTAACTTGTTGATTTTTTTTAAAGAGATTGGTATTTGGTAATTTTGTGTTATTCTTGTATTTTGCTTGGCTAGATAAGACATCTGGGCAGATAGTGGTGGAAATTACTTCTTGCAAAGATCATGGAGAAGAAACTCTTCCAGGTGTAGAACCTGCCCTTGTTAGCCTATCTACATTAAACTAAGTGAGCTAGACAGTTCCCCAGGGATGGCAGACTTTCTTCCACCGCCTCTTTCTCTTCTTTTTTGTAACCTTATGACATTTTTTATTTAAACATTCTTGGCTCATCAGCCCTGGGCACAATACTTTGCTAACCTCTTATCTAGGATTTAACATCCTTAGGGAACCTACTGGAGCCCCCTTTCCTCCATAGGAAAAGCCCTGAGATGTTTGATAGCCTTTACTCATTTTTTTTCTTTCCCTTCTTCAGTACACAGTGCCCACAGTAGGGGCAACCACAGTAGGCATAGGGGAGACCACCTACAGGTAATTAGGCAGATCACCGTGAGGCCACTTGCCTCATGGTGAATCAGTGAAAGAGTATTAACTCTTTTTTCTTTTTTATTAAATCCATATTCAGCCTCCTGGGAATGTCTGTGTTGTCAGCTCTCGTTTTTCTCTACCTGTATCCCTTCAGGAATCACTTCTATCAGTTTGGAGAGATCCGGACCATCACTGTTGTACAAAGACAGCAGTGTGCTTTCATCCAGTTTGCTACAAGGCAGGCTGCAGAAGTGGCTGCCGAGAAGTCCTTTAATAAGTTGATTGTCAATGGCCGCAGGCTCAACGTGAAATGGGGAAGGTGAGCGTGAGACTGTATTAAAATAGCATTGGGACTTCCCTGGCCAGCCAGTGGTTAAGACTCTGTGCTTCCACTGCAGGTGGTGTGGGTTCGATCCCTGGTCAGGGAACTAAGATCCCATATGCTGCATGACACACCAAAAAAGAAAAAGCATTATTGAAATTTTCAAGAAACCTTTTCATTATCTGGGGGCTAGTAAGCTTTTGGTGAACGGCCTTAAATCAGTAGGACATTTAAAAAGAACTTTTCATTATGTCTGATGCTCGTTCCTGTGGATATCAGGAAGATGCTACTTTGGAAATTTATTCAGGGTTTTTGTGTAGTAATCTGATGCTTTGAAGGTTCATGTGTTTTGTGACCAGATATTATAGGTCAAGGATAATACTAGGGCATGCGAGTTTACACATGAATTAAATAGACCTGGATTCTGTCCTTAAAGGCCAATTGTTTAGTGAAGAAGAACAGCTAATTTAAGCCTGAAAGTGTTTATTGCATAAGAGAGAGACAGGTAAAATGCCCTGAACGTTCAAAAGTGGAACAAGTTTCTGGCTTGGAGCCAGGGAGACCTCTCAGAGCAGCAGCAGGCCTCATAGAGTGCTTCCTGAACACTGGGCTCAGCACAGTGTTGTTGCCTCCTGCATCCCCTAAAGCGATGCTAGCAAATTTTGAAACCAAGTATTTCTGTCTTCAAAACCTTTGCTCCTGTTCACTGTGCACTGTGGCATTTATGAGGAAAAAGTGAGTGCTGAAGAGGAGGCAGGAGTGAAGGAGCTCTGCTGGACTAGGAAACGTGAGAAACAAAGGTGTGAGAGAAGGTGGAACCAAGTGCTGATAGCGTGAATGTTTGTGTCTCCCAGGTCCCAGGCAGCCAGAGGGAAAGAAAAGGAGAAGGACGGAACCACAGACTCTGGAATCAAGCTCGAGCCCGTTCCAGGGCTCCCAGGAGGTGAGTGCAGATTCTGCCTACCCAGTAGCTTGCTAACTTCAGATACTCATACTGCCCTGACCTTCCTCGAATGTTAGAGGAGACCAGCCTCTGGCTCCCAGCAGCTGGGTTCTCCCAGCAGGACCCCTCAGGATTTCAGGGTAGTGGAACTGTTGCACAGTGGTCTCTGCTCTAACTAGCTCTCTTCTCTTCTCTAGCGCTTCCTCCTCCTCCTGCCGCAGAAGAAGAAGCCTCTGCCAACTACTTCAACCTACCCCCGAGTGGTCCTCCGGCCGTGGTGAACATTGCCCTGCCACCCCCACCTGGTATTGCCCCGCCTCCACCCCCAGGTAACTTCTTAGGAAGTAGGGAAATGGGTTAGACTTAACTCAGGAAAATCCTCCTGAAGTCTGTCCAGACCCTGTACCGTCATGTCTAACATATCTAAGCCTTCGGGTCTGCTCCATAGATGTCTGCAAGTAAATCTGATTGTTGTCATTCCGGGTATTTTCATTTTTTACTGGCTTGCTAAGAAGGAAGTCACCAGTTTTCTAAAGATCTAAGTATATGTATCATCAGCATGGGAGTTACTGTGATTACAACGATCTATCACCAGTTTAGGACGTCCCAGGTAGCACTAGTGGTAAAGAACCTGCCTGCCAATTCAAGAGACATAAGGAGGATCCCTGGGTTGGGAAGATCCTTGGAGGAGGAAATGGCAACCTACTCCAGTATTGTTGCCTGGGAAATCCCATGGACAGAAGAGGCTGGCAGGGTACAGTCCATAGCATAACAAAGAGTTGGACAAACTTAAGTTTAAACTTAAGTTGTAAAGCAACTTAACATCATCAGTTTGTTCTCTGTTCTATATCTTAACTGATGCCCTAGAGCATCATTGCTTAAAGGGTAGGCTGTGGGTGTCATCTGCTTGCAGCAAGACAAGGAGTTTGCACCAGAATGTAAATTCGTTAAGGAAGTCTTTTTTTTCCTTAATCTTTTTATTTATTTATTTGGCTGCACCAGGTCTTAGTTGCCGCACGCAGAATCGTAGGTTTTTGTTGCAGTATGAGGGATCTTTACTTGGGGCTTGCACGATCTTTAGTTGTGGCATGGAACTCTTAGTTGTGGCATGCAGGATCTAGTTCCCTGACCAGAGATGGAACCTGGGCCCCCTGCATTGGAAGTGTGGAGTCTTAGCCACTAAACCACCAGGGAAGCTCCTAAGGAAGTCGTGTTAACAAAAAAATTGTTAGATGAACTAAACAGTGTGCTTAATTGTGTAATGAAGTTACAGTTTGACTCTAGCTCTTTATCTTGTCCGTGACAAGTAATAAACAGTTCAGGGATCAGCACTTTGTACAGCACTGTCAGTGCCAGCGTGAACTGTGTGAGTAAATCACAAGTAACCGGTTCGCCTGGGCAGAGTTCCCATACTTGCTGGAGTAAGTCCTGGTTTCTGAACAACCTTCATTCTAGTATAAAGCATTGAGATTAACGATGACAGGGTCTTGCCTGATTTCTCCCTCACCTCCCAAATTCTGATCAAATCCTATCTGGTAGGATTGGCATGTTTGAGAGATAGCAAAGGCTCAGGTGACATACTAGCAATACCTTGAGACCTATGGAGTTGTTTTTAGCCGTCCTGAGGGGAAAAGTTTCTAAAACCAAAGAAGTCATGCAGGTAGACATTCCTAAGCAAGTCTTGTAAGCCAGCATTTTCTGAAGCACCATGTCAGTTTGATTTATGTGTAGCTGGTTTGGACATTAGAAAGATTCATGGTTTGAAAGGTTATCAAGAGAATTGCAAACCTAACAGATTTGTTCTCTCCCATCTGTAGGTTTTGGACCACACATGTTCCACCCCATGGGACCACCCCCTCCTTTCATGAGGGCTCCAGGACCAATCCATTATCCTTCTCAGGACCCTCAGAGGATGGGAGCACATGCCGGGAAGCACAGCAGCCCCTAGCACTCATCACCGCTCTGGGGCTCTACAGAAGAGAGGGCGCTTAAAAATCCTAGTAAATGAATCCCGGAATAAATATATTTTTCCTTCCTTTGTAGTTTCCATGGTAGTAGAATGTATTCAGATGTGGGCAGTTGGAGAACAACAGCCATGATTTCCTCTGTGTGTTCTCAAAGGATTGATGGACCTGAAATAAGCTGCCATTAACACATCTGGTTACTGCTATAACATTACTAATAAAACTTAATGCCTCTTCCCCTCATCTGTATGGGGAACAAGTAACTGGGTGAATTGGAATGTCCAACGGAGTTGCCATCCCAACCATATGTTCATTTTGTATCTTCTTTTGGCGGGTGGGGGGTGGGAAATGACCTGCAGTAAGAAAAACAAGCAAACGATTTTTGACCATTTTTATGTCCATTGGATATTTTCCTTTTTGTCATCTAAAAAAAGATTACTAGTACTAATCATTGTAGTGGCAAGAGTGTGATTTAATGCTTCTATAGTCACACTCTTGAAAGACAAATAGAAACAGCACCCAGCACAACCCAGATCTTATCTCTCCTTTCCTGATTTATTACTAAAGGAATCTGGCTGATAGTTTTACTTCTTCACGCTACCAAAAAAGACAAAAATTACTTTTTATTCCTATCAATCAGATGGAGACACAGATTTCATGGAGCTGTGTATCATTGAAGAAACCTGGTATTTGAGATGAAATTATTTTAAAGAACTTCCTGTAAAACACTTTAACAAACTGTGAAAGGAAAAGAATTAAGAGTGTGTTTAAATGGAAGACTTGTGGCCTATGGCCGGAATGTCGATTTTCAGCATTCACCTTTGTGTGACTTCAGCGTCTCATTTTAATCCCCTGTTCTAGGCAGGGGATTCTGTTTGGTCTTAGAATATTTGGAAATAATTGAATTGTAGATGGCAAAAAAAAAAAGAAAAATTGATGTTGTGTTGTATTTTTGTTTTGAAAAATTAAAACGGGTCAATTTTCCAAATGTTGTCATAGGTTTATTTCTGTTTTCTTTATCCTTGGTAGCTGAAGTTGAGGTCAGTGGGAGTTAGAAACAAGTTATATATAAAGATATGTTTTTGCTTTAGATATGTTTTTGTTTTGATTCTGATCTTTATCTAGTCTAAAAGACCCAGGCCCTTTTAGTACTTATGTCAAAGGTTACTTGTGGGGTTGAAATGAGATAATACACAGAAGGCACTCAACACAGAGCCTGCCATGTGGTTATGGATACATGGTAGCTTTAAAATGTCATCTTAGTATTATATAAGTCGTTTTAAAAGGAATCAGGAAAAATTGATACAAGCCCATTTTTCTAGAAGCCAATTCCCACGTCACTTTTATCTCAAAAGTACCTACTTATAGAATGAATATACCTCTTTTTACTCCGTTTTAGTTCAAGAATTCTTGTTGTTTTCCTCTGGAGAACTTTATCTTGCCTCTTTTTTTTAAGATTTAAAATTAATTTAGAAGCACTTAGACAATTTAATTCTAGTAGTATCAGATGTGAAGCAATGTAGGGATACTTCCAAATATTCTGACACCCTTCGGGTAGGGTTTTTTGTGATGGTGGAGGGAGGGTTACTTTTGAGCATGTAAGAGATTTTTAGCCAGTCTGGTAATGTAAGCAGTGTTTTTTATCTCCGAATTCAACTATATCTGTGTATGTATATATATATATATATATATGTAATCTTGACTATCCAATTGTGTATTCCTGCCTTTTTGAGAACATTCTAAATGTTTGTTTACTAGCTGGCTATGGATAAGTGTTTTTTAAAAAGTATAAGCAAACAAAGTATAAAGTAAGTACTTGATTAGCCTTAAGTAAATCAGAATTATGAGCAATTAGATTTTGGCAAAAACTCAGAGGTGCTTACCAAACTCTATTTCTTTTTCCTCTAGAGAACATAGCCAGGGGTTCACTTGGCGAAAAGTAAACTTTGCCATTCCCAGACCTCGGCTGTAGAAACACCTCACCCACTCAGAGCTATGAACTCTGTCCCATCTGCTGGCTGAATGCACAGGAGGATGATCTCTGGAAGATGGCAGTCACACAATGGAAGGAGGCTGGGTTCCTCTATCACTGCTAAAAGGAGAGCATTATGATAGGAATTTTTGTTAGAGTAAGCCATTGAGTCCTGAGGATCTATCTGTAACAGCAGCTAGTGTTACTCTCATAAAAGATGTCAGATCTGATCACAAAAAATAAAGAAAACTCATTTTTTATTTACACTGAGTAATGGAGATTTTTACTTTTTAAAAAATTGAAGCATAGTTGATTTACATGTGTTAATTTCTAATGTACAGCAAAGTGACTCAGTTACACATATGTATACTACCCCACTTCAGTACTCTTGCCTGGAAAATCCATGGACGGAGGAGCCTGGTAGGCTGCAGTCCATGGGGTCGCTAAGAGTCGGACACGACTGAGCGACTTCACTTTCACTTTTCACTTTCATGCATTGGAGAAGGAAATGGCAACCCACTCCAGAGTTCTTGTCCCACGGACGGGGGAGCCTGATGGGCTGCCGTCTATGGGGTCACACAGTCAGACATGACTGAAGTGACTTAGCAGCAGCAGCATACATACTTTTTAATATTCTTTTCCATTATAGTTTATCCCAGGATGCTGACTGTATTTCCCTGTGCTATACAGTAGGACCTTGTTTATCCAGTCTGTATGTGATAGTTTACGTCTACCAAACTCCCAGTCTATCCCTCTCCCTCCATTTGAGAATAAGTCTGTTCTTCACGTCTGTGAGTCTGTTTCGTAGATAGGTTGATTTGTGCCATATTTTAGATTCCACATATAAGTGATATCGTGATGTTTGTCTTTCTGACTTACTTCACTTGGTATAATAACCTCTAGTGGCATTCATGTTGCTACAGATGGCATTGTTCCATTCTGTTTTGTGGGTGAGTAGTAGTCCATTGTATATATGTACCACATCTTCATCCGTTTATCTGTTGATAGGCATTTAGGTTGTTTGCATGTCTTGGCTGCTATTAACATTGGGGCGCATGTGTATTTTTGAATTACAGTTTTGTTCAGATATGTGCCCAGGAGTGGGATTGCTGGATCATATGGTAATTCTAGTTTTCTCAGGAACCTCCATACTGTTTCCAATAGTGGCTGCACCAACTTACATGCCCACTGACAGTATAAGAGTTCCCTTTTCTCCACACCCTCCTCAGCATTTGCTATTTGCAGACTTTTTAGTGGTGGCCGTTCTGACGGATGTGAGGTCGTACCCCATGGCGGTTTTGATGTGCACTTCTCTAATAGTGATATTGAGCAACTTTTTATGTGCCTGTCAGCCATCTGTATGTCCTCTTTGGAGAAAGGTCTATTTAGGTCTTCTACCCATTTTTCAATTGGATTTGTTTGTTGTCGAGTTGTGTGGGCTCAGTATTGTTTTGGAAATTGAGCCCTTATCAGCCCCATCATTTGCAAATATTTTCCCCCATTCTGTTGTCTTTGTTTGTTTTTATAGTTTCCTTTGCTATGCAAAAAGCTTGTAAGTTTGATTTGGTCCCATTTGCTTATTTCTATTTCTCTTACCTTGGGAGACTGACATTGGTACGATTTATGTCAGAATGTTTTGCCAATGATCTCTTCTAGAAATTTTATGGTGTCTTTTCTTATATTTAAGTTATTAAGCCATTTTGAGTTTATTTTTGTGCATTGTGTGAGAATGTATTCTAACTTCATTGATTTACATTCAACTGTCCAATTTTCCCAGCACCACTTGTTGAAGAGCCTTTTCTCCATTTTATACCTTGCCGCCTTTGTTGAAGGTCAATTGTTCGTAGGTGTATGGGTTTATTTCTGGGTTCTCTATTCTGTCCTGTTGATCTGTGTGTCTGTTTTTGTACCAATACCACAGTTTCGGTTACTGTAGCTTTGTAGTAGTGTCTGAATTCTGGGAGGGTTATACCTCCTGCTTTGTTCTTTTTCCTCAGGATTTGCCTAGACAATTCTGAGTCTTTTATGTTTCCATATAAATTTTAGGATTATTTGTTCTAGTTCTGTGAAAAATGTCATGGGTAATTTGATATAGATCACATTACTGTAGATTGTTTTGGGTAGTATGGCCAATTCACCAATATTCCTCTAATCCAAGAGCATGGGATGTCTTTCTGTTTATTGAATCTTCTTTAATGTCTTTTATTAACATTTTATTTGTTGTTGTTGTTCAGTCACTAAGTCATATCCCACTTTTGTGACCCCACAGACTGCAGCATGCAAGGCTCCCCTGTCCTTCACTATCTCACAGAATTTGCCCAAATTCATGTCCACTGAGTCAGTGATCCTGTCTAACCATCTCATCCTCTGCAGCCCCCTATTCCTTTTGCCTTCAGTCTTTCTCAGCTTCAGGGTCTTTTCCACTGAGTTGGCTCTTTGCATCATGTGGTCAAAGTATTGGAGCTTTGGCATCAGTCCTTCCAATGAATATTCAGGGTTGATTTCCTTAGGATTGACTGGTTTGATCTCCTTGCAGACCACAGGACTCTCAAGAGTCTTCTTCCAATTCAAAAGCAAGTCCTCAGCATATAACTCGTTGGCCTCCTTGGTCAGATTTATTCCTAAGTATTTTATTTGGCATGATTTTAAAAGGTATTCTTCTTATATTCTCTTTCTGCTCTTTCATTGTTAGTGTAAAGAAATACAACTGATTTCTGTATGTTAATCTTGTATCCTGCCACCTTGCTACAGCCATGTCACTTGAACACATCAGATCTCGTCTGATCTTGGAAGCTAAGCAGGGTAAGACCTGGTTAGTGCTTGGGTGAGAGTAGTGATGATTTAAACAGATTCTGGAGCCAGATTACCTGAGATCAAATCCTCACTTCAGCACTCCCAGCTCGCACGCTACCTAACCTCTGTCTAGTGGTCACAGTGCCTTACCTCCTAACCATTCTCACTGCCTGTAGTATTTTGAGCTCCTCCCCTCTTGGAGAAGGCTCAGAAGGTATAGCCTCATGACAGCTGGATAAAGGCAGTAAAGGCCCATGGGGCAAAGAGTGAATGTTGGAAAGCCAAATCAAAGGTCCATGGGGACCTGAAGTAAATGGAGGTGAAATCAGAGGAGTCTAGGGTGACCCTTCTTCCCTCACCACTAATCCGTCAAGTGTCTGGTTTAGTCAACTGGGTGGAAAGATGCCTTCTCCCGAATAGAGAATGGAGTGGCAATTTCTCAGTCTTTCCTTGTTTTTCATGATCTTGATAGATTTAAAGAGGACTAACTGGTCAGGTATTTTGTAAATGTCTCTCAGTTTGTATTTGTTTAGACTGGGCTTATGAACTTGGGGGAAATATCACAAGGTGGGGGTGCCCTTCTCATCCGTTTACATCAGGAAGTTGAGTTGATGATGTTAACCTTGATCACTTGGTTAAAGTGGTGTCTTTGTAAAGTTACTATTTTTCCTTCCTATGCCCTTTGGAAGCAAGTCAGTAAGTCCAGTCTGTAATGAGTAGGAGGGGAAATAAGTTCCACCTCCTGGAAGGGGTGGTACCCACATGTATTATTTGTAAGTCTTTTGTAGGGAAGGAAGATCTGTCCTTTCCCCTCATGTATTTGTTTATTCAGTCACTTAATTATATCACTGAATTCACGAATATTTACCTTATTCTTTCAGTTATAATCTCCTATGGGTTGTCTTTACTCTCTTGACTGTTTTTTGATGCACAAAAGTTTTAATTTTATGTATTCACTTTTTAAAGTGTTTCATAGGTAGTTGAAAATAATGAGTATTGTCTAATTTGATGAGGCAGAATTCTACACTTCATTTTATTGTTCAAAATTTTTATATCCATATCCATTATTTGTCTGCTAAGCAGTCAACAATTGAAAGAAATGTGTTAAACCTTCAACTGTGATTATGGGTTTAGTGTATTATATAAGGGTATTTATCACAATAATCCTTTTTTTTTTTTTTTTGCCAGAAGTCTCCTTTGTCTGACGTTAATATGGCTAGAGCACATTTCTTTGGGATAATATTTAACTGGCTTATCCTTTTCCATTTATTTTATTTTTGTGTCATATTTTCAGGAGTGCTGCTTTGTGAACAGCATAGAGCTAGAATTACTTTTTATCCAATATGTGAGTTTTTGTCTTTAAACTGGTGAGTCTTATCTATGTGTATTTATTGTGATAACTGATACATTTAAATGTATTTATACCACTTTATGTGCCTTTGCTTTTTTTTTTAACTCTTCTTGCTCTCTATTGAATTGATTTCTCTGCTCATCATTGCTCCTTACATTCTATGCTTTCTCTATGGACCTTGCCCCAGAAATGTTCTTTTATAGTTATCTTAGAGATTAATGAAAACTCTCTTCCTATTTATTTCTCTGAAAGTTAACGTTTTTTTTTTTTTTGCTGTGGCACACAGCTTGCAGGATCTTAGTTTCCCACCAGGGATCGAACCCTCGCCCCATGCAGTGGAAGCACAGAGTCCTAACCACTGAACCACCAGGGAAGTCTCTGCTCTCACTTCTTGAAGATGTTTTTCCATTATTGCTGTCGACCTTTTTTGTCTGGAGCCTCCAAAGTATCTTTGTGACTTTGGGGTTCTGTGAGTGTTCACTGCCATGGTTCCTAAGTGTGGCTTTAGTTTATCCTTCTCATGACGGGGTGAAGATTATGTGAGTTTATGTCTCTGATCAAATCCGGAGAATCCCAAGTCATTCAAAACTCCTTCTGGAACTCTTGTTAGTAATGCTGGACAATCAATCTACCCATTAACTTTTTAATTTATTTTATCATTTATTTATTTTGGCCACACTCCACAGTTGTAGGGTCTTAGTCCCCTGACCAGGGAGGGAACCTGGGCCCTCAGCAGTGACAGCACTGAGTCCTAACACTGGACCGCCAGGGGATTCCCGTGTCCACTAACTTTTTTAAAAGGAGGGATCGTTTTGGTAAAATGTAACTCATGTACCAAAAAAGTGCATAAACAACAGATGCACAACTAAATTAAATGTTTTAAGTGGATATCTGTATAACAATCACATTTATCTGGAAATAGAAACTGTCCAGCTTTCCCCAGAAGGGGCATTATGTCCCTTCACGATCACAAACCTTTCTTTCCTCCAAAGTCCTGATTTCATATTAAACCCCTCCTTGCGTCAGTAAACATGTTTTGCGCGCCTGCCTGCCTTTGCTCAGTTTTGTTGCTGAGACGCCTCCGTGTCGTGTCACCGCAGTGCATTCATGGCCACTGCTGCCATGTCTGCTGCCTGTTGTCCCAGTGTTTGGGTTACTCTCAGCCCCTTTCATTTCCATATCACTGTACGATTTCATTCATGTAAAGAACAAAAGCAGGCAAAAGTACAGAATTCATGGGAAGGGCATACTAGGCTCCCAAATTACATGAAAGGTTAATGGCCTGCTTTTTCAGGATCCAAATTTTACTTGTTGAATAAAGAAGCAAAATACAGAACAACAAATACTGTATGATCCCATTAAAAGAAAGACATGTCTCTGTACTTATGCATCTATATACATGTACGTCTTTATTCAATTAAGTCTAGAATTCTAAGGGGACCAAACAATTAGCAGTGGTTACCTCTGGTGTATGTATGGGAATGAGGCAGAAAGCAGGAAGGAGGGAAGGGCTCCGTTTGTGTATGGGAGGAGCTCTATGGACCGATACCTTCACATTTTACTACTTCATTTATTTATTTACTTTTACAATAAGCATTCCTTTTTTTTTTTTTAACACCTCAGAAAAAACAAGGAATGAGGATTTACTCTGGGGTGCAGCAAGCTTCTCTTTCATACCCGCTGGCTAACATTACCCTCAGAGCACAGCAGAGCCAACCCAAGACAGTCCATATCCTCTCTTCCTTGTTTCAGACACTTTAACGGTTGGCTTTCAGTTCATAGAAACACAGCTTTAAATGGCAGCCCCCACATTCAAGACAGCACATCAATTGCAAGTAAATCTAAATCAGCTGTTGGCCCCTTAAGACTGGGTGGGGCACAGAGAAACTCCTCCGGAGCAAAAGGAAGATGCAGCCATTTTCTTTCTATTTCTGGAAACCAGCTAGATTTCCAGCGTGCACACCTGGGAATCAGCTAGATTTGTGGCCTTCTCCTCTCCCCAGGAGAGGGAGTCAGGGAGGAGGCAGAGGGAGGCAGCGGGGAAAGGAGTAAGTCATGTCCAAAGGGAGCCCTATGGTCATCGGAGGCTCTCCTTCAGTTTTCAGCCTAACTGACCCCCAGTGACATTTCCATGAGCCTACTTCTCAAGGTGCATTCACTGCAGGAACATCGTATCCAGCCAAGAGCAGTAGTTGCCTAAAATCTGACTGCTTATTACCTGTGTGTCCATCACTATGCTCACAAAACCCTATGTAGGGTCTTGTACTCTTGTCCTTATCTTACAAGTGGAGAAACAGAGGCCCACAGGTGAGAAATGACTTGCTCGAGTTCCCACAGCTAGTGGTGGCACTAGAACCCACCCCATCCAGTCTGACCCCCAGCCTGCACTCTTAAGCTCTAAAAGCATGACACCAGGATTAGGTGATTCCAGACTGAACGGGCACTGACTTGGCCACCCAGTGGAGTGATATTCACTGGAATTGGACAGATCCCCACTTTGGCTTTGTCCCCAGACAAGTCACTTCCCCTTCTTAGGTCTGGATAGCCACATCTGTAAGGTGAGACCACACCTTTGTCTCAAGGTTGTACTGAAAATTAGAAATGGGGGATCCAGAACGCCTGCTACCAGCACGAGTACCGAGGCACCCAGTAAAAAGCAACCGCCATCAGCACCACCACCCACACCCGCAGGGAGGCGCTCCCTTCCCGTCTTTCCAAGGAGCCTGCGCAGAGGCCGAACTACGCCTGGTGGGCACTACAACGAGATCTAGCCTGGGGTCTGCTCCAAATGGTGAGTGGAAGCGGGTGGAAGGGAGCCGTCCTTGTAAGCACCCCACTCTGCATCTGCCCTGGAGGGTGCTGAGGGGTGCTCCTTCCTTTGACCCCATGGCTGTCTCCCTAGTCCAGGCCTCGTTCCTTGAAGGGTTCCCGGCATCTGGCCTTGCTCCTCTCCAGTCTGTGCCCCACACAGCAACCAGCGAGACCCCTCACTCCCCAGCTTAATAACTTCCCCATCTCCTTAGTGCAGCCCACCCCACTCCGCCCCGCTGAGGACTCACCGCCTTCTCTGACACTGCCGTCCCCCTTCTTCACACCGGTACCCGTGACAATTCCGCACCCTTGCACTCACCACCCACTTGCCAGAAATGCCTTCATCTCCACAATCTCCCTGTCACACCCCCTCCCTTCAGTCCTCCAAGGCCCTACTCAAATCCCCTGGGACACCTTCCAGAGTCCCCACCCCACTTCCAGGGTTAGAGACCCCCCCACTCTGCTTCACATGGTTCCTCAGTTGTCAGTGTGCTTTAGGGAGCATTAAGGTGATTTACCACTTTACAAATCTGTCTTCGCTACTGTCTTTTCCTCCCTCTTTCTAGGCTAGGGCCTGGGCTTATTCCCCACCTTCTCCCTATGGCTGGCACAGCAACTAACACACAGTTGGTGCTTAGTAAATGTTAGCAGCGTGAATAGATAAAGACCATCTGTGTCTCAGTAAAAGGAAAAACAAATTATCAGAGTGCTTCACAGGTAAATAGGCAGCTAGTGGGCTCCCTGTCACTGGGGGAGACTAAGCTAGAGTACAGGAGCAGGAGAGAGTGGAGGCTGGATGTGAAGTCACTGGAGGCTTCGATTCCTAAAGACACAAACCAGGGACCAGTTTTCTTGGAATCAGCTCGGAGTGTGAGTTACTAATAGAGATCCTCTGCTCAGGGGATTCTGATGCTGCAGGTTTGGGCAGGTCAGAAACCTGTAGGAAAATACCCCCAGGTGATTTTGAAGCATGCCACATTGGGAACTGCTGAACTTTGTGACTTTGAGGCCATTTGCAGTAAGGTTTTGTGTGCGATGGCCCTTTGTAAACTGAAGTGCTGGCCACAAATCTTGGCTCCAAGTGTTATTCGAACTCTGAGATGAGGGAAGTGAAGGTGCTGGAGCTACAGCTCCTCAGACTCTGGGAGGTTGCGGACCCAGCCCTGGGCCACTCTGTTGAAGCTGGGCCTGAGGCGAAGGAGTTCCAAGCCACTGGTGAGCTCCGGAACGAAGGGAGTGCCTGCCCTCGGAAGGGTTTCTCCCACCAGGGGTCCTCCAAAGGGCATTGGGGTCCTGGGGAGAGAAGAGCGGCAGGAGAGGCTGAGTGGGAGCGGGGTGGCAGAACAGACATGGGGGTCACCGCGTGTGGCCCCCTCCCCGCCTCTCTGGGCCTCCGTTTCTCTGTTACTCAGCAAAAGATTTTATACTATCTTTAACAGGTTTCTCCAGCTTTGCCCAGTCCCAAATCTGCCTCTAGTCAGGATGGCTCGTTGTTTGTAAATATTAATAAGAATGATGTTTTCAGAGTAAAAATTGGCCTGTCCTAGCAAAACTATCAGCTCCCCTTAAATAAAGTCCAGAAGGGGGAAGAATTGGAATCTGGTTTTTCCTTCCTCTTGACATCTCCCCTTACAAAAATATATCACAAACTGGAGAGAGAAAGGAGAGTTAGAAAGAACATTCAGAATCAGAGAATGCAGATTACAACAAAGACATGCCATTTCTCACCCACAATACTGACAAGAATAAGTGATTTGGTAACGGGCCAAAATTAGTGAATGGTGGAGAGATTCTCACTCATATACTGCTGGCTGGAGGGTGAACTGGTGCAGCTACCTTGCAGGGCAATTTGGCAGGATCCTTTAAACCTGAGAATGTGCAAATTCTGTCAACCAGCAACTCTACCTGTAAGCATATGGCTTAGGAAGTGCATGCACATATGCACAAGGAAGCAGATATGAGCAGTGATTAGTGACAAACCAGAGACAAGCCATATGCCCACTGGCAGAACAATGGATAAGATCAATATATTCATGGCAGAGTACTATGTAACAGCTTAAAAGGAATGAACAGAGCTATAGATACTAAGAGATTTCAAAAGCATAATGTTGAGTGAAAAAAGCAAGTTATAGGATGAGATTCAAAATATCAAAAGACACACATACACATGCAAACCAAACAACGCTACATCCCCATAGGTATGTAGCTGCTTGTAGATGCTCTGAGAACACACACCGACCTGACAACAGTGCTACTTTTGGGAAGAGACCCGGGATTGGAGGATGGGGAACAAAGGGCCCTACTTTCATTTGTAGTTGCCTAGGGTTGTACGTGAGAAGGCGATGGCACCCCACTCCAGTACTTTTGCCTGGAAAATCCCATGGACGGAGGAGCCTGGTGGGCTGCAGTCCATGGGGCTGCTAAGAGTCGCACACGACCGAGTGACTTCACTTTCACGTTTCACTTTCATGCATTGGAGAAGGAAATGGCAACCCACTCCAGTGTTCTTGATGGGAGAATCCCAGGGTCGGCGGAGCCTGGTGGGCTGCCGTCTATGGGATCGCACAGAATGAGTCGGACACGAATGAAGCGACTTAGCAGCAGCAGCAGCAGGGTTGTGTGTGTGTGTTTTTTTTTAAGATAATATAAATACATGATTTTCAAACTATTTTTTACTTTTAAGAGAACAAAGAGCATTGCTCATGTAGTGTTTTCCCTGCAGCTTGGGACCATTCCTGAGCCAGGAGCCAGGTTCCAGCCAGGACAGTGTTTCTGCCTGGACCACCCCAGCGGTGGTGGCAACAGCCGGGCCCCACAGGAGCAGGCCAGGCCGCTTCCAAGCTGCGCAGAGCTCACGGTCGGGCCGTGGATGCTGAGCACAGCTTGACTGCCAACACTGCTGTCCCTTCCCTCTCTACCTCAGTTGCCTCTTCTGCGCCAGGAAGGGTCTGGCCTTGAGGCTCCTTAAGAACCCCCCTTCTTTTGGTGGGAACATGCCTCAGCCCGTCATAGCGTGAGATCGGTGGGGCCACAGCCTGCTCTGGCCAGCCTGGAAGCTGCCTGCTAGCACTGATGTCTGCTGAGGGTTTTAAATAGCTAGACAGGCAGGGCTGGAGGGCCCCAGGAGAAGCAGCAGCCCAGTCCTTCCTGGCAGGAAATCCCCAATCCTCTGCCAATGGCTTGTGATTCACACGATGCCTGTTGGACCCTGTTCTTCCCATCATGGTCCTCCCATGCTCTCAGCTGTTTGAGGGCAGTCACATCCCTCCAGAGCACTCTCTTCTCAAGGCCCATCACCCCGGCTCCTTCAACCCTTCCTTAGGGGACCTGGTCTCAAGGCCAAGCCAGGCAGATAGTCTCCACATGTGGTCTGAGCAGGTGCCAGAAGAGCTGGGCTGTGGCCTCCTCTCTGTGGACCCTCCACTTTCTCACTTAATGCAGCCCAAGCCAGCAGAGAATTTCTCATAAATAGCAGCAGAGTAAGGAAGCCAATTGCATTTGAAATGCATCCCCCAGCCCCACGCCTTCCTCCAGCGCCAGGCTCCCATCCTGCCTGCTGGAATTTGTTTTCAGGCCCCTAGAGTGGAACATTAAATTTATCCCTTTCAAATTCTCCCCTGAAAATAATAATAACCTGTAAATAGTAATAATAGAAGCTACTATTTTTTGAGAGATTCTCACTTTCCAGAAACTTTACCCATGGCCTCTCATGCAACCCTCACAACCATTTTATGAAGTAGGTATTAATACTATAAGAGTCTCCTTTTACAGGTGGGAATTGGAGACCCAGAGAGGTTAAGCCATTCGCCCAAGGTCACACAGCCAGGGGTAGAGATTGCATTAAGCCCTTGATGAAGCCCCACGCTCTAAACACTATGAGCCACTTACTATTGTTCTCACCTCTGGTGTCCAACATTTCACTGCCACTTCCCACAGTGGCACAACCTCAAGGTCACTTTCTAGGCCTCTTCCAGACCACTGATGAAAGGGAAAGGCTGAAGTGGCCTAGGACTGGTGAGATCTGGGGCCCCCACCCAGGGAAGGACTCTCACTTCCACATCCATTGAGGAGGCGGCACACAGCAGTGATGAAGAACAAGAAACTGGGCTCTGGAGTCCGACAAACCCGATGTGGATCCCAGCCCTGCCATTGCTTTCTTGCCGTGTGACTTTGGGCAGATTGTTGATAATCCTCTTCTCCAGCAGAATGGGAAAAGTTGTAGCACCTGCCCCACCCTGTTGTGAAGCAGGATCCAACAAGATGTGTGCCACATACACCCATTCATTCCCTGTGCATTTACTGAGCACCTACTAAGTGCTAAGGCACAAGAGTTATATTGTGTTTTAGCAGAACTCAATAAATGTATACAAGGCGTTGGGGTAGAGCCTGGCATGTAGAAAGTGCTCAGGAAATGCAGCTGCTGCTGTGGTTGTGACTGGCTCCAGTGCATCCTCCTCCCAGGTCTCTCCCTGAGCAGCCCCTCCTTGTCTTACTTGTTGAAATTTCGATACTCCGCCAGACTGGGGGTGTGACTTCCGCCCTCACCCAGGTAGTCCCGGTAGCTGATGAACTCCTGCCACGGGCAGCGGTAGCCCTTGGGGATGGCTGTGTGGTTGAACTTCTCGGGTGGGATGCCCTTCAGTGGCTCAGCATAACCTAGGGGTGGAGTATGGCATGTGGGAGGCAGGCGAGTGGGCTGCCTGGGTTCCCTTCTCCTTTGGCCCCCACACCCCACCTGGGGATGGGAAGGAAGGACCTAGGAAAGGGAAGTCAAGGGAGGGAGTGGAATGTGATGCCAAACTCGATGCAGCAAAGAGGACCCTTTCCCATCCCTGGAAATGGGGAGGATGGAGCAGGGGAAGTGCAAGTTGGGGCAGAGACTCTAGTCTTGGCTCATCTCTGGCACACTCTGTGGCCTGACACAGCTGCGCCTCTCTGGGCTTGTGCTGTATCTGCAGAGAGGGGTGTGTGTGTGTGTAAGGAGATGGACTAGATACTCTCTGGGTGCTATTCCTGCCCCATCAGGGAACACACCCATGTTCTGATCCTCCAGTCCTGGTCCTGGGACGTGGGGAGGCCACTTACCTGGTGCCAGGGCGCTGGGGTTGTAGGTGCTCACCAGCCGGGAGGCCATGGACTCAGCATCCCCAGGGCCCCCATGAGAGGCTGGATAGATGTGGAGCTCAGAGCGGTAGTTCTGCCCCTCATGGCTGTTGGCAACCTGGGCACAGGAGTAAAAGCTCAGAAACCCCTTCCCCCGGGCTTTCCCTCCTTGGGGGAATCTCTGTCCACACTCACCATCCCAGGTTCTGCTGTTCCTGTCACCTTCTCCTTTGCACTTCCTGCCACGACCTGTGGGGTTGGGAGGTGGGCGGCAAGTAAACCACAGGTAGGCTCACCAGGGTTCTGCCTCCCCTGAAAAAGGCAGGGGGTGGGGAGGGGCATAATCCTAGAGCCCACCTCCCAGGGATGTTGGGGTAATGAGTTCCTAATGTAGAGCTCTAGACCCTGGAACAGAGACGTGCTCTTATATATGTTAGCGGCTATTGTATTGCCCCTGGACTTCTGTTAACCTCCCTGAGCCTCAGTTTCCTTCTCTGTATAGAGTGGGCATGATGATGATACTATCACTCTCTGATCATTAAACGAGACGACACGTGCACACGGCTTAGCTAGCACTGTCGTAAGCACATAGCAAAGGTAGATGTTTTGTCAGTTTTGTTATTCTGCCACATGGTGCCCCCTCCTGTTTTATCCAGAAATTGAGTGGAGCAGGATGGCAGGCCCCGAGTTCATCAGAAGTACTTGAGACCGCCTGCCGTCTCTCTGAAGTCTAAGGGCAGGTCATTCTTGTTTCCCTTCTTTGCTGTTGTTTAGTCACTAAGTCATGTCTTAACTCTCTTGCGAGCCATGGACTGTAGCCCACCAGGTTCCTCTGTCCATGCGATTTCCCAGGCAAGAATACTGGAGTGGGTTGCCATTTCCCTCTCCAAGGGATCTTCCTGATCCAGAGATCGAACTGTTACCTACATGGGCAGGTGGGCTCTTTACCACTGAGCCACCAGGGAAGCCCCATTCTTTAGATGACTTTACCTTCTTCCAGTGGGAAGAAGAGAGAGGTGTTCTGTATTTTCCATCTTAAATCAAGCTCAAGTCTAATCTAAATCCTGCTTGCTGCACATTCAGCCCAGAACACCTGACTGTCCTTCGGCACTTTTCACAGGAGCCAGGGTCCCTTCACTCCATGGCTCACCCTGTCCAACCCACTTTATGTTTCGTGTCTGGGGAGACATGCCTGAAGAGCTAACTCTTCTAAGATCACAGAACAGGGCAGGCGTCAGTCTGATGGCGATGCCACAGTCATCCCCTAGTTGGACTTGAGCGGCCCCTGTAGAGGCCAGATGTTCTCACTTGGCTCGTCGTTTGGCTCTAGGCTAATGACTGGCCCTCAGTTTCCCTGTGAGTGCAGTGGGAGCTTACAGCACGAGGGCTGGCTGCAAACTCAAAGGTGAATTTCTGCACGCGGCGCTGTCTCTTCTGGAAGAGGAGTGACCCTCTGTTGTTACGAAGCGATAGCTCCTCCATCATCAAGTCCTGGGGCACGCTCAGTTTCTTGCCCAGGTCCAGCAAAGGAACTGCAGGAGAGGACAGAGAGAGCTCTTACCACCAAACCTTCAGGATACTCCGGCTGCTGACTCTAAGGGGACCTCTTCACAGCACTGTCCGTTATGTACAAGTATGTCAGTTTCTCCCTATGCTTGCTGACACTGGGTGTCATTCTGTGGATTCTTTGCCCAGCCAATGGGCTGAGATGACTCCTCTGAGTGTGATTTGCCTGTGTTTGATGAAAGTGAAAGTGGAGATTGAAAAAGTTGGCTTAAAGCTCAACATTCAGAAAACTAAGATCATGGCATCTGGTCCCATCACTTCATGGGAAATAGATGGGGAAACAGTGGAAACAGTGTCAGACTTTATTTTTGGGGGCTCCAAAATCACTGCAGATGGTGACTGCAGCCATGAAATTAAAAGATGCTTACTCCTTGGAAGGAAAGTTATGACCAACCTAGATAGCATGTTCAAAAGCAGAGACGTTACTTTGCCAACAAAGGTCCATCTAGTCAAGGCTATGGTTTTTCCTGTGGTCATGTATGGATGTGAGAGTTGGACTGTGAAGAAGGCTGAGTGCCAAAAAATTGATGCTTTTGAACTGTGGTGTTGGAGAAGACTCTTGAGAGTCCCTTGGACTGCAAGGAGATCCAACCAGTCCATTCTGAAGGAGATCAGCCCTGGGATTTCTTTGGAAGGAATGATGCTAAAGCTGAAACTCCAGTACTTTGGCCACCTCATGCGAAGAGTTGACTCATTGGAAAAGAGTCTGATGCTGGGAGGGATTGGGGGCAGGAGGAGAAGGGGACAACAGAGGATGAGATGGCTGGATGGCATCACTGACTCGATGGACGTGAGTCTGAGTGAACTCCGGGAGTTGGTGATGGACAGAGAGGCCTGGCGTGCTGCGATTTGTGAGGTCGCAAAGAGTCATGACTGAGTGACTGAACTGAACTGATGCTGAAATCAAGCATCATTTCAGATATTCTTTTGCCAGGTGTATTTAGTCCCTGAATCTCCTGTGCAGCTGTGTGCCCATAATGGTGGAAGTGATGAGAAATTATCAGATTCTAGATATCTTCTGAAGGAAGGCCCTTGGGGTGGGATGTGAGAGAGAGACAGAGGAGTGGAGGTGATGGCAAGGTTTCTGGCCTGAGCTGCTGGGAGGATGCAGCAGCCGCTCTCAAGCATTCAGGTCTAGACATGTCTTCTTTTCATTTTAAAATAGCCTTTTATCATGATGTGCTGTGTGTGCATGCTAAGTTGCTCAGTAGTGTCCAACTCTTTGCGACTATATGGACTGTAACCTGCTAGGCTCCTCTCTCCATTGGATTCTCCAGGCAAGAATACTAGAGTAGGTTGCCATGCCTTCCTCCAGGGGACCTTCCCAGCCCAGGGATCGAATTTGCATCTCTTACATCTCCTGCACTGGCAGGTGGATTCTTTACCATTAGCGCCACCAAAACAGCATATGTGTACATTGAAGAGAGTTAGAAAATATAGACATAAGAGAAAAAGGAAAGAAGAACACCATTTTCTACCATCCAGAGATTACCACCCCTAACCCGTTAGTGTGTATGCCTTTCCTGTCTTCGTGAAGTGAAGTGAGGGTCACTCGGTCGTGTCCGACTCTTTGCGACCCCATGGACTATACAGTCCAGAGTATAGTCCTAGCAGGACTGTAGCCTGCTAGGTTCCTCTGTCCTTGGGATTCTCCAGGCCAGAATACTGGAGTGGGGAGCCTTTCCCTTCTCCAGGGAATCTTCCCAACCCAGGGATTGAACCCAGGTCTCCCACATTGCGGGCAGATTCTTTACCAACTGAACCACAAGGGAAGCCCCCCATCTTCTTAATTGACCATATATTCATGTTATTTTTTAACCAAAATGAAATCATAACATAGCTTCTTTGTAACTTGCTTTTATTCAAAGCTCTCTTCCTTTTCAAGTGAATGAATTTTTGTTTTATATCAATGTAATGCCTAACCCATATTCAAACTCCTCTAATGGTCTCCAAAACTGAGAATAAGGTGTGAAGAGTCTTGTAGGCATCCCATTGGAGATGATGAGGAGGGAGCTGGATTTATGAGTATAATGTTTGTGGGAGAAAACTGACTTGGATGTAAAAACTGGGACATTGGGAGTATACAAATGGTATTTGCTATCGTCGTTTTTCAGTGAAGAGTCTTCTGTTGATTTCTTTCCTCATGGTTAGGACCAGTCATTACAGCCATGTAGGAGGATTTCGGGGCTGATGACTGTCAGTAATCTGGGGGCCTATGCATATCCTTTGTGCTTCCCCACCAGCAAAATGCACATTTCATGCTGGCCCAACAAAGGGGGACTTTGGGAATAGAGGAGTGTTGGAGATGATGAGGACGCTGGTAGGAGCGGGATGCGTATGGACACCGTAGGCAGTGTCATCTCTAAAATCAGATCCACGTGGGTTCATGTTCCAGCTCTCTAAATGACATTCTGAGCCTGGAGGCTGGCTGAGATCACCAAGGTTATGAGGATGCATAAGAGCTCTACAGACTGAGCCCCGGGGCCTCCAACATCTACAGACTGAGCCTCAGAGCCTCCAACATTTAGATCAAGGAGATGAAAACAGCCTGAGCCTGGGGAGAAGCAGGAGGAAATCTAAAGACTGTGGTGTCCTAGGACCAAAGGCTGAAAGTGTTTCAGGGACAATGAACTGATCAACAGAGTCAAATGTTGCTGACGTGTCGAGTCAGAGGAGGGCTGAAAATTGACCATTATATTTAGTAACACGGGGTTATTATTGGTAATCTCCACAAAAGCAGTCCCTGTGGTGTACTTGGGTGTGAAAGCCTTATTGGAAAAGGTTCAAGAGAAAAGGGACTGAGGAACAGTTTAACCATACCGTGAGGAAGCAATGAGCCAAATCTAGGATGTGGGACTTGGACAGAGCATCTGGCCCAGTTTCTTCAAAGGAGTGAATGACATGGGAAAAAAAGGAGGGGGTGACGGTGATTTAGATTAAGGGAGATTTAAGAGACATAGCTACCAAATAAAAACAAGGGCCCTTGAAGGTGCTGTGCTAAGTGAAATAAGTCAGATAAGGACAACCATATGATTTCACTCACATGCAGAATATAAAAACAAACATAAACAAAAGCCAACATGAATGATCAAACCAAACATCAACAAACATGCAGATACAGAGAACAGAGTAGTGGTTGCTAGAAGGGAATGGGGCCAAGAGGGAGGACGAGATGAGTAAAGGGGTCAACTGTGGTGAAAGGTAGAAACCATACTTTTGGTGGTGAGCATGCTATAGTGTATGGGCTTCCCTGGTGGCTTAGATGGTAAAGAATCTACCTGTAATAAAGGAGACCAGAGTGATTCGTGGGTTGGGGCGATCCCTTGGAGATGGGAATGGCTATCAACTTCAGTATTCTTGCCTGGAGAATTCTGTGGACAGAGGAGCCTGGTGGGCTACAGCCCACAGGGTCTCAAATAGTTGGACAGGACTAACACTTTCACTTTTCATGCTCTAGTGTGTACAGAAGTAGAAATATAATGTTGTACACATGAAACTAGATAATGTTAGAATCCAAAGTGGCTCTTATTTAGATATCCGTGAACAAACAAGAAAATTGGAGAAAGTTGACTACAGGACTGGTTATTAGATAGTATTAAATCAGTATTGCTCATTTTGGTCAGTGTGTTAATACCTTTACATGTAAGGAAATGTGCTTTTTATTACTTTTGATGCATAGTGAAGTGTTTGGGTTGGGGGGGTGGAATGACATGTTTCTTGGGATTTGTTCTGGACTCCAAGAATAAAAGGGGGACCTCGGGGGTCTGAACTCTCTACTTTGGTGTGTGTGTGTGTATAAGTTGGTTAAATAAAATGTTGAAAAGAGAGAGAGGAGGGAAGTAAAGATAGCAGCTTTGAGGAGCTGTGCTCTGAAGGACCACGGCTGGATGCAGCTATGGAAACAAGAGGGATTTGTTTGCTTGCTTGTTTTTAAAGAGGAGAATTACTGAAGGAATGTCCTAGAGCGGGGGAGAGAGCAGGGAGGGTGTCTGGCGCCCAGCTAGAAGCGTTGGCTTCGGACAGGTGCACGGAGAGTTCACCTCTCACGCTAGGAAAACCGAGACAGGGACACAGAGGCAAACAAGCGGACAGATGTGGAGGCGGGAGCCTGCAGAAGTCTCCTTTGGCTCCTTTTCTAGTGAAATAAGAAGCAAGGTCACCAGCTGAGAATGGAAGTCGGGGAGGAGGTACTTTAGGTTTGAGAAGAGTGGTTGCTGAAATTGTCCCAGAGAACAGTAGAGAGAGTGACTGGGGGAGGAAGACGGATGTGGTCAGCAGTCAGCTCTGAGGGCCGTGCAAGTGTGGCGCTTCATCCCACTCAGCGGAATCCTAAATGGCCTTTGAAAAAGGAGGCTGATGGTTTTTTCATTCTTTCAGCAAATGTAGAGAAAGAAACTTCTACACATTAGAATCAGAAAGAAATCCACTATAGATTAAGAGGGGGGAAAAAAGCAAATTTCTGAAGAATTTGTATTCTAAGATCCCACTCATATGTTTAAAAAAATAAGTATATGCTTATGCATGTATTGAATCTGCAAGGAGACATGCCAAATATCAGCAGTGACTATTTATGGGATATACAAAGGAGGAGGGCTGGAAATTGTTTGCACTGTTTTTGTTTTCTTTCAAATGAGACAATGCACTCTGTCTTAAACAGATGAAAGACCTAAATATGTAATACCTAAATACATACCTAAAATATGTAATAAAAGTCCCCTGACATATATTCTCAACTGCTGTTCAGATGAACTGAACTCAATATTTAAAGACAGAAAAAAAAAAAAAAGCTATAGATGAAACCTATTTTGACTAAGCAATTCTAATTCTAGGCATTCATCCCTGGGGAGAAAAGTTGAATAAATACACCCAAGGATATACGTACGAGGATGTTTGCTGCAGTGAGGTGTCAGATTATGAAAACAGGGAATCAGTCTTACAGGGGATGCTGCCTGGACACCCTTTATCAGTGACTAACAGCTCACAACGGCCACCTCTGCAGAGAACTGCCCCGGTGAGTAGAGGCTGCAACAGCCCCCCTGCTAAAGCTGAGATGACTTCTTTCTTTTTTTTTTTTAGCTGAGATGATTTCTATAGGGCAATTAATTTATGCTCTGGAACCCACTTCCTTCCTTAGCAATTTCCTCTGCCCAGTCCTGCTTTTGTCACTTCCCTTCTCCTAGGAGTGCAATCTCAACAAGTCACTTGTTCAGGAATCCTCAGGCTCTACCCCTAACCTTAGTCAAGCCTTCATGGCCTCCTTGTCAGGGGAGGGTGTATAAATATATATAATATCTTATATGCTGGGGGAGGGGAGGGGTGAGATAAATTATACTAAGATGGGAAGAAGTCTGTGGTATGCTGCTAAGTGAAAAAAATTTAAGATGTAGTATGTAGCTGAGTGAAAAAAATTTAAGATGTGGTGTGCTGCAAAGTGAAAAAAAATTTAAGATGACGAACACAGTGTATAGTATTCAGCCCCCGTGTATATGTGCTTATATAAATGTTTATATATGAACAGAAGAAGGATTTACACAAATCTGTTAACAATGGTTATCTCCAGATGGTTTCATTATGAGGAACTTTCGCTTTCAAAGTCATTCATATCTGTTTTGTCTGAATATTTTATAAAATGAATGTTTTATTTATGTAACCATGTGGTAAAGGAGCAGTTTTGGAGACAAAGAGATCTGGGGTCAAATCTGTTCTGCATCTACAGAGGATGTGATTTCCTGGCTTTCCTGAGTCTCTGTTTTCTCATCTAAAAAATGGGCATAATCGTATCTAATTTACAGAGTTGTTGTGAGGGTTATATACATAACAAAAAGTTCAAATGCTCTTAGCACCATATCTGAGACACAGTAAGTGCACAAGAACAGTGTTTTATTATTATTTTACAATGGCTGTCTTTTGGTGATGAGCTCATGCGATTTTTCTCCCTTTCTACTTTTCTTTAGTTTCAAAATTGTCCTTAATTAATACTCTAGCAATAATCAACAACAACAACAACAACAAAAAACTTATTTCCAGTCTGGCATAAATGATGTGCATCAACACTGGGGGTCTGTAACTAATTAGACAAGAAAAGAAAATGCTTTGCCTGGTTCTTCTATTTAGAGCCTCGATATCTCACAAAGCTTACATATTTCAGCATGAAAATCATGGAATGAAAAAAAAATGAAACCATCAAAAGGAGGCAAGAACACACAAAATGGATTAAAAGTATGCCTCACAGATAAAGCTGTACACATGATGAAACAGTTCTTAGAACACCTCACCTAAGGAGGCAAAACTGCAGCAAAGTCCTTAGGCAGGGATTTATCAGAGCTTGGTTCACTGCTCTCCTGCATGGGAACCATCCGGGTACTTGTCTAAGTGGCTAATGCTTGGCCTCCTCCCTAGGTCCCCTGGATCAGAACTCCTGGGTAGGGATATTGGGATGAGCCTCCTGACAGCCTTACCCACTTCCGTGCCCCTCTGCTTTGCCGCCAGGTTTCTCTATAGTCCTTCTTTTAGATAAATAACCTGCTTCTATCTGTACCTCCCATACCCAGCCCCAGGTCGGTGGGCACTGAGCTGGGCAACCTGGATTCTGATTGGCCCCCTGACTCCCTCAGTAACTGTGCGCTCCCTCAGTAATCTGTACTTTTAAGCAACAGCGCCATGTCACTATGATTCACAGAAAAGTGTGAGACTTCTGACTTAGCTGAATTTCTTTTTAAAATACATAAAATGCTCTGAAGTAGGCCAAATAAAGACTCCAAAATTTTGCCAAGACTTCTGGAAGAGGTCTTATAAAATTAATAAATATGTATTTTAGATGATTTATCCACTGGATGAATCAGCTTTTACGTGAAATGGTTTGTCTCAGATTGGGCAGCCTGCTCTTGCCCCGCTGCCCCACTCTCCCCTGACCCCTTGTCTCGTGCTGCGGCTGCTCAGTGAGACCCCCAGTTAAAGCACAGGCAATTATGTGGGAAGCTTGGCCCATTGGTAGGGTTCGATCTGGGACCCTCAAAGCTCAATCTGGGGCTGAGGGAATGACTCAGGTGGGGCCAGGGCCTAGTCTATGGCACTCAACCTCAGCTCTCGTGTGCCCCGAAATCAGGGCCAGGCCCCTCCCAATGCTTCGGGAAACTTCCCAGCCCAGGCGGCAGATTCCACAGGCTGGCTTGGAACTCACACCTGTTTGCCCAGGCCTGGGGCCAGCAGGCTGAGTGGCTATAGCCTGGGACCAAGAAAGGATGGGATCTGAGGGATGCCCAGCGGCTGGGGCAGCCTTACCTGGTTCAGTGAGGTCCCCCGTGGTAGTCATCACTGGCCCCTTCTGCTCCTTGGGGATCATCCTGTGGAGGAGACACCCCTACAGATGGGTCCAGCTGCCTCCGTTCCTCCTAGTCCTTGATCCACCCAGCCTCAGCCCCACATAGCCATATCTCACTCCAGTCTCAAGCAAGGGCTGTCCAAGTGGGAAAGAGGAGGCTGAGGTCCATGCAGGGCAAGAGAGATGCTCAAGGTCATGCAGATCTGCTTCCAGGTTGCTAAGGAAGCACAAGGCTCATCGAGAGTAGTTTCTGGGACATTAGAAGGGGAGGTGGGGGTGTCTGACTGTTGTTGTCCACTGACTCGGGTGAGCTCTACTCAGAGGCTTAAAGAGGTTGAAGGTTGAAGTCTGGGGGAGAGGAGCATGGCCGGTTAGGCTGGGGCTGCACTGGGGTCTTCAAGGTGTGCCCCTCATGTCCCCAGTATTCAGCTCTGAAGCTTGAGGGCACAGGCTGGTGCAAGGAAGCTGAAAGAGCCATCAGCCCCTTCGTAGCCCCCATCCTTCGGCTCCCTTCCATGGTGCTCTGCTTCTCTCCCTCCTCCACCAGTCCCCCATTTGCATCTATGGTGTGTCCCAGGAATCTTGGAGGTGATTTAAAATAAAATGAGGCCCAAAGCCCCAGAGAAGCCCTGTAGGCCCCAAGTCTAGAGTCCCTATCTTGCCCTCAGGAGAGAAGGCAGAGCCCTTGAGCCTCCTGACAGCCTTACCCACTTCTATGCCCCTCTGCTTTGCTGCCAGGTTTTTCTATATTCTTTCTTTTAGAAAAACAATCTGCCTCCATCCATTATCTCCCCTCCCGTACCCATACCTGGCCCCAGGTCATTGGGTGCTGAGCTTGGCAACCTGGATTCTAATCAGTCTCTCTGACTCCCTTGGTAAGTGTGAGCAAGCAGCTCTCCAGCTCCGTGTCTCTCTGTGCCACCTAAAGCTGCATGCAAACATGAGCACACGTGCATGCATTTGGGGTGAGGCCCATGAGCTTGTGAAGCATGCTCCACTGTGACCACTTAGGATTCCACAGTTCCAAATCTGTTTCTTGACAAATACTCTCCTTACAGAAATTTACAGACATTGGGAAGGACCCCTCATTTGACAGACAGGGACCCTGTTCCCTCTGTTGCTGAAAGATCTTGAAGTCTGAGCAGAGTCATAACCTACCCTCCAGCTGGAATCCTAGCCACCCCTCCCCGTTTAACTGAGAGGTTAGGATCCCTCCCTTCCCAATTTAGGATCCAGGCTTCCACAAGGCCCCACACTCCCGGCCCTTCTGCAGGGTCCTTGCTGTGCTGTGGGGGGAAGGGGCTCTGGAATTACTCTTCTCCACCACCCGCTCCCCACAGCCCTCAAGCTCCCCTTGGATCCTGGTACCTGAGAGACGGAAGCACAGTGGGCAGGAGGGGGTGTCAGACCCTCAGATTAACACCTCTTTCGGGAAGCTGAGAGTCGATGGTCAGTGTCTGTGCAGGGGGTCGGCGAGCTGGGTGTGCCTTGCAGCCAGCTCCGGCCTCAGCTGACGAGAGTCGCCCCTGCCTTGTGGTTGCTCACAGCCTTATTTCGGGCTGCAATAGGATCCAGGGACAGATGCTAAAAGCACCAGGCCCCAGAGAAGACAGGTGCCCCGGCAGCAAGCCCTCACACACAGAAGGCCTTGCATGCACACGTACAGCACACATACACATGCACACACCAAAGTCACCTGGAAATGCCGAGAGTGAGTCACCGGTCTCCTGAGCTTGCTAACGATATCCTTAGTGCCTAGAGTGGGGCCTGGTAGGAACTTGGTGGATATTTGTTGAATGAGTGATGGAATGGGTGGGTAGGTGATTGAATGAATTATCCCCCAATGTCTTTGCTTGACTTGTTCTTTCCTTTCCTTCTTTCCTGCCTTCCTTTCTTCCTTCTGCTGCCTTCTTCCCTTCTTCTCTCTCTCCCTCTACCTTCTCACATTCTCTGAGCTTCTCTCTATGGACTGAAAATAAATAAGGCAGGGCTCTGTCCTCAAGGAGCTCAGCCAGGCCCGTGTCAGCCCCGTAAACAGCTTCTGCAGCGCATCATGGGAAATGCTCTGGGAGGGCCCCAGGGGAGGGTGCCACTCGCTCAGCCTGGGGGTGGGGAAGGCCTCCCAGAGAAGGAGACATTTGAGCTGGGCCTCGAGGCATGAGTGGGAGTTCACGGGGCAGAGAGGGGCATGGGTAATTGCAGGCCGAGGCTGCGTCATGTATAAGGATATTAGGGGCCAGCTAGGACTGGGGGCTGGGGTGGTGCTGAGAGATGAGGCCAGACAGGTGGGCAGGGGCTAGATCACAGCAGGCTTTTCAAAAGCAAAGTTTTATAAAGGGCTGTTGGAGTTTAAAGCAGTGGAATGGAGCAGTCAGATGGCATTTTCCAAAGATATCTCTGGCTGCCCTGTGGAAAGTGGGTTGGCGGGAGCGAGACTGGAGGCAGGAGGATTTCACTGTGGTCAAGCGAGAGCCAGTGGGTAGCTGGACCAGGGCGGTAACAGAGGGCATGGAGAGGAGGAGAGGGGCTTGAGGGGTTCGGGGAATTATCAGGTCGTGGTGATAGACTGGCTGCAGGACATGAGGAAAGAGCCACTTTCACTTCTGGCTTGAGTCGTTCGAGGAAAACAACGGTGGTTGGGGGGCAGATACTTAGTTAAGTTTGGAATGAAATTGGTTTGAGGTGTCTGGGCACCAGAATCACCAGTAGGCATGGGGACACTGCTCAGGAGAGGTTTCTGCTGAAGATAAAGATTGTGTCAGAGGTGCATTAACTGCTGCCAGGGAAAGGTGGGACGGGCAGGGATGTGCTGGGTCCAGGGAAGTGATCTCCTGTACCTGTGTGCCAGATAGATTGTCCAAGGGCATCTCTCTTAAGAAGCCTGGACTCTGCTTTGGATCACCTGAACTCAGCTTCCTGATCCTCAGAGTCCTTTGCTCTGTCTCTGCTAGAGGAAGGTGAGGGATGTTCCTAGGGCAGGCTTGGCTTCACCTGTGAGTAGAGCCATGATGCCCTTCTCTGCAAAGGACGCCCCCATCAGAAGAGGAGCACTGCTAATGGTGTGGGTCCTGAGCTCTCTAGGGTTGCCTGGACTCTGATGTTACCTCTTGTAGGAGCTCCTCCACCTGCCTGAAGCCCGTCATCAGGAAGCAGCCCTAGAGTGCTGGGCCCTGATGCAGCCTGGCCCTGACCACTGCAGTGACAGTGTCTTGTGGTCAGGGCCCAGGCAATACCACCTTGAGACATCCCCTCAACTGACTCATTCATTATACAGATAGGGATGTTGGGACCTGGAGAAGGAGTGGGTTTACCCAGGGTCACCCAGCTAGTAGGTGATAAGATGAGAACTTCAACCCAGGGACTTCGTCTGTGGCCCAGAGTGTTATCTTTGTCCCCCATCTCTCCTCAGGGTTGCTACTTTCCAAGCACCCATCCCTTGTGTATCAAACATTCTCATCCACCCCACAGCCCATGGACTGTTCCATGGTTGGGGAAAGAGAAGAGCTTTAGACGTAGTTGAAAATGACACAAGGGACAGAAGAATGCAAGAAGCATTTATTGAGGGCCAGAGCTGAATTCTACAGGAGGCAAAAGGCAGGACCAGGCAATTTCTAGTGGGTTAGAGAAGAGGACTAGGGGAGAAGGCGGTGACAGGGAGAGAACAGCCAGACAGAACTGCAGCTTCCCAAGGCTGCCTCCTGCTGGCTCTTTGTGGGAAATGCAGGTAGAAGTGGCTTTTTCTGTGCCATTGCATTAACGGTAACCTGATGGTGTCTTTTCTCTAAAAAAGGCCCTTAGCCCCAGCCTCCCATGCTACAAGAGTCCCTGAAGCAGGAGGGGACTTCAGTAATGTGATCAACTCATCACTGACAAGCTGGAGCACCCTCTCAACTTCCTACCACCAGAGCCTATGTTCCCAGTCTTTAGGCCTGAGGAATCCTCTGGGATCAGTCCTTTATTCCAAAGCACCTCACCCTGATTCTCTCTCCCATCTTGACCCCAGATTGCCCTAGCCTCACTAAGGGGTTCCAGGTCTAGTATCAACTTGAGGGGTGGGGTAAATCTACCCCTAACCCCCAAAATCACCCTCTGTCCCTCACCTTTGGCAACATCCTGGTAACCTTTCACTTACATACATACCTCTGATCCTCAGCCAGTTCCAGCCCCCACCCCCACCCCCACACTTAGGATCCTGAAACTGATATTTTAAACCTCTAGAGGGCACCATGAGCCAGCTCTGGAAACTATAGGACTGAGGCACATTCCTCCCTGTGTCCCTTCCAGGCTTCCCAACCAGAGTCACTACAGCTTAAGGGGCAGGCTAGGGCCTGCAGCCAGGCTCCCCAGCGTTACTGGGCACCAGACACTGGCTAGCCCAGAGTGTGACAGGAAAGAGATGAGGCAGAACAGCGCCTACTCATCTGGGCACAATACAGATGCTGAGCCTGAAACTGAAGAGTGGGGGTAATTCCTAAGGAACCAGAAACACAGGCAGACTCTGGTCTAACCCCTCACTCACCCACCCAGACTCATCTGCCCAGCCAGTCCTCCAGTACTACTTACTCTCCCTTCCTTCCTAATACTATGGAATGCATTTCAGGACTGGAAGAGCCCTCAGAGGTCATCTGAGCCAAATCATTCCCTACTAGAATCTCTTCTATGCATCCTTGCCATGGCTTGCATACTGCCCATAACAACTCTTTGCCTCCCTCTTTCCAAGTCGGCAACCTCAAACTCAGGGCTATCAAGTAAAGCCAGAGGATAACAGATAGCTCCAGGTCAAACTGTTTTCTCCCTAGCTCAGCTCTGAGCCCAGAGTCTGCCATGAAAGGGCCCAGAAGGGACAGATGAGTTGCAGACACCTATAGCATTCCTGGAAGCCCAAGTTCTGGGCCTGGGGGAAATATCACTTTACAACTCTCTTCTCTGGCTACAGATGTCCCAGGCAGTCTGAACTGGGACGGGGAAAACATGAGAGGGATCTGAGAGGAGGAATCTTCCTGCTTCTTCTCTCCAGAGAGGCCAGCCGGACACCTTGAGCTGGCCTGGGAGACCCTCTCTAAAGGTCATCATGGTAAAAATAGAGCCTGTCTGGGAAGGGATGGAAAACAGCTGCTCCCTGGGACTTGGTGCCAGGGAGGCGGATGGTCAAGCCAGGACTTGGACAGGCAACTCAGGCATAAGATCCTCGGAACACACCCCCTCATTTGCCAGACGTCAGAGGTCAGAGCCAGAAAGGTGGGAGAGGAGTATGGAATCCTGCAGTGCAGCAAGTTTAGGGGGCCATACATACAATGCCCTGCTTGTGTGTGTATTAATAGAAGGGGTAATTTAGAGGTTTGAGATCGCCTTGGCCAAAGCTCTGTTAAACAGATGGGAAAGCTGAGGAGCATTGGAAAGGTCTTTCCACAATGACTGAATGATAGAGCAAGGGCTAGAACCCAAATTTGGATCATCACCCCACCCCCAAGCCCAGAGCTCTCCCCCGCTGACCCCTGATCTCTGGGGCTGTCAAAGTAGCCAGACCCCCTGGGGACATGGTGCTGGGATCTCCCAAGCCCGAAGACACTTTTTCCCGCTCGGCCCTCCCAGGGCAGGGATGGGGTGCGGGCGGGGAAGGCTTATTAGGTGGTGCAGGAGGCCTCGGTGGGGAGGTTGCCACGCTTGAGCCTCAGGCTGCCGTTCCACCCGCGGGGACAGATGTTGTAGCCGAGGATGCCGGGTGATTTAGCCCCGGAGTCCTCGGAGTCGAGGGACACATCGGAGTCTGTGGGCGAGCGGCGGTAGGGGAAGGGCCTAGGCGGTGCAGGCAATGGGCTCCGGGGGATGGGAGCGAACGTGGCCCCGGGGGCCGCGGCTGGACCGGGACGGGAAGGCTGCGGTGAGCGCATGCGCGGCGGAGGCGGTGGCGGCGGCGGCGGCGCCCTCGGCGGGGAGAAGGGCCGGAGGCTCTCGGCGCCCGCTGGCCGCGGGGAGGCGCTCTTGCGCCGGGCCGCGTTGATGATGTTTCGAGCCAGAAGCGCCTGCAGCTGGCGGCTGGGGGGCCGCACTTCCGTCTCAGATCGCAGCGGGGATACGGAGCGCTCGCTCCACGAGGGGGACATGGGCGGCGGCGGTGGCAGCGGCGGGGGGCTGCTCATGCTGCTCCCACGGCCCGGCTCCCAGGGCCCCGGGCTCACCCAGCCATCCAGACTGCTGGGGGGCCGGGATGCGCCGGGCGTCCAGGGCGGAGAGGTGGGCAAGCTCTCCCGGCGGTCCTGAAGAGAGAGCAGAGAGGTTGGGGGCAGGCGTTAGTGCTGGGCTCCTCTATACCGGGGTTTTGGACTGAAGTTAGTAGTGCCTGCAGTAAAATGCAAGTGCCCAACTTTCATCTTTCAGATGCTTGAAAGAGCCCATGCTTCTTGCCCCTGTGTGTCACAGAGAGCCGGGTGGTTTAAGATCCCTCACTTTGGAGATAGACCCCTTTGTTTAATGAATGAACTTGGTCAAATTGCTTCAGCAACAAAAACAACTGGAAGCCTCTGGGCTTCAGTTTCCTCCTCTGTGAAATGGGAGTATAATGTCAACCTGTACCACAGAGGGTTGTTGTGAGCAGTAAATAGATAACTTATGTAAAAGAATATCACAGTATGAGAAGATTTGCTAGAAGAGGTTAAGTGTGCAACAGATGTTAGTTACCATAAAGACACACTGAAAATCCTTTCAGAGTGCGTCTCTGTTGGGAAGTAGGGTGAACTGGGCAGGGTACACAGCCACAGGGGTGGGAATAAGACTTTTAATGTATTACTTTTTATATAAGTTTAAGGTTTTGAACTTATCCATAGAAGTATATCCATGGTTATACTATCTATTATGGATAGATATGGATATACTATCTATTAAAAAAATTAAAACCAAAAATATTGATCATTATTACTAAGCCTGGACTTAGGGAAAGGCCTTCTCAGTCCCAATCTCCCTGTTGTGTTGCCATGGTCACCTCCTAGTAGCTCCTTGGATCCTTGATCACATAAGTTCCTACTGACAGATAAAACATAAAAGGAAGTTGGGTCTTTGCTCCCTTCCCTGGACTTCTTGCCAGCATGGGGTAGGGGACAGCAGATTTGGTGAGGCCAAGTTGGTGACCCTCTTTGAGGTTATAAAGCACTGGTCTGCTCTGCACAATCATACCTGCTTCCTACCTCCTTAGGGACTTTCCAGCCTACAAAGTTTGTTCTCGTCCTTCCTCTCTCATCAGATCCTCACAACAGCCTGGTGAGGTAGCCAGTATTATCACAAGCCATTTTACAGCGATGAAAATGAAGTTCAGAGGTATAAATAGCTTTGTTCTGCCCCACCAGGAAATGTATGTGTGACTGACTGCTGCTCAAAGGCTGCAGGCGGGCTTAAGTAGTTTGAACTGGTTTGAGAGTACAGATCTTGGGGACCCATATCCAGCATGTATCTGCTAAATTAGGGGTCCCTGACCTCCGAGCCATGGACTGGTACTGGTCTGTGGCCTGTTAGGAACTAGGCCACACAGCAAGAGATGAGTGGCCAGTGAGCCAGCCTCATCTGTATTTACAGTCACCCCCTGCCCCCCATTGCTCACATTACCCCTTGAGATCTGCCTCCTCTCAGATCAGCAGAAGCATTAGATTCTCATAAGAGTATGAACCTTACTGCCCTTGAATCATCCCAAAGCCATATCCCACTCCCACCCCTTCCCACCTGGCGGAAAAATTGTCATCCACAAAACCAGCCCTTGGTACCAAAAAGGTTGAGGACTACTATACTAAACCATCCATCTGTTTAGCCAATCAGATTCCAGCAAAAGTCAGTGCAATCAGTCTGCAATCCAATCCAAATTAACCAGCAGTCATCTCTGAGTCCAGAACTAGCTGGTCTGTTCAGTGTCTCCTACCCAGTCAAAATCTAGAACCACTCATAAGCTCCATTCTCTCATCCAATCAGTAAACTTTCACAGCCTAACCAGTCAACCTCTCAGCTAGTCAGAATCTCATTTCTCTCAATTAAAAAGAAACGGTAAATTATTTGTCTTCTCCAAACAATGCAGCAGCTACTAGATGGGCCCAGACTCAGAAATGGAGACTTTTAACCTAAAGAGGAATGTATCACAGTCTAAAGAGTTTTCATGGGATTGGTAATATTAGGGACCTCCTGGGGACATCCAAGGCTCCAATCATCAAGTAGGAAAGTTAAAGCTCAGCATGGGCTCCACCCCTTTTATTCCAGGGTCACAGTTGTGTATATGAGCCAGAGACAGTGCGAGCTGCTGTCTGTGAGCCATCTCAGGAATCTTTCAATCAGCTGGGCTGTGGGAAGTGGGGCCAAGAGTTCATGATCCAAGCCTATCAACAAGCACTAAGGCAGAGGAACCAGGGCTTTCAGCCAGGAAAAGAGCGGGCTGAGGCAGGAGGAGCTATGATAACTGTCTGACATCTCTAAGGACTGCCTTTGCCTTTGGTGGCTTCAAGGGAAAGGCTAGGGCCAGTAAGTGGAAGGAGTAACAGAACTTACTTCTCAGAATGTGTGGGTTGGAATGTTGGGGGCAGTGGCGAGCAAGGCCTCAGCTTTTGGTTTTGGGCCAAGGCCTGACCTCATCAGGACTGCCCTGGCTGGGTACTGACTGTGTGTGTGTGTCCGTGTGCATGTGCACCCTGGGTGGGGGGAGTACATAATACAAAAATGCTGCAGGGAATCAGAATTACTCACTTTCTGAAAAAGATCTCAATTCATCATATACCTCAGAGCTTCCTGGAAATGCACATGGGTGAAAATTCAGAAATGAGCACCCACTTAACCCAGCACCAGCCCCAAAGCAGGGCATGTGTGTGAGGTGGGCATGAGTAGAGCAAAGAGGAATATCAGAGACCAAAGACAGCCAGCTAGCCCACAGCTTCTGTAATCCTCTCTTTGCGTGGAAGGGGAGACTGGGGCCTAGGGGTTGTCTAAGGTCACACAAGGAGTCAGGTGCAGATATGAGGCTGGAACCCATTTTTTCTGGCTCTCGATGGCAGTTTGTTTGGCTCCATAAGGGGAAGAAACTTATTGTATGCAGTGATGACTGGGAAGCTCCCAGATTTAGATAATGGGAGAGTGGGATGCTGAGGGAAACTAAGGGGGAAAAAAAAGTGTACGTGCTCTGGCTAAAGGCACTTATAAAGATTTCAAATAAATCTGGACCATAAGGAGTGTGGGTTTTTCCCATCTACAGACTTTTTGGCCAAACTCCAAAGGAAGGAGGAAACAGAACATGTCTTCCAAGGGATTTTGGTTCCCTGAGTGCTTGACCTAGGGAAGAGAGAAGGGAGCCCTTACTTCCAAGCCAGCACACATCTGTACCCACAGCAGATCCAGACACTCAGCAGATGCAGGCAGCATGCGGACTCTCACCACAGGCTCACACACAGTAACTGGACAGTCCCACCCCACTTCCCAGGCCAGAATTGGGGAGGAGGGAGAGGGCCCAGACCACCAGCCAGTGAGCATGGAAGAAAAGAAGAAGCGAGACAGATTTGAGGCAGAGTGTATTGAGAACAGGAGAGAGAACAAAGTTGAGGGCAGAGCTCAGACAGCCTGGCCGAAGGAACTGCAGGATGGAGGGTGGGCTCTTCCATTGCTGGCCCTCGGGGGTCGAAGGGAGCAGGGGTCCGGAGCACGGCCTTCACTCTGTCCTGGGAGGGGCTTGGCATGAAGGAGCTGAGCTCACTCATGACTCCCCCACACATGCCCCCACGTTCTGGGCAGAATGAACTCACTGGGAAGGCACCCCCGGTTCCCATGGCAACGAGCGGAGAGCTCACGAAAACTGCAGGCTCAGCCCAGCACAGGCACCGCCTCCACCACCCCTTGATCCGCTGGGGAGCCCAGAAATAGGGCTAGGAAAGAGAGGGTGGGTGGCGCTCAGCCCCCGGTCTTGGGAGGCTTCCATCTGAATTCTGCCTCTTGCGTCTATATTTTCTCGCCCCCACAAAACGTGGTTTTTGGGGGCCGCAGCACATCAAAGGTGTCAGAGATGGGAAGGATCTCAGGCTACCTGACTCAAAGCCCTCACAGTATCAAGGGGGAAACTGAGACCCAAAGATACACATGGAGGCCATATTTTAGAATCCAGATCTCCTAAGTCCCAGCCTTTTCCTCCAGACCTCAAGGTCTCCTCGGTCCCCTCCCTGGGCTGCCGTGCTCCCGCCCTGGCCCTTGCTGTGCTCCCATGGTCTGTCTCCAGGCAATCCTGAACCTGAGCCTAAACTTCTGATTTCCTGGCCTCCTAGCCACACCCTCCCCGGATGCCCTGACAGACATCTACTTCCCATCTAGGACATCTCTGGACACCTAGGACACCTTTGTCCTAATTTCCTTCCCCTCTCTTCCCAGGGGACTCTCTTGTCACTTACAGGACCTTTCTCCCAAAGTACCAGCCTGTCCCGCTCTCTCATTTCTCACAGACTGTCACAGCTAGGAGGGCCCTCATTGTGTTTATGAGAAAGCTGAGGCCCAGGAAGGGAAAGTGACTTGACCAAAGTCACACAGCAAATGGGGGGCCGAGATGCCTCTCTCCTTGGGGCCCCTTTCTGTGGCATGTAGATGAGTTCTTTCAGCCGTGCAGATCTGGGCTGAGGGTGAAACCAAAATAGCCAATGGATCTATTTCTAGGGACCTCTCTCCCAGCTGCACACCCACCTCTGCAGAGCCTTCTCCTGGGCTCTCTCTCGGGGATCCCTGGGGACCTCCCACACCCCAGAACAGTGAGGGCAAGCCAGGTGGAACCAGGACTGAGGTCTGGGATGAACTGCATAAGCTGTCTAGAAAGCAGAGCCAGATGTTCGAAGAGGGCGTGAAGGCAGCTGAGCAGAGGGGCAGAAGAAAAGCGTCAGCCAGCAGTGGCGGGCTGAGTCCTCATCCAGCAGAACCCGGGAGAGGAGATAGTGTGGAGGCCGAGGCAGAGGTCTCTGAAGCAGCGGAGAGGAAACAGTGTCCGGAAGGCAGAGGTGGAAGAGACAGACCCGTGCAGGTGAGAATCCAGCAACAGGCAGAAAGAGGCAGGAGCCAGGGCCACGGCGAGGACAGCCCACTGGGGCGGCAGGCCCTGGGCTGGACCGTCTCACCGCAAGGGCAAGCTCTGTGTGCTGCAGAAGCCCCTGTTAGGGCCCCTCTAGGCCTTTCCTCAGCAAGACGCTGGCAGCCCTACAGCTCACAAAGGCCAGGTGAAGAAGCCCCCAGTCTCACTAGGGCCGGCCAAGTGGTCCTCTCTCTGTGACCCTTCTCCCCACTGGTAGCAGACTTCAGATCTCTCAGACGTGGAGTCCAGCCACCTCGCGGGAGGGAAGGGGCTGTGATAGCTCAGAGAGGGGAGGTGACTTGCCCAAACGGCACAAACCTAGCTGGTGGCAGCGTCAGCCCTGAGTCCCCGTACTCCTGACTCAGCCCCGTGCCACTTCCTGCTCTCCATCCGGTCCCCGGACAGGGGCTCGGACAGGCAGTGGGATCCCTGCGGGGTCCGTTACTTGAAGCAGAAGGATGGCTTCCACACCTGAGCCTCGATCCCCGCATTCCGGGTGGAGAAGGAGGGCCTGGGGGCTTGCTTGGCTCGGGGAGACCATGCCCTGGAGGGTGACACGGGCGAGATATCACTGCTGTAGGTGGGGCTCACTGCGGTGGGCTGGAGGCCATCCTGGCCAGTGGTGGTGTAGGAGCGGGAGGGCCGAGGCAGGGCAGGTGACGGTGGGAGAGCCGCCTTGGGCAGGCTGGGCACCAGGTCCAGGGAGCTGGGCTTGGCAGGCGAGGCGGCTCTAGGCGAAGCCTTGGCAGGTTCTTTGATGGGTGAGAGGACGAAGAGGGAGGGCCGCAGTTGGTAGGGCGGCTGCTTGGTGGGCTCTGGACGCAGGACCCCATTCTCGGGCAGGTATCCGTGGAAGAGCGAGGCAGGTGGGGTCCGAGCCGGGCTCCGGGAGGCTACTCGGAAGGTGCCGCCAGGTGCGTTGGTGGAGTACTTCCAGGATGAAGGCAGGGACATGGTGGGTGACGGGCAGCGGGCCAGCTCAGCATGGCCCGAAGACTCGATGACATACTTCTCCATCCGGGACTGGCGGCGGGCGTAGAGCTCAGCCCCCTTCCCCGAGGCCTCCGAGAGGTTCTGGTTGGGTTTGGGCTTCGGCTTGGCCTGGATGCGCGGTGACTTGAGGCAGGAGGCCCACTCGGGGATGGTCTCCTCGGCGTCGGCAGGGCTGGCCCTGTCCCGGGGTGCGGGCTCCTGCTGGAAGTTGGAGGCCTCGGCCCCAAGGGCGAAGGGCTCCTCCTCCAGGCCTGCCTCCCCCTGGTCCCTCTGCCTGCGCTTCTCATCAGCCGTCTGTACCAGGTCCAGCAGGTCTGGATTCGGGGTCACCTTGGGCTTCTCCACGAAGGTGAACATGGATTTCCGGCTGCCCCTGCGGGCCATCGACTCCTCCAAAATGCCCGTCTTGCTGGCAGGGACTGCCTGGCCCTTTAGATGAGAAGGCTTGGAGTCGGAGCTGGGGTACAGGGCAGAATAAGATGGGGGAGACCTAACCCCGGAAGTCAGAGGGGCTGTGGACAAGGTCTCAGCATAGGTGGGTGGTGGGGTGAAGTTTCCCAGGGGGCGTCTCTCCAAGGCGGGGCTTCGCTGTGCCACGGGCCTCCTCTCCAGCATGGGGCTGTGGGATATTACATGTCTCTGTGGCCGGGGGCTCCTGTCTGCCACACTGGGGGGCTGGGGGACGGGGGTCTTCTCCCCACGATGTCGTCTCTCTACCATGGGGCTTCGCTCCATCTGACCGGTGCTGCCCGGCGCCTGGATCCCAAAGGGCCTGGCCGTCCTATTGACCACAGATGGAGGCTTGGCCAGCGTGAGGTGGACCTCGCTGTACAGTTTGGTGGGCGTGGTGGCAGTTGTCCGCCCGGACATCTCTTGCTCTGTGGACACCACTGGGGCTCCAAGCTGGACATCAATGAGCAGGGAGCTGGACATGAAATCTGGGCCCAGGGGCCTGGAGCTGGAGATGGGAGTAACTTCTCTAGAGAAGGTGCTGGTGGCGGTAGGTGGAGCTGATACCTTATCAATTAGGAGCGTGCTGGATCTCACCTCCACGGCTGGCTCCTGGGGTTGCCCGCCAGCACACTGGGTGCTGGGTTTGAAATCTGGCACCACGTCATTAGGAGGGAGCTGCACCTCGGAAGAATTCTGTTGGACGCTGGAGAGCGGCAGGCTCTGTGGGGTGATGGCTGCCGATAGGTTCTGATTGACATCTGTGGCTGGCAGGTTGTGGTTGCCATTAGAAGCTGGCGTGACAAGCGTGGTGCCGGTTGAGGGAAGGTTTTGGTTGGCATCTGCAGCCGGGCTGTGGACCTCCTCCGGAGGTGGGGTTGGGGGACTCTGCTGGGCTTCTCTGTTCTGGGACAGGTGGAGCCCGTTGGCCGTCAGCAGGGCTGCATTCTCCTTTAGATAAACCACCAGAGGCACCTCCTCCTCCTCACTGGCCATCTTCTCCAGGTGCCGGAGCAGGCTGGCTTCCTCCGAGCAGCCCTCCATGCTGTGACTGGGGACCCCTGTGTCAGCGCTCTGGCAGGCGGGGTTTCTCGGAGGGCCTGGCTCAGGGAGCGAGGTGGAACTCAGGCTGAGCCCCGGGGCATGGCCTGTAGGGCTGGCGGGGGGCACTCTGAGGGGCTCCTGGCTAGACTTCGGTCCCCTCTGGCCGTGGCTCTCCAAGGTGAACTCGTTCACCCTCTGCCGGCGCCTGTTGAAGAGCTGGACTCCACGGGAGTTGGAGCTGGGAGGGGTGGTCAGCTGGGCAGCGATCTGCTGGCTCCTCGCCTTGGCCTCTTTTAGATCCTTCTCGGTGAGGCTAGTACTCCGGCCCAGCGCTGCGGGAGGGACAGAGGCCCAGTTAGCATATAGGATTGCAGAGCCACAGCGGTACACAGACAGACAGATGGTCCCCCGTGCTGCCCGACTACAAGTGGCCTTTTCCTCTGGAATTTGATCTTTACTCACCGTTTCCTAGAACCTCCTCTCCTCATAAAGATCCCTGACCCAACCACTATGGCCCAACTCAAAAGCCACCGTGTAAAACCTTCCTGGATTACCCTTTCGGTATTCACCGACCCCTTGTTTGGATTGCCCCTGAAGGTTGTTGACAAGGCACTTTCCCAGACTCAGCAAGTACACCTCACCCCAGCAGTCAAGGCCCTACTACATCCTGGACGTGTCTTATGCCACCCTTCTCTCTCACTGGGCTCTGCCCAGGTTGACGTTCTGGGCCTTGAAAATGACAGGTTTGCTCCTGACCCAGGACCTTTGCGCCTGCGGTTCCCTCTTCTTGGAATGGTCTTTTCCCAGGGGGATTCCATGTTCCTTCTTATCACTCAGGACTTACCTCTCTGGGGTGGGGGGGTCTTCCTCTATAATCAGCCCTACCCTTTCCTAACCCATCTCTTTGTTTTCTTCATAGCGTTCAACACAATTCAGTATTATCTTCTTTATAAGTTTCCTTGTCTATTATCCATCTCCCTGCCTAGAACATAAGCTCTGAGGGGGAAATGACCTTTTTTGACTTGTTCATCCCCTAACCCTGGGCCCTAGAATAATGCCTGGCAAAAAGTGAGCACTCAGTAAGCATTACTATCTGCATGAATGAACTGGCAGGACATCTCTGCATCTGTTAGGGCCGTTTATACTTTCAAACTCAGAGTATAGCCATCTGTTAATACTAATGCTTTCCCTTTTTAGAATAGGTGATGCATTTACATGGACTAAAAAAAATTAAACACATAAAAAGGTATATGGTGAAAAAAAGTTCCTCTCCCTCCGAGTGCTCCACGTCACAAATCAGGTAGCAACCGTTAATGGTTTCTTACAAGTCCTTGAAAAAATTTCTTCCCGTTTTCATTTAAACAATCATTTAAAAATTATCACACTTTAATGTTATAAAAGTAATAAATTGAGCTAATTGCAGCAGTGACTATACTAGAACAGCACATTACCTCATCTTATCCTCACAAGAACCCTAGAAACCCCTATTTTACAGAAATGGAAAATGAGGTCCAGAGACTTGTAAGTAACTCACCCAAGATCACACAGCAAAGGGTGGCAAGGCTCGAGTCAGAACCAGCTCTGTGTGGGCCACAGCACAGGCTCAAGCCGCCTGCTTGTCCCAGAGGTCCCTTTTGGGAATTATAGGGGACAGAGTCGGTGGAAGTCAGGGTTCAGTCTGGGGCCTGAGGTCAGGGATCAGGTGGGGTCAGGCCCTAGTAATCTGTAAATTCACCACAGGCCACCATTCCTCTTTCTATTGCCAGTGCCCAGCTGGCACAAAGTCAGTGTTCACTTTGTGTTTCTTGAGTAAGGAATGAAGAAATGGACACGTGAACAAATGGCCCCGTGCACAGATGGATGGCACAGGCTCTGGCCAGGGCTAGCAGCTCAGTCGGCGGCTGGGAAAGTTGCTCCCTTTGTCACCCCTCCCCACTGAGGAAGCTAATTAGTTCTTGAGGAATCTGACCTGGCCCTCCCTCCTACCTTGCCCTTATTAGCACTGGCCGTGACATGCTGAGTGGGTCTCCCAGGACAGTTTTCCTAGGCATCTTGCCAGCAAGGCTCAGAATTCATGGACTCTCAGAGCTGGAAGGGCCCTTACAAAGGAGCTTTTTCACTATCAGCCCCATTTTATAGATGAAGAAATCAAGGTCTGGAGATGACTCAAGGTGGAGCTCACTCCAGGGGAGGCACACAGAGCACAATGACTGCCAACAGCCAGTTCAAGCGGCCACAGGCTCTCTGGCCCCAGCCTCCTCCTTCCCTCCTCCCATCACCACCTGGCTCCCTACCATACACACCTGTGCCCACCTGTGCAGAACAGCTATAACACAGCCTGCCCCATGTGCCCCTGATACCTGTTTTGCTCGTGGTAGGGCTCCTCTCCTGCCTAGATCACCCCATCGATAAAAGATGACAGCTTTGAAGGTTGAGCCAGGCTGCTTCCCGGGGGGGAACTTAGGTAGGGGCAGGCCAGCCACACAGGAGGAGTTGCTCAGCTCATGCCATGTCCCTCTCCTCTGCTCTGCTTAGAAACCAGGCCTCCCGGGCCAAATCCAGGCTCTGCTATTTGCTAGCTGTGTGACCTTAGCAAGTGACTGCTCCTCTCGGAGACAGTTCCCTTAATTGAGAAGAAGGCAATAAAAGCACTGACATTAGGGTTTGGAGGCTATGATGAGGTCACAGATGCCAGGGAGGTCATTGTCTTTCAGCCCAAGTAGACAGGACAGAGGCCTCATGCTTCCCTGGAATGGAGCTGGCAGTTGGTGACCCCACGTGACTCCCTGGAAGGGGTCAGAGCTGCTTCTAGCAAAGGAGATTCATTCCACAGATCATAGTCCTGAGGGGATATGACTCTCTAATGGTCACACAGCAGGGGATTCCAGAGTGATCGGCAGGCAGGGATCACTGCCCCAAGTCACAGAACCTCAGAATCTCAGGGATGGCCGTCACCGTGTCCACCGCCCCACACAATTCCTGCACCCCTGAAACCACGTCCCTGAGTGTCTAAGCCTTACACACTCAACTGGCAGGGTGCTCACTAACCTAAGGATGCGCCTTCTACTAATTAATATTCTTCAGCTCTAAAGTCACTCCTTATGTTAACTCCCACCTCTTGACATGACTCTGCCCCCCACCGCCACACAGATAAAGAGCTTTCTCTTTCCAACTTACAGCCCTGCAGAGACTTCAGCCACAAGTCCCATCCCACAGGGCACAGTAAGGGTAAACATCCCTGGGCCCACCAGCAGCTCTTATGACACAGCTGCAGCCATCGTAGCGCATACTGATTGGGCTCTTACTGTGTACCCAGACATGGACTTCACACATACTATCTTATTTAATTTCTGAAACGATTCTATGAAGCACAAATTACTATCATTCACTTAAAAAAAACAAAACCTTTTTATTTATTTTTGGCTGTGCTGAATCTTTGTTGCTATGTGTGTTTTCTCTAGTTGTGGGGAGTGGGGGCTACTCTCTAGCTGTGGCATTTGGGCTCAGCAGTTGCAGCTCCCAGGCTCTAGAGCACAGACTCGGCAGTTGTAGCACATGAGCTCAGTTGCTCCTCGGCATGTGGGATCTTCCCAGATCAGGGATCAAACCTGTGTCTCCTACACTGGCAGGCAGATTCTTTACCACTGAGCCACCAGGGAAGCCCCTATGATTCACTTTTTAGTGACGAGAAAACCAAGGCTCAGAGATAATGCCCAAGGTCACAGAGCCGGAAAGCAGGGGCGGGCTGGGCTCACCCCTGGCTCTCAGGACTCTAGGGAGCACCAGGCTTTCCAGCCAGCAGTTTCCACAGTGCCAAGCTCCTAGACAGGGCCTCAGTGTGTGTATAATTCAGACCTTCCAAAGCCTCTGTGCTTCTGTTTTGTTTTTCTCTTCGCTTCTCTGTTTCAGTCCTATCCCAAGGCTGGTTCTCAGGGTCACAGGGCTAGAAAATGCTCCAGTGTCAGAGCATGAAGGGCCCTCAGGGAGAAGCTGGCCTGGGAGGCTTTAGAGAGGGAGAGGGTCAGAGAGAAGGCCATGGGCCAGGACCTGGTCTGCTGACCTCCAGCCAGCCTGGAACCCTTCCCCCCGCTACTGTTCCCAGACCAGAGGAACCCAGCAGAAAAGGCCAGGGGGTGAGACAGCCCTGCCTCCGAGGGAGCTCCCGTACCCCCATCCAAGCCCTCAGTGACTCCATGGAAAAGGAATTTGGCAGGAGGCTTGGACCAGGCCCAGCCAGCAATCCAGACGACTTTTGCCACCCTGCACAAACAAAGCTGAGAGAATGGGGGGCTGGGCCAACTATAGGCACCTCAGGTCCCCCCACTGCAGGGCATCAGGGGCGGCAGCTCCACCCCAAATTCCCCAGACTAGGGAACTGCCACCCCTGGTGATGCCCCAGCCAGCTGGGTTCAAGATTGTGGTCCCCAGTGTCAGAGACATAAGAGATGGCTGTGGCCCACAGCGGGCAGTCCCCTTGTTGAGCCCCCAGTCTTCTTGCACCCGTAAAAGCCGTAACACCCCCCTCTTCTCCCAGCCTCTTCAGTGGTGATCCTTGAAAGACCGACCCTTCTGGAGATGCAGGGATGAGGGCAGAGCTGCCCCAGGGTCAGGAGACCTGGGTCTGACAGGGTTGAATCCCTAAGTGGGGAAGGGGAATAAGAAGCCCTGAGTACACCCCTAGAGTGAAGCTCACAGTGGCTGCTGCAATGACTGAGCCCTCAGCGGCCCACTGTAATGTGCTGCGCCATGCACTTTATGCCCATCATCTCCTTCGATCCGCCCAACAATCACGAGGAATAAGTACTGTTATTCTTCCCAGTTTGCAAATGAAACTAGAGCTCAGAGAAACCTGCCCAGGGTCATATGACTTGTAAATAGCAGAGCTGGGATTCAAAACTCCCAAGCCTGGTTGCTGAATCTCATTTCTTAACCACCTTGCCTTCCGGACCCTGACTCTGGTGGGAGGGGAATGGATAGAGGCTCTAGTGCTCTCCGATGCTGATCTGCGGGCCCCTCTGTTCCCACATCTGACAATCGGCACCCACCATGATGTTCTCTCCTCTGCATATGCAGCTGCCTAAAGTGGCTGATGCTTTCTTCCCCTTCTTCGTCTCAGGAGAAGAGCTGATAAACTCATTGTTACTAAGGGGGAAATGACTGTTAGGACATAAAAAACTAGTGGAGTGGAAAGAGCACTGTGGGGAGTCAGGAGACCTGAATTCGAGCTGTGCCCAGGCGGCGATAAGCCCTTTCTCTCACCCCATCACTTCTGTTGGCAGCTGTCTGTTCTGCTGACCATCAGGCCTCTTGACCGAGGATCCAAAGGAGGGAGGCGGGGCAGGTGAACGGAGGCCAGAGCAGAAGGTCAGGACAGGGAGAGAATTCAAGGAAATGCTTCTTCACACGGCTGCCGTCAATGGGAGTGCCTGGGCCCCGAGCAGGGTGGAGAGGGTCGGGAAGCCAGAGGTAGGAAGAGAGACTGGCTGGAGACAGCCCATTGTGGCTGCCTGGAAGTCTTGGCAATGGGACAGGTAAACAGGCTGGGTAAACTGCCCCCCTGTGGGGTCAGGAAAGAACCAATGGCTGGCCGCTGCACAACTTCAGCCTCAGCTGGGGGCAGGAAGATGAACTGGGCCTGAGTAATGGCCTGGCTACCTTGCCAGCCCCTGCCCCACATCCTCCCTACTGAAAGGAGGAAATGACACAGGCTTCTTTCCCTGGGGAGTTCTCCATCCACGCCAAAGTCCTGGTGAGCACAACCTGACTGAGTCCCGGCAGACTGCCAGGTCTCTTCTCAGAGGCGAATAATTCATACTAAGGTGAGAAGGACTGCCAGACGGGAGATGATAGGAATGAAAGTGGAGAGCCCCAGACCTAGCTCCAGCCTTGCCATCAACAGGCTGGCAGAAGTCATTGCATGCCTCTCCCTTAATGCCCCGGGGGGACCTGAGACCAGAGAAGGATGCCCTATGCCCTGAGTCACACACCCCAAACCACCGAGACTCGCTTTACTCACTCTGGCAGGGTCCTCCCTGCTGTCCTGCGCCTCCCTGGATGCCGAGCCGGCCTCGGTTCTGAAAGCCTTCTGGAAAGGCAGCCCATCGACTAGCTGACAGAGAGGAAAATCCTACATCGACGGCAATGCAGAGGAGCTGGATCTGACTTCTCTCCTCCACAGATGACTCAGCCTAGCTCTTTATCAGGAAAACCAATTTTGCAACAGCCTTTTAAATGGCCTCTCCGCCTCCAGTCTCTCCCCCGCCAATCTACCCGCCCCAAGCTGCCAGATTCATCTTTCTCCCTCCTGACTCCACTTGTGTCGGGCCTCTCTCCTCCTCTCCAGGACGTGGGGCGTCAAGCAGCCAGGCCTCATCCTGGCAGTCAGGGCTTGCCCAAGAGCTTGCTCACTGCTCCCTGCATCCTCAGCAAGGGTCACAGGGGGTCCAAAGGCGCGTGTTTCCCTCACCTGCCCTGTGAGTTCCAGCCTCTGCTATGGGTCTGCACAAACCCCTCCACCCAGAACACTGCTCTGTTTCCTGTCCTTTCTATAGGTTCAGTCCTCAGATCATCCAGGTTTTATCTGCACCACTTAACAACCTCATCACTTTGCATATTATTCGTTTGAGTGAGAGTTCTCCTCCAGGGCATGCTCACCACATGCCCCATGCCAGGCCTTTCCTTCATTTACAGCAGCCAGGAGGACAGTGGTCCCCTCAGCTCTGCATTAGAGAAGAAATGGACTCGGAGGGGTGAAGTGACTTGCTTAAGGTGGCATGGCTAGTCAGAGGCAGAGGTGGGATTCAAACCTAGGGTTGCCCAGCACCAGCCCAGGACCCATCACATGGGCCATGCTGCCTCCTCCAAACGTCTTGCTTTGCAGCAGTCAGGGTCTGGGTCTGATTTCCCCCAGAGAGCGCAAGAGCCTAGGGGCAAGGGTCTCAACTGCTTCTGCCTTGTCCCCTGCACCTTTCCTGGGGGCTTGCCGAAATGATGAAGTCGATGAGGATGCTACAGCCAAGGGAGTTGCTCCAGACACTGCCAAGCCAAAGGTGTAGCCTGTGTGCTCTCGTTGAATCCTCACGGCAACTCATAAAGGAGGCCCCCTTACTGCTGTTCTAGGGATGAACAAAACAAGACCAGAGAATCGGCAAACTCACCCCAGGTATCCCATCCAGCCAGAGACAGGCAGAGTGGAGCTGGAGCTGGGAGGCGGACTGATTCCACGCCCGGGCCCCTCCTTCTTAAGAGCTCTGCCCACAAAGCACAGTCTCCCCACCTACTGTCCCAGGCCCAGCCCAATTGCTGCTTCCTCCAGGAAGCTCCCATCAACCCATTCAGACTCCTAGATCAATGCTCCTGCCCTGTTCCACCTGGCCCAGGGGCCTCCAAGAGGACGGGGTTTAGAGGAAACAGACTGAGAAAGCCAAGGAACCGAGGCCCAAAGAGAAGGAGGCTGGGACTGGTCCAGCTCCTGTATCTCCTGCTGGCAGGGGGTTGGGATCAGGCAGCACAGGATGGGTGGGCCAAGTCAAGGGCCCCCAGGTCAGATTGGCATGGGCCTTGGTGAGCAGCTAACCCTGTAGTCCACAGGCACTGATCACTGCTGGCTGATGCTGTGCAGTCCTCCTCTGCTGAAGGCCAGGAGCCATCACCTTCTTCCACCTACTCTACTAGCTAGTAGAGGCAAGCTCAGCCCCAGATGCACAGCAAACTGGAAAGGGTTGGTTCCCAGGGAGCCAAGCTCAGACCCAGGCTCCCCCTCCCAGTCGAGCCCTGCTGAACCAGGCCTGCTCCCACCCCCAAGCCCTCTCCTTGCAGCAGCCTCCATTTTCTCTGCTCAGGGAGCCTTGAGTGTACAGAAAGGACTACAGCACCCTACCTTTCCAGAGAAAACACTTGATCCAGGAGACAAACAAGTGGTGAGCGAGGGCAGAGGAGAGAGAATTTCCCCCAACCTGTGCCTCTCCCACGAGTAGAGCGGGGTCCAGTCTATCTCAGGGTCCCCAGTACCCAGCCCAGGTGTACCAAGTCGCTTCAGTCATGTCCAACTCTGTGTGACCCCATGGACTGTAGCCCTCCAGGCACCTCTGTCCATGGATTCTCCAGGCAAGAATACTGGAGTGGGTCGCCATGCCCTCTTCCAAGGGATCTTCCCAACCCAGGGATCGAACCCACATCTCTTGCATCTGCCTGCATTGGTGGGAGGGTTCTTTACCACTGATGCCACTGGAAAGCCCAAATATAGCCTTTCCTCTTGGTTCTGTGGCAGCCTGTAGCCATAGCTGTTCCCATCCTCTCCAGACTCAGCAGAGGTCATCACCCAGGAGGGCTCCCACAATCCAAATCCACCTCCCATTTTACTCCACCAGGCATCCCAGGAGACGAATTCTAGATTTGTCTAGGTCTCAGATTCCTTGAGATCCTAGATCCCAGATCTAGAGAGTGGTTTCTGGAGGAAGCAGGGAAAGGAAAGAGAGAGGTAGTAACAAGCCCGTAGGTGAAAAGGGAGATGAAACTCAAATGGCAGTGTTAGATCCAAGAGGCAAAATATTCCATTGAGTGCCAGGAGAACATAGAGCCTAAAAGAGAGATGAATGAGGATGAAGCAACCTGGGAAGTCTTCCTGGAGGAGGTGGCATATGCCCTCCTTCTGAAAAGATTGAGTTGTGGAAGCATTCCAAGCAATGGGGCAGCCTTATGGAGGCTGGAAAGCTCAAGACAATCCCCACCTGACTCCCCTACCCCACCTCTACTCATACCCCAAGTCAAGACAACTGGAGAGGAAAGCACCTCTGACGGGCGGATACACCCCACTCATTAGGCTTGCCCAGAGGCTGATGGTGACTGGGATGGTCCAGGTTGAGTTCCAGGGAGCTATGTACATGAGCAGGCTCATGCTCAGAGCCCAGAAGCACCATGGTATCTTCCCTGGGCCTCCGGGTGGGTTACATAACCGCCCCACTGCTGGGGCCACAGATTCAGCCGGGACCCTCCTCCGCCTCCACCTCCCCAGCCATCTGTCTGTGCTGCTTCCCTCTCATAGAGGAGGCCGCCGCACTGCCGAAAGCAAGGCCAGCACCCTGTGGTAAATTCCCCACATTCCTTCCTCACAGAAAAATAAATAAGGAGGAGAAAAAACCCTGGAGGAATGATAATGACGGCCCCAGCACGCAGCAGTCCCAGCTTGCTGCCCTGCCCGCCCTGTAGAGCAGAGCCTGTCCTGGGGACGAGGGTGGGCACGCTGCTGCCTCTCCCTAGGAGGCATCCTCACTGCAGGCCTGGGGTAGACAGCTCACCTTTCTGCAGCTCCCCTAGCCCTGTCAACTCACTTTTGGTCTCAGGTTCACTCATATCTGCTGAGGAAGGCGCTGGGAATCTTAAGTGGTCTACCCTCTCACTGCTGTATCTATTCAGCCTGCCCGCCCTCCCTTAGACAGCCCTCCTTTACCAAATCCAACCAGAGGTGCAGCCTGTTCCCTTCCCATGTCCTGCTCAACAGAGCATCCTGTGAGGGTTGCCTTTAGTACGTCACTTCACCTCTGGGTCTCAGCTTCCTTATTAGGAAACTAGAGCTGATTATATCTGCTTTGCAGAGTCACTGCTGAGCAAATGAAATGCAGAAATTATTTCTATAGCATAAAACACTGTGCATACCTGAGGGGGATTTAAATTCAGCCTTTGCCCAAACCTACCTCTGTATAATTCTCCCAGGCTAGGCTGCTGGATGTCTCCTTCCCCCTTCCAGCTATCTCTGGGTCTGGTCTCCCTCTTCTGTTCACAATCAGGCACAGTGCAACCTTTCCCTCCCCCTGACACCCCTCCCACTCCAGCATCCTCTCAGCAAAGGTGCTCTAGTGTCAACCTCTAGCTAACATGCTGTGGCAGGGGAGAATCAGGTTTGAATCCCAGGTCTGTTTCTTGCTGGATTTGAGTGCCCAGGCCCCCTTGGAGTGGCCCCCAGACCCAAGACTCCTGGGAGGGAAGGTGTGGTCGAAGCTCCCACCACTCAGTATGTAGTCCTGCAGCCCTGAGTGGGCAGAAGGCTACCAATTCCTCCCATGCCATTCGCCAGTTACTGGGTGTATCTGGCTCCCCTCCAGCCAGAGGAGAGGCTGAACCATCCAGCCCCACCCTCCCCTTGTCCTTCACACTGCAAAAGGAAAGCAGACTGGAGATCAGAAAATTTGGTTCTAGTGTCTGTTCTGTCACAGTATGGACTAGATGTTGGACTAGTTCCTGATCTTCTTTGAGCTTCATTTTGTCCATGCGTTTCAGAGAAGACATCAGACTTCTCTGATTCCCAGTGAAGTTACCCCCTTCACTGGGAAAGCAGTGATCGCCAGAGTGTGGCACCTCCATACCTTGAGTGGGAGCAAAAGGAAAAGTTATGACCAACCTAGATAGCATATTGAAAAGCAGAGACGTTACTTTGCCAACAAAGGTCCGTCTAGTCAAGGCTATGGTTTTTCCAGTGGTCATGTATGGATGTGAGAGTTGGACTGTGAAGAAAGCTGAGTGCCGAAGAATTGATGCTTTTGAACTGTGGTGTTGGAGAAGACTCTTGAGAGTCCCTTGGACTGCAAGGAGATCAGCCCTGAGATTTCTTTGGAAGGAATGATGCTAAAGCTGAAACTCCAGTACTTTGGCCACCTCATGCGAAGAGTTGACTCACTGGAAAAGACTCTGATGCTGGGAGGGATTGGGGGCAGGAAGAGAAGGGGACAACAGAGGATGAGATGGCTGGATGGCATCACTGACTCGATGGACGTGAGTCTGAGTGAACTCCGGGAGTTGGTGATGGACAGGGAGGCCTGACATGCTGCAATTCATGGGTTCGCAAAGAGTCGGACATGACTGAGCGACTGAACTGAACTGATACTTAACATCTTACTAGTTATGTAAATTTCACGCGTATATTGGAAAAGGAGTATAATAAACACATCAAAGGTATATTACTGCTTGCTGCTGCTGCTGCTAAGTCGCTTCAGTCGTGTCCGACTCTGTGCGACCCCATAGATGGCAGCCTACCAGGCTCCCCATCCCTGGGATTCTCCAGGCAAGAACACTGGAGTGGGTTGCCATTTCCTTCTCCAATGCATGAAAGTGAGAAGTGAAAGTGAAGTCGCTCGTTCATGTCCAACTCTTCATGACCCCATGGACTGCAGCCTACTAGACTCCTCCGCCCATGGGATTTTCCAGGCAAGAGTACTTAGGGGGAGGTAAAAGTGGATATCTCAGTAACAAAAGTTAGACAATTTAAAGGAAACAAGTAAGTACAGGTGGTGCATGAACTCATTCATTCAACTGATATTTATTGCTCACCAGCTAAGGGTCAGGCACTGTTCATAGCTATGAAGAGAAATAGACAAATCCCTGCTTGCATTCTAGCAGGGGAGCCAAATAATAAACGTATGAGTAACTGTACAACTAAGTCACATGGTAAATTCTATAGAGAAGAATAAAGCAGGAGAAGGAGATACACAGATGGCATGGGGTGGGGAGTGGTGTGCAAAGGTACATAAGGTAATCGAAGTGGACGTCACTGGGAGTCACGTCTGAGCGAAGAAGCGAAGAAGGTGAGGGAGTGAGGCTTGTGCATGTCAGGGGAGACCAGGCAGAGGGAACTGCTAGGGCTAAGGTCCGGAGGCAGGCTCACACCCTGCAGGTTTGAGGATGGTGCATGAAATGTGGAGGTGGGACATGAATAAGGAAAACATTTTCTCAAGTGGCCTTTCTACCTCTGCCCTGCAGGGTCTCGGGGACCCCCCTGCATTGCAATTATTTGCGTGCACACACGCACACACACACCCTGCAACACTCACGTTCTCAATACCTCCTTAATGCTGGCGAGAGCCTAGCCGGCAACAGCATATCCTCCACACACACGTGCACCCACAGAGGTGGCAGAGCCTACACACCAGTGTGTGCACACAGAACAACCATACGCATGACGTGGAGACACACAGGCACTCAGGTGACAGATCGACACAGACACAACAGGTACACACCCTGTGGGCGGACACACGTGTCTCCCTCTTGCCAGCCTGCCCTGTCTCCAGGTAACGAGGTCACCAGACCACCTTTGTCTGGAGGGCACATGACCTGATGTGTGGTTTCAAATTCCCTTCTCCGCATCTCTGCACCTCAGTCATGGTTTCCCATTTCCAGGTCAACATTAAAATCGGCCACATGATGCTCAAATGTCCTAAGGGATTGTGTTGCTGTGGAAAATGTCCCCCTTTATATCCCTTCAGCAATTAAATGGAAAAGCCATGTAAAATGCCTAGCACAGCATTGTAAACGGTACCAGCAGCTCTGGCATCATTGCTCATCAAAGTCATCTGCATCCCTGGCTTCATCCCTTTAAGGTGCTCAGGGGCAGCTGATGAGTAGGAGGAAGGGCCAGACCAGGAACTTCAGGCCTCGGTTTTAGTCTCTATCTGGTCTCCAACTCACTGTGAAGCCTCAGGCAAGTCCCTTCACCTCTCTGGCCCAGATCAGAAACCTACAGGTGCTGCAGAATTTCTTGGGGTGGGGGGGGGGTGTGTGTGTGTCCAAAATGCTGATTCCTGGGCTGTGCCCCAGAGCCAGGACCACAGAATATTCATGCTAACAGTCTCCCTGAGGGGTTCTGAAGTACTACCAGGTTGGGGACTCAATGGGCTTTAGAGCAATGATTTTATCTTATTTTTTAATTAAAGAAAAAATTTGGCTGTGGCATGAGGGATCTTAATTTCCCAACCAGGGATTGAACCCGAACCCCCTTCAGTGGCAGTGTGAAGTCTTAATCAGTGGACTACTAGGGAAGTCCCTAGAGCTCCTGATTTTATAAACATGTTTTTAAGTAAATTAACAAATAGGAAAATGCTTGGAACAGAGTCTGGCAAATAGACCCCATGTCAACAGAAAATACATTTAAGAAAATATGTTTATATAAATAATTCTATGCAGTAATTATCATTGAATATGTGCACACTTTTATAGCTTTCCTAGCAGCTTCACATCGGCAGAGAAAGAAGTAGAGCAGAGATTGTGATGCTATTTTACAGACCAGAAAACTGAGGCAGAGAAAGTTTGGAATCTCACAGAACACAGGTCTTTGGCTCCCAGCCAGGGTCCTTGGCTTCGCTCCTCTGAGATGTGCCACCTTGGGGCCTTGTCACCTCATCCCATAAGGCGTTGCCTTCTAGCCCACAGTGGGTATTGTGTACACAGCAAACACAATCCTTTCACCCCAGGTGCTTCTCCTGTCGCTCAGGATTCACTGACAATGGGACAACCTCAGCCAGAAATGCCCTTCTCACCAGGTAATGCAGGGGTTTCCCAAAGCCCTAATGCTCAATGCTACCATTTGATCTGGAATGGTCTTTCTGCTCCAGCCAACCTGAGTTCAGATCCCAGCTGAGCAACCACTACCTGGTATATGCTAAGCCTCAGTTTCCTCCTTGGTGTAGGGGTCTCATAATTCCTATCCTGCCGGGTGATTGGGAAGGTAAGATCTTCCATGTGAAGTTTGCAGCATCTGGCCTGGCACACAGGCTCTTGCGATGACAAAGCACCATTAACTCGCAGGCTAAGTGTGAGCTCCTGGAAGGCAGGAACCCACGCCTACCACGTGCCGTATGCTCGGTTAATATGCGCCGAATGGGTGAGAAATGAGATGATATCGAGAACTTCTTTCTGATTCCCAGCTCGCCATTGTCTTTCATGACCCATTGCCCAGCGTGGGAGCTGGAGGCATGGAGCAGGGATGGTCAGGGCCAGAGGGGGAGGGGCCCTGGGTCCTGGGTCCTGGTAGGGCAGTGATGAAGGCCGCCGGGGAGGGCCGTGTTCTGGGAGACCTGAATGCAATCCTGTTGACTCAGAGGCATAAATAATGCACCAGCATGATCTCTCCTCACCATCCTGTCACGCTAAGAATAGCACCGGCTACCCTTTCAGGGATTTCTCAGGGAACAGAGTAGGACACCAAGATGGGGACAAGCGGGGAAAGGCATTGCTGGACTCTGGACTGTCAAGCGTCCTTTCTTCAAGCCCACTTTTCCAAACCCATAAGTCTGAAGACCCTGGAGGTCAGAGCTGGCCTGGGCAGTCAGGCACCACCCACCCTCTCCCACCAGAATTGCTCCTCTTCCTCCCCACTTCTGATGCCCTCTCAATAAAGCCCGTGCCCCAGGCCCAGCCCCCACGATCCCCCCCTCATTCATGTGATGAATAAGTACAGAGTGGGTGGTTCCCTTCTTATGTATTTCATCTGTAAGACTTTGGAGAGGGAGGAAGATCCTATAGCTTTTAATTAAAACATTTTTTAAGTTTAAAAACGACTGACTTAGAACAGTGATTCTCATACTTTAATGTGCATAGTAATTACTCAGGGATGTGGTTAAGTTGCAGATTCTGATTCAGGAGGTCTGGAGTGGGGCCTCAGAGTCTGCATTTCTAAGAAGCTTCTGGGTGATGCTGATATTGCATCCATGATGGCCATACACTGCGTGCAGGAAAACTCAAGTATTTCTCTATAAAATAGATGGAGAAACCAAGGTCCAGAAATGAATACAATTATGCCCAAAAGCATACAGCAGAGCTCAGCTCACAACGCAGGCCTCCTAACTCCTCCTAGGGCTGGGTCTTAGCAAGGCTTTGGGGTTGAATGAACGTGCCTGGAGTGGAACAGGGGACAGGCCACAGTTTCAGGCAGTGGGCTTCGGTCCAGCGGCAGGCCTTCCTTCAGCCAAAAGCTGAACCTCCTGGTCCACAGGCTCCCACCTGAACAGAGGCATTCAGCTGGAGTGACAGTAGCCTCTAGCCCAAGATCTGGCCCTCCTCAGCTTGCATTCAAGGCCGCAGGGACTGGAACCCTCCTGGGAGGCAGGATGAAAATACGGACTATTAGAATGCAAACAAGATCCAGGCAGAGGAAGGTCAGGTGTGAGCACTCTGCATAGTCATCCTGTGAAGTGGTTGGGGGAGCGTGCAGGGGTCTGCTGCACAGTCAGGATGGGAATGGGAGGGAAAACAGAAAAGAAAGTAGGCAAGACCAGCCTCTAAGACCAGCACTAGGAACAGCTCCTCCCTTCTAGGCTCGGCCTCAAGCCCCTTTGCTGGCTCCAGGCCCCGCAAGACGAGCCTTACTGCCCCTCCAGGCTGCACTGCAGCTCCCCTCATGGTGTCTGCCCTCCCTACACTCCAGCCATGCTGGCCTTCCTTCAAGGACTCAGACAGGCATCAAGCACTTTGCACCTCAGGGCCTTTGCACTGGCTGCTACTCCTCCCTAGAACCCTCTCTCCCCATGTCCCTCAGTTGTCCCTTTCTGGTTATACCTCTCCTTGAGGTCTGTTGACAGGTCTCAGGGAGGACGCACCTTTCCTAGGAGGTCACATTCCTCCCACAGCACCTTCTACCTCTCCTCCAAATTCTCATGAGATTTGTAATTCCATCAATATTTGTTTTAATGTCAGTCTGTCCTTCCCCATGGTCAGGAGCCCCTTCAGGGCAGGGACCTCGACTGTCATTTCTCTGCTGTATCCCTGCCCCCATGCCTAGGCCATTTTTGTTGGTATTTAGTCACTAAGTCATGTTCCACTCATTGTGACCCCACGGACTGCAGCACGCCAGGCTTCCCTGACCTTCCCTGACCTACTGCCCAGAGTTTGCTCAAACTCATGTCCATGGAGTTGGTGATGCCATCCAACCAACTCATCCTCTGTCACCCCCTTCTCCTCCTGCCCTCAATCCTTCCCAGCATCAGGGTCTTTTCCAGTGAGTTGGCTCATTGCATCAGGTGGCCAAAGTATTGGAGCTTCAGCATCAGTCCTACCAGTAAATATTCAGGGTTGATTTCCTTTAGGATTAACTGGTTTGATCTCCTTGCTGTCCAAGGGACTTTCAAGAGTCTTCTTCAGCACCATAGTTTGAAAGCATCAGTTCTTCAGTGCTCAGCCTTCTTTATGTACAACTCTCACATCTGTATATGACTACTGGAAAAACCATAGCTTTGACTATACGGACTTTGGTTGGCAAAGTGATGTCTCTGCTTTTTAATATGCTGTCTAGGTTTGTCATAGCTTTTCTTCCAAGGAGCAAATGTCTCTTAATTTCATGGCTGCAGTCACCGTCTACAGTGATTTTGGAGCCCAAGAAGATAAAATCTGTTGCTGTTTCCTCTTTCCCTCCATCTATTTGCCATGAAGTGATAGGACCGGATACCATGATCTTAGCTTTTGAATGTTGAGTTTTAAACCAGCTTTTTCACTCTCCTCTTTCACCTTCATGAAGAGTCTCTTTAATTCCTCTTTGCTTTCTGCTATTAGAGTGGTATCATCTGCATATCTGAAGTAATTAATATTTCTTCCAGCAATCTTGATTCCAGCTTGTGCTTCATCCAGTCCAACATTTTGCATGATGTACTCTGCATATAAGTTAAATGAGCAGGGTGACAACATACAGTCTTGACGTACTCCTTTCCCAATTTTAAGCCAGTCCATTGTTCCACGTCTGGTTCTAACTGTTGTTCTTGACCCGCACACAGGTTTCTCAGGAGGTAGGTAAGGTGGTCTGGCATTCCCATCTCTTTCAGAATTTTCCACAGTTTGTTGTGATCCACACAGTCAAAGGCTTTAGCATAGTCAATGAAACAGAAGTAGGTATATTTTTTGGAATTATATTGCTTTTTCTATGATCCAATGGATGCTGGCAATTTGGTCTCTAGTTCTTTGGCCTCTTCTAAATCCAGCTTGTACATCTGGAAGTTCTTGGTTCACATACTGCTGAAGCCTAGCTTGAGGGATTTTGAGCATTACCTTGCTAGCAGGTGAAATGAGTGCAATTCTACAGTAGTTTGAATATTCTTTGGCATTGCCTTTCTTTGGGATTGGAATGAAAATCGACCTTTTCCAGTCTTATGGCCTAGGCCATAGTTGGGCTGAATAAACATTTGCTGACTGAATGAGGGAACAAATGAATAAAAACAGTGCTCACATCTACCTCCGTGGTTCTCAGTGACTGTTCTTACCCTGGAGAAGCTGTAAGGGACTAGGACTTGGAAGATGATGTGGTTCTAACCCTCTGCCCTGCTACACTCCGGCTGAGTGGGCTTCACAGGGCACATCACCTCTCTGAATGGGGAGCGCTGGTGGTCAGGTCTAAATGAGCAGGGGAATCTGAGAAAGGCTCTGGAAGCAGGAAAGAGCTTTAGCTGGTAACACTGCTCCTCCGTGTTTGAGGCCAGAGTGGCAAAGGGCTGCATTCAAGGCCACACAGCCAGTGTGTGGGGATGCCAGACCTCCACCCCCCCTACCCACTGCACAGCTTAAAGCCAACAGGCCCACCCAGGCCCAGTGAGGGCACCATCTGCCTGGAGGTGGGGCAGGGGTGGAGGAGGAGAGGCGAGGTGGCTGGGAGCATCCAGCCTCAGGCCCAGAGCCAGTGCTGGGGTAGGCGGGGCCTCCTGCAGGAGCCCTGAGTGGGGCCTGGCAGCTGGGCATTGGGAGCCAACTGGCGAGAGCTGGGCGGTGGCAGGCCTGTTCCTCATGCGCGTGACAGTCTATTTTTTAATCAGCACCCTCCCCATCCCCCAGCTTCATGTGCCGTCCTCAAAGGTGCCATGTCAGGAATCACGTCCTGGCTGAGACCAGGGGCCACCTTGGCCATCGGTGGGAGGGTCCCCAAGTCCCACATCCTCATGAAGCCCACGAGTCCTGAGCAGCCTGGAAAGTATGAGAGGAGACTCAGGGAGCCTGTGTGACAGGCTCAGGCCTGGGGCCTTGGGCCTGTCCCTGGACTCTCTGACCTCAGTTTCGCCCGTCCATCCAGTGATGGGAGTCATGCCAGACTCCGTGGGGGGGTGTATTACAGCTCCAGCTTTGGGATCCACTCAGGCGTCACGACCGACACTAAGGATGCCCGCTCGTCAGGCCCTGGCAGAGCCTCCCGTGCCCACAGCACTCCCAGTGCACTCGATCCTCCCCAACTTGCTCCCAGAGGAGGGGAGAGGGGAAGACAAGAGGCTGAGCTGGCTCAAGGGTGCACCTCAGAACCCCAGACCCAGGGAGGCTCCTCCTTCCAGCACCTAGGGGGCAGGGATGATGAGGGTCAGAGGGGAATGACTTATGTTCTCAAGCATGTGGCTTGGCCCCTCTGAGCCTCTGGCACTCCATAAGGCAGGAGAGAGCATGCTGTACTGGAGTTAAGCACAAAGGCTTTGGGGCCAAAGGCCTGATTTTGAACCTGGCCGGTCACCAGCTGTGTGACCTTGGGAAGCTCACTTAACCTCTCTGTGCCTCTGTTTCACATCTGTAAACTGTTGATAGTAATAGTACTTATAACAGTACTTACTTCATAGAGTTGCTGACATGTAAAGAACTTAAAACACTCTGGCACACAGTAACCCTAAAAGATAACTATTTCCCAAGAACTTTGGCTTTTTATCTGTCAAACACTTAGTCTCCAAGAGATTTTATTCCAGAGGATTATGTGCAGCCTCACGTAATTCAGTCTCACGTCAGCCCCCTCTCCTATCTCTGGGGCGCATCCAGCCTGCCCCCACCTCCCCCACCCTGGTGGCTGCCCCTCCTGCCAGCCCAGTGGTTTTCGTGTCTGTCGAGCTCTTTCCCACTCACAATCCCCTTCCATCCTTCCTAGTCCCTTCCATAGTAGCTCAGAACCAAAGCCTGCGGCCCCAAGGGAACAAATGATTTGTCCAAGACCACCAGCCTGTTAGCTGAGGCAGAGTGTTCAAGTATCTATTCCTGAAGCTCGATCCAGGTCCTAGCCACTATACTGCGCCCATCCTCCCACTATAAAAACCTGTCTCTGGCTAAACGTCAAAAAGTAACATACACTGAGATACGAGTCTTGAGCGAGTGTCTGTCTTCTCCAGGGCTTGCTATTTTAACAGAGATCAAAACATGATAATACTATTTAAAAGGTAATAGTTATTTTTATCTTCACATTAAATTTTTAGAACAACAGTACAGGATAGGGTCTGCTATTGTTTCTGTTTTATAGACAAGGAAACACAAGCCGAGAGAGGTTATGTAACACGCTCAAGATCTCCCATAAAGCCAGAGAGAGTCCAGGGGTCCAACCCCAGGGTCTGTGTATCAGGCATGCAGGAAGTAGCTAGCACAGGAGTAGACAGAATTTTGCTTCACCTGCAGCAGCCCTGGGAGGCCGGGCAGGGTAGGGTCGGGTCAACACAGTCCTACGCTATACTGCCTCACTGAGTGGAAAAGATGAAGCTAGGATGGTGGAATTTCAGGCAGCGGCCAGTTGGTGAAGATTTCATTCCGGAGAGAGGGATTTTGTGCACCTCTGGAGTTACAGGGCCTGGAGGCTGTCCCCATGCTGACTCCTCCTCTGGCCGCACTGGGTAGCAATTGAGCCACAGTGTCCAATGACAGTTCACAAAAGACTCTGAGCTCACACTCACACTCACAGGCCTTACTCAGCAGAGCCCAGCCACCCCATGACCCTCACGGGCCTGGGTTCCTTTGGGTCCACAGCCCGAAGCGCTGAGAGATGAAGGCATTTTCATAACCCACAGCCCATGCCCACCCCACTCCACACCCCCAGCTCTTAGTTTAGAGTATTTACCATCCTCTGAAACATCTTTCCTCCCAACCAAATTCTTACCATTCTTCTAGAGCCAAGTTCTGGACAAGCCAAATCCACAAAGCCTGCCATGACCACACCCTCAAATACCATTCAGGTTTCCGATCAGGTGTCACCTCCGATGAGAGGCCTTCCCTACGCACCAACACGAAGAAGCCCCTCTTAAGTGCTCGCCAAATTTGCAACATGGCTTTTTGTTGTTTTTCATATGACTTTTATCTATCTGAAACTGTCCTGCTGATTTCTTTGCTTTCCTTTTTCTTCTCTCTCTCTCTCCAGTTAAAATGCAATTTGAAGGCAGGAACTTGTCTATCATCACTATTGTAACCCCAGTGCCTAAGGACCCGTGCACCCCCTAATTAGACAGGGACCCTGAGGTCCATACAGGGATTCACCCAAGGTCACGTGGCAGGCAAGTGGCAGAGGTCAGCCTAGCACCTGCACCTCTGCACTGGACCCCCCGCAGCACGTAGCCCGCCCCCATCCCCACCCCAGCTGACCCTCTGCTGACCTGCCTTTTCCTTGCCTTCACACTACAGTGGGGCCAGAGCCTGCCAGGCCTGGGCCGCTGTGCCTCTCCACTGCCCCAGGGGCCTTCAGTGCCCCAGTCTGGGCAGTGTGGCCTGCTTCCCCCTCAGTCCCTCCCTTTCTGGCACCAGCAGCTCCGATGAGCTCATGTCTGGGAGCCTGGGAGCTGCCCTGAAGGAGAAGGTGCCTCCCAGGCCAGGCCCCTAGGCCGGGAGGTGTGTTCTCCCTGGCCCATGGCTGTCCTGGCAGGTGGAGAAAGTGGGCTGACCCCTGCCCAGCCCAGCGCCCAAGGCTGTGGGGTGGGCTCAGGGAAACGCATGTCACCCAGGGAGATGGGACATGACTAGGGCTGGAGAGGAGACGTGTAGGAGGCTCCTCTTGTACTTCTCCTATCTCTCCAGAGGCTCCTCGGCTACACTGGCCCTCCTGCTTGTCGAGGAGCTGCTCTGTCCCAAGGAAAGGGGGCTCTGCTGTCTTCTCCTCACAGAACCCCCTGAGCCAATCTCTTCTGCTCCCTGGTCTCAGTCTCCCCAGCTCTAAAATGGAGAGATTAGATAAAATGCTGACTGAAGAGGCTGGGGATTAGTTGGGAACCAGGCCAGGCTAGAAATGCCACAGGGTTTTTTGTCTTTATTTATTTAGGTTTTTTTTTTTTTTTTCACCTTAGGGGAAAAGTAACAGATAACAAGCGAAGGAAGGAGTTAAAGACCTTATTTTAACCATGTAAATCCTGATTTCAACCACAGTTTCATTTAGGTACTAGACTGGAGAGAAGGGAGGTGGTCCCAAGGACCAGCCTGCAAAGTGGCGATTGGGAGCCAAGGTTGGCATAGCAGCAAACAATTCACTTTTGGGAAGTTCTGTGAATATCAGACTAGGGTGATTTGTGTCCATTGCCCTCATTGTACAGATAAGGAAGAGAGGAAGAACCAATGCAAGATCCCACTGGGAGACAGAGGCAGGGGTTCCCGCCCCACGCACAGTGTTTTCATCTCCTTCAAGGTGCCATCCCACTGTCTGACATTAACACAACAGGTCTGGGAGGAGGAAGAGGCCATCAGTCTGTCTCTGGTGCTGTCCCCCAAGACAGGATGGGGCCCAGGCCTGGGGTTGGGGACAGGCAGGCTGGCACCTGCAAGGCTTCCAGTCTCTTACCTAGCCTACCCTAGTCCCTCTGAACAGCATCCTATCTCATCCTAATCCTTGCACCATGACAAGGGTGGGGTAACCTCTGACTGCCCCTAAAGCCTCTACCAGTGGCTGCTGTCTTCAATGCAGGTAGCCCCTCAGGGGCCACCCGTCCACCCTCTCACTGGGAGTCAGAGAGGGCAGGGGGCTTGCCCCAAGATCACAGAGCAAAATGGTGTATTCCCGTGCCACCTGCCACTTGGGGTAGGGTGGGGACCGGTTCGCATGATGCTTCCCCACTGTCTCTTGTCCTTTGTGAACAACCCAGACCCACGGAACACAGAAAGTCCTGTCCCCATCCAGAATTAGCTTATAACCTGGAGTGGAGGTGGGGAGGGAGGGAGAAGTTCTCTTCCGAGTTCTCCAAAAGGTCCTGTCAGGGCTCTGGACGGAGCCCGCTGAGGCGGCGGTGCAGTGGTTAGTTAGATAGGAGCCCCACCCTTCAGCTGTCCGGCCTCAGCAATCACCTTGGCACACAGGGCGAATTGTGAGAATGTGATGTAGAGCCTGGAGGGCAGTTCCACCTCGCCCCCGTAGGCACTCAGGAGAGGCCTCGATTTCCCCAGGTGGGGCTTGAGCAGGTCCCCCCCCACCCCCCCGCGTGGTTTGCGGTTTGCGGGGCCCAGATCCTGCGCACCTAGCGGGCACAGCGCGGTGGGCACCCCGCCCGCGGGAAGAGGCGGGGGCGCTGGCCCAGCACACGCCGTTCCCTCTGCCCCACAGGCGCCCATGTTGGTCAACCCAGCAAGGAGCCCAACCCAACCCGCCACTTTCAGCTTTCACGAGACCAGCCGTTCCCCTCTTCCCCAGAACTGGTACGGGTGCTCACACCTCCGGCTGTCGCCCACCTGCGAGCCCGGGGCTATCCCAGCCATGATCTGCTGGCGGCTTGGGGCTCGAGGGCTGGATCTCCCACGCAGCCTCGGGGAGTAGCTGCCTGGCGTCGGGGGTGTTCCCCCCGACCCCCTCCTCCGCCGCTGAGCTGCTTCGAGGCTTCGAGATTTCCCCAGACCCCCTCCTCTGCCGCCACACTGTACAGGTGGGGAAACTGAGGCCCAGCGTGTAGCAACCACTTGGCCAAGGTCACCCTGCCTGTGGGGACTGGAGCCCAGATTGCACCTCCACCTGGGCGGCGCCCGGACCGACACAGGTGGGAAGGGGAGAGGCTTGCTGGGCGCCGGCACCCCTGCCCGGCCAGCGCCCCTCACTCACCTCCAGCCTCCGCGCCTGGTCCCAGATCTCACCAGCGCCGCCACCTCCGCGCACCTGGCCGCGTCCATCAGCGCGCCCCACCCTGAGCGAGACCCCCCACCGCCGCCCCCACCCCACACCGGTGGCCCCTCGGAGCCTCCGCCACGGCCCCCTCCACCACCGCCTAGCGGGCTGCGTGGGGACCCAGAGCCAGGAGGGCCGGGCGGGCTGGCGAGCCGAGCTCCAGCCGCCCGCTCCCCGGGGCCCTAGCGCCGCCCCTCCCGCCCCGCCCAGCCCTCGGAGGTGCGATTCCCTCCCCCTGGGGCTCGGCCTGCAGTCTCCTCGCGGGTCTCCTCCTCTCTTTCCTCTCCCTGGCCTCACTCTCTACTGCTTGAGTGTGTCTCTGTTTCCTCAATTTCTCTCTCTCTTGGTCGGTCCCTAAATTCTGCTGCTATTTCACTCAGTTTCTTCTTGTCTCGCATCTATTCACCCCCACCCACTTTCCTCTGTCCTTCCCATTAACTCCATTTTAAATCTGTCTTTGTGATCCTGTCCCCCATAACTGACAGCACCTCCAATATCACCAGCCCGCCAAGTGGGACTTAGGCAAAGGGGGATTGAGGAAGGTTATCACCTCCCAGGCTGTCTGGGGCCATCCGCTGACTTAACTGGTGAGCCAGCAACAACAGAGGCAGTGATGCTCAGAGGCCCACGGCGGGGTCATCGTGCATCAGGATCAAGTAGGGATGCTGTGGAAAGTTGAGATCTCACTATCAGGTGCCTCCTCCCAGTGGTGGAAGGGCTGGTGGTGGACTTGGAATAATAAGCACCCTCATTCCCCCAGCAATTCTGAAACAAAACCACACTTGGAAAACGCTGTCCTGGGTTTTCACCAAAGTTTCCCTGGGTTCCAAGTACCCCACCCCCTTACCCAGGATGATTCCACTTGCATGTTTTTTCTATCAGGGTTCTGTGTTTAGATTTCTGCTAGAGGAAGTTGGAAATGTGGTGACGTAAGCCCACCCACCTGAGGTTCTGTGAAATGCAGAGCCGCAAGTGGCCTGGTTTGAGATGTCCCCTGTCCTCAGCGGATGGACTTAGAGTGCATGGGGTCAGTTGACAGACAGGACAAGCCCTCCCCAGCTTCTCCTGACCCTCTGCTTGGCTTCTTGGCCACAGAGAGTTCCTCTGACCCAGGGGCTGCTCTTGTGCCAGGGCTGCCCCAGGTGGCATGGTGGGGGGGAGCAGGCACTGACGGGGTTGGGGGATTGGCATCAGGCAGGATATTGCCAGCTCTGTGAGTGCATGCACTACAGCCCAACCTGTGAGAAACCAGGAAACAAACTGTGTGGGAGACAGAGAGAGAGAGGGAGGGAGGCTAGGATTACTGCGTGGGTGGGTATGAAAGTGAAAAAGATGGAGAAAAGGAAGGACAGAAAGTGGTTCGGTCTGTATGTGGGCGTGTGACAGTGGGTGTGCAGAGTGGATATGCCTGTAGAAAAAACGTGTGTGCCTGCAAGAGAGATTGCACAGTGTAGGTGTGTGAGCAAAAGAAAATGGAGAGAAGAACATGCTTTTAACCTGTATCTAAGGGAAGGAATGTGTGTGGTTGTATGTTTGCTGATGGGACTGCTATGTATACAAATTTGATGAATGTGTCCACATGTGAAAGTTAGACCTGCATGAGTGAGGCAGGGGTCTGTGGGAGGGTATGTTCCAATGCCTACCCTATGCACGGGTGTGTTGGTATCTGAGAGCAAGTATGTGTATGCACATGTGTGCAGATGTGAATATATACCCGTGAGTATTTGCATAAGAACATGGTGTGTAGACATCACTTGCTTGTACCTATGTTTGCAGGGGGTGTGAGTGTGTACGTGTGGGTACATGTGTGAAGTATACGTGAACCTGTGATCCCTGCCTCTATACCATCACCCCCTATTATGGTCACCTTGGTGAAGGGAGGGAAGGGGAGTAGGTGGGGCCTTGCCTCTGGCCTCTCTTCCACGGGCCTGAGGAGCAAGGGCCTTGTCCCTGGCCCAGTGACCACTGTTAGCTCTCATCATGGACACTGACTCCTCTACCTCAACAGGATAGACGTGGCCAGGGGCAGGGCTACCCTGACAACCCAGATCCATAGCCCCATCTCCACCCCAGAGGCTCAGAGCTGTGTCCAGTAGAGTTGGGAAGGTCTCCAAATCCTCCTGATACCCCAGGCCCCCAAAAACAATGCCTGGAGAGGAGGGAAGGTGGGTCTCCCAAAGCCCTGGGCAGAGGAGGGGTTGGACTGGCAGTGGATCCCTGGTCTCCCTGGGAGGAGAGGGTATGGCTTGGCAGAATCCCCCACCATCCCCCAGAGCCCAACCTTCCCCAGCCCCGTGGGTGAAAAACAGCCTGCTGCCTTGTCTCCATGGAGACAGTGCAGCACAGAGGGTGGTGGAAAGCATGGGCCAGACCTCCCGGGGTTCAAATGTCAGCTCCTCCACCCACCAGCCTAAGACTTTGACTTGTCACTTAAACTTGCTATGCCTTAGTTTCCTCATCTGTGAAACAGTTAAGAAAAGCGTGCACTTCTTAGGGTTGTTTAGAAGATAAGACGAAATAGCCCACACAAAGCATTTAGCCCAGGGCCTGGCAGCTGAACTGGAAGGTAGAAACCCTGGGTTCCAGCTCTAGCTTTGCCACCAGCTTACTGAGTGACCTTGGACAAGCTACTAGCCATCTCTAGACTTTAGAATCTCCACAAGATTATCTATAGAATAATTTCAATAAGCCCTGCCAGTTATGATCCGCTGAGACTTTGTGGAGAGGACAGCAGGGGGCTCTCTGGTGAGCTATAGACTAACCAGCGCTGATCAGGAGCCCAAGGTAACTTTCCTTCCCACGTTTCTTCTCTCAAGTTGGCAGTAGTTGATGGCAAGAAAGTTGAGCTGCAGTCTGCTGCCCACTTCATCTCTTTGCATCCCCTGACCCTCCAGCCTGCTAAGGACCCCATCCTACCCTGCTCAGTTGGTACCCAGGCCTTAGAGAAATGGCACTGGATCCCACCTACCCCCAAGTGCTGGATGCCCAATGCAGAAGATGCCTTGGCCCATGCTTAAAACTTTCAGGGAGCACTCAAGAGAGGCAGGTATAATTGTGGAAGGATGGATGCAATTGTCTAAAGATACTTATAATCCTTTGGCAATAATGGGAGGAAGCTTTTAAAGGAAGCCCTAATCCACTAATAACCTGGCAGCTCCACAGGCCTCTTCCCTCTGGATCTCCAGGCAGAGACAAGGGACTGTGGCCACTCCCTTTCCCAAGGGAGCAGAAAGGCTAGTGTAGGCTCCAACCCAAGACCACCCGGGTTTCTGCTCTCTTGCAAGACCCAGTTTCCTTTCTGCCTGTACTTCTGAGAAGTCTTCCCTGCCCACTGCATCCTCCTGAGGTCACTCCTGCCTCTTCTGTCCTAGGAAATGTTCAGGACAGAACTAAATAACCATCTGGCTAGATGTTAAATAGAAGAATGAACCAGATTGTGAGCAAGAAGAATAAGATCATAGTCTCAGCTCCAGTGCTGACTAGGACCTTGGGCTTAAGTCTCTGAGCCTCAATTACCTCACCTGTACAATGGGGATAATAAAACCTACCATGAAAGGCCAGAGTAAGATCAACAAGAATGAGATACCATGAAATGGACCAGCTCCATGTGAGAAGCCATCAGGACCCATTAATGGTTGTCTCTCCATACACGGTCTCTTCCCTTCCAAGATGTCAGCAGACAACTCTCTCCCCAACACTCTCCCATATAGATTCAGAATGCAGTGGTAGCCAAGAGCAAAGCCCACATGCAAAACACTGTGACTGAATTATGGCCTTAGAGCTTGTTAGCTGGGAGTTTTGGACAAGTCACTTATAATCTCTGGGCCTCAGTCTTCTCATCTGTATAATGGAGATAGTAGCAGTATGTCCCTTAGGGAATTGTTATGTGATTAAATGAAGTGATACATGTGAAGCTCTTAGCACAGTGGAATTGGCACATAGGGCTCAACAAATAATAGCTATTGTGTTGTTGAACTGATGGTGATTGTTTTAGTTGCTATCAACATCCCTTACATGCTTATCTAAATTACCCTGCAACCTCATGATAGTTCTGTGAGGTAGATGGGGCTCATGTTCTTATTTTCATGGATGAAGAAACTGGGAAAGGATTTGAGGGGGTCCAGAACTGCCACCCTTGTCTCCTGACCCTAGCCATGGTCTATGAGAGGGGAGGGAGCAGATCCTGGGGCTCCCAGCTCTAGGGGACCTGGAGGCCTGTCTCCAAGTTCAAGGCTGCTGGATCCTCCTGGGACCCTCCGCCCTTCCTGCGCTAGATGCATCGAAGTCCCCTCCTTGGTTTTAAGTCCCCTCCTCCCTGCTCCCTGTTGGAAGGGAATAGGAAATGGTGGCCATGGGGGTTGGTCAGACCCTGGAGAGAATTATTTCAGAAAAGAGAGTGGGCAGGAGGCTGGTGAGATGCCAGGTTGGGTGTCAGCAACGCCTGCACAGAAATGAAGTGCTCCTTCAGTTTCCTGATGCACAAGCCCTCCCAGGCCTGGGTCCCCCACATGCCCTGCGCCCCAGCATCTGTTAGCAGCATCTCATGCCTGAGTGAGCATGGCCCAGCTCACGTCCTCCCATCTGGACCCACTTCAGCGTTTCCATGGGCCTGGCAGTGGAGGTGATTCAGTGTGGGTTTCCCTGTCCTGCCCTGCTCAGCTGTCTCCTGCCGCCATAGGAAATTGATCATCCTTCCTTCCTTCCTTCATGCCACGTTCACCAAGCTCTCCCCTACACACTGTCATTGGGTCCTCACTGCAGTCCAAGTGACGTGCCTCTGTCACCTCTAACAGATGGAAAACTGAAGCCCAGATGAGGAATATGGGCTCAACTCAACCACCCACAGGCTGACCAGGAACTGTCTCTTCCTCACTTTGGGCCTCAGTTTCCCACCTGTAAGATCAGGAGGTCTGTTTAGACCAGAGGCTCAGTCTCTACCTCAAAAGCCCCATGAGGGCAGGGACCACACCTGTGTGACCCAGTACTGCGTCCCCAGCACCCTCAACTAGCTGGCACTCAGTGTGTTCAGCGAGATGGTCCCATCCCATCGGTTGTTCCCACTCCAAGGTCATTTGTTACCACGAACGATTAACAGGCAGACAAGAGTGAACGATGGGCTTTTTTTAACTAAGCATGATAACGTGGCTTTCTCTCACAGCCTTCTCACGTGCTGTCTTTGGCAGAGCCAAGAGTGTGCTTAGATGTGGTCCAGCTGGAATGACACGGATGGCACAGCCTCCCCTGTGTCTCCACGGCTATTAGTCTGTGCAGGACCACAGGACTCGGATGGTCTCTTGTGTACCATGGGAAAATATGGCCAGAGGTGTGTGTACATGTTGAGCACCTATGGGGTCCTCCATGACTCTGGAAGTTCAGGGGAAAAGGGCCATGAGCTTACCTGGTTTCTGGGCAACCCTGGGCCCCGGGCTGGGGCTGAGGCTGGCTGTCATCACCTGCCGGAACTTCACGGGGTCCTCGGCCTGACTGGCTCTGTTGTCAAGCTGGGAAACCCCTCGTGCCTCCCTGGAGCAGCTGGGTGGCTGGGTGCTCAGGGCTCTGGGAAGCTGTGGTGGCCCTTGGGTGGCTCTGCAGGCCTTGTCCCCACTCCTGCTGGCCACTTGGTCTTCCTCCAAGTCTGTGAGCCCTGCCTCTCCCTGCAGGCCCTCCTCACCGCCGCTCTCCTCGGCCTCCAAGGCCAGACACCTGTAGCTGCCATCAGGGACCCCAAAGGCGCAAGGGGTAGACCCACCTTCGCTGGGTGCCGGGGGTAGGGGTGGGAGGTGGGGGCCCAGCATGGTTCAGCCTCTCCTCACGGACACAAAGAAGCTGGCGCCCGCACTGGGGCTGGGCAGAGGCGCCTGAGTGATTGTTGGTCTCTGCTCTTCTTGGGGCCTTCTCTGGCTCTTGGCTGCCCTTCCTTCCTCAGCCAATTCACAGAGCTGGAAGGGGGTCCAATTGCAAGCCTTCCTGGCTGGGACGGGGGCTGGTGATGGACCCCCAAGGCTTCCTTCTTAACCTGTCTCTTGTCTGTGAGGCCTCCCCTTCAAGACGATCTATCTGCAAAGGGAGACAAGAAACAGTGCATGAGATGGTTCACTGGGTGTTACAGGCGGAATTTCTGAGTCCACTTTAGGGGGACCCTGAGAACTGACTGGGATTTCGGTCTCACGTGTCTGCAGGAAAGTCCCAAGCTTTAGTCATTCAACATCCCCAATTTCTGCTATACCCTTATGCCACCTGACACTTTATTTGCTTATTATCTTCCCATAAATCAACTTTAAATAACTTGTACTATTTTAGGCTTATCTTAAGCAATAATTGCAGAAAACCACAAGTATGTTGTGCTAAGTCATTTCCCCCCTTAATACCCATTAAAAAAATATCTAGTTATTTAAAAATATTTATTTGGGCACCTCCTAGAAAAATTTCTCTCATGTGGCCCAAAGGTACATGTGCCACAGGAATCACAGGAATGCTGGTGCGGAGGGTACAGACGAGGGGCACAACCCCCTGAGGAGGCTCTGCACCAAGGGATGTGGTGCAGTGATTTGCCCAGGCTTTGAGCTAGAATCCCACCTGTGTGGTGGGCAACAAGCCACATGACCTTGTGAACCTCAGCATCCCCATCTGTAAAACAGGAACTGTAATATTTCCATCTCAGTGTTGCAATGAGGATTAAGTGAGAAAATGTGTTGCAGAGGGTTTAAGACTGTTTCAGAGTCATAACTTAATACATATCAACTATTCTTTTCATTCCACACACACAAAAATTTGAGCTCCTATTTACATTTCAGACACCACAAAAAGTCCTGACAACCCAATGGGGATAAAGAAGACATGGTACTCTAACTCATGGAGCTGTGGATGGGGGAGCTGTGAATGACAACAGGGCCAATAATAATAACAGTATGATCATTTATAAATGTTAAAAATGAGAATAATCCAGGAGAGAGGGGATGGAGGCTTCCTATAGGGATGCAAGGAGGAGATATGGGAGAGAAACTTGGGCGGAAGAATTGGCTGGGCTGGGAGGCAGATGGAGAGTGGGTGTGGAGGAAGAGGGAGGAGGCTAGGATGCAGCCCAGTTCGTCACTCTGGTGACAGCGTGATTTCGTTAATAAAGATCAGGGATAAATGGGAAGGAGCAGGTGTTCAGGGGAGCAGGGAGATGAATTCAGTTTGGGATTTCCGGGGGAGATGCACACGGTCAGCTCCACACAGAGGCCTGAAGAGCAGGCAATAGTTCCAGTTTGGAGACAAGAATTTGAAAATCACTTGTGGAGGCCCCGGGTAGGGATGGGCCGGATGGCCCAGGACAGGCAGGTAGAGCTTACAACAGGGTCAATGACCAGTTGCATTGGGAGGAAACCTTGAAGTTTATAGATATTGGTTACCAGATCTCGTATTCCACCACTGCTTGGCTGTGTGACCTTGGGAGAACCTGAACTCTCTATAACTCTCTTATCCTACTGCAAAACAGGGAGGGGAAAATCCTTGCACGCCCATGGATGGTGAGAAGCCTGAGAATCGTGAAAGACTGTGGACATCGGCAACCTCAGAGCCTGGGCTGACCTCTGCTGCTGCAGTGCCTGGAGGCCAAGCCTTTGTCCACAGGCAGGGCCAGGCATCCCCCACCTCAGCAGGCTAGGTTAAGGCCTTGGCTTCTGGCTGGAGCTGTGCTGGCAGAGTGTGGTAGACCAGAGGAAAGATAAGTATGTTCCCAGGTGCTGCAGCATATCAGTGCCAACCAGGGAGAGGCCAACAGGCACCTCAGTCAGAAAGATAAGAGACACCTGTTACAGCAGCCTCAGTGGCAGGGAAATCAGTACAGAGAAGCCAACCTTCTGCTCGGAGGAGAATGGGTACTCAGGATATTAAACACCTATCCCACACTGGGTTATTCTCTTAGGTTATCGAAAGAGATCCTCAGAACAACCCTGTGAGGGAGGTACTGTTTTTATTATCCCATTTCAGAGGTGAGGAAATTGAGGATCAGAGAGGCCAAGTGACTTCCAGCCTAAGTCACACACCTAGCAACTGGTAAGGCTGATCTCTGAACCTGGATCTGGCACCTTGGCCCTGATGGACCCAGAGAATAGAGGCTCCAGAGTCTCATTCGCCTCCAAATTCCTTCTCACTCACCAGCTGCTGCCAGATTTATGCCACTACAGTTTCAAAGAATCTAGAATCTCATGCAGGGCCAGGAGAATTCTGAGACCTTGGGCAGGTGCTTTCTGCCCTCTGGAGTCATTTTGCAAAGGCACCATGGTGGGCTTAAGCCAGATGATGCTGGAGAGTCCATCCAACGCCGGCATCATGGGATGCCATGATTCTAAGTCTTTGGCTCTCCCCACCAGCACTGCCACCGCCCCACCAGAGAGCCAGATGGCAGGAGGCGGGAGTGGGTGTAGGGGGGCAGGGCTCCCTCTGACGCCCCACGGGGCCTCGCCTCACTCTACGCCTGCTTCTGTTTTGCTCTATTTGACGGTGGCCACGGTTTCCAGGAAAGAAAAGAGAGGCGGAAAAGTTAACTTTCCGCCACCCACACAAATATTTTTGGCCGGCGTTGTCTTCACACTGCCAAGCTGGGGGGGAGGAGCTGGCAGGAGCACTCCAATTCAAGTCTCCCTCCCAAGGAGGGAAGACTCCCAACCCAGCTGGGGGGTCTGGGCAGGCCCCGTGTGGGCCCAAGCCCTGGAATACCCACCCTACTCGGGAGCCTGGGGCCAGGACAGGGTGTTGGGACCCAGAACAATAATGGCAGCCACCACTTACTGAGCATCTGCTGGTGCTCGGCCAGGGCTTTGACCTGACACTCCCTTGAGTCAGCTGCGTGAGTGCTGTCTACAGAGGGGGAAACTGAGGCACGTAGAGGTACCTTCAGCATCCAGAGTCACAGGGCAGTGAGTGGCAGAGCTGCTGGGTCCCTGTCCTCTTACTCACATATTCAGACTAGTTTGCAACACCACACAGGGCCCCTGAGGCTGCGCTCAGACATAGCACACTGTTGGTATGGGCTCCACCACGGGCAGGAGACAGCCCGCTCCAGTCTCAGCAGACAAGAGAGGAGGTCCTCTAATATCAGCTTCGCTAAAAGCCACAGCCCTGCTCTGGACGCAGGCCGAGGTTCTAGGCCATCCAGCCTTAGCACAGAGCTGACAGTCCAGCATACCCACAGTGCTTACCTCGGAGAGGGGGCTCTGAGCCCAGAACAGGAAAGGGACCACCCAGGTTGTAGAGAAAGTCTAGATGCAGGCCTGGTGCTAGAGCCCAGGTGTCAAGTCACCTGCTTCTGGCCCCTCACATAACCCCTGCTGCCTCCCTAGTGGTCCCGTCCTCCTTCCCCTGACCTCCCATGAGGGCAAGCAGGGCCCCCAGGACCGGAAGCCGAGCTGAGCATCAGATCTCTACAGCCTCTGTCCAAGGCTGTAGAGGGTCTGCTGCTGGGATCTCCCTGGGCTCCTCCTGTGGCTGGCTTCTGCCATGAATGGGCTCAAGGAACATGCCCTCGGAGCCTCATAGTCCCATCTGCTGTTCCTTGTGTCATGGGAGAAGGGCACTGGCCTTGAAATCAGATCTGGGTTTGAATTCTGTCTCCTCCATTCGTTGGCTGCCCGACTCTTTGTGAGCTTTGGTTTCCCCTTCTGTAAAACAGATGAAAACACAGCCAGATTTCCCAGGGTTGTTGAGGGAAATACAGGCTCCTTCTTCACTCGGCAGTGGATGAGGGACCAGGGCTGTGTGCTGCTCACCTGTGGGGCTCTAGGGATGCTTGGCTCACAGGCTGGGTAAATGGAAAGCCCAGTCTGGCCTCCCCTGACTCTCCATCATCTGCATGGCCCCCAGCCTGCTTTTGCAGCTGCAGAGGAAGTAAACGGAGTGAGGGGATCCAGAGGGTCAGGGCTTAAGTGGATGCATTGCAGGCTCAGGCCTGGGGTTCTACTTTTGACTTTTCCTCTGACTTACTAAGTCAATGCTGGGGAAATCACAGGATCTGGTTGTGTAAGGAAGAGACTAGAGTAGGCAGAAAGGGGAGAAGGAGTCTAGGAAGATTAAACTCTTATTCCTCTGAAAGACCATCCCTGGCCTCCCCATCTGCAAACTCTCCCTGTCTCCATCTATTCTCTGTAGGATCTGGTCCATTCTTCTAAAGTACATCTCTGAGTGTGCTGCTCACCCACTCAGGAACCTTCTGTGGCTCCCCATTGATCATGGGATAAAGAAAAGTTGCAAACAAAGGGAAATGCAGATTCAAAGGCAGGTCTCGTGATTCTTGGCTGAGGGGAAGGAAGGAGGGCTTCCTGGGGATGAAGGATGATGTTTCAATTGAATTTGACGGACTTTGGCAGGAAGTGCTTGGCATTCTGATGAGTCGAGAGTACTCCGTCCATCAAGACCCAGTGAAGGCTAGAAAGCAGGACCATTTGAGGATGAACCTGGAGAACCACAAGGGCCTGAATAGGTAGAGGCTAAGGCATGTGTGGCAGGGCCAAGGGAGGTGACAGAACATGGTCAAACTGTGACAGACTTCAGCTGCCTGGACTCTTTCCTGCTGTCTTGAGAGGTGATGGAGAGGGTAGCCCTGTCGGGCTGGGGGAGCCAGTGCAAGGCCCTGTTCTGGGGGTGGAACTGGAGGCAGCAAGGCCAGAGCAGAAGCTGGAGGCTGGAACTAGAGCTGGCGTGCAGGCATCCCTGTGAGAGCAGCATTTTGGAAGAACTTCCTCCGCACCTGGCACAGGGCCAGGCACATAATAACAATGACAAGGATGATAGCTGCAGTTTATGAAGTGTTTACTACGTCAGGTGCTATTCCAGACACTTAGTGTGCGTTAACTCATGTTACCCTCATCACAGCCCTGTAAGGAAGATGCTATTATTATCCCCATTTTGCAGATAAGGAAATTGAACTTACGTGACTGGCCAAGCTCACGCAGCTAGTGAGTGACTGAGTCAGGGGTCATATCCTGATAGTCTAGCTCCAAATATCACTCATATCCATAGAATGTGCTGCCTTAATGGTTAAAGTAATTACTAAACAAATGGATGAATGAGAAGGAAGGATGGAAGGATGGGAGGGGGAGAAGGGAAAGACTATCTCTAATGCCTGGTACATAGCCTGGTACACAGGAATCACTCAATAAATATTTATCAAGTGTAATAATGAGTGTGACTGAGGTACTAACTGTACAGCCTAGGGATGAAAATGGAGTCACCTTGGGGAAAGGGGTAATCCAGTACTGATCCAGATGGCTCAGGGTGCACCTACCTGCCCCACCCATCTGGCAGCACCTCACATCGGGGCTGAGGTGGGGGTTACTGTCTGGACTGTCCAGAGCTGAGTTCTCTCTGCCACTAGGAGGAGAGCTGTTGTGGTCTGCAGGTGTCTGAGCTGAGAGTATGTTCCTGCCTTAGTGCTTCTGTCTCCAGGAGAGGGTGGGAGCCAAGGTTGGAGTGGGGTCTCTTCCCCATTGACTCCAAAGGGAGAATCTCAAACCCCTCCAACCTCCAGAACTGGTGAGGTTGAGGAAGACCACCGATTGAAGTTATCTTGCTCTGTGTTCTGGAAGGATAACTTCCTTTCAATAAGCCTCAGTTTTCCCAACAGAAAAAGGCAGAGTGGTTGGTGGGGATGGTAGTATGCAAGGTTGTAGGTGTCCCCAAATCCTCACTGGATGTGCCCTCTCCAGGCATTTTCCAGTGGGCAGAGTCAGTCCCCAAAGATATGTAAATGTGACCCAATGTTACTGACCTGTCCCTCCAGACCTGTGGGACAGACTGACCAATCAGGGCCTCCTGTCTTCCTGTCTGACCTGCAGCTCTCACCACTCTGGCTGCCCAGCCTGCTCCGACTGCTCTTCCTTCCTCCCCATTTCCCTCCTCCCTGGGTTCCCATCCTACTCCTGGGACATGAGGAGCTGGTGTTGGATGAGCATCCTGTGGGAGAGCTCCAGAAGCATTAGGAAACCGTCCCTTGACAAGGGGTGGCTGTGAGGGGCTGGGAAGAACTCCTGAACCGGATGCACTGGCTAGTCTCAGGAGAGAGGAGTGTCAGCCAGGCCCCAGTGAAGCCCCATGATAGCTGGGCCACTCTGAACTGGAACTGAATTCCAGTCGCCCTCTTGTAAGATGGAGACGCACAGTGTCGCTTACTCATTCATTCTTTTGACACATATTTACTGAACGCCTGCTCTGCACCATCCACTATTTTAAGTCCTGGCAGTACACGGTGAGAGAGAGAGAGAGAGAGAGAGAGAGAGAGAGAGAGAGAAAAGCACCCTGCCCACGTGAAGCTCACGTGTTAGTTGAGATTGACGAAAAATAAATAAATATGTCAGAGGGTGATAAGTGTGATGGAAAAATAATTAAGCAGAAAAGGGAACTGGAGAGTGTGTGTATCATTAGGACAGAAAAAACAGGGGCATTAATATGATGCTATCTTGGAACTTCCCTGGCGGCCCAGTGGTCAAGACTCTGTGGTACCATCGCAGAGTGCATGGCTTCGTCCCTAGTTGGGAAACTAAGATCCCACATACCGTGGCAGTGTGGCGAAAACATATATATGTAGTGCTATCATACATATGTATACACACACACACACACGTGTAGAGCTGTCTTCTATTTATATGCATATGTATTTCAAGTTTACTATGCTTTGAACTGGACTGCCAGGGAAGTCCCTCAAGTTCCCTATTATGTTGAATTCTCATATGCAATTAAAAATACATACAATCCGTATTAGATGGAAAACTCAGGAACACAAATCCTGCAAGCCCCTGAGATATGTCTTATGCTAACATTCTGATTATTCGATCATTCACCACTTTAGAACCTTCATGTCCTGCTAAGAACCTGTCTACCATTTAGGATTGAGTATTTTTATGGTTCAGTATATAAAAATGCAATTTCACATATTAGCTTTATTTCTTTGAGAAAATTCTTTCCCAAGTTCATTAAGTGGATAGAGGGTCTCCTGTATGTGAAACACATGTTATCCCATGATTTTGAGGATAATAATAATGATATCCTATGGCTGTGGTGAGGATTAAATAAGTTAATGTGTGTAGATGCTTGTGAAGAGGCAGTTGCTGTTGTTATAATTGTTAAGTTTGTTAAGAGGTGACTGAGGATATAATTAGAACAAGGGCCATATTTAACTGAACACTGTGTGCTGGGCACCATCCAGGTATATGATATCAAGTATGATTTTGTTTATTTCCCATAACAACTTTATAAAATAGGTACCTACTACTATTCCCATTTAACAGATGGGGAAACAGAGGCTGAGAGAGGATAATCTCTTTTCATGGTCCCAGAGCAGGAAAAAAACCAAGCTGGTACCTGAAAGTTACCTGGCATGCTCATTGATGGGGGAAGGTCCCCCAGGGTTTGAGGAGAGCCATTTTGCACAAAGCCAAAATCTCTTCATAATGGGCCTGGTTCTGCCATGCCCTCTGCACCCCTGGACACAGCCCTTCAATCCTTGGCTTTGGTGACCCCCAGCCATACACACACAGGGCTTGGCTTGGCGTCTCCAAGCGCCCTTCCAGCTCTGAATTTCCCGTGCGTCCTGGTACCCGGGATACTGGGGGCTTGAGTCCATTCCATCGGACACACCAAATCCAGCCTGCTCACCAAGTCAGCCAAGTTCTCTGTGCGTCACGTCTATTTCTGCCCTGCTGGGTTTATAAATATGTGGCCTGGGAACTAGCTTCAGTGGAACTGGAGAGACTGAAGTCATGGCTATAAATACAGGACAAGGCTGGCTGGAGTTGGGCAGGGGGTGCGACAGAGCCAATGCCAGCCTGGAAGGCCACACCCCAGGGGTCCTGTGAGCAGTCCAGTTTCCTCCGGGACACACAAGAAGATGGAGGCCCAGAGGGGCAAGGATGTGCCCATGGCCACACGGACAGTGAGGTCAGCAGTGGGCCTGGCCCACAAGGCTCCTGATTCTGAGAAGAGGCTGCTCTTTACACCTTCTACTCTGCCCAGGCTCACAAGTCCTCACCTTGCCCTGGGGCTCACCTAGTTTAACAAAAGCAAGATATTATCATTTAAGTTCATAAAATAAACCTCTACTTTTGATAACATATGCTTTTTATGTGTTGGAAATATTGGGGCTTTCAAATGTTTCATTTGAGGAAGTGTTCCATGACTAAAAATTCAGCAAATTGCTACCATATCTGCCTCCCACTCAACAGGACTTCCGTTTCACCATGCGCCTGGGCCCAGCCATGTGCTGGATCCCATTACTGACACAAAAGTCAGTTGTGTGAAGCACTTCCCAACTCTGTGCTCAGTGACATCGCTTTGGTAGCTCGAAGTGAGCTGTGGTGGGAGTCATTACACCATGGATATAGGCAAATGCTAAGAATCAGGGCTTTTTTCCCTCTAGAGTAGTTGTTGTTCAGTCTCTAAGCTGTGTCCCACTCTTTGTGACACCATGGACCACAGCACGCCCGGCTTCCTTGTCCTTCACTGTCTCCCTGAGTTTGATCAAACTCATGCCCATTGAGTCAGTGATGCCATCCAACCATCTCATCCTCTGTCGGCCCTTCTCCTGCTGCCCTCCATCTTTCCCAGCATCAGGGTCTTTTCCAGTGAGTCGGCTCTTCAGGTGGCCAAAGTATTGGAGCTTCAGCATCAGTCCTTCCAATGAGTATTCAGGGTTAATTTCCTTTAGGATTGACTGGATTGATCTCCTTGCTGTCCAAGAGACTCTCAAGAGTCTCTTCCAACACCATAGTTCAAAAGCATCAGCTCTTCAGTGCTCAGCCTTCTTTATGGTCCAACTCTCACATCTATATATGACTACTGGAAAAATCATAGTTTTGACTATACAGACCTTTGTAAGCAAAGTAATGTCTCTGCTTTTTAATACACTGTCTAGGTTTGTCATAACTTTTCTTTCAAGGAGGCAAGTGTCTTTTAGTTTCATGGCTGCAGTCACTGTCCAGTGATTTTGTTAAACATTTAACTGCACCCCACTGGCTAAGACCATTGCTAGTAAACCCCTAGACAGCCTGTTTGCTGGCTGTCTGAACTTGGGCTGGTTATTTTACCTCTGTGAGCTTCTTTCCATCTGTAAAGTGGGAACTATAACCACACCTGCACCCTAGCTACTGTGAGAATTAGATGAGCTGGTGCCCCAAAGGGTTAGCACAACAGTTTCCAAACTTGTCTGCCTGATAGATCAGGCAGATAGGATCTTTTACATATCCCAGAGCCCTGGCCACACCCTAGGCCAATTTGATGACAACCTTTGAGGCTTGGTAGGTTTTGAAATTTAGGTTTGGGAACCACTCTGCCAGTGCTCAGCAACTATCCAGGGACCTCAGAGGAATGGGGACCATGCTGACCCCTTATCCTTATTCCATTTAACTCATGGGGTCTCATGGAAAAACAACTTTAAAAATGGTGGGGATTTGTTTGATTGTTCTGTGTAAAGGCCTAGTCTGCCTAAGACATACAGGAGGTGCTACAGAAGGTGTGGTCCTTCCAAGGACCCAGAAGGAGGGGCCTTTGCACTCTCCCTTCCAGATGTGAGCCTGGCTACCCCACATACCACGGCAGACGGACCACAGGCTTACAAACCCCAAGGAGGCCTCACTTCATGTGGTTCTCAGCTGGGGAGATGGAGACCTCAGCCTGGTTCTTCCCTCCCATCCTAGAGAGAATGAGGCTGGTTCTTCTCAACCTACAGGCCAAGGGCTCACACAGCTTGGCTTAGCCTGGGAGACATCAAGCTGCTGGCTGGAAGGACTCACATTAAGAATAGAAACAGCAGTGCTTATGCCAAGGGCTTAGGGCCTCAGCCCAGCTTCCCCCTGGACCATCACCAACAACAAGCAATGATAAAAATAATCATCATAGTGCCTGACATTTATTGGCTGCTTCCTATGCTCTAGGATATAGCACAGCAAGCACCTTGAAAGGCAGTCTAGTATTCGGTTGTGAGGTCCAGTACGGTGGCCACTAGTCACAAGGGCTGCTTAGCTTTGGAAATGTGATGAGTTCAGATTAAGCTGTACTCTAATATTCACCAAATTTGCAAGACTTAGAACCCAATGAAGAATGTAAAGTGTCTCATGAATGATTTTTTTAGATTAATTACATGCTAAAATGATACTATTTTGGATTCAAGTGGGTGTATTATTAAGATAAATTTCTCAGGTTCCTTTTTTCCCACCTTTTTTTTTTTTTTTAGTGTGGCTTTTAGAAAATGTTGCATATGTGCTTGCATTTATTTCAATGGACAGCACTGGTATCAGGTTGGGAGGGCAGGCTCTCTAGGGCCACACTCCTGGGCTTTGAATTGTGTTCTGTGTTCTACCACTTACCAACTGTGAGAACTTGGCAAGTTATACAACTCCCCATGCCTCGGTTTCCTTATCTGTCAAACTAGGATAATAATATTACCTGCCTCTTGTGGATTTAATATGCCTGGCACAGAGAAAGTACTCAGTAAAAATGAGCTATCGGGGGACTACCTGACCCTGGGCTGAGTGATACCCTTGGGTCATCTCTTACCTCATAGGTGCTGAGCTCCCTGTCACTGGTGGTAAATAAGCAGAGCCTGGAAACTCCTTGGCAGGCTGCTCTTGAGGGAGTCCCCAAGCTGAATGTGGGTAGGAGAGACACTGGTGAAAAGATCTTTGAAGATGATTCCCAGCATGACACTGCATTATGCTGCTCTCTGCCCCTTGCTTCCCTAGAGGAGGAAATGGCAACCGACTCCAGTATCCTTGCCTGCAAAATCTCATGGACAGAGGAGCCTGGCGGGCTACAGAGTCTCAAAGAGTTGGAGGCGACTGAACACACTCATGCCCCTTGCTTAATGCTCTCTGTTCACCCTCTCTTACTCAACATGTCTTCCTTTCCTTTCACAAATCTTCACTCAACCCAATTGAATGTAATAAATGCTTTTAAGTGCCATGAAAAGCCAGCCCTGTGCAGGACACTGGGGATATCAGAGGGAGAGCAGATGTGGTTCCTGCCACTCAGGAGTCTAGCGTGGGCAGAAGGGCATGAGACAGGGGCGTGAACAGCTATAATACAAGGTGGCAGGTGACAAGGGTCACAAGGGCCTCAATCTCTCTGAGCCTCAGTTTCCCCATCTGTAAAATGGGGTCAATGATAGCACGACCTTCTAGGCACTGTTGTGAGGATGAAATGAGATGATGCAAGAGAAGCACTTTGCCCTGTGCCTGGCACATGGACAGGCTTGGGAAGTGTTGGTTGTTACTCTGGCTCCACAAGGGCTGGCATCATGTGAGTTTTACTCTCCATTCATTTATTCAGCAAGCAGGGTTTTTTGTTTTTTAATTTTTGGCCCCACCACAAGGCATAGGGAATCCTAGTTCTTTGACCAGGGATTGAACCCGCTCCCCCTGAAGTAGAATTGCAGAGTCCTAAGCAGGAAACCCCTGGCAAGCAGTTTTTAAACACACCCTATGAGCCTGGACTGCTGTTGGATCTGGGAGTACAGTGGGGGCTTGGATAGGTCGAGAGCAGGGCAGGGTGGCGCAGGGAAGACAGACAGTAAGCCATCAGATGAATAAATAAACCAAGTATTTTCAAAAATGAGAAGTGATCTGTAGAGGACAGAGGGAGGAAGTTCACCCCCTACTCTAGTGCAGCTGCTATCGCACCCCTAGGTGCCAGTGTAACGCCTGCACCCAGGGGGTGCTCAATAAATGCATGTTGAGCAGACCTCAAATCTGAGGCCCTGTGGACGGAGGAGAAGAGTGGACTGGTTCTGCTTGGGAGCCTTCCCTGGGGAGAACCAGACTGTTGGTCCACCAATGACCTCACAGGCTGGGGAGGCAGGAACCAGGGCTGGAGGTCTGGGTTCAAGCTGGGGTTATGATCTGCCATCTTGTCCAAGCCACTGACTTCAGGCAAACCCTTTCTCCTCCGTTGCCTCCATTCACCCACCCCTCCATAAAGGGTGCTGCCCAGGGGTTCCTCCCTCCCTGTGGATTACCCTGTTGGAGACTCTGTCCTCTTCCTGGGGGGCCATGGGGCGGGGGCAGGAGTTGAGGCCCTGGAGAGACCAGGGGAGCGGGTGTGCTCAGGACTCCTGGGGACCCCTTCCCTTCAGCACAACCTGTTGAAAGAGCTGGAGTCAGGAGACACTGATCTTGGCCTCTTTCACTCAGGCCTCCCACTTTGGCCTGTACATCTTCAGTGTCAGAGGCCTCACTTTCCAGAGGGGTGGCTCATTCATTCCATCTTTAGTGTCCCTTTTCTAGAGAGGTGAAATCTCCCCACACTCTATCCTACTGAGCTTAACCCCATCCTCTGAGTATTTTCTATTCTCTCCCTCAGGCTAAACTTCAGTCCCTTCAACTGTTTCATACAGGAAAGAATTTCTTACCCCTTCCAGCCTGTTGACCCTCCTCTACTGTCAGCCTATCTGTCAGATTCTCAGAACTAACATGACCACAATAAACCAGGAAAATCAAACCAGCACAGATTATGGCAAGACCATTACCTCCTTCATTCTGGGCATTCTATCTTTATTAATGCAGCCTAACAGGAGAAAGGAATGGTAGAGAATGAGATGGTTAGAGAGCATCACTGACTCTATAGACATGAATCTGAGCAAACTCCAAGAGATACTGGAGGACAGAGGAGCCTGGCAGGCTATTGTTCATAGGATCGCAGAGCCAGACATAAACATCAGAGCAACCGAATAACATCAGATTAACTTCCCCCCTTCAACAGTTGTATCTCTGCTGGATTATATTATCCATATGGTTCACAAAGACGTCACTAAGCTGTTGCTATTTTTGTGCCACATTTCCCACACCCTGGACCTGTGCAGTTGGCATTTTGAGCCCAGTAGAGGACTCTGATATATGTATATATATCTTAGTTTGATTCTCGACTGAAAGGATTCTCAGTGAGTGGTGGAGCCAAGGTGAAAGAAAATAATAAGCCCCCCAACACACACACACACACACACACACACACACACACACGAAAAATGAAATAAAATAATGGAAGGGAAACATGTTTTGTCAACAGGCATCCAGAGCTATCATTAAGGGAGCTCAGGACACACTTGTTGAGGCAGTGGCTGGCTGGCTGAACCATGTGAGGGTGAGAGATGCGGGATGGTAAGGTCTAGGAGGCAGACTGAGTGTCAGCGGTCAGGCAGGTGACTGCACGGAGCTGTGGCAGGGATGCTGGAAGAAGAGGCCTGAGGGCACTGAGTGTGATGTGAGAGTCTGTGTTGCCCCGACCCCCTGCCTTTCCTCCCGCTAAGCCTTGCTCAGCACACAGACATCCAGCCCCGAGCCTCCACTCTTCTGTGCCCTCTCTTCCCAGGGCCTGAGAAAAGGGCAGCAGCACATTGCCAGTCACGTGGTGTGGACCATGGGGGTGAGCGTGCTGGTCTCAGGGCCTGGCACAGAGCCAGGGCTTTAGTGCTCTCAGAGTCAGTGAGGGGCACCATGTTCCGGGCCCTGCTGCTCCGAGACCACTTTCCCATCTGCACCCCAGGGCTAATTACAGTGCCCGCCTTGTGGAGTGGCTGTGAGGCTTAAACAAGTTTATCCAAGTAAGGAGCTTAGAGCTCAGGGTAAGTGCATGGGAGGTGTTACTGTAATTGCAGCGAAGGGCTGAGCTGTGCATGTTGTGGGGTGAGAGGAGCGAGGTGGTTAAGCTGGAAGATGCTATGGAAACCCTCCGTCCCCAGCACCCACCCTCACCCTCAGACCTTCTATGCCCTGTATCTGTGCATGTGTCTATGTGCCTTGTGTGTGTTTGTGAATATGTATGTGTCTGTGTCTGTATGTATGCATGTGTGTGAGTGTGTGTCTGCACACACAAATATGTCTGTGTGTGCGTGTCTATATGCCTGGATATCCGTATCTGTGTATGTGTGTGTGTGTGCGTGAGTGTGCACACACCCCGTGTGGCGGGGGTTGTTGGAGTCTGTCTGCAGAACGGCTGGGAGTGGCCCGGGAGGTGGCTCCGCCAGACCAAACAACCCCAGCGCTCGGAGCTCCAGGCTTTTCTCTGAGTCTGTTTGCTTTCTTTCTCTCCTTTCCGGTTCTCCTTCAACCGGTTCCCGCTTCCAGGCAGCAGAGCTGGAAGGAGGCCCTGGCAGGGTCGGCACGGGGCCTCCCCAGCTCCCTCTCCCTGCAGGGTTCCCACCCTCTCGCCTCTACCCCTCCGGTTCCTGCCTTGGCCCCACTTGGACCCCACACAGGCCCCTTTCCTTCTCGAAGCCTCACTTTTCCGTTTCCTCCTTTCTCTCGAGACCCTTCAGGTGGGAAGCCTGCCCCACAGCCCTGCTGGCAGGGACAGGAGCCCTGTTGCTGCCCACCCTCCGCCCGGGGACGGGCCAGAGCTCCAGAAGGTGGTGTGCGTGGCAGGTTCTGAAACCGTCTAGGGGGATGCCTTCCCCGGGCTGTGGAGCCTCTGGCCACCTGGCCTTCCTACTCCCGGCGCCTTGGCCCTGACCGGGCATGAGTGGGACAATTTGAAGTGAAGATTTTGAGGGACCTGGCCTCAGGCCTCCAGGTTCCTTCTCTGCTAGAGCAGTGTTCTCTGGGCACCTGCTACTCACTGGGAGTTCTAGGTTGGCCTGTTTAATCGCCATGGCTGTCCCACAAGGTTGGTAGGTGTTATCCGTGGCTCAGCTTTACAGAGCGTGAAGGAAGGTGCCGGAAGGTTCAGAGCCAGGGAGCCAGGCCTGGGGGAGCCCGTGCTCTTCCCTCGTCTCGCTGCTCGCGCCCTGTGTCCCCTGCCCTCCGTGGAGTGGCAGTGCCATTTCCTCCCTAGGTCAGACCTGATACCTTGGAGATGCTATTTATTGAGTGCTGGGTACAGTGTGTGCCAGGCCTTCTGTGCCATCACCCCCGACGCCTTGTGACAGTCCATGTTACAGATCAGGAAAGTCGAGCTGAGAGAGATGCAGGGGCCTGGACTTCTGCTGTGGTAGAAGAGCTCAGGGTCACCTGATCCCTTTCTTTTTTTCCTCACCCAAGAACAAACTTGAGCTTTCTTTTGCCTTCTGTCAATATTATCAGTAGATCTGGGTTTGACTGCTTTGTCACTGCTTCATACCCTGTGTGCAGCAAACCCAGGAAAAACAAGATGAAATCTAAGGAAGCAGGGCTCTCGGGCATCCCTGTGGGCAGATAAGCTACAACAAGTTTAACTACAATTCTCTCCTTCCATCCGAATCCATGGCTGAGTCCACCATGGGAATATGTTTAAGCACAAGGTGGTCATATAAACAGTTTCATTTTCCAGATGAGAATGTTTCCTTAGGAAGAAGTTGCTCTTTAAGCCCATGTCCTCCCTGCTAATCAGGGCCACCTCCCACTCCCGGGCCGGGCTGATCTCTCTGTAACGATGCCCATAAAACTGTCCAGGTTTCCGTTTGCCCTTGGTCTTGGGCGTAGCTGCTGGTCATTCTCAAGGCCACTGAAAGTCACTTAGAATGTGATAAGGTCCACAAGCAGGAACTTTGGCCATGACCTCGGCCAGCTGCTTCCCCAGGGTTTGAGATAGCTAGTCCAGCCCCCAAGGGAACCTGGGCCCAAGGAATGTGGATGACTACATGTGGTCCATCCTTGCTCAGGGAGCTCCTCCCCAAACTCGCATGATTTGTCCCCCACTTTCCCTGGGAAAGCACTTTTGTAGAGGAACAAGAGGGCTTCTTCAGTGGCTCAGCAGTAAAGAATCCACCTGCATTGCAGGAGACACAGGAGATGTGGCTTCAATCCCTGGGTTGGGAAGATCCTCTGAAAGAGGGCATGGTAACCCACTCGAGGATTCTTGCCTAGAAAAATCCCATGGACAGAGGAGCCTGGTGGGCTATAGTCCATGGGGTTGCAAAGAGTCAGACATTACTGAAGTGACTGAGCACACACGCATGCAGGCGTGCATGCAGAGGAACAAGAACCCTCTAGAGGTAGATGGATGTTGGTCCATCCCAGGGCAGAACTAGAAAATTACTTCAGCCTCTTGAGGTCAGTAGGCACACTAAGGCCCCAGATGGTCAGGGCGCTTGCCCTGGGCTCCTTCCTCCGTACCTGCTGCCTCCCCAAGAAGGGGCCATGCATTCATCCCCACAAGGATGCCATCCATATCCGTGAGCCCTCTGAATGCCCTCCTCCCACTGCAGGATGACACAAGACAGGCAGTCTGGGGAGGTGAACTTCCTGCATCAGGGCGATGTGTGCTAGCCTGGAGGGCTGGTGATGAGACAAATCACCAGTGAAAATCCATGGAAAAGGAGGCATCATCATGAGTAACAATAGCAGCAACAGGGAGTCTTCCAGGGGCTGAGGGTGGAGATGAGGGAGTACATCCTCAGTGATACCAGCTCCAACCAGCCCAGCCTGGAGAGGTGACGGTGCCCTGCCATGGGAGGGGCTGCCCACACCCCCACACCCTCCCAGGGCACCTCTCCTGGGCCAGCCCTGGGTTGGCACATAAAATGCAGCCAAATGGCTGGGGAGCTGGGGCTGAATGGCAGGAAAGGCTGAAGCTAGGGCGGCCCCTCGCCTACCCACCCATCCTGATGATTCAGTGCAAGGCTGAGGCCAGACAAAGCACTTGAAAATGTCAGTCAGGGAACAATCTCTTTCCCCAACTCCCTGCCTCTGACCTTGGGCACGCAGCCTCAACCTCAGATGGGCTGATCTTTTTTCCAGATCTGCCAATTCCATTTGCAGTCCCTTCCTACACAACATAACACAACACTACACGACACACACACACACACACACACATACACACACACACTCTCTCTCTCCTCCCAACCCTCCCCGCAAGGTGACAACTGAACTTTTTACTCCAATCACGAAATTTCAGGGCTGCTAATTTGTGGAGGCCAAAAAATGATCTACTTGGCAGATCACATTTTAGATCCTGGATAACCAGAATCCACACTCTCGTGAACATTAAAAATGGTAGAAACATAAAGAGAGTCTGTTGCCAAAATGGACAGGACCCCAGGGATCTCCTAGCAATCCTGTCTTCATTCATTTGGGTGGTTTATATTTTTCTTTAAATCCACTCCCTGGTTTGGATTTTATATATTTTCCCCTAATGTGGGGGGGGGGTATAAATAACACACAACCTTTGTTAAAATGAAAACTGGCAGTCCCCATGGCACCATCTCCAAGCGGCCAATGCTGTGCACACCACACTCTGGGAAATACTACTTTGGTCTACACTTGCTGTTGGGAGGATGGGGAACTGAAGCCCAGAGTTAGGAGGAAGCCCATCTAACATCCAGAGCAGGGCAGTGGCAGGGTCACCCCCAGAACCCAGAGCCCAGCTCCCACCAAGGCTTGCTCTTTTGGAAGAGAAGACTCAGGTCACAGGGCCCCCGGCAGGGGGTTGCCCCTATTTGCCGCAGAATCTAGGTGTAGCCGTTCTCCAAGGAGCCCTTGTCCCAGTCATCCCCTGACCCCTGCAGGTTGGGGCAGCCCCATTCTGTCCTCCTGGTGCCATGAGCAAGCTCTCCCCTATCTTGGGCTTGGTTTCCTCACTTCCCAGGGCTACAGTGAAGGTGCCACGTTTCTGGAGGCAAGCACTCTGAAAAAGATGAAGGTGGACGAGGGAGAAGAGCCTGTTGTCAGCCCCTTGCTCTATGCCTCAGCCTTTCTCCCTGGGAAATGGGCAGAAGTGGTGCAGGTGTGAGGGGACTGAGCTGGGCTGGAGGCAAAAGGAAGGAGGACGGTGGCTACAGAGTACAGCAGAGAAGGACCACCACCAGCTCAGCCCGGCTGTCTCCTCATCCCCGGAGGACCCTCCTAGGGGGCAGCCAGCAGGGTCCCAGGTGCTGAGTGTTAGGTAGGAGTCTGCCCAGGATTCAGGCCACAGGAGGCCACGGGGAGACTCATTTGGTCCTGCGAGCAGACACCCCACCAACCTGCAGATATGCTTATACACACACACACACACACACACACACACTGCCCACCCGCCCATGCAATGTGAACACACATACAACTCATGCATCGCGCACACTCTTGTACACATGCAAATGACCCCGAACCTCCCTACCCCCAGCCATCCCTGGGCACACAGTGGGGGCCAGCCTGCATCTCTCCTCCCCCCAGTCCCCAGCCCCAGGCCTGGCGGCTTCTCTGTCCCGCTGCCTGGGAGACACATGTGGTTTCAGTTAGCAGCAGAGCGGGCATTTCCGTCCCAGACATCAGGGCCCTGCCAGGCCCTGGCCCCAAGGGCGCCCACAAGAGGGGCCACCTTGGCCCCCATCCCTCCACTGGCCATCCCAGCAGCCCCAGAGGCCCCTCTCCCCAGGAAGACCCTGCTCTCGTCCTCCATGGTCTCCACCTCACCTGGAGCCGAATCCGTACCCTCTCTCATGGGGACTGCTGTGCCCAGGCTCCAGCCACGGCTGCCCGCCTGCCTCCTCACTCCCGCTCTGTCTCGAGCAGGCTGAGCGGGATGGGAGGAGGGCAGGGTGTCAGGGGGGCGGGCGGGAGGGAGGGGAGGGGGCGTGTGGAAATGAAACTTTAATAACAGAGCCCCTTTTGTTTCCGAGCATATGGGATATTTCATACATACTGAAGACATTAGCCGTCTATATTTTTAAGGGCTCGGGCTAAAGGATGAATAAATACAGCCCATATTCTGCTCGGCAAACACGCATAAGAGTGCTGACTTCTGGAGCATTTCAAAACCCAAAGAAAAAACCCCTGGTGACACCGGACACGTAAAAGTAAATATGTTTCCCAAACCCCAGGCTCGCCTTGCCCCCTCTCACAGACACCTGGGGGCCTCCCACTGCCCTCCTTCCACCGTCTACTCTGCAGCAAGAAGAGCAAGGCCCTGGGGTCCAGCTTCCATCTCAAGTCTCTTTCCCAGCACCCCCAGCCCCCAGCAGGATCCCAGAGTGTCAGCGTCCCCACAGAGCTTGGAAATCTTTGCCCTCCTCATGGCCCCCAGAAAGGGGCAGGGACTTGCCTGAGGTCACACAGCAAATCAGGAGCTTGAGCCAAGGGGCAGTGCCTTCTTCTTTCATCAGGAGGGATCCCCCACTTCCCCAAGTCAGGCTGGGGGTGGGGAGACCCCAGAGGGAGGGCTGAGGTATGGGCTGGGAGAATGCCCGCCTGCCTTTTCCACTAGAGAGCTGTTCTGGGCACCCATCCAGGGGAGACGTCAGTTGGGCTGGAAACTGGGCCGGCCCCAGGAAATCCCCTTCAGGCTGGCAGATCCCAACAGGCCTGGAGACCTCAGGTGAGGGAGCCTCCCTCCCTGATAGCTTGGCTCCCAGCTCCCTTGTGCCTTCCATCTGTCCCCTTTGAAAAAAAAAAACAGAGGCCCAGAGAGGGTCAGTTCCTGACCAAGGTCACACAGCAAGATGATGACAGAGTGAGAAATTGAACCTGCGTCTTCAAACTCTGTGCTTGCTGGCATGTTTTGCTGGCAAGCTCTTCCCCAGCTCCCTCCAGACAGGGCCCTTTCCTCCTGGTCTGCGCTTTCCCTACTGATGTGCATTCACCCGCTAACCCCCACTATTCTTCTTAGAGTCCAAACTCTTCTTACCAACTATCTAACCATCCATTTAGTTGAGTAATTAATGTAATGCTTGACACAGGAAAAAAATTCCCCTGGTAAATGTGAACAATTGATTAGGATGGTATTGACTGTGTTTCTACCCTGCCCCAAGCCCCATGCCGGGCACAGGGGACAAGCCCATACCCTCCCAGGGCTTGTGGAAGAGAAAGAGCCTCCTTTACAGACATCTTCTCCCCAGTTGGGAGAAAGTGAGACTTAGTGAAGTTCAGATGCTTCCCCAGGCCACACTGGTGGTAGGTAATGGGGCTGGGCCTCCAACCAGGATTTCCTGACTCCAGAATCAATGCTTGTTACCCTCTAAGGGCTCACTCATCACTTGCCGTGCCCCGGGCCCAAGACTGTCCATCACTGTGTTATTATTAAATATCTCTATAGGTAATAAGAGCAGGCAGGCAGAGCACCCCCAAAACTTCCATAAAAGAGGAGCAATGATGCAGGAGCTGGAGCCCCAGGTTCCTGGCCTCGCCCTGCCATTAACAGCTGTGTGAGGTCCCATTGCTAAGGACACGGTTTCTTCCCTGGTTTCAGGGAAGATGAATCATGAAGATCATGTGATATAAAGGATGTGAGGGGGGATTTACCATGTACATGGTGATTTCCCTGTCTGGAATTTTACATCATGGATGGATCCTGGCATTCAGTCCTGTCTAGGTTCCAACACGCCCCGACTGGCGTCCTTACCAGTAGGTACCCCTTGCTGGAACCCACATCAGCCCCCAGAATCAGCTTCCTAAAGAAGCCCCTCATCTTGTCACCCCCACAGTGACCCCACAGCAGTCAATGAGTTAGAGAGGCAATCATGACCTCTAGGAACCTGGTCCGAACCTGAGCCTCCCCTCTCCTTCCCAACCCAGACCCTCTACCCACATCGGCTTGGCGTCCTTGGGCCTCCAGAAAGCTTTCCCTTCTCCAAGTGATCAGCACCCCCATCACCTGCTCATCACTCCTGCTTCTGCCATCAGTTTACTGATGTGAAGGTCCACGAGCTTCAGGGCACAAGCTCGCTACTCTTTATTGGTGACGGCTCAGAGGTGTTTTTAGAAGGGGAGCTTCCAACAAGTTCTTGGCTGGGTTCTTTTAGGTAGGAAGGTTTCCAGGCAAGTGAGAGGTGGTTGCCTCGATGCTCATTATTTCATAAGATGGACAGTAAGATGGTATTTCATGGGGGACTTACTCTGTGGGAACGGTACTCGCTAGTGTTTCAGATGCATTATCTGCTCGCTCCTGACACTAATGGCAAGAGGAAGGTAAGGAGGCTAACCTGTTGGCCTGAAGCCCTCTGCCTGCACGGGGCATAGTCGTACTCATGCAGGGCCTGCTGGCGCCGGCCTGGGCTCCTCACTGCCTTTTGGGTCAGTGTTTTCCATCCCACTGACAGTGTGGGCCTCCAGAGGAGTGAGATTTGGCCTCAGACACTTCAGCCTCCCCGCAGCAGCACTGAGCTCGGTGCTTTGCTCTTAACCAGTGTGAGTCAACTGGCTGGGCTGATGCTGTTGATTTTCTGATGGAAGGAGGTGGCATGTCTGTGCATATGTACCCTGCTTCTCCGGCCTGGCGAGGGCTGCCCAGCCCACACGGAGGGTGGTGGGGCCGTGTCACCTGGAAGGCAGTGGGCACTCACATGTGATCCTCAGGTTGCTGAGCACGAGGGTCTTGACCCACTGGACTTTCAACCCAGGCCTGTTCAACCTGGTGCTCCCTGCTCCCGAGAGGTCACTATACTGATGGACACAGAGCACTAGTGCCTGGAGCGCAGGAGGGCTCAGTGACCCTCCTTCCTACGTGGATACTGAGTGGCTGGGAGCCCTCATGTCCAGGAAAACATTTCTTGAGCAATGAGCTCAGAATAAGGGGTTTTGAAGGCAGACCTGAAGAAATAGGAAACCTCCATGTTCACTGCCCCTCATTCACCCATTTAGCAGAAGCCACAGGAAGACAGCAGGGATTGTCTTTTCTGTTTTTTTCTGGTTGCTCGAGCCAGAAGTTTTATTATTTATTTTATTTGGGCTGTGCTGGGTCCTCGTTGCAACAAGGATTCTTCATTATGGTATGCAACCTTTCTCTAATTGCAGCCCATGGTATGTGGGATCTTAGTTCCCCTTCTAGGGAGTGAACCCGCTTCCCTTGCATCAGAAAGTGGATTCTTAAGGACTGGACGCTGGACCACCAGGGAAATCCCTGCTTTTTTTTTTTTTTTTAAATTTTTGAATATCGTTGCTTTACAATATTGTGTTACTTTCTGTTGCACAGCAAAGTGAATCAGCTATACGTACATACATATCCCCTCTTTTTTTAGATTTTCTTCCCATTTAGGTCACCACAGAGCATTGAGTCCCTTGCGCTATACAGGGGTTCTCCCAAACAGGCTATGCCAAGACCCAGGACTGGGTTCCCAGGCCTTGCTGCTGCAGCTCTGCATGTGAGCTGCAGGTATCCTTTACCTTCCAGGGTGTCCTGTTAGGGATCAGAGTGTAAAGAGAAGGCACGAGGTTTGCTACCCTCACAAACACCACTGAGTGGACACTTGGCTGAATCAACAATGTAAAATTCATACAGCGCCTTCCTTCCCCTTTAAGCTTTTATGCACTGATTTGGTCTTAACTGAATAGGGGGCCTAGGACAGAGAAGGGGGTGGCAGCCCCTTCTGAGTCTCCTGCTCAGCAGAACACTGCCCACCTGGCCCAGTGTCTTCAGGGCCCCAGGAAGGGCCCTTGGGCTGTTTGAGGGGTAGATCACAGGCCCAGGAACCCTCATCTCTGGCAGAGCAGCATTCACCAGGGCCTCCTCTGACACATGATCCGTCCTGATCAGATCACCGGTAATTGAGTTGCTTTGGGGGGTAAATTCCATCCAGATGTGGAGGGCGGGGTGGACTTCCTGAGCAAAGCAGAGGCGGGGTACTGATACACGGGGGCATGCAGCCAACTTGCCAAGCACCCGGGAGGCCTGGGATACAACTCCATCTTCTGAAAAGGCCAGAAGGAGAATTTCAGGGCCAGGACATCTGAATCCAGCCCCCTGTAGCCGGCAGTTGGGGAAACTGAGGCCTGGAGAGCTTAGAGAACAGAAGGGACTGGTTCTGCCATGACTGATGGGTCCCAGATCTCCTAAATCTGGGGGGTTTTGCATAGAAGTAGGCAGGGTAGCCCCTTCCCCAGAAATTCCCATCAACCCTGAGTTAGGAGGTCAGAAATGGGGGTCAGGAGGTAAAGCGTCTGGGGATCACCTCCAACTCAAACCCCCAAACCAGGGAGAGCTCTGTGTTCCATCTGTGGGGATTGGGGCAGGCAGAGGCTCCAGGGGAAGCCCTCCCCTCACCACCCACCCCTGCACATGGCCCGAGAGCCTGTGATCTGGGCCTCCTCTCCCAGGGGAGACCTCTCCTGTCTCTCCTTTGACCTCCTCGGGCCACATACCTTCCTGGCTCCTTCGGGCTGACTTACTGGAAGGCAGGAAGAGGCCAGCCAGCCGTGGGGGTGGGGGTGGGGAATGGGGGGGCACGAGAACTTGGAGAGAATGAGAGGAAATGGGGGGGGGGATTGGGCTATGGTGGTGGGGGTGGGGGGTAGATTAAGAAGGGAATTTTTTTCCTCCTGCCTCATGTTTTGGCTGCCTCAGTGTGAACATGTCTGGGCGCCTTATCGCGAAGGCCAGCGTGGTCTGCAAGAAAGAAAATAGTGTCTGCGGTGAGAAAAATTACATCTTGATAAAATATCCCTTTGGAAAGGCATTGTGGGTCTCTTATCAGCAGGCGGCTGGGTCCCACATACCTCTCGTCTGATGGTCCCAGGGCTGCAGCCCCTTCGGCTTCTTCCCCTTCCCCTGCCCCAGAAAATGGTTTGTGCCGAAAATCTCTGGGCAGTCAGAGTACCCACATCCTGTCTCTGTCTCTGATGCTGTGTGACCTGGGCCAAACCGCTTCTTTCTTTGCCTCAGTTTCCCCTCAGTAAAGGGTGGGGAGGGATGCATGAGCCAGATGTTTTCTAAAGATCCTTCCAGCATTAACACTTTGTGATACTGACATTTTCATACCGCGGGGTTCTCTACATTGTGAAAACTTCCAGCTTTCACCCAAACGCCATCACATACTAAAAACTGTGCGGATCCCTTTCATTTCCATTAAACACATGAAGCTCTCAGTTAAACCCCAGACGAAGCTACCCAACCCAGAGTCTGTGCAGCTGAGAAATGGGTCCTACCCAGCTCCTACCTGAGAAATCCTGGAAGAACACAAGGCTTTCATTTCTTTTTAGACACAAATATTTCCTCCTCAAAATATTTCCTACATGTAAAACAGACAGGTGAAGCCACCGTGGCTTTTCTGGCCCAGGCCCCATCTGTCCCACTCTGGGAGCCTGCAAACCAGTGTTACAAGCGAACTAAGGTCTGGACACGGACATGGAAGTCCTGGTTCAGCCACCACATTGTTGTATGAACTTGGAAGGCCCTTATTTATTTATTTTACTTATTTATTTGGCTGTGCCCGATCTTTGTTGTGACATGTGGGATCTAGTTGCCTGATCAGGGATTGACCCCAGGTCCCCTGCATTGGGAGCGTGGTGTCTTACCCATTGGACCACCAGAGAAGTCCCTGGAAGACACTTTTGCCCTCTCTGAGCCTCAGTTTTGTCATCTTAAAAAAGTTAGGGGACTAATACTTACCATGCTCACTGCACTAACCACCTCACTGTTAGGAGGTAAACTGAATGGGAAGTAGGGAGTGCTCTGTAAACCTTGGAGCTCTTCATCACCATCACCGTCATTCCTGAGAAACTGGAGTCTGTAAATGTGAGACCTGGCAGGCCTTTTAAAGACTATCTCTCCTTTCTCGTACAACTGGGAAGCCAGGCCCAGAGAAATGGGAAGGAACTTGACAAAGTTGTCATGAACTAGGGGCAAGAAGAGAGAGAGAGGGAGATGGAGGAACCCCCTTCTTCTACCACCTTTTAAGAGTTGCCGTCTGTCCGGAAAGCCTGTTCATAGACTGGAGTGAGGACTTGTTGATCTGTAGAGATTTTGCCCACCAGACAGTTGCACTCATTGGGCAAACTCCAGGAGATGGTGAGGAATAGGGAAGCCTGGAGTGCTGCAGTCCATAGGGTCATGAAGAGTCGGACCATGACTTGGCAATTGAAGACCAAAAAAGAGATTTTACCCAGCTTGGAAATTCAATTTGAGCCCTCTGAGATACTCAGAGTCTGGGCTTTGCCCTCTTCCTGCCTCCCAGCCCTGCAGGGCAGGGATGGGCAGAAAGCCCCTTTGTGTAGAAACCAAGCCCCAGCTCTGACCCATGTTTCTGTTCCCTAAAGAGCTGCCCCTGGCAGAGAAGCCCCATCTGCACTCCCTGAGCCCCACCCTGCCAGCCTCCCCTGTCGCCTTCCACACGGCCCTCCAGCCACAAGTCTTGGCCTGCTCACAGGATTCTACAGAGAAACTCTGTCCTCTGGTCCTCTGGGTGGCAGGGTGTGGACCAGCACACGTGTGAGAGTCCGTAGTAGGCTGGGCAAAGACAGGGCCAAGGTCACCAACACCACGCAGGGTTCCTCCCTGCTCCCCACAGGGACAGCCCCTGCCCCATACCTGAGTTCACCAAGCACCTCGGCTTGTCCTGCTTCGTCATTTCAGAGTCGTGCCCTGCCAGAACTGGCAGCCCCCTCAAGGCTGCGACTAGCCATATGCAGCTCCTGGGCCACTATTGCACTGTCTGTACATGGCTTAATTTCCCTCTGGCCCCAGACACTGCCTCAGAATCCTTCTTATCACAGAAATCCAAGCCAGCACAGCACCAGTCAATCAGAACAGACACAGATATTTTTACCTGTAAGAACAGGCCAGTGCATTCACAGGGCATGAGGCAGAGATCTAAGGCCCAGGAAGGAGAGGACACTTGCCTGAAGGCACACAGCAAGTCAGGGGCTGAACAGGGCACAAAGCCCAGGGCTCTCGGGCAGCTCCCAAAGGCTGAGAATCTGCAGAAAAGGAACTCCCCTCCGTATGCTGGTGCATCCTTGCCTCAGTTCCCAGCATTGCCCACGCACAACCTTTCCTGCTCCTTGTCCAGGCAGTGTCTCCAGTCCCAGGCCCTAAGCCTGTTTCCCTGCAAATGAGGAAGTCAGAAATCAAGCCATAAGGGGCGCAGTTCAAAGAAATGGGTCTGTTCAGACTTCAGTGGGTTGTCATCATGGATGGATGACAACCCTCTGAAGGACTGTCACAGGACAGAGGGAGTCTACAGGAAGGCAGATTGCTGTTCGGGCTAAGGAAGAGCTTTCTCGCAATCAACCCTGCCCAATGATGAGAGAATCCTTACAAGGTAGCGAGTGCCCCATCACTGGAGAAATGCAAGCAAGTTTCAGATTTCCACATAGGGCAGGCGGGGGTTGGGGTCAGTGTGAGAGGAGAGGCCCTCAAAAGCCCTTTTGTGCCCCAAGAGGGTGTGATTTGGGCAAACACACAGTCACTCATACTCACAAGCCACAGTCACGCCAACACAAGCCCCTCTGTCCTCTGAGAGCAGAGGCAAGGCTTTATTCCTAAGGAGTGTCCTCTGTTGCTCAAGCCCTGGGCCGGTGTGGGGGAGGGTGCTCAGAACCCCGAGATCGCTGCCATGCCCTCGCTGGCCCCTAGAGTCCTGCCCAAATGCCCCCCTCTCCTCGGGGAGACTTTCAGAATTTCTCCCAAACGCAACTCTCTCCCCCACGTCCAAGTTCCCACACCAGTATGTTTTGTTACTGCAATTCCACCTTGAATCAGAACAGTTCTTCTTGAGATTGTTTTTGGTGGCATAGGGACACCATGTGCAAACATTTAATCTCTCAGCAGTGAGAAAGTTATTCTTTTAGAAGAATATCTTACACTCATTGAGGATAGGGTTGCCAGATTTAGCAAATAAAAATACATAATGCCCAGTTGAATGTGAATTGCAGTTAAATAGCAAATAATTTTTTAGTCTAAGTGTGACCAAGTCACTTCAGTCATGTCCGACTTTGTGACCCCATAGACGGCAGCCCACCAGGCTCCCTCGTCCCTGGGATTCTCCAGGCAAGAACACTGGAGTAGGTTGCCATTTCCTTCTCCAATGCAGGAAAGTGAAAAGTGAAAGTGAAGTTGCTCAGTCGCGTTGGACTCTTAGCGACCCCATGGACTGCAGCCTACCAGGCTCCGCCATCCATGGGATTTTCCAGGCAAGAGTACTGGAGTGGGGTGCCACTGCTTTCTCTGATAAAATATTTAAGATATACTAAAAATTCTAGTGATTGTTTGTCTGAAATTTAAATATAACTGGGCATTATGCATTTTATCTGGCAGTGCTAGTCTAGGAAAAGGTCTTAGTTGGGTGTTAGCCCATTTTTAACACAATTCTCATACTTGCTAATCTTCCCTTTTATTTTTTAATCAAAGAAAGAACAAGTCTCAGGCGCTAGCTAGAAATTAACATTGTTTATTGTACTCTATTTATATGGTTATTGTGTATGACAAGTGATACAGGTCTTCCACTTATGGTAGCATATATAAAATTCCTTTTAAAAGAAATATATTCAAGTTTTTTAAAGGTGAGTCAATTTAAAGGAAAAAACATGAGTCAATTTAAAGGAAAAAAGGAAATAAGTAAAATCGCAGGCTAAACTTAGATATGGCCAAAACGGGAAGGTGGCAGCTCAGGGATAAGTCCTGGGGCTGCCTGAGAAGGTGCTTCCCTCCTCCCCCATCTGTGGGCTCCCAGGGGCAAGGACCCTTCTTCCCCGGCTCAGTCCTCAGTCCCCTGTTGGCACAGGCTTGAGGATGGAATTCTCCCACCCCCAGGGCAGGCCCTCGGGAAGTGCAGAGGTTTGGTCTGCCTGTGTGGAAACTCTGGGGTAGAGGTTTCAGCCCATCTTCCATCACTGAGGTCCCCGGAGCCCCTTTATACAAAACAGCCTCCCCAGTCCGGGCTCCACTTCAGAGAGGCTGTTTCTGTGGAGGCAGCCTCCAGGGACTTCTCAATGTGTTTCCAAGTCAAATCCAAACCTTTTCAGCTGTGCCAGGAAACTACCCCTCCTTCCCCACTCTGGCTGTCTCCTGGAGTCGGGGCTGGGAGTTCGGGCTGTAGGGCCATGTCCTCCCACACACCCCTTCCACAGACCTCCCACCCCGGGCCTTGTACCCTGTCCCCATCCATCCCCCACACCCCCAGCTGAAGCTCAGAAGAGAGCCTTGAATTGGAGCTGGGGAGTTGGGAGAGGAGCACGGAAGGATTTAATTCCCTGGATGTCACTGATGGCCCCAGCTCTTCCTCAGAGCACGACTGGGCAGGACTGGGGACCTGTATTAGCAAGTCAGCTTCACACTAGCCCCCTCTCCTTAGAAAACCCTTCCCCGATCTTTTTCTCATCAAGTGATAAGAGGTTTTGTGTGTGTGTGTTTTGGAGACTGTGTCAGGCATCTGAGCGAAGTACTTTCATAAATCTCATTTTACCCTCACAAGGACCCTCTGAGATAGGAAACGTCTTTATCCCATTTTACAGAAGAGAAAGTTGAGGCTCACAGGAGTTAAGTAACTTGACCAAGGTAACACAGCAGAAAGGAATGAGCCCAGGATCTGAACCAAGGCAGGGTGACTATAGACACCTTCACTGAACCACCTCCCTCAGCTGCAGAGTATCAGTATCAGAAAGTGTCTAGGAAGCAAAGTGGGGAACTGAGAGACCAACAACCAAGGGGCTGCCTGGCTCCCCTGATCCAATAGGAATCCCCTCTACCAGCATCTGATCCACCTTCGCCAAATGGCTATATGGCCTGGGGTAGCCCCTTGCTCTCTCTGGGCCTCTGGGTCCCCTCTGGGCTCAGTGACAGGGGCCTCAGTCAGGCTGGATGGTCCCTCCACCCTCCCCCAGGAGCCTTCAGTCTCAGTGTCCGTGGATCCAGGGGACCACGTTGGCCAGGGATGGCCGGGGACCATCTCAGCTTGACTCCCCTCTTGATCCTCAGCAGAGATGCTTCTCCCAAAAGCGGAGGCAGGCTGGGCCCAGACATCAAAGGGCCTGCACCGCTGGCGCTTTGATGCGGAGCCTTGTAAAGTAATAGGAAACATGAGGATGACAGTGTGCCCAGCCCAAAGTGCAGGCTTGGAAAAATGAAAAGAAAAGGCTTTTGGCAGCCCTCTGCTCGGGCTTTGGCTGAACTCGCGCCCCTCACAGCTGCCGGCAGCCTGTCCTCTCCATGCTAGGCTGTTTGCAGCCATCCCACGGGGTGGGGGGTGTGGATCCTGTGCACAACCTCCGGGCTGGATGCCTCCCCCCACAGCAAAGGGACATGTCATCAGGGGCCCCTTTCTCTCAGCCTCCAGAAGGCACGGCAGATAGCAGAGAGCTGGGAGCTCGCAAGTGGACCCTCATTTGACGATCCTTTAGCCCATCCCAGACCTCAAGATTGTGTGGCTCATAATCCAATACCTTGCTATTTCCATCCCTGTCAAATGTGTCGGGAGCAACTGACCAGACCGTGGAGGGCTGTCATCCCTCCGCTTGAGACCTTTCAAGCAGACAGCTTGGGGATATGTCCTGAGTGTTGACTGCATGTATCCTTTGACCCAGCAGTACCATGGCTTGGAATTCATCCAACATAAACCAGCCCATGCGCTCAAAGGGGGAGGCACAAGGATATACTCATTGCGGGACTATTCATGTAAGTGAAAGGTTAGCAAACATGTCACTGTCCATCAGTAGGGACTAGGTACCGAAGTACAGAGTGTCCATGTAGCCAGGTGGCACATGGTGCTCAGATCTGTATTAAGAAATGATGTGTAAAACATACAACCCAGCAGAATGGGTAGGATAGGTTTCCACTGTGTAAAAAGGAGAGATGGATACATTGGACAAATGTTGCCTAGAATCTCTCTTCAGGGATATGAAAGACCTGGCAGTAAGGGAGAGAACTGGTGTCAGAGAAGAGAAATTTATTTTTATTTTTTACTTAACATTTAATTGTACTATTTACTTTTTTTTTTTTTTACCATGAACGTGCAACTTAAACTTTTTTAGTGTCAAAAAAAACATGAAAGCCTTTAAAAAAAAAAAAGATTCCTTACTCTAGGGGATAAAGTCCAAAGGCCTCAACCTGACTTTATGGCCCCGGGAGCCCCTGTGACAGCCGCTCCAGCCTCCTCTTCTCTCCTCAGACCCTTTCGGCTCTGCATCCCACCCCACACCTCTGCCACGAGGCCTGTGGCTGTCTCCTCTCTCTCTTTCTCTCTTACACACACACACACACACACACACACACACACACACACGATCCCCTCCTCCCCTAACTCCTACAGTCCTGTGTCTGGGTCCTCTGAGTCCACAAAGCCCCTTCTTTGCCTTCTAGGGAGGGAACTGGAGACAGAGAAGAAAAGTTTATTTTTTACTAAACATTCAGTTGTACTATTTCCCAGGGCTGTACCTTGGTCTGGGCCTGGGCCAGGCAGCCCAAGGCTGGCTCTAGGGGTGTTCGCCTCCACAAAACACACTCCCCGCTCCCCAGCTTTATGGCTGCGAGTGCAGGTGTCCAGGAATATGAGGAAGTTCCAGGCAGGATATGTGGAGCCAGAAACTCATGGCGGGGGGCGCCTTCCACAACCTGCAGCCCCCCGGGGGCACACCTGAGAATAGAAAATAATGCGCTGAGACACGGCTGATGGCCAGGCCGACTCAAGAGGGAAAGGCTGGCTGGTCCTCCCACCCCAGACCTGGGGCCTCATGCACCACCCTCCCAGGGCCTTGGAGTCCACCCTGACAGCCCCACCGGGCTTTGAGGAAGGTGTGGGAAGGCATCTGTATCAGGCCTGACAAAACCCAGTGGTGAGACTGGCCTTCCTAAGAATGCAAAGGAATCCTTAGATTTTGCAACCTCTTCTTTTAAAGGGAAAAATGGAGGCCCAGTGACTTGTCTCAGATCACACAGAACCCAGAGAAGAGACAGGACTGAAATAAGCGATTTTAACTCCATTTTTGGAGGCTGTTTTTGTATGATAGAAAACAGACTTAGGGTCACCAGATTTGCTGTGTGATCTTGGACAAAACTTCACCTTTCTGAGCCTGTCCATCTCTTGTAAGAGGGGATTGAGTTCTGTAATTGCACCTTCTAATTATGATGCTGAGCTGTTTTATTCTAATGATATAATAAATAAAAAGCATCTGAGTTTAGCAGTCTAGAGTTTTATAGTTCTACCCAACCATCATTCTCCTCGTGCTTCTGTCTACCTACCAATGCATCTAACTTCCAATCCAGGACACATCCATCCACCTATCCATCCATCTACCTACCCATCCATCCATCTATCCCTCCAACCATCCATCCATCCACCCATCTACCCATCCATCCATATAAACATACAGGCATTCATCTACCCATCCACCCACCCATTCACTCAAAAAAATATAGGTTTTTACTATTTTCCAGGGCTGGTGGGTACACCAATGAACACAACAGACACATCTCCTGCCCTCCCAGAGCTTGCAGCTAGAAGGTAAACAATATCAACCAAATAATCCCACAGATGAGAGTTTAATTACCAACCATTCTGGGAGAAGCCCCAGTTCTGTAAGAGCTATTCTGGAGGAATTTGGCTGTACTCCAGTGTGTGGTGGGGTTTGGAGGCAGGTATCAGGGCAGACTTCCCCCAGGAGGGGTCGCTTGAGCTGAGACCTGAAAGAGAAGGAGGTGCTAACTAGAAGATGGGAAACAGGAGTGGAGTGTGACCCCACAGGCTGTGGTTTAGGGGGTTTCTGCCTGAATCATTCACTGCTTCTGCAGTGTGATCCATTGTAACCCCTGTGACTTGGGGATCTGGCTGAGCACATCGCAGTGCTGGTCTCAGCTGCCCCGCCCTAGGGGCAGCACCCTGATTTCCTGCAGGGTTCACATGGAAGCAACCGGTGAGGTGCCATTCGCCTTTTTCCTCCTCCATCTCCAGCCTCTGCTTGGCACTCAGCTGTGTTGCCTGGAACACTGGTCTGTGCCAGGGACTTGATGCTGATGTGTCCCAAGGCCCTTCAGGACCCGGTACCTGCGCTGCCCTGTAGCATCCCTCTCTGGGGGTGGCAGAGTCATGAGGCGCCTCCTGGGTCTTCCCTCTGTGAGTCCTGGTAAGTGACACCAGGGACACCTCTGCCTAGCTCAGGGCCAACCCTGGCAGGGTCCCCAAGAGCACTCCAGATAGGATGCCAGGGCCAGGCTTGCCTCTCACCCCTCTTCCAAGAAAGGGATGACGGAAGTCCGTGTGTGTGTCCCTTAGCCACGAGCCCTCCTCGGGCTGGTCTGTCCCCTCGTTGGTGCGGGGCTCGGGGACATTCCATCCCCATGCCTTGGTTCAAGCCACACTCACTTCCTAGAATGCGCCCCTCTCCCCTCCATCCTTTCCCCTATCCTCTGAAAAGCCCGCTCAAATCCCAGCTTCCCAAAGCTTTCACCTGGTTGGTGCCCTGGTCTCTTCCTCATTCAAGCCTGTGAGTGCAGTCTAGTGAGAACTTGGAGACTGGAGCAACACTCCTAGGTTTGAGTCCTGTCTGGCTGTAAGCCTTGCTTTTCTTATCTGTTAGAGGGGGGCGAGATGGTAATGTTAGTTTCCATGGTGGTGGGTTTTTAGGGGAGTAAAGAAGAGAAGGCATAAAAAGAATGGCCGGCTGGCAGCACCCAACACACTGGAGCTACAGTCAGTGTTAGCGCTGCTCAGACTCCCGCAGGGTTCACACACCCTTTAGATCTCCTGGCGGGAGAAGCTGTGTCTCTGCAAACAAAAGCCCTAGCCCGAGCCTGACCCCACGGCCGCTCCCTCCTTGTGTGACCCTGAGCAAGCCCATCCTCTGGGCCTCATGACTGGAGGAGCTGTCAGTCTCTTGAGGAGGGGAACCTGGGCTCCCCGCCCCACTGCAACCCCGCCCCACTGCCCAGCACACAGGAAGCAGGTCCCCAAGACTGGCTTGAGAGAGCAGAGGAGGGGAAAAAAGAGGGGAGAGGAGGGAAGGAGGGAAAAGGAGAAGGGGGGAGCGGGGAGCGGCAAGGTAAAGGGCTCAGGGACCTGCTGGGGCCCGGGGTGGTGCTGCCTCTTTCCAGTTTTGCAGCTCAGGGCTGGGGACACACAAGATGCCAAGAAGGGGGTTACAGCCTGGATTTACTGCATCTCCAGCTGCCTGAATCCGAACAAACCGAGTCTGTTCACTGTGTACCAAGGGCTGGGAGAGGCTTTGCGGAGAGGTTTGTGTGGCCAGGACCCAGCCTGGGCAGGAAGACAGCAGGCAGGGAGCAGGAGTGGGCTGGGTGTGTCTAAGCTGGTGGGGAGGGGCCGTGTGTGTGTCTCTGTGTGTGAGTGCGTGTGTATGTATGCGCATGTGTACGTGCCAAGGGCAGGGTTCCTCTGCCTACCAGCTCTGTGACCTCAGGCAGGTGAATTCACCTCAGCCATGCAATGGAACCAGTGATGGTGCCTGGGAGGTGCCTGGCACACAGTAAATGCTCAATCACTGTGTTAGTAAAAATGCTATTGTATATTATTATCATTATTGTATGTCTAAGCATGATCAAGAGTGTGGGAAACAATGAAAGTGTAGGCTCCAGTGCACATGTGTATGCACACTCACACGTACACATGTGAAGGAAAGCGAAGCCTGGAATGCTGTCGGGAGTAACTGATGTTGAATGTGCGTGGGAATGTCATGAAGGGCACAGGTTCCACGCTGTTCATGGAGTTCTTGGGTTCCTGGAATCCTTGAGAAGTCACCTCCAAAGCCACCCCCTCATCTGGTGCTTCTCTGAGAGGTCACGGCTCCTCTGAGTTGTAACACACCCCTCTCCCTGATGACCTGGGAGACAGTGGAGTTTGCCTCTGCAGCTTACTGAGGGCTGGGCTGCTCACCCAGCCTGGTCTTCGTGTCTGTCAGGGGTGAGCAGGCGCTTGTGGCTGCCACAGTCCCCGCCTGAGTCACAGATATCCCTGCCAGCTGGGCAGCATTGCAGTGATATTGTGGGTTCACAGACCCTATGAGCTGGAAGAGAACCGTGACACTGCCTCCTCCAGTCTGCAGATGGGCAAAGTGAGGACCAGACGGGACTTATCCAAGGTCCCCTCAGTTCCCATCCAGGACTCCCCAACCCCTGCTGCCTTCCTGAGAACAACAGAGAAGGATGTGTTTCTAGGCCCGCAGACAGACCCTGGCTGGCCACTGTGGGCCCTGCCCACCACCTTCCTGCAAAGTGGGGGGCCAAGCTCGGTGGACATGGAGGGCAGGTGTGGGAACAAGCAGGTGAGCTGAGTTGTGGGAACCAGGACCTGTGTGTGTGAGTGAGAGTGACTCAAGCTTCAGGAAGTCAGTTTCATCAGGTGTCCCCCAAACCCCATGTATCATGTACTCTTCAACTGACCAATTTTACTTCTTGGAATTTATCCTAAGGAAGTCATCCATGTGTACACAAAGGTACTGGTACAAAGCGATTCAGGGCTGCACTGTCCAGACTGGGGAGATTTTGGATATCACCCAAAAGCCAAGAACATGGGGTGTCTACACAAGGGAAAGGCATCAACAAGGCTATGGGGATCTCCAGTCCTGGAAGAGGGCAGGTGGTCACTACATGCTGCTGGGGAGGAAGGCAGGTTACAAAGCTGGACGTGTGTGATGATCCTACTTTTTGGAAAAATGTGCATACTGAAAGTGACAGTCACTCAGTCGTGTCCGACTCTTTGTGACCCCAGGGACTGTAGCCCCCCAGGCTCCTCTGTCCATGGGATTCTCCAGGCAAGAATACTGCATTTCGATATTTGGCAAAACTAATACAATATTGCAAAGTTAAAAATAAAATAAAAAATAAAATAAAATAAAACTATAAAAAAAAAAATACTGGAGTGGTTTGTCGTTCCCTGCTCCAGGGGATCTTCCCGACCCAGGGATCGAACCCAGGTCTCCTGCATTGCAGGCAGATTCTCTACAGTCTAAACCACCAGGAAAGCCCCCAAATGTGCATACCTAACTAAATATTTTTATCAATAGGTCCAGAATATAAGTACAAGAAGAATTTATATGAACATGTTAGCAGTTAATTATCTGCATGGTGAATCTTGGAGTGATGTTCTCTTTTTTTGTTGTTGTTCCTTATGTTTTTTCCTGTTCTCCTCTAATTATTATATTTTTAATACTACAAATCATTAGCAGATTGGACATGATGCTGTGTAAGTCTTAGCTACAGTCACAGGGCTTGACAGGAGCACGAGGCAATAAGTCTTGGGTCTTATCTTAGTGCTGGTGTAACCACCTTCTTGCCCAGAATCTGCCTTGAGACCCACTCACTAAATCACAAATTCAGGGCCCTCACTGGGATCCCCCAACCTCACGGAGGGCTCAGGCCCCAGTCACACCTCTGTCGGTGGCTCTGAGCAGAGTAACACAAAAGCTTTGGGCAGGCTCTTGGGACATTTTCCTCTTCGGAGCTTAAAGCCCTTTCCTAGGTGGTTGTGTGCCTCTCCCAGCAGAACAGGGCAGGGGAGGGCCACCATCCCCAATTCTGAACAGAGTCAGGTCCCAAGGAGACATGGCCACTGGCCAAAGGTCAACAGCAGAACCAACACCACCTGCATCCAACTGCCAAAGAGAAGGAGGCAGAAGCTGGACATCTGGGTGGCTGCCCCCTGGCCGGCCTTCCCTGCCCCCATCCCAGCTCCCCAAAGTCCAGGAACATCTGGCTGCTGGCCTTGCTCCAGGAGGGGTGAGTGGCGGAGGGGCCTCCTTCCGCCAGGCCCCATCGCTGCTGTGATGCAAGGCACATCAATCAAGGCTGCAGGGCTGGCTGATGCTGGGAAGGGAGCCGGCTCCTTCCCCACCCCCTCCCCAGACATTCCTGCGTAATGGAATCTCCTTTCCTGTCCATTTATTACCAACCCGCAGAGCTCTGCCAAGCACAGTCTGCACATTCAGACCTCACCAGCCCTGCCTTTTCCTGGGGAAAGAGGTTCCCCAGGGGGGCCTAGGAGAAGTGCCAGACCCTAACCCTCACCAGTGTGTCCCACCCTGGTCCTCCACCCTGTCCGCGGGTTTGCTCAAGGGGCCAGATCTAAGCTATGCACTTCACATAAGGTTATCTTGCATGTCTGTAGCTATGAGAAGGGCACTCTCGCATTATCTTCATGTTAACAGATGAAAAAACTCAGGCTCCGAGAGATTAACTCACTTGCTCAGTCACACAGCAAGACAATGGTGGAGGCTGCCTGATCCCCAAACCAAGCTTTTTCTTTTCTTGTTCTTTCAAGTAGTCTTTCGTCATTGAATGGTCTTGGCACCCTTGTCAAAATCGGTTGAACACAGTGGCACCCCACTCCAGTACTCTTGCCTGGAGGGTCCCATGGACAGAGGAGCCTGGTGGGCTGCAGTCCATGGGGTCGCTATGAGTCGGACACGACTGAGCGACTTCACTTTCTCTTTTCACTTTCATGCATTGGAGAAGGAAATGGCAGCCCACTCCAGTGTTCTTGCCTGGAGAGTCCCAGGGACGGGGGAGCCTGGTGGGCTGCCATCTATGGGGTCGCACAGAGTCGGACATGACTAAAGTGACTTAGCATAGCATAGCATGGATTTATTTCTAGAAGAGACTCTGACTTCTATTCCACTGCTCTGAATGTCTAGCCTTGCGCTGATACCACACCATCTAGATTATCATTGCTCTGTAGTAAGTTTTGAAATCTGGAAGTGTGAGTCCTCCTGCTTTATTCTTCTTTTTCAGGGTTGTTTTGGTTATTCTGGATCCCTTGAACTTTAGCATCAGCTTATTAATTCACGCAAAGAAGTCAGCTGGGATTCTGATAGGCATTGCATTAAATCTGTAGATGAATTTGAGGAGTATTTCCATCTTCTTAAAAGTATTTTTATTCATGTATTTATTTGCCTGAGCTAGGTCTTAGTTGTAGCATGTGGGATCTAGTTACCTGACGAGGGATCAAACTTGAGCGCCCTGTGTTGGGAGCACAGAGTCTTAGCCACTGGGCCACCAGGGAAGTCCCAGTATTGCCCTCTTAATAACGCTAATGGAGTCTTCCAACCCATAAATACATGATGTTTTTCCATTTCTTGAAATCTTGAGTTTATTTCAGCAATGTTTTATTTCAGACACAAATTTTACATTTCTTTTGTTAAATTTATTCATATGTATTTTATTTATTTATTTTAATTTTATTTTATTTTTAAACTTTACATAATTGTATTAGTTTTGCCAAATATCAAAATGAATCCATCACAGGTATACATGTGCTCCCCATCCTGAACCCTCCTCCCTCCTCCCTCCCCATACCATCCCTCTGGGTCGTCCCAGTGCACTAACCCCAAGCATCCAGTATCATGCATTGAACCTGGACTGGCATCTCGTTTCATACATGATATTTTACATGTTTCAGTGCCATTCTCCCAAATCTTCCCAACCTCTCCCTCTCCCACAGAGTCCATAAGACTGTTCCATACATCAGTGTCTCTTTTGCTGTCTCGTACACAGGGTTATTGTTATCATCTTTCTAAATTCCATACATATGCGTTAGTATACTGTATTGGTGTTTTTCCTTCTGGCTTACTTCACTCTGTATAATAGGCTCCAGTTTCATCCACCTCATTAGAACTGATTCAAATGAATTCTTTTTAATGGCTGAGTAATACTCCATTGTGTATATGTACCATAGCTTTCTTATCCATTCATCTGCTGATGGACATCTAGGTTGCTTCCATGTCCTGGCTATTATAAACAGTGCTGTGATGAACATTGGGGTACACGTGTCTCTTTCACTTCTGGTTTCCTCAGTATGTATGCCCAGCAGTGGGATTGCTATTTTATTCTTTTAGATGCTATTATGAATGGAATTGTTTTCTTAATTTCATTTTCAGGTTGTTCATTGCAAATGTACAGAAGTACAGTTGATTTTGGTAGATTGATTTGTGTCCTGCGAACTTGCTGAACTCATTCATTAGTTCTAATGGTTTTTAGTAGATTCCTGGGGCTAGTCTAGATACAAGATCGTGTCATTTGCATGACATGTTTTACATCTTCCTTCCCAATCTGGATGCCTTTGATTTCTTTTTCTTGTGTGATTGTCTTGTTAGAATCTCCAGTACAACGCTGAGAGAAGAGGCCAGAGCAGACGTCCCGGCCTTCACCCCTCTCTTCTCTGTGCCGCATCTCCCCTTCCTTTTCAGGCTGCCTTTCCCTCTGTTCCCCGCCCCCCGCCAATCAGCGGTGAGGGTAGGGGTGTCAGGAGAGAAGAGTGTATGTGTAAGTAGGTTGTTCTTTTTGTTTAGTTGCTCAGTTGTGTCTGACTCTTTGTGACCCCTTGGACTGCAGCATGCCAAGCTTCCCCGTCCTTCACTTAAATTCATGTCCCGGAGTTTGCTTACATACATGTCCATTGAGTTGGTGATGCCATCTAACCATCTCATCCTCTGCTGCCCCCTTCTCCTTTTGCCTTCAGTCTTTCCCAGCATCAAGGTCTTTTCCAGTGAGTTGGCTTTTCACATCAGGTGGCATAATGCGGTATAAGTAAGTGACAAATTAAAAATGAGAAAGAGGGAAATCAGTTGGACACCTAAAAGCTCAAGGAATATATCAGGAACCTCACTGTATAACTGAGAAAACTGAGGTCCAGAAAAAAGGAGTAATAATTAATATTTATTGGACACCTGTATACGTGTGCTACATTGCTTCAAGTCGTGTCCAGCTCTTTGCAACCCCATGGACTGTAGCCCCCCAGGCTCCTCTGTCTATAGAATTTCCTGGGCAAGAATACTTGAGTGGGTTGCCATTTCCTTGCGCCAAATACTCAGGATCCAAAGATGAATCAAGCATTGAAGGGTCAAAGCTGGGATTCAAACAGAGATCAAAGTTCAAGCAGACCCACGTTAGCATCTTGTAAAGAGGGAAGACATAAAAGTAACCTGACACTCTCACTCCAAAACCTCTTTTAGTTTCTAGAGGTGGCACGTCCTGTGCTGTCCTGAAAGCAGCAGGGGAAGAGTGTGGTCTAGGTTGGGGCTCTGATCCTTTACTTCCTGGCTTTGGGATCTTGTGTACACCATGAGCTTCCCTGTGACTTAGTTTTCCCTTCTGTAAAATGGGGAGAATTACAGTGGCTGCTTCACAGGGCTGTTACGAGGATTAAATTAGTTAATAAGTGAAGTGTTTGGTAGAGGTTCTAGTGGAGCTATGTATGTGGCCTTGGCACCCATAGATGCCAGCCCGGTTATGGTTTGGGGCTGTGGAGCTGCTCATTGCTGAGGGCTTGGGAAGGGACTTGTCCTTGCTGCTTGGGCTCCTTTCGAGTCATGAAAGAAACTGACATGACTTACGCTCCCTTTAAGACAGGGCTCCATGACATTTGCCAAGAGCCTACAATATGCAAGCCCACGGCTAGGGAATTCTCAAAGACGTTGATGATAATAACTACTATTCTTATTTTAATTTACTATTTGCTAGCAAATAGTAAATTTACTATTTGCTATTAAATAGTTAAAACTATTAAATATTAAATATTTAAATAAATAGTTAAAACTATTAAATATTAAAACCATTAAATAGTTTCTCAGGGTTCAACCAGAGAAACAGAACCAGTAGGAGGAACATATTAAGAGATTTACTGCAAGGAACTGGCTTACACAACTGTAGAAGCTGGCTAGGCAACCATGAAATCCATAGGTGATGGTTAATTTCATGTCAACTTGATCTTGTGTCTAGATATTTTGCCAAACATTATTCTGAGCATTTCTCTGAGGATGGTTTTGGATGAAATTGATATTTTTATCAGTAGACCAAGTAAAGCAGACAGCCCTCCCTAATGTGGGTGGGCTTCATCTAATCAGTTGAAAGTCTGAATAAAAAGACTGATGTTCTAGTGAGTAAGGGAGAATTCTTTCTGCCTGACAGTCTCTGAACTAAGATGTTAGCTTTTTCCTGCCTTTCGGCTCAAACTGAAACATTGGCTCTCCTGGTTCTCAGGCTTTTAGACTCAAGGTGGAACTATACCATCACCTCTCCTGAGTTTACCAACACTACTTGTGGGTATCCGTATGTATACATTCTATTAGCTCTGTTTCTCTGGAGAACCCTTTGTAATACAGGTTGTCTGTCAGGAAGGGCAAGATAGAACTCTCAGGCACAAGTAGAATATATTCTTCAAGGAAGCCTTAGCTCTGCTACTAAGGCTTACCAACTGATCCAGTCAGGACCACCCAGATTATCTAAAATAATCTCCCTTGCCTGTGTGCTAAATTGCTTCAATCCGACTCTTTGCAACCCTATGGCCTGTAGCCCACCAAGCTCCTCTGTCCATGCATTCTCCAAGCACGAATACTGGAGTGGGTTGCCATGCTCTCCTCCAGGAGATCTTTCTGACCCAGGGATCAAACCCACATCTCTTATGTCTCCTGCATTGCCAGGTGGGTTCTTTACCACTAATGCCACCTGGGAAGCCCCCTGATCTCCTTTACTTAAACTCAACTGATTATGTACTTTAATCGCATTTACAAGATACCCTTTCAGAAACACCTAGTATTTGACTGAATAACGGGGGACTGCAGCCAGCCTAGTTGACACATAAAGCTGACCATTAGGGCCAGATGTAATGCCAAGTCCAAGTCAGCTGGTTTGTTTCTCTAACAAACCAATTTGGAAGATTTTTCAAACTCTTTTATTCTAGAAGAAAATGACTTGCCCAAGCTCACCCAGCTGAGGAGGAGGAGCTGGGAGCTTGAACCCAGGTTCCCTCCAGCACATGGTGCCGCCACTCTCAGGGTCTGCATCAGAAAAGTACTCATCCAGCCCTGTGCGGTGGATCCTGTTCTCTGCTGTAGAAGCAACTGGAGCTTTAAGGAGGGTATGTGGCTGCGCCAGACTCTCAGCTGGGAAGTGGAGGGATGTTCCATATCAGCTCAGGTCCTCCTCTTCACAACAGCCATCTGCTCACTCCCCCTCACCGCAGCCCCCACCCCAGAGGAAAATGCTGGGTGTCCACCCCTGAGGGCCATGTGATACGGGCACCCCTCCTCCCTGGCCTCGGCATTGTCCTGTGTCGGTGGGGACAGGGCTCTTCCAGGTTTGTCCTTGGAGGAGAGGGTGGGGTCTGGGGCCCCCTATCTCTGGGTGCTGTATTCCCGGCCAAGTCTAATCCTTGGGGATGTCTCAAGGGTATCCACGAGAGACGCTCAGCCAGGACCAAGTGCCCTCAAAGCGTCTGTCTCCTGCGACCTCAGGCAGGATGAGGCCTGAGGCGCCCAGTAGAACGTGCATTCCTTGCGAAACCAGGGTGCCTTCTGGGACACCAAGGCCCCGAAGGGTCCCAGCTCAGCCAAGCCTGTGGTCAGTGCTGGCCGTGGCCTGGCCCTCCCACCCCTTCCTGTGGGTGCCTCAGTGCCAAGGAGGAGGCCCTGTGAACAATGCCCCGCTCTGTTCTTGGCCCAGGAGGGGGTGGCTAGTTCAGCCGCACCTCACATCGGCTGGCGATCCAATGCTCCCCACTCACCCTCACTATCTGGCACCTTGGGCCTCAGAAGAGACCCAGACACCCACACTTAGCACCCTCCCAGTTCCCAGAAAGGTCAGGTCAGGAGTCAGGGCTAAAATGATTTCAGGGGCCCTGGGGCTGGGGGCTAGGGCCCAGAACCAACCCCAACCCCACACCACCTGCCCCCTCCCCAGTGTGTCTTTGCTCCGGCCCTCTGACCAGGCCCCAGGCCTCCTTTGGCGAATGAGGAGCAGAGATCAGAGAGGCTGGGCAGCTTGTCTCCGGTCATACAGCCAGGAAGCAGCAGAGGTGGAATTCAGACCCAAGCCTGTGAGCTTTCAGAGCCCACAGTCTTAACCACTGCACCAATGTGCTTTATGGAAACCCTGATGTGCTCATGGGCCCAAGGGCTCAGGACACCCTCCTTGGGTGTCAGCACACACACAGCCACACACGAGCACACCGTCCTCAGGAACAGAACCCTGCCCAGTTGGAAGGGCCCCAAGGTGCTCCCCATCTGCACCTGGAGGGGGCCTCTCTGCCCCCCACATCCCCAGTCGGGGTGCAGGAGTCAGGGCCCCAGCTCAGAGTCCCTTTGGTGTGTGCCTAGGAGGGGGAGGTCAGTCCTGCCCGGAGCTCCCTGCAGCCCGACAGGCCTGTGGGTCAGCTGGACCTCCTCCCCCAACCCTCCCAGGGCCCCCAGGCCCCCGGCCAGGCCTGGCTTCCGGAGCTGCCGCCACCTTGGCCGGCCGCACCACACATGGTTTCCATCAGCAGCCTGCCTGGATGAATGGTGCCTTGTGAGAGCCCGGCAGGGCTCACCTCCGCACAGGCCGGGCCAGGTGGGCAGCCTCGGGGAGGGAGGCATGTGAGGGGACCTCGGGGGGATGCTGGGCTGGGGGGACAGGCTGCACCTCTGTTAAGAGCCAGGGCCTGTGGTCAGACAGAGAAGGGAGGCGTCCTGGCCCTGCCACCCACAGGCTCAGTCCGAGCAATGCACAGAAGCTCTCTGGGCCTGGCGCCACCCTCCATGTAGAGGGGAGTAACAGAGTCTCTTCCCGGACCTGCGGGGTTTCAGTGAGATGGAGCTTAGCATGGAGAAACGGCCTGGAACAGGGTGTGTGCTTTGCTCCTAGAGTCCAGCCTATCAGGGGGCCAGGGGGCTCACATACTCAATTTAATGGGGGAAGGGAAAGGGCCCCAGCTTGGAGCAAGGGGACTGGTCTCCATCATGACTTTCTTTGTGAACAGGGGAGGGCTACAGCCACCTCTGTGGTTCCATCTGCTCCCCTCACACTTGAAAAGGCCTCACCAAGCAAGCTAGAGAAGCAGACCTCAGCTTCATGAAGGAGGTGGGCAAGCAGGGGGTGGCCGGCCTCCCTCCTCTATGGCAGACAGGATGGGAATAATGAATGTAGCGCTTCCCAGGTGGCTCAGATGATAAAGAATCTGCCTGCAATGCAGGAGACCTGGGTTCGATCCCTGGGTCGGGAAGATCCCCTGGAGAAGGAAATGGCAGCCCATTGCAGTATTCTTGCCTGGAGAATCCCATGGACAGTGGAGCCATGGACAGGGTTGCAAAGAGTTGGACACGACTGAACTACTAACACATATTGAGCACTTTCTGGGTGCTGTGCTCTGTGCATTACATGCAGCATCTTACTTGATTCTCCTCCTCCTCCTATTAATGTTTCCATTATACATGCAGCAAAACTCATCCAGAAAGGTAAACAGCCAGGCTGCAGCCACACTGCTGGGAGAGGCAGAGCTGGACGCGAGGCTCCAGGGACCAGGCTCCTGTTGCCACACCACCTGCAGCAGGGCGGCCGGCGTGGGGTGACCTGCCATGGGAGCTGAGAGCGCCTTCCCTGAGGGTCTCTGGCCCTGTCTAGAGGCTCCAGGACCCATGTCCTCCTCCACACCCCCGCCCAGCACCTGGCACGGTGGAGCAGCTCCTGGGCATTTTACAACAGAGGGGAGGTGGGAGTATCGGGGGGAGGCACAAACCTGTGTTTTTGTACCAAACCAGGATGGCAGTCCTGCCACCGTCGGGATAAAGTGCAGACTCCTTATACCTTAGATGAGGCCCCAGGACCTACCTGCCAAAAGTCTCCAGCTTCATCACCCCTCTTTCCTTACCCCTGCCCCCACTCCCACTCTCCAGACTAAGGCCTTCAGCTCCTTGGCAGCCCTTGGCCCTCTGTCCTTCTCCTCCAGTCTTCGTTCCTGTTTTCACCTGCCTGGAACCTCTCCTTTTCCCACCCAGGTTGACCAGTCCTTCAAGACTCAGCCAAGCACCCAGGTAGACCAGATGCCCCATCTGCCCCACTGGGCTCTGAGACACACCTTCCCTACTTTTCAGAGGGTTGGGAACAAAGCCTTGGGGCCTTGTGAGCTGTTCTATGGGCCGGGCTCCAAACTCCAAATCAGTCTCCCCAGAGAAACGAGAGCTTCCTTTCCCCTCTGTTGAAGATGCCCACCCACTCCCTTAGATCGGTTTTCTCTGTTCCTCTTCTGACTCAACCATCTGGGAAATTGAGGGGGCTGTATTGATGTGGCTACAGGGGAGTCATTTCTAGCTCTTAGCCTTTCAGTGGTTCTCTGAGCTCTGCTGAGAACCCACTTCTGGAGGACAGTTTTAAGATGAGCCGTCCCTTTTGTCTGCTCCGTAGAGTAGGACATCTCCCTCCAGGTGAGCTGACAGAGCCAACAGCTGGTGTTCACATCTCACTAGTGTCCCCCCTCACCCACACCCCCATGCCCGTTGCTGTGATTGGTCAGCGAGGGCAATTGGAGAAAACAGCTCTGTGGTCATAACTGCAGATGTGCTCAAGGGTTAAGCTCCAAAAATGCTCAAGTGGCTTTGTTTACGATACTAAAGATTTAACACAGTCAACAATTAAAGAGTGGGACATTCACAAAACTGAATTCCAAGAATATTTAATGATACAGGAGATGGTCAGAAAAATAAAGCCGAAGAAGAAAACCTTCAGGCAGACATGTAGAGGAAGCAGGAGGTATGGTGTAAGAGTGTAGATTCAGAAGCTACAAGGCCTGGTCCGAAGGCAGACACTGCCACCCTGTAGCCAGGGGATGATGGACAAGGCACCAAACCTCAAAGCCAGCCTGCCTCCTCTGTAAGATGAACGACACCGCCTCTGTGATGTGTGCAGGCCCTTAGCACAGTGAGACTAGCACAGAGCAAGCGTCCAATAAACATTAGCTTTTATGATTAGAGACAACAAAGTGCATTATGAGTCATTTCAATTTTCTTAGGTTGGCGTGCTTGTATTTACACTTTTTTTCCTGCAATTGAATGTGTATTACTTACATTAATTTGAAAAATAAAAGCAAACGTGAATTCCCAAGGAAACAGAGCAGTGGAACTTGTTCCTGTGGTTCCTGCCAGCATGGTGTGGAGGACATTATTCATTATGATACACTGATGGGATTTTCTGAGAGAAACTCATCTGCTTTTGGTCCTAGGAAGATTCCCTGACCATACTGGCTGCCCATGGGCTTCAAGCCACAGCTGGGTACCTAACCTCAGTGTTCAAAGCAAGGGGATCATTTAAATAAACTATAATACAGCTTTATAATGTGCATAGGAGAGCTTGTGAAGGAAGCCCACCAAAGAGTTAGAAGTGTTAGCCCAGGGACCCAGAAAAGAGAGACTCTTATGCTTTAGATTTTGTGCACTTCACTGATGACTGCTATTCTTTTGCCAACAATCATGTATCTCGATGAAAATGGAAATGAGACAATTTGATATGTTAATAGTAGGAAAATATTTAGTAACATGTAAGGATGTTGATGAGGTTTGCCTGATGGCTCAGTGGTAAAGAATCCACCTGTTAATGCAGGAGACATGAGTTCGATCCCTGAGTCTGGGAAGATCCTCTAAAAAAGAGAATGGCAACTCACTCCAGTATTCTTGCCTGGGAAATCCCACGGACAGAGAAGCCTGGCAGGCTACAGTCCATGGGGTAGCAAAGAGTTGGACACAACTGAGAGACTAAACAACAACAAAAAGATGCTGACAATTTATTATGATTGAAAAGCAAAATAAAATGTTGGTATATTCTCATTTCTACAAAATGAATTTATACATCAGAAAGGAAAAGTCCTAAAATGTTAACAGTGATTATTCCAGAGTCATAGGTATAGACATCTTTGTTTTCTTCTGATTTGTCTATATGCTCTCACTTTTCCACAATGGACATCTATAACTTCTGTGATTAAAAAATATATTTTCTTAAAAGGAAAGATTTGGCCCAAGGCTTTGCCTGTGTGAAGCGCTGGAGTCGTGGTAGCCTGCATCTTTAGCCTTTTTCTTGCCTCTCCTTTCTCCTCCTACTCTGTGTTTGCTTTCTCATCCACTTTTAATTGGCGCCATCTTGCTGTCCTTCCTGCGTCCTTGAAAGAGGCCCAAAGACCTTGTTAAATGGATGCTAGGCAGAAGCCAGGGCACAGGTCCAGCCCACGGCTCTCCATCCAGTGGTTCCCCCCTCATACCGCCTTCTGGGGTATTGTTCTAATTAGAGCGGGATGCAAAGCAGACCCAAAGGCGGAACTATAAACACCAGAGGCAAAGACCCATAAACATCTGGATAACTGACTCCAGCTGTGTAGATGGCCATGGCCCTCATGTAAAGGCTGGAAGCTGGATGGGGGCTGGGCAAACCATTGAGGACTGGCCTCAGCCTCCCCTACTTAGACCACAGGCTGCTATGAGTCAGGCAGTTAGAGAACTGGGTGGGTGAGTCCTGGGTGAGCTTACAGCCAAGTGAGCAAGGGATATGGGGGCCAAGGGTCCTTAAAGTCATTTGAGCCCTATTATCTATGCCCCTTGGCCTCAATTTCCCCTTCTGAAAAATGGAGAAGCGATGAACTAAGAGACTAGATGGGCCTTCTCAGCTCTACCACATCATGCTTAACTCATATATCTATGCACTGGGACTAAATACCTGTAATTAAAGATCGTAATATGATAAAAAATATGTATATGATAATATAAATATATACTATAACAATATTACCTCTAATGTAACCCATACATTATAAATTATAGTATCATACTCTTATTTTATAAAAGTGGTTTTTAAAAATTTTTTTGGCTGCACTGGGTCTTCGTTGCTACGCACAGGAGTGGTGGCTGCTCTGCACTGAGGTGTGCAGGCTTTTCATTGCAGAGGCTTCTCTTGTTGCAGAGCACAGGCTCTAGGGCTTCAACAGCTGCAGCACACGAGCTCTAGAGTGTGGGCTCAGTAGTTGTGGGGCATGGGCTTGGCTGCTCCGTGGCATGTGGAATCTTCCAGAACCAGGGATTGAACCCTTGTCCCCTGCATTGGCAGACAGATTCTTACCCACTGTACCACCAGGGAAGTCCTGTATCATACTCTTTATAATTTATAGAAATTCTATTTCTATAATTTCAAAATGACTATGAATATCTGTGATCAAAGAGTATGTAGAGGCTAGCCAGGAAGACTTCCTATAAGAAGAGAGATTTAAGAGCTATAAATATGGCAAGCAGAGGGAAGGAGGGAAGAGATGAAAGAAAGACTTGAAAGAGAGGGGATTTTATGGGTCTTTTGGGATGGGTCATCTGGAACAGGGATCCATGTCCGAACGCCACCCTAGAAACACACAGCCTGGTACAGCAGAGGGCAGGAAGAAAGCGCACCGGGTTAAAGTGATCAAGACTTGCCAGCCCCAGCAGCTCCCAGACCTGGATGCACAGCAGAACCCCTGGGGAACCTGGTAAAACACAGATTCTTGGGCCCTTCCTAGAGGTCCTGCATTAGAATTTGGAGCATTTGAATATTTGAATTTTGGAAGTTGCCCAATTGATTCTGAGGCTGTAAGTATCTGTGACTGGCACAGGTGAGTGTTTGGGAACCTCTGGCCCAGAGTTCTCAGTGTCTGTGGAGAGAACATGGGGTGGGGTGACACTCATGAGTCTTAATCCTCCTCTTTGCCTGGCTAGCCTTACGCAAAGGAACACAATGTACAAAAATCAACTCAAAATGGATCAAAGACCTAAATGACCTGAGAAGGGTCCATTTATCCAGAATGTATCAAGAACTCTTACAACTCAAGAAGAAAAAAAAAAAGACAATTCAAACGTGAACAGGACTTCCCTGGTGGTTAAGTGGTTAAAAATCCACCCCGCCAATGCAGGAGACATGGGTTCAGTGCTTGGTCCGGAAGATTCCACATGCTGTGGAGTGGCTGGGCCTGTGCACCACAGTTTTTGAGCCTGTGCCCTGGAGCCCAGGAGCTGCAAGCACTGAGCCTTTGTGCTGCAACTGCTGAAGCCCATGTGCCTGGAAGCCAGTGCTCCACAGCAAGAGAGGTCACCACAGTGTGAAACCTGAGCACTGCACCCAGAGAGTGGGCCCTGCTCCCCACAACCAGAAAAAGCCCTCAAGCAGCGATGACGACCCAGCGCAGCCAAACATGAAGATAAATAATACATTTTAGAACATTTTTTTAAATGGGCAAAAGGTCTTAAATAGACATTTCCCCAAAGACATGCAAATGGCCAACAAACACATGAAAAGATGCTCAAGATCATTAATTATCAGAGAAACGCAAATTAAAAACCAGTTTGCACCCACTCAGATAGATAGTTTTTTTAAATGGAAAATAATAAGTTTTGGCAAGGATGTGGAAAACCTGGAACCCTTGTACATTGCTGGCAGGAATGCAAACTGGTTTGGTCACTGTGGAAAACAGTTTGAAGTACTGATTCATGCTTCAACGTGGATGAACTTTGAAAACATTATGTTTTAGTGAAAGAAACCAGACACAAAAGGCCATATATTGTAGGATTCTGTTTATGTGAAATCTTCAGAATAAGTGACCCATAGAAACAAAGTAATTGAGTGTGTGCCAGAGACTGGGAAGAAGGAAGAATGAGGAACAGCTGCTAATGGATATGAACCTTTTTTTTTTCTTTGAGGTGATTAAATGTTCTAGAATTAGAGAGTGGTGATGACTGAAAATACATCAATTTAGTATATTTTTGTGAATATACTAAAACCCACTGGTTGTACACTTTAAAGCATTATTTTATGGAATGTAAACTTTAATCTCAATTTTTTAGAGTTCCCTTTAATGCCATGTATGTATTTTAATCGTGCTAAAAAATATATAGTGTAAAATTTGCAATTTTAACCACTTTTTTTTGGAAGTTGCCCCCTGCAGTGGAAGCATGAAGTCCTAACCACTGGACCTCCAGGGATGTCCCCATTCTAACCACTTTTAAGCATTAATTACCTTCCCAGTGTTGTACAAACATATCTCTATTTCTAATATTTTCTGTCACCCCGAGCGGAAACCCTGGACCATTAAACTCCCCATTCCCTCTTCTTTCAACCTCTGATAACCTCTAGTTTACTTTCCCTGTGAATTTTCCCATTCTAGATGTTTGGAGGAATCATACGGTATTTGGCCTTTTGTGTGTCTGCTTGTATGGTCAGGCCACTCGAGCTGGCTGTTCTCCTGTTCCTGTACATCTGCTGCCCCACCAGTCCTGCTTGTACCCTGCTCACATGAGCTTGCTGTCCCCTGCCCCAGCCAGTGACTGTTCTAATCCTCAGGCTAGAGTGTCTCCAACCGCTAGGTTATTAAAGGGAAACATCTGCCCTTGTGATGGTCCTGAACCTGAGGTGCCCCAGCTCCTGGTTTCCATGGTAACTGATGAACGACCCTGACGTCAATTCCTCCTATAAATGGTGGCCTCCATTTCCTCATAGTAGCTCACATTACTTGCCATGTCCTGCCTGCTGGCTGCCACTCACAATGAGGGTGTTGCTCCAGACCCATTTGTTTTGGACGTGTTAAATCCCCTGTCCAATAAACCATTGATGTTTCTGTCACTACTTCCAGACCCTTTCTTTAGTCTTGAGGCTGGGCAACTACAACACTTGCTGGGGTGCAGCCCAGCAATTGACGAGCCAGCCCAAGAAACTCCTGGGAGTGCTGAGATGTCAAGAAATAAGGACAGGGAATGGAAAATTGTGGGAGTAAGGGTGACTGCCACTTGAATGGAGCACTGTGCAGCTGACTACCACAAAAATGTCTTTCTCTTCCATAAAGCTGATGCTATCCTGTTAACTTCAGAGCCTTTTCAGTTTAAAAAGTAGCAGCTCATGGCTCATGTGACTGCATGAGGACAGCTAGTGGGTACAGATAGAATGTAAGGACCTGGATTATCTATCAAATACTTGAATGTTAACTGGTCAGAAAAGACAAGCATACCCCTGACACTATTAAATAGTTACAGACGTAAGTCTTAGGGATATTAACTCAGGGACAGGATTGTGTATTGGTTACCTGGAACAATTTGGATGTAGTCAGTGGCAGTGGCAAGATGATATGAGGACTCTCGGTCTTCTGGTCCCAGCTCAGGAAAGGGGCAGAGCAATGATATAGTGTGATGAAATGGCCACATGTGATCAGCAGTGCTACAAAAGTTGAATAATGGGAAAAGGGCACTACTCAGGGGTCTAGAACAGCTGTGCATGACATACAGCCCTCCATGGAAATCGATAGTGACCAAGGAAGCCATTTTACCAACCATGAAGTTTAAGAATGGACTGATACAAACGGTAGTTTCACTGCTGCTGGGCTCTGAATGGACTTAAACAACTACAGAGACAGGAAACTTGCTTTCTCAACTCATGGACACATCCCAGTGCTTCTGCCCTGTTACCAAGCAGCGACACAATCCAATTTCAACTCTTGACCACCAGAGGACCACTGCCAACTATTCGTCAGGACAATAACTCACTTCCCCAAGGGAGCACACTGTAAAATGGCCTTGGAGCTTGCAGGTTACTGGTGGTTTGAGTTTGCTACCTCATGGGGAATAGGATCAGAAAGGGACCTACAGATTTCACCTGTCTTCTACCTAGCCCCGCCTAAGACTACTAAAGTAATTAATCTGGGCCCCCCACTGGAGAAAAACATATTCTATTCTATTCTATTTATTATATTATATTCAGTCAGTTCAGTTCAGTCACTCAGTCGCGTTCCACTCTTTGCGACCCCATGGGCTGCAGCACACCAGGCTTCCCTGTCCTTCACCAACCCCCAGAGTTTACTCAACCTCATGTCCATCGAGTCAGTGATGCCATCCAACCATCTCATCCTCTGTTGTCCCCTTCTCTTCCTCCCTTCAATCTTTCCCAGCATCAGGGTCTTTTCCAATGAGTCAGTTCTTTACATCAGATGGCCCAAATATTGGATTTCCAGCTTCAGCATCAGTCCTTCCAATGAATATTTAGGACCAATTTCCTTAAGGATGGGATAGTTTGATCTCCTTGCAATCCAGGGGACTCTCAAGAGTCTTCTCCAACACCACAGTTTAGAAGCATCAATTCTTCGGTGCTCAGCTTTCTTTATATTATATTAAATTATATTTTAGGCTTACCTGGTGGCTCAAATGGTAAAGAATCTGCCTGCTATGCAGGAGACCTGGGTTCGATCCCTTGGTTGAGTAGATCGCCTGGAGAAGGGAAGGGCTACTCACTCCAGTGTTCTTGCCTGGAGAATTCTGTGTTCAGAGGAGCCTGGTGGGCTACAGTCCATGGGATCCCAAAGAGTCGGACATGACTGAGCAAGTAACACTTTCACACTATATTAACCCATTGTCTGTTATTATACTGCCTCTCCAGTACTGGGCACTGGCTGTGGGGACAGAGTGGACAGAGGGTGTGGTACCGCAGGCCAGGACAAAACCTCAGGCGGGGGTGCTATTACCTCTGAATGCTCTTACTACTTGTATTTTGCTTAATGGTCATGACCTTCCCTGTACTGTATCTCTTAAACATCTTACGTTTCATCCGTTTCAATATCTGCAAACAGCTCAAAGGATTCGGTTCAGAATATTATCTATAATCCTTGAGGATGAACTAAAGGTCCTTGATTTTGTTTAATGGTTGAATTATTATTTTGTCTTGCTTGACTGTTTTGGTTTCTACATCTTCTTGGGTTAAATTTATTCTTTGGAACTCAGGAAAGGCCTTGGAGGATCAAGTTTTTCTACAAAGGGATAGGAAGTAGACATGGAGGAATCTCTGTCCCAGGAAGGCCCCATTGGTCCTGCTCAGTTGGTTACAGTCCGTAGTCCAAGGCCAGGGGGAATCTGTTTGGGGTCTGGGGGACAATGGAGGCCTCACTGTGAAATGAATTTCATTGTTGGGTCTGCAGTGAGATGCGATTGTTGTCCTCAAATTCCAAGAAAAACTGACCTGATAAGTGCCTGGCTCCAAAGTTTGCCCACCTCTTGAACTCTGCTGCTGCTGCTGCTAAGTCGCTTCAGTCATGTCCGACTCTGTGCAACCCCATAGATGGCAGCCCACCAGGCTCCCAGTCCCTGGGATTCTCCAGGCAAGAACTCTGGAGTGGGTTGCCATTTCCTTCTCCAATGCATGAAGGTGAAAAGTGAAAGTGAAGTCGCTCAGTCGTGTCTGACTCTTCTCGACCCCATGGACTGCAGCCTACCAGGCTCCTCTGCCCATGGGATTTTCCAGGCAAGAGTACTGGAGTGGGGTGCCATTGCCGTCTCCGTCTTGAACTCTAGACACTTTCTATCTGCAGTTACCTGTGTTACATTTGTGTTGTTTGGTTGCAGTGCCTCTCTACATACCTGAGGTATAGTCCATGTGGTCAGAAAGAATTGGACATGACTAAGGGGCTAAAGACTAGAGATCTCTTCAAGAAAATTAGAGATAACAAGGGAACATTTCATGCAAAGATGGGCTCGATAAAGGACAGAAATGGTATGGACCTAACAGAAGCAGAAGATATTAAGAAGAGGTGGCAAGAATACACAGAAGAACTGTACAAAAAAGAGCTTCATGACCCAGATAATCACGATGGTGTGATCACTCACCTAGAGCCAGACATCCTGGAATGTGAAGTCAAGTGGGCTTTAGAAAGCATCACTACAAACAAAGCTAGTGGAGGTGATGGAATTCCAGTTGAGCTATTTCAAATCCTGAAAGACGATGCTGTGAAAATGCTGCACTCAATATGCCAGCAAATTTGGAAAACTCAGCAGTGGCCACAGGAATGGAAAAGGTCAGTTTTCATTCCAATCCCAAAGAAAGGCAATGCCAAAGAATGCTCAAACTACCGCACAATTGCACTCATCTCACACTCCAGTAAGGTAATGCTCAAAATTCTTCAAGCCAGGCTTTAGCAATATGTGAACCATAAACTTCCAGATGTTCAAGCTGGTTTTAGAAAAGGCAGAGGAACCAGAGATCAAATCCAGCCAACATCTGCTGGATCATGGAAAAAGCAAGAGAGTTCCAGAAAAACATCTATTTCTGCTTTATTGACTATGCCAAAGCCTTTGACTGTTTGGATCACAATAAACTGTGGAAAATTCTGAAAGAAATGGGAATACCAGACTACCTGACCTGCCTCTTGAGAAACCTATATGCAGGTCAGGAAGCAACAGTTAGAACTGGACATGGAACAACAGACTGGTTCCAAATAGGAAAAGGAGTATGTCAAGGCTGTATATTGTCACCCTGCTTATTTAACTTATATGCAGAGTACATCATGAGAAACGCTGGGCTGGAAGAAGCACAAGCTGGAATCAAGATTGCTGGGAGAAATATCAATAACCTCAGATATGCAGATGACACCACCCTTATGGCAGAAATTGAAGAAGAACTAAAGAGCCTCTTGATGAAAGTGAAAGAGGAGAGTGAAAAAGTTGGCTTAAAGCTCAACGTTCAGAAAATGAAGATCATGGCATCTGCTCCCATAACTTCATGGGAAATAGATGGGGAAACAGTGGCTGACTTTATTTTTTGGGCTCCAAATTCACTGCAGATGGTGATTGCAGCCATGAAATTAAAAGACGCTTACTTCTTGGAAGGAAGTTATGACCAATCTAGACAGCATATTAAAAAGCAGAGACATTACTTTGCCAACAAAGGTCCGTCTAGTCAAGGCTATGGTTTTTCCAGTAGTCACATATGGATGTGAGAGTTGGACTATAAAGAAAGCTGAGTGCCAAAGAATTGATGCTTTTGAACTGTGGTGTTGGAGAAGACTCTTGAGAGTCCCTTGGACTGCAAGGAGATCCATCCAGTCCATCCTAAAGGCGATCAGTCCTGGGTGTTCATTGGAAGGACGGATGCTGAAGCTGAAACTCCAATACTGTGGCCACCTCATGTGAAGAGCTGACTCATTGGAAAAGACTTTAATGCTGGGAGGGATTGGGGGCAGGAGGAGAAGGGGACGACAGACGATGAGATGGCTGGATGGCATCACTGACTCGATGAACATGAGTTTGAGTGAACTCTGGGAGTTGGTGATGGACAGGGAGGCCTGGCGTGCTGGGATTCATGGGGTCGCAAAGAGTCGGACACGACTGAGCGACTGAACTGAAGGGGCTAACATTTCACTTTTAATAATGAATAATGTTGAGCATGTTGTCATGTGCCATTGGCCATTTGTATGTCTTCTTAGGAGAAATGTCTGTTCAGGTTTTTGGACCACTTTTGAATGGTGTTGTTTGGCATCCTTTACATATTGCAGATCTTAAACCCATAGCAGGCCTATGGTTTGCAAACATTTTCTACCATTCTCTAGGTTGTCTTTTCACTCTTCAGAGAATGTCCTGTGACCCATGGAAGTTTTTCATTTTTCTGTGGACCAGTGTATCTAATTTTCATTTTTTTCTATGCCTTTGATGTCATATTTAAGGAATCATAAGCAGCAGCAGCAGCAGCAAGCAAAGCCAAGGTCATGGAGATGTGCGTGTGCTTTTGTCTGTAGTTCTTAGCTTGAGCGTTTGTTTCTGGGTTCCAAGTCTGTTCAATGGTCTGTATATCTATGCTAATACAGTAACACACTTTTGCAAGATTGTCTGTTCAGCATCTCTTCAAGTTTCATATGAATATTAGATTTTTTTCTCAACTCGAAAAACAAAAAAGTAAAACTCTGAATTGAATGGGGATCAAACTGAATCTGCGTCGTTCTGGATAGTATTGTTATTTGAACACTGCTAAGTGCTCTAATCTTTAAACATGGGTTGTTTTCCATTTATTTAGGTCCTCTTTAATTTAGGCAACGTTTTAGAGTTTTCAGGATAGAAGCCTTTCACTTCTGTGACTGAATTCTGAGATTTTAAAAATTATTTTTAAATTATTATTGGGCTATAGTTGATTAACAACATTGTATCAGTTTCATGTGTACAGCACCTGAAGTGAGTATATAAGGACTGATAAGTGAATCAGTTATACATATACATACATCCACTCTGTTTTAGATTCTTTTCGGTATAGGTTAATACCAAATATTGAGTAGAGGCCCCTGTGCTGTATAGTAGGTCCTTATTAGCAGCAGCAGCAGTGTACATAAGTTGATTCCAATCTCCCAGTTTATTCCTCCCTGCCACCCTCTCAGTTCAGTTCAGTTGCTCAGTTGTGTCCGACTCTTGGCGACCCTGTGAACCACAGCACGCCAGGCCTCCCTGTCCATCACCAACTCCCGGAGTTTACCCAAACTCATGTCCATTGAGTTGGTGATGCCATCTAACCATCTCATCCTCTGTCGTCCCCTTCTCTTGCTTTCAATCTTTCCCAACATCAGGGTCTTTTCCAATGAGTCAGCTCTTCGCATCTGGTGGCCAAAGTATTGGAGTTTCAGCTTCAACATCAGTCCTTCCAATGAATACCCAGGAGTGATTTCCTTTAGGATGGACTGGTTGGATCTCCTCGCAGTCCAAGGGACTCTCAAGAGCCTTCTCCAACACCACAGTTCAAAAGCATCAATTCTTTGGCACTCAGCTTTCTTTATAGTCCAACTCTCACATCCATATGTGACTACTGGAAAAACCATAGCCTTGACTAGACGGACCTTTGTTGGCAAAGTAATGTCTCTGCTTTTTAATATGCTGTCTAGGTTGGTCATAACTTTCCTTCCAAGGAGTAAGTGTCTTTTAATTTCATGGCTGCAGTCACCATCTGCAGTGATTTTTGAGCCCCCCAAAATAAGGCCAGCCACTGTTTCCACTGTTTCCCCATCTATTTCCCATGAAGTGATGGGACCAGATGCCATGACCTTAAATGTTGAGCTTTAAGCCAACTTTTTCACTCTCCTCTTTCACTTTCATCAAGAGGCTCTTTAGTTCTTCTTCACTTTCTGCCATAATGGTGGTGTCATCTTTTCCCTTTAGTAACCATTGGTTTGTTTTCTGTATCTTAGCCTCTGTTTCTTTTGTGAAAAATTACATTTGTATCATCATTTTAGATTCTGCATATAAGAGATACAAATGATATTTCTCTTTTGTATCTGACTTAAGGTTCCTTTGTATGAGAATCTCTCAGTGCATCCATGTTGCTGAAAATAGCAGTATTAATTTACTTGTTTTTACTTTTAAACTTTTTACTTTATATTGGAGTATAGCCAGTTAACAACGTTTTGACAGTTTCATGTGGACAGCAAAGGGACTCAGCCATACATATACATGTATCGATTCTCCCCACTCCCCAAATTCCCTCCCATCCAGGCTGCCACACAATATGGAACAGAGTTCCCCATGCTATATAGTAAGACCTTTTTGGTTATCCATTTTAAATATAGCACTATGTACATGTCCATCCCAGCCTCCTCGACAATCTCTTCTTCCTGTCCTTCCCCTCTGGCAACCATAAGTTCTTTCTCTAAGTTTGTAAGTCTGTTTCTGTTTTGTGAATAAATTCATTTATATTATTTCTTTTTAGATTCTGCACACAGGAAATGTCATTCAAGATTTTTCCGTCTGTGTCTGACTTACTACATTCAGTATGAAAATCTCCAGGTTCATCCATGTTGCTACAAATTGCATTATTTCATTCTATTTAATGGCTAAGTAATATTCCACTGTATGGATGTACCACTTTTTCTTTATCCATTTCTCTGTTGTTGGACATATAGGTGGCTTCCATTATTTGGCTATTGTAAACAGCGCTAAAATGAACCCTGGGGTGCATATAGTTCCATATATGGTTTTTTAATATTCCTCCATATTCTTCTCCATAGTGGTTATGCCCATTTACATTCTCACCAATAGTTCAGGAGGATTCCCCTTTCTCTTCACTGTCTCCAGCACTGACTAGATTTTTTAAATGACGGCCATTCCGACCTGTGTGACACGATATCTCACTGTAGTTCTAATTTCCATTTCTCTAATAATGAGTGATGTTGAGCAGGTCGTCATGTGCCGTTGGCCATTTGTATGTTTTCTTGAGAGAAAGGCCTGTTCAGGTTTTTGGACCACTGTGAATGGTGGTGTTGGCATCCTTTAGATATTCCAGATCTTAAACCCATTGCAGGCCTATGGTTCGCAAACATTTTCTGCCATTCTCTAGGTTGCCTCTTCACTCTCGTGAGAATATCCTATGGTGCATGGACTTCTTCCATTTTCCTGAGGACCAGTGTATCTAGTTTTCATTGTTTTCCATGCCTTTGGTGTCATATTTAAGGAATCATTAGCAAAGCCGAGAGCATGGAGACGTGTGTCTGTGTTTTCATCTATAGTTCTTAGCTTAGCCTGAGGGTTTGTTTCTGGGTTCCAGGTCTGTTCCATGGTCTCTCTGTCTATGTGAATGAAGTAGCACACTTTTGTAAAATTATTTCAGCATCTCTTGGAATTTCATATGAATATTAGATTTTTTTTCCCAATTCAAAAAAGAACAACAAAGCAGGAAACTCTGGGATTGAATTGACTCTCTGTATTTTTCTTGATACTATTGTTATTTGAACACTGTTTAGCGTTCTAATCTTCAAATATGGACTGTTTTCCATTTATTTAGGTCCTCTGTAAGCAATGTTTTAGAGTTTTCAGGGTAGAAGCCTTTCACCTCCTTGATTGAATTCTGAAATGCTGTACTTTATTTGTAAACCATTTATTTATGGTTGCACTAAGTCTTTGTTTCTGGTCAGGTTTCCTCTTGTTGCAGCAGGGGGGCTACCCTTCACTGCGGGGAGCAGGCTTCTTTCTGAGGGGCTTCTCTTGTTGCAGAGCACAGGTTCTAGGCTCACGGGCTCCAGCAGTTGTTGTACGTGGGCTCAGTAATTGTGCAGCACAGGATTAATTGCTCCACGGCCTGTGGAATCTTCCCGGACCAGGGATCTAACCCGTGTCCCCTACATTGGCAGGCAGATTCTTACCCACTGCACCACCAGAGAAGTGCCCTCATATTATTTTTTAATTTTTCTGGAGAATAGTTGATTAACAATGTTATCTCGGTTGGTACATGGCACCTGAAGATAATCAGTGAATAAGCACTGATACGTGAATCAGTTATGTGTTTAGTCACTTCAGTCGTGTCTGACTCTTTGCACCCCTACGGACTTCAGCCCACCAGGCTCCTCTGTTCATGGGATTCTCCAGGCAAGAATACTGGAGTGGGTTGCCAAGCCCTTCTCCAGGGGATCTTCCTGAGCCAGGGGTGGAACCTGTGTCTCTTGTGTCTCCTGCATTGCAGACAGATTCTTCACCCACTGAGTTATACATATACATAGATCTATTCTGTCTTAGATTCTTTTCCCATATAGGTTAATACAGAATATTGAGTAGAGTTCTCTGGGCTGTAAGGTAAGTCCCTATTAGTTATCTATTATATGTATAGTAGTATATATATGTTGATCCCAATCTCCTAATTTATTCCTCTCCACCACCCTCTCACTTTCCCCTTTAGTAACTATAGTTTCTCAAGAAGTTCATTTGAATCATCTTTTTAGATTCTTCACATAAGTGATATCAAATGATTCTCTTTTTATCTGACTTAACATTCCTTTGTATGACAATCTCTAGTCCATCCATTTTATAGCAAATAGCATTTCAGTGATTTATTCATTTGTATTTACTTTTAAACTTTTTATTTTATATTGGAGTCATAGTTTCAGGTGGACAACAAAGGGACTCATTCATACATATACATGTATCCATCTCTCCCAATCCCCTCCCATCCAGGCTGCCACATAACATTGAGCAGAGTTCCCTATGCTATACAGTAGGACCTTGCTGGTTATCCATTTTAAATACAGTAGTGTGTACATGTTGATCCCAACCTCCCTGACTATCTCTTCTCCCTGTCCTTTGCCCCTGCCAACCATAAGTTCATTCTCTAAGTCTCTTTTCTGTGTTGTAAGTAAGTTTACTTGTATCCTTTCTTTTTAGATTGCACATACAGGGGATGTCATATGAGATTTCTCTTTCCCTGACTTCCTTCACTCAGTATGCAAAACTCTAGGTTCATCCATTTTGCTGCAAATCGCATTATTTCATTCTTTTCAATGGCCAAGCAGTATTCGATTGTATAGATATACCAGATTTTCTTTATCCAGTCCTCTGTTGATGGACATTTAGGTGGCTTCCCTGCCTTAGCTATTGTAAACTCTTCTGCAGTGAACCCTGGGGTGAATGTATCTTTTTGAATACTGGTTTTTACAGATGTATGCCTTGGAGTGGGTTTGTGGGATCATATGGAGAAGGCAATGGCACCCCACTCCAGTACTCTTGCCTGGAAAATCCCATGGACGGAGGAGCCTGGTAGGCTGCAGTCCATGGAGTTGCTAAGAGTCGGACATGACTGAGTGACTTCCCTTTCACTTTTCACTTTCATGCGTTGGAGAAGGAAATGGCAACCCACTCCGGTGTTCTTGCGTGGAGAATCCCAGGGACGGGGGAGCCTGATGGGCTGCCGTCTATGGGGTCGCACAGAGTCGGACACGACTGAAGCGACTTAGCAGCAGCAGCAGCAGCATGGTAGTTCTGTAAACAGTTTTTTTTAAGGAATCTCCATATTCTTCTTCATCATGGTTGTGCACATTTATATTCCCACTAATAGTGTAGGAGAGTTCCCTCTTCACACCCTTTCCAGGATTTATATTTTGTAGATTTTTTATGATGGTCGTTCTAGCCTGTATGATGTGATACCTCATTGTAGTTCTAATTTCCGTTTCTCTAATAATGAGTGATATTGAGCATCTTTTCATGTGCCATTGGCCATCTGTTTAGGTTTTTGGTCCATTTTTGAATTCTGTTGTTGATATCTTTTACATATTCTGAATATTAAACCCACAGCAGGCCTATGGTATGCAAACATTTTCTGCCCTTCTCTAGTTTATTTTTTCACTCTCTTAAAAATGTTCTGTGATGATTGGAAATTTTTCTTTTTTTTCTGAAGGCTACTGTATCTATTTTTCATTGTTTTTGTGCCTCTGGTCTCATATTTAAGGAAACAAAACCAAATTCAGGTCATGGAGATGTGCAGCTGTTTTTTCTTCTACAGTTCTACAGCTTAGATCCAAAATTTAGGCCTTGACTCATGTTGCATTACCTTCTGTGCCTGGTATGAGGTCAGGTCCACCCTCAAGGTTTTGCACGTGAGGTCTGGGTTCCACAGTGCCATTTGTTGGGTCTGTTCTTGGCCCAGTGACCAGTCTTAGCACTTCTGTCAGAAATCAAGTGAAAGTAGAAGGTTTACTTCTGGGTTCTGAAGTGTATTCCTGTATTTGGTAGTTCTACATACCGTTTTGTAAGGAACCTCCGTATGCTTCTCCACCGCGGTTGTACCCATTTATATTCCCACCAATAGTACAGGAGAGTCCCCTTTTCTCCACATGCTCTTTAGCGCTGATTCTTTGTGGTTGTTTTGATGAAGCCCATTCTAACCTATGTAACTTGACATCTCATTGTAGTTCTGATTTCCATTTTTCTGATCATTAGTGATGTTGAACATCTTTTCACGTGCTGTTGGCCATGTGTATGTCTTCCTAGGAGAAATGTCTGCTCGGGTTTGTGTACCATTAAAAATTCTTTTTATTAATGTATTTTTCGCTGAGCTAGGTCTTTGTTGATGTGCTGGCTTCTCTCTTGTTGTGGCTTTCGGGCTGCTCTCTGGTTGTGGCATGTGGTCTTCTCATGGCAGTGGCTTCTCTTGCTGCTGGCACAGGCTCTAGGGCAAGTGGGCTTCAGTAGCTGTGACATCTGGGTCCAGGTAGTTGCACTTCCCCGACTTGAGAGCACAGGCCCATCAGTTGTGGCCCTTGGGCTTAGATGACCTGCAGCATGTGGGATCTTCCTAGATTAGGGATTGAACCTGTGTCTTTTGCACCAGCAAGCAGATTCTTTACCACTGGGAAGCCTTGGGCCAGTTTTGCATTGGCTAGCGGGTTCTTTACCACTGGCACCACTTGAGAAGCCCCTTGGACCATTTTTGAATTGTTTCATTGGCATCCTTTACATATTCTGGACTTTAAACCCAAAGCAGGCCTATGGTTTGCAAATGTTTTCTGCCATTCTCTAACTTGTCTTTTCACTTCTGTGAGAATATCCTGTGATGCATGAAAGTTTTTCATTTTTTCTGAGGTCCAGTGCCTCTAACTTTCATTGTTTTCTATGCCTTTGGCACCATATTTTAGGAACCATAACTAAAATCAAGGTCATGGAAATGTGCGTCTGTATTTCTGTCTGTAATTCTTTGCTTAGCTTGAGGGTTTGTTTCTAGGTTCCAAGTGTGTCCCATGGTCTGTATGTCTATGCTAATGCAGTAATACACTTGTGTAAGATTATTTCCACCATTCAGCATCTCTTGGAAATTCATTTGAATATTAGAATTTTTCCCAATTCAAAAACATCAAGAGAAAAGGAAACTCTGAGATTGAATTGAATCTGCATATTGTTCTAGATAGTATTGTTATTTGAACAATATTAAGTGTTTTAATCTTCAAACATGGGTTGTTTTCCATGTATTTAGGTCCTCTTTAAGCAATTTTTAGAGTTTTCAGGGTAGAAGTATCTGTTTCACCTCCTTCATTAAATCTGAAATATTTCACATTATTTCCTAATTTTTACTAGAGTATAGCTGGTGTTCAATGTTGTATCACTTTCAGGCATTCATTAGAGTGAATCTGTTATACATATACTTATATCCACTCTGTTTAAGATCTTTTTCACATGGGGTTAAAGCAGAATACTGAACAGGAGTTCCCTTGCGCTGTATCGTAGGGCCTTATTAGTTCTCTATTATACATAGAGGAGTGTGTGTGTGTTGATTCCAGTCTCCTAATTTATCTGCCCGACACCTCTCACTTTCCCCTCTGGTGGCTGTAGGTTTGTTTTCTGTATCTGTGATTCTGTTTCTTGTTTGTGAATAAGTTCATTTGTACCAATGTTTTGTATTTTGCATGTAAGTGGTATTTGTCATTTTCTGCCTGACTTACATCACTAGCTATGAGAGTCTCTAGGTCCATCCATGTTGCTGCAAATGGCAGGATCATGTTCATTCCTGTGGCTGAGTCATATTCCACTGTTACGTGAGCCACTTCTTCTCTAACCATCTGTCTGTAGGTACTTAGGTGGCTTCCCTGTCTTGGCTGTCGTAAACAGTGAGCAGTGAACCCTGGAGTGCAAGTATCTTCCCGAATAATGGTTTTCTCTGAATACATGCTCTGGAATGGGATTGCTGACTCATATGTGAGTTCTGTATATAGCTTTTCTGGAGGAACCTCCATATCTTCTCCATCACAGTCGTACCCATTTACACTCCCACCAATAGTATAGGAGAGTTCCCTTTTCTCCACACCCTTTTCAGCATTTGTGGTTTGTATATTTTTTGACAATGACCATTCTGAACTGTATGATGTGACATCTCATTGTAGTTCCAATTTCCATTGCTCTAATCATGAGTGATTTTGAGCCTGTTTTCACGTAGTGTTGGCCATTTGTATGTCTTCTTAGGAGCAATGTCTGTTCAGATTTTGGGACCACTTTTGACTTGTGTTGTTGGCATCCTCTGTGTGTTGATATTGTTTACTCGCTAAGTCGTGTCTGACTCTGTGACCCCCATAGACCGCAGCACACAGGTTTCTCTGCCCTTTACTATCTTCTGGATAGTGACACCAGATAGTGACAGCAGATAGTAGCATCCTGTACATATTCAGATTATTAAACTTGTAGCCAGACTATGGTCTACAAACATTTTCTGCCGTTCTCCAGGTTGTCTTTTTACTATCGTGAGAATGTCCTGTGATGCATGGAAGTTTTTAATTTCTTTGAGGACCAGTGTATCTAAATTTCATTGTGAAAAAAAAAATAAATTTCATTGTGTCTTATGCCTTTAGTGTCATTTTTAGGAACCAAAACCAAGATCATGGAAATGTGTGTCTATGTTTCGTCTGTAGTTCTCAGCTTACCTCCAGGGTTTATTTCTGGGTTCCAGGTCTGTTCCATAGTCTGTGTGTCTATGCTAATACAGTAACACACTTTTGCAAGATTATTTCAGCCATTCAGTGTCTCTTGGAATTTCATAAAATACTAGAATTTTTTCCCATTTCAAAAAACCACAGAAAAAAAAGAAACCTCTGAGACTGAATATGGATTGAATTGAACCTGTATATTGTCCTGGATAGTGTTGCTGTTTAGACAATATTGCTGCTGCTGCTGCTAAGTTGCTTCAGTCATGTCCGACTCTGTGGGACCCCACAGACAGCAACCCACCAGGCTCCCCCGTCCCTGGGATTCTCCTGGAGTGGGTTGCCATTTCCTTCTTCAATGCAGGAAAGTGAAAAGCGAAAGTGAAGTCGCTCAGTTGTGTCCTGTGTCTGACTCTTAGCAACCCCATGGACTGCAGTCTACCAGGCTTCTCTGTCCATGGGAGTTTCCAGGCAAGAGTACTGGAGTGGGGTGCCTCTGCCTTCTCCTTAGACAATATTAAGTGTTCTCATTTCCATACCTGGTTGTCTTCTATTTGTTCAGGTCCTCTTTCATTTAAGCAATGTGAGTTTTCAGGGTAGAAGCCTTTTGATATTCTTGATTTCAATTCTTAAATATTTTACATTATTTTTTAATTTGTATGAGATTACAGTTGATTAACAGTGTTATATCCATTTCAAGTGTACAGCATCTGAAGTAAATAAGTGAATAAGCACTGATTAGTGAATCAGTGATGTATATACTTATTTCCACTCTGTTTTAGATTCTTTTCCCATATAGGTTAATACAGAAAACTGAGTAGAGATTCCTGTGCTATATGGTAGGTCCTTTTTTGTTATCTATTATGTGTATTAATGTATATATGTTGACCGAGTCTCCTAATTTATTCCAACCCTCCACCCTCTCACCTTCCCCTTTAGTAACCAAGGGTTTCTTTTGTATACCTGTGCCTCTAGTTCTCTTTTATAAATAGGTTAATTTGTATCATCTTTTTAGATTCTGCATATAGGGGCTTCCCTGGTGGCTCAGAAGGTAAAGCATCTGCCTGCAATGCAGGAGACCTGGGTTCAAACCTTGGGTCAGGAAGATCCCCTGGAGAAGGAAATGGCAACCCACTCCAGTACTCTTGCCTGGAAAATCCCATGGATGGAGAAGCCTGGTAGGCTCCAGTCCACGGGGCTGCTAAGAGTCGGACACAACTGAGCGACTTCACTTATAAGAGATATCAAAAGATATTTCTCTTTTCTATCTAATGTTCCTCTGTATGAGATTCTCTAGGTCCATCCATGTTGCTGTACATGGCTCTATTTCATTTATTTATTTTTACTTTTAACTGCTTATTGGAGTATAGCTAATTAACACTGTTGTGATAGTTTCAAGTGGTCAGCAAAGGGACACCGCCACACGTATACAAGTATCTGTTCTCCCTCAAACTCCCCTTCCCTCCAGGCTGCCCCAACACATTGAGCAGAGTTCCCTGTGCTGTACCTTGCTGGCTATCCATTTTAAACATAGCAGCGTCTACATGTCAATCCTAAACTCCCTGTCTGTCCTCCCCATACTTCACCCCGGCAACCATAAGTTCATTCTCTACATCTGTGAATGTTTCTGTTTTGTAAATAAGTTTACTTCTATCCCTTCTTTTCTGATTACTCATACAGGGGAGGTCATTCGATATTTCTCCTTCTCTACCTGACTTTTTTCACTCAGTATGGAAATCTCTAGGTCCATCAGTGTTGCGGCAAATGGCATTATTTCATTCTTTTTAATGGCTGAGTAATATCCCATTGTATACATACACCACTTTTCTTTATCCATTCCACTGTTGATGGACTTTTAGGTAGCTTCGATGTCTCGGCTATTGTGAACTCTTCAGCAGTGAACCCTGGGGTGCATGTATTTTTTTAAATGCTAATTTTTATTTCCAGATGTATGCCTTGCTATGGAACTGCTGAATTATATGGCCATTCTAGATATAGTTTTTAAAGGAATCTTCATACTGTTCTCAGTTTTTAGTATACCCATTTTACATTCCCTCCAGCAGTTTAGGAGGATTGCCTTTTCTCTGCATCCTCTCCAGCAGTTATTGCTTATAGATTTTTTGATGCTGGCCATTCTGACCCATGTGAGGTGGTATATCATTGTAGTTTTAATTTCCACTTTTCTAATAATTAGCGATGTTGAACATCTTTTCATGAGCGGCTGGATATTTGTATGTTTCCTCTGAGAAATGTCTGTTTGGGTTTCTGGTCCATTTACATATTCTGCATATTAAAACCATAGCAGGCCTAATATTTGGAAACATTTTCTGCCCTTCACTAGGTTGTATCTTCAATCCCATGAGAAGATTCAGTGATGCATGGAAATTTTTTCACTATGTTTTTGAAGGCCAATGTCTCTATTTCTCATTATTTTCTGTGCTTCTGGTCTGATACTTAAGGCACCATCATCAAGTCTAAGGTCATGAAGATGTGCAGCTGATTTTCCTTCTACAGTTCTGCAGCTTAGCTCCAAAATTTTGGCTTTGTTTCACCTAGTGTTAACGTCCGTGTATGGTATGAGGTCAGGTCCACCCTCAAGGTTTGGCACGTGGGGTCTGGGTTCTGCAGTGCCAATTGTTGGATCTGTTCTGGGCCCAGTGACCAGTCTTAGCACTTCTATGAGCAGTCAAGTGAAAATAGAAGTTAGAATTTGTTGCTGGGTTCTCAGGTCTATTCCATGATCTGTATGTCTCTGTTACTGCAGGAACACACATTTGCAAGATAATTTTGTCTCTTCAGCATCCCTTGAATTCCATATGAATATAGGATGTTTTTCCTAATTCAGAAAAAAAAAGAAATGGTGAGATTTAACAAGAATGATGAATCTCTATATTGGTCTGAATATTTTTTTATTTGAACAATGCTAAACATTCTAAAATTTAAACATGGGTTATTTCCCAATTACTTAGGTCTTCTTTAAGCAAGGTTTCAGAGTTTTGAGGGTAGAAACCTTTCACCTCCTTGACTGAATTTTGAAATATTTTATATTATTCTTAATTTTTTTAGAGTATAGTTGGTGTTCACTGTTGTATCATCTTCAGGCAACAAAGTGAATCAGTTAGACATGTACATGTATTTACTCTGTTTTAGATTCTTTTCACATGGAAGTTAATGCAGAATACTGAATGGAGTTCCCTATGCTGTACAGTAGGTTCTTATTATCTATTATGTATAGAGTAGCAGGTATATGTTGATCCCTGTCTCCTAGTTTATCCCTCCCAGCCTCCCCTCACTTTCTGCTCTGGTAACTATAGGTTTGTTTGTGTATCTATGACTCTAATTCTTTTTGTAAAGAAGTTCATTTGTACCAACTTTTTAGATTTTGCCTATAAACGTTATCATATGATATTTGTCATTTTTTTGTCTGACTTACATCACTGGCTATGAGAATCTCGAGGTCCAACCATGTTGTTGCAATGGTAATATTTCACTCATTCTTATGGCTGAGTAATACTCCATTGTATGTATGTACCACTTTTTCTTTTTAAAAAATTTTTATTGTTTAAATTATGAAAGTATGATAATACATGCACAAGAGACTTGGAAAATACAGAACAAGGTTCTATATAAAGCCACTATATAGTATAATTTTTTTACCTAGATAAATTAAGATTTTTGGTTGGAGTTTCAATATCATACTCTCATATCCTTTCATTTTAGATTCTGTATCCAGAGGATGCCATCCAATATTTCTCCCTCTCTGTTGGACTTCCTTCACTCAATATGAAAATCTCTAGGTCTATCTGTGTTGCTGCAAATTGCATTATTTCATTCTTTTTAGTGGCTAAGATTCTGTTGTAGTGACGCATGGAAGTTTTTCTGTTTTTTGAAGGCCAGTGTGTCTATTTTTCGTTGTTTTCTGTGCCTCTGGTCTGATATTTAAGGCACCATTTCTGAATCCAAGGTCATGGAGATGTGCAGCTGTTTTTTCTTCTGCAGTTCTATAGCTTAGCTCCAAAATTTAGGCCTTGATATCCTGCATTACCTTCTGTTTATTGTATGAGGTCAAGTCCACCCTCAAGGTTCAGAGCATGAGGTCCAGGTTCTGCAGTACGATTTGTAGGATCCGTTCTTTGACCAGTGCCTAGGCTTAGCACGTCTATCAGAAATCAAGTGAAAATAGAAGAGAGGGTTTGTTTTTGGGTTCTCATTCCCAGTTCTCATTCCATGGTCTGTATGTCTACACTCATGCAGTAACACACATTTTGCAAGGCAGTTTTGGCTATTTGTCATCCCTTGAATTTCCATATGAATATTAGGATGTTTTTCCCAATTCTGAAAAGAAGAAACTCCGAGACCAAATAGGAATGAAATAAAGCTCCATACTGATCTGAATAGTATTGTCATTTGAACATTATTCAGCATTCTAATATTTATACATGGGTTGTTTTCTAATTATTTAGGTCCTCTTTAAGCAGTGTTTTAAAGTTTTCAGTGTAGAAGCCTTTCACCTCCTTGATTGAATTCTGAATATTTTATATTATTTTTACATTCTTATAGAAGTGTAGTTAGTGTTCAGTGTTGTATTAGTTTCAGGCATACAGCAAAAGCAATCGGTTGGACATATACTGATATCCACTCTGTTTCAGATTCTCATCACATAGGGGTTAATGCAGAATACTGAATAGAGCTTCCTGTACTGTAGAGTAGGTCCTTACCAGTTATCTATTATATAGAGAGTAGTGTTTATATGTTGATCCCCTTCTCCTAAATTATCCCTCCCAGCCAGCCCTCACTTTGCACTCTGGCAACTATAGGTTTGTTTTTATATCTATGACTCTAATTCTTTTTGTAAATAAGTTCATTTGTATAAACGTCTTAGATTTTGCCTATAAGCGATATCATATGATACTTGTCATTTTTTGTCTCACATCACTGGCTATGAGAATCTCTAGCTCCAACCATGTTGCTGCAATGGTAGTGTTTCACTCATTTTTATGGCTGAGTAATTTATTGCTTAAATTATGAAAGTATAACACATTTACAAAAGACTTAGAAATTCAGAACAAGGTTATATATAGTTCCACTATATATTATAATTTTTTTACTTAGATAAGTTTTTTAGTTACAGTTTCAATGTCATACTCTCCAAAATTAATAGAATGTATATACAGAGAAGTTGAAAGATATAGTAGACCTGGGAGCAATTATGAACCATTTCAACATAATTAGGATTTATAAAATTTTCACACAACAGTAGGAAACAAATTCAAGTTCCCATCGACTGTAAACTAGGAGACACTGGAACATATCCAGGGACATAAAACAAGGTGCAAAAATTACATGGTCTAAAAGTACTGAAATCATACAGTCTATTGTTTTATCACTGTAGAATTACATTAGAAATCAGTATCAAAAGATATTTGAAAATAACCCACACATATTTTCAAGTGCAAAACATGACATTTACCAAGAAAGATCTTTGACTTAACCATTGAAAGCCTCAACAAAGTTAGCCAGAAAAAATCATACAGAGGCTGATTGCAGGGAAGAAAGCATTTAAGTGAGAAATTAATATCAAAATAAGAAATTAATATTAAGATGCTTTAAACAAAATCCCATGTATTTAGAAATTAGATGTCCATTTTTAAGTGATGGGTATACCTAAGAGGTCATAACAAGGAAAATTAGAAAATATTTGTTTTAGAGTAAAAATGAAAAGAGAATTTGTCAGAGTTTGTTGCATGCAACTGAAGCTGCTCAGTGTAATTAAATACAATGTGGAGTCTTGAGTGAGGTATGAAAACAAATAATGGACACTGGCATAAAATTTTGTGAAATTTGAACAAAATCAGTACTTTTTAGTTAATAATCCTGTATCACTTGTTAATTTCATGGTGTTTTTTTAAACAACATAATATTTCTTTATATTCTCAAATTGGATTAGAAGTTTCAAGCCTCATTCAAATTTATTTTGAGTTACTAAGATAATAAATTTTCTAGACTTTTAGCAGTAATACTAGATGCCAAAATGCATGCAACTATATTAAAGTTTTGAGTGCATATAAATTAGAAATCTAACATTCTAGTGATACTACATCAAACAAGTAGAATCAAAATGTTATAAATTTTTATAATTAGGGAAAAATTCATAAATTTTCTAATATTATACATACTATACATATGTATACAAATGCTTTTCTGCTACATTTAATAAAGGCTCAAGAAAGAACAGCAACAACAAAAATAGACAAATTGGAAAACAAACTAAATGAAATGGGAGTCCTGAATATGAAATAGAAAAAGTGAAATGAATTAGTTAAATGTAAAAGATCATCATATAGTCCAGTTGTTTTTAAACGTGGCTGCTCATTAGAAACACATCTGAAGCTTCAGGAAAAAATAGTATTACCTGGGCTTTTCAGTTCCTCTTCACTTTCTGCCGTACGGGTGCTGTCATCTGCATATCTGAGGTTATTGATATTTCTCCCAGCAATCTTGATTCCAGCTTGTGCTTCTTCAAGCCCAGCGTTTCTCGTGATGTACTCTGCATATAAGTTAAATAATCAGGGTGCCAATATACAGCCTTGACATACTCCTTTTCCTATTTGGAACCAGTCTGTTGTTCCATGTCCAGTTCTAACTGTTGCTTCCTGACCTGCATACAGATTTCTCAAGAGGCAAGTCAGGTGGTCTGGTATTCCCATCTCTTGAAGAATTCTCCACAGTTTATTGTGATCCACACAGTCAAAGGCTTTGGCATAGTCAGTAAAGCAGAAATAGATGTTTTTCTGGCACTCTCTTGCTTTTTCCATGATCCAGTGGATGTTGGCAATTTGATCTCTGGTTCCTCTGCCTTTTCTAAAACCAGCTTGAACATCTGTTCTAGTTTACATTTCTCTAATAATTAGTGGTGCTGAGCATCTCTCATTGTGCCTTTGGCCACTTTTATGTCTTTTTAGGAGAAATGTCTGTTCAGATTTTTGGACCACATTTGAATAGCTTTGTTGGCATCCTTTACATATTCTGGATTTTAAACCCACAGCAGGCCTATGGTTTGCAGTTTCTGCCTCTCTCTAGGTTGTCCTTTCACTCTCCTGATAATGTCCTGTGATGCACGGAAGTTTTTAATTCCTTTGAGGACCAGTGTATCTAATTTTCATTGTTTTCTCTGCCTTTGGAGTCATGTTTTAGGACCCATAACCCAAGCCAAAGTCATGGAGATGTGTGTCTATGTTTTCATCTGTGATTTTCAGCTTAATCTGAGGGTTTGTTTCTGGGTTCCAAGTCTATTCCATGGTTTGTATGTCTATGGGAATGCAGTAACATACTTTTGCAAGGTAATTTTGGCTCTTCGGTGTCCCTTGGAGTTTCATATGAATATTAGAATTTATTCCCAATTTGAGAAACAACAGGAAAAAAAAGAAACTCTGAGCTAAATAGGGATCAAATTAAATCTGTATTTGTTTTGGAGAGTATTGCTATTTTGGACACTGTTAAGTGTTCTAATCTTCAGACATGGACCGTATTCCGTTTATTCAGGTCCTCTTTAATTTAAGCAGTGTTTTAAAGTCTTCAGGGTAGAAGTCTTTCGCCTCCTTGTTCGGAATCTGAAATACTTTTTATTATTTTTAAACTTTTATTGGAGTACAGTTGATGAACAACGTTGTATCAGTTTCAGGTGTACAGCACCTGAAGTGAATAAGTGAATAAGCACTGTAAGTAAACCAGTTATACATATATCTACTTTGTTTAAATTCTTTTCTCATGTAGGTTAGTACAGAAAATTGAGTAGAGTTCCCTGTGCCATATGGTAGGACCTTACTAATACATATACAGTAGTCCATATATGTTGATCCCAATCTTCTAATTTATTCCTCCTTGCCACCCTCTCACTTTCCCCTTTATAGCCATAGGTTTGTTTTCTATATAAATGCCTCTCTCTCTCTCTTTTGTAAATAAGTTCATTTGTATCATCTCTTTAGATTCTGCATGTAAAAGATATCAAATGATATTTCTCTTTTCTATCTGACTTAATGTTCCTTTGTATAAGAAATTCTAGGTCCATCCATGTTCCTGCAAATGGTAGTATCTAATTTATTTTTTGTTTTTAGTTTTTATATTATACTTTAATATACTTTTTATATTATACTGGAGTATAGCCGATTAACAATGTTGTGATAGTTTCAGGTGGACAGCAAAGGGACTTAGCCATACATAATATACATGTATCCATCCTCTCCCAAACTCCCTTCCTGCAGAATTCCCCATACTACACAGTAGGACTTCGCTGGTTATCCATTTTAAATATAGCAGTGTGTACATGTCGATCCCAAACTCCCTAATTATCCCTTTCCCTGTTCTTCTCCCCTAAGCAGCCATAAGCTCGTTCCATAAGTCTGTGAGTCTGCTTCTGTGTTGTAAATAAATTCGCTTGTATCCTTTCTTTTTAGATTCTGCGTACCAGGGATGTCATACAATATCTCTCCTCAGTGTGACTTCCATCACTCAGGATGCAAATCTCTAGGTCCATCCATGTTGCTGCAAATGGCATTATTACATTCTGTTTAATGGTTGAGAAATATTCCACTGCATAGATGCACCACTTTCTCTTTATCCATTCCTCTGTCAATGGACATATAGATGGTTTTCATGTTGGCTATTGTAAACAATGCTGCAGTGAACCCTTCAATGAAAGTATTTTTTTCAAATCCTGACTTTTCCCCCCAGATGTATGCCTAGTAGAAAGATTGCTGAATTATATGGTAATCCTATAGCGAGCTCTTTAAGGAAACTCCATACTGTTCTCCATAAATGGCGTACCCATTTACACTCCCTCCAGCAGTGTAGGGGGGCTCCCCTTTGTCTGCATCTTCTCTAGCAGTCACTGTTTGCAGATTTTTTGATGACGGCCATTCTGACCCTTGTGTGGTAGTATCTCACTGTAGTTTTAATTTCCATTTCTCTAATAATTAGTGGTGTTCAGCAGTTTTTCATGTTCGTTTGACCATTTGTATGTCTCCTTTGAGGAATGTCTGTTTGGGTTTTTGGTCCATTTCCGAATTACATTGTTGTTAGTGTCTTTTATATATTCTGCAGAGTAAATCCATGCAGGTTTATGGTTTGCAGACACTTTTGGTCCTTCTCTAGGTTGCCTTTTCACCCTCCTGAGAATGTCCTGTGATGCATGGAAAGTGTTCATCTTTTCCTTGAAGGCCACTGTATCTATATTTTGCTGTTGTTGTTGTATGCTGTGCCTCTGGTCGGACACTTAAGGCACCATCACCAAATCCAAGGTCATGGAGATGTGCAGTTGTTTTTCCTTCTACTGTTCTATAGCTTAGCTGCAAATATTAGGTCTTGATTCATCTTGCATTACCTTCTGGGTACAGTATGAGGTCAGGTCCACCCTCAAGATTCTGCACGTGAGGTCAGGGTTCTGCAGTGCCATTTGTTGGATCAGTTCTTCGTCCAGTGACCAGTCTTAGCACGTCTATCAGAAACCAACCGTATCCAGGGACAAAGCACAAGGTGCAAAAATCTCATGGTCTTAAAGGTATTGAACTCGTAGAGAGCATGTTCTCTTATCACTGTAGAATTGTGTTGGAAATGAATATCAAAAGATATTTGAAAGCAACCCACATATTTTCATATAAAACATGACATTTATCAAGAGAGATCTTTGACTTAGCCATCCAAAGCCTCAATAAAGTTAGAGTGAGAAAAACAGAGGGTAATGGCAGAGAAGAAATCATTAAAATGAGAAGTTAGTATTGAAATGAGAATTAATATTAAAGATACTTTAAACAAAATCCCATGTATTTAGAAATTAAATGTCCACTCTTGAATAATGCCTGTATCTAAGAAGCCAAAACAAGAAAAATGAGAAAATATTTGTAATAAAACAAAAATGAAAAGAGAATTTATCAGAATTTGTGGCATCCAGCTGAAGGCACAGCTAAATACAATTTGGAATCTTGATAAGGATTAAAACATATAATGGACACTGGCATAAAACTTTGTAATATTTGAACAAAATCTGTACTTTAGTTAATAATACTGTATCACTTATTTCCTATTTTTTTAACATCATATATCTTTATATTCTAAAATTGGATTAGAAGTTTCAAGTCTCATTCAAATTTTTTTAAATCACTAAGAAATTTTTAGCACTAATACTAGATGCCAAAATACGTGGAATTATATAAAAGTTCTGAGTGAATATAAATTAAAATCTAGCATTCTAGTCATGCTGAGTCAAACAAGTATAATCAAAATGTCAAAAATTTTTAGCTAGGCAAAAATTCATGAATTTTTATTTTTAAAGATATATATCCATTTTATTATACATACTGTATATGTATTTGTATACAAAAGCTTTACTACTACACTTGATAAATGCTTGAGAAAGAACAACAACACAAAAAGAGACAGAGAAATTGGAAAACATAAATGAAGTGGGAGCACTGAACATGAAATAGAAAAAGCGAAACAGACTAGATAAAGGTGAATGACCAGCATGTGGTCCAGAAGCCTTTCAACATGGCTGCCATTAGAAACACATCTGAAGCCTTGGAGAAAAATAGCTTTACCTGAGCATTTGCATTTTTCAAAATATTCCAAGGTAATTCTGTTCTGTGTCTTGATTTTAAAGCGTGATTACAAGTTTTCCTGTTGAGTGTTGCTTCTTCTCCACTTGTCTGTCAGCAGAAATGTCCACGTTCTGGCTCTTGTGAGTAGTGTTGCAGTGAGCCGTGGGCTGCGTGTATCTTTTCAAATAATGGTTTTCTCTGAATATACACACTTGAGTGGGATTACTGGATCACATGGTAGTTCTGTATACAGTTTTTAAGGAACCTCAATATTCTTCTCCATCACGGTTGTACCCATTTACGTTCCCACCAGCAGTGTAGGAGAGTTCCCTTTTCTCCGCACACTATCCTGCATTTATTGTTTGTAGATTTTTTGAGGATGATCATTCTGACTTGTGATGTGATATCTCACTGAGGTTCTAAGTTCTGTTTCTCTGATAATGAGTGATGCTGACCATCTTTCACGTGCTGTTGGCCATTTGTATGTCTTCTTAGGAGAAATGTCTGCTCAGGTTTTTGGACCACCTTTGAATTGTGTTGCTGGTATCCTTTATATATTCTGAATCTTAACCAATAGCCTATGGTTTGTGAACATTTCTGCCATTCTCTCAGTTGTCCTCTCACTCTTGTGTGAACATCCTTTGACACATGAAGTTTTTAACTTTTTGAGGAGCAGTGTATCTAATTTTCATTGTTTTCTATGCCTTTGGTGTCATACTTTTGGATCCACAACCCAAGCAAAAGTTAAGAGAATTCAGCACCACCAAACCAGTTCAATTCAGTTCAGTCCCTCAGTCGTGTCCGACTGTTTGTGACCCCATGGACTGCAGCATGCCAGGCTTCCCTGTCCATCACCAACTCCAACTCCTGGAGCTTACTCAAACTCATGTCCATCGAGTTGGTGTTGTCATCCAACCATCTCCCCTGTCGTTCCCTTTTCCTCCAGCCTTCAATCTTCCACAGCATCAGTGTCTTTTCCAATGAGTCAATTCTTTGCATCAGGTGGCCAAAGTATTGGAGCTTCAGCATCAGTCCTTCCAACGTATATTCAGGACTGATTTCCTTTAGAATTGACTGGTTTGATCTCCTTGCAGTCCAAGGGACTCTCAGGAGTCTTCTCCAACACCACAGTTCAAAAGCATCAATTCTTCAGTGCTCAGCTTTCTTTATGGTCTAACTCTCACATCCATACATGACTACTGGAAAAACTATAGCTTTGACTAAATGGACCTTTGTGGGCAAAGTAATGTCTCTTTTTTAATATGCTGTCTATGTTGGTCATGGCTTTTCTTCAAGAAACAAATGTCTTTTAATTTCATGGCTGTAGTCACATTCTGCAGTGATTTTGGAGCCCAAGGAAAAAAAGTCTGTCACTGTTTCCATTGTTTTCCTATTTGCCTTGAAGTGATGGGATCGGATGTCATGATCTTAGTTTTTTGAATGTTGAGTTTTAAGCCAGCTTTTTCACTCTCCTCTTTTACTTTCATCAAGAGGCTCTTTAGTTCCTCTTTGCTTTCTGCCAAAAGGGTGGTGTCATCTACATATCTGAGGTTATTGATACTTCTCCCTGCAATCTTGATTCCAGCTTGTGCTTCATACAGTCCAGCATTTTGCATGATGTACTCTGCATATAAGTTAAATAAGCAAGGTGACAATATACAGCCTTGACATACTCCCTTCCCAATTTGGAACGAGTCTGTTCCAGCAACAGTTCTAACTGTTGCTTCTTGACTTGCATACAGATTTCTCAAGAGGCAGGTAAGGTAGTCTGGTATTCCCATCTCTTTAAGAATTTTCCACAGCTTGTTGTTCTTCAAGCACTCTATCAGATCTAATCCCTTGAATCTATTTGTCACTTCTACTGGATAATTGTAAGGGATTTGATTTAAGTCATACCTGAATGGTCTAGTGGTTTTCCCTACTTTCTTTAAGTCTGAGTTTTGCGATAAGGAGTTCATGATCTGAGCCACAGTCAGCTTCCAGTCTTGTTTTTGCTGATTGTATAGAGATTCTCTGTCTTAGGCTGCAAAGAATAAAATCAATCTGATTTTGGTATTGACCATCTGGTGATGTCCATGTGTAGAGTCATCTCTTGTGTTGTTGGAAGATGGTATTTGCTATGACCAGTGCATTCTCTTGGTAAAACTCTATTAGCCTTTGCCTGCTCCTTTGCCCTGCCCTGTTCTATAGCTTAGCTCCAAAATTTAGCCCTTGATTCATTTTGCATTACCTTCTGTGTATGGTATCAGGTCAGGTCCACCCTCAAGATTCTGCACGTGAGGTCAGGGTTTTGCAGTGCTGTTTTTTGAATGTGTTCTTTGCCCAGTGACCAGTCTTAGCACTTCTATCAGAAATCAAGTAAAAATTGAAGAGAGGGTTTGTTTCTTGGTTCTCAAGTCTATTACATGGTCTGTATGTCTCTCCCAATGCAGTAACACACATCTGGAAGACTATTTTGACTCTTTGGTGTCCTTGAAATTCCATATGAATATTATTTTTCCCAATTCAGAAAAAAATAAACTCTGAGATTTAATAGGAATGAAATGAGTATCTATTTTTACTGAATAGTATTGTTATTTGAACATTACTAAGCATTCTAATATTTAAACATGAGTTGTTTTCCAATTATTTAAGTTTTCTTTAAGCAGTGTTTTAGAGTTTTCAGGGTAGAACCATTTCACCTCCTGGATTGAATTCTGAAATATTTTATATTATGTTTAAATTTTTATTGTAGTATCATTGGTGTTCAGTGTTATATCAGCTTTAGGCATACAGCAAAGTCAGTCAGTTAAATATATTCGTATATCCACTGTCTTTTAGACTCTTTTCACACAGGGGTTAGTGCAGAATACTGAATAGAGTTCCCTGTGCTGTAGAGTAGGTCGTTATTAGTTATCTACTTTATATAGAATAATACGTGTATGTTGATCCCAGTCTCCTAATTTATCCCTTCCGGCCACCCCTCACTTTCCCCTCTGGTAACCATAGGTGTGTTTTCTATATCTGTGTTTCTATTTCTGTTTTATTGATAACTGCATTTATGGCAACATTTCAGATTTTGCGTATAAGTGATATCATACGATATTTGTCATTTTCTGTCTGACTTACATCACTGGCTGTGAGAATCTCTACGTCCACCCATGTTTCTGCAAATACCAGTATTTTGTTCATTTTTATGACTGAGCAATACTCCATTGTGTACATGTACCACTTCTTCTGCACTCATTTGTCTGCTGATTGACAGAGTGGTTCCATGTCTTGGCTATTGTAAACAGTGCTGCAGTGAACCCTGGGGTGCATCTATCTTTTTGAATAACCATTTTCTCTGGATATATGCCCTGGTGTGGGATTGCTGGGTCTTATGGTATTAATAGTTCTGTATATTGTTTTTTAAGGAAACTGTATATTCTTCTCCATCATGGTTGTGCTTACCTACATTCCCAGCATTAGTGTAGGAGAGTTCCCTTTCCTCATTACCCTCTCCAACATTTATTCGTAGTTTTTACTTTTATATGCATTTATTTTTTGCTGCATTTATTCCTGGGCCATCAATTTTTATTTCTTCAGTTTCTTCTGGGATATCTTTTTCTTCTGTACAACCTCCTCTTCTGGTTTAGGAGCAATGTTCTTCTCCAGTTAGCACCTCAGTGTGGCAGGGAGCGTTCACATGTGGGTGGATCTGACCATGAGTCTGTAAGTCCTGCACCGCCTCCTGGGGGCTTTGTTCACCTGAATGTGCTCAATGACCAGAGAACCTACATCTAAGCCCTTAAGTTCAGCACTCTGCGTTTCTGAGCATGTGCAGTAAAACTCAGCACTTTTCTCAGGCCACTGACCCTGCGTCCAGCCCCACTGTTTGGCCTGTGGACACCGACCAGCTCCACGCTGGCATGATGGAATGGCACACATCGCTTGTTTACTGTGACATCCTTCAGATGCTTGGTGGCTTTTCAGATATGCATACACTTAATGGTCTGGGCGGTTTCTCGAGTGTTCTTAAAGTGAACACGAAGATTTGAACCTCTTGATCTGCATGATTTGTGAGGCTTTCTGGAACAAGTGTATTGTGCTCCATTTTTAGAGGTCACTTCAGACCCTGTAAATTTTATGATGATGGCCATTCTGACCTATATGATATCTCAGTGTAGTTCTAATTTTCACTAATAATTGGTGGTGTTGAGCATCTTTTCACGTGCTGTTGGCCATTTGTATGTCTTGTTAGGAGCAATGTCTGTTCAGATTTTTGGATCACTATTGATTGTGTTCTTGGCATCCTCTATATATTCTGGATCTTAAACCCATAACAGGCCTATGGTTTGCAAACATTTTCTACCATTTTCTAGTTTTCCTTTCATTCTCATGATAATGTTCCACGACTAATAGAAGCTTTTCATTTTTCTGAGGACCAGTGAATCTAATTTTCATTGTTTCCTATGCCTTTGGTGTCATATTTTAGGACCCAAAACCCAAGCCAAGATCATGATGATGTGTGTTCGTGTTTCGTCAGTGTTCTTAGCTTAGGCTGAGGGTTTGTTTCTGTGTCCCAGGTCTATTCCATGGTCTGTATGTCTATTCGAATGCAGTAACACACTTTTGCAAGATAAATTTGGCTCTTCCATGTCCTTTGGAATTCCATATGAATATTAGGATTTTTTCCCCCAATTTGAGGAGGGAGAGCTCTCAGATTGAATAGGAGTGAAATGAATCTGTATATTGGGCTGACTAGTATTGTTATTTGAAGCGTTCTAATATTTAAACATGGACTGTATTCCAATTATTTAGGTCCTCCTTAGGCAATGTTTTAGAGTTTTCAGCGTAGAAGCCTTTCACTTCCTTGATTGAATTCTGGAATGTTATGTTATTTATAAATTTTTATTGGAGTATAGTTGGTGTACAATGGTCATCAGTTTCAGGCATACAGAAAAGTGAATCAGTTCGACATGTCGTATAGCCACTCTGCTTTAGATCTTTTCACGTAGGGATTAATGCAGAATACTGAATAGAGTTCCCTGTGCTATAGTAGGTCTTACTGGTTATCGATTATACATAGAGTAGTGTGTATATGTTGATCCCTGTCTTCTAATTTATCCTTCCTGGTCACCCCTCCCTTTCCTCTCTGGTAACTGTAGGTTTATTTTCCATATCTGTAACTCTATTTCTACTTTATAAGTAAGTTCATTTATATCAACTTTTTAGCTTTTGCATATGAGTGGTATCATATGATATCGTTTTTTGTCTGACTTACGTCAATGACTATGAGAATCTCCTGGTCCATCCTCGTTGCTGCAAATGGTAGTATTTCGCTCATTTTCAGGGCTGAGTAATACTCCATTGCATATATGTACCCCTTCGTCTTTACCCGTTTGTCTGTCTATAGAAACTTAGGTTGCTTCCATGTCTTGGCTATTGTAAATAGTGCTGCAGTGAACCCTGGGGTGCACGTATATTTTCAAATAATGGTTTTCTCTGCATATATGCCCTGGAGTGGGACTGTTGGCTCATATGGTAGTTCTATATATGGTTTTTTAAGAAATCTGTATATTCTTCTTCATCACACTTGTACCCATTTTACATTCCCACAAATAGTGTAGGAGAGTTCTCTTTTCTCTACATCCTCTCCAGCATTAATTGTTTGTAGATTTTTTGATGATGGCCATTCTGACCTGTGTGAGGTTGTATCTCATAGTTTTGATTTCCATTTCTTTAATAATCAGTTATATCCTGCATATTTTATGTGCTCTTGGCCATTTGTACATCTTTTTTGAGAAATGTTTAGGTTTTGGCTCATTTTTTAAATGTTCTTTTTTATAAAATTTTATTTAATTGGAGGCTAATTACAATATTGTAGTGGGTTTCACCATACATCGACACGAATCAGCCATGGGTGTACCCCCCTCCCACCTCCCCACCCCCATGCCATCCCTCAGGGTTGTCCCAGTGCACGTGCCCTGTCTCATGCATCGAACCTGGACTGGCAATCTAGTTCACCTATGGTAATATACATGTTTCAATGCTATTCTCTCAAATCATCCCACCCTCACCTTCTCCCACAGAGTCCAAAAGTCTGTTCTTTATCTCTGTGTCTCTTGCTGTCTCACATTTTTAAATCGTGCTGTCGACATCTTCTGTATACTCTGGATATTAATCCCATAGGCAGCCTGTGGGTTGCAAACATTTTCTGCCATTCTCTTGGTTGTCTTTTCACTCTCTTGAGAATGTCCTGTGACACATGGAAGTTTTGCATTTTTTTTGAAAGCAAGTGTATCTATTTTTGATTGTTTCCTGTGCCTTTGGTATCATATTTAATGAACTATGAACAAACCCAGGTCATGGAGATGTTCACGGATGTTTTTCTACATATCTATAGGTTAGCTCCAAAATTTAGGCTGTGACTCATCCTGTGTTAACTTCTGTGGATGGTATGAGGTCAGGTCCACCCTCAAGATTTTGCCCGTGAGGTCCAGGTTTTGCAATGTCATTTGTTGGAAATGTTCTTGGCCCAGGGACCAGTCTTAGTACATCAGAAATCAAGTGAAAACAGAAGTGAGGTCTTGTTTGTGGATTCTCATATCTGTCCCATGGTCTGTAAGTCTATTCTAATAATGCATTACCACTGTTTTGCAAGATTTGGGGCTCTCTGGTGTCCCTTGGAATTCCAAAGAATATTAGGATTTTCCCCCATTTTTAAAATAAAAAGATAAAGTAACTCTGAACTATGGAGAACAGTATGGAGGTTCTTTGAAAAACTAAAAATAGAGCTGTCATATGATCCAGCAGTCTCACTCCTACACATATATCCAGAGAAAAACATGATCCAAAATGATCTATTCACCCCAATATTCACTGCAGCACTGTTTCCAACAGCTAAGACATGGAGTTCACCTAAATGTCCATTGGCAGTGGAATGGATAAAGAAGATGTGGTATATTATGTAATGGAGTACTACTCAAAGTCTTTTTTAAAAAATGGAATAATTTGCAGCAGCAAATTATTGCTGTTCATTTGCAGCAACATGGATGAACCTAGAGATGGTCATACCGAGTGAAGTAAGGCAGAGAAGGAGAAATGTTGTAGACATACCATATATGTGGAATCTAAAAGGAAATGATACAAATGAACTTACAAAACAGAAACAGACTCACAGACTTAGTGAAGGTACTTGTTTTTTGCTGGGGAGGAGGGTAAGGATGGGGGGAAGGGATAGTTATGGAGTTTGGGATGTACATGTACACACTGCTATAATTAAAACTGGATAACCAATAAAAACCTACAATATAGCACATGGAACTCTGCTCAATATTATCTGGCAGCCTGGATGGGAGGGGAGTTTGGGGGACAATGGATACATGGATATGTATGGCTGAGTCCCTTTGCTGTCCGCCTGAATCTATCACAACATTGTTAATAAAGTATACTCCAACACAAAATGTTTTTAAAAATTAAATACAAACTGGAAAATAAAGAAACTCTTAGATTTAACAGGGATTGAATTTAATCTATATGTTATTCTGGAAAATACTATTATCTGAACAATATTAAGTATGAGTGAGTGTGTGAAAGTCGCTCAGGTGTGTCTGACTCTTTGTGACCCCGTGGGCTATACAGTCCATGGAATTCTCCAGGCCAGAATATTGGAATGGGTAGTCTTTCCCTTCTCCAGGAGTTCTTCCGAATGCAGGGATCAAACCCAGGTCTCCCGCATTGCAGACAGATTCTTTACCAGCTAAGCCACAAGGGAAGCCCAAGAATACTGGAGTGGGTAGCCTATCCCTTCTTCAGTGGATCTCCCAATCCAGGAATTGAACTGGGGTCTCCTGCATTACAGGTGGATTCTTTACCAACTGAGCTACCAGAGAAGGCCAATATTAAGCATACTAATCTTTAAACATGTGTTGTTTTCTATTTATTTAGGTCCTTTTAATTTAAGCAATGTTTTTAGAGGCTTCAGGGTACAGTCCTTTCACTTTATAAATCCTGAAATATTTTATATTTTTAATTTTTATTGAAGTTAGTTGATAATATCTTGTTAAGTTCTGGCATACAGCAAAGTGAATTATTCATATGCATTATGTATATCCACTCTTAGATTCTTTTCTTATATAGATTAAGACAGAATATTGAGTTGAGTTCCCTGTGCTGTACAGTAGGTCCTTATTATGTTTTATATATGTTGTATTGTGTATTTGTTGATCTCCCTACACATCTCCTAATTTCACTCTCTGCCGACCTCCTTCATCCTTTGGTGACCATAGGCTCGTTTTCTACATCTGTGACTATTTTTGTTTTGTAAATAAGTTCATCTGTACCATCTTTTTAGATTCCACATATACGCGATACCATATACTTGTCTTCCTTTGACTTGCATCACTTAGTATGAGAATCTCTCAGTCCTTTTATGTTCCTGCAAATGGCATTATTTTATTTTTTGATGTGATGGTTAACAAAATTGTTTCCTTAATGTCTCCCTCTGTTCTTTCATCATTAGTGTATAGGAATGTAAGAGATTTCTGTATTAGTTTTGTATCCTGCAACTTTACTGACTTTATTGATACTCTTTTCTGGTAGTATCTTTAGGATTTTCTACATATAGTATCATGTCATCTGCAAACAGGGACAGTTTTATTTTTTACAGTTTGAATTCTTTATTTTTCTTCTCTGACTGCTGTGGCTAGGACTTCCAAAACTATGTTGTATGAGTGGCAAAACATCCTTGTCTTGTTCCTGATCTTAGAGGAAATGCTCGACTTTTCACCATTGAGAATGATGTTAGCTGTGCATTTTTTGTAGATGTCCTTTATCGTGTTTAGGTAGGCTCCCTAACGCCCACTTTCTGGAGAATTTTTATCGTAAGTGGATGTTGCAGTTTTTCAGAAGCTCGTTGCAGGCTTCTCACTGCAGTGGCTTCTCTGGCTGCAGAGCATGGGCTCCAGGGCACATGGGCTTATTCGTTGTGGTGCATGAGCTTAGCTGTCCTGCGGCTTGTGGAATCTTCCTGGATCAGGGATTGAACCCGTGTCCCCTGCATTGCCAGGGGGACTCTTAACCACTGGACCTCCAGGGAAGTCCAATCTCTAGACCTGCAGTTCTATTCAGATTTTCTCTTTCTTTTTGAGTCAGTTTTGGTAGCTTGGGTATTCCTAGGAATTTGCTCATTTCATCTAAGCTATTTGTTGACATGCAGTTCATAGTATTCTTTTATGATCCTTTGCATTTCTGTGAAGTTGGTAGTTGAGGGGATGTATATTTTGAGGGGTCATTCTCAGTGTCCTAGATCACCTAACCGATTTGATTTCAGGGTTCCCAGAGAGATCACACGTGATGAGTTTCCCCCTTGGGCGTTCCTCTTGGCTCTTCAGCCCCATCCTCCTCAGCCTCGGGACAAAGGTGGCAGCGCCAGCCCCAGGCCAAGGCATGGGAGCCGCCAAAGTCGGGTGCCTAGAACTGGACCAGGGTTTACCGAGCACTCAGTGTGGAGCAGGCCTTACTCCTCACAGCAGCCCTGGCACCTGCCACCCATCACTGTTCCCATTTTACCAATAAGACAGCCTCAGGGACATAAGGTACTTGCCTAAGGTCACAAAACCAATGTGGACCTATTTGAAATCAGGCCTGCTATCTGTGCATATTTCAGCAACTATGCTACACAGCCTCCTCCCTTCCCAAGGGACAGCTCCCTGGAACGGGAACAGCTCCTAGAGAGCTTAGGCTCCAGCTTATCCCTCCCTCCCTCCTCCTCCACAGGTTTGATAGTGGAGCCCCCTCAGTGCCTCCACCACAGAATCTCCATCCACTGCTGTAGAAGCAGCAAGTACCTGCCACACAGTGCCCAGTACCAGGGAAGAAGCACAGTGCGGAACATGCGTGACCAGGGCAGGTCAGCAGAGGAAGTGTATGTACTGAGCTGGCATATCTGAAAAATAATCTCTGGGAAGACCCAGAGAAACTGGTGGTAGTCGTTCCCTTGGAAAGGTGGGGGTGGGGGGGTTGCTGTTTAGAACTGGACTTAGATCTCACAGTAGGCAGTGTTGTGTCTGCTTTATACTCATGGGTGGGGACACACACACACACTTCTAAGTGCTCAGCCTACAGACGGGCAGGGGCAGGCTCAGTGAGTTCTCCCCACGCTGACTCATGACAGGAGGCAGGACCACTCAGGGGGCTGAAGGCAGTGGAATCTCACAGACCAAGGACTCCCAGAATTATTCGACCTCTCCGAATCTCAGACTCCTCATTTACATAGTGGGAGTAAGGATAATACCTACCTCAGACGGTTGTGGCAAGGATTAAAAGAGATAGCACTTGACGAGCAGAAGGCCTCCCTGACAGAGTGAGAAAGTTTTTAATTAATCCTGTCATTGAACTATTTATAGTCTCATTACCTCACCACCATTGATCCCCAGCCCAGTCTTCCCAGAGGAGGTTCAAGCCAACTCTGGTTTGTCAGAGGGTGGGGCGACAGTGTCCCCTGGTGGACATGTTCTGAACTGTGCCAGATAAGTTTGACCCATTAGAGAAAGCGCAGGGGTCAAAATTCAGCTTTATTTCTTCCCTTTTACCCATCAATATTTCAGCATGTACTACTTAAGAGCAACGATATACTCTTATATAACAGTATAATAAAGTAAATAGTATTATCCAATCCACACAGGAAACATTCACATTTTGCCAGCTGTTAGTATGGTGTTCTTTACAAGTAACTCTTTCCTAGTCTAGGAACTCTCCTGGATTATAAATGATGGTTGATTTGCCAGGGCTCTTTAGTATCTTTGGTATCCTTTAATCTCCTGAACCGTTTCTCAGCCTTTCTTGACCTTCCATGACCTCAACCATTTTGAGAGTTCAGGCCAGTTATTTTGCAAAAATGTCCTTCAACATGGATGTGCAGCTGTTTCTTCTTGGTTAGATTCATGTTATGAATTTCACAGGTGCTAGGCTGATGTTCACTCCAACTCCCCCGTGTGAGCATGTGGAGCCAAGTCACCCACAGTCACACAGCGAGTCAGGATCCCCCGGTCAGGAGCCTGACAGGTGCTCAGGATTCCTGCAGAAAGGCAAGAATTCCCCCCGCAGCCAGGGCCGCCTCCAGCCCTGCATGTTGGGTGCCTGTGGGCTGGGAGAGCAGCAGGGCTATTTTCACTGTGAGCATCCCACAACAGAGCTGCTCTCTGGACTTCATTTTCTGCTTTGCCCATTTCTGTTTCTTACCTTTATGATGTTTTCATTCCACAAATGATACATACATCTCTTTTGTTTTTAGCAGAATATTTGAGACAAAGCTAAAGTCCCCTTTGAAATCTTCCCCCTCCCCATTTCCTTCTCCCTCTTCCAGAAGTAGCCAGTTATCAGTTTGGTGAGACAGAGAGCTGCCTACATTGCCAGGAAAAATAGTGTAGAATGGCGTAAGTAGCTGGAGCCAGCAGAGTATGTACGTGTACTTAGCTGTATAGCATCCTCTTTCCACAGATGTCAGTCATTCTTCAAATTTCCCTGGATGGGGACCTGGGGCCTGAGCTATTCACTTTCTCCTCCATCACCATGTTCCAGCACGTGGCCACAGCAGTGGCTACTTAGCCGATGCCCTCTGGATGGACATCTAGGCTGTTTACAGGGCTTTGCTATGATGAAACACACTGCCCCGTGCACCAGATCCAGGGCTTCTGAGGGAAGTACCCACTTTCAGGATCTGACACTGCCCCTTGGGCATGATGCTTGAGTCAGGACTCCTCACGTGGGAGATGAGGAGGTTTCGATGCGTTTGTTCTGTTAGAACTGCAGGACTCTTGGGACCTCTGAGAATACCTGGGCTGGGCTTCCCTGGGGTGTTTCAAGGATTCTTCTGGTTCCAAAATAGTGCAGGGACATGGAGGTGGTGAGCTGGTGAGTCCGGATACTCACCCCAAATCCAATGAGAAGTCTCTGCCTCTACTTGGGTTTCAATTACGTTTCTTTAAAAAAAATTCTTAATTCAAAACTCTGATACGGCTTGACTCATTACCTGGCCCAGGAATCCCATCTGTATCATGCATACCCACTGGTCTTGTTAATGCTACACCCATGCTCTTTATATATAGAAATTTGTTAGCTGCGCTGGGGCTCACAAGATCTTTGATCTTTATTGCAGCATGTGGGATCTAATTCCTTGACCAGTGATTGAACCTCGGTCCCCTGCAATGGGAGTGCGGAGTCCTAGCTACTGGGCCACCAGGGAACCTCCCACCCATGTTCTTATTGTTGCTCCATGACTTTTACCAAGCTCCCAGCCAACAAACCCCAAGTGTCTGAAAGTGCTACCCTCGTGCCATCGAGGGTGTTTTTGCTGTCCTTTGGGGGGATTTTTGGCCATATCATGCAGCTTGTGGGATCTTAGTTCCCCAACCAGGAATCAAACCCAGGCCTTCAGCATTGACACATGGAGTCCTAACCACACTGCACCACCAGGGAATTCTCATGGAGTTGGTGTTTCTTACTTTTGGTTTTTCTAGGAGTATGGTTGATTTACAATGTTTTATTTCAGGTGTGCAGCAAAGGGATTCAGTTATACATCTCTACATGGCCATTTTTCTCAGCCTCTGTTCCCATACAAGCTATTAAAGCATGCTGAATAGAATTTCCTGTGATATAGAGTAGGTCTTTGTTGATGATCTATCATATTATATATATATATATGTATGTGTGTATAGGTTTCTTTCACCTAATTTATCCTTTCCTCTCACCTTTCCCCTTTGGTAAGCATGTTTCTTGTCCAAGTCTCTGAGTCTATTTTTTTTTTGCAAATTAGTTCATATGGGATGAGTTTTTGAGTCCACCTGTAAGTGACATCACATGATGGTTAGCTTTATTTAGTATGATCATCTCTGGGTCCATTCATGTTGCTGAGAAGGGTCTTCTTTTCTTCTTCTTTATGGCTAAGATTCCATTGTCTCTCTTCTTCCTTATCCATTCATCAGTCCACGACATTCTCGCCACTCTGGTGTCTTGGTTATTCTAAATAGTGCTGTGGTGAACGCTGGGGTGCCTGTGTCTTTTCTCCGGATGCATCCCCAGGTGTGGGAATACCTGATCAACTGGTAGCTCTATTTTCAGTTTCTTGAGGAATCATGCCTAGAGAATCCCAGGGACGGGGGAGCCTCATGGGCTGACGTCTCTGGGGTCACACAGAGTCGGACATGACTGAAGTGACTTAGCAGCAGCAGAGGAATCGTGGTACTGTTCTCCATGTGGCTCTTTACACTTTGCATTCAAGGACACTGTAGGTGTCCCTTTTCCCCACATCCTGTTCAGCATGTATCCTTAGTAGATGTTTTAAAGATAATCACTGACTGGTGGGAGGTGATACCTTGTTGCAATTTGGAGTCCCTTATCTCTAATCATTAGCCATGTTAACCATCTTTTCCTGTGCTTTTTCTTTTTTAAATAATAGTGAAACTAATATTTACCTCTTGAAATTGGCCTCCAGAGAGTCATCCTGATTTGAATTCTTTTTTGATTACCTCTCCCCGGATATTTCTTGAGAGCTGGGGCTGCAGGCCTTGTAATGTTCAGGGCCGAGCTGCTGTTACCGGCAGTGTCCACACCGAGGCAGCACGTATGTTCCCAGCGGTGTCCCAGCAGACCCCAAGGCAGCCATCCACAATTCTGGGGAGCTTCTCAGGATGACCCTTGGTGGCTTGCCTCAAGTGTTCCCACACCTTCCTGTGAGGCAGGGACTGTTTAAAAGCCACATCTCTGGATCTCTCTCCCAGAGGTTCTGAGTGGATGGGACTGGGGGAGGCTGGGAATGTGCATTTTGTCAAGTTCCCCAGGGGCCTCTGAGGGAGCGGCTTCGCCTCTCTGCTCCCCACTTCTGCCCCACTCCGGCAAACTCGAGCTCAACCAAGCAGGGAGAACTAGGAAGTCATTCATTTCATCCAAAGTTTTCATTTCTTGGGCAGGAGGAGCAATCAATTAGAAGTCATTAATTAGAACCCGCAGGAGCCACCTATCTGAACCTGGGTTCCCTGAGTGGGGCGCCTCGGTGTGCTGGAGAGGCTGTTAAAATGCAGATGCTCGGGCCACACACGCATCTGCCACAGAGGAATACTTGGGGGCACAGCCAGGGAATCTGCATTTGAATCAAGCTCTCCAGAGTGGCCGCTGAGCCCAACACCTTCCACGCCCCTAAGAGGTGAGAGAAACTGAGGATCCAAGCCTAAGAGTGACTTGTCTTCAATCACATCACACGCTTATGGCAGAACTCTCTCTAGACAGAGGCTCCTCGCATTACAGAACTCTAGCACTTAACTGTCCAGCGTGCCTGAGAGCTGTCACCTGAGACACCCCATCTGGCTGTCCTGGGACAGGCCCCTACCGTCTAGAAAGGCTGCGGTTTATCGTCTGTGGGATTGGTCTTTGATCTGATCATTACTGTGTGTACAGGGGTGGCCACACTGGCCATCGTGTGAACACCCTTCTCTCTACTGCTCCTGTGAGCCTTGAAAAAAGGTCAGACAGACAGATGTGACCAAGGTGTACAAACAGAACCCCACTTTATTAGCAGTTAGTTCGAGATTGTACATTAATGGAGGAAGGTTCCCACGTTCAACACAACCCAAAACGGCTGGTTTGAGAGCCCTGATCAGCTGAGTGGGGAAGCACCCTCCTCTCTCCTCCCCACTGACAAAGGAAGGAAACCTCTGCCTGTTCCCCTAACCTGCCCCCCGCCCCTCAGTCAGCCCTCTCCTCTCTCCCCAGGAAATGACATGAATTTCATGCACAAATTACAAAAGGAGCCCTCTTGCTGATAATAAAAGCTAGCACAGTCATAGAAAACCCTCACCGCCCTCCTCCTCCTCAAGGGCCACAGAGAGGAGGGAGGGAGGGATGAACTTATTAGGGTGAAACACAGCCAGAGTCTGCCCTGGGCCCTCGACACTGACTGCACAAGGCCCACGGCTCTCCCTGGTGGGAGCTGGTGAAGGGAAGCCGTGGGGACAGGCAGCCCCAGCCAGCTAAGCAAGCCGGAAGCCCGGCACTGCCTCAAGCGCAGGGGGACCTCCATCCCCACCTCGAGAGCAGACTCCCTTTCTTCTTTGATGTCTGAAAAGCCCACGCTGTAGCCCCATCTGCTTGTTCTAGATGGGGAAATTAAGTCCCTGGGAGGAAAACTGTCACTGAGCTACTCAGTGCATACAACTTGGACACAACTTCACATCTGCCTCCAGCCCAGTGCTCTTTCTCCGCAACCGCGGCCTGGGCAAGGTGCCCCACCCCCCTTCTTTGGTGCGTTCCTGCGGCTCTGCCCTCATGCACACAGACCATGGGCCTCCAGGAAGCGAAAACCCAGAGATGCGAAACAGAGAAAGAGATACTACTTGGTGCCCTGTGGTCCAGTCCCAGGATCAGAAGGAGAACAGGACCTTCTGAGTCCAAGATGCCTCATTTCCCACAGGCCCAGCCTCCACGCGTGCAGCTTCTTCCTTCCAGACTCCCCTAGCCCCGTCGTGAAGCTGCCTCCCCCACCCCTCTGTTGGCCTGGCACTTGGTACAGGTGACAGCGAAAGGACTGAAGTCTTAAGTCAGCAACAGAAGCTAACACTCCCCATAGCCTAGATCGCCCTTGCCGGTACAGGGCCTTGAAGAAACAGATCAGCTTGTGGGACGTCAAGCCTCAGAAATAACGTCATTTAAAAAACCAAAGTGAGCAGAATGGAAACTTCACTGCCTTGAAAGAGATTTTAGAAAATACACTTCCAAGATGCAACTTGTGTACCTTAACTAGGTCCTAATTCTAAAACCAGGCATAAATTATTTGGGGGAACTTTAAATAGGGACTGATGTTGCTGGGAAATGACTGTTGTCTTGGGTGTGATGGCGGGCCAACTGAAGAAAAATGACCTACCTCTTAGAAGATGCAAGCTGAAGTATTTGGGGTGGAGTCTTAATGATAACTGCAACTTTTAAACTAGTTCAGAAAAAACGTACAGACAAAAAGATTAAAAAAACATGGCAAAATGTTCACTGTAAGTCTAAACCATGGGTAGTGGGAGTTAGTTATAAAATATTTGGTACAACATTTACTTGCTCTTTCTAACATACCTGTGGGGACAGCTCCATGTTGGGACCAACTGGTCTCTGCAGGTCAGCCCAGCAGTTTCCACCTGCTGGGAACAGACCACTGTTCCCTTGCTGGGCCCTAGAGGCACTGGCTGCTCCTATTGAGAGGTGCGGGAGAGACCCATCCTTACACCTCAGACTCTTTCTCCAAGTGCAAGACGCCTGCTGTGGGCAGCTGTAGAACCCCGGGGACACAGCACACCTGCTCCCAGCCTGGGGCACAGGCGTGCAGAGGAGATGGCAGAAGGGGGACAGAGTTTCTGCTCTTGTTTTCAGGCCAGACAGTGACTTAGTGACATGGAGGATGCAGAGGACGCTGCACCACTGACCTCTGGTTTTCTCCCCTCTCAGGGGGATCTGTGTACTCAGTAGCCAAAGAGCCCCTAGGGCTCTCTTCCCTCCCCAGTACCTCCAAGTCCTGGCAGGGGGTCCTTGAGACAGATTCCTTTAGTGGGAAGGGAAAAAGTAGCAGTGACAAGACAGACTTACAACACGTGACAGGTCAAGTCCCTGGGATTTCCTCTGCTCCCCCAGGGTCTCAAACCTGCCTGTCTCTTCCTCAGGCTGGAGGACAAGGGGACCGGACCCACCCGCCCCTCGAAGACAGACCTCAGATGGTGGGAGCTGTGAGGTCCTCATCACAGAACACAAGCCTCACACTGAAGGACGGGAAGGGAGGCTGGGCTCTGCACTGCGGAAGCCGCTGCCAGCTCTGGGAGCCTGGTTCCTGGTGCAAGGAAGTCCTCACGAGCATGCACGCAGGCATGCCACCCAGTCCTCAGACACTCCGCTCCTCAGCCCCCGCCGGGCTGGCAGCGCCAGGTTCTAAGGCCCCATGAAAAGCATAATGGGAACACTTCCCTTAGGGGACGGTAGAACCACATGCAGCCGGCTCCGCAGAACACTCCACTTCTCCATTCCACGGAGACCCTGGGAACCAAGATCCGGGTTTCCAGGCTGGGGAAGGGCCTTCTGAGGTGGGGCGAGCACAACAGGGATGCAGATCTGGGACTGAGAAGGCACCGAGCTGGGAAGGAGTGGTTTGTCCCCATATCCTGGAATGACCAAAGGCGTGACCAAGGGAGGGACAGCAACCTGGCAGAGCAGGGTCCCAAGGATGGGCTCAGAGGCAGTGTGGCATTGGAAGAAGAGCTCTGGGCATGGAAGCGGGAGCCTCAAGTTTGCTTCTTGGCCCTGCTCCCAGTCAATTCTGTGACGTCAGCCCAGGAGGCCACCTCCCCTTTCTGGAGCTGTGTCCACACCCGTTGAAGGACCCCTCAGCCCCAACATCCTATGAACAAAGACCAGGCTCTCTAGAAAGGATTTCCGAGGCGTCAGTTCAAAGCTGAACTGGCAGTGGGAGGGACTGGGGAAGAGGCACCCCAGCCTTAGTCACTTCACATTGTTAGGAGGAGGGTAGGAGCAGGCCCCCACCAGAAACTAGCCCAGAGATCCCCTTGTCTGCAGAGGGGCCTGGAGACAGCTCTGGGGGGTCCTGGGGGCCCCCAAGCTCCCAGGGCAGCTCCCAACCTAGCACCATGTGAGGGGAAGGGGGACAGGCCAGCATTTAGCCCCGGGGTCTCCTACCTCAGCCTGGCTGTTTGCTTTGATCAGAAGTCCCCTGGGATCACCGCACTTCATGAAGCCAGACTTCCTGGAGACAGTAGGTCTTCCCTCTGCATCTCACCACCCCTGTTCTGGAGTAGCTGCAGGGCAGCCATGGCACTTGACCTCTCCAAGGGCACATCCATCCTGTGTCCTTGAGGCCCCCACACGTGAAGATACATACCACGCCCCCATCCCATGCTCTAGCACTGAGATAGGACACCCTTTGGGACTGGGGCTTGCCACCATTCTGTATGACTGAATTAAAAACAAACCCAACCAAAAAAATATAATATAATATATATATATATATATATATATATACACACAGTTATATATATATATGTAACACAGTGCAACCCCAGCACCCAGGGTATAAACTCTGGCACCAAGAAAAAAAAAAAATTAAAATACTTTAGCTTCTTAGTACTTGGGAAGTTAAGGGGGGCTCTAGGTACCCTCGGCCCCAGGGAGCTGGCATCAGGAAGAGGTGGTGGTCTCACCAACTCTGTCCAGCATCCGCCTGGGGTCAAGGCAGGGGCCTGGGGGCAACAAATGTACACTGGAGCATGTATACAGCCGGCCCCATGACCGCCTCAGTCTCTTACCACAGGAAACACCACGCATGTCATGTCCCAGGAGGAGAGAGGGAGCAGGGTTGAGGACTGGGTCTCTGGGTCCAAATGGCATGGCAGTGCCCCCAGGGCCCTGAAGGTGGCCTTGAGAACCGGGTGGGTACTGTATGAACCAGCGGTTCTATCCCCAAAGCGGGAAGGTGAGATGCAAAGGTATGAGCTGCAATGGGTGTGGAGGTCCAGCATTCTCTCAAGGTGGCACCCTCACAGCCTGCCTATGGCTGCCTCTGGGTTTCCAGCTGATCCTTCTGAAGAGCCTGGCTTGAAACATCAGCGAAACATCCAATTTCTCTCCCTGGTTTGCCAGAGGCCCCAGCTGGACCCTTGTCCTTGTTGTCGGGAGGACAGAGACGATGTGGCAGCTAATACTGAGTGGACGCCCTACAGGGGCAGGGAGTGATGGATGGAGAGAGAGCACGGTGGGTAGACACAGTGAGGGCCAGAGAACAGAGTCTTGTAGACTCCTTCCTACCAGCCTGTGGTCCTCCACCAACAGGAAGTGGCCTCTCCATGAAAGACTGTAAGCGGAATGGACCTCAGGTGGCAAGGGAGGTCCGAGAGGCCACCGACTGCGTGCTGGATGCTCTGAGGCACGTGGGCACCTGCTTGGGCTCTCCTCCTGGCTGGCCCGGGCCACGGCGGAGTATTGCTTGTGAGTGCTTGGCCAGCCGGGCCCCACTCCCCACTCTGCAGGTCAGTCTGGCTCAGTGTGTGGCGGGATGTCCCTGCCGTCACATTCAGTCCAGCGGTGGGGGCCACAGCTACCTGGTGTTCTGCAGCTCCTCCCGGAGCCAGGTCGGCAGTGTCTGGCCCATCTTGTACAGCAGCTTGGAAAGCTCGACGTTGTGGTCCCGGTAATAGTCCTTCAGGAAGGCGCGGGACTGCAACAGGAAGGGAAGCTCAGACGTTGGTCATGTGCTGGTTCGAGTGACCCCCGCCCCCGCCTCTGGAAAACCAGCACCCCGCTGCCATTATCCCCCACTCCCATTATTTATTCACAGCCTTCTTCAAAATGGTAACCTTCAAAAGAAAACATATAGTAGAAGCACCAAACTATAGTGCACAAGGTCGAAACTCGTGATTGGGAGAAGAGAGAGAGAATTAGCCAAGAGTATTTTGTTGAGGATTTTTGCATCCATGTTCATCAGTGATATTCGCTGATAATTTTCTCTTTTTCTGTGGTAGTATCCTCATCTGGTTTTGGTATCAGGGTGGGTGATGGTGGCCTCACAGAATGAGTTTGGGAGTGTTCCTTCCTCTGCAATTTTTTGGAAGAGTTTCAGAAGGTTAACTCTTCTCTAAATGTTTGATAGAATTTATCTGTAAAGCCTTCTGGCCCTGGACTTTGGTTTGTTGGGAGTTTTTTAATCACATTTTCCATTTCAATTTAAGTACTTATGATTGGTGTGTTCATATTTTCTATTTCTTCCTCATTCCGTCTTGGCAGGTTGTACCTTGCTAAGAATTTATCCATTTCGTCTAGGTTGTCTATTTTGCTGGTGTTTAGGTAAGTGCTGAGAGTAGTTTCCAATGGTCCTCTGAATTTCTGTGGTGTCAGTTGTAGCTTTTCCTTTTTCCTTTCTAATTTTATTGATTTACACCTTTTCCCCTTTTTATCTTGATGAGCCTGGCTAATGGTTTATCAACTTTATCTTTTCAAAGACCCAGCTTTTAGTTTCATTGATCTTTTCTACTGTTTTCTTCATCACTATTACATTTATTTCTGCTCTGATCTTTATCCTCAACAAAATACTATTAATTCTAATCCAACAATATAGTAAAAGGATTATACACCATGATCAAGTGGGATTTATTTCAGGGATACAAGGATTTTTCAGTATCTTCAAGTCAATTAGTGTGATACACCCCATCAACAAATTGAAGAATAAAAACCATATGATCATCAATTGATGCAGAAAAAGCTTTTGACAAAACTCAACACCAATTTATGATTAAAATCTGTCCAGAAAGTGGGCATAGAGAAAACCTACCTCAACAAAACAAAAGCCATAAATGACAAACCTACAGCTAACATCATTCTCAATGGTGAAAAGCTGAAAGTATTTCCTCTAAAATCAGGAACAAGACAAGGATGTCCACTCTCGTCACTTTTATTCAACATAGCTTTGGGAGTCCTAGCCATGGCAATCAGAGGGGGAAAAAAAAGAAAGAAAAGGAATCCAAATTGGAAAAGAAGTAAAACCATCACTGTTTGCAGATGATGCACTATACAAAGAAAATCCTACAGGTGTTACCAGAAAGCTACTAGAGCTCGTCAGTGAATTCGGTAAAGTTGCAGGATACAAAATTAATACACAGACATCTACTGCATTTCTATACACTAACAACAAAATATCAGAGATAAATTTAAGAAACAATCCTATTTACCAATGCATTGAAAAGAATAAAATACCTAGATGTAAGGCCAGATACTATAAAACTCTTAAGAGGAAAACATGGGCAGAACATTCTTTGACATAAATCACAGCAAGATCTTGTTTGATCTACCTCCTAGAGTAAGGAAAATAACAACAAAAATAAACAGGACCATAAACAAAATGAAAAGACAACCCTCAGAATGGGAGAAAATCTTTGCAAATGAAGCAATGACAAGGGATTAATCTCCAAAATATACAGACAGCGCATGTAGCTCAATATCAAAAAGCAAACAATCCAGTCAAAACATGGGTGGAAGACATAAGCAAAGATGGCTTATAGAGCACATGAAAAGATATTCCATATCACTGATTATTAGAGAAAAGCAAATCGAAACTACAGTGGGGTATCACCTCATGCCAGTCAGAATGGCCATCATCAAAAAGTCTACAATACTGGAGCAGATGTGGAGAAAAGGAAACCCTCCTACACTGTAGATGGGAGGTGAACTGGTGCAACCACTGTGGAAAACAGTATGGAAATGCCTTAGAGAACTAAAAATAGACCTACCATGTGATCCAGGAATCCCAGTCCTAGGCATATACCAGAGGAAACCATAATGAGAAGGAAAAAAAAATGCACCCCAGGGTTCACTGCAGCATTTATGAACTTATTTACAAAATAGAAACAGACTCAGAGATTGTGAAAACAAGCTTACGGTTACTAGAGGAGGAGGAGAATAAACTGGGAGTTTGGGATTGATATATATACACTGCTATATTTTCAATAGACAACCAACAAGACTTACTGTATAGCACAGGGAACTATGCTTAATATTTTGTAATAACCTAAATGGGATGAGAAAGAACAGGTGTATCCATATGTACCAATGAGTCACTTTACTGTATACCTAAAACTAACACAACACTGTTTATCAACTATACTCCAATATGAAATAAAAATTTAGGAAAAAAGGAAACATATTAGAACACCCCCTAACACCATATATGAAAATAAACTCAAAATGATATAAAGACCTAAACGTAAGGCATGATACCACAAAACTCCTAGAAGAGTAACACAGGCAAAACATTCTGGCATAAATCATAGCAATGTTTCCTTAGGTCAGTCTCCCAAGGCAAAAAAAATAAAAGCAAAAATAAAGAAATGGAACCAAACTAAACTTAAAAGCCGCTGCAAAGAAAACCACTGACAAACTGAAAAGAGAAAATATGTACAAACGATGCAACCAAGGAGTTAATTTCCAAAATATACAAATAGTTCATGTAACTCAGTATCAAAAAAAAACAACTCAGTTGAAAGAGCAGACCTAAACAGACAGTTCTCTGAAGAGAACATACAGATGATCAATAGGCACATGAAGAGACAGTCAACATGGCTAAGTATTCGAGAAATGGAAATCAAAACTACAATGAGATCACTCCACAAGGATGAGAACGGACAACATCAAAGGCCTACACAAAATAAACGCTGGAGAGAATGTGGAGAAAAGGGATCCCTCCTATACTGTTGGTGGGGATGTAAAAATTGGCACAACCACTATGGAGAACAATAGAGAGGTTCCTTTTAAAAAACTAGTCATTGCAGCATTATTTATAATAGGTAGGATATGGAAGCAACTTAGATCTCCATTGACAGTTGAATGGATAAAGAAGTTGTGGTCCATATATATAATGGAATATTAGCCATAAAAAGGAATGCATCTGAGTCAGTTCTAGTGAGGTGGATGAACTCAGAGCCTGTTATACAGAGTGAAGTCAGAGAAAAACAAATATCGTATATATATATATATATATATATATATATATATATATATATATATCTGGAATCCAGAAGGATGGTACTGATGAACATATTAGCAGGGCAGGGATAGAGACACAGTCATAGAGATCAAACTTGTGGTCACAGTGGAGGAAGAAGAGGGTGGGACAGAGTAGCATTAACACATATATATTACCATATGTTAAACAGATAGCTAGTGGGAAGCTGCTGAGTAACACAGGACCCCAGTGTGGTGCTCTGTGACAACCGAGAGGGGCAGGATGTGGTGAGGAGTGGGAGGCAGGTTCAAGACGGCGGGGACATATGTATACCTATGGCTGATTCATGTTGATATATGACAGACACCAACACGACTCCATAAAGCAATTTTCCTCCGATTAAAAACAAAAACTAACACTAGATCTAGAATATGATCCAGCAATCCAATGCCTAGCCATACATCCAGAAAGAAAGCAACTCCTTGGGGTGCGTGTATCTTTTCACATACGTGCAATGGAAAGATGTGTGCACCCCATGTTCACAGCAGTACTGTTTACAATAGCCAAGATGTGGAAGCAACCCATGTGACTATCAACAGATGAATGGATAAGATGCCGCACGTGTATATACACACTAGAAAATTAAAAAGAACGCGCTCTTGCCCTTTGCAGCAATGTGGATGGACCTACAGGATATCACACTAAGTGAGGTCAGACAGAAAAAGACAAATACCGTATGATATCACTTCATATGTGGTATCTAAAAAGCAAGTCTATTTACAGAACAGAAACAGACTCAAAAAACAAACTTATTTGTTACCAAAGGGAAAGGGAGTGGGGTGGGGCAAATTAGGAGTATGGAATTAACAGATACACAATGCTATATATAATAGATAAGTAACAAGGATTTACTGCATAACATAGGGAACAATATTCAATATCTTGTAATAACCTACAAGGGAAAATAATCTGAAAAATTTATATATATATATGTATATATATAAACACTGAATCACTTTGCTGTGTACCTGAAACATACAATATTGTAAATCAACTACACTTGGATTTTTAAAAAATGAGCAAGGGGTAATGAAAAAACTCGGAAACATAACCACAGTCACAGTTATGTATGTTTCACCATTCATTTATACCATAAAGGATGTCCTCTCCTACAAGAATGCCTCATCCATCCATGCCATAGGTCCAAATGCTACTCCATCCTTCCAGGCCCAACTCCAGAGTCAGCCCCCACCTCATGTGAGAAGCCTTTACCCGTCCAGCTTCACATGGCACGTCCTTGTTCTGAAGTGCCATCACACACATGCATACCTAATTACACAAAGCACTTTTTGCCTCGTATTCTACTTATTTGCATGTGTGACTCATTTTCCTCCTAGACTAGGAGCTCCCTGAAGGCAAAGAACATGTCTGATTCATTCTCAAAGCCCCATAGCATTCAGCCCTTGCGAAAGGAAATACTCTGACTAAATCAACTCTGAGTCGCTAAATCCTAGCCCATGTTTCCTCCTAAGAATGCTATCCAAGAAATGTCAAGGCAATGCATTGAGCGCTGGGTGTCAGGTAAAGAGAAGCTTCTCTCCAGTACGGGACCCCCATCATTTATTCCCCTGCCACAGGCGGCATGTCTGCTACTTACATCCAAGTCCATCTCCGGGTACTTCCGGCCCTTGCTCTTGCCTAGACACTTGGTTTTTCCTCCTTCGAGCAGCTGGCACCAGAATCCTTTCTTTGGATCAAACCTGTGGGGGTGGGGAAAGGCTTCATCGTTCCTCAGCCTGGAAACCCTCCTGGCACTCTCCAACTCAGGGGCCAGACCCAGTAGGAGAAGAACGTTTAGTAGGGGTTCTTTTGCTTTTTAATAAATTCAATCTTTATCAAGAAATGCTCTATCTATAATTGTGTTTAAGCATGTGTATCACTGTAAAGTTGCTGTTGTTTAGTAAACTCCAGAACTGACAAAGCAAGGCTGCCTTCAGAATCTGAAGTCATGCTGGGCTTTCCAGGGTATTTTGGGGAGAGAAGGTGCTGTTACCGGGAGGGGAGGCATAATGACATCAGAATTCAGTCCCAGATCAGCAACTATCTGGAGATTCTTGGGCATGAGAACAGCAGGAGAACAGTTTCCTTCTGGTAGGAAAGCGAGATGGGGGTTTCTGAATGGGTCACAGGGTAGGCATGGTGATGCTGAGGGCAGCTGTCATTTACTGAGATTAGTACATGCTGGGCACTGAGCCAAGAGCTCCACAAGATAGTGACCCTCGGGAGGTAGGAATTATTATTATCTGTACCCCCAACCTATAGAGGAGGAAAGTGAGGCTTGAAGGAACTAAGACACAAGTTCAAAGTCCCACAGTTAAAGAAGTAATGGGTCCAGAATCCTCACCCAGGCATCTCTGCTGCCACAGCTATGCCCTTAGCTGCTGCTCCTCTCTACCCTCAGAGCAGAGGACTGACTTTCCTTTTCTACCTTCATCCTCCAAAGTAGGGAGATGGGGATATTCTTGCTGCAGGGCTTTCCGAAGAAGGTAGCTGGGGAAGGAGACTTTATTCTCCTCCTGAGACTGCCTCATCCAGCTGTGTGCATCACCTGTGATTCACCCTTGAAGACAGCCTCTCCTCAGCCCTGAGTCCCTCAACACAGGCGGGCACTTATTCATCTTGGGAGGGCATCCTCAGTGTCCTTGGATGGGGTTTTAAGTGATGAAAATTATTAACTGTTGACAATATTTATAATATTTTTTCCCTTAAATTATATTTAAGTCATAAACTAATGCTGAGAAACCCTTAAGGGTATTAGAGTTGCTCACTGCTGGTCTAACTTAAACACTCTGAAAATGTTCAGTCCAGATTGAAAAGAACACCCTAGGGGAAGGACTACCAGAAGAGAACAGAGTCATCACCTCCCTTTTTCTTGAGTCAATACCTTTGTTTATATGACTCAAGTCATATTAACTTTTCTGCTAAACTGCCTTCAAGGCCACGCATACTTCCTCATACTTGCTGACTCTAATCTGTGTCTCTCTCCTAATCATTCCAGCCTCTGGCTTTTGGGCCCATGTGCCTGTTTAGGACATCCCCCTGCTGAAAGGCCAAGATAACACTCACGCCAACGTTTTGTGGTAGTCAATGGTGTTTGTCACCCCAAGGAACTTTTGCACTGTGTCCATCACTTTGGCAGGTTCTGTTCGCAGCAGTTTGCCATCCAAGACTAGAATCTGGAAAAAAAGAAAAAGGAGAGTGTGATCTGAATCTGTTTTCACTCCAGGGGCCAAGAGGCCCCCAGTCTTCAGCAGCCATGGTTATGGGCTGGGGCCCCTACACTCTGTAGAGTGCTTCCTCCTCCTCCTCGGACAGGAGGAGTCCCTGTGCCTCAGTGCTGGGCAGTCTTTCTCCCTGCCTTCTGCCAGCTTCTTCTGACTGATGCGTCCTCTCCCAGCATTTAATCCATCACCAAGACTCTGCCTTCCCTCCTGCCCCTATGACACCCCCCCGCCTCTCTCCAAGTTTCTGCACTACATGTCACTCTCCTGCCTAAACCCTCCAAGGGTTTCCTAAAATGCCTTAGCAACCTGGCCATTTACCTCTCCAACTGGGCTCTCCCTCCCTCCCAGGGCCTATCCCAGGGCTTTCTGGGTCCCCTTAAGGTTACAGAGCCTGCTGTGATGGGACAAGGGCTTGGGATAAACAAGACTGAAACCTTTGAAGATCCCAAAGACCTAAGTGTCCAACAACCACATTTCTGGCCCTGTCACTGGTAAAAGAGATCTTGAGGTCCTCAGCTAACTGCCCCAAGTCAGTGCTATGGCTGCCCTTCCGAGGGTCAGGGATAGGCCTACCTGGTTGGTGTGAAAGGCGCTGAGCCAGCGCTCGATGTGGGTGGCGTACCAGCCAGGCACCAGGCAGCGGTTCTGGAGGGTGCGCAGTTTCAAGGATGCATCAGGCCCAGCAGTGATCACCTCATGGAACGTGTACTTCAGGGCTACCGGGTCATCGTGGGCTCGCTGGTGCTGCAGACAAGCCAAGGGAGGGTCAGTGTGTCACACAGAGGCACCAAAGGGACAGGCTTTTGTGGGGCAGTAACTAGGAGGTTTCTGGACTTCCTACTTTTCATTATAGGGGACTGGAATGCAAAAGTAGGACGTCAAGAAACACCTGGAGTAACAGGCAAATTTGGCCTTGGAATATGGAATGAAGCAGGGCGAAGACTAATAGAGTTCTGCCAAGAAAATGCACTGGTCATAGCAAACCACCTCTTCCAAACACACAAGAGAAGACTCTATACATGGACATCACCAGATGGTCAACACCGAAATCAGATTGATTATATTCTTTGCAGCCAAAGATGGAGAAGCTCTATACAGTCAGCTAAAACAAGACCAGGAGCTGACTGTGGCTCAGACCATGAACTCCTTATTGCCAAATTCAGACTTAAATTGAAGAAAGTAGGGAAAACCACTAGACCATTCAGGTATGACCTAAATCAAGTCCCTTATGATTATACAGTGGAAGTGAGAAATAGATTTAAGGGCCTAGATCTGATAGATAGAGTGCCTGATGAACTACGGAATGAGGTTCGTGACATTGTACAGGAGACAGGGATCAAGACCATTCCCATGGAAAAGAAATGCAAAAAAGCAAAATGGCTGTCTGGGGAGGCCTTACAAATAGCTGTGAAAAGAAGAGAAGCGAGAAGCAAAGGAGAAAAGGAAAGATATAAACATCTGAATGCAGAGTTCCAAAGAATAGCAAGAAGAGATAAGAAAGCCTTCTTCAGCGATCAATGCAAAGAAATAGAGGAAAACAACAGAATGGGAAAGACTAGAGATCTCTTCAAGAAAATCAGAGATACCAAAGGAACATTTCATGCAAAGATGGGCTTGATAAAGGACAGAAATGGTATGGACCTAACAGAAGCAGAAGATATTAAGAAGAGGTGACAAGAATACACAGAAGAACTGTACAAAAAAGAGCTTCACGACCCAGATAATCATGATGGTGTGATCACTGACCTAGAGCCAGACATCCTGGAATGTGAAGTCAAGGGGACCTTAGAAAGCATCACTACGAACAAAGCTAGTGGAGGTGATGGAATTCCAGTTGAGCTATTCCAAATCCTGAAAGATGATGCTGTGAAAGTGCTGCACTCAATATGCCAGCAAATTTGGAAAACTCAGCAGTGGCCACAGGACTGGAAAAGGTCAGTTTTCATTCCAATCCCAAAGAAAGGCAATGCCAAAGAATGCTCAAACTACTGCACAATTGCACTACAAGGAAATGGCAACCCACTCCAGTGTTCTTGCCTGGAGAATCCCAGGGACAGGGGAGCCTGGTGGGCTGCCGTCTATGGGGTCGTACAGAGTCAGACATGACAAGCAACTTAGCAGCAGCAGCAGCACACGCTAGTAAAGTAATGCTCAAAATTCTCCAAGCCAGGCTTCAGCAATATGTGAATTGTGAACTTCCTGATGTTCGAGCTGGTTTTAGAAAAGGCAGAGAAACCAGCGATCAAATTGCCAACATCCGCTGGATCATGGAAAAAGCAAGAGAGTTCCAGAAAAACATCTATTTCTGCTTTATTCACTATGCCAAAGCCTTTGACTGTGTGGATCACAATAAACTGTGGAAAATTCTGAAAGAGATGGGAATACCAGACCACCTGATCTGACTCTTGAGAAATTTGTATGCAGGTCAGGAAGCAACAGTTAGAACTGGACATGGAACAACAGACTGGTTCCAAATAGGAAAAGGAGTACATCAAGGCTGTATATTGTCACCCCGCTTATTTAACTTATATGCAGAGTACATCATGAGAAACGCTGGGCTGGAAGAAACACAAGCTGAAATCAAGATTGCCGGGAGAAATATGAATAACCTCAGATATGCAGATGACACCACCCTTATGGCAGAAAGTGAAGAGGAACTAAAAAGCCTCTTGATGAAAGTGAAAGTGGAGAGTGAAAAAGTTGGCTTAAAGCTCAACATTCAGAAAACGAAGATCATGGCATCCGGTCCCATCACTTCATGGGAAATAGATGGGCAAACAGTGGAAACAGTATCAGACTTTATTTTTCTGGGCTCCAAAATCACTGCAGATGGTGACTGCAGCCATGAAATTAAAAGATGCTTACTCCTTGGAAGGAAAGTTATGACCAACCTAGATAGCATATTCAAAAGCAGAGACATTACTTTGCCAACAAAGGTTCGTCTAGTCAAGGCTATGGTTTTTCCTGTTGTCATGTATGGATGTGAGAGTTGGTCTGTGAAGAAGGCTGAGCACCAAAGAATTGATGCTTTTGAACTGTGGTGTTGAAGAAGACTCTTGAGAGTCCCTTGGACTGCAAGGAGATCCAACCAGTCCATTCTGAAGGAGATCAGCCCTGGGATTTCTTTGGAAGGAATGATACTAAAGCTGAAACTTCAGTATTTTGGCCACCTCATGAAAAGAGTTGACTCATTGGAAAAGACTGATGCTGGGAGGGATTGGGGGCAAGAGGAGAAGGAGACAACAGAGGACGAGATGGCTGGATGGCATCACTGACTCGATGGACGTGAGTCTCAGTGAACTCCAGGAGTTGGTGATGGACAGGGAGGCCTGGCGTGCTGTGATTCATGGGGTCGCAAAGAGTTGGACACAACTGAGCGACCAATCTGATCTGATCTGAACTAGGAGGTGGCCAGAAGACACCGAGCTGGAACCAGGAGGCCTGGGCTCAAGATCTGGCTCTACCTGTCATTACCCTTTGACCTCAGGGAAGTCACAGCCCCTGGAGCCCTAATTTCCCCGTCTTTGCAAGATGGGAGTCAGACTAGGTCAGGGCTTCCAAATGCTGGTCACTCTGCACCATCTCTGTGGTCTCTGCCATGTCCATCTGTGCATGCCAAATCAACAGAATTTTCTTTATGTGGACACATCTTATTCACGTAAATGTATTTCAAAATTAAACTCAATACTGCCTTCACAGACAGAAAACTAGAATCAGCTGTCATATATAAAGATAATAAAGGTAATTACTCATAAAAATAAGTAAAATCATTCACAATAAAAATAAAGCTATATGTTCGCACACTAGGCATATACAAATATCTGCTCTAAGCCTTGATGCAGTCAGGCGGGTGGAGCCCCTGTGATAGGATTGGTGTCCTGGTAAGAAGAGACACCACAGAGGTGGTTTGCCATGAGGGTACAGTGAGACAGTGGCTGTCTAAAAGCCAGGAAGGGAGCTCTCACCAGGAACCAGATCGACTGGTACCTCAGTCTTGGACTTAAGATTTCTAGGCTCCAGGACTGTGAGAAAAAAATGCTGCTGTTTAAGCCATCCAATCTATAATATTTGCTGTGGCAGCCCAAGCAGACTGAAACAGAAGGACTGGGGAAGAACTGGAAAGGGGAAAACACCAGGTTTGAAGCACCTGAAATAATGCCCCGGGCAGTCAGCATCTGCAGAGAGCCAAAGTCCAGAGATCACGAGCCTGCTCACCAGGGATGACCCTCAGGAGCCCCCACACCCTCACTGAGCATCACACACAGCCTGGGCCAGGGGTGGGGGGGAGAGCCCCCCTCCTCCTGATCTCCCCTCTGAGGCAGGCCATCACCCTTCCCTTCCTTCCAGCCCCTCCCTGGACCATCCTGGGAGGAATCAGCTCCCCTTCTCCTTATCCCGCCTCAGCCACAGACAGAAGAAAGAACAGGGGCTTAGACCTGGAGGAGCTGGGTTCAAAACGCCAGCACATGAACTTGAGCTAGTCACCCGGCTTGATGAACCTTGGTCTTCTGTCTGTGAGAGGAGACATCTCCGCCCTCTACAGGAGGAGGTGCATTAGGACAGAACCCGGACGCCTCCACCCAGGGCTGCTTTCCCTCTGCCTCCCTCTCCTTCCTCCTTCCTCCCCCCATAAATACAGATGGTCAGTCTCTGCTGGGGCACAGGGTAGGGGGCGGCAGGGCATGCAAGAGAAATGGCTTCCGTTCCCCCAGGATCAAAGCCCAGAGGAAAGGAGAATATTGGGGTATAGACAGAAAGTCCTAGAGAAGAGAGGAAGAGTGGGGTTGCATACCAGATGAGGAGGGTAACCAGGCTTGGGAGGGAGAGGAGGGGGAGAGGTCTGTGGGGGGGATCTGCACCCGGACTTCTACCAGCCTGTGGTCACAACGAAGCCCCAGAAAGGAAGCTCAGAGTGTGGCCAGGCCTACAGTAGGACCAGCTCTACAGCAGGAAGCCCCCCACCCTGGCATAAGCATAATTCCAGCAAGACTGGAAGGTAGGGGAGGAAACCCCCCAAAAGACCTAAGCCTAAGCTTTCCTATAAGCCCAGTGGAAAGGTGCTCAGAAAAAATTAAGTCAGGTCATTGATATTAAAGAAAATTCTAGTTCTTACACAGTCAAGTAGAAACTAGAAGTTGCGTTCCCTCACACAAACCACAGTCCAGGTAACTTCCTTACCTGATCAGGCGTTTGCATCCTCCACTAGGGATGGCAGGTCCTGTGTTCTGTCCTTCTCTGAATTCCCACCCCCACCCAGAGCCCAGTGAGGAGGCCACAGATAGCATGAAGCCCAGATCACTGTTCACCAAATCCTGGCTTCAGCAAGACAAAACCAGCCTCCACCTCTACTTGGAGAATCAGAGTCAGAACAGGTCCCCAGATGAAGCTGGGAGGGGGAGCAGGTAACCTGGCTGGGACTCAGCGTGGATTTCTGCCCGGTTGCTCCTCTGGGCTGGACGCACAGTGGAGGGGACCCTGTTCTTACCCACCAGTGCACTGCAGGAGCCCAGCTGAGGGCGAGCGCAAAGATGACACAGGATAAATGTTTGCTGATGTTTATTAGTGGCTGAGTGGTAGACACAGCCTGTGCCACTGCCCAGGGCCCCACCCAGCTCACCTGGTACCAGGAGTAGGCTCGGTCCGCTGGGTTGATGAGGATGGTCAGGACCTTGGCCTTGGGTAACAGGGCAGCTGCCCGCCGGGGAGCCACTTCCGAATCAAAGTAGTTGGCGCTTTTCTCAAAGTAGAAGTCGGAGGTGGTGTTGGAGGGGATAGGGAAGAATTCCATGTACCTGCAGGAAGCCCACAGAAGAGGGCTCACAGGCAAGATTCAGGAGGGGCCTGAGGAACGCAGCCAGGAGGGCCGGGCTCACTGGGCGTGGAACGTGAGAAAGCAAGCAGGCACACTGCTCTCAGTCTGACAAGGACTTACTTGCCAGGATCCGAGACAGAGTGGCCACTTGGCAGACTCCATCTTATGAATCAGCTTTTTCGGGGAGACTTGGGATCAAGAGGATCTGAAGATGTATGTGGCGGGTGGGGCGGGGGTGGGGGTGGGGGGCAGGTGTGTACGCATGGGAAGGGGTTGTGTCTTCTCTTCTTAAATGGGATGCTCCCGGAGTGAAACTGACAGGGCCCTAACCCTTACTGCCACTAGGGGGCGAGCGGGGACGCTTCTGACCCGGGAACCCCAGCACTGAGGGGAAGAACGCCCTCTGCTGCCTCCAGGCTGCAGGGTTTCCTTCCTGACCTGATGGTACTTTCTAAGCTGTTACTGTAGACCAGCAGACAAGGAGGGGAGGCGACTGACTGCCTACCATCTGTGCACCCCCGACTCCGCCTGCCTCATATGGGTGAACCTCACAGCTTCCCAGATGAACCTCCCACATCCCGCCCAGAGTGACTGTCCACACCAGTCCTCTGAGATCACCTCTAGGTTGAGGGCCCCTCAGAAAACAGTCCAGTACTCTTGACTAGAAAATCCCATGGACGGAGGAGCCTGGTAGGCTGCAGTCCATGAGGTCACTAAGAGTCGGACACGACTGAAGCGACTTAGCAGCTGTAGCAGCAGCAGCAGAAAACAAAATAAACACTCCAGACCCTCCCAGGGGCACCTACTCATGCAAGACGGAGCTACAGCTTCAGAACTTTCTGGGAATCAAAGCCCACAGAGCCCGTCTTAGTTAAGGGCATAGGAGCCCTACTCCACCCTGTGAGGTGAGGTTTCTCCTGGGTGGTCCCAGGGACCCATTTATCAGAATTCAGAGTTACCTGGGGGCCTAGGGGATTTCTGTACCCCTACAAACAAAATATTTGGAGTGGAACTGAGAAACTGTTAGTTCTCTCACATTTCCAAAATTTCTTTACAAAACAGCACCTTTATGTTCACAATTCATTGTTGGTTGTACCTAAAGGGAGAAAGCTCTGAGAAAGCTTTTTTGCTAAGCTTGTAGCAAAGCCATCTGGCAGCAAACCCTGACTTAAGAATCTTACTTGGCATAAATGTTCACATACTTTGCTACAGATATATTAATAGACTTGCTAATGGGTGCTGCCCCAGACCTTGGTGAAGGTGCTTTATGTTTCTCTAAATCCAGAAAGAGGTGACTTCCAATCATGCATCTGGTTACAGTGGATTTTAGATAAGAGATTGTGGCAGTATCGGAGAGAGAAAAAGACAGCTAGATTGCCTGACAGAAGACTGAAGGATAGAAATAGAAATAAGCTGATGGAAATACACAGAGAAGTACCAGAAAACAAACAGAATAACGCCCATGAGGTCTCTACTCAGGTAAACCACAGACATAAAAATAATAAACAAGAGTAATACATGTATAAGGTTAGAAAAGACAAATAAGAAAGAGGTAAACATAAGAAACACGGTGTGAAAGCATCCCCCTAGCACCCACACCCTGGGGTAGCCTCTGGGGACAGCTTCTGGTAGGAATCTGCAACTCCAGCCATGTTCCCAGGAGACTCCCTGAAGACTTAACGAGCCACCTCTGAAGGGCTCACAAGAACGCCTCCTGCTCACACACAGTGGAAAGTCACACACAGTGGAAAGGGCCAGCTTTCCGGTCAGAACACCTGGATTTTAACCCCTGCTCTGTCCTCAGCTCTCAGGGCCTCAGTCGTGTCCCTCTTCTCTTCTTGGACTCGTGAAGGCAAGGAAGGGGATGGACTCTAACGTCTAGTATTCCCTGAGTCCAGGCAATAATATAAAGGGGCAAAGGGCTTCCTCATCAAGTGTCCCATCTGTGTGCAGGCTCCAACATCATGACTCAAGGGTCACTGGACTTTGTCCCTGTTTACAGGAACTGGCTGCGTGTGAGCAAGCGCCAGCTGCTTCCTGCTGTGGCCTCAGCAGACCTCCTCCTTGGCAGCCTCCATGGCGGCCGTCCTGTCCCACTGCTGACAGAAAGACCCACTCACCAGTCGATGCCTTTGTGATAGTTGTGGCCGTTAAAAAACTGGATCTCCTCAAAGGTCTCAGAGCTGGGGTAGTTGCTGCTGAGGTCGGGGTGCATGCCCAGGAACAGATAGAGGGCAGTGGTGCCTGCAGGGAAGGAAGGCGGGTGAGACCTGGGCCCAGGCCCCCAGCGAAAAGACAGAGTCTGAAATCCTGAGTTCTGGTCCTGGCTCTCCGTTACTCACTGGGAGACACTGGAAAAGTCCCTTCTCTTCTCTGGGTTTAGCTTCCTCATCTCTACCATGAGGGAAACATAATAAACTCAGGACAGGCAAATACAGAGCTTGCAGGTGGGCGCCCCAACTCTTGAATCCACTGCAGACATCACTAGCCCACCACAGCACTCTTCATCACGAAGACTTGGCCTCAGACCACTGCAGACATCACTAGCCCACCACAGCACTCTTCATCACGAAGACTTGGCCTCAGACCACTGCAGACATCACTAGCCCACCACAGCACTCTTCATCACCACTGCAGACATCACAAGCCTATCACAGCACTCTTCATCACAAAGACTTGGCCTCAGAATCCTTCTCAGCACTGTACTGTGGCATTCACATCCACTTGATTACGGTCCCCTCAAAACCCCAGAAGAAGATGGTTTCTGCTGGCCCCTTCAAGCCCTGGGCCTTGGTCCTCTCTGGCACTTGGGAGGAACTCAAGGACAAGGGAGTTCCAGACTCGCCAGTCTGCTGGTGTGAAATTCTTGAAGGGCTAAGAAATCTGGTCCAGATGCCTCCTCTTTGAGTACCCTTCCTTCACTCACACTCCCTCCCCATTTGACAGTACAGGGCTGACCCCCTCCCTTTCCTTTCCTACACGGATCTACAATTAACATGCTCTAATGAGAGGTTTCAGAAGAGAAGAGACTACAGAGTTCGGTGGTTCACAGTATATATTTTGGGCGCACAGAGACCAGAGTTCCAGACCTGGATATACCATCTCCTAACTAAATGTGTTAGAGAAAGTGACAAGTTCTGTGAGCCTCGAGTGTTTTGTCTGTAACGTGGGAACAGCCATCCATACCAAAGGTGTGCATGTCACCACTGCAGACATGACTAACTTGTCACAGCCTCTCTGCCCTGACCCAGTTTTGCCAGGCACTGCTCAGTCTTGCAGAGCATCTGATCTGGGCTTCTCTGCTTGGACTCAGAAACTCCCAAGAGGACACCAAGAGAGCTCCCTGAGGCTGTGGTTCACAACAGGAGAATTCAATGCCCAACCTCTACCCTTCCCACCTCCACAGTGATGGGCAACTCATGGTCACCCCAGCTTCGGTCCCACTTCCTGGGAAACAGCGTGTAGATTACTGGGGAGTGGGACCAGGGCATGATGGTCTCCAGAATTCTGTGGCTGGGACAGTAAGGGAAGCCGTCAAGACAGTAGGGGAAGCTGGTCAAGAGTGGAGAGACCTGCCTGTTTTCTGGGGGCCGATGATGAGGAGCTTTGGGAAGCGGTCACACGTCTTCTCCTTGGACCAGATGTCCTTATGGCGTTTGTCTTCGCAGGGATCCTAAAATGACAGTGGAAGAGACGTCAGGGCAGGCGGAAGAATGGACTCAGTGAATGGATTCCAGACTCCCACTGCACATGGATGTGTGGCTCTCACAGCCCTGAGTGACAAGTGTAACTGCACATGTCCTTGTCACATCCCCCCCTCAGGACACTGAGCTACTGGTAGGCAGTAGCTGGTCAGTCTCCTGCTCCCAGACAAAGCCTTAAAAAATGCTCACCCCAGCACTTGGCACATAACAGGAGCTCACAGGCTCCTACTGTTGAATTTAAAAGTTCAGCAAGAGGTCAGAAAACTTTTTCTATGAAGTATAGTAAATCTTTTGAAATGTTTATTAAATATTTTAGGCTTGGGTACTATCCGGTCTGTCACAACCACTCAACTCTGCTATTGGAGCTTGACAGTAGTCACAGACAGTATGTACAAGAATGAGCATGGCCATGTCCCAATAAAACTTTATTTACAAAAACAGACCACAGGCCATACTGACTTAAAAGCTAGGTTATAGACTCCTGGTCTGAACTGTGAGACCATCAATTCAAGCTTCTGCTCCTAGTTTTTGACAATCCCCACTGGGGCAGACAGCCAAAGTGGAGATGATGCTCAGTTGCAGAAGTGTCTGGTGGTGAAATTGAAGTCTGATGCAATAAAGAACAACATTGCACAGGAACCTGGAACATTAGGTCCATGAATCAAGGTAAATTGCACATGGTCAAACAGGATATGGCAAGAGTGAACATCAACATCTTAGTCAGTGAACTAAAGTGATGGGAATGGGCGAATTTAATTCAGATGACTATTATATCTACTACTGTGGGCAAGAATCCCTTAGAAGAAATGGAGTAGCCCTCATAGTCAAAGAAAGAGTCTAAAATGCAGTACTTAGGTGCAGTCTCAAAAACAACAGAAAGATCTCGGTTCGTTTCCAAGGCAAACCACTCAGCATCACAGTAATCCAAGCCTATGCCCCAACCACTAGTGCTGAAGAAGATGAACTTGAACAGTTCTATGAAGACCTACAAGATCTTTTAGAACACCAAAAAAAGATGTCCTTTTCATCACTGGGAAGTGGAATGTAAACGTAGGAAGTCAAGAGACACCTTAAGTAACAGGCAAGTTTGGCCTTGGAGTACAAAATGAAGCAGGGCAAAGGCTAACAGAGTTTTGCCAAGACAACACACTGGTCACAGCCAACAACCTCTGCCAACGACACAAGAGACAACTCTACACATGGACATCACCAGAAAGTCAATACCAAAATCAGACTGATTATATTCTTTGCAGCCAAAGATGGAGACGTTCTATACAAGCAGCAAAAACAAGACCAGGAGCTAACTGTGGCTCAGATCATGAACTCCTTATTGCCAAATTCAGATTTAAGTTGAAGAAGTAGGGAAAACCACTAGGCCATTCAGATATAACCTAAATCAAATCCCTTATGATTATACAGTGGAAGTGACAAATAGATTTAAGGGATTAAATCTGACAGAGTGCCTGAAGAACTATGGATAGAGGTTTGTAACATGGTACAGGAGAGAGTGATCAAAACCATCCCCAAGAAAAAGAAATGCAAAAAGGCAAAATGGTTGTCTGAGGATGCCTTATAAATAGCTGAGAAAAGAAGAGTAGGGAAAGGCAAAGGAGAAAAGGAAAGATACACCCACCTGAATGCAGAGTTTCAAAGAACAGAAAGGAGAGATAAGAAAGCCTTAAGTGAACAATGCAAAGAAATAGAGGAAAGCAATAGAATGGGAAAGACTAGAGATCTCTTCAAGAAAATTAGAGATATCAAGGGAACATTTCATGCAAAGATGGACACAATAAAGGATAGAAATGGTATGGACCTAATAGAAGCAAAAGATATTAAGAAGAGGTGGCAAGAATACACAGAACTGTACAAATAAGATCTTAATGACCCAATAACCACAACGGTGTGATCACTCATGTAGAGCCACACATCCTGGAGTGTGAAGTCAAGTGGGCCTCAGGAAGCATTACTATAAACAAAGCTAGTGGAAGTCTTGGAATTCCAGCTGAGCTATTTCAAATCCTAAAAGATGATGCTGTTAAAGTCCTGCACTCAAAATGCCAGCAAATTTGGAAAACTCGGCAGGGGCCACAGGACTGGAAAAGGTTGGTTTCCATTCCAATCTCAAAGAAGCACAATGCCAAACAATGTTCAAACTCCTACACAATTGCATTCATTTCAAATGCTAGCAATGCAATGCTCAAAATCCTTCAAGCTAGGCTTCAACAGTACGTGAATGAAGAACTTCCAGATGTACAAGCTGGATTTAGAAAAGGAGAGGAACCAGAGAGCATACTACCAACATTTGTTGATCATAGAAAAAGAAAAGGAAAAACCAGAAAAACATCTACTTCTGCTTTATTGACTACACTAAAGCCTTTGACTGTATGGAACACAACAAACTGTGGAAAATTCTTAACGAGATGGAAATACCAGACCACCTAACCTGCCTCCTGAGAAACCTGTATGCAGGTCAAGAAGCAACAGTTAGAACTGGACATGAAACAACAGACTGATTCAAAATTGGGAAAGGAGTATGTCAAGGCTGTATATTGTCACCCTGCTTATTTAACTTACATGCAGAGTATATCATGCAAAATGCTGGGCTGGATGAAGCATAAGCTGGAATTAAGATTGCTGGGATATGCAGATGACACCACCCTAATGGCAGAAAGCAAAGAGGCACTAAAAAGCCTCTTGATGAAGGTAAAAGAGGAGAGTGAAAAAGCTGACTTAAAACTCAACATTCAAAAAATTATGATCAAGGCATCCAGTCCCATCACTTCATGGCAAATAGATAGGGGAAAAAAATGGAAAACAGACTTCATTTTCTTGGGCTCTAAAATCACTGTGGATGGTGACTGCAGCCATGAAATTAAGACGCTTGCTCCTTGGGAGAAGTCATGACAAACCTAACAGTGTGTTAAAAGACAGAGATATCACTTTGCCAACAAAGGTCCATACAGTCAAAGCTATGGTTTTTCCAGTAGTCATGAGCGAATGTGACAGCTGGATCATAAAGAAGGCTGAGGGCCAAAGAAGTGATGCTTTCGAACTGTGGTGCTAGAAAAGACTCTTCAGAGTCCCTTGGACTGCAAGGAGATCAAACCAGTCAATCCTAAAGGAAATCACCCTGAATATTCATTGGAATGACTGATGCTGAAGTTCAAATACTTTGGCCACCTGATGCAAAGAGCAGATTCATCAGAAAACACCCTGATGGTGGGAAAGATTGAGGGCAGGAGAAGGGGGCGACAGAGGATGAGATGGTTGGAAGGCATCATCCACTGACTCAATGGACATGAGTTTGAGCAAACTCCAGGAGACAGCGAAGGACAGGGAAGCCTGGTGTGCCACAGTGCATGGGGTTGCAAAGAGTTGGACACGACTAAGCAACTGAACAACTGGGGCAGACTTCCTGAAGGACTGTCCCTTAAGCTCTCTGACTTTTCCTTTCCCAGGCTCAGAGCCTGCTGGAGTGAGAAGTTCTATGATGCTGTTTTTCACAGGCTGTGTATGAGTGTGCATTCACATAGGTTCTGCATGGGAGGTCTCACGTGCACAAGAACAAGTGACAGCGCCCCCGCTGGTGAGCAAGTGTACACCCGGTGAGCAAGTGTACACCCGGTGAGCAAGTGTACCCCTGGTGAGCAAGTGTACACCGGGTGAGCAAGTGTACACCCGGTGAGCAAGTGTACCCCTGGTGAGCAAGTTTACACCCGGTGAGCAAGTGTACACCCGGTAAGCAAGTGTACCCCTGGTGAGCAAGTGTACACCCGGTGAGCAAGTGTACACCCGGTGAGCAAGTGTACCCCTGGTGAGCAAGTATACGCCCGGTGAGCAAGTGTACACCGGGTGAGCAAGTGTACCCCTGGTGAGCAAGTGTACACCGGGTGAGCAAGTGTACACCGGGTGAGCAAGTGTACCCCTGGTGAGCAAGTGTACACCCGGTGAGCAAGTGTACACCTGGTGAGCAAGTGTACACCTGGTGAGCAAGTGTACACCCGGTGAGCACGTGTACGCCCGGTAAGCAAGTGTACCCCTGGTGAGCAAGTGTACACCCGGTGAGCAAGTGTACCCCTGGTGAGCAAGTGTACACCTGGTGAGCAAGTGTACCCGAGTATGAGGGCCTGAGGACCGAGTCCCTGAGCCTGTGCCTGGAGTGCAGACCTGTGGGTGGTGGGCCTTCCCTCCCTGTAGCAAGACATCCAGACCACCAGCCCCACTCACCTGCCAGAGCGGGTCCTTCTCCTCGGAGAAGATCTGGAAGTACTTCTGGGCCAGCTGCACCGGGGGCAGCGTCTGCAGCCGGAGGTTGGTCCAGGAGTGCAGGAAGCGTACCAGGTGCTTGAAGGTGTACAGGCCCAGGCGGTCATTCCCGTAGTTGGACAGGTGTGTCATGAAGATGCTGATCTGCTCCAGGGAGGGAAGATGGGAGGCACGGGCTGTCAGCCTCTGAGCCTCCCTCACTACCTTCACCCCCACTTCTGACCCGCTGGCCTTGCTTAAGCTTATGGTGCCACTCGATGACCAGTCCACAGTTCACCAGGGCCATCAGTAAACTTGCCACGTGACCTGGGACTATGTGCACCAGGTGAATCCAGTCTGACACCAAGCACAGCAGCCCCGAGAGGGAAGCAGACCTCCTGTGCAGACACGTGGGTGCTCTTTTGTACTTTTTTGGCAGGAAAGTGAGGGGGTACATGAACCATGAGGAATACACAGTTACCCCACAAAGCTGATAAGACCACCACTTGATATCTATCTAACATTATCAAAGCACGGACGATTATTTCCATTTTACAGATAAGGAAAGAGAGGCCTAGGAAAAGAGGTGAAAAGTTTAAAATGCACTCTACATCTATAGCGAGTGCCTTTTAATCTATATATATATCAGTACATATATATAAATGTATACAGATGGATAGTGATATATAGTTTAACATACTCAGTTTATTATGTATGTTAATATGCAATATTTATATATTTATACACACAAGGATTGGAAAAAGAACATGAACAAAAATGCCAACACTACTGTACAGAAATGCAAGATGATAGAAGGAAACTAAGACTGCTCAGATTCTCTGCCAAGGTCACACAGCAAGTGGGGGCAGGGCCGGGGCCGGAAGGCGGGCTTTCTAACTCCCAGCTGCACACCTGCTCCTGCCCTCCCCCAGGGATGGGGGCCGGCAGCCCCTCCTCACCGCCAGCCAAGGGCTGGGGAGCACTCACAGGGTTCAGGAGCACGGTCAGAAAGAGCTCGCCCCCATTGATGATCTTGTCCAGCTCACTGGAGCCACCCGGGTACTCGTTGTAGAAGATGGTGTGTGTGAAAAGGCCGCAGGTCTGCCGCGGGAGGACCTGGGGATGGGGCGGGAGAGAAGCTATGGTTTCTCCAGGTCCGCGCGGTGGCAGGCAGGGTGTCTCCTCAGAGAGGCAGCCTCCTGTGTGACCACACAGCCCCCACCCTTGGGGGTCTTCCCCACCAAAGAACGTCTGCCACCCGTGACAGTCCCCCAAGTGAGCCCACCCGGCCTTGCCTGTTTACATACGTAAATACTTTTCATATTTCTCTGTACAAAATGAGCAGACTCCAAGGTAATAGGGACTGGCAAGGGAGACTCTTTCTGGCAACCTGGCCTGTGTGCCCAGCAAGGGCCCCTTCCCTCTCTAGAGCAGCACCCCCAGGCATGCTCTGTGACTCCTTTCCTGGCTTTAGCACTTGCCTCATGGCACTCTTGGCTGTGCACTGATTTAGCTGTTTCTTATGTGATCCACCCTCTCCATCACCACCTTCATCCCCAGAGTCAGTAGGAATGCCTGAAAGGAGGAGGTCAGTGGACAGATGGATGGAGGTGTGACTCTGGCTTTCCCATAGCTGCCCATTTGGACTGATGAGAACTATCCAGCCACTCCAGAGGCTGAGGTCAAAAACTGGGAATAATCTTTCTCTCTCTTATTTGCTATATCCAACTTATCAGCAGTTCCTGTATGCTCTAACTACTAAATAAGTCCAGAATCTGATCACATTCCAGCACCGCACCCTGGGCCATCCACTGTACCTCAACCGGAAGACTGCAGCAGCTTCCACCTGCTCCCCACTTTATCCCCTAGCAGCCAGAATGATAGAAATCCTTTTAATATACGAGTCAAGTCATCAGAGTACTCCATTCAAAACCCTCCCACCACAGACTAAAAGCTAAAGTCCATCCAGGGGTGTTATATTGCCCTACATGACCTGGTCCACCAATCACCCTTCTGACCTCATCTCCTGCCACCTCCCAACTTGTCTTCCAGCCACAGTCGCCTGCTGGTTGGTCCTCAAAACCACCTGCATAAGCTTGCCTCAGGGCCTTTGCGTGTGTTTTCTCTGCCATGCATGCTCTTCCTCATGCAGCAGCATGGCTCCATCCCCAAAAGGCTCTCCCTAACCATCTTGTTTAAGTGTCTTCTCTTGCGGCATGCATGCTAAGTCGTTTCAGTCGTGTCCGACTCTGTCATTCCTATGGACCACAGCCCTCCAGGCTCCTCTGTCCATGGGATTATCCAGACAAGAATACTGGACGGGCCTGCCAGGCCCTCCTCCAGGGATCTTCCCGACCCCGGGATCAAAGCCGTGCCTCTTACGTCTCCCTGCACTGGCAGGCAGGTTCTTTACCACTAGCACCACCTGGGAAGCCCTCTCCTCTTCTGAGCACACCCTGTCTCCATCCCCCTGCTTGATTCTTCTCCACAGCACTTATACCATCTGACCATTATACACTGTACACACTTATGAATGCACTGTCTCCTGTCACTAGAATGTCAGGTCTACAAAGGTGGGGACTTCTGTTGACTTTGTGCATTTCAGTATTCCCAGTGTGTAAAAAAGGGACAGATACATTTCACGTAAGCCAACAAATGGATGAGACAGAGGCCTGTCCCAGGGCCTCACCAGAGGCCTCTTAAAAAATGTTCATCCACCTGATCCTGTCACAAAAGCATAAGAGTCGCTCACTAAAGAGGCAGACTGGCCTCCTCCCTGCCTGGGATAGAGAGCCTCAGGTGACAGAGAGGACAGCAGAAACCCCTAACCAGGTCCCCAGAGTCCTGCCTCTCAGGCTCCGGGCCACACTCACCATGATGCCGTTGTGGATGAAACCACGACGGTAGCGGGCTGGCTTCAGGTGGGGGTACTCCTCCGTGCTGGTCACGCGGATGTTCCACACCTGCTTCCAAGCCTCGTAGAGCTGCACGTGCACAGGGTACACGCCCGAGTGGTGGGGTGCCACCGCGTACCCCATGTCTGTGGGAATGCCGTGCTCCTGGGGAGAGGAGGCCCAGGGCAGGGTGAGCACAGGGTTCCTGCTCCTCTGGGCCTTACTTCCCCTTTGTAGGGCAGGGGAGAGAAATCCGAGACTAGGCAAGGCAAGGCGGCAGGTCCGAGACCTCGAGGTGCAGATGGGGAAGTTGAGGCTCAGGGCCCAGAGTCTCGGAGGAAACCGGCCGAGCCGGGGCTTGAGCTCTCAGCCCAGCACTCACTTCCTCCTGCTCCAGGAGTGAGAAGCAAGGATGGGCACCCTTCTGCCTTCGTGGTCTCTATGACTGGCTGGTAGCTCAGGGGGCACCAGAACCAGGCCTTATTCTCTCCTTGCTGGGCACGTCCTGGAGCTGTCCAGGGCTCCTAGTCTAGCCCAAGACAAGAGCTTGGGCTCTGGAAGCCAACAGTCCTGGGTTTAAGTTCTGGTTAGACCTCTTATAAGCTGGGGTGGCCTCCCCGAGCTTCCGTTTCTTATCTAAAATGATGCTATCGAGATACCAGGCTCTTGGGTATCAATGAGTCTTCAATGAGACAGTGGCTATAAAGATGTTAATAAAAAGCTGTCACATGGAACTGCAAAAGCAGCGGGAGGCCAGCAGTTCTGACCCCCAGTCCAGCCCCAAGCCCACCCGGCTCTGCCCTGTAGGGAATCTTACTCACGACAGCGAACTTCTTGTTCAGGGCCATCTGCTCAGCCAGCACGGACTGGTTGTGGAAAAGGTGGGGCTGCATGTGGCTCCACATGTGGGGGAACCACCAGAACTCCTTCACGTATGACAGTAGCAGGTCATCCCCCGCATCCTCAGCATCAGTACCTATAGCCCAAGCACAGGCTGCTCAGCCCAGCCCACCTGCCTCAAGGCCCAGGGATGGGCGTGGAAGGCCACTGCCCACCCAAAAGTTGCTCAAAGCAGTTCTAAGAGCTACAGGGCAGCACAGACACAGCCCCAGTCCAGGTCCTGGAACCATGTGGCCTTGAGTCAGTGGATGACTTCGGCCAAGTTCTCCCCGTATTTGGGCCCTCAAGGTCTGTCTGTGCGATATGCAGTTCAGATACAATGATCCCAAGGGTTTCCTCTAGCTCTGACTTGCTTGCCGTGATTTTATTCCTGTTTTTCTGTTGGGCTATCTTTTACTTATTAACTTATAGATGTTTCTTGTATATATATATACAGGATGTTTAAGCTGTCTTGTGTATATCACCACAACTACCTCTGATATGCTAAGGGTTGTGTGTGTATGGCTCAGCCATGTCTGACTCTTTGCAACCCAATGGACTGCAGCCTGCCAGGCTCCTCTCTCCATGGAATTTTCCAGGCAAGAATACTAGAGCAGGTTGCCATTTCCTACTCGAAAGGGTGGAACCTGCCTCTCTTGTGTCTCCTGCATGAGCAGGCAGATTCTATACCACTAGTACCAGCCGGGAAGCCCCGTTAAGGGTTAAGAACATAAAAATGCTGACAAACAACGCAGTGTTGCTCTTCTTTGGCTTTGGCGCTAAGCTGCAGACTTTCCTCCCAGAGCTGCAGACTAGGAGGGTTTGCCTAGGATTTAAGAGAGGCTGTCCTCACTGTGGCCCAAGCAGGTGGCAGCTCAAGTGAATACTCACTACAGATGACCACTCATGGGCTCTTCCCTCCTGCCCAGTCCTGAAGGGTAGCATGTGAGGAACAAGGGAAAGTCACCAAGAGGAGGGCAAGTATGAACCAGACAGCCCTCAGCCTTCAACCTCAACCCTTAAGACATAAAAATAAACTCATTCCAGGCAAAGAACAGATAAAACCCCACAAGAACAACTAAATGAAGTGGAGATAGGCAACCAACCTGAAGAAGAATTTAAAGATGCTGAAGTGTGAGCTGCTCAACCTTGCCTGACTCTTTGCGACCCCATGGACTGTAGCCTGTCAGGCTCCTCTGTCCATGGAATTCTCCAGGCAAGAATACTGGAGTGGGTTTTCATTTCCTTCTCCAGGGGATCTTCCCAACCCCGGGATCAAACCCAAGTCTCCCTCATTGTGGGCAGATACTTTACTCTGAGCCACCAGGGAATAAGAATTTAGAGTAACGATAGTAAGCATGATTCAAAATCTCGGAAAAAGAATGGAGGCATAGATCATTAAAATACAAAAGATGTTTAACAAAGAGCTAGAAGATTTAAAGAACAAACAGAGATGAAAACAATACAATAATTGGAATGAAAAATACACTAGAAGAAATCAATAGCAGAGTAACTGAGTCAGAAGAAGTGAGCGGAAAGACAAAATGATAGAAATCACAGCCATGGAACAGAATAAAGAAAAAAAAATAAAGAAATGAGGACAGTCTCAGAAATCTCTGGGATAATATTAAATACACCAACATTCGCTTTATAGGGTCCCAAAGGAGGAGAGAGAGAGAGAAAGGGACTGAGAATATATGAAGAGACTATAGCTGAGAAGTCTCCTAACATGAGAAAATAATCACCCAAGTCCAGAAAGAATCCCATACAACATAAACCCAAGGAGGACCATAAACCCCCCAGTTCAGTTCAGTCGCTCAGTCGTGTCCGACTCTGCGACCCCATGAATCGCAGCACGCCAGGCCTCCCTGTCCATCACCAACTGCCGGAGTTCACTCAGACTCACGTCCATCGAGTCAGTGATGCCATCCAGCCATCTCATCCTCTGTCGTCCCCTTCTCCTCCTGCCCCCAATCCCTCCCAGCATCAGAGTCTTTTCAATGAGTCTACTCTTTGCATGAGGTGGCCGAAGTACTAGAGTTTCAGCTTTAGCATCAGTCCTTCCAAAGAAATCCCAGGGCTGATCTCCTTCAGAATGGACTGGTTGGATCTCCTTGCAGCCCAAGGGGCTCTCAAGAGTCTTCTCCAACACCACAGTTCAAAAGCATCAATTCTTCGGCGCTCAGCCTTCTTCACAGTCCAACTCTCACATCCATACATGACCACAGGAAAAACTATATAGCCTTGACTAGACGGACCTTTGTTGGCAAAGTAAAAGTCTCTGCTTTTGAATAAACCCCCAACACATATTAATAAAACAGACAAAAATTAAAGACAAAAAAACACTGAAAACAAAAGGCACATCCATACATGACCACAGGAAAAACCATAGCCTTGACTAGACTGACCTTTGTTGGCAAAGTAAAAGTCTCTGCTTTTGAATAAACCCCCAACACATATTAATAAAACAGACAAAAATTAAAGACAAAAAAACATTGAAAACAAAAGGCAACAAATAACATACAAGGGAACTCCCCAGAGTTATCAGCTGATTTTTCAGCAGAAACTCTGGGGGCCAGAAGGGATGGCACAATATACTTAAAGTTATAAAAGGGAGACATCCACAGCCAAGAACACTCTATCCAGCAAAGCTTTCATTAAAATTCAATGGAGAAATCAAAAGCTTTACAGACAGGCATAAGCTAAGAGAATTCAGTACCACCAAATCAGCCTTACAACAAATCTTAAAGGAACTTCTTTAGGCAGAAAATAAAGAGCGGACAATGAGAATCAGAAAAAGTACAAAATGGGAAAGCTCACCGTAAAGGCAAACAAAAGGCAGGAAATCATTCATATACAAATCTGATATTAAACCATAAATCTAGAAAAGAGGAGAGTACAAATGAAGAATATTGGCAAGTAAGAGACCAACAACTTAAAACAATCTTGTGCATATGTAGACTAGTATATCAAAACCTCAGGGAAATCACACACACACACAAAATATCTACAAAAGGTAAAGACACAAAAAAGGAAAAGTAATCCAAATACAACAGTAAAGATAGACATTAAATCACAAGAGAAAAGAACAAAAGAGGAAAGGAAGAAAAAAAATTTTTAGAAATAAATCTAACAACTAACAAAATGGCATTAAAAGCATACATATTGATAATTTCCTTAAACGTAAAAGGATTAAATGCTCAAACCAAAAGACATAAATTGGCTGAATAGATACAAAAATAAGACCCATATACACACATGCTATTTACAACAGACTCTTTTAGGAAGGGTCTTAGGAAGCATTATTACAAACAAAGCTAGTGGAGGTGACGGAATTCCAGGTGAACTATTTAAAATTCTAAAAGATGATGCTGTTCAAGTGCTGCACTCAATATGCCAACAAATTTGGGACATTCAGCAGAGGTCACAGGACTGGAAAAAGTCAGTTTTCATTCCAATCTCAAAGAAGGGCAATGCCAAAATATGTTCAAACTACCACACAATTATACTCATTTCACATGCTAAAAGGTAATGCTCAAAACCCTGCAGGCTAGTCTTCAACAGTATATGAATCAAGAAATTCCAGATGTACAAGCTGGATTTAGAAAAGGCAGAGAAACCAGAGATCAAATTTCCAATATCTATTAGACTATAGAAAAAGAAAGGGAATTCCAGAAAAACATCTACTTCTGCTTCATTGACTACAGTAAACCCTTTGACTGTGGGTCACAAAAAATTGTGGAAAATTCTAAAAGAGACAGAAATGCCAGACCACCTTACCTGCCTCCTGAGAAACCTGTATGCAGGTCACGAAGCAGCAGTGAGAACTGGACATGGAACAACAGACTAGTTCAAAATTGAGAAAGGAGTACGTCAAGGCTGCACACTGTCACCCTGTTTATTTAACTTATATGCGGAGTACATCATGTGAAACGCCGGGCTGGATGAAGCACAAGTTGGAATCAACACTGCCGGGAGAAATATCAGTAACCTCAGATATGCAGATAACACCACCCTAACAGGAGAAATCAAGAAGGAACTAAATAAAGAGCCTGTTGATGAAGGTGAAAGAGCAATGTGAAAAACTGGTTTAAAACTCAAGACCAAAAGAAACAAAGAACATGGCATCCAGTCCCATCACTTCATGGCAAATAGACGTCGGGCGGGGGGGGTGGGGGGCTGGAAATGGAAACAATGACAGATTTTATTTTTGTGGGCACCAAAATCACTGTGGATGTTGACTGCAGCCATGAATTAAAAGATGCCTGCTCCTTGGAAGAAAAGTTATGATACCTAGACACTGTATTAAAAAGCACAGACATCTCTTTGCCAACAAAGGTACATCTGGTCAAATCTATGGTTTTTCCAGTAGTCATGTACGGATATGAGATTTAGACGATAAAGAAAGCTGAGGTCCAAAGAATTGATGCATTCGAACTATGGTGCTGGAGAAGACTCTTGAAAGTCCCTTGGACAGCAAGGAGATCAAACGAGTCAACCCTAAAGGAAATCAACCTTCATTATTTCCTGGAAGGACTGATGCTGAAGCTCGAGTACTTTGACCAGCTGATGTCAACAGCCGACTCACTGGAAAAGACCCTGATGCTGGGAAAGACTGAGGGCAGGAAGAGAAGGGGGTAACAGAAGATGAGATGGTTGGATGGCATCATTGACTCAACGGACATGAGTTTGAGCAAACTCCAGCAGACAGTGAAGTACAGGGAAGCCTGGTATGCTGCAGTCCAATGGGTCACAAAGGGTTGGACACGACTGAGCAACTGAACAACAACAAGGTCAGAATGGCCATCATTAAAATATCTACAAAAAATCAAGGCTAGAAAGGGTGCAGAGAAAAGGGAATGCTCCTATACTATTGGTGAGAATATAAATGGGTACAACCATGATGAAGAAGAATACAGAGGTTTCTTAAAAAACTATATACAGAATTATTAATACCACATGATCCAGCAATAACACTCCAGGCCATATTCCAGAGAAAACCATTATTCAAAAGATACATGCACCCCAGGGTTCACTGCACCACCGTTTACAACAGCCAAGACGTGGAAACAACTTATCAACAGACCAATGGGTAAAGAAGAAGTGGTACATATATACAATGGAGTATTACCCAGCAGTAAAAATGAGCAAAATAATATTATTTGCAGCAACATGAATAAACCAAGAGACTCTTATAGTCAGTGATTAAATCAAACAGAAATGACAAGCACCATATGATATCTCTTTATAGGCAAAATCTAAGAAGTTGATACAAATGAACTTATTTACAAACAGAATTAGAGTCACAGATATAGAAAACAAACCTATTATGGAAAACACTTAGAGAGATGGGAATACCAGACCAACTTACCTGCCTCCTGAGAAGCCTGTGTACAGGTGAAGAGGCAACAGTTAGAACCAAACATGGAACAACAGACTGGTTCAAAATTGGCAAGGGAGTACAACAAGGCTGAATATCATCACTCTGGTTTTAACTTATATGCACAGTATATCATGTGAAATACCAAGCTGGATGAAGCACAAGCTGGAATCAAGATTGACAGAAGCTATACCAATAACCTCAGATACACAGATGACATGGCCCTAATGGCAGAAAGCGAAGAGGAACTAAAGAGCCTCTTGATGAAAGTGAAAGAGGAGAGTGAAAAAGTTGGCTTAAAGCTCAACATTCAGAAAACTAAAATCATGGCATCCAGTCCCATCACTTCATGGGAAATAGATGGGGAAACAGTGGCTGACTTTATTTTTCGGGCTCCAAAATCACTGCAGATGGTGATTGCAGCCATGAAATTAAAAGACGCTTACTCCTTGGAAGGAAAGTTATGACCAACTTAGACAGCATATTAAAAAGCAGAGACATTACTTTGTCAACAAAGGTCCATCTAGTCAAGGCTATGGTTTTTCCAGTGGTCATGTAGGGATGTGACAGTTGGACTATAAAGAAAGCTGAGAGCCGAAGAATTGATGCTTTTGAACTGTGGTGTTGGAGAAGATTCTTGAGAGTCCCTTAGACTGCAAGGAGATCCAACCAGTCCATCCTAAAGGAGATCAGTCCTGGGTGTTCACTGGAAGGACTGATGCTGAAGCCGAAGCTCCACACTTTGGCCACTTGATGTGAAGAGCTGACTCATTTGAAAAGACCCTGATGCTGGGAAAGATTGAGGGCAGGAGGAGAAGGGGATGACAGAGGATGAGATAGCTGGATGGCATCACCGACTCAATGGACATGGGTTTGAGTAGACTCCCGACAGTTGGTGATGGACAGGGAGGCCTGGCGTGCTTGGTTCATGGGGTCACAAAGAGTCGGACACGACTGAGCAATGGAACTGAACTGAACCTACAGTTATGTAGGAAAAACATACGTGAACATCTCCATGACCTTGGCTTTGTTCAGAGTTCATATGATACCCAAATATGATACCCAAAATACAGAAAACAATGAAAAATAGATAAATTGGCTTTCAAAAAAATAAACCTTCACGCATCACAGGACATTCTCAAAAGAGTGAAAAGACAAGCAAGAGAATGGCAAAAAATGTTTGCAAACCCACAGACTGATTATGGGATTAATATCCAGAATAGGTAAAAGATGTCGACAACACAATTTAAAAATTAGCAAAAAACTAAACAAAACATTTCTCTAGAAAAGAAATACAAGTGGCCCAGAGCACATAAAAGATGCAGAATATAACTGACTGATGGAAATCAAAACTATAATGAGATACAACCTCCCATGGATCAGAATGGCTATCATCAAAAAATCTACAAACAATAAATGCTGGAGAGGATGCGGAGAAAAGAGACCTTACCTACACTACAGGTGGGAATGTGAATGGGTACAACCATGAAGAAGAAGAATATAGAGGTTCCTTAAAAAACTATGTATAGAACTATGTACGATATGATCCAGCAATCCCACTCCAGGGCACATATCCGGGAAAAAAAACAGTATTCTAAAAGACAGATGCACTGCAGCATTCACTGTAGCACTGTTACAATAGCCCAAACGTGGAAGCCGCCTAAATGTTCACTGACAGGAATGGATAAAGATGTGGTACATGTACAATTAAATACTACTCAGCCATTAAAAAGAATGAAACAATGCCATTGGCAGCAACATGGATGGAACTAGAGGCTGTCATACAGTAAGTAACACACAGGAGAAATATCACATAACATCTGTTGTATGTGGAATCTAGAAAGAAATGATACAAATGAATTCATTTACAAAACAGAAACCAAATCACAGGCTTGAGAGAATGAACCTGTAACTCCCAGGCGGGAAGGATAGAGGGTATGACTAGTTTGGGATAGACAAGTACACGCTGCTATAGTTTAAATGGATAACCAGCAAGGACCTATAATGTAGCACATGGAACTCTGCTCAGTGTTACATGGCAGCCTGGATGGGAGGGGAGTTTGGGGAGAATGCATACATTTATATGTATGGCTGAGTCACTTTGCTAGCCACCTGAAACTATCACATTGCTATTCGGCTACACTCCAATACAAAATAAAAAGGTAAAAAAAAAAAAAAAAAAAAACAAAGAACGACCATCATCAAAAAATCTACAAACAATAAATGCTGGAGAGGGTGAGGAGTAAAGGGATCTCTCTTACACTACTGGTGTGAATGTAAATGGATACAACCATGATGGAGAAGAATATTCAGGTTCCTTAAAAATCTGTATACAGAACTACCATATGAGCCAGCAATCCCACTCAAAGACATATATCCAACTGCTGCTGCTGCTGAGTCGCTTCAGTCGTGTCCGGCTCTGTGCGACCCCCGAGATGGCAGCCCACCAGGCTCCCCCATCCCTGGGATTCTCCAGGCAAGAACACTGGAGTGGGTTGCCATTTCCTTCTCCAACGCATGAAAGTGAAAAGTGAAGGTGAAGTTGCTCAGTCGTGTCCGACTCAGCGACCCCATGGACTGCAGCCCACCAGGCTCCTCCGTGGCTCCTCCGTCCATGGGACTTTCCAGGCAAGAGTACAGAGAAAACCATTATTCAAAATGATACACGGATGCCAAGGTTCACTGCAACACTGTTTACAATGGCCAAGATACGGCAGTAACTTAAGTATCCACTGACAGACAAATGGGTAAAGCAGAAGCGGTACACATACACGATGGAGTCTTAGTCATAAAAATGAACGAAATACTGCCATTTACAGCAACGTGGGTGGGCCAGGAGCTTCTCACAGTCAGTGATATGTCAGACACAAAATGACAAGTATCATGTGATATCACTCATGCAAAATCTAAAAAGTTGGTATAAATGAACTTATTTACAACATAGAGTCACATATATAGAAAATAAACCTATAGTTACCAGAGGGGAAAGTGAGGGGTGGCTGGGAGGCATAAATTAGGAGACTGGGATCAACATATACACACTAATATATCTATATTATATCTGTATAACAAATAACCAATAAGGCCCTACTATATAGCACAGGGAACTCTATTCAGTATTCTGCATTAATCCCTATGTGAAAAGAATCTATAACAGAGTGCATACAGGTACAGATCTAATTCACTTTGCTGAATGCCAGAAACTGATACAACACAGTATACCAACTAAACTCTAATAAAAATTTAAACATAATATAACATATTTCAGAATTCAATCAAGAAAATGAAAAGCTTCTACCTTGAAAACTCAAAAACATTGCTTAAGGAAGACCTAAATAATTGGAAAGCAACCCATGTTTAAATATTAGAATGCTTACTCTTGCTCAAGTAACAATACTAGTCAGCCCAATATGGAGAAGGCAATGGCACCCCACTCCAGTACTCTTGCCTGGAGAGTCCCATGGAAAGAGGAGCCTGGTGGGCTGCAGTCCATGGGGTCGCTAAGAGTCAGACACGACTGAGTGACTTCACTTTCACTTTTCACTTTCATGCATTGGAGAAGGAAATGGCAACCCACTCCAGTGTTCTTGCCTGGAGAATCCCAGGGACGGGGGAGCCTGGTGGGCTGCCATCTATGGGGTCGCACAGAGTCGGACACGACTGAAGCGACTTAGCAGCAGCAGCAGTCAGCCCAATATACAGATTCATTTCATTCCTATTCAATCAGAGACTTTTTTTTCCCCTGAAGTGGAAGAAAAATTCCTAATATTTATTTGGAATTTCAAGGGATGCTCAAGAGTCAAATTTACCTTGCGAAAGTGTGCTACTGCATTCAAATAGACATACAAACCATAGAGTTTACCTGGAACACAGAAAGAAACCCTCAGCCTAAGCTAAGAACCACAGATGAAAACAGACACGCATCTCCATGACAATGGCCTGGGTTATGGGTCCTAAAATGTGACACCAAAGGCACAGAAAACAATGAAAATTATATACACTGGTCATCAAAAAAGTTAAAAACTTCCATGTGTCACAGGACATTCTCATGAGAGTGAAAGGACAACTAGAGGTTGGCAGAAATATTTACAAACCAGAGGCCTGCTACAGGTTTAAGATGCCAAGAACACAATTTAAAAGTGGTCCAAAAATCTGAACAGACATTTCTCTTAAGACGACATACAAATGGCCAACAGCAAATGAAAAGATGCTCAATACCACCAATACTAGAGAAATGGAAATCAGAACTACAATGAGATGTCTTGTCATACAGGTCACAATGGCCATCATTATAAAACCAATGGGGTCTGAAGTGATCTCTAAAAATGGAGCACAAGACACTTGACCCAGAAAACCCCACAAATCATGCAGATCAAGAGGTTCAAATCTTTGTGTTCACTTTAAGAACACTCGAGAAACCACCCAGGCCATTAAGTGTATGCGTATCTGAAAAGCCACCAAGTATCTGAAGGATGTCACAGTAAACAAGCGATGTGTGCCATTCCATCATTCCAGCGTGGAGCTGGTCGGTGTCCACAGGCCAAACAGTGGGGCTGGACGCAGGGTCAGTGACCCAAAAAAAGTGCTGAATTTTTACTGCACATGCTCACGCACATGCAGAGAGTGCTGAACTTAAGGGCAAAGATATAGATTCTCTGGTCATTGAGCACATTCAGGTGAACAAAGACCCCAGGAGGCAGCACAGGACTTAGAGACTCATGGTCAGATCGACCCACAAGTGAGCCCTCCCTGCCACACTGAGATGATGCTAACTGGAGGAAAACATTGTTCCTAAACCAGAAGAGGAGGTTGTGCAGCAGAAAAAGATATCCCAGAAGAAAGTAAAGAAATAAAAATTGACAGTCCAGAAATAAACACAGCAAAAAATAAATGCATACAAAAGTTAAAAAAAAAATTCTATAAATAAATGTTGGAGAGGGTAATGAGAAAAGGGAACTCTCCTACACGAATGGTGGGAATGTAGGTGGGTATAACCATGATGGAGAAGAAAATACAGGTTCCTTAAAAAACAATAAACAGAACTACTAATACCATAAGATCCAGCAATCCCATTCCAGGGCATATATCCAGAGAAAACTATTATTCAAAAAGATTCATGCACCCCAGGGTTCATGGCAGCTCTGTTTACAATAGGAAAGACATGGAGGCCACACAGATACCTACTGGCAGACAAATGGGTAAAGAAGAAGTGGTACATATATACAATGGAGTATTACTAGCCATAAAAATGAACAAAATATGGATGGACATAGAGATTCTCACAGCCAGTGATGTAAGTCAGACAGAAAAGGACAAATATCATATGATGTCACTTATATCCAAAATCTAAAATGTTGCCATAAATGCCATTATTGATAACACAGATACAGAAAACAAACCTATGGTTACCAGTAGGGAAAGTGAGGGGTGGCTGGAAGGGATAAACTAGAAGACTGGGATCAACATACACACATTACTCTACATAAAATAGATAACTAGTAACAACCTACTATGCAGCACAGGGAACTCTATTTAGTACCCTGCATTAACCCCTATGTGAAAAGAATCTAAAAGACAGTAGATATACAAATAATTTAACTGATTCAATTTGCTGTATGCCTGAAGCTAATACAACACTGAATACCAACTATACTCCAAAAAAAAATTTAAACATAATACAAAATATTTCAGAATTCAGTCAAGGAGGTGAAACACTTCTACCCTGAAAACTCTAAAACACTGCTTAAAGAAACCTAAATAATTGGAAAACAACATGTTTAAATATATTAGAATGCCTAGTAATGTTCAAATAATAATACTATTCAGTAAAAATAGAGATTCATTTCATTCCTACTCAATCTGATTTTTTTTTTCTGAATTGGTAAAAACATCATAATATTCACATGGAATTCCAAGGGACACTGAAGAGCCAAATAGTATTCCAGATGTGTAGTACTGCAGTAGCATAGACATACAGACCATGGAATAGACTTGAGAACCAAGAAACAAACCCTCACTTCTAATTTCACTTGATTGCTGATAGAAGTGCTAAGACTGGTCACTGGGCCAAGAACAGATCCAACAAATGGCACTGCTGCTGCTGCTACGTCGCTGCACTCGTGTCCGACGCTGTGCGACCCCAGAGACTCTGGCAGCCCGCCAGGCTCCCCGTCCCTGGGGTTCTCCAGGCAAGAACATGGGAGTGGGTTGCCACTTCCTTCTCCAATGCATGAAAATGAAAAGTGAAAGTGAAAGCGCTCAGTTGTGTCCCACTCCTAGTGACCCCATGGACTGCAGCCCACCAGGCTCCTCCGCCCATGGGATCTGCCAGGCAAGAACTGCAGATGCAACAAATGGCATGTGCAAAACCTTTACAGTGGATCTTCCCTCACACCATAGACAAAATTTAATGCACAATGAATCAAGGCCTAAAATTTTGGAACTAAGCTATAGAACTGTAGAAGAAAAAAAGGCTGAATATCTCCCTGACCTTCGATTTGGTGCTGGAACCTCCGATTTGACACCTAAGGCACAGAAAACAACGAAAATCAGACATTGGCCTTAAAAAAAAACAAAAAATAAAAAACTTCCACGCATCACAGGACATTCTCACAAGAGTGAAAAGACAACCTAGAGGAGGGCAAAAATGTTGGAACACCATAGGCCTCCTATGGGTTTAATGTTCAGAATATATAAAAGATGCCAACAACAGAATGCAAAATTGGACCCAAAACCTAAACAGACATGTCTCAAAGAAGACATACAAATGGCCAACAGAATGTGAAAAGATGTTCAACATCACTAATTATTAAACAAATGGAAATTAAAACTACAATGAGATACCACTGCACATGGGTGAGAATGGCCATTATAAAAAAAATCTACAAACAATAAATGCTGGAGACAGTGTGGAGAAAATAGAGCCCCCTACACTGGTGGAGGGAGTGTAAATGGGTACACCCACTACAGAGAACACCACTGAGGTTCCTTATAAAACCATATATAGAACTACCCTATGATCCAGCAATCCTCCTCCAAGGCACACATCTAGAAGAAACTAGCATTCCAAAGGAAACCTGCACCTCAGGTCCACTGCACCACTGTTTACAATACCCAAGACTGGGAAGCCACCTAAATGTCCATCGACAGAGGAATGGAGAAAGAAAAGTGCAACACCTATTCGGGGAATATTACTTAGCCATTAAAAAGAATGAAGTAATGCAATTTGCAGCAAGAGATTTTCCTATTGAGTAAGGAAAATCAGACAGAGATGAAAGAAATACCACATAATATTCCCTGTATGGGGAATTTAAAAAGAAAGGATACAAGCTAACTTATTTAGAAAACAAAATAGACTCACAGACTTAAGAATGACTTATGGTTGCCAGGGGTGAAGGGCAGGGAGAAGGGGTTGCAGGGAGTCTGGGATACATGTGAACACACTCGCTATATTTAAAATGGATAAGCACCAAATCCTACTGTATGGTATATGGAACTGTGCTCAGTGCTCTATGGCAGCCTGGATGGGAAAGAGTTTAGAGGATAATGGGCATGTGAATATAACAATTGTTATACATTGTTTTGGGATTAACCCCTTGATCATTATTACATGGTGCCCCCTTCCTTGTTTCTTGTCTTTTTTTTTAAGTTGTAAATATATAAGCACTCAAAACAGGAGCTCCTTAATATATAAAGTAAATGATAATAGTCATAAAAACAGAAACAGTGACACACAATAGTGGGGGACTTTAAACCCCACTTTCATCAATCATCAGCCAGACGAAAAAAATCAACAAGGAAACATGGGCCCTAAAAGAAACATTAGACCAAATAGACTTAGTTGATATTTATAGAAAACAGAAAAGATCTTCTTCTATAGTATTCATGGAATATTCCCCAGGACTGATCACACCATAGGCCAAAATCAAGCTTTGGTAAATTTAAGAAAAGTGAAATCACATCAAGCATCTTTTCTGACCACAAAACTATGAGATTAGAAATCAATTACTGGGGAAAAAATATAAAACACATAAATATGTGGAGACTATACAATATGTTACTAAACGACCAATGGATCAATGAAAGATCAAAGAGGTAATAAAAAAATAACTAGAGACAAGTGACAAATAAAAAAATAGCAAACCTATGGGACTCAGCAAATACAATCTTACCTCACAATAAAAATCTCAAATAAACAACCTAACTTTACATCTAAAGCAACTAGTGAAAAGAAGTAACAAAACCCAAAGTTAGTAAAAGAAAAGAAATCATAAAGATCACAGCAGAAATCAGTGAAATAGAGACAAAGAAAACAATAAAAAAGATCAATGAACCTAAAACCTAGTTCTTTGAAAAGATAAAACAAAACTGATAAACCTTTAGCCAAACTCATAAGGAAAAAGTGGCAAAGAGTGCAAATCAATAAAATTAGAAATGAAGAAGTAACAATGAACACCACAGAAACACAAAGGATCATAAGATGACCACACGTGCATACACAAAAACCATTTGCCAAAAAAAAACGGACAACTTAGAAGAAATGGACAAATTCTTAGAAAGGCACAACCTTCCGAGACTGAACCAGGAGGAAACAGAAAATATGAACAGACCAGTCACAAGTGCTGAAACTGAAACAGTGATTTTTAAACTCCCCAAAACAAAAGTCCATAACCAGGGGGCTACACAGGCAAATTCTATCAAACATTTAAAGAGTTAACGCCTATCCTTCTGAAACTATTCCCAAAAATTGCAGAGAAGAAATACTCCTAAGCTCATTTTATGAGGCCACCATCACCCTGACACCAAAACCAAAGATACCACACACACAAAAGAAATTACATGCTAATATCACTGACGAACAGACACACAAAACACTCAACAGAATAGCAACAAACTAAATCCAACAATACATTAAAAGGATCACACACCACGATCAAGTGGATTTATCTCAAGGATGCAAGAATTCTTCAATATCCACAAATCAATGTGACACACCACATTAACAAACTGAAGAACAAAAACCATATGATCATCTCAACAGATGCAGAGAGAGCTTTTGACAAAATGCAACACCCATTTATGATAAAAAAAAAAAAAAAAACACTCCAGAAAGTGGGCATAAAGGGAACTTACCTCAACATAATAAAGGCTATATATGACAAACTCAGACTTCCCTGGTGGCTCAGCCGGTAAAGCATCTGCCTACAATGTGGGAGACCCACTAGTATCATTCTCAATAGTGAAAAGCTGAAACCATTCCCTACAAATCAGGAACAAGCCAAGGATGTCCTCTGCCACCACTTTTATGCAACATAGTTTTGGAAGTCCTAGCCGCGGCAATCAGAGAAGAAAAAGAAATGAAAGGAATCTAAATTGAAAAGAAGAAGTAAAATTGCCACTCTTTGCAGATGACATGATACTATACACAGAAAATCCTAAAGATGGTACTAGTAAACTACTACAGCTCATCGATGAATTTGGTAAATAAAGTTTCAGGGTACAAAATTAATACAAAGAAATCACTTGCTTTCCTACACACGAACAATAAAGGTCAGAAACAGAAATTAAGAAAACAATCCCATTTATCACATCAAAAAGAATAAAATACCTAGGTATAAACCTATGTAAGAAGACAAAAGATCTGTACTATGAAAACTATAAGATGCTGATGAAATAGAAGATGACACATATGGAGGGATACACCATGTTTTTGGATTGGAAGAATCAATACTGTCAAAATGACTACACTACCCAAGACAATCTACAGATTCAATGCAATCCCTACTGAATTACCAATAGCATTTTTCACTGAATTAGAACAAAAATTTAAATTTGTACAGAGTCACAAAAGACTGAATAGCCAAAGCAATCCTGAGAAAGGAAAATGCAGGTGGAGGGATCAGGCTCCCTGACTTCAGACTACACTACAAAGCCACAGTCACCAAGACGTATGCTGCTGGTACAAAAACAGAAATATAGATCAATAGAACAGGACACAAAGCCCAGAAATACAACCCCGCACCTCTGCGCAATTAACTTATAACAAAGGAGGCAAGACTACACATTGGAGAAAAGACAGTCTCTTCAATAAATGGTGCTAGGAAAACTGGACAGCTACATGCAAAAGAATGAAATAATACCAGACACAAAAATAAACTAAAAATGGATCAAAAACTAAATATAAGGCTGGACATTATAACTCTTGGAGGAAAACATAGGCAGAACACTTTGACACAAATCGCAGCAAGATCTTTTTGAATTAACCTTCCAGAGTAATGAAAATAAAAACAAAAATAAACAAATGGTATTCAAACTCAAAAGTTTATGCACAGCAAAGGAAACCATAAACAGAAAGACAATCCACAAAATAGGAGAAAATATTTGCAAACAAAGTGACTGACAAGGGATTAATCTCCAAAATATACACAAAACTGTTCATGAAGCTCTAGGTCGAAAAAACAAACAACCCAATAAAAAAAATAGGCAGAAGATCAGAGATTTCTGCAAAGAAGACATACAGATGGCCAAAAAGCACATGAAAAGATACTCAACATCACTAAATATCAGAGAAAAGGAAAGCAAAATACAGTGACACATCACTTCACACCAGTGAGAATGGCCATCATCAAAAAACATGCAAACCATACACAGGGAGCTCTGTGATGATGCAGAGGAGGAGAACAGGTCAGGGAGTGGGGAGGCTCAAGAGGGAGGGGAGATATATATATATAATTATGACTGATTTGCACTGATGTAAGACAGAGATCCCCACAATACTGAAACAATTCTCCTCAAATTAAAAAATCGAAAAAATATGCAAACAATAAATGCTGAAGAGGGTGTGGAGAAAAGGGAATCCTCCTACACTGCTGGTAGGAATGTAAACTGGTATAGCCACTAGGGAGAATGTTATGGAGGTTCCTAAAAAACTAAAATAGAACTACCATATGATCCAGCAATCCCAGTTCTGGGCATATATTCAGAGAAAACCATAATTTGACAAGATACATGCACCATAATGTTCACTGCAGCATTATTTACAACAGCTGAGCCAAGGAAACCACCTAAACGTCCACCAGCAGGGGAACGGATAAAGAAGAGGCACATATAGTAGCTCAAATGGTAAAGAATCTGCCTGCAATGCAGGAAACCCAAGTTCAACTCCTGGGTCAGGAAGAGCCTCTGGAGAAGGGAATGGCAATCCATTCCAGTATTCTTGCCTGGAGAATCCCATGGACAGAGGAGCCTGGCGGGCACAGCCCATGGGATCACAGAGAGTCGGATACGACTGAGCAACTGACAGTACCTACTGCTCCATTAAAAAGAACGAAATAATGTCATATGCAGCCACAGGGATACTACAGATTATCATACCGAATAAGCCAAAGTAAATATCATATCACTCATAAGCGGAATCAGATTTCTACAAAATGATACAAATGAACTTAGTCACGAAACAGAAACAGTTTACAGATATGGAAAACAAACTTATGGTTACCAAAGGGGAAAATGGAGGGGGAGGGATAATCAGCAGTATGGGATTAACATGTACGCATGACCATAAGACAGATAACCAACGAGGACCCGCTGTACAGCACAGGGAACTCTACTCGATATTCTGTGGTAACCTATATGAGGAAAGAATCTAAAAAAGAATGAACACGTATATATGTATAACTGAATCACTTTGCTGCACACCTGAAACTAATTCAACATTGTAAATCAACTATACATGAATAAAATTTTAAAAAGAAAGAAAGAAAATAAACTCATGACAGTGCTCGTCTCTGGGGGGTACAATTATAGTGCCTTTTCACTTTCTCTGCTATATATTTCTGTAATGTTCTTATAATTCAACAATTCCTTTGTAAGGCAGAAGTAGTACAAAGAATATTAAAGGTGGGGGTGAGACAGACAAGGGGGAGAAGATGCCCAACCCCAGGGCAGCAGAGCCTGAGCGCCAGGGACGAACTGGGGGCTATCGTCGCGTCACTGCTACCCCCAAGTGCCCTCTACCTGGGGCTGCGACTGCTCTGTGGGCTGTCTGGTTCTGGCAGAGGCCACAGGGGTCAGGTCAAATGTGACCCTCAGTGGGCCCATGCACCCTCCTGTTGTCCCCATGGCACTGCACTCCGAGGGTCTGGATGTTGAGGGCCCGTGGAAGTTGTGAGTAGGGGCAGAGCCAGGCCCACTTACCTGTGTGGAAGAATTTCCCTGAGTAGCCCAGGTTGAAAGTGAAGTTTGGGATGTGTGTCCGTAGTTCGTTCTGTGTATCAAACAGGGCCTAGGATAGGCAGAGTGGGGACAGTGCGGTGAGAGGAAGCCAGGAGCTCCCTGCTCCTCCCATGAGGGCCCATCAAGGGTCTGGCTCCTACAGGACCAGCTACAAAGGCTGCAGGGCCCAAGGAAAAATAAGAATAGGGATGTCTGCACAAAAATTGTTAAAAATGTAGGAAGGGAACAGCAGAGGATCACCTTGTGTGGGCATCTTCCAAGCATGGGGCCCTGTGTGACTGTGCAGGCCCCATTCCCACGAAGCCAGCCTGTGCCACCACCTCCACCAGGCCTCCGGCAAGACAAGGCCTAGACCCTAGCCTGATACTGCTGTGTCCTTGAGAAAGTTTAGCAACTTCTCCAGGCCTCAGTTTCCCTAGATGTGAAATGGGGTTAACAACAGCTCTCTCATGGGACTCTAAATGAGATACTACATGTAAAACAGCCTGGCATTTTGGCAAATGATGAAAAATGGTGGCATTGTCATGTCTGAAGTCACTGCCACTGTTAGCCTCATGCCTTCATCTGTCAAATGAGGGGGATTTCACATCACTGGTGACTAAAAGGCTGATATCAAAGGACCACAACTTTTCTAAAGATATACTGTGTGTCCAGCAATGCAGCGTTTCCATGCACGGCACACTCAGTGCTTTGCATGTCAGAGAAGGGATGCTGACCCTTGTGAAACAAACATTCAGTTGTCCTCTGGAGTGGGGACTGAAAAAGTCCCTACCAGGCATGATGTGCAAGGCTGCTGGGAAACCTGCAAGAAGAGCCTGCTATCAGAACACTTTGCAAACAGAAAGTCCTGGCTCTCCTGGGGCCATGCACTACCTTATGGACATCCATGCCCTAGCTGTGCTGCCTTGGGCCAGTCACTTCACCTCTCTGAATCTTAGTGTCTGCCTCCATAAAACGGGATTTAAAACAATACCCATCTCACAAAGCTGCTGTGAGGAACAGATGAGGCAACACATAGAAAGGGCTGAGCACAGAACCTGGCGCTTGCCAAGCCTTGAATAAAAGCTGCTGTTGGTATTACTTAAGTTGTACTGGACAGCCCGTACTGTACAAGTTAATGAGGCAACATTCATGTTTCTGAAAGAAAAGCTCAGTTGTCGCCAGTGCTTGGGACTGAAGAAAAAAAAAATTTTTTTAACTGTCCATTCTGACTCAAAAAAGGATGCTTAAGGCAAATGGGACCTGGCTGCTGGAGGGCTCGGCAGTCTCCACTGAGCTGCATGCATGGAAGAGGGCATCTCTGTTGGTGCTCTTCTACAGAAACAGCTCCAAACTGCTAGCATTCTTCTCACTCTAAAAATGGGGAAAATAAGAACCAAGAGGCCAAGTCTGGGGTTCATGGGAGACACAGTGAGCCTGGCAGCCTGATTTCCTTCTGGGGCCAACACTGGACCTCTCAAGGACTCATCCTGGACAGGGAGCAAAGACCTAAGTTACAGAGGAGAGAGCAAGGCTGGGCCACCAGAAGAATGACCTCGGTAGAAAACAGAGTAATCTGCTTTGCTGGAGGTGGATCGTGGCATCGTATGAAGCCTCAGCTGGAAGGCTCAAGAGGAGCTGTCGCAAAACTTTCTTCCAACAGAGGAGCCCTTGAGGAGGTGAAATCTCAGAAGCAGACACGTAAAAAAGCAATACTGCCCTGTCCTAAAAGTGGGGCAGAGGGCTCAGAGCCTGGCACCTGCACACGCCCCCGACCCCAACCCCAGCCATCCAGGCCCCTCCCACCCACCCCATCTTGTCATTTCACTGCTGAGGTTCAGACAAGGGAAGGGGTGTGCTCAGGTCACCCACTGAGGGGCAGACTGGGACTTGAACCCAGGTCTTGACTCCCCAGACACTGCCTGCTCCCCAGAAGCCTCTGCTCTGCTCTTCTCCTCTGGAGGTGTAAGGAGGAGCAGAGAGTTCACTCTGGACCAAGGAAAGGTCAACACATCCCCCTGCTCCTCACCCAGGGGGCCCCACCCGCTATGGCCCTTTCAGGACCTACAGCCAATCCCAACATAGCACCCATGGGAGGAAAGCATTGCTGTAAAGTCTCTTTCACTCCTCCTCCTAACATCAAAAAAAAAGTCTTGGTTTGGTGCTAATACATTTCTAACTCTCACTAATCTCACATAAGAGAGGACAGGCGGTCAGTAGGCAGCAGTACTTCAGTAGAATTTAATCCCCTGTTTTGTTTTCACTGGATCTATTGTTATGGTTGCCCTCTATTTATGGCATGTGATACTGATTTCCCCATTTACACAAGTGATGTTGTTCCCTTTGCATATAACCTTGAGTAAAATAGTGAGTAGACGGAAACTGTCTTTTAGAGAATGCTTAACGGTCTTAATTTGTAGGTGTCTCTTTTACAGTGAAACATGTGTAAAATTTCATGGCTTGCAAAATGCTTTTACATATAGTTAGTTAAGTTAGGTAAACATTTTTTGAATTAAATACATGCCTTCCACCATCTATACAGAGCTCAGTTAAAGTATGCCTTGTGTATGATTTAAGCTCTAATTCTTGTTTTATGAGTTTTGGAGGAGCTTTGATACTGACATACACATTTTTGAGAGTTAAAAATCATGTCTGGATTAAGAGGTAGGTAAACAACTCCGCACAGCTCCCATCTCTCAGTAGTTATGTTCCTGAGCCCCACATATCCAGATGCAAAATTCCTCTATATTCAGTACTTCAAATAATTTTAAATGGCTACCTGCTGCGAAGAAGACAATAGAACCAAATAGAGCCAAGGGAGGGGGACGGACAGCATAAAAGAGTACAAAGAGCAAAGTCACAGTGGGGACAGCAGAGGTTGATGGTGGTGAGGCCTCCCCTGCCCCCGCTGGCACCCCAGCCATGGTGAGGCCTCCCCTGCCCCCGCTGGCACCCCAGCCATACCTTCACGTCCTCCACCTTCATGCGTGTGCCCTCCTTGCCCACGAAGATGTCATCGATGTCCACCAGGATATAGCGGTCCAGAGGCAGTGAGAGGCGCTTGCCCGTGAGGAAGGCCACGGCATCGACGAAGACGAGTTTGTGCAGCCAGAAGTTGAGGTTGTTGCCAAAGAGGACACGCTGGATGCCGTCGTGCAGGCCCAGGTCCTGGACCACCGTGGCGTGCAGCGCAGCGTGCAGCCCGGCGTCCGCGCCCAGGTGCGGGATGGACTCAGACGAGCGCGTCTTGGCCAGCAGCACCGGCTCGTAAGTGGAGTGGTTCGACTGGAACACGGTCCAGTCCTCGCCGGGCAGCACGCCCTTCTCCACCTCACTGGGCCGGGTCACATAGAGCAGCGGGGACTTGGGGTTGATGCTGCAGTCCTTCAGGCCCAGGTTCGAGTGCAGGAACAGGGGGAAACCTTTGAGCTGTGCGCTCAGCAGGCTGTTCTCATTGGCCTGCAGCAGGGAGGGGAAAGGAGGGGAGGGGAAAGACAGCCATCAGATCCACAGCCCCCCGGGACCATGGAATCTCAGGTGTAATACTGAGATGGGCAGAGAACAGTAATGTCAGCAGTACCCGCTCTCATTCCTGGAGGCCTCATCACACTCCTGAGCCTCTGTGAACATAGCACACCCCACTCTGCCCATCTCAGTACCACACCAGCTCACACACGGGACGGCTTCCCAAAGCCAGGAACCAGGCTCGCATACTTCACGTGAAGAGGCCCTGTAATCCTCCCAGCAGCCCCACGATGGAGGCATCTCCGTTATACAGACAAGGAGACCAGTCCCAGAAAGGCTAGGTAACCTGTCCAAAATCACACATGGGAAAGCTAGCAGTGGAGCGCACAGATTCTGCCACCAGTCTGCCTGACCTTGAGGAAGTTACGTAACCTCCCCACGCCTCAGTTTCTTCTGCTATAAAACATGGCCAAGAATGGCAGCAAGTCCCTCAGGGCTGGTGGAGGAGAGTGAGCATTAATCCTGGCAAAGTGATCAGAACAGGACTGGCAGCATCACCATCGCGCCTTCAGTCTTCACATCAGCCTCTGTCATCCCGCTTCACAGGCAAGGACACCGAGGCTCCGAGCGCGGTGCCATCCTGGGTCACACAGTGGTCAGGATGAGCCGCACTGCACAGCCACATGGCTGACCCCAGAGCCCACCCACCTGACCACCAGGCTTCCTGCCTGGGCTTTCCAAGCTGGCTTTTGCCACACCATCTTTTCTTCAGGAGAAAGCCTGGGCGAATGCCCATGGAGAAGAGATCAGAGAGCAGGAGACTGCTGGGGGAGCAGGAAACTGCTGGGGGTGCAGGAGTAGACACTCCGCCACAGAGTGCTCCCAACCCCTAGACGCCCCAGCACTCCCGAGGCCATGCCCCACAGGAGTCCAGCTCCCGGTGCCTCTGTCTCCTCCCAGGATCCACCGCTGCCAGCTCTCTGGGGACCTTCAGACAGTACCCAAAGCACCCTCTCCTTCCTCTTCCCTGGACTCACAGCCCCTGCCCCTTGTCCTTCACCCTCCCAGTCACCTTCCTCTGGTTGTAGTACAATCTGTCTTTGTCCCTGTGCCACCTCCTTTGAGTCTTCTTGGCCTGGCAAACTCCTGCTCATCCTTCAAAACCCAAAGCATCTCCTCTCTTCTCATCCCTGGGACCACATTAAAGCCTCAGCTGCAGCACTTCTCACCTCGGCTGCGGCACTATCTGTTCAGAGTCTCCCTGCCAGTCCACGCCCTCTCAAGGGCAGGGACGATGTCATTTCTACCTTGGATTCCTGGTGCCAGCACAGGCTTGACACCCAGTGGGAGAAAAGGCATATTTGATGAGTAACTGAATTTTTAAAAAGAAAGAACAGACAGATCCCGAATACCTGGCACATGACAGCTATTCATTACGTTTCATTTGTTTATCCCACAATTATTCACTATTCCAGGCACTGTGTTAAGTAACAGGCATGTGGTGAGAAAAACAGACACTGCTCCTGCCCTTATGAACTATAAAGGCAAGCAGAGAAGAGAGAGAGAAATCAAAATAGCAGAAATGTACATAAAACTTCAATGTGGCACAACTACACAGAAGAGGCTCAGAGCTCTAGAAGAGTAGGTAACTGAGCATAGTCAGCTAGCTCAAGAGAGGCTTCGCTAGGAAACAGACTTCTGAACTAAGATTTAAAGAATGAGTAAGTGTCAACTAGGGCAGAAGTGGGAGCCAAGTTCAAAGAACAGCAAGTGCAAAGGTCCTGAGATGGGACAGAGTGTGGCACAGTCAAGGAACATGGAAAGGCCAGCAGAGTGATCAACAGGGAGAAGAGGCAGAAAGGTCAGCTGGGGCCAGACCTGCAGGACCCTGGAGGCTGGAAGTGGCACTGGGAAGCCAACAGACTCCATCAAAGGGATCTGAACAGAGGGATGACAGGTTCCTATTTGCATTTTAAAGGTCCATCTGGCCACTGTGTGGGGTGGGACAAAGCAAGAGTGGACAAAGGGCGCCAAATGAGGTTGGAGAGGGAGGCAGGGTGGTGCGCTGGGCCGCCCTGGAGAGCTGGCCTGTGAGCGCCGTGCAAGGACACTTGCTGAGGGCCAAGCCTTGTGCCAGGGCACCTTTCAGTAATAACCTCCACGCAAAACTGCTTTTCTGTAATTCCCGTGAAGGCTCTGGAGGGCCCTGGCCTCACAAGCTGAGGTAAGGGGCCTGTGTTCCACTCTCCACACACCAGGAACACCTGCCAACTCCCCACCCTTGTGATGAGAGTCCCAAATTGAGAGGCCCTTCCCCCAGCCCCAGGGTCCCCAGGACCATTAAGCCAGCACCGGGGACAAAGGCAGTGGGGGCCAGTGACATCTCAGACCCTGTCTATCACCTGCTGTGGCCGGGGAGGCCACAGTGGACCACAGGCACTGGGGGATCCCATTTCAAAGCCCCGATCCTGAACTGACTGCCAGGCGCTGGCAGCTCAGGCAGCTGGCCAGCTAGGACACGGCGAGGAAGGGAGAGAGCCAAGTCACTGGCTGTCCACCCCAGCCTGCAGTGAAAGCAACCATCTGGGAAGGGAAGGGAAAGTAAGCATAAGCATGGCAGAGACTGAACTCCCACTGTGGGCCTCGCCCCAAGGGAGGGGAATCCCTCCTGTTCTTCAGCACTGGGGACCCACACAGCAGACACCAAGTCTTCCAGTGGGGTCACCAGGCAGAGGAAGGAATAGCCCTGACCCAGGAATGGGAAGGCCTAGTACATGACACCCCACTCCAGTACTCTTGCCTGGAAAATCCCATGGACAGAGGAGCCTGGTGGGCTGCAGTCCATGGGGTCGCTAAGAGTTGCTTTTCTCTTTCATGTATTGGAGAAGGAAATGGCAATACTCCAGTATTCTTGCCTGGAGAATCCCAGGGACAGGGGAGCCTGGTAGGCTGCCGTCTAGGGGGTCGCAGAGTCGGGCATGACTGAAGCAACTTAGCAGCAGCAGCAGCAGCAGTACAGACTGAGAGTAACTGGTTGCATGACCTTGGGAACCTCAGGGCCCTGCTTCCCAAGGCACTACTTCTTAGGGCCTCAGGTCTCACAGCTATCGGTTAGTTTGCTCCTACAAGTGGGTTAGAAGAACTGAGCATGCTGGCTCAATCTTGGCTCAGACTTACGAGCTGTGTCAGTCTAGACAGCCATGTTACTTTTGGAGCCTCAATTCCTCACCTAAAAACAAAGTACTCACTTCACAGGACCTATGAAGTGATAGGTGATATATCTGATAAAGTGATATATTTGATAAAGCACTAGAACATTTAGGTATGACCTAAATCAAAGCCCTTCTGGTTATTCAGTGGAGCTGATGAATAGATTCAAGGGATTAGATCTGGTAGACAGAATGCCTCAAGAACTATGGACGGAGGTCTGTAACATTGTACAGGAGGTAGTGACCAAAACCATACCTAAGAAAAAGAAATTCAAGAAGGCAAAGTGGTTGTCTGAGGAGGCCTTACAAATAGCTGAGAAAAGAAGAGAAGAGAAAGGCAAAGGAGAAAGGAAAAGATATACTCAACTGAATGCAAAGTTTCAAAGAATAGCAAGGAGAGATAAGAAAGCCTTCGTAAATGAACAATGCAAAGAAATAAAGGAATACAACAAAAAGACTAGAGATCTCAAGAAAATTGGAGATGCCAAGGGAACATTTCATGGAAAGATGGGCACAATAAAGGACAAAAACAGCAAGGACCTAACAGAAGCAGAAGAGAAGAAGAAGAGGTGGCAAGATTACGCAGAGGAACTGTGCAAAAAAGGTCTTAATGACCCAAATAACCACGATGGTGTGATCACCTACCTAGAGCCAGATATCCTGGAATGTGAAGTCAGGTGGGTCTTAGGAAATCTCACTATGAACAAAGATAGTGGAGGTGATGGAATTCCAGCTGAGCTATCTCAAATCCTAAAAGATGATACTGTTAAAGTGCTGCACTCAATATGTCAGCAAATTTGGAAGACTCAGCAGTGGCCACAGGACTGGAAAAGGTCAGTTTTCATTCCAATCCCAAAGAAGGGCAATGCCAAAGAATGTTCAAATTACCACACAACTGCACATTTCACATGCTAGCAAGATTATGCTCAAAATTCTTCAAGCTAGACTTCAGCAGTATGTGAACCAAGAATTTTCAGGTGTTCAAGCTGGATCCAAAAAAGACAGAGGAACCAGAGATCAAACTGCCAACATCCGTTGGATCTTAGAAAAAGCAAGGGAATTTAAAAAAAAAAAAAAAAAAAAAGCTACTTCTGCTTTATTGACTATGCTAAAGCCTTTGACTGTGTGGATCACAAACTGTGGAAAATTCTTAAAATGATGGGAATACCAGACCACCTTTAATCAATAGAACCGAACATGGAACAATGGACTGGCTCAAAACTGGGAAAGGAGTACATCAAGGTTGTATACTGTCACAGTACATCCTGTGAAAAGTTGGCCTAGATGACTCACAAGCTGGAATCAAGATTGCCAGGAGAAATATCAACAACCTCAGATATGCAGATGGTACCAGTTTAATGGCAGAAAGCGAAGAGGAAGTAAAGAGCCTCTTGATGAAAGTAAAAGAGAAGAGTGAAAAAGCTGGCTTAAAACTCAGCATTCGAAAAACTAAGATCACGGCATCCATCCCATCACTTACATGGCAAAAAGATAGGGAAAAAGTAGAAACAGTGACAGACTTTATTTTCTTGGACTCCAGAATCACTGGGGATGGGGACAGCAGCCACGAACTTAAAAGACGCTTGCTCTGTGGAAATAAGGCTATGATAAATCTAGACATGGTATTCAAAAGCACAGACATTACTTTGCCAACAAAAGTCTGTCTAGTCAAAGCTATGGTTTTTCCAGTAGTCATGTATGGATGTGAGTTTTGGATCATAAAGAGAGCTGAGCGCTGAAGAATTCATGCTTTTGAACTGTGGTGCTGGAGAAGACTCTTGAGAGTCCCTTGGACAGCAAGAAAATCAAACCACTCAATGTTAAAGGTATCAACCCTGAATATTCATTGGAAGGACTGACGCTTAGGTTGAAGCTCCAACACTTTGGCCACCTGATGGGAGGAGGTGACTCTTTGGAAAAGATGCTGGGAAAGATTGAAGGCAGGAGGAGAAGAGGGTGACAGAGGATGAGATGATTGAATGATGTCATCGATTCAATGGACATGAGTTTGAGCAATCTCTGGGAGATGGTGAATGACAGGGAAGCCTGGCGTGCTGTGTGCTGCAGTCCATAGGGTCACAAAGAGTTGGACATGACTGAGCAACTGAACAACAAGGCCTGCAAGGCAATGAGCTGAGGGTGCACAGAGTAAGCGTACAAACAGGGCTTCCCAGGTGGCACTAGTGGTAAAGACTCCAGTTGCCACTGTAGGAGACAAAAGAGACAGGGGTTTGATCCCTGGGTCTGGAAGGTCCCCTGGAGGAGCACGTGGCAACCCACTCCAGTATTCTTACCTGGAGAATCCCCATGGACAGAGGAGCCTGGCAGGCTACAGTCCATGGGGTCGCAAAGAGTCAGACACGATTGAGGTAACTTAACACACACACACACAAGTGTGCACAGAAAGCATTAGGGGCCCTTGTCAGGCCTCTGCCAGGATGTGCTCAACCCGGGGGAACCTGGAGCTGCCAGGCTGAGCCAGGAAACAGGGCTACGGACGAAGACCGACTCCGCCCTCAGGGACTTCAGGGGCACATGTTGGCTGAGCCACAAGACAGACAGCCACCCCCAGTCGTGTGTGCAAGGCCAGCCAGCTGCCACTTCCTGGTGGCTCTGGGTACCAAGCACTGTGCTAGTGCTTCCTGTCCACTGTCCTGTCTTCAATGTGGCGCAACAAAGGCGGGTGCTGTGATTGGCCCCGTTTCACAGACTGGCTGAATATCCTGCCCAAGGTCACTCTGTCTGTAAGTGACAGAAAGAACTGACCCACAGTCTGGACTCTCCAGCCCCTGCTCTCCCACTGACCACGGAGTCCAGTGCTGTGGGCATTAGAAAGTGAGCACTTCCAGACCCCTGGAGTCCCAACCCCCAACCTGCATGTTTCTTGCAGAAGAGCAGAAACATGCAGCTTGACCACCAGATGGCTCCAGTCGGAATGGAAAGTCACCGGCCCCTGATGAAAACCAAGGAGGGGTCTTGTCTTACACAGAAGGGTGGAAAGAGCATGGAGCACTGGAGCGACCACAGGCCCCACAGGAGACTCGGCATACCACTGCCCCTCCCTGGGCCAAATGTTCACCTTCTGTATAGCAAGGAACCAGGGCCTAAGAGGATCCCAGCTCTGTTGTACCCACTGCGCCCAGAGTCCACAGACTGGTCCCCAGAAACCAGGGGAGCTCTGGGCACTGGGCGTGGGCTCTGGTGCAAATGCTACTAAATACGTGGTTTTCAATGCTCCTGGACCCATCCCAGTGTTGGGAATAAAGTCTGTAGAACCAGATCACCTAGGTTCAAATCCTACACCTATGCTCATTAGAGGTGTTGAGTGCGGGGACATTGCTTTGCCCCTCCGTGCCTCAGTTTTCTTCTCTCTCAAATCAGGATGACCTCCGCCTGGTTTGGAGGATGGTTTATGAGTGCCAAATGCGTTAGCTCACATAAAGTGCATAGCATGTGTGGGGCTGTGCATGAGCACTCAATAACTGTCAGCCACGCCGACGTTTCTCAGGCGTGGGGCTCTGCATCAAGCATAATGAAGTTCGTGGCAGGAACGGAACACAGTCCAGGAGCAAAGGGAAAGCAGACAATGAAGCCGTCTGACGCTACGCCACTGCCCAGCCATAAACCAGGCCAGCGTTCCCCAGATGCTGAGATGTGAAATAAAGGGTTTTGTCATCAAGCCAGCTGGGGAACAAAGCTCACCAGGTTGGTCCACTGCAGGACTCCTAAGGGCCTTCAATTTCTTGGCCCACAAAACCTTTTCTAGTGGCAGAGCATCCTGCTCCATTAGTGCGTGAAAGAACACACCGTAAGACACCCTCATCTAGACCACAGTCCTCCCAGCACAGGGCACAGGGCCAGGGCGCGGCTGTGCCACCAACGCCTGGGCACGAACGAGTAGCCACCGGCGCACACGGCTACTTCTGACCCATCTCCTGCTCCTCTCTCCACTCACGCCACACAAGGGCTTGTGTGTTTACTATCTCCTCTGCCTGGAAGGCCCTTTGCACAGAGCCATGGGCTCCTCTCATGCCCTTCCAGTCACCTAATCAAAGAAAACGTCTCTGGCCAGTCTATCAAAACCAGCATCACTGCCCATACCCATCATCCACGTGCCCTTTCCTGCTTATTTTTTTTTTTTTGTACTTATCACCACCTGCCACCTGGTATGTTCATTTGCTCACTGTCTAGTCACCCACCCCAGCCATTGCACAGAAATGTCAGCAGCACAATCGCAGGGACTTGGCACACTTCAATCACCACTGTGTCCCCAGTGTCCACCGAAGAACTTAAACATGGTAGGCACTTCGTAAATATTTGCTGAATGAAGGAACAAACACCCTCAAGCACCCAGCTAGTCCCAGTCACCCACCTTGCAGTTCAGAGTTCTCTGGCCATAGCCTCTGGGTCTCCTATCCGGCTGTCCCCAACCTCCTCCCCAAGGACAGCTTCTCCATGACAATTTCAGAAAGGACCGTGGTCCCAGCAGTCGCTCCAGGTACCCCACCAAGCCCAGAGCAGCTCACTTGTCCTCTGGGATTTCTTTCCCCTCCTTCTTCCAACGCAAAATGGCTCTGGTCCAAGGGGTGCATGAACTCCATATACCCCTCCACAGCCAAGAGGAAAGGGTATAGGACCCAGAGCCCCAACTATCTAAATCTGGGCTCAGAGCCTGGCTCTTTCACTTACAGGCAGCACAGCTTCCTGTAACCTAACTTTACCCTCCTGAGCTTTGGTTTGCCCATCTGCAAAACAGGGACATACCCCCGCCCTTGGGAGAACTGCCGTGACAGGTTTTGAATGACCCAGCAGAGCACATGCTCTTCTCCCTTGCACCCCATCCCTAGGGCCACTCTTAAGAGTGGGCCAGCAGCGTGCAAGGCCTGTGCAACGCAGGCAATGCTCCTAATAAAGCTAATACTTAAAAGGCACCTACCAGGCACGAGGCACCATGTGCCCCAAGCACCTTATCTACACTCACCCGCTCACCCTTCACGACCAGCAAGCTGGGAGGAGGCGCTGTCATTACCCCCATTGTACAGATGGGAAAGTCAGGAACTCAGCCAGCGAGTGTGGGATGAGAATCGAGCTCAGCTGGAGCTCCTCACTGCTCAGACCTGCCCCCGCGTACCTTGAAGAAGCCAATGATGCCCACGCCGTAGGCCACGCAGTACTTGTCCAGCAGCTCCCGGTTCCAGGCATCCAGGTTGACGTACTTGAGGATGTTCTCATAGATGATGAGGGCGAAGCGGCCACGGCCCTTGTCAGTGAGTGTGGGCATGTCGCCCTTGCCCGGTGCAATCTCCGTGCGGTACTTGAAGCGGCTGGACTCCAGGATGGCCACCACCTCCTGGCCCAGCTGCGAGTAGAGGCTCTCCACAAACACCAGCACCAAAGGGTCCGTGCGGGAAGGGGTGGCCGCCTGGATGGGCTTGAGCGGCAGCAGGCGGCTGGGCGCCACGGGAGGAGGGTCCCCACAGTCAGGCTCGGGGGCGTCCGCCGAGGGCTCCAGGCCCCGCTTCCAGCCATAAAGGTAGTAGGCCGAGACAAAAACGCTGAACAGGCAGAAGGCGAACAGCAGGAAAAGGACGGCCTGCGGGGACACGTGCCGACACAACCTGCGGAGGCGCGCCAGGGCGGGCATCCTGGCCCCCAGACCGTGGCCACCAGGGCCCCGGCCTGCCCCAAGGCCCCACGCAGGAGGAGATGCCCGAGTTGTCCACCGGCCAAGAGATTCACAGAGACTCAGTGAGTGAGGCCCGCAGTGGGCAGGGGAGAGGAGGATCCGGGCCCTGGCCCTTCCTCCCAGCCAGGGGCGCAGTCCACGGCTGGTTGCGCTCCTTCCTTCCTCCGCACCCCTTTATGTCACCATGGCAAACCCCCACGTGGTCCTGTGCACAGCAGAAGTGCCCCAGGGCGTCAGGGCCTCCTGGGGGGGCTGGGCAGCGGGCAGAAGGATGCTGGGCAGGCCTGGGGGGGCCACATGCCGCTCGCTCAGTGGGGCCCCCGGGGCCAAGGCTGTGGAGAGAGAAGGAGAGTCAGAAGGTAGAAAGTCGGAGTGTGGGCCCTGGGGGTCTCCACCGACTGTGGACCAACAGGACCTGATCTAGGCCGGCCCGAGTTCGACTACTGCCGCTCGACCTGGGTGCATGCTTTGGGGCAAGCTTCTCCATCTCTCTGAGCCTCAGTCTCTCCATGTGTTAACAACAGTCCCTGCCTCACCAGAGGCTGGGAGGTTTCATCCCATAATGTATACATCACGCTGAGCAGTTACCTGCATATGGTGTCTTCAGTGATAGATGCTGTTTATCATGATTACCAGAGCCCAAGACTGCACCAAGAAGACTCCAGAAGCAGGAAGAATAAAGCGGGACAATAAACGTTCGCAAGGCCTGGCAGCTAGAGGTAGAATTCTAAATCACGACCCAACACCGCGTTCCCCCACTCCCTTACCCGCGTGCTTCCCACCCCTTTCTCTCTCGGAATGCGCCCAGCAGCGCCATCTGACAGATTAAAGCCTAAGGCTCAGACCAGGATTCAGACTTAGGCTGTGAGGCATCAGCGGCTTGGCTGTGCGAGAAGGCCTCTCAAGCATCAGCGATCTCACGTGTGACATCGCCAGGCCTGCTGCACCAGGCTGGGGCCGAGGGGTAACCGAGGAAACCTACTGGAGGAGCACAGAGTAAGCCACACGTAAGAGATGGCAGCTGCCGCTATCTGCCCCAAATACAACAGGCATCTCTCATCCTCAGGGCACAAGCCCGCAGCAGCACACACCAGCCCAGCACAGCAGGCGACCAAACCCCCTGCCTTGAGGATCCCAAGCTCGCCCAACATCCTCACCCCGACCACGGCCCTCCAGTCTCCCTTAAACGTGAGTGGAGGCAGCTGCTGAAAGCTGGCAGGAGAGCTCCCATGCAGGATGGGAGATGGGGATAAGGACAGGAGTGAGGGACTGGGCTGGCGCAGCCAGGAGGGGAATGTGAGTCTCAGACCCAGAGGCAGGGATGAAGATCCTCAAAAACGTTCCCAGCCCCCAGACTATATGGTCTGCTCAGCGTGGATACAGTCTACCAGAGACCCTAAAGCTGTACTTCTAGGAACTCATCCTAGAGGTAGTAATTGCAGAAGTGTGCAAAGATTTCCCCAGAAGAAAACGAATCCCCGCGCTGCATAATAGCCCAGAGTGTTGTTTATAATAGCAAATGCCCAACAATAGGGGACTGTCTTTAGCAATTATAATGCAAGCATGTGATGGAATCCCAGGCAGCCATTTATAGTATGTTGAAGAAGGACATTTACTGACACAGAAATAGAATTACCATATATATTGTTAAAGTAGAAAACATTTTTATAAGACCATACTGTCTTATTTTTGTGAAAAATTTTACGCGTAAGCCAGAAACTGGTACTAAATCCAAAAATCAAAACAAAAAACAGTAACAATTATCTCTGACTTTTCTTTTCCTTTGTTTCCTAGATTTCCTATAATAATCATTTGTTATTTTGTGAATACGTGAAAACAAATATTTTTAAGAGATGTGCTCAGCAAAGAGGCAGGGGTATGAAACGAGGACGTGTCTCAGACGCCGGGTCTGCTCACAGTTCTGCCATAATGCGCTGTGTGGCCTCGGCACACTCTGCCCCTTTCTGGGCCTCTTGTTGGTCAGCGAGGGGCCTGGGCCAGATATTCCACCTCTGATATTCTACAGTTCAGTCTTTTACGATGTACCAGCATCACAGGGAACCCAAGGTGGCCAAGAAAACAGGTGAGTGTGACAGCAGGGAGGGTATCTGAGGGAACTGAGGGGCACTTAATCCCCCTGGAGGAGGAAGGGGGAGGATCAAGGAAGGCTTCCTGAAGGAAGTGGTACCTGAACTGGCCAGAAAGCCAAGCAAGGGTTGACCCAGGGTAGGAAGAGGGAGGGACACACAGCGAAGCTCAGACATAAGGGAACAGGCAGAGCTTTCCAGGGAGTCCCTGCAATTCCAGCTGAGGGCAGGGCAAGGCGGGACAGGCTTCCTGGGTGGGGCCAAGAGAGCTGGGGCGACTGGTCCAGCTTATTCCCAGGGTGCACCCATGTCCTGATCCCCTTTGATAAGGGCAGCCCTCTGCCCTGCAGCCACAGCAAGCCCCACCCCTTGGCCCAGGGCCAGGACAGGAGCACAGTGGGTGGGGAGGCACCTGCCTACTCAGGCCATCTAACCCCACCTCCCCTGCTGGCCTGGGTGCTCTGGTCACCGGCCTTCAGCCTGTTGCATTAACAGCCTTTCAACATGTGTGCTAATGACACAACCAGCGGTCTCAGGCGTCTTGGGGTCACCGACCCCTGTGGGAATCAGACATTTCCCTATTAAAAAAAAATGCACGTATGCTGGGAAATGTTGCAACAACTTCATAGTCCAAACCCAGGGCCTCCAACTCCCTAAAGCCCTAGGTCAATAGAGCTTAACGAGCAGACTAGAGCTAGGCAGCTTCGTTTAAACCCAAGCCCTACCACCCAGTAACTGTGTCATCTGGGGCAAGTTCTTCAAGTGCCCCCAGTTTCCTAATCTGTAAAACTGGAAAACTTGACATACTTTCCGAAGTTGTGAAAATTAAATGAGTGGATACATAGGAAGTGTCAAGCCTGGCACACAACCCTGAGGAAGGCCCAGCTGCTGTTTTCATGTATTCCTATTTAACGTACTCATAACGTGGGTAACACCTGAGCCCACAAAGCACCGTGAAGCTCCGGGCACTCTCTAAGTCTCTAACGGCCCTTGGAATCCCAAATCCCCACTTTCAGGAGCCATGCCTTGCTGGGGAACTGGATGGATGAACAGAGGCCATATAGAAGCCATAAGGCTAGACAGAAGGCCATGCAAAGCTCAAGCCCAAGAGAGGGTAAAGGGGGAAAGCGGGTGACCGACTGGCCCCTGGCCCCAGAGAAGGCCGAGTATCCTGGCAAATCGCTGACCACCATCGAGCTGGCCACGGGGGCCTCCAGTGCAGCCCCCACCGCAACCCCTCAAGGGCCTGGCACCAGCCATTCAAGGCCCTCCATATCTGCCTGAATTCCTGCACTCCTGTGGCTCAAGGGATGCCAACCAAAGCTTTCAAACCTCTGTGGAGCCACGCAGGCCTCAGGGACATCTAGGGGCTGAGGCCTCAACACTTCCCTCCTGCCCTGGGCCTGCCTGGGCCTTGCCGACATCACCAGCCATTTTCCTAAACTCCAGCCTCACCCAACCAGTCACCAGTCTTGGTCATGCATCTAGGCCTTTGTTAATGAAGTTCCCATTGCTTGGAATGTCTTCCCCTACCCCTTGGGACACTTACTCATCCTTCAAGACCCCAGTTCCAACATCATCATGTCTCTGAAGTCATCTCCACCCACCAACCCCTTTCATGCCCTCACGTCCCATTCCTCGGGCTCCCGCCCCATCCCTACTCTATAGCATAGAAACTGAGAACCAGGACCCTCCAGCCAAAACAGGATGCAAAATTCTTTGACAGCATTTTTCTTTGAGACTAGCTATCAGCATCTTAAAATCAGGAGATTTCATATAAAAGTCAGAACTTCCAACTTCTTGGAGAAGGAAATGGCAACCCACTCCACTACTCTTGCCTGGAGAATCCCCTGGACAGAGGAGCCTGATGGGCTACAGTCCATGGGGTGGCAGAGTTGGACACGACTGAGCTACTGACACACACACAAAATTGAGGAGATACTTGATGGCAAAAGGGTACACTTCATCCACTCTCCCATCTCCTGCAGGAAGCAGGATGGGGCAGGCAGCAGCTGGGAGGCAGGATGGCTCGCCACCCCACCCCTCATCCCTTCTGGAAGTCTTGGGGCCTCAGCGCCTGCAACAGCTGGCCTTAGGCAAATAGAAGACTAAGTTGTTTACTGGCAAAAAAAAGAAAAAAAAAAAGAACTTCCAACTTCTTGAAAAAGAACACATTTGAGGGACTTCCCTGGCAGTTCAGTGATTAAGACTCTGCACAGTTTCAATCCCTGGTTGATGCGCTAAGATCCCACATGCTGCATGGTGTGGCAAAATAAAAAAGAAAAAGTCCATTAAAAAAAAAAAACACGTTTTAGTGACACTAGGCCTGTGGAAATGGCAGCCCACCCCAGTACTCTTGCCTGGGAAATCCCACGGACAGAGGAGCCTGACAGGCTACAGTCCATGGAGTCGCAAAGAGTTGGACACGACTGAATGGCTGAACTCAGCATGGGGCATGCACACCCACTGGCTACCTTTGTAGCTTATACTTCAAGCTCCGGCCTCAGGTGGGTGAACACAGTCCCATAGCTGACCTCCCTCCCTCATTTAGCTCCCTGATGGCTCAACAAGTAAAGAATCTACCTACAATGCAGGAGTCACAGGAGATGCAAGCTCAATCCCTGGGTCAGGAAGATCCCCAGAGAAGCAAATGGTAATCCACTCAGTATTCTTGCCTGAAAATTCTATGGACAGAGAAGCCTGGTGGGCTACAGTCCACTGGGTCACAAAAAGAGCTTCTCTGGTGGCTCAGTGGTAAAGAATCCACCTGCCAATGGAGGAGACACAGGTTCGATCCCTGATCTGGGAATATCCCACAGTCAGGGCAACTAAGCCTGTGTGCCACAATTATTGAGCCTGTGCTCTAGAGCCAGGGAGCCATAACAATTGAGCCGACATGCCTCAATTACTGAAGCCTGCAAGCCCTAAAGCCCATGCTCCGCAACAACATAAGCCACTACAATGAGAAGCCCTCATACCACAACTAGACAGTGGCCCCTTAAAACCACAACTAGAGAAAAACACACACAGCAAGGAAGATCCGGCACAGCCAAAAATAAAATAATAAATAAAAAGTAAAAAGCAACAAAGGGTTGCAAAGAGTGGAACACAACTGAGCAATTAAGCACTTAAGTGCACACACTCACACACACATACCAACCCCTGGGCACACCCGAGCATGCAGTCCAGGAGAAGCAGACTTGGAGTGTTTCTACACATGGCTCTGTACCCTGGAGCCTGCAGATGGCAGCAGGACCGGAACTTATGACCTGTGCCCGGCAGTGTGCTAAGCACTTTTACATACTTTATCTCAATTAATCCTTACAACTAATACTGTCATTCACATTTATAGTTGCAGAAAATAAGGCTCAGAGATGTTAAGCCACTTAAACCACACAGCTAGTCAGTGGCAGAAATGAAATCTGAACCCAAACCCCATGAAATGGTGATGGCTCCAGAGCCTACAGGGGAATCTTGGCAGGGATAGGGGAGAGCATGAGGGGACTTCAGCTACCAAGCCCTCAACCAAGCCTCCAACTGTGCTCTTTCAGCCCTAGGCCCAGCTTTCCCTGCCAAGGTGCTGGGGATAATGAATGAGATGCTCTGGTTGTCATGGAGATGCCATGGCAACGCTGCACTTTCGGGAAATACCACGGTAACTGTGGCCACTGCTCTGTTGAAAGTCACTCATGACCCCACCCCCCACTCCAAAATGCTCAGGTGCCCCCAGAATCCTCTCTAGGACGCAAAGAGAAAAGAGGCAGAAGCTACAAGGAACTTCTCAGAAACCAAGTTGTCTACAGAGGAGGACTGGGGAGGAGGTTGAGCTCTGCCCTGGATGGACAGGTGGGCTCTGAAGTGAGACCAAGAGCCCCCTGAGCCTTTGACGGTGAAGTGCACCTAACAACCCAGCTCCCGTGCACTTGCTGCCTCCATGTGCAGCAGCCTCCCATGAAGAGCTGCATGCATCATGCTGTGTCATCCCAAACATCTGCGGGGCAGTGATGCAGTAGCTGCTAGCATCCTTGTTAAAGGTCTTTGTGCAAATCTCTCCACCTCTCTGAGTCTCAGTTTCCCCAGAGTAAAATGGGGTTTATACTACTTATCTATCTTGCAGGGCTATTGCCAAGACTAAGAGAGATGATCTGTGTAAAACTGCTCAGTGCCTGGCACATGCTGATTACAGGCTAACAAGATGATTATTCACTTAATGGATTTGGAAACTGAGACTCAAGAAGGAACTTCCAGAAACAGGAAGAGAGGTCAGGTTTGGGCGCACACTGGAAGTCGGGAACAAGCAGATGATCCATGCTCTGCTTCCTCATTTGGTTCCTACCGAGCCCCGACAGGTACCAAGCAGGGCACTGGGCACTGAAGGTGCAGGCCTTTGGGCTCCACGGTCCTAGGTCTCTGGCGTGCTGCTGCTGCTGCGGGCTGAATGGAGGCCAGGACCCAGAGCCCCGCACGCTCACCCAGCCCAGATTTTATTTCCTGCCTGGGTCACTCCTGACCATGCCCCCTACTTCCTCCACACTCACAGGCACATGAATGGACAAGCAAACTTACATGGTGCTGAGATGTTCAAATGGGTCAACACAGGCCTCGGGGCCACAGGCACAAGGATGGGGTGGGGAGTTGAGAAGAAGTGCGGGGAGAGCCCGCAAACAGGCTCAAAAGTATGTGAATGGGCATTCAGCCTCAGGGAGGAGAAGTGGCTGCTGGCTGGCCACTGGGAGCCCCACACGCAATCCCAGGGCCATTCCCCACAGCTGACTCGGCCCCTCCCAGCCTGTCACACCCCCAGCACAGTCACACCACCACCCATTACCCAGCCACACCCCACAGTCACTCTGCTCCACCAGCTACCCTGCCCCAGCCTGCCCCACCCACCACATGTATAGCAAAGAAAATCCTTCACATTTGCTTCCCAGCTGTGCAGGAGTTTCTCTGGCGCAATCACACCCTTGGGAGGCCGAGACCAGAAGCAAATCCCTTCCTCTGCTGGAATCTGCCGTACGCCCCACCCCCCACAGCCCCGCAGTGCCGCCTGGCTGGGGGCCAAAGGGCTGCCTATCCGTCACCCTGGAGTCCACGGCTGCCACCAAGGGACGGTCGGCAGTCTGGCTGAAGGGTCTCAGGATTGCAGAGTGTATGGCCCACCCTACAGTGAGCACACGGGGACATGGAGGCCCAGAGAGATGAAAGGACCACCTCGGGTTGCCCTGCCAGGCCTGCCCCACCCCCACCTGCCTTGGCCCATTTTCTTATCCACAAAGAAAGCCTACACATCCTCCTCCAAGGCCAGCCTCAGCTGAGAGTTGACTCTACCAGCTCTGAATTTCAGAAGTCCTGGATGAGCTCTCCTGCCCTGTACCATGGCAGGGCATGCAGGGCCAGACTGATGTGCCAGAGATGTCAGCTGCAATCAAGACTAGCACACTGGGCCCCAACTTCACCAAAAGCTTTCCAAGACAGAAATGATCACCCACCCATGGTAGGTACGTAAGAGTGAAGAACCCCTGCCAATGACCTTTCCCTTTTTCAATCTGCTACAAGGAACTGCCAAGCTAAACGTATTAAAGCATGAACTCTCATGTATTAGACATGATATGCCTGTACTACATGCTATTATTTACCCCTCACTACACCACTATGAACAACATTCCCTTCATTTGACAGATGAGGAAACCAAGGCCCAGAGCAGTCTGGGGCTTGCTAACAAGTGGCAACTGGGAATCTCCCCAGCCCATCCATCCTTCAGCAGCACGTGCCCTCCAAGTCCACTGAGGACAGCTGACACAGGCCAGCGCCTGCACACCCTGTCCTCTGTTCCCTTCAAATGCTGCACTGTTTTTGTTTTCAAGCATCTTATGTGTCTTTTAACATCAAAAGCAGCCTCTCACGATCTTGCCTGCAAGCAGACCCACAAATCACGCATCAATCAACAAGCAAACAAACCATAAAGCACTGGTTCACTCCCCAGCACCCAACCTGGGATCTGTTCTGGGTTCCCCAGAGGGGAATGCCCAACAAAAATCTCAAGAACCGAGACCCCCTACTTGTTGAGAATTTGTCTTTCTTCCGCAAGGCCTGAGTTGAGAGTGTACCTTTGCACCAGCTCTGAAAATAGGGTTTACTGAGCAAACAAACAAGACAGCAGGGCGGCAAAGTGGGGAGTGAGAGGGCGCAGGAGCAGCTGCCCTTTGGCCCCACTGGAGCTCTCAGGCAAACCAAGGCGGGCAGGACCCTCACGGAGCACGCTCTTCATTAGCCCACAGAGCTCCTCAAAATAGGGCTGTCTCCACCCAACGCCCAAATCCATCTATGCAGTCAAATTCATTCCCAGCTATTTCTCTTAGGCTTGGATCACTGGCACTTGGGGGAAAGAAAAAAAAAAAACAGTAAGATATTTCTTTGCAGATATCCTAACCTCCCTCGCTGATGGCAGCCGACACTGACTGAACTCCTGGTACCCTGCCAGCCAGACGCTGGCTTCCCCTGATTCATCACACCCAATCCTCACACCCTGAGAGGTGGTGTCACTGATACGTGCACTTCACAGAGGGGAAATCTATGCTCAGAGAGGGGATGAAGCAACTGACTCAAAGTCACACAGCTGGGCAAGGGCAGAGCTAGGACTACCCGAAGCCGGCCCACTTGGAGCCCCAGCCTCTGTGCAGCTGCCCAGCACTCCACACCATTCCTAAACTAGGTCTGCAGCCCAGAACCTACCCAGGGACGGGTAGGTTCCTGCTCCCTGCAGGTGACCGGCCCCAGTTGCCTCAATGCAGGCTGATCGGCATCCCTAGCAACAGGAAAGCCTTCCTTCATGGACAGATGAGGCACCACAGGTCCCCAGAGAGGCAGGACCTCAGCCTGAGGGTCCTGACCATCCCCTGCCCCATCCCAGACAGGCAGAGACCCCACAACATGAGACAGGAAGGCTGCCTCCATGCCCCAGGCAGAGGCCTCGTGTTGAGGAAGAGGAGAGCTGGGTGGTGAGGGTCAGAAGCAGGAGATCTGAGTTAACAAGACCAACTCGAAGGATCATGGGGACCAGCATGCCTCACAGGTCTGCTACACACCAGATACTACGGCAAGCACCGCCCAACCGTGATCTCAGTTATTCGTCGTTTTCTTTCAAGGAAGTACATACGAGTTTACCGTTATTCCTTCCTCCCCGTCTGCCAGCCTTGCAGGGGAGCTGGGAAACGCTGGCCAACCCCAGCCCCTGCCCACCTTCTCTTGCCCATCCCAGGTTGCCATATGACCCCTGGACAGATCCTGAGAAACATTTGTACTCAGGATGGGATGGGGGCCTCCAACTCCTGGAGGAAGTAGCAAACTCCACATGGGCCTGGAGTACCATCAGCATCCCAGTGTGTCCACCGGCTCCCTCTGGGCAATATCTTTCCTTCTCTGAGCCTGTTCCTCAACTGGACAGCAAGGGGTACAGATTAGATCAGAAGTCTGTGACCTCTGGGGGTTACGGCACCCTTTGAGAATCTCATGAAGGCTGTCAGCAGACTCTCTGCAGACAGATGCCACATTCCACACAAACTCACAGAGATTGTGAACGACCCTCTCCCCAAAAGTCAAGTTAAGAACATAGACGGATCCCTAGTGGGCCAGTGGCTAAGACTCCGTGCTCCCAATGCAGGGGGCCCAGGTTCGATCCCTGGTCAGGGAACTAGATCCCACATGCCCCAATTAAGACCTGGCACAGCCAAAACAAAGAACGAACACAGAAAGTCTGCAGCAGCCTTTTGACTCTGACAAGCCATATCCTCACCATCTAGACAGGACTGAAGCCACGAAGGTATCGTCAGAGCACCCGGGGACCTCACCACCCCAGCGCCCGCAGGGCCTGTGGTAAATCTTTAACTCCCAGACCTGCTGGCCTCAGGTGGATTTGTGGACTTGCTGAGCTGTCAGGAGAAGCTCAGAGAGAAGCTGAGCCCGTCCTTTCCACCCCTCAGCCACAGTCTCCTTCTCCTCAGTCAGGAGTCTGCCAGGTTGGCCCTGGGCTGTCTCCCTGGGGCAGTCCTGGTAGTGGAGATCCTTGAGGTACCCGCTTCTGGTCCTGTATGCAGACAGGACCCCCAGGGCCAGGCGTGGGGGCCACTGCCGCACCCCAGGCCCCGTCCTGCGTGGTATGAGCATGAACACACTGTGGGCACGCACACATCAGAAAGACCGGGGAGGACTGCACAGGAGGGCGGGCACACGAGGCTGTGGTCAGACGGGGCAGGAAGGCGGGGAGAACATGACAGCACCCACCAGAGCTCCAGGCAGCCACTCTGCTCCGCTCCGCTTTATGTCGCTGTGTCCTTGTAATGGCTCCCTGCTCCTCACTTAACACAGCCGCGCCTAATCCCAGAGCCAGGACAAATGGCATTACTGTCAGCCCAGTCCCCTCCCTGGGAGGGAGGGAGGGGGTGGCCCGGGGGCACCCCGCGCCACCAACCACATTCCCGGAAGCCTCCAGGCCTCCCCCATACTGCATCCCTTGCCAGAGGCCACCAATCCCTACCATCCTGAACCTCAGGAAGAGGATGCCTCGTCTGACTCCATCCCACGCCAGGGGACCCTACAGCAGGCAGGGACCCTGCACCCTCACCCCCGCCCTGAGAGAGGTGGCTTCCACAGAAGAGGAGAAAGTATGTCCCTGACCCTATGCCGATGGCCCTCACGTTCCTTTCAAGGGTGGCAGCCCGGAGTGGATGAGCCCTTGCCGTCAGCAAGGGTAACTGGGCTCTGACTGCAGCTCTGCCTGACTTCCTATGTGATCAAAGCAGGGCCCGTCCCCCAATCCAAATCTCAGTTTCCCCACCTGTCCTGAGATGAAGAGGAAGCAGGACTGATAGCCCCTACAGGGCCAGCAGGTGGTCAAAGTGCCTCATTTTGGCCCCCACCCCAGCTGCCAGGCCCTTGTCACTGCCCCCACCAACCCCAACAGAGGAGAAAGAAGGGTAACTGCCAGAGCGCGGAGGCTCTAGAGCGGAAAAGGGCCTTAACAAAGCCCAGAGAGGAGAGGCAATTGGGCCATGGTCACATAGGCAGCTGGACAAGGGCCAGGCTAGCCTGGGTTTGCTCTTCAGCTGCAAACATGTAAGAGCATCCACCTGCGAACATATCTGCCTTTCTAGAGGATGCCAAGGAGAGCACAAGAGGATAGAATTTCAGGCTCCAAGAGTAGCAGTTGGGTGGGGGGGGCGTTAATGACATGTTTGAACGTATAGGGTCCGGGGATTGACACTGCTGACTGTCCAAGGCTACTCACATCACACCACAAGGGTGGCCCAAGCTCCTGCCAGCCCGCAGTGATCCCAGGAACTCCTGCAGGGATAAGCAGCCTTGGCCACCTCATAACAAGTCACCTGTGGCTCAGCGGTAGTGATGGGGAGACTGGCCTAGAGGCACAAAAGCCTGGGGGATGCTGAGAAGCCTCCGGGCCCCATGGCCAGAGTGGAGGGAAGCCAGGAGCTCTGGGGTCAACAAAGAGGAAAGGAAAGCCTGAGGCACTTGGAGACCCAGAAGCCCCCTAATCTCCTGGAGGCCTGGTGGGTACCAGCCAGGCCTGCTGATACCAAGGAGGCTTCATCAGGGCCCGCATGAAAGCGCCCTCGTCCCTCCAGACTCGCTGGGGCTTGTCACCGCGACAGGAGTCTGCTGCCAACATGCCTCCCCTCCCGGGTGAGGGCTCGATGCTCACACGAGGCGCAGCTGGCAGGGGAAGGGGCAGCAGGTGGGGGAGGGGGAGGGCCTTGCTCTCTCTGGATCACAGACAGCTAGAGAGCAGAGACAGAGTAAACAGCACCGGGCAGGTGACTACTTATCCTAGGCCCCTTTTAAAGAGGCCAAGGGGCCTGGGTGAGGCTCTACAAAGTACCCTGCAGGTGTCCGCACACCCCCAAGGCTTGGGGGCTGATTCCTGGGGTCGGGAGACTGGTGTTCTAGTCCTCTGCTGAGCCAGGACGAGGCATCCAGGCAGCATGCGCCCGCTCTCCGGTGCTGGCGGGCACCTGCCCGGCACCAGGAGTCTCACTGCGGCACCTGAGTGCTCCTCTCAGTCTGCCTCTAAGTGCCTCCCTCACCTCACCCTAGGCCCAGCCTCCCACTAACCTGCCAGTGAGCCCAGCCAAGCACTCTCTCCTTGCTGTGTTCACCAGTAAAATGGAATGGTGCCAGATGACTCCATGGGCCAACCTAACCCCAAGCTGGGCAATTCTGCAGGGAGCATAACCGACCTCCCCTCTCAGCCCCAGAAACGGGCACAGTGGCGGCCACTCCCGCCATCCAGAAGCCCATCAGGCACCATGCTCCAGGCAGAAAGCATGGTATAACACCTCTATGTAACCGTGTGCTCTGTCCTTTCCTATATGCTTGGCCTCTGCTTCATCAAGCCCTCGTTTCACAAATGTGGAAAATGAGGCTCACGGGAGTAAAGCAACTGGCTCAAGCTTCCAGTAGGGAAGTGCTAAGCTGAGATTCGAACCAGGGCCTGGCTGTAATCCTGCATTCCACGGGATCCGCCAGATGACCCAGAACTCACTACGGCTCAGAAGATGCTACTGGGTCTTTGCACCTCCCACGTCTTTGAGGGTGCAATGCTGAGGCTAATGCAAAAGGCGGGCTGCCGGAGGTGGCGGGAGCAGAGGCAGGCACGGGAAGCCTGTGTGGGTGCTGAGCATCTGCAGACTGACCAGCCTCCAGCCTGGCCAGCTGTCCACTACTGTGGCCATAAAGTCCTCGTCACCACCAGCACACCACCGCCACCACTGTGCCATTTTTAAATCATCACACAAATGCAAAGCTTTTTCACAGATGCTGCTTTGGCATCACATGACAAGCTTCTAAGATCATGGCAGGGATTTCTTCCCTCTTTCTGCTATGAGGAAAGTGGGGTTCCTGGAGGAAAAGTGACTTCCCAAGAAGTACACAGTGAGGCAATGTTTGGCAGTGAACTTGAAGCCCACACCCTCTGCCTCAGGTCTGGAGCTCTGTCTACTCCTCCATGCCCTTTTCAGTTCAACCAGCACTGATGGGCCTATGTAACAAAGGCTTTTTTTTTTTTTTTTTTTTTTAACCATGCTGCATGGCTTGTGAGATCTCAGTTTCCTGATGAGGGACTGAACTTGGGCCATGGCACTGAAACCACTAACTCCTAACCACTAGACCACCAAGGAGCTCCCACTAACGAACGTTTCTGAGAGCTCATTCTGTGCAGGTATTGAGTTCAGTTCAGTCACTCAGTCGTGTCCGACTCTTTGCAACCCCATGGACTGCAGTACGCCAGGCCTCCCTGTCCATCTCCAATTCCCGGAGCTTACTCAAACTCGTGTCCATTGAGTCGGTGTTACACCCACACTTCACGTTATTATCTCATTTAACCATCAACACAGCTTCACAAACTACTGCCACTGTTCTCATTTCAGACACTGCAGTTCAGAAACATGGCATATCTTCCCCGGTTCACCATTTTAGAATGGGGCAGAGAGGAGATTCAACCGGAGGTCAGTCTGGCTCTGAGGCCTGCCCTTGGAATCTCTGTGCTCGCTCTGGGACCAGAGGGGAAAGGAGAGCAGACACACTCAAACAGCACGTGTGCCTGCAGGTTATGGCGAGATTAGGATAACAGGAAGACAAACAAAGCTCTTGGAGAGCCCAGAAGATGCAGGCTGTTACAAACGTCCAGGCAGGAGGCCAGGAGTCTGAGCAGGGCACATGGGAACAGAGGGAGGTGACAGATGGGAGGGGGGCGGCCTTGTGAGACCTTGGTCAAGTGCCCTGCTTTCTCTGGATCTCAATTTACCCAGCTGTTAAGAAAAGTCCCTGGAATATCTCCAGAGCCCTCTCCACCTCGAAAAACTCTTGGACCCTGGGAAAACAAGCAATGCCTGGTGACAGCCTGGCTGCCAGCCACGGGGGAATCTGAAATGTCCTTGGCTGTCCTGGCACGATTCAACTGCTGGGTAACAGGCTTGCAAAAGCACAGGGCTCGGTCAGCATGCCTGGGCACCACTGAAGTGTGGGTCCTAAGGGGGCCACATTCCACCCACTGTCAACCCCTCCATGGCTCCAGTGGAGTAAGCAGCCGGGCTGGACCCAGACCAGGAACCGAGGTCACATCCAAGCGCCCAGTGGAATGTCACTCCAGGCCTGCCCTGCCCTGATCCTGTCCAGACAACCTGAGGACACTCAACGTCACCCACCTCTCAAAGCCCCACACTCACATTCCCCAAGGTCAGCCACTGGGATGCAGAGACAAGGGGTGCTGTAGGAGATCTGAGGGAAAATGACCACCTCCATTCCCACGGGACGTGCGCAAGGCAGAAGCCGCCCAGGCCACGTCAGTGAAGACCACCAGTTAAAGGGAGGGCGGAGAGGCCACTGGGGTGGCCCTCAGCCGGCACTCCTGCAAGTGGACGGGGTTCAGCCAGACTCACAGCTGCCTCCTCAGAGCACGTGTGAACGTCTGCTGCTCTACAGCCTGCCACGGCTCCCACCACCTACAGCCCCTTAACCTGACCCACTGCACAGCCACTGTTACTAATAGCCTCTGTTCACTGCGGGTGGTGTCCGCCGAGGCCGTGGCTGTGTGCGTTTTCTCGTTTAACCCCCACAGAAACTCTGATGCAGGATGCAGGTACTATGGTTGGCCTGTTTCCACAGATGAGAAAACTGAGGCTCAGAGAGGTTATGCCAGTGGCCCAGAGTCTCACAGCCAGGTGGCAGAACAAGGACTTGATCCACACTGGACTTTAAGCCAGGTTCTTAACCTCTGAGTTCGGCCTACTTAAGTGCTCCCTGCCACCCTCAGAACCCTGGGGCCAGCTTAACACTTCTATATGCCTGAGGGGAAACCAAAGCACAGAGAAAAGCCTCTCTCTGTTGGTAACCAAGGCAGGGAAAGGCCTGAGGCTTCTGGCCTCCTCTTCGAGGACTCCCCCCACGCCACCCACCCTAGGAGGAACCCCCACCCAAGGAAACACACCAGGCAGAAAGGCCAGGACCACCACCAAGACAATGAGCCCTCAGAATCTGCCTTCTTCCTCTGTCCAGAAGGAAGGGGGAGAAAGGAGCAGGTTTACAAAGAAAGAAAAAGCACATGAAAGGCCCAGGAAATGCTGCTTTTACAGACAGGTTCTCAAGAGTCTGGAAGGTCCTCCAGGGCACCCCCACAACCCCCCAACAACAGGAATGCCCAGGACAAACCTCTACCCGTGCGTCTCCCTTCCCCCAGGCGTGCCCCTAACTAGCATATCTGATCTGAAATCTCCATTTCTCTCCCTAAACCTGCCATCCTGCAGCGTTCCCTATCTCCATAAATGTCCTTCCAGTCCCTCAGACCAGAAACCTTGCCGCTGACACTTTCTTCCTCCCACGCCCCCCATCTGATCCATCAGCACACCATCCTGAGACACCCATTCGGAGTCCGACCCCTTGCCACGCTGAGCTGTACTGCCACCGTCACACCTCGCTCCCTCCCGGCCTGGCCATGTCCTGCTTCCACCCTCCTGACTTCTCCCCGCCCGCAAACGTGAGTCAGCCCTCGGCCCGGCCCTGGCCCCTCAGCAGCTTCCCCTTAACTCAGACTCAACAGCAAAGTCCTCTGGAAGGCCCAAGAGGTCCTAGGCGGTCCTCCCCGGCCCGCGCTGGCCGCCTCTCCTCCTAGGGCCGCTCTCACTCTGCCCCTCCCCACGCCAGTCTTCTGCTCCTCAAGCACATCCCAAACCCTCTTGCCGGGAAGCCTTGTGCAGCTGCGCCCTCTGCCTGGAATGCTCTTCCCCACACACCCTGTGGCTCCCTAGCTCCCTCCTGGAGTTTCCCGTCCCCTCACCAGAGATTTTCCACGACCCCCACCCCTAACACAGCAGAGCCACTCACTCAACACAGCTTTGTTTTTGTGGCAGGCACTCTGGCCACCTGACTAATAGCCACTATTCATCAGTTTGTTGACTCACTCTCACCACTAGAATGTCACCCCCAAGTCCAAAATAGGGACCGGTCTGTTTGTTCACTGTTGTGCCCAGAAAAGTGGCCGGGACAAAGTAGATGCTCAATAAAAATGTGTTGGCGGAAGGACTATGACTGCCCTCATCTGAGCATCTGTTGGTTTCTTCAGCCCCGAGGAGACCAGGAGAGCCTGGAGGTGAAGTGAGACTCTGCCTGAACCAGCTGGAATCTTGACAGTTGTCACATGGGCAGTCCTGGAACAAGTAACTCCTTGAACCTGAACAGGACTTACACTGGTCCCTATCGATGCCTGTGCCCACTCTTCTGGCTACTTCTGGGCCTGACAGCTGGGCCCATGGGGCAGCTCCCATCCCAGCGGGAACACGGACTGGGCTGCAGCTGGGCTCCCCCCCGCCAGCCTGCCAGTGCTGCCGGGGTCTGGCATCTGACAAAGGCTGCCCCAGGCCCCCAGCCAGGGGAGGTGGAGGAGGGAGGCCCAGTGCCACGCCTGCCCTTCTCCTGTTGTCAGCAGGAGGACCTTCAGAAGGAAGCTTTGTTCTCAGAATAAAGAGCAAGAATCCCAGTGCCAGGCGGAAACGGGCACAGAGGCAGCTGGCCCATTGGAGACAGTTTAAGGAAAAATGAAAAAAAAATGGGATGGAGGATGTCTGAGGGGTAATCTGCACACCCAACCGGTTTCATGCCTCCAGGGTGGCTATGACGATGGTGGCTTCGCTTTTCCAGGCCAAGCCTCGAGGTTGTCACAGACAACCAGATGATTGTCCCAGCTCGGGGGGTGGGGGTGGGGGTGGGGGGGTGGGGGGAGCTGGCACTGACCCTGAGGAGGGAGGTGAGGACGGAGGAGTGGATCCTCGCCTGAGAGTCAGAAGACCTGGGTCCAAGCCTGGCTTTCCACATAACCACATGAGACGCGTGGGAGGGAGGGGACGTCCCTCCCTCCGCGTATCTTGATGTACCCACCTGTAAATGACTTCTGCTGGCCTGTGCTTGAAGCCTCAGCCTGTCTGCCACCAGACCACCCAGCGAGGTACCTCTGAGCCTGTGGCCAGGTCACTGGCAGCCCAGGACAGTCCTCCAACCTTCTTGGGCACAGGCCCTGCCCACTGGGACCCGGGCTTCCAGCCTGCCTCCTCCCCTGCCATCAGGGCCCTCCTCTCCTGAGCTGTCTGTCACCTGAGCAGTGTTGAATCCCTCTGGGCCTGGCCCAGACTCTGACACCTGCCCAGATCCCCCCGTGAACCTCTCCCAGGATGGTGCTCCAGACACTTTCAGTCACAACCACCAGAGGAGCCCAGCGTGTCAGTGCACAAAAGGTGAACAAGCAGCCCAGAGAGGGAAAGGGGCACGAGATGTCACATAGCACAAACATACCCAGAGGTCCACCCTTCCAGCCCTGGGCTCCCTAAGCCAAGATAGGGTCTTCAAGGCATGTCTATAGAGCCTCGCATCTAAATCCTCTAGGAGGGGGATACTACACTCTGTACTGAAGGACTCAAAGATGAGGGTCAGAAACCTGCATGCTTTTTTTCTTAAAAAAAAAAAAAAAAAAAAGCTTCCCAGATTTTTCTTGTACCCAGAACAATTGTGACCTCTCAGCTAAGACCTCTTCCAAAAGGGGACATCTTAGCTGGTCTCCAGGGAAGGTTAGGATTTCCATTAAGAGAGTAAAATAAGCCTTACACAGATAGATAGCTGAACAAAGAAGCTGGGGGTTAAAGCACATTCTCTAGGAGAAGAATAAAGCAGAGAAAGGCCTGAAGGAGGGAAAACCCAGTCCAGTAAACACTTGAACTGACTCTCCCCCACCATGTCCCATCTCCCCAGGATGCAGAGGTTTGCACTTGATGCCATCCAAAGGCTGCTGATCCCAGCCTCCCTCTGCCCCGAAGCTCCTCCAAGCCCCGGGGGAGAGTGGAAGGTGGAGACAGCTGCAGGGGAAATGTCCCTCTCCTTGCTTATACTGCAGCATGGGGATGACTCTCTGAGTGACTGTTTATCCCCAGCTTAAGAAGCTGCCGGGGTCAGTGGCTAAGCAGTCACAGCTTATCTGGGAGGAGGATTCTCAGGCCACGGGGCAGACTGATCCAGAGGCTTCCATTAAATGGAATCTTCACAGCTGGTGAGGCTCAGCAATGCCCCGCCTTCGTTCATAAGGGAAACATTTATTATGCTCCTGCTGTGTATGCAGTCCTGAGCTTGAGCACAGTGCTTGAAGGGACAGAGAGAGGTGTCAGCTACCCCCCACCACCCTCAAAGAGCCCACAAAGCTGACAGACAGGGCACCATACCACAGCACAGGAGAGCGAGCCAGCCATGCCTACAGGACAGGGTCGAAAACTCAGATGCCTAGGAGGCTAGAAAGACTGTGCAAGTGTGCCAAGTGGCTTGGGAGGGATGGGGCAAAGTGGAGCTTACGTGCTGCATCTCCAGTAGTGGCCATTGGAGAACTAGGCTCAAAGTTTTACAATCTTCTCATTTTTGAAGTAAAGCCAGAAGTTGAGATCTTACGTAAAATCTCCTGTTGGCAACTAGCCCAATATTTGGTGTGGGCCAAGTAAAATCTGCCCCTGGGGTGGATGTGGCCTGCCAGTCTGCGGCCTCTGTTTTCTTAAAGAGAACAGAATGCAAAGCTCAGAAGAGGCGGCTCCCTGTAGCCGAGATACTAGGGAAGGCTTCCTGGGAGAGGAGGCCTGGCGCTGGGCTGCAGGAACGGGTAGGTCACTCCTGGGGAGGGAGTCATAGCGGGGTGGGGGGCAGGCGGCGTACCAATTCAAGCCTTAAGGACCATGGGTCAAGGGCACCACCCGCCAGCCTATAGCCTGCCCATCCCCCTAAAAAGGAATCCTGGTCTCCATCCCCAAAGCAAGCACAGAGGCATCATCTCTGTCTGTCCCTAGGTGGCCGCGGGAGGGGCCACTTGCCCAGCAAACCTCCTAACTAAACCAGTCGGTGGCAGAATAGCACGGGTTTGATTTCATCCCTGGAGCTTGAGGAACAGGTCAGCTAATGTAACAGCCCCACGGGGGGGAAGGGAGAGGAAGAGACAATGGAGGACAAAATGAGGCTGAGAATCCCGTCCTGCCTGGCCAGGCCCCACCTGTTACATAATCCTGCCTCAAGGCACCTGTGAGGGCCTGGGCTGGGGAGACCCAGGATGCAGAAGGTTCCCCCGCCTCCCCCTGCCCACTGCTGCTTTTCAACCCTGCCCCGCAGCTCCTGAAAAGCCCAACAGAGCTGTGGGTGGAGACTAAGACCCCAAGATAAGGCACTTAACAGGATCACACAGCAAATTAGCAGCAAAGCTGAAACTGATAATAACAGCAAACTTTAACCAAGTGGTTACTTTGTGCCAGGCAGAGCACAAATCCTTTACACATATTATCTTTATCTTATATAAAAAGTCCACAACACCTGTAGATAACTACTCTCATTTTTCCCACTTTACAGATGGGGAATTGAAGCACAGGCATACTAACTTACCCAAGGTGATGCCAGAGCTGGCTCAGAGGAGGAGCCAGTTTTCAGAACCCAACAGTGGCCTCCAAGACCACACAACGAACCATGAAACTACACTGCCATCAGGCTACTTTCTGCGAGAACCATACTGGCTTTCAGCTTCCTTCTCTCAAGCCCTCAGGGCATGCATGCAGCCCCCTGCCCTCCTGTTAGCACTTTGGGGGCCACCGAGTCCTCTGACAACCTGATGAAACCTACAGATTCTCTCTGCAGAAAAATAATCCACAGAAATGCCTACAAAACATTGCAGGAGATTTGAGGGGCTCACACAGCCCTGAGCTGGGGAGCAAAGCGGATCCAAAGCATGGAATACTCCAAAGTTGGGGGGAAGAGGAGGAAGGGGACTCCCCGAGGCTCTCTGAGCCCCTCATCTCTAAACTTGGAGCCCAGATGGACAGCCACGTTAGTCCACAGGAGTGGGCATGCATTAGGGCCCAGGGCCTAGTCATTTCTTCAGGGCTGGGAGAAGAGAATGAATCACGATATACAATAGCCCCCGCCTCTGCACCCACTGGGAGTGACTCACAGCTCCCAGCTGCTAGGCAGACAGTGCACAGCTGGGCCCCAGCATCTGGACGGGGGTGGCATCGCCAAGCTTACCACCATGCTTCCCCACCCTGCGAGTCACCATTCAATGGGTCACCTGTCTACAGGTTAGACCTGGCCTTGCCCAGGATCTAGCGGCTCTGTTTCCAAGAGGGGACCCTCCACAGTCTCCACTGGGCTCCAGGCCAGCTGGTGCCATGGGAGCAAGAGGTGACGACAACTGCCCCTTACAAGGTACTGCAAGACCCGGGCTCCCGTCCCAAGTCTCCCGCTGCCTCACTGTGCAACCTCAGGCAGCACCCCCACCTGTCAGAGCCTCAGTTTCACCAACTATAAAGTAGGAAGACAAACGTATCAAGTCCTACCCAGCACCACAGCCCCGAGTCTATAAACAGCAGCCGTGGACAAATTTCACAGAGCCTTGGGATCCTGCTTTCAGGAAGTTACATAAACATCCTTCGGAGAAACAAAAGTCAAACCTAAAGACTTTTTTTTTTTTCCTGTAAGGATATCAAGAAGCCCTTTTTATAGTCTGACTTCCCCCATTCTACTTCCATTGTTTCAAATATCCTCTCAGGACCTAGAAAATACATTTGGTTTCCGTCTGGGGTCTGGGCTTCTTGGTGTTCTTCCCCTTGGATGCCGCCCCACCCTCCTTGGCAGCTTTCTCCTCCGGACACACCCTTCTCTACCCCCAGCCCAGCACTGGTCTGGGCCAGCCTGAGGGCTATGGCTACCCAGCCTGCCAAAGGAGGGGTGGGGGGCAGGGACAGTTTTCAGGAAACAAAGCCTCCCCTGGTCAGAACAGAGAGCGCTGCAGGTCTGGTCCCAATCGTGACACGGTGGGTGGCCCTGTGTGGGTCCCTGCTCCCCACTGAGAGATGAAGGGTTTCCTATACTGTGTCAGGGATGCTCCTGCACTGCACCCAAAGACATGGAGGCAGATGAGAACAGCAGGGTGCACACTGGGCTCTCTGATCACAACTCCCCAAACCCTCCTGCTAAAACCAGAGGAGACCCGGGTTTTTTCTCTCTGATTTTATTTCCTGCTCTAGCTGTGGGGCCTGGAACTCAGGTCAGCGCCTCTTTGAGCCTCAAATGGCCCATCCATGAGACAGGGAGAATGATAGTGTCTGTAGTGGAGGCCATGATTTGGAGGCTTGAGCCCTAACCACCCCCACACAATCCCATTACCCCTCCTCAGTAAAGCCTGACTTACTCCTATGATAGAATGCAGCTCTATAAAGCCTGCTACACAAACACACCAAGACAATCCTCCATAGCCTCTCTTCCAAGGAGATCATGCTTCTAAGGCCCCCACAATAAAATTCCTAGATTTCTACCACCTATGACTATGTGCCCTCAGTATTTTCATCTGTAAAATGGGGCCAATAATGATGCCAACCTTATAAGATTACTCTGGGGATTACTCCAGAGATTACATGGATGTGCCTAGCAAGCATTGACAAGCTCTCCACAAATGTGAGTGGCAATTATACGATCACCATCATTAAAATGACTGAGACACTTTAAAACCACTGGACTGGTAACAGCTAAGGCCCCATGGCCCTCTTGGACCGCATCTGGTCACTGTGACCACACATGCATGCATGTGCCCCCGACCCCAGCACACACCCTTCTCTGCAGCAGGAACCACTCTCTGCCCCCAGTGCTAGAACACAGTCAGCCAGCCTATCCCTGGCACCCATCCTTGCCACCCACAGAGTCTGCCACCTGCAAGTCCCCCAACCTCCCAAGTGGCCCCGGCACTGTCTCCTGTAAGCATGTTGGGGTTCTCTTGAATCCTATCACTGTGGCACAAGACTGTTTCCCAGGCAGAGGAAGCTGTTACAAGATGGAGACTCTCTGAAGTCAGGCTAGAGAGAAACTGGGCTTTCCTTTGGGTCCCCTGCATTTGCTGGTGTCTGTATATGTTCAGAGCCCAGAGAAGCATCAATTTTTTTTTTTTTAATTACCCAACCAAGTACTTTTGGAAGGTGAGCATGCATCGGAATCACCTGAGAAACTTACATTGTTGGATTCCCCCCTCCCTAACTCATCAGTTTCAGATTCAGTAAGTCTGGGGTGGGGCTGGATAATTTGCATTTCTAATAAGTTCCCAGGTAATGCTGATGCCAATGGTCCAGAAACCAACTTTGAGAACCACTGACTTAACATGCAGGTGAATAAGGGAAAGCATCTGTGAACAGGTGATGCTAACAGTCCTGTAAACACACTAGCAGGAGCTGCCCAGGGTAAGGGCAGGAGAAAGGGGACCTGGGCAGACGATGCAGCCAGAGAAAAGGCCCTGCGAGGACGACTTTCATTTCGCCTCACCTGGCCTCTGCCTGGGCAGGCAGCATAAACCAGAGGTGGCTGCGTAATAACCACAGCAAACCTCTACCGACCGCCACCCCAGACCTGCCCTGACAGGCCCATCCTTGGCCGGCCCACAAGTGAAGAGAATCCATGCTACGCCTCATGGAGCCAGACCTCTCAGGTCTCCACTACTTCTCAGCGAGGAGCAGCAGGATTCTGCTCCACACCTCCAGACACATCCCTTTCCATCTTGGCCAGCTCAGACTGCTTCCGCGTTTCCAGTGCCTCCTGCAAGTCAGCTTCATCTGACCGGAGCAGTTCCTCAGAAACCACCAGACAGCAAGGACAGACCCACCAAGTTTGAACCTCTCCAGGCCAAGTCATCCACCTCGCTGGGCCTCAGTCGCCACGTCTGCTAAAGGGGGGTGATAACAGTGCCCACCTCCTTCTGTTGTTGCGAGAATGAAAATGGGGTCCTTGGTCATTAACTACATCATCAGCTACAATAACCATATCTATTCTGGCCTGGGCTTGCAGCTAAGCATCCTCCTTGTGTTTTCTTTCTAAATGCCATGAGATGAGGACAGTTATTCCCTTTGTACAGATGAGAACCTACAACAGCTCGCCCAGGGTCCCACCAAGTAGGAAGTGGCCCCGCAGAGATGTGAACCCAGCTTATCCTGCTCCAGAGCCTGGTTTCCAGCCTCTTCTCAATGCGTGTCCCCGTCAGCCCACCCTGAGATCCAGCCCAGGTCACCTCTCCCTGCCACCATCCTCTCCCCCTTCCTGGGGCACAGGGAGGCTGGGCAGAAGGCCTACAGAGGTTGCAGCCTCCACAGCGGCCCGCAGTCTAGGGTATGGGCCCCTGGTCTTGAGGGCGGTCAGGAGGCCTGCCAGCTGGGCCAATCCATCTGGCACAAGTTTCAGGTACCACTCAACAGGGCCACCAAGGAGGAGGCTGGGACTATAGAACTTGAGCATCTCAATGATGAAAGAAGAGAAGAACGGGTTTCCCTGGTGGCTCAGCGATAAGGAATCCACCTGCCAATGCAGGAGACACAGGTTCGATCCCCTGAGAAGATCCTATATGTCACTGAGCAACTAAAGCCCATGCACCACAACTACTGAGCCTGTGTTCTAGAGCCCAGGAACTGCAATGACTGAGTCCCCTAGATGCAAGCACTGAGGCCCTCGTGCCTGTGCTCCACAACAAGAGAAGCCATCACAATGAGAAACCCACACACCACAACCAGAGAGGAGCCCCCCCTCTCCATAACTACAGAAAAGCCTGTGCAGCAATGAAGACCCAGGACAGTAAAAAATAAAGTTAGTTTAAAAAAAAAGGAAAATCAGATGTAACCAAGAGAGTGAGATCCTGCGAGGCTTCCAGAATGAGGCAGGCAGCTGCCATACCCCATGCAAATTGCCCTCTCTCTCCAGTCTCAGTTTCCTCACCCATACAAGCCTCAAGTCATTAGACAGAAAGCTTAGAAACCCCAGAGATTCTTCCCTTCATCTCTGGAAAGAGAGATCACCTCACAATAATTATGATAACCATTGTTATCTCCGAACAGCTCCCACTTACTGGGCTCTGACACTGGGTCAGGCACAGATCTACACCATCTCCCCGCAAAACAGGACTATTGCTATCCTCATTCTGCAGTTGAGGAAAACCATGCCCAGAGAGATTTAGATAATGTGATCTATATTCCACAGCTAACAATGACAGAGTTGGGACGTGAACCTGGGACTTCTGACTCCACTGTGCAAAGCTGTCCAAATCCACTGGGGCAGAAAGGGGCTGCCTGCAGCTACTGCCTCCAGAGCATGGAGCCTGGAGGAGAGGAGACATGTCCTTAAGGAGCCAGAATTCAAAACCAGGTGTATGAAGGTCCCTGTAGAGGCCCAGATAACAGACTGTGCATGGAAAGCAGGCAGCAGGCAGTGCCAGCTCTGTGGATTTAGAAAGAGGTTCTGCTGGAGCTGGGTACTGGCTGGGGAGGGACTCTGGGGTGGGTGAGCAGAAGTGACTGGGGAGCAGCGTCCTCTCTGTGAGCAGAGATGTGGAGACAGGAAGGGACTGGGCACACAGGGAGGGAAAGGGGACAGTTTCTTTGTGAGGGTCAGTTTCTTTGGGAGATAGGGCACTGTGGTCACATAGCAAGCCACCCACCTCCCATACCTGGCCCTCAAATAAGTGTTCATTTGCAGTGCACATTTAAAATTAGACTAATCAAATCTGTATCAACAAATAAAACAAGCAGGAATAAAAAGGTGCAGGAGGCAACTGGACACAAACTTTTCTTCATTGAGATAAGAGCATTAGGCTGTGTGTGTGTGTACGCTCAGTCATGTCTGACTCTTTTGTGACCCCATGGACTGTAGCCTGCCAGGCTCCTCTGTCCATGGGATTCTCCAGGCAAGAATACTGGAGTGAGTTGCCACGCCTTCCTCCAGGGGATCTTCCCGATCCAGGGACCGAACCCAAAGCTCTGCATCTCCTGCATTGCAAGCAGATTCTTTACCGCTCACTGAGCCATTGGGGACCTCTATAATCCCTTTGGTAACAGACTGACTCTACCCCCAACACCACACAGTCCAAAACACCCCCATCCACCCCTTCTTCCAAGCTCCCAACCTCCAAGCTGAAGCTGACAGAGCTTTGTGACAGCCCCACAGGCAGAAGAAAGTACCTTGGCTGGTGAGCCCTGAGACTGGGAGACTCTACTTTAACCTCTAATGAGGGGAAGGAGGCAGATACCCCTGGCCCCCTCAACACACATCCCACCCCATCCATTCCTCACTTTCAAACCAACCCCTAACTGAGTCAGCCTGATTCATGATTCAGCCTTATTTCCTCATATTTGAGGAAAGACAGACTGAACCCATTTCACAGACTGAGAAAGGAAGGCAGAAGGTTCCAGGTCTATGTGAAACCACAGGCCCTGGCAATTCAGGCTTTGGTGGCTGATCTAGATAGAAATCCTGAGGGGCCTCCGAAAGGGCAGCTGGGCTGAGGGTTTCCATGGGGCAAGGGCTCTCCCAGGCAGAGCGCCGCAGAGGAACTTCTAGAAACGCACAGAAGGGGCAGTTCTGAAAAGCAATGAGAAAAACGAAGTGGAAGTGGGTCAAGCACACCCTAAACGCTGAGATTCTTGGGTGAAAAGGGAACTGAGAGAAGTCACCCAGGCCTGACCGGCCTGGCACATGCTTTCTGCACCCTCTCCAGATTCTCTGCGTGCTGTCAGCAACGGGACCTTGCTGTCTTCCCAGGCAGTTTATGCCCGTTAGTGTCACTGTCACCCTCGGTGCTGTCTCTGCCTTTGAGAGCCACACAGGACAAGATTATGCCCTCTGCCCAGAGACAGCCCTGTAGGGAATTGAAAGCAGTGACACGGCCACTTATGGGTCCTTCCCCAAACCTTAGGCCACCTGTGATGACGCCATCCCCAAGGCACCTACAAAGTCCTGTAGCCTCCCCCTCCTTCCCTCTCAGTCCATCCTGTGGCCTGAATCAGACTCCGGTCAACTTTCTGCTGGACCACAATTAGCATCATCTCTGAGCTGGTCTCAACCCTGCCAGTCTTGCCACCATCTCCAGCCAAATGACCCCCAAGAGAAGCAGCACAAGAGGGCAGAAACAGTTCAAACCTGGGCTCAATCACAGGTCTGCAAGTGACTTAACCCCTCTGAGCCTCCATTTCCTCATCTGAAGATGGGGTGGGGTTGGGGGTGAGCAGCAAGCAGCTACTTTGCAGGGGTATTGTGAGATTTCAATGAAGCGTCTGTAAGGAGGCTGGCACAAGACACAGTAACAGGCACCAACTCAATGAGCTGCTTACAACCCTCTGTCCTCTCCACCAGCCACAGAATAAAATCCAAACTCCTGAGCAAGATACTGCAAGCTCCCCATGACCTGATCTTGCCTCCCACTGCCCCCCTTCTCGCTGCCTGCACCCTCACAAGCACTTCCTCCCCCAGGAAGCCCTGTCGACATTAATAACCAGAAGAGCTTTTCCCCTCCACTGACCTTCCAAAGCCCATCTATCACTGATCACATCCTGCCTCTTCGCCATCACTTGATCCTTGCCTTCCCTCCCCCATCAGATTAGCAGACTGTCCAGTCAGAAAGCAGCAGCACCTCACCCCATTTCATTTCCCAGTCACCCCCATCCACATTTTCCATACATATTTAACAAATTACCCGAACGTTCCATTTCAAGTAAAGAATGTCCAAGTTCTCCAAACAGTCCAGATATTTCAAGCCATATCCTAAACCAAATCCCAAGCCAGCAGAAGTCTGCCCAGACTCCAGGGACTTACAGGCCTGTTTTTGACCTCAAAGTTTGCAAGACGGGTCACGCAGGTCCAAGCCCAGGGCAGAGAAAGCTCTAAGCTGCAAAAACCAGAGTCCATTCCTAAGTGTCTCACATGCAGGGTTTCTCAGTTGCCCCTAGGTCAACCCCCAGCCTATGATTTCATACCTTTAACCGCATCCTCAACTTGTGATTGTAAAAGTGTCTTTGCATACCCCTGTGGCTGGAGATTCGCCATCCATCTTTTCATTCTTGCTGGCTTCTTCTCCCTTCACCTGTTGATTCTCTTGTTCTGATCATGACAAGGAGAATCTGACCACACACCAAGGGTCATTCCCATCCCTCAGGACTCTTTTCAATCCCCCACATTTCTGAGTGCCCTTAAAGTCTAGCTAAGTAGTCTTGTTCCTACAAACTGGCAATGAACTGTCAGTCCAAGACGACCCCCTACTCTCAGGGTCCAGGAAAAGCCTATTGACACTGCAAATCCCAGACTCAGTGCTGGAACAGCCCTTGGAGCAATTAGAACAGTAATGCACAAACTTTCTTCTCCCCAAAACTTTATTCATTATCTACTCCCACTCTATTGTTTTAATATGTCATTTACTAACCAGCAATTTGTTTTCCATTTTTAAATAAATTTCTCAAGGTCCCTGCTCAGAGCCTGATCCATAGTCATGGAATGGTACCGCCACTAGAAGACTCGGCTAGCACAGAGCACTTATGCAAGTCAAAGTCTAGGCCACCCCACATTCATTCCTGGGCTATTTACTGAGGGCCTACAGTGTCCTCTAGGCTCAGAAACCCATGCAGTTTCCATGAGGATTCTGCAATCGAGACATGGGCTCAAACTCCACCCTTCATGACTATCCTCAAGGACGCTTGGGGTTGGGGCTCCAAAGCAGCCCACCACCTTTGCAATGAGGACCCTGCCAATGAGTCACACCAGAGGACACCTTGAACGTAAGTCCCTTGGCCATAGGTTTCTCATCACCCCAAGGGCTCCGCTCCTGGCCCTACCTCTGCCCCTTGCTGATCTGAAAGTGACCTGGTCCGAATGGAGTTGGAAAGCTCTTCGGTCCCCTGGGTGCTGGGAAGAGACAGCCGCCAGCTGTGTCCGGCCAGAGCCGGGCAGAGCACCTCCCTGCACCACCCGCACGACAAGCGACTTGCTGCCATGGTCCCAGCCAGCAACAGAACTTGGACCATTATCCAGCGCCAGGCCCAGGCTCCAGCCCCCCACAATAATAAGAACCAAGGCAGGAGCAACACCTGGGGGTAAGGGAAAGGCTGAGGGTGTCCTGATAATTTCAAAGGAAAATGAGATCAGTCACAGCAGATCTTATAGAGCCCTGTAGTTGAGACTCAGGCTGGGGGAGGGGAGTCAAATCCAAGCTCCACTGCTTCTTACCTGTGTAACCTTCCCAATTTCTGTGCCTCAGTTTGCCCCTCTGTAAAATGTTGCTGATAGTCACGTGGTAGAATTAAACGCGATGAAGTATATAAGGCAATTAGCCCAGGGCCCGGCGTATAGGACACATACTTGTTGAATATAAGCATGCTCCTGTTTACTAAGGTACCTCATTTCATTCTTATCCTGGCCCGTTCTTACACTTTGCCCATTCTACAGGTGAGAAAATTGAGGCTAGGGGAAGGTAAGGAATCGGCCCAAGCTTACACAGCTGGGCTGTATGACAGGCACTCGGGTCAATCTGAACCTCAAACCAGGGAAAATAATGCCCAGGCCATTCCAAATGCTCTGGGCGGGTGGGTACAGCACCGGGGTGTGATGGTGGGGCTCTGTATCCCCTGGGCTTGGCATGGCTCCTCGCTGACCCACGGGAGCCTGAGTCTGGGAAAGAGCCAGGAGGCCAGTCCCCAATTTCCCAGTTTGTCCCCGAGCCCTCGCGTCCACATACGCCCCCTTCTTACCTCGTCCCAGGTTGTTAAAGGGCAGCGTTCAAAGCGGGGGTGTCCTTGCTTCCGAGAACCTGAGGGAGGAGGGGAGTTAAGAGACCAGACAGATCACTACCCAGGGAAAACCGGTCCGGCTGCCTTACCCTTCCCGAAACGGGGACCCGGCCTCTAACCCCCTCCCTCGCCAGACAAAAGTTTCCCCTGTTCGGGAGTGGGGAGGGGGAGGGGGCATTCCTCGTGAGTGACATTATCCGTGACCTACAGCTGCCGCGCTGCCCTCGCCCGCACCCCGGCCTGCCCCTGGCCCCCGCGCGGTCCCCCACCCCTTTGTCCTCCCACCCCCGCGCGCGGGGCCCCGCGGACGCTGCGAGCCCGGCCGGCGCCCGCCCGCACCAAACTTGAGCCGGCAGCCACTCGGGCCCCGCGCGGCCTGCACGCCCGGCTCGACTCGGGCCCCGCCGGCTCGGCGACAGGGGACTGGCCGGCCCCGGCTCTTCCAGCCTCTTACCTGCCTCGGCTAGGGCGCCACCCGGGGGAGGGGGCGCTCCCGGCGAGCCGCCGGACGCCTGGGTCCCCCGGGCCGAGCGCGCGCCGCGGGGCTCTGGCCCGGGCCGGGGTTAACCCCTTCGCGGCCGCCTCCCGCCGCTCCCACCCCCGCTCCACGCCGCCGCCGCCGCCGCCGCCGCCCCGCCTTCCGCAGGCTCTCCACCCCCAGGCCCTCCCTCCCGGTGCCCAGCCCCCAGTCCCGGCCCCCGGCAGTGCGCTGGGCACCGCTCAGCCTCCCCCCTCATCCCGCGGTGGGAGGTGGGGGGGTCTCCCAGGAGACTGGAAGTTGGGGCGCGCCACCTCGCCCCCGCGCGGGCCCGCGGAGCACAGAGGGGTGAACCCGCGCGCCAAGGGACCCCCCCACCTGCCTCCCCTTACACCCTCCGGCCCCAGCGCCTACCTCCCCGAATCTCGGCGGTGGAGGCGGGTTTCGATCCCCTGGTGGAGCGTGGGTGCCGGCCGGAGATCGGCGCCGGAGGCCCGAGCGGCCGGCGGGCGTGCGGCGAGCACCCCGGGGCGGGGGCCGGGGCGGGACTGGGCGCTGCTATCGGGGCTGGATTTCTCGGCTTCCACCCGGATTCTCCCTCGGCTCTCCCGGCCGATTCGGTGCTGCTCGGCGACCACGTGACGCGGGCTGCCTTTGACCCCAGTCTCGGAGCGGGTAGGGGGCGGGGGCGGGGGCGGGAGGGGGTGTCAGATGCGGGACCCACGAGGGCCCGAGGCGGCTGCCGGGAGTCCCGGAGGCGGTGACCTCGAGGAAACAAAGCCTGAGTGAAGCCAACAAGTTATTCGGGGTCAAGGAGGGAACAGCACTGGGGGGTCGGAGAGGCTGCAGAGAGACCGAGGGAGACAAAGACCCGCGCCCGCTATGCTTCCAAGGGCCCTGGGAGCGGCCCGCCGGGCCCGAGGGGGCCTCGTGGCTCTGCCGCCACTAGGCTTGTGACAGCCCTCCAGGGCCTCCTCTGATGGCTCCCCAACAACCAGGTCTCCGCTGGAGTGGACCCTCCTGCGTGCGCAGTTCTTCCCGGCACCCCCTACCCCTTTGCCCTTACTCTCGAAAACCCCTTTATTCCCTTTACCGTGATTATCTTGTTCATTTACTGGTTTCATTGTTTACTAGAATGTCATCTCCCCCAACAAGTTGTTCCCAGCTGAATTCCCAGCGCCTGGCACATAACAGGCAGATGAAGAGATGGATGACATTGTACAAATCTCTTCTCCCACTGAGCCTCAGTTTCCCACCTCCAGTGTTATTTCAAGGATCTCAAGGACCCTGCAAATTAGGCAGGATTACAGTGGTCATCCTCATTAAATAGATGAGAACCTTGAGGCCCAGAAAGACAAAATGATTTCTGGGAGTCTCCTAAGTGGCTGAGAGCTGGAGCCTGCACACAGATGTGTTTGTTCCAGGTAGAGCTTTTTGCCATCCATGAGCCTGTCTGTAAAATGAGGGGCTGGGTCATTAGTTGATTGGTTGATTAGGAGCCATAAGGAGTTTGTTTAATGATGTAGATCACCAGGCCCCTACCCTACCCTACAGGTCTGACTCATAGGCCTGGAGTGAGACTAAAGCAAATTTGGAAAGCAGTAGATTGGTGGTTTCCTAAGGGCCTTCAGAGGCTCAAGATTACCTCACTGTAGGAGCAAAGCTTAAAGAAAAAAAAAAAATATATGGAACTATCATATGACCCAGCAATCCCACTACTGGGCATATACCCTGAGAAAACCATACCTGGAAAAGACACATGCACCCCATTATTCGTTGCAACACTTTTTACAGTAGCTAGGACATAGAAGCAGCCTAGATGTCCACTGGGAGAAGGCAATGGCACCCCACTCCAGTGTTCTTGCCTGGAGAATCCCAGGGACAGGGGAGCCTGGTGGGCTGCTGTCTATGGGGTCACACAGAGTCAGACACGACTGAAGCGACTTAGCAGCAGCAGCAGATGTCCACTGACAGATGAATGGATACAGAAGCTGTGGTACATACATACAATGGAATGTTACTCAGCTTTAAAAAAGAAGGCATTTGAGTCAGTACTAATGAGGTGGATGAACCTAGAGTCTTATTTTACAGAGTGAAGTAAGTCAGAAAGAGAAAGACAAATACTGTATATTAACACACGTGTATGGAGTCTAGAAAGAAACCTGTCTGCAGGGCAGCAGTGGAGAGACAGACGGAGAGCAGACTTGTGGACATGGTGTGGGAGGACAGGGTGGCAAGGATCGAGAGAGAAGCATGGAAGCATATCCATTACGTGAAACAGCCAGCCAGTGAGAATTTGCTTTGTGACACAAGGAGCTCAACCCAGCGCTCTGTGACAACCTAGAGAGGTGGGATGGGGTGGAAGATGGGAAGGAGGTTCAGGAGGGAGGGGGCATGATTCATGTTGATGTGTGGCAGAAACCAGCACAATACTGTAAAGTGAATATCTTGCAATAAAACAAAAAATATAAGTGAAAAAAAAAAATCGCAAAGCCAGGAGAGGTAGAAAAGTTAAGCTGGACTCTTAAGAGTAAGACAGACTCACCCCAATTTCCCTAAAGAGTAACCTCCCTGTGCTGGTGGGGGGGTTGAGAGGGAGGAAGGATTTCAGCCAGCCCACTCGTGTCTCAGAGAGGGAAAGACTCAAAGGCCTGAGCAAGGTATGCTGCTGGGGGGTGGGACCAGGCTCAAGATCAGTCATGTCCATGTGACAGGTTTAGATGGAGCACAGTCAGTAGGACTTAGCCTAGGGTTGGTGACCACAGGCCCAAACCGCAGGCCTTATTCAAAGACAGGCTTGTGACTTCCTAGGGCATACTCCAGCCATGCCATCAGTTCAGCCAGGGAAATCAGCATCCACCAGCACATTCTCTTTTATGATCCATGTTCCTGCAGTCAACGATCTAAAATCCCTGAATACTGTCTGGGTCTTGGGCAGGTTAAACAAGCCCCAAAATCTAATGCTCAAATCTGCTTTAGAAGACCATTTTCATCCACATGAGGTCCTGCAGGCGTCTTCCCTGCGTCAAGCCCTGTGTTCTTGGTAACAGATGCAGGGTTGAAAGGACATAGATAGATCTGCACTCTCAAGAAGTGCCCGGGTGTGTCTGGAGATGATCTGCATGTCCCTCTCTGTGTCCAGAGGCTTTCTGAGCTGAGGGCCCAAGGCCCTCCAGCTCACTGTTACCCAGAAAGCCTGCAAAAAGGCCCCACCCAGGGAATCAGCCTCCCTGGGTCTAGGGTCTGGGTGGAACTGAGAACTCGCATTTCTAATCCATACCCTGGGAGGTTCTGAGGGACACTGTCCAGATGCCCTGCTCCTCCATCCCCTCAAACCTAGGGCAAGTGCTATGGCCCACAGTAAGAGGGGAGCAGAACAAGGGACTCTGAGGGGGAAGCAGCCTCTGAGCAGGATCCAGAGAAACCGGAAGGGATCGGGGTGAGGAGATGACATTCCTCGTGTAAGGAACAACTGTTACAGGCCACATGGAAAGCATTCAGGAAAAGCTGAGTGTTGCATGGACAGGAGTAGGGGGAATGGGGAGGAAACAGGAAGGAAGGAATGAGCCAGAAAGCTGGAGAGGTGGATTGGGAGCGCTTTATGGGTGACCTGCTATGAGGGGTCCAATGGAAGGGATGTTATCCTGAGGGCCAGCTGAAGTGAGCAGGCTGTACGCAGGTGAAGGAGGTGATAGGAGACAGGCTACGTGAGGCCGGTCAGGCCACCAGCTATCCTCCTGCCCAAGCTGGGCAAGGCCAGCATCTCATCAATGGAGCTGAGGGGTTGGGGGGAGGTAGGCTGTCAGCTGGGGTAACCCCCCATCCCTGACAGTTCTTCCGACTCTTCTCAAGTCCTCAGAGTTACTGTTCACCAAGTTGGGCCCAAGGCCCTCCTGCTTAGTGTCACCTGGAAAGCCTGGGCCACGCCCAGGCCCCACCCAGGGAACTGGCCTCCCTGGGCCGAGGGTCTAGGTGGAGCCGAGGACTCCCATTTCTGACCATACCCTGGGGGGTTCTGAGGAGGACTGTAGAGATGCCCTGCTTCTCCATCCCCTCAGGACCCACCACATCTCCCAGAGCTTTGGGGACCTTCTTTGTTCTGATAACCCCCACTGCCCACACCCTCTCCTCAGTCCAACTGTTCCCCTCACTGACCACTTGACATGCTCCTCAGTTGTCCCAAGGTCCCCTTTATCCAACGCCATAAATCAAAGGCTGAACTTCCAAACTTGCATCTGCTCAAATCTGCTTCTCCCCCTCCTCCATGGACATGTCCAGTTCACATGTCCATCCCAGAAATCTGACACAAGCCTCTTCTCCCCACATCCCATCCATGAGCCAGTTCCATTGGTTCTGCCTCCAGTTGTTTCTCTAACCCAATCCCATCCCGTTCTCTTCATCACTACCATTCTAGTCCAAGTCACCATCTTGTCTGCCTTGGCCCGTGTTAACAGCTCCCTGCCCCCCACTTTGCCTCCTCTAAGGTAACCTCACCATGCTCATTTCTTACTTAAAGCCATCGATGGCTTCCCATTGCTCTCACGATAAATTCTCCAACTTGTTGCCCAGCCTTATCTCTTGTCCTGAATGATATGCCTGGCCTTCCCCTTTACCTAATTCCTTGTTAAGTGTGTGGACTAACTGGGCTTGAATTCTGGCTCTACAAGCTGTGTGCCCATGGGCCAGTTTTTCAAACTTTCTGTGTTCATCTCTAAAAGGAGATAATGGTAGTCTGCACTTCACAGGGCCATTGTGAGAATTAAATGAGTTAAACATGTAAAGAAGCCCTCAGAATGGTGCCTGTCACAGGAAGGTGTTGTTGTGTAGTCCCTAAGTCGTGTCTGACATCTTTTGTAACCCCATGGACTGTAACCCGCCAGGATTCTCTGTTCAGGGGATTTCTCAGGCAAGAGTGCTGGGCTAGGTTGCCATTCCTTTCTCCAGGGGGTCTTCCTGACCCAGGGATTGAACCTATGTCTCCTACATTGGCAGGATTCTTTTATTACTGAACCACCAGGGAAGCCCCTGTCACATAATAAGCTCTATTAAACCAGTCCATCCTAAAGGAAATCAGTCCTGGGTGTTCATTGGAAGGACTAATGTTGAAGCTGAAACTCCAATATTTTGACCACCTGATGCGAAGAACTGACTCATTTGAAAAGACCCTGATGTTGGGAAAGATTGAAGGCAGGAGGAGAAGGGGACGACAGAGGATGAGATGGTTAGATGGCATCACCAACTCAATGGACATGAGTTTGGGTAAACTCTGGGGGTTGGTAATGGACAGGGAGGCCTGGCGTGCTGCGGTTCATGGGGTTGCAAAGAGTTGGACACGACTGAGCGACTGAATGGAACTGAACTGAAAATGTTAGCTAAATGGTTAATTTTTATTTGAGGGACATCAGGTTAAATCTCACTTCCTCCTGAGGCTTTCCCTGTGCCCCTAACCAAAACTACTTCCAGGTCTACCTGTCATAGTCCCTCTTCATCACCCTCGTAGTTACTTGTGGGCTGCCTCTCTCTAGAGGGCAAGCTGTGCAGGGGCAGGACCACATTTGTCTCAGACCCAGCTGAGCTCTGGACCCCCACACAGTGCAGGGCACAGGGCAGGCCGGCAACTGGCACATATTTGCTAACTAAACAAAATAAAAGTCAACAGATTCATCACAAAACAAAGAACAATGTCTGCCTACAAAATGCCCATTTACAGCATTTTGTACATTTTTTTTTTTTCATTTTACATTGATTAGTACCTCTCCTCGGAGAAGGCAATGGCACCCCACTCCAGTACTCTTGCCTGGAAAATCCCATGGACTGAGGAGCCTGGTAGGCTGCAGTCCATGGGGTTGCTAAGAGTTGGACACGACTGAGCAACTTCACTTTCACTTTTCACTTTCATGCGTTGGAGAAGGAAATGGCAACCCGCTCCAGTGTTCTTGCCTGGAGAATCCCAGGGACGGCGGGAGCCTGGTGGGCTGCCATCTGTGGGGTCGCACAGACTCGGACACGACTGAAGCGACTTAGCAGCAGCAGCAGCAGCACCTCTCCTAGAGTTTTCCTCACACCATCCTGGTGGGGGAGGGGAAGTAGAGGGACACAGAGATGAACAAGACAGATGTGGCCCGTGTCCTTAAGAAATGTACAGTCCACTGCAGAGACAAACATGTAAATGCATCACAAGATATGACGCACTATAACTGTGTTGTACTGGCCTGTAACAATTCTATTTCCCAGGAGATCTTTGGAACATGAAAGCGAAAAGTAACTAAAAACAGACACTGTTGCCTACTTTACCTCCACCCCCAGTTTCTAACAAGGTTTTCTATAGAACAGAAAGGGTAGGTCCTGTCCCAAGGGCACTAAGGTCACCCCATCTTTCTCTGCCTGGAGACCTCCTATTCAGACATCAAGACCCCACTTAAGCAGCACCTCCTACAGGAAGTCTTCCTGCTTCTGCCAGGGCTCTCTGTATGGGACTTAGTCACAGGTCTAGTGATTTTCTGGGACGATGATGGGATTTGTCACAGAGAATCCAAATTTCATGTCATTTGCTTCTCTAAAAAAGTAAAAGGTCATTCAATGAATGTGTAACTACGTGTGATTTCATGTTTGGACTTCAGTGGAGGCAGAAAATAGCCTCTGTCTGACCACGTGACCTGATTTGTGGTTTGGAGAACATGGTCACCGTAATTACAGCATTGACCACATGCTGTAAGAGTTTCCTGTCTTTCTCCCTCTCTCTCTCTCCTACACACAGTCACACACTTCTTCAAGTACGGGGACTATTTGCTTTCTGTTAAACAAATGAAGGAAAAAAATCTGTGAAATGGGCGGGTTATCAGATGGAAAATGGATATAAACTGTCCTGGAATGGAACAAAAGATGGTCAGAGGTGGGAGATGGGAGCAATTAACAGCACTTAATCATTCACTCTGGGGCATGCTACCTGCTTTCCATTTGTTATTGAGCAGCCCAGAGAGCTGTAGCTCAAAGAGGTAAAAAAAACTGCCCCATGGTCTCCCGGACAGGAGTGGCAGAGGAGTTTTCAAATCCAGGTCCACCCAACTCAAAGGCTACATTCTTACCATTTAACCCACCCCTCACTGCCCAGGGGCAATGAGTCCCCAAACTGTGCAGAACCACCTGGGTTCCGTGCCCTACTTCCTCACTTCACCGCGCCTCCCAACCCTTCCCTGATGCACCCGCACTTTCATCTACGCTGCTGCTGCTGAAGAGCATCTGCAGCTGGTTTCCAAAGGAGTCCTGACCCTGGGGCCAGGCTTCCTGTTTCAGGCAGAGCCCACCTAAGGATGTGTGTCCCGCTTTCCTCAGCGCATCCTTCACTCCCAGGAGCGGCCTGAGCCGAGGTCGCGGCTAGCACAATCCTCTGCAGGTGCAGCACTTTCCCCGTGTTTTCTAAAGCATTTTCCCATTCTGTAAAGCAGTTTCTGGTGACTCCACGGAAGTCCTGAGAGTTTTTCACAGTGGAGGACTTTTCACCCTATTTTAAAGAGGAGAAAACGCAGGTTTGGCCAACCTGTGGGAGATAACCCTCGGCTGTTCAAAGAGCTGAGCTGCAGCTGAACGGGATTTTAGGCCACTGGCCCGCAGTCTTCCAAGTCCTTAAAGGATTCAACTTGACCAAGAGAACAGGGATGGAGGGTGAAAGGTCTTCAGAATCTTCACACAGAGAAGATAATGGCTTCTGCAAACAAATGTAAATCGGTTAATTTCCCTTTTTTACTGTGTTCATTGTGATGCACCAGTTACAACCTGGCAAAAGAAAAACTCACAAGTACTTGTGGTCTCTAAACTGTAATAAATTGGTAAATAAATTGGTAACTGCAATAGGCTCAAAGTCCTCTGAGGGTGAGGCAGGGCCCAGTTCCAGCCTGCCGATCTGGGGGCAGAAGCCGAGGGTCATAAGCAATCTGTTCTTTGGCCAACCTCTCCAGAGGGGCTCTGCACTGGTCTTGCCTTCACCCCCAGGCCATTTCTCATCCAATCCTCCGGCTCAGACGGTAAAGCATCTGTCTACAATGTGGGACACCCGGGTTTGATCCCTGGGTCAGGAAGATCCCCTGGAGAAGGAAATGGCAATCCACTCCAGTACTATTGCCTGGAAAATCCCATGGACAGAGGAGCCTGGTAGGCTACAGCCCATGGGGTCGCAAAGAGTTGGACACAACTGAGCGACTTCACTTTCACTTTCCTCCTCTATCTGGCTTCCACATTCTTCAGTTCTCTTCATTTGATCCCCAGGTGCTAAATACATTTTTTTAATTGAAGTAAAGTTGATTTACAATATTGTGTTAGTTTCAGATGTACAGAAAGTGTTATATATATTTCCTCAGATTATATTCCATTGTAGGTTATTGCAAGATATTGAATATGATTCCCTGAGCTGTAAACTGTTATTGCTACATATATTTTTCAAATTTTTTCAAAATTCTCCAAGCCAGGCTTCAACAATATGTGAACTGAGAACTTCCAGATGTTCAAACTGGATTTAGAAAAGGCAGAGGAACCAGAGATCAAATTGTCAACATCTGTTGGATCATAGAAAAAGCAAGAGAATTCCAGGAAAACTTCTACTTCTGCTTCACTGACTATGCTAAAGCCTTTGACTGTGTGGATCACAACAAACTGTGGAAAATTCTTCAAGAGATGGAAATACCAGACCACCTTACCTGCCTACTGAGAAACCTGTATACAGGTCAAGAAGCAACAGTTAGAACTGGACATGGAACAACAGACTGGTTCCAAAGTGGGAAAGGAGTACATCAAGGCTGTATATTGTCACCCTGCTTATTTAACTTATATTCAGAGTACATCATGCGAAATGCCGAGCTGGATGAAGCACAAACTGGGATCAAGACTGTTAGGAGAAACAGTGACAGATTTTATTTTGGGGGGCTCTAAAATCACTGCAGATGGTGACTTCAGCCATGAAATTAAAAGACATTTGCTCCTTGGAAGAAAAGTTATGCCAAACCTAGACAGCATATTAAAAAGCAGAGACATTACTTTGCCAACAAAGGTCTGTCTAGTCAAAGCTATGGTTTTTCCACTAGTCATGTATGGATGGGAGAGTTGGATCATAAAGAAGGCTGAGCACCAAAGAATTGATGCTTTTGAACTGTGGTGTTGGAGAAGATTCTTGAGAGTCCCTTGGACTGCAAGGCGATCAAACCAGTCAACACTAAAGGAAGTCAGTCCTGAATATTCACTGGAAGGACAGATGCTGAAGCTGAAGCCTAAATACTATGGCCACCTGATGAGAAGAGCTGACTCCTTAGAAAAGACCAAGATGCTGAGAAAGACTGAAGGCAGGAGGAGAAGGGGATGACAGAGGATGAGATGATTGGATGGCATCACTGACTCAATGGACATAGGTTTGAGCAAGCTCCAGGAGATGGTGAAGGACAGGGAAGCCTGGCGTGCTGCAGTTCGTGGGGTCGCAAAGAGTTGGACACGACTGAGCAACTGAACAACAACATATATTTTATGTATAGTAGTATATATCTGTTAATCCTATACTCCTAATTTATTCCTCCCCCACCTTACTCTTTGATAACCATAAATTTGTTTTCTATATCTGTGAGTCTGTTTTTTTATTTAGATTTGTATTAGTTAGATTTCACATATAAATGATAACATGGCATTTGTCTTTCTCTTTCTGACTTCACTTAGTAGGACAATCTCTAGGTCCATCCATGTTGCTGCAAATAGCATTATTTCTTTCTTTTTTTTATATAATTTTTTTTTTTTTTTGCCAAATATCAAAATGAATCCACCACAGGTATACATGTGTTCCCCATCCTGAACCCTCCTCACTCCTCCCTCCCCATACCATCCCTCTGGGTCGTCCCAGTGCACCAGCCCCAAGCATCCAGTATCGTGCATTGAACCTGGAGTGGCATCTCGTTTCATACATGATATTTTACAAGTTTCAATGCCATTCTCCCAAATCTTTCTTTTTTTATGGCTGAGTAATATTCAACAGTTCATGCATACCACATTTTCTTTATCCAGGCATCTGTGATGGACACATGCTGCTTGCATGTCTTAGCTATTGTAAATAGTGCTGCTATGAACATTGGTGCACATGTATCTTTTTTAGTTTAGAGTTTTCATTTTTTCCCAGATGTACACCTAGGAGTGAGATCACTGGATCATATGGAAACTTTATTTTTAGTTTTTTAAGGAACATCTATACTGTTTTCCATGTTGTGTGTGTATTAGTTGCTCTGTCGTATCCGATTCTTTTTGACCGTATGGACTGTAGCCCACCAGGCTCCTCTGTCCATGGAGCTCTCCACGCAACAATACTGAAGTGGGTTGCCATTTCCTTCTCCAGGAGACCTTCCTGACCCAGGGATCGAAACCAGATCTCCCACACTGAGAGCAGATTCTTTACCTTCTTAGCCACCTGAGAAGTTTTCCATAGTGGTTTCACCAATTTACATTCCCAACAACAGTGTAGGAAGGTTCCCTTTTCTCCACACCCTCTCCAGAATTTATTATTTATAGACTTTTTGATGATGGCCATTCTGACCATTGTGAGGTGATACCTCATTGTGGTTTTGATTTCCTTTTCTCTAAAAATCAGTGACACTGAGCATCTTTTCATGTGTCTATCGGTCATGTATATATCATCTTTGGAGAAAGAAATGTCTATTTAGGTCTTTTGCCCATCTTTTAGTCAGATTGTTTGTTTTTTGATACTGAGCTATATGAGCTTAAACATAAATACTTTTAATATGACTCAAATAAAAAGATTACATTCATCAAAGGGGAGCGGGCATTTCTCCTCAAGATTCCCATCAATTATTCTCATCAGTTCATTCTCACCACTCCCATGGGGTGGGCACCACAACTCCCAGTTAAAGAAACTGTGTCTCAGGGTCCTGAGGGCTCCACCAAATGAAACAGGGAGGATGGGCCAAGTCACCTGGTCGGGAGGTTGCCTCCAGTTCTCCTGGGTCCTCAACCCCTAACACACACATCCACACCCCTGCCCACCTCACCTCATTCGTTTGCATTCTCCTCCTGGGCCACCTTGTCACCTTAGTTTATGATTCCTGAATGAATGCAATCTGCCTGCTTACAGAAATGGAGAAACTGAGGCCCAGAGAGGAACAGGGGCCTGCCTCCATCACCAGCGATGCAGCCAAGCCAGGACAGTCGGAGGAGGCGCCTGCCTGTAACTCTCCCACTTGCCCGGCTGTGTGTGCATCAGAAGCTGAGAAGGAGGTGGCCCCCAGGGTCAAGTCTAGACACCGCTCCCGGGTCCTGGACTTGCACCAGCACATAAGGAGGGGAGGGAAGGGCAGTGCCGACCCCAGTGGGAAGCTGGCTCTAAAACTGCCATGGTGACCAGACTCTTGTCTGGGCGATCTGTTCCAACAGGCATGGAAATTCTTATCATTCCAAGGCCCCATCTTCACATAGACCTGTCTGGGCTGAGTCTATCCTGAGACAGAGCTGGGGTTGGGTGAGGGAAGCAGGAGGGAAACGGTGGGGATCACCCCCCCCCCGCTTATTTACACACAACAGGGTCACACCCATTCACTTACCCGCTGCACACACCACTCACCCCACCAATCTCCATTCCCCACAACCCCCCATCCAATGCTTAAGAGCTTTGAAGCCAGACTATCCTGTGTGGAAATCCAAGGTCAGTCATCACTTACTGTCCCTTACCGTGGCTTCAATTGTTTATTTGTAGAATGGGAATAACAGTACTTACATCATAGGGTTATTGATAAGAATAAATGAAATATTAGGAAACCACTTAGCACCGTGCCTGGCATAGCTGCTACAGATGTTACTGTTATTTTACCCAACGTCCTCCTACAGCTAACTGGGACTCCCCCTTTCTCCATTGTACACACACACCTCCCCAGAGGCCCTCAGCCAGCTGACCCATCCTCACAGCCCTACTGCCCTCTCACCCTTCTACTCCAGGCAACCTGGGACCCTCAAGGCCTGGGTCCCGGCCATGTGTGCCCAGCATTCTTCCTGCCGAGGAGAATGCCCTCATCTCCACCTCTTCGCAACTCTAACACCCTCTCCTTTCCTTCAAGTCCTAGCTCCAATCCCACTTCCTCCAGGACGCCTTCCCTGACTGACCTATGATCTTCCTTCTCGGAACCGCTCAGGTGCTGAGTGAGTCACCTATTAGTACTGCCTTGGAATTCCTGAGTCTGTCAGTAAGAAAGCCTCTTCCTTTTTCCTCCCCACCATCTCTTAAAATCAGAAAAAGCATTTTCCAGGCAGATTTAAGGCACCCTGAATCAACTCCCCGATTCCTGTGTCACCCCAACATCCCAGCACCAGCAGTCACCATCATACATCCTCTGGAGCTGGGAACAGGGCAGGGCCTGGAGACTGCACAGAGAAGGCAGTTCCCCAGACAGACAAACAGGATAGTCTATAGACTGAGAGAGGCTGGAAGACCCTCACCTGATCACTGGGGTCCCAGGTTCTGCTAAGAGATAGGGGCATCAGGAGCTGAGACTCCCTGAAGCTCACCTGTAGGGGAACAGGGGTCGAGGTAAACCCTGCAGCCTGTAGGACGCGGCCTGGGGTGGGGGGTAGGGTCAGAACTCAAATTCCACACCTTTCACGGGGAAGAAGGATGCAGACCTGTTCTGGGAAGCCCTGGAAGAGGCTCTGGAAACCAACCATGAGGGTGGAAAAAGCTGTGGGAAGTAGATGCCACCCGACACCCGGAAACTGTAGCCATTCTAAAAGCCTGGCAGCCATGGTGGCAGTTGAGTTCTCTGCTGGAGGAGGGAATGGGTAGGCAAAGGCTGGTCAGTGTTGGTCAGGGTGGGCTAGAGGATCCCTGTGCTGGGAGAAGGACCAGGATTCTTGTCAGATTCTCCCAGGCTCTGGGAGTTAATATCTAAGGTTCAAAGTCAGCTGGTGATGTAAAGATCTGGAGACCTGGTTCTGAAATTCCATCTCTTTAAAATTCTGAAATGAAACACATGAAATTTAAAATGTTCTAGCAGTCATGTTTTAAAAGCAAAAAAAAAAGTGAGATTCATTTTAGTAATATTGTATTTTACCCAGTATATCCAAAATATTATCATTTTGACATGTAATTAATACGTTATTAATGAGATGTTTAAAAGTCTTTCTTTTGTACCAAGTCTTCAAAATCTACTATGTATTTTAAATGTACAGCTCATCTCAATTCAGACTAGTTACATTTCAAGGACTCAATAACCACAGGTGGCCAGTGGCTACAATGTTGGCACAGCACAGTTTAGAAAGCTACAATCTATGACTCACTTTTCTAAAATTCTGAGATGCTGTGCCTCTGAGATTCTAGAATTCTCCAGCATACTCAGGTTCTGTAACGCTTCAAATGTGATTCCACCAGATTAATGTGTTGCCCCAAGTCTGCGTGTGGGTAAGGCTTCTCCCCATGTGTCTTCTATGTGGAAAGAAATCCAGGCCCCTGCAGAGCCCCTGGGTGGGGGAAGAAAGGAGCGAGGATCCCTCTCCTCGGCCGCCCCCACCATCTGGCCCAGCCGGAGGAAGCGGGGGTGGGCGGGCCTGTGTGCCCAGGGCGCTGGCCTCTCCACATGGTGCTGCCTCTCCCACCATCCCTCCGGCTCGTCAGCTCTCCATCCGTGTGCACAAGCCTGGGAGTGAGACTCCTGCCTCTGAGTCCTCCTGGGGAGGGGGCATGCCCCTGCCTCCCCACCCTTGGTTTCCGTCCACTCTGGAGAGCATTTGGGAGGCTGCTGCAAGCAGATGGGGTTGGGGATTGTGGTTCAGATCCCAGATGGAAGGCCCTGAGGGTGGAACTGGTCTCCATCTGTTCGAGGCTAGGGCCTGGAGGTCTGAGGACGGCAGAAGTCGGAGACCCACCCACTGCACCTCAGAAGGCTGTGAGGTCCTGTGATGTATGTTTGAACAATGCAGGTGGAGAAACTGAGGCCCACCCAGGCATAAGGTGAGTGTGGTGATCTGCCAGAAGGTGGCCTCCTGCTTAGCCACAGGCCTCCTCTTCCTGCTCTCCCTGCCCCACCTCTACCTGTGGGAAAGTCAAGGTACAAACCCGGCATGGCAAGGTGTCAGTGAGGCTGCTGGAAGGTCCATGGCGGGGTTGCAGCCAAGTGGGTGACCCCGTAGCTTGTGGATGCTTGTGCCAGGCCCAGGCTTTCCTGGTTCCAACCAGGCTCTTCCCAGGCTCCTCCTGCCCCAGGTTCTACAGGGGATCTGGGGAATGGGAGCTTGGCCATAGGCAGAGTCTGGGTGAGGCAGAAGCTGGACCTGGTGGGGGAGGGTCTCCGTCAACAGCCATCAGCTTCTGCATCAGCTGGTATCCAGTTCTGTCCTCTGTCTCAAAGTCCTTTTGTAGCCACAGCCTTCTTTATCCTCACAAAAGCCCAAAAGGAAAGATGGGCGGGAGAACTTGCCATCAGCCTGTCAACTCCCAGCACAAAGGCCATGCAAGGGCCTGGTGCTGTAGCTTTGTTACTGTTCCACTTCTCACAGGTGGGGAAACTGAGGCCCGGAGAGGGGCTGTGACCTGTCTCAGGCTACAGAGCCAGAGGGGAATCACTGGCTCAGCACCCATTCAGGGAGCACCCCCTACCCTGCCCCCGCCCCTGGTCCTGCTCCACTCCCAGGCCCTCAGATGCTCTGCAACTAAGGAGATCAGGAGTTACCCACAGCCACATTTTCCAGGCTGGGCTGCTTCCAGGCTGGGTTTCCCCTCTGGGGAAAGCCCCAAGGTTGTTCTGCATGGTCAGGAGAACCAGGGAGGAAATGACAAAAATCCTGCTAGAGAGGGCTGCAGAATACAGCCCAACCTTTGGCCTCCAGGGAGTGGGGGTGGCCTCTGGCTCTGCCAAAGTGGGGGTGCAGATGCAGCAGTCAAAGGGTGTTGCAGGGAGGCAGCCCTGGAACCTTGATTTGGAAAGGCACTGGCTTTGGACTGATGTGGGCCAGGGTTCGGTTCCATTACTGCTAGCAGTAGCTGTGTGATCGTGTGTCCGTGCCTTCCCCTGGGCTCCCTGCTCTGTGACCTGGCTGACACACAGCTCCAGGGCAGTGGGCGTCTGAGTATACAGAAACTAAGCCCACAGTTAGTTCTCGCTCAAATGCCCCGTCCAGGAACCGTTCCATTTTGGGGTCCCCCATCACTTTGCTGCCACAAAAATGCTCCATAAATTCTTCTTGAATAAACGAATGAATGACTGTTGCCAGCGAAGAGTAGAGCAAAATACAGGGGAAGGCTGGACTTCCCTGTTGCTTCAGTGGTTAAGAATCCACCTGCCAATGCAGGGCACACGGGTTTGATTCCTGGTCGGGGGAGATTCCACATGCCTCGAGGAAACTAAGTCCATGCGCCACAACTCTAGTGGCTGTGAAGACCATGCGCTCTAGAGTCTGTGCACCTACAGCCTGTGCTCCAAGAGAAGCCACTGCAACAAGGAGCCCACCCACCTACTGCAACAAAGAGTAGCCCCCACTCACAACTAGAGAACTAGAGAAAGCCGGTGCACAACAAGGAAGACCTAGCACGTCCAAAAACTCAAAATCAAAATGGGGAAGGCATCAAACTAGTCCATCCAGAGATCCGACAGAATCTGTCGTGGCTCACGGCATGGCCTCATTTTGTAAAAGCCCATAATAATAACTACCCTCTCCAAAGCACTCACTATGTGTCAGGCTTTGTTAAGAACCTCAGGGCACTTAGTTCTCCCAGTAACACTCTGAGAAGGCGTGACTATTACCCCCACATTCCCAATGAGGAGCCTGAGGCACAGAGAGGCTCAGTGACCCTGTGGTCACATTGCTGATTCACCGCAGCAGCTGGACATGGACCCAACCTTCCCGCCCACCGGGTCTGCACTCGCGGGTGGCCGAGGACCCTGTAGCTCTCCCTTCCTGTCTCCTCTGGCCAGGACTCCTATCAGGAGAGGCTCGCCTTCCCAGGCTGGTGTTGGGTGCTGCTCAGGGCTTCCCATGGGTTCTGGAGGCTCCCCAAAATCAGCCTTTGGTGGTGAACGTGGGAGATGAAGTCGGGGCTCTACCCACTCCAAGACTGTCGCCTGGGCCCTTAGTCAGAGACTGATTCTCACAGCTTTCTGGCTGCTTCCTGCCCAGAGGCAGGCAGGAAGCCAGACCGCGGGGACTGGGGCTCCAGCTCCTTTGTCTGCCTTTAGTTCACCCCCCCGCCCCCTCCCCCGAGCCAACACTGCCCCAGCTGTGGACCTTCCTCTTCCTTGCCCAACTTCAGACCCTGACCTGGAGGGTCACTCCCAGGCAGACTTTCTAGCCTGAGGACAACCACCCTCGGGGCTGGGAATCCAGGGACTGGGTTCCATGCACTGCCAAGAACTGGGTGAGGTGTGGGGAGGGGGGACACTTTTCTCTCCGAGGAAGGGGCATATTTGGAGAAAATCTGCCCTGAGATGGGGGAGGCAGGGGTCGGGCATGTGCCAACAAGTCATATGGGCACATCAGTTCTCAAACAAGCTCCGCAGTGAATGTGTGGGATCGTCCTGACCACCCTGCTTAGAGACGAGTTAGCTTGTTATCACCCCAATTTTAACACAAGAGGAAGCTGAGGACCAGGAGGATTCAGAGACTTGTTCATGACTATGCAGACATTTGGCGGCAGAAGCAAATCTTTACCCAAGTCTCCAGAGACTGTATGGGTATAAAAACTATTATTATTACAAATATTCACCAAGCTCTGACTCTGCCAAAATCTTCCCTTTCGTTACCACATTGAATCGTCTCAGAAATTCTAAGTAGTGATCCCCATGCTACAGATGAGGAAACTGAGGACTGAAGAAGCAAATCACCTGCCCAAAGTCCAGTTATCTGCATCCACACACCCACTTGTGAGGATGTGAAGGCAATTTGAACTCAAATCTTTCTGGCTCCAAAGTCTCGGGTCTCACAGGGAAGACAGGGCTGCCTCCAGCTGGGGTAGAGGAGTCACCTTATTTCCCCAAACGGGGCCTGGAAGAAGCCTGGCCACACCACCCCTGTTCACAGTGCCACTTTGGGCTTGGTGCCGCTTTGGGCTTAGCCCCTGGAGCCTCTCTGGCAACGGCCCTGAGAAATGTAGCAGGCGCTGCAGGACTCAGGAGCACGACAGGGCCACGGCTGTGTGTCAGCAGCGTTCCTGGCCAGGCCTACATGGCCCGGTGACAGCCTCATAGGTAAGCTCACACACGTGTGCACCCAAATTCCTCCGTTCATTCATTCATTCACCAAACACCAGCCCACCAGCCTTCATATTTCTATACACGTTTACTTTTTTTTTTTTTTTTAAGTCACTTCTTTTGCTGACCTCCCCAAGCAGGGACAGCTACATACTGATGAGGCCCAGTACAAAATGCAAACATAGAAGAACCCCTTGCTTAAAAATGAAGAACTCCAAAGGGACTTCCCTGGTGGTCCAGTGGTTAAGAATCTGCCTTCCAATGCAAGGGACACAAGTTCGATCCCTTGTCGGGGACGGGCCTTCCCTGGTGGCTCAGACGGTAAAGCATCTGCCCGCAATGCGGGAGACCCGGGTTCAATTCCTGGGTCGAGAAGATCCCCTGGAGAAGGAAATGGCAATCCACTCCAGCACTCTTGCCTGGAAAATCCCATGGACGGAGGAGCCTGATAGGCTACAGCCCATGGGGTCGCAAAGAGTCGGACACGACTGAGCGACTTCACTTTCACTAAGGTCCCACATGCTGTAGGGCAACTGAGTCCCCGTGCCACAACTACTGAGCCTCTGAGCACTCCGGAGCCCATGAGCCACGTGAAAGATTCCGCATGCCACAGTTAAGACCTGATGAAGCCAAATAAATTAGTAAATTAAGAGTTCCAAACCAGGGACAGCAGGACATTCAGTGAGGTACAGGGCCCCGCTTAGTGCACAGGGGCCCGGCTGTGGGCCCACCCGCCCCAGCGCACCTCAGCCTCGCTCTCTGGACCCCACCTCTTGCCACCTCATCCTCCTTTCATATTCTCACAAGGTCCACCTCTGAGGTCTTCACCCCAGGCTTTTGCAAAGGCTGTTCTCCCTGCCCTGAACACTTTTCTCAACAATTCTCTCATGAGGTCCTTCTCATTGTTGAGCTCTCAGCTGGAACGCCACCTCCTCAGGGGGATGCGTCCCTCATCCCCCAGCCTCACGGGGCCCCCACCCTTAGCTCTGCATCATAGCTGCTGTTTATCCCTTCCTAGCAGGCATCTATCTATGCCCTCAAGTGTAACTTGTCAGCTTACTGTTTACTACCTAGCCTCCCCGGGAGATCCCCAGGGCAGGGCCGTGTCTGTCCTGTCCAGCACTGAGTCCTAAGGGCCCAGTCCAGTGCTTGGGCCATGGCAGATGTTCAGTAGCTATTTGGAAAACAGTGAGTGAATAAATGAATGGACACAGACACCCTTCTACCCCATCTCCCCGCTACGTTGCCTCTCCCTCTGCCTCTGCACCCCAGAGAAGCACAGGAGTGCTCCCTGAATGTCCTGGTGCTCCGGATATCCCAACACAGAGAGCTGAGAGACTGAGGGGGGCAAGCGGATCCTGAGGCCTTGAGATGGGGACAGACAGAAGAGGCAAGGCCCGGAGGCAGGGAGGAGAGGGGAAGAGGAGGAAAAGTGCAAAGAGAAAGGAAATGGAGCCAGAGGAAGGAGAGACAGGCACACAAAGAGGGGCGAACGAGTTGGCTGGGCTCGGAGATAATCCCATTTCTCCTCTTTATTTGTGAAACTAATGATTACTATTAATACCTGGCCCCTCCCTGGCCCTTTCATCCAGGCTGGTGGGGAAATTTCAAAGATGAAAGTCCAGGGAGAGGGAGGTGGTGCTCTCAGAGGCAGATACCAAGGCTTCACAAGCACTAATTAAACTTGGCAGCCCCTTCCAGGTGGGAGCACTCCCTGGGCCTGGCCCGCCTCCCCTCCTCTGCAGGAGGGTCACTAACTGCAGCAGCGGGGTGGGGCAGTCAGCAGAGACAGTCGTGGGGGAGGTGCCAGAAAGAGGAACCTCACACCAGGTGGCACTGAAACCCAGGAGCCCGGCCCCCAACTGAAATTACAGCCCCATCCCAGAAGCCGCCCTCCCCCCTAGCCCGGGACCAGGGTCTGTGTCCCCGGGGCCATCTGCCAGATGGTGGTGGGGGAAGCGCTCCTGGGAAGGAAGGTCTCAGCAGACGAAGAGGCAGAGTCAGCAAGTCCGGCTCCTCCACGCGGCCCCAGGGCCACCTGAGTCCTGGTCTTTCACATCCTCAGGGGCCATTTCCTTGCACCACCCTCACAGAGGCCGCCCCTCTCCACCAGTCATCAATACATCCAGAAGGCTGCCCATCACACCTGAAGCCATGGGGCCTCACAGTCTCCCATTATTGAGCTGCCTGGACTTTGGGCTGAGTGAGCTCATCCAGTCCCTTGACATTAAGTTCAATCTAGGGACTTCCCTGGTGGTCCAGTGTTTAAGACTCCATGCTCCCAAAGCAGGGGATCCAGGTTCAATTCCTGGTCAGGGAACTAGATCCCACATGCTGCAACTAAGAGTGTGCGTGCTGCAACAAAGACAGATCCCAAGCACTGCAACTAAGTCTAGGTGCAGCCAAATAAATAAATATTTTAAAACTAATAAGTAATAAGCACAATCTACAGACTCCTGACTGACTCACTGGAAAAGACCCTGATGCCGGGAAAGACTGAAGGCAGGAGGAGGAGAAAGGGGTGACAGGATGAGATGGTTGGATGGCATCACTGATTCAAGGGACATGACTTTGAGCAAACTCCTGGAGATACTGAAGGACAGGGAAGCCTGGTGTGCTGCAGTCCATGCGATCACAAAGAGTCGGATGCTATCTAGCGACTGAACAATGAACAACAGAGGCTCTGGAGATTATTTCAGCGGCCTCAACCTTTCCAACGAGCCCCAACTGCCTGCCCCATCTTTCTACTAGGATTTCACAGGGATGGCTTCAAAAATAACAGAGCCTGACCTTGTTTCCCATCTTCCACCCAGCTCAGGCCCTCCCCCAGGCTCTCCCACCTTGGGAAATGGCCCCACTGTCCACCCGTTGCTCATGCTTGGAACCTGGAATCATCCTCACCCCTGCATGCAATCCATCTGAAAATCCTGCTGATTCTACTTCCAAAGTACCTCTCAAACCTAGACACTGTCCTCCACCTTCGCAGCTGCCAGCATGCTCTGAGCCACCATCGTCTCTCACCTGTGTGGTCATCTTCACCCGAATCCTAAACAAAGCCAGAGTGGACTTTGAAACGCAAATCACACTGTGCAAGCCCTGCTTAAAGCTCCTCTCCCTTCTTACGGTATGTAGATGATAATACACACCCCTCACCAGAGTCGTCAGACACCCTCTCCCCCCACCCCCCAACTCCGCCCCAGGGATGACCTCCCCTCCCTCCCCTCTCCCCCCCAGCCCCCCACCTCCCTGCAGTCGCTCAACACTTTTCCGCCTTGGCAGCTTTTGCATGAGCTGTAGCCTCTGCTTCAACTGTTTCTCTGCCCGCCTCATGGTTGCACCTTCTGACCCTGAGTCCTGTTGCTGCCCTTCTAAGACTGAGGCTCCCTCACCAACCCCCCAACCTTCTTGGGTCTGCTTATCAGCTGGCTAACTCTGGCTGTCTCCCTGACAGCCTCCATGTCTGTTACCAGTTGCTTTATTGTTCACCAATGCCCAGCACGGTGCCTGGCACATGGTAGTAGGTGCTCAACAAACATGCTAAATGGATAAATGCCCAGGATTCGTATCCCGGTACCACCAACCCATTGGACTCTGTTCTTCCATTCAGAGTGACTCAGAGCAAGTCCTTCACCAGTGGGTCCTGCCACGTGGCTGGTATCTGTCCTAGGACGCCTGGTGGCAATCACTATTTACTCCACTTTGAACCAGCCAAGTGACCTTGGGCATGGCACCAACCTTCTTCTGTCTCAGTTCCACTTTGGAAAAGTAATAGTCTGAGCTCCTGAGCTGTGACAAGGCCCTAAGGGAGAATGTACACCAAAGCCGAATCACAGCCGTGTCCCAAGTAGATGTCCTGACAAACGTGAAGATTTACACACACGCTGACTTACGTTTACACTCCCCAAGCAACCTCCGGGCTCGGATATTACAAAGCTTACCGCCGCCCCACTCCTCACTCCAGTGTACCAGCCCCAGCCAAAGCCTTTCTGTCCCCCCAGAGACCTGGTGATCGGGCGCCATCTAGTGGACACCCAGGGGAAAGACATCATTCCAGCCCTCTGCAGTCCTCACGGTGGGCGGGGCAGCTCCCTGGGACCCCACCCTGACCATCCTCAGTTCAGTTCAGTTCAGTCGCTCAGTCGTGTCCGACTCTTTGTGACCCCATGAATCGCAGCACGCCAGGCCTCCCTGTCCATCACCAACTCCTGGAGCTCACTCAAACTCATGTCCATTTAGTCCGTGATGCCATCCAGCCATCTCATCCTCTGTCGTCCCCTTTTCCTCCTGCCCTCAATCCCTCCCAGCATCAGCGTCTTTTCTAATGAGTCAACTCTTCGCATGAGGTGGCCAAAGTACTGGAATTTCAGCTTTAGCATCATTCCTTCCAAAGAAATCCCAGGACTGATCTCCTTTAGAACGGACTGGTTGGATCTCCTGCAGTCCAAGGGACTCTCAAGAGTCTTCTCCAACACCACATCTCAAAAGCGTCAATTCTTCGGTGCTCAGCTTTCTTCACAGTCCAACTCTCACATCCATACAGGACTACTGGAAAAACCACAGCCTTGACTAGACAGACCTTTGTTGGCAAAGTAATGTCTCTGCTTTTGAATATGCTATCTAGGTTGGTCATAACTTTCCTCCAAGGAGTAAGCATCTTTTAATTCACGGCTGCAATCACCATCTGCAGTGATTTTGGAGCCCAGAAAAATAAAGTCTGACACTGTTTCCACTGTTTCCCCATCTATTTCCCATGAAGTGATGGGACCAGATGCCATGATCTCAGTTTTCTGAATGTTGAGCTTTAAGCCAACTTTTTCACTCTCCTCTTTCACCTTCATCAAGAGGCTTTTTAGTTCCTCTTCACTTTCTGCCATAAGAGTGGCGTCATCTGCATATCTGAGGTTATTCATATTTCTCCCGGCAATCTTGATTCCAGCTTGTGTTTCTTCCAGCTCAGCGTTTCTCATGATGTACTCTGCATACAAGTTAAATAAGCAGGGTGACAATATACAGCCTTGATGTACTCCTTTTCCTATTTGGAACCAGTCTGTTGTTCCATGTCCAGTTCTAACTGTCGCTTCCTGACCTGCATATAGGTTTCTCAAGAGGCAGGTCAGGTGGTCTGGTATTCCCATCTCTTTCAGAATTTTCCACAGTTTATTGTGATCCACACAGTCAAAGGCTTTGGCATAGTCAATAAAGCAGAAATAGATGCTTTTCTGGAACTCTCTTGCTTTTTCCATGATCCAGCGGATGTTGGCAATTTGATCTCTGGTTCCTCTGCCTTTTCTAAGACCAGCTCGAACATCAGGAAGTTCACAATTCACATATTGCTGAAGCCTGGCTTGGAGAATTTTGAGCTTTACTTTACTAGCGTGTGAGAGGAGTGCAATTGTGCGGTAGTTTGAGCATTCTTTGGCACTGCCTTTCTTTGGGACCATCCTCACCCAGCAGAAATGGCTAGGCCTAGGAGTGGAGGAGCTGCTCATTGCCCGTCAAGGCCCTCAGCCTCTCCCCAACAGCACAGAGGCCTAACCCCGAAGCCCTGAGGGCCCACCTCCCCACACTTCAAGCTTCCTACAGGCTGTTATCTCAGCCTGGGAGCTCTCCCCACCTTCTTCTTTCTGTCTTGGCTGACCCTTGCTCGTCCTCTGCACCCCTACTCTAGGCACTTGCCTGGAGGCCCCTGACCAAGCCAGAGCTGCCCCCGGGGACCCCATAGGCCCCCTCACCGCCTGTTGCTAAACCTGATGCACACACTGTTGTTTCTTGCCCGTATTTATCCTTTGTTGTTACTGTTCAGTCGCTCAGTCGTGTCTGACCCTTTGTGACCCCATGGACTGCAGCACACCAGGCCTCCCTGTCCATCACCAACTCCCGGAGCTTGCTCAAACTCATGTCCATTGAGCTAGTGATGCCATCCAACCATCTCATCCTCTGTTGCCCCCTTCTCCTCCTGCCCTCAATCTTTCCCAGCATCATGGTCTTTTCAAATGAGTTAGTTCTTTGCATCAGGTGGCCAAAGTATTGGAGCTTCAGCTTCAGCATCAGTCCTGCCAATGAATATTCAGGATTGATTTCCTTTAAGATTGGCTGGTTTGATCTCCTCGCTGTCCAAAGGACTCTCAAGAGTCTTCTCCAACACCATAGTTCAAAAGCATCAGTTCTTCGGTCCTCAGCCTTCTTTATGGTCCAACTCTCACATCTATACTCCTCCTCAGACAAAGACTTTTTTTTAGCATTTGTTTTGGACAATATTTTTTTCTGTGCTGTGGGAACCTTAATTCTCTGACTAGGGATCAAACCCATGCCCCCTGCAGTGGAATCATGGAGTCCTAACCAATGAACCCCCTGGGAAGTCCTAGACAAAGACAGTGATAGCAGACCCTGTAACTCTCCCCTCTGTATGCTAAGTACTGGCAGAGTTCAGTCCCATAAGCTCAGGTGAGTTCTGTAAAAATCCAAAGCAGGTGGGTCACAACCGGTGGAAGATGGAAACTGAGGGTTTCCAGGCAGGATTCAGGGTGCTGCTTCATGCTGGGCCTCATCTTTGAGCCCCAGCTCCCACTGAGCTGCAGTTACTCTCTGATATCCGGCAATGTTTCTCTGGTGAGCTAACGCTCCCTCTCTGGGCCACAGCTTCCTCTGCCCACTATCCCCCTTGCTCCCTCCAGCAGAAATTCCCTCCAAAGAATGAAGCCCACGGGCAAATTAAAATACACTCTGCTGCTAAGAAAGGGAAGCAGGGGGCTTCCAGGTTGTGCTCCAGGGTGCAGGAATAGGCTTGGATTTCTCGAGGTTAATTCCCAGTTCCTCTTTCATCCACTCGACAAATACGTTAAAAAAAAAAAAAAAGCCTGGATCTGAGATTAAAAGTCTTGGGGCTCTGGAGTCAGACTGTCTGGGCCGCAGTCCCAGTACCACTGTTGACGGCTGTTGGCTGCTAACTAGTTTCCTTAGCTGTAAAATGAGGGGACAAACATTGCTGCTTCGCAGAGTTATCGGGAGGATTCAATGAGAATATACATGCAAGTCATGGGCACGGGGTCTGACTTTAGTGCGTCTTTGATGGAAGGGCTTGGTGCCGCCGTCATTCATGGAATAGCTGCAGTGCTGGGTCACTGGTCTCACGCTGCCTTTCTCCTCCACCTGGCACCCAGGGCCTCCCTTGGCCCAGCACTCTGCCCCCTATGGGCCCTAGGCAGCCCCTCCCCAGCGCCCCCGTCGACAGAACACCTACAGCGGAACCCTTCTCTGAAAGCACTCGTCTTGCCCTGGGATGTCTGCTCTCCTCTGAGGACAACGCGTTCCCCTGCAGGCCTCCCAGTGGCTTTCTCTTTCACAGCCTGGGGACAGGAGAGAAAAGGGAAGAGGGGAGGGAGAAACCACGGGCTGTTCTCCCTGCTCTTCATTGTCCCTTTCAGGCCGTTCTCTGTCCCTCCTCCCCAAAGGATGCCCGTTTTGAATCCTATCTCCGCACTGCAGCACCCAGGCCTCCACCTCGGGGCAGACGTCTTCCACCCTCTGGGCCACAGCCTCCCGTCTCTGAGGGCTTGCCCCTGGCCGCGGTACCACCCTCAACCAGTTTGTTCCTGTTGTAGTTCCTGGTTATTCCAATATTCACAGAAATGCTGCTGCCATCACCCAGGCCTCTGGTCCCTTGACCTGTCCCTAAGGATATTATCCCCTCCGCCCCAATGTCAACCACTCACTGCCAAGGTCTGAAACTCCGCCCCAAACTGTTATCTCAATCTCATGCCCCCCGCACCCCCATCCTTGACCTCCATCTCAAAGTATCAGCTGGTACCTGGACTTCAGCCCTCCCTTGCCCCATTGGGCCCTCAAATCCATTTTTCCCACCATCTTCCTGCTGTCCCTCACCCCTGATGCTCTCTCTACCCCAGTTACCCCAGTTTTAGCACCTGCTCAGTGGCAGTCACAGTTTTGATACATTCACCTTCCAATCCCCTGTTCCTCTCCCAAGTTGTCTTCTCTTGGCAAAACTGCAACCCCAGTGAAATCCAACCCTCTGCTGACCCTTTGCCTACATCCAAGCAGCTGAACATGGCTGAGAAAACATCGAGTGGACCTTTAAGCAAGGCCCAGAATCACCCTCTCTTCCCTCTAGCTCTTGGTGAAGTTTCAAACCTTCTCTCACCACCAAACTTCAATATTCGCCCACCCCCAGCCTCACAGCTGTTCTCGCCCCACTTCCCTGACTAGAACATTGTCAGGCTCCACTCCCACGTGCTCACCCTCCAGCCCCACCCTTCTCCCCGTTTGCACAGATCGGCTATCCACGCTCCTCTCTAAAGCTGCTACCTCCATCTGTGCACTAGAGTCGGTCACCTCTTCCTACTCAGGGACACAGCTCCATCAGCTTTTTCCACTCTCTACTAGACCATTCCCACTGGCATACAAATATCTGTTACTGATATTTTTCTGTTTTATTAAAGTAGGAAGAAGAAAAAGAACCTCTTGATCCTGCTTGTTCATTCTGCCCTTCGGTACACCTTCACAGTAAAATTTAAGCACCGTCTGTACCTCCGTCTCTTTCTTTCTTCAATCAACTCCATTCAAGCTTTTGCACTCCCCTCCCCTGCCCCTGCCACACACACCCTGACCACTCGCCAAGGTCCCCAGTGGCCTCCGAGCTGCTACACCAGTGGCCACTCTCGGTCCACATCTCCCTCAACCTCTCTTCGTGTGGACATAGCCCCCACTCCCTCCTCCTGGCCTCCCTTCCCTCTCCCGGCTTTCTGGGCATTCCCTGGCTGGGTTTTCCTCCCATCTCACTGCTCCCTGCTGCTTCTTCCTTGGCTATCTCTTTCCCTCATCCCCACACTTTGAAGTTCAGTCCCTGGATCTCTTCTCTATCTACACTCAGCTCCTGAGTGGTCACAAACAGTCTCATAATTTTAAATATCATCAGGATGCAGAAGACTCCCAAATGTACACCTCCATCCGAAAGCCTTGCCTAAATTCCAGACTCATCTACCCCCAAAACTTTCTTGACATCTCCACTTAAGATATATAACAAACATCTCAAACTCAGGCCTAAGACTGAACACCTAATATTCCTCCCAAAATTTACTCCACCCTCAGCCTCCCCAGGACTTCCCAAGTGGCGCAGTAGTAAAGAATCCACCTGGCAATGCAGGAGATGCAAGAGATGTGGATTTGATCCCTGGGTCAGGAAGATTTGCTGGAGAAGGAAATAGCAACCTGCTCCAGTATTCTTGCCTGGAAAATCCCATGGATGAAGGAGTCCGGCGGGCTACACTCTACGGGGTCACAGAGAGTCGGACACGACTGAGCCACGGAGCATGTGTGCATGTAGCCTCCCTATCCCAGCCGATGGCGACTCTGTCCTTCCAGTTCCTCCAGCCTTAAACGCTGGAGGCAGCTTTGCCAGCCCTTTCTCTCACGGCCCGGGTTTCATCTGCCAGGGAATCCTGTTGGATCCCCTTTCAAAATATAACCAAATTTTGAGCACTTCCTTCTATCTCAACTAATGCCATCTTGGTCTCACCGACCAATCATGTTTCACCTCTTAACCTCGACCCCTGCTTCCACTGTAGTCCTTCACGCCACCCCACTGAGAGACTAGCCTCCACAGAGCATCCGTGCTGATCCTATTAAAACATGAGTCACATTCCGTCACTTCTCTGCCCAAAACCTTCCAGTGCTTTTACTCAGAGCAAAAGCCAAAATCCTTACAATGACCTAAAGGCCTATATAATCTGCCCCTGCCGCTCATTCCCTTTTCTTTTTCTAAGTTTTTTAAAAAAAATTTTGGCTGTGCTGGGTCTTCATAGCTGTGCAAGGGCTTTCTCTAGTTGTGGTGAGTGGGGGGTTACTGTTCGTTGAGGTGTGGGGGCTGCTTTTGTTGCAGGAGCACAGGTTCCAGGCGTGGGGGCCTCAGTAGCTGCGGCGTGCAGACTTACTGGTTGTGGCGCATGGGCTTTGTCCTCCCATGGCATGTGAACCTTCCCGGACCAGGGGGCCAATGTCCCCTGCATCCACAGGCAGATTCTTACCCCCAGGACCGCCTGGGAGGTCCCTCCACCATTTTTTTCCTCATCATTACATTGTTACACCTCCACCTCCCCTCACTCATTCACTCCAAATCCAGCCGCGCTGGCCCTGCTCGTCCTTCAGTACGTCACTGGTACTTCTCTACCTCTGGGCCTTTGTACACACTGCTCCCTCTGCCAGTAATGATCTTCCCTTAGTTTACTGATGATAAAGGGAAGGCCTGCCCCTGTCCTCCTTCATGCTTCTGCTCAAATCTCTCAACGAGGCTACTCTGCCCTCTCTCTCTCTCTTTTTTTTTAATATTTTTAAAATTAATTTTACTTATTCGGCTGTGCCAGGTCTTAGTCACAGCGTGTGGGATCTAGTTCCCTGACCAGGGATTGAACCCAGGCCCCCTGAGTTGGGAGCATGGAGTATTTAGCCACTGGACCACCTGGGAAGTCAGTGGCTCTCTATTTAATTCTGCAAATGCCCCATCCGCTTTCCTACCTGTCCCACCCCCTTTCCTCAGACACCTTGACACACTTTTCCTTGCTGGACTTCTTTTTTCATAGTGCTGGTTATCTTCTAACACAACAGAAAATTACCTTAGACAGTATGTCTGCCTTTCCTGCCAGAAGGTGAACTCCAAGATAGAATGGATCATTATCTAGAACAGGACGAGATACATACTACGTGATCAATAAGCATTCATCAAACGCATGAATCAGCAAGGGAGGTGCTGGCAGACATAGTCCCTGTGCTCACAGTATTGACGGCACGTGGGGTGGGCTGGGATGGGGAAAACAGACACGGCAGAAGGGAGGTGAGAGCCCTCAGACAGTGGCTCCAGCCATTCCTCCAGCCTGACCTCCTGTCCCTCTGCCCTCACACACAACAGCCTAGCTGTTTTTAAATCTTCAACTCTCGAAATGCTTCCCACCCCAGGACCTTTTCATATACTGGGGTCCATGCTCAGGCCATTCTTCCTGCCTTCATTTAGGTAATTCCTACTCTGTTCTCAAGTCTTACCTTAGAGCCATTATTGCTGTGTTTCAGAGCTTGGCACTAAGTCCCCTATAAAAATATGTCTCAGTATACATTTCTTTTTTAAAAAATACTGTTATTATCCCACTCCACAGATGACAAAGCTGAAGCCCAGAGAGGTTACAGTTTTTGCCCAAGGACCCACAACCAATAACTCTCTGTTGAAGTAATAAACATGCTGATTATAAAATGACAGTGGAATCTGAAAACAGTGACTTTGAAGGCTTCTGGCACTTTCCTGTGGAAAGATTTGTCCTGAGGTGACTGTGGGCTGCCTCTAGCCACAATATGAAGCCGTGCTCCCTTCATCAAGCCTTCCCTCACTGAGGTTTAGAGATCTGTTTGTTCAGTACATCTCTTTTATTTGTCTATTTGGCTGCATCGTGTCTTAGTTGCAGCATGCAGGATCTTGTGTTGCAGGGCACAAACTTTCTAGTTGTGGCACAAAAGCTCAGTAGCTGTGCTGCACAGGTTTAGTTGATCCCCGGCAGATGGGATCTTAGTTGCCTGACCAGTGATCGAACCCATGTCCCCTGCATTGTAAGGCAAATTCTTAGCCACTGGACCACAAGGGACATGCTTAAGACAACTCTATCCAAAGCAGAAACTTACTCAATAATGCTCCAGTCTCTGCTAACATACCTCCTCCACTGGGGAACTCAATACCACAGAACAAAATGGTTCTTTCTTTCCAAGGATATAAACAGACAAATCACAAAAGAGATGCAAATGTGCAAAACAATCCATAAAGACATGTCTGACTTTACTAATTACAGAAGAAATACAATACAGTAAGGAGGTAGATTTAGAGTCTCAGTTTAACAGAAGTGAAAATTGATAACAACTTTCTGGAGGGCAGTTTAGCTACAAATATCAAAACTTAAAGTACATACTGCCTTTGACTGCTGGCAGTTTACGCCGACGAAAGAATACCACAAGTGTGTTCGTGACACTTCTATTTATATTTCAAAATTCTGGAAATAAATGTCCTACAATACATAACTGGTTAGATAAATAGTGGGACAGCTATACAGAGGAATATCATATGGTAGTAAAAAAAAAAATGTGATACAGGGATTCCTGAAAGTGAAAGTCGCTCAGTCGTATCCGACTCTTTGGGACCCCATTAACTATACAGTCCATGGAATTCTCCAGGCCAGAATACTGGAGTGGATAGCCCTTCCCTTCTCCAGGAGATCTTCCCAAGGTTTCCCTCATTGCAGGTGGATTCTTTACCAGCTGAGCCACCAGGGAAGCCCAAGAATACTGGAGTGGGAAGCCTAATCCTTCTCCAAGGGATCTTCCTAACCCAGGAATCAAACCAGGGTCTCCTGCATTGCAGGCCAATTCTTTACCAACTGAGCTACAGAGAAGACCTACAGCGATTCCTGGTTGCTTGCAAAGAAGAGAACTGGGTTTCTCAGGACAGGAGAGGAGTAGGGTTTTTCTTAAGCAAAGGGAGAAGAGTTTAATATTCAAATTAGGCATAAAGTTGTAGCAGCCTGAATGCAGGGAAACCACAGGCCCCTGGGATGTTAACAGCAGGTAATGTCACCTCCTGAGAATGGAGGGAGTATTTCTAGACCTGAAGACAGAGAAGGGGTATCCCACAGAAGCCCAAGTCACAGGACTCAGCCAGCTTGCAGACAGAGACCAGGGAAATAAGTCTGCCCTCTGCTTCTCCCTTCCGGTCTCTTCTGAGTTCTAACCAGAACCAGAGGGCAGGGACATAGTCTGAGGTTTTCAGGACAGCTCAGCCCCCTGGGCCCTAGGACAGAGTGGAGAGGGCGATGCCAGGGGAAGAGCTCTGGTATGTTTAATTTTTTAATTTGTATGAATGCACTTAATATTCAAAATAATAAATGAAATATTAAATATCTGTGAAAAAATGTTGTAGATCTCTATTTGCTGTTATGGGAGGATATCCACAATGTTGAGAGAGAAAAAAAAGTCACCACATGGCATACAGAACACAATTTCATTTACATAAGACTGTATATTATAGGTACAGATACAAGTAAACAAAATTATTTCTGGAATGATCCTCCAGTTTGATAATAGTGATATCTAGAGAAGAAAGAATTTAGAGACGATTTTTACTTTTTGCTATTTCTTTTCTGCAGTGTGAGGATTGTTTATAATGAGCATGCTTTTTTAATACTATCAGGGAAAAATGTTGTAAAGTTATTTTCTTTTAAAAAAGAAGTACCTCCATACACACTACTGTATATAAAATAGATAACTAATAAGGACCTACTATCTGGCACAGCAGAGTCTACTCAATACTCTGCAATGGGCTATATGGGAAAAGAATCTAAAAAAGAGTGGACACATGTATTTGTATAACAGATTCAGTTTGTTGTACACCTGAAACTAACACAACATTGTAAATCAATTATACCCCAATTTTTTTTTTTTAAATGTGCCTCTTCTGTATGCTTGGATTGGCCAAAACATTTGTTCAGGTTTTTCCACAGTATCTTACAGAAAAACCTGAACTAATGTTTTGGCCAACCCGTGTGCAGAGATGGTGTTTGGAAAGAACACACACCAAGGTATTAACAGTGGTGGGTAAGACTGTCGTTTCTTTTTTTCTTCTTGCTCTCCACTCTGAATATTTCTATTCTATGGGTTTTCTTTAATTAATTACTTTTCATAGAGGGGAAAGAGGGCATTACATTTTTAAAAAGAAGTTCTTCCCTGGGCTTTCCTCCAGTGGCTAAGAGGAACTGCCAATACGGGTTTGACCCCTGGTGCAGGAAGATTCCACATGCAGCAGAGCCACTCAGCTGGTGTACCGCAACTACCGAAGGCCGAGCACCCTAGAGCCTGCACTCCTCAGGAAGAGGAGCCACCGCAATGAAAAGCCCGCACACCAAAACTACAGAGCCGGCCTGCTCACTGCAACTAGAGAAAGCCCATGTGCAGCAACGAAAACCCAGTGCAGCCAGAAACAAATAAATAAATTAAAAAAAAGCTCTTCCTGAAATCAAGCCCAAGTTGTTCAATGGCATCAATTACAGTACACAAAGAACCACATGCTGTGTTACATAATTGCTATTTTGTTAAAAAATTATATATATATTTCTCTATGTAGGCTTTATATGTACATGTATGTATTGATATATTAATATACACACACCTCTGCATATATACACACACACAGAGCACAACCCATGGCCTACTTTTTGTCCCTTCTTCATGTCTCCATCTATACATTCCAATCCTTCAGGGTCCTTCAATGGTGTTATTAGAGGGATATATGGAAGTTGTTATTAAACACAGACTTTGAAGTCAGAATTCCAAATTGCCCACAAATGTGTATTTTCAGTTAAAATCGCCTTCTTTAAACGTAAGGCTGGACACTATAAACTCTTAGAGGAAAACATAGGCAGAACATGGGCATAAATCACAGCAATACTTTTTGGATCTGTCTCCTAGAATAATGAAAATAAAAGCAAAAATTTAAAAATGGCACCTCCTTAAATTCAGTCTTCTGCATAGCAAAAGAAACCATTCACAAAATGAAAAGACAGCTGATACAATGGGAGAGAACACTTGCAAATGAAGTAACCAACAAGGAATTATGTCAAAAAAAACCACAACCCAATCAAAAAATGGGCAGAAGATCTAAATAGACATTTCCCCAAAGAAGCCATATAGAAGGCCAAAAAGCACATAAAAAGATGCTCAACATCACTAATTATCAGAGAAATGCAAATCAAAACTATAATGATGTATCACTTCACATTGGTCAGAATGGCCATCATCAAACAATAAATGCTGGAGAGGGTGTGGAGAAAGGGGGACCGTCCCACACTGTTGGTGGGAACATAAATTGGTGCAGCCACTATGGAGAACAGTATGGCCGTTCCTTAAAAAACTAAAACCAGAGCTATCATATGACCCAGCAGTGCCTCTCCTGTGCATGTATCTGGAGAAAGCTAGAGTTCAAAAGGATGCATGCAGCTCAGTGTTCACTGCAGCACTGTTTACCACAGCCAAGATGTGGAAGCCTCTCAAATATCCATTGACAGGGGAATGAATAAAGAAGTGGTAGGGCTTCCCTGGCGGCTCAGTGATAAAGAATCCACCTGCCAATGCAGGGGACACTGGTTCGATCCCTGATTCGGGAAGAGCCCATGTGCCATGAAGCAACTAAGCCCATGTGCCATGACTATTTTGCCTGTGCTCCAGAGCCCAGGAGCCACATCTACTGAAGCTCATGCCCGCTAGAGCCTGTGCGCCCCAGCAAGAGAAGCCACCACAATGAGAAACCCGAGCACTGAAGCTAGAGAGCAGCCCCTGCTCAACACAACTAGAGAAAAGCCTGCACAGCCACAAAGACCCAGCACAGCCAAAAATATATAAATAAAAATTATTTTAAAATGATAATCTTAATAAAAAGTGGTAAATACACACACTGGAGTATTACTTGACCATGAAAAAGAATGAAATAATGCCATCTGCATGGATTGCGTGGATGACCTGAAAATCATCATATTAAGTGAACTGTGAACTTCCAGATGTTCAAGTAGGTTTTAGAAAAGGCAGAGGAACCAGAGATCAAATTGCCAACATCAGCTGGATCATGGAAAAAGCAAGAAAGTTCCAGAAAAACATCTATTTCTGCTTTATTGACTATGCCAAAGCCTTTGACTGTGTGGATCACAATAAACTGTGGAAAATTCTGAAAGAGATGGGAATACCAGACCACCTGACCTGCCTCTTGAGAAATCTGTATGCAGGTCAGGAAGCAACAGTTAGAACTGGACATGGAACAACAGACTGGTTCCAAATAGGAAAAGGAGTACGTCAAGGCTGTATATTGTCACCCTGCTTATTTAACTTGTATACAGAGTACATCATGAGAAACTCTGGGCTGGAAGAAGCACAAGCTGGAATCAAGATTGCCAGGAGAAATATCAATAACTTCAGATATGCAGATGACACCACCCTATGGCAGAAAGTGAAGAAGAACTAAAGGGCCTCTTGATGAAAGTGAAAGAGGAGAGTGAAAAAGTTGGCTTAAAGCTCAACATTCAGAAAACGAAGATCATGGCATCCAGTCCCATCACTTCATGGGAAATAGATGGGGAAACAGTGGAAACAGTGGCTGACTTTATTTTTCTGCGCTCCAAAATCACTGCAGATGGTGACTGCAGCCATGAAATTAAGACGCTTACTCCTTGGAAGGAAAGTTATAATCAACGTAGATAGCATATTCAAAAGCAGAGACATTACTTTGCCAACAAAGGTCCGTCTAGTCAAGGCTATGGTTTTTCCAGTAGTCATGTATGGATGTGAGAGTTGGACTGTGAAGAAAGCTGAGTGCTGAAGAATTGATGCTTTTGAACTGTGGTATTGGAGAAGACTCTTGAGAGTCCCTTGGACTGCAAGGAGATCCAACCAGTCCATCCTGAAGGAGATCAGTCCTGGGTGTTCATTAGAAGGACTGATGTTGAAGCTGAAACTCCAGTACTTTGGCCACCTGATGGGAAGAGCTGACTCACTGGAAAAGACCCTGATGCTGGGAAAGATTGAGGGTAGGAGGAGAAGGCGATGACAGAGGATGAGATGGCTGGATGGCATCACCGACTCAACAGACATGGGTTTGGGTGGACTCTGGGAGTTGGTGATGGACAGGGAGGCCTGGCGTGCTGCAGTTCATGGGGTTGCAAAGAGTTGGACATGACCGAGCGACTGAACGGAACTGAAGTAAATCACAGACAAATATCATATGATATTATTCATATGTGGAATCTAATTTTTTTAAGGTGCTATGACTCCTTTTATTTAAAAACATTTATTTATTTGGCTGTGTCAGGTCTTAGTCGGAGAAGGCAATGGCACCCCACTCCAGTACTCTTGCCTGGAAAATCCCATGGATGGAGGAGCCTGGTGGGCTGCAGTCCATGGGGTCGCACAGAGTCGGACACGACTGAAGTGACTTAGCAGCAGGTCTTAGTAGCAGTATGCAGGCTCTTCACTGGGTCATGGGCCACACGGCTCTCTAGTTGTGGCAAGCTCTGGAGTTGTGGCATTCAGACTTTGTTTCCCTGAAGCATGTGGGATCTTAGTTCCCCCACAAGGGATGGAACTTGAATCCCCTGCATTGAAAGGCAGATTCTTAACCACTGAACTACCGGGGAAAGTTGCTAATTTTTTTAAAGAAATGATACAAATGAACTTATTTACAAAACAGAAACAGACTTACAGATATCAAAAACACACTTATAGGGACTTCCTCGTGGCACAGTGTATAGAAATCCACCTGCTAAAGCAGGGGATGCAGCTTCCATCCCTGATCCGGGAAGATTCCACATTCCTAGAGGCAACTAAGCCAGTGCAGCACAACTACTGAGCCCCAGTTCTAGGGCCTGTGCTCCTCAAGAAGAGCAACCACTGCAATGAGAAGCCCACACTCTGCAAGGAACTGTGGCCCCCACTTTCGGAAACTAGAGAAAGCCCTCATAAAACAATGAAGACCCAGCGCTGCCAAAAATTAAGTAATAAATACATAAAATTATTTTCAAAAAACCAAACTTATGGTCACCAAAGGGAAAATGTGGTTGGGGGGGCGGCGGTGGATAAGTGAGATTTGAGATTAAGGTACACACAATTATACATGGGAGGAGGGCATGGCAACCCACTCAAGTACTCTTGAGGGGAAAATCACATGGACAGAGAAGCCTGGTGAGCTACGGGCAGTGGGGCTGCAGAGCTCGCAGGCACTACTATATATAAGATAAGTAAAAAACAAACAACAATGATCTACTGAATAGAAAAGGGAACTCTACTAAGTATTCTGATAACCTATATGAGGAAAAGAATTTGGAAAAGAATGAATATATGTATAACTGAATGACTTTGCTGGACACTGAAACTAACACAACACTGTAATACCCCCCCAAAACCCCAAAATCTATACTCCAATAAAATGTTTGTAAAAATCTCTTTCTTTAAAAGAAAAGTCAAATAGTATCTATTTAATAGTATCTATCTGTACAAAAAAGATCTTCACGACCCAGATAATTACGATGGTGTGATCACTCACCTAGAGCCAGACATCCTGGAATGTGAAGTCAAGTGGGCCTTCGAAAGCATCACTATGAACAAAACTAGTGGAAGCGATGGAATTCCAGTTGAGCTATTCCAAATCCTGAAAGATGATGCTGTGAAAGTGCTGCACTCAATATGCCAGCAAATTTGGAAAACTCAGCAGTGCCCACAGGACTGGAAAAGGTCAGTTTTTATTCCAATCCCAAAGAAAGGCAATGCCAAAGAATGCTCAAACTACTGCACAATTGCACTCATCTCACACGCTAGTAAAGTAATGCTCAAAATTCTCCAAGCCAGGCTTCAGCAATATGTGAACCGTGAACCTCCTGATGTTCAAGCTGGTTTTGAAAAGGCAGAGGAACCAGAGATCAAATTGCCAACATCCGCTGGATCATGGAAAAAGCAAGAAAGTTCCAGAAAAACACCTATTTCTGCTTTATTGACTATGCCAAAGCCTTTGACTGTGTGGATCACAATAAACTGTGGAAAATTCTGAAAGAGATGGGAATACCAGACCACCTGACCTGCCTCTTCAGAAACCTGTATGCAGGTCAGGAAGCAACAGTTAGAACTGGACATGGAACAACAGACTGGTTCCAAATAGGAAAAGGAGTTCATCAAGGCTGTATATTGTCACTCCATTTATTTAACTTATATGCAGAGTACATCATGAGAAACGCTGGACTGGAAGAAACACAAGCTGGAATCAAGACTGCCGGGAGAAATATCAATAACCTCAGATATGCAGATGACACCACCCTTATGGCAGAAAGTGAAGAGGAACTAAAAAGCCTCTTGATGAAAGTGAAAGTGGAGAGTGAAAAAGTTGGCTTAAAGCTCAACATTCAGAAAACGAAGATCATGGCATCTGGTCCCATCACTTCATGGGAAATAGATGGGGAAACAGTGGAAACAGTGTCAGACTTTATTTTTGGGGGCTCCAAAATCACACAGATGGTGACTGCAGCCATGAAATTAAAAGACGCTTACTCCGTGGAAGGAAAGTTATGACCAACCTAGATAGCATATTCAAAAGCAGAGACATTACTTTGCCAACAAAGGTTTGTCTAGTCAAGGCTACGGTTTTTCCTGTGGTCATGTATGGATGTGAGAGTTGGGACTGTGAAGAAGGCTGAGTGCCGAAGAATTGATGCTTTTGAACTGTGGTGTTGGAGAAGACTCTTGAGAGTCCCTTGGACTGCAAGGAGATCCAACCAGTCCATTCTGAAGGAGATCAGCCCTGGGATTTCTTTGGAAGGAATGATGCTAAAGCTGAAACTCCAATACTTTGGCTACCTCATGCGAAGAGTTGACTCATTGGAAAAGACTCTGATGCTGGGAGGGACTGGGGGCAAGAGGAGAAGGGGACGACAGAGGATGAGATGGCTGGATGGCATCACTGACTCGATGGACGTGAGTCTCAGTGAACTCCAGAAGTTGGTGATGGACAGGGAGGCCTGGCGTGCTGCGATTCATGGGGGTCGCAAAGAGTTGGACACGACTGAGCGACTGATGTGATCTGATCTGATCTGTTATTGTGGTGAGGATCAAATGAAGCAATGCATATGAATATAGGCTGGCATAAAATGACAAATATTGAATAATTTATTCTTATTTTGCCAAGTACTCAGTAGTTAGAAGGGCTTCCCTGGTGGCTCAGACTGTAAAGAATCTGCCTGCAATGCAGGAGACAGACGTTCGATCCCTGGATCAGGAAGATCCCGTGGAGAAGAGAATGGCAGGCAACCCACTCCAGTATCCGTGCCTGGAGGATTCCATGGACAGAGAAACCTGGAGGGCTACAGTCGAAGGGATTGCAGAGTCAGAGACGACAGACGAATGACAAATTGTCATTTACCTCCGCACCGCGAGGGGAGCTGCCGCCCTCAGGCTAAGCAGGCTCCGGGGTCAGCGTGGTGGAAGTTGGTCTAGCCGCAGTCACCGCCATCTTAGAACACAGGCCTTCCACACCCACGGCGTGTGGCTGCTTCCTTCAGTCTTAGAAGCAGACAGCTCGTCAAGATACCCAGGCCCTTACCTCCTTAGGCGCTCCCTTCAGTAAGCCGTGTTCTCCAGGCGTTTTAATGTCCTTGGAAACGCTAAAATCGGCGTCTTCCGGGAGCTGTCCTCGCCCTGTGACCTCAGACGTGCACTTCCGGGACAAGAGCGTGACCCGTCGCCCCGCCCCCTTCCACCCTCTCTTTCCGGTGGCGGAGTCTGGAGAAGACGCGCAGGTAGGATCCTTGGACAAGGAAAATCGGCTGGCATCCTGCGGCCCGGGGGCTCATCGGGGCCGAGGGCTTGGGGCTGAGGTCTTTCTGCGGGAGACAAACCTAGTGCCGGGCGAGAGGAGCACGGCGGGCTGACCCAGACTCTGTTTCGCGCCCTGTCTCGGGAGGCGGCGGTCTTGGTTTAGGAAAAAACCTGTTAAGTGTGGGTGAGTTCGGATCTAGCCTTGAAGGCGTAGGCCCCGCGCCACGACCACAACTACCTTAACCGGCAGCACACCGTAGTTTGGAAGGGTCGGGTAATAAGTTGGTCTGATGTGAGTTCCCACCTTAACCGGTTATTTCCTGGGCAGTCTCATCCCGGGCCTCTGATCTCTGAAGTTGTCGAATCTGGAAAGTAGAAATAATCGTCTCATGAATCCCGTGGGGATGTAGTGAGGATTCAAGAAGGGAATACAGAGGAAACGGCCTTTCGTTAGGTGCTTCCTAAGTCAGAGTGACTGCTAAGTCGGGCACATTGCAATTTCTGTGCAGGTCTCTCAGAGCCAGTAAATGAGGCTAGGGATTGCACATCGTTGTTTGCTGAACACCTATCACGCGCCTGTGCCCTGAAGCCAGAGATGAGGAGCACTCTGCTCTTGGCAGGGTGGGTTGGGAGTCACCTGGGAGCCCTGATTCCTGCTCCTGGCGGCCTGGAGTGGGAGAGCCAGAGCTCTTCAGTGTCCTGCTCACCTTTCTCGGGGAAGAAGTATTCCCAGAGTTGTAAACACTTGGGGTTTTGTTGTTAAGGTTGGAATTTTTTTTCTTCTCCTTAAGAAATGGCACCTCGCAAGGGGAAGGAAAAGAAGGAAGAACAGGTCATCAGCCTCGGCCCTCAGGTGGCTGAAGGAGAAAATGTATTTGGTGTCTGCCACATCTTTGCGTCCTTCAATGACACTTTTGTGCACGTCACCGATCTTTCTGGCAAGTGAGTTAACCCCCGTGGGGAGGCACAGGACCCAGATAGCAAGGGCTGGGGTTAGAAATGACCAGGGAACTGAGTAGCACTTTAAGGGGATCTCTAGAAATAATTTTTATTAAAGATGTTCAGATAAGGATATGTGCTTGGTTGATTAGTGCACAGATACTGTAATCTAGGTGCTGGGGTTCTAAGAGAAAAGGAGCTACATTTTTTGCCTTTACAGTCTGTGGACTTCTTATGTAAAATGAGGAGGAATTACTCCTATTACTCGAGTAATAAGATTAAAGCTAAGAGTAAAGTGTTGATGCAGTGTTAAGCTGGGATCTGTGAACACCATCACTGCAGAACCTAGGGCAGTCTTGTGGGATCAGGATGCTTGTTCAGATTGACCTTCATCCTCTGCCCTTCCTGGGCAGTAGTGCTCTTTATCTTTAGGGTGTGATATGCACTCTGAATCCTTGATGGGTAAGAAAGAAAGGATCCTGTGCTTTTGTTCCCAGGGAAACCATCTGCCGTGTAACTGGTGGGATGAAGGTGAAGGCTGACCGAGATGAGTCCTCTCCATATGCTGCCATGTTGGCTGCCCAGGATGTAGCCCAGAGATGCAAGGAGCTGGGCATCACTGCCCTCCACATCAAACTCCGGGCCACAGGAGGAAATAGGTAAGGCTGGGAGGATAGTGAGGCCACTTAGCTTGGGCAAGGCATCATAGGTACCTATGTAATTAATATGGGCATACCTCAGAGATACTGTGGGTTTGGTTCCAGACAGCACTGCAATAAAAACAGTATCTCAGTAAGAATGAGCAACACTGTTTTCTCAGTGTGTATAAGAGTTAGGTTTACACTATATTGTAGCCTATTGTGTGTGCAGTAGCATCCTGTCTTTTTAAAAAAATGCAGCATACCTTAATTTTAAAATACTTTATTGCTTAAAAAAAAAATGTAACTGGGACTTTTTAAAAAGGGCATGATTTGTGAAGCACAATTAAATGAGGTGTGCCTGTAATTGGTTTCTGCACTCACCCTGCCCCAACTTACTGTGTTAATTGAGCATACACAGCATATGAAGTGCTATGTTACAAGTACTAGAAGAGAGTGATAGGGAAAACAGTTATTGTTTCCATCCTCTGTGGCTCTCAGTCTGGCAGAGTTAGGCTTTAAACAATATAGAGCAGGGGAGCGTATGGTTCCTTTTTGCAGCAAATGTTGGGAAGCAGAAATGTGTCAGGGCTGGGTTGATAATAGAATTTAAATGAAGACCTAATGTGATATTAGGAATTGGTCCAATGAAGGGAGGACAGAGGAGAGTATTACAGCCAGGGACAACTGGAAGGAAAAGGTCTTGGAGTGGAAATGAGCTTGGGACATCTCTGGGCATGAAAACTTTTTAATAGTAATGATTTGAGTTTGAGGTTGGTTGGTTTGTTAAAGATGGCCGCTGTGTGGGACCAGATAGGAAGTTGTTAAGTGATCCACTGATCTTGGGAGGGTGGGAAAGGACAGATCACCAAAAAGACTTAGAATCACAGCATGTGACGAAAGGGAGCACTTATGTTTGGCAGAATACTGTAAAGCAGTTATCCTTCCATTGCAAATAAATATTTTTAAAAGAGGGCACTTCCTTAAACAGGCTGCAGGCAGAGCAAAATACAAACTATGGCCCATGGTGTGGGGGAGGTATGCAACAAATAATGACTTGGCCAAAAGCTTTTCTTAATTTCGATATTCGTTTTCTAGGACCAAGACTCCTGGACCAGGGGCCCAGTCAGCGCTCAGAGCCCTCGCCCGCTCAGGGATGAAGATTGGGCGGATTGGTGAGTACCCCTCTTTGGCTGATGCTTGGTTTTGTTTCAGGTGTGACCCCAGAAAGCATGCGGTCTGTGCAGTGGACATAGGCCCTGGTCTGCTAACTTTTGGCAGTTAGATTTGTTAATGGGGTGTGCAAGAGGTACCGAGTGACATAAACTCTCTACGTGAACACTCATGCCACCTTGACCTGAATGTCCTGCATTGGAACAGCACTGTCTCATTTCTGTACTTCTGTGCCTGATGGTGGCTGGTGGAACTAATGGGAGATAAATTGTCCTTTCTGTTGTTTTCAAGGGAGTTGTGTTCAATATTTTGGGGGGCTGACTACTGTGTATTAGTAGAGCGGGCTAGTCATTGTGACAAAAATATATGGAGGGGGCAGTGGCTCCCATGGTTAAGAATCACAGCAGTTCTCTATACTTGCATAGCGTTTATACCCTCGTGTCTGGCCGTTTATAGCTCTTAGAAAGATGTTAGCCCTTCCCTGCTGTTTCTGTGATAGCGTGTACTGATCCCTCGACCTGATGGTCCATCTCTCTCTCAAGATTTTTTTCAAAACATTTTCAATCTTCTTTTACCTATTAAAAAGGAGCTGTTCTTCAGTTTGAGAGGATTTTTCCACTAGAGTCAGTGGGCTAGGTATCAGAAACCTGGATTTGTCACCTGCCTCTGACATCCTATTCAAGTTGCCTACTCTGTCTGAGCTTCAGTTTCCCCTTCATGGAATTTGAGTTCAAACTACATGAGAAGTTTTGAGGAGGCAGCTCGTGGGTCAGCTGGACCCATCTGCTACATACTGAGGACTTAACTTGGGAAGCAGTAGGATCCACTGCTGATCTGTTTGACCACTGGCCTCGGGCAGCCTGCGCCCCTTCCCATCCAGCTCCAGACAATGATGTTTTCTCTTCTCCCTACAGAGGATGTCACCCCCATCCCCTCCGACAGCACCCGCAGGAAGGGGGGTCGCCGTGGTCGCCGTCTGTGAACAGGACTTCTCAAATTATTGCTTTCTGTTAATAAATTGCTTTGATGTAAGCTGTTTTTGACTCCAGTCATCTCTCCTTTATGTAGGGGCCATTGCTCGGGGGTACTTGATTCCTTTTTCCTGTCTGTGTTTAACCAGGGTATGGGGCTGTCTTGAGGTCACGGGTGCATTGATAAACCAGCAGCCGTTTAATAGATACATTGCTTCAGAGAATGTATATAACCTGTCAAAGAGGAACATGAAGTGTTGATCCAGCCCCTGCCCTGGGACAGGGTGAGCCTGTGTTCTGTGAACTGGTTTCCTGAGAGGAGGAGCGGAAGGAGAGGTGAAATTCTGGTGCTACAGTTGGGTCTTCTCAACACTACTGTTTGTGACATTAGTTGCCTCAGTCATCTAAAGAGACCAAGGCCTTGGAGACCTTGTTTTGAAAGTGGAGATGTTGATTCCAAAAATGGACCAATTCTTAAAGAGCGGGAGTGGAGTGGAAACTGTTGAGCCCAGTGTAGCCTGAGCAGAAGAGCCTTCCAGACAGCCATATATAAACACGTGTGGGTGGGTACTCACCCCCCACACCTTCTGTGCAAGAAAGGGAGTGCACTGTCTTGTATCTTTCTTTTTCTCACTTGGCAGATCTAGGAGGCTGTTCCACATCAGTACATAAAGTACATAAAGATTCAGTCACCCACAAATACACACCAAGCCCTATTTTCATCAGTGATAAAAAAGTTTGTGCTTTCCGGAAGCCTGCATCCAACTCCAAGGACCCAGTGGCACCAGATGGTCCTGAGTGTTCTGCAGAGGATTAGCCCAGGGCCCTGGGATGGTGACTTCTACTCGGAGGCAAGACAATGACGTAACACTTTGAGGGTTCATCCCAGCAGACGTGTTTCAGTACTTCATTCCTTTTTATTGCTGTTTAGCATCCATTTCCCAGGTATACATCTATTCACAACTCCCATCCCACTTGGAAGAGCCCTGAAGAGGTGAGTCTTGCCATGGCTCCTACCAACTTACTGTGTGTGATGGATTAGCCATAAAAGAGTCTGTTCATCATCTTTAAAATGACTAATTACAACACAAAGTATAAATGAGTCCATGCTGATTCAGGTGATTTTAAGATGAAGGCATAAATCTTACAAAAACTAAAAATAGTTGCTCCCCCTTCCAGGAATTGAACTTACCTGTGGGCTAGGCTTAGTGACTCACTTTCCAAAGAGTGGAACATGGAAGATGTTAGCTTTGGAGAGATGAACTATTAAGGGTTGCTGAACACTTGGATAAATCATGTTTCTAGTACTCTGACTTGACAAGATGATGAATACTTCAACTGAAGTTTAAATTTCTGAAAACCCATAATCTAGTTAGAGGGCATTCTACAACATATCAACATTTAAATTGTCAAAAGTTAAACCAGGACTCAAGACCAGAAGAGCTGAAGGAGGTGGAATAAGGCATTGGATCCTGGACCTGAAAGGGCATTAGTGTAAAAACTAATAAAATATTAACCTGGGGACTTCCCTTGTCCAGTGCTTAAGAATCTGCCTTCTGATGCAGGGGAGGCAGGTTTGATCCTGGTTCAGAGAACTAAGATCCTGCATGCTGCAGGGCAACAAACCCCATGTGCTCTAGAGCCCATGCTCTGCAACAGGAAGGCCAAACACCCTGCAATGAAGAGCCGGACACCACAGTGAAGGCCAGTGTGGCCAAAAAAAAAAATCTGAATCTGCAGTCCAATTAGTAGTAATGTACCTGTGCTCCTTAGTTTTGACAAGTGAATTGTTAAAAATGTAAGATACTAGCATTCAGTTCAGTCAGTTCAGTTGCTCAGTCGTGTCGGACTCTTTGCGACCCCATGAATCGCAGCATGCCAGGCCTCCCTGTCCATCACCAACTCCCGGAGTTGACTAAGATTCACGTCCATCGAGTCAGTGATGCCATCCAGCCATCTCATCCTCTGTCATCCCCTTCTCCTGCCCCCAATCCCTCCCAGCATCAGAGTTGGAAACCAAATGAGTGATATACAGAAAGGTCATATCTTGCAACTTTTTGGTAAATCTAAAAGTATCCCTAAAACATTGCAGGGATGGGGGGAAATGAGGGTGCTTTTCTATTGTTGTTCTGGTTTCGAAGGCAGGGCATGGTACACAGACCTGCAAGAGGCAGGTATTCCAGGGTGGAAATCCCAGTTCCCCAGATTTGGACTCAACCTTGGGCAAGTTATTTAACCTCTCAGCCCTTTAGTGAAAATTCCTATGATAATGGCAGCCTCATAGTGCATCACAAGAAAGATTAAAGCGTTTAATCTGGCACTGAAGAAACTGCTCCTATTCTTAATGCCTGTTCAGTTCTGCCAGGCATCATGAATGACAGCTGGCTGGAATCCTGGTGGGAAGATGCTGGCACTCACTGAAGCGTTCTTTTTATTTCCTGTGATGGGACTTTGCAACTTGTCCTGCTGTTTCCTGGTAACCAGGGATGTAATCAGGAATTTTTGAAAGCAGTTCATTTCTAGGTTTTGTTTGCAAGTTGCAAAGAGCTAGTTGGTGCAGTCCAGGTTGGAATGTAAGTGGCCTATTGGCCACTGAGGTGGACAGGGCAGGACTTGGCCTGTTGCCCACCTGAGACTGCAGACCATGGAAGCCCAGCCACTGACTGTAAGTGCAGCCTCAGTCAGGGCCATAGAGATGGTCCCTACTTCTCACTCCTTTCTCATACCTGAGCTCCTGCAACAGTCTTTCTCCTAACAGGTCTTCCTGTCTTCCCTCTGTTCTTTGGTCGTTAGTCAAGCAGAGACATTACTTTGTCAACAAAGGTCCATCTAGTCAAGGCTATGGTTTTTCCAGTAGTCATGCATGGATGTGAGAGTTGGACTATAAAGAAAGCTGAGCACTGAAGAATTGATGCTTTTGAATTGTGGTGCTGGAGAAGACTCTTGAGAGTCCCTTGGACTGCAAGGAGATCCAACCAGTCCATCCTAAAGGAGATCAGTCCTGAGTGTTCATTGGAAGGACTGATGTTGAAGCTGCAACTCCAATACTTTGGCCACCTGATGCAAAGAGCTGACTCATTTGAAAAGACCCTGATGCTGGGAAAGATTGAGGGCAGGAGGAGAAGGGGATGACAGGATGAGATGGTTGGATGGCATTACTGACTCAATGGACATGAGTTTGGGTAAACTCCGGGAGTTGGTGATGGACAGGGGGGCCTGGCATGCTGTGGTTCATGGGGTCACAAAGAGTTGGACATGACTGAGCGACTGAACTGAACTGAAGTCATGTCCAACTCTTTGTGACCCCATAGACCAGGGCCTGCCAGGCTCCTCTGTCCATGGAATTTCCCAGGCAGGAATACTGGAGTGGGCTGCCATTTCCTCCTCTAGGGCCTCTTCTCGACTCAGGGATCAAACCCACATCTCCTGCGTTGGCAGATGGATTCCTTACCACTGAGCCACCAAGGAAGCCCTGTCTTCCCTCTGGCCCATGCCTATGCCTAGGCCACACTACAACTGTGTGATCTAAAATTAATTGGATCCTGTCACACATACCCCTGCTATTTTATCCATGCCTCACTCTTATCTTCAGTCTAGAATCCAGTCTCCATGAATCTCCAGTATTTTGTCTAACCCTGCCATACCCTTCACCCTCTCTGTCCAAACCAAATCCAGTTCCTTTCACTTTGCCAATTCTCCATGCCTTCAGTCTGACTCCTTCAGTATCTTCTCTCCCCTTGGCCTCACTACCTACCACTTACCTGTTGGAATCAGTTTTTCATCACTCTCTCAAAGTTATCTTCTGGGATGTCCCTCAAGGTGCTTCTCCACTCACTTCCCCCATCACTCTTACTCCCCTCGTGGTACCACTAGTCTCCCTGTATCCTAATAGCATATTGCCCTGCTAATCTGCTAGCTCTGAGGGCAGAGAATGTCTTGTACAGTGTCTGCCAGCCCAGCTCCCAGTCTGCAAAAATAGGGGCTCTATAAAGACTTGTTCGATGAATCACTGAAAGAACTGCCTTCACCTTCTGTAGTTTAGTCAGTTGAAGGACTTTTCTAATAGATTCTAGATACGTTGCAACAAACATGCATTCTTGGGTTCTAAGAAAGTTAAGGAAATTCCCAGGAGCATTGAAGAAATGGGAAAGAAAAGGACATCAAGATAAAATGCTTTAGGGAGCTGAGAGCTATAGGAAAGAAAGCTGGGGTAACCCTTGGGGCAAATACTGGAGTTAGTGCCAGGAGGTTAAGTAAGTTTAATCCCCTAAGGGCTCTGCTCTCAGCCCCAACCACAGCCCCAAGGTGAGGGAACTGAACTTAACTTTCATATTAACCCAGAAACCCTCATTTCAGAGCTAATGTGGTCACAGGTGGGAGTGTCTCTGGGCTCTTTGTAGAAGAGCAAGTCCTCTTTGGAGAAAGTGAAAGTGTTAGTCACTGTCATGTCCAACTCTTGTGGCACCACCTGCCAGCCTCCTCTGTCCATGGGATTCTCCAGGCAAGATACTGGAGTGGGTTGCCATTCCCTTCTCCAGGGGATCTTCCCGACCCAGGGATCGAACCCAGGTCTCCCACATGGCAGGCATATTCTTTACTGTCTGAGCCACCAGGAAGGCCACCTACAATTGAGATCTTGACAGTTGTTTTTTCTTCCAGTTAACTCCATTGACCTGGGTGATGGTGTCATGGCTCCCTTTTGCCCAGGGGAATACTATCAAGGCAATTCTCAGTCTCTTGATGAAAGATCTGGGAAACCTTTCGCAAAACATGGCCTCAGGGGGAGCATTGCTGACCTTAAGTGGTCCAAAGAGAAGATGTATAAGGAACTTCAAATAAGTTAAGTTCTGTCTTGGTGCATGTAGTCCTAAGGTGGTGGAACTTGGCCAGTGGGTAGGTAGGAGTTGTAGAGAGATTTAAGCATCAGATAAAGGAGAGTTTTCTAAAAGAGAGCTGCTAAGAGGAAATAAAACTGCTTCCTAATCATTGGAGGCATACAAGCGTAAGCCAGGCCCCCACAGGCTAGCGAATCAGAATCAGTGTGGCAGAGACAGTTGTTTCCTAGTGCTCCTTCATCTTCTGTTATGAATAGTAGCAGCCTCAGTGTTTAGCTGGATGCATGGTTGATCAGAATAGAGATCACTTTTCCTAACTATAGTCACCAGGCTATATATTACAGCCCCAGGACTTATAAGAAAATGTCTTAAATAATGTCTAGATACTTGCTTTCAGATCTTTGCCGGAACTTGTCACCTGATCAAACAGACCTTCCTTGATCATCACAGATCAATTAATGTTTCTTCCCCTGCCCCACCTCTAGTCATCATTCTCAAGCTGTTTACCTACCACATGCATAGCACTTAACCCGAGTGAAAAAGTTGGCTTAAAGCTCAACATTCAGAAAATGAAGATCATGGCATCCGGTCCCATCACTTCTTGGGAAATAGATGGGGAAACAGTGGAAACAGTCAGACTGTATTTTTCTGGGCTCCAAAATCACTACAGATGGTGACTGCAGTCATGAAATTAAAAGACGCTTACTCCTTGGAAGGAAAGTTATGACCAACCTAGATAGCATATTCAAAAGCAGAGACATTACTTTGCCAACAAAGGTCCGTCTAGTCAAGGCTATGGTTTTTCCTGTGGTCATGTATGGATGTGAGAGTTGGACTGTGCAGAAGGCTGAGTGCCGAAGAATTGATGCTTTTGAACTGTGGTGTTGGAGAAGACTCTTGAGAGTCCCTTGGACTGCAAGGAGATCCAACCAGTCCATTCTGAAGGAGATCAACCCTGGGATTTCTTTGGAAGGACTGATGTTGAAGCTGAAACTCCAGTACTTTGGCCACCTCATGCGAAGAGTTGGAAAAGACTCTGATGCTGGGAGGGATTGGGGGCAGGAGGAGAAGGGGACGACAGAGGATGAGATGGCTGGATGGCATCACTGACTCGATAGACATGAGTCTGAGTGAACTCCGGGAGTTGGTGATGGACAGGGAGGCCTGGCGTGCTTCGATTCATGGGGTCGCAGGGTCGGACACAACTGAGCAACTGAACTGAACTGAACTAAACCCTAGTGTGGAGTCTGTGACTCTTGAGTCCTGTGGTTCTCAACCTTGAGTGTGCATCACATTCAGTAGATCTGGGATGGAGGCCTGAGGACATGTATTTCTAACAAGTCCCCAAGCAGTGCTGACATCAGTGGTCTGGAGACCACACTTGGAGAACCAGTGGATGTGTCTGTTTAGGTCACTGCTGTATCCCAGCACCAGGAGCTCTACGTTAAGTTGTGGTGTTTTCTACGTGTTTGTGGACTCATTTTGCAGATATCACATTCAAATAGATTTAAGACAAGTACTCTTATCCACATTTGACCTACAGAGAACCTGAGTGTCAGAGAAATTGAGTTGTCCAGGGGCACATAGCTAGAAAGGGTCAGGGCAGCGATTCGAACCTATGCTTGTCTGAAACCACAGAGTGTGCCCTCCTCAATCACTGTGCTGGCACACCCTTGGTGGGCTCCAGCTCAGTACAGTCTGGTTGAGGATTAGGAAGAGGAGGACCCTCCCTGTCCTTGCATGAGATTGGGAAGTAGAAGGCAGCAGGGGGCCGCTCCTGAAGGAGCCCGGCGGCTGTCGCGTTCTCAGCCACCGTGTACTGGTGGCCACCAGGTGGCAGCAGCATACAGACGGCATGGCGGGGTCTGGGTTCTGCCGCCCTTAACTTCTGTGGCCCTAGATGTTTCCCCTTTCTCATGGTCTTTGGTTTCCCCATCTTCACAGATAGAAGATTAGATCTCTGTAATATCTAAAGAACCCTTGCAGCTCAAATACCATCTATAAGAGACAGGTGCAGCCACTGGAAGTCGAATGCTCCCAAACCAAATATACTGTTTCTCTTCTCCCACACTGAGAAATACCCTCAAACCGGAATTCCATCGCTAACAAACCCCGCCCCCCGACTGCTGCAAACCCCCACTATACTGTCACTGTCCAGAAGAAACATGCAAGCCACAAAACTTAGCCACATAATTTCAAATTTCCTAGTAGCTTATTAATAAATATAAAAAGTGACATTAATTATATTTTACTTAACCCAATATATCCAGTGATTATATCAATGTATAATCAATATGGAAAGTTATTACCAAGATAGTTTATATTTTCTTTCTGAGCTACACCTTGAAATCCAGTGTGTATTTGTTTCAATTCAGACTAGCCATGTTTCAAGGCTTCACCTGCCACATGTGGCTAGTGGCTGCCCTGGTAGACAGCATAGTTCTAGGATATTAATGACAAATATTTATTGAGGTATGCACTATACTGTCTTATATACATTTCTCAGTCCTCATAACACCCTATGAAATAGGCAAGGTTACTATTAATTTTGTAGATAATGAAACTGAGGTTCAGGGAGGTTTTTGGCCAAGATCACAGAGTAGGTCAGCAGAAGAGTCTGGATTTGAACTTGGCTCTGTCTGGTGCCAGAGTGTGGCTCTTCATCTTGACGTAATCCTCCTGGTAGGAGATGTTTAGGACATGCAGTCGATGGGACCCACTGACTGGGATTCCAAATCTAGGGAATGCAAAAGCCCGGGAGCCAACAAGAAGGCCTGTGAGGGCAGTAGATGAGAGGCCTTGAAGCTACTGTTCTCCCACCCTGAGTTATGTGTTTGGCAACGTTGAGCTTGCCCAGCTAACAGCCAGTGACTCTGTCAAGAGGAAATCATGATCTTAGGAAGATCATGTCAGTGTAATGAATAACTGAGCTTGCCAAAAAAAAAAAAAAAATCTGGTATCAGGAGAAAGTGAAGACTGAGAAATGCAGGAATAAGCTGCAGGGAGTGTGGGAGAGGGTAGAATTTCAAGGGACGGGGCTAGGCCCAAAGTGTGGAAGTTATAGGGAGCAAGTTGTAACTCTGCCTCAGGAAAAATAACAATGACAGTGTCAGTAGCTAGATTTATTAAGCACTTACTAAGCAACTTAGACGTAGCACCTTATTGAACCCTCATCATACTAGGAGGTAGGTACTACTGTTCTACCATTTTGCACGTGAAGAAACTGAGGCACAGGGTGCTTGTAGGAGCAGAGTTGAGATCAGCCAACTAGTGTCGACACTGCACTGCCACACCATCCACTGCCTCGAATGGGCTGCTCATGGAGGTGCGGAGCCCACTGTCTCTGGAGGCATTTCAGCAGACCACCAGAGATGTGAGGAAATGCTCAAACAAGGATCATGCCTGAGCGGGACAGAGCTAGTGAACTGATAGTGAAGCTTGTCTGGAGAGTAACGGAGGTAGTACAATTGCCCACAAAGATTGGGAAGGAATCCTGTCTTTCTCATCCATTACCTTGCGAACAGGGGCTATAGGAGGCACGACCGTCACTAAGATTGGTCACAGCAAGTAAGGGGTCTGTGGGGAGCAGCATGGCAGAGTAGTTAAGAGAATGGTCTCTGTTGATAGCTTAAACCTGGGTTCAGATCTTGGGTGTCCCACTTGCTGGCACTTAGCTAGTATTTGTACAACTCACCTAATCTTCCTGAGACTCACAGGGCTATTGTGACAGTAAAATGAGGAAACACACAGAATAGTTTATACTCAGAGATGAGACAAGCTCTGCCAAGGCAGGAAAGTCAGGAGCCAAGGCCTTGGTGTAATTCAGAAAGCTTCACTTTGCCCTCAAACCCAGTGGACAGGACTGATGCTGGCAGCATTTGCAAAATGAGCTGCCAGGGTGAGGAGGCAGGTCTGAGAGGAGAGCAGGAAAAGAGAGGCGGCAGGGAGTTGGTGCCTAGGAGGAGGAACACTCCAGGACCACTCCTGCCTGGTGGGGAGGCTGGTCAGCCGAGTGACACTGCTGGGCAGGGTGGCCCTATGGAAGTGCCAAGGACTCGCTGTGCGGGAGCCCAGCAGAGCCGCCACTCTGCAGCATCACCGGTCCCTCCCCCCACTCCTGAGGTGCTCCCTTCTGGACAACAGGTTCAGACACCATGACCTGTATCCTCTTCCAGAGGCTACCCTCACCTCTCTGCTCCGCCTCCCGTGCTGGTTTCACTTCTTCCCTCCCAGACACCTCCCAACCCAATTCTCAGACCTGCTTTTGTCAAGATCTCCCATGCCTTCCGGGTGGCCCAGTCCAGTGGGCCTTTCCCTCAGCAGTGTTTGACACAGCTGACACTCCTTCACTCCCCTGTTGGGATCTGTGATCACACCCTCTCCCTATTTCCCTTCTGCTCCCTGACCACCCCTCTGCACTGTTCAGAGCTGCTCCTCATCCCATCTCTACACATCAAGGGTCTCCAGAGCTCAGCCCTGTCCCCTGGTATAAAACTGTCTGCAAGCCAATCATTTACAAACATGTATACTCACTCCAAGTTTCAGTCTGGGACGGTCAGTCATCGATGATGTCTCCACATGGGTGTCACACAGACTATAGCCACAACAAAACTCTAGGGTCTTTCTATCCCAGAATGAGTTCTCCTGTCTCCTCCATCCCAGTGAATGCCACCATCCAGTGTATAGCTCTAAACCCGGACACCATCTTTGACTTCACTCCCACAGCAAGTCCTGACATTTCTACTTTTCAAAACAGCTATCGAACCCATCTGCTTCTCCTTGTCTCCACACCGTCTCTCACTTAAATGATTTTACCCCTAACTGATCTCCAGACTCCCACTCCTGCCCCTGGGAAATCTGTATGCCATACATCATTAAAAAACATAAACCAGCCCCAGCCCATCCCTGCTTGACACTCTTCACCAGCTTCCCATTTTCTTGGAATAATACCTAAGCTGCAGCCCAGCCTGTCCCTTCAACAGCATCCGAAACCACCCTCCCCCTCACTCACTAGGCTCAGACGCACTGCACTTCTTTCTGTTCCTCAAATGTGCCAAGGACTTCTTGTTTCTGGAAAAGACATCATCTCCGTCGCCCAAGCCAAAAAGCTCAGCAACATCTTGGTCTCACCCCTCTATCCATATTCAGTTTGGTCTGAGTCCTGTGGATTTTCCTCCTGACATTTTTATTCTTCCTCACCTTTCCTGCAATGCTTCCAGCCGTGGCCCCCAACAGGCCTGCCTCTCCAGCTTGACTTTTCACTACAGCCTCCTGACTGATCTCCCTGCCTCCAGCCTCAGCTGTGACCTGACCCCTAATCCCAGCCTCAGCCACTGTAGCCCAGTCTCTGACCGAGACTGGGGATCATTCGTCGCCAGGTGTCTCCATATGCCCCTGTGTCCTGGTGAGTGGTGCAGAACTGGTGCTTGATACATATTTGCTGGATGAATGAATCCTAGGAGAGGGCTTGATCAGTCTTGCTCAGTTGTACTAGCTGAGATCACATGTCCAAGGGCCATACTATTAACTTACCTGCCAGACAGCAGCTGGGAGAAGAGTCAGGGAGTCCCAGATCCTAAATTGGTTGTAGGACATCTGACCTAGGGCAAATCAAATCCTCTCCTCACTCAATTGTCCCTTCAGTACAATGGGAAGGAGCAGAGCAACTAGTCTCTTTCTCCCAGAAACACCGTGAAGTGAGCAGAAGTGAAGTGAAAGTCGCTCAGTCGTGTCCGACTCTTTTCGACCCCATGGACTATACAGTCCATGGAATTCTCCAGCATACTGGAGTGGGTAGCAATTCTGTTCTCCAGGCATCTTCCCAACCCAGGGATCAAACCCAGGTCTCCCACACTGCAGGCGGATTCAAGGCCATTTGTTACAAACTGTTTCCTCACTCTGGTCTCCTTGGACCTTCACAGCAGTCCCAAGAGGTAGTGGGGATTATCTGCCCCTATTGTACTGACTTTCAACACAGCCTGAACCACCCTTTTAAACCGCAATTTGGATAATGACACCTTTTGCTCAAAGCCTTCCCATGGTGCTTTTTTCTTTCTTTTCTTTTTTTTGGCATGCAGGATCTTATTTCCCCATCCAGGGATCAAACCCACGCTCCCTTCAGTGGAAGCACAGTCTTAACCACTAGACCACCAGGTAAGTCCCAAAGCCTTCCCAAAGCTCTTGATTTTACTCAGAGTAAAAGCCAAGGTTGTGACCATGGCCACAAGATCTGGCCCAAGACCTCGTTTACCTCGTGTCCTGTCATGCCCCGCCTCAGTGGCTCCACTCCAACCGCTCTGGCCTCCTTGCTGTTCCTCAGCCAGGTGCATCCCCACGCTGGGATCTTTGTCCTGGCCGTTCCTTCTGTCCAGGGAATCCCTCCCTCAGACATGGCCTAGGTTAACCACCTCATCTTCAAGCCTGTGCCCAAACCTCGCCCTGTCAGTGAGGCCCAGCCCAACACCCTATAAAGTACTACCACTTGCCCCCATCCTGCAGTGTAGTAATACCTTTTGTTTCCCCGTCTCTGCCATTACTCTTTAACAAACACGTTTACTTGTTTGTTTCCAACTAGAATGCAAACTCCGTAAGGGCAAGGATACTGTCTGCTTCATTCATTGACATAGCCCAAGGACCTGGCACGGAGTAGATGGGCAATAAATAATTGTCGAATGTGTAAATGAGCAAGTGAGAGGAGTAAAGTAAAGGGCTTGCCCAGGCCAGGCGTGACAGGTACAGGACTGTACCGTGGGCCTGCTCCTTCCCCATAGAGAGGACCTTTTCTGGCCTCTTGTTCGTGGCCAAGATGTGCTAGGATCCAAGGGGCCCCAACACAGAAAGGATGGCCTGGCCATGTGGGGTGGTAGACAGGGCTGGGCCTACACTGCCTACCTACCACCTAGGGTGGCTCTTTCCTCTCCCAGGACTTGGAGACCAAGAAGGAACACAAGATGGTTAGAGGTCCTGAGGGATTCCACCTCCTGGCTCACCCAAGTGAACTGGCAGGAACTCACACCTCTGGGGCCAGGACTGCCCAGACCGAGGGAGAACAGGCATCTCAACCTAGACCAGCTCAACAGGGGCACCATAGGAGGAGACCCACAGGATGATCCTGGTGTGGGGATAAGGGCCCCTCTGGCTTTGTTGTGCAGCTCCAGATCTCTGGGAACAGTCCCAGATTCAGCAAGTTTGCAGAGGGGCTTCCCTGGTGGTTCAGGGGTAAATAATCCACCTGCCAATGCAGGAGACATGGGGATATCCCACATGCTGTGAAGCAGCCAAGCTCATGTACCGCAACTACTGATTCTGTGCTCAAGAGCCCAGGAGCTACAACTGCGAGCCCACGTGCTGCAACTGCTGAAGCCCTAATGCCAGCACTCTGCAACAAGAGAAATTACCGCAATGTACCACAATGTTACTTCTGCTTGCTGCAATTAGAGAAAAGTCCACGCAGCAATGAAGACCCACTGCAACCAAAAATAAATAAAATTATTTTTTAAAAGTTTGCAGAAAAAAATTCATCACTGAACTACTTAATGCTTATGGCACACTTAATCTCTACATCAGGCATATGTATATTAATTCATTCAATTATCCCCAAAAGCCAATGGTTTAAGTTAGTATCTATTAGTATGCCCATTTTACAGATGAGGAAACTGAGGCACGGAGGAGTTAAGTCATTTGCTCAAAATGACACATCCTGACATCCTGTAGTAGTGGAGCTGGAATTTTTTAAAAAAATATTTATTTGGCCAAGACAAGTCTTACTTGCAGCCCAAAGGATCTTTAGCTGTGGCATGTGGGATTTAATTTCCTGACAGGGATCGAATCCAGGCCCCATGCATTGGAAGCACAGAGTCCCAACGACTGAACCACCAAGGAAGTCCTTGGAATTTTTTTCTAATCAATACAAAACTTTGGATAATTTCTGAGAAATTTCAAGGAGGACTACAACATACATTTTTTGCTTATGCTGTGGAAGAGCCCACTGTCAGTGTAATAATATGTCAAGGGAACAGTGGTGGAAATATAGTGTCTTCTGAGCAGCTAGCACAGTTTTTATATAGGAGGAGATTGGATTTGTACACAATTGCTTTTAATTTTTTCCCAACCATTTATTATTCAAAATTTCAAACATAGAGATGTTTATATATTGCACTTAGATTCACCTATTGTTAATTTTATCTATTATCTTTTTCCCTGAGCTATTTTGAAAATAACTTGCAAACCACATTTCATGTCACCTCCAAGTACTTCATTCAGAGTCTTCAGCCTCTAAAAATATTTTTTTCTAGCAGACTAAAATTGCATTATTGCACCTAAGAAAAGCAATAATAATCCCCAAGTATCAGCTAAAATTCAGTCTATATTCAAATTTTCCCAGCTTCACAAAAATATCTCTTACAGCTTTTTTTCCCAACCAAAATCTTGTCAGAATATACAAATTGCATTTGGTTATTATGTTTCTTTAATCTTTTAAAATACAGAACCCTCTCCACACCCACACAGGCGTCTTTTTTCATGACATTGACTCTTCCTTGGGCACTGTTGTTCTTTGGTGACTGAATTCTTCTGTTTATTCATAGTTTTATTTCATTTGTTCTTCTGTGTCTGGTAAATTAGAATTTAGGTCTAATGGCAGGTTCAGTTTAATGATATTTTTAGCAAAGATACTTCCCAACTGATGCTGAGTATCTTACCTCTTTAGGAAACACAAAATGTCACAGTGCTCTGCGATCGGTGATGCTAAAAGTCCGATCATGTGGTGGCAACCGCAGGACTGCCCCATTGTAGGGCGGCTTTTCCTGTAAACAACCAGCGAGGACTCTGGACAGGTACCGTGGCAGGTGGATATCCTGTGTCCCCCAGCCCTTTTGTCTCATGATTTTGGCATCCATTGGTGGTTAACTATTACACTGGAGATTACAAACAGGTGATTTTCTAATTCTGTCTTCTCTTTTACATTAGTTAGCTTGCATTCTTCTGTAAAGAAAAAAAGAAAGAAAGAAAAACTCCTTATAAACTGGGATAGAACTATATAGTTCCTTTTGAAGAAGCAAGGTAAATTATTCTTATTGATGCTGGAATTGTCTCATATTCGGCTGGCAGGTGGTCCTTCAAGTTGGCTCCAGGGTCCTTCTGACAAACACCAGTGGTCCTTGAGCACTTCTTCGCTTTCTGAGGGAAAAAAAAAAAAGATGCCTGCAACCTCACCTGTGTTTCCCTTCCTCAGCCCTGGGGTCCACCATTTTGGCACTGGGATGTTATTCCAAGAAGTTAGCCTCAGAGCTCTTTTGTTTAGACCAGATCCAGGTCTGTGTGACCTTGGGCCTGTTCCTTTCCCCTTTCCGAGTCAGACTTTCTTCATGTGAACAGTGGGGGAGCTGAATCCTGCCTTAACCCTGGGTCCCTCTCAGAGTGTGGCAGACACCAAGGCTTGCTGCTTCCTGTCGTTCTGTCTCCATCTCCAGCAAGAGAATGGGTAGGACAGGACTCCTCCACTGGGCAGTGGGGCCTGTGTGACACCTGAGACCTCTTACCCTACTAGAAGAAGAGAAGGGAACCATCATCCTGTCCACTCTTATAGCTGGAATCATCTCCAGCCTCTTGTGGGCGAGGACAGGATGACCTTTGGGGTCACCCTGAACTTTGACCGAAAGCTGCTTCGCAAGGAAAAGGCGTTTTTTAAGATTGCCATTTTGTTATCACAGTCAACTCAGAATCAACTGACTTTGATGTTAAACGGAGTTTTACTCTGTATCAAAGTTATAAATTCACATATTTAAATAATCAAATCCTTCTAAAAGGCTGGCTGCAAAAAGCGGAAGTTCCTTACCTTCCTTTCCCCACCACTTTAGAATGTTTTTAGCCTCTATGTCTCTCAATAACTTCTGGTACTGTTACTTCAGATTCTTTCAGTTTTAAACATGATCTGGTTGGCTTCTCACTGTGGACACAAGACCAAGATTTAGTCCTCTTTCCTTCTCTTCTAAGTCACTTTTCCTATCCTCTCATCCTCCCCAAATGCCTCTACTGTATGTTTAGTTAGATCAGTATTCAAAGTTCGTCATATTATGACAGTAAATGCCATTTATAGCTGTGCTGTGTAGTATGGTGTGATGACTATTCATTTCCTATAGTTTTTTGTTTTCCCCAAAATTAATAATTGTCTTGGTACAACTTAGCAACTAAACAATAGCAACAAAAAATACTTGTCTTGGTTTTTTTTCATTTGCTTAATTTTCTGTGAAATTTATCATAATTCAACCTCATTCTCTTCAAAAAATGATCTAAGTCATCTCTCAGTATATTCAGATCTATCAGCTGTCTATTAATTTTATCTTATTGAAGAAATGTCTTTCAGAGCTTGTGGACCTGATCCAGTACGAATCTATTGCTTTTCTCTTGGGATTTCTCTGTGCCATCATTCTGGGGAATCCCCGTTCCCTTTTGTGAGTTGAATTTCAGCTTCCTGTATTTCAAGTCTTCCTTTATTTTTAGTGAAGACCTTCATTTTGGCAGAGCATACATTCGTGAAGCTTTCTGAGGAAGAAAAATTTTGAGATAATGAATGTCTGAAAATATCTTTACGATACCTTCATACCTACTTAATAATTTGGCTCAGTAAATATTCTAGGATGGAAATAATTTTCTCATAGAATTTTGAAGGTGTTGCTCCATTATCTTCTGGTTTCCAGGGTTGCTCTTAAGTCCAAAGTCATTCTGATTCCTGGTCCTTTGTATCTGTCTTGTTTCTTTCTGTGAAATTTTCTCGTCTTTATTTTTCTATAACTTCACTTGATGTACCTTGGTGTGAAATTATCTTCATACTTTGGTATTCACTAGGTCCTTTCAGTTTGGGAATTTGTCTTTGAGTTCTGGACAATTGTACTGAATTTTTCCACTGATTTTTTTTTTTCACCTTTGTTTTCTCTGTTCCCTATTTCTGGAACATTGATATTTGGCTATTGGGCATCCTGGATTGGTCTTTAATTCTTTTTTCTCCCAAATTCTTTTTATCTTGGTGGTCTACTTTCAGGGAGATTAAAAAACTATCTTTACCTACTGATTGTTTAATATCTACCCTTGTACTTTTAATCTTTAAGGTATTTTTGTTGTCATCATGGTTCTAACAGTACATTTATCTTTATAGCATCCTATTCTTATTTCATGGGTGCAGTATCTCCCTTATCTCCCTAAAGCTGTTAATATCTATTTGTTTCCTCCATGGTTCCTTTTTGAGATTTGGTTATTTGTTTTGTTCACTCTCTTTTGTGTTAGAGGTTTTCTTCAGATGTCCCAAGAGCCTTGATTGTCTAGAAAATCAAGTGGAAGCTGTGACTAATGTGAAGGGCTTATTGGCTGAGGTCTTCCCTGTAGGGTTATTTGGCTGGGTTATTTCATCATTGAACCCCAGTATCAGAATCTTTAGTTCATTCCTTGTGGAGCTCTCCAGAGAAGGATTCTCTCATTTATTGCCCAGAAAAAGAAGGTCTGGCTTCTGGCATTCTGGAAACTGGGTCGGAGAGAAGGCTGGGACTCATCTTCAGAGCTGGGCCCATGCCCTGCACTGTGCCTGGGGATAGACTTCCAGCCCTCTTTCAGGGAGGGAGGAGTAGTTGGGGAGGGACAGGCCATGGACAGTGTGTCTAGTCCTCAATTCCTGAACCTGTTCTACCACATAAACTGGTGGATTCCCAGCTTTTCTAGCTGCAGGTTTAGAATTAACCTTTCTTGGGTCTGTTAATGACTACTCCTCATCCATTTGCTTTCCAGCTTCTAAAATTCTGCTGTTTTCTCCTTTTCTTTCTGTCCTTACAGATCTACACTTAAAAAAAAAAAAGAAAAAAAGAAACTTTTTGTCATTTTAGTGACAGAAGCCAAGTGAAAGAGGAAGCAAACATATAATGTGTTTTAACCATCATTACCAAGAAATCTTTTTTTAAATTGAACTATCAATTTCACATTCCATAATATTCAGGCTTTTAAAATGGTACAGATCAGTGGTCTTCCTATGTATCCACAAAGTTGTGCAACCAGCATCACTGTCTAATTCCAGAATATTTTCATCACCCTGAAAGGATATCCCATACCCATCAGCAATCATTCCCCATCCCCTTTCCCCTGGCAACTGTTGATCTACCTTCTGTTTCTATGGCTTGCCTAGACACTTCATATAAATGGAATAGTACAAGATGTGGCCTTTTGTGTCTGGCTTATTTCACTTATCATGATTTTTTAAAATATATATCATGATAATTTAATGGCATTATTAAAGTGTATACAATCCAAATTTAAACACTTAGCATCTAATCTCAGTTTCACTTGAAATAGATAAGCGAATTTTATTTATGTATCAATACTTCTTACTCTTTGATGATTTAGAACAGAATTTTCTAAAACAACTTTTGTCAAACTTTGTCTCTCTTCAGATGTTTGGTCAAATTCACTTAGCATGATGCTTTCAAAATTAATTTTGTGGCATGAATCAGTACTTCATTCCTTTTTTTTTTAAATAAGACTTGTATTGAGACATTAATTCTTCTTTATGGCTAAATAATGTTCCATTGTATGGATATACCACATTTTGTTTACTCATCAGTTGATGAATATTTGGGTTGTTTTTGCTTTGGGGCTATTATGAATAATGGTGCTATGACCATTTGTGTATAAGTTTTTCTATGGATACATGCTTTAATCTGTCTTGTGTAGATATCCAGGAGTGGAATTACTGGATCATATGTAACTCCATATTTAACTTCTTGAGAAATCGCCAAATTGTTTTCCAAAGTGGCTGCACCATAGTACATTCCTGCCAGCAATATCTGAGTTCCAATTCCTTCACATCCTTGTCAACACTTGTAATTATTTGTCTTTTGATTACAGCCATCATAGTGGATGTGAAGTGGTACACCATTGTGGCCTCAATCTTCATTTCCCTAATGACTAATGATGAGGAGCATCTTTTCTTGTGCTTATTGACCTTAAATTTGCTGAAAATTTAAACATACACACAAAAGACATAAAGATTAATAAAACAAATATGGTCTATAAGACACAGATAGTGAGAAATAAAATCATGCCAACAGTTAAACCTCCCCTGGGTACCCTTTCCCAGACCCTCTTCCTTCCCTCCCTGTAGAGGTCTCCACTGTCAGGAATTTGAATGACATAATTTGAGCATTAGGAAGCAGAAGGGTGGAATGGTTAAAATCAAGAGATGGATGCATGATTCTGGGCAAACATGTAGCCTCTCAAAACCTCAGTGTCTCTATCTATAAATGGAGATAATAAAATAAAACAGCCCTTAAAATGTCACTGTAAAGATTAAATGAAACAAAGCATGCAAAACGATTAGCACAGTGCCGGCTCAAAGGAGGGCTGGGTAAGTGCTGGCAAATATTAGTACCAGAGCCTTAGAACCAGGGACTCGGGTTCATAAAATGCTTATATTAGCAGACAGCAGAGAGAACACTGAATCCAGCTTTCCTCCCCTGGCTCTGAGATGACATAACTGAGGCCCTGAGAGAAGGAAAGGAATTTGTCTAAGTTCACAAAAGGGGGGCAGCCCCTTTATGTACCCACTCATCTACAGGTGAGAGGGGAGACAAAAAGAATTTTCGGCTTTTTTTTTTGCTTGCTTCAAAGTGATTTCCTATCTAGGGAGTGAACAGTTGCCCGTTTCTTGAAACCTCCAAAGAGCCTTATGAATCCACAGGTCTGCCCAGAAACAAGTGACGCGGGCCCTGTGCAGCCAATGGAAACATGCTGGCCTTTTCACCTGCCTCAGGGGGGGCTCCCCCTACTCATCCTGTCCCATTAAAGGCAACTTGCTGAAGTGAGGGTATTTCCAGCTTTGTGGCTTTCACTTCCACTTGTACCAGGTGGGCGGAGTGGCCTCCTGTAGACGAATCAGATTCCTCCTCAGCCCCAACTTCAAGAGGTGAGCACGGGGCTCAGCATCCCAGATACGCAGGCAGCGGCAGCAGCAGCAGGAGTGGGAAAGACCAGAGGTCAGAAGCATGGAAGACCAGCGTGACCTCATCTCCAACCATGAGCAGCTGCCCATGCTGGGCCAGCGCCCCGGAGCCCAGGAGAGGTATGTGTGAGCAGTAGGAGAGAGCAGCCAAATCTTGGACTGCACAGACGTACGTGCACAGGCGCTACAGGAGCACTAGACCGGGAGTCGGACGAGTCATGAACTTAGGCTCTGACTCCCACACTAACTGGGTGGTCTGGGGCAAGTCTCTGGCCGTCTGGCTTCAGTTCTCCCACCTGTGAAATGAACGAGTTCCTCTAGGGCAGGGGTTTTAACTTTCTTTGCATCACATACTTCTCTTCTGAAAATCAGAAAGCTCTGTACTCATTCCCTACAGTTTCCCACAGTATCAGGAGCTTCCCAGAGTCCCTTGAAGCTGGGCCATGAGCCCTAGATTAGAATTTTGAAAATATTATGGATCCTGGATGGAGAAGCAGATTTTCTAAAAGAGAATGGCAGAAGCAGCTCATCATGGAGGAGTTTCCTCCTAGTTATCATAAGTTGGTATATGTGTTTATATCGAGGGAATTATAGTTGCAGGTGTCTGTAGAGTAGATGAAGATGTTTGCTATCACAGGAGGGAATGAGAGATGTTGGAGGAGGGTCAAAAAAGGGTGAGGTGGGGGGCTCTGGCTAAATTTCTAGAAGGGGCTGTGGGTTGATCTGGGTGATGCCCTGCCCATGCCCCTCTCCCTTGCAGTAAGGGGCCAGCACAGCCATCCAGAGGACCCTTTCCCAGATCCTTATCCATCTGTTTCCCTGAAAAAAACATGGGGAATGGTTAGAATACAGCTACCCCAATGTCCCTGCCCCCCCTCCCAGATAATTTGCATATTACAGAGACTTGTTGTGATGTCAGCAGTTGCCAGGCAGAAAGGGGTTTGGGAGAGACTCTCAGAGATGTCATGAGGAACTTCATACTGTGGGACATGTAACTAGAGATAGACCATTAGTGTCTGGCCTGTGAAAACCCTAGGGAATCCCATGGCTAGGAGAGCCAACTCTTGTGAGGGCTGGATTCTGGTTGAGGTTCTGCAACTGTCATGTATGACTTGTATAAATCAGTTTCTCTCTGGGTCTCAGTAGTAGCAGCAGCAATAATAACAACAGTGGTTATGATAATAGTTCCTATTCACTGTACACTTGTTACCAATCCTCAGTCCCTGTTAGATATTAGTATGATTAGTTTTGTGGTGGGCATATAACTAAATGCTAAACTCAATCATAATTCTTTTACTAACTCTTTAAGTTGGGTACTTTTATTATTTCCCTTTTTACATAAGAGAAAATGGAGACTCGTATTAACAAGTGAGTCACCAAATTTATTGCAGCTAGTGAATCCTGGAGCCAGAATTTGAACCCAGGACTAGTCTGATATTAAAATTTGAGTTTGTCTACCATCTGACCCCCTTCTAGAGGCACAGTTTGCAGGGAGGGGAAATGGGTCCCCTCTGAGCACAGGCCACCCAGTGAGTTGCAGAGCCAGCGTGGGCTCAGTGAGCAGAAAGGGTGCCCCCTTGTCAAATCCTTGTCTGGTTTTCCCTCAGTTCAATCACTGCTTCTAAAAACTGTCCTGGCCTGTTTTGGACCCTTTTGTGAACACTTCTGCCTGGCAACATTTGTACCATGATTCCTCCCAGTTCTGGTTGGCTCCTGACTTTGGCCAATCACTTATTCAAGAAAGAGGCAGTAGAAAGGAGGAAGTGACAAGAGTTGGCACTCATCCAGAACCAGGAGACAGGCCATCAAGATGCATGAAGAAGAAGGAAACCAGATGCTAAAGTTAATTATTAACTCCCTTGAGATTGGTGCTCAGTGTTACAGACTGCTAACTAGGTGCTAGGTACGGAGTCAAGAGCTTTATCCTGATCTCATTTTATATAACAACCCTTTGAGTAGATATTCTTACCTCACGTTACTAAGAGAGGTTGAGTGACTTGCCCCTGTTCCCTGAGCTAAGGGAATGACAGAACCAGGATTACAATCCAGGTTACAGGGTCTCGTCTTTATTATGACTCTCTAGATTCTTAGACCTTATGAGAAACTGAGGTTCAGAGAAGAGACAGTGGGAGGCACAGCTGGGACTCAACTTGGGTGTGGGGTCACTGAAGAGGTGAGGTCATAGAGCTTGAACTCAGGAAGACCCAAGCTTGGGTGGACTTTTCACCACTTCAGAGGCCAGGCCGCCCCTCTTCCTTGGGAAGGCCAAAAAGTAGGATTTGTTTTCCCCTCCTTTCTGGTTTTCTCCTTTTCTCCACACAGGAATTTTACATTCTCCTTTCAGAGTAATAATCCCCTGGAGTGGGCCTTGGTCCAGAAATCACAGAGGACTGGCGAGCAGAGAGGCAATAAGAATGAGCCATGTTTGTGATGTCATGAATTACTAGGCAGCAGGGTCTTCCTGGGGTTTCCTCAGCTGTCCTTGCTGGTTCCCTCGAGAAGACAAGGCCCTTGTTCTTGGCTCTTCCCCACACAGGGGCAGCTCCAGGGTTTCTACCTGGGAGGGCTATAGGGGCAGCAGTGGCTGGAGGTAGGGGGTCAGGAGGATATCGTCAAGCTGTAAGTTCATAGGCACTTATTTGTGCTTAAAGTGTGTGTTTGTTAGGGGCAGCTGAGGGCAAGGGCTGGAACTGTGGGGGCACATTCCCCCATTCCCAGCCAGTCCCCGGGGCAGCCACTTCTGTGGACTCTCCTCTGACCTATGTCCCCCTCCTCCCCTCCACAGCAAGTGCAGTCGTGGAGCCCTGTACACGGGCTTTTCCGTCTTGGTGGCTCTGCTCCTGGCTGGCCAGGCCACCACTGCCTACTTCCTGTACCAGCAGCAGGGCCGGCTGGACAAGCTGACGGTCACCTCCCAGAACCTGCAGCTGGAGAACCTGCGCATGAAGCTTCCCAAGCGTGCGTGCCCTGCCTCTGTCCTGACAACCCCCCTGCCCCTCACCTCAGAGAACCCTCATTCCCGCCCCAGCTGGGCCCACTGTCCTCGCCCTCTGGTCTGGAATTCCAGCCCCTCATCTGGGTCTGAGCTCTCGGTCCCCGTGTCTGAGTACCCTCTTCCCTGGGCACTGGGGCCATACTCATGCTGTGCCTTCTGCCCCTACAGCTGCCAAGCCTATGAGCCAGATGCGGATGGCCACTCCCATGCTGATGCGGGTGCTGCCCATGGCAGGCCCGGAGGTAAGGCCAACCCCAGGGCAGGAGAGGGAAGCTTACTCCGCCTGGAGAGGGCAAGTGCCAAGGGACAGGGGAGGACACCTGGCTCAGGAACAGCACAGCTGGAGAGGGGGACCTGGCTGTTGGGGGGAGGAACAGGAATTCCAGGGGTGAAGGAGGAGGAAAGAGCCTCTTGGGGCCCTCTCTGGGAGGAAGGCCCAGCCCTCCACAATTATAAAGTGCTTCTCATTTCCCAGAGCGTCTCACAGTCCCTCCTATTTTCAGAGCCCTTGATATATAGATGATGTTTCTGTTCACAAAACTATCTCCTGTCCACAAAGCCTTGGGCAGGAAAGCGTTTGCAGAGTAAAGGAACAGGATATTGAGGCAGGAAGGTAACAACCTGCTCAAGCTCTCACAGTGGGACATCGTAGCGATGGACTTGTTGAACATCTGGGAATCCAGACTCTCACCCAGACCCCAGCTGCTGGCTCTGCTCTGGGCCCCACCCCCAGGGGCCAGTCCTGGGAACTCCTCCCTCCTTCCTTCCTTCCACAGCCCATGAAGAACGCCACCAAGTACGGCAACATGACACAGGACCATGTGATGCACCTGCTCCTGGTGAGTGGAACCCGGCCAGGCAGCCCTCACCTCCCACCCCATCCCCATAGGCCCCTGGCTGGGGCTGTGCTTCAAAACCTGCACTGGGCCCGGCTCACAGCGGACGTTCAACGTGGGCTCCGCGAATTAGTGAAGCAACACAAATGTGGCCCTTAATGTTCTATGAAGTTCAGCCCCACTGCTCCCCACTTTTTTGTGTTTGAGGTGGAGAAACTAAGGCCCAGAGTCTGGAAGTGACTTGCTCAAGATGCTTTATTCCTTCCCAAATTTTTACTGAGTAGCAGCACCAGGCACTGTGCAAGGCTCTGGAGCCACAGTGGGGAGCAATCAGATCAGTCCTAGTCCATGGAGATCTCAGGCTAGCATGGAGACAGACGGGTGACCAGGTGATGAGGGATGTGCAGGGGCCTTTGAGAGAAAAAGTGGCCAAGGATCTGACTTAGCTGGGGCAGGAGTGCTGGGATGAAGTCGAGGGTTTCCTCTGAAGGAGGTGAGACCTGGAAGATGAGTAAGAGTCTGCAAGGATCAGAAGACTGACGACTGTTGGTAGAACTGGGCCTGGAACTGGGTCTCCCGACTCCCAGCCCTGGGGTGTTGTACCTGGGCCCCTGGATTACTTTAACACATCCCCTTCCCCATTAGCTCCAGTGTGCTGAGGTCTGGGCTCCACACCTCAGAACCAAAGATCAGGGCAACATGAGCTGTACATTAAACCTTGCCTGCCTGGAAGCTTTTTAACCTTCCTTCCTGCCTTGCTACCCTGCAGAAGGCAGACCCCCTGAAGGTGTACCCGCAGCTGAAGGGGAGCCTGCCAGAAAACCTGAAACACCTTAAGGACTCCATGGATGGCTTGGACTGGAAGGTCAGCAGCTTTCCCTGCACTGGTACCCTGCCTCCCTGTCTAAAGCAGCCCTGGGACGAGCGGCGTGAGCAGGGAAGCCGTTCTCAGGAAACTGGAGGCGGCTTCCCAGCACTTAAGAAGCTCCCACCATGGGAGAATGCTTGGACTCAAGGAACCACCTTGACCAAACACTGGGGGGTGTCTGAGGGGCAACCAGGTCCCCACTGGCCCTCCATGTCCCAGGGGCACAGTCAATAGGGTGGGAGTGGGCTACTAAGCCTGACTCTTGGCCTTTATCTCCATTAGCTCTTTGAGAGCTGGCTGCATCAGTGGCTCTTGTTTGAAATGAGCAAGAACTCGCTGGAGGAGAAGCCCTTTGAGGGTCCACCAAAAGGTAAAGGGAATGTGAATCTTGGGGAGGTGGGGTTTCTGGGACCTCCCTGATCCAAGCACAGGGCTCTCCCAGCCTCTCAGCTCTCACTCCTGTTTCTCCTGCCTGTTCTGGGCTCGTCTGCCCCCAGCCCCCATCCTGTCCCTTCAGGAGGTGACCTCCCTTGTGGAGGACGGAACTGCACAAGGAGGCCTGGAGCAAAAACCACCCAAAACATCCCAGGAGTCATAGCAATGATCTTCCTCACCCAGCACTGCATCCTGCAGGCTCACAAGGGTTGGGCTCATGATTCCCACCCTTCCAAGGGACCTCTCCTGTCACACAGCCACTGCTGCTAGCTAAGAGGGCCTTGAGGTTCTTCCATCTCATGGGCAATGTGTACCAGGGTTTTCAGCTTGAAAGCCTTTATGGGTGCTCTGTTCTCATCCTGGTGCTAATTGGCTATGTGACTTTGGGCAAGTCTCTTCCCTCTTGGCTTCAGTTTCAGAAGTGGAAGATCAGGGGCCCACCCTTCCTGAACCCCAGGATTCTCCATCATGGATTCAGAGAGGGCACCTTGCATGTTATCTTAACCAACTTCCAGCTAATGTTCAAATCCCCTCTATAACAGCCTCATCACATGGTAACCCCCATTTCTACTTGGATACCGCCAGTAATGGGAGCTCAGACTCGGCAAGGAGTCTACTGCTTTTCTCTAGAAATCAGAATCATAGGTGCAATTCTAAACTCTAATAGGTACCGAGTGTCAGAAGAAATCATCATGTTCTGGGATGAATTAGCAACACAGCCATGCATTTCCTCTCTGATCCTGGACCTGGTTGGTCCAGGCCTCAGTTTCTCCATCTGTGCAATTGGTAGAGCAAGTGCAGCCACTTGGACAGAAGGCATTAGGCACACAACAGTGGTATGTGGACCTCTGGTTCTGCTGAGACCCTAGCCCAGAGCCCGCTCACTCACTGTGTTCACCGTGCCTGTCGCTTCAGTACTGACCCAGTGCCAGGAAGAGGTCAGCCGCATCCCTGCCATCCACCCGGGCGTGTTCAAGCCCAACTGCGACGAGAACGGCAACTATATGCCGCTCCAGTGCTATGGGAGCATCGGCTACTGCTGGTGCGTCTTCCCCAACGGCACCGAGGTCCCCCACACCAGGAGCCGTGGGCACCGTAACTGCAGTGGTAAGCGGTGGCCGCTGTGCCAGGAGCAGGAAGGAGCAGGACGGCTGAAGGGCAGGTTGTCCCCCGGCACACCATGGGCTAGGACACGCAAGGTGCCCTCTCTGGGCAGCAGCCACTCAGCCATGCATCCACCCACTGTGCACTCCTTATTTATTTGTGTACTATTATTTCTCTCCTTATGTCCACATTCATCTACTTAACTCATTTGTCCTCCAACCCTTCCACTCTACCCATCCACGAGAGCATCCAGGGTCCTCCAGATCCACCCATCTGATTTCATCACCCGCTCCTTGGCCTCGCTCATTCAGTTCCCCAGCCACATCTCACTGCTGCTTGCAGCCATCCAACAAGCGTCCTTCCATTCACATCTGTTTTACCAAGCACCAGGCTTGTGGCAAGGTTGGGAAGAACTAGCCCACCCAGGCTCCTTGCCAGTGGGCACAGTAGGCTGGACTGCAACTAAAGAGTGGACTCTCTGCTCCTTTGCAGACCCAATGGAGATGGAGTATCCGTCATCTGGGCTGGGGGTGTAAGCAGGATTTCAGTAAGGTAAGCACCCTTGAAGGGCATCTAGTCCCCAGTAGCTTATCCCCAGAGGGGCCAACTCACTCGTGGATGATGACCCCAGGCCATTCTCCAACTTCCTTCTCACAGATGAGGACCAGGGCTGGGGGTTCTGGGGCCATGGCAGTCAATTCTTGTATCCAAGCAGGAGGCAGTGGAGGGTGAAGGGCCCTTGACTGCTCCGAGGCCACAGGATGCTGGGAGGGGGCAGGGACAAGTGACTCCAGCCCTAACCTGCTGCTTCCCTCCCTGCAGTCGCCCCGTGAGCTCAGCAGACGCAGACGCCAGTACCCAGACAGCCCTGCAAGGCCACAGCTTCCCTCCCTGCCGCAGCCCCTCTCCTTCCCTTACACACCCCTTCCCTTGCTGTCTCCCACCCTGCACCTCATTCTATGAGACTCTGCCTCTCCATCAGCCTTGGACACAACTATCATATCAGAACGGCATAGATTAGTGGTACGCTTGCTGCCCAAACTCCCATCCACTAGCAGGAACGCAAGGCCCAGGGACATGGACCATGAGAGAGGCTGACCCCCAGTGCTGACACCACAGCAGGCTGACACGGAACTCCAAGATCATGGAAGTGGTGGGCAGGTGCAGGGAGAAGGGACGGCACTATCCCAAGTCCCAGGACGGACACCTCTGCTGTCCCCTCCCCTCCAGGCCTCAGTTTTCCAGCCCTTTAACTGGGGGCATGAGCCACCCCTTCCCTCTCCCCGGCATCATACACCCAAGAAGAACGAGCTCCCCCAAACTGCAGCCCCTCCCCTCACTTTCTGCCACCCCCTAGTTCCCTCTGCACAGCCAAGCTTGTCATCAGCCCTCCAGCCACGGCTCCTGTGAGAATAAAAGGTAGTGAGTAGAACACGCCCGGCTCTCAGCTGTTCTTTGGGTATGGTCTGTCTACCCCAAGGGGGTGAACTGAAGACCTGGAATCCTGTAGTCGAGGAGGGAGGTCACAGCCTGGGGAGCCCACTCACAGATGCCGGGCTGAGGGGCTGCAGTGTTTGGACACAGACCACTTCTCCATGTTTCACACACAGGAATACTTTACTTCCAAGAAGAAGAAACAGGCTCTTGCCCATAATTCTTTAAGCACCAGTTCTTCTGGGTCCAGCTTCTCCTGTCCCCGTTTTCATTTCTATACTAAGAACAGTACAAGTGTAATGACAGATGGCAACAACGCAGGCCCTTGTATTGGGACCACCAGGGAGTGGGGGCTGTGGAACTGGGGGCCAATGTCCTACTTAAGGGGTGGCCGCTGTGTGGCCCCAGCCGCTTGTTGCCAGGAGGAGCACAGGCCCCTGTGGTCACATTTCTGGACTTTCCAAGAGGAGCCCTAAATGAAAAAGTTTATTGAAATCTCTCCATTTCTAAGTCTGAAGACTTGCTAGGGGTCAAAGGAACCCAACAGGACAATGCTCTGCAGCCTCTCTTCTAGCCAACACACTTAGGGGAAGAGAGGCGACCTGGGAGGGGGTCCTTGCCCAGGGGCCCCCAGTTAAGGGTACAGTTGGCTGTCACCCTGACTCTCCCAGACCCCCCAAGCTCAGTGCTGTTTCTGCATGGACTCTCGCTGTCTCCAGCAGAAGGCTAAAAGCCTTGGACCTTCACACTGCTCTGGGCCCAGGGAAGTGGGCCCCCCCCATCACCGCCATCACAAACTCCTGTGGATGTCACCCTGACACATCTTTCGAGTGCCTCCACTTCTTGCCTTCATCATAGCAGAACCTTTGTAACCTAGCCTGACCATGCCCGAGCTCCCCCTTAGCTTAGATGCCACCTCCTCCAGGAAGCCTTCCCCACCCCATCAGGGCCCTTTGCTGAGTCTCCTCCTTTGGCAGACAGGGTGTCACTCACCACAGTATCCCAGAGTCTTGATACACCGTCAAGAATAAATCCTGAGCAGATGAGGTCTGTTCATCTCCCAGTGTCAGTCAGACTCTCCCTTCCAAGAATCAATCAATTGCAGAGCGTTTGCCCAGAGGCACTAGGAACTTGCACCTTTCCTTCAAGTCTTTTATTTTCTGAGTTCTTACAAAAAAACCCATACAAACAAAAAAGGAAAAAACTGACAAAAGGAGGACAAAGCCTCAGCATCAGCCGCAGACCGGGGCATGAAGGAGCCACAGACTGAGCCTCACTGGGTCTACAGAGCAGAGGCAGAAAGCCTTGAGGCCTCTGGGCATGTTGGAGCTGAGAAGGGAGGGGCAGGTCACTTAAAAAAATATATATATACTGTACACGTCCATCCATCCGAGGCATCCTGCATTGGAGAGAATTCAGTGAGCAGAGGTCATGGAGCCAGGCAGGCTTCTTCCTCCTCAGACCAGCCTCTCTGCAGGGCTCGCTGGTTTGGCCAGCATGGACATCGCAGCTGGCCATCGTCTTCTGGGGAGCAAGCGGAAGTTAAAAATTCAATTCCCACCCTTGGTGGGCAGAGGGAAGAAGCATGGGGCTGGCCACCACTTGGCTAAGAAATCCCTGGGAGAAGAAGATATAAGACTTCCCCAACTTTTTCTCTACCAAGGAGAACAAAATCAAATCAAAAGCTCTCCCCATGCAGGAGAGGAGCATTAACTAACCACAGTGGATACCTGGTGGTGCTGACTGTGTCCCAGGAACTGGGACGAGGGCTTCAGAGCTTAGCTTCTCTGAAGCCTCACCACCTGCCCAGGCCTGTATCACCCTGTTTACAGTAGGCTGGGGCTCCCTCAGCTAGGCGGAGCATTCCACCCTTTCACCACCACCTGGGAAGCACAGAGGATCAGAATGGCTTGCTTTGAGTAAAACATGTTACTTCCCATGAGGAAAGGCCCTCGAATTACAAAATTAGAAAGAAAGGAATGACAGTGGCGAAGGAGACTGAGCTGTCCCCGACCTCAAGCCTTACCCTCATGTACAAGGATTAAGCATGCCAGTGTGCCCCTCCCCCACCACACCCCAGCAACCCCCCTCCCTCCACCCGAGCAACTCAGTGGTGGTCACTGTCCAGACTCTCCTGGATCCTTGACTCTGCAGCTCTGATTCCCGGCATCACCCACTGCCCTTGAGGAACTGAACCCTCTTTCTCCAAAACCCCTTCCCTGAGGCCCACCCCCGAGGCCCAGTCTCGCTCCTGAGGACCACGGTGGGTGCTGGAGCTGACCTCCCGCCCTCTCCAGCAGGGGTTCCCAGGCCAGGAGTGTACCTGCCGCCTGGCGTCCCTCAGACGGTTTGCTCTGCCGTCTTCTTCTGTGAAGAGAGAAGCAGGAGAGGCTCTTGGACCTGAAGTGTCTCCCCACCCACGCCACCCCCACCAGGAGGGGCTATGACAGTTCCCTCCCGAGGCTCTGTGGCTCCCCCAGAACAGATACTGGGGACACACAGATCCTGAGGGTGCGGAGGGTGCCCCTGAGCCTTGGAGGATGGAGCCCAAGACTCTGCAGCAGCAGATGCTCGGATTTTCTAACCATGACTGTGGCCTTGCTAGCCATGTTGAGAACCGCGTCTGGGTATGAGGAGCTGAGGGCCCCTGGTCAGGCGGTCGGCCCTTGACACGCATGACGCAGATGGTGAGTGTTTCTGCCGTGGGGATACCCCGCCAGCTGGGGCACACACATCCAAGGGAACCTTTTCTCTCACCCAGAAACCTGCACAGCCTAGCTAGTCTCCCGACCCCAGGGGGGCTTCTCTTTTCTTCACTTGTCATAATAGCCTCCTACCTCACAGGCAAGACAGGGCCGCTCCATGGCTCCCACATGCACAGACCTTGGGCCCCTCAGGGTGGGCCCACCTCCTAGCTCTTCTCTAGTGTCTCACAATACACACGCTCCTGTTCGGGACCCTGAGAACGGTAGGGGCACAGGGACTGGGTCTGGCTTATCCCACCCCCTACCCTGACATCCAGAGGCTGGGGCGGATCACATTCACCTGGGGACTGGGTCTGGGTCCCCTTTTCTAGCCCAAGACTCCTTGGGACTCACTCTACCTTTCTCTTCTTTTTCTTCTGTGATGGTGAGCCAGGGTCTTTGGTTGAGGCCTTTTTTGCTTTCTTCTTCTTTTCCTTTTTCTCCTTGTCTTTTTTTTCTAAGGGAAGAAAGTAAAATTGCTAAACCACAGATGTTAATCTTAAGGGTTGGGGTCAAAGTGGGCAGACAGGGCAGGTCTCCAGGGGCCCTAGAGCTCTCTCCTCTCTATGCCCCACACCCTGGGGAGCCATCGAAGCACAAGTCTTATGATTTCTGCCCCCATGGAAGCCCTGGACTGTTACCATTTTAACTCACTTTGTAAAATTTCTACACTGATTTTAAAAAGACACTTTCAATCTGTAAAATGGGAATGAGTGATCACCCATCAGACAGGACTGTGGTGGGGGTTAAACGTGGCCTGGCTGCACGAGGACTCCAGCACAGAATGCAGCAAGGGGCAGCTGCTACCCAGGAGCCTGGACCCCAGGAGCCTGGGCTGCCAGCGTGCGTGGCTGTGGCTGCCGTGAGGGAGTGCAGGGCTCTGCGAGCAGAACACGCCCTGCAGCTGCGAGCGCCATCCTGGTGGTGGTGGCCCCACTGCTCCAGGACCTGGTTCTGGCTTTGCCCATCCTGCTCCCAAGACGGACAAGACATTCTCAGCCCTCTCTGTGCTGGCTGAGGGCCACCCACCTGAGTGGTGACTGACAGCCCTCAGCAGGACCAGGGAAGTGTGCTTTGGGCTGCAGCAGGCACTTACTCTTGTCAGATTTCTTCTTCTCTTTCTTCATCTTAAGGTTGCTGTGGTCTCCCCCGTCACCCTTCGGAGTCCCCAGCTCCCCTACTGGCTTCTCCTTGGCCCCTTGAGAGCTGGGAGACTCCTTCTCCTTCTTCTCCTTGACGTCACCACTTGCTCTGTCCTTCTTGGATTTCCCTTTGACAGTCCTGGGGGCCTTTTCTGAGGAGACCACATGCTCCCCACCATCCGCAGCTGCCAGCTGCTTCTTTTTCTTGTTCTTGGGGGCCTTGGGGGCTGTCTGGTCTTCGGACAGCTTCCGCTTATGGCCCAGGCGGCCCTTCCGGCTGCCTTCCTTGGCGGTGTCCACAGCCTTCTTCCTCTCCTGCTCCAGCAGCTCCGTGAGCACCTTCGCCACCGAGGCCTGCACCTGCGCCTCGCTCAGGGGCCAGGGCTCACTCAGGAGGCGCTGAGTGATGTTGCTCTGCAGCGCCAGCATGGAGGCCGGGGGACTCCCGGGCCCCTTCCCGGGCTTCTGAGGTGTGGCACCAGCCTCTTTTCTGCCTGTGGAGAGAGGACCCGGGGTCATGGACCTGAGAGAATCGGGGACTAGACCTCTGGTGGCATGAAAGCCAAGGGGGTCCAGCATGACCTGACATTCTCTGATGTGGTACAGATGGGACCAGGGAACCCGCTGGGTCTCCTGCCCACACCTCTCCACCTGCTTCTAACTTACAGCTCTTTTCATGTCTCCTCACACTGAAAACTCAAGTTCAGGCTGGAAATTAACTCCAGCATGTTAATCAAAGGGCTTGTAGTATTAGTTGCTCAGCTGTGTCCAACTCTGAGACCCCACGGACTGTAGCCCACCAGGCTCCTCTGTCCATGGAGTTCTCCAGGCAAGAATACTGGAGTGGGTTGCCATTTCCTTCTCCAAAAGGGCTTGTAATCCGCCAACAAATCAAAGAATCTATGGGACAGGATAGACGGCACCTTTCAGTCAGGAGCCCAGGGCAGGGAGACAGGATGCCGGGGCCCTGGGTCTGAAAACCAAATTCAGTTCCCTATTTATAAAATGAGGCATTGGATGAACACTGAATCCCCTCACTGTTCTAAACCACAGATGCATAAAAAAAAAGCCAAGATCATGTAGCCATCCAACTTATGCCCACTTGTACCCTGGGGGTCTGTAGCCCTCTGCGGTCAGGGGTCCAGGTGGCTTGGCCTGGGGGTGGGGGGTGCAGAGAATACGCACATGGTGGCTGACTAAGCAGGTTTACTGCTGCCAGAGCGACTTCTGCTGCAGCCTTTGTTTAGAATTTTCCACGCCTCTGCTCTCCTTTGATAATTGTGTGCTGACTACACGTGTGAAAAAAACCTTCCACAGCCCCCTCTAAAATGTCTCCTTGTCACACCCGCCTCTCACAAAGAGAACACTGGGGAAGAAAATGAGCAATGACTCCTCTTGCTGACCCAGCACTGGGCAAGCTGCAGCTAGAGGCCCCAGGACTGGGGGCTGAGCATATGTCCCGGCACTGCCCCAACTTCGCAGGTCCCTTTGGGGTCTCACAGAACAAGAGTGGCGACACCCTGGGCTCTGGGAGGTGCTGGTAGCTTGGCCCTGGCTCCATGTGGGGAGGATAAAGCTGTTCCCTTCAGGGTGCAGTGGGAACTGCAGCAGCTCTGGCTCCAGAGCCCCAGGGGGGCTGGGGAGGTGGGCAGAGGGGGGTCCCAGGGCAGAGGGAGGCCCACTTCAGTCCTTTGGTGCTTCGTGGCAAGAACAGGAGTCAGCTAGAGAAGGGAGCCAAGGAGAGCACAGGGTGCCTCAGCAACCCACTTCTCTGCCTCCTGTCTACCACACACCCTAGAATGCCAAGGCCAGGGAACCTTGAGAGCTGGCCCAGGCAGACCCTCTGAGACACCTGTCCCAGAGTGCTGGCACAGTCAGCAGTGGCTGATACCTAGGCCAGGTGACCTGAGCACTCGAGTCTGCCCTCCAAACACCACGAGACTTTCTCCACATGTGCCATTTTCTGTATGTGCCACCAATGGATCCACCAACCCCCGCCCTGTATGGTTAGGGCACCAAGAGTTGCCATGGGCTTGTCTGAGGCTTCAGAGCATGTCAGTCCTTTGCCTGCGGTCTTCACCATGTGCAGAAGACTTCTTCAAACGTGACCCCATCTTCTGTCTGAGCTATCCCAAGTACCTACACCCTGTACCAGGAGCCCACTTGTTAGGAAGAAAAGTCAACAGGAACAGCTAGAGAGAGCCGAGGCCTACCCTGTGAGTCCAGGTGCACATCCTCTAAGGTAGGGATCAGCCTACACGGTGCACCAGCATCCCTCGGGGCTGGATAACCCGACCTCCGGGCGGCCCTAGGCTACAGGAGCCAGACTCTAGGGCACAGGCCCCTGCACTTTTGACGTGCACCTCCAGGCCTGATGTAGCGGTACCAGACCTCACCTGGGGAGGCCCTGCTGGCAGACAGGACCATGTTGGTGGGACTGCTCCTGAGGGAGGCAAAGGGGCTCCTTGCCTTGTTCTTCCACATCCTGCTGTGTCCTTCCTGAGGCCCTCGACTCACCTGTTTTAGGGGACATGGTGCCTGCTGCTTGTTGGGGCTCCACTTCCTGCTTGCCCTCTGGGGCATCTCTGGTGGCCGGAGTAGAGGAAACAGAGGGGCTGGCGTCTGGTTTGGGAGCGGCCTTTGAAGTCTTGGAACCAGCTGGAGTCAGCCCAGGAGTCACAAAACCTGAGAGGAGAGACTGAAGAAGCCCAGTGTGAAGAAGCCCAGCAGTGCATGGCCCACTAGAGGAGCTCAGCCCCGGGACCCTCAGGCCAGCTGGGCGGCGGGCACACAGCCCTGTGTACATACCTCCTGCACTACTATAATTAATACATATTTTAAATGGGCTCATTTAAAAAGGAAACTTATTACTAATGCAAAGGGAAAAGCCCTAGCACTTGCCACATACAGATGATAACCTTAAAAGAAATCCCATCTGTTACCTGTTAGAGAATGTTTTTATCTGGAGATCACCTAAAATCAAGGTAAACCCCTTCTATAGACTCTAAGAGTCTGCTTCTCACAGCTTTATGCTGAAGTGGGACCTCAGGAGAGGAGCCATGCAGTCAGGACCCTGCCCAGGGCCCCTGGAAAGAGGACGGGCCTGGTCCCAGACCCATGACCCAGGGCATGGCCTCAGCCTACAACTGCATGGTAGGTTAGAGCCTGGCCTGGGGCTCCCACCTCAAGGCTCCAGAGACTGCCAGCCCCTTCCCTTGCAGTTACCTGGGAAGGTGCCACCACCTCGTCGTCACTGGACTCTGTTGTGGTCTCTTCCACCAAGGTCTCCCTCCTGGAGGGGGCTGGGCCTACGGGAGAAGCACAGGTAACTGTTGGGAACCCCGGGTTCCCTCTGCCCGCTGGACAGGTCAGAGCGCTCCGGGAGCAGGAGGGCCCCGAGGTGGCCTGGTCCCTCTTTACGTGCCTCACCCTCTGATCTAAGGCATCATCTGCCCCTCATTGCTCCCTTCCATGGTCTATTGCTATTCACAGCATTTCCAGTGAGACACCTGCATGCACAAACCTTCTAATCCCCAAGAGAGGTATGGTCTTCGGAATCTGGGGATCAGTCAGGGAAGCCTGATCCCAAAAGGTTGGGCATGGCCAAACAGTCAAGTAAAAACGTTGTTCATGTTGTGTGGACCAATTTGGTCATGGGGTTGTATAGCTGGGTAACTGAGGTCCTGCATGAGATGCCTAGGTCAAAGTCGTAGAACATGGGCAGATACAGAGCAGAGACCTGAGCCCAGGGCTCCACCAGGTCCTCCAGCATTTCTCTCCCAGGAGCCTCACCTGGCCTGTGGGCTGACGGGGCCGCCTGGGACCCCTTGGCATCGTCCTCGCTCCCTGAAGAGCTGCTGTTGCTGTCATCTGAGGTTGCAGGGGCCTTGGCTGTGGGGTGCCCCGAGGGAGTGGCTGTGGCCTGCTGAGCTGTAGGAACCTCAGGCTTTCTGAGCTTGTTGGCCATTCTGACCTGGGTAGGGGTGCTCTGGGGACTTGCCGTGGAGAGTGTTCCCACAGCACTGTCAGTCTGATTTGAGGAAAGGAGAGAGAATAGAAAGGGAAAATTAGGGGAAATAAGATCTGGTGCTTACTGAATACCTCAGGGAAGGGCCAGGCACCACTAGAGGCTTCACACACAGGCCCCATTTAATTCTCCCACTACTCTCTAGGATGGGCAGTGGGAGACTCCCTGGCAGTGATTAGGACTCCAGGATTTCACTGCTGAGCGCCTGGGTTCAATCCCTGGTTAGGGAACTAAGACCCCTCAAAAAGAAAGTTTGGGTGCGGGGGCATGCACAGTAGAAGCCTGGGAAGGTGAATGCGCATGCTGAGGTCACAGGGTAGCTAAATGCTGGCGCTGGGACTTGGGCCCTTGCCTGCACCCTGCCTTCTACCTCCTGTGTCTCTGAACACTATCCCCTCCGGGGTGAGGCCTGGCCCCCGACTCCCCAGCTCACCCCACTTGAAGACGGGGTCTTGGCAGCAGGAGATTGGGCCTCACTGGCTTTCTGGGCAAGAACCTTCAGGGCAGCCTGTGTCAGCGGGAGGTTCCTCTTGGTCACCTGTGAAAGGCAAAGGTGAGGAGCCAGCCTGGTTCCATGTAGACAGGACCCTGCCCAGGGCCCCCAGAAAGAGGACGGGCCCAGACTCATGACCCAGGGGCTGGCCTCAGCCTAAGACTGCACAGGTGGGTGAGAGCCTGGCCTGGGGCTCCCAGGTTCTTGGCATGCCATCTAGGCCACACCCTGGTCACATCCTGCCCGGCTCGGGTAGGAGGGGACCCATAGCTGCCAGAGGAACCTGGAGGTGGACTGGAGAGCTGAGGGGCGGTCGAAGGGGTACTGCCACTGACTGGGCAGAAAATAAGCTAATAGTATCATTATCAGAGGATCCACAGACAGCTCCCAGCCCAGGGGAGGGAAGGGGCTCAGGCCCCCCGGAGGCTCCACCACTGAGTCTGAGCCTCTAGACTAGCGGCTGCAACAGACTCCTCAATAGGCTCCCTGGGGCCACTCCTGTTTCCCACACCTGCCAGCAGCCAAGGAGAGAATGGAACGAGAACTGGGTGTGATCCCTTGTTAAAACCTCCAGGCCCCCTTCAGCCCTCACCATGGGCCATGAGGCCTGGCCCCTCTGCCCCTGCTTCCCTACCTTCTCCCAGCTCTCACACCCCAAGCGCTCCCCCAGAGGCTTCTGCGCCTGGGTCTCCCTGCCTGGAGGGCTCCCCAGCTTGCCCAGGCCTGGCTGCTTCTCTGGCCCCAGCGTTGTGTCCTCTGGGAGGCCACCCCGGCCTATCCTTTCTAAGTCAAGTCATCCCACTGTTTCTTGCTTATATCAATACTACTCCCTTCAAAGCACCCACCAGTTGGGGTGAGTACTTTAACTCTCGGTCTCCTTGCTTAATGGCTGTCCCCCGCCTTGGGAATTCCATGAGGGCAGGGCCCCTCCCTGTCTTCTTCCTGCTGTACCCCCAGTTCCCAGCATGGACAGATGCTCAGCACCATCTGCTGGCTGAAAGGCCAAATGGATGCAGGTTGGTGGGTGCAGTGACCACAATCCAGCCACCACTCAGCAACCATGCTCCCAGGAAGCTCTTTTTGGGTCAGAGGTCGTGATGAGCCCCAATGAGTGGTGGTGCCCAAGTCCTGCTTTGGCCTATCCAGCTCTCACTCCCACCATCTCAGGAAAAAAGGGGGCGGGTGCAAGGGCTTGGGAAAACAAATGGCTATGGCCCCACGAGCAATGGGCCCAGAAACAATGAACTAGGATCCAGGAGCCCTGGGTTCCAGCCCTGCCTGATCCTGGACACGCCTCGACCCTCTTGCTGAGGGCGTGGTGCTCAGCTCCATCGTTTGAACAATGAGCCATTAACTCTCCCCTGCTTGGTTTTTAGGTTCCAGCAAGGACCCGACTCGGAGAAGGCAATGGCACCCCACTCCAGTACTCTTGCCTGGAAAATCCCATGGACAGAGGAGCCTGGTAGGCTACAGTCCACGGGGTCACTAAGAGTCGGACATGACTGAGCGACTTCACTTTCTCTTTTCACTTTCATGCATTGGAGAAGGAAATGGCAACCCACTCCAGTGTTCTTGCCTGGAGAATCCCAGGGACGGGGAGGCCTGGTGGGCTGCCGTCTATGGGGTCACACAGAGTCGGACACGACTGAAGTGACTTAGCATAGCATAGCATAGCAAGGACCCGACTGAGTGATTTCACTTTCTTTTCACTTTCATGCCTTGGAGAAGGAAATGGCAACCCACTCCAGTGTTCTTGCCTGGAGAATCCCAGGGACGGGGGAGCCTGGTGAGCTGCTGTCTATGGGGTCGCACAGAGTCGGACACGACTGAAGCGACTTAGAAGCAGCAGCAGCAGCAGCAGCAGCAGCAGCAAGGACCAAAGAAATAAAAATGCACTGAAAATAGTGAAGGCTAGGAAGAACGCTACTGGTCACTATGATGAACATTAACAAAGGGCAACTTTTGTTCACAGCAAACCGTGAGAGAAAAATCAAACCAAAAGCCTGATATTGTTGGAGAAGCTGCTGGAGTCATGCTGGTTCTTCCCGGGGGGCTACATGCCAGAGGACGCTTCCTGACCTTCAGGGGCACGGATCAGGGCTATGGCCAGGCCCAGAAAGGCCCTGGCTTCCACGGGGTGGGTGAGAGCAACTACAGTGCCACCCAGCAACCCTGAGTGGAAGTGGTGTTGAGGAGGGGCCCCTCAGCCCGCTGGCCCGGCAGAGCCCCCTTGCCCACCAGGTACCTGAGTGGCTGAGGCCTCCTGCTTCTTGCCTTCAGACCCCTGACTTGTGTCCTCACTGCTGGGAGCCCCCACCACACTGGCTCTGAGGGCCGCCTTTGGGGGTGCCGTGGGCACAGTCACCACGCTGGTCCTAGTGGCTGGGATGGAGGGGGAGGGGGTATGTCAGGGCTGAGAAGCCCCGTGGCCTCCTCCAAGCAGCAAAACCCGCTCTATCAAGCCCATCCTGGGAACCTCATGCAGTGCCCAGGGCCCATGTGCTAGAAGCCCCTTAAACTCCCTCCCAAGCCTTCCAGGCAGGAGCGGCTGCTGTCTCCATGTTTTATAAGGAGATGAGACGGCAGCTGTGGGCAACACCCCAGGCCTTTTCCTCAGCCCCTCCCCTCCTGCAGTCCCCCTCGCTGGCTAAGAGGACAGGCAGAGCACTGGAGCCAAACACGACTCTGCACATTTAAAACCCTCTCTCTTAGAAAAGCCTTGGTCATGTGTAGAGGCTCAATCACATGTGTTCACTGCAGCACTGTTTGTAACAGCCCAACACCCCAAATAAAATCCTTAGCTTCCTCCACCTCAACACTGGCTGAAAAAACTGCAGGATTCCCAGGTGACCACTCTGTAGCCAGTGGGGATCACGCTGTAACTACGGAACGTCACAACATACCAAGATTACTGAGCATATGTACAGTATGGTCTCACTAAAAATACTCAGTGTACCTTTGGTGTTTGTAAAGTTAATAGCTATAAAATGTTAACAGTGATTATTTTGGACAGTGGGATTACAAGTGATGCTTTTTCTTTTGTGCTAATCTGCATTTCTTAATAAACCCGCCAAGATCAGGTATTAATATCCTCATCAAAAAGTGTCCTGGTAACAACACCGATAACGATTACCCATTTCCTTGCTATCACTGTCGGAATCAGATTGTCGAAAGTCAAAGAAAACCCAGATCTGGTCTTGTCTCCAGGAACTCCTCCCTACACCTCTCTGTTTAGGGATTACTTGATCTCCTTCACATGCCACCAGGAATGAGAGGCTCACTACCCTGCAGCCCTCTCCAAGTTCAGTCAGCCAGCTGTTACAAGGCTCCTCCTGAACTACAAGCCTGGTCAATGCAGCTTCGAGTCTCTAGTCTGGGTTCTACCTTTTGGAGCCCACGCAGAGAAGCCCTGGCACAGTTACTGCTCAAGCCAGATCCTCATGGGAATGAGCCAACATAGGGTCGAGACCTTGCCCTAAGCCCCTCCAGACCAACTACTTGCTGAGACTCAGCCAGTGTCTTCTCCCTTTGGCACCTCAATGGATGTGTGTGCGCGTGTGTGCGTGTATGTGTGTGTGCACACGCCTGGCAGCTGCAGCCAGGGAGTCAGCCCTGCAGTGTGGCCCGTGCTCACCAGGAGTCGGGCACTGTGTAGCGGGGATCACGTCCTCGTCCTCGCTCTCAGAGGAGCTCCTGGCTGTGCTCTCCGAGGCCTGAGCCTTCCTCAGGGTGCCTGTAGCCTGCGCTTGGGCGGGGGTAGCAGCTGGACCAGCTGGACTACGATTAGGGTCGACAAAAATCAGAGGGGTTTTAATCACCTTGAAAAACAAAAACAAAACACACCCCCCCAGTGATTAACAGCTTGGCCAGGGGAAAGGGAAGGTGGGTAGGGGAGGGTGTCACAAGGCAAGGGTTCCAGAGAGCTCGCAAGGCTCTGCCAGCTCACTCCCAGCCCAGGTACCCGCCAAGACCCTGCACAGCACCTCAGAGCTCACAGGAGCCCACCCAACCCTCAGAGGAACCCCTGAGATCAGCAGTATCAACTCCATCATACAGATGGGAAAACCACAAGTCCTGAGGGGAGGGACAGTTGCTCAAGGTCACACAGCCTAACTGAAGCCAAGTCAGGCCCAGAATGTGGAGGTCAGGCTCCTTCCTCTCGCTGACTTCAGAGACACACACCTGCTGTGCGGGGCGCTCTGAGCAATGCCCCGTTAGCTGCCTGACGGTTCGCCTTGGGGGCTGTTCACAGTCTAGTTGCCCCATGCCCAAGACTCTGATGCCGCCTCCTCCCAGGACACAGGAATGTGGCCCAAACTACACGGGCCCAGGATCTTCAACAAGTAAACTGCTCAGGGAAAACCAACTAAGACCAAAGGGACCCAATGTAGCCGGTGGCCCTTGTCTAGATTCCTATTTGACCAGATACAGAAAACGTCATGAGGCAACTGGGGAAATGGGGACGCTGACTAGGTGGGCCAACTTTTTAATGACTGTGCTTTAAAGAAAGAAAAAAAGGAGGAATCTAGTGGTGTTGGGGAAGAGAGTGAAGATGTGGATGAACCAAGACTGGTCACAAGTCCAGAACTACCAAAGCTGGGATGGTGACTGGCGACTCTACACTGTTCTAGCTTGGGGCATGCTCTGCATTTTCCAGTAAGACACTGAAAAAAAAGAGAAAAAAGTAACACTCCCTGTGGACTCTTGGCGGACGTCTGGGAACCACAGCTCCAGTGAACATGCCCACCGCATAGAAGGACACCCAGGGAGCCTATGTTCCACTCCCCAGAAAGCTGACCTGGTCTGAGTTCTGCCCCCACCCCCTGACCCCACAGGGAGACAGAGTGCAGCAGAAGAGCAGAAGGGAGCTGCCCATGGCCATGGTCTGGAACCCAGGTCTCTGCCCACCCCACTGGGCCTGACTTCGCGTCCTCCAGGGTGCTGCGGGAAAGGCAACACAAAATGGAGCAGAAAGGGGCCCGCCCGAGGGGGAAGCTCTGCCGGGCCCGGGCCCTGCCTACCCCTGCCAAACAGCCTCCCCCACAGCCGCTCTGATCTGCCACTTCCAGAGACTTCCTTCCCACGTGATGAAAGAGAGAAGGATGGAAGTGGGAGAAGGCTTTCAGTTGAGGGAGGGGGGATCTATATATATGTGAGAAGACAGAGGAACAGATTGTCGGGGACGAAGAGAGGCAGCGAACCCACTGAGGCAAACAATAGCGTCTGGGATATTAAAAGCAACTCTGCAGCAGAAGCCTCCGCCCTGCTCTACCTGCCCACGCTGCCCGCCCTGCCTCTGAGCTGGGGTGGGGCATGGAGCCCTGGATGGGAGAGGAGGGTTCAAAGGTGGGGTACATGGAGCATACTTCTGACCGCATCTCTGCCACGACCTCACCGTGTGGTCCAGCCCGAGATTCGTGAGCCTCACTCTCCCACCTGCTGGAAGGCTCTTAGTAACCCAGTCTGGGCTCTCTCACCAAAGAGCTTCTGGTCTGCTTTGGAAACCACAAAGCACAATACACATGGGATGACAAGGACCTTCTTTCTGGGGTGGGTCAGGAAAGACTCACTGGAAGCGGAAGCAGCCTGAACACCTGGCTGGACCTCCACTCCGCCCCCTGTAGGTGCTGGGCAGTGAGGGCCCAGAAGGAACACACAGTATCCCTTTCTACTGCAGGGGTCAGTGCCTGCAGGACCAAACCCAGTGGCCTTCCAGAAGTCACAGCTGTGCATCACAAGAGTGCCCTCATTCAGGTCATGGCGGGTGGGGGGGCAGTGGGTTGGCCTAGACTGCTGAGCCCAGGGACAAGGGACACAAACACGAGGGGACCTGAGCTCTGGATGGCAGCACTTCTCTGAGGCCTCTCCCAGAACTGTCTGGAGCTGGTAGCACATCCTACGCCCACACCTGAGGGAGCTGAAAAATCCCACTCCTGGGCATGTGGCCCAGAGCCTCCATGGTTCACCAGCCCTCAGGGAGTCTCACCCCAGGGGTTGAGAGGGCCAGTGGCCTCACCCAGGGTAACCAGCAAACTGGTGTCAGAGCCAGGGCTGGAAGCTGGTCCTCCAAGCACCAGACAGGAACTCCTAGGACCAACCATGCTAGACTTTAGATCTTTGATTTAACACCTTAATTTCAGCTTCTTAGAGGTCTCTTCTTTCTTTCCAACTCACCCTGGAACTCTAAAGGCAAGGCCTTGTCTGTTAAAATTTGGTACCTACCCTAGGCCCTGGCACAGACTCTGGCCTGGGATTAATGCCTACACAACAGGGCTAAGCCATGCAGGGACCATCCCCTGATCTGTCTTTCAGAGCAAAGACATAAGCCCAACCCCTGCAGCGGGGGAGACTAAGGCAGTGAGGGGACCTGGGAATGGACCCACAGCCCCTCTCTGCCTCCCAGCCTGGGGCTCTGCCCACCACCCTGGTATCAATTTCTTACTCTCAGTGATGGGCTAATAATAAAAACAGTGAAACTCACCAGTAGAGAAGTACTTGATAAATGCATAATAACGATAATAATCATAATTAGAGAGCTGGGGATTAAGGAGCTAAAAACCCCCAAAGTTGGGAGGAGGCTGCAGCTCCCCTGGGCTGTGCCGGCTTCCCTGAATCCTTCTGGGGAATGCTCAAAGCGCTGAATTTTTTTCCTTTTTCTTTTCTAACAGGGACTCCAAAACCTTGAGGACTAACGTACCAATTAAATGGTTCAGTTTAAGCATGATGTTCATTTTAATTGTGTTAGTCCGCCCCCGCAGAGAAGGGAGAAGCGGCCCCCTCCCTCCCAGCTGTTTAGATTCTGCACAGAGAAGGCAGGCTCTGAAAGGCTCCACGGAGAGCCCGAGGGCAGGGCCCGAGCCCCGCTGCCACAGGGAGGGGAGTGTCAGGGCAGGGCCAGGGAGCGAGCAAATACGGACAGCCTGGGTTCTGACACCAGGTCTGTGCCCTTATGACAGCAATGTGATGCCAGGGCAGCTTGTCCAACCTCTCTGGACTTATTCCTTCCTCCTCAAAATGGTAATAAAAGAAGCACCTTTCCTCATAGGGCTGGTCTGGGGATTAAACAGAAAAATGAAAATATGGGGACTAGCACTGTCCTTGGCCCTCAGGAAGGGGCCAACGGTAGATGGAGTTGTTCACAGTTACTCTTCTAATCTGGGCTATTAAGGAGAGAAAGACAGTGAACACCCCAGCACCACGGGTGTGCATGACACCTGACCCTGCTGATGGACTCATCAGTGTGTGATATGACATTTAAGGGGAGCTGGATAGGGAGACCCCACTCATCTGGCGGTTGGGAACTCCGGCATCTCTGAAGGACCTGGCGGCAGCTTCTAGTACCTTGGGGCTAGGGGAGGACAGAGGGCAGTGCTGGCTGTGGGAAAGGCCTGGGGCTCACACAGAAACCCAGATTCCTGCCAGGTGAACGCCAGCAAGCCTCTGGAGCTGGGGAGATGGGGGACTTGGTTCCGCCCTCAGGGGTGGAGCCAGGGGAGGATGGCTGGCAGCGTGTGAAGATGGGCCGTAGCTTCCTGAGCGAGGTCTGGGACCAGGCCCCCGGGGCTCTGACAGACCCTGCAGAGAAGGCTCCCGGGTCCTAACAGGAAGTGGGGTACACATGGAACCAGGGGCCAGTGCCTGCCTCTTCCTGGGCTTCTTACAGGTCATAGGAGTTTGGGAGATCACTCCAGCTTGTTGGGCCTCGATTCCTGACACAGCACGTGCCTCCCGCAGTAAAAGGCTCTTCCTGTCAGGCGGCATGCTGTGTCCCTGCGCCTCGGGGCTGTGGGAGCCAACTCTGACCCTCCATTGGCAGGCTCTGCTACCTGCCTCCCAGGGTTATTGTGGAGATGAAAGTGTTAAAAAAAAAAGAGAGCTCGGGAAATGGGGAAGTGCTGTAAGTGGGATAGACCTGCCCTCCCCGTGTCCCCCGCCCCCGCCATCTCCCAGGCGCATCTGCTCAGCTCTTAGCCTAAGTGCCCTTAGGGACAGGCCCGGCCTACCTGGCTGGACGGCAGGTCCTCATCACTGCTGGTTGAGGACTCCTCTGCTTTCTTCTCCAGGGACGCTGGGGCCAGGGTCTTGCTTGTGGCAGTTTTGGAGCTACCCTCTTTCTGAGGGGACAAGAACATGGTGGGCAAGGGGGCGTTCGTTAGCAGAGAGGAAGCACAACTGAGACCGGTGAGCAACGATCCTCTCTCTCCTGGGAAGATAGCATGACCCCCTTTACACAGTGTGTGCGGCAGGGTGGCCAGCATGCCCCACAGACGCTGGGAACACAGGCCTGCACGCTGCCGATCCTTCCTCCAGAGCTGACTCCAACCGTGAAAGGGATGTGTGAGTCAGGCACTACTAAAACCCAAGGGCAGGCATGCTGCTGGCGAGGCGTCTGAATGAGAGGTGACAGCCGCCTAGGACAAGGTGGCAGGGGTGAGCCAGAGGCCCCAGCACAGCTCACATCCGGCTGTCACATCCCCAGCTAAAAGCAGGAGCCGGCTGAGAGCAGTTCAACCAGCTGTTATCCTCTCCTGCCAGCCCAAGAATAAATGAGGGGGGCTGGCTGGTGATGGCAGTCAGGAGCCAGAGGAGGACCTAGAGCAGGGACTAAACTGAAAGGTGCTGGTGGTGGAGGGGAGCCCAGGCCAGGGCAGAGGGCAGCTCTGTGCCTCCCCATTGGTGTGAAGGTCCAATTTTTACTACTCAGAAAAGTAGGACCCACACTGCTGGGGCCTCCAGCTTCTTGAACCCACCTGCCAATGCAGGAGAGTTAAGAGACATGGGATTGATCCTTGGGTGGGGAAGGTCCGTTGGAGGAGCGCATGGAGCCCACTCCAGTATCCTTGCCTGGAGAATCCCATGGACAGAGGAGCCTGGTGGGCTACAGCCCATAGTGTTGCAAAGAGTCAGACATGACTTGAGCGACTTAACATGCACAGAATTAATCCATTATTTATTTGGCTATATTGGGTCTTAGTTGCTGCATGTGGGATCTAGTTCCCTGACCACAGGTTGAACCCAGGCCCCAGCACTGGGAGCGCAGAGTCTTAGCCACTGGACCACCAGGGAAGTCCCTGGAGCCTCCAATCTCTCAAGAAAAGCTAGAAGATTCTGATTTGGGCGTGCACTTCCCAATTTTTCACTGGGTCAACTACAGTGCACACTGCAACAGCCAAGTCCCCGTGTCTTCCTTGCTAACACAACCTGTCTCTGTTCTAGTGGCCCCCACCACAGGCTTTGGAGAGGGTGGCCCTTTGTCCCAGCCGATCTCGGGAACTGCAGGCCCCTCATCAGTGAGTGGCTTTTTTTTTTTTTTTTGCAGGGGGAGGGGATGGCAGAGGACAGGTAGAACACATGCCTTAGATCTGGTCAAGGAGCTAAGTGGAGGGGAAGTCAACTGGGGGATTTTCTCTTTAGGAGATGCTGCAGCCCTGCTGTGACAAAGAGGCAGACGAGGCATGGAGAGAGAAGAAATCTGAGTCACCAATGATGCTGAGCTTAAGGGACCACCTTCACAGGAGCCCTACCATGAAACTTCATGCCCTGAGATGACCAACCGCCTTAAGAACCATCTGAGCTCTTGTGAAGTAGCTCTTGTTTTCTCTTGCAGATTAAGATGTCCTGACTGATAGAATAACCTGATTAAAACTTTACAAAAAGCATCACGGTCCAAAACATGGCTAGGACCCTCGTGTCTCATTCTGGCATTTAGGCTCCCATAGATTTTATTGGTAACAAGCAACTAGAAGTGACTGCTGCCTGCAGGACAGCTGGCCTTTGCTGAGCCCACCTGACTTCAAAACCCCTCTCCTTTCCACACTCTCCCATCTCCTCCCTGGGGAGCCTCTCTCCACTTTAGTGTCTAGCGAACCCCAGGTCTTCCTCTAAGCTCAGCTCAGTCATCTCATCCACCCTCTCAGACACTCATTTTCCCAGCTCCATCAGGAACATGCTCCAGTAACCCCGTCACCTTGTCTCGCCCTACAGACTACAAGTTCCTTGAAGGCAGGGCCAACGTCTTTCATGCCTTCATCTCTATCAACAAGACACCATGCTCAGTAGTTGATCTGCTATACCGAAGGCAGAGAGGTTAGTGCTATGAGCACTTACACCTCTTGGTGCTTGTTTACTTGTGAAGAAAACATATATCTAGGAGGGATTAGAGCTCAGCCTGGAGCAGGGATTGCCAGCTTCCCTTAAGGAATGGAAGATCTAGCCACACATGTCCATTAGGTCACAACTGGCTGGAGCCAAAAGTGGCCATCTTTCTAGTTTGCCCTTGTTGCCACCACTCCCTCGGTCCCTCCTGACACCAAGGCTTCATGTCAGCTGCCATCTATCACCTCCACTAGGTCTGCACCACTCAAGTCATTTCCATCACATGTCTGAGCCCTGTGAGTCCTGGAGTCTGTCACCCTGAACTACAGGTTGTAGCCACTCCTACAAGCAGACAGAGGAAAAATCATCCAGATAAAAGTCGGGTCCTCATTCCTTCTCTCTCCCCACTCTCTAGGCTTCACACTGAGCTAGAAGAAGAACTCTCCCTGAGAGATACACATACCAACAGGAGGCCCCAGGCCCCACTGCCTACAGGACGACGGGGTGAGAGATTTGGCTTCCTCCCACCCCCCAGGGCCTCATGGTACCTACACCACATCGAAGCCCCCTCCTGGTTCTCTGACTGGGACATCCTTGAGGGCCTGGCCTGGCCTCCCACTGGGCTGGTGGGACCATGTGCATCGTGGAGGCCTTGGCAGATATGGGAGTACCAAAGCCACCTTTTACTGGGGAGGCCCTGGTTTGGCGAGGGACGGGGGTTATTTGTAGGAGGTTTTACCCAAGGAAACATTGGGGACAGCAGCTGGGGGAAAGGTCCCTGGATGCAGAGCCTAAATCTGGTCTTGCTTCTTCACCTGGCCCTGAGCCCAAGTTTTGACATGGGAGCAGGTGGCGGAAGCTTGGAGGCCTGGCACCACAGCTGCTTCCTCATGAGGCCTCACCTGGGCTGGAGGTGCAGCAGCTGGCACGTCCCCATCACTGTCCGACTCCTCCTCGCTGCTGCTCTCCGAGTCCTCCTCCTGCCTCTTGGCCTGGGTGGCTGGGGGTCCTGCCTTCCCAGGGGGTACCGGGGCAGCCCCTTTCTTGGGGGACGCCTTGGTGGGGGCTGAGGCAGTTCTGACCTGGGGGGTCTTTCCTGAGGGCTTCCCCTGGAGACAAAGAAACAGGATCAGGAAAGGAGGGTTAGGAGACGGCTGGGGCACGTGCAGCTGTGCTGTGGGTGGCTCCTGGTCCAGAGGACAAGCATGGGGCTGCTCTCCGCCCCCCGAGGCCTCACCTGAGGAGGTGCCTCTCCCTCACTGTCCGACTCCTCCTCACTGCTCTCCGAGTCCTCCTGTGAGCCCTTGACAGGCCCCGGCTGGGCCTGGGCTGCTGCAGCTGCTGCCTTCCCCACAGCCGGCACAGACACCTGGCCCCTCCCAGAGACGGCGCTACTCTGGGGGGTTCTCGCTGGTGGTTTTACCTGAATCGGGAGGAGGGAATGGTACTGAGGGAGGAAGAGGAAAGCACGGTTCCCTTTAGGTGAAACCCCACCCAGGGCACAGTTCTGGGGAGGTCACTCCCACCTGTGCGGGACCCTTGTCTAGGCTAGGGCCATTGCACCATTGCTTGGTCCTCCCCTCCATTCCACCCCAGCACCTCTTTTGGCTCTGGTTCTACTCGCCTTGGCTGGGGACCCCACTTTGGCTTGAGCAACAGCAAGGCCCCCCTTTCCAGGAGCTGGTGCTGCTGCTTTGGCTGAAGCCACTCTGGTGGCAGAAGAGTTGGCTTTGGTCTGAGGGGTTTTCACTGAAGTCTTCACCTGGAAGGAGAAAAGGGAATTAATTACATAAAGGACATAAGCAGTTAGCCAAGAATGCCGATTCTGGAGTCAGATGCCAGAGTCTGGATTCTGACTCCTCCAATAACACCTGTATGAACCTGGGCAAACCATTTGACGTCACTGGACTTCACTTTCTTCCTCTGTAAAATGGGAATGAGGAAGGGTGAGGATGAAGGGTGAGGATGAAATGGGAGATACCACAGTGCTTAACACAGTGCTGGCACACAATAAGCACTCACGCATTACTGTTGTGAGCGCTTTTTCTTCGAGTTAGCTAAGCATAAGACTACCCTGAACAAAGGTTTCCCAGGCTCCCTTTCAGCTAGGTGGCCACGTGATTAGCTAACGAATCTAAGTCAAGCATACATTTGACTTTCTTACACATGTAGAAGATGTGTCTTCTTCCTTCCCGCTGCCTGGAATACTGAGGCAATAGCTGGAGCTCAAGCAGCCATCTTAGTCTATCAGGTCGAAGCCAGGTACTCAGGATGGCAGAACAAAAAGGAAAACCACTGTTGTCTGAGGTTTCTTCAGCTTAACCTAACCTTAACTGATGTCCAAGGAATCCCCTAAAAGTTTATCAGTGTCTCCAGCAAATACAGACCAGAAACTCAAGAGCAACAAAAAGCAAAATCCTTAATAAGAGTGTGAAAGGAAACTTTGCTAATGTGAAATAGGATGAGGGATCTGGCAGCATCTCAAGGCCCATCTCATTCAGAGATGTCATCTGAGCAGAGATATGCCCCATAACTTGACTTCCCTCATTTATATAAGACCAAGTGAAATTAACATTCATGAATTGAACAAAGAAACCAGTCTAAAGCATAGCCTATGTGTGATGAAGAAAGGAGCTAATCAGCACAGAACTCAAATTATCAGAGGGGAGTAACGTCTTTGACATAGACTTACAAAAACAAAAGACACCATGTCTAAGTTGCCCTAGTCAGTAAGTTTAAAAGGATTGAAATCACACAAAATATATTCTATAGCCACAACAGAATTAAACTAAAAATCAACAAAAAACAAATCTGTATTAATTCCATACATTTAGAAATTAGCCCACCCTTTTTTTTTTCTGGTGTGTGGCCACGTTGCATAACATGTGAGATCTTAGTTCCTTAACCTGGGATTGAACCAGCCTCCCTGCAGTGGAAGCACACAGTTTTAACCACTGGACTGCCAGGGAAGTCCCTCAACACACTTCTTTTTTAAGATATTTACTTGTCTGCACTGCATCTCAGCTGCAGCAAGGAGGATCTAGTTCCTTGACCAGGGATTGAACCCAAGCCCCCTGCATTGGGAGTGTAGAGTCTCAGCCATTTGACCAACAGGGAAGTCCCAACCCACTTCTTAATAATCCATGGCTCAAAGAATAAAATTAAAAAGACAGTACTTTAAAATTCATGGGACAAAGCTAATACAGTCCTCAGAGGGAAATTTATTGTGTTAAATGTTTAAATTAGAAAGAAAAATCTAAAATTAAAAAAAAAATCTAAGATTCCATCTTAAAAGGCTAGAAAAGGAAGAGCATATCAACTCAAAGTAAGGGAAGAAATAATAAAGATCACTGGAAATTAATGAAATAGAAAACAGGAAAATAAGAGAAAAAAAAAAATCAATGAAGCCAAAAGTTATTCCTTTGAAAAGAATGAAATTTGTAATTCTTTAGTTAAAGTGACCAAGTAATAGGACAGAAGACACAAATTACCAAAAATTATTCCTATGGATATTAAAAGGATATAGAGGAATATTATGAACAAATTTAAGCTAATCAGCTACACAACTGAGATGAAAATGGACAAGTTTCTAGAATGGCACAAATTATTAACTGTGCACAGGGTATTAAAAGGTACAAAATATAAACTAATTCGAATACACCAACATCAATTAGAGAAACTGACTGAGTCATTAAAAATCTTCACCCACATACACAAAAAGGCTAGGGCCAGATGGCTTTACTTATAAATTTGAATTGTGTTAAGAAAAGAAATAATACCAGTGCAACACAAACTCTGAGAAAAGAGGTTTTATGAGGCAGGATCACACAATACCAAAGCCAGGCAAAGATATCACAAGGAAACTACAGACCAATATTCTTTGTGAACACAAGACACAAAAATCCTCACAAATAATTCACAAACCAAACTCAGCAACAAATAAAAAGGAGAATGCACTCTGACCAAGATGGATTTATTCCAAGAACGAAAGATTGATTTAATACCCCCAAAACAACTAATGTCATACATATTAACAGAAGAAAAAAAAAAAATCACTTTCATAAAGAAAAAGCACTTGACAAAAATCTAACTCCAATTCATGATAAGAACTCTCAACAGATTAGAAATAGAAGGAAACTTCCTCAATCTGATCAGAAGCATCTATGAAAAACTTAGAGTTAACATCACACAACAGAACGCTTTACTTTTAAGATTAAAATTGAGACAAGGATGTTTGCTCTCACCACTACTATTCAACCTTTTACTGGAGGTTCTAGCCAGGCCAATAAGGCAACAAAAAGAAATAAAAGCTACCTAACTTAGAAAGGAAAAAGTAAAACTGTCCTTAATTTGAAGGCATGATCTGTATATAGAAAATCCTAAGGAATCTACAAAAGTCACTAGAACTGATAAGCAAGTATAACAATGGCACAGGACATAAGATCATATACACCACAAATTCAGGCCCAGAAGGCACCACACCACTTATTTGGCCATTCATCAAACACTGAACATCTCTCCCCTGCCTTTCTCACACCAGGGCTATCTTTCTATTCATGGCATTTAAATTACGAATCATCTCCTTTCTGAGTTTCTGGGACATTTGGTTTTCCAGAACCCATCCTCTGACTGTTAATTTGTTTGTTTTGAACTTCAGCTTCCTCAGTGGACAGTTTACTTTCAGCTGGCTGGGTATCTCTGAGCAGATCAATTTCTGACCTCAGCAATGCTGAAAACACTGATTAGAAACCAGTTAATATGTACAGCACTGAGGGAGATGCCAAACAAGTATTATCTCATTTAATCCTCATAATAACCTCACAACAGAGGCAGTTATTACCCTCATCCCTTGGATGAAGGTGAGGAAAAGAAGTTGGCCAGTAAGACTCCTTTTATCAGTCCTGCTTGTTTTAGCAGAGGCTCGTCAGACCTCCTGAAGTTAGGAAAGACAGTTTCGTCTGACAGAGCACCAGGCTATAAGGCTAGGCCCCTGGAGAGGGACTGGCTGCTCTTTTTTTCAACCCAAGAGAATACGATGCCCCAAAATCTGACTATTTGTGTGGCTGGAAAAGTTGCGGTAAAGATGTAGCAGAAGGGGACTTCCCTAGCGAGCCAGTGGTTAAGACACTGCGCTTCCACTCCAACGGCATGAGTTTGATCCCTGGTTGGGGAACTAAGACCCCACAGTGCATCTTGGCCAAAAAAACAAAACAAACAAAACCTTAGTAGAAGGAAGTGGGAAAGGCTTTGGAGTCAGGGGCTGGTGGGGCTGGATCAAATTACCAAACAACTCCACTACACTCTAATTTCCTTATCCAGAAACCAAAGCAAATGAACACTGTCTCATGGGACAGGTGGAAGGCTCAAATGCGAAGACTTAAGTGACGTGCTTAAGTGATCAGCACATTGAAACTTTTAAGGCACTAGTCAAATGTGTCTGTAGCTTGGAAAAACAGAATAGGAGCCTATTGAGCTGAGACTCTGGGAAGGCCAAGAATAGCTTAAAATTTCAGTAAAGGAATTACAGGACCTTGGGTCCCACAAGATAACAGTGACAGCAAGACAAAAAAAATTCACAGAAATGTGTACTCTGGTACAGGGAAACAAGAAATGACTAATTTGAGTGGTTAGTGAAAAAAAGAGAGACAATTAAAAATAATAAACGGTGGGTGGGTGAGTGAGCAGGGAGTGAGCTATCTTCACTTCTCCCCGCTTTCCCAGTCTGGAAGACAACTCTTGAGTCTGCTCCCTCGAGGGAAATGGATGAGAACTTGCTGTGTGCAAGCCCCTTGGCTGGATGTGACAGGTAAGAGCTCATCAAATTCAACTCTGTGCAGGTCGATTTCCAATTTACTGAAGAATAAACAGAGGCCCTGATGGATTATAGCACTTGCTAGGACGTGGAGCTAGGACTTGAACCCAGGCAGCCCAGCTCCAAACTTCCCACCACTTGCCATTCACATGGTCTTCCCTAGTGAGCCCACCAGAATGCTCTGTTTGGGGAACTCAAAAAAGCCAGGCACTCTCCTGGCTTCCACACAGGCTGGTTTCTCTGCCTGGAAAACTCCACGTCACCTGGCCAACTCTTTCACGCACAGTTTAGGTGCCACTTCATCCAAGAGATCTTCTCTCCTGAAAAGGCCCTAGATACCATCGTCTGCCATGTTCTGGGGCCTAGGCACACACCCTCCATCTCAACCCTGTCATACATGCTGATACAATCTGTGTACACATCCACGTCCCCCATCTAGGCTGGGAACTATGAGAGCCAGGGCCTAAGGAGCCCCAGAAGGATGGACCTGGCAGACAGAGTACTCAACAGAGCTGGTGTAAAAAGAAATCTCAGTGGGAGCTCAAAAGGCGATGAAGGAGACCCTGGAGCTCAACCCTGCAGTTCTTACAGGCAGAGGAGATGAGTGGAAAGTGCAGAATGAGGCTGAGCTGAGGGTGCCGCTCAGGCTTCTGCATACCAGGGGCAAAGGCAGCCCGGGTTAGCCCATCCTCAGCCCTGTCCCAGGCCTCACCTGTGCAGGAGTTGCAGCCGCTTCCTCATTGTCCGACTCCTCACTGCTCTCTGAGTCTTCCTGCACCTCAGCCTTGACCTGTGCCACTGCAGGTCCTGCCTTCCCAGGGGGCCCTGGGGTGGTCCCTTTTCCTGAGGGCCCCTTGGTGGGTGGTGAGGCAGCTTTCACTGGGAGGGTCTTCCCTATAGACTTCATCTGGAATGACACAGAAGAGAGGCCTATCACAGGGGCCAAAGGACCAATGAGGGCCAGCCCTGACCCAGTCAAATGAACTTGGTCTCACCTGTCCCCCTGCTGCAGCAGGAGCTGTCTCCTCCTCGCTCTCAGACTCCTCGCTGCTTGAAGAGTCCTCCCCTGGCTTCTGGGTGTGCCTGACTATGGCTGGGGATGACGCGCAGGTGGGCGTACTCACTGCTGCTGCTGTCCGGGGGGCTGGTGTGCCGACTTGCACTGGGGGGACCCTGGCAGATGAGGGTGTAATGGGGGTGCCCTTCCTTGGGGAGGCCTTGATCTGAGAAGTTTTCACAGCTGATTTTGCCTGAGGGGACACACAATTCAGAAGCTCGAGAAGGATCTTGGACTCAGAGCCCCCATGTGCTCAGGGCTGGAGCTCATTGCCATCCTTCGTAGAGCCCCTCGTAGAGCTGACTGGTTGGCGGGGGCAGTTAAGAGTCAGGCTGTGCAGCCGCCCCTCCCGAGACCCTACCTGGGCTGGAGTCTTGGCTACAGGAGCTTCATCCTCACTGTCTGATTCCTCCTCACTGCTCTCCGAGTCTTCCTTGGCCCTTTCAACCTTGACCTGGGTGGTTGCAGGCCCGGCCTTCTGAGGGGGCCTCTTGGTGGGACCGGAGGCAGGTCTGATCTGGAGGGCTTTCCCAGAGGACTGTGCCTACAGTGAGACACAGAGATGGAGAGGGTCACCCGGTCCAGGGAGTGGAGGTGGGGGAAGGGGAGGGGGCTTCCGGCACTGAGCAGGAGAGACAAACCTCACAGGCAGAGGACTCACCTGGGCTGAGGTCCCTGCCTTCTGCATCTCCTCCTCGCTGTCTGACTCCTCCTCACTGCTGCTCTCTGAGTCCTCCTGCTTCCCATCCTGGGCGGCCACAGACCTTGCCTTCTGAGGGAGCGCTGGGACCGTGCCCTTTGCCGAGGGTCCTGCACCTGTGGCTGAGGCAGCTCTGACCTGAGAGTTTTTCTCCAAGGGCTTTGCCTGGGAGTGACAGAGGACAGGACAGGAGGCTTAGCGGGGAACGTGTGAGGTAAGACAGGAGGGGAGGAGGGCGAACGGAGGTTCTGGAACAGAGGACAAGAGGCCCACAGGGTCTCTGCAGGCGACTCCCAGGGCTGGGCTGGGCATCCTCCAGCCTCACCTGAGCCAGGCTTGTAGTCTGCCGCATGGCCGTGGGCACCTCGCCCTCGCTGTCTGATTCCTTGCTGCTGCTGCTGCTGCTGCTCTCCTCCTCCTCCTCCTGCTTCCTGGGCTGGGCTTGGGTGGCTGCAGGCCCTGCCTTGCCAGGGGATGTTGGAGGGGACCCTTTCTTAGGGAAAAACACCTGGATTTTTGGTGTGGAGGCAGCTTTAACCTGGGGGATCTTCCCAGAGGGCTTTGCCTGGAGAGAGAGAAACAGAATTAGGGGAGAGAGCCCAGATGGTGGACTCGAGGAAACAGGAGAGCAGATGGGGTCGAAGACCACAGACTCCACGTGGCCCTGTGTGTGGCTGGCGCACGTGGAGTGGGAGAATCAACCCTCAGAAGACTTCCTGGGGTGGGTGCCAGCTCCGGGGCCCTCTCTCCAGGTCCCACCTGCACTGGGGTCTTGACAGCTTGTGTCTCCTCCTCGCTGTCTGACTCCTCGCTGCTGCTCTCCGAGTCCTCCTCTGGCTTCCCTAAGGGCCCTGCCTTCCCAGGGGGTGCTGGGGTGGCCCCTTTCCCAGGGGTCCCCTTGGCAGGACTAGGAGCAACTCTGATTGGGACGGTTTTCTCCAAGGCCTTCACCTGGTAAAAGAGAAAGCATGGTTTGTTCATTTCTTTCTGAAAACTCTCTTGTGATGTCTTAAGAATAAAGCCTGAGCCCTTAGTGAGACTCATGAGACCCCTTGCTTCTCTCCCCACTCCCCGCTTTGACTGACACTCCAGCCAGTGTGACTGACCAGCCAGATGGCCATATCTCCTCATTCCTGGGGCCCTCATACCCCCTGTCCATCTCACCTGACCACCAATGCCTCATCCCCTGGGTACCAGATAAGATACCAGTTCCTTATACTAGTTTTCTGTGATGGCCAGGGTGGATAGGCTCCTCACCTGGGCAGGCTCAGGGCTCTAAGGGCCTTTTACTACCAGTCTGACCCCTCATCCTTGCTGCTCTCTGATTCCAACAGTTTCCCAGTGCCTCTGGTTTTCCCTCAGGACATGCCTAGCTACAGCTCTGGCCACCCATGCAAGAAGGAGGTCCAGCAGATGGAATAGAGCTGGATTTCTGTTTGCTAACAAGCCATGATTTGGCTTGAGAAGCCAGAGGGCCAGGTAACTAAAACTTCTCAAGTTCCTTCCCAGCAGGACCAGCCGGGACAAAGAGAGCAGCCTGTTTACTAGACAGGGGAACTGAGGGGAAGGGGGTGGTGGGCGGGGTTCTTCCCTTTGGGCAGGAAGGGCAATTTCCAGAAGCAGCTGAAGCAGAGTCAGGTGACCTTGCCCTTCGCCTCCCAGAGCCCCGCCTCCCCCTCCTCAAACCCCAGGGCCGGTGTCCTCCGGCAGCGGACGTGCTCTTTACACAGCCGCCCGGGACCGGGAGCAGGCCTCCCCTGTGCCTCACCTGACTGGGTGTCCCCGCAGGGGCGGCCTCCTCACTCTCGTCGGACTCTTCACTGCTCTCTGAGACCTCTTCTGGCTTCTTGGCCCTGCTGGCTGGGGTCACAGCACCGCCTTTGACTTGGGGTGTCACAACCCCTGCCTTCCCTGGAGTCGGGGCTGCACTTTTTCTCGGAGACTCCTTGACTGCAGTGGCTGAGGCTCTGACCTGCAGTGGTTTTACTGCGGCTTTCGCCTGGAACAAGAGCATGGGATCAGAGAATAACCCTGTCTAGCACAGAGGAGTGTAAGATGCTTCATAGTCTGTAATGCTCTGTCTTAATGTCATCTCATTCTCAAACAACTCCCTAAGATACCACCTTTACACCCATTTTCTGGAAAAAGACAAAAGGCTCAGAGAGGTTAAACCACTAACGCTGATAGTAAGGGACAGAGCGCTCAACCACAAACCTCCTCTACCACCTGGCACACAGGGCTCAGTGGAGGGGCAGCCTCTCGCAAGCAGGACAGCTCATACTTGTCTACCCCTCCAAATATTAACACAGTGTCTGATCATGGTGGCTACCACAAGGGCCAAGAGGCCAGGACCTGAGCTCTAGTCCTGGCACCAGCCTGCTGAGATTCCTGGGGCACCCTCCCTCCCTCTCTAGGCTCTGGTCCACTGAAGCTGTGTGTTTGGCTGCTGGCTTCCAGGGCCAGGAGTGTGCCCCTTCCCTTGACAGAGCCTGGAGATGGAAGCCCAGGGTACCTTTATAGCTGGCTGTAGCTAGGGCCCAAAGGTGGGATGGAATGTGAGAAGCAGCCCGCAGTTAGGGCTGCATCTTCAGGGGTTACTAGCTGAGGTGGAAAGGGAAGGTAGGAAGCGCCATGGGTGCCAGGTCAATTTGATCCCCAAATCCTATCGTTCTCTCTCCCCATCTCTCTGCTGGGTGCCCTGGTGCCAGCTTTCAGCATCTCCTGCCAGCATTACTCCAACAGCCCTCTCAACCATCTCACTGCATTTAGGAAGCACCGTCCTCCAACCCAGGCCACAACCAGCGATGTTTTGGAACCATAAATCAGGCCATCTCACCTGTGTGCCTGCAACCCTGCAGTGGCTTCCCACAGCCCCCAGGACAAAACCCAAACTTCTCTCAGTGGTCCTCACGGTCAGGCACCGATCTGGCCCCTGCCTCCCTCGGACTTCATCTTACATCATTTTCCCCTTCATTCATGAAACTGTGGATCACTTTTCCTGAAAAGCATCAAATCTGCTGTGTGTCCATCCCTGCCATGCTGTCCCTCTGCCCACATCGCACCCCTGTTACTGCCCCTCATGGCTTTCTGGATCCTCCGTTCATACCAACCATCACCACTGCAGTTAAATTTCTGAGGGTCCCTTTCACTCCCCCACGGCAGCAGGAACCTGCCTGCCACTTGGAAGGTGCATGCTAAGGAATAATCTGCAGGGACTCCAGGCCACGGTTCACAGAAGAGACAAGGCCACGGACTTCCTCAGGCAGTGCTGAGACCCAGAACCTCCTCAGCAGCCTGACCTCAGACAGCCACACTCCTGAGCCCATGGCCTTTGCTCGTGCAGCTTTTCCTGCTCAAACACTCATGCCCCGACATGCCCACCCGGTGGAGCCCCCTGTGCGTCAGGCCCTGGTCCCGTGCCGCCTCTCCCAGAAAGTCTGCCCCCACCTCACAGGTAGGATGGTGTCTCTCCCCACCAACTCCAGGCCCTCTTCCTGCCCAGAGCACAGTGAAAATCTGGCTCCCAACCTGCCCAGGCTCAGCCTTCCAGCTCCTGGTCACCCCAAAACACCCACTGAATGGGGAGAGGTGACACTGGTACCACTGGGAGGTGAGGCCTCTGGCCAGGCCCCAGGAGGGTTAGAGGTTTGCAGAAGGCCACTCTGAGGGTGGGTGGCAATTACCTCCAAGTCCGTCTCATCACTCGAGCTGGTGGTATCCTCACTGGAGCTGTCAGCCTGGTCGGCGGATGCCATTCCTGAGGGATAAACAAGGAGGGGACTGAGGGCCAACCCTTTATAGACCTGCCTGCCTCTCGTTGGCACCCTCCATGCCAATTACTCAGGGACAGGTATGAGTACTGCTCCCTCCCCCCATGGAAGACAAACAGCTGAGGGGCATACCACACTCCCCCCACTCTGCTCTTGCACAGCTGAGGGGCTGGTAAGAGGTGTAACAATAGGTCCTGACACACAAGCGCCAGCACCTGGGGGCTTAGAAAACCTTCCCCCATCACAGGGCAGCAGGCAGGGCAAATGCCTATTTTACATGCGATGCAGAGGCAAACCCAGGCCTCTCAGCTTAGCGTCTAAGCCTCTGTGGAAGGCGCTGGTCCCTACCTGAGAGCAATAAACCAGAAAACGCTCCAACCCCACCCTGGCTGCTCACACTCCCTCAGCAAAGCCTGAGGTGTCCCTGCAGCAGATTCTCTCTCACCCAGGGGAGGAGAAAGTGGCCTGAGGCAGGGGTCCTCGCTGTCATGGAAACAACCGCCTGAATTCCAGAATGTCCCGGGGGCCTGACAAAGCAGTGCCCAGGTCTGCCTCCCCAGCCCGCCCTCGGGCCTGGCCCTAGAGGTTGGGGCTCCTCACCAGGTGTGGTGGCGGTTCTGAGGGCTGACACGCTGCCCTCCTCCTCGGTTTCTGACACCAAGACAGCATTTGCCGAGGGCCCCGATGTCTTCTGGGGTGACTTCCCAGTGAGGAGGTGGGCCACTGCCTTTCCCGGGGCAGGGTGTGTCGTGGAGTTCACCGTCTTGCTGGCTTTCGTGGTCTTTGCCTACAGAGAACAGGAGTGACAGCCACTGGGTATGGTCAGGTGGATAAGAGCACAGACCACATTGGCTCCCACCTCTGCCACTTCCCAGACCCTTGAGCTTGGGCACATGACCTCCCTGAACCTCTGTTTCTTCATCTTTGAAGTTATGGCTTCATCACCAACCTGTGGCCAGTCAAGGGGGGCGCTGAAAATGGTACCTCCCCTCGCAGAGGTGTGAACTGAATTACAGTTCTTAGGACACAGCAGTTTTGCTAAGCGGTTAAGTAGCAATTTATTGTGGATGTTATCATGGCCTCGTGATTATTTCTACGTATTTTTTTGCTAATGCTCCAGTCAGTATCAGGGACACAGTCCTTTACATGTCTGAGACACTACTTTGAGGATGACCAGAAAATGATATTCTGCCTTCCAAGTAGTTTCCAGTCTAGAAAATGTTTCTCGAGTTTTCAAAGCCACAAGTGTCTTATTTGCTATGGTGTCTCCACTGCCTCACGTAGTACCTGGAACATAACTGTATTGGTAATGACTCGCTGAATGAAGAGCTGAATGCAGGACCGAAGGAGGAAAGGAGCCGTGTACCCCAGGTATGTAAGGTGCCCAACAGCTCACAGCAGTGGGCACCATCACCATCTTACAGACAAAAACCTGAGGCCTGGAGAGGTGCATGGGACACACCCTGATCACACAGCTGGTGACTGAGATCTGAATCCAAGCTGGGCAATTACCCACAACCCAATTCTTCACTGATGCCAGGGAACGTGTCCTACAGGGCACCTCACCTCCCATGGGTGACAGCCTGGAAGATGGTCCCACTCACCTTGGCTTTTTCTTTCACATTTGAAGACGAAACTGTCCCTGTGACTGAGGAGTTGGTAGCTGCTAATCTCGGGGCTGCAAGACACAAATACCCGTTGGGTGAGCCAGACCAGCCTTTTCTCAGGGAAGAAGAAAGGTTTCAGCTCACATAACAATTCAATTTGTATGGCTGCCTGGTGTTGGCGTGAGATTTGAGGCTGAGCCTGGACTGAGGAAGGGCTCAGTGGTGCTCAACCACATCCCCCAGGAGCAAGAGAGGAGAGTGGCGACATGAAAGTCAGCTGACTGCATCCCCAGTGGGGTCCCAACTCCCTGGAGGCTCGAGATACTGAGGGCCCCAGAGGAAAAGGGATTGGCTCCCAGACCTACTGCATACTACCCTGGAGGCCCGAACAACTCCAGGGATGCCATTCCCACAGGCTACCTGCCACACTGCAGCCCCGAACGCCACTTAGCAAGACAGGGGCAGGTCATGCAGCCCCAGGTCCACAGAGAAAGCTGCTCGAATTTAAACCATTTCCCAGTGGGTGGGGAGCTGAACTACATGACTGGAATCTTGTTAGATGTCGGTTTCCAGATCCTTGTTGCCTTGATACCAGGATACTGTCTCCTTTGAGCTCAGGTTAGGGAAAGATTTCTAATGTATGCTGTGAAATAAAGAAGATGCTGTTGGGGGCTTCCCTGGTGGTCCAGTGATTAAGAATTCGCTTGCCGATGCTGGGGACACAGGTTCAGTCCCTGGTCCGAGACGATTCCACGTGCCACAGAGCACCTAGGCTTATGCACCACAACTACTGAGCCCGTGCCCTACAGCCTGTGCTCTGCAGCGAGAAACCTGTGCAACCAAACAAGAGTAGCCACCCCCTCACCGCAACTAGAGAAAACCTCGAGCACAGCAAGGAAGACCAAAGACAAATGAATAAATAAAGCCAAGAGAAAACAAGTGTTGATTAGGTTAAAAATACGATGCTGTTGAGAGGAATGACATGATCTAGTTCTTTTCCTGACATTTAATTCCATCTCTCTTCATTTTTTTTTCCAATTTATTGGCTGAGCTGGGTCTTTGTTGCTTTTCTCTAGCTGCAGAGAGCAGGGCTACTCTCCAGTTGTGGTGTGTGGGCTTCCCATTGTGGGGGCTTCTCTTGTTGCAAAGCACACGCTCTAGAGCACAGGTTCAACAGTCGTGGTGCACGAGCTTAGCTGCTCCGTGGCATGTGGCATCTTCCTGGCCCAGGGACTGAACCGATGCTTTTTGCACTGGCAGACAGTCTCTACCACTGAGCCACCAGGGAAGCCCTTTGTTGATTTTTAATTATGGAACATCTTAGGCCCATTCATAAGTACCGAGCAAGAGGACTAAGCCACCCAGCCCCAACCATTATCAACTTGTAGCCAATCTTATTTCAACTGCACCCCTCATTCCTCCATCCCCAGTGAGTATTATTCTGAAGAATACACCAGACATTGTATCATGTTGCCCAACAATATTTCAGCAGGTTTCTCTCAATGAGGACTCTTAAAAAGTATCATTGTAATTCCATTATTACAGCTTAAAAAATTCATTAATATTGAGTAACCAGTCAGTAGGCAGTTTTACAGCTTTTGTTTCAAGTAGTTTGTAGGTATGGATGTAGGCCTGTACGGATGTCTATCTGAGTGCAGATGCAAAGGGGAGCGTCGTCAGCATCATCAGGCTATTTTCCAGGAGATGCATTTAGGGAGAGGAAAGGGAGCAGGCAAGGGGAACAGGAAACCTCCCACTTCTCTTCTGTATGTTTTTGTAGAGTTCACAGCGAACTTGTTTTGCATTATAATTTTCAAAGATTAAGCAAAGTATAAAATACATATTCAGTATGATCGCCAATATTTGAAAAAACATGCTCAGGAAAAATAAATGGAAGAATAATTTGCCAAATTATACATGGCCAAGAATATGGGTAATTTTCCCCTACCTCTCTCAAAAGTCATTTTCACATATTCTATAATGAATATAATGAAGCCTGTATTTCTTTTACAATTAGAAAATATATTTAAAAATTAAGAAGTTACCTTCTATGTAAGTAAAAACCAATACTGCAAAGAAGAACGGTAATTCTTCTGTGGAGCTGTGACCACTGTTGGTTAAAGCACAAACTACCCGGAGAATGGGGGGAGGAGGGGCTGTGACGGCCTCACGGGGGACCCCTGCCAATGCACCGGAACCGGAGTGCCTGGGACAGCGTGCAGGTGCTAGACCTGCTCACTTCAGACGGGCAACTGCTGAAACAGCCCGAGCACACAGGAGAGGGGCCCGCCGGCTGTCGGCTCTGAAATCTCTCTAGCAGCTCTTCTGAAAATGTGGGCTGCTTTTCTGGTTTTACCAGAATTATCTCGAAGGCTTAAACAAATGCAGTTCCTGGACTGGACTGGAGAGGCGACTTGACATGCCTCTAGACTCTAAGAGCCCGTTCATGTTTTTGTTCACCACTGGATTCCTAGCACCTGGGACACAATGTCTGGCCCAGAGGAAGGGCTCAAATCAGACTGAAATAGGTATGTGGGGCTCTTACAACCTTCCCTTTAAAAGGACCTGGTCCTCCGAGGGCTCACGGAGGTGAAGCTGGAGGTGGACTCTCCCTTGGAACAATCCAATATACAACAGCCTGTCCCCGAGAGGTGCAGGGTACTGTACCGAGCCCCCAGCGCGGAGACGGGGCCCTCTCAGCACCCAGGGCTCTTACTGGGTTTGGTGGTTTTGGCTTCTGCCTCCTCCTCTTCCTCCTCCTCTTCTGAGCTCTCTGAGCTGCTGATGGGGTCTGACACACGGCTCCTCTTGGCCTGCAAGGCCGCATCTTCCTCTGCCTTCCGTTTCCGGCCAATCTCCGAAGTTCTGCAGGACAAGGGTGACTGGCAAGCTCAACCAGGGGGCAAGAACAACCCTAGGAGAGTTGAAAAGGAAGACCTCCCACATCCTCCCTGACCCCAAAGGGAAAGTGTATAGAGACTTTAAACAGTGATGAAACAGAGTGCAGAAACAATTTCGTGTTGTGCATCTTCACTCATTTCATTTTTATAGTTTATCCATCTCCAAACACTCAGGAAGGGTGGACAGTATTTTCTAACAGCAGCTAAGAGTCACAGAGCTCTAAGTGCCGGCACTGTATACACTTCACAGGACCATCCAGGCTCCTCCTTCCTTCAGGACTTGTGGCACCCCAGCCACCTCCTCTTGGAAGACTGCCCAGGTCTCTGTTGTCCCTCAGGCCTCAACTGCAGTACAGCCTTCTCGGAGAGGCCCTCCCCGGTCACCACTGTCCTCTAAGATATTCTCTGCCCTGTTTAATTTTCTTCAGAGCACTTTTCTCTCTCCTGTTATTTTACTTACTTCCTACTTGATGCCCCCACTGCATGCCCAGGGAGGGGAGGGCTGGCAGAACCTTTTCCAGCTCACTACAGTACCTAGTACCTAGCCTAAGTCTCACGGCTAAGTGACCTGCCCAGAGTCACAGTCTGAGGCTTCTGGGAAGGATAAGCACCCAGAATTTTCAAGCATCACTTCCTCTGAGCCCAGCCTCCTGCCTGAGGGGGTCACTGTCTGTGTGCCACACTCTCCATGTGGGACAGATGTCGCTCTGCCACAGTTTGGGATGTGCTGCCTGGCTCCCTTGTTCCCAGGAAGGCCACTTGTTGGGAAATCTTCTGCAAAAACATATTTCATTTATCACATGTGTAGGTTCACTCTGCCTCTCTTCTCCCCGTAGAATGTAACTTTCACAGGTGCAGAGATTTTTTTCTTCCAGTTTGTTTCCAACGACATCGAGAACAGTTCTGTCCCAGAGTAGGCGCTCACTAAACAGAGGCGAGTAGAGAGCTAATGCCTCCATTGGCCAGGTTTAGCACTTTATTTCCTATTATTATCTTAATTTTACTGAAGGAGACAGACTTGGGGAGATCAAGTTTGTCCAAGGTCACACAAGCTGGGTTTGAACCACCAGGTTAGGCTGGCTCTCGTGGGTGTGAGGTCCTTGTCCAAGTCAGTACCCCTCATCCAGAGAAGGGGCTGGTGGTAGGGGAGGGCATGTGGCATGGCTCAGTGAAGCAGTTCTCCGGGGCAGGAAGTGCTGCACAAATAGTCAGACACCTGGGCACATGGAAGAGGAAGTAGGGGGTGTACCCTGTGCTTGCCTTAGCAGCAGAGGAGAGCCAAGAACTGAGGACTGACAGGGCTTGCAAAGACCTTAGCTCTCTACTGGAAGCTGGGATCCCTTCTCTACCATGTCCGCTTTTGCTTACACACCTCTGATGACAGGGATCTCACCACTGTACTGTAGCCCACCTGAGTTTTGAACAGCTTTGATGACCCACTGCTTTTATTCAGAAGCTGACACTTGTCTTCCTAAAGCAGGTTCACATGGGTCCCACTTCAGTCTCTCAGGCCCAGGGAACACCCCACTCCCTTTGTCTCCTAACATGTGCAGACAGTGGTCCCTCCACTGCCCCTCTGCCATCTCTTTTCCACCCAGACAGTTGCGTATTCACTATCATTCCTCATGGGCCACAACTGCAGGTCCTTCACTCCCGTAGTTGGCTGTGGTCAGGCCAGTTCACTGAGGGAACAATTATCCCCTCCTTCATTTTCAAACCATTCCTCTGTTGATAGTCCTTGGATTATACCCCCTCCTTGTTTTGCGTGTTTCACAGGCATTTCACATTCAACACGTCTTTGAAATCTTTCCCTCCATGTTGGGTTCCTTCCATTCAAGCGTACAAGTGAGACACCTGGGAGTTGACTACACTGCTTCTCCAAACCATCTGCAGACCCTCATCTCATCCTCTAGTATTGCTGCAAACTGTTTCCCTCCTATGTTATTCCTGCCTCAAGCCCCATCAGCTCTTGTCTGGAGGCCGATATCCACAGCCTACCCAGTCGAGCCAGTGATCTCACTCTCTCCACTTCACCCTTCCATGGCTCCCAGGCCTCTTGGGGCAAAGACACAACTTCTCCTCATGGGTGATCAGGCCTGTCATGGGGTGGTCCCTGATGATCGTCCAGTCTCGTCTGCACTGCACTGCAGTTACAGGCCTCAGACCAGCAGCTCCCTCTGCCAGCTACACTCCATCAGCCTTTCCACACCTATTGCTGAGTTCACTTCCCCATTCCTTGCAGGTTTCAACTCAAAGGTTACCTCAAGGAAGCCACCCCTAAACACCTAATGAGGTGAGGCAGTTTTGGCCCCAGGCACCTCTTTTTCATAATCCTCACCACCACTGTAATTTTATACTCATTTGTCTCATTCTCCGTGGTATGCTTACCTCCCCGATTCCAATGTTAGCTCCAGGAAAGGAGCCACCATGCATGTCTCACTCACAACAATATCTCTGTACTGAGAGCCTGGCATTCAGTAGTTACTCAATAAATGAGCGTTGACTGAATGAATAACAAGCTGCCGAGAAGCTCTTGTCCTGCAGAGACACTGCTCACAGCTCTCAGTGTCCTCTCTACTACCAGAGAGACACCCGTATCTGTGGCGTAGCTTCCTAGAGGTGATAATAGTATCTACAGTGGGTTATGGGGACAGATCTTAGACCAGATTAGTAGCTGATTTCATGCTGAGAGCTTGGGGTATCCCTCCTGCACTCCCTCAGCCCCATTAGACTTACTGTTGCCAGTGTGTATAGATGTCCAGAAGGGTTACAGGCTGACTCAGGAAAATTTTCTGCAGAGAAGCAAAGAGAAAGCAGCAATTAACCCTCCTGAGTACAGCAAGGTTCCTCCTTGGGCCCCACTCTCATGACATCATGATCCACAGAAAGATGGCTGAGAAGGGGGTCTTTCTGCTCTGGGCAATATGTCTGCTCGGCTCTGCCAGGACCACCCGAACCTTTCAGAGACACGCAGGGCAAGTACTTCCAACTAAAACCTTTTAAGACAATATTCTGGTGAGAAGTACCTTTGACAGAGTAAAGTGGGAATATTCCAGGCTAGCATTTATCTAGCCCCCAGCCTCCTGTCACTCTCCAGGCTTAGGTGCCACAAGACAGGGCTTTTTCCACCCCTGACCTTTCAAAAGTCAGGCTGGTCAATCTCCCCAGGCAGTATGAACCACAGACTAGACACCCACGCTGTCTGCTGACCCACTGGGCACAGACTGGAACCAAATGGTGCCAATCCTTTGGTAGAACAAAGCCCTTTGGAGCCAAGATCAGAAATCTATTCTCTCTGCAAATGTCAAGAACCTGGGACGTCAAGTGCCCCAAGGAGGCTGAGTGAGTAATGCAGGGCCAGGGATTTAGGCAGAGTGGCCAGGAGGGTGCATCTGGGGTCAGGCAAAGAGAACTTGTTAACTGGATAGTCTACTGTCTTCAGCTCTTTAAACTTGCAGGTTCTTTCTTTATATGGGGATAACAGTAGTATCCATCTAAGATGCTGCTCTCAGGCCTGAAGGAGACAATCTACAATAGTAACTGCACAGCACAGCAGCCAGTAACATTCAGACTGTAACTGACAGTGACTGAAAGTGTCAGTTTCACTTTCCTTGGCCCCAGGCACACTGGCCCTCAAATCTGTCAGGGGACTCCGCCCCCATCGGGGCTGGCTGTTCTTTCTGTCTCGAATGCTCTCTCCCGCCAACTATATGGCTCACTCCTTCACTTTCTTCAGGTCCTCGCCCAAAGTCACCTTCTCATTCGGGTTTCATGACCACCCTATAGATAATTTAACTCTGACATTCCTTATCCCTTCTACCTGCCTTATTTTTACAACTAGCACCTACCATCACCCCACACACTGTATCATTAACTTAAAAAAAAAATTCAGTCATTTGTCTGTTCCTGCTGGAATATATGCTTCATAAGGGCAGGATTCTTTCATCTAGGCAAACGCCCCAAAGAAGATAGGTACTCCCTTTTGTTGCCTGTAGCTGTTAAGTGATATAACTGAAGAAAAGCTACCGAGGTCCAAAGATTGGGAAAAGCAGAGATGATGTCTTATTTGTCATCCTTTAGTCTCTCCCAGAGGTCCTGAGAGCAAGTATCATGGCCAGAGCCTGCCAGAGAGACACCAACTAATCAAGTCCACAGCCACCACACCAACTTAACACCTTCCAGTGGCTTACCACTACTTTACCAAAACCAAAGGAAGCCCGCTTCCTGCCTCTGTCTCCCCAGAGATCTCTGTCAGCCTTGAACTCCACACTTCAGTCATAAGAAACTTTCTGGCGGCCAGTACATATGCAACACTTTGCATTCCTACTTGGAACATCCACTTCCTTCTCTCAGATCTCAAAGCAGCATTCACTTCCTCAGGAAAGCAGTTCTGGATATCCCTGACTAAGGCAATCTGCCATTCCTGTCTTAGCACCCTATGCTTCTCATTCTTGGCAGTTGATGCAGTGTTGAGTGCACAGGTACTTTTGCGGTCCTTTGATTTATGTCCATCTCCCCTAACAGATATAGCCTGTAAACTCTAATTAGTGAGCCCAGGGACCCTCCTCACTATTCTATCACCAGCACCCCCACTGCCAGATTAACAGCTGCTCGAGGAATGGATGAGGTAAGAATGACTACACCACGAGTTCAACTCCTAATCAGTACAGAAAAGCTGCTACGGGCTTGCGCTCCAGCTCAGTTTAGTAGCTTCAGGCCCTTCTCGGGGCGCTCTTTCGCTCCTTTCAGGGCTGGTAGCGGTCCTCTCCTCCGACTCGCAGCTACCTTTTCGCCCTAGGGGGCCGCGCCGAGCCACGTGGCCCGACACTTCGAAACTTTAAATTGTCGCTCCCGGCAGGGGGTGGAGGTAAGGGGCGCGGGAATTATAAAGCCCAGAGCGTCCGGTCTCACGTCCCGGCCCGCCCACTCCACAGATAAGGAAACTGAGGCCCAAAGGAACTGGGAGCCACAGAGGTGCGGGGCAGAGGTTGCGGCCCCTTCGGCACCCCGGGCCGCGTCCCAGAGCACAGTGGGATCCGGTATCTGCGCGCCCGCAGGCCGCCAGAGGAAGAGGCGCGGGCCGCCTCTCCATAGATCTTGCACGCGGCCCTTAGACACGGCCCGCGCACGCTTACCTGGCCGCTCTGCTCCTTCACTTCCCGCGCCGCACGCACATAGCCCGCCTGCAGCAGATGCTGGTAGATCAGGGGAAGGAGCTCTCGCCGCTTCCTGGCCTCAGCCATGCCCGCGACCCCCGGCCTGTCCGTTCACCTGCACGCCCCCCTCAGTCCCCGCCCGCCACTTCCCTTGTGCCCTTAGACCTCGCACCCCCCACTTCCGGCTCCTCCTCCGCCCGCCGCGCGGCACGCCGGGAAGCGTAGTCTTATCTCCAAAGGTGGCCGGCCCCGCCTCGGCGGGTGAAAAGGGAGGAGGCCGGGGAGGCATTGAGACCGCCTATTGGCGGGGAGGGCGGGAGTCGGATCCGGACACGCCCCCTGGGCCGCCTAAGATTAGAACGCCTCCCTCTTAAATCCTTCAGACTCGCTCCTTGAAGGCATTTGTCTTCCTCTTAGCTGTGTGACAGCTGCGATCGGGTTTTACTCATCTCTGAACATCCTATTCAGCTCTCTCTAGACTCGAACTTCCACTTACCCACTCATTTAATCATTTCACAAATCTTTTTAGAACACATGAACCGATGCTATTTGTCATCGTTCATTCATTCATTGAATAGTTATTGAGCGCCATACCTTCGACAAGCGCTTAGGCTAGGACTGCGGGATATATAAGATGTGGCAGCTGCCCTCAAAGCTCGCAGGAAAGAGAGAGGCTGGTAATCAAGCAACTATGGTTCAGTGTCTTCTGCACATTGTCTGGGGCAGGCACAGCCTATGGGAGAAAGAAGGGGCCCCTAACCCCAAGGGGATATCTAAGCTGAGGCTTAAAGACAGAATAGGAGTTTCTAGGTGCAGAGGAGAGGGCTGGCATCCCAGGCAGAGGGCACTGCATGAATATAGACAGGAGAAACCACTCCGGTACAGGCCAGGAAACCCAAACATAAAACGCGGTCTGTGCTGCTGGACTGTTGAGTTGGAGGGTTGAGGGAACCAGTGTGGACACAGAAGGATGGACAAGTTAACAGGGCCTACAACACCCGCTCCCCCTGGTCAGAGTTTGCACTTTGCTCCAAGGGCAATAGCCAGTCTCTGTCTGACTCTATGCAGGAGGGTGACTTGGGTGTGTGTTTTTTAAAGATTGCAGTGGGGACTTCCCTGGTGGTCCAGTGGATAAGACTCTGTACTCCCAATGCAGGGGGCCTGGGTTTGATTCCTGGTCAGAGAACTAGAACCCACATGCCACAACTAAGACTTCTCATGCTATAACTAAACAGTCCACATGCCTCAATGAAGATTGACGATCCTTCGTGCTACAACTAAGACCCAGCACAGCCAAAAAAAAAAAAAGAAAAAGATTGCTATGACCAACACATAGAGGATGGATTTGTGGAGAACAAAACTGGATGTGAGGGTGTTGTAGTTGTGGAGAGGAGATTGGCAGGGAGAGAGTGAGTTAGGCTGGGGAATATTTGAATCAGCTATTCTTTTTTTTTCTTTTAACATATATTTAAAATTTTTATTTGGATGTTCATTTATTTATTTATTTGGTCTTCTGCACTAGGTCATCATTGCTACTCGCAACCTTTCTTTAGTTGTAGTGCTTGGGCTTCTCATTGTGGCCAAGGCTTCTCTTCTTGCGGATCATGGGCTCTAGGGCACTCTAGGGCTTCAGTAGTTGTGGTATATGGGATCTAGAGCGTGGGCTCAGTAGCTGTTGGCACACGGGCTTAGTTGCTCCATGGCATGTGGGATCTTCCCAAAACAGGGATTGAATTCATGCCTCCTGCATTGGCAGGCGGATTCTTAACCACTGGACCAACACGGAAGTCCTGAATCAGCTGTTCTTAACTTCATGTGTCTATCGAGAAAATGAAGAGAGCAAGAAGCACCTAACGTTTGCTGTAGGAGATTCTGAAGGTGTACAGACACATAACGTTTTCCGCCCAATTTTAGGATACGGGGTAAGCACATACCTGACCATCCTAGGCTTAGGAATGATTCCTCCAGGAAGAAATAGGGAACAGGACCAGGTAACTGATGGAATATGGTAAGTGAGGAAGAGGGAGGAGACTAATCTACATTCAGCTATTTAGCAAATATTTATTGAACAACTACTGTTGGAAATAAAACTGTCTCTACCCCAATAGAGCTTATAGTCTAAGGGGGAGACATAACCTAACAAATACATATAATTTGTTACATGTATTTTGTTATTTATATGTTTTTGTTATTTAACAAAAACAAACACATACAAATATATTGTTACAAGTGGTGAATAAGTGTAGAGAAGAAAGGGATAGATTTTTTTCTTATGGAAGAGGAGTATTTAAAAGCTATGCTGGAGTCATTCTGCCCAGGTTCAAACTCCTGCTTTGTCTCTTATTAACTAGGTGACCTTCACTAAGTTATATAACTTCTTGGTGCCTCAGTTTCTTCACTCATAAGATAGAGGTAATTATAATTTCTACCTAATAGGGTTGCCATGAGGAGTAAATGAGTTCTAAGCAGAAACACACAGAAAAGTTCCAAGAATAGTACTGCACTCGTGTGTCCATTAGCCATTACCATGAAATAGTCCGACAGGATGACAGGATCTGTCTCTGCTTGGGGGTCAGGGAAGGAGTCCCTGAGGAAGTGATCTCTGTGAGGACCTCTGAACTATGTGCAGGGGAGAGTGGGGTAGGGGGAAGAATCCTAGGCAGAAGAAAGGACCTGTGCAAAGGGCCTGAGGTGAAAGGTACCACTGAGAGAAGAGGTGAGAAAATACCTTCGTGACAGGGCCCAGAGGGAGAGCAGGGGGACTGGGGAGTTTGGAAGGAGGGCAGAGGCAGATTCTGTATCGAGGCTCTTTCTCTTCATCCTCAGAGATTTAGGAAGCCACTGACAGTGTAGGTCCAAGAAGGACAGGACGACATTTGCATTTTATTGTGACCCCTGTAGGTAGAGAGTGGAATGGGGTGTATGTGTGTGTGTGAGTAGCTGCAAGATGACAGGTTAGGGTTAGGAGGGCAGGCAGGCATCCAGGGAGAATATCACAGGGGTGGTGCTGGTGGCAGTACAGGTGAAGGGCTGTGGAAAGTTCCAGGTATCAGGAAGTAAAATCATCATAGAGTTGTGTGGGAATGGAGGGGATGGAGAGTGAGTGTCAGGACGACCTCTGAGGTTTTCATGAAAACAGGCAGTGGTTTTTCACTGAGATGGGGAAAACTGAAGGTGAACTGGGAGGGGTTGCTGGGTGAGTGAGGATAAGAGGCTGTGGAGGGGGTCATGAAAAATCCAAGTTCCACTTTAGACGTGTTGAGCTTGAAAGACCTTTGGGACCCTGGAGGTAGATGTTGAATAGGCCTGGGTTTGGAAGCACATGAGGATGGGAAGTTGTCAGGAGACAGATGATCACATGGCTGTGGTTGAGAGAGGAGAAAGTGCCCCAGGATGGAGCTGTGAGGCACCCACAGATTGCGGCTGTGAAAATGAGGGTGTACCTGCAGAGGCTGCGAAGGAGGGCCCAAGAGGTGGGAGAAAACCCAGGAGAGTGGGCATAGGGAAGGAAGCCAAGGGAAGGAAGCTGAGAGTTTCAGGCAAGTGGGAAGAGTCAAGGGGCAATGCTCTGAGATGTCAGAAGGATGAGGATGGGACCAGCGGCTTCAGTTATTGACAGACATGGGGACTGTTGGTGGTGATTTTAAGGAATACTGTTTGTGCAAAGTGATGGAGAGGGTCAGATGGCAGCGATCTGATGAGTGAAGGAAGGGTGAGGGAGGCAATGGGTCTTTTGAGAAGTATTTGTGTGAAGGGGAGAAGAGAGATGTTGTGGTGGGCTCCGTGTGTGTGTGTGTGTGTGTGTGTGTGTGTGTATGTGTTAGGGGAGGGGAGGTATGTTAGAAGGTGGAAGAGACCTGAGTTTGTTTTCAGGCTGATGGCAGATCAAGGGGAGAGATTAATTAAGGGTGTGGGAAAGAGGGGAGGCAACCAGTGAGCGATGTTCACAAGTGTGTGCGAGGGGATGGGATCAGGCGTGTAGATGGAAGGGCTGGTCTTGGAAAGAAGGAGGGATGACTTCTCTAGAACCAAAAGAGGGAACAAAGAGAGGATGGGTGCAGATGTAGATGTAGGTTTGTAGTGGGATGTTAAGGGAGATTTCATCTTCGGCTTCTATTTTTTCTGCAAAGTGGGAGGCAAGGTCTGCTGAGAGCTGGGGAGAGGTGGTGAGGCGTTTGGAGGAAGGAGGAGAGTGTGCCTTCAGAGGAGCAAACTTGCCCACAGAATTCCAAATGCCTGACAGTGTTGACAACCCCAGTGTGTCCTGTCCTGTTGGCAGGGGGATTTCCCCACTGCGGCTCACCTACCCACATACAAGCTGTGCCGGATGGGTGGAGAAAAGGGCATAGGGGTCTAGAATGTTGGCACCTAACCTTTGGGCCCTGGCATCTAGGCTGGGCAATGTGGAAAGTGAAGACAGATGCAGTCCATTTTCAGGGAGAGAGTGGAAGCCTTCGTGGACTGGGCAACCACAAGGTCAATTACCAGGAGCCTGAGCTCAGAGGGGATTGGCAACTCAAATTGATGACTATGCCCTGGCCCCTGACTGGGTGGCTGGCGGAGCTACTCACTGAGATGGCAAACAGGGTGATGAACATGTAAATCATTAGGAAGATCAGTTTTTTTAACCCTTCCAAGAACCAGTTTCAGCCCCTTGGGGCATTATGGCCCCAGTTAAGAATGCCTGCCTTAGTAGAATGTAAACTCCTTGAAGGCAAATTGGTGGTTCTCTTGTTGGCTGCATTATTCCCAGCCTTAATCCATAAATACTGGCCAGTGCAAGGGTGGGTACAGCCTGCCTCCTGAGGAAGAGGGGAGGGCAGAGCAGACGGGGCACATGTGAGTACAGACCTGGAAGCGGAAATGTGGGAGGCTTCTAGAAGTCAGTGGAGAAGAAACTGAGTCTTCTGTCCTTGGATGACCTTGGGAGAAATGGAGAATTGGTATTAAATTAAACAAAAACCAAACCAAGACAGTCTAATACCTTTTGTCTGGCAACAGGTTGTTTGTTTTTGTTTTGTTCCTAATAAAATTCATTTTAGGCACTTATGCTTTGTCCTTGGCTCCTGGGAGGCTGCCTCTTCTGTGGACAATTTCTTTATTTCCTTGATTTTCCAAATCATACCCTTCACTGAATTGCCTTGGGGGCCCAAGCATAAAATCAAAACATTAAACTGATAAAATATAACATGGCAACAATTAAGGCCGCAACAAACAAAACAGTGCATCAAAAAGAAAAAAAGAGAACAAATCAAAACACACACAAAACTGGCCTCAGAGCATTTTCTTCCACTTAGAAAAAGATGTCTTTCTTAGTGTTAGAAGCCAGAAGCTTCCAGGCCACTCAACTGTGAGTGACTCTTGGGTAGGGTAAGCCGTGCGCCTTGCTTATCTTAACTTCTTGAGCAGGGCACTCAGGAAATGAGTGCAGGAAGGAATGTTAACAGAAGGGAAGGAAGCTAAACAGGTAGGACTCTACTCCCTTATTTTCCCAGCAAAAGTGGCTCCTGAGTGGAGGTAGCTCAATATAAGGAAGGGGATCCTGGGCCAGGAGTCAGGAAACTGCTTTTTTTGACCTGGCACTGCTGTGTGACCTTGGGCTAGTCTCTTGCCCTCTCTGATCTTCAAATTTTCTTTTCTTCTTTGGAGAAACTGGACTAAAACCAACACAAACACTCTCCAGAGAGGCTCTCTTTGCCCCCAGCACCCAAAGTTGGCCCCCTTATCCACTGTGACCACGGGTTCTCCCTGGGCCAAGTCACTTGGGCCAGCTGGTTTCCCACAGCTTTCTTCTCTCTTCTAGGATGACAGTTTCTCTGTTTCTTTTTTCCTTCAGTCTCATTGGAGTTTTTAAAGGTTATAAAAGATTGAAAAGTTATTACTGAAGTAACAAGTCAAACAGTTTATAGATACATAAAGACTGAGTTAATCTTCTCTCTTTCATTCATTCCCAGCCCACTTCCTCCCATCTAAGTACTAATCAGGCCTGACCCTGCTTAACTTCTGAGATCAGGCACATTTTGGGTGGTATGGCCATAGACCCATCCCATTTCCTGACACCCAAGTGAGGCCCTGTGGGGCTCCCGGGTACAAAGTCCCTTTTGTCTCCTGTTTCTTATAGACAAGACTCCAGCTTCCATGACTTCCCCTGAGTTCCAAAGGGCAGATTTGAATGGCTGCCAATTAAGAGAGGCACAGCAAAGTTAAAGGGACCAGAGAATCTCATCAAGATTGGAGGTCACCTGAGATCAGATTAAGCCCTGCTCACACATCAGAGACTTCACTTTTGAACCATTGGTATATCACCTTCATCACACCCTCCCAGGTTGGGGACTTCCCTGGCCATCCAGTGGTTAAAACTCTGTGCTTCAAATGCAGGGGGTGTGAATTTGATCCCTGGTCTGGGAACTACACATGCTTGATTGCACGGCCAAAAAAAAAAAAAAATCCTCCTGGGTTGGGACACATAGTCTTTCAAGGCAGAAATCCGTGTGTCTCCTTTTGCTTGGCAAAGCCATAAAGCTGTCCTTTTCTGCTTCACCCAAAGCTGTCTCTGAGATTTGATTCAGCACCAGTGTACAGAGAGGCTGAGCTTTCAGTAATATTCCCTATACTCAGCCCACTTCAACAGCTCAGGGGCCTGGCCTCATGTACTTCCTTGCAGACAGACACAGGCATCCTTGGCAAGGTTTCAGTTCCCTAGTCCACACTCTCTTTTTTATTTTACACAAGGGGGTCATGCTAAACACAAAAGTCCACAACTTGCTTTTTCAGTTAATAACATATCAGAGCTGTTTCTCCAGACGTTTGGCTCTGCCACGGACTTTTGAGTAATCGTAGCAGCTCACATTTGTAGAGTGGGTACCATGAGACTATGGGATGCACCGTAGGAAGCATAGAGCTAGTTATCAGCCCTGTTTTTGTTGTTGTTTTATTCACTGTACAGCATGAAGGATCTTAGTTCTCTGACCAAGGAATGAACTGATACCCCTGCAGTGGAAGTGTGGAGTCCTAACCACTAGACCACCAATAAAGTCCCTAACAGCTCTCAGGTAAGAAAACTGAGGTTCAGTGAGGTCAAGGCCTCAGCCACACAGCCAGGGAGTGGCACGCCTTGGACAGGCTCTGGCTGCCAGAGTGCCCTAGCCAGCCCCCGGTGGGGCAATTGACAGAGGCAGGAGACAGCACGATACAGTTTAGTGCCTTCTAGTTGTTTGGCTAAGACAACGGTGCCACTCAAAACAGCCTAGTAAATACATCTGTACAGACTGGAGCTTCAATTTTTGTAGAATGGAATCAAAAGTGGGCCAGAGGAGATGCATGGGTTTATTTTAATAGCTAAAGCCAGATTAACTACCCAAAGGCTTGTAACAAACCACAGTCTCATCGGCATAATTTCTTCTTTATGTGATTTTCTTTCTCAGAGCTGAAAATGTCCTTGGAGAGCAAGGAACCCAGTTGTCTCTTCTTGCCCATAAAGGTACAAGCCCAGTGGTAGGGACTGACTTGGAGGGGTCCCCAGGGGAAAGGGACAGAGGTAGGCCCCATCCCTCTTGTCTTGGACCACTGCTACACTGTTCTTCCCTCCAGGCAGTCTCTGCCCTCATGCTCTTCTCCTCTGTCACTCTCTTCTTGCCTGTCCTTTTATTTATCTCTTAAAACAATATTTATTTATTTGGCTGCACCAGGGATCTTAGATATGGCATGGGGGACCTAGTTCCCTGACTTGGGATTGAACCCAGGCCCCTTGCACCGGGAGCACAGAATCTTAGCCACCAGACCATCAGGGAAGTCCCTCTTCTTTGTCTGCTCTTCACACCACATTTGGCATGACACTACTCCTCTGCTTACCAAATCTCCCCCAGATGAACCACTGACCATGGGATCCTGTCACAGTTTTCTAATAGACATTCAAGCTCATCCCAGTCCATTCATCCTTCAAAGCCAAAGGCAAATGCCGCCTCCTCAGTGATGCCTTCCCAGACTATCCCAGCTTCTCATCTCAGCATCGTTAAATGCAGCTAGGCCTGCTCTCCAGGTGGCTCTGTCCAGGTGGAGCCACATTACACAAGGACCGGCCAGGAGGGGGCAGTGCACAACCAAAGGAAGGTCTCTCTAAAGGTCAAGGTCACCAGCGTGCCTGGAGCCCGTGCCACCCCCCCACTGTTGTGTGTACCCCTTAGTCTCTCCAGTGTGTATGCCTGTAGGAATATGAGGTTCCACCCGGTGGTGTGAACAGTGGCAAATGCCACCTCTCCCTGCGTCTCCCTGCATCTCCCTGCATCTCTGTAAAACAACAGGGATGGACTGGTTTGATGTTTCTCAAAAGTGGAGAGAAATAAATGGACATTTAAAAATGGAAATCATTATGCATTTATTTTAAAGTGTATTAGACCAAAAAAATAACTAGCACATCAAACCTGTTATTTCACAGATATTATTGCTTAGAGTGGGGCTAAAGTAGGCATTCAAGTAAAAAAAAAAAACAAAACAAAAAACAGTGAGTCAATGCAAAAGAAAGTATCAATTAAATAATAGTACAGGTAGTAAGATGACGGTGAATGGCTACAATTGGAAAAACACTGGTCTGCCTCTGATCTTCTAGAATTCTGTGACTTGCAGGGACTCCTGTCCTCACTGGGGTGGAGGCAGGGAAGAAAGGAAGGAGCTGCTCTAGGAGCTGGGGTGCTGTGTCTTGGAGTGGAGGGACAGGAATTCGGCAGATGGGCCGTGTCCCCACCACCAGCCCTTCCTTTTCCCGTGGAGGGTAGGGTTCTTGCCCTCCTCCCCGCCTTCTTTCTCAGCTTCCCTGCAGTTACTAAGGAGTGGGAGGCTGCGAGGGGCTGTGTTCTGAGAGCTCATCTGCTCCCTCATTCTCACCCAGCACCCTGTTTGGCATAAACTATTCAGGGTGATGATTAACAAGGATGCAGGAAGGCACTGGGGATGGGGAGAAAAAGCAAGGTGGTGTGGTTAGCATTTGCTCACAGACGTGGATGTCCAACCTGGAATGACCATCTAAGGATTCCCAGACTTGCCCAGGCATCATCATCACTGGAAAATTCTTTAGAAAGACAATTCTAGGGCCCCACCTTAGGCAATTCTGATTACGGGGCCCCAGCATCTGTGTGTTACAAAGCTCCCCAGTCCCTGCTGAAGCTCCTAGGTTTACTTCTCCCTCAGTGTACCTGGGGAGACACCAAAGCTCAGAAAAGTTGTGTCACTTACCCAGAGTCACACAGCAACTCAGCAACATGTCCTGATGACTCCCAGCTCATTTCTCCCACTGAGTATCCCTTACTGAGTCTGGTCCACAGTCTGCAAAGAGAACGCCACTGGCAAACATAATTTTTTTGAGCATCCTTTGCCTCTGGGCTTCTTAAGGATTTTCCACAGAAAAGAACATGCTGTGTGAGCAGCCATCTGCTGAAAGGGCCGGAAGGGTTGGTGAGGGGTGGAGGAGGGTGGCAATGGAAGGGGTGGCTGGGAGATGTGGGTTTCTCTCTGCAGTTGCCAGCCTACACAATTAGCCTGCTGAGGGCAGGAGCCAATTCGGATGACGCCATCAATAGTTGGGTTTTCACATGGGATCCTGAAGGAGCAGAATTAGGAGCAGTGACTAGGATACATTTCAGATGGGATTTTCTAACAGTAATTAGTGACCTGGGAGACAGTTGACCCTGGAGCAACTTCCAGCTCCCTGCTTTTCTTTATTATAAAACATTTAACATGAAGAAATACAGGGCCAAATACATACCATGTTCCCAGGGACCTAGATTGTGAGGCATGACATCACAAATAAACCGGGGCTTCCCAGCCCATTTCCCCACCCCCGCCCACCGCTCCACCCTGGAGGGTCACCACTGCATTCCCTGAGGTTGCTGTGAATCACTCCTGTACATGTTTTCATATTTATGCTATGTATGTATGTATTCATAAAACACATAAAGTTTTGCTTTGCAGATTTTTCAAGTTTTCGTAAATGATATAATATTGTACGTTGCCTTCTGCAACGTGTTTTCATTCAACATTTTGTTTGAAATTTATCCACGTTAATGTGCAGAGCTCTGCAGAGTACATTATCAGTGTTCTAATCCTTTTCACTCTAGGTACTACACTTTATTAATCTTTTCTTTGGTTGATGGGCATTTGTTTCCAGTTTTGCACGGTACAAACCACACGGCTATGAACATCCTAGAATCTGAAAGTCTGGCTAGTTTCTTCCATACCCCATCTAGGCTTAAGCTGCAATCATCAGACTTTGGAATTTATGTCAGTCTGAGAGGGGCCAAATGCCTCTCCTTTATATTTTTTAATTTGTATGTCTCTGATCATTGGAGCTGAAAGATTTTCATCGTTTTATGAGTCTTCTGGATTTCCTCTCCTGTGAATTGCCTTTGTATCCCGGGCTGTGTTTCCTTGGGTTGTTTGTGTTGTTCTTATTGATCTATCATGGCTCTAATCCTGGGTCGGCTGTTACTATCTTATGCCAGTCAGTGGCTTGTCTTTTCGCCTTATTTATGGAGTCCTGATGCACGAGGGTTTTACATTTTAATATAACCAGCAGCATCAGTCTCCTCCTCTGTGGTCTGGGCTTCTGTTAGCTGTAGAAGCTGAGCCTGTTTCTCCAGTGTAGCATCCCCTCAGGAGGCCTTGTGGTGGAGTGAGAGGTAGGTGGCTTTTCCAGCTGGGCCAACCTGGGCTGAATTCAGCCTGAGAGGTTTATGGGCTAGGTGAACTTGGGAGGAAGTTACTTTACCTCTGGGTTCCAGTTTCTTCACTTTTAAAATTGGGATGAAGGGGAATTCAATCCTAGAGAAAATCAACCCTGAATATTCACAGGACTGATGCTGAAGCTGAAGCTCCAAACTCTGGCCACCTGAAGTGAAGAGCCTACTCATTGGAAAAGATCCTGATGCTGGGAAAGATTTAAGGCAAGAGAAGGGAGTGACAGAGGATGAGATGGTTGGATGGCATCGCCGACTCAATGGGCATGAGTTTGAGCAAACTCTGGGAGATAGCGAAGGACAGGGAAGCCTGGCGTGCTGCAGTCCATGGGCTTGCAAAGAGTTGGATAATTTAGTGACTGAACAACAACAACTAGTGGTTAGGACTCGGTACTTCCACTGCCGCTCGCAGGGTTCAATCCCTGGTTGGGGAACTGAGATCCTGCAAGACTCACAGCGCAGCCAAAAAAAAAAAAAAAACAAACTAGGGCTGAGGGCAGTCTCCAGTTCTCTGGGAGGTGGTGGGGAGGAGGGCAGTGGCACGAAGTACTGAGGCCCCCAAGGAGGACTCACTGAGAAAAGTCTCTGGAGAAGTTAACCCCTGAGACCCATCCAGTGTGTATTCCCCTGCCTTGTCTGGCCCAAAGGGATCAACACAGTCTCCTCCAATCTAAGTACTGGTACATCTCAGAGTGGGGCTGCACCTTTGGAGGAACTGGAACATGGGAATCCAGGTCTGCCACCCCTGGGTCCTGGACCATGCTCAGCAGCTCTGGAGGCAGGGACATGAGTGAGTGGCATTCCTGGTTCTGGCAGGAGAGGAGGGAGCACGCACACCACAGTGGCCAAAAGCGGCCCATTCAGCGTGACGGCAGACTTGGGAGAGCATCTGATGGTTCCAAGGGAAATATTTGTTGGGGAAAGAAAGGGGCACACAGGCCGGGTGACTTTCAGTCACATGTGACCACATGACGCCCACACAAACGGGTCTCTTGAGGCCAGAGCAGACAGGTTACCCCTGTTACCTCCATCCTGGGTACAGCACCCCATGGGGGTGGGATCAAGCTGGGAGTGGGTGGGCAGAGCCCTCTCAGGTCAGCAGCCTCTTGGATGAGGCCACAGAGCTGTAGTCTGTTAACAAGGCCAGAAGATGCCTATTTATTCATCCTACTTACTGACCCCGAAGCACTACCACTGACACCATTACCACCATGGACGGAGGTTTCAGCCTGCTCAGATGACCAGAGCACTGGGGTGGCAGTCGGGAACACTTTTTACACTGAAACTGATTTCTGGAGTAGGCAGTACATACTCATGCAAAATTGTAAAGATGCAAAAAGGATGCAGAGAAAAGTAAGTCTCCCAGCTTCCCACCCCTCCCTTAGATTCCTAGGAGGAAGCAACATTACTGCTGAGTATATCCATATATGTATTTATGTGACATTGATAGTGGCACATTATACACACAGTGGTAAACCTTCTTTTTGTTTTCCTACCTTATCTTGTCTCTCCAAAATTCAGGACCTGGAATATAACAGGCAGGAGTGAACGTTCAAAGAATGGTGGATTAGTGAATGGGGGGTGGTGGATGAGTGAATGACATCCATCCAGGTTTAGGGCTCTCGTACTCGGTATTTTGAGACATATCCCTAACCTCGGGAGGTTTCCTCTTCCCTTGGCATGTTGCTTCAGGTGGAAAATTCAGGCCTTCTTGACCCTGGCACAGAGCCATAGTGGGGGAACTAAGTGAACAAGGCTGCTGAACAGCTTAATTGTCATTTCCACCAGCGGATGGTTACCAGGGAGACTCAAAGAATGCTAGAACTGGGAGGGCTTTTTCAGAGACATGGAGGCAGCCTGACAAAATCTCAGAATTGGGGTGGGTCATTCCACCAGTTCTGTATGACTTTTTAAATGTTCATTCCAGTGATAATCCAAAAGAATTAAAATTTATATTTTTGGACCATCTGATTGTCTGTCCAGTAATGTTGCATGGCCATGTGACTATACCCGTGTTGGTGTTTGTGTTTATGATTATATGAGCACTGGGAGAATCAAGGATTTCACAGCCCACTGAATAAAACAAGGATTTCATGTAGATCAAACTGAGCAGGTTCTTATATTCTGTGTCTGCAGAGCCCCACAGTCAAGATCCCTTGACATATTCTTAGGATCTTTAAAGGCATCTGGACGTTACTCTAGTACCAGAAACTTGGTGAAGAAAAGAGGACGCCAGGCAAGGGTTGGGAGCCTGGATGTGAGTCTTGTCTCTGCCTCTGATTGACCGGGTCACCTGGACTCTCCTGTCTCTTCTGTTTTAATTTCTCCATCAATAAAACAGGGATCAAAACGCCTTCCTCACAGGATATTACGAAGGCAAAATGAGAGAGTAAATGTGAAATTTCAGTAATTATGAATGTGTTCAGCCCTCTCATTTCATGAAGGAGGGAGATGAGGCGGGAGGAGGTGAAATGACTTTTTCAACATCAATTACTGGCGGAGCTAGGCCGGGAATCCAGGCTCCTAACCTCACCTGGTTCTCCTCCACTGCCCCGGGCACCGAGGCCATTAGCAGTGATGGTGTGATTCTAATTCTGGAAAGTGTAATAATAACATCTCAGAGGGGGTCTGCCACTGTTTGGGCAAACACACTATCTTTATTTTTATTTGTTAAAGAGATTGAATTAAGGAAACCAAAACAAATAAATGAGCACACTGAACTCCCCACAACCACCCTTCTCTTCCTGGAGCAAAAGCAAATTCTTCCTTAGGCAAAAGGTCAGACAGGAGACAGAATACCCAAACAAGCCCTGTAGTGCCTGACACTTTGATTTACCAGTTGGCTGCGGTGAAGGGCCACAGAGCTGGGTATGTGTTTCATTTTCAGCACCTGCTGCTCTGGGAGATGTGGTTTCAGGGTCAGGGTCATCCAGGGCAGGCTTTGAGCTTCAGAAGTCAGGGACCATGTCTGGTCAATGTTGTTTCCTTCAAGCTCAGCTCAGGGCTTTGCATACAGTGGGTGCTCAATCAATGTTTTGAGAAGGAAGGCATGTGTGGCTAGTATCACGTTCTTGTTGTTAAAGATTTGGAAGTATGGGACTTCCCTGGTGGTCCAGTGGTTAAGAATTCACCTTCCAATGCAGGGGACACCTGTTTGAGGGGCTCTCCTGGTGGCTCAGATGGTGAAGAATCTGTCTGCAATGCAGGAGACCTGGGTTCAATCCCTGAATCAGGAAAATTCCCTGGAGAAGGGAATGGCTACCCACTCCAGTCAGTATTCTTGAGCAACTAACACTTTCACTTTTTCCTTCACAGGGAACTAAGATCCCACATGCTGTGGAGCAGCTAAGCCCTAGCATCCCAACTAAAACTTGACACAGTCAAATCAATAAATATATTAAAAAAAAAAAAAAGATTTAGAGGGCCCTCTCAGTGAAGACATGTCTCAAAACTCCCTGTTCAAAACCAGGAGGTCAGGAAGCAAAGGAGTCAGGGCGGAAATGGCCTGAATTTCAGGGACCCGGCAAGTGGTAAGCAAAGAGTGAGGCCCAGTCCAGAGGCTGAGGTCAGACACAACAGGATGATTGATTGATTGATTGATTGATTGGATTGAGTCTCTGTGCTGAGTATATTCCATATGTCAGGCTCTGGGCTGGATGCGAGGAATCCCCAGTGGAGAATATCTTACACCCCAGGAACCTCCAGTCTGCGATGATGGGCACACAGTAGTGAAGATGAGTTTGGGCTCAAGGTCCTACTGTCCAGCACAGGGGACTCTTCTCAGTGTTTCATGACAGCCTGGATGGGAGGGGAGTTTGGGGGAGAATGGATACCCGTATATGTATGGCTGAGCTCCTTTGAGTCCCTATCAAAACATTGTTAATTACCTATACTCCAATATAAATAAAAGTTGTTTTTTTTTTTTTTTTAAGAAGAGTTTGGGCTTTGGAATCAAACAGACAAGAGCACAAACCACAGCTCCACAACATGTGACCTTGGACAAGCACCTTTACCTCTTCTCTACATGTTGGTTTCCCTCCTTGTAATATGGGATGGAGACTAGTAACTGCCTCCTCTGCTGGTAAATAAGATACAATCCAAAGGCACAGAGCACCTGGCCCAGAGAGATTGCTTCGTATCTGCTATCCAGCATGGCCATCTGATGGGGCCTGGACCTGGCTAAGTGTGGGCCCTGCTCCTCCCTCTGCCTGAGCCCCCAGCAGCTTCTCTGACCCAGCTGGAGGAAGAAGCTCTGATGGGCATCTCCTGTCCGTGCACATCAAGTTATTTCTAGTTGATTTGTTATTGTGGTTGTTGTGGTTGTTATTTCTACTAAGAACATTGAGCTATGAATAAACTGTGCATTTTTCTTGATGAATGTGGAAAAGAGATTCTCTAGGGTGTACATAATAATAATTATAATAATAAACAACTGGAAAAATAAGGGCATTGAGTGCTCAGGATGAATGCTATGGAGCTGGAACCTGGTCCTGGAGGTGTTCTGAGAGGCCAGGTGTTACCCTGGTAGTTGCTGGGTCCTGGAGATTTGAGGGGGCAGTCCCCAGGGTAGGAGCTGGGGCAGCCAGTGCACAGGGCATCACGTGGTCAAGGGATTGGGGAGAGACTCAGAGTAGTGGCTATTTATCAGTCGGTATTGGTTGGTTACCAATAGCAACATGGAATTATTTCAAAATTTTAATAATCAGTGGGGTCAGAATGGTAAGCATTGGTGAATAAATACCTGGGGGTATATATCTCTAAGAGTAGACTTGCTAGGTTGTAGAGAAAGTAAATGTTCAACTTTATAAAATGTAATAACAGATCATTTTCCAAATCACTTATCCCCACAGACATTTCCTCTAGCAGAAAGCATCAGGTTGATCCCCATCCTTGCCAACATTTGGCATTGTCGGGTTCCTTTTTTTTTTTTTTTGCCAATCTAGTGGATGTAAAATTATATCTCATACATCTTAATTTGTATTTTTCTGGATCCTAATAAGGATAAATATCTTTTCATGTTTACGGGCCAGAGTTATTTGCTTAAAGGACCTGGGTCTCTGACACCACAGAGAACATTCTGCTCCCTGTCTTGATCAACAGCCAGGTGGAACAGTAAGAGTACTGGGTGGCAAGCCAGGAGACCTGGGTTCCAGCCTCAGTATGGTCACACATCCACTCTGTGACCTTAGGCAAAGTAGTTGCCCTTTCTGAGCCTCAATTTTACCATCAGCCATGTTGCTGCTGCTGCTAAGTCGCTTCAGTTGTGTCCGACTCTGAGCAACTCCATAGATGGCAGCCCATCAGGCTTTCCCGTCCCTGGGATTCTCCAGGCAAGAACACTGGAGTGAGTTGCCATTTCCTTCTCCAATGCATGAAAGTGAAAAGTGAAAGTGAAGTCGCTCAGTCATGTCTGACTCTTAGCGACCCCATGGACTGCAGCCTAACAGGCTCCTCCATCCATGGGATTTTTCAGGCAAGAGTACCAGAGTGGGGTGTCATTGCCTTCTCTGCAGCCATGTTGGGGAGACCCTTATTCTGCTCACAGTTTGGGCAACCAATAGATCAAGTGAGATAATCGAAGTAAATATGCTTTGGGGACTGAAAAATCCTGCACCAGGCAGGGATACATATGCATTCCCTCTTTGAAGATGGTTTAAGAAGGCTGTGAAGCCCAGCAGGGCAGGAGCAACCAGCCAGCCTCCTGGAAGCAGAGAGCACCAGCTCCAAGGCTTGAATGAATGCGTCCTTCCTTCTTCTTGCCTCCACCCCACCCCAGGCACCTCTCTACCCCCATCAAGCAGAGAAGAAACAAATTCCTTCAATTCCCAGCACTAACATGCCTTAGGTACCCCAAGGGGCTTTGGGAACCCAAACTTATGCTCAGGCTGCTCAAATGTGAAGACTGTGGGCCCTCTGGGGTCTGGTGCTAACCTGGGAGGGTTGCTGAACCGGCTGCTGGGCCATCAGGTGGCCACGGACTTGGCTGAGCAGGCTGAGACACAGACGCAGACACACCCCTGCGTCTCACCCTGAGGGGTCATGGCTCTTTCTTGTGCTCCTTCTGGCCTCACATCCTTCACCTGTTCAACAGCAGGAGGGTCAGCCTAGGCAGGCATCTCTCAAAGTGTGTGCTATGGAATACCAGCCATCATATGCAATTACTCGCCCAGTAATGCCTGACTCTTTGCAACCCCATGGGCTGTAGCCCACCATCATGGACTGTGGTTAATGAGGGGAGGAAAGATTCTGTGGTGAGTGGAGCATTGAGTTCAGTTATTTTTGCAGCTAACAACATTTGGTGAACGTAGCAGGCACTGGGTTCAGCACTTTACAAACATTTTCTCATTGACCTCTTACAATTACTCTGAGGCCCTATGGCTGGCTGAATTTTACAGATGAGGAAACGAAGGTTTGGCAAGGTTAGATTTACCCAAGTTCTCTCAACTGTTAAGCGGCAGAGTCATGATTCAAACCCAGGTGGCCCATGTCCAGATCTCTTGTTCTCAATCAGGTTGAATTAACAGGGTATGGTGATGGGTGACATTGTTGGGGGAGAAAGGGGAAGGAAGAATTCACATGCCCCCCTCCTTTTTTTTTTATTCAACTCAGTGTCATATAGTGTCCTGGTGGGTGGTGGAGAAATACAATGAAAAAAAAAAAAACAAAAAACAAACCACCCACTCTACCCCTTAGAACTTCAGACAAGGAGGAAGATTTAGCAAAGCATGAAGCATGCTGAGTTGGGTATGGGGAAACAAGTCTTCCTGAAGTGGTCTCTTTTTAAGCCAAGACTTAAGGGACCATTAAACATGGGAAGAGGGCAGGAGAAATGGCGTGTGCAAAGACCAGGAGCTGAGGTAGAGCATGGAGATTCAAAGACACGGTGGACTGAAGGGGCATGGGTCTGGGAGATGAGAGCCTGGATGTCAGCAGAGGGCAGTCACTCGAGGTCTTGACTCTGAGGCTTCTAGATTGGGACTGGGACAAGGGAGGGGAGAGAATTTGAGGAAATCCTGGGGGAACAGTGGTCTGCTGGCTGGAGCTAGGAACATGGGTGAGGGCAAAGGAAGTGGTGGTAATGAGCTTGGTTTTGGTCTCCCGAGTGCTGAGAGGGGGGTCACCGTTAAGGTCTTTTCCACTGCTGACCTTCTCAACTTCCCTGGAAGGAAGGAACATCTCCCTGCGGCCCCTCCACCCCCAAATATTCTGGGCAGGAAGGAGCGGGATCTGTTTTGTCAACGCAGCTTGCAATAAAGAGTCTCATTCAGGGAGGCAAACAGCTGCTTGACTATTAATAGGCAGGGCCTCAGCCGCAGCCTGCTGGGAGGGCTCGGCATGCAGTTCTGGAAAGGTGAATCTCTTCCATCTGCCTGTCTGGAGTTTGCACCCCATGATGGAACAATAGGCCGGGTGCTCATTTCTCGGAAGGTCAGTCACCCTCAGATTTGGCTAGGGCAGCTCCAACACATGTGGCCAGGCCCTGCTGGGATGCTGACCCTCCCCCTGCTTCATGTTGGATGCAGCCAGAGGGAGAGGGAGCCCCGAGAACCTGGAGCTGGCCCGAGAAACAGACATCCATGTGGAAGGGGGAATGTCTGGTTGGGGTCTCCACCGATGCTCTTGTGGCAGTTCAGGCACCCGTCCTGGAGGGGGTTGTGGAGAAATCAGACTGGGGGCAGCTGGAAGGGAAGGGGGGTGTCAGCCTAGAAACAAGAGAAGTGATGAGGGGATTTCCCTGGTGGTCCAGTGGCTAAGACTCCATGCTCCCAATGTAGGGGGCCCAGATTTGAATCCTGGTCAGGGAACTAGATCCCATACGCCCAAAGTACGAATTCACATGCCACGACCAAAGATTCCTCAGGCTGCAACAAAGATCAAAGATCTGGCGTGCCGCAGCTAAGATTGGTGCAGCCAAATAAATACATTTTTTAAAAGTTTAAGAAAAAGAATTAAAAGAGAGAGAGAAAGAGAGAACCGATGAAAGGAACTGGAGGATACAGGAGGTGGAGGTTGAGCCAGGGGTCAGAGTGAGCCCACGCTTAGGGCATCTCTTGTCATGATCTGGGCCAGGGTTCAGAGGAGTCTGGAAGTCCACACCTCAGAAGGTGAGGCCCAGAGAAGGCCACAGGTCCCTTCTGGCTGTCACCATCGTAACACATGACCTCATGTGCAGCCATCCAGGTTGCCTCTCCGAATGAGCCTATGAAGAGGGTGGCTGGGAGCGAGCTAATGGAAACCCGAAGGGCATCCTGGGCCACACAGAGGCCAAGTCCTGCCGTGTGAGCAGCCCCATGGCGCCAGCTTGAGCGGGCACAGGCCTCACAGGCTGGCTTTGTTCCCACTCTCTCAGGTGGCTGCTTCAGGTGGTGACCACTTCAAAGAAGCCCCATTTAAAAGCAGGGCCTCGCCTCAAGTTTCCTAAGGGTCTTGTCTGGGCTAATGAGATCATTAAGAGGCTCCTTGTTAAATGGGTTTAAATAGGGTTTGCCTGTACGGCCTCTGGCTGAGCCCTGCACTCTGGGTGCAGTTGTTTAAAAAAATTTTTTTTAGTTAATTTTAACATATGTGCATTTCTATCTGCGGACGTACTTAGCAATGAGCTTGAAAGTGTAGGCTCTGGCCTTGGACTGCTGGGGTTGCACCCTGGCCTCTCACTTTCTGGTAGTGTGACCTCAGGCCAGTGACCTACCTACCTTCAGGGGCTAGGTTTCCCCATTCGTAAAGGGGGTTGGTAGCTGTACTGCTGAATCATACTGCAGAACCATCCGCTGACTCCCTGTTGCCCCCAGGAGAGTGACAGGCTCCTTAGAGTGGTCAAACTTTCACGGCTTGTGCAGCACACCCCTTCCTCACTCTCCTCGTGGGAGCCACATGGACCAGCCCTCACCTGTGCTGTTCCCCATCGTGAAAGTTTCTTTGCCTTCATCCTTCCCTGCCTCACCTTCCTGCTCCTTGAAGTCCCCACTAAAGGTCTGCTTTGGTTACTCACCAATTCTGTGTGTCCCCCATGATGGGGCCCACTGCCTTGTACTGAAACGCCCGGCCATCTGGGTGGTTTCTTCCCTAGGCTGTAAGCTCCATAAAGGCAGGGACTCAGCCATGCTCCTCATGGCGTCTTCAGGGCCCAGAGCTGCACATGATAGTTTCTTAAATAGCCTCTGTCCTGTATTTGCAGTTCATTTAAAGGCTAAGGCTGCCTCTGGGTCTCCTGTCATTGGCTGCTTCTTGAAGTTGCCCCGTGTCTTCTCACTGGCCTTGACTCAACCCCGCTGTAGTGAAGCCTGTGTCAGGTATAAGGCACAGGGTGGGGTCCTGGCAGCCAGGCCTCCTGCATGTGGCTGTCATTCTTTCATCACCTACCCGAACTCCAACCTCTTGGTTAGGCCTATCGGCTCTGCTGGGCCTTCCCCTAAGGATAGCATGCAGATTTCCAGAGCATTCTGAATCTTAGTACTTTCCCCCCTCGGAACCCCACAACACTGGTGTCTAGATTGACAGGAAGGTCCATGTGGAGGGTGCCTGGCTCCAAGTGGGAGCCCTCAGGCTGTCTGGCTAGCACAGCAAGAGTGAAGTCAGGATCCTTACTGAGGGGAAATAGCATTTCTCAAGTCAAAGAGGTGAGCAAAGCACAGATAAATGGGAAGCAGAGTAAGAAAACTAAAGTTGGGAGTGGGACAATCAAGAGACAGCCAGGGCCAGCTTGGAGGACTGAGTGGAGTCTGGTGGCTCAGGACCAAGGACATGAGCAGAGTGAACCCACTTCTATCTAATTTGTGCTGCTGGGGAGAGTTGGGTGGCTTACAGGGGCCACTCAGGCTAAATGCTTATCTTCCCACTAAACCAGGAGGTCCTCAAGGAAACAGACCATGTACTCTTCACATCTCTATCCCCAGGATTGCAGAATGAATCCCAAATCCTTTCAAGCAGTCAGCATTTAACAGAAGAGTGCTCTTTCCTGGGCACGTGAAATTGATGATACCGCTCCTCTGGTAAAAATAGATGTAATTTGTTGAGCTCTTACCATGTACCAGGCACGATGCTGAGTCCTTCACATCCATCATCTCCAATGCTGTCAGGTCCATGAGAGCAGGAACTGAGCCTGTATTATCTCACCACTGCATCCCCAGGGCCTAGCACAAGCCTGACACAGAGTTGATGCCAAATATATATTTGTCGAATGAAGGAAATACTTCTTATAACCTGTATTTTACAGATAAGGAGCTGAATCTCAAACAAGCTGAGTAACTACGGTTACTCAGCTAAGTGAGATGGGGAAGTTAGGATTTGCATTTAGGTTTGTCTGACTGCAAAGTTCACAGGCTTAGCCATGCTTGGCAGTCACAGCTGTTATCTGAGACCTCGCCAGCAAAGTGTTGCCTGAGAACCAGCATCAGTGGCATCACCTGGTAGTTTAATGGAATTGCAGAATCTCAGCTGCACCCTAGGTCTATTGAATCAGAATCTTCATTGTAACAAGGTACCCAGGCGGCTCAGATACACACTGAAGTGTGAGAAGCCTGTTCTCAGCGGTACATACTTCTTCCCTCCTCCCCAGCCAATCCACCCCCACAGCCACTCAGGGGGTCTACGCCCTTGATTGCCAAACAGCCTCAATCAAACTGCACTTGGCTACTGGGTCCTTTGTCCTTTGCCACGAGACTGCTGGGTGTAATTGTAGCACTGGCAGCTTTGGCCATGACTTTTAAAATGATTACCACTGAAGGATCAAAAGCATATTTTCACCTTTTAAATCTTGTATGCCCATCAAGATTCTAGCACCTGGAGGTCCATGTTCATGAAAATGGAAAAAGAATTTTTCAACTGGTGGTCTTGCCTCTGAACAGGGGGTCTCGTCTGGACAAGGGCCCTTCTTGATACTCCGCTGTTCTATATCCAATCACAGAGGTTGTAGATTTTCAATCCAGTCTCTGTTTATTATGAAGACAATTTAATCCAATAATTATGTTCATAAACAATTCCCCAGTGATTTAAGAGGCTCTGCTCATTTATGTTTTGAAGCTTGTGAGTTTGGTCTTTCAAAACAGCTTACAGAATTGCTTTGTCTAACAAAAGGAACAAGAGAAGAGGGCTCATGGCTTACTTCACCCAGGCTCCCCACTCCCTTCTCTCTCTGGCCCCTCAGGTCCCAAGCCATTGTCCCTGATGCGTCTCTAGCCTCTCCAATAAGTCCTGTGCTGCTCTTGTTCCAGAATTCAATGTAGGGATTTTCTCTAGAGTCATCTGCCTTCTGCTTATAGGCTTATCTAAATCAAGTTCTTATCCTCTGGTCTGTCAAATGAACTAGGAGGCCCTTGATCACCAAGAAACTGTATGTGAGGACTTCCCTGGTGGCCCAGTGATTAAGACTCCACTCCGCCCCCGCCCCCCACCCCGAAATACATGGGGCACAGGTTCAACCCCTGGTCAGGGAACTAGATCCCACATGCCACAGCTAAAAATCCCACACACCCCAGTGAAGAGTCCACATACTGCAGCTGAGCCCAGGTGCAGCCAAACTCAGTTTTTAAAACAAGAAATTGTATATGAAATTTGGTGCTGGTATGCATTTTCACAGGGGAATAGTCAGTACTTTTCTCAGATTCTCAGTGGGGTTTGTGGCTTCCTGGAGATCACTGGTCTCTCTGTCTCTGGACTTTCAGGACCCGCGTCTGTTTCTCTCCTTGTCCTCAAGTGAGTTGGAGTTTATTTTATTGTAAAACTGCAAGTCTCATGTGAGTCAGGACTAGAGCCTATGCCATTCACATCAGAGGTTCTACCTTTTAACGTATGAAACCCTTTCGCAAAATGTCTTTTTCTCCTTACTCCAACACATGTGAGAGGAGTTGTAGCTTCATGTATTTAGTTTGCAGACAATTCCTGATGCACTGATGACTTCCCAGACCTCTTAAAAAACAAAACAAAACAAAACCACTCTGCTCTCCTCCCCATCCTCCCCACCAAGGAATCTGTAGCTCACAGGTTGGGACTTTGGTTATAGATAATAAGAAAGGAAAGAGTCTTAGTTATTATCAAGTCTAATTCCTCCCATTTCACAGATAAGGACACTAAGGGTACTAAGAGGAGAAACTACCAGCTTATGGTCAGAGTGCCTGTCAGAGCTAGGGCTAAGGATCAAGTGTTCTGACTTACCGAATTCCACATCTGTCCTCCACTGAGGCTTGCATAGCTCCAACTACACAAGACATTCTCAAGAAATATTTGTGAAATAGATGAATGAATAGTGAGCGGGATAAGGAGGCCTGTAGATCTGCTTTTCTCTGTATGTTAGTCACTCAGTCATGTCCGACTCTTTGCAGGCCCATGGCTTGTAGCCTGCCAGGCTGCTCTGTCCATGGAACTCTTCCAGGCAAGAATACTGGAGTGAGTTGTCATTCCCTACTCCAGGGGATCTTCCTGAAGGGATCGAACCCAGGTATCCTGCATTGCAGGCAGATTCTTTACTGCCTAAGGCACCAGGGAAGTCTGAAAGTGTTCTCTACTTAGGTAAAATAAGTTAATAGTCTTTCTCTCCCTCCCTTCTCCCCTCCTCACCACGCCCTCCACCACATCCCGCCCCCCACCCCCACCCCCAACAGATGCCTGAACTGGGCTGATGCAGCAGTTTGAGCCTAGAGGAAAAGCTGGAAGGAACGAGGGGGCTTCTCTCCTTGGAACTTAAAGCTAAGGAGCCCTAACTTGATTTCGTTTGACTCCAACTACAGTTTCTAATAATAACCTTATACTACTTTTCAAGCATACATGCATTCATTTGACTATTATTCACAAAACAATTTTTATGTATTGGGCTCAGCACAACACTGTATTGGGCTGAGGATGTGAGGGCAAATACAGGCATGGCCCTGTCCTCTGGATGCCTGCAAAGGTGATGGCTACAAACCTTTGGAGGCCATAGAGTTGATTGTCCCCATTCTCCTGACTGCAAGTCTGATAGATCTTCATTGATCCAAGGGGGTCAAAGTAGCCAGGATCACTTTCTTCTTGTGGTGGGCACTGCTGCATATTCCAACTCCCTATGCAGGACCAAAGGGACCTGGAGGACATTGAGTTCAATGCTTTGCTTCATATGGGGACACTGAGGCTCAGAGCAGCCATGGGACTTCCCTAAGGTAATCAGAGAGTCAGGTGTCCACCCAGGACCCTTATGTTAGTCTCGGTGATTGGTCCTGAGGGCTGGATTAAGCCAGCGGCAGAGACGAGGGGAAGGCAGGAGCAAAGGCAGAGGACAAGAGGCAGGAACACTCACAGGGTGAAGGGAGCGGGGAGGAAGGCCACCCTGGCTTTTCATTTATTGCTCTGAAGTCGAAGAGAGGTTGCTTTGGATGTGAGGTCAAGGTCACCATCACAGAGAACTTGTCATGCTGCCAGCTGCAGAAGCCGAGCCCAGTTCAGAGACAGATGCTGTCCTCAGGAACCAGGGGGCCCAGCAGGAAAACAGAATTGTTACCAAATTTATGAAGCACTTCCCTGTACCAGAACATTTATATGTTTCAGCACATTGACCTTTTCAATGAGAAAGTTGCTGCTCAACCCAAAGAATTCTTCCCCAAAGAATCAAGAGGATCAAATAATAATTATTATTGTTATAGCAGTAATGTCAGGAGCCATTTACTTGAGATGCAAACAGTTGGGAGCCAGCAAGCAGTCAGACACAATGGTCAGAGGCAGTATATCCATCCTGATTTTACAGGGAGGAAGTGACTCCACTGAGGAGGAGAGATTTGCTCAATGTCCCACTGAGGAGCAGCAGTGGGTGGGATTAGGACTTGGGTCCTCCTCCCCAGAGGTCGGGACTTGCCAGGTGGCGCAGTGGTGAAGAATTTGCTTGCTGATGCAGGAGACATAAAAGATACCGGTTTGATCTCTGGATTGGGAAGATCCCCTGGATCTTCCCAGGGGATCAGCCAAGGGAATGGCTGATCATTCCCAGGGAATGGCTACCTACTCCAGCATTCTTGCCTAGAGAATCTCATAGACAGAGGAGTCTGGCAGGCTCAAAGAGTCTGACACTACTGAGTCACTGAGCATGCGTGCACTCCTAGAGGTCAGGGTCTGGCCTGATGCCCCTAGCTCTGCAGCCAGCCTCAGGGAAGGGGAGCACAGCCTTGAACAGGCCAGGCAGTTCCCACAGCCCCTCACCCTCCCTGACTCTGGGGGTGCAGCCCCACTGGGTCAGTGCCTGCCCTCCCTGAACCCCCTTGGCAAAGTCATCACCCACAAGCCCAGCCAGCTGTCTTCAGCCCTGTACTAAAGCTGGCACACTTCTGCTTGGCTGAGTTCTGCCATCAGCTCCGGGGCCACGGACGTCTCAAGCAGTCTCCAGGTAGCTCACTTTGAGGGTTTCCAGTCTCCCCCTTCTTAGCCAGAGGGAGCTGAGCAGAGGAAGACTCAGGCCTAAAGCTGAGGGCCTGGTTTTGCAGTAATGTAGAGGGGACCTCACATAAAGCGCATAAAGAAACCAACAGGAAAAGTGAGGGCAATTATCTGTGGATGTGTGTGGCTAGGGAGGTGAGGGTTCCCAATGTCTTTATCCGCAGAGCAGGGCCAGGAGATCCGAACAGCAAAGGGACACACTCCCGCGAGGAACAGAGGTGATGTCCAGAGACGGTGCTGCACACTGAATCCCTTAATGAGAATGAAATGAAAAATTCCGTTATATTTTCAGGCCTTCTCATTATACCATTTTAATTTGATGCTAACATGTCTTTAATACCTCTCTAAGCTTTGCTAGCCTCTGTGTGTGTGTGTGTGTGTGTTTATATATATACACACACACACACTAAAATCTTTTTTTTTTAAAGCAGGCCTTGGGCTTGGAGCCTTTGGCAGGCAACAGTATCTAGTTAGAATTTAATAACATTGTTTTTATGGTATTTATTTTTACTTTTAGCTCCTATTTATGGCAGGTGAGGCTGGTTTTCCATTTGCAGTAGTGATATAAAGTTTCCATTTTAAAGACATTTAAGTTAAAAAGAGTCTATTTAAAGGAAAATACTAAATGAATAATAATACAGGTGGCTTGCAGACATAACCTACATGGTCAAGGTGGTACGGGTACCCGTGAAATTTGGGAAATCCTGACACATGCAATCGTGGAAAAAAAGTCACATATTCTCAGAATCAAAGACCATTGAATTTTAGAAGCCCAGGATTATAGAATCCCAGGACACAGAATCTTAGAATCATAAACCCTAAAATGAATAATATAATATATGAGAGACTATAAAACATAGTCTCTCACAAAATCTTTGCATGTGGAGGAGAGAGCATTGAAGCCATCTGTCGGTTCAATTCCCTCATTTTGATGTGGGGAAACTGAGGCCCCTAGAGATTAAGGATAGAATGAAATAACATATGTGAAAGAGCCTTGTAAAACACAACATGTTCTTCAAACATTAAGAATATTTGGAAAAGGGTCCCCTAAAGTCACAGGACTTTCTAGCAGGGAACTGGGATTGAAATCAGCTCTCTTAACTCTTGCCCCTGCATCTGGGACTTTCTTTTCCTTCTCAGCTATGACGAATTTCTCTCTCTTTTTTTAAATTTAAATTCTATTTTTTACATGTACACACTTCTATATTTATTTGTTTGCTTGTTTTTGACTTTGCTGGGTCTTCATTGCTGCATGCAGGCTTTCTCTATTTGCGGTACTCAAGCTTCTCATTGCGGTGACTTCTCTTGTTTCAGAGCACAGGCTCTAGGGTAAGTGGGCTTCAGTAGCTGCGGCACAGGAGCTCATTAGCCATGGCATTTGGGCTTGGCTGCTCTGCAAAATGTGAAATCTTCCTGGCCCAGGGATTGAACCCATGTCCCCTGCATTGGCAGGTGGATTCTTATCCACTGTGCCACTGGGGAAGTCTTATGATGAATTTCTTGAGGCTCCACTGGCCCAGGTCCAGCCTCTGCTGGGAGCTGGGGGAACATCTGCACGGGGCTGGGCTGCTGGGACCCCTTCAGAGGTGGGAGCAGAGGAAAGGGAGGCCATGTTCAGGCGTCCCATGCAGTGCAGTGGGGTGTAGGTGGGGGAATCGGGGCACACTTAGTCCTCTCCACTCTCTGAGCTGTAGAGGCCTCACCTGCCAGACAAGAATGTTGCCAAATGCCTGCCAAGGGAAAATCCATCTTATGATTCTAGCTCAGCTTTTTTCTGGGGCCTCAATTTCTTCTGCCCAATAGTTAGGAAACTAACCAACACTCTTCCTGATGCCCAGAGCTGCAGGCATAGTTCCCAGGGTCTTATCTGGAAAAGGAAGGGCTCCATCCCAAGGGTGTCTTGGAGGATCTCAGTGGGAACCAGGATGTTAACAAAGCAAGATCTTGAGAGCTGTGGATAGGATGACAGGAAAAGAGATTCATCACTTTGTTGAGAAAGACCCCTACCCGCCAGCTTCTGCCAGAGTGACCTTCCTTTCTCCAGGGACTGGAACTTGATGGGCTCTCCTTGGCTTGGGGTCAACTGCTCTGAAAATTGGGGCTTCTAGCTACAGCAACAGGCTGGACCACATGGGGAGGTCAGACATGCTGACTCAACCTAGTGCCTCTGGGCGCCCTGCTTTTAGAATTGCCTACCGAACCACGGGCACCAAATGTGGCCTCATCCAGGTCCCAGCCCTTCCTCACACAGTAGGGAGAGGGGCGTCTCTGGTAGGGATCATGGAGGCAGCCGTTTCCTCTAACCATACAGCCAATGAGCCCTTTTCTCCTGATGACCAGACCGCAGGGAACTCCTTCAGGCTAATTTCCAGGAGATCCAAGGCCACAGTGCTGCCCCCTTCTCGTGGGGGGCACCTCACTGCCAGCCCTACATTTTCACACCCACTTCTGAAGTATGTTCTCTCTCCCTCTCCCCGGGAACTGTTTCATGTGGCTCGTGGGAGGGGAAATGCCATGGGCAGTTGCTTCTCTGTAGCTGCCCGACTAGGGCTGCAGCATCTCTTCTTCCTGAGGTGGCCCGCAGCCCACCTCCTGGGGGCCAGGTGCCCTGGGTGTTCCCTGATGTGGATTCCTGCGCAAGTTCCAGGTGACCCAGTAGCAGCCCCCAGCGACATGCCTGACCCTTTCTGGCCTCCATCGTCTTCCAGACAGGCGCCTGAGAAGGAGGAAAAAAAGGACCACTTCTCCTCACCACCGGCCCTCAGGAGTGTCTAAGCCATTCTCCCTACATTAATCATGGAAAAGACAGCATGCCCCAGCCCGGGAGGGAAAAAGTGCCTTTTTCATCTGTCTGGCTACATGGGTCTCAACATGAAAGTTCAGCTCTGGCTAAGCTCTCACTCTTGACAGCCGTCCCGCCGCCTCTGACCCCTCTCGGGCTCTTTCAACCACACCCGCAAAAGGTAACAGGATTAAGTCAACTTCACTCTGCCGAGAAATGCTTCCATAGCCTGTCTTGTCCACTGTCCCACGGAGGCCAGTTCAGGCTCCTTGGCACCCAGCAGCAGGGTCCCCGCCCTCTCTGGCCGTTACCCTGGGTTGGGACTGTTAAGTATTTCCTCATTAAAGCCCTGGCAGCTCAGCTCAGGTCTTCAAGCCAACACCAATAGTTACAACCGCCCCAGAATGTTTGGACAGATTTCTGCAGCTACGAGTTTATGAAGTTGAAAGGTTTTTATAGATGGGGGACCATACTGGCATTAAGGGAGACTATTTCTCCGGGAGGGGCGTTGGAGGTGGGGGTAGGTGGGTGGGTGCTGGCGCTGAGTCTGCTGTCTTAAGATCCTCGCGGCAGGAAGAGGAGACGAAAGGGCCAGAAGGAACCAGGGAGGCCAACCAAAGAGCAAGCATAATGAGCCCGCACTGCCAGGAGGTGGAGGCAAGAGTGAGAGGGGACACTGAGGGGCACTTTTGCCTCCAAATGAGGAAATAAAAACCCCACAGAAGGTGAGCACCAAATCCTGAATGCCTTTTGCAACCAGAGGAAGAGCTGTTTGATCTTCATTATTTTCTCTTCCCAAACTGAAAACCTCAGCAAGATCAGGGAGTCTGGGGTAGGTATCAGAGATACTGAGGACCCCTCTCCCCAAAGCTGATGCAAATTATTGTGAATGTGCTTTCTTGGGGAGAGGATCCCTAAGCTGTGTTATGTTTGAAAAGATGTCTGTGGCCAGAACTCCTGAGATATACCTACCCTCCCATTGTGTTGATAGGAAAATCGAGGCCCATTCTAGTTGATCATCCACCTATTCATCAAATATTTGTTGACTGTCTAAGCACTGAGGCCACAGTTGGAATTAGACAGAAGGTCCCTGTTGGTTCACTCAGTGCTGATTGTCATAGGGAGGGAGAAGGGGAGGGATGCAGACATGGGCTCATGGGATGGGGCTGGAGTTTGGGGAACCCTCTCTGAGAAGTGGCATGTCATGTGGGGCTCTAGATTCAAGGAGGCAGCCATGTGAAGGTATAAGGAAAAGTGTTCTGGGAAGAGGAAATAGCCAGCTCAAAGGCCCTGAGGGTATATGAGCTTGGTGGAAAGGCAGGGGGCCAGTGAGCAACACGCAGAAGTGGGAGCAGAGGAGGCCAGTGAGATGGGTCATGCAGGAACATGGCGAGGAACTGGGGGTTTATTCTCAGGGCAGTTGGAAGCCACAGAGAACTTGGAGTAGAATACTCTAGATTCTGCCCACATGGAGAATCTCCAACTTAGAATTCCAGAAGGCAAGCCCAGCATTCCTCCTGCTGTACCACACTGCCTTTCCCCAGACTGCCCTGCCTCATTCCCTCTCTGCTCTTGGTGGAAAAGAAGGAAACTCAAGACAGGATCTGGTGGGTGGGGTTGCCTCCTTGACCATTGCACGAATTCTGCTGTAGGCCACTCTGTATGAAAGGGCCTCACTGTAACATCAGAATCAGAGAGGGAAAGGGGCTTGTTCTAGGCCACACAGCACATTCCCGGTAAAGCAGGAAGTAGACCTAGTTCCTGTCCTAGAAGTGTGGTCTCCCCACTGGTCTACAGGTTCTGCTTTATCACGACACACTGTGGTCCTGATAGTTAATCATACGCCAGGGCCAGGCTGGGGCCCTGTAAGGGGGTTGGAAAGGGTCTGGAGCCAGAGGGAAGGATAGACAAAGAGGAACCAAGCAATCCTGGAAGGGAAGCTCAGAAAATGGCCAGGAAACTCCACAAACTTCTTGTCCTACTGGTAAAACCACCAAAACAGTAAAGCAAAGCACCCACCTCTTTTCTATTTTAAAGAAATTCAGTTATATGAAAAATGAGCTATGGGACTTCCCTGGTGGTCCAACGGTTAAGACTCTGTGCTTCCATTACAGGCGGCATGGGTTTGATCCCTGGTTGGGGAAGTAAGATCCCACATGCTGCACAGAATAAAAACCTAAAAAAAAAAAAAAAAAAATAAAAAAAAATTAAATTTTACTATAATTAAAGCTGTTCACATGTCATTGTTATTAATATCATTTTAAAAAAGAGTTATACAGATAAAAATAAGTAAAATAAAAAAAAAGAGTTATACAGAACCTATGGTGTCATCTCCCATGCAAACCACTGATGAACAATTTGGTATACTGTAGATCTGGGTTTTGCTTTCTCTTAACTCCACCATGGAATAGAAAGCAAAACCATAGAAAGGAAAGAGCTAGACTCTTGGGCCACCTTGCATGTGACCTTAACCTTGCTGTGCCTTCCTTTCCTGAGGGGTCAGATGAGGATAACTGGAGTACACTGCTGGCAGGCTTGTCGTGAGGAGTACACAAGATCAGCCACTCCGGGGGCCCATGGCTGGGCAGGTGTCCTCTCGGGGCCTTTCTGCCTCTTCCTCTGTGGTTCTGGTCCTTCTGTGCCCTCTCTCGGCCCTGAATGTGTGGTGGTCCCTACCCTTCCTGGCCTAGGCCAGTGTCCACTCCTCTGAGAAGCCTTCCCTAGGATCTGCATCTAGAGAGACCTCCCCTGAACCTCCTCAACACTTTGGCCAGTGTCTTATGAAGTCTCTGTTTCCAGGGTCTAACAAACGCTTTTTCTGTTGCTCTTCTTTCTCTCCTTTTGGCCTCGTGACATGTGGGATCCTAATTCCTCAGCCAAAATCCAACCCACGCCCCCTGCATTGGAAGCTCAGAGTGAACCACTGAACCATCACGGAGGTCCCTAAGAGGTTCACACTTCATATTATGACTACTTGCTTCCAGATCTTCCTTTCTCCTCAGACCCAGGATTTCATAGACCAGACACATTTCAAAAAACTTTTTAAATTAAAAACTGGGAGGCTGAGTCCCTTCATGGTTCGCTTGAAACTATCACAACATTGCTAATTGGCTACACCCTGATACAAAATAAAAAGCTTTTAAAACTCAAACAGGGGTTCTGTATCAACCTAGAGGGGTGGGATGGGGAGGGAGATGGGAAGGAGGTAGAAAAGGGAGGGGACATATGTATACCTATGGCTGATTCAAGTTGAGATTCGACAGAAAACAACAAAATTCTGTAAAGCAGTTATCCTTTAATAAAAAATAAATTAATTTAAAAAACACACAAAAAAAGCTTTTTTTAAAAAAAAAAGACTGAGATAGGATTGCCAGCTATTTTCTTTTGCAAAATACAGTATTAAAAGACTACCGTTTAAGATAGCCACGGTTTCCACAAAGAAAGAAATTTTTGATACTAGGCAAAGCAGGAAGAGCATAACTCCTGAATAAAAGACAATTCTTTAAACTGAGTGACTGAAGCTTTAGGGAAAACTACATTGTTCTTACTCTCATTTTGCTGTAGACCTATGACATCTTCCCCTTGGACCAGATTTGGAGCCATTCTTCATCAGATTCTGCCTCATTCTGCCTAAAAACACCCTTGGCACTGCTCTCTGCCCCAGCGGGGTTTTCCCCCAGACCCTGACAGCCGAGATATTCAAGAGGTTATTTATTTATTTTTTTTTCACCTTGAAGGAGCAGCAGGGTTTGTGGATTCCAAAAACTGTTATTAATCCCTTAAAAAATACCATGTTCCAACCCAAATGTGGACATGCTTTTAAATGTTTGGAGTGCCTCCCTCTCCCTGTCAGCTTTCAAGAAGTAAGGACTTCAAAGGCCATTTCCTTGCTGAAATAAACACTGGGGCTGGAGGTAGGGGAGAGAAACACGGGCTTGTTGAGTGGAAAAGAAAATTGTGTTTTCCTTCTAAAAGGCATCCAGACCCATTACAGAGAAAACAGCCTCTGGTCTGGAGGACAAACGTTCAGAAGGCTGAGGACAAGGCCTGGGGGGTGGACAAGGCCTGGGGGTGTATGTGCTGTGACGACTGGTCCCTCTACCCTCGTGTGTTTCAACATGGAGTGGGGATGAGCCTGGGAGATTCTGTGTGCAAGGGCCACGTTGGTGCCTGAGAAATGCTTTATCAGTTGAGCTAAGAGCTCGATTCTGGAGCCTCTTAGTTTTACTTACAACACAATCACTTAACAGCTGTGTGAATAAAACTTTTTCTCTCCTCTGTTTCTTCATCTGTAAAGTGGGAGTAATAGTTTTTTGTTTTTTTTTTAATATTTATTTACTTGGTTGCCCCAGGTCTTTAGTTGCAGCATACGAACTCTTTAGTTGCAGCATGTGGGATCTAGTTCCCTGACCAGGGATTGAACCTGGGCCCCCTGTGTTGGGAGGGTGGAGTCTTAGCCATTGAACCACCAGGGAAGTCCTGGGGATAATAGTTTTTGTGACAATCAAGGCAGATGATGCATGTGTAATTGCTTAGAGCAGTGACTAGCACGTGTTAAGCATTAGATACATGGTAGCTGTTGTAATTGTTATTCATGAAAATGTCCAGAGAGCAGGCTGGCCGTCTAATTTCCTTCCCTGAGGTTTTACCCAAACTTGACAAGTTCTACGGTTCTGATCACCTTCCAACCTTATCCCACTCCCTCATCAGGGGAAACAGCTCGATTCCCTGGAGAAGCTTCAGGCCCTTGGCTCACTTGGCAGCCCAGGAAAGCCCCACCATGGGGGAGCAGATTGGGTGGACTCTGCCCTTCTGAAAGGCATGAGGGAAAGGTGGCACAGAGGACTTGGGTGCCGGCACCCTGGCTTAGAGCCCCTGCTCAACCACCTACTAAGGTAAGGCCAATGTTGCAGGCCTTCGTCTGTACAATGGGACTGCCAAGAGAGCCCTTGTGAGATGCAGTGAGATGGTGCTTGGACAGGGTGCAGGGGAGCACTTCTCCTCTTCCTCTTCTTTTTAAACATTTTTGACTTATTTATTCAATTTTTTGTCTGTCTGTTTGTTTGTTTTGGCTATGCTGGATTTTCACTGCTGCTTGGGCTTTTCTTTGGTTGTGGCGAGCAGGCACTACTCCCTAATTGTGGTGCATGGGCTTCTCAATGCAGTGGCTTCTCTTGTTCAGAGCATGGGCTCCAAGGTGCTTGGGTTTCAGTAGTTGCAGCTCCCGGGCTCTAGAGCACAAGCACAGTAGTTGTGGCCCACAGACTTAGTTGCTCCCTGCCATCTTCCCGGATCAGGGATCGAACCTGTGTCTTCTGCATTGGCAGGCGGATTCTTTACCACCGAGCTACCAGGGCAGCCCCTCTCTTCCTCTTCCCATCTGTCTCCTTCTTTTCCTTTTCCATCTTTGTCTTCTTCTTCCTCAGTGGAGTCTGCATGCAATGGCCTCCTCATATATCCTTCAACATAACCTGGGGCCAGTCAGGTCTGGACTCTGGGAAGAAACGTGGGCCTGCACCTGAGATTCAGGGGAAGGGAAGAGAAGAGTAAGGAGTAAGGATCACCCATCCCCTGAGTGACCATGCAGGTCTCAAGTCACTTTCTCTGAGAAGCTTTTCTCTGACTCCTCTCTGCCCCGAGCCTGACCTCAGTCCACTGTGGCATGGTGCTTGTTCTCTGCTATCGCACTGACTGCAAGCCGAGTTTATTGTTTGGCTCTTCCTCTCAACATGTAAGATCTGGGAGTGGACGCCCTGGAGCATTAAGTTCACCTCCATATCCCCTGGGCTCAGCTCCATGCCTCGGGCAGAGCCAGCCGGCAGTAAATATTGGTTGAACAGATAAATACAAGCTAAAAATGATTGCTTAGCAACAGCAATGGTGAGGAAGAAAAGGTTTCTTCGGTGGTCCTGACTACCCTTCCCTCTCTTCCTTCCACCATATATCAAGCACCTACAATGTGCCTAGTGCTATGTTAGGCCCTGGGGTGCTGTGTCGAATGCAATGGAGAAGGTCCCTGTAAATATAAGGCTTGTATTCTAGTGGGGGAACCGGGGAAACACCAAGCTACAAGTAAGGGTACAATGTCTGGTAAGGATAAATGTTTTAGGTACCAACAGTGTCAGGGCTGTGTGTACGCGTGTGGTCTTAGGCTGGGAAGGGGACACTTCGCTGACTCCTGGAGATGGGAATGAAGTGAAGTGGTGTGGCACACTTACACGGGGGAATGGAGCTACTGGTGGCGGGCATGGCAGGTAATAAGGCTGGGTGGCAAGGGCAACCTAGGCATATTCCAAAGTGGTTGGTTGTTAAGCTGTAGAAAGACAGACTTAAAGGGCTTGCATCCCAGCCAGCCTCTTCTGCGATAAAGGAGGAAAGACCCTCAAAGAGGGGAAGGCATTGCCCCAGCATGCCAGCGGCAGGGCAGGAAGCAGGACCAGGAGTCCCGGCCTTTGAGCCCCTGCCGCTGTGCCTGTCCTCAACTGCTCCTGGTCTGGAGCCAGAAGTACTCTCAAGGACCACTTCAGGCTGGAATCACCCAACAGGAAAGCAGGTGGGGTCTCCCAGAGTCTGCACAGCCTCAAACTCTCATTGTGCAGGTGAGAAGACTGAGAACCAGAGAGAGGGGAGTCATTTCCCAAGCCTCTCAGAAAGCCCAGCCAGCACAATTTCCAAACACCAGACACATCCTCTTAGAAGCCTAGCGAGACACTGAGTAGGGGGCTGCATCGAAGGCTGGATGAAGGCATGAATGAAGGCCCAGGGCTAAGGGGAGATGCAATGACTCGGATGCACTGTCTCTATGTTGTATGCGCTAGTTCCCTGTGGTGATGATCAAATCAATATTAATGAATGTTTATTCAATTTACCACGTGTCAGGCACTGTGCTGACTTAACTGCATTGCCTCTAAATTTAATCCTTGCAATTAGCATACGAGGTGGCAACCAATCCTCCTACTTTACAGGGAAGGAAACTGAGACTTAGGGAGCCAAGTAACTGAACTAAGGGAGCCAGGAGAAAGGGTGAGTTCATGAGAGAACCTTGGAGATGGAGAGGGTTGGGGGGCTGAGCTAGGGCACGTCTAATTAGCAGAGTCAGTAGAAAAGCTGTCATTGCAGTAAGTCTGCCCAGCTCATGGGAGAGGATGGGAGAGCAGTCCAGGGCTGAGAGGAAATCTTCTGATCTGTGCATGGGGTTTCAAGTGGGAAGGCCCCTTCATACCACCTCCTACCTTATTTGGGTCTCACAAGAACCTGGTTGGGTGTTTTTCCTTGTCTTACCATGAAGAAGAATGAGGCCAGGAAAGGGAGTGCCCAGGGTCACACTGGGAGCAGAAGCAGGTGTCCTCATGCCCCAGCCAAAGCTCCCTGCTCACCTGTGTCCCAGTTTCTGTGGTCGCATGGGGAGAGTCAGAGGTCAAGAGGCCACGTCTCCCAACTTCTGGCATTTCTGGTTGAATCATGTTCCTCAGAAGATATGTTGACGTTCTGACCTCAGTACCTGTGAAAGTGGCCTGGTTTGGAAATAGTCTTGCAGATGAAATCAAGTTAAAATGAGATCATATTGGTTTGGGAGGGTAGGCTAATCCAACAGGACTGGTGTCCTCTATTAAAGAAGGAGAGACAAGCACATGGAGAACATTCTGTGAAGATACAGCTCACAAGGAGAATGCCCTGTGCCAAAACAGAGACAGAGATTAGCGTGACGCTCCTGCTCTCGAAGAAAGGTTAAGGTCCCATGGCCACATCAGAAGCTAGGAAGAGGTAAGGATTCTACCCATAGTCTCAGAAGGAGCATGGCTCTGTGGTCACCTTGATTTTGAATATCTGGTCTCCAGAACTGTGTGAGAATAAATTTCTGTTGCTTTAAGCCACCTCGGTTTGCGGTACTTTGTTATGAGAGCCTTGGCAAACTCTTGTGCTTGGTGTCCAGTCTTTCCACCTAGTATTCAAAAGAACCCTCAGGAATAAGGGGGAGGGTCCACAGGCCTTTCATGCACAAGCCAGAAGCAAGGCCAAGGCAGGATTCCAATGAAGAGGGAACATACTGATAGCTTGATGCTTATAAATATCTTCTTATGTACCAGGCATTGTTCTTCGTGTTTTACATATATTACCATTTTGAATCCTCACAACAGTTATGCAAATAGAAGAGTTCTGTTGCCATCTCTGTGTTATAGATGAGGAAACAGCCCCAGGGAGGTGAAGTGATGAGTCTAGATCGCACAGCTGACAATCAGCAAAGCCTGGATCCAGATACAGGCAGTCTTTCTCTTTACCATGACACTGACTGGGGCAGAGGTGGAGGTGTGTATCACTCCTGCCAGAGACAAATAGACAAGCACAGTCCTGGGAGGAGGAGAGTCAAGGGTACTTTGGAAAGAAGTATGTTCTCACTAGTTTTCGAAAGTAGTGAACCCAGGGAGGGGGACCTGGTGAGGGTAAGAGCCTTCCATAAGGAAGACCAAGGCATGGGTCTGGTCAGTGTCAGTACCGCACGGGGGTTAAGGCTGTGGGCTCTGAAAAGAAGCCCACACTGCATCTTCAGCGTGCTCCTGGGAGACATGCTGTATTAGCCAGGATAGTGAGGCGGTGCTGTGTTAAATGAACAACCTGAAAGCCTTAAAGGCGTGTTTCTTGCCTATGTTACACATTCACTGTGGTTCCGACTGTATCTTCAGCATGCTCCTGGGTGACATGCTGTATTGGTCAGGATAGTGAGGCGGTGCTGTGTTAAAAAAACAACCTGAAAGATTTAAAGGCTTGTTTCTTGCCTGTGTTCCCTATTCACCGTGGTTCCACCAGGTGTTCACTTTCCTTGGTTTGGTTCCTCACTCAGGAACCTAGGCTGTGAGGCAACCACTTTCTGGAAAAGAGAGTATTGGAGGATCATTTAATCAGCAATTAAATGTTCCAGCCTCAAATAATGCACAGTTCAGGACCAGAACTGGTCATGTGGCCCCATCCAACCACAATGCAACCAGGAGATGTCATCCTTCCTTGAGCCTGGAGGGCAAAAATTCAGAAATGTTTGGTGAACGGCACTAATGAGGAGCACATAGCCAAGCTGCATTAAAGGACTGGGACGCATATGGGGAAAAACCGGCTTCCTTTTCCCTCTCATTTTAGCTTTCAGATTCCTTCAAGGAGAAAGCCTCCTTTCAGCGCCAGTGTGTCACAGACACCTACTTGACACGTGTTAATCTCTCGTTTTCATCATTTGAGAGCAACTCTCGGGTTCAGATCTTTGGACTGCAACAGTATTTAGACTTTACTCATGTTATTTGCTTTTTTTTAATATTTTATTTATTTATTTATTTAAGCTCTGTTGAGTGCAGCACATAGGATCTTTGGTTGTGGCATGTGGACTCTTAGTTGCGGTATGTGGGATCTAGTTACCTGACCAGGGATCTAACCCAGGCCCCCTGCATTGGGTGTGCAGAGTCTTAGCCACTGGACCACCAGGGAAGTCCCCGCATATTATTCAATTTTCATTGCATTTATTTTTCTTTCTTTATTTTAATTTCTGGCCATGCCACGGAGCATGCAGAATCCTAGTTCCCTGACCAGGGATCGAAGCCATGCCCCCTGCAATGGAAGCATGGAGTTTTAGCCACTGGGGCCAGGGAAGGCCCTCACTGCATTTTTTACCTTTGCCTGAGATGGGTTTTTCATTAATAGTAGTAATAAGACGTTTCCTTGGAGAAAAAAAGATTAAGTAAATAAAACAAGACCAGGAAAAAAAGAAAAAAAAAATCCCAGAGGGAGCTTTAGAGTCAGAAGGCCTAGATTCAGATCCAGATTCCTTCACTTAACAGTTCCTTGACATCAGGCATGTAATGGGATCCCTCTAAGCCTCGGTTTCCCCATCTGTAAAATGTCAGCAATAGGAGACACGTCACAGGACTGTTGGGAAATGTTCATCAAGCTCTTATCACAATGCGGGCCCATAATAAGTTCTCAACATGAGCAATTATGATCCAGCTGAGTGGCCTCAGCTTCCCTGTCTCTAAAGTGGGTTCAGGGGATTGTCTATGGCAGGCTGTCATCCCTGCTGAGGACAGTCACATAGATGTCAGTGGGGCTCAACTCAGTAGGTGAGTCTGGCAGCCCCTCCCTTCTCTAGCCTGGCTCCCTCCCTGCAGGTGTTGTGCTGGGTGGGCCTCGGGCTGACAGCTGTGTTTTCTCTGCTCAGCAAAGGTCTTAACCATAAACAGCAGAAATCCAGTGACCTCCAGCCCCCGGAAAGCCTCATTCCAGGGGCCTGTGCGAGAAAAGGCTCCTTGTGTCTGGGGTAGGGGTGGTTCTGCATTCCTCAGGCCCAACCATTCGGGCAGATCTGCTCCAGGAATGCAGCTGCAGGGCCCAGGCGGCCCCCTCCCCTGCCAGAAATAGCCAGCGCTGGGCAGCTTTGCTGTGGTCTCCCTGCTCCAGGGAGGCCCCGGCTGGTGCTGGGAGGGCTGAGGGTCACAGCATCCTGGACAGGACAGGACAGGCTGTCCCCTGGGGAAAATGGTGAAGCCCTCCCAGCTGAGTTCTGATTCAGGCATTTGGGAGTCTTGCCCTGGAACCCTAGCCCACAGTCATCGAATTGCGTTTAGAAAGAAAAGAACATGTTTTAATACAATGTGAAAGGTACTGCCACGCTGGCAGCCTCATCCACCTCCTCGCCCTTCCTGCCCCAGCAGACCTTCCCCGGCTGCTGGGGCTTACCCTTGCCTTCGCCCTGGCGGAAGCACTCTCCCTCCTGCCTCTTGAGAAAGCTGGCCCCTCACAGTTCAACCCTCTCATCTAAGTAAGTAAACGTCACCCGCTTAGAGAGGTCGCCCCTGCTCACTCCATCTAAGTGGCCTCCCTAAATCACCCTCAACCATATCTATCACTTTCTTATTTATTATGTTTGCCTACTTATGATGTCACTTTTCTCCATTAGAATGTAAGTTCCATGATGGTGGAGACCACGCCTACTGTCAACATCTGCGTTTTCTTTGTTCAGCCAAGGTCTCAACCATGAACATCAGCAACAAGATGACTTCTAGTCTGTGGAAAGCCCTGTTCTCAGCTCTGTAAGTATTCAATAAATATTGGCTAAGTGAATGGGTGAATGAATAAAAGAAGAATGCCAGAAAACAGCCTGGATAATATTTACTATCCTTTTAATAATAGCATTCAGTTCTTAAGTGCTTTCTCTCTGCCCTGCACTGCATTGAGTACATTATATACAGTATTTCATTTAGTCCTGTTGCAGCTCTATGAGGTGGGTACTGGTCTTCCCATTTTCAGAGGCCCAGAGAGGTTAAGGAACTTGCCTGGGTCACATGTGAATAAGAGGCAGAATTGCAGCTCCAGCTGCAAACCGGGTTTGTCTAATGGCAAATTCTGTGCTCTTAACATCCCCCACTCCCCCTGCACCCAGAGGTGGGGAGTGACCTGACCAAAGAGGAGTGGAGGGGGTGTCAGAGAATCTTCTCACTGCCTCCCACCTCGTCTCCCAGGCTAGACCGTTGCTGGACCTTGCAGCCAGGCCCCTTCACTGAGAGCACACAGGGTCAGTGTCTAGCTTCTGGGCAGCACCGAGGCAGCTGAGGTTTCTCTGAGTCACCCAAATCCCTGAGGCTCCCCCCCACAGGTCAGCTCCCAGGACGTCAGGCTGTGACCCAAGGCCACTCACCCGGCTGGCTCTCACACCCGGGCTAGCCAGAGGATGCGCAAGGCTCGCCCCAAGTTACAGGGGAGGGCCTGTGGCTGTGCTGCCGTGCGCTCAGCCCTGAAGAATGCTGCTGACTCACGGCAGGCAGGCTGGCCGCTGTGACTCAGGGGCGGTACAGGCATGGCTCCAAGAGGAGGAGGCAGGGGTCTCCAGGTGGAGTGCAGGCCAAGCCCCAGTCCCGGGACTGACATGCCACGAGGGCTATTACCCTGATACCCTCCAGTTCCGTGACCTCAGACAGCCCTAGCCTCAGTGGGCCTTGAACTTCCCTGTCTGTGCAAAAAGCAAAGCATGATCCATGACCCATGGTCATCTGCCGTGAAGACAATGAAAGTGCATGAGAGCCAGGTGATGTGGGGCCTTGAGTATCGGTGTGAGGAGGCTGGACAGGACTTGGCAGAGGCCAGAGCCCTGAGCTGGGAGCTGGGAGTCCTGGGTTCGTTGGCCCCTTCACACCAACTCACTGCATGACCTTGGTAAAATTACCTCCCCTCTCTGATTCCCTCATCAAAGGCCTGCTTCTAGTGGGCAGAGTGGATGGTCACTGACTTGAATTTGTCCATATGGTTCCCTCTGCTGAGAAAGCCCTGGCTGCTGTGTCTGCCTCCTGATCATTCAATGGCCTGTTCAAATGCCACTTCATCAAAGGAGCCTTTCAGAAATTTCCACTCAAAAGTCGTGGCTCACAGATATTAAAATGATGGGAAATGATGGCATGAATCTACATTTGATGACATTTTAAAAAGTCCAAAATAGATTAGTGGAAAAAAAAAAAAACAGGAGACAGAATAAAAAGCATTAAAGGCATTTTTATCTATATATGTGTGTTTATAGCTAGAAATGCATTAAAAAAAGGTCTGGAGGATATCTATATCTACATCTATTTATCTATATGTATATATAGATAAAATGTTAACCATGATAATCTCTGAATCATGACAATTATGGTGATATTTATTTTTTCTTAATATTTTTCAAGGTTTTCTAAAGTATATGCGACGAGCATGTTACTTTTATAAACAGACTTTAAGCTTCTTTCCAATTCTCTTTTAGCTCTGATCTTTAAAGGTTCTTTTATTTATTAAACTAAAGTATCATTTTCTCAGAAGAGCACCCTGCCTCCCACCTCTTCAGGAAGTGTAACTTCTCCAGACTGGAACCATGTGACAAGCAATGGGAGTTGCCCTCTTTCTGCAGATCCACCCCTAGGCCCTGGTGATTGGCCAGGGTGGGCACCTGATTCCAAGCTAAGCCAATCAGAGCTCTTCTCTGGGACTTTTAAATTTCACTGTGGTAAAATTCATATAATCTATATAATCTGCTATTATAATCTATATAATAACAATTATAAGAGTTAACGATTCAATTCAATGTTGTACAACCACCACCTCTATCTAGTCCCCAAACCCTTTTATCTCCTTGAAAGGAAACCCTATACTGGTTAAGCAATTACTTCTGATTTCCCCCTTCCAATTCCCCTAACAACCACTAATCTACATTCTGTCTATGGATTTACCTCTTCTAGATATTTCACATAGATGGAGTCATATAATATGTGAAATTTTGCGTCTGGATTCTTTCACTTGGCTTATTAGTTTTGAGGTTCATCCACATTGTACCATGTATCAGAACTCCCTTCCTTTTGACGACTGAGTACTATTCCACTGTATGTATTTACTACAATTTGTTTATCCATTCATCCCTTGAAGGCTATTTGGGCTGTTTCCACCTTTTGGCTACTGTGAATAATGCTGCCATGCACATTCGTGTACAAATACATGTTTGAGTTCCTGTTTTTAGTTTTTTTAACTAGGAATGAAATTGCTAGGTCATATGGTAATTCTGTTTAACTTTTTGATTTCCACAGTGGCTGAACCATTTTACACTCCCATCCATGATATAGCCACAAAGTCTCCAGGATTTTTTTAACTTGAACCAAGAAAGAGCAGCTCTGAGTCTCTTCCTGGTGAGTCCGGGGATGTGAAAATGACACCCACAGAAGGGAAAAGGTAGAAGGTGGAAAGACTGCAAATCATCCCCAAAGCTTCCTTCTGTCCCACCTCCATTCTCACGGTTACACAAGCCTTGCCTGCACTGGCAGGTTGGGTTTCTGTGCCCCCAAATGTCCTGACGGATCCCCTCTTCTCAGTGCTGCATTCAGAATCTTGATGAGACATCAAGCCCCAGACCCTGGGGCTGAGGGTGCCCCAGACCCAGCCCTCTACACGGGGAGCCACTGCATACCACCTGAACCCTGAAGCCAAACGGCTCAACCAAAGTCTCCTTCTGCTGCTCCCCAGGTCTTCAGCCAAGAGCCCAGACAGACCCTAAGGAAACGTGACCTGGCTGGTCCTATAACGAGAGTCAACGAAGAAGGCTGGTGGTAAGGGCGGGTGGGAGGCGGATTAGAGGGGAGAAGAGGGCAGGGGTTCTCCTGAGGACACCGCGAAGCTGGGAAAACTGAAGGCAGGCTGGAGGCCAGACCGGGGGTGGGGGGAGTGCGGGGTGGGGGTGGTAGGAGGAGGAAAAGGTGGAAAGAAAAACCCAGCAGAATTGCCAATGTTTAGATGGCCTTTCACAGGGTAATTGAGACAGTGCGTCCATGGCCAAACATGAAGGTAATGTTCCTTCGGGTTCTAAGAGGAATAACTCTGATTTTGTTTTCTGGGTGGGGAAAAGGGATGAAGAGTGATGGGGAAAGGTGGTTTGGGAGGTAGGATCCATGCCATTCAGACCCCTTCATTCTCCAGAGTCCCAAATCTGTGATCTGGGAACAGAGCCCACCTGCTTGCTTTTCTAAATAGGATCTGGGGAACACACACTGGCCCCAGGAAGAGGGCCTCTGGGGTATGTCCTAGTTGTGGACAATGGGAGAATGTTCTGGATGGCTTGAGTGGTGTAGTATTTAGTGGATGAGGGCAGGCCACAGGGGCAATCATAGGTAAACTTAGGAAATTACTTAGGTAATCTTAGGAAAATGACTTTGTCATCTTTTTCTATAGAGAAAATGGACAGGTAATCACTCTTTCCTCTTTCATGGTTAGTTGCATTTTTCCTTCTTCTTCTTTTTTAATATTTACTTATTTGGCTGTGTTGGGTCTTGGTTTCATCATGTGGGACCTCTCACTGCTCTTTGTTTTCCACAGTTGCTGCGCTGTTTTACATTCCCATGCATAATATAGCCACAAAGTCTCCAAGACTTTTTAACTTGAACCAAGAAAGAGTGGCTCTGTAATTCTGGCTCAGTAATTGTGGCACGTGGGCTTAGTTGGCCTGTGGGATCTTAATTCTCCACATTGACATTGACATTGAAGTCGCTCAGTCGTGTCCGACTCTTTGTGACCCCATGGACTGTGATCAAACCTGCGTCTCCTGCAGTGGAAGGTGGATTCTTAACCACTGGATCACCAGGGAAGTCCCCCGCATTTTTCTTTTTAATTTCTGATAGTTGGAATGCGTAAAACACAGGACTTCACACAGGATGTACTCATTGACTGTGGTACTGCTCCAGGTGGGTGGCCTAGAGACACAGGTCTTCTGTCCAATTCTATTCCACGTGTGTCTTAATTCACATGACACATGGGCTGCCATAACGAAGCGCCACATACCAGGTGGCTTAAATGCCAGAAATGTATTATTGCCTCCCATTTCTGGAGGCCAGAAGTCTGAATCAAGGTGTCATGAGGGTTGATCCTGCTGAGGGCCACAAAGGAGAATCTGCCCAGGTCTCTCTCTTGGCTCCTGGTGCTCTGCTGACAATCTTCTGTGTTCATTGTCTTGCAGATGCTTCACTCCGATCTCTGCCTTCATCTTTACGTGGGGTCTTCCCTTTGTGTCTCTGTATCCAACTTCCCCTTTGTATAAGAACACTGGTCATACTGGGGTAGGTCCCATCCTACTGACCTAATTTTAACTTGAGAACCCCTATAAAGACCCCTTTTCCAAATTAGGTGACATTCTGAGGTACTGGGGGTTACTGCTACTGCTAAGTCAATTCAGTCGTGTCCGACTCTGTGCGACCCCAGAGATGGCAGCCCACCAGGCTCCTCCGTCCCTGGGATTCTCCAGGCAAAAACACTGGAGTGGGTTGCCATTTCCTTCTCCAATGCATGAAAGTGAAGTCGCTCAGTTGTGTCCAACCCTTAGCGACCGCATGGACTGCAGCCTACCAGGCTCCTCCGTCCACGGGATTTTCCAGGCAAGGGTACTGGAGTGGGGTGCCATTGCCTTCAGGGCTTCAGCATATCCTTTTGGAGGGACACCATTTGACTCATTGACAACAGGATAATCATCAAAAGGAAATAAAAGGTCCATCCACATCTCTGCAAACGGCACAATTTCGTTCCTTTTTATTCATGGCTGAGTAAAATCCCATTGTATATATGCACCACATCTTCCTCATCCGTTCCTCTGTTCATGGACTTTTAGGTTGCTTTCATGTCCTTGCTATTGTAAATAAGGCTGCAATAAACTCTGGGGTGCATGTCTTTTGGAATTATGGTTTTCTCTGGGTGTATGCCCAGGAGTGGGATTGCTGGGTCATATGGTAGTTCTAGTTTTAGTTTTTTAAGGAACATCCATACCATTCTTCATATGAGAACCTATTGTGTAGCACAGGGAACTCTACTCAGTGTTCTGTGGTGACCTAAATGGGAATGAAATCCAAGAAGAGAGGAAATATGTATACCTATTGCTAATTCACTTTGCTGTACAGCAGAAAGTGACGCAACCTTGTAAAACAACTATGCTCCAGTAAAATTTTTTAAAAAGGAAATAAAAGTTTATGGACATTTCTAATTGTATGAACTGTATTACAAAGAATATTCCTGACAAGAAATAATTTCCATTTTGTCTAAGTATCTCTGAGCATTAAATCCTTCCGCTTAACAATTGGCCAGGCGTAACTGGAAAAATTTTCCACAGCCTAGTTTCTGGCCCTTTAGATTTCAAACTGTTTCTCTTCTCTAAGACATAGTTTTGTGGCCAGATACCGGGGGACACGTTCACATCACTGTGTGAGGTCTGAGCCTGTACATCTGGACAGGTGAATGGCCTCCATGGACAGAAAGAGGGTCCCAAAGACATTTCAATACCAACACAGCTGACTTAACTGTACATGGAATCTATACAGCCAACTCGATGCAGACTAAATATTTCCCCAATTCATCTTCCCTTTAGCCAGACCCCAAAACGCCATGGCCATCCTGAAACAAGGAAAATATGACAGTGAGGAAGGAGGTCAGAGTGGAGTCAGTGATCTCAACCCATTGCAGTTAAAATGACTTGTGCAAATTTCACAGAAGCACATGACCATGTGAACACATGGCCAGGGCCCCTCCTGGAGATTAGGGAAGGGCTCATGCCAGCAAGGGATCCTGAAGCTTATGCTGTACTAGTTTTATGGTCCATCTGCCTCAGAACGGGCACTATCTCAGTCTTAAAAAAATCCCACAAACATTCATTTGAGAAAAACTTATTCATCTACTATGTGCCAGACCCCATGTAAGACACAGATGAGCCAGAGACAGATAAAACAAACTGAGTGCAAATTAAGCATCTAGACATCGAAGTCTCCCCGAGGGGCCCAGCCCTGGAGAGACTGGGTTTTCCCAGGCGTGAGTCATCAAATCAAGAAGAAAAACTAGCCTCAGCTTTGGCTGGAAAGCCGGGCCTTTCCCTTTGAAAAGTGTGGTGAAAACTCCTGGGAGAAGAAGCCTCCTCCCAGATTTATCCTACCAAGATAATCTTGATGCTAGAGCACCTTTAACAATCAGAGTTCCAGCTCAAAAGAAGAGGTTGTCCATTAAACCAGGAGAGTGGGAGTCAAATCCTCCCAACTCAGACTTCAGAGCCACGCTACTCCCAGGAAACTGTCCCCTGCCTGGATCTCTGAACACAGGGGACTAGAACTTCAGCCTCTAAATTCAACTTGAGGTCCAGCCTAGAACCTTCCTGCTTTGACCCAGGATGAGCAGAAAGTCATGACTCCCTAAACCAGTCCTGCTGGTAACTGACCGGTCCCAGCTGCCTGCCTCAGCCCCTGCCCAACTTCACACAGGACCCTGACCCTCTAAATCATCTTGAACAGCACATACTTTGGGGCATCCCCCTCTCTGAGTCTCAGTCATATGTGAAGTGGGAAGGGAATAGACTATTTACTCCCAGAGGGCCAGATCGTTTTGTCCTGTCCACCCCTGTAGCCTCAGGCCAATTGAGTGAAGGTTACACAGTTGGTGCTCAATAAGTGTTCAAGTGAATGAATGGGATGAAGAGATCCTTGACCTCTGTGTGGAGGAGCAGTAGCCGATACTTGTTCAGACGCAAGTGACAGACATCAACGCAAACTGGCACCAGGAAGGCCATATGGGTCACATCACTCATGTCCAAGGGTGGTTCTGGCTTCAGGACTCATATGCTCAGATGCTGTTACCATGGATCCATCTGCCTCTGCCCCTGCACTTAGCTTTCCTCTCTGTTAGGGTCAGCCCCAGGCAGGTCCAGGTTTACAGTCCAGCAGAAAAGAGATTATCTTCTCAAAAATTCAAATGAAAATCTAAGAATCAAGTCTCGCTGGACAGACTTGGATCCCTTGTCTATCCCTGTGGCAGGGGGACATCTGATGCTCTGATCATCCAAGCCTGCCCCTGGAGTTTACCCACCAGTAGGGAAGAGTAGTCCTTTTTTTTTTTTTAACTTAAAAATTTTTTTGGCGGGGAAGAGATGCTGTGTTGGGTCTTAGTTGCTGCACAAGGGATCTGCATTGTGATGCACGGGCTTCCTTCCAGTTGTGGCCCCGGGGCTTTACAGCCCATGGGCTCTGTAGTTATGGCTCACGGGCTTAGTTGTCCCATGGCACGTGGGATCTTAGTTCCTCAATCAGAGTTTGAACCTGAGTCCCCTGCACTGGAAGAAAGATTCTTAACCACTGGACCACCAAGGAAGTCATGTTTTAAAAAACAAAAATAATTTTTTTTTTTTGAGGAGCAGTTGTGCAAAGGAAAATCTGGGTTCTGGCTCCAGGAGAGGGGAAAATGGCTCCAAGGCAGGCAGCAGGTGCCCACCACAGAACTCAACTGATGTCTGAACATTTGGGCAACTCTTTCCCTCTCTGAGCCTCAGTCTTTTTGTGTGTCCTTCCTAGTGCTTTCGTGGGGTCCAAATGAGCCCACAAAAATAATAATAGCTAACATTTATTGAGGCATCACTAGGCCCTGTGCTAAGTAAACCTTTTACACGTTTACTTTAATATTTACAACAATCCATTTTACTGATGGTTGAGAGCTGTTCCAAGGCTTGTATGCTGTCACACAGCTAGCTAGCAAGGGTGGGGCTGGGGTTTAAAGCAGTGCCCTCAAGCATGAAGCTATATATAAACTGTAAATAATTTTACAAGCATAAGGGATTATTAGTAATGGCCTGTACTGTTAATAATAGTAATTTTTTAAAAACCCTGAAAGGGAAATTCAAATAAATTCAAACAAATGTTTGTTTAGCACCTACTATGGGCTGATCACTCACCAGGGGCTCAGAAGGAGACACATAAATAACTGTGAAACAGGCAGGCTGTGATCTAATAAAGCCATAAACACGCCCCAGGGGAGTGTGGGGAGCAAGAGATTGACTCCACATGGGGAAGGGAGGGGTGTGGGGATCTGGAAAGGTCTCTTAGAAGAGGTGGGATTTGAAGCTGAGCTTTAAAGATGAAAGGGCTTCAACAAAGGGAGGAAAGAGAAAATCAACTTTATAAGGGACCTGGAAGGATCTGAAGACCCAAAGCACAGTTCCTGGATAAGAGTTAAGCATTTCTTTGCAAAATAACTTCACACCAGCAGGAGCTTCAAAAAGTGATTGACTAAGTAGAGCGCAGCAGTTGCCATGGGAACGGAGGCAAGCCTTGTCCCTGTCATTAGTGAGCATTCCTGCCTTCGAGCTGTCTAGCCAAGGCCAGGAGGCAGCGGGGGCTGTGCTGTGCTGTCCCCGAAAAGAAAAAGCCCAGCAAGATTGCTGCCCTGAGAGGCTGACTCTTGTTTCACAGGGAAGCAGAGCTGACAGGTGACATCTGGGTCTGAGAAGATAGACAGCCAGGGGAAGCCTGTGCCTTGAAGGGCTTTGGGACATCCTGAAGCTACTGGAGCTGGCCGTGGGGCCTCAAAGACAGGGGTTTGAGGGCAGGGAACAGGCTTGAGAGCAGGCTTGCCAGGTGGTTCCCTTCCCCCTTGAGGCCTGAGGGGTGAAGTCCTTCAGGAGCCAGACCTACCTAGGATGCTAGTGTGAGAGAGCCTACTGGAGTATGTATCTGTGACATTTCCAGGCCCATTCAGACCTCCCAGAGCCCTTGGGACCACCAGAGCATTCCAGTACACTGGGAGAGTTGGCGTTTGACCACTCAAGTGCAAAGGGGAAAATGGTAGTGAAGACATTACAGATGGACCTAATGTCTTTAACGGGAGGGAGAATGGACAGCAGTCATTAGATTTTAGACCTAGCTTCAAATCCTGACACTTCCCAGCTGTGTGACCCTGAGCAAAAGACTTGTGCTGCACTGTGCTTAGTCACTCAGTCATGTCCAGCTCTTTGTGACCCCATGGACGGTAGCCTGACAGGCTCTTCCGTCCATGGGATTCTCCAGGCAAGAACACTGGAGTGGGCTGCCATGCCCTTCTCCAGGGGATCTTCCCAACCCAGGGATAGAACCCAGGTCTCCCGCATTGCAGGAGAATTCTTTACTGTCTGAGCCACTCTTTCTTTACTTCTCAAGTTTCTCCATCTGTAAGATGATGGTAATAATTTTACCTACATCATAGGACTGCATGGGAAGATCTCCTGGAGGAAGAAATGGCAACCCACTCCAGTATTCTTGCCTGGAAAATCCCATGGATGGAGGAATCTGGTAGGCTATAGTCCATGGGATCGCAAAGAGTCGGACACGACTGAGCGACTTCACTTCACTTCACTTAGGACTGCATGAGAATTGTGAGATAATGGATGTAAAGTGTCATGCATGGTACCAGGCACAAAGCAGATGTTTAATAAATGCAAGCTATTATTATTCTAACTTCTGAACTTCAAACTGGTAATCATTTAGGGTTTCCCCCCACCCCCCAGGCAGAGTCTCCTTATAAATTTGGGCTAAAAGCCAGTTTCTCCAAGTAGTACAATAGATGATGACAACTGAAATATGGTGATGGTACTCATTTACCTTCCATGTATCCAGTGACTATGATGTAGGAGGAAATCAAAGTTCTCCCCCTAAGTGCTGGACCAAGGGGCTGGATTTTTTTTTTTTTTTTTTACTGCAGTCAGTGGGTAGCCATTGAACGTTTTGGAGGAGAGGAATGACTTGACTTAGAGAGAACATGGATTTTTGTCCCTGAGGCTGTACACTTGTAGGAATAGACTCTAAATATAATGACAATAGAATCTAAGTATAGTAACAATAATAACAATAGCCATCCATTCTCGAGAGCTTATTATGCACCAGGCACTGTGCTAAGAGTTTTACTTGCCTTGTCTGTTATAATCCTGACGATAGCCTTGTGAGGTGGGTACTATTATTATTTCCATTTTACACATAAGAAAACTGGGGTACTGAGAGGTTAACTCAGATCACTAAGTCACACAGCTAGCAAATGGCAGCGCTGGGCTGGAACACAGGCAATCTGGCTTTGGCATCTTACCTTTAACCTGAATGCTCTTGCCTTTCCTGAACTTGCAAGGAACATGGGGCCCTGGGGTGGGAGGAGGGGGCGGCAGCACTGGTGGGCAGCCTGGCATCCTCTGTTTCAGGAACCCCCCAATTTGACTGAGTCTTTGGCCCCCACCCTCTATCTGATTCTCTGAGACTTCACCTCTTTCTTGGAAAGTCCCATCTGGTGTGTGCATATGTGTGTGCACATGTGCGTATCTGTGTGTGTATGTGAGAGAAAGAGAAACTTCAGCTGATCAGTGAGGACAGAAGCCTCTGGACATCAAAGTGAGAGGAACCCCAGATAGATAGATGGACGGATGGGCTGGAGGCAGACCTGGGACCCGTTAGACTAATTTCTCCCCAGGCTGGCAGATGCCACGGCGGGAACTTCTGAGAAGGTGGAGAACAAGTCCTTTCATATGGCCTCCCTTTGAGCTGGCCTCGAGGTGGGGCCGGGGTCGGGTGGGTGGAGGGTGGGGAGTGTGCGGAGAGGCAAGGCCACAGTCGGACTGGGCAAACAGATTGGGCAGCGACTGTGAGCACAGAGCGCCCATTGTGTACCCAGAGCTCTGCTTTCAATAATCTGCTCGGAAGAATGTTTCATTGAGCGCCAGAGAAAGGAGCCATTGAAATGCCCCGGGCTGGGGCCCTGTGAAGGGTTAAAAGCAAGGGGCTTTGGGCGCATGGGCTCTTGCCACTCCAGGCTCAGATGTCTAACAGAGGATCTTGACAGGCAAGGGGCGCTCAGCTAGACCACCAGGAGGTCCTGGAAGCAGGGGTTAGGGGAATGTATCTCCCCCGGAAATGCTAAAGGGGGTGCCCTAGCATGAAGGAGGAAAGCACTTTTCCTCCCAGAACCATTTTGCCCCAGTAGAGTAATATCCAGCAAGAACCAGGCCTCAGCTGCCCCTCAGCCTGCCCACCGGGGAGACTGGCTCACGTGGGCAGGCTAGTCTTTACCTGAACTCCTTACACACACACTTCACTGGGGCCTTGGCAATACATTTTCCTATGGTAGCCAGCTTGGCTTTCTTAGACACCTCTGACCTTACCATTAACACTAATGAATTATAGTTAATGATGCACTAGTTGACAGCAAAGGGGTTAAAGCAAGAACCACTGGTCACTGAACGATGCCAACTATCAGAAACAGCCCCTGGAGTGGAATTCTGTGCTCCCACCGGCTTCCTGGACGAGTGCCACGCACCCTCTCAAGCTACAGAGGCTCATGGGGCTCGAAGTGCAGGGATCATAATGCTGGCATCTGAAAGTTGCGAGGAGGCGGCAGGAGGCAGATGAGCTATACTGGCCCCTGGCTGCTGAGCCTGACCTCCAGCATCACAGCTGTGCAGCACCCTCATCACATGGAACTACTACAGAAGGCGGTGCCTCCTGAGCCTGCAACTTCCGGGAGGATCGTCTACAAACTGAGGCTGAGCTTACACCATGAACTTGTCATAGTAACCATTCTGGATGGGAGAAAATAGTTGATGCCTTCCCTAGCTTTCTTAAGAAGAGGATCCTGAACAGGATTGACACTCTGGAGGACAACCCATCATTACTTCTGTGCTCAGCTGTGATTTGGTGATGCCCTTGATTCTGTTTGGGTGGATATGGCTCTTTGTTTCTGCATCAAATGGCTCTAAACTCTCAGGCTTATGGAATTTATCAGGCTGATTTTATGTGTATTCCTTTATTTCTCCTTAATGTTTTCACTATGAAAATGTATTACTATGAAACAGGCAGGTGCCTCTTGCCACCTTCTTATGTATTCCCTCTAAGCTGCTTCCGATATACTTGGGCTGACAAATGAAATAATTAGCCTTGTAAGAATTGTGTGTAAAGTAAGAGTCAGCAGGCTTGGAGTGAGGAAGGCCTGAGGAGCTCTGCTCCAAGTTAAAGGATTGAACTCTGTGACATTTTTGTCTATCCAGAGGCCTCCTATGTTTGCTTTTAGATCCTTGATTTGGCCCAGCATAGACAAACTGAGCTGCAGAGGATGACAGCATGCATAATCTGTGCATAAGATCTTTGCCAAGGTCAATTAAATCAGAAGGAAATGATATCTGTACTAAGGTAATTTTAGTTCAAAAATGGCTAAACATAACATACACACCTACACACATGCACACATCCCCCCCTACAGTAATACACACACACCTACGCACATACACACACCCCTACACAAATGCACACACACATATACCACGCACAGCAATGAAAGACACAGCCACGAAAAAAGACTCACCTGTTTTTCACCTTTATATCTTGACATCCTAAATTCTCTGGATACAAAGAGTTAGAAGTATAACAATTTCAAATTGGAAAGAACTTCCAAAGCCCTTCAGTTTTGCTCCCCATTTTAGTTCAGGAATCTTTCCTATTACCTCCTGGACAGACGGGCACTTTCCCCCCCTGTTGTGTGGTTCCAATAATGAGAAACCCGGAGCTTTTTGAAGTCTGATTTTATCAATGGAAATCTCCGACACAAGGAACGCCACTACACGCCTGCCACATCTTATCTGCATTTCGTGTGCGGGTGTTAGGCTTCTGGTAGGGTTTTCATATAGCTGTCCTTTGGGGTTGATGGGGTAGGTGTGCTCCTATGGGAATGGGGGAGCAGATTTCCCCTGTGAATATTTCTGCTGTCAATCATCTTATCTTCTCAACTAGAAACTGCAAAGGCTGGTTTAGCTGGAGAGGGAACTTCTGTTTCTCTGAGCCTTACTTCTTGGGTCTGAGCTTGAGACATCTTGGAGTGCTTGAGAGTCTACCTGGATGGGGGTAGCGCTGATGGACATTGTCCTAGGGAAGAGGGCAGGTAGGCGCATGGTAGAGAACACAAAGAGAAGAGTGAGCCACCTTCTGAAAGCGACATGACCTGGATTCACATTACTCTGTGTGTTAAGCTCCCCCCTTGTCATCCCTGAGCCTTTAGAAAAGTCTAGTTTCAATGTTGCACCCTGACCCAGTTGTATAATGGCATTAAAGGAAGAGTTTGAGGGTCAGGGTTTATTTCTCTAGAATATCAGAGGCAACGATAGAACCCTCTGAAGCCACTGTGGGTTTCAGTGATTACTAAGGGACTCTTAAAAGAAATGTGAATATTGGGGAACAAGAGTCCACCCACTCCTCTTCACATGGTGATTCACCCATCACTGCCATCCTTTTATTAAGAAAGCTGCCAGATTTCCTACAAAAGTAATCCCTTAAATTGGCCTGTTTTCCAGTAACTTGCACCCACAGGACTCAATCTTTTCTCTCAGAAGCACAGAGATCATCAGAACCACTGACATTCATCGAGTGCTTACTGTGTGCTAGGCATTTACTAAGCACTGTGTTGTATTGTGTTTACATTATCATCCCATTTTACAGATGAAGAAATTGAGGCTGAGGGAGGCGAAGTAATTCGCCCAAGGCCTAACCCCAAATAAGTGTCAGGATTTGAACTCAAAGAATCCCAGGGACGTGGGAGCCTGGTGGGCTGCCGGGGTCGCACAGAGACGGACACGACTGAAGCGACTTAGCAGCAGCAGCAGCAGCGTAATATCAGAGTCCATGGTCTTGAACTCTCAGAAATTCTGCTCGTCTTGTCCCTATGGCAACCCCACAGAGATCTGCAGCCTGTGAGCTGGCCTCCTTGGATCTGTCTCTTCAAGGTTGCATCCCCACCCCATCCCCCTTGCTGTTTCTCCTTGTGCCATTTCTCAGGAGGAACTTGGTCAGTTCAGGAACCAAGAACCCAGGTCTGGGACAGAAAATGCAAAACCCAAGTCCATCCGACCTCTTGTGACCTGTCCCACTTTGACATCCTGGACAGCCTCAGGCTGAAGCCTCCGGAAGCACCATTTTAGCAGCATTCCCCTCAGGAGGCTGTATTTTTCCTGTCTGTCCTCAACATTTCTTCTGCCAGAACAACAGGCTCAGTTTTCCCTTCTGATAAATCTGGTCATCCTAAATATGGGGCTTTGAGCAAACAGGAGTGGCCAGCCCCACGCAGCCCTCATTTCGAAATGCAGATTCACTTTGGGCTGCTATTTTGGAGGTCTGGTTTCTTTCCCCACACACAGTGGTTTTAAAGAAAAGAGAAGGGATCACAGCAGAATATTGGCAGGGGAAAGATGCTGAGAGAGAAGACCCACCTGGGCAGTCTTTGTATGTCAAAGTTCCTACAACACTGGCTCTTAGAGGAGCTCTGTGAAAAAGAGGATACTTGGTTACATAAAATTGGGAAATACAGCTTTTGGAGATCAGCATATTAAAGACCGAAGTTCCGGTAGTAAAAACAAGAAAAAAAAAGAAACACTAACTAGTTTTGTTTAATTCAGTTATCCCATTAAAAAATACAGCCTCGTTAAAATCTGGAAAACAATGATGCAGAGTGGAAGTTGCAAACAGGCACCCCATGGCCTAAAATATTCCTGATACTTTTTTTTTAAACTGACGGGAAACAGTCCTTGAAGAGCTGGAAGTAGCTTTAGACAGCAGTATGCAAATCTTTTCTTTCTCATTTTTAAATAATTAATTATTTCTGACTCTACTGGGTATTTGTTGCTGTTCCCAGGTTTTCTCTGGTTGCAGCGAGCAGGCGCTACTCTTCTTCGTGGTGCCTGGGCTTCTCATTGTGGGGCTTCTCTTCTTGCAGCTTGTGGGCTCTAGAGCACAGGCTCATTAGTTGTGGCACAAAGGCTTAGTTTTCCTACAGCATGTGGGATCTTAGTTCCTGGGCAAGGGATTGAACCCATGTCCCCTGCATTGGCAGGCAGGCTCCCAACCACGGGGCCACCAGGGCAGTCCCTCCTGATAGGTTTGATTTGGCCTGTAGAGTGCTTTGATTTGGCTTTAAATGAGTTACTAGCTCTTAACAATCGGAATATTTCTCATAACAATCTAGATTTGGGTGTTCTTAGAAAATCAGAATATCTGGAAACACTGGTCCACATTCTTGCATAACGAAGGTCAGCTGGACTCAAGGCTGAGGTCCTTTGCCCCGTGCGGCCCCTGCCTTTCTCTGGCAACACAGCAGCCTCTCTGCTTGACTCATGTGTGATACTTGCCTGGCTCAGGAGTCCCCCAAGCTTGCCTCTCCTGGTACAGAGATTTTCTGAATGGGTACTGGCCTGGGTGACCCTCGAGGCCCATTCACTTGTTCATCCCAACGATACCCGTACTGATGGAGCTTCTGGAGCCTGGGGATAATGAGATGTGTACAACAGCTCCTGTCCTCTGGATACTAGTGCTGCCAGTTTAGCTGTCAACTGAAGAATGAGGAGGGGGAGAGGTTGAGGAGAGAGGTAAGCCTGCAAGGCCAGCACCTAGTTTCCCGATTTTCAGACCCTGGTAAGTGGCAAAGCCTTCCCTATTCTCCACTGCTGTCTCTACTGCTACTTCAGACAGCCACTGTGAGCCCCGCGGAAGAAGCCACCAATTTGTTTGTGATTTAGACGAGTTTCTGGCCATGTCCAGGCCTGAGTGTCTCCAGTGGTGGGCTGACCGGGTTGGAATAGAAAATGATGCACATCCCTTCCAGGACTGGCGCTCGGATAAGCTAAGACTCCATGATCGAGGAATGTCTGACCAGGCCATTCCAGAGCTATTCCATCGAATTCCAAGCAGCCCCCCTCCCTCCTTTCCCCAGTCTGGGCCAGGGCGGAGGCTAGAGCCAGAGGGCCCAGTCGGCCTGGGCTTCCCGCCCGGGGGCGGAGCCGCCGCTGGACGCCCCGCCCCTCCACCTGGGGCTCGGCCCCGGCAGATGTTACAACTTTTTCTCATTCTCTCCCGCGGTGTCCCCCACAGACCCGCCCAACCCGTGCCTCCCTCCCCTTCTCCTCTGGGGTCCTGCCCACCTCCCTAAGGGGAGCCGACAGTTCTCCCGACTCCGGGCGGGGCGAGAGGCCGGGCAGGGGGCTGGAGGGTCGGGAGGAAGAGAGAGGGAAAGCAGAGGCGAGAGAAATTAGGAGGCGGGAGAAATCAAGGGCTAGAACGAAGAGGGGAGTCAGAGAATGGTCGAGAGCACTTTTTGGAAGCCGCCACACCGTGTCTCAGGCTGGCCTGGCTGAACTAGGGGAGAGGGACACGAGCGGCGCAGGGCGGGCGCTGGGGCGGCGGGAGACTGCTGGTCGCGGGCCTGACCTCCTCAGAGCGCCCCGCTGCGGCCGCGCAGGTTTGGCCTCATCGTCCAGCCAGTCCCGGACCGGCCGCTGGGTCGCCCCCCGGGGACGCTGAGCGCTCTAGCAGCGTCCGGGCCAGTCGGCCGGCGGGCGTGCGGGCCGTGCGCCCTGGGCGCGCGAGGCGGTGCGGCCCTGGGAGCGCTGCGCGCCGGGACGCACGGGCCGGCATGGCGATGCAAGCCCTCACCGGCTTCTCTCTAGTCAGCCTGCTCGGCTTCGGCTACCTGTCCTGGGACTGGGCCAAGCCGAGCTTGGTGGCCGACGCGCCCGCGGAGGCTGGCGTGGAGCACCCCTCGGCTGCTCCACCGCAGCCTCCCCACATCATATTCATCCTCACCGACGACCAGGGCTACCACGACGTGGGCTATCATGGCTCAGATATCGAAACCCCCACCCTGGACCGCCTGGCAGCCGAGGGTGTCAAGTTGGAGAATTATTATATCCAGCCCATCTGCACGCCTTCACGGAGCCAACTTCTCACCGGCAGGTAAGCATGACCCAAGCCACTGATGCCGGTCCAAGCCCCAAATAAACCCAGCTGTAGGTTTCACTTTGTACTGACATTTACACCACTGGGAGCTGGGAAGCCCCGGCTCACAGCCAGTTCTGTCTCCAGTTGACTGTGTGATCATTAGTAAAGACCTTTGCCCTTTCCGGGCCTCGGTTTCCCTACCTGTACACTGAATGGGTTGGATCATCTTTGGGGATCTTCTCCCTCTGATGTTCTAGGACATTCAGACTCCACACCATGTGAAGGAGACATCTGATCATCTCTTTGTTAGAGGAACATGGAAGCCTCTGACATCTAGGTTTGAATGTTGCTTCTGTTAATATTTACATACCCTGAGGCCCTGAGCAGGGTATGTAACTTCTCTAAGCCTCAGTTTTCTTGTCCATAAAATGGGGTGAAGAACAGTTTTTAATCTTGAAAAAGAGTGGTGAAGATGGAACCAGTTGCATATAGGCTGCTTGCTTATCAATAAATGGCAGCCTCTATGTTACTGGAAGGTTTAGGGCCTCCAAATTGTTTAATGATGACATTGGGAGGAAGCCAAGGAATGGATAGGTGGAGGAGAAAGGCACACACAGGATGCCTGACCTGTGTAGCCTTAGGCTAGTTACTTCATTTCTCAAAGCCTCTGTTTTTTCATCTGTAAAATCCTCCCAAGTTGGCTGGGAGCCCCAAGGAGACGTGCTGCTTTCTCCATAAGGAGTTGTCCACAGGCAAGGTGGTAGGATTACAGGATTAATAGAGCAGGGAAACAGGAGGTGGGTGTGTGGAAGGCAAACTCTGGCCACTTAGGAGAAAATCCTTTGGCAAGGCTGAAGTTAATCCTCCTTGGATGGGGTCCAAGGCGTGCTTTCTCCCAAATTCCATCCAGAAGCCACTAGCATGATCTCAGAAACCAGAGCCATAGTCTTCCTGTTTCCTGGATGGGAGAAACTGAGTCACAGAATCAGGGAGGGCCAAACTCCGTGCCTGTGCCCAGCTTCGGGATGGGTAGGAGAGAAGGCTGAGAAGCCAGGTGCTTAGAGGGGCCCTGGAGCTGGGAATCAAATAGGTGCCTTTTCTTTCTTCAACCTGGCACTTAGCATTTAGCTCTAGGAACTGAGAGAGAGAATCGGAAAGAGGAAGGGGCACGAGTGTATGAGTTGGGGGTGAGGGCTGACAGTAAAGACCCAATGTTAGCCGGCTTCCAGAAGAGGGAGGAGGAATCTGCATTCCTAAGAGTGGTGCACAAGTTAGCATTTCTCTCCGAGAGATGACTTTTGGTTTAAGCAGGGGAATGAGCAGCATGCAGGGCAGCGTTCCAGCCCTGCCACCTCTCCACCCCCCCACCCGCATCTGCAAAGTTAGCTGAGCATGGCCGGGCAGTGTCTGCCCTCCGCCCCCTGCAGCTAGCTGGCTCCATCTGACTGATGGTGACTACTCTCATTAGTGTTTGTTAGTGCATCCAGCCGTGTTTGGTAAAGCTGGAGAGAGCCAGTTTCCCATGTTACTCACTTACAGACAGACTAGTGACTCTTAGCTGGCCCACCCACTTTATCAAGCAGGGTTCTATGGTGTCCAGCCTCTGCGAAAAAGAGGCCTGCTACCACTCGGGGCCCTTGGGTACTTCTTGTATCAAATCTAATCGTTCATTAGCTTAACCCAGGGTCTGCAGAGGCCACATCACTGATAGATTTTGAGTGTGAGACCTGGGCTCAAAGCTCAGCGCTCCTGCTTGCCAGCCGTCTTGAACTTGGGCCTGTTGCTGCACTCTTGGGAGCCTCAGTTTTATCATCAGTGGAATGGAGGTAATAACAGTCTTCACTGTAGGTTACTTAGGCAAAGTAAGTGAAATAGTGTGTGCAGCCTATAGTGTTTAAAATGGCAGTAGTAGCTAATAATAGCTGACAACCAAAACAGCTTTACGATAAGGAAACCAAAACAGAAAAATGCACCCCAGTGACCAGCTTAAAGGTATCAGGAATTTAGGTCATGACTGGCTTAACTTGGATGCCTAGGAGTGAGAAAAAGGTGTGGGGTTCTAATACACTTGTGAAGTTCCAGGCTTCTCACTTAGTCTGGGGCTTGTAAGCTTGAGTGAAGGCGACACTCTAAGCAGATAACATGGACACCTTGACCACAGAAGAAGAAATGGGATAGAAATGAATAAATGGGGAATGAAGAGTTCTGCTCACCGTTTGCTCCTGCCTCAGGGTGTTAGCCTGTGAGTGACCTGGATCTCAGGGCCACATAAACTTGCAGGCAGGCACCTGAGAACTGGTCTCATAACATTTGGGAGCTGGAAGGTTTTTACATGTGTCCCATTCCAACCAGCTCACTCCTCACATGAGCTAACTGGGGCCTCCATGGGGGAAAGAAGTGGCGGCCTAATTTACCAGAAAAGGGTCTGTGTTTGGGGACTCTGATTGGCTTTATGTTCAAATCCTGGCTCTGCTCCTGACCACTGAGTGAACTTAAACGAAGTCTTCCCTTCCTCTGAACCTTAATTTCTTTTTAAGTTGAGATGAATAAACTAGAAAATGATTTGAGTCCCTCTGGTTCTAAAATCCTTTGAGTGTCATTCTTCATTCATCCATTTCATAAGTAATTAAGTGTCCTTGAAACATCTCCGGAGCACTAGGAATACAAAGAGGAATAAGGGGCAGTCTCATTAAATATCACTGGGCCCAAGAACATGTATGTACAGCCAAGTAGAATCCTATGGCTAAGCTGAACCAGTGAAGGTTTGTACTTAATGCTGTAAGAACCCAACAGCAAAAGTGGCTCATTCTTTGAGTAAGAATGTTTATAGTGATGGTAACATTTGGGCTGGACTTTTAAGAGTGGATAGGAGTTTTCTTAGGAGAGTAGGAGTTGCTCTAGACCCCATAACAAGTTAGGGGGCTTAGAATGTAGGGACTCTGAAATCTGGAGTCAAACTGTTGGGGATACAAATCCCAATTCTAGTTACTAATTGTGTGACTCGCTGGTTAAATGATTTAATTTACTGAGCCTCCGTTTTCTTATTTGGGACATGAAAATAATAATGATAGGCACCCCCTAGGTTAAAGTGAGGATTTAGTAAGATAATTCCTATAAAGGGCATAGCACCGCAATACTGAGCATACAACAAGTGCTTGGCACCAGCCTTTGTTATTGTTGTTATCATGATTAGCTTGGGTTCAACTCTTAACTCCCCAGCTTCCTAGCTGTGTGATACTGCTTGAGTGGCTTAACCTCTCTGGGCTCCAACCTCCTCATCTGTAAGATGACAAATACCTGCTTCAGTTGATTTTGAGGGTTCAGTGAGCTAATGCATTTGAAGTGCTGGGCAAATTTGATAACAGCTACTGGGCTTCCCTGGTAGCTCATCTGGTAAAGAATCCTCCTGCAATGCAGGAGACCCTGGTTCAGTTCCTGGGTTGGGAAGATCCCCTGGAGAAGGGATAGGCTACTCGTCCCAGTATTGTTGGGCTTCCCTGGTGGCTCAGTTGGTAAAGAATCTGCCTGAAATGTGAGAGACCTGGGTTCGATTCCTGGGTTTGGAAGATCCCCTGGAGGAGGGCATGGCAACCCATTCCAGTATTCTTGCCTGGAGAATCCCCACGGACAGAGGAGCCTGGCAGGCTACAGTCCATGGGGTTGCAAAGAGCCAGACATGACTGAGCGACTAAGCACAGCACAGCACTGGTTACTTTACTGTTCTTGCCAGTAGTGCTGGCACCTGAGCCCACCTCGGAGTGAGTGTTGGAGGTTGGGGAGCCAGAACAGTGGTTTCTGCCTCACCAGTGATTTCTGTGTCCTCCCCTCTTCCTGCCAGATACCAGATCCACACAGGACTTCAGCACTCCATCATCCGCCCTCGGCAGCCCAACTGCCTGCCCCTGGACCAGGTGACACTGCCCCAGAAGCTTCAGGAGCTGGGCTATTCTACCCATATGGTGGGCAAGTGGCACCTGGGCTTCTACCGGAAGGAGTGCCTGCCCACGCGCCGGGGCTTTGACACCTTCCTGGGCTCGCTCACAGGCAACGTGGACTACTACACCTATGACAACTGTGACGGCCCAGGGGTGTGCGGCTTCGACCTGCACGAGGGTGAGAATGTGGCCTGGGGGCTCAGCGGCCAGTACTCAACTCTGCTCTACGCCCAGCGCGTCAGCCACATCCTAGCCAGCCACAGCCCCCGGCAGCCCCTCTTCCTCTACGTGGCCTTCCAGGCGGTCCACACGCCTCTGCAGTCCCCGCGCGAGTACCTGTACCGCTACCGCACCATGGGCAATGTGGCGCGGAGGAAGTACGCGGCCATGGTGACCTGCATGGATGAGGCCGTGCGCAACATCACCTGGGCCCTCAAGCGCCATGGTTTCTACAACAACAGCGTCATCATCTTCTCCAGTGACAACGGCGGCCAGACCTTCTCGGGGGGCAGCAACTGGCCGCTGCGAGGACGCAAGGGCACTTACTGGGAAGGGGGTGTGCGGGGCCTGGGCTTTGTCCACAGCCCCCTGCTCAAGAGAAAGCGACGGACAAGCCGGGCACTGGTGCACATCACTGACTGGTACCCAACCCTGGTGGCTCTGGCAGGGGGCACTGCCTCGGCAGCTGATGGGCTGGACGGTTATGATGTGTGGCCAGCCATCAGCGAGGGCCGGGCCTCACCACGCACGGAGATTCTGCACAACATTGACCCACTCTACAACCATGCACGGCACGGCTCCCTGGAGGGCGGCTTCGGCATTTGGAATACCGCTGTGCAGGCCGCCATCCGCGTGGGCGAGTGGAAGCTGCTGACAGGAGACCCCGGCTATGGTGACTGGATCCCTCCCCAGACGCTGGCCGCCTTCCCTGGCAGTTGGTGGAACCTGGAGAGGATGGCCAGTGCCCGCCAGGCCGTGTGGCTGTTCAACATCAGTGCTGACCCCTACGAACGGGAGGACCTCGCTGGCCAGCGGCCGGATGTGGTCCGAGCCCTGCTGGCCCGCTTGGTGGACTATAACCGCACAGCTATCCCCGTGCGATACCCAGCTGAGAATCCCCGGGCCCATCCTGACTTTAATGGGGGTGCATGGGGGCCTTGGGCCAGTGATGAGGAAGAAGATGAAGAAGAGGAGGAAGGCAGGGCTCAAAGCCAGTCCAGGGGGCGACGCAAGAAAAAATGCAAGATTTGCAAGCTGAGATCCTTTTTCCGTAAACTCAACACCAGACTGATGTCCCATCGGATCTGATGGGTGGGGCTGAGATACTTTCCCATGCAAGCTGGCCCTGTTCCTCACCAGGGAGGGGCTTCCAGTCAAGTCCTCCTCCTCAGGGAAATGGAGGCCATACAGTCTCTCAGTTGAAGGGTGGGTAGCTTGGTTTGGGGCTTGGGGGAGAATAAACAAGACTGGGATGCCCGGGGTCCCAGTCGTGCCTCTCTGTTGACTTGCTCTGTGACCTTGGGTGACCTGCATGAGCTCTCTGAGCCTCATTTCCCTCATCTGGAGAATGAGCTCTAATGACTTTGTCACTCTGTGGTGTGGATCTGGTGCCTGAGACCACGGTGAAGTTCCCACCGACTTTGTCACCGCCTAGCTCACTTAAGGCCTTGCTCTTGAACCCTGAACCTTTGTGGTACTTCCTGGGTGAGGGGCCACCCAGAGGCAGCTCCAGGCCTGGACCCGAGCTGCGGCATCATGATCTTGACCTCTGTCTGAAGCCATGCCCTGAGTACTGAGGTTGGAGGTGCAGGGACCTGGGACCTTCCTGGCTCCTCACGAGACCTGGGTCAGTCCTGGGGACAGACTGGTGGTGGTGAGCTCCCCTTCCTGGGAGGGAAGGGGAGGACTGGGCCTGGCTCTTAGCTGCTGCAGGATCTAAAAGAGTGGAAGCAACTGTGCAAAGAGCCCCGCACCAACCGTCAGAGCATCGGGGTTCTGCTCTGACCTTGGGCCCAGTCCTCTTTCCTGGGCCTCGAATTCCACACCTGCACAAGGGAATTTTAGCCCTGGCTTTGCCTACCTCACAGGCCTGTAGAGAACCGGCCGCAGTAATGGTTGTAGAGGAAGCCGTGAACTTGATTAAAAGGCAGGAACACAGAAGCAAGGGCTGCAGTGCTGTTGTGAGCTGGTGTGGGTGTGTGCACGTGTGTCCTGGGCCAGGTGTGAGCTCACCATTGTCCTGGGTATTGTCCAGGGGACAAAACATATGGGTTTTGGCCCAGGCCTGCCCCAGATCCTCTGTGTGGCCTCGGACCCCCTCTGGACCTCACTGTCCCTGTGTACAGCGAATGAACTGAGAACCCTCCCCCTAGGTGTTCTGGGCACCACTGGGCGTGTGTGTATGTTGGGGGACACGGGCTGGGCGGTGGGGAGGAGGGCGTGGGGGTTTCAGGGCTCGCTGGCTGGGTAGCGGCCTCTATCTGCACACTGCGTTCTGCATATCTCCCTTTAGCTTCCAGTCCGTGCAGTGTGTGTAGGCGAAAGCCCTGCTGTGAATTTTGAAAATAGTTATTTTTGTCTCTGGCAAAGGAGGCCTGTTAGGACTCGTCAGCATGTGGATGAGCGGGACGGGTGGGGTGGGGTGGGGTGGGGTGGGTGCGGTGCAGTGAGCGGGGTTCAAGACTTGGTGGCAGGCTGGTAGGCCTACTGCAGTGTGGCTGAGCCCAGGAGTGATGGTCCAGCTGCGGCTGCACAGTGGAGGTGACCTCCATGTTCTGGGCCCCTTCCCCCCAGCCCTGCTCTCGTTTCCCTATTCTGGCTTCCCTCAACCAGAACCCTTCTCTGTCTCCAGATTGTCAGTGCCTGGGTCGTGATGAGTCAGGGGCCACGACCAGCTGAGGCCTCTGGGTTCCAGCCACCCTCAGCGTTTCCGCCTGTTCTGGAGGGGAACTCTGCAGTCCCAGGTCCAGCATTCCCCAGGGCTGGCTCATCTGTGGTCTGCCACTTACCTGAAATATCGCGGCTCTGCAGGACCCTTGTCCCAGTTGTGTGGGCTGGGCCCTTCCAGAGTGGCATGGAGCCAGGACTCCCCTGCTGCCCCAGGCTCATACCAGCTGAGCAGAGGCCTCTCGTGTGTGCTGAGTTGTCTCTGTCTGAGCAGCCCCGCCTCCAGCTTCAACCAGCCCTACTTCTCTGCCTTTGGGGGCCACAAGTGCAGGACCATAAAAGGCCTATTTCTACTTGTTCCTAGGCATCAAGGCATCCCCTCTGTGGCCCACTGGGCCCTAAACATGTAGGCCCCACCCGGGACGGGGGCTTGGGGCTGGTGCCCACTCCTGCTGCCCTGAGAAGGAGGACCAATCTTATCTTCAACCCAGCCTAGAGCTCATCAGCCTCAGTCTCCTGCCCAACCCAGAAACCAGCAAACAGGCCAGGAGCCCCACTCAAGTTCAGCCTGTGACCCTGTCCATGGCCCAGCAGACCCCAAGCCTACCTAACCAGGGTGCTGGTAGCTGACTGGGGCCTGGGACTGGTGGAGGGTCTCAGGATAAGGAGGAACTCAGGGCTCAGGGCAATGTGATGAGAGGCTCAACCTGCTTGCCATGGCTTCTGCTCTGCCCAGCAAGGAGCATGTTGCCCAGTCCCCTTCCTCCTACTCCCTATGGCTCCTATCTTCCCCTGCAGCCAGGGCACCTGGGTCTGGATTCTGTGCCAGGCCTCTGAATGGCATTCCCAGGCAGATTCTTGCAGCACCTGTGGCAGGGAGGGGTAGAAGGGTGGGCAGACCAGAGGCAGCTCTGGCCCCTGGTCATAGATCTGGGGGGAGTGGGGCCCAGAGATGCCAGACAGTTCCCCTCTTTTCCCCTTGACTGGACCAAACAGCCACAGATCTGCCAGCCAGGTGGGTCAGAGCCAGGGGCGGCCCTGTCCGAGCTGCGCTCTGTCTGTGGTGTCTTGGGCAGGGATGACCAGGCCCCTGGGAGCCAGGAGAGAACCCCAACCTGGCTGGAGGAGCAGGGCTCTGGGCACATCCCCTGCTGGGCCTTGGCTCCATGTCCTCCTTTCTATTGGTGCCTATTGGGCACCTTGGGACCTAGGCAAGTAGCCCTGACTGCAGGAAAGAGCGGGGCAGAGGAGGATAAGGGAAGGAGCACTGTGGTGGGAGTCAGGTGTTCGGGATTGTCATCCTGACAGCTCCTGACTTCGGCGACTGCATGAAGGCGGCTTCCTCTCTCTGGGCCTTAGTCCCCTGTCTATAAGGGGATGGGGCTGACTCTGGGCCTGTCCTGCCCTAGTGAAGTCCTACAAACAGGGCAGGGGTGCTGAAGTCAAACAGATCCTCGACTAGTAGGTCTTGCCACATCTCTGCAAAGCAGGCGATGATTGTACCAATCTCATGGACATTTGTTGTGAGGTATAAAAATAGTGCAATATGTAAAGTGCTTAGCACAGGGCTTGGCTCTAAAGTGGAAAGAACTATTTTTCATGTCCTTGGAGTCAGTGAAGGAACATCTTGTCTTTACATTTCTCAGGAAGAAACGGAGGTCTCAGTGGGAAAGAACTGCCATAAGCACTCACTGCCAACAGCAGGACTAGAACTTGGGTCCTCAAGCCGCAGGTTGTGCTGTGCAAACCTGGGCCCAGTAGCTGTTGTCCTCTGTCTCTTGGTTCCCTGCTTCCCTCTCCCCTGCAAGGAGTGCCACCTCTGTGGGACACCTCAAGGCACAGGGCCTGACCCCTGCCTCCTCTCCCTTCTGCGTGCGAGGCTGGCATTACTCACTGCAGTTAACGAACCAGATCACTCTCCACCCAGACCCTCTGTAGGCTCATTGCTGTCTTGGCCCACTTTCCACTGATTCTGCCCCCATGCTCACTGCCCTTAATGGGACAGGCCTCACGGGGACCATGTGGATGGCACGTTTTCTATGGTGCCTGCCCAGGCCTTGCAGGACCCTGAGGCACTCGGGCATGTGCATGTGAGCTCGTGTAGGGGCTCTGGAAGGTGCACGTGAGTCAGCTGTCACCCACTCCTGTGACCCAGGAATTTGGCCCTGCTCCCTATGTACAGCCTGTGTTCCTGTTCCCTACCCTAGCGTGTAGGAGCCAAGCTCAGCACCCTCCAGAGCATCCACCCCTGGCCACCAGGCTGTGGCAAGCAGGCCTGCTCTTGTGTACTGCATGCAAGTTGCAGCTGGGGGGGCGCACATGCGGGCTCTCCTGCCTGCCGCTTCCCTGGGGAATGGGGAGTCTGGCAGAAACAGTCCCCCTGATGCAATCAATCTTGTGCGCTCAGCACCACGCAGGCAGGGCTGGCTCCTCGCTGTCCGCCACCACTGGGCACAGCTACCAGCCTCTCGGGCACAGGGGAAGCAGTGAATTAGCAGTCGTGCCTCCTCAGCAGGGTGGTTGTTACAGTCAAGATGGGGGTTGCCTGTCTGAGGCAGTGCCCACACCCATGTTCGAGGCCTTTGAAAGTTCGGAGGTGTGTTTGTGTGTGTGTGTATAACAAGGAGTTGCCAAGGAGACCTTTTCCTCTTCTCCATTTTCTTCCTCCCTCTCCATCCTCTCCAGTCATCTCTGCAGCATCAGGACCCTACAGCCTGGGTCCTGCCCATCCCCTAGGACCGTGTGCACAGGGTCCAGGCCAGCACAGGGAGGAAGAAACTGAATGAAACTGACAGAAAGAGAGGAAGGGAGACAGAAACTTGGAAAAGGGATAAAAAGGAAGAGGAAAGACAGGGATACCTGAGAAGGAAGGGCTCAAGGGGAGCAAGGAAGGAGTGAGGAGAAGGGAGAGGCTCAGGTCAGCTCGAAGCCAAGCTGGACTATCACCTCCTTTATTCAGAACATTAGACCCTCATTAATACAACCTCAGGGCACAATTCCCTTTTGTCCTGTTTGTTAATTTCTAAAGCAGCATTGTTAGTTAGTACCTGACATGCTGGGCCTGTTCTCCTGCCCCAGTCCTTTGTTCTGCAGGAATGCTGCAAACCAGGACAGGCAAGGTGATGTCCAAACCTGAGCTCAGCTCCAGTGGGAACTCAGAGAATGGCACCTGGAGTGATGTGTGATGTGTTCTTCCATGATTCAGAGGGAGCAGTATGAAGAGGGAGTGACTTTTGAATTTCTTCCTAAGAATCATTTCCCATCTTTTGAGCATTTACAGCATGTCAGACACTGTGCTCATCTCATTTAATCCTTAGAACAGCCTTGGAGCTGGGGAATGTTAGCTCTATTTTGCAGATTAAGAAATCAAGGCACAGAGAAGCTAGGCTTCTCATCCCCAGTCACAGCCTGTAGGTCATGGAGTCACTCTAACCACTGCCCAACGCTGCCTCTCCTCTCCTCTGGGCAATGACTCAGGTGCCCTCGGTGGTCGCTAAGGATGGTTCCAGTGCTTTCACGTGTGGAAGCAGTCTCCTCCTGGGGACAGGCTAGCAGGTCTGGGATACAGGGGTGGTGGTGCAGCCTTTCTTCAGCTCACCTGCGATCGATTCTAGCCTTTAGATGTATGTTCTGTGCCCTGCCCGCTACCCACCAGCTGTGCAGCCCCTGAGCAAAGGCCTCTCTTCTCTGCCTCTGAATTGCAACGTTGGCGGCAAAGCGGGAAGCATATTGTGCACAGAAACAAAACTGAGTGGTTTTTCCTTTTTCTGAAGGTGGTAATGGTGCAATTAGTGGCTAAGCCATTTATCCCCTCCTCCCTGACTCTCCTCCCCTCCTTCCCCTCTGCCTCCCTCCTGTTTCTCTCCTGGGAAGAAGTGGCTGCATCAGAGTCAACTCCATCATTCTCTCTCACTCCTGACTCGCCCAGGAAGAGGGACAGAACTGGAGAGTACCCAGATTTCCTCAGGGGTCCTAGGGGACCTAGGGTTGTATAGTCAGGGGTCTGCTGGGGTTGGGGATTACCAACAAGCAGATAATTGTGTCTACTAAGTGAGGTGACCAGTAAGGCGATTTGGAGATTCTGAAGGAGGGCTGGGCTAGAAACCCAAGAGAGTTGGGATCCTGGATCCTTTTATTGTGTGGTCATTGTGGGCAAGTGCTGGCATGGAGGGCTGCAAAGGGAGCTTGAATGGAGGAGGTGGATGTGAGGGTCCGAGATTCTGAGTTCAAGCTGCAGTGATGGCAGCAGTCATTGTTTCACTTTAGATCTTCTTTCTGCCGCTTCTAGAAACTAAAAAGAGGCCTCATGTTTACATATTTCATAAAGGCCTCCATAGCTCTCAGCCTACTCTGTCTTCACAGCCTTCCTTTCCAGTGGCAGCTAAAAGGAGTGAGAGGCTCAGAGAGGGGCTGTGACTTATCCAGCATCACACAGTCAATATATGTTAAGACTGGAATTGAATTCAGATCTTTAAATGCCAGTTCCTTTTCTTCTTAACCCCCCAGGTCTTGGGGTGAGATCTTGGGGCCATAGATGTGGTTACCGCCCTGAAAAGTTGAAATTGGCAGGGAATGTGCCCACAAAATTTGGGAATGAGAATTTTAGGGCAGGTCCATGGCCACTCCCCTCCAAGCCAGGCCATGCTCCCCTCCCCACTGCTGCTTCCGCCTTTTTCACCTTGACGTGGAGCACAAGCAGAAACTGGGACATGAGACCCAGGAGACCAGATCTCTATGGCCCCTCCGGGGGCCTGGGCTAAGAGCGTGGCTAAGGAAGAGACCTCCGGAGGGGACCTGAGGGACAGCAGACTGTCATTGCTGAGAGGGGCTGGGATGAGTGGGCTGCCAGGGATGTTCCCTCCAGAACCCCAATAGCTCCTCTGCACTTCTGCCCCTATCTAGAGTGCCAGTGTGATGGACAAGGTGGCAAAGAACAGAGAGAGAGAGAGCGAAATAAGAAAGACAGAGGCAGAGGCAAAAAAAAATTAGAAGGGAGCAGAGAGATAGTTACAGACGCTATAGTGATCTACTGAGAGAGAGATCCCAATGAATTAGCCATCGTTTCCCTGTAAACCTTAGAACCTGGCAGTTGCCAGGGCAACGGGGCAATACCTGTCTCTCCAGAGGAGATGAAGTTGCCAGGGTAACTGCTTCCTGTCTTTTCTGGGGACCATCCGGAACATGGCACCCACTGGCCGTTACCATGGTAACTGCCTTTTTGCCCCACTTAATCCCATCCTGTCTGTTACAAGGGCCCCACAGTTAGAAGTGGGGGTGGTGGGAAGACTGAAGATCACTTGTGGACTAAGTTTCTCTTCCCTTTCTGCCAGCCCCTCCCTAAGTCCATCACCTTGAGGGTGCTGGGTCCACCCACCCCAGGCCCACACAGGCCTGCAGTATTGTGTGTGGTAGGGCCAGGGCATCCGGGAGCAGGTTTTGCAGTGGAAGGCAGGCAGGTGTTGGGGAGGCAGTTACCGGGGCAACGGGAACAGGGCGTTTCGGAGGTGGTTGCCATGGGGACCTGGATGCTGACGAAGGCTCGCGAGGCTGTGAGCAGCCACAGTGCTCTGCTCAGAAGCCCGGGGCTCGTCAGTCAAGCCGGTTCTCAGTTCGCACTTGGCAGCACGGGCAGGCGAGTGGCCCCTAGTTCTGGGAGCAGCAGTGCTCCGGTCCTGGTCCTACAGCCCCAAGCCTCGCCTGCCCGCCCAGCGCCAGGATGGCCACCATCACCTGCACCCGCTTCACGGAAGAGTACCAGCTCTTCGAGGAACTAGGAAAGTGAGTTGCAGCTCAGAGAGTCCTGGAGGGCTCAGGGGGCTCATCATCATGGGTTGGGGGGCACCTGCACTGCTTCCCGTGCACACAGGAAGGGAGACAATGTGCTTGGAGGTGCTTGCATGTGCAGAGTGCCTAGAGTTGGGCACAGGCATGTTTGCCAAGATGTGCCAAGGCTAGCTGCGTGAGTGTGTGTGTAGAGGTGAAGGGTTGACAGTGCGTGGCAGTGTCTGTGCATGCAAACACACACACACACACACACACACACACACACACACACACAACTGCACATGACCTGGGCACACACAGATTCTTAGAAATTCAGGATTTAAAAGGGTTTTTCCCAGTCAGCTGAGTCCAAGGCTGGAATCCTCTGTTGGGTTTTTTTCTTGAGGTGGCCATCTGGCCTCAACTTGGTTACTTCTGGTGACAGAGAGCTCATCATCTCCTGGGTAGTTCCTCCTGCCTTTAGGCACCTACAGCAGCTGTGTGGATTGGCCGACTTCTCTTTATAAGCACAGCCCCTCCCCACCTTCCCCCTGCCAGCTCTGCCAAGGGTGAGAGCAATGGTACAGCAGGGGTTAATAACTGAGCCACTGTTGAGACTTCTTGGGTGTTGGGAGGAGGGGAGAGACAGTCAGTGAGCTGTGGGAGGGGGGATTCTGCTAAGGCAGGGGCTAGTGATGTGAGAGTGCACCAGCTCTTGTCCCTCGGCAAAGTTGTCCAGCCTCAGAGCTCATTTCCTGCCTTTGATGACTGGTGTGGAGAGAAAGATGGGAGGAGGTGGGGGAGGGAGAGGAGAGCCCCTTGGGATAGCCCCATGGATTGTGGAGTGTCCAGGGAGCACTCCCAGGTGCCGCCAGCTAGGTTTGTGAAGCAACTGGAGATAGATCCACAGTAGGGGTACAGTTCGGAGGCAGAGTTTGCCCTATGGGCACTGCAGCTCCAGTGCCCTGGGTGGCCCCTGACATAGTAGCAGGAGTGCAGGGGAGAGGCACCCTGTAAGCAGGTGTGTGCTGCTGTAAGGTCTGAGTATGCACACGCAAAGGTGCATTTTGATGTGTGTTGTTGTGTAAGCACTGACTCTGTGGTACACTTGCGTGCACTGAAAAGGTGTGCAAGTGTTCATGTGTATGTGCCCTGGGGGAAGGTACTGCTGTGTGCTTTATGTGGAAGTCCTGAAAATGCAAGTGTGCCCTGCAGGGGTGGATGGATGCAAGCGGCACAAGGAGGTCCGTTGGCTGATTTGCATGAGAACGAAGGTGCATACATGCGTCACTTATGTACACATGGTTGGAGCTGTGTGCACGTCAGCTGTATGTAAATATGTCTGTGTAAGGATGCGCAGGTGGGACTTGGGCTGGCTGGTGTCCCTGTGAGGTCTGGATATGGACATCTGTGTGGACCGGGGTCCATACCCATGGGAAGGTTTATGTGTGTGTGTTTGAGGCCTGGGCCCATGGGCTCGGGTGGGAGTGTGGCTGCTGAAGGCATGTGCGAGCTCAGGCTGGTGTCTGCATATGTGTGGGAGGTGGGCCCATGACTGTGTACAAGAAGGCTGCCCGCACACACACATGCACACACACACTTGCACACCAGGCTATCCTGATACCTATAGGCATACACCAGACCCTTGTACAGAAACATACCCATGTGCAGACGTGTACTCACTCCTGTCTGCAGACTTCCTGTCTTTCTGAGTGTGTTTTTGTCCTGGGGGTGGGGTGTGGACAGCAGGAATGAAATGTTTGGAGCTGCTCTGGAGGACCCAGGCTGTCTGCCGCACTTGTGCAGGGACCCCTTCTCAGCTGGGTTCCGGCATCCACGGGAGCCAAGGATTCCCTGATCAGCTGGGCGCTGCCTTTCAGGGTGCGACCAAGGCTCAGTTCTGGGAGGACTGCGTCACAGAGTGCAGTGAAATGGAGTTGAGATGTGACTCAGGCGCTTATAAAACTGCTGTTTTGCCCTAAGAGGAGATGGATATCATGAAGACTGGGTGGTCTGGTGGTGACTTGGCAGGGAGCGCCTTCTTGAGCCTTCGTGGCTCCACAGTCTGCCAGGGCTCTTGCAGGGATCAGGGCATGGGCAGAATTTCTGGAGCCCTTTTGTGACCATGGCAGAAAGACTGAGGGTGGCAGGCATGGCCAGGCCTAATCTGATCAATTTCCTTCCACAATTACCAGTGCTCTTAACCTTTTTAAGGTCACATATTCCTCCAGGAATCTGATGAAAGTCTATCTTCCCTAGAAAAATGCTTGAACCTACGAAACAATGCGGGCAAGGTCAGGACTCGCCAGATGTCAGGAAGCCTAAGGATGGGGCCTGAGGATGCTTGTATTGGAAAAAAAGGAGATGAGGCGCTACCCCTCTGATGCCTGGGTTTAAAAGGCCAGGCTGCATCACTGGGGAGGCAGGGCTTTCCTGATTCACTCGAAGCTCCAATCCAAATGACCAGGTAGTGGCAGCACCCAGCACAGGGGACAAGGCCCGGACCTTACCACCCATAGCGCTATGACACTGGGCTGGCCATGGCACCTGTTTCCCACAACCTGTAACCTGGAGATAAAGAGGGACTGGGAGGATGGAGTGAGATGGTTCTCATGAAGACACAGTGATGCTTGTGGCACCCTGAGATCACCACTGCCCTCAAATGGGGGCTGGCACCTGCCAGGGCTTTGCTTTTTGACAGGAGTTTGCCCAGCTTGGCAGAAGGGGTTGACTGAGCCCTGCCCTTAACCCACCGGGCTGTCTGGGATGGGACAGGCTCCTGTTCTGTCAGGATGAGCAGCGCAGATGCCTACAGGGACCATCCTTCAAGGGGTGACCCAAGGCCCTGGCCAGCCAGGACACTGCTGTTACCACCTGGAAGCTGAGCTCCCATTTCTAGGAACCCACTTCAGATCACCAGCATGATGACTGCCAGAGGCAGCTAGGCTGGCCCTCCAAGGGGCCATGGGGGCCTTTGACCTCCTTTTGCAGGGCCCTGGCCTCCCAGCTGCAGAGAAGGACAGGAGGAGGACACGAGCCTCTTGAGGGATTCCTGGCGCCCTGCCCAGGGTCCTGACTGCAGGCCTTCGAGGACCCTAGGGTAGGGCTGGCTGAGGATGTCAGAGGAGGGGCTCCTGCCCCGCCTAGGGGGCAGCCAGCTGAGGGGGTTGAGGGGTTGGGGTCAGAATTAATGCTCTAGGGCCTCTTGATGCTCCTGGATGGAGGTCCCACTGCAGTATATGATTCACATAAGCCAGGAACTTGATTCCAGTTTCCCTAGAGGGTTGGGGTGGGGCTGTCTCTGGGAACCCAGAGACTAGCTCACTTCCTCCTTCCTTGACCCATCCAGTCCTCCTTCCTCCCATGGGAGAGGCAAACAGAAGCACAGACCTTAGGAGCACAGAGGCTTGTTTGGAGGCAGGAGGCAGGTTGCAGCACCCCCAGCTCCAGGGTCAGAGTGGGCCTGGGCGCTAGGGTCAGAGCTCCCTGCAGACCCAACCTTCTGGAAGACCAGGACCCAGGGTGGGTGGGGCAGCGGGGAGAGGAAGGGGTGAATTCCAGGAGATAGAGAAGGAGGATGCCTCCTCTAGCCCTTGACATTCTCCGGGCTTTGAATCCCAGTCCCAGGAGAGGTTAGTTAGGGAGGCAGAATTACCCTGCAGCCTGTGTAATCACTGGGCTGTACAGAGAGAGCCTGGGAAGGAGATTTTACTTGAGAGGGGGAGGGAGAAGGGAGGGAGGCTGGAGAGAACACACAACCCAGTCTTTTCTCTTTAGAAAAGGATCTGAAATTGACTCAAGGGTGGTGTTGGAGCTGGGGAAAGGGTTGCAGGGGCCAGCAAGATTGCCCGAAGGAGAGGGAAGAGCTGGCTCTGGAGCCCCCATGGCTTTGTATCATGAACAAGGCTCAGGCTGGGCTTGATCAGTGGGGGACACTGGAGACCAGAGGCAGCTCCCTGTTCTGGGGTGGGGTGGAGGTGGGGAAGCCCAGGGTCCTGGGTGCTTAGGTTCCTTCGCTCTTGGACACAAGCTCTGACACCTGCAGGTTGTGTTTCTCAATCCCACTCTCTTCCTGGCAGGGCTGTTAGGAGGATCCTAGGTGTAATACCGGAGAAGAGAAAATACCTGTGCCATGAGGCACTATCCCCCGCAAAGACAGGACTGTGCTTTTATTTTGCTTCTGACAACCTGTCACCTTTATAGCCCTTTGGGGCCAGTGTGGCACTTCTCCACCCACTAGCTCATCTCTGAGGGAGGGAAAGGACTTACTCACCCATCTTACAGATGAGCAGACTGAGGTCTGAGAAGGTGAAATGACCTGGCTCAGGGGACTGGTGGCAGCACTCAGGCTTGCGTGTAGGTCCCCAGCACCGCGCATATGGAGAGAAGACTAATAAGGGGTGCCCCTCGTGGTGCCCTGCCTGGGGAACACTTCCAGGGAAGAAGGGTGTGCCCTTGCGGGTGAGGGAACTCTGAACTGTCACTTATCCTCCCATCATGATTCTGCCTCTAATTGACTGTGCCAGATCCCTTGTCCCTGGTGTACCTCAGCTTTACCATCTGTGAACTGGGGATCAGAGCACTTCTGCAGATGCTGGAAAGCATGGTTAGAGTTGCTCCCCTCTTTAGCCTCTGTGAAAGGCACCTGTGGGAAATTTCAGGCTTCCCGAACACCAGAGCTGGGAGGACCATGGACATTGTCTCCTCACAGCATCAATGGTGGAGCCAATGCCCAGAGAGACGCAGTTTGCCCAAGGCCGCAGGAAGAGCCTGTGGCAATGGTAGCCAGGGTAGGGGGCCAGGTGATGTTCAGGGGCCAGCGGCTAAGGATGGGAAGTTGGGGGGCAAGTGGGACAAGGGAAGGGGATAGCCTTCCCCCACTCTTCCTCCAAGCCACCAGAGCGGAAGGCACGCACATGTGCTGGTGCTTGCCGCAGCCCTCCGCCCCCACGCGGCCGCCCCCACACAGGCTGAGACACTGACACTGCTGAGCCCCGCTCCCGCCTGCCCGCCTCCCTGCACGGCGCGCGGTGACTGCTGCCAGCATCCCTGCAGTCTGGGGCCCCGGCCCTCCCAGAGGGTGAGGGCACAGCCTTGGAACGCAGTGCCTGAATCCTGTTGCTAGTGCACACGTGCACATAAACACACACGCACACACACACACGGGTGCATATGGATGTGTGTGTGTCGACATACTGGCTCCAACAGGACATGAAGCAAGAGCCTTACCTCCCAGTGCAGGGAGAGCAAGATGATGCTGGTAGGCTTCTGGGTTGCCCCCCTGCCGCCACCATCTCACTCTCATTCTCCCTTGCTCTCGCTCTCTTGCTTTTGCCGTCTTTCTCTCTCTGTCCTTCCCTGTCTTACTTCCCTGCATCTCTCTAGTCCGTTTTTCTCTATCCTTCCCTCTTTTGTGCGCTGGTCCCTTGGCCACAGTCCACCCCTCCTACACACACGTTGATGTGCCACGGTCTTTTCCGAGCCTCTCTGTGGTGTGGTAGGAAGCTTCCCAGCCCAGGCCAACCTGATGCAACCTCTGCCCCACCACCCGGCATGTCACAGGCTGCTGAGACCCAGCCCAGGCACTAGATCTAGGTCCCTATGGGACTTGGCTGCCCACCAAGATGTCAGGTGGGGCTGTGAGGCTGGTGGGACCTTCTGTGCTAGAAAACACTGACGGCCTTGATGTCTCAGCGTCATATAAAAGGAGGAACAAGTCTGTGACCCTTGCATCCACTCAACAAGTATTTCCTGAGCACAGACTCTGTTCCTGGCCTCGGGCTGAGCCCAGCAGGTACCACATGCCAGACTTATGTCATCTCTGCCCATTTGGGGCTTACGGTCTAGTGGAAATCTGACATTAACTAAATCACTTCAGATATTGTTATTTAAATGCAACTGGATAAAGGCTATGAGCACAAACATGGGGTTATAAGCTACAAAGAGACCTCAACTGGTTGGGGTGATGGAGGAATCAGGGAAGGCTCCCCTGAGGCAGTGACATTGGGGAGTGACAGCTGAGTAAGAGCCGGTCAGAGGGAAGAGTGTGGAAGAGTGTTTCTCAGAGTGGGAACAGCACAGGCCAAATCTCTGAGGTGTGTCTTTTGATGGAGTGTGTCAGCTCCAGGGGGTTGGTGGTCTTACTCTTCTTAGGCATGCTCTGTTGCTTTCAACTTTTTTTTTTTTTTTGGCAACACCATGGGGCATGCAGGATCTTAGTGTCCTGACTAGGTATTGAACCTGTGCTCCCTGAAGTGGAAGCATGAAGTCTTAGCCACTGGACCACCAAGGAAGTCCTTGCCTTCAACTTTTGGATACCTGGGGGCTAGAAGGAATATTAAAAACCTGTAGCATGTCTAGAAGAGGTGGGAGGTGGGCCAGGTGGCCAAGGTCTGGAAGCCAAATCAGGTGAGAGAGGGCCAAGAAGCTGGGGACTCTAGCAGGGAAAAGAGACCCCTCAGGGTTCCCTTCCCTTATCCCTGGAGGGACATCTTGAGCCCCAGAGATGATACAAGACTGCTCTATATGGCTCTGGAGGGCAGAGCAGGGCCACATGTCTAGAGTAACAGGGAGGTAGATTTCAGCTCAACCTAAAGAACTTTCTCATTGTCAACTGATCCTCTACCCCCAGATGAACATGGCTTGGGAAATATTGAGCCCTGTTCCAGCAGATACACATGTGGAAGCCCTCTTCTCACTGCTGGGTCTTGTTTCCCTCCTTGCCTGCATCCCTGTCCTTGTCTGGTAAGAGGCTTTGCTACAAGTACAAAGTGGGAGATGGTTTAGGGGTCAGGATAGCCTCAATTGCATATGAATATCAGAAGGAAGAGTGCTCCCTTGTCTTAGGGATGGGGAAATAAAGTCCAGAGAGGGTCAGGGGCTTGCCTGAGGTCACACAAGTCAGTGACACATGAGATCTGGGCCCTTTAGCCTCTTTCCATGTCAATTCTTGGCTTTTCACTCCTTGGAGCCTTTCTCTCTGAAAGTCTTTGGGGTGTACATGTAATTGAAGCCAGGCCAGGAGGCTCCCTGAAGCTGGGAGAAAGCAGCCCCTCACCATTTTCCCCTGTTTTGCCTGCTATGATCCTGTCACCAAGCCCTGTGGATATATATTTTTTAGTTTTCCTTTTTGTAACCCAGTCAAGAAAACCTAGGCACAGCCCAAACAAGGAACATGTTGGAACTTCTGTTGGTTCAATGTTCCCTGCAGCAAATAGACTCTTCCGGTTCCCAGGCCTTCTGTGTCCCCAGCAAGACTTCTGCTGGGTTGGCATAGGGCAGGCCTGGGAGTGCGGGACGGCTCGAAGACACTGCGTGCTTGCAGCATCTTTTGGAGTCTGGAAGTGGGCGGCAGCAGCTGGGGTGGAGAGGAGGAGGGATGTGTGGTTTCAGGAAAAGGTCCTAGGATTTTCTGGCTCTCAAATGCTAGTTTGTGGAGTTTGGGGAAGAGCTGCTATGCTGAGCTGGGGAGAAGAGAGAGAGAAAACCAAGCAAAGGGGATTCTGAGCCCCCAGCCCCTGCCACCTCTGCTCTGTTTGCCATCTGGGGACCTGCATAGCTGTGTTTGTTTGTTATTAAGAAAGGATACTATTGCTTAAAAAGAAAAAAAAAAGAGAAGGCTTACAAATGATCAACAGTTGATTTCACAGATGGATAAACTGAAGCCCCCACAAAGTGAAGGAATTTGCTTAAAGTATATAGAGGTGGGTGTTATGGAAACAGGGGCTTCCCAGGTGGCTCTAGTGGTAAAGAACCCACGTGCCAATGCAGGAGACATAAGAGACATGGGTTCAACCCCTGGGTTGGGAAGATCCCCTGGAGGAGGGCATAGCAACCCACTCCAGTATTCTTGCCTGGAGAATCCCATGGAGAGAGGAGCCTTTGCAGTCCATAGGGTCGCAAAGAGTCAGACATGACTGAAGTGACTTAGCACACGCACACACACATTATGCAAACAGGATGTTCTTTTCATATCTGAACAAATCTGATTTCAGCTTTTTAACTGTTTGAGGAATCTAGAAGTCCTCAGAGAATCTCACATGAGCCACAGTCACCCCCCAAAACACACACTCATTCCAACTCACAGGATGTTGTATATCATTTCCCACAAATCCCCCACCCTAATGCCCATCTGTGGACCACAAGTTAGGGGAGTCTGAGAGTTTAGGGTATTGGAAAGAGCAAAGGATGATGATTCAGGACTCCTGGGTTCAAGGTCTTGGCCTCAGTTTCTTTAACTGTAGAATGGGGAGAGAGTAGACCTCAATGGCAAGATATTACCGCAGTGTCTGCTGCAGCAACCTGTGGCCCACACTCCGGCCCCTCAGCCGGGGCTGCTCCAGCGACCAACCCCAGCTCTGTGCCTTCCCCCAGACATTCAAACCCCATCTGCTCTGGGTTCCATGCCCCCAGGCCTTGCTCTGTGCCAAGTGATCAGACAAGCTAACCTGGACTGTGAGTTATTGACCACCAAGAAGTATTACAAGTTAATCCTCTCACAGGTAACAGGTCTGTCTACCTTTGAGCAGAAACTTTCTGAACTCATCCCAGCTCATCTCAGAGAGGTAGAATGCTTAGGCATATTAACCTGGAGTGGTGAGATTTGGAGAGAGAAAACTGGACTTTGATTAAGAGGTGCCGATCACATAGTATTTCTAGTGAGCAGCTAGAAATTTGGGACTAGAATTCTGAAGCGAGGAATGGCTGTGCAGAAGCAGATTTCACTCTTGGGTGACACAACACTGCGGGGTTGAGGGGAGGTGGGCAGGGGCGGTGGTGGTGGTCAGAGAATCCCTTATGAAGCTAATGAAAACTATGCGTCCTCTGCACAGAACAATGCACAGACACAGAATAATTTAGTTAAAATTTTAGAGATGTTCACGAACACCCAGAGCCTCCCCACAGATCCCAGTTTCATGGTCCTGGGTAGAAGGGATGGCAGGGAAAGAGGTAAGGATTGGTGGAGAGAGAACAAGGAGTAGAGATGTTCAGAGAGGGATAGGAGGGGGATGAAGAAGTGAAAATAAGTTGAGGGGGCTGCCAAGGAGAGTGTGGTGACCCAGAAATGAGAGGGAAGACAGGCCTCAAACTGGGTAGCCACTGGGGCCAAATGTCACCTGTCGTGGGGCAGGCTAGGCAGATCAGGCCCACTGGGGACTGCAGGGGCGGGGGTGGGGGCACTGGGTGGGTGGGCCTGGCACAACTTTTCTTCCAGGGAGCCGGGGGTGGGAACCAGATTGTGGTGGGTTTTTGAAGCGTGGGAGGTGGGAAGAGGAGGCGGCGAATGTCGGACACTTGCTCTGGAAGTTTGGCAGCAGAGAAAGGAGGAGGAAGGAAGTGGCCAAGGCTTGTGGGTCGAGAGAAAGGCTCCTGGTTTTTCAGCTTTTCAAGTTTGGGGGAAGGATGGTTGTTTATTTTTCCAGAATGAGGGAGTGCTGGGTGTGTTTGAGGAAGCAGCCAATGAAAGGAAGACCCTAGAGACTGACGAGACTCCTGACAATCAGACCCCGGAGGAGTGCAGAGTGGCTCCGGGACTGTGCCATCATAAGCCGTGTCCATCCCCGTCTGCTGATACCCATAGGCACGCCCCGCGCTCTGGAGTGAAGGTGGGGAGTTGCCTTGAGGGCAAGTTGGCGGTAACTGATCTTGGGTCTCAGGGACCTTTTCCCATCCCTATGTAGTAGATACTTCTCACAGATGGCCCAGGAGGAAGTGGGGCTGTGGCTCCTCGTGTCCATCTTTCAAGTGGAAGGATAAGCAAGCTGATAGCCAAGCTGAGTGAGGACCCCAGGTGTTTGGAATTACTGCGAGTCAGCATTTTGGGGTATTTTGGGCCAGAGAGGGTGATGAGCCTCCCGTGGGCAGGCAGCCAGCAACTCCCAGGACACCGTGCCTGCCAGGCAGCCGGAAAAGCAATTTCCCAGTGTAAATCTTGCTTTTCACGGCCCATTAGCACGTTCCCACATTTCCAGCCACGATGGACCCACTATCAGCGTGCCCTCGCCCTTCCCGTCTGTCTATTGAACCAGGTGCTGCCTCCCTGCCTGCTTACACCCAAGGGCAGGTTGCTGGGGCCTGGGGAAGCACCCCATCCCCTCATGATGGTCCCCACACACCTCCTCCCCTGGCTTGCTTCTTTCCTGAGCTTGGCAAACAAGGTCCATTTTGCTTCTGATGATGCCAGCTGTTCTCATCACTTCGGAGATAATGATGCCTATAAAAGGTGTTGTTTCCTGAGCATTTACTACACTCCAAGGATTGGGCTAAACCCACTGCATACCCTAGTCTTATATTGAATCCTTGAAACAATTGCTCAGGGTGGGTACTAATCTTTACCTACATTTTGCAAGGGAGGAAAATGGTCTTACTGAGGTTAAATAAATTGCTAGTAAGCGGCTGGACCACAATTTGCACTCTGGTTGGTCTGGTTCAGGACTGCCAGTTCTTATCCACATAGAACTTCACGATCCAACCTGGTGGTCACTAGCCACTTATAATGACTGAAATGAAATAAAATTAGAAATTCATTTCTTCCGTCCTACTAACCAGATTTCAAGTGCTCTATAGCCATAGGAGGCTAGCGCCTGTCACAATGGACAATATTTCCATCATCGTAGAAAGTTCTGTTGGACAGCACTAGTATAGAATATTGAAGGTGGAGGGAATCCCCTGGTGGTCTAGTGGTTAGCACTGGGTGCTTTCATTGCCATGGCCTAGGTTCAATCCCTGGTTGGGGAACTGAGGTCCTGCAAGCCGTGCTACACAACCAAAGAAGTAAAGAATATTGAAGGTGGAAAGGTCTCTCTATTTTTTAGCCTCATGCCCACACCAATCCCCATGAAACCCGTGAGGCCCACACTGGGGCAGACCCCTCCCCAAGACCTCCCAGCAGGGCTGAGATCTGAGATTTTGTCCCTCCAGTGTCTGTCTATCTCACACACACTCCTCCCTGCCCACATTCTGTGACCCTCTCCTAACACATGTACACACCCAGGGTGACAGCACATGTCACCACATACTTGAGGGCATTGACAAGCTGCTGACATACACGTGTGGGCAGACACGTGCCCCTGAAACCTTTGCACCCAGAATCCACCCGAGGACATCCCCCACCTGCCAGGGCCCTCCCATGCAGGCTTCATCCCTTCCTCCCTGGACCCCTGGTCACTCTCTCCCACTCTGCCCTCCCCATTCTGGCCTCCTCCCCTTTTCGGCCCTGTCCTGTTTCCAGGCTCCTGCCCACCCACCCACTGGCCACCTGCTCAACTCAGGGCCGTGGGAGGAGTGGGCTGGCTCTTCCTTTTGCCAAAGCTGCTGGGCTGTGGCCACTTGCTCCCACAGGACGAGCATGCAGAAACATGCCTTTTTTAAAACAAAAGATTAAAAAGAGAGGAAGTTAGGGCTGCGATCTTGCTGCCCACACTCTCATTTTTGCTACAGAGTCTCCTCTGCCCCCCCATCTCTGATCCCCAGCACCAGAACTGGCAGGGAGGAGCCTTTCCACTCGTGGATGAAGACCTGAGGCCTCATAGGTGGAAAACGGGCTCCCTGGCCCAGACCATTTCCTCGCCCCATCAGTGATCAGCATGCCCTGGCACTGTGCCCAGGGTTTCGCGTGTGTTGCCTGACTTAATCTCCCCCCAAACCCAAGACAGAGGTATTATTTTGGCCCCCATTTTGTAGGAGGAAACAGTTGAAGTGCCAAGTTCAGTATCACACAGCTGGGGGTCAGTCACAATCAGATCACAGGGCTTTGTGAGCCCAGAGCCCCTGCTTTTGGGGGTCACACTGTCTTGCCTTTGGTGGAGTCAGGAGAACAAGGACAGGTGACCTGGATTCTTGTCACAGCCTCGGGAGGAATATGCCTGCTCCCTTGAGGCTTCAGTTTCATGCCCTGAAAAAATGGGGGATCGTAATCTCAACTTTGCAGGGTTGTTGTGAGGGCCAAGGAGCTTAGTGGTGAAGGTGCATCGGGAGTGTACATTCTGGGTGTGCGCGAGGCTGGTGTTCTCTGAATCGTTTTGATAAGCTCCTCCCTCTACCTGCGTGTGTGCTCAGTTGTGTCCGACTCTTTGAAACCCAGTGGAGTGCAGCCCGTCAGGCTTCTCTATCAATGGGATTCATCAGGCAAGAACACTGGATTGGGTTGCCATTCCCTCTTCCGGGGGATCTTCTCAACCCAGGGATCGAACCTGCGTCTTTGGCATCTCCTGCTTTGGCAGGTGGATTCTTTGCCACAGAGCCACCTGGGTTAGAACCTGGGATTTACACAAAAGCTCGACACTGTGTTGTGAGGAGGAAGTTCAGCAAGCATGACTTCTCTTATTTTATAGACATGGCTCTCAGGTCCTCAGTTCCTGGGGTAGAGCCTAGGTTTGTGGAGCCTGTTAAGCCTCTGCACAGAGCCCCACGCATGTGCTAGCTGCCAGTGAATAAGACAAACCTTCCTTTCCTGCCCCTCCTCTCCCTGGAATCCTCAGAATCTTTCCCAGAAGGGGCCATCTGAAACATGCTCTCTCCTCTGGGGTTTCTGAGAATCATGGCCTCCCACTAAGCAGGAACCTGAAAGTCCCGGTCCGAATAGGGTGGGCACCTTCTTCAAGTACCTGTTCCTGTTTCTAACACCCCAGACTGACGCCCTCTCCCTGTCTAAGTTCACTTAAATCTACCTCCTGTTCCTATAGTAACATGTATGGAGGTCCTGTTGGTCCTTAGGAACTCTGTCTAGTGGATGGACGAGCAGCTGTGGTCCTGGGCTAGTGGGGGAGGTGTGGTGTGCTGTGTCACGGGGAGGGTGCTTCTCAGGAAGGGAGCCCCAATGGCTGCTCCCTCCACGAGGAGGACAGGCAGAACCGCCCCCCTCCGCCGGATGGCAGTCCGTAGCTGTGCCCGTGAGTTCTGGCCTTCGCCAGCTTTCCTACGAGGTCACATTTCCTGGCCTCTAGCCCACCTCCCAGATCTTCCTGCCTCATCCTTCTCCAGTTTCCCACCCATTCCCTTCATGCTGCTCAGACACGAAGCCAGTGACAGAACACCCTGGGGCCTGTGAGAACGGGCATCTCTGCCAGCCTGCAGGCTTCCTCAGCGCCTGCCAGCGTCCGCCCCTGTTCCCATCAGCTGCATCTGTGTAGCTGGGACCTGCCTGTGTGCTTAGGAGAGGGGATCAAAGTTTGGAAGATATGGTGGGGCGTGGCCACGTCAGGAACCTGGGTGTGCAGGCCCGCAAGCGGCAGGCTCACTAGGTGGAGAAGCCAAAAATCTGGGGCTGCAGATATCTGAGTTCAAAATACAGCACTGCCTGTGTGACCTTGAGCACTCTCCCCTGAGCTACGGGGAAGCTGAGTCTTGGGCTCTGCCTCAGACTTAAGGAATCAAAATCTGCCTTTTGACAAGATGCCTGGGTAATTCATATGCACATTAAAACTGGAGGAGGCTGCACAGGAGACTTGTTTCTTGCCATTCACCTGTGGCACAGAGTCGGACACTACTGAAGCGATGCAGCAGCAGCAGCAGCAGCAGGGCGATAACAGACCATGGGCAGTGTCTGGCCCCTCAGGGGCCTCCTTTGTGATGTGAAGGGGTTGCGCCAGATGATGTTTGTAGTGGAAGGTATAACATGGCACCTAGATGCCAGATCTAGCCCCCAAACTCGTTTTGTTTGGCAAAATATTACATTTAAATTTGTTTTGATTTATTTATGTTTAATTGGAGAATAATTGCTTTACAGTATTGTGTTGGCTTCTGCCATCTATCAACATGAATCAGGCCACAGGTATACATATGTCCCCTCCATCTTGAACTTCCCACTCCATTCGACCCCTCTAGGTTGTCACAGAGCATTAGATTTGGAAATTTCCTGTGTGACACAGGGAGCTAATTTTTTTGGAATTAGATACCAGTATTTAACAGAGAAGGCAATGGCACCCCACTCCAGTACTCTTGCCTGGACAATCCCATGGATGGAGGAGCCTGGAAGGCTGCAGTCCATGGGGTCACTAGGAGCCGGACACGACTGAGCGACTTCATTTTCGTTTTTCACTTTCATGCATTGGAGAAGGAAATGGCAACCCACTCCAGTGTTCTTGCCTGGAGAATCCCAGGGACGGGGAAGCCTGGTGGGCTGCCGTCTATGGGGTCGAACAGAGTTGGACATGACTGAAGTGACTTAGCAGCAGCAGCAGCAGCAGAAACCAGTATTTAAAATTTGGGAAATGTCACTAAAATATCCAGAATTCTAGTTTTTCTTGAAAAATCAAATAATGTGGAAAATGGGCCACGTTCCACATGGAAACAATGTCTCCTATGAGCCATGAAACCCACAGCCCTTGCTTCGAGTTCTTCCAGCCACAAATATTTTGAAGATAAAAACCCAGGAGCCTCTAAAAACACATGAAAAAAAAATGCTTAGCTTCACTCTTGATATAAGAATTCCAAATTAAATCTACATTGAGTCACCGTGCTCCACGTCTCACTAGTAAAGATATAAAGGTTTGACCACACGTTGTATTGACAAAGGCAGAGGGACTCCCCTCACATATTAGCATGAAAGTTGGTACATTTCTAAGATGGATCGTTTCTCGTTATCCTTCAGAAGTACCCAACAACACCTTGTATTGTTTTGTCACTAAGTCATGTCTGACTCTTTTTCGACCCTATGGACTGTAGCCTGCCAGGCTCCTGTCCATGGGATTTCCCAGGCAAGAATACTGGAGTGGCTTGGCATTTCCTTCTCCAGAGAAAAACAACAGCTACCCTTGACCAAATAATACCTGTTCTAGAAGTTTATTTGCAGACACTTGTATACATGAAAAGTGAAAGTGAAGTCATTCAGTCATGTCCAACTCTTTGCAACTCCATGGACTGTAGCCTACCACTCTCCTCCGTCCATGGGATTTTCCAGGCAAGAGTATTGGAGTGGGTTGCCATTTCCTTCTCCAGAGGATCTTCCCAACCCAGGGATGGAACCTGGGTCTCCTGCATTATAAGCAGATGGTTTACCATCTGAGCCGCCAGGGAAGTCGTGGGAAATGTAATTCTAAGGCACATATATGAGGTTAGGCATTGCAGAACTGTCTGTCACAGCTGTAGACTGGAGCTATAGACTGGGACTAACTGATTGCCTGTCGATAGGGGACTGGCTAGGTAAATTATAGGACAGCCCGCATGATTAGGTGAAAACTCTTTATGTGATAATATAGGAAACCTAATTGCCTGTCGATAGGGGACTGGCTAGGTAAATTATAGGACAGCCCACATGACTAGATGAAAACTCTGTATGTGATAATATAGGAAACCTAACTGCCTGTAGATAGGGGACTGGCTAGGTAAATTATAGGACAGCCCACATGATTAGGTGAAAACTCTTTATGTGATAATATAGGAGGATCTCTAAAAAATTTCTGAAGAAGAGGGTACAGAGCAGCATGCAGTGTCCAGTATTTGCATGGGGGAGGGGGGAGCTATCTATGGACAGATGCTCTGGTAACACTGGCCACCTCTGGGCAGGGGACCTTGGAGTCTGGGATATAGGGATGGGAAGGAGTCACTTTAACTATCCACACTTTTGTATCTTTTGAACTTTGAACCATGTCACTGTGTTAACTACCCAAAGAAGAAAAAACTGAAAACTTCCAGGGACCTACTGCTGCTGCTGCTGCTAAGTCGCTTCAGTCGTGTCCGACTCTGTGCGACCCCATAGACAGCAGCCTACCAGGCTCCTCCGTCTCTGGGATTCTCCAGGCAAGAACACTGGAGTGGGTTCACCTTCCAGGGACCTAGATTCTGTGATTCTAACATTGCATGATTTTAGTGCTTTAGAATTTGTCAAGCCTAACTTAATATGACTGGACAAAGCTCATCTCTCACGAGGCCAATTTCCTAACAATTTACTACCAGTGGTTCCCATGGGTCTCCAGGCCTGCTCTGTCTCCGAGGTGCGCCACTAGCATCCCCTACGAGCTCGAGCAGCCCTGAGGGAAGGCTCCCTCCCAGCACAGAGCAGCTGCGTGAACTGTGGTGTCTCCTGGGAACATAGCCCTTGGGCCCCCGCTCACCCTCTTTGCCTCCTCTGTCCTAGGGGAGCCTTCTCAGTGGTGCGCAGGTGTGTGAAGGTGCTGGCCGGCCAGGAATATGCTGCCAAGATTATCAACACAAAGAAGCTCTCGGCCAGAGGTAGGTGCCGGATCCATGCCTGGCCCGCCCTCCTCCCTTCATCCTTCCCTCTATCCCTTGGGTTAGAACCGGGACCTGGGTCTCTCCTTCTGGGTGATGCTGCGGTCAGAGGTGGGGGCTCTTCTTCCTGCGGGTACTATGAGAATAGACTCCTCCATATTTCTTCCTTAGGGGGTCTAGACTGGATGCCATAGCCTCTCACAGGCCAGGCTCTCTGCCCCTCATCCACCCACCCAGGTAAAGACTAAGCTGCCAGGCAAGCCCTCCTTTCCCTGCTGTTCTGCCATTCACCTCCATTCTCACAGCCAGGCCTCTGCACCTGCCTCTCTCTCTGCCTAGATGCTCTCACCTGGCTCCTTACAAGGCTGGCACTTTGTCAGCCTTCAGGTCTCAGTTCAATGTCACATCCTTTGAGAGACTTCCCTGACCCCCAGATCTGAGGGGGACCTCCCCATTTTATGTCTCTTGTTACTGTTTACTATCTTTGTGGCTTTCTCCCGATGTGGAGTTATCCCATTTACTGGTTTGGTACCTTGTTTAATATTCATCCTCTTTTATGACCATGAGCACCAAGAAGGTGGGGCTGGGTCTCATTCCTTGTGTGTGCCCAGCACCCGGGACAGCACCTGGCATATCTGGGTGCTCAATCAGCGTCCCATGAACACCAGGTGTGCTGCGCCTCGACCGCGCCAGTCCACCTTCTGGTTCCTAAATACTCCCTTGGACAGTGGCTTCCCAGCCTGGAATCCCCTGGAGAGCTTCAGACATTCCTCATGCCTGGATCCCACATCCCAAGGGTGTAATTTAATTAGTCTGGGCTGTGACTTGGGTTTTTGGAAATGATCCCCAGGTAATTCTAATTTGGATGTGGTTCTAAACCCGCAGCATCAGCATCATTAGGAGATTGTTAGGAATGCAAATTCATAATTCCAGATGTAAGGGATCAGAATCTGCATTTTGACAAGACACCGGTAATTTGTATGGACTTTAAACTTTGGAGTGTCTGCTCTGAAGCTATGTTCTTGCCCTTAGCATGTGGTTAGGGTGGTGATGGTGGTGACTACAGTTGGGGAAGATTGTCTTCAAAGATCTCCACTCTGAACAGTGGGTCTGAGCTGCCTTAGGGACCCCCAGGATATGGGGGGGCATTCTGGTGGGTGAGGCAGGTACAGGAGGGGGCTGTGCAGCCATGGCTTGCGCAGCGTGGAAGGGGGTTGGCAGAGTGTCCAGGTGTTTGTCTGGCATAGCGGCAACTGTCTGGGCCAGCGCCCAGCAGGTGTGGGTTTCACAGAGGCCGGTACAGGATGTTCACATTGGCCCTCACGGGCCTCCCAGCAGGCTCCGTGTTGCACCGTGCGCTGCTGCCTTTCATGTCTCTGGCTCAGCGTTGCTGGGAGCCCAGCACTTTCTAGTTACTGAACTCCCCCGTAGACAGATCAACATCCTGCAGGGGAAAGAGGCTGGGGTGGCGGCGGTCCTCCGAAGACCGGGGCCCACCATGGCACACAGCCCGTGTGAATGTTCGTGCGGAAGGGAGAGCCCTGCCGAAGGTCCAGGGCCAGAGCCTGGGGCAGGAAGTCAGGGCAGGCAACAAGGCCAGCAGGGCCACTGCCTCACAAGCAGATGCTGGGCCTCGCCCGGGTGGCTGTGTGACTAGTGGCTGTCCGGTGCCCTCTCTGTGCTTTATATCACAGTTGGTCAAGGGAGATGTCCCAATCCCTGAGATACAGCAGGGGCAGGGCTTGAGCCATGGCTTGGGGTGACAGGTTGGGTTGCCACCCCCTGCGGTGAGGGAGAATCAGGAACCAGGGTCCTCCCTGGATGCTGAGGAATCTTGGGCCTGTTCACCACAGTCTCAGAGCCGCATCCACACACGCACGAGACAGAAAGAAACATGTATAGGGGAATGGAAGGAGCATCGCCTCTTTTCGGGAAGGTAACTAAGGCTTTGGGGGAGTGTAGACTCTGGTCTGTGCAGTAACTGCCAAGCCCCCTCTCTGGTGACTTAAGAAAGCTCTGACCTCCTGGGAGGAAGGTGCCCAGGCCTAGGTGAGTGTGAGGGGCTGGGGGGAGGGTCTCAGAACCTTCCCAAAGAAGTCTGCCAACTGCGATGCTTTTCTCCCAGCTTCCTTTAGCACGTTTCTTTGTTCATTCCTCCTGGGGCCTGTGGTGGGGAGCATTTTAATGCTGGATGTTTGGCAACACACGCCAAGCTTCTCCTGCTGGCACTCCTGGGTGACTCTGGCAGTTCCCAGCAGGGGCCATGCCCCCCGGGGTGTCCTCCATCCCCCTCCCCCGGAGCTAGGGCTTCCCCTTTCCCATGGGGCCAGCCTCTTTTATTGAGCGGCTCCCAAACCCGGGAGATGATTTTTGTGTGTATTTTTAAACTACTCTTTTTATATAAAATGCTCGTACTATAAACAATTCCAAGAAGCCATAAAGACATGAAATGAAAGGTAAAAATGTTTCCCTGTCCCAATCCCTGCCAAATCCCCCTGGGAGCCTTTTGAAAGCTACAGCTGTCCCAGTTCCACCCCTGAGGGTGGGGGATTCAATAGGTGAGGGCCCAGTTCCTGCCTTTAGAAAGTCCTGTCAGCAGTGACAACAGCCAGTAGATGCTCAGCGCTAACTCCCTGCCAGGGGCTCTGGAAGCTTCCTAGCCGCAGCCTCACCAGGCAGACAAACAGAAAAAATTCATCAACATTTTAGGGGATGGTGGGCACATGGACCTAGCCAGTGCTGCCAAAGGTGACTGGTCCCCGTCCAGCAACCTCCACAAGCCTCACTGTCCACCTGGATGCTGAGGGTCACTTCCTCGGCTCCCTGATGACCAGTCCCACGATACCAGGTGGGAAGCATAGTATGAGCTCATTCAGCTGTCCCTGAGCTTCAGGTTTATGCAAGGGAGCTTGCAAGGAGGCAGTGAGACGCATCTTTATTGTCTTTCTCATCTACTCCCCGACCTCTTCCCCTTCTTGGTCCTCCAGATTATTTCTCCAACTGCCCAGGATCTGGAGGCTTTTTGAAGTTCTGTGGAGGGAGGGGACATTTCCTGTTCTGAGACTAGAGGTCTATTTTCTGCCCTGGCTCCTATGCCTCTAGCCAGAACCCCGCTGCCCACATACCTGCTGGAGCCCACTCAATCTGCTGGCAGAGCCCTAAGGCTTCCCCAGGTTCTGTTCTTCCCTGTCATGCCCTGCGGGTCCTGTCTGGTCCCAGGAACCTCTCCCCAGAGTTTCCACCCACCCACTGCCTGCCGAGCTCTGAGCAGACCTGGCCCCCTTAACCCCAACACCCTGGAAGTCTGCCCCCAGGGAGAGAGGGAGAAAATTCACAAAGCATCTATCACAACGGGTATTAGGAGCAAGACTTCCTGGTGCCCGAGCAGGAGGCTGCAGACTAGCTTCTCTCAGATGTCTCACCATCATGGGACTTCACTGAACTGGATGGATTGATTTCTCAATTATGAAAATAAGAGGCAATACAGTACAGTAATTATGAACACAGGTTGAAATCCCAGCTCTGCTACTTCTTGGGTGTGGGAATTTGGACAAGCTGCTTATGACTCTGAGTCCTTGGAACATGGCAGAGACCGACAGTCAAGGTCTTGCTGTCATCACACCTGTTTTCTAGGGAGGGAGACTGAAAAGAACATTAAACACACAAGTAAGCTGGGTATTTTCAAGTAGTGATGAGTGTTAACAAAGAAAATAAGACAGGGTAATGGGGGTGTGATGGGGCTGGAGGAAAAGGCAGCTGGGAAAGCTAAGGAGGTGACATGGTGCTGGGACCTGCTTGAGGAGAAAGAGGCAGCCACGAGAAGACCCAGGAGAAGAGTATTTCAGGCAGAGGGCACAGCAGGAGCAAAGGCCCTGAGGTGGGAAGGAGTTTGCAGTGCCTGAGGCCACACAGGAGTCTAGTGTGGGGGGAGCTTCAGGGCCAAGATGAGGCAGAACTCAGCACCCTGCAGGGTCTTTCTGGATGTTTTTGAGGAGTTTGGATTGTACTATAAGTACATTAGGAAGCTGTTGGAAAGTTTGAAGGCAGGATCTCATTTATATTTTAATAAGAAGTCCTTGGCTACCCTCTTAACTATTGACTGGGGGCCTGGGGGAAGCCTTTAAGAGTAGTTCCTCAAAGTTCTGAGTTGTAACAAGGCTTGACCACATTGATGATTACCTTGATTTTGTCAAGAGACTGCTTAACGGAGCAAGGCCTCAAAGGTCAAGAGGAACTCAGTCCCTATATTTCTTGAGGTTCCCTGCATATTAGACAACAAAAACATTTCAAACAGAGTTACAAAAATTATCATATAAAGTATATGTTTACATTCAACAAATTAATGCTTTTAGCACTGAAGGTTGCAATGCAGTGTAATTGTACTATGCACAAGATGATTACAAGATTTATAAAAACAGTTCCTAGCATTTCCAGCAGTAATGTCTGGTAACCAGTCACATGTTTAAAGCTGTGTGACCAGCGTTTTCTTCTTTCAGTCCTGTTAGTGTAACTCTGCTCCCAGGTGACCTTACATGGAGAAAAACATCAGAATTCTAGATTTAGGTCCTTTGTCCCCTGAATGTGTAGCCTGAGCCAGGAGTCCCCTCACCCCCTCTGATAGGTCCCACTTTGAGCTGCCTGGCTTTTGGTTCTGCTGGGGATGGGTGGGTCGGGGGCAGGGTCTGGAGCTGGGGCGGGTTCAGCCATCCTCTGCTTACTGAGGGCTCTTGGCCAGCTCTGGATGGGGATCCCCCTTGTTTGCCTGGGAATCAGCCTTCCTTCCCCTCCACCTCCCTACCCTGAAGGATTTGGAAGGAGACAGAAAGGGAGGAGAAACGAGGATGCGCCCAGCTGGGCCAGCCGTCCCCCTCTAGCCTCCAGCTGCCTTCAGCTGGGGAGTGGAGCTTACACTCTACTGAAAGAGGATTGGACTTAATTGCTTTGCTGATGGAAAAGCCACATTTCAGTATTGATCTTGGTTTCTGCAGCCCTTGGAGGACAGCTGGTGATTCCGCTAATGGAGAGGGGAGGGGACAGGGGAGCTGGCAGCCTAGGGACAGGGCTGGGATTTTCTTCCTCCTCATCACCATCTCTGATGCCCACCTTCCTTGGAGGGGCCATTCAGAGAGCGGGGTTCTAGTCCTGGCTCCACCACTGAGTGTCTGTGTGAGTTCCCTCCTGCGGGCCTGAATTTTCCCACTGGGGAATAGGAGACAGATGGAGATGATAGTGATGAGTCAGGGTGTAGAGACCAGGACAGCACTGGGTTTTGAGTTTTATTTTTATTTATTTATTTTTTGAGTTTTTTTTTTTTTTTTTTTTTTGCTGTGCCACGTGCCCTGCAGGATCTCAATTCCCCTGCTAGGGGATGAAGCTGAGCTGTGGCAATGAAAGCCTAGAATCCTAACCACTTGGCCGCCGGGGAACTCCCCGACAGGGTTTTACAGCTCACCCGTGGAGCCTGACTACCTGGATAGAAAGCGTGGCTCCACTGCTCACTGCAGTGTGACTTTAAGTCAGATACTTAACCTTTCTGAACCTCTGTTTCCTCCTCTGTAAGGCCAGCACAATGGTAATGTTATCCTCAGAGGATTATTGGGAGGCCTTGAGATGTGTATAGAGTGCTCTGCATAATACCTGACACATAGTAGATATTCTGTATTTGTGACTGGCTCCTATTATACTGGTGGGTTTTTTTTTTTTTTTTTTAAATTAAGGCATTAAATACCAGATTGTGAGAAAAGCACCACAAAGGAAATTGAAAAATGTTTAAAACAGGGACAGTGATGTCCACAGCCCGGGCTTGTCAGGAGGACTGAATGGGGTCATGGGTATGATTGTGCTCAGCAGTCTCAGAGTCAGAGATCATAGGTACAGATCCTGAACAAGGCCTCTCTCCCAGGTGGGCAGGGAAATCTAGGGGCTTTGGACAGAAGTCCCAGGAAGCAGGTGGGAGATCTCTGGGTAAGCCCCACTACCCTGCAGATTCTTTGGGTTTCTCTGTGTCCTGGGTGCTGACTCCTCACACATGAGGCATCTTCCGTAAATTAATACAACCCTTCTCCTGCAGAGAATACCTACTCCCTTAGAAAGATTCGTTTATTCAATCATTTGTTCTTTCACTTAGTTATTTCTTCTTTTTTTTAAAGGTTTAGCTTTAGTCATCTTTTTATTTATGTATTTAAAAAATTGTATTTATTTACTTACTTTTGGCTGTGCTGGGTCTTCATCGCTGCATGGGCTTTCTCTAGCTTTGGAAAGCGGGGGCTGTTCTCTAATTGTGGTGTGAGGGCTTCTCATTGCAGTGGCTTTTCTTGTCATGGAGCATGGGCTTAGGGCGCTTGGGCTTCACTGGTTGTGGCTCCCAGGCTCCAGAGCACAGGCTCAATAGTTGTGGCGCAGGGGCTTAGTTGCTCTGAGGCATGTGGGATCTTCCTGCTTCAGGGATCGAACCCGTGCCTCATGCATGGGCAGGCGGATTCTTTACCACTGAGCCACCAGGGAAGCCTTCATTTATTTCTTGAGCACCTTCCATGGGCCAGGGATTTAGGTAGATGCCAGGGGTACAACAGAGACCAAGTCCTCGCCCTCAGGGACGGCGACATCCCTGAGACAGAGTGGCATGTGCTGTCTAGGGGCCCTGGGAATGCAGAGGAGGAGCCCCCAGCAGCTGGTAATCAGGGTGGGCTGCCAGAGAGAGTGACATCCAAGGATGCCTAAGAGTGAGTGATGGCCAGTGAAGAGCAGGTGGGAGGCTGAGAGGGAGCTTTCCAAGCTGAGAGAACCGCGTGTGCGAAGGTCCCAGAGTGAGAGGGCTGGGCAGGGCAGGGCGTGCCTGGAGAGCTGAGGTTCAGCAGTTCCACAGGAGGAGATGCAGTGGGAGGGGCAGGGCTGGGGGAGGGCAGTCGGAGCCTGATGTGGGGGTGGGGGTGTTCCAGGCTGCCTGGACTTTGGCTCTGATACAGGCAGGAGATGCCCCTCGGTTGAGAACCCTGAAAACCGAGACCCAGAGCGGGGAAGGGACTTCTGCCTCATTGCAGCCTGGGTCTCTCTTCCGCTGCATCCCACTGCCTTCTTGGAGAACCCAGAGGCTCTGCCAGCTGAGCTTGCCCAGGCCCTGGGAGGGAGAGGTCATTAGAGGCTATGAGGAGGGAGAGATGGGGTGGGTGGAGATGCCTCCCTCCCCTGGACTCATCTGGGCATCTGTGTGTTTCAGACCACCAGAAGCTGGAGCGTGAAGCCCGCATCTGCCGCCTGCTGAAGCACCCCAACATCGGTGAGCATGGGGGATGGGCGAGGGGTGTGGGTGGGGCCTGGCCCAGCTCCCCTGCCTGCCCTGGTGGGTGTTTGTTGAGGGAAGGGGGCAGCTGCTCTCTTCTTGGGGATGGCAGCAAATAGAGGTGGGAAAGGGGGTGTCTTTCATGGTTTCCATACTCCTCAGCGAGCAGCTTGGTTGGGGGGAAGGTGAAGAAGGGGCCCTTCCTCCCAGCCCACGCTGCCAGCAGCCTCCTTCAGAAAAGCTGTTTCAGGAAAACTTCCGAAGCTCTGAGAGACGAAAATAGGATAGGCTTAGCCTTGACCAGTGTAGCCCACTCCCCAAGCCCACTCCCATGCTGAGTCAGTCTGGCACCATGGCCCTTCTCACCTGCGTGGACCTGCAGTGCCAGTCTCTCCAGGCCAGCCCCAAGGTGGCCCCTGCTCCAGAGTGGACTGAACGCGGGCTGCATGGAGTGGCTGCGCCCAGGGCAGGCAGGATGGCTCTGAAATAGGACCTGACTGCCTGACCTCCCTTCCCCTGTCCCTGCACAGCTGAGGGGCTGTATCACTGCGTGGCAGGGCTCTGAGTCATGATGGGGAGGGAGTGCAGATTCTAGATATAGTGCTGTCAGGGAATGGCTGTGTGACCTTGGGTAGGAGCACTACCCTCTCTGAGCTGCTTTCTCCCATCTTCGCAAGGAGAGGGCTGTCTGGACCAGCTGGGCATCTTGTTAAAAGGTAGATTCTAGTTGAGTGGGTCCGGGTGGGGCCTGAGGGTCTGCATTCCTAACACACTGTGAAGTGATGCCAAAGCTGCTGGCTCACCAGTCACACTTAAGCGGCAAGATCTAGGTGCTCTGTAAGGAACATTCTAACTCTGACAGCTACCATGCCTTCTCCCTTAGGAGGGAAGCATCTCTCTGTGTCCAGGGCCCCAACAGTTAACTCCTCTGCAGAAGAGTAGCATCTCCATCTGCTATTTATACCCATAAGGCACCTCCCCTTCCCCGTGCCTGGGGAAAGGAACAGAGCTGCACAGACAGCAACTGGAGGCTTGGGGCTAGAGTCAGAGAAGGGGCAGCAAGGCGGCTGGCGGGGAGCCACCCTGGTTGGCCCCTGACCTGCTTATGACCATGGGCAGTTCCTGCCCAATCTGGGCCGGCCTCCAGCTCCCCAACAGTACAATGGAGGGAGTCATGAGTGGTCTTTGATTGTAGAATTCCACGGTTCTTAGAAAGCCCATTAATCCTGGAAGAGGGAGATGGGGTGTGTGTGTGCACGCGCGTGCCACTGCGCAGTTGCAGTTGTCTCTGGTCAACACTTCCTCATCCTTCAGTCGCTCATTCCCAGCTCTAGCAGGGAGCAGTAAGTTATGGGCTCTGGGGCTGACATTCTACAGTCAGATTCTGGGTTTGCTGCTTAATTGCTGTGTAACCCAGGACATGTTGCTTAACTGCTCTGAAGTTCCGTTTTCTCATCTGGAAAATGGGAATGATAGATACCTTGTAGGCTTATGATGATCAAACAAATCATAGCACAATGACAGGCCCCGGGGAAGGGCTATGGATCATTTAGCTGCTCCATCCTTTCTCAATCTACACCCTCCAATAGAACAACCTTACCGAAAGACTTACCTTTTGCCTGAATCTTCATGTGATTCTCATTCCTCCGAGCCATCAAGATTTTGAGTCATTGGTTTGGGGCACTATATATAATATTCTGGTTAAGAAAATGGAATTTTCAGTCAGACACACCTGGGTTCAAATCCAAATTCTACCTTTCATTTCGTATCTGAGCTTGGGCAGGCTACAAACTTCTCAGACTTAGTACCTTCCTCTGTGAAATAAGGATAATCATGGTACCCACTTTCTAGAGCTGTTGTGAGGGTTAAGTGAGATGTTGCAAGTAAAGTACTTAGCACAAGCCTGGCAGGTGGTAGAATCTCAGAAATGGCAGCCATAGTCTTCATTATCATCATCACTTGAGTTATGACTCCTTCATTCATTGACCTGATGTCAAGGACATCCGAGACCCCACCATGTGCCAAGGCCTCTGCTAGTCTCTGAGGACGTGTGGAAGAAATGAGGGTGGGAGAGGAGTGGGGTAGCTGATGGACAGGGAAGTAGAGAGCAGAGCTGAGATCCAGAACAAGAAGATGGTTGGGAGAACCTAAAACTATTGTCAAGGCTGGAAGGGTCCTTGGAGGGTACCACTTTCTGAGCCTTCAACACCTCAGTTCAAAGTAGTTGTAATCTGTCCAAAAGAGTGCAGATCGGTCCAGATGTGGCTATAGAACCTGAGAAGTGGGTCTGTGCCCAAAGAAACTAGACTATTCAGCCTGCTTAGTGATCCCAGCCAAGCTCACTGCTCTCTGCCCGTGTGTGGCCACAGCCCAGCCCTAAGAGACAAAGTCAGGGAGGTCGCTGGCTCAGGACAGGGGGAACAAGCTGCACCATACACAAAGCATTTCCCTCCTAGATCTTGCTTCGGGGAGGACAGCACTCTGCTCTCTGTACCATTAGCACCTGCTGATGAAGTGGACCCCCACCCACACCTTAAAAGCCACCCAAGGAGCAGGAGGAGATAACCTGAGAGTTAAGCAGGTGATATGGGGTGGCAGAGGGAAGTGAGGTTAGTGATGAAGATGGCGATGTCTTCATTTATTAAGTTCTTCCTAGTGCCAAGCACTGTGTTGAGTGCCTTACTAGCATCTTGAGTTAACTCCTGACACCAGTCCAGTGTAGTAGTATTGGCTCTGCTGCTAGGAAAGGAGGCTCAGAGAGGTTACATAATTTGCCCAAACTCACACAGCTTCTAAGAGGTGGAGCTAGTAAGCAAAGTCAGAGAGTCTGACTGCAGAGCCCATGTTCTCAGTACTTCTGTGGCCATCAGGGATGTCTTGGGGGCAGTGGCCAGAGGAACAAGTATGACCCTTCAATTTCTGAGAAAGAAATTGTAACTGTTGGAAATAGGACAGAATGTCAGAAGTTCATGAATCCAGCTACACAAATGAAAACTAGGTTACAGATTTGTTTGTTCTGTGACAGAGACAGCATAAGTCCATGAGCACAGACATGCCAGTCTCCCCACCAGGCAGTGGTACTGTCACATAGGCCATAGCCTTTGAATCCTTGCCTCTCTTGGGCTCTAGGCTGAGTTTTTCCTCAGGGTGGCCTCCAACCACAGGAAGAGAGGTTTTGTGCATGAAAACAGCACTGAAATGAGGAATCCTGTCTCCTGTGCCCTGAGCCAAGATTTAGCCAACTCTTGGGGACTGAAGCCAACTCCAGGATCATCCCGCAGGTGGGGACTGGAATCCAGCCCATATCCCCCTGCTCACAGGGCCAGCCTTCAAAATCAGCACAAAAGCACCATCGGAGCTAGAGGAAGCTCTGGAGACACTCTCTCCCATTCTGTCCATTTCCCTGAGCCCTGAGGACCTTCTCTAAAAGAGGCTGAGGCTTCTGGCCAGAGGGAACCCTAGTCTTCTTGGAGCTCCTCCCAAATGGCTGTTGACCTGGTTCTAAAAGCCCTTTCTTGAGATGGTTCTGGATGCAGCTTGGCTTCTCAGAGATTCTCACAATCACACACACAAAAAAGGAGTTAAAACCTCAAACACCTGAGCAGCGTAAAGGAGAAGGAGTTTGCTCCTGAAGAATCCTTTTGGAGTAAAGGGTCTTTCTCAAAACTTTATCTTGGTACACTATTAAAGCAAGTTTATGGTAGCTAAATGATAAAACAAATAATTTTAAATTATAATCTCAGCATCTGGAGCTAACATTGATGATGTATACATCCATGTGGTATCTGATGTCTGTAGCTCCCTAAAACATATCAGGTCAGGTTTCCTACAAGCAGAGCCTGAGGCAAGGATTCAGATGTGTGTAGGAACACGAGGGCATGCTCCCGGGGGAGACCTGTAAGGGTAGCGAGAAGTGGGATGGAGGAAGGGGAAAGGAACCAAGCGGAGATGTGGCTTCAGGTCAAGTCTAACTCTGACCTGATCCCAGGTGGAGGGTGCAGTGGGGAGGCCTCTGTAACATAAACCGTGTCCTGGAGCTGTCCCTCCTTTAAGGCAGACTGGCCTTTTGCATGGCCTCTGCCTCCCCACATTAGTTCATCATTGCCTGAAGGCTGTAGGTAACCTTGTGGGCAAGGTGGGCAGTTCCATTAGCAGTGGGCAGTTCTCCAGAGGAGGGCACCTGCACATGGTTAGCCAACTCCTCAGCAGCTGCAGGATGGCCGCACCATCTTCCTACAGGAGGTCTGAGCAGGGCACCAAAATAGGGCTTTCAGATTCTGCACACACAAAATATAAGGTGCTCAGTTCAAAACACACATACGTTTCAAAAGTCTATTTTTGCTTTGAAGTGCACTTAAAAGTTGAAATAGATTGAAGGATGAAGGGATGGATAGAAATGTAGTAAGGCATATATAAGAAATGGAGTAGGAAATGACAACCCACTTCAGTAACCTTGCTTGGGAATCCCCACAGACACAGGACCCTGGCAGGCTACAGACCATGGAGTCACAATGAATCAGACATGACTGAGAGACTGAGCATGCACACACATATGAGAAAACACTAATAACAGAATCTAGGTGGTCAATGACACCCCACTCCAGTACTCTTGCCTGGAAAATCCCATGGACGGAGGAGCCTGGTAGGCTGCAGTCCATGGAGTCATTAAGAGTCGGACATGACTGAGCAACTTCACTTTCACTTTTATGCATTGGAGAAGGAAATGGCAACCCACTCCAGTGTTCTTGCCTGGAGAATCCCAGGGACGGGAGAGCCTGGTGGGCTGCCATCTATGGGATCGCACAGACTCGGACACGACTGAAGTAACTTAGCAGCAGCAGCAGCAGCAAGTAGTATGTACATAGGTATTCACTTGACTGTATTTTGAAAATTTTTATTATAAAATGTTGATTAAAAAATTAAAGCAGGATTAAATTATACATACTCAGGCTACTTAGTTTTTAGTTTTGCTTTAAAATAGTTTAAAAACATCTTTCAGTCATTATTTATAAATATATATATTTAAGGTTTTAAAAAACATTTTATTTAAATTTGTATCCCTTCATCCTCCATCTCGGGTCCCCATCTGTGGAGGCACCCACTCTCCAAACTTTATGGGGAGAATACTTTGGCCACCTGATATAAAGAGCTGAAGCATTGAAAAAGACCCTGACGCCGGGAAAGATTGAAGGCAGGAGGAGAAGGGGACGACAGAGGATGAGATGGTTGGATGGTATCACCAACTCGATGGACATGAGTTTGAGCAAACTCCGGGAGATAGTGAAGGACAGAGAAGCCTGGCATGTTGCAGTTCGTGGGGTCACAAAGAGTTGGACATGACTGAGCAACTGAACAGCGACATGAGGGCCATATGCTTTAAGGGACTCAATATTGTATGTGGCAGAAATTCAGATGGCACTGGGGCTTACAGTGAAAAGTCTCACCCGCCCACAACTCCAGCTGTCCTAATTCCCTTCCCCAAGGCCACCTCAGTGCCCACATCGCTGGATCATTCCAGAGAGACGAACGCCATACCCAAGCTGAAATGTAGCCTCCTTTTTAGAAAGGACTGTGCATACTGCTTTGCTCTTTCACCGAACAACAAGATTTAGATATGATTCCGAACTAGTGAATAAAGAACTGCTGCATTATTTTAACATTTTCCATTGTGTGATTACCATAACTCTTTGAGCCCACCCTCCCCGCTGCCCATGGACCTGTTTAGGTTGTGGTACAGGGAAGGACATGAACTTGACCTGGGAGAACTTGCCCTTGGCTGGCAGGGTGCAGGCCCCCTAGAGTCAGCCCCAGGCCTTGGGCTCTCCCTCCTTTTTTTTTTTTGAAAGAAGCTTAGGGGGTAATTTTGGAAGCTCTGGGCTCCTGGGAGCTTTGCCTCTGTTCTTGGTAAATGAGGTATGAAAAGATGACAGTTTCTCAGCAGGCCAGAACTCTGGGATTGCTGTCATTCCCTCATCCACCAGCTCTGTTATCTCTTCAGACCTGGAAGCAGAGGAGTGCCATTAGCGCAGGGCCAGCACTGAGTCAACATGGATTATGTGCCTCATGGAATTCTCACAACAAGCCTGCAATTCCAGGAGTTTCATTCTCATTGTCCAAGCAAGGAAAGTGAAGTCATGTCTGACTCTTTGTGACCCCATGGACTGTTGCCTACCAGGCTCTTCTGTCCATAGAATTTTCCAGGCCAGAGTACTGGAGTGGGTTGCCATTTCCTTCTCCAGGGGATCTTTCCAACCCAGGGATGGAACCTGGGTCTCCTGCATTGCAGGCAGACGCATTACCATTTGAGCCACCAGGGAAGCCCTCCAAGCAAGGAAAGAGGCTCAGAAAGGTATAGCAACTTGGTCAAAGATGCACAGTTAGCAAGTGGCAGAGATTTGAGTCACAGGCTCTTTCCATGACCCTGGCCTGCCCAGCAGGGAAACTGAAGGTTGGAGAGGGAAGGGGACTAAACTCTGACCAAAGCTGGGGTCTTTTGTCTTTATGCTCAGGCTTCTTTGGGTGATGCCTCAGGTCAGTGAGGGCTTCCCTGATAGCTAAGACAGTAAAGGATCCACCTGCTAATGCAGGAGATGTGGGTTCAGTCCCTGGGTTGGGAAGATCCCCTGCAGTAGGAAATGGCAACCCACTCCAGTATTCTTGCCTGGAGAATCCCTTGGACAGAAGAACGTGGAAGGCTCTTCTGGGGTCCATGGGGTCGCCAAGGGTCAGATACGACTGAGTGACTACACAACAGAGGTGAGCCTTTGTTCATGCTTTGTCAAAGCACCTCGTAACTGGCTTGAGCTCAGTGACTTTCAGAGAAATTGGAATGTTGGCTATTTGAGGGGTGAGAGGGGCGTGAGTGGGGAGCCTTGAGCCCTGCATAACCAGCTACCTTGGCCCCTCCTGCAGTCCGGCTCCATGACAGCATCTCTGAGGAGGGACACCATTACCTGATCTTTGACCTGTAAGTTTGGCCTCACCCTGGGGTGTCCAGTGGGGATGGGGACAGCCTTGGCAGGGGTGACTCCACTGGGTCCCTTGGTTTGAAGTGTCCCCATAGCCCCCAGATTGGGCTGAATTCTCTCTTCTGATAGAGTTTCCCAAAATGTGGTAGGCCTGCCACCCAAGCAGTGCAGGCTGGTTTTCCTGACACACCAACAAACACTTTTAACTTTCATCATCATATATTTAGTTTTGCTTCTATTTGTGGCCAGTGATGCTGGTTTTCCATTTCTAGTGGTGCTATGAAGTTTCCTTTCAGAATAAATTTAAAGTTTTTAAAGCCAGGCAATAGAATGAAAAGCAATCACGAACTGAGAGGCCTCAGTGGTTCTTGGCCTCATCTGTAAAGAACAGCACTTGAGACAGTGGGGGAGGCTGTGCATGGCTGGGGCTGGGGAGTGGGCGGGGGGCAGTGAGCTATTGGAAATCTCTGTACCTTTGGCTCAATTTTGATGGGAACCTAAAGCTACTCTTTAAAAAAGTCTATTAAAAAACAACAACAACAAAAAGCTCCAGCCCTTGGATTTCCAAGAGCCTGATGAATCATAGTGACAAGTTCTGAGTGTTCTACCCCCTGTCCTGACCTCAGCCTGGCTTTGGTGGAGGAGAAGGCTGAGGATGGAGGGGAGGTGGACTGGAAGTCAGGAAGGGAGTTATACCAGAGGGCATCCCCGTGGCCTCTGGGGCCCCTCCCTTTGGGGCTGAGGTTCTGAGGTCCCTGGGCCCCATCCTTAACTTTCTGGAGACTCTTCCAAAAGACACCTGGGGCCTTTGTGGGAGGGTGACTCTGTTCCTGTCTCCCCAGCGTCACCGGCGGGGAGCTGTTTGAAGACATCGTGGCCCGGGAGTATTACAGTGAGGCGGATGCCAGGTGAGTGAGAGGCGCAGCCAGGCGGCGCCCGGGGGCAGGGCACTCCCTCCTGGGGCCTCCCAGGGGAGGCCCGCCCTCACTCCCCGCCCCTCCCTCTCTCTCCCCAGTCACTGCATCCAGCAGATCCTGGAGGCCGTGCTGCACTGCCACCAGATGGGGGTGGTGCATCGGGACCTGAAGGTCAGTGACCCTCCCCACCCCCACCCCAAGAGGCTGGCTCACCAGGAGCCTGCTCATTTGCGCCCAGCCCCTCCCTCAACCTGCGGAACCAGTGTTATTATCATAGCCCCGTTAGCTTTCCTGAGTTGGGCTGCGTGGGAAAATTTTTCCCCACTCTTCAGATGAGGAAACTGAGCTCAGGGAAGCAGGGCATCTGCACTCGGGACCCAGGTCTCCCGACTCCCAGTCCCAGGCTAGGTGAGAGGTGGCTAGACTGCCAAGGCTGGCTTTGGACGGGGGGCGGGGCGGGTGGGAGGTCCAGATTCCAGCGAGGCCACTTTCTAGTTGCATGGCCTCAGCTTCATAATAGTGGGGGTTGCCATAGCAACCTCAGTACAGGGTCAGTGAGGATGTCAAAGGAGACAGCACAGTGCCCGGAATGTCGAGGCGTTGTTAGTCTTGCTTCCGGTCTCTGGAAGGGAGTGACGGTAGGAAAGCAGGCTTTGAGGCCTTCCGAGTCCTGCCTCTTCCCACTTGAGGAGATGAGCAGGACTAAGCAGATGCAGGTGTAGGCTTGGCACTGGCTGCACAGCCTGGCCCAGTCAGCACAACTTCATGGTGCTCCTCTGCTGGGCCTCACAGCATCAGTAACTGGTAGTTGCCTAACATCATCTCCATTTTGCAGAGCAGGAAACAAAGGCCCAAAGAGTCCAAGGGGTTTTCCCGAGAACATGCAGTTCACTTGTGCCTGAGCTAGGGCTGGAGCCCTGGCCTCCCGACCCCAGGTCCCCTGCCCTCAGTGGGCTGGGGCTAAAAAGCCACTGACCGCACCGCCTGCTTCTGTAGCAGCCCCTTCTAGGTGACCCTGCTGGGTGTCCGTCAACCGTTTGCTTTTTGACTTCCGGGGACTATGAGCTCACTTTTTATGGGGTAGCCCCTTGAACTGTTAGGAAATGTTCCTCCAGTCTTTCCCCATGCTGGGGGCTTCACCTGTGAACCCCAGTTCTACCCTTTGGGGCCACACAGAGGTCAAGCCCCCAGCACAGAGAAGCCCTGGAGGCTCGTGGGTAGCTTTGCAGTAGCTCCTGAGGCTTCTGCAGGCTGTTCTCTATTCCCCCCGATGGAATTCCCAAGCCTTCCTCGTCCTGCCCCCTTCCTGGCCCTCCTCCTGTCTGCCCAGACCCCTCTCTGGCGGGCAGTGCTCTGACCAGAACCCCTGCTCACCCTTGACAATCACGAGCCATCTGTGGCTCCGCACCCGAGCCCAGGTGGGCTCCCCGCGTCTCAGTCTAGACCCGAAGGCAAGTGTGCATGCAGAGAGGGTCTCTGGCCAGATTGCAGGGCAGCTCTCCCCAGGGGCCTGTTCCCATTATAACCACAGCCCCTGCCCGAGAGAAGGAACAGGGAAAGAGGCAGCACAAATTTAGGCCACTCTGGGTAGATTAATTAGTGGCGCATTCATCAAATCAGGGCAGAACAGCTACCAAGACCCAGGACATGCTGGGAACACAGTCCCCAGAGGACCAAAGAGGCCTTAACCAGGGGCAGATGGAGCTATACTTGTTTGCGTCCTGCCTAGCTTTGGGCAGTGAAAGGTCGGATGTGGAACCCCTCCTAAGTTCTAGTGGGAAAGCGGGTCAGAGGAAACCAGCTGTCTGCAGAGACTGGGAGCCCACACCCCCCATCTACAAACAAAAAGTATGAGTACTGATGCCTATCCAACACTTGTAGGACACTGGGAAGTGCTTTACAGGGATTTATTGCAATTAATCCATATGCCACCCCATGAAGTAGGCATTATTCCCACTTTTGGAGAAGAAACTGAGGCCAGAGAAGTGAAATTAATTTACCCAAGTTCCATAGCATAGAATGGCAGCACTGGGATCAGAAGCTAGGGCTTTCTAACTAGAAAGTCCCCACGCTAACTACCTCTCTGTCCTGAGGAGAAGGATTTTCTGTCCTCAGACTCAGCAGAAGATGGCAGCCTTCATGCCTCCATAGGACAGGTGGCACGTAGGAGGCCCTGCAGCAATCAGCCTGGAGGGGCTCAGAGCACATCTCTAGCCAGACTGTGCCTCGATCTGGTTCTATCATCACCAGCTGTGTGACCTCGGTCGAGTGACTTAACCTCTGTGAACCCCAGTTTCCTTATTTTCATACATACTTCAGTGCCTGCTATGTGCTGCCCACTGTTTTGGGTGCTAATGATACATTGGTGGACAGAACTCATATTGCACAGAGGTGACAGATGCAGCCTACCAGGCTCCTCCATCTGTGGGATTTTCCAGACAGGAGTACTGGAGTGGGGTGCCATTGCCTTCTCTGAGATACATTGGTGGACAGAAACTCATATTGCACAGAGGTGACAGATAATGAATAAGCACATAGACAGATGGGAAAACACTTAGAAATTGTGATGAGATCTATTAAGGTAACAACAAGCTGCTAAGACAGAAGATACCTGGGAACTCCTCCTTTAGATAGAGTAGTCATGGAGGGCTTCTTGAAAGAGGTGACATGGTGAAAGCTGGATGATGAGAAGGAGCCACACCTGTGAAGCTCAGAGGGCGAGCAAATCACGCAAGGGGAGCAGGAAGTACAAAGGCCCTGAGGTGGAACAAGAATGACTGTCTCTGAGGATGTAAGGAGGCCACTGGAGGAGAGTGCTTACCCTAAAGGATTGTTGGGATGACAAATCGAATGATGTATGCAAAACCCTTAGCCCAGTGACTGGCGTATAGTAGAAGCACTGCCCCACTCCACCTCAGCCCCAGAACCAAACCCTGCTGGAAGCTGAAGGAGGGGTTGGCAGGCTGAAAAAGGGTCTTCTGTTTGCAGCAGATGGAGGGCTGCAGTGGGGTAGTCCCATCTCTGGGAAGTGCAGGGGTCCTGTGGTTGGGGCTGGAGGGAGGCAGGGACAGGGAGTCTCTGGATCGCTCAGCTGCTCCTCCTGAAAACCCAGATCTCTAGAGATGAGATTCTGAATATGCTCACTGTCCCCTGACTTCTTCCTCTCCCACGTTTTCTCTTCTCTCTGGTCCTGGGAAGCCGGAGAACCTGTTGCTGGCCTCCAAGCTCAAGGGCGCTGCGGTGAAGCTGGCGGACTTTGGCCTGGCCATAGAGGTAGAGGGCGAGCAGCAGGCATGGTTTGGTGAGTGGGGGCAGGGGGTGGCAGGGGTGTTGGCAGCCAGCCTTGAGTTGACACATTGGCCTCTAGGAACCCTCTGCCTGAGCGGGGGCTGGTTGGAGATGGATGTTGCCCCAGCCAGGGCTCAGGGAGCAGAAGGCTCCTTACCCAGACTCTTTGCATCAGTGGTTGTCGCCCATCCTAGCTCCCTGGGGTCCAGGCCTGGGACTTGGTTGTCATTAAAACAGTACCTGACTTCTTCACATGCGCATCCAATACTGTCGGCTGGGGGCTTCCGTGAGTTCCCCAGCAGCCTGGGTGCTAGATTATCATCTTGATTTTAAAGATGAGGAATGGGGGCTAAGAAACTAAGAATAGGTCAAAGGAAATTAAAAGGGGTGGAGTCATGCTCTTGAGATTTTGGCGTAATTGAGTCCTTTCGGCTATCTGGGAATACTTTTTAGTGAGCAATGTTGATCAGTGGTTAGGAGCTTGAGCTCTGGGTTCATATCCTGACTGTGCTATTTACAAGGCATATGACTTTGAGTGAGTCATTTCTCTGAGACTTCATTTTCTTGTCTGTAAAATGGGGATAATAAAAGTATGTTCCTTGGGACTGTGTGAAGATTAAATGAGATCAGGCATGGAAAGTTCTCAGTCTTGCTTAGCATGCTGCTGCTGCTGCTAAGTCGATTCAGTCGTGTCCGACTCTGTTCGACCCCATAGACGGCAGCCCGCCAGGGTCCCCCATTCCTGGGATTCTCCAGGCAAGAACACTGGAGTGGGTTGCCATTTCCTTCTCCAATGCATGAAAGTGAAAAGTGAAAGTGAAGTCGCTCAGTCGTGTCCGACTCTTAGTGACCTCATGGACTGCAGCCTACCAGGCTCCTCCATCCATGGGATTTTCCAGGCAAGAGTACTGGAGTGGGGTGCCATTGCTTTCTCCCATACATACTCCTTAATAGGAACTATTCTCACAATAACTTACCAAAACATTTTGGGTGTCCATTTTTTTAAGTAGTTCTCCCAACAGTGCTGGGAGGTGTTTAGGATACAAATCCCTAATCCCTTGTTTCACAGATGAGGAAACTGAGGCCCCAAAGGAAAAGGGACCTACCTAAAGGACTTAGGACAAAGCCAGTGTTAGGGATAGGCCTCCTGCCACCCCAGGACCAGATCCTGGATGGAGCGGGGAGTGGGTGAGGGTTCAGCTCAATCTGGTGCTGACAGGCCAGGACCTTTCATCTCGAGGACCACCAGCACTTGATTGGTGGAGGCTTCTGGAAGGGTTCTGCCAGAAATCTGTGACTCTGAGGCAGGGCCCTGTGGGAAGGACCCTGGGATGGATCAGTGCCATGAGGCTCTCAAGGCAGGTGGTGACCGTGTACTCTGCCCTTGTCCACCCTGGTCTAGAGGTGTTGCTGTCTTACCAGGTCAGGGCTTCCAGCCCTTGGCTGGCTCTGGGGGCAGGGGGTGTTTTCTCCGTCTCCAGGGCAGCCTTATCCCTCTTCCAGCAGGATCTTGCTCCCAGTTACTTACGTGCCAACCTCTGTGTATGTGTCTGCCTGTCTGTGTGTCTGGGGAGCAGGGTTCGCAGGGACACCTGGATACCTCTCCCCAGAAGTGCTGCGGAAGGACCCGTATGGGAAGCCCGTGGACCTGTGGGCCTGCGGTGAGTCCATCTGAAGGCCCCTCCGTTCCCCTGGCTGCCTGCCCTTTGGTGCACTCTCTCTCCTTTCCCATCGCTCTCCTCCACGTGCCCTCTGTCCCTCCTATTCCTGGGGCTCAAGCTTCTCCTGGTCCTCTCCCCAGGGGTCATCCTGTACATCCTGCTGGTGGGGTACCCCCCGTTCTGGGATGAGGACCAGCATCGCCTGTACCAGCAGATCAAAGCTGGCGCCTATGATGTGAGTGGTGCTCCTGTCTCCAGCCTCCTTGCCAGCCCCTGGGTCCCATCCAGTGGGAGTCATGGCCCAGTGAGGCCAGAGACCCAAGGACGCCTCCCTCATGCCCTCCTGCCACTCTCTAGCTATGGGGTAGGGGTGACCAGCAGGTGGAGCCTGAGGGCTGACTGGGGCCAGACGATGAACTGGCCATGCTAGTGACTGGAGCATCTAAGTGATGGGGATTTAGTTCATGGGGCCCCAGGAGGCAGAATCAGCACAAAAGTAGAGTGGGATATAGAGGGGGCAGGCCCCAGAAGCCAGATTATCTCTCCATAGTTGTACACACACAATTATATATTGTATGTATATAGATAGACAGTAATAATAGCTAACACACATAGCAGTCTTCTAAATGCTTTCTATTATTATAATCTTCATACCAGTCATGACATAGGTACTGTTATTACTGCTTTTTTACAGATAGGGAAGCTGAGGCACAGAGAAGTTAAATAACTGGCCAGAACACACAGCTAAGAAATGGTAGAGCTGGCTTTAGTGAAGCCAGGCAGTCTGGCTTTAGTGTCCATGCTTCTGCCTACCAAGTATACTGCTTTTCTGCACAGCTGATACCTATTGAGCCATGTGCCGTGCATTTTATATCATATTTAATCCTTACAACATCTCTAGGGATAGCTTGAGGGGTCACATGTCCAAGGTGACTTGTCCAAGGTCACACAGCCCAGGAGGCAGAGCTGGGACTTGAACCCAACCTTCCGATTCTGAAGTCTGGGCTGTCACCACTGGCCTGCTGCTCTCCAGATAAGGCACGGCCTCAGAAGAGCAGAGGGAGGCCTCCTTTCCCCTTGCCATTGCCCGGATTTGTCCTGGGGCCAGGGGACCTTGCCCCAACTCCTGGTTGTGGATGCCCGAATGGACGGGCAGTAGGACCCCTGCCTGCTCCCCTGCCAGTCAGGGGCTGGGGGATCGCAGGGGTGGCCTGGGGTAGGCTGGGCAAACTTGGCCCCTCTGCCCCTTCCAGTTCCCGTCACCAGAATGGGACACCGTTACCCCAGAAGCCAAGGATCTGATCAATAAGATGCTGACCATCAACCCATCCAAACGCATCACGGCCGCTGAGGCCCTCAAGCACCCCTGGATCTCGGTGAGCCTTCCTCAGCAAAGCCTCTCCTGAGGATCCCTCCAGACCTCAGGATCAAGACCCTCACAGTGTCCTGGACCTGCCTGCTGCCCCTCAGGCCCATGCTGGGCCTGAGGGGGCTTAGTTCAAGAGACTGACCTTGCTGTGGTTCTCAGGTGGAGAGTGGCAGTGGGAGGCATTCTGAGTTGGCACCATGACAGGTGGGGGGAGCTACTGGCTTCAAATGTCTCGTACCAGGATGTTTATACCATCCCTTAGAACAGAGAACTGTTCTTCACAAGATACCCACCCCATCCACAGGATATTCTTGGAGTGGGGGGACCTCGGGTGGGCCTGCCTCCCACTCACAGACCTCTCCCCTCCTTTCTCCAGCACCGGTCCACCGTGGCCTCCTGCATGCACAGACAGGAGACCGTGGACTGCCTGAAGAAGTTCAACGCCAGGAGAAAACTGAAGGTAACAGCAGGTCCTCATCCTCCATGCCCCACAGACAAGGGAATAGGTTGGCCTGGGTCTGCACAGAGGCCAAGAGACCCGCTCACTAGTTCTCTCCTTCACTGAGTCAACGAGTGTTATTGACCACCGGCTGTCTGGGCTGGGCAGTGAGCGCTGGCAAGGACAGTGAAGTGACCAGGACAGTACGGGGCAGTGGTGAGTGCTGCCCTGAAGCTGGGGGGGTCCACAGAGGGGCCAGAGAGGGGAACAGATCTGCATGGACTAGGGAAGGATCCCAGAAGCCTTTCTGGGCAAGTGGCATTTGATCTGAGATCCCGAAGGGTAAGCAGGTATTACCAGTGTAAAGTCTGATGGGGCAGGTGTTCTAGACACAGAGAATAGCCTGTGCAGAAGTCTGGAAGCATGAGCTTGACCCCTTAGGGGGACAGCAGGTGTTTCAGTGGGGCAGGGAGAGGTTTCCAGGAATGATACGCGACCATGGTAGGGGTGAGAGACCCCAGCTGCCAACCACTGGAAAGGAACGGCCAAGGGACTTGGCAGGGGCTGTGCCCTGAGGAAGTCACAGTGCGCCCTAGGTGAGCCCTGAGCTGCTGGCCTCTCAGCAGGTCTGTGTGTTCTCAGGGTTGTGACAGGTCCTGTCCTAGACCTTGCCGGGGGTCCTGTGAACAGGTAGGAAGGATGACCGAGGGGCCCCCAGCTGGTTGGAACAGAGAAGCCATCAGCTGCTGAGTGACAGATGCTGAGGCCCTGGCTCCTTCAGAACTTCCTCACCAGCTTCCCCCAGGCCTGGTGTGGTGGCTCAGGACAGGGACATGGGCCAAGGGGATGGTGGTGAGCATGATGCCAGGGGAACTGAGTCTTACCCCCAACCCCCAGTGGGAGCTGTCATAGATGTAGTCTCAAAATGTCAGAATCAGGGAGTCTTAAAATCATGGACCGCTGGACTCAGAGAATCTGAACTGGCCATTGGTCTCCAGTCCCCTTAGTGATAGAGGAGGGTTTTTCCCCATTAATCCTCCAAGGTTCTGAGCCCAGGAACTACAGAAAGGGGGATGAGCCAGTACTAGAGTGAGGAGCTTTGTGTCCAGGCAGAAGATGCAGACAGAGAGAGCTGAGGGGTGCAAGTCTGGTGTCATTGCCCCAGCAGGAAACTTCCTTGGCCTTTAGGAACCCCCACTGACAGGTGTCCCCGAGCACATCCACCAGCTCTGGCCAGGCCGGTGGGATCTATTAATATCTGCTCCTTGGATGGCCCTATCTCCTGAGCAGTGCCAGCTAAGGCCTAGATCACCTCTGCCTCACCCTTCTCCCGGGAGGCGGGGATAGTCTCGGGGCTGTGGGGTGGGAGAAATGGAGGGCAAGGAGCTTCAGAAGGTTTTTGTGTCTGAATGGAGCCCCTTCCTCTCCTTCCCCACCCCTCCCATCTCTGTCTCCTCTCCCCTCACCTATGGCCTCCTCTCCCCCAAACCGCCTTCTCTTTTCTGTTGTAGGGAGCCATCCTCACCACTATGCTGGCCACCAGGAACTTCTCTGGTAGGTGGTAGGCCCTCGGATTCATCTTCACATGCATCCTGCAGGAGGTGGGGGCATTGTCCAATGGGGTATCTGAGTGCACTCAGACCAGAAGGCCGTGGAGATGGGGGCTGTAGAGGATTCAGTGATTAGGGCTTAGCTCACCTGATACCACCTGCAGAAGTGGTAAAGGTCAAAGGTTATCAAGCCAAGGGCCCACAAGGAAGGGTTAGATGTTAACCCTCACCTCCCCTACCTCACAGCGGTGCTGGGTTCTCAGGCTGGGCCAGCTGTGGGGAGGCTCCCCATATGTCAGGGTCCAGATGTGGGAGGGACTGAGCCCGGCCCAGGGACAGCGGCATTCCTGTTCCCCACAGTTACCAAGCAGTTCCCAAGCAGTACCGAGAGTGAAAGCGTGGGCTTTCACTCATGTGGCCTCTGTGACAAGGCGATTGCCACCCCCGTTTTCTGAATGAGGAAGCAGAGGCTCAGGGAGGTCAACTCTGACACACCCCAGGTCATGCTGCTAAAGGGAACTTTCGGGGCAGGTGTCACCAGTTCAGAGCACGTGCCCTTACTAGGCTGAGTCACCAAGGAGTCCAGGGTAGGAGCCTTTGGCCTTGGTCAAAGCCAGGCTGGTTAAGGCAGGGAAGGCCCAGTGACCTGCGGCATGTGGCCCTGAAGAGAGAAGGGGAAGGGATTAGCATCAGGGCTTAGCAAGAAGCTCCCCTTGGCATGCTGGAGAGTGCCGTGGCCAGTGTCCGCCAGAGGCGTCCCCCTGAGGAGCCCAGGATGGCTGACGGGGCAGCTGAGCAGATATAGCAAAGCTCACCCGAGGGGCCCTCTGGCTGGGGCTGGTGCCGGGACCGGCCGGGGAGGGCTGCTGTGGACAGGTGGCCAGCCCTACCGTGAGGGCTCGGATCTGGGGAGCTGCAGGCCTGGCTTCTCTGAGAGGGCCCACCTGCCCATTTAACCAGCTGGCAGAATAAGACCCAGGCCCGGGAAGGCCCTGGAACTTCAGATTTGGGCTTTCCCCACCACACAGAGCTGCCTTCCCACGCGCTTCCCAGACAGGGATCCTGCAGTTCCTTAAACTGAAAGATGAGCCACCCAGGCAGTCAGAGTCTTTTTTTAACAACTGAAGGGCCCCTCAGGCACTCTAGTCCAGAGCTCACAAAATGGAGTACATAAGTTATTCCCTCTCTCTCCATGTGCTTGGGGGGCCAGTGGTGTTTTAAAACTTTTTTTTGGTGGGGGGGCGGTGAGCAAGAGTTTCCAGCATTTTCATTTCATAGAAAATCTCCTGAAAATTAGAATATGTGGCCTCTGGAGACCCACAGTCCTGTCATAGTGGGCTGGAGTGAGAGGGGGCCCCCTTGGAGGCTTGAGGGGCAAGTCCTCCCCTTGCTTGCTGTGTATCCTGGTCCAGCCCACAGAGTACATGGAGGATGGAACAGCTATTCCTCTCGGCTTTGGGATCCAGAGGTACCCCGCCCCCCACTTGCTTTGCAAGGTGGAAACTTGGCAAGAGGGGAAAAATGCACAAGAGCCTGAGAGGGGTCATCGGTGGGAATGTGAGGATGACTGGCGGGCTGCACCAGCTGTGAGTTCCATCCTTCCAAACCTCTGGGGCATCATGTTCAGTACCGCCTCTCCTCCCCAGCTTGCTCTCATCCGGTGAAGGATTTAGCATGGCTACTGTTTACTGAGCATCTATTGCATACGTGCCAAGTGCTATGTCTCATTTAACTTAAAGCCATTTATTTGAGATCTGAAGCTGCCAGAAGTCAGGCTGCGCAGGGCTGGGTGTTCATGCCTTGTCCTGACTGGTGCCCTCTCCAAGGGCTCTGGCCAGAAGGTGAGAAGGAAGGAAATGGGAAATGCCAGGTGAGGCCTTCTTGGAAGTTGTTGCTCTGCTTTTCCTGACCACCAGGGAGATGGCCAGCCCCAGCCCAGAGCTCTAGAGTTTGAGGATGGGGAGGACTCTTCAGGGAATGGGTGCTCTGGCTGGGGTGGGCACCAGAGGAGCAGGGACTCGGGCGGGGGGGCATCTGCTTCTTATCACCAGCAAAATTCAGCTCGCAGCTGTCCAGAGTGAGTAGGCAGGGCTGACACATGACCTCCGTAGCAGCATGGGGCTAAAATTAGAGCCGGCCGGGGCGGGAGGGAGCGTCCAGCCCTGGGCTGGGGAGCCGGGCCTCCGGGTTGGCCACCGCCAGCACGAGTGGTGACCGGGATCTGGAGGGAATCCCCAGACTGAAAGCGCTCCCACGGTCTGGGGCACAGTGGGCACCTCCTCAACCCATGGAGCCAGAGGGTCACGCCTGACACTGCTGAGAACCGGGGGGAGCCCAGGCCCACCCCAGACTGCGGTGGGCCACCGGCAGTCCCTGGGCCACCCCGCAAGGAAGAAGAGCAAGAGGAGGAGGTCTCCTCACATAGCTGCTGCGGCTCCGTGTCCTCCGCGGCCCGTGGATGTTGCTCTTCCTCGCGCTGTGGGCCCTGGTGCCCTGCCTGGTGTTGATAACCCTCTACTTTTTCTCCTCTGCAGGCGGGAAGAGTGGAGGAAACAAGAAGAACGATGGTGTGAAGGTAAGCCCCAGCCAGCTCAGCAGGGCCCGCCTCTGGCTTGCAGGGCCCGGCTTGCAGGGCTGGGGTGAGAGCCAGGCTTGCCAACGGGGTTCTGGGCAGATGCGCTCACCCATGCAGCCTGGGGTCCCCAGACCCAGAGACCTGGGCTTCGGTGCCCACCCTTCCACCAGCATGGATGGGGGCAGGTGGGGGAAGGGAGGGTTGAAAGAGGGTGGGAGAGGCAGGTGGCTTGAGGTGGGGGCGGGCATAAGGGTAAATTAAAGGAGATTTCTGTGAATCTGGAGGACTGGTGAGTGAGAGGACACAAAGAAGGGACAGAGATGTCATGAGGGGTGACCTCCTCCTTCCCAAGTATGGGCTGGCTGGAATGGGCCCCTGACCCAATGCATGCCCCAGTCCAACCTACAAAGCCTGCAGGGGATGGACAGCCAGTCCTCTCGGCTTTGACATCCAGAAGTACCCACCCCCATCAAGGCCTGCCGGTTCAGTGCCAAGAATCCCCTCCTCCTATCCCCCCACCCCACCCCACCCCCAACCCAGGCCTGCCCCATCCCCACCCCTGATGCCCGTCCCCACCCCTGATGCCCGAGCTGCTTCCCTCCACACCCCGCTGACCCATCCCTCCCTCCTTTCTCTTCTCCCTCTGCTCTCTGGGGCCTGTTTCCCTGCTCTCTGCAGCTCCCTCCTCCCCTGCCACTGGCTCGCCTTGTGGGTTCTCCTCTCTTGAGACCCTGCCTTTTTCTCGGCTCAGAGCCCTGCCTGGCCAAGGGCCCCAGGGCTGGTCTATGCCCAGAACACTGGAAGGTGTGGGATGCTGTCCAAACACAGCCACCCAGGTGGTCTGGTGGCTTCATGGCTTGGTTCATAGTGGCATGTAGAGTCTCAGGCCCCTGGCTTTGATCTGCCAGGGGTTGCATGGAGGGGACTAGGCTGTTTGCCTGAAGCCAGGATATGGGCCTTCTCTCTGCTCTTAGCCCTCTGAAGGCTTTAGTCTCCCCAAAAGTACAGTGGGGAAGCTGGGCGATGTGAACTCCATGATTTCTAAGATTTCAGCTTTAAAAACAAACAAAAAATAATTTTCTCTTCTCATCCTGGGTGCTTGAGGAATATGTAATTATTTGGTTATCAGTCAAAGCCCATGATTTTCAAATGGAACTCCTTGGAGGCCGAAGCTTCTTGGGAGGCACCTCTGGCAGCAGCTGGGGAGGGACTGAAAAGTGGGAGACTGAGCAGAGAGGGCTGGGCCTTTCTCACCTACTTCAGCCAGAACAGCTCCATGGACCAGCCATCACAGTGGTTGAGAGAGCCTGGGTGAGCTTATGGCCCATTATTTGAATCTCTTGAGTCTGTCTTTCTTTGTTCAAGCAACGGGTAGAAAGAGTCTCCCACCTCCCAGAGCTGTTTGTGAGGATGTACTAAGATACTGTGTTTTGACGACTTAGCACAGTCCTGGCGTGTGAGACCCACTCATGAGAGGCTAGTCAATGGTATTATCTTTTCTGCTCCATGTGTTGGACTTTTGGGTAAGATTTTTTCTGAAGTTTGCTCAAAAAAATATTTGGAAACCACAGATCTAAAGCCAGCCTAATTTACAAAGTTGACACGCATCCGTCCCAGAAGCTGTAATGGAATCCAGGATTGAGTTTTGGCTTACTTGCTGGGGTTACCCACAAGTCACCTCCTCCCCTCCCAATTTGAAAGGGTGATGGGGGGCTGTGCAGTGTAGGTGGGGGGCAGGCATGGTGCAGCTGGGGCTCAATCTGGCCCTCATGTGTAGACACTCGGGGTGTTGGGTGCCATGGGAAAAATCCTATTTGGGGGATATAAGGCAGAGGCCACACGTGATGGTGGGCTGAGGCCCACGTAGGAGGAGGGGGAGGAGGGGCCCAGACAGGGCTGCCGAGGTCTGCTTGGTACTCGGGTATGACTCTGGCAACGTCTTGGTCAGGGCCTCCCTCAGGCCAGGTCATGGAATGGAGCTCTAGTCTGGCTTTCTCCGGTCGTGGCCAGGAGGCGGAGGCTGTCTGAGGGCAAGGACATCCTATAGCATGGCAGGGCTCTGGCTGGCCACTGCAGGACCTTCCAGCGGGCACTGCTGAAGAGCGCGCCTCTGCTCCCTGTAGTGCAGGACAGACTCCGGGTGACTCTTCAGGGTGGCCTGGGCGTGGAAGAAGAGACACACAAAGGTTGTTCCTGGCCCGAACCTTTCTCGGCAGCTCAGCCTCCTCCCCTTGCTTGGAGTGAAGGAGGGGGAATGTCTAGCAGGAAGATGAGAGTGACCCAAGGGGCTTGGCCCAGGATCTGGCTTACAAGATGTTCTGGGAGATCCATTCATGTTTTTACTCTGACTGAAACCAGACCTCAAGTCAAGAAGCCAGGGTTTTTGAGCCTGGGCCCCACTGTTCCCTCCCTTGGGGCTCTGGGTCATCAGTTCCGTCATCTGTGCAAAAGGAGAAGAGCTGTTTTCGGGGAGCTGGTGAGGGTCTCCCACCGGGGCGGGCCTGGTGGAGTCACACCATGATGCTCTCTGGTAACCAACACGTGCCCAGCCAAAGTGGGAAGCGCACATTCCTCTTCCAACTTAGTCCCTTAGAGACAAACCACTGATTTCACCCAGAGCTTAGTTGACGAAGCACTGATTGGTTCCAACGCTGGAGGAAAAACTCGGTTCAAGATATAACACAATACAGTACTTTATAGGCTTTTAAGGGCTTTTCAAGGCTAATTTTGACCATCGTCCGTTTCTACCATCCTTGCCAACCTTAGAACCATCTTCTCCATGTGGTTCTAAGAGATGTGACTCTACTTCTGATGACAGCCCGCCTTTGAAATGAAACTAACATGCTGGTTGGTGAGGGCTTATTACTAGTATCATCATCATCTTTGTGATTCAGGAAAATCGAGTCTTTCCATTACCAAGAAGCAATGCCCCCCGTCCCAGCCACTACTAGGCCACTACTTCCATGAAGAGGGGCTGCCGCTCCACCCCTCAACCCCACTCACTGCCCCTGTTGGTGTCCCATTGTGCGTCATGACCCCACCCCTCCATGTCCCATCCTGTAACTGTATGTCCGAATCTGATGCAGTCTCTGCTCTGTGTTCCCCCCTCGTGTCCCGCCTGGAACCTCCTGGCCCCTACGCTACTCTCCGGTTTCTGCTGACAGCCGAGCTGTGTGGGCCTGTCCCGTCCAACACGCACTGTGCCTGGCCTGGCTCCAGCCAGGAGTGAAGCCGACACTAGGAGGAAAGGAGAGGGGAGGAGATGAGAGGGGAGGGCAGGAAGGACTGGCTGCTGGCTGCGGAAGTCACACCGCCCGGGCCAGCTGGGGCAGAGGCAGGGCTGTGAGCACCAACACTGGGAAAGCCCAGTGAGCCACCCTGGCCACCTCTGCAGAGGCCCTGGGTGGAGAGGAAAGGGTCTCAGGCTCCTGGATCTTGGATCAGAAAGCCCAGAATTAGACCCGAGGACCCTCAGAGAATACCCAGTGCCTCCCCCGGCAAAGGCCTACCCAGAGAGCATCTCAAGTCTCCCCACTGATCCCCACACAGAGCAGCTCAGGGAGCAGCCTCCTGGCCTCTCAGATGTAAGTGCTTCCAGGATGAGCCATGAGGAGCCATCAGGCTGTGGGTACCTGAAGACCTAGACAGGGCAGAGGGCCTGCATCGGGGGTTCCAGCCTCTTCATTGCTAGTAGCTATCTGAGCCACCTTGAGCCCCAGTTTCCCACCTGTGCGATGCAAGTGTCAGTCTTGCCCTGCAACCTCTATGAGTGTGAGTCTTTAAGACTCCAAGCTTAGAACTGAAAGAGGGAGAAGATAACTTAACATGTTCCTCTTTCTTTCCCTTGATTCCCACAGGTCACATGACAAATCCCTGCAAAGTTAGAATAGGCTGAAGGGAGGACCCTCAGGATTTTTGAGGGCACTTAGGGGACTGGTTCCCACCCCTGTCTCTGCTTTGGAATCACCTGGGAACATCATTTAAAATAAATATGCCCAGGCTCTGATGCAGACCTAGTTATCAAACTCCTGAGAGGGGGCCCGGTTATGTGTATTTTGGACAAGCTTCCTGAGTGACTGTGACACTCAAGCAAGTCAGGAGTGGGGTCCTTTCATCAGAGACACAGGGGGAGCCTAGGAGGAGACACTGAGCCTCATCTCCAGACCTGAGCTGAGACAAAAGGTCTCCAGACCTTTTATCCCTCAAGAGCTTTGGATTCTGGAGGCCTTAGGCAACTAGTATCTGAGACCCAGGATTTGTTTCCACATCCCAGTTTGGCGTAAGGGGAGTCCTGGTCCAGAAGAGGCTTGGCCTGGAGCTTGGTGGTTGGGTTGTTGAGACCCAGGCAGCTGTGCGTAAGGCCCCAGAACTCCAGGCTGGAAAGGACTGTCCCTGCCGGGTCAGCTGCTGCTGGTGGCCCTGACCTTGTCCCGACACTGGCTGGCAAGGGACCACAGAGAATGACCCCGAGGCCCATCCTCCTTCCAACCCTCCCCTGTTGTTCGTTCCTCTGCTCCCTGCCGTTTTCATGCTGTGTCTTTTCCTGTCCCATCTCTTCTCCTTGTTTTTCCAGAAAAGAAAGTCCAGTTCCAGCGTTCAGTTAATGGTGAGTGTCTGCCGTCTCCCAAACGCCGGTAAATCCTGGGCCTCGAACCCTCGCTCCTGCCTCTCTCCTGCAGGCTGCAATGGGAACCCGGGGCGGGGAGAGGGGGCTCAGGGCGTGCTTGGTACGTGTGCCTCGTGTGACAATATGTGTGTTGTGTGTGCGTGTTGTTGGCGTGTTTCTGTTGACACCTCCAACTCCATGGCCCAGGCCAGCAGCCTGACAGTAGACCTGGGAACTCCCTTGGAAGCAAAGGTTGATTTGAACCCCATCCCACATCCAGCCCGTGGCTTCTCGCTTCTCCCCACCCTGGCTCTGGAACTCAGCTCAGGGCTTGGTTTGTGCCAGTTGTGGCTGCTGGGGGGCTTGGTCTGGCCAAAGCCGTGGAGGCCCTTGTTGAGCTTCTGCGAGGCAGCCCAGGGCCTGCCGGTGGCAGAGGAGCCACCAGCCCCTGCCTCTGTCTAGGGGTTCCTGTGGTGGCATGGCCCATGCCCCTCTTCTTCTGACTCCATTGCTGTCTCCCTCAGTTGTGTGGTTTTTCTCCCCCTGAAAAGCCCAGGCTCTCTCCCACTGGGCCTCCCCGTCTCTCTCTTCCTCCCCTGCCAGTGTGTGTACTCCTTCCCCATCCTGTGGCCACCATGTGCCTCTCTGCCCCCCATACCCCCTCTCTGCTCCCTCCAGCAGACAGGGCTCAGGACAGCCCCGCACACCACCCCACCCAGCCCTCCCAGAAAGGCCAGGGCTCTCGGTGCATCCACCCCTTCCTTCTCACCCCGCTCCCCTCCACCAGCCGCCTGCTGAGTTGGGCCCGTCCCCTCCTTAGGCTCGGAAGGCTGACGGGATTTTTCAGTGCAGCACCTGGACGGCAGAGCCGATGAGGCTTATGGAAACGGGGCCGCAGCATCGGGCAGCTGGGGCAGCCCCCCGCTGACCCCACCTCTTTCTGCTCAGCAAGTGGGCCTCACCACCTCCTGTATTCTTTTTGGCAGGAATCTTCAGAGAGCACCAATACTACCATTGAGGATGAAGACACCAAAGGTAGGAGGGGCCTTGCCTTCAGCATCAGGGCTCCCAGGCCTCCTGGTGGGCCCCCTTCACTGACAGTCTCCTGCCTGCAGGGGCCCCTAGGCCAACTCTGTGTCCTGTTTCTCTACAGAAAGCCTTACTTTGCTCCTATAGGCTGGGGACGTTGTGGGGCAGCATTTCCCCGTATGGTGTGCCTGACCCACTAGTGGTACCTGGATGGACTTTTCTTATGGCAGCAGTTATGTGTTGACTTTAACATGTATTAAATTAATTCAATGTGAAAAAATTAACATAGTCAAGTCATAAATGTAGCATACATTTTCCTTTGGAAGTGTTTTTGAAATTTTTAAAAAAGATGAGTTGATTTTAAAAACTCGAAGTAAAGGAAGGGAAAGCAGAAATGTAGAAAGTTCAACAAACTGGAATATGGGAAACACTGCCTAAGACCAACCCAAGGACTTCAATGGTGGTTCAGTGGTTAGGACTCTGCACTTCCAATGCAGGGGGCACAGGTTCGATCTCTGGTTGGGGAAGTTCTGCATACCACTGAGCATGGCCAGAAGAAAAAAAAAAAAAAAGGCCAAACTAAAATTCAGGGGCTACTGTAGCCAGTGACTAATAATGTTCACCAGCACTCAGATGCAAGGGGGAGCAAGACCCCAGATAAATGTGATTTGATAGTAAGAGAGGAAATAATAGAATGGCAACAGGAATACTAATGGCTGTCTTTTATGGGGCACTTGCTGTGGGCGAGACATGTTTCAACTTCTTGATATTCACCTGAGCTTTACAACAAGCCTAGGAAGAAGGTACTGTGATTAACCCCATTCAACAGCCCAGAATCTGAGGGGTTGAGTAAATTTGCCCAAAGTCCCAGAGCTTATAAAGGGTACAGTTAGGATATGAACCCAGGCAGTGCACCTCAGGCCTGGCCTGTAACCTTGACTGGGGAGGCCTTGCCGGGTGGCAAGTGTGCTTGGAGCTTAGAGGAGGGAGCGTGGGGTGCTGACATCTGCACCAAGTCCTTGGATGAGTCAGTGATGTCCTGCTGTTCTGCCTGTACCCAGCCCTCCTTATTGCCCCAGGACAGGGAGACCCGGCAAGGCTCGGGGTTCTCACACTCGGGCATGTATCCGAGATGCCTGGGCAGTCTCTGAGACCTAGAAAAATAGCACCGACCTGGAGAGACCACAGTGGTACCAGTCAAGATATTTTCAGGAGTTTAGACGACTTGCTTCTAAAAGAATACAGTCATGAGGAAAAGAGCATTTTCTTATGTAATACATATTCTGCGCCACTGCCATTCAGGCTGAGTTAAGGCCGTTTTAACACACCAAACCCTTGAAGCTGCCTCCTCCCTCTACCAGGATGTTTGGAAGAGTAGGCCCAGCCTGTGTTCCCTCTCTGGTCGTTCCCAGCTGGGAGAGGGGTGGGGTGGGGGGTGGTCACTCCATCACCATTGCCTGGTGCCAGAGCAAATCAAGTTTCTACCATGGCTTTCGGGACAGCCTTCAAAATGCATTATCTTGCCAAATTCTTTGGGATCAGGCCAGCATTCTCAGCCCCTCACGTATGATTTATAACCATATTCCTGGCCCTGCTCTTGTGGATTCTGATTCCATAGGTTTGTGGGGGGCAATAGAGGGTGTTTCTGAGACATTCGCTGTATTTGAGGCTCCCTGTCCCAGTGGTAAGAGTGAGGTGCTGGGTGTTTTGAGGAGACTGGTTGTGGCCTCATAATCCTGGTCTCAGAGCAGACAGGGTCTGTGGAGGCAAACAAGCTCTGTGATTGTTCACTGGCATCTATTTGCTGGGTGACTTTAGGCAACTTACTGAACCTTTCTGAGCCTCCGTTTCCTTAACTATAAAGAGATGATGATAACAGCACCAAGCTCAGAGGACTGCTGTGCAGATGAAACAAGAGGCTGTGTCTAAAGTGCTTACCCAGTGCTTGGAATATGGTCACTGTGTAATAAATCTTAATTTCTTTTCTTTCAAACTGGAGCTTACGGTTGAATGACTGGAAGCCATACGGCATTTTCCTGGAGCGTCAGTTTTACTTAAAGATTATTTTAAGATAAATATTTATATGTTAAACAGACAGAGAAATGTTTGAAATAGAATGTGAAGTGTGTATTTACTATTAATGCAATGTGCCATGTGCAGACCCGTTAAAGACATTTTCCACCTGGAGTAACGGCTCTGGGTTGTATCCCCAAGGTCTGACATTTACAATCATTATCTTCTGCTTTAGCGATATCAGGATGGGAACATTTGTGAAGTCTTGAATTTTAGTTCATTTATGTCCCTTTTAAAGAGAGGAGGAATAAGTTACCCTGGTGGTCCAGTGGTTAATACTCCACACTTCCACTGCAGGGGGCATAGGTTTGATCTCTGGTCGGGGAACTAAGATCTCACATGCCTATAGCATGGCCAAAAATAAATAAATAAAATAAAAAGAGGGAGGCTGAAGCCCAGAGAAGAGAAAGGGCATGTCAGTGTTATTAATGGTAGGACTTGGAGCCCATTTCCTGCCTCAGTGTCCATACATGTAAAGGGCCATGTCTGCTGGAAGAGATGCTGGCCCAACCAGGAGCTTCTCCCGCTGTTTGGCAGGAGAGAGGAGCCCTGTGCCTCCCCCAGGTTCTTCAGGCCTCAGAGAAAATTTCCAGAGAACCATTTCTGGTGTTAATTTGTTAAGTCTTCTTACTAAGTGAGAATAGCAGCTGGTAGGGTGGATTCTGACCTAACATTAAAGTTAATTAGAAATGTCATCCTCCAGGGAACATTTCCCCCTGAGCAAAGAAGGGGACATGAATATTTCAGAGCCCCTCAGGCTGATACACAGGCCTCTCACCCTCTGAGCTACACAGGACTCTGCTAGGCTTCCTCCCCACCGCCCTCCTCCTGGTCAGCTTCTTGAAAACTCCGTTTCTTTTCCAAAGAGCTGCCTCTGAATCTGGGCAGAGACATTCTGGGAAATTTTAGCCGGGAATGCTGATCTCATCTCAGCCGCCGTGCTCTGTGTGACCTTGAGAGAGTGTCTTAACCTCTCTGGGTCTTCAGCTTTCCCAGCTATGAGGGAACACTCTTGGTTGTCTGGGTGAATGCCTAGAAGATTAAAAATGCCAGAGTTGCTACTAAGCAGATGCTGGATGAATCTTTCATAGAGCAGTGGATCTGCTGAGGGCACGGGAGGGGCTCAGAACAAGAGTGAATTTCTCCAGATCTAAGGAGCCTCAGAGCCCCAGATCTTTGGTCCCAGAGAGTGAAGCGAGGGAGATTCCCGGCTGCCAGGCTTTAACCATTGGCAAACTTGGTGTCCTACGTGGGTGAAGGCCAAGTTAGGCACTGTCTCGGGCTGCATTAATAGAGGTATAGTGTCCAGAATTGGGAAGGGGATAAAAAGTGCTACCCTAGGCCTGAGATTCTGCAATATTCAAGCTACATCAAGGACTGTGTGCTCACACTCACAGAAGCATCTAACAGCTTAAGTACCCCAGAAGAGTAGATAGCCAGCTTGAGTGAGATACTGCAAACCACATTCTGGAGGCTTTCAGCCCTGAGAAGAAAAGGCTGGCAGATTAGATCAGATCAGTCACTCAGTCGTGTCCGACTCTTTGTGACCCCATGAATCGCAGCACGCCAGGCCTTCCTGTCCATCATCAACTCCCAGAGTTCACTCAGACTCACGTCCATCGAGTCAGTGATGCCATCCAGCCATCTCATCCTCTGTCGTCCCCTTCTCCTCCTGCCCCCAATCCCTCCCAGCATCAGAGTCTTTTCCAATGAGTCAACTCTTCCCATGAGGTGGCCAAAGTACTGGAGTTTCAGCTTTAGCATCATTCCTTCCAAAGAAATCCCAGGGCTGATCTCCTTCAGGATGGACTGGTTGGATCTCCTTGCAGTCCAAGGGACTCTCAAGAGTCTTCTCCAACACCGCAGTTCAAAAGCATCAATTCTTCGGCACTCAGCCTTCTTCACAGTCCAACTCTCACATCCATACATGACCACAGGAAAAACCATAGCCTTGACTAGACGAACCTTTGTTGGCAAAGTAATGTCTCTGCTTTTGAATATGCTATCTAGGTTGGTCATAACTTTCCTTCCAAGGAGTAAGTGTCTTTTAATTTCATGGCTGCAGTCACCATCTGCAGTGATTTTGGAGCCCAGAAAAATAAAGTCTGACACTGTTTCCACTGTTTCCCATCTATTTCCCATGAAGTGGTGGGACCAGATGCCATGATCTTCGTTTTCTGAATGTTGAGCTTTAAGCCAACTTTTTCACTTTCCACTTTCACTTTCATCAAGAGGCTTTTCAGTTCCTCTTCACTCTCTGCCATAAGGGTGGTGTCATCTGCATATCTGAAGTTATTGATATTTCTCCCGGCAATCTTGATTCCAGCTTGTGTTTCTTCCAGTCCAGCATTTCTCATGATGTACTCTGCATATAAGTTAAATAAACAGGGTGACAATATACAGCCTTGATGTACTCCTTTTCCTATTTGGAACCAGTCTGTTGTTCCATGTCCAGTTCTAACTGTTGCTTCCTGACCTGCATACAGGTTTCTCAAGAGGCAGATCAGGTGGTCTGGTATTCCCATCTCTTTCAGAATTTTCCACAGTTTATTGTGATCATCCCTGAGAAGAAAAGGCTGGCAGGTGAAGGCATAAAGTCTGGGAAATCAGGTACACAGTGCAGGGCCCCAGAAACTAAGGGGCTTTTAGGGGAAGATTTTAACGTAAAAGAAGGACGTGGGTGCAAATGGAAGATGCTCTCCAGCAGTGTGGTGGCCTCCCAGGCAGGCTGCAAGCCCCAAAGCTTCAACCAAAACTGAAGCATCACATATCAGGCTGCTGGGAAGCGTCCCGGCCTGGCTAGAGGCTGTCCTCAGGGGGAACTTCCAATTCAGAGCTTTGCACTGAGGATAATCACAGCTTTCAGTTATGGAGCGCCGGGCACTGCTCTCAACGCTTTTACATAACGCATCATTATTTACATAAATGACTTGATATAAAGGGCTTGGAACAGTAGCTGGTTCTGAGTGAGGACCATATGTGTGTTAGTTATTTTCGTTGATATATTCTTAACTCAACCCTCAGAACCACCCTGTGAGGTAAGTACTATTAGTAGCTCCATTATACATATGGGAAACTGAGGCAGGGGGAAATAGCTTGCCCAAGGGCACATAGTTACTGAATAGTAGAGCTGGGGTCTGGCTCCAGAATCCATGCCCTTGACCACTTGGCTAGTCTTTCTGACGTGTTGGGGAGAAGCAGCCCACAGGAGACAAGGTGTTAAGCAGAAGCTCATGGAATGTCAAGCGGGAAGGGCACATAAAGCTGTGCAGACAAGGCAAGGGGGGTGGCTCGGGCCCCAGGGCCTGCCAGAAGCCTGCGAATTTGCCCTGCGTGGTCACCATGATTCCACGTGGGAGCGGCTGGAATGAGGTGTCTCCTGATAGAGGTGCATTTCTCTCCATCCTCAGTCTCTAGCTTGACCAGGAGACTGGGTTGTTGGGCTCCAAGGGACAGAGGCCACTAGGCAACTTGTGCAGTTCCAGGGAACAAGGCAAAGACAGCAGCCTCAGACCCTGATTTGGTTTATCCACTCATTCATTTATGCTGCCTGTCTCAGTGCCAGGCAAGACAGGGTCACCCAGCAGAGCTCCTGGTCTAAGACACTCATTCCCAGTCCTGGTGATTCTTAGAGGAGCCAGGAGATAAAGACTGTGTCGCTCACTGTGGTGGCTGACACTGGAGATGGTAACTTCCAAGATGGTTACGTCTACTGAGCACTCACCACGTGCCAAGAGCTGTGCTGGGCATCAGGCCCTGCCCTGAGGGGCACGTAGTGGGGCGGAGATGGTGATGATGGCTTTGTTCCTGCACAGACACCGGAGCAGATGATTTCACCTGTTGCCTCCAGTGTGGCTGGAGCTCATCTCTGAACGGGGAGTGAGCAGCATAGGAAGCTGTGCTGGGAGGCTTCAAGCTCCGAGGCTTGAGCACTGGCACACTCCCTCGCTCTGCAAGGAATGTCTGCGGAGCCAGGCCTGCTCCAGGGGCCAGTGAGCCTTTGCAGTGCTCATATTAAATATTTGAGTTGGGGAAGAGACAGCCCATGGGCCCAGTGTGACAGGGAATGTGTTGGAGCTCCCGGGTTCTGGGAAGGGCCCTGCGCTGGAAGCCAGACTGCACACCCGGGATGTTCTGTGTCCTTGGGCAGGCTGCACCTCTTACCAGGCTTCTGTTTGCCCAATAGCTAGATAAGGAGGCTGAGTCTGTGGTCACCAAGGTTCTTGCAGCTTGGGTGTTCTGTGATTCTGTGTCCTCTGGGCCTGAGGCAAGCTCCCTGTGTGAGGTGGGCCAGGGTGGCCCCTGCAGTTGGTAAGGAGAGGGGCAGGCTGGGTCGAGGGCTCTGACAGGAGCAGCCTCCTTCCCGCGCTCCCGGCCTGAGAGACAGGCAGTATGTCCCCATCTCACCTGAGGCTGCTCTGGCCAGCCAGCTTGCTGACCAGGTTTGAGGCCAAGCTTGAGCCTGGGGAAGAAGGGAAGGAGGACCCGGGGAATTGAGTGAGGCTTCTGGTAGGAGCCCTGCTGGGAGCTGGGACATGCGACTCCAGTTCCTTCATTGCTGAGGCTTGGTCTCCTCATGTATCAAATAGAAAGAAACTGGCCTTGCCTCCCCCAACCCCCAGGCTGTGAGGAGCAGATACAATAGTGCATGTGGGAGGATATAGGAAGTGGGACCTATGGTGTGTACCTACTATGCGCCAGGCTCTGGTCCAAGTGCCTCAGGCACATCATCTCATCCCGTAGTCATAACAACTCTGGGATGAGGGCATATCGTCTCCATATGATGGATGGGAAAACAACCTGTGGCCCACGGCTGCGCAGCTGATAACGACCCAGGCTGGGATTCAGATGAAGGCTATCTGATACTGAAGCCTGGGTTCTTTACACCGCTTGTTCAGCACTGAATGTATAAGAGGTGACAGCATCCCCATTTTACAGATGGGAAAGCTAGGGCACAGAACGTCACACACCTAATAAGAAAACTGATATCTACTCCTCTACCAGAAAGACAGCAGCTGTTTGTAGTGTTTCAGTGGCAGACAGGGGAGGCCAGGTGTCAGTAACTGGGATTCATTATGCCTGGAAAGTTCTGCAAAGCTCAGTGCCTGATTCTTGTAGGTATGCAAATAGCATAAAAACTCACCCAGACCCAAGGGATAAATAAGCCCTAAGCCCTTCCTTAGTGGCCTCAGTTTGGACCACAGGGGAACCTCTGGTGTTTGGCTGCTGGTGGTGATCATCACAGGTAACCTTGCTTGGATTCGGGTGGCAAAACAAGGTGATGGAGAAGGTGTATTTTGGAGTCAAGACTTGTGTTCAAATCAGACCTAGAGCCAGAACCATGCTTGCTCTCTGGAAGCAGAGGCTGCCAACTAAGACACAGGCTCTGCCCTTTGTAGTCGAGGGGACTTTCACACCCTTCCACCTTTCTGGGTCTCAGTTTCTTCTTCCACGAAACGGGCGTGATGACACCCAGGGACAGCGTGAGGACAACTGAGAATGTGAGGCCCTCGGGATGGGGGCTGGTGTGTGGTGAGGGCTCAGGACACGGTGGCTGGCGCCACATCTCCGTCACGATCATTATTATCTCTCTGTGTCCCCTCCTGCCTTACAGTGCGGAAACAAGAAATCATAAAAGTGACGGAGCAGCTGATTGAAGCCATAAGCAATGGAGATTTTGAGTCCTACACGTGAGTTGGCTGGGTGCATCCTGCATGTCCTGCCTGAATCAGGGGGCGCTGATGGCTAACGTTGGGGGGGTCTTTGTCTCTGACCCTCATTCACTCACACTGCATGTGCCGTGAATCAGGCTGAACTCATTCAGTCTGGTGTGCCTTCAGACTTTATGGTCTCATTAAGCTTTTTGCTCACAGTACTTGTCTATATCTCAGTCCTGCTCCTCTTCCTGCTCCTATCTTGTTGTCTAGGAAGAACTCCAACAAAACTCTTTTCCTTCCCCAAGGAAAGAGGGGGTGGCTTCCACTGCAACACGAGCCTCCTCAGGAGATAAGCTGGGAAGGAGGGGAGGGAGGCAGGCCCTTCCTCAGTCCGACCATGTAGGCCTGGGCTACACTGGACTTCCTCTGACCTCAGATGGGCAGGAGCAGGCAGGAAACCAAACTTCAGTGAACAAGCGGGAGAAAAAGAACCGCAAAAAGCAATTCTGAGCCATCCAGGGATAAGGCAGAGTGCACAAAAATGGCATGATCGGAAACAAGTGGTATGAGACATTCCCTACACACCTAGGCCAGCCCTTGGAGAAGCGACCAGTGTACAAAGACTGGGCTGGAGCGCCCCCTGGTGGCCATCTTCAGCCTTGCTGGTCTAGGCCAGGAGCGGACCTCAGTGGGCCCCCAGAAGAGCCAGGATTCTGGGCTGAGGCCTCAACGTCTTGGCCAGGGCTGACAAGGCCCGGGTCTGAAGACCCAACCTATGCTTTTTGGTGGACAAAAGCTATCCATCAACTAAGGGCAGAATGACCCTTGTCTGTTAGGTGAAGTAGGAATGACCTGGGTGGGCTTTGCTTCTTGGGCAGCTTGATCCTGGTTCCTGCTATATGCCCAGGAGTTGAAGTTTGTTTCTCAAAGGCTGGGCAGGCCAGGTGCATCCTGATCGTGGGAGGGTTTCAGCAGCAGCGGGTGACAAAGCCCCAGCAATCTGCTGATTATTTCTGGAGAAACAAGGACCTTGGAAGGTGCAGGTGTGAGACGGAGGCCGCATGTACACGTGAGTGTGACGTACCTATGCACACGTAACGTGCACGTTTGTGACTGCGTGCATAAGGGGTGTGCATGGGTGTGTGTGCATGTGTGCCCCTGAGGGTTGCATAAAAACATGGAAATGCTCTCTTGAACAGATTTTGCATCTGGCCCTGGAAAGAATTAAGTCAGTGATGAGAGAGCCTGAGAGCGGCTCTGGAGACACAGCTATAGGGAGGGAGGGAAGGAGAGGTGTCTCCTGTTGACCCCAAACCCCCCCAAGTCTTCCACCTCTGCGATATCACTTCTTCTGTAGCCTAGGTTTTGACCCCTTGCTATGACCTCTGGGGCCTGTGGTGCTGAGTCTGACCCTGTGTCACCCTGGATAAGCCCCTTCGTCTCACTGAGCCTGTTTCCCTACATGTACAATGGAACTGGAGCAGATGGTTTCTGAGTCCCTTCAGAGGCCCAGAGACCTCCTGCAGAAGGGTTCCTTGGAGAGAGCGAGGTGGTGCTTAGTCTTCCAGATGGTCAGGCCTCAGAGCCCCTGCTTAAAGGACTCTGGATCTGGAAGGATCCTGGGAATCCCACGTGATCTGAGAACAACCCTGCTGGCCAATCCGTCAGGAGAACCTGAGGTTCTGAGAGGAGAAGCGAGTTGTCTGGAGTCACACAGACAGAGTGGTTAGGGCGGAACAAGGGCAGGGCGCCCTGCACTCACCACAGCTCCAGCTCACATGAGGCTGGGCCCTCCGCCATTGTCTTCAGCCCCTCCCCAGGTTGGGGTCTTTGTTTGTCCTGGGGTACTTCCTGTCCCTGGCTTCACTGTCATTGCCACAGGGGTCCCCATTGTGTCATAGAAGATCTCAGAGACCTAGGGACGTGGGAGACAGTTTTTTCCTTCCTCCATCTGGCTATTAGGGGCTCCCAGAATGCAGACCTGAGTGTGAGCACTGAGCTAAAAATACACAGCAGAGGACCTGCTCAGCCACACCCGGGCTCCTTCCTCCCAGGCGCCAGTTCTTGGGCTGCTACCTTCCTCATCTCACAGAAGAGGGAGCTGCGGCTCCCAGAGGACGCTGCTGCCTACAATAGGACACCTCCGTTTAATGCAGCAAAACGCACCCCTCCGGGGCCACACCTGCTGGTTAACAGAAGCCAATTCAAAGTGAAGGAAAAGGTCCCCCTGCCCAAGGAAGACAGATTAGGAAAGCCCCCTCTGGACAGATCTGCTGCCTGAGGTGGGGGGTGTGATGTAATTTGGAGAGTTGTGTACAGGCTGAGTTACCCCCGCTGGCATCTTGGTATGGCCCTCTTGCTCAGAGACGTAAAGCCACTGCTGGGGGGCAGGGGGGCATGGTGGTCTCATGACGTGTAAGCGGCAGAGCCATGGTTTGGACCCAGTAGCACCTGCCAGTCAGCAGCGTCCACACTGTCCCTGTCCCAGCCCTGTCCCCTCCACAGCCTCACTGATCCTATGAGGTGGGTGCAGTCACTTTTGATTTCACAGGCTCACCTTCCTGGGGTCCAGGCCCCTGGAATTAGAGGGGGCACCTGAGAGGCCGCCCCAGCCCATCTTTCCTCTAACTTCCTCCCCCCAGGAAAATGTGTGACCCTGGGATGACGGCCTTCGAACCCGAGGCCCTGGGGAACCTGGTCGAGGGCCTGGACTTCCATCGATTCTATTTTGAAAACCGTGAGCAATCCCTTCCCTCTGGGCTGCCTGTTGTCTGCTCTGTTCGGTGTCCTGCCAGATGGCACAGCAGGGTGACGGGCAGGGCTCCCGGGGCGGCTCCGGAGCCAGTGAAGAGGAAGGGCCCGTGTGGACAGGGCTTGGTACCGCCTTGGTTCTCTCTCCTAAGCCTGGTCCGTCCAACCGCTGTGGCTGCGGATGGGGACCTTGGATCAGTGTGACAAGCCCTCCCAGCCCTCACCTGCCCATGACCCTGGGAGAGCCTGGGGAAGACCTTTATTCCCTTTCTACAGATAAGGGAGCCCCCCAGGGGCACACCCCCAAGTTACAGTCACCTGAATGCCTGCGGCCACCCCAGCTGACCAGCTGGTTGCAAACTGGCATGTAGGTTGCTGTCCTGCAGGTGCCCCAATGAGTGGGCATGGAAATGTACTCTTGGGGGAGAAAAGGGGACCAAGCTCACACTGCTGTGCCTGCCTGTCTGTCTAGGTCTCTGTCCGCATGTCTGTCCTTCCCGGGCCTCTCTTTGCAGGAGAGACCCTGGCAGCTTTGCACCCCAGGGCTGTCAGGGGGCTGAGGCTGGGCCTGACCTAGGGCGCTTTCTGCCTGCGTCTGTCTCGCCTTGGCCAGGGGTCAGACAGGGATAAACCAATGCACTCGCAGGTTAGACTCGTGCAGCTTAGGACCCGGAGGGAGGCCCTGAGAAGAGGCACGGCCAAGGTCCCCCAGAGGGGAGGCACTGAGGCAATGCTCTGGGATTCCCTGTGCTTGTGGGCACCCACTGAAACAGCGCTGGTTCACACAGTGGGCAAGTTGGTCCCTTTCTAAATTCTCTTTCAACACATCTGGCTCTGCCAAGAGGAAAGGCTCAGTGTAATGTCAGTCTCTCTACCGACTTTCTAACTCACCTCTTTATCGAAAAGAGAGCGGTCTCAGGCCCAGGTGCCTTGCAGGAAAGAGCGTGGAGTTAGGATTATATAATTTGGTTTCATTTCCATTGGGCTTATTAAAAGTGTATTCTGTAAGACTGGTTATTCATTAATGATTGTTTTAGAAAGTCGTCTTAAAATAACTGTATCTACATTAATAAAGTGAATTGATTTAAGGAAATATTTCATAAAGTAAGTATGTGCACATGCTAAGTCGCTTCAGTCGTGTCCGACTCTCCGCGACCCCTCGGACTGAAGCCCACCAGGCCCCTCTGTTTATGGGATTCTCCAGGCAAGAATACTAGAGTGGGGTGCCATAAAGTAAGTATAGGTAGATGGTAAAAATAAAGGTAGTACTTAAGCAACTGAAGTTGGCTCTAGTCCAACTCTTCATTGTGCAGAGGGGAAACTGAGGTCCAGAGAGAGGAAGCGACTTGTCCAAAGGACCCAGAATGTTGGTGACAGAACCCGGTCCCGACTGCCTCCAGCGCCTCCTCCCTTCCCCGTGCCATCCCCTCACCTGGGCCCCAGAGCTGGGCGCTCCTCTCCTGTCTGCACACAGACTGATGGAATCTTGCAGAGTACAAGGGCTTAAGAGCATCCCCAAAAAGCTGTGAAGAAGGAAAGAAGGAAGTTACATTTTCTTTGACAAATCAAACTCTGCTTTTCCAAGGCTAGCAACAGAGGTAGAGTGTGAAGAGAGGTGGCTGGACCCCACAGTCAGTCCCGCTCACCCTGGAGCTCCCTAGCTGATCACCAGGGGCACCTCTCTACTGGTCTGTCCTCTGGGGGGGTGCTGGTTCCCCACAATGAACACCACAATCCCCACAGAGCAGAGATCAGGCTGAGCTGGCTTTTAAGACTCAGGGGTGCAAAAGGAGGAGGAGACACGGAAGGCTGTGTAAGCCCTTGGCCTAAACTCTGGCAGTGAGTCCCATCATAACACTGGCTCCCTGGACTCTGGGCTTGAACACCTGATCACATCAAAGGATTGAAAAGAGCAAGACACAAGGTAACTGCCTGCCCCGGTGCAAGTCTCACCCTCCTGCCTGCTTTTTCCTGCTGGAGGACCTGGCCCTTTCTCCCATGCTGTCCATGAGGGTAGATGTTGGGGGCCTAGGATCCATTCAAGAGATGCCACGTTAGGGTGACCATTGCTTTACAAATGACTCTCAGGACCCCAACCCTGGCAGACAGCAGTAAGGCCCAGTGCCCTCAACGGTGCTAAATTCTATCTCTTTGGGGATCGTTCTAGATTGTCCTAATTCAGTCCCACCTGGAGACTGACTTCTTTAGGTTCTACTGCATTTCTTTCAGAGACTGGCCCAGCTTTGGACAAGTCCAGTTGCTTCTCTGGACCTCAGTTTCCAGATCTACTAAATGGATGCATTGAACTAAACAGTGTTGAGAGCCTCCAGCCCCGAATGCTGTTGAGGATGCTCACAGAGGCCTTCTTGCATTTTGTGGGAGGGCCAACAGGTGACCTGGGATCTCTGAGGTCCCTCCAAAGCTTATAGTGCAAATGCTCTTCACTCTTGCTATACAAAAGCCCAGAATTGTAAAAGCCTCTTAGTCTACATATCTAAGACTCAGTGATTTGGGGTCATTTATCCAAAACCTGGGTATAATGTGAGAATAATATTTAGGTGCAGATACTATTCGGTGCTTTCTGAAGTTGTGAAAAACAATTTTTTTTTACATTTTTCAGGAAATCAGTGGCTCACAAACCTGGCTGGGCATCAGAATCAAAGGATGGGGGAGGGGAGGGAGCTTTTTTAATATGACAGATTCCTGAACTGGCATCTCCAAGGGCGGGACTGGGCAATCTATATTTTGAATGAGCTCTCCTGTGGGATTTGGGCACGCTTGGGCTACACTGAGGGAAGGTGTGAGGGTTCCGCTGAAGCCCAAGGTCCTGGTGACCCCTGTCCAGCCCCTCCCGAGGTGACTGTCTTCGTGTGTTTCGTTTTCTATCTTGCTGAGAAAAAGTGAGAGTTCCTAGAACCAAGACGGTGATGATGATGATGGTAATAATTGTGGCTCACATATTACACAGAGAGGGCTGGTTTTGTCAGTTCTATCATGATTATAAGAGCTGTGCCTTTCCCCCTAATTCTGGAAAGCTCCACGACCACATCCCATGGCCACCAGTACCATCCCTACAATTCCAAGAGTCTACAGTTTTAATGTTCTTCAAGTTTCCATAATTCTATATGTTGAGAATAGAGGTGGCTAATGAGGTGCCCATAAGGCGTATCTGACTACACATGTTTCATATAGTCTGCATGATGTTTTAAATTTGAAAGCAATAATTAAAACTGAGGCATTGACATAGAAATCCAGATTTCTAGATTCTCTTGAAAAGTGAGGTGTGGCAACACAAGTCCCACTTACATAGCAAACGCCAAGGAAGCTGCGCACAGGGCGCCTCCTCAGAAGGGACATGGCGCGCTGTTCACCACTCACCACTCCCTGTTGTCCCCTCACCCAGAGACACAGGGTCCGCAGTCATCAGCATCTCGTACCCAGTTCAGCCCCCTCGTGTACTCTCCTGGCCTCTCTGGGCATCTGGGTTGAGACTCTGGTCTAAGCTCACCTGACACTACATTCACCTGTATGTCTGAGATACCGTGATTCTCAAATTCCATTCCCCTGCGTTTGAAGAATTCACCTTGTCGTGAAGTCCACTGTACCTCCGCTGGGGTCTGATCTAGTCATCTACGAGCTGTGCCCTGACTCCCAGGTAGCTGAGCCCTGTCGCAGAGACCCACTGCTCTGGAAATGAGGCAGGCAGAGGTGCTCTGCTGAGGCGGTTGCTGAGAAGCGGGGAAGGGAAGGAAGTGAGACGAGGCCCCCAGGTGCAACTCCTCCGCCCCTCCCGTCCCTGCCTGCAGTGTGGTCCCGGAACAGCAAGCCTGTGCACACCACCATCCTGAACCCCCACATCCACCTGATGGGTGACGAGTCGGCCTGCATCGCCTACATCCGCATCACGCAGTACCTGGACGCCGGCGGCATCCCCCGCACGGCCCAGTCGGAAGAGACCCGCGTCTGGCACCGCCGGGATGGCAAATGGCAGATCGTCCACTTCCACAGATCCGGGGCGCCTTCCGTCCTGCCGCAGTAAGAGCCCCTCCTTCCGACGATCTAAAAGAACGGGGTGGTGTCGGTCTGGAGGTGGTACACGCTGGACGGGCCCTGAGCCAGGGGTGGGAAGACCACTGGGAGAACAGGCCTGTGGGTCCCAGGGGTTGGGGGGAGGAGACGCAGGTGGGACCCACTGGAGGCAACTTGAACTCCATCCAAGGAGGTGGGCATGGTGCCTGAGAAGCACCCACCTTACCCACCGCATCAACCATGTCTTGCAGCTGAAGGACCAGGCTGGAGGCGCTGTACTGCAGAGATCCACTCTTTGTCCATGGAATGTGGCTGCTGGTTCTCCCACTTGGATTTTGCTGGAATTCTCCCAACCACATCATCCCACCACCACCACTATCACGTCATCTTCATACCTGTGTCAAGAAAACCTGTCCATTCGTAAAAGCCATCATGACTTCAGAGCAGATGGCCACATCTCCCCACCTGCACCTGTCACTCTTGCTCTCTGTCCCCTGCCAGGGTGGGGCTTCCTCAGGCCCAGGTGCCCTGGGTGCTGGCCCCAAGGACCCCCCTCCCGGCTGTCATTGGCCTGGTCTTGCCTTGGCTGGAGGCCACGGTCCCAGCTGTGTGTTCACCCAGGGGCTGGGGAGGAGGGGCAGAGCCGGGAGGAACATGGCATCCGCCAGAACCCCCTCCCTGATCTCCCCTCTTCTGGGGTCCTTGGGGAAGGGCAGAACAGCCAGCCCCCTGCACCAACCTCCCCCGTGGGAGAGGGCAAAGGAGGAGCAAGATGTCAGGAGCCTGCTGCCTCAGACCACCGTCCTAACTCCTCTCCCACCCTGTCCTGCCCTCTTGTTCTCGACCCTCCTCCCTTGGTGTGGGGGGCTCGATCCTCTCAGGGTGCCCCCACTTCTTCCTTTCTTCCTTCTGCCGATGTTTACTTCCAACATGAGCTGCCCATTCCACCCATCCATCCGGCCTGGAGAATTCCAGCTTCATCATATCCGAAGGGGAGAATCTGATTGCTTTTTGAGGGCAAAAGAAAACAACCGTTAGGTATCGCTTCTACTTGGACCGCATGCCTTTTTATAGCCAAACTTCTGTGTGTTTCGTAAGTGGATTTCGCGTTAATGGATATTTATGTAATAACTAGACCTCTCAAATTATTGTGAGAAGGTTTGGGTTGGGAAGGGAGGTGGGAAGAGGGGTGAGGGGTAGTTTTTTTTTTTTTTTCCTGTTCTAGGTCTTTTTTTTTTTTTTGGTCATCTCTGAGATGGACTTTGTCACTTGTGGGTTATCTGGGGCTGAGGTGGACTCAGCCTGACAGGGAAGGATCTCTGACATTTCAGTCCCCAGGTTCCCTTGGGGACTGGAGAAGCATCGGATGTTAGTGCTGATGAAGAAATAGCAAATCTGGGCAGAGAGAGTGGGGGAGGTTGTCAGGCTGGCAGTATCTGGACTTTATCTTGCTTGCCTCCCAAACTGAGATCCTTTCTGCCATGCTGCCCAGGATCTCATTACATCTGTGCACCACCCTCAGCGCGCCCCCATCCATCTCTGGGGGGTTCACGAGCATGTGTCTTCATGCGGGTCCAAAAAGAACACTGGGAGTTCTCCTCTTCACACCTCCTCCTGCGGCTGTGGTTTGCATCTCTCTTTTCCTTTCTCTTTCCCTCTTCCCTTGGGATTGACTCTGATGTGGAATGCCTTGGCACATCCACCTGGATCTACTGTCTGCACTGTTTTCTTTGCATGACTTTATATGCAGTAAGTATGTTGAAACAAAAAAAAAAAAAAAAAGAAGAAGACATAACACTCAGCAAAACCAATCTACATGTTTTGGACAAAAAGAGAAATAGAGGTTGTATTCTCAGTGTCCGACTCGGAATTATGTTGCTGCCTCTCTGTGCTTTTGGCCTCTGTGTGGCCGTGTTTTGCCAGCATGAGATACTGTCCCCTCTGGAGGATTTTAGGGGAGGAAGAGCCACATCTCCAAAGATTTGGAGGAATCTCTGATCCCTCCAAACCTCTGGGGTATACTGGGTGTTGAGTGGAGCAGGACTGATGGGATGTGACCCAGTATTTCCTGAGTGTTCCCTGATCATGAGCTGCCTGCTGGGCCCATTGTCTTGCACTCTTGCCCCCGGGACAGGTGAGGCAGGCTGGGCAGGGGCCGCAGGCCAGGAGAGAGGCTACCCAGCCCTCCTGGTCTCCAAACTGGTTGATCACTGGCCTCTCTCCTTGGCAGAGACCCTGCTGCCGAGGCCCAGGGCAGGCACTTGGTCTGTCCCAGGTCCAGAGGGCTTCCCAGTAAGGCCCAGTGATCCCAGTGTCCCAGCAGCATAACTGCCTGCCTCCCTTGCGAGCTGCCAGCTCCCACAGCCGTCCCCAAGCCAAAGGTGAGGGATTGCTGCCATTACCAAGGCAAAGTCTGGTCCTTTTTTCAGCCTCAGTTTCCCCCTCCATTAAAAAGATTAAATATTGCCGCCCAGCCTATGTTACAGGGCTGATGAGGGGTCAGACAGAACACTGGGGTGAATACAGCACTGAATACACCCATGAGAATCGACAGGGTGAGTCCCTGGCTGGATTCCTGTTCTTTTCTGGGCCGGCCAGTCCCCCTTCTCTCCCCCAACTGCCCCTCAGCCCCCTCTTTGTGCCTGTCCTCTGCTTATCAGTGGAGGACTGTGGGGGAAAGAGCCACGTTTTGGGGGTTATTAGGATTTCATTCCCAGTTCTGACCAGACTTGCTGTGTGACCTTGGGAAAGTTCTTTCCCTGCTCACCCCTTGGTTCCCCACCAGAGGGAGCTGAGCTGGAGGACACCAGCGTCCTGCCTTTTGTCTGCTGACACACCTCCTGTCCACTGTGCCCCTCTCTGGATGCCAGAGAAGTGGAGGTTGGTCCCTACCCCACGTTGAGATGGCTGCACTGCGAAGGCCACGCCTGTGAGTGTGCAGCCAGCTGGTGTGGACCACAGGGCACGGCGTGATCCTGAGACAGCAGGCAGGGAGACTGGCAGACAAAGTGGCCCAGAGCCCAATACCACCAGACAGTCAAACATCCTGTAGATGCAAAAAAATCCAGACCTAAGACAAGTCCTAGGCTCCAGCATGCAAACACATTCACGGGAAAGCATTCTCCCGTGTGTGCGCCCAGCAAGCGCTGATCCTGACCCCTGGCCTCCAGTCTCCCTTCAAGAGGAGACCATTTAGGGGATGTATTTGCCAGACTCCCCGTGCTGGTATCTTTGTTACTATTTGTTTGGGGGTTTGTTTCAGTTCTTTTTTAAAATATGTGGCTGTGAACTTGAATGACCACTGCTCAAACTTTCTGCTATTGTGGGGTTGGGGGGAAGAAGGGGTGTCTGTTTTATTCTTGGTGTTTTCAGTGCAATAAATAGCTACCAACTTCTGTGCATTTGCTGTCTCTCTGTCTTGGTCAAGCAGAGCACTGGGGGAGTATGTCTGTTTCCTGCTCTAGTTCCTCTCGGTTGCAAAATAAAGACCCAGGTCTTTATTCTAATTGGACTAACTTGGTCACAAGCTCAAGGTTGAGCCAATCACTATGGGATTATGCCTGGACCTGTGTGTCCTAGCCTTAGAGCCAGGGATGGGGCTGGGGTGCCCTTAACAAGAGCAATGCGTTGCCACCAATGGCCAACAGAAAGTCTTCCTTAGGGACCTGGGGCAAGGCTCTTCTCCTCCGGGCCTTGGTTTCCTTGTACAGTGAAGAAGTTGTTCCAGAAGTCCCTTCCTACCCAATATTTTTCCTCTGCCCAACCTCACAGACAAGGCCCCAGGCCCCAGAGGCCTTGAGAGGGGGAGGGAGAGGAAGGGTCTCTTTACCCACAGACTATATATGAACCTAGCATCTAGGGCAGAGGCCTTGGGGCTGGAGAAAGGAGTGCAGGAAAGGCTCCACTGGGGGAAGAGAGGCCACTACCACATTAGAGGCTAGTTGGTTCCCTGACCCCAAGTTGGTTAGGCTGACCCAGGGTGGTGATGTAGAGGTTTTGGCCCCCTCAGGCCATGACAGGGTGATCAACCATTCATTGCTGACATGAATTTTCAGTACAAAACCCAACAGTCTCATGCAAAACAGATGAGTTGCTCACTGTAAGTCATGCCCCCACCTAAGAGATGTAACTTGAAAAAAAAAAAAAAAAGCACAGTGTTTGAGAGTTGCAAGGTAAGTTTTATTTGGCAGCAAAATGAAGACAATATCCAAGGAGACAACATTTCAGATAGCTCTGAGAAACTGCTCCAAAGTAGTAGAGGGGGAAATCAGTAAATACGTGATTCTGGTGAAGGGGGAGTACATGCAATCAAGCACATATTTTTTGCAGAAGGTTTCTGCTAGTCACGAGGAACAGTTGTCACCATGAAGGATTTTGGTGCTCTTCTAGACAAGAGGAGATACAAGAATCCGGCTCATAAAATCAGCAACTAAAAATATCTAACAATCTGAAGACTTGTTCTGCCAGTTTTTCCCAGAGCACAAAGTTCCTAATTTCTGGTCTCCACCCTAAACTCCTTTCAAGGAGTATTAAAAATCAGCAGCTGCAGCAGCACATGATTTAATCCTTGTAGAGCTAGATCGTGAGTGCTGACGGCAAGTGCCAATTTGTATTTGATGAAGGCCTGATTCCACAGGGCCAGGGGCGGGGTTGGGGGGGGGGGTGACTTCTAGAGCCAACCGTCCTCTCCAGGCCATGCTCTGGGTGCCTGGGCTTCAGAATTCCCGCACCAGCTGCTTTCTGGGTCTATCCCAGCTGCTGGCATGTGAGATGGCCAGAGGGCATTTCTACAGGGCATATGCGAGGAGCTTGGCAGTAAGGCTGAAAATGGCAAGGAGGTGTGAAGCAGAGGGATCCAGGCCCTTCACTTGCACTCTTGTCTTGGAGCCTGGCACGTCAGCGCCAGGACGGCTTGGACCTGAGCCTTCAGGTGCCCTGGATCTCCCTCCTGGGCTGCAGGAAGGACTTGAGAACTTGAGCTGCCATTGCAGACACTCGCCGGCAGGTGGCAGCACAGGAGCAGATTACAGGAGGTCCAGAGTTGTGTGAGTCTATGAAGCTCTGGGAGCTCCAGGTAAACCTCGAGGTATCCTTTACCTCACAGTGCCAGCTCCACTTGAAGCGCTATTATTATCTACAAGAACATGATCTTTTACAGTTCACAGGGTGCTTTCACACCTCTTGCCCTAGTTGGAACAGTCCTATTTTGAAGATGAAGAAAACAAGACTCAGAGGCAAAGAGGCTTCTTGCAAGACAGAAAGTCAGGACTAACACAAGCAGAGCTCCAGGGCCCTGGTCTGTGTTTCCCCTGGGATTCTCAAGGACCTACCACACCCCCTCCCCGCCCTGCCCCTTCTCTTTAACCGTTATCCACTCGAGCTGGTGCCTCTTAGTTGTTTACATCTGTAGTCTCCACCTCCTCACTGCCCGTTTACTCCAGAACTCACTGCAGAGGACTGGATTTCTTTTTATTCCTTGCTCAGCGCATAGCAACATTTCTCCTTCCTTGGGGACACAGCTGCTGTACCTTCTCCGGGAAGCCCCACCTCCTTCCCAGCATGCACTGCGTTAGGTCCCGCCACAGGCGCCACAGTTTCTACCCACTCCCAGCATGCACTGCATTAGGTCCCACCACAGGCTCCACAGTCTCCTCTACCCACTCCCAGCGTGCACTGCATTGGGTCCCTCCACAGGCTCCACAGTCTCCTCTACCCACTCCCAGAGTGCACTGCGTTAGGTCCACATGTAGGCTCCACAGCCTCCTCTACCTACCTCACCAGAGCTCACTGATTTGAAGTCACCTGAGCAAGTGTCCACAAAACCGTGAGCTCCTGGAAGGCAGTCAACACCTTGTCCATGTTCTGGATGCACGCAACAGGTATCATCATCCTTGCCGAGGGTAGACCCCTGACAAATGTGTGCTGCCAAAATTGTTCACACCTGACCTCCTTTATATGTGCTCTCTCACGACCCTCGGTTCACCTCTCTGTGGGGCACTACAATTCTCTGCATTCCACAAATAAGGAAACTGTGGTGCCGAAAGTGAAGACACTGGCCCAAAATGGCCCGGGGAGAGAAGGAGGTGAGAGTCAGAATCAGAACCACTCTGAACACCTGCTAGGGCATGCAGCAGCCGGACTGGGCTCCAGGAAGGAGGCAGAGATGAGCTAGCTTGTCTCCTGTCCCCATCCCAGAGAGTGAGAACCAGCACTCAGGGCAGACTAGGGTGACAGCTGGACCTGGTAGCAAGGTTTCAGGAGCCAGAATAAGAGGCAAGAGAGGGTGGTAGCACCTGGGAGTTCTGGGAGGATTTGTATGGATGCTTAGCAAGTTGAGATGTGGGGGAAGCGTGCAGGCAAGAGCTGGGCTGAGAGCTCTGACCGGTGGGTCATTTAGGGGTTAGGGGAGAAGGGGCCCAGAAGTGTAAGAAGGCTGCGAGTGCCCCTGAAGCTACCGTGCTGCTTGCGTGCTAAGTTGCTTCAGTTGTGTCCAACTCTTTTCGACCCTATTGACTATAGTCTGCCAGGCTCCTCTGTCTATGGGATTCTCCAGGCAAGAATACTGGAGCGGGTTGCCATGCCCTCCTCCAGGGGTATCTTCCCCACCCAGGGATCGAACTTGCATCTCTTATATCTCCTGCATTGGCAAATGAGTTCTTTACTACTAGCGCCACCTGGGAAGCCCCCTATCGTGCTGGGGGCATGCCTTTCCAGGGCATGGGTGGGTCTCCAGCAATGGAGAAGGCCTTCCCTAAACCAGGTCCATAGTAAATCTTTGAGGGAACATCCCCCAGCCGGTGCTGGGAGTGTTTGCAGAGGGCAAGGCGGGGCAGGTCCAGTCCTGTGGGAATGTCCCCCCACTACGTCCTTCCTCCTGGGATGAGCCCCACCCTACCTCCTCCACCTGGGCCTGCCAAGGTCTCCATGGCCACTTCCCTCTGGGCAGCCGTCCCTTCCAGGGCCCTGGGCCACAGCAGGCAGGGAATGGAGTTATCTAGGAGTGGACTATAGCTTCCCTCAGGAAAAAGGGATGGATTATCATCACTGTATGGCCTTGGGTGAGTTACTTTCCCTCTCTGGACCTCAGTTTCCTCATTATTGCAACTATGGGGGTAAACCTGTGGCCCCCAAATATGGAAACTGGGCTGGCTGCTCAGAGTTACCCAGGAAGTTTGCTAAAAATATAGATATTCTAGGCTCCACCCTCAGGGATTAGGACACATTAGGACTGGGCCGGGCTCCAGACCACTGTTGTTTTCGTAAGGATCTAGTTTGGGAATTCTGTATCGAGCACCCCCCTTCCTTGGTTCCCACAGTCATACTGGGATTCAGTTATCGGCAGGCCCCACCCAGCCTTCCTGCTTCCCCATCCTGCTCCCCTGACTCAGCTAGATCAATATTGACCATCGGCCCCTCCCCTGCCTCTGACTTCTGTCACCCCAACCCCTGAAACTCTCTGAGACCCTGACCCTGGGGCAGCAGAGTCATGGTCAAAGCAAGGCTTTTGGCCCAGAGGACCTGTCCCACTCCCTGATCCCAATCCAACATCCCCCACCTCCAACTGGTTTCGCAGGACGTACCAGCTCACTGAAGAAATCATCAGGGCTCCTACTCATGAAGTCCATCCTGCAAGTGAGGACAACCCCTGAATCTGGCTCCAAAGAGGTGGTGCTCCCCACATAGCTCTCCATAGCATGGTCACTGACAAAAGGCTGAATTGAGCAGGCAAGGGCACAGAACTCCCTTCTGCCCACGGCTCTCCCTCCAGTCACCTTTGTGGAGCACAATGAGCTTTTTGTCCAACCCATTCATCTTACTGATGGGGTCACTGGCCTACCCTCCAAGGAACTTGCCATGGAGCTGGAAGGCACAAGCCCTGCGCCTGCATCTTGGCCCTTCTCTGGCTCCAAGCACAACACCCCAACTCTGTTTCTTTATCTGGACAGCAAGCTCCTGAGAACCATCCCACCTGGAGAATTTCTACATGCCATGTTTTATGTGAAGCACTCTAATCATTTTTTTAAGCTATGCATCAAGCAGCTATATTATCTCATTTAATTTCCTGTTATTCTCCCCATCTGAGTCTGAGGACATCTGGGTTCAGAGAGGGAAAGTTGATTCAGCTGGTCACACAGTCAGTGAGCAATGGAGTCGAGATTGGACTCTGGCCAGCAGATGTTGGGTCCTCCTGGGCTGCTACCCACTTCAATTCTCAAAGGGATACAACTCACAGATGTGGTGGACTTTAGTGGGAAAAGGCTTCCCTCACCCCCTGCCCACACCTCACAAATGAAAAGTAATCCTGGATGGGGCTGCTGGGAGGAGGTCTCCATGTGGCCAGAAGGGGCGGGCTGCTGCTGTGTCCTGGGGGAGAAGGTCAGGCAGCAGGAAGTCAGGCGGACAGGGAGCAGGGTGCTGACCGTAGCTCTGCAGGCGGGAGGCTGCTCTGGACGCCCTTCCAGGGCAAGACCAGCGTCAGCAAGGCCTCAGGCCTCAGAGGGAGCGGTCTGGAGCTCAAGGAGCCAAACTTTCCATGAGCCATTAGCAAAAAATGAGCCTGGAGAACAGTGTCCACCGCAGACCCAGAGACTCAGCAACCCTGGGTCACGTGGAATTCAGAGGGGCTGGGACTGTCTTAACTCTTCCCTGGCTGTCCCCAGAGCCACCAAGAAACTGCTTTCAGATTGATGCTACGCCCATCGTGGAAAGCTGTGAAGTGGCAGTGTGGGTCCCCGAGGCCACACAGCCAACACAGGCAAAGCTGGAAATGACCCCACGCCTACATGGCTGAGCAGTGCACCCATTCCTCCCATAGTGCCCTGCTGCTGCCCCAAGCACTCGGCTCCAAGGAGTGTGAAAAACAAAAAAAGAGTCTTCATAATTCCATGAAATGATTTGTCTCAAAAGACCATGAGTTGCCCTGTGCAGGCTGGCCTGGGCTGTCAGAGCTCGTTGGAAATAGGGCTGAGTCAGCCCCCATGAAGACTCCAGGAGTCCATACCTGGGTGCTGAAAAGTGTATAGAGGTGGGCCCTAAAAGGATGGTCAGGATTCCAATGGGTAGATGGAGGAGGCACTAGGTCAGGGAGCCTGGACCTACAGAGGGAACCATGCAGAGATGAACTTGGCTGGGGTGGTGAAGGGGAATGCACGGGGAAGGCCTACTGAGGATCAAACACCAAGATAACCAGTGTGAGCCCCAGTGTTACCTGTTGACCCTCACTTGACCTTGGGAATATGGCTGCTCTAATGTGTGGCCAGAAGCCTCTCTCTCCTCTGCCCCACCCCCACCCCCATTTGCTCTCACAGATGATAGGCTGGAAGTCACTGCATTTGGTCCAGGGCCCCATCTCAGTGCCTCCTGGCATTGCTCAAGGAAACACCTTTTCTGAGGAGTCCCAGAATAGGAATGGAGGGCCCCAGGCCACCTTCCACCACATCCCAGCAGGGCATATTCATTGCCTCCCAGAACCCTCCACCAGCCTCCCAAGGTCAGGGGTCCATATAGACACAAAGATCAACTAAGACAGGAAGCAGAGCGCTGAGTAGGTGTGGGGTGCCCTGGGTGGGGCTGCACTCTAGGTCATTCTCACTGGGGATTCTCAGGCAAGCCCTGCCTGTCTGACTGCTCAGCCCCTAAGTCTGCCAAGCTGTTGGCCTGCATTGAAGGCCAACAGAAGGCCTTAATTGAGCCTTGCTGCTTTATACCTTCTGAATCATTTTTAGAAATGGGACATACTTTGTAAAACTCCAGATTTCCTTCTTCTCTTAAAAATCCAGAATATCTGGCAACCCAGGCCCACACTTCTGAGGGGTACCTGCTCCTTTAGAGAAACAGACCTTCTTTCCCAGCTCACCACAATCTGCACCAGTCCCTCTTGTCTCTCTAATACTCACTAAGGGTCAGCTGCCACTTACTCTCCCACTCACACCTACAGCTTTGCTCGCCCAGGTTCCCTGCCCAAGTCCCTGTAGGCACTTGGGTTTGGCACCTGCTGGGACACTCTAGAATTCCAGGCTAGGGTTCTACTCCAGACAGGGCTGATGTCTCCTCTCAAGTGAGCACTGTGCTGTCAAGGTTTCCTCCAGCTGTGGGTCCCTGATCCCTAATCAACTCCCACTGCAATCAGGGCCTAACTGGCATCTGGTATAAGGCAGGGAGATATGAAGTCAATATGGGGACCAGGATGGGAGTACTGGGGACATGGTGTGGGCAGCAGAGGGAGCAGAAGTGTGGCACGGCAGGGAAGGCTGTGGGAGCAATGGAAATGGGAAAAGCAGGAAAGGTTGGAAGACTGGGCCAGGGAGGACAGTCCAGGAACTGCAGAGGCAAGGCAGTGAGCAGGGGAAGCAGAGGCAGGAGGAAGCAGGGCAGGTGAGTGAGGCTGCAGAGGCTGAAACTGGTGGAGGTCTGTAGAAACCTAGAATCCTCCAAATGCAGACTTGGAATCTAGGAAAAGAAAAGCCTAAACTCTTAGGATCCTCCATTCCTGACTCCCAGGACCCAGGCCTACAGCTCAGTCCTACAGCCCAGGCTCAGTCCGAGATCAAGTCCAGAGGGTGCTTCCTCCAGGGCCAGGGCAGCTCTGAGCAGGCTAGGCACCAGGGGCCCTGTGAGCAAGGCTTGAGCCCACCCCCACCCCCACCCCCAAGGTGTGGGAAGAAGCCTTCTGAATTGTGATGGCCATTCCTGCATCCTTTGCAAATTAGCAAACCCATCTCATCCCCCACCTAGAGCCCCAAAGGGGGGTGGGGTGGAGGGGGCTCTGACCCTTTGTTAGGGGAAATTTATTAATATCCGAAATATGCAGCAGCCCCTCCTCTCCACCCCAATCAAAGCCTTTGCAGACACCTGGGCCTCGCATTTGAAAGGCCCAGGGCCCTTTTATATTGGCAAGGTCCTGACAGATGGGGGTGGGTAGAACCAGGAAATTCTTCCAGCCTGGGAAACTCTTGGCTCTTCCCAGTCCCTCTCTTGGAGCTCTAGCTGCTACTGCAGGTAAGGCTGAGGAAGACCTGGGGAGGAAAGGAGGACAGCCAGGGAAAAGAAGAGGACTGGTGGGCCCTGGTTTGTCCCCGGCTCTGCCTGTCTCCACTGGGTAGCCTTGAGCAAGTCTCTACCCCTTGGTGGGCCTTGGTTTGTCCATATGTATAATGGGAGACTAAGTGGTCATTAAGGACCTTCCTTATCAACCTTCCTAAGACCTACCCACCCACCACTGCCTTGAACAAATCGCAAAGCTAGTGTCAGGCCAGGAGGGCCAGGAAAGGAGGCAGCTGAGCTTCAGTTTCCTTATGTGCTCACTGAGAACCAGAAAGTTCTGTGTTGCCCACTTTGGGGCTCTCACTGGCAAGGAGACAAGGTAAGGAAGATGACTTCATTGGTCTTTATTAACAATAAGCCAACAGAACACAGATGAGTTGGGGAGACCCTGGGAGAGAGAGAGAGCACAGAGGCTGGACAGCTGCTCCAGGCCGTACTGCCCCACAGAGGATGCCCTGTGTAGAGAAGCTGCTCAGGCATTTTCCCACCCCACCCTCATCCTTCAGGGAAGGAGGGACCCTAGGGCAGCCCCTCCCATGCTTGGGGATTGAAGACACCAGAGTCTCTGGGTAACCTGTCACAGGTCACAGGCCTGGGGTGTTGGTTGCTCTCTGCCTCTACCTTCATATCCATGCCCAGGGACCCGCGTGCTGAAGCAGAGTGGGCAGCATTGGGACCAGACAGTCATGCCTGTGAACCATCTCTAAGTCTCTTAGTTGCCTGGTGGTCCATAGCCAAGGTCAATTCCCCAGCAATGCCTGGAGCTGGTGGAGACAATGAGGGCTGCCAGGACAAGGAAGAGGGGAGGAGAGGGGCCCTAGGTCCTGACTGTGACCCCTTGTCTCCACCTCTACAGGGCAGGGCAGGTGCCCCCTCCCCCAGTCCTAAGGGTGTCCATGGCTCCCCGCACAGGAGGAAATGGGGTCCAGTGAGGGAAGTTGTGGGGTCCTCCTCCTTCCCCTTCCGTCCACTTGCTTAACACCCTAGCTTAGGCATTGGCCCCTATGCTCTGTCCTCAGCAGGCTTCCCACCTCCACCCTGTGCACTGAGCCAGAAGTATATTCTATCTAAAGCACAGGATCATGCAAACGCCCTGCCTGCCCACGTCTCTGACTCCCCCACTCCCTCAGTCTTCATTCGCACCTGAATCCTGTTGTAACCTGAAAATACTTGCTTCTCCCACCATTCTCCCTGCTCACGTGCCCTTGGTCACTCCCTGGACTGCCTCCTGGCCCCAGGGGAGGAAAAGGGGGCCATAATCTAACCTCACACCTTGGCTGGGTGAGCGCCTTGGCCAGAGGCCCTCCCCACCCTGCCCTCCTCTTTTTCTCTCTCTCTCCAAATCTGCCCATCCTCCCGTGCCTCAGGCCCTACCTCCTTTAGGAAACTTGGCCTGCACCCGTGACCCCATGGGGATCTTTCTCCCACTTGACTTGCTAACCCTTGATGGGGCCTCACGAACCTTGGGACACCCGAGTGTCCCTGCCAGCTGAAGATTCCAGCTGCATTGAAGTGTATGGAGCAGGCTCCCTTAGGGAAAGAGAGGGGACTGAGTCCTGAACAGAGATGAGAGGGTGGTGCCAGCTGCCACGTGAGAAAGGGAGCTCACTGGTTAGGAGGCCTGGGGTCCAGTCCCCTCTGCCATGTGACCTTGGGTAAGTCCCTCCTCCTTGGCCTCAGTCTGTCTGTCTGTGAAGGAAGGGCTGAGCTGGCTCATCTCAGCTTTGAATGTCTGTGTGTCTGTAGGGAGCAGACAGAGGTTTTGGGAGAGGCAGAGGTTACAAAGAAGGGCTTGCTTTGGGGACCAGCATCACCATGGCAACCTCCAACAGCCTCAGGCCTCTCAGAACCCCAGAGGGTGTGCAGCTTCCCTTGGGGGCCAGCAGGGCCTGATGTCTGCCTTCTTTCCGTCTCACATCATGGATTCCTCCTCCTCTGCAATCTCACGGTCTACTTCGATAGCCGTGTTCTCGAAGCTGGTGATGCCCCCGTACTTGCGCATGTGCACCATCAATGGCTTGGGTGACTGGCTCCCAGCCAGCGTAGCCACGTACATGCCTGTCCGGTTCTCCTCCAGTGATGGGCCCCAATCCATGGCTGGCCGGCTCGCCTGCTGAAGCCGCTGCAGCAAAGCAACCACAGGGGTGAGAACCAGGGCTGGTGGAGTGCTTCTTGCGGCTGAGCACTGGCAAAACCCTCACCAAGTCACCTGGATTAGTCTTTACAAACACCTGGGGAAAGGGAGGGGGTGCTGTCACTTCCCCAGAGGAGTGTCACATGAGTGGAGATAATCCTGCCCTGCAGCTCACAAGTTGGGTGGGTGGTCTTTGGGCATGAAATTTAAGCTCTGCTTCCAGCATCTGTACCTTGGAAACAGGATGCCTTCAAAGGATGGTTAGCAAGGCACTGAGATAAAGCTCTCAGCAGGGTGCTGGCAACAGAGTAAGGCCCAATAAATGGTGGCTGTTGTTGTGGTTACGTGGTAGGCAGTCTGGGAGTCCACTCTGGGTCCCTTTCCCTAAATGCTGAGCCTTGAAGAGCTGGGAGCTTTGGTGGGACACCTATGCCCTAGCAGGATGGAGACCGAATGACCATGTCTCTCTCTCTCTTTTTAATTTTTCAGTCACAGTGGGTGGCATGTGGGATCTTAGTTCCTTGATCAGGGATTGAACCCACATCCCCTGCATTGGAACCGTGGAGTCTTAACTGCTGAACCACCAGGGAAATCCCAGAGTGGCCATCTCTGACATTCTGCCTCTGTTTCACTCTGATATCTGACCTTTCCCTCTCCCAGCCCAGTTTCCATGGAAGGAGGGAGTTGACTAAGATGATGACTAAGCCTGGACATTCTAGGGTTCCATCTTCCTCAAACCACATTCCCAAGCTCTCTGCCTGCCCTGCCAGGGAGAAGAGCCCCAGACTCTTCAGTGAAGAAAGACACCAACAGTAAGTGGAGCCACAGGGTGTAGGTCCCAAGGGAGATAATGCATGTGAGCCCTGGGCTAAGGGCCTCGCACAGCCCCATACCCACAGCATAGTGATGTCCATTAAAATGTGTTTATTGGAAGCATGTTACCCCACTGATCAGAAACCTGCCAAAAACTTGTCATCTCACTTGGAATGAAATCCAAAGTGCTCCCCTGGCCTCCGTGTCTTGGCCCCTGTCTATCTTTGTGACGTTGGCTCCTGCCACACTCTCTCTACCAGCTCTGATCCAGTCTCACTGACCTCTTACAGGCCTCAAACATGCTAGCTCCTTCTGCCTCAGGGCCTTTGCACTGACTGTCCTTCTGCCTAGGATGCTCTCCCCTTAGCCATCTAGACATCTAAACCAATCACCTTGGTGATTTAGTCAGGTCTCTATCACCTCCTAAAAGAGGTCTCCCGTGGTCACCCTGGCCTGAACTTCCTTCACTCTCTATTCCTGTATTCTGGCTTGGTTTTGTTTTTAAGTATTACACTTACCACTGCCTTCATATGTTTGTTTATTGTCTGTCTCCTGCATTAAAATACAAGCTCCCTGAGTTTAAGGACTGAAATCTGTTTCCAGCTGCACTCTAGTGTCTAGACCAGGTTTCTCAACCCGAGAGCCCTGCTGATGCTGTGGTTAGAGAGGAGTTCTGCACACTGAACAGTGTGTGGCAGGATCCCTGACTTCTAGATGCCAGTAGCATTCTTCCTCTAACCCTACCCTCTCAGGACAATCAAAAAGTCTCTAGACATTACCCAGTGTCCCCTAAGGGCAAAATCACCCCTGATCTTGAGGCGATTTTGAACTGGCTTAAAACTGAGCCTTGTGCGTCGCAGCTCTGTGCTGAGGATGGGCTTATGTAATCCTTAGAGTATTCCTGTGAGAGGGTAGTATTATTACCTCCAGCCCTACAGATACTAGCTGAAAGAATGGTTCTGAGACATTAGTTAAATTGGCCAAGGTCGCACAGGGGGGAAGTGGTGGTGCTAGTGTTCAAACCCAGGCAGTCTTGACGGCATCCTGAACTTGAAAATACTCTGCTTTTGTGTGTCTCACAGTACTGACCATGTTGATGACCTTTTTTTCTTCTCACAGCAACCCTCTGGGCAGGTATCACTATACTTAATTTCCCCCTTTTTTTTCCTAGGAGAGCGTGAACTCAGTCCCCCACTACCACAGATCATGCAGTCGAGTTTCCTACATTTGGGGAAATCACAGGGGTTAGCACATCTGGAGTGCAATGGATGAACCACACCCTGGAAAACCAGCTTCGTGATCATGGCAAGTCCCCTGACAGGTAAGGACACCTGCCCTCATTTTAAAGACAGAGAAAGCAAGCTTCAGAGAGGTGCACTCACTTGCTTAGGATCCCAAAGCTGGCAAGGGGCAGCCCCAGGACTCCTATCCCAGTGTGTCAGTGCTGGGAGCCCTGGTCTCTGAAGGTGGCACTCCTGAGCTGGACAGTGACTCCTCTGTGGGGCTCACAGAGCCCCCAGTGCCATGGCCCCTCTGCCTGACTGTGGGTGGCGGTGGCAGCGGGACAGGAAGGAGACAAAGCCAGGCTTGGGTACTATAAACTTCCTCCTTCCCTTCGCAGACACCCTGGCTCTCAACATGGAGACAAGTTTCCTTTAGTAGCACAGGTGGGGCTCCTGCAGTTCAGAGAGGGAAGGGGTTTGCCTCAAGTCACACAGCAGTTGGAGACAGAGCAGTGGCTGGACTCCAGGACGCCCCTGTGGTCTATGTCCACTTCTGCCAGAGAAGGGCTCTGAGCTTCTCTTCGGAAACTGGAAGGTGGGATGAGGGACAGCCAAGGAACAGCGAAGGTGAATGAGCAGGGGGGCAGCAGTGTGCTGGTTAGCAGGCTGGGGAGGAGTGGAGGAGCATAGGAGTCCTGATTCCTAGCCAATTTCACCGTTATAATTATTCCCGCCCTTGTCAATTTCAAGTTATCAACGATTTAACAATGGCTCACAGTTCTCCTGAGTATTTACCAGTTAGCTCTCATGAAGCAGTGCTGGTGGCTCCAGCACACTTCTGATGGTGGGCGTGAATGTGTGTGTGTCCCAAGGCCGTCTCTGGGCCCTAGCATGCTCACTCAGCCCTGCTCACTCTAACACCCTCTTGCCACCAGAGGACTCCCCGCCCACTGCCTCAGAACTGGAGGACCCAGCGTGCCGAGGCACTTGAGGTTCAGAGGGGTGGGTCTCCAGCAGCCATACAGCATCCCGGCATGTCCACTGACCCACAGAGGGCCCCTCCTCCCATCTTCCGGGCCTGCAGAATCCCATGCCACACGGCCTGCACTCTGTATGCTCCCTGGGTCTCCCCACCAAGCCCTGGCCATGGGCAGGGCTCCTGGTCACAGAGGAGGGTGACGGCTCATCCCTGGGGTCCCTCCATGTTGCTTCAGACCCAGAGTTCCATAGGAAAGCTAGCAACCCAAGTTCAAGTTCTGACCCGTGCACAACTCTCCATGGGACAGTGGGTAAACCCCTTGTCCTTTCAGGTTTCCCCAGGACAGGGGGGCACTGGCCAACATTAGTGGTCTCTGGATTGCGCCCCTCCCCTGCCAGAGGCCCCGCATGGTATGAGGGGCCACAGAACAGGACTCTGGCCCTCAGAGCCTGCCACAGCCCAAGCCGATCTGAGCTGATTCACAACTCAGGCTACTGGTTAGGAAAAAAATGCTCTTCCCAGTTAAAAGCACCCTGCAGGTCCTGAAAAAGGTGTTGGAGCAGAGATTGTCTGCTCTAGAGGTTGGGTGCAGAGCAGGGCCATGGGGTTGGGGGCTGGGGGCAAGCAGGGGTGGGGCAGACTCACCTCCCAGAGCGAGCCCTCCTCTCGAAGCACGGCTACCAGCATGCCGGCTGGGATCATGAGGCAGGACAGCAGGCCCATCAGGATGCCCAGCAGCTCTGCCCAGGCTGGGAAGCGGTAGCTGCCATACTCTGAGGGCTGGTACTTGACGATGCTATACACCAGCAGGGCCTGCAGGTGGGGGCTCCAGCGTCACAGAGGGCCTCGGGCAGGCCCCAGGGCTTGGGATAGCCCAGGTCTGAGCTACTGTAAAGCCTGAGATAGCTCAGCCCAGGGCCATCCCAAGGCCTGAGAGAGCCCAGCCCAGAGCCACCCAGTCTCTGAGAAAGCCCAGTCCGAAGCTATACCAGAACTTGAGCTGGCCCATCTTTGGAGCCTTTGCAAGTCCTGAGACAGCCCTGTCCAAAGCTGACCCAATGCCAAAACCTGAGATGGCCTATCCCTGAGCTGCTCCAAATCCAAGGCTAAGAAGCACAGCCTCACCACCCCAGCCCTAAAGCTCTGAAGCCTAAGAAAGCCCCACTCATTCTGCCAATCAAACACAGGGCCAGGCCCAGCACAGCTACAAAAGCTGGGGACACCACGGGAGAGGGGAGTAGACCAGGATCCTGGTACTCATTCTATCCCCCAGCCCTGACAGAGGTCCACTGAGGGCTAGGGCAGTCCCCCTAGACTGAATGCCCAGAAGGGCCCTGCTCTCACCCCTGAGCCCCCAGCCAGCAGCCCTCCCTTCCACCCTGGTTACCAGGAGCGTGGCTGGGGACAGGAACAGCCAGCAGGCCCTGAAGTAGAAGCCCGGCTTGAAGCCCAGCATCATGTGGATGTCCCGGCAGAACCTCTGGATGCCTGCACGGGGAAAGGAGGGGGAATGGCCCCACCCACAGCCCCACAAGCACCGTCAGCCCCTCCTCCACCCCAGTTGCCCCCACTGGAAACCCTGGCCCTTGGGACCAGGGACCCAGTGCAGGGGGGCTCCAGGGTAGACTCCCATTCTCCCACAGCTGGGAGCCTGACTCCACCTCCCACAGCCCCTCTCACCATACACCCGGGTGACGGCGAGGCACGTGGTGATCACCACCACCATCAGCCCGAAGCTGGCGCTGTAGTCGTCCAGAAGGACCAGCCAGTACATGCCCCCCTGGAACACAAGTCACAGCTCTGGAGTGCCCTCATCCCAGCCCCGATCCCCAGTGCTGCCCCTTCTCCAGGCAGGAAGAAGGGAGCTGGGAGCAGGCAGGCCAGTAGGGAGAGCAAGATGATAGAGTGCGACTGCTGTCTGCCTGCCAAGCCCTCTATACACACCATCCGATTTGAGTCTCACAAGCCTATAGCCTATATGTAGACCCCACTTTATCAGTGGGAAAACAGGCTCAGGGAGGTGAAGCCACTTGTCCTGAGGTCATTCATCAAGTGCAAGAATAAGCCTGGAAGACTTTTCAGACTCCAAAATCAGAACTCTGGGTCATAGGCCAAGCTGCTTCTTGAGAAAGAGGGTCTGGGGTGGACTAGCTTCCTCCCACAGAGGAAGACGCAGGTAGCTTGGGGCATGTTGGCCTGGCCACAGACAGCGCTGCAGGTGTCTGCCCCAGCCTTGCCCACCAGCTGTCCGCCCACCCCACAGCACCACTCACATCCGTGGTGAGGACCAGCCCCATCAGGTACATGGCCACGCAGATGAGCCCCGAGAACACAGCCTTCTTGGGCCGAAGGTAGTACGGGAACTCGTCCGTAACAGCTGTCACGATGGTCTCCAAGAAGGCAAACTGGGGGGAGAAGGGGGCTCAGAGTTCTGCCCCCACCACACACATACAAACACACACAGAGAGGTACATCCCACAGATGCAGATACACGCACAACACACACATATCATACGCACATCACACATATCAGACATACAGAAACATCATGTGAAGACATACACAGACACACAGGCATACATTTCACACTGGACAGATACACACATAGATACACATACAGACAGAGACACCCACATCACACACGGATAACTCATGCAGCGAGGCGCACACACATCGCAGACGTGTACCACGAGGCACACCCACTGGCATGGGCAGCTCACCTGGCTGTCCAAGCCGAGAGTCAGCAGCATGAAGAAGAACAGGAAGGACCAGAAGGGTGACAGAGGCAGCATGGTCATGGCCTGTGGGTAGACGACAAAGGCCAGGCCAGGGCCTGGGCCAAGGGCACACGGGGTCAGCAGCCTGGGGAACGTGGGGGCCCCGCATATGTACTTAAACACACATGATTACTACTTACACCCACTTGGGCCAAACCCAGAGATGTACACTCACTGCACACTTCCAACACTTTCTTAACTCCTAAGACACAGGCCAGCACACTGTCCGTGCTCCATAAACACAGGTGGATAAAAAAATGAATTAATAATGAGTACATGAGTAAACACAAGACCAAATATAAACCCTCATTTGAATATGCTTAAGTGCACAATCATTTGCATGAACAGTTCCACGTACACACACACTCAGATACTCCCATTGGTGCAAGATACTGATTCACAACATCATCCAAACCCTCAATTCACTCACAAAGGCATCTCCATACAGGATGTGACTCATCTGGACAAGTAAGGCAAGTTCCTGAGATGTGACAAAACACCACAATCTCCTCCAGAAAGTCACTTCTCTCCAGACACAGGTTGATACATACTCATTTGCACACCCATCCTTTTGCACTTGAACACTCAGAAAACAGCTCAGACACATTCATTTGCATGCATGCTATGCATGCAAACACACACACACACACACCATACCCATCCACAACCTTGCTGGTCCACGTATATGCTCACTTGCCCAGTCCAGCTGTGCCCGATGCACCCTCCACCCACCAGGGCCAGGCAGCCTGCCCACCTGCTTTGGCTACTTGGTCCACAGGTACACCCAGCTCCTGAGACATGTAGCCCAGCACGGAGAAGATGGCAAAGCCAGCCAAGATGCTGGTGATGGCGTTGCCCAGGGTGACAATGAAGGTGTCTCTGCCAGGAGAAGTCCAGGCACAGGCCAGGGTGAGTGGCCCCCGTCCTCACCCACGAGGCCCTCCCTGGCGAGCCACTCTCCTACCCACTCCAGCCGCCGGGGTCCGGGAGGCAGCACTGACCTATAGATGTTCTGGTGAAATGTGTTGTAGGAGGCAAAGGTGAGGAGCCCCCCGAAGCCCACACCCAAGGAGTAGAAGATCTGAAGAGCAGCTTCAATCCACACCTGTGACAGGGAAGGATGCAGAGGGAGGGCAGAGAGGAGAGGTTGGCACACCGTGGTGCCCAGAAAGGGAAGGAGGTAGGGCGAGAGCCAGTTGACAGGCCCAGGCATGCTGTGATGAAGGACCTGGCTAGTGAGTGACAGCACCTGGGAGCAAGGCCTGCTCTAACACTGCAGGACTTGGTCAAGTTCCTTTCTCTCTCTGGGCCTCAGTTTCCCCATCTAGGATCTAGAAGATACTCTCTAAGCTTGGTCCAGTTCTGAAGAAAGTAGTGCCTTGTATAAATTTTCAGTAGATGTGTACTGACAATCAGCCCCTGTAACCCTTTTATTGCCTCTCGGAGTTGGAGGAACCTGGATTTGAATCCCAGTTCCCCCACTTTCAAGCTGTGTAGACTCTTCAGGCCAGTTACCTCTCCAGCCCTCATGTCCCCTGTCTGTACTGAGGGGATAGGAATGGTACCTGCCTCATAGGCTGGTGGTAAGGATCACATGACTACATTATGCACAATGCTAGAGCAGGGGCAGGCGTAGTCATCCACCAACAAATAAGAATGCTACCTGTCAGGACCATTTTTCTATTATTATTACTAATACCGTCCTTGGGTTTTACAGTCAGGTCTGGGAGGAAATCCCAACTCTGCTGCTCCCTAGCTGTGTGATCTGCTAATTCTTTTGGGCCTCAGTTTCTTCATCTGTAAAATGGGAGAATAACGTCTACTGCATAGGATCGTATATAGTAATAAAGGAAAAAGATACACAGTGCCAAGCACAGTGTCTGGTACAGGGGATTCACCATGTGGAAGATCCTCCCCCCACTCCCTTTCCCTAGGGAGTCTTCTTTCCACTCCCTAGCCTGACCTCTCCCTTTACATGCTGGCCTTGAGGGTCTCACCTTGGAAGACAACAGGTGGTGGAACTGAGGGGTGAGATAGAACTGGATGCCCTTCCAGGCCCCAGGGAGGGTGACTCCACGGACCAGCAGCATGAGCAGGATGAGGTAGGGGAACGTGGCCGTGAAATACACCACCTGAGAGACAGTAAATGGGGACAGAAGGGGGTGACCTTCTCTCTTCTCTCCTCCTCTCAGAAACCCCCATCTTACTGACTCACCTCCCCAACCTTCAGGTAGCCCAAGTTAGAAACAGCCACCATCTGTGATGCTCTCTTTCCTTCCCTCACTCCCACCACACATCGCTGCTTCCCAGGGCTGTTCCCACCATCCACTCTCTCTCCCTCCCCCCACACAAACCCAGCCTGCATGGTCATCAGACATTGGACATGTCCAAATTCTCCTCTGTCCTGTCTCCACCTGTTCCCAAACCTCCAGCTTCATCCCCAGCAGACACCGTCAAGTCCCAAGCCTCTCACTGCCTTGGCTTGCACCATGATGACCTCTCCTGGCTTTCTAATGGTCTCCATGCTTTCTTCTAATGGTTCTTTTCCTCATGGACAACATCTCAGCACTTTGCAGAGAGACAAGTTCTAATTTATAAATGATTGAGTAAACCACTCAGAAGGTTTCCAACTCCTGAAACAGCTCTATGGCCCTTCCTACCCTCCATAAGCTACAGTGGGCTTTGTCTTCCCAGCTTCTAGCTGGTCTTTTTCGCATAACAGTTGCCTGACTTTTCCACCTGGGGCTGTTTCAATTTCCAGCTCCAGGCCCAGCCAAGTAGAGCACTCCACCCTTCTGCCCAGGGTGACTGGTCCAGAGATGAGTCTAAGACCCATCTGTCCAGTGGGACTCAATTCTAGGATTTTTGAAACCTAGGGCAAGGGAGAACACTAAGTAGGAAAGATGTATGCCTGGAGTTGCTAGGGGCAAGCTCATGAAGAATGAAGCCTAAGAAGTCAACCTGGAGGAAAGCATTGCTAAGAGACCAAGAGAACAACATTCCTCATCTGAACCGCTAGATCCAGCTGTGCCTGAAGCAGGCCCTCTGGACTTTCCAGCTGAGTGTGATAACTGGGTTCTAGTCCTTGCATTTCAAAGAGTTGTGAATCTTGCGCACCCTCCAGGCATTCAACAAACACTTGCTGAGCTTCTCCAAAGTGCCAAGCACTAGATTAGGATACAAGCTTGAATAACAGGTCCTGCCCTTGGCATGTTTCTAGTCTAGTGAACCAGCTTGGCCACCATCCGGCCCCATCTCCACGTCTTTCTTCAGGCAGCGCCTCCCCCTTCCCCAGTCTCAATGTCCTCTCCCTTCCCCTCTTCCCAGCTGAAGTCCATTCATCCTCTCAGGCTCAGCCCACACCCTGCCTCCTCCAGGAAGCCCTCGCCGTTCCCAGCCTCTCAGGCCTCCAGGGCCTCCCAGCTTCACCTTGCCCGAGGACTTCACACCCTTGAGGATACAGAGGAACACGATGACCCAGGCGAGCAGCAGGCAAAGGCAGAGGTTCCAGCGGATGTGCCCGGGACTCCCGATGCCCTGGCTTCCTTGGATGTGGAGGACGTAGCGGCTGTGGGAGACAAGGCCTGAGTGTTCTGTGGTCACCTTGCCATGCTCCACAGACATGGAGTGAAGTTGTGGCCAACCCACAAGCCTATCTGGCTATTCTCTGTGTGATTCCTCTCCGTCCTTCTCTGATCAGCTCTGCACCCAGGAGCTGGGCCTCTAGAGACACTATCACCCAGGCTCCTTCCTCTTCAGTTTCCACAGGGGTCTGGCTAATGGGAGGCAACAGCAGGAGACTGGATGATGCGTTCGGGTATTTGCGCACATGTGTGAATACATGTGTAAGCATGCACGCCACACACCATCAGAGGGTGTGGCTGTGACTCCCGTTTCTACAGCATAGCTCTGGCTAGGGGGCCCTTCCTCTGAGGCTTTCAGTCTCCCCTGATTCTGATAGCACTTGCCTCCTTGCCTCGGGGTGCTATGGCTCTCCCTCTTGCTAGTCCCTGGTGCCTCACATTTCCATGTGGATCCCCTCACCCCTGTGAAGTCCCTCCACTCACTCAACTCCTTCAGTGAAGCCCTGTGACAGTGCCATCTGCTTCCTGCCTCCTCCCCAAGTGATGCAGCAGGCCACGGTGTTGCCATGGAGACCCTAGGCTGCTGCCAGTGACCATGTCATGTTCTTTGGCTTTTAGTTGCAGACCCAAGCCTGTCCTTCCCCACTGGTCAGACATATTCCTCAGCAGGTGCAGACACTTTAGATTCATTTCAAATGGACAAATGAATGAACTATGTAATAAATGCAGGTTGGAGGCTAAAACATTGAAAAACATGGGGCTCATTTGGGAGAAAACCCCTAAGAGTAGCCTTTTGCAAGCAAAGGGTTATGGTTATCTGGTCTGTGTCATCTGGTCAGCCAATGGTCCCTACCTAGGAACAAGGCAACTCTGGAATGTTCCAGAACAGGATCAAGCATCAGGAGGCCTTGATTCTAGTACTGCCTCTGCCAGTAAGTACTGAGCAAGCCTCCGGGCCTTGTTTTCTCAGCTATAAAGTGGGACTTAGGGACAGGCCAATGGGCAGTGATGCCCTTCTGACCCCCACCACTCACAGGGGCTTGCGACGTGGCTGGTTCTGAGTTAACTGTGTCCTTCTCAAGCAACCCTTTACTCTCCTAGAGTTTCCTCTCTCCTTTTAGACTAACCCGAGCTGGTCCTGTTGACCCTGGTCTCTGCTAAGTGTTTTGCCTACTAATATATCCGGCGCTCAATAATCACAGATTGAATAAATAAACGAGTAACTGACTGATTCCATCCTATGAAGCAGGGACTCTTACTACCCCTTGTACAGAGGAGGAAACTGAGGCTCCAGATGTTGACAATGACTTATCATCAGCATCATTACTATCAGCTAGCATTTACTGAGCACTCACTATCCACCAGGCTGAGCGGCACAATTTATATGCCTTCTTTCCTTTAACCCTCACAGTAGCCTTCAGATACTATCACACCTGATTCAAAGATAAAGCATCACAAACCAAATAAATTGTTCAAGGCCACACAGCTGGTCAGGTGAAGAACTGGGGTTAGAACTCAGAGTCCATCCAACACAGCACCTGAACTCAACCTTTGAGGTGCATGTAGAGCCCCATAGGAGCACGGGCACAATCCTGCCCCCTGCCCCTCCCCGACTGCTGCTGGGCCAGCAGGGGCCTGACCTCCAGTACTCCTCGCTGGGGCTGACAGTGCTGGTGAGGTTGAGGGGCAGGGCCCCGTTGCCGTCCTTGGAGCCTCTGTGCTCGAGGCAGAGGTCCGTGTTCCACCAGTTGCCACAGTGTTCCCAGGGCAGGTTGCTGGTGAGGGAGGCGAAGAGGTAGAAGAGGACGTAGGCGATAATCATGTTGTAGTAGATGGCCACTAGGCCCACGATGAGCAGCATGGCCGCGCCGGCACCTGGATGCGGGAGGGGCGGCCTTCAGGCCAAGGAAGCCGTCCCCTTTCTAGATTTCACCTCCCTCTCTGCCTAGAGGGCAGAGACTAGGGGGCAACCTCCCTGCCTCCCTCAGGCTTTCAACACCGCCCCCCGCCAAGGCCTCACCTTTGAAGAGCGGGCTGATTTTCCAGACGGCCAGGGGTCCCAGACTGGAGAACTGGCCCAGAGAGAGCTCAAGGAAGAAGAGGGGGATGCCGCAGATGGCCAGCATGAGGAAGTAGGGCACGAGGAAGGCGCCTGCAAGGAGGAGGAAGGGTAGGGAAGGTCTAGGGATGGGCGGTCAGCTCCCCTGAAAGCCTAGCTCTAGCCCCACCCCCTCCCATGACTGGCAGGCACCTTCACTTCTCATGTGGGGCTGGGCACTGCGGGACTGTCTTCTTTTCTGCCAGGAGATCACTGAGGGCCAAGTGGACATATGGGGATTTACTTACTTCTGTAGCCCTAGTGCCCAGGCCAGGACTAGGCTCAGATCAGACACGTAGTGAATGAGTGCATTCCCTGCCAGATAAAGTACAAACTCCTCAGTACAGAAATCGATGACCTTTAGAATCTGGCTCCTGTCTACCTGCTCCTCCCCTCCTCCCAATGCCACCTCAGATGCTTGTGGCTGCCACCTGTGGTCGCCTGTGCCCAGCATCCCTCTTCCTTTTCTTCTCATACTGGCAGCTAGCTCCTTTACAGGACTGCCCACCACCATATGGCTCTGGAAGGGCTGCCAGTCACACCAGCCAACCCCTGCCCACCCTTTCTGGGCACATATCCCAAGGCAGGCCAATTAGAGACCTTCCCTGCAATTCAACATAGATTCATTCAGAGGGAACAGTTCTGAGGAGGAAGTCATTCCATAGTTGTCTTTGGCCACCCCCGGCACACCTGTAGGGAGGAAGTCTGATCCAGGGAAAAATGAGGTCAGCCCACAGAGAGAAAAAGCCTCGGGAACCGGGGAGAGGGAGGACAGACCACTGTGGCCATCCCTGAGTTCTCAGAGCTTCAGAGGCTAGCACTCATCCCATACTTCCCCGTCGTCCCAGTTCATCTTGTCCTCGCTTCATCTAGTTTTCCTTGCATTTCTGTTGCTCTGCCAATATGTGCTTCTTTAAGGAGTTTGGTAGAGATGGGAGGAGACACGCAGTGCTGGCAGGGACAGATTGCTCTGGAGATGATAACCCTGGGGTGGAACGTTGGGTCGCCAGCGTGTGACCTTGGGCAAGGAACCTGGCCTCTCCAAGCACAGTTGCCTCATCAAGACAACAGTGCCCATCCAGGTGGTTGTCATCAGGGTTAAGTGAGGCAGGCCTGGGGCCTGGCAGATGGTGAGTGCTCAACCCCAGCTATTGGTGGTGAGACTTAGAATAGCCACTTGATGAAGAAGCAGGGACAGAGAATTTAAGATGGAAAAGATGTTGTGTTTGCAGCTTGAAAGGAAGGAACCAAGAGGCAAAGCTAGATTGAAGATTTAAGAACCCAGGAGTAACTGATTGATGGAGTGAGGTTCCAAGGGAGGTGAGGTGGGAGAGGAAGGAATGTGGAGAATACTGAGAGCGCAGTAACCACTGACAGGCAGATACAGACCTTTATCACAAAGTGGAGGCAGCCCCCTCTGCCCATCACTCAGGGCCCAGGGAGTGCCAAGGCTTAGGGAGAGAATTGAGTGAGTATCCACCCTGGGGATGAGAGAGGAAGGAAGGGACTGGGAGAGGAAAAGGGATGAGGCAGGGTGAGCTCCTACTTCCAGCCCAGGTCACCACTTTCAACTAATTCAGCCCAGGGTCACATAGGAGACCGTGGCCAAGGTCACTTAAAACCTCACTCCACCCTGAGCCTTGGTCCTCTGGCCTCGACACCCCTCATGCAGGCATCAGGCTCATACCTCCTCCATTGGTATAGGCTCGATAGGGAAAACGCCAGACGTTCCCCAGGCCGACACAGTAGCCAATGCAGGACAGCAGGAAGTCCAGCTTGCCTGTCCAGTTCCCCCGGTCTGCGGCAAAGTCCACGTCCAGGTCTACATCGCCCTGGTCGCTTGGGGTCATTAGCAGGTCTGGGGTGACAGGCTGCCAGTAAGAGACACCAAAGAGGTGAGACAGAAAGGTGAGGCCAGGTTGAACTGGGACCCCCACCCCCCACCTCCATCTCGAATAAGAATATGAACTCAAACAGGGCTAATTGCAAAGAACTCTATTGGTTCAGATAATCAACTGCTCTCACTGTTAACCTGGGCTGACACGCTAGCAGGCAGGAGCTCCTCAAGATTTCAGGTGACTACAAACTTTTGAGAGTAGTAGGGTGGCTCTGGCACTAAGAAAGCTACCTTAATCTTAGTTTGGCTAACACAGAGGTCAAATCCAGTGATGGTCCTATTTTGATGATGATCTTAATGACAGTTACCATGCGTGAGCACTTATCATGCACTCACTGTGCGAAACGTTTTACTCACATTACCTGGTTTCATTCCCAAAACAATTCTGAGAGCTAGGTACAAACAGAGGTACGTGCATACTCAATTGTGTCCAACTCTTTGCGACACCATGGACTGTAGCCTGCCAGGCTCCTCTGTCTATGGAGATTCTCCAGGCAATAATACTGGAATGGGTTGCCATTTCTTCCTCCAGGGGATCTTCCCCACACAGGGATTGAACCTGTGTCTCCTGCATTGGCAGGCTGATTCTTTACCACTGAGCCACCTGGGAATCTCTGAGAGCTAAGTATTCATCAAAGGGAAACTGAGGCTCAAAGAGGTATCAATGACACATCCAGAGTTTTTACAAGGCTGACTAGTGGGAGAACTAGGTCTCCAGTCCAGACTTCCTAATGCTGAAGCCCAGATCGTCAATCACCCAATGCTGGAGTTCTGCTACTCCATTCTGAGTGCCGTATTTTAAGAACAATACCAGCAGTTTGGAGCATGTGCACAAAGCAGGTGGCTGGACTGGAGCATGTTCAGGAAAAGCAGTTACAGGAGGACAAGAGGAAGAAGTGGGCCCTTAACATAGAAAGGATGGGGCGTGGAGGGAATGTGGGCTCCCTTGGGTTTAGATGTATGCTGTGTGGCTCAAAGAGGCCTGCTGAGGACTATGAATTTTAGTTCCGAAGCAGGAAGAAGCTACTGAAGCCCCAGTCTATCTAAGGAAGTTGTGACCTTCCTGTCTTTGGAGGAGAGATGCTTGCACAGAGGGGAATGGGAACCAACTGTCCCTAAGATCCCCTCCCATAATTTGAGGAGGGTGGAGAAGTTCACTGGGCATCCTCCCTTTAGGCTGGGGCTGGGAGATGGAGGCCTTCCTCAGGGTTCTTGGAATCCTGGCCCAAGGGATGTGAGGTAGCGTGTCCGTGAGTTGTCTGGGCTTTGGACCCGGAAGGAAGCCCAAAGTCCCCAGCATCTAAAATTCACACAGCAGCTCCCAGAAGTGCCTCTGGGAACGGGGCAGGAGAAAAGGGGCAGTTAGATCTTTTCTGCTTGACTCGGAAAGCCATGTCCGATGTAGAGGAGAACAGAGCTGCAAAGAAGGCATGTTATCAAATAGCGTCATGGTTTTCAGAGAGGAAAAAGGACCTCCTGCTTCCTGCCGAGGAACGACCACGGGAAGCAGTGAGTCCACTAGACTGGACGTCAGGAGATGATGGTTCTCACCCCAGGTCTGTGCCAATTCACTATTCAACCTTAGGAAAGACTCTTCTGAGCCTTAATTTCCCCATATGGACACTGAGGAGATTTCCAAAAACAAATCACTTGAAATGTTTGTAGATGTTTGAGGGAACAAGGGATTTTTTATTCAAAAAAGTTTGGGGAAAGCTGGGTTATCACAAGGTAAAACAGGTTTCTTTGTTGCAGGACTTGTCATATCCTTTAATGGGCCACCATGCATTGTGACTCTCCAAGTAGGGACTAGAACAGACAAGTATCCTCCAATTCTACTTAAGAAAAGGGTTTCAAGGAGCTAGCATGCTGGGATATACTTGGCAGAAATGCAGGTTTAGATAATCTTTAGTTAGTAGTCTTCTGGCTCTGATGATCTGTGAGGCAGGATTCACCAAGGAGACTTCACTGCAGTGGTCACGAATCAGATCAGGTCCAAGCACAGGGATTCAGCAAACAGCTACTACCCGATTTGTTTTATCTCCTAAAATTGTCCTTCCTGGCACCAGCCCAAGGAGGTGTCTACATAAACATCAGGTGACAGAGGAAACTTTGCTGGTGACTTGTCATCTGAACAGTGCTAGGATGAAGATGGTGAAAGGAGGGTCCAGGTGTCACAGGACTGGAGGTTTCTGGCTGCCGTGGCAGAATGGCAGAAACGTGGTAACAGCATTGGGCCCTCGGTGATAATGACAGCCGTGGTGGTGGTCCTGCCTGAGGCTGGCTATCGGCCAGAGGGGCAGTGGTGATGGGGGCAGCCTAGCATGATTATGGGTGACGGTGACAATGAGGAAGAGCATGAAAAGCTGCTTTTCAAGTAACAGGGCTCTAAGGGTTGAAACCAGTATGTTGCTGGTAATTTCTTAGCTGTGATCTCAAACATGCTGGGGTGAGGGTAGCAGCAGTTCCCAGACCTGTATGAAATCCACCTCTTCCCTCTGATTCCCCTTTCTCTCTCCAGCTGAATGGGTTTCAGCCATCTGGAGCCACTCCCTCCCAAGTGAGCTCTAAGAGGGGTAGGGTAGCAGCCATTGACACTGGCCCCTGGTATTGGATGGGGAGGAAGGCCTGACACCCTGTGAATCCCCAGTCCTATTCAGGCCAGCTGGCAGGAGGGCCCGATAATGAGGTTCCTCTGATCCCTCCTGAGAAGCTGCTGCCCTTTCTGTGTTCACAGAGCGGTCCTGGCTCTCTGTTTCCATGGTGACAAGAGTTTCAAGAGCAGGATGCTGTCAGCTCCTCCCCCAATCAGAGGGAAACCTGCTTCTGCTCCAGGGACAGAAGATGGGGTCCTCCAAAGCTAAGCCAATCCAAAACCCATGTGGTACCTCCATCTCAACCATGGGGTAGATCCCAGGGGGCTGGCACAGCAAGGATGGAACTAATTGAAAGACAGGAAAGCAACCAAATCAATGGGGCAGGCTGGAAGCTTAATGAGTAGCTTCACACTTCTGCCTGAATGTGAGGCTCCCACCCCTGATCTCCCCGCTCCCCACCCAGAGTCACGGAGGAACACAAATCTGAGCTTGCCAGATCCACACCCCTCTTTTAGGGACCAGCAAATGTAGTGACCAGCAGCAGCAGGTCTGGGAGAGGTAGGATTTCCCAAGCCAAGGCTCTCATACCTTCTTCAGGATGAGAGAAACAATAGGAATCTGGAGTCTGACTTCATCATTGTGCAGATGAGGAAATAAGTTTCAGAGGAGAAGGGGTGAGCTCAAGGTCAAACGGTAAGTTAAGGGCAGAGCAAAGCCAGGACCCAGACCCCCGACTCTCAGTAGTATGCTCCTCTCTGAACAACACCATTCCTTTGCCACACTTGGTACTTCCTCACTCCCTGCCCACTTCCCTTAAAGACCAAGAGAAGGGACCCTGAGGCCAAGGGCCCCACCCCTGCCCTGTTGGTTTTAGGAAAGCAGTAAGTTGCACCCCTCTGTGCCTCAGTTTCCTTGTCTATAAATGGGGGATAATAAGACCCATCTCCCAGAATTGTTGGAGAATTACTTGAGATAAGGTTTCACACAACATGGGTATTTACATAATGAGTGGCCTTGTGCCAGTGAGGGGCGGGGGCTCTTGTGAGGAGGGAGAGGAAGGAGGAGAGAGTAAGATGGAAAAGAACAGCGGCTGGACTTAAGACCCAAAAGACCCACAAATGACCCTAAGAAGTCACTCATGTCAGTAAATAAAAAGAACCCATTTATCACAGTAGTTCCACACTCAGCTGTCCAAGGGCAGAGAGCTTGAATGAGTGCATGTTGGGGGTGAGGGTGTGGCTTGTGGGAGAGGGGACAGTCAACAACACCAGCTGCTGTGAGTTCATGGTGTCCCCCCACCCCAGGACTGGGGGGGGGGGGCTGCTTTGGTGCCCCTCACTTGGGACAGAGCAGCAATGGTCCAGGTTAGAGAACATACTTCCCCAAAGTCACGGGGTAAGCGGCATTTGCAGAAACACTATCCAGGAGTTTGGACTCCTTGGTTAATACTGGTACTTTTAAGCCCAAAGCCAGAAACTTCCCCCAAGACTCTCCCTTCTCATGCACTTGCAACTTGGCTGGGAGGTCCAACCCCAAGGACAAGGTGGGGAGAGGCTAAGGTCTGGGCCCAGGATACAGAGACTTGGCCTCTGCTCGCATGCCAGCTTCCACCCCACCTCCCGAGCTGTGGGGTCTTGCATTGCTTCCCTCCTTGCCTTTGCCTCCCTTGTGTCCTGCTGAGCGGCAGCCTGGGGTCTTAGCAGGGAAGCTAAAGCTGCCAGGAGAACGAAGCCGATGGGGAGGAGGAGGTGGTGGGTGCTGCAGGGCAGGAGCACCTGCAGGAAACCAGAGTGCCCCTGCTGGCTCCCTGAGGCTGCTTCAGTGTAGAGTGCACAGATAAGGACCAGGTCCAAGCCCCCACCCCCATTAACCCAGCTCAAGGCTGTCTCAGCTATTCCAGCATCCCCCACTCCCCTAATTAGCTCCTGGGGGAAAGGGATGCAGGTACTGGGGAGGGGCGAGTGCCTAGCCCCGGCACCCCTACCTCCCGCCTCCTGTGGCTGCAGACACCTGTTCGCAGAACTTAGCCCAATGAACCCTAGCCTCTCCCCGCCTCCCCTCCCCCTCTTCCGCCGTCACACTGCATCCGGACCCCCGGATGGGGAAGGCCACCCCTCCCCACCCCGCGCAGACCGTGACCCCGCCCCTCCCTGCAATCCAGCTCAGCCGGCCTCCCCCAGAGCCCTGAGCCGAGTGTAGGTGTCCTCGCCAACCCTCCCAGGGGGCTCGAGAGGGGGCGGGCTTCTGCATCCCTCCCTCAGGTGCGTCCCTGACCTCGTGCCCTACCTTGCGAAGGTGAGCTCCCTGGAGCTTCTTCATCTTGGAAGGCAGGTCGCTAGGGCTTCCCAGCTTGGCTTTTCCTGAGCGCAGAGAGCCGGCGAGGGAGCAAGAGATCGTGCCGCTGGCCGGCTGCCGCGCCTTGGCCTCCGCGACTCCCGCACACCGGCTGGGGGGCCGCGGGCGCAGGCGCTGCCGTCTGCTGCCGGCGTGGGGCGCGGGCTGGGCGCTGCAAACGCCCTGCCTCTCCCTGCGCAGCGCCCGAGGCTGGGGAGGGGTGCACCGCTGAGCCGGTGTAGACTCCCAGACTGATGGGCTGACTGATGGACCGAGGAGGAGGGAGGCGGGGGGGGGGGGGGGGGGGGGAGGGATGCGCACCCCCGCAAGCAGAGCTGCGGATTGGAGGGGCCCGAGCGCGTGAGGAGGGGAGTCTAGGAAGGAAGCCCTCGGTGTTGAGGCCTCAGCTGTCGCCCCCTGCGTGACCTTGGGCAAGTACCCTGCCCTCTCTGGGCCTCCCTCTCCCTAGCTGGGCAATGAAGGAGACAGGCCACACACGTGAACGCTAACAGCCCGGTCTTAGGTTCCAGCGTCCCTGTGCCTCCTCTTTTCTTTGTGACCCTGTCCACGTTACTTAAACTCTGTGCTGTCGCTTCTTTACCTGGAAAGTGGTAACAACAAACTTACCTTCCTGACAAGAATGTGAGGACTCCAAGCAGTTTGTGCATAGAAAACATTCAGCATAGGGCCTGGCACATTGTAGGGGCTCAGTAAACATTTATGGATTTGTCCATATGGGTTGTCCACTCTTGCCAACAAATGAACAGCCAATAGTCAGGTATTTATTCAGTCACCTAATCAACCAATATTTATTGAGCACCTGAAGTGTGCCAGATCCTGGGTTAGGTGCTAATATTTTCTCAACACAGTGACCTGGAGAAGAGGTTATTATCCTTATTTAACAGAAAGGGAAACTACAGCACAGAGAGTTTGAGTTACTCAAGTTCACAGAGCTAGTGAGGGACCTTGGTGACAGTCAGGCCTCATGGACCTTCTAGACTAGTAGTGGTCCTGAACATGCCTCTTTCCTTGGGATGAAAGTGAAATAAGAACTTTGGGGTGAGGGGAAAGAATAGGGCAAGTGCCACTGTATGGCGACTTAGATCATGAACACGTGGGTTCCTGTTCCCCAGAAGTATGACCTTGAAAATGTTCTAGTTTCCTATCTGTAAAGTGGGCCATCAGCCAGTTTGGGCTTGGCTGACTTCTCAGAGTGTTGTGAGGGTCCAGTGAGCCCACAGGTAGGATGGGAAATTATTAGCTAGGGCTTCCCAGGCGGTGCAGCGATAAAGAATCTGCCTGCTAATGCAGGAGATGCAAGAGACTCGGGTTCTATCCCTGGGTTGGGAAGATCCCCTGGAGTAGGAAATGGCAGCCAACTGCAGTATTACTGTCTGGAAAATTCCATGGACAGAGGAGCCTGGTGGGCTATAGTCCATGAGGCCGCAAAGAATTGGAAATGACTGAGCAAGCACGATTATATGCATTGGTTTGTGGAACTGAACCCATATTTGGTAGCAGGCCCAGCATATACATTACAAATCATGCTCCTTTCACTCTCCAAAGTGTCCCAGTTCAGGCATTGCCCTACTGGCAGCCAACATGGGGAGGTCTTTGGGGAGAATGAGATTAAGTGTCTGCTGCCTCTCCTCTCCTTGGAGTGGGAGACAGGAAGAGTTTAAAGCACAGCACAGGGTTGGGTAAAGGGCCTGGCAGGCTCCCAGGTCTACCTCTCCTCCCCAGGTCCCACTTGTTGTTCTTCAGTTGCTGAATCGTGTCTGACTCTTTGTGACCCCACGGACTGCAGCACACCAGTCTTTGCTGTCCTTCACTGTCTCCTGGAGTTTTCATGTCCATCGAGTCAGTGATGCCATCTAACCATCTCATCCTCTGTCGTCCCCTTCTCCTGCCCTCAATCTTTCCCAGCATCAGGGTCTTTCCTAGTGAGTCAGCTCGTGGACAAAGTATTGAGTTTCATCTTCTGCATCAGTCCTTCTAATGAATATTCAGGGTTGACTTCCTTTAAGATTGACTGGTTTGATCTCCTTGTTGTCCAAGGGACTCTCAAGAATCTTCTCCAGCACCACAATTCAAAAGTATCAATTCTCTGGTGCTCAGCCTTCTTTATGGTCCAGCGCTCACACCCATACATAACTACTTGAAAAACCATAGCTTTGACTATACAGACCCTTGTCAGCAAAGTAATGTCCCTGCTTTTTAATATGCTCTCTAGGTTTGTCATAACTTTTCTTCCAAGGAGCACGCATCTTTTAGTTTCATGGCTGCAATTACCGTCTGCAGTGATTTTGGAGTGGAGTGATTTTTAGGTCCCACCCAGCTGCTCCTTTCTTTAAGCCTGGCCTCACAGGGCAGGCAGGGCCTCTCCAGACCCAGGAAGGAAGGAGCCCCTTAGCCATGAATGTGAAGTGAAGTGGAATTCATTGAGCCCTACTGTGTGCATTGATGAGCTCATATCCAATATCTAAATTTTAGTTCTTTCCAACAGCCTGGAGAGTCAACTTTGGCCTTCCCTATTTTGCACCTGAGGAAACTGTCTTCAAGGAGTGAAGTTGTATGTCCAGGGTCACAAATCACTGAATCTTGGAGCTTTGAAGATAAAGCCAGGAGGCCCTTAGGCCATGCCTCAGTCAGTTCAGTTTAGTCACTCAGTTGTGTCTGACTCTTTGTGACCCCATGGACTGCAACATGCCAGGCTTCCCTGTTCATCACTGACTCCCGGAGCCTGCTCAAACTCATGTCTGTCTAGTTGGTGATCCCATCCAACCATCTTATCTTCTGTCATCCCCTTCTCCTCCTGCCTTCAATCTTTCCCAGGATCAGGGTCTTTTGCAATGAGTCAGTTCTTCACATCAGGTAGCCAAAGTATTGAAGCTTGTTTCACCATCAATCCTTCCAATGAATATTCAGGACTGATTTCTTTTAGAATTGACTGGTTTGATCTCCTTGCAGTCCAAGGGACTCTCAAGAGTCTTCTTCAACATCATAGTTCAAAAGCATCAATTCTTCAAGGCTCAGCTTTCTTCATAGTCCAGCTCTCTCGTCCATGCATGACTACTGAAAAAACCATAGCTTTGACTAGATGGACCTTTGTCAGCGAAGTGATGTCTCTGCTTTTTAATATGCTCTCTAGGTTGGTCATAGCTTTTCTTCCAAAGAGCAAGCATCTTTTAATTTCATGGCTGCAGTCACCATTTGCAGTGATTTTGGAGCCCAAAAAAATAAAGTCTCTTAAGGTTTCCATGGTTTCCTCTTCTATTTGCCATGAAGTGATGGGACTGGATGCCATGATCTTAGTTTTTTGAATGTTGAGTTTTAAGCCAACTTTTTCACTCTCCTCTTTCACTTTCATCAAGAGGCTCTTTAGTTCTTCGCTTTCTGCCATAAGGGTGGTGTCATCTGTGTATCTGAGGTTATTGCTATTTCTCCCATCAATCTTGATTCCAGATTGTGCTTCATCCAGCCTGGCATTTCACATGATGTACTCTGCATTTAAGTTAAATAAGAAGGGTGACATTATACACCCTTAATGTACTCCTTTCCCAATTTGGAACCAGTCTGTTGTTCCATGTCTGGTTCTAACTGTTGCTTCTTGAGCTGTATACAGATTTCTCAGGAGGCAAGTAAAGTGGTCTGGTATTCCCATCTCTTGAAGAATTTTCCACATTTTGTTATGATCCACATAGTCAAAGGCTTTGGCATAGTCAATAAAGTAGATGTTTTTCTGGAACTCTCTTGCTTTTTTGATGATCCAACAGATGTTGGCAATTTGATCTTTGCTTCCAGGCCATGCCTGGGGAGAGGCAAAAGCCAGTGGCTCCTGGATCCAAGGGCCTGTGGCTGCCATCACACCTCTTACAGGGTGGGTGGCAGCTTGACTGAACCACTCCCTCTCATTGGCTTGTAGGTTTCATTAGGCTCTAAGCAAGGCACAGAGAAGCGTGGGAACAGGGAGTAGAGACAAGGCATTGGCTCAGGAGCCCTAAAAGACTCGCCTCCTTGTTGCTACTTCCCAGTAGCACCTGCTCCCCGCAGATCCAGGCCTGGAGGGAGCCAGTGCTAGAGGAGGGGAAGGCAACAGGGCTGGGACTTTAGCCATTCTCAAACCCGTCATGAGGTGGCCACCAAGCAGCAGCAGCAGTCACTGGGCCTCACCTTTCACATGGGGAAAGGGAGGCCCAGAGGAAGCAGGACCTGGAAAATCATTCAGTGAAGCAGAGGCAGGTGAAGCCTGGAATCAAGGAGTCTGACCCCACCCAGACTCTGCCCAGACTCTCCATATCACAACTTCCTCCATCCTCACCCTCATCACCACAGCCCTTGTTGGCAAAGTCTACTTCATACAACAAACAACCCCCCCTCCCCAACATTTTTTACAAGACATTGTCCACATGAGTCAGTCACCTTCTGAAACCCTGGTTTTATGATCATGCAACTGGCCATGAGTTCTGCCACTGAGCACATTTGACAGTTGTTCTCAACACAACCCCCTTCCCCCTCCAAGGGTAAATTTGGGTACCACTTGGCAAAATAACTAGTTAGGAATCCAAGCCTAATAAATAATCTATTTCCCTTTCCCTCTTCCCTCTCCCTCTCCTTTATTTTTCTTAGTCTCACATCAAACCAGAAAAATGGGGATATGTACTGGACTTAAAGAAAATGTGAGATGAAAATGTACTTCCTTTTATTATATAGGAAGATATTTTTAAGTGCATATAAATAAACATTTTTAGTTTGCTTAAATGTTCAGACTTTATCGCTGAAGATCATGTGTTTTGTTACACCAGCCAGTGGTGACTGTGAAAGATGAGGATCCAGACTGCTAGTCCATCTGGTGAGATTCAGAGAAAGTAGTTCTGGAGCGGCCATACCCTCTGAAGCTGCCCCATCCTACACCTGCTCTGCTCTCAGCTTCTGTGTCCCACTGGTTGGGCATCTCACCCACTTAGAGCCAGGCTGGCTTCCTGGCTAAAGACCTCCTCTTTGTGAATACTCCACTCCCAGCCCCGAGTCCCTCCCTAGTCTTGATCTGTGGCCCTCTCTGCTCAGCCCACACCAGGTTCTTGGCAGTCCGTGAAGAAGTCTCGTCCACAAGCCTCAGGTTCTCAACATGGCGTTAGGGGCCTACAGAAATGTAGTGCTAACACACATGTTTCAGATGTGCTAGAGGCCATGACTAGGCCCTGGGCCTTGCACAGCCAGGCCAGGCCAGATTTCACTTTTGCCTCCACACTTTCCCCATCTCTAATACCAACTCAGGGCCTGCCACCCAGCCAGGGGGGAAGCATAAAGTCACTATATGCAAAGCAGAAGCAGTACCAGGTCATTTCTGATAGGAAATCCCGAACACCTCTTAGCACTGGGGTGACTGCAGGGTCTGACAGTACTTGAGGGGTCCTTTTCCTGAGCCATTACAACACCCAGATCTGGTTGAATTCTCTGTGTGGCAGGCAATGTATTATCTCACATGGCAGCTCAAGACACTGCTTGGAAGTTGTCTTAGATCAAAGTTTCCTTCTCCATGAAGCTCAAACAGCAGTTGACAGGTGATGGCCAGCCCAACCTGTGGGTCCCACCCAACCCCTTGACTTCCCAGTAGACAGCAGCTGCAACTCCTCAAGCCTGCCAGGCCTGGTGACTGACCTCCAGCCCCACAGAGGTCTTCCTGTGGCTGGGGACAGGCTTGTCCTGCCTCAGATCCTCCCAGCCACCATCTGTCCTCAGCCCTGGGGGCAGGGGTTGTTAGAGCATCAGTTAGGCCTGCCAGTATCTCACCCTAGGATATAGCAGCCCTGGGAGCAGGTGGCTAAAACACAGGACTTATTGCATGCCAGGCCCTGTGCTAAACACAATTCTGAGGCAGCTTAGAGTATTTTATTTCCATTTGACACATGGGGACGCTGAGGTTCAGAGATGCTAAGTAACTTGTCTGAAATCTCACAGCTTGGAAGTGGCCAAGCTGGAGTCCAGGCCTTGTGACAACAAACTTGCTAACTAAACACTGAGTCACAGCTGAAGCATGGCCCTCCAGCCCCACACTCCAGAGCCCACAGTGTTCTGTGGGGTGCTGGTAGGTGCTGGTAGGGGTCTCCTTGATAGTGAAGCATGAGAAATGCTGGATTAAAGAAAATTCAGGGGGTTTCTTTGCTGTGGGACTTGTCAGTCTTTGATGTGTTAATACACCACTGTGACTATCCCAGAAGGGTTGAGTCTGCAGGACTTCCCAAACTTACTTGACCAGAGCCATTTTTTTTCCTTGATAAACAAGCTCCTTTGTCTTACAGATGGGGAAATGAGTAGGGAAGCAATTACCCGAGGGTCACACAGCAAACATTTCTGAAGATCAGAAAACTATATTCAATCACTGCTAGCCACACTGCCACCAATCTTCTTCCTCTGCTCCTGGAGGCCTGGTCCTTTCCCCTGGTTCCACCAGGTCCCCATGCCTTAGACGTCCACCATCCTCAGTTAAGCTGTGCTGCCTCCCAGGCCACCAGGAGGAGGAGGAGAGAGAAGAGCCTCTGCTCCTCAGGGACGCATGCGGGGACTAGATCCACCTCGCGCATTGTCGTCATGTGCCTCAGGAGCAAAGGGCAGGCAGGCAGACTGCACACAGTTTTTATGGCTGGGCCACCTCCCAGAACAGTAAACAGAGGGGAGGCAGCTGGCACTGGATCCCTCTAGGGAGTGAAGGCCCCAGGCAACAGACTCCTCTCCACCTCTGAAAGGGAGCTGACAATATCAGGAGTTTCTAAAAAGTAGACTTTCAAGCTTATGTTGCTCATAATCTTTTTTTTTTTTTTTAACCATTCCTCCGTCTTGGCTTGACAACACCCACTAGTCCTATAGGCCTCACTTCAAACATCCCCTTCTCCAGGAAGCCTTCCAGATCCTCCAAGATAAGCTGGGAGCTCTTTCTGGACTCCCTGGATGCTCTGCTCCCCTGATACCTAAAGCATAGCTCAGACTGGGAATTCTGGGGGCAAGGACTGTGCATTCCCCAGGTCCAGCCATGCCTGGCACGTGGGAGTACCCAACGAATGTCATCTGTTAAAAGAAATCCCTGAGTATTTTAAAAATTCAAAAGACTGAAAGATTGAATCTGATGATTCTGCTTACAAAATGGACTTAAAATTTGACATAGTCTCATAGACTTACTCTAATGATGTAGTGTTTTGATCTTTCAAATGTGTTTTAAAGGTGACCTTGTTGTATGCCTGCAGAGACTAGGAGGGACTATGCAGTTGCTGTTTCCTTTCATGCTATTTATAATGATTTTTATACATTTTTAAAAAGAGAAAAAAAAAGTTTATTCTTGAAGCTGCATCCAAGAGATTCCATTCTCTGTGCAACACACTTGCCCAGTTGTGAGGTCTGTTTGGTTCAGAGAAAGTCCTCTGGGGGCTCTCTGAGGCGTGGTCCCCAAGGGACAGCCTGGTGGGGTGGTAGAAACTTGGTAGGGTAGACTCTGCCCCTGTGTCCCCTGCAGGGGCCTCCCCACAATCTGGAAACCCCACTGAGAATGGGTGTGAGGGGATATGCTGTGTAGCTCAGACAGGATGGTCATCTTTTGCCCAGGCTCAAAAGGGCTTTTGCCTGAGGGCTTTGTACTTTGCATCCCGCAAGGAGAGGGTTCGAGGCATGTGATGATGGGGGCAGGTAGACGTGAGCCTGCAGGAAAAGGCAGGCTGGCACCCTTCCCTTGGACCCCCTCAGGTCATGGTCTGCAAGCCATCTTCCCTGGATTCCATCTCCTTTCTCCAGGAATCTGGTCCCTACAACAGCCTCCCACCTTTGAGCCTATGGAGGAGGAGCTAGATCCTCCTCACCTTGCCTCTTGGGAATTAAGACTTCCCACCCCAGGCACCCTTATCCCCCTGAGGCCTAGAACACCAAAGTGGGAAAAGGTCCTATTCAACAGGTTCATTGCACAGTTGGGCCCAGGGGATGCAGGGAATAGGTGGGTGATTTGTCCAGGGTTACTCAGAAGGTCAGTGGTATGGCTTGGGACTCAGACTCCTGGGCCCCCACAGGAGCCACATTCCCAGCACCTGAGTCCTCAAGGCCCCCAGCCCACAAGGCTGGTCAGGGGGCTATGGCAGATATTCCTCCTTGACAGGCACTGGGGAGGAGGCACCCAGGAGGCTAGCAGAGCTGGGGCACAGGCCCCCCAGGGGTGGCCCTGCTGGGGTGGAGGTGATGTCATGGGCTGGTGGGGGTGGCTGTGGAGGCTGCTGCTGCTGCTTCTTCTTATTCACTTTGCGCTCCTTGGCCCGCCGGTTTTGGAACCAGATCTTCACCTGTGGGGTCAGAGAACAGAGATGGGGCAGAAGGTGTGGAGACTGAATGACAGAGCAAGAGGAAGAGAGAGGGCAGTGGAGCTCTTGTTTCTTGATGTGGCATTTGGGGCTTCCCTCCGGCTCCAGCTACCCCAACTGTTCATGTACCGTGAACATGTTCTCCCTTTCTGGAACCTGTTACCCTGCCTTTTATTTTTTTTTGAAGTACCTGTAATATTTTTTTTATTCTGCCCAGCAAAATATAGGAGTTGCAGCTGTTCCTCCATCCTTTTACTTTATTTTTTAATTTTTATTTATTTTTAATTAGAAGATATTGGTTTACAATGTTGTGTTGGTTTCTGCTGTGCAACAACATGAGTCAGTCATAAGTATACATATATCCCCTCCCTTTTGAGCCTCCCTCCCACCCCCACACCCACCCCTCCACCCCTGCTCCTTTACTCTTAAGACAACTTTTTCTGTAACCCTCTTCCTCTCCATCTTCCAAAGCCATACTCTAACACCCTTCCTCCAGGAAGCCCTCCCTGTCCTCCCTGTGACTGCTCCCTCCTCTGGATTTAAACAGCACTGATCAAAGACTGCTATAGCCTAGAATTAATCAGATCCCCTATCCCTGTATTGGTGCCCAGGGATATTGGGTTTTATTGGCCAGGGGATTCATGGCAGCAGCTCTGTTTCTGTTGTGTTGTATGACCATGGCCAGGAGAAAACCTCTCTGTTCTCCCTTGACTGAGCTCCATAATCTGCCTGGTAGCCTGGAGGTCAGACTCGCAGTACTGCTCCTGTGGCTGAAGTAGGGGCCCTACACACCTGCCGTTCAGTGAGCCCCAGGTTGGCGGCCAGCTCTGATTTCCGCCGGATGGTGATGTAACGGCTGTAGTGGAACTCCTTCTCCAGCTCCAGGCGCTGGTGGTCGGTATAGACCACCCGGTATTTGTCCTTGGTCCGAGTCTTACCTGAGAAGCAGAAGTGCCAAGAGGAGAGATGAGTGGGGAGAGGAGCCTGCAGAAGGCCAAGGCAGGGCTCCCAGGAGGAGGAGCAATCCAGGACCCCCGAAGAAGAACGCTGAGAGAGTAACAATCAGGCTTGGAGACTTCCAACCTGGGAGTCAAGCACTGTTCTTATGCCCATCTGGGGCCCCTAACACTGAGAGAGAGGCTTCCTCAATGGTTCAGCAGGCAAAGTATCTGCCTGTAATGCAGGAGATGCAGGGAATGTGGGTTCAATCCCTGGGTCAGAAAGATCCCCTGGAGGAGAGCATGGTAACCCACTCCAGTAGTCTTGCCTGGAGAATCCCACGGACAGAGGAGCCTGACAGGCTACAGTCCATGGGATCGCAGAGTTGGACACGACTGAGCGACTGAGCACAAGGCTCAGAGACAGGATACAACTTGCCCAGGGTTACCCAGCAAGCTGCAGGTGGAGTTGGGGTTTCCGCCAGGTCTGCTGACCCAGAGCCCTACTCTGACTGCCAGGCCCACCAGCTTTTATGCACCAGTTCCCAGGTGTGGCTGCACAACAGACACATGGGGAACTTGGGAAAAGCACAGCTTCCAGAGCATCACTGAGCATGTCAACTCGAAAGCCTTGGGTGGAATCTGCATTTTTCACAAGCTCCCCAGGTGGTTCTAATTCGGGGATCCTTGGAGGAACACCTGCCAGCAGGGTAGGTTGAGATAGAGACATCAGCTGCTCTTCTCTCCTGTGGTGGAGAGAGCAGGAAGGGCCGCCACAGCCAGAGGCTGGAAGCAGGAAGCTTTCAGGAACTGCCCTGGGGTATATGCTCCTCACTTCCTGTTGAATGCCTGTTGGTTGCTGGCCAAACAATCAGACAGAAAGTATTGGGACTGCTGGTTGTTCCCCAGGACTTGTCAGGTTCCTCAAAAGACCCTGGTTCTAAACACGAAGTCCTGAGCTGGGGCTGCACCCAGGGGGCTGGTCTGCTTGGAGCCATTCGCGCTCCAGCCTGAGCCCAGACACACAGCAGGAGTGCTCAGGCCAGCCCACAGATATTTACCGAGTTCCTGCTGTGGGCCAAGTCCCGGGTACAGCAGGGAGCAGAATTAAAAGTCCCTGCCCTCCTGAAGCTTAGGTTCTAGTGGAGGGAGATGAGTAAAAATAAAAAAATATGAAAATTATTTGATATGTTAATTGATGAAAAGTATTTCAGAGAAAAAAGAAGGACTGGGAATTTAGGGAGGAGAGAGGCTATGATTTTGAACAGAGTGGTCCATGAAGGCCTTACCTTGAAGGGGAGCTTGAGCAAAGATCTAAAGGAAGTGAGGGAAAGAGCAATGCAGCTGTCTGGGGAAGAGGTGCCCAAGCAGAGGGAACAGTAGGTGCAGAGGCCCTGAGTAGGGGATGTGCCTGCTGTCTGAAGAGGGAGGAACACTGAGAAGGCTGGTGCGCCCAGGATGCAGTAAGCAGGGGGGTGGGCAGGTCATGCGAGGCCCACAGGCCATGAAAAGGACTCTGGGTTTTGCTCTGTCTGGGACAGGAGCCATTACAGGGTTTTGAGCAGAGGAGACATGAGATTTGATATAGGTTTTAAGATGCCTCTTAAGATGCCTCTGGCTGCTGCATAGAGAACAGACTGGTGAGAAAGGGGAAGTGTGGGGAGACCTGCCATAACTCAGGAGAAAGAAGGTGGTAGCTTGGCTTCCACATAAGACTCAGCCTTGGACCAGGAACTGCATGGGTTAATGTCAGGGATCTCTTTCAGGCTGGGATCAGAGGTCTGTCTGGAGAGACTATTAAAGAGTCATGCTTGGCCTGGGCTGCTGTGAGGGCCTGACTCAATACCAGTGTCCTTTTGTAAGAAACTGAGCACGTGGCTATGACCAGGAGGCACATGTAAGCATTTCCAGACTCGCCCCTGCATCCCACCAGGGCATGGCCAGTCTGCATAACCATCGACCTCTCCCACTTCACCCAGATGCCCCCCCAACAACCTGACCTTCATCTCCGTGGTCCCAGCTCTGGGCCTAACTGTCCCTCAGCACCCCTGTGCTAACCACCCCCCAACACTGTTCCAGCCTCCGCCTTCCCCACCCAGCCCACACAGCTTGGCAGGACAGTGCTGGGCTCCCCAAGAGCCAAGTGGTTTGTGGAGAACAGGAGACAGCAGATGTTCCTGGGCTCTTTCCCTTGAGTTTCCTGCCAGAGCAGCAGAACCACACTGGACTCTTCCACAATCACTGACCTCAGCCCATTGCCCGACACAGCACGAGACAGCCTCGGCCCTCAGCCAGGCCTAACCCAGGAAAGGGACCAGGGAGTGGCTGCCGAGGCCTTGGCTCCAGATGGGGCCCCTTCTTGACCTAGAAAATTCAATGCCAGCTCAAAAACAATTCTGCCTAATGCCACCACCGCTGGAACCCAGCAGATCTCTGAACCCACAGCCCCGCTGGGTTCACTGGGCCAAAGCCAGAAAGGGTCATGGAAGTTCAGTCTCCTCCCACATAATAGATGAAGATACTGACGTTCAGAATGGTTATACAGCAGCCAGAGGTCCAAATAAGAGAGGCCTTGTGAGTTCTTTTAGTTCAAACTCCCTGTACATTCAGGGTTACTGAAGCCCCAGGCAGTTACCAGGCCTGCAGCTCCTGTTGTGGTGCGTAGCTCCTCACCCCACCAGATTTGGGATCCACAGAGCCTGCTATATGGCCCTCTAAGCGTTGGCAATAGAAGCTCAAACGGCAGGCCCATCGTCCACTTGTATTTCTGGAAGAGAGGGTCCAGACCATGGTGAGGGCAGATCCCCAAAGTCCTGGCTGGGCCTGGATGGCCCTCAGGTTGAAAATGCCAAAAAGATTCACTTTTGGGAGTGGGGGGAGGAGGCTTCCTGCCCACCCAGACCTCAGCCTGAGAGACTATAAAGACACCCTTTTCCTCAGGCATCCAACCCTTACTCCTATCCTCCCTGATGAGCAAGTGGGGATCCATTACACCCATTTCATATATGAGGGAAATCAAAGCTCAGAGAAGGGCACTTGCTGAGGGTCATCCTGCCTGGTAGTGGTATCAATCTGGGCTCAGGTTTCCTGACCTCCAGCCTGGGCTCTTTCCCCCAACTCTGGGGGCATCAGGAACTAGACAAGAGATGGGGTTCTGGCTGCATAGTTACTCCTCTCTGTGTAGCTGCACCTCTAGCAAGGCTGCCAGTGAAGACCCAGGACCTGTTACAGCCTCCTGGATCCAAGAGAGGGGCTGGTGGGCTCAGGAACACACAGACCAACTTCTATCTGGGGAAGTTGCTCAAAGCACAAAATTTATTGCTGAGAAAATGGCTCTGCCAAAGAACCAAATGTTTGAAATCATACTGTGTGGTCCAGGAACCAGAAAGTCCCATCTGCTGGCCAGAGGGTGATAATGGGAATGTCCTCCTTGGAGCCCAACTTGGTGATCTCAGCCTCATTTAACATGCACATGCCCTTTGACTCCTGAATCCCTCTTCCAGGGAGTGATCCCACAGAAAACTGCCCAGAGAGGTACTGTTTCAGATAGTACAAAAGTTAAGAACCATGTACATGTCTATGAGTCAGGACTAGTTAATAAGAGAGGGTACATCCATGGAGAGGATCATTAGGCAGTCATTAAGAAGAAATTATAAAGCTCTATATGTGCCAACGTGGAGCAATTTCTAAAAACATTACGTTTTTTAAACGGCAAAATGGTGTGAAAAGTATGTTACTATTTTCGTATAAAAATGGAACACACACACACACACGCACTCGAACATGTTTGTGCACCCACGGAGTTCTTTCTGTAAGAATACACAGGAAGCCAGTATCGGGGCTGCCTGGAGAAGGGACTGAAGCCTGGGGAGCCACAGGGAAGAGGGAGTCTTTGGGGTATTTGCATTTTTACCCTCTGAAGATGTGAATTTGTATTTTTAATGACAATCAGGCGCCCTGGGCTCCAGTCCCAACTCTGGGCCAGAACTCCCCACTGCTGTGAGCAACCCTCCTTTCCCCTCCTGTTATCACCAGTGCCACCCTGGGGGCCCAGAAGGGAGGGAGCAGGGAGGTGCGTGACAGCGGTGGGGCAGGGAGAGCGCCCAGGATGAATGATTTACAGGCCTTTGGGACACTGGGCCTAAGAGGGAAGTCCGGACTCCTGTAACAGGTGTCTGATGGGGGCCAGGCCACTCCCAGTCACCTAATGAATAACCCTCTGGGCCAGATGCCAGGGCACGTAGGTGGGAGAGAGGGTGGGAGTCCCCCCACCAGCTCTTAGGGGTGAAGCATGAGAGGAGAAGAGGCTTGGATAACTCTCCAAATGAGAGTCTTTCTCTCTTCTCTGGTTGTAGGATGCTAGGAACGGTCCATCCATATGCATCAGGCTGCCATAGAGGTTAGCAAGCTCCCCACCCCTAAAGCGTGCACAGCAGAGGCCCTGGGAAGTTCCAGGCTAAATGTCCTGACTCCTGACCAGCAGCCTCAAATGCCTGAGGAAACTTTTAAAAGCACAGATTCTGGCCCAGAAGTTCAGACTCAGGGGCACTAAAATTGGGCTTGGGGATTTGATACTTGAATAGCTCTCCAGGTGACCGTGACATGTGGTTGTTTGAGCAGGCAGACCTCTAGGGCTTGCTGTCCAGCTTCTCACTGGCTGGGTTCTGAGTCTCATGTTCTGTATCTACAAAATGGCAATAATTATTCTAATAACAGCCAATATGTCCATGTGTCAAGAACTTTGTATACATCTCTCAACAACCTATGAAGCTGTGCAGGTGGTGTTAGCCCCAGTTTACAGATGAGAACACTGAGGCCCAGCAAGGTCTGCACATCTGAGGGTGGGACCTGGCCCAGGTCTGTCTGGTTTTAGAAACAGCACTAGAACCTATCACCCAGTGTAAGGTCTCCCATAATTAACTCCCACCCTGAGTATTTAGGGGATCACTTGAGATGGACGGATGAATGATGCCTAGCATATACCGAACACATGCAGGGAAAGGTAGATCCTAATGATTTCCATGGTGGGATAACCACAGGGCAGGGATGCTGGGAAATGGATCTAAGCAATGGATTGTATGTTGGATGAGACCATTTATTTATAAGGTCCCTTCCAACTTGGAAACATGAAGTTCCCAATGTTTGTTGATGCTCTGATTATATTTGTTATTATTGCTGAAAGAATTCTAAGACTGATTTCCCTGAGAGTCTAGAAACAAAGTCTGCCCAGCTGGAGGGTGCGGGCAGGAGCCTGGCGGTCTGCAGTGGGGCCTCCTCATCCAGCCTGGGCCAGGCAAGGACAGAGTTCAGCCTCTGCCCCCAGGGCAGGGTTGGTGGCTCCCAGAAAATCAAGTGGCCTCTGGGTCAGCACTTCCTTTGACCTCTTCCTGCTGGGACTGTGGCCCTGAGGGATGACACTGCCAGCTCTGGCCCTCAGAGCTTGGAACACAAATCCATGACCCCTCTCTGTGTGGTCCAATCCCACTGGCCATACATCAAAATCCCCCACACCCAACAGACATACACAGACACAGAGAAATGCACACAGGCAGGCATGGATGCTTGTTAAAAATACGTATTCACAAGCTCTCAGGCCTGTTGTGTCCTGGTCTCTCTGCCATCTTTAACAAGCTTACCGGAGGGGATTCTGAATCACCAGCTGAATTAAGTATGTCCCGGTGCTGTGCCACCTGTGTGGCCATAAGTAAGTCCCTTCTCCCCTCTGGGCCTGTTTCTCCTATGCAGCAGAAGGTTGGGTGTCAGCTCCCAGGGCCCTGTAGATTCTGAACTTCTCTGTAGCTCTGAGCCCATGGGCCCAGGTCTGCATCCTTAGCTAATGGATTTAACAAGTGGTTGAACTTCTTTGGGCTTCCCTTCCCCCTGGGGAGCAGAATGGATATGAAAGCAGTTTGCAAAGGGCAAAGAGCTATGGAGACAACAAGCTGAACTGAGCTATTTGTAGAAGCGGATGTTGGAGGGATCCCTTGGGAGAAGGAGGAATGCCGCCTGATGGGGGCCCTCAGGGCAAACAACATTGCCTGGGGGTGGGGAGGTCTGGCTGGGCCACCAGCTGGACATGTGAGGTTCTGCTTGGAACCATTCCCCCATGTGTATGACCAGTGGGTGGACTTCTGTTGCCCAGTTCCATGATGGATAGATATCCTCCCCGGGCCCTGAGGCTCTCTATTGGGCCCATGATTAGTTCTTGTTTTGGCTGGTTTGCCAGTCCTAGCTGCTCTAGCACGAGTCCTCATTCACTCCTGCTCATTCCTGGAGCAGGAGTGAGGCTAGCATGGCTGTGGGAGTGAGATGAGAGGATGGCCAGACCAGCCACACTCTGGGGCCCTGCAGGTTTAGGCGGCTTCTCCACCCCACTGTCACCCCCCTTCCTAGGCACCAAGCTCAGTCAGCACCGCCCTTCCTCCTCCCCAGCTGCCTCTGCATCTTCCCCTCACCTATCTTCTTCAATGAGGTCCCCAATCTGACTCGGCTATGGGAGGCAGTAAAGAGGACAGAAAGTTCATAGTCAAATAGACCTGATGGTTCTAACCCGGCCTGGCCATGGGCTAGCAGTGGGAACCCAGGCAAGTCACGGAACATTTCTGAATCCCATTACTCATCTGTGAAATGAGGACAGGAATGCCTCCTTCAGACATGGAAGCTGTGGAGAGTAGATGTGCTCATGTATTTAACAAGATATTAAAAAAGCTATCTGTGACAGTGGAGAAAAAGAAAGAGGGGAAGGGAGGAGGGGGGATAAGAGGGAAAGGACGAGGAGGAGCAGGGGGAAGAAGATGATGATGCAGAGACAAAAAGATGATGACTGCAGGGACAAAAGAGGCCAGAGAATCCTCAGTGGAGAATAAGGGGCACATCAGGAATGGATTACCGTGCTGGGAACTCTGGAGAGGAATTTTCCTGCACTGTCCCATATGATAGCTACTAGCCACATCTGGCTGCCTAAATTAAAATTAATTAAATAGAACTAAAAATTCAGTGTTTTAGTCATGCTAGCCATATAGCAAGTGCTCAGTGGACACATGTAGCTAATGGCTACCACACTGGACAGTATAGATACAGAGCCGTCATTACAGGAAGTTCTATTGGACAACACAGCTAGACCAAACTCCCAGCAAAGTCCAGATGCCCACACCCTCGTAGCATATACCTAACCCGACTCTTGGACTATCTGCAAAGCAGCCTGTCCTTGCGCTCATCACCCAGTTATATTCTTCCTAGGATTTTCCACAAGGGGCACCAGAAATAGGGGGCACCTCTGGCCTAGAACAGCCCTTCTGAGAGTTACCAGCAGCAACTGCATCCCTCTGTCTTCTGGGCTGAACAACCTGCAGCCTCTCAACTGTCTCCTGGTGGAGTTTCCAGGCCTCTGCCCTACCCTGGCCATCCTTCTCTGGTCTGGAGGTGAGGTCCCTGCCTAATTGTCCGCAGGTGTGGGTCCTAAAGAATCATATCTGGGGCAGAGGTGCAGGGAGGGAGGGGCTGTGGACCCCAGCCCTTTTCATGCTCACCGAGGGACCTTAGCAAATCCCTTCCCCTTGGTTCCTGGCTGCCTACATGCTCCATGATGGCAGAGACCATGCATCTTGCTCATTTGGTTCTACAACTGTTCCAGACACACACACAGTGAGTACTTGATGAATCCTTGTTAAACTTAACACAGACTCACTGCTTCCTGGCCTTCTCCTCACAGTAAATGGCCCCTCTCCTCCAGCCACTCAGGCCAAAAGCCTAGGTGGCAATTTCCCCGCTCCCCACATCCCATCCATCAGCTGGTTGGCTTAACCTCCAAAGGACATCCTTCTGTCTAACTCCACTGTTTGCATAGCCTTAGTCACAGCCACTACTCTAATAGAGAAATGTGTTGTTCTGGGGTCAAAAACACTTGCATTTGAAAAATAGTGAGTACTCAATGGATGGTAGTGCTTATTATTATTACTATGGGAAGTGCTTGGTACTTATTTGTTAAATGGTTCATTCCCACTTTCAAGGGTGGGGGGTAGATTAAAAACAAACCAGCATAAGAAATAGTTACAAACTGTGATTAGTGTGAAGGAAAGGAAGCGTTGAGCTCAGAGCATAACCTCACACCTCTTACAGTTATTATGATTAAGATGTGGGGGCGGGTGGCAGGGGGTAGAGAGCCTACTTTATTTAGCTTGAGGAAAGTGTCCTGGAGAAGATGACATCTAAGCCAAGATCTGATGGTTGAGAAGGAGGTCTCTATGTCACCAATGGGGAAGAATATCCCAGGAAGACAGGAGAGCATGTGCAAAGGCCCTAAAGCAGAGAGAGTAGCAACAGAGGGCCAGACCCCCAAGGGACCCCTTGTGCCTTGCCCTGGCAGGAATCCCCAGCACCTAGCAGAAGAGAAGAAAGACTCAGAGACTAGCACCACCCGCCTGCCTCATGAATGAATGAGAAAAGGCACAAGAGGAGGCTGAAAAGGCTAGCAGGGTTTTGAGCCCTAGGGTAAGGGGCTTGGATTTGACTTTGAGAGCAATGGGAAGACATGGGAGCCTGGAGGGTCAGTCTTGGTGTCCAATGATGCCTGTTCCCTCTCTCTGTTGATGCTGAGGGGTCTTTGTGGGGGCACCCCTATAAGGCTGAGGGGCAAGTATGGCAGGGGAGGGCTTAGCCTCTTAATATGGTGTTGGACCTGACTCCAGACATATATGTTGTTTCCAGGTCCCAAAAACTCTGGGACAGAAACTTGAGAGGCATCTCATTAAGATAATTCCCACCAATAAGAGAGGCTTGCTGCTAATAAAGCTGTTTTGGTCCTTCAGAACAACTCCCCAAACTCTCAGCAGCAATATCGGCAAAGTGGGGGGAAAACACCCAACCAAAAAAAGCCTTCTGCCACCTTCTAACTGGGTCATTCCCCCCTTCCCAGCTACATCTGAAAGACGAGGTGGCGAATGGAGCTTCTGCCTGGAGAACCGGTTTTAAACAGCCTGCTGTGCCCATCCTCCCACTTCAGTCTCTTACAGCTCATCACTGACTGGCCTCCTTTTCCCCACCTGGACTGGAATGCACATGGGGAGGGGGGCTTGGGTTCCCATTCTGAGTGTGTTGCTTCATCTGATAGATGGTCATCGGGCTGCAGAGGCTAGGTTTGAACCCTGGGCAGCAGCAAACGTGGCCATGTGAGCTTTGGCAAGTCACTTTACCCTCTCTGAGCCTCATTAACTCTTATCTGTAAAAATGAAGCTACTAATAGATCCTCACACCTCTTACAGCTATTATGAGACTTACATGAGATCACCCATGCAGAGTTTTTGACACAGTGCCTGGCACATGGTAGAGACTCAGCCGATGTCACAGTTATTAGCTTTATCATGAGCTCCTATTATGTGCAAGGCATGATGAGAAGGATGAGACTGACTAGGACGGTTCCTTGAGGGGATAACAGATGGCAGATGGCAGAGATCAACAAGACAGTCAGTGATAAATGTTCAAAAAGGATCTGATACAGTGCTTGGAGGGGAGGGAACCAAGGAGGGCTTCCTAGAGGAGGTGGCCTTGGAGAAGCAGCATTTGACCTGGTAAAGATACAGGAGGGCAGTTCAGGTCAAGAAACCCACACTAGAGAGGCAGGGAGTATGAGGTGTGTGCTCTCATGTACCTGCTAATGACAGGTGGAGATGGTCACAGGCACCAGTACACTGAGTACCTACTGTATGCCAGGCTCAGGGCTGTGTTTTACAGGAACCATTGCCTCAAGGTGTAATCCTGCTATAATCTTGATATCACAGTGGAAGAAGCTGAGGCTTAGAGAAATGATCCACATCAATTTGACTGCAGCTGATGCAGCTTCTAACAGAAACACAATTTCAGGCTTGAGGCGCTGAAGCTGGACTCTTAACCATCCCAGGTAAGCATTTCTGTATCTCAACAAACTAATGGGAAAGTGGCTTCAAGAGTGGGTTGGGGCTGGTTCTCAAAAGGACTCTGAAGTGGGGCTGGATTTTCATTACAGCAATCGAATGGTATAAAACAAAAGGGCAATTCCATGGCAGTGGGGAGCCATGGGATGCTCTTGAGCAGGGGATGAGCTTTGAGAAGGTAAATCCAGTAGTGGTTTAGAACAGTGGCCCCCCAACCTTTTTGGCACCAGGGACTGGTTTTATGGAAGACAGTTTTTCCAAGTATGGGGGTGGGGGATAGTTCAGGTGGTAATGTGAACAATGGGGAATGGCAGATGAAGCTTTGCTTGCTCACCCACCGCTCACTTCCTGCTGTGCCACCCATTCCTAACAGGCCACACACCAGTACCAGGGGGTTGGAGACCCCTGGTTTAGAGGACATCAAGGTCAGAGCTGACTCATTTGAAAAGACCCTGATGCTGGGAAAGATTGAGGGCGGGAGGAGAAGGAGACGACAGAGGATGAGATGGTTGGATGGCATCACCGACTCAATGGACATGGGTTTGGGTGGACTCCGGGAGTTGGTGACAGACAGGGAGGCCTGGCATCCTGCAGTTCATGGGGTCGCAAAGATTTGGACATGACTGAGTGACTGAACTGAACTGAGGGCAGTAGGGGGGCTTCCCAGGTGGCTCAGTGGTAAAGCATCTGCCTGCCAATGCAGGAGACACTGGCAATGCAGATTCGATCCATGGGTCAGGAAGATCCCCTGGAGGAGGAAATGGCAATCCATTCCAGTATGTTTTCCTGGAAAATCCCATGGACAGGGGAGCCTGGTGGGCTACAGCCCATGGAATTGCAAAGAGTTGGATACAACTTAGCGACTAAACAGCAGGAGCAGCAGCAGCAGCAGGGTATTGGGGAGAGGCTGAAGGTAAGAGGCCAGGTTGGTGGCTGTGGCAATGGGCCAAGGGAGAAGGCCTGGAACGTAGTTGGGGGAGGAGGGTTCATCCCCTCCATGGGCCTCAGTTTCTCCATCTGATAGCTGAAGAGGTTGGACCAAGATCCAAACCCTGCTACAAAAGTCTTATCATCTGAGTGGGCATTACCCTACTTGTGTGGGACTTTAGCCACGCCAATGGGCCATTAACCTGTGAAAAACTATTTATTGATACTGCATCAGAGACTGAACCTTTGACAGAGGATGATTCCTAAATAAAATATTTATAGTTAAAAGGGGAAGACAAAAAAGAATAGAGCCACTTGCAGTCATTTCCCATCCTGGCCTCAGTCAAGTGACAGTCATCACTCAGAACTGGCTAATATTTTGTTTATGGACAACATAATAGCCTCTCTTGCACCTTCCCAAGCTTTGTTGCCCTCTCCTTAGGTACAACTGGCATCTTAGTCCCAGCCTCAGCTCCGCCAATTCCCCAGGTAAGAATAGAGTACTGACCATCCGTGGAACAGGGAGAAAGGGGCAACCAGGCTTCCACCACTGGCGTGAGCGGCTCAGCTGGACAGTCGTGGGTCCCATCTCCAGGTTGAGATCTCATCTCTCCCCTCTTCTCCCAGAGCTCTCTTACTGTCCCTCACACACTTGCCCTGTTCATTCATTCATCAGAAAATATTGAGCACCTACTAAATGCCACACACGGAGCTGGGTGCCTGGAATGCAGTGAAGTGAAAGTCACTCAGTCGTGTCTGACTCTTTGCAAGCCCATGGAATTCACCAGGCCAGAACTGTGGAGTGGTAGTCTTTCCCTTCTCCAGGGAATCTTCTCAACCCAGGGATTGAACCCAGGTCACCCACATTGTAGGCATATTCTTTACCAGCTGAGCCACAAGGGAAGCCCATCCCTTCTCCAGCAGATCTTCCTGACCCAGGAATTGAACCGGGGTCTCCTGCATTGCAGGCAGATTCTTTACCACCTGAGCTATCAGGGAAACACAGTCATGGGTCAAATAAACATGGTTCTGGACTTCATGGGAGTTTACCTTGGTGGGTTGGTGTGGGAATAGACACCACACAAACACAAAGTAAGTTAACGTTCTGAAGGAAACAAGGCAAAGATTATCAACGGGTATGTGGGGGAGGCACTGACTTCAGAACATCATGGAAGACCTCTCTGAGGAAGTGGCCATGAAGCTAAGTAAGACCTGAAAGGTAAGACAGCTTGCAAAGAGTTTTCCTGGAAGAGGGAATACAGCAAATGTATAAGACCTGCCTGTAGCAGCACATATAGCTAGATCTCAGGAAGAAGTGTAAATTTTGCCCTAAATATAATGGGAAGCCATCAGAAAATTTTTAACTGACTCATCCAACATATACCCCAGCCCAGCCTCCACCTGTGTGAAACTAGAACATTCCCTTACAATCTCCAGCCTTCAGTTTCCCATCTGTATGTCTCGTCTCTAACTGTCCAGTCAGATATTCTAGAATGCTAGAAGCACAGAAGGCAAGGAAGGGGCAGGAAGGATACCATCAGATCGGGGGCCAGCAGCACTGGGGTGGGGGGTGGGGGGGATGGCATGCACTGACCTTCCCTCTGCTGTCCCAGACAACAGAGTAACCCAGGAAACACCCCTGGAGACCCCACATCTTCATTCCCCAGAGGGACGAACTGAGGCCAAAGAAGAGAGGGGCTTGGCCTCTCTCTCAGGGAGGGTCTGTAACCTCAATTCAGTTCTGCCCCCGCCTCAAGAACACTGGTCAGATTCAGACTCCACCTGAGTGGACAGGCAGCAGCTTCTAGCTTCCAAAAGGCAGAGTGGTTCTTGCCTGGCTCCAGGGGTGGCCACTTTCCTTGGGAACCCCCAAACCTCCCTTGGCCCGCCTTTCTACTTTCTGGGAGTGAGGGTGAAAGAATGTTTGCCTTTGGGCAGAGTTACTCCTAGGCCTCCAATGTGCCCAGGGCAACAGTTTGCAGATGACTTTCGAGACCGAGCCAAACTGGGTTTGGCAGCTCCAGTGCCCAGAGAGCCAGGATTTGCCTGACATCACACAGCCTGGAAGCTCCTCAGGGCTCCTGCCAGTCCTCTGACCGCCACAGGCCCCTGGAGAACCTCCCTGTCCATCTCCATAGTCGGCTGATGAGCAGGAAGTAGCAACTGGAATAAAGGAGCAGGACAAGTGGACTTTCTTCAGAGAACAGACACAGAACCTCAGGACCCCAAGTGTCAGTGGTCCCAGACACTTTGTCTCATATAATCTAAGGTAAAATTCTCAACTGAGGTTTATGGATAAAGCTTCTAGGGGCCTTTGGAACCCCTGAAATTGTCTGCCCAGTTAGGAAACACTTTTTCTTTTTTCCTAGGGAGAACATTTATGCTTTCCACCACATTTTTCAAAGGAGTTCTTTTGTAACTCAAACAAATGTATAAGACCCTTCTCGCTCATGTCACAGGTGGTAAAACTGAGACCTAGAAAAGATGGCTGATTTAAAGGACTCTGTTGAGAGCATTAGAGCACAGGCTTGGTCACATCCCAGCCTCACCATGTACTGGTTACACCAGTATAACTATATTTGCCCTACTTTGTCATCTCTCTATGCCATAGTTTCTTCATCTTGAAAATGGGGGTGATAATAGTCCCCATGATAAAGTTATAAGGATGAAAAGATCTTAGGTCAGCGCCTGCTGCGTTAGTAGGTGCTCTGTAAGAATTAACTGTTATTATTTAGCCACAGAGACAAGTGGTACAGCTGCAGCAGAAACCTCAGTCTTCTGAGGCCTCTGGAGGCAGATAGGAGGTTCTGTGTTCTGGGGACTCTCAAGGAGGTGGTACAGTTGCAGCCAGACCTGTAGCTGCTGATCACCCCCTCCGCAGCATCTGCCCCAGGATGAGCTGTCCGTGTGGGGGGGACGTGGGGGTGAAGAGGAGGGGGGAGGTGGGGAAGGCCCAGGCTCACTCCCAGCTGGGGGAAGGGGAGGAGGGGCTGGACATCAAAGGGTGGGCAGGTCAACTTCCCGCCCCTAAGGCCAGGTGGCCTTTGTCAGGACAGGCCAAACATAGTCAGGACAATGGGGTATCATGTTCACTTTCCGGCCGACAGGAGTCACTACCGAGCCAAGGCCCAGCCTGTTACATGACAAAGGGGGGACCTATAAAGAGGTCAGGCCGCCCCTTATTAAAGCCGAGCCTTTGTCCTGCCCTCTCCCCAGCCTTTGAAGAGGGTGGATCGGAGAGGCCTGCCTGGGGGCAGGAGGTTCACAGGCTCAGGAGCCAAACAGCAGCCACCTTCCCAACTGCTGCTGCTGTCCCCTCCCCCAGGGTCAAGAGTTCAGGGAGAGCCCTGGGATGGTAAGGTAGGGACCCTCAACCACCACCAATCTAACCAAAGAAGGCTCTTTTTTAGCCCAACGGATATGACCCACCAATCTCTTCATTATATGGATAGGGGACTGAGACCTGGAACGTGACTCGTGTGTGTGCACACATACTGCGTGTCCCGAGGCTGGGATAGGGGTGCAAGGAACAGATGACCACCTGGACCAGTGCGTGTGTGTGCACACACTGCATGTCCCAGGGCTGGGATAGGGGTGCAAGGAACAGATGGCCACCTGGACCAGTGCTGCCGAAGTTTACCCAGGGATAAAGGTCTGGGGACCTGTGTTTAGTTCCTACAGGGCGTCTTTCTTCATTGCTTGGGTCTCAGTTTCCCTACCTACAGGGAAAGACAGGTTGTGCTTTCCAGTGCTCTGGCAGGCCGGGATTCAGAAGGGGGAAACTGAGAGAACAGCCTCCAGGGAGAGTGGACGGGGGCCGCGTTCTGGAACCCAAGCAGGGCCACGGCAGAGGTCAGGCAGCACCTGCTGGCGCCCAAGGGAACCATTCGGAGGCCCAGAGCGAGAGAGGGATCCTTACCGCTGCCACCGCCGCCTCCAGCCGCCACACTGCGCCGCATCCACTCGTAGGGTGTCCGCCTTTGCGCTCCGGGTGAGGAAGGAGTGCCTGGGCCGCCGAGGGGCTGCGCCAGGAGACCCGGGCCAGGCCCCGGGGGCGTGGGCACCGCGCCAAAGTCCGGAGGGGGCCCGAATGCCAGCGGGGCCGGGCTGGCGGTGGGAGCCGTGGGGCCCGGGCCGTAGGCGGCAGCCCATTCGTCCTTGGGCGCAGAGAAGGGCGCACTCCAGGCTGCAGGGGGCACGGGGCCCGGCTCCACGTGAGAGTAGCCGGTGAAATCTGGGTACTGCGGGGGTCCAGGGGGCGGGGGCGGAGGGCCGTAGGCTTGTGGGCCCAGGCTGAGACTAGCGGGCCTGGCGGGGCCGGGGTACACGGGGGAATCCTTGTCCAGAACATAGCCCACGTACATGGTGGCCGCGAGGCCGCCCGCGCATGCTGGGCCCTGGAGCCGCCGCAGCCGGCTGCCCCGACGAGCGACTGCACACCTGAACTCCCAGCCCTGCTGCCGCCCGCCCCACCCAGGCCTTTTATAGCTCCGGGCCGCCTGCCGCCCCAGCCGAGGCGGGTTTGCATTTCAAAGCGGGGGGAGCCTCCAGGCCGCGAATCAAAGGGGGAAACCCGTCGGGGGCGGGGGGTTCAAAAGGAGACAAATTGCCGCCCCAAGCGGGAGGTGGACTCTGGGGCCAGAGAGGGTGGGGGCGCGGAGGGCGCATCCCGGCGAGCATCGAGGCATCACTAGGTATGGGAGCCTCCTGTAAGGCCCCGGCCTAGCGGCCTTGGGGGCTAGTCCTCCCCGCGGCCTTGTCCTCCCTGCCGCCACACCGACCTCTCCGCAACCCCATTGTACAGGTGAAGAAAAGGGATCTGAGTGGTGGTAGTGGGGCGAATGCGGGTTAGCGCCACACAACCGCACCCGGCCTGTGGCGCAGTCGGTAGGGACCAGTTTGAGGTGAAAGGGAGGAACCGCTGACTTCAAACAGGGTTCTCGTCTTTAAGGTAGCGGGTCCTTAATCTTTTTTTTTGGGGGGGGGGGGAGGGGTCACGACCCCTCTTAGTCTCTCCTGAAAGCTGTGGATGTTTTTCCCCTGGGGGAAAATGCACATATGCACATACACGAGTCTGCAAACAGTTGGGGAGTTCACCTGAGTTGGCTCTCCAGAGGAAGTTCTTAGAGAAGTCGGGTAGGAGCATTCTTTTACAGATATTCTAGGGAACCTTTCACAATTCTCTTGACAACCCCCTCCCTCCTCCCCATCCCTGCCTTCATTTTAATGAGAAGTTTCCAATATACACAGAAGTAGAATTGTAGAGTGACTCACTATAGACCCATCATGAGCTTCAACCATTATCAAGATTCTGCCACACTTATTTAACTGACTCGCCTCCCTTTTCTTGCTAAAGTATTTTAAAACAAATTTCAAACATCGTGTCATTTTATCCCTACATACTTTAGCAGGCATCTCTAAAACACATGGACATTTTCTTACATAATATGCCATTATCAAACCTAACAAAATTAACGCAAATTTCTGTGTATTATCTAATACCCATTCACATTCAGAGTATTTCAATTGATTTTTAAAATGTCTTTTTAATAGTTGGTTTATCCTAAAGCCCTAATCCATTTATTATTAGAGCTAGGGACCTCTTGGATTTTAAATGTTTCATGCATCTCCCCCCATCCTATCCAATTAAAGACTGTCAAACATTTCAGAGATATGATGAGGGGGACGGGGTGAGGGTAAAGAGTTGAGAGGCCATTAGTGAACTGAGAGTGGGAAGTGAAACTGAGGGTTTGGGGGAAGGATTCATGAAGAACAGGGCTCTGGATCAGAAGGCCTGTAAAAACCTCTTATGGGGTTTGATCCTCCAGTGTTTCCTGGGAGCCCCCTAAATGTGCAGGGACCTGTGGCCCCGAAGGTGGAATCAGAGTCTTATCTATCCAGCCTGTCCCTCCCTTGAGTTGCCACACTACCCAGGGCAGGTCAGCATCATTTCAGGACTAGATAGATATGTCAGGATGAGGATATAGTTCACAGGGCCCAGTGCAAAATGATAATGTGAGATCCCTTGTTCAAAACTCATTTTAAATTTCAAGATGGTGGCCGCAGAGCGCACAAGCAAGCACGGCACCCTTCTAAACACTGGGCCCTGAGTGACTGCACGGGTCTCAGCCATGAAGCTGTCTTGGTCAGAATCTTGTTCTTCTGAGACTCTGATGGATACCATACCGAGTGAGCGACAGTAAGCCCAGGATGCCCTTTCCTGCTTGGAGGAGCTCTTTTCATTGTACAGTGGGAAGCACCAACACCCAGAAAGGAAAGGGGTTGTGCCCAAGTCTATGCAGCAAAATGAATGCTGTTCATGGAAGAGAGGAAAGAGGGCTTCCTGGTTTGTGGCTGACATGGATGAGCTCACTACAGCCTCAGCAGGGAAGGTCAGGAAGTGGACATGTGGGGATGGTTTGATCAGAAGCCATCTGAACCCAGGACCCAGTCTTTCAAGGGGTTGGACCCAATCTTTCAAGGGGTTGGTGAGATACCGGGGGGTACACAGAGAAGGGAGAAGAGACCCAAGAGGACGGGGCTCTGTTCTCTGAGCTGGTGTAACCAGCGCTGCTTAGACTGGACTGGAGGAAGAAAAGACCTGGAGGGTGGCCTGAAGGTCTGAGTTTGAGGAAGGAAACAGGGCAGACCTAAGACCTGAGAGAGAAAGCTGCAGGCACAGACGTAGATTTCAACCCACCCATAGTAAAGTGCTCTCTAAAGGGCCATCCGTCATGAAAGGGCTGTTGTGAGACAGAGAGTGAGTTCACCGCCACAGAAGGTAGGACAAGTGATTGTTGGAGGTCCCCAGTCAGGGATGCTGCTTACAGGATGCCTATCCTGGAAAGTAAGAAAGTTGATGCCCTCTAGGTACCCTCTGATTCCAAGAATATGTTACCTCAGAGCTAGATGGAAGGCTTAAAATTTGGGAGTAGGTATAGGAATTCATCGGAGAAGGCAATGGCATCCCACTCCAGTACTTTGCCTGGAAAATACCATGGATGGAGGAGCCTGGTGGGCTGCAGTCCATGGGGTCGCTAAGAGTCAGACACGACTGAGCGACTTCACTTTCACTTTTCACTTTCATGCATTGGAGAAGGAAATGGCAACCCACTCCAGTGTTCTTGCCTGGAGAATCCCAGGGACGGGGGAGCCTGGTGGGCTGCCATCTATGGGGTCGCACAGAGTCGGACACGACTGAAGTGACTTAGCAGCAGCAGCAGCATAGGAATTCATTTGTTCCTGTATTCCTATGTTTGGTGTTAGTTAGTTGCTAAGTTGTATCCAACTCTTGTGACCTCATGGACTGAGCCTGCCAGGCTTCTCTGTCCATACAATTTCCCAAGCAAAAATACTGGAGTGGATTGCCATTTCCTTCTTCAGGGGATCTTCCCTATCCAGGGATTGAACCTGGGTCTCCTGTATTGCAGGCAATCTCCTGCGTTGCAGGCAGTTCATATGTTCGGAAAATGTGTATTAACACTCCTCCTTTATGCCGACATTGTGTTAGGTACTAGGTGAGGCTCTGTCCCTGGGGTGCTTACAGAATGGGAAGGGAGAGAAGCAGGTATGAATCAAATGATCACAAATAAGGGTAAAATTACATTTTGGAGAGGGCCAGGAATCCAGAGAGTACTCCCAAGGGAAGGAGACTTGGAAGTCTTGCAAGAGGATGTGACATATGAGTCAGGGCCCTGGGGAGCAGGAAAGGGCACTGTGGGCAGAGGGACAGTGTGAGCAGAGGGGTTGATGCTGGGGATACGTAGTCTTCCAGAACTGAAAGACTGATTTGGAGTTCAGCGATGGTGGTGGGGGCAAGAGATGAGTGTGGGGAGAGACAGAGCAAGGCTTGGCAGAACAAGCTTGATGAGGGATATGGGAGGTTTTTATCAAGGGTTTTGCATGGTGGGAAGGGGGCTATGGCTGGTGTGTGGAGAATGAGCCAGAGCAGAGGCGGGAAGCCCAAGAGCTACAAGGAAGCTGGGCAGGGGTCCAGGAGTGATGAAGTGTTCAGGACTTGGGTGGTGGCTGAGGGAGGGGGGACTTGCCAGGCAAAGCAGGGACTATTTCTCTAGCCAGGGAGAGAGCAGAGTCAGGGAGACCTGAGGCCTGGGGTTGGGAGTGGGTGGGGATGAGGGGAGGGCTCCGTGGCCCCCTTCATTGCCATCCTCTCCCAGGGTGGGGGCAGGAGGTGCCTACCCCTCCACAGACATCTCCTGGAGAGGCCTCTACCCATCTTTCTGTCACCCCTTCTTGGACCTGTTCTTTCCTGAGCCCTGGGGACTGGTGGGACAAACTGGCCTCATTTGCTGGATGAGGAAAGGAAGCAGAAAACATGGAGAGGTCTAGGTGTCTGGCCAAAGTTACACATGGCTGGGCACAGAAGCTGGCTGCCTTTCTTGCTGCCGAGCCCAAGTACCCAAGGGCTTCTCAGCCAGCCCGGCGGATCCTCCAACTCACTCCTTTTACAGATAGAGAAACTGAGGCCCAGAAGCCTAAAGAAAGAAAGGATTTTTTTCCAGGTTCCCTCAGCAAGTCAGCGCTGTACTGGAATCAGACCCAGGTCTTCTGATGCCCAGCTCAGCACCCTTTTCTTAATCTTTCTGAGGTTGCAGTGTTTACTCTTTCACCTGTGCTGAAATAATAATAACAATAGATCATTATTTATTGAGCATTAATAAATAATGCATAATAAATATAAATAAGTAAATAATCAGTAAATAATAATATAAAGCATCATTATTTACTGAGTGCCAGGCATCATGCCAAGTTGTTTGCATGTATTAATCTCATTTCATCCTCACACAACCCAGTAAGGTAGGGTCATTGTTATCCCCAGTTTGATTTGCAGATGAAGCAGCTAGAGCTCAGAGAAGTGAAGTTACCTGCCTGAGCCCACACAGCAGGTCAGGGGCTTGTCTGGAAGTTTCTCTTTCCTCTCCAGCTGAGCTGCCTGGAAGGATAGTGAGCCTGTATGTGCCTCTCCTTCCCACCCAGGATTTTGCCTAAACAAATACCTAGTTCTTCTTCCTCCTCTGGCTTCCTCATGCAAAAGAGCCTCAGCTACCCCCCACCCTCACCCCTATGTGGACCCCTGAATCAGAGACCTAAACTACCCGTCATGTTACATGTTAAGAGGACACTATAACCTTGTCTAAAACTTTCAAGCTGGGCGTCTGAAATCACAGGTCTTCCCCCTGCCTTGGCCTCTGACTCACCATGTGACCTTGAACCTTGCCTCCCTGGGCTTTGGTGTCCCCAAGGCGCCCACTGCGGGCTGGTTGCTTTGGACAGCCATATAGCTGTGGCACTGAGACCCTGTGTAGCAGGAGAGCCCCCACACCCTTGTCACAGCCTCTTCCTCTGTGACAGCCCCTTATCTCTGGGAGTGGCTGTTGACTGGGCCCCTCTTCCCTCTGGAAGCCCTCCCTCTGGGCTGCTCTCACACACCCAACCAGGGCCTTCTGGGGTGGGGTGCAGAGACAATGGCCTCATAAAGATCTTGGTGATAACTTGGTTTTTAAATCAGGTTTATGGCCCTGAAAGAGAAGAGGTTCTGGGCTCAGCTTCCTGTTGGAAGTGATTTGCCTAACGAGAAACTGGTGGGCACCAGGGCTAGCAGGAGGCTTACCTGGATTGCTCCCCAGTCCCAGCCCAGCCTCAACCTCACTCTGTGACCTTGGGCAAGGAACGCTCTCTTTCAGAGCTGTTCCTGAGCTGTGGGGAAAGTGGGGATGGCAACCTCTGCCCACCTCCAGGGGACAGGTGTGAGTCTCATGGGTGTGTGCTGGGGCTCCTGGGAGCCCCTCCCCATTCCTGTCTCCCCTCTCATCATGGTCCTCTCCACCTCCTGCCCCCTCCAGAGGCTGGGGGTGCCACCTGCTGGCTCTGTGAGGTACTACTCAAAGGCTCCCTGGGGGCTTAGTCTCAATCGTGACACAGGATGTGCTGATTCCTTTCTTCCTCTCAGCGCAGAAACGAGAGGCGTAGGGGAGGGAGGCAGTCTCCAGCACACAGCTACTTAGGGAGCAGGGGGACACTCGAGCCAGAGGTCCAGGGGCAGAATGTGCTCATCCGAAGGAGCACTGTGTTGATCTGTTGTTCAGAGGAGATACAGAGGCCGGGAAAGGAAGGTCACCCTGTGAGTCGGAGGTCAAGCACGGACTTGTACCTAAAGCGAGCACACACCCATAAGCCTCACTCCCAGTTGGAACATCCTCCAGCCTCTGGGCTGGACAGAGTCAGGGTGGGGACAGTCAGCCTGTAGTTGACGACCATAGCCTCCCCGCTAGTCCCCTGCCTCGCCTCACCTCTTGCCCCTGTTAGCCCATCCTCCTTAAGGTACCACCATAATCCCATCGATCTCCTATTTAAAATCCTGCCCTGGCCCCTGCTGACCCTCAGGACAAAGGCCATACTTTACTGCCTCTCCAACCTTACACCCCACTATGTCCCCTCTCTGTGCCTCAACCACTCTTTTCTTCCTGTTCATACACACCAGGCTCTTTCTGGCCTCCAAGCTTTTGCACATGCTGTTTCTTCTGTCTAGAACACTGTTCCTGCCTCTGCATTACATGTAGCCCTTTAACCTCAGATGTCAGTTGAAATATGTCTTCCGCAGAGAAGTTTCAGCCTACCTAAACAAGAACTCCTATATCCACCCTGTTATTCTCTGTTTCTTTCATCACTTTTTTTTTCTATTGGTGTGGCATGTGAGATCCTTGACATTAGTTCCTTGATCAGGGATCAAACCTGTGCCCCCTGCAGTGGAAGCACGGAGTCTTAACAACTGGACTGCCAGGGAAGTCCTTGTCATAATTTTTATATTATTAATTTATGGTTTCCTTCGTGTTTGTTTATGAGCTCTATGAAGGTAGGGCTCAGAGTAGGTGTTCCACTAACTTGCATCGCATGCGAAAAACAGCCTGAGAGGCAGAGGTCCCACTCCAGACCTGCTGTGTGCCCTTAAGAGGGTTCTGGCCTTCTCTGGGCCTCAGTAGATCCAGTGAGAGGGAGGTATGTGGCCTCTGTGGGCCCTGTTGGTCTGATGATCTGTGAGCCATCTGTGTACCAGAAGGACACACCCTTGTTCCCAGGGGCCCTAAGACCAAGGTCAGCTGGAGGCTGGGGAGAGGCTGAGATGGCAAGGTCTTGGAGCCCTTATCTCTGGGAACCCTGTCGAGCCTTGGTGGTGACAGCCTGGCCCAGCAAGAGCAGTTCTAGGAATCTAGGGTGGGAATGTGGCCCGAAGTCCCCACTGGCCCCTCTGCCCCACCAGATAGCCACTATGCTGAGTGTCCAGGAGGGGGAGGGGCCGTGTCCTCTGTGTGCCTCTTTTGGTTCCCTCGCTTTTAGGTACAAGGAGCTACCTGCTCAGGGTGTGCAGGATGGAAAGATAACGCACTGGGAGTCAGGAGTCCTGCCTTCCCAGCCCCTTCGGTCTCTGCTGACCTCAGGCAAGTCGCCTCCACCCTCTGGGCCTCAGTTTCTGTGTCTGATGGAAGCACTCTTAGGGCTCTTCAGGCCCTGGCATCCAAGACAACTGTGCCAGTGTGTGGCACATGTGTGCTGCGTCCCGACCCCAGGCCTGGGGAGCGGGAGGAGGGGCAGTGCTGGGAGTGTGGGAGAGCCAGATGTGGGGGCTGCTGGCGCTGCCTGAGTGAGTGCTGAACTGGCCTACTGGGAATTCTCCCACTCAGGCGCCCTTTCTGCCCCCCACTCCTTCACCCTACGGAGAGCTTCGGCTTCCGGCTCTAAAGAGCGTGGGTGGGGGCTGAGGAGGGGGCGGTCAGTTCATCCTGATTCCCTCCTTTAGAGAAGAACACGGTCCTGAGAGTCTAGACGGAACCTGGGTGCCTGTCCTGGACTCATATCACAGTCACGCTCCATCCCTGGGCCTCAGACATCCTGGGTGTCAAATTGGCGGTTGCACAGGCTTCCCTCCAACCCTGGTGGTGGACTTCTGGGACAGCAGCTCCCGGTGACACCGGAGAATCAGGCATCTTTTGTGAGAGCTTTCTCACTCTGCCCTAGTCCTTGAATAAAATGCCTTTGGTGCATCACTTACTCAGGCCTCTCAACAACCCCACGTTACAGCTCAAAACACTGAGGCTCTTTGAGCTCAGTTCATGTAATTTGTCCACAGTCACACAGCTAGGAAGTGGCAGAGTTGGATTGGAACTACATGCATCAGAGCCTTGGTTCTTAATCCTCGAGCATGACACTGTGCAGTGGGAAGGGGATGTACTGAACCCCAAGGCCTGCCTTGCACCTTTGCCTCTGCACCCTCTACCTCAGGCAGGGCTCCCCACACCTCAGGCTCTGCCCACTCACCCTCACCCTAGCCTCTCCCAAGACAGGATGGTCAGAGGACGGACCATAGCATCTGGACGCGTGGGAGACTGCTTGTGGCTCCTCCTGTCCACAGTGGGGCTGGGGGCCATGCTGACCACCCCAGGGTGATGGGACTGCTCTGGCCACTGCTCACCCCTTCAGAGTACACAGGGGAAACTGAGGCCCAGGAAGTGGAGCGCTCAGCCGAGGGATACACAGTGGTGGGCCGCAGCTGGAATGAGGGAAAACACTATTTCAAGAACAATTCAGACAGTGTACTAAGCCCTTGGGGTACAATATAAATGACAACAGTCTTTTGAGTCATCCCTTGAATTATCTCTGTTTTTCAGAGGAGGAAACTGAGGCTCAGGAGTTTAAATGACTTCCCCAAGATCCTGTAGCTTCGAACTGCTAAAGCTGGGATTTGAACCAAGCTCTGTCCATCTCTGAAACCTGCCCTGTCAGTCATGACCCTTCTTCCTCAACTGTCCAGCCCTCGGGGAGTGCCCTGTGGTGTTCCGTGTGATTCTGCACCCCCCAACCCCATCTCAGCTGTGAGGAGGCGTAACAGCCCTGGTGCCTGCCAAGGGTTAATGGTGGTAGGGGCTAAGTGATTCCAGATGGGCCAGCCGGATGGCCGGGCTGGCCGGAAACCGGCGGCCGCCAGCTTCCCAGGGGAGCCACCAGCAGCCGCCCCCTCCCCTCTGTGCTGCATCTCTGGCCCCCAGCTGTCCCCTTGCCCTGGGGCCCACCCGCCTCCTCTCCCTAGCCAGAGTCCAGATCTAAGAAACTTGTAGACAGAGCATCCCAAGTGCCCTCCAGCACAGTGAGCCCATCCTTGCTATGAACAGATGGGGAAACTGAGGCTCAGAGAAGACGAAGTACCTATCCAAGGCCACACAAGAAGTGCATAGCTGGGTCTCAGGACTCCCAGACTATCTGTTTTGGGTATTGGGATTTGAAATGCCTCCTTGTTCTCCCCCACCAGCCCTACTGACCTGGTCCTAGCAGCTGAACTAAGGCTTCAGAGGTGAATGGCCAAGGCAGATGCTAGGAGGGGAGTTGTAAAGACTGATGAAATCTTTGGACAGAAAGGCCTGACCCTGTGGTCTTTGGAGTCCCCGGACTTTCCCTATGACTCCCTTGCCACTGAGCTGGACTAAGCCCCCTCCCTTGGGAGACTCTCATAGCTCCCACCCCATCATGTGGACCTAGTCTGAAAAACCCTTCTCCCTCTGTGTGGTCTAACCCAAATGTTCTGCTGGGCTGTCCCCAGTGGGCCAAGACCAAGAAATGAGCACAAGATTGGTGACTGTGGTTGGTATGAAATCCCAACCTCCTTCCTTTATGAACAGACACCTGGGGTGAGGTGCTAGAGGAAAAGGTTGTAGATAGAGGGCAGGATGGAAGGAGCTCTGGGCAGAGTCAGGTAGGGCTCCACCTGGGACACCTCTCTTTCCCTCTCTGGGACTCAGTTTCCCCATGTATTACAGTGGTAGGGGTAGGGTGACACAACCCAACTCTCATTAAAAATGATGCCTTTGGTCAGGAATCTGTTGATTAGAGACTTGTTCTGATCGGAGGAAATGAGGGTTGAAGAAATGAAAGGATGGGACTTCCCTGGAGGTCCAATGGTTAAGACTCCATGCTTCCACTGCAGAGCACGTGGGTTCAATCCCTGGTCGGGAAATTTCTGCATGCTATGGGATGCAGGCAGGAAAAAAAAAAAAAGGAGAGGGTGAGAAGTCCAGGGGCTCCCAGAGAAGGCTTGGCAGACCTTGGTGAGAGGTTGGAAATGGAACACAACAGTACTGGAAGAGAAATGAGAGTTGGGGAAGGGATAACAAGGAAGAGGGTAGGACAGGAGGGCCAGTCAGCACTGTGGTGCGGGTCTTCGTTGGGGTCAGAGCACCTGAATCTGTTCTGGTATGTACAGACCTGACCCTGCCCTAGCTCTGCTGTAGCTGTGTGAGCTTGGGAAGCCCATCTGACTCCTCTGGGCTTCAGTTCCTTGTCCACACAATAAGGAAATAATTCTTTCCTGGTCCTCTGGGGATTTTGAGATGATAGGGGAAGATGTCTGGAAATCTGAAGTTTGCTGGGTGACCTTGGGCATGTCTCTTTCCCTTTCTGTGCTAATTCACCCCGGACCTTGATTTCTTCTTATGAGAAGTGATTGATAACCTCAGAAGGGCTTTTTCTCTCTTCTAAGTCACCTTTTTTCAGAAGCCCTTCCTGATTCCCTCAAGCCTCAGGGAGTGCCCCCCTCTTCGGGCACTGTATCTCCCACTAGCTGGGTACCCTGAGGTCGGAGACTGTAACTTACCACTGCAACCCCAACACCTGGCACAGTGTCTGGCACATGGTAGGTGCTCAGCAAGCGTGTTTAATGAATGAGTGTCGACTGAGTCACCAGATGGGTTATCAGAGCTCCCTCTGCAGATGGGAAAGCTGAGGCCCAGAGAGGGGAGCCACCCCCGGGTGCAACAGCCAGAGGAGGCTACCACCCGAGACAGGCATCAGGCTAGTGGGCCAGGCCACTCTTTAATAAAAGTGACTCAGCGGCTGGCTGGCGTGGGCTGTGGAATTTCTAAACATCCCCTCACATCCTGAGTGAGCAGGCTACGGGAGGGAGCAAGCAGAGGGAAACGAGGAAGAAAAACAAGAAACTTGGGGGAAAAGAAAGAGGGAGGGGGAAACTAAAATTGAAAACAGACACACGCGTCTGCCCTCCCCGCCCCCAGCCCCCCTTCCCCCAGCTGGGCCAATCAGAGGCTGTTCTGCAGCCTTTCCCCCAAAGCAGGGGGGTGGGGGCAGGGAAGCCCACAGTGGGGTGAGCTCCTGGGGCCGCCAGCGGCCCGCAGTCCCTGCCCGCCCTGTCTGGAGCCAGAGGGAAGGAGGGACTGGGAGGAGAGAGCCGGGCCCCTCTGACCAGCGCCACCAGGCAGCAGCCTGCGCTGAGCGACCCGGGCAGCCAGACCCAGGGCGGCCCCTCCTGGCAGCCCTTCTCCTCCACAAGGATGCTTTGGGAGTGAGGCCACTCCTCACCCCGTAGCCCTTCACTCCCTCCATTCTCCTGAGGCTCTGCGAGCCGACAACGCTCCTCACTGTCCTCCCGCTCTGCCACTGCCCCACTTCAGGTCCAGCAGAATCCTTGTGATGCCAGGGGAGAGTAGGCAGTGAGGAGGTCTTCCTGGAGGGGGTGACAGCCCAGAGCCCAGGACTTTGCCCACACCTCAGAAGGCATCAGCAGCAAGGTAAGCGCTGGGAAGAGGAGGGAACCCCAGCCTCTTGTCCTGTCCCCTTGTCCCAGACTGCGCCTTCTTGGGTAGGTCAAAAAATGGAAAATATTTTTAACAAAACCAGATGGGAGGAGGCTCCAAGATTGTGGGCGACATCTGGGCTGGAGGAACCAGCTCTCTCCTGCTCAGGCTGCTTCTGGGGTGGGTGCCCCTTGCCCTCATCAAACAAATCCCAGGGGTTTCTGGCAGTGAGCGGGGAGGGGGGCCTTCCAAAGCAAAGCGCTGCCTGTAGGGGGCCGTGAGGAGAGCTGGAAGGAGTATGAAAAGGGATTTGGGAGATGGATCCGGAGATATATCCATGTATCCTGCCGGATACATAGAAAGGGAACCTAGCAGGGAACTGGGGACCTCAGACGCACAGCCTCTGTCCCTGGGCCCAAGCCTTGTCCCTAAGAATCTGTCTGGCTCTAGGCCAGTCGGCCGCCAGGCAACCTCTCGGGATTTAAATGGATTTGCAAATTTTCCGGATTCCTAAGATGTCCTTCCAAACCCCCAGCGGCTGGGAAAGTGCGAAGGCGAGGGGGCAGAGGCAGGCCCGTCCTCACGCAGGCTGGGCTGGGGGTCTGGGATTCAGCCGTCCGATCTGGGGGCCCCTCTGTGAAGAAGGGGGGTTGGCTATTGGGCCCTTTCCTCTGGTCACAGGCAGCTTCTCAGGCCTTCTCATCTTCCTCTTTCTCCGTGCCATCCTAAAACATGCATCTGATCACCATTCCTTCCGTGAGTCTCCCCAGTAGAAGGTACCTATGGAAAGCCTAAACTCCTAACAGAAGCTGCCACTCATAGACACATTGCATGATGCTAGGACCATTCGGCAGAGAAGGCAATGACACCCCACTCCAGTACTCTTGCCTGGAAAATCCCATGGACGGAGGAGCCTGGAAGGCTGCAGTCCATGGGGTTGCTGAGGGTCGGACATGACTGAGCGACTTCACTTTCACTTTTCACTTTTCATGCACTGGGGAAGGAAATGGCAACCCACTCCAGTGTTCTTGCCTGGAGAATCCCAGGGACGGGGGAGCCTGGTGGGCTGCCGTCTATGGGGTCACACAGAGTTGGACATGACTAAAGTGATGCAGCAGCAGCAGCAGGACCATTAGGGGTGTTTTCTATGCTTGATTTCATGTGCGTTCAAATCCAACGGAAGGGACTGATTTTATACCAAATTTATGGGTGAGGAAACAGAGGCTCAGGACAGCCACACAGCTGGTAGGTGGTAGAGCTCAGGAGATAGTAGGCTCCCTGCCCCATCACACCAGACTTGGGCTTTGTGTTCCTGCCAGTCAGATCCCAGGCTTCCCAGAGGAATTTCCATACTCCTGCCGGTAGGCATGCCCTTCCTCACTACCTTGCCTTTTCCTTTAAGGACCCTCCCTCCTCTACCTCCTCCAGGCAACCTTCCTTGGTTCCTCCGGTCTTCCAAGAGCTTGCCATGCCCATCATCCTGGAGCTTTGTTGCTTGACCCTCTGTTTGTGTTCTGTTTACATATCAGAGATTGTTTGGGTCCCAGGCTTCCCCATCCTGTGTTCTGACCCCAGTTCCCCTGGGAAGACAGTGGGACTGAGCAAATGTGGTTCTGAAGGGGAGGAGGGACCTACTGAAGACCTTGTGTTCCCAAGGGTGAGCCCAGAACCCAGGCCTCTTATCTTCCTTCCTCTCTTCCTTATCACCCTCTGGGTGCCTTTCCAGAACCTTACATGGTCCTCCCGACATTTTTCTATGTCAAGGGGGGAGTGTTCCTGTCTCTGTGATCCCAAAGTACACAGACGCCTCTAGTGAGGTCTTCTGAAGTCAGGCCATCTTCCCTTGCCTCCAAGCAGCAGAGCCTTGAATCCACAGCACTTGGGAACATGCAGACTATGTTGGTCACCATCCTGGAGTGCTGACTCTGTGCTGGAACCTCTCGGGCCTTATAATCCCCATCGCAGGTCTTTAGAATCAGTATTATGATTACCCCTTGAAGACAAGGAAAACAAAGCTCAGAGAAGCTAAGTGACTTTCCCAGGGTCACACAGTTGGTAGAGTTGGTATGTAGGCTGAGGTCTGCCTGAAACCAAAGACTTAACCTCCTTGCTCCCAGGGAGGCTCTGGTCAGAGGAGAGAGTCTCCATCTTCCCTCAGAGCCTGCTCCTGGGTCCAGCACCTTCTCCAGCAGAAAGTTTAGCTCCTGGGTCCACCCAGCCCCGGCTTGGTCCTGAGTGAGGAGGGAGACCATCTGGTGAGCCCTCTCCCTTCAGTGGTGATCAGGCAGCCCTCCCTCCTCTGTGGGAAGAAGAGCTGAGACTTCTAATTGCCCACAGATGTGGGGCAGCGGAAAGCACCGTGGATTCAGAGTCAGAAAACCCAGCGCTTGTCCTGGCTCCTCTCAAATCCTGTGTGGCCAACCTCAGGCCCCCACGTCCTCTTTCTTGCTTCGTCTGCATCTGGAAGGCAGTGGGCATGGTGGGTAAACAACACCAGTTTCCGGCATCTGATGACGCCCCCTTGGCTCTAGCTAACTGTGTGACCCTGGGCCAATGCTCTGCCTCTCCGGGCAATAGGCCCCTCCTTTGTGAGCAGTAGGGTGGGACACAGAGTCGACAAGGTAATAATATAGATAAGGCACTTAGCATGGTTCCTGCATCTCGTGCAGCTGGACCTAACGCCTAAGAGAGCAAAGAGAGCGCCTCTGCTTTCCCCGTCTCCTGTACAGGATGACATGGTTGTGACACTGGTCTGCACATCGTGAAGGGCTGTAGCCATGGAAGGGAAGGAACCTGGGCATCATGGCTGTGCGGAAGGCTCACTTCCATCCTCCAGGCACAGTCTGGCTCCGAGACCAGCTGCCTTCCGGGCCGAAGGAGGGAATTCTGGGCCTTTTGCTCAGATTGGGCTACTGAATGGTGAGGAGGGAGAAAGGAATGAGAGGGCCTCAGGCACTCCTGAAACACCCCCATGCCCTATTTCTGGCAGATGGTTCAGAACCCACAGACAGTGGACCCTTGGAAGGGGGAGATCTTCCCCCCTATTTTCCACATCTCCCCCCACAACCTGCCCATTGGCCATGTCTTCCCAGCATCAGAGCTTGAAGCACCTCCACTGGGAAGCCATGTGTGAGAGAGGACAGAACTGGGAGCAGCCTTCTCTGAGCACTTTCATTGTGCTTTTTACATCCATTGCCATCAAGGTCATGGCTATATTCCTCAGCACTTAGAACACGCCTGGCCTTCAGTGACTGCTTAATAAATATTTGCGGAACTAATTTAATCATCACAGACTACCTCAAGGAGGGGACATAAACTCTCCAATTTATAGAAAAAGAAATGCCCAGAGAGGTTAAGAGGTTAAGTCAGTTGCTCTAAGTCCCACAGCTAGGATATGATGGAGTCGGGACATAAACCTGGTGTTCTTGACTCCAGAGTCCATGACTGAGAGACGGGGTGGGGACTGGGCTTCAGCTGTGGGGGCCCCTCAGAGCTCTAGAGGTGGTCATCAGACCCTGGAACCCATCCTGTATGACTGTGGGTGAGTCAGTCCGTCTCTGGGCCTCAGTTTTCCCATCAGTAAAATAAGGATTTTTGAACGAGATGATCTCTGAGTTCCTTCCAGCTGTAAAACAATTCCAGGATTCCAAGCCGCGCCAGTCCAGATTGGCAGCCACACAAGCCCTGTTGTGTACTCAAGGATCATGCATATTTAACTTCACAATGAAAGGGTTTTTTCTTACCCCTTTTCTGCACGTTACAGAGAGCGGTCAGGATCGATGACCACTAATGGAAAATGGTGCCCTATGATCAAGAGGAAGAACTTTCTGACAATCAGAGCAGCCTGGAAATGCACTCTGTTTCTTAGAGGAGCTCTGAGTGTGTGTTTCCCCAGCAGCCACAGGCCCATTTTTCTTGGATACTGAGGAGGGAGGGTCAGGACTGCCTGTGAAGGGGTGTGTGTGGATGCTGTGACCCTTTGCTGATTTTTGAACTTCATATGCTCTGATTTCAAAGTAGGCTTTGGCCCATGGTATGGACAAATGGTGGGGTCCACAGGCAAGGGAATGGATGCAGAGACCCACCTCTAATGGGAGGAGTGTGGAATTCACATACTGTTGCTCCCAGTGTAGAAGCCAAACCTAAGCCCCTCCCAAGACTTCAGGCCCAGAACCCTCAGGCCAAAAAGCTTCCTGAACCCCCAGGCCATGGCCCCAAGACCCCTCTTCCTAACCCCAGCCTAGTACAGGAGGTTGAAAATCTCCTGTATCGTTTTAGCTGTATTAGCACCCTCTCTTTTCCTCGCTTCAGATCAGAGCTCTTTAATGTCTCAAGTGCGCAAAGCCTTTCATCTGCCAGAGGTACCAGCTTCTCTGCCCTGTGATGGAAAGGGTCGTCACTTGGGAGGTGGGGGCAGCAGGGCCAGGGGGTCAGACAGTTCCTGAAGGTCAGAGATGAAAAGGACTATGGGGATCACTCTGCTCAACTTCCTTATTGTATGCAGGGGACACTGAGGTCCAGAGAAGAGGAGGGATGTGCCTCAGCCGTAGCACTGAGCCCAGGATCCAGCCTGCTGGCCTGGACTTTCCTCTGCGCCAGCACACATGTTGGATCTTCTCCACCCATCTCTGTGGCTCAGGGCTCAGGCTCCAGCTCTCACTAGGTTGAGGTCACAGGGCAGAGTTTGGGCTAGAATGGAGCAACGCCACCCCAATGAGGGATGGGAGCCCCTCTGGGTAGTCTTGTGGACCATGGAGCCTTTGATTATATCACTTCTCCATCCCAGCCATAATTTCCTTTTATGTAAAACAAGGGGGCAAGGGGACAGTTCAGTGACCTCAAAGGTTACATCCAGCTCCACCCTTAGCCCCTGAGAGCTCCTGTCAGGCTTTGTGTGGCTGTGTCACATCTTACTGCTGTCCTGGTTACCTTCTGTCTTGGAAGTGGAGCCATAAGGGCTGTGACACCCTCCTTTTCCTCCTTTTTTAGCTTCTCTACTCCTGAAGCTGAGCCTAAGTGGTGGATAGTGGGAGGAGGTTCCAGCATCAGCCCCAGAGGGCAGGGCTCAGATTTACAAACCTGTCACTGAAGGCCCGGCTTCTCCTAGCCCAGGGTTTTGGGAATGAAGGTAAGGGCTCAGGGGTGACTCAATGGACTGTGGGCTATTCCACTCTTACCTATATTTCTGTTCTTATCATAATAATCTTATCTTATTATGTTCTTATCAGGCTGGGGCCTTTCTGTTGAATGGATAGTAAAAGTGATAAGTACACGGAGAGATGGACAAACAGGTTGGTCGATGGCTGGATGGATGAATAGATGGCCTCCCCTTTAGTCCAGGGAGCAGGGATGACTTCATAAGCATTCAACATGTGCAGGCACAGAGGATTTCATGCTTAGAAGGGCCTTGCCTTGAAATGCTTAATAGTATTTTTTAACAAGGGTCCCGACACTTGCATTTTGCCCTCAGCACAGCAAACTATATAGTTGGTCCTGCCAGGGAATTCAGGCTGGGTTTGAGACGGCTTCATCCTGAAAGCTGGTCTTGCTGCCTCTACTGTCCCCATCTAATCCATACCCTCCCACAAACTGCCAGGCTACTCCTGTCGCCCACCCTGTGGAGGCCCTCCCCATAAGTGCTTAGAGTTGCCCTGTTGTCACCCTAGGCAGCAGCCAGCCCCCCACCCTCACTGCCAATACCCTGGCAAGTTGGCTCCCCAGTGCCTCCAGGGCAGAGCCCAAGTCCTTACTCAGCACCCCAGTCTTTTCCCAAAGTGACTCCTGCCCTCCTTCTCTGCCCATCACCTGCCTCTTTGCTGAAAAGCCCGTTTCCAGCCTCACAGTCCTTTGTTTGCCATCACCCGATGCCTCACAGTCTCCCACTTCCTTAACTGCTCATACAGAGCTTCTGTGGAATAGCCTTCCCTGGCGTCATCCCCCAGGGAGCCCAACTCACAGCCACTCCTCCCCCTCAAACCATCCTATAATCATAACAGTTACCACTGACTGAGCGCCTGTCATACGTCAGGAGCCTTTCAGCATCATCTCTACCTCTCATGGCAATGGAAAAGGGTGTCTCTTTTGCTGTTTCCCAGGAAAATGGGACTCAGGGAAGTTAAACTCAGAGAAGTCGCGTGGTTATGAGGCAGTGGATTAAGTGGCTGGGATTGCTGCTCCTGGCCTGACCGAGCCCCTCTGGGTACTTTCATTTCCCTGGGAGGCATCAGGCACTGTCCCCTGGCATCAGAGTCCCATATGTCTGTTCAGCCCCCTCATCACTCTGAACCATCACCTCCCTAGATGGAAAGGGTCACCATTGCCTGCTATCCTGAGGATCAGAGAGCTGACCTTCCACAGCCATTTGAGCTCTCATGCTGAGTAAGCATCTATTGAGCACCGGTATGCGTGCTAAGTCACTTCAGTCGTGTCCGACTCTTTGTGACCCTATGGACCATAGCCCGCCAGGCTCCTCTGTCCATGGGATTCTCCAGGCAAGAATGCCAGAATGGGTTGCCATGCCCTCCTCCAGGGGATCTTCCCAACCCAGGGATCGAACCCGCATCTCTTATGTCTCCTGCATTGGCAGGTAGGTCCTTTACCACTAGCGCCATCTGGAAAACCCATATTGGGCACCTACTGTAAGCCTGGAGAATCCCAGGGATGGGGGAGCCTGGTGGGCTGCCATCTCTGGGGTCACACAGAGTCGGACATGACTGAAGCAACTTAGCAGCAGCAGCAGCAGCAGCAGCAGGAAGCCTAATCCTATATGAGGAACTTAAAGATATCCCCCAGGTTGTTAGGTGGGCTTTCTCATTTGTGAGAAGTTGAACTAAGGGACTAAGACAAAGAGCAGGTTGGCAGACAGTGGACTGTTAGCCTTGGGTTCTGGTTCTGGAGGAGGGGCCCCCACCCCTGCCCAAGCTGAGCCTGCTGACACCGCCAGTAACAACAGCAGCAACAGTAACAATAGCAGCAACCCTTCTTGGCTTTCTCACCACCCCGTTTCCCACACGGACCCCTTTGCTGACAAGCCTAGCCTAGCCGGGTCTCAAGGCCAAGTGAGTGAATGAGTGAGTGACTTATTCTCCCGTGAGTGAATGAAGAAGAGTCACGTGGCCACTGACTTGGCCGAGGGCTGTGCGCCAGGCCCTGCTCTGTGCATTTTACTTGTATTAACTCATTCGAAGGCCTCGACAACTCAATGACGGGCCCGGACTTAGAGAGAGGAGACCCGAGGCACAGGGAGGCTGAGTAACAGCGAGTGGGAGACTCAGGGTGAGCTCCTGGAGGAAGGGGTGAGAGAACAGATGTGGAGAAAATAAGGGGACTAAAACGTGGGAGTTTTCTCCCCTCTGGCTCTGGCGCGCAGGAGGGCTATGAGGGGAATCTCAATGCTCTGTAATTGGCATCAATTAATGGCAGATTCTTGTTAGCTAGCTGCCCCACCCGATGTGTGGACTCTGGGCTGCTGGGGGAAGGCCGCGTGCTGGTGGGTCAGTCCACACGGCCGAGGCCCGCCTGCCCCCTGCCCACTTGGCTCTGAGAACCCATTCTGTGTTCAGCCCCCACCCCAGCCCGGGGCTGATCCCGGGCTGGCAGCAGCCAGGGGAACAGAAGGTTTGCTTGTCTGCGCCTGCCGCACCCCCCTCCCCAGTCTGAGCCTGGGACCCCTCTCGGGGGCTCCTTTGGCTGCCAGGGCCTGGCTCTCTCTGTTGCCATGGCACCGGCCGGAGATGAGGCTCTGGGGGGCGGTGGGGGGCGGGGTTGCAGGGAGGACAGCCGAAGGATGGTGGAGGCCTAGAACTCTGCAGCTGCAGGGGCCCCTGGGCCCTCTGAACAGTGGAAAGGGGGTGCTGGGGCCCCAGCAGGGGTAGGCCTGGAGCATGAATGCAGCATAGCATTGCACCTAGCCTGACTGCCGGGATGCTCTGTCTGCGGCCTTTGGGACAGGGCTTGTGGTAGACCAGAGCCCTGCTGTCCTCAGCAAGGACTCCTCTCCTCAGTGTAGATGCTGACCCTCAGGTTCTGCAGTGATGTCCCAGAAAGGTTCTGAGATCCTGCCTTGCTTAACTTCCAAATTCCTGGGTGAGCTGGGGTAGATCCCCTGCTCAGGACTCTGACCTCTGAGGACCTCGAATACCTGAGGCTTGAGCCCGTTAGGGTGAACCCATGTGGTAGTGCTTCTCTGGGAACAGACCTGTTTCTGGGCAGAAGCTAGGCAGTCCAACATAGCGGTTAAGAATACATGTTTGGGATCAGTCAGATGGGCCTGAGTTTGAATCCCAGCTTATCATTGGCTTTTATTAATTTGTTGTGTGACCTTGAGCAAGTTGCCACACCTCTCTGAGACTTAATTTCTTCCTCTATGAATAGAAATAATGATTGTACCCTTCTCACAGGATTGTTGTGAGGATGAAACCAAATTCCCAGGTCATGTCATTTAGCAGAGTGCTTGGCTCTGAATTAGTAAGGGCTTTTGTTTCCACATTGTGGAGCATCAGAAAAATGAACGGGAAAAAAGATGCCCTGCTTGTGGGGACAGGGAGTCATTGACGGTGGCAAATGGAAGCAGGACTAATGGGCAGAGAGTATAAAGAGACAGATGGAGCACATGTAATAAAAGTTTCCAAACAGCCTGACCCCTGAGGAACCTGAGCTGTTCAAGAATAGAATGGGCCATGGTGAGGTGGCGAGATCCCTATCGTGGGAGGTGTGCAGTTGGGAGGCTTGACAATTGCAGAGAGGCTGGGGGAGAAGTGAAGTAGGAGGACTTACAACCCATCTCACACCTAAGAATATAGAGTTCTGTGAAAGATGATGTGACTGTCTGCCTCTTTGTTCCGCCAACTTCAGTTTCAGCTGGCTGAAGAGGGGAGAGGTTGGAAAATAGAGGGTGAACAAACAAGCCTGTTGACTCCTTTATTGAGCTCATACTGTGTGTCAGGCACAAGCTTGACATCTTTGCCTCCTGTCTTAGAAAGGCTGTCACATGGCTGTTGAGCCTGTGTGCTCTGGGATCAGTCCACCCGGGATAGAAAAGGGGCTCCACCACTGGCGAACTCTGTGACCTTGGGCAAACGATTTGCCCTCTCTGTGCCTTGTTCTCCTTATCTATAAAATGCAGAAGCAACACCGATGTCATGGATTGTTCTGAGACCATTCACATTAAGGGCTTGGCCCAGGCATTGGGTGATAAGAACTAAATCAGAGTTGGCTATTCTTCTTATTTTCAAGGTCTTCTAAGTGTTCCTTTTTGAAGGGGGCATTGAGGCCCAGCTGGGATCCAGAGGACTCTAATCCAGGGATCCACTGGGCCTGGGCAGAGCCAGGCCACAATGGCCCAGGGGGTGGCCGTGGGGACGAGCAGGGAGGCCAGTGAGGCGCCGGAGGAGGCAGGAAGCGTTTGCTTGGCGGGCGGGTGGACAAGGGTATGTGGCGGGCCTCCCTCCCTCTCTGACCTCCTTCTCAGGCCGGTTCCCAGCCTGTGTGGGGACCCAGACCCCCTCCCCTGGGCCCCCAGTGGCCGCGAGGCACACACTGAGCGCTTTCCCACGAACTGTTCCAAGTAACTAGGGCTGCTCCCCCTACCTCCAAGCGCCTGCTGCTACTCTGCGGCGGGTGAGGGGTGTGTGGCAGGAGAGAGGGCTCGGACTGGGAGGGATCAGTCCATGTTTTATCAGCCTGGCTCCAATCCAGACAGATGTTTCGTTTTATTTTGAACTTCCAGAAAAGAGGTCATTTCTTTCCATTGTGTCCCTGGGGAGGCCTCCTGGGGAGAGAAGAACAGAGTGAGTGACAAGAGCATGGGGGCCTCACTTGGGCCCCTAGGGAGCTGGAAGGACAGCATCCTGCCCCCTCCGTGGTGATGAGCTGTCTGTCAGCAGGGCAGGGAGTGAAGGTTCTTACAGGCTGGGCTAAGAAGCCAGCTTTTATGTAGGGTGGATGGAGAGCCGTGGAGGCACCAGGGAAGGACATGGCTGGGTGGGGATTTCAGGAACGTTGCTCTGGTCAGGGGATGAGAACAGGCAGGAAGGCTCAGACTAGAGGCGATGTGGTACCATGGGGTAGCCAGAGGTCACCGAGCTTGTGCTGGAGGGGGTGGGGTAGGGCCATCAGAGTGATGTTCCATGGAACTGGCACTGTCCTTTCATCCCACACGGACTTCCAGAACAGCTGGACCCCATTCCAGGCCCCAACTTAGCTGATTTCTGCTGCTTTGTTTGGAGGACCTCGTAGATACCTGGAAAACAGAAAGGTCCTCTGGGTCTAGAAGCCGCATGGCAGGGAACTGGGCCTGGGTGATTGGCATCACTGTGTGACTCAGGTCAGGTTGCTTACCCTCTCTGGTCTCCACATGATCCTGAGGTTTGTGGGGAGGTTCAGTGTGTAGGGTGGAATGCTGACCTTCAGCAGCAGAAGGGGCATTGGATCGACATGCCCTCAACCTCAGGTGAAAGCTCCACAACCTCAGCTGAGTTCTAGCTTTCTAACCCCTGCCCATACTATCTCCCAACCCAACGGACCCTGCTGTCCTTCCTGGCTCCCAGGATGGGGTTCCCTACCCATGCTTCAAGATGGCACCTACAGCTCAGCCCACTTGGAGTGAGCCCACAGAGCCACACCCTCTGCCATCACTCTCATACTCCCCCAGCTGCTGGCGGGAGGACTCAGGCTTTGGCTCCAGATCCCTCTTGCCCCCACACACTCCCAGGCCTGGAGCTGGCTGCCTTCTTTGAGCTGAGTCATGACATCCTGGCCAGGGCCGCTCCCCAGCACCCTACCCCCATCCCAGCATTTCAACTCAGCACGGCTACTTCCAGAGCAGGGTCCTGAGAGTCACCCGTGTCAGCCCCAGCAGTGTTCTCAGGACAGCCCTGCCCACCCCATGTACAGATGGGGAAACTGAGGCTCAGAGAGGCGCAGGACTGTACAAGCAGGTGACAGAGCTGGGCTAGGACCCATATCCCCTCCTCTCAGCCGGGGATCTGCCCCTGAAGTTTGTGTCTGGGGCTGTGAAGTGTCCGTGGTGTGCAGGAGGGAGGACCAGAACACCAGGCAGGAGACTGGAGTCTGCATCCCACTTCTGACAGCAACTTAGCAAGTCGCCTCCTCTGAGTCTGTTTCTAATCCCTGTCTGACTGGGACAAGGCCGGGAAAGTGACATAAAGGTCTGTGTGTGGTGGGCGGGGGCAGTATCCTGTCGGGAGGGAGTGGACAGCAACTGTTGTTCAAACCCTGGGCCTTGAACCACCAGCCTCACATCAAAACCAGGGCTGGAGGCAGGGGCTGCCCAGGCAGATGAACTACAGCACCCCACTAGCCCCCTGAACCCGGCCTGCTAGGTCAAAACCCTGACACTGGTCCCTGTCCTTCTCCAAGCCTCAGTTTTCCCGTCTGCACAGTGGTGCACAGGAAGAGGGTTGGATCAGATAGATGGTCCCTGAGGGCCTCAGAGCTCTGACATTCCAAGACTCTAACCCCGTGACCCCAAGGCCAGGCCTCCCCCTCCCTCTGGCATCTTGTTTATTCAGAGCATCCCTGGCCCGAGACTGCGGGCCTCAAGCACCCCTCCTCTGTGAAGCAGGGCTTCCTCCCATCCCCACCTCACTGCTATTTCTGCCCAGCCTGATCCTTGCCTCCAGACTGAGTGTCCCCCTGCCCCCTCAGGTACCCACATCCCCTCCAAATCCTAAAACCAGCTCAGGGCCAGCTCCCACTCCTTCTGTTCTGCCTCATTCTCATCTCAGAAAAAGATATTGTGCCTCCAGCACAGACACATTCCTGCCCCCTAAGTACTCCAAGCCAGAAATGGGAGTGGGGCTCATTTAGGACACCTCTTTCTCCAGCCCCTCTACATCCAGTCACCACGTCCTGTCATTCTGGGCTGGCTAAATCTCAGTCCTGTCTGTTTCCACCAGTCCCCACTGACGTTGGAACAGCCAAGCCCAGTAAACACAGTAGTGGTGGCAGAGCCATCTACCTCGGCTCAGTCTCTGCTCTGTGCTCTTAGGCAAGTAAATAAGCACTCCCTGCCTCAGTTTCCCCATCTAAAACAGGGTGATCCTTGTATCTATCTACCTCATAGTGTTGTCTGAGGAGCAAGTGAGTCAGTCTATGTCAAGTGCTCAGGATAGTACCTGGCATAGTAAGTGCACAGCACACGCTGACTTTGTGTCTTGTCTGTGCCCACGTGTGCATGTGTGTTCAGGTGAGTTTGGGGTCCCATGGGCACATGCTCTATGCGTGTTGTATGTGCATAGCTTTGCTTGTGCTAAGTACACGTGTGATTTAACCTACATGTGTGCACCTCACATGGGCACGTGGGAGAGCCCCGAGGTGGTGCTGCAGGCGCGGTGGAGCTGCATGCATGCACGTGTGGGCTTGCGCATGTCTGATGCCGGCGTGCGGGCTGGGCACACACAGGGCCCGCTGCCCTGTATTTCAGAGCAGTGTGTGAGCGAGCGCGTAGGCAGGAGCCTGTGCTGTGTGCACGTGCTCTCCGTGTGTGAGCCTCCCCCACTGGCAGCAGTGCAGGCCCCCCTCCCCAGCCTGCCTGTGTCGTGGGAGCCTTGGGACCCCGAGGGAGGGAAGCTGCTGCTAGCGGATGTGGCCAAGATGGACTGGATTTATTTAGATTAAGGCGGTGGGAAAGGAGTGGAGGCTTGTATGAGCAGGGCTGAGGCTCTGAGGAGGAATCCTCAAGCACACTTGTTCCTCTGGACTTGAGGTCATACCCTGGACTGAGGGGGTACCTCTGACTCACTGTGAGGAGCTGGGCAATTATCCCATCTGTGGATCTCTGTACCCCCAACCGAGCCAAAATAGGAAGACTCATGAGAACGTCCCACACAGCACTCGCCTCACAAACAAAGGGGCGATCTCTGAGGGTCCCCTCCCTCTCTGTGCTCCAAGGGCCTTCTGAGGCAGGAGAGTGTGGTAGGAAGGGGATTCCTCCTCCCTATGACATCCACTTTGTCCCAGGTGGCTCCTCCCTGGAAAGCAGTCTTGCCCCTGAAGAAGAGAAGTGGTCACAGGCAAGCCCTCTTCCCCTATTTTAGCCACCTGGGCCTTTCTGGGGTTGGCTGCAAATATACAACCTCTGGAAAGCACAGAAGTCTGTAGGCATTGGGTAGACAACTGGAGGTGTCAAGGAGTCATCCAAGATGGCCCAGGAGGTTGGGTCCCAGTCCCCATTCTGGTTCTTCCCAATCCACCAGCTTGTTGCCCATGCCACACTTCCACTGTCACCTCCAGAGGGCCATATTACCTGTTTATTTGTCTGGAAGTCACCTGAAAAACAGAAGCCCAGAGAGGGAAAGAATTTGTCAAAGTACACACAGCAAATCTGGGACCAAATGGTTAGGGAAGTGAATCCATGAAATGAAAATGGGTTATGGATGCTCATTTTGCTCCAGCCTCAGGAATGTTGCCTTTCCTCTCATCAACAACCCCATGTCCCCAGGCCACCCCGGCAAGAATAATAGTGACTAGAACCTTCTCTCTGGCAGTGTTAGAGCAAGGCTGGCTCTCTGAGATGATCCATCCAAACCTCTCCCTGTATGGAAGGGGAAACTGACTCCCAGAGAGGGCTGGAGGCTCAGTCTCATGGTAGGTCTGAAGTCCCATGTGAAATGCTCATTTCATGGAGGGAGAAGCCAGTTCAAGATCCCTGGTTATCTATACTCTCCCTAAGGTGTCTCCACTTTCCCTGAGCTCCTTTGCCTATCCCATCCTCTCTCTGCAGCCTGATTCTGCCTTTTTGATGTGACTGGGCCATGACAGTCTGTCTGTAGGTCTCTGCTGCCTGTTCAAGAAGGCCCCTCCCAGCTCAGAGCCTCAGGGACTCTAATCCCCCTGAGCCCCAGGTCTAGCAGAGAGGAGCCAGGGTCGAGGGCTGCTCACCCAGGGGCCTAGTACACAGCCTTCCAGAGCCAGGCCAGTCCTAGTTGTCATGACCTCCCATCTCCAGGCCAGCCGACCAAATTCCTCCTTTAGAATAATAAACAGTGTGGCCAGCCAGAGAGGTGGGGAGGGGATGGGCAAGGAGGCTGAAATGACCCCTTCCCCCAGCCTCCACTGCTAATGATTTTCTTTGGCTGAGATCTCTAGCAGGAAGGGGGGATCCAGAGAGGCACCCACTAAGGGGCAGATAGGCCTCTGTGGGGGCTGCTGGCTCCACTGTGGCGCTGCTTCGTCCTGCCGGAAGAGGTCTGGCAACCAGCTGGAGGGCTGCGGCAGGAGGGGTGGGCGGGGGGCGCTGGGGATGCGGCCTCAGCATGGCTGGGCTTTGAGTCTAAGGCATTTGGCAGAGGGGAGGGGGCTCTCAGGAAGGCTGGTCTGAAGAGGAGAGCAGATTTATTCAGGGAGTTCTTAGGGTGCTGAGCAGACAGCTGAGACCAGTGGTCCCCAGTCCAGGCCCTTGCCTGTGTCTCATGCTGAATGTGTAAACACAGCCCTGAAAGTGAGCCACTTGCCATCGTCCTGTGTTTTGAGAGCTGGAGACAGAGGCCACTGAAATGTGATGGTGCAGGAGGTAGCCCTGCTGGAGCTTAGACTCACATCCTAGCCCTGGATTGCAAACTAAAAGGGATGAGATGAGGGTGGAGTGGAGCAATCTGGCATGGGCTTAGGAGCCAGGCCAGGCTGGGCAGCCACTCAGGGAAGGCACCAGGCTTTCTTGTCTCCTTATCACCTGGTCTCTCCCACATTTCTTGCCCTAGGACCCCCACCCACTTCTGGCCTCCTTCCTGTTGATACTGCGGTCACAACTTTGCAAACCTGGGTATTGCTGGTTATTTTGGATCCTCGGATGGGGCTGCCAAGGGCAGGGAGAGGGTGAAGACCCATATAGTCCGATCTGTCTCCCTCTGTGTCCCTGCTTCTCTTTCGCCTCCATCACTGGGTGATTCCTGTCTGTATCTCTGAGTCTTTGTCTTTCTACCCCTATCGTTCCGGTCACTTTGTCTCCCTCCAGAACAAGCTCTGCCATGTAACCCTGGGCAAACTTCTTCCCCTCTTAAAGCCTCATTCTCCCCATCTGGATACTGAAGGTGGGGGTGAGGGGCTTGGATTCAGTAGTTTGCAAGGATGCTGTGCTGTGTGGTGAGGCCTCCTCTGGGTCCAGCCCCTGGCCCCTCCCCCTGGGCCTCCCTGTGCAGCCTGGGGCTGAGTTAAGGGGGCCAGGCGTGGGGGGTGCCCCCCACATTCCACAGCCCCACTCCCCCGCTTCCCTTCCCATAGCCGCCTCCATTTCCTGTTGTGCTTGTGGAACTGTGGGAGTTCTCTGGGTTCTGGCTCACCCCCTCCCTCTCCCTCAGGCCTTTCATCACACTTTCCTAAATATTTGTCCTGGCAGATAAGAGCCTGGTATTGGAACTGTCACCCGGAGGACAGGCTGTTAGAGCCGGTGGGCCCCCGAACACCATCCAGGCCAAGACCCCACCCCCACCATACGTACCCAAGGAGAAGCGGGGGGTTCAGTCAAGACCATCAAAGAAGTAGAGGCAGAGTCAAAGCAAGGTCCAGGCACCCCGAGACTTGGCCCAATTCAGGGGAAGGAGCCCCTTGGGCATGAGTGCCCTCTTGGTGTGGAGTATGGGTAGTCTTTGACTTTAGCCTAATGGATCCAGGGGCTGGGTGGCTCAAGCTGGGGCTTACTCTACAGGACCCAGGGCAAAGATGGGCTGTGGCACTGCCTCTGGCTACTCTGAGCCCTGACTCCTGTTTACCTTTGCAGGATACCATGTGGCTTCCGAGCGCCATGCAAGCTGTTGTCCTCAAAGGTAGGTAGGCTTGGGCAGGGATAGGGGGCCCTGGGGAACCTCTAGGTAGGACTCTGAAGCTGGCAGGGTGGCTTATGCTAGCACCAGGACCTGGGAGCCCAGGGGCGCTGCTCTGCTCTTGAGCTTCAGTTCCCTGCCTTTCTACTGGGTCTCAGTGGAGGCCTCCTTCCACTGTCCACCCCTCAGCTCAGAAACTTCAGTGGACCTCTGCCTGTCCAGAGCCATCAGCTCAAATTCTTGGTTTGGCCCTCCATACTCCATGTCCGCTCACCAACTGTCCCCACCCTCTTCCCTAACAGTCACTCTGGTCTCCCGTCTCTTATCAGCACTTACTGATATCAGTCTGGCCTGTCTGGTTCTGGTGAGGGACTCCCCTCCTATTCATGGACCCCTCATTGGCTGTGAGCTCCCAAGTCTGGGTGGGCTTTTTCAAGCAATCAATGCTGACTAGGCAATCAGTGGCCAGCCAAAGGTTCACCCAAGGATGACTGACCCACTGGCTGAGCACCCATCCATCTAAATGGGTGCTTATTTTCACCTCCAGGGTTTTCAGCTGCTGAGGCTGGGCACAAGGCCTACAGCATCCTTCCCCAGGGCATCAGCAAGCAGAGGGAAAACCAATCACTCGACATCCCCAGCACCCTTCAGCCTCCAGGGGCCTCAGTCTCTTTCCTGACCTGATCTGCCCCACTCTGGACTATGTTGGCCAACACCTCCCCAAGCAGGGCCATCTCTGGGCTTTGGGTACAACCTGGGCAACTGGGGCAGCTGCAGGGAAGAGGCTCAGAAAGTGACCTGGGAAGTAATGCAGGAACTGGGGGCCTGGGAATTGCTTCCCAAGGATTTCCTGATGTCTTTGAGAGAACATGCCTGCAGCCTGAATGCCGCACTGCAGAAGGACTGCAAGGCTGGGGGTCTCTAGGCACTGAGAGCAGGAGGCCAGGAGTCCCTGGGGACTAGACCCTGGGCAAACAGGTCTCAGAGCCATGGCTTCCAGTCTCTGTTTTCTGTGGATTAGGGAGGTGTGTTCCTCAGGGTCAGCTATGGAAAGAGGTGCTATTGCTCTTGTGCCCTGACGTCTGATGCCTCCTCTCCCAAAGGCCAGGTGCTACTGCTGCCCCTGCTGTTTCTGCTGGGACCACAGGCCTCCTGGGGCCTGGCCATCATACCCCCGGGGCCAGAACTTGTCCTCAACCTCTCCAGCACCTTTGTTCTGACCTGCTCGGGCCCAGCTCCAGTGGTGTGGGAACGGATGTCCCAGAAACCCCCCCAGGAAATGACCGAGACCCAGGATGGCACATTCTCCAGCGTGCTGACACTGGTCAACGTCACTGGACTAGACACAGGAGAATACTTCTGTGGCTACAAACGCTCCCATGGGCTGGAGGCCAGTGAGCGAAAACGGCTCTACATCTTTGTACCAGGTGAGGACCCCTGGCCAGTGCACTTCTCCTCTCCTGCCCTTCTCAGCTGCAGGCATCTGGGGGACTCAGAGAGCGCTTTACTGAGATGGTGAAACATAGCCATCTCAGAAATGCAGATGAATCAGGGAATCCAGCCTGGCTCAGTCCAGGAGTATGTCCACTCCCACCCCTGGGTCTAGATATTCGTCTGCTGTCTGCCAGCCCACCCCATTCCTGGTTCCCAAGGATGCTGCATTCTCTGCTGGTTCCAATATGCACCCCCTTGGCCTCCACATCCCATCTTCCCATTTTCCAAGCTCCAGGTACCAGCTGTCCTTCAGCTTGTGACTTATCTTCTTTCTCAGGCTGATGCTGTCCATATCAAATGCTAAAGCTAGAAGGGACCCTGAGAGCATGCTTCTTCTGTAGAAGGTAGACTGAGGGGCAGAGAGGGAAGAGACTTGTTCAAGGTGACAGAGCAAATCAGGGAAGAGCCAGAAACCCAGCTCCTCTGACTCACATTCTTGGCCCTGCCTCTGGCAGATCCTTCTGTGGGCTTCCTCCCTGTCGACCCTGAGGAGCTATTCATCTTTCTCACGGAAATAACTGAGACCACAATTCCATGCCGAGTGACGGATCCGAGGCTGGTGGTGATGCTGCACGAGAAGAAGGTGGATGTCCCCCTGCCCATAGCCTATGACCCTCAGCGTGGCTTCTCTGGTACCTTTGAGGACAAGACCTACATCTGCAAAACCACCATCGGGGACAGGGAGGTGGATTCCGATGCCTACCATGTCTACAGCCTCCAGGGTGAGCCCCCTTTCTGGCCTGGTGCTCAGCCGAGGCAAGTATGACCCTCCACAGAGGGAAAGACCTTTTCAGATTATCAAGTGTGCAATTCCATTTTCACTGGATTCTCACTACAGCTATGGAAGGCAGGTGTGTTTCCCTATTTTACAGATGAGAAAACTGAGGCTCAGAAAGAGGATGAAGTATGCCGAAGGTCATGGGAAGCATTAGTGCTGGGGCTGGGCTGTATATACTGTGGTAGGCAAAGGCACAGGCTTTCAGCCAGTGGGATTTGAATCCCAGCTCTGCCACTTCCCATCTGAGTGACTTTGCACAAGACAAATAATCTCTCAGAGTGTGCTTCTTCCTCTGTAAAATAGGGATAATACAGACCATTTATCTAGGGGGATTATTATGAAGATTAAATAAAAGATGGCGAGTACCTGGTTGTGCTCAGTAAGTTTCTTTTGTACTTAGGTGCCCAGAGAGTACTTTGATTTCAAAACATTCTAGAATGCCAGTTTCATGAGGACAGGAATTTTGTCTGTTGTATTTCCTGCTAAAGCCCTAGTGCCTAGAATAGTACTTGGCATATAGTAGGTATTTAATAAATATTTGTCAAAACAATGAATCTTCCACACACCAGTCATGCCCTCCTTCTGTGGACCCTGACCCCATCCCTAAGCTGATGTTGGTGGTGACTTCTTCAGCCCTAAGCCAATCTCTTTCCACCAGTGTCATCCATCAATGTCTCAGTGAATGCAGTGCAGACTGTGGTCCGCCAAGGGGAGAATATCACCATCATGTGCATTGTGACCGGGAATGAGGTGGTCAACTTCGAGTGGACATACCCACGCATGGAGGTAATGCCAGGCCACAGGTTAGAGGAAGGGTCAGGCAGGGATGGATATTTCAGCTTATAGCCTGACTTCCTGGACCTTTTCTAATGTGGGGGGCTTGCCCCAACTGTCTCTACAGAGTGGGCGCCTGGTGGAGCCAGTGACTGACTTCCTCTTTGAAATGCCCCACATACGTTCTATCCTGCACATCCCCAGTGCTGAGCTAGGAGACTCAGGGACCTACATCTGCAATGTATCAGAAAGCGTGAGCGACCATCGTGATGAAAAGGCTATCAATGTCACCGTGGTCGGTGAGTGCCTTGAGCTTAGCCCCAGCCTTCATTCTGAACTGGACCCAGACCTTGTCACAGCCCTGGGGTACTGTCAGCCACGTTCTAATCCAGCTCAAGCCTCAGTGCCCACCAAAGCCCCATTTCCAGGATCAACCCAACCAAAGCACAGTATCAGCTCCAAATCCAGTCCTAATCCCAACCTAGACTTCCCAGCTAGCCAGAACCCTAGCATCAACCCGATTTCTAAATCCCTACTGCCGTTCCAGCCCCAGGCCGCCCCATCCCCAAATTGAAGCAGGCTATAACTCATCTCAGCCACAATCATGAGACAGAACACACCTAAAGAGCACTGCAACTCTAGTCCCAATCTTGAACCCTGCCCCCAAACCAATATCAGACTCAAATTTGGTTCCTGCTCCAGTCCATCCCAGTCCCAACCTAAATCCCCAGGCTCAGGTTCAGTTCCTAAAGCCTGAAGCCCGCCTCCAGTATGCTGGGCTCCTTGGGTGTACAGCTGATGCCCCGCCCCAGGAGCCCCGCCCCAAGGAGGTGCTGCCCCATTAGCTCAGGGCACAGCCCCACCCCAGACGGCTGCCCCTTGCAGAGAACGGCTATGTGCGCCTGCTGGGAGAGCTGGACCCTGTACAATTCGCCGAGCTCCACCGCAGCCGGACACTGCAGGTGGTGTTTGAGGCCTACCCACCACCCACTGTCATGTGGTTCAAAGACAACCGAACCCTAGGTGACTCCAGCGCCGGCGAGATCGTGCTGTCCACACGCAATGTGTCTGAGACTCGGTGAGCAGCCACCTGTCCACTCTATTATAGCTATTGTTCTCTGCAGCCACCAGGCAGCCCACAGCCTTAAGACCTATCGAGGCCCATCTTTCCTGAGAACCTACTACGTGACAGGCACCCTGCCAGGCCACGTTGCCAGGCACTGGGGGGCACTGCCTAGAATAGAACCAAACAGTTCCATCCTTCCTAGAGTTTCCTCTCTAGAAGGGAAAACAGATGCTGGTCAGATGACCACCCAGATGTTTAGTTGTCCTTGTGATGGGTGGAGCCAGCAGGAAGCAGCCCTGGAGAAAAAGACAGGATGGCTAGGGAAGAGGGCCTGGCAGGCCACTGCCACCTATGCAAGAATGTGGCCCTGAGGCCGACCTGAGGTGCTGTATGTTAGAATAAGGCAGTTCAGGCCTTTCTGAAAGGGATGAAATGCGGAGGAACAGACATAGTGCTTCCCCTTCACCATGCCCTCCACCCCAATCCTCCTAACCCTCCCTCTTGGCTCACTGGAGCTGCCTATGGGTGGGGATCCAAAAGTCCTGGCACGGCTACTGACAGCCATGTGACCTTGGCAATCCCCTTCTACGCCCTGGGCCTTGTTTTTCTTATCTTTACAAGAAAGGTGGGGGCTTGTAAGAGTTCTCCCAGCTCTGACAGCTGGTCCCCTGGCCTGTCCTCCTCAGGTATGTGTCAGAGCTGACACTGGTGCGGGTGAAGGTGGCTGAGGCTGGCTACTACACCATGCGGGCCTTCCATGAGGATGCTGAAGCCCAGCTCTCCTTCCAGCTGCAGGTCAATGGTGAGGAGCCTTCCCCCTGCTTTCCTTCCCCTGACCCTCCCACCTCTATTCTCTCTCCATTCCTACACTGGCCATCCACCCAGAGGAGGAGCAGAAGAGGGAGTCCAGGACTCAGAGGGCTGGATTCTAGACCAGGCTCCAACACTGACCACTGCTGTATGCACATCCCCTCTTTGGGCTTCAGTTTCCCCAGCTTTAAAAGAAAGTCATTGCACTAGACTGGTGTTTGCAAAACCTCAGGCATTCATGTCCCAGTGTCATGATGTTTCCTTCTCACACACCACTTACACTGTACTACTAATTAGATATTTATTGAGCAGCTACACCAAGCCAGTCCATTCAAGGTTCTTGAGGCCCTGCCATTGTATAGCTTGCATCTTAGTGGGAGGAAGAAAAACATTCAGTAGTGGGGGAAAAACCCAGCAAGCCAGGTGCAAACAAGTGCTGTGAAAGAAAACAATAAAAGCTAGGTAAGGAGGATAGAGAGTCCTGCAGACTAGGGAGTGAGGAAAGCTATAGTTTCAATAGCATAATCAGGGTTGACTGCATGGAAATGACATTTGTGTGAAGACTTGGAGAAGGTGAGGGCATTAGCCAAGTGGCTATTTGGGAAAAGGGCACACCAGGCAGTATGAAGGCAACATTGAAAGGCTTGTGTGGCCAGAATAGAGTGAGAGATAAGCGGTGCAGATGAGGTCAGAGATGACCTTGAACGGTGGGAGATGAGATCAGAGCTGAGGTTGGCAGTTGGGGGCCCATGGGAGGATAGATAGTCTAGGCCCTCATGGGCTACACTATGGAGTTTGGCTTTTACTGTGACTGAAATGAAAAGCCACTGCAGGGTTTTGAGCAGAGAAATGACACGATAATGACTTAATGTTTTGTGGACTAACTTCCTAAAAATAAATTTATTTTGACTGAAAATTGAACCTCTCCATTGTAGATGGAAAATCAGCATCACATGTCATAAATATAAAGCAACCACTAAAATAAACTCTGAGAAAACAACAAAAAAAATGCTATTAAATCTTGGCTCCATGTTCTTGCTGGTCCAGGACTCTGATCCGAGGCTTGCCCTCTCTTTGTTAAAAGGGAAGATTAGAAAATCTTAGGTGTTAAAGACAGACTAGCACCCTACAGGCATTGCCTTTGAAGTACCCAGAAGGGGAATCTGTCAGTTTTCACACGGTGAGTCCTGGTATTTAATGCTCACCTGCAGTCTGCAGTTCCCCTCCCCCTCCCCCAGGGGAGACTCTGGAACAAGCCTTCCCTGAGGGCCTTGCTCACTGACTGTCTATTCTGACCTCTCCACCTCTCTGCCTGCTCCCTTTCCACGCAGTGCCTGTCCGTGTGCTGGAGCTGAGCGAGAGCCACCCTGCCAATGGGGAGCAGACAGTTCGTTGTCGCGGCCGGGGCATGCCCCAGCCACACCTCACCTGGTCTACCTGCAGTGACCTCAAAAGGTGAGCAGACCCCCAAGCCTCCGTTTCCCAAGGTACCCACAGCTAACTAGATGGACTCAGTGAAAGTCATCTAGTCTGGAACCTTCCTCTGGGAACACTGTTCCAGGCTAGAGCCATAGTCTAGAAGACGTGGCTTCTTGGAGATGCTCTGCATGACCTAAACTGTCGCTTTTCCTTACCTTGACCCTGAGGGTCAAACGAAGGGAGCGGATTTTGCAATCCGGGGTTCCCAATTCTAGGGTAGGAGCGCCCCTGCTGGTCAGTCGAGAGATCACATGAGGAACCCATTAAGGAGCAGGCAGTGGGAAAAAGAACTAGACAGGCCCGGCTTCCTTCCAGCACCACACAGTGGCGCTGCCTGCTTATGGCCTCAGTTTTCTCGCCCGCGTAGGGTGGGAAGGGACTGGAAGCCGACCTGGCCGGTTCTCGGCAGGTGTCCGCGGGAGCTGCCGCCCACGCCGCTGGGGAACAGTTCCGAGGAGGAGAGCCAGCTAGAGACGAATGTGACGTACTGGGCAGAGGAGCAGGAGTTCGAGGTGGTGAGCACACTGCGCCTGCGCCATGTGGATCAGCCGCTGTCCGTGCGCTGCACGCTGCACAACCTGCTGGGCTACGACGTGCAGGAGGTCACCGTGGTGCCACATTGTGAGTCCTCCGTCCTCTGTGGCCCCTTGACGACCCCTCACCTCCACTTCCACCCTGCTATACTTGGGTCTGTGTCTGTATGCCCATGGCAGGCCAGAGTTGGCAGGGCCAGGGCACTCAGGAGCGCTGCGAGTGTATGTTCCTATGCGCTTACACAACAGCACAATATTGGCACACGTGTGTACATCCACGAGTGTACGTGTGTAAACCATGACTACGAACAACTGTATCTCCTTATGTATGTACATTGTATATATGTGTACTTGAGCATGCCTGATCCATGGACACGGGTGTAAACCCTCCAGGTGTAGATTTGTAAAGCAGGTAGTGAAGAATGTCTCATCCTCACATACATGCATAAAGCTTGAGCATGTGTCTGTAAGCATGCACACAAGCATATTTGTGGGTGTAAACCCAGTAAGTATATGTTTGTAAACCACATACATGAGCATCCCAATCCCTGGGCAGATATGTAAACCCACAAGTGTATGTCTGTAGGTGTGTATATGTGGTACACAATCCCCATATAAGTGGCAAACAGTGCATGTACAACCCCTGTGCAGCGTGCACATATGGCATAATGCATGCCTGTAAGCATGGAGATGCAGCACACCTTTCAGTGAAAGTGTGCAACCCAATCCCCCACATATATGCTTGCTGTGCCTTGCATGTCTGGTAGTAGGTACACATCCATGCATAATTCTCACCCATGTGAACAGTCACTATGGTGCCCAGATGCTTTTGCTACCTGCCAGTCCCAGTGTGTACATGGACCTGTATGCATAAACTTCATTTATGCACCCGTTTCCTCATCCAGTAAATAGTCACAGGGTCTCAGCTTCTCTCTGGAGAAAGCCCAGCCCTGCCTGTCCTCCTAGTGCCCATGGTCCAGAAAGAATGCAGACAAGGAACTAGGCAGCCTCACCGTGAGGGTCAGCTTCTGGGGGGAAAGCCTGGAGGGAGAAGGAGCTCCATCCCCATCTATGGGATTCAGAAAAGTATCCTGGTGAAATGAAGCTTTAGGCCAATAACTGAAAGATAATTAGGAGTTAGCCTAGTGAGGAATGGTGCTCCAGTCAGAGGGAATAGCCTGTTTAAAAGCCCAGAGGCAAAGTGAATTCAGAGCAATTAAAGAAATCAACGTGGTTGGAGAACAGAGTTTGTGTGTATTTAGGGGTTGGGGGAAGAGGTAAAGGGGAGGGGACTACAAGAGAAGCCAGAAGCCAGTGTGAGCAGAGCTATGAAGGTTGTACAAGGTGTTTTGGACATACTTACGCCGGCACTTAGGTAGGTATTTGGGCTTGTATAAGCAGATACTTCTTTACACAGACCTGCCTTCCCCTGCCCTGTGGTGGGATGGGTGGAGGTTTTAATGCCTTACCTCATCCATACTCCTACACATACATTCATATTCCTGAGCAAGTGGGCACCTACTGACCAACTCTGAGCAAGGCAGAAGTAAAGCTTTTGTGTGCCATCTGAGGGGGAAACTGTCATGGCTGGGTGAAGTCCTCTCTTTTTGCTCAAAGATAGCTCCCTAGAAGATGTAGGCTCCCTAGAGCTCTCTAGGGAGCAGAAAAGGGCCTGTGGGGGACAGGGGAGGAGGGAGGGAGTTCCCAAGGAACTTCATGGGTGGCCAGAGGGGCAGGACAAGGGTGATGAGGGTCTGGCTGAATGAGGAGGGAGTGGGAAGAAGTGGGTATGTGCAGCAAAGAGGCTGAGGCTTTGAGGGTAGAGGAGACTCAGAGCTTCGGGGGCCCAGAGTTGGCCCTGTATGGTTACCTGTTGCCTGGCCCCTTCCTCAGTCTGCTTTATGATTGCCATCGCTGTGGGTGGGGGTGGGGGAGGGGAAACAGGCTCCTTTCTGGAGTCTGTATGCCTCAGGCTATGGGAGTTCAGTTATTGTATCCCTTGGTGTCTGTCCTTGCTGTGACAAGCCCCATGAGGGCCTAGATTCAGAAGAAAGGTGAACCACAGCCCTGCTCTCAGGAGCTTGTATTCAATCTGGACCTGTGGCAGACAGGCCAGACTGATCCTGGAAAGAGCTGAGGGGATATGGAGGCCAGTGGTGATCCAGGGGGAGTTACTGTAGGGCAGGGAATATTTAGGGTGAGGCTGGAGGTGTGGCCCAGAAGGGAAAGGCTAAAGGTCTGACATCATAGGCCAAAGCGGGGATGGGGCTGGTTCCATTCTGGGCAGGACGGGCAGAGAGGTTTTTGTGGTACCAGAGGTAGAGTGCAGGGAGGGGAGCTGCCAAATGTCCTGTTTGTTCATAAGCATCTCTCATCTCTGCGTCCAGCCCTGCCCTTCAAGGTGGTGGTGATCTCGGCCATCCTGGCCTTGGTGGTCCTCACGATCATCTCCCTCATTATCCTCATCATGCTCTGGCAGAAGGTAAGCCCCGCCTTTGCCTAATGGGTTCAGAGTGGCACACCATTTTTTCGCATGGACCTCTGCCATCCTCTAGTGCTGCAGGATCTGGCCATGTCTGGGGCCCAGCATGGAGCTCAGGTGATAAAATGACGTAAAGTGATGCGGGGTGTCTGAGCTACCTCCAACCCCAGCTGCCTGGAGTCACAGGGGCCTGGTCCAGACCATCTGGAGTGCTCCGACTCTGCAGTGCACCCCACTCCCCACCCAGCATCTTGCTCGGGCATCAGGTCTGTCCAGCCTAGCCACAGGGCCCGAGACCTTCAAGGTGGACTGCCTGGGTTCCAGCATTCTTCCAACTGTCACCCACACTCCTAGGATTCTACTGAAAGGCATTCTAATCCCGCTAATCTGTCATTTCGATGGTCTGTACTGTGGTTTCCCCATTCCATGATTCTTCCATAGGATTGCTGCACTCGATTCTGTCATTCTAAGATTCCAATCCTGTGATTCCAGCATCCTGTGATTTCAACATTCTAAGGTTATATCTTTCTGAGATTCCCACTGTGACTGACCCGGCATGGGGAGGGGCCATCCACATCCAGTAGAGTGTCCCTGCCTCGTGTCACTTTCCAAGGCTACGTGCTCCTCTACTCGCATCTGAGGAGCAACTGGGGTTTGGGGAGAAGCTGGTGAGGAGGTTCTGATGAGCCTGCTGCTCAGCTGTCAGCTGCTTCTCTGCCACCTCCTCCTTATATCTGTTCCCATGGAGCCCATAAAGGCCTTGGCTCTATTGATAACTTGCTGTATGACTTCAGATCTACTGTATGACTTCAGATAATCTTTTCTGGGCTTCAGTTTTTCTTGCCTCATCTGTTTCATAAGGAGCTGGACCTAGTGGTCCCCCTCTGATGATCCATCCCTGATCTTGATCCTGCAGAAGCCACGCTATGAAATCCGATGGAAAGTGATCGAATCTGTGAGCTCTGATGGCCATGAGTACATCTATGTGGACCCTATGCAGCTGCCCTACGACTCCACCTGGGAGCTGCCACGGGACCAGCTTGTGCTCGGTCAGTCCAAGGAGGCCTCAATTGGCAGTCTGGGGACTTGAGGCTGGTGGGAACACTGTCTGACATCTGGGCCCAGCCTTGCCATGATTGGCTTGAGACCTAGGGCTGATGTCTTGCCTTCTCTGGCCCTCAGGCCCTACCCTCTGTACAATGGGGGGGGTAAGATGATCCCCTTGAGACCCTCTAGCCTTTATGTTCTATGATCCAGAGATGCTGTGAGATGAAACCCCTTTGTGGAGAGAGAGGAAGTATTAATGAGTGCGAGGCCTGTGCTTAGTGCAGCTGGAGAGGCTGAGAGGGTACGGAGAACCTGTGCTCCCCTCTGGGGGAGAGGTTTTCCAGGGACTAAAGAGGGACCAGAAAGTAGGCAGGACTTAGGTGAGACCAGGAAGGACTGCAAAGCACTGTGATTTTAGGAGCCTTCATGGGAGAAACACCTTAAGTCCAGGGTAGCTTGAGGGATGTCTAACCTGGCCTCAGAAAGCATACATGTTGAGATTCTTCGTGGGTCAGCAGCTGAGAGATTATCTCTTTCCTAGGACGCACCCTGGGCTCCGGGGCCTTTGGGCAGGTGGTGGAGGCCACGGCTCACGGCCTGAGCCATTCTCAGGCTACCATGAAAGTGGCTGTGAAGATGCTGAAATGTGAGTCCTGGGACCCCGCCTCTCTCTCCCCTCACCCCCACCTCCCCCGCACATTCAGGCACTCCCAGAGCAGGCCTTGTGCTGATTCTCTGGGCACAGAAGTACAGGCATACCACAGCCAGCAGCACTCCCGATTCTACTTTGGGAAAGAGGCTTCCTCACCCTGCCCCCTCCTCCAGGAGCCTCCCCGCCCACCCTTTTTCCTTCCTCCTGCCTGTGGGTCCTCACCACCCTTGACCACCTGGGTCTAACAGCACAGACTGGGGCAGAGGAGCCAGAATAGGCTCCAGGGAGGCCTCCGTGACTGGGCCAGGCCTGAGGTCCTCTCTCTCCCTCAGCCACAGCCCGCAGCAGTGAGAAGCAAGCCCTCATGTCGGAGCTGAAGATCATGAGTCACCTTGGGCCCCACCTGAACGTGGTCAACCTGCTGGGCGCCTGCACTAAAGGAGGTACAACCCACTCCCAGAGGATTCTGGGAAGTGCCAGTGGCCAAGGCCTGGCCCCTCCCTGCCCCCTCCTCAGTCCAAGGACAACAGGACACTCTCACTGGAGGGTCCGTGCCTACCCAGTCCAGTGCCCTCACTTCACAGAGCCAGATGTGTGTCAGATTAGCAAGTCACAAAATCACATCACCTCCAAGACCAAAGCACTCTTCAGGTTACCATTCCTAGCAGTTTCCAAATCAAGGAGTCCTCTGATGTTTAAAACTTGTCACAGTCGATTTTAAAAAGGGTAATAAGTAACAGCTCATGAGACACTGAAATGAGCCCTTCCTCTGGAGACCACCAACCGGCTTGCTCACTCAGAGCTGCTTTCACTCGGAACGTAGAATAAGTAAGGTCTCTCCAGCTGAGTGTGTTTATTTGAAACTCTGATTACAAGTTAGGCTGCAAAAAAAAAAAAAAAGTTATCACTATTTGCAGCTGCTTGTTGTGAGATTTGGGATTTTCCTCAGTATTGTGCAACCAAAACAAAATACAGAAGTACACTGTGTGCGTAGACCAATTTTTGTCTGCAGTGGTCACACATTTCAAAATGTTTGATTCCACCAGTATCTTCAAACTGCCAAGTCAATGCATTGTGCTTGAATTTAAACAGTAACCTGGTAATAATCAGTTGCCTTGGTTTGCTTTATATCCTGGGCTCAAATTTCAGCTTCATCAACAACAGCTAACCCTGTGCTTGCAGTTTGCCAAGCACTGAGCTGAGCTAACCAAAGGCATTATCTCATGAATACTCATGAGATTCTTTGGGGTGGGCATTACTAGCCCCATTTGATAGATGAGGATAGTAAGGCTCAGGGAGACTGCCTTGCTCACAGCCAGGAAAATCCAGGTTTGCCTGGGGCCTGAGCCTGTCTGCTGTTCCACATGCAGCCTGTCGTTAGCCTCAGGGCTCTGACCGGAAGCCTGACCCCGCCCCACCCCTGGCCCTGGGACTGTCCCTGAGCCTGTCCTCCTGCAGGGCCCATCTACATCATTACCGAGTACTGCCGTTACGGCGACCTGGTGGACTACCTGCACCGCAACAAGCACACCTTCCTGCAGCGCTGCTCGGACAAGCGCCGCCCGCCCAGCGCCGAGCTCTACAGCAACGCCCTGCCTGTTGGGCTCCCTCTGCCTAGGTACCGCAGGGAGGCTGGGGCCTGAGTCGGTGGGGAGCCCTGAGGAGCACCTGCTCACCCCTCCTTGTCCAGGACAGGAAGTTGAGGCCAGGGTGGGCAGAGCTGCTCCTAGAGCCAGCCTGCAGCCTGGCCCCCTCGACCACCCTAGAGGTGGGCATGACAATAACAGTGGTGATGATGGTAGCTGCCACCTGCTGATTGTAGGAGGTGTGGCAGGCCCTGCACTGAGCACTCCGCGGATGTGACCCCCTTCGACCTCTCACCAAACACACATCATTGTCTCTCCATCAATGGGGAGCACCTGGGGTCCTCCTGATCCAGGTTGACCCTCACTGTAGCGCTCTCCACTCTACTCCTCCCTTGCTGCAGCCTTCCCCCTCCTCCACACAGCAGTCTCTCCAGTGCCTCCAGGGTAGCTATCCTTTTTCTTCTTCTTGTCCAAAAATAACATTTCTTTTCTCTCTTGCTGATTGCAAAAGCAATACTTGTCTATTTCAGAGGCAAGAGTCAGTTAAGAATAGCATTAAAAGACGTTAAAATTCATCCATGTTCTCTTCAACATTTTGATTGGTTTCCTTCCAGTCTTTTTTCTCCCCCTAGAGACACATGTGTGCTTGGTCCCACAGCTCTCTGGAGAGCTGATGCCGCGGGCAGAGGCATTAAGGTGATTCACTGCCCACTTGCAGGGCCTCATGGCTGGACAGTGTCCTTCCTGTGACCCTTTCTTTGGGTACTGGAATTGCCCTAGGCATGAGTTCTCTGAGGACACAACCTAGGTCTTATCATCATCTTGGCAGCCCCAGTGCCCAGCTCAGGATGGGTCTGAGGTTGGCTGGAAGGGCTCACTACATGGTCGTTCGTATTGTGACAGATTGTGAGTAGAGGATGCTTGAGTGAGGGAGAGAAGAAACGCATAAGTGACGGGGCCTTTCTGGCCCCAGTGGTGAGCAGAGGGGCAGGAGGGGGATGAGCGGGGAGAGCCTGTGCTACTGCCTCTGTGATGCTCCTCTGCCCCCAGCCACGTGTCACTGCCTGGGGAGAGCGATGGTGGCTACATGGACATGAGCAAGGACGAGTCGGTGGACTATGTGCCCATGCTGGACATGAAAGGAGATGTCAAATACGCAGACATCGAGTCCTCGAACTACATGGCTCCTTATGATAACTACGTCCCCTCTGGTGGGTGCACGCAGGGTCCTCACACCAGTGTTGTCATGCATTCTTTCCAAACCCTTTCCTCCACCCAGTCTGGCAACAACCCTGCCAGGAAGGTGGCCCTGTGCCCATTTCATAGATGCAGAAACTGAGGCCTGCCACCTGCCCAAAGCTGCTGTGTGGTGGAACCCCAATATCAACCCCTGTTTTTGGGTCAAGAAATGTGCACACAGCCTTCAGGGAGGAGAGGAGCTTGGGTTGGAGGGGATGCCTGACCTGCTGGGGCCTCAGGAAAGAGTGATCTGCTCAGAGCAGGCCCCAGGCTGACTAGTGCCCTGAGGAGCAGGCAGGCCAGGCTGAGTAAAAGTGGCCCAGGGCTAATGCCAAAAGTTTTTTCTGGAAGTCAGAAAATTTAAGAGATATTTGGAAATTGTTTTCCTTTTGGGGAAGCCTTAGAGGATCAGGAGACTCCTCTCTGGGCCATCCAGCCTCTACGAGCCAGAGGCCAGGGTTCTGTGGCCCTGGGGAGACTCAAGATGTCCTTCTGCTCTTCTCTAGCTCCTGAGAGGACTTGCCGGGTGACTTTGATCAACGAGTCCCCAGTGCTTAGCTACACGGATCTTGTGGGCTTCAGCTACCAGGTGGCCAATGGCATGGAGTTCCTGGCGTCCAAGAATGTATGTGTAGTCACAGTGAGCAGAGTGGGGTCCTGGGGAGGGGGGTCCCCCGACCAGCCAGGGTCCTCCAAGTACGTGACCCATACAGCATCCCCCTGGTGGCTGAGGATGGCCAATGCCCTCACACCTGGTGGCCCCTCACACCTGACCAGCCATGTATTTTTTATAAAGCCCTCGACCTAGAGAGCCTTTCCCCACAATTGCCCCACAGTCTCAGCTCCCATCCCCTGTCCCCAGTGTGTCCACCGAGACCTGGCAGCCAGGAACGTGCTCATCTGTGAGGGCAAGCTGGTCAAGATCTGCGACTTTGGCCTGGCTCGTGACATCATGCGGGACTCGAACTACATCTCCAAGGGCAGCGTGAGTGCCTTCACCGTCATCATGGTTCATGTGGCTTTGACTCACGGGAAATCAGGACAGAGTCCTCGTGGGCTCTGCCTGCCTGGCCCTGTGTGTAGGGACAGGAAGGGGAGCCACCAACTGTGCATGGGGAGGGGATGGGGGTGAGATGCCCAGGCCTGGGGTGTGGGCCAAGGGCTCAGATTTGCTGGGCATGGCAGGGGCCAAGGGGCCAGCTATAAAGCTGGAATGGATAGGGAGCAGGCAAAATGCGCTTCTCAGCAGTGATGGCAGGCAGAGGAAGAAGCCCAGATGAGTGAGTGGCAGGTGGTACTCGGATAAAAGGTGACCATCCTGCCTCGCACTCATGTCCCCACTTTCCACACAGGGACAGAACTGGAGGGACACTAGGCTCCAGAGATGGAAGGCAGCTAGGATGAGAGCTGGGGGACACCTGAGCACATCCCTGCCTCCGCCCACAGGGGCCTCTACTGCGGTCAGGAAAGGGATCCTGCTCCCCGAGGAGTCTCAGACCCTGGGGCTCTTCCTCACAGACAGGGGTTGCCGTGTCCCCATCCTGTGAGAAGAGAAACTCAGCCTCCTGATCCTCTGACTAACCAGCATTGGGATGGGTGTGGGAACCGTGTATCGGCAGTGATGGGCCTTGGGGGCCAGGAAGTGAGAAACAGCTGAGGTGGGGACCGCCGGGCCTCCTCCTGCCCCCCAGGTGCAGAGTGGGGCTCAGCCCCTCCTCTCACTCAGCAGCCTCTGCCCTCCCACAGACCTTCCTGCCTCTGAAGTGGATGGCCCCCGAGAGCATCTTCAACAGCCTCTACACTACCCTGAGCGACGTGTGGTCCTTCGGCATCTTGCTCTGGGAGATCTTCACGCTGGGTATGCTTCCTTCATCCTCCAGTGCTCACCCGCACACAGCACAGCGTCCACCCTGAGCGCCCACACCTCCATCCTAGGGGGGTGGTGGGACAAGGTTCAGAAGCTCTGCTCTGTTCTTGTTACTGTGTGACCTCGGCAAAGTGTCTTGCCGTCTGGATCTCCTTACCTCTGCATCTCAGTATAGATGGACTTGGACAGTGACGTCAAGAAGCCTGGCTCTGGTGTTCTCTGGTTCTGATTCCGGGGAGGGATTCAGTCTGTGTCCAGAGCCTGTGAAGGAGCCCACATTTCCCAGTGCCAAAGCCAAGATACCCTCACCAGTGCCTGGGCTGGTGTGCCTCTCCCTGTCCTGTAGGAGAGGATTCCTGCTGCTTTCCCAGCACCCCTGAGCCTGTGTCTCTTGTCTCTGCTCCCTAACAGGTGGCACCCCATACCCAGAGCTGCCCATGAACGAGCAGTTCTACAACGCCATCAAGAGGGGCTACCGCATGGCCCAGCCTGCCCACGCCTCTGACGAGATGTGAGTGGAGCATCTGGGAAGATATTTGGGGGTGCAGATAATACATTTCCAACTTTACCAGCTTAAGATAAAAATAGATTAGTTCAGAGATGTAGAAAAATTAGGTTTAGCCGGATCCCATTGTTCACAGACATTAGCCACAGCCTCTTGTTCTACCCTGGGACTCTGTTCTCCTTCATGTTAACCTTACTTTCAGGCTGGCACCATCCAAATGGCTTCAGCCTGGCTGCTTTCACCATAGTTCCAGCAAAAGGCCCAGAGGTGGCTGTCAAGGGCTCTGCTAGGGTCACAGGCCCATCCAGAACCAGCCACTGGGCTGAGGGGATGAACCCCTACTGGCCAGACCCAGTCATGTGCTCACCATGCGGCCAACCCCATGGAAGCACTGAACTGAAGGTGAAGGAGGGGCTTCTCAAGGGAACATGCCGGAGCAGTAAAGGGGAGACCCTCCCCACCTCCCCTCCCACCTCTTTTTATTTATTCCTCACTTTGTCCTGGGAGGTGGCAGGCCCTGGGCTGGAGGCCCTGACCCCTCTGCCCCTTTCCTCAGCTACGAGATCATGCAGAAGTGCTGGGAAGAGAAGTTCGAGATCCGGCCCCCCTTCTCCCAGCTGGTGCTGCTTCTCGAGAGACTGCTGGGTGAGGGCTACAAAAAGGTACGCTGAGGCAGGGTGGGGGTGGGGACTGGAGAGCACCAGTGCAGAAATAGACACAGGGTACAAGGCTCACTGTGACACACTGGTGTTTGGGGACAATCCTTTCCCCTCTCTGGCCCTGTTTCCCTATTGGTGCTAATAAGGGATGTGAGTGTAGTTTATTTTAGCAGTACAGAATTTCTTAAAGTGAAATCCTACTTGGAAGCTGATTAATTTAAACTGAAGGCAGGGAGCCTATTGCCCCCTCATCCTGCATCCTTCCACTTGCCTTTGCAATCAGACCAAACCCTGGGCCTCCGTCCCAAGTCTGAACAACCCCAGGCGCAATGGCTACTAAGGGCCTGACTGCCTAGACCCTGTGGCAGGCTCGTACACGGCAGATGTTGCCAGCGGGGCATTAAAACCGTCCCCTGCCCCACCGCAAAGCTAGTGCGAGGGGGATGCATGTATCCTTTGTCTAGACACAGCCCTTTCCCTCAGTCCATTCCTCAGCCCACTCCCAGCCACATCAGGTTATGGGTCCAGGACCAGTAGTGAGGGAAACAGGCCCCAGCGAAGGAGGCCATGGCAGGCAGAGAGCCCACGCCTGTCTCCCCTGAAGCAGGGGAGAGTTAGGGTCACGGGTGCTGGTCTGAGTACTGACCCCTCCCCAGGTGACCCTCAGCTCACCTTGTCTGGTAGAAGGCCAGGGAGGAGGGTAACTTAGTGGCTTTGGGCAATTCTCCTTCCTCTCTGAGCACCAGGGACCTTATTTACATAATGCTGGAAGGGCTAGCTCAGAATCTACCTGTTAGATGATCCCTGAAGTCATTTCTGGTCTGACCCTCCCTCTGTCTTGGATTCTTCCTGCCCGCTGAGCAGAAGTACCAGCAGGTGGATGAGGAGTTTCTGAGGAGCGACCACCCAGCCATCCTTCGGTCCCAAGCCCGCTTGCCTGGCTTCAATGGCCTCCGATCTCCTCTGGACTCCAGCTCCGTCCTCTATACTGCTGTGCAGCCCAACGAGGGGGACAATGACTACATCATCCCCCTGCCTGACCCCAAACCTGAGGTTGCTGATGAGGGCCCACTGGAGGGTTCCCCCAGCCTTGCCAGGTAGCTATTCCTACCTGCAGCCCAAAGCAGTAGTGTACATAGTGTGTGTGTGCACACGTGCGTGTGTGTCTTTGTATGTGTGTGTGTCAGTCTGTATCTTCATGCCATCAGACTTGGCTTAGAAGTGAGTTACCTCAGCTGAGTACTTATTCCTGCCAATGAGTAGAAAAAAGAATGGAACTCATTTGACCTTTGATGACCTCAGGTGGAAATGGCAGGCTGGTAAGAGAAAGAATGGCCTGGGACATATATGCAAAGTATCTGTTTCCTTTAAAGGAACCCCCACAGCCATCTACTCTGTCCCCTCTCTCGGCTGTGACTTAGCCCTAAGGAGGGAAAAGGAAAATCTAATTTGCATCCCTAGCACCACATGTATTACTCTGTGGTCATCCCCAAGCCTGTGATCTGGCCTTCAGCACCGTGCCCTGAGGACCCCAGGGAGCATGGAACCGGGAGGCAGAGGTGTCTACAGAAGTTCAGGCCAAAATTCACACTGGGGAGAAGATTCATGCTTTTCTTTGGCCTTGGGATGTGAAGTTACAGCACGAGGGGAGGGTTTTGGAGGAAGGCCAGCTATCGCCTGGACTAGATGTTCCGCATGTGGCCAGACCTACACCCAAAACAAGATCCACCCTGTGGCGAAATGGCTGGGGCTGCAAACTGGGTTCCAGCTGTATTTCTGCCACTCGCTGCAGTGAGACCCGGCCAGGTCCCTTTGCTGTGAGCCCATCTCTGTACATGCACTAGGAGCGCACACGGGACTTAGAAGTCCCTCCCCACCCTGTTTGAGAAGCTAATATTCCAAGGCTCCAAGCAGCCAGTGTACAGAGGAGTTCAGCTGAGTTCAGACAGCTTGGGGTGTGAATGCTGGGGCTGCTCTGAGCCTTCAGACCAGCTGCTTCTCCTCTCTGAACCTCAGTTGCTTCGTCTGCAAAATGAAAACAGTCGGAGTACTTCAATTTGGAGGTTGTTATAGGGATTGAATGAGGTCATTATGCGTTCAGGCATGTGCGAGATGGAGACTGATGAGTGAGCAATGGACTCTGGAGTCAACTAGATCTGCTCTAAGTCCCCATCCTATACTTAGCCACTGTGCGATGCAGGGCAGTGACATAACCTCTCTGAGCTGCACTTTCCTCACGACGCGTGCCTCATGTAATCTCTACAAGGATTTTAGTGAGCTAAAGTGTGTAAGGCACATGCAGCCAGCTCAGGTAGATAGAGGGCTCTATGTTAATGCTGTTCTTTCACTGAGGTTCCCTCCAGCCTCTCACTCACTTGCCCTCCCCGCCTCTAGCTCCACCCTGAATGAAGTCAACACCTCCTCCACCATCTCCTGTGACAGCCCTCTGGAACCCCAAGAGGAGCCAGAGCCAGAGCCGCAGCCTGCCTCCCAGGTGGAGCCAGAGCCCAAGTGGCCGCCGGATTGCAGCTGCCCCGGGCCTCGGGCCGAGGCGGAGGACAGCTTCCTGTAGGGGCTGGCCCCCACCCTGCCCTGCCCTACCCGAAGCTCCCCTCTACCTCCCAGCACCCTGCACCGCCTGGCCGGGCCTGGCCTCCCGTCAGCCAGGCTGCTCCCGTCGGCTGTCCCTTTCCGGAAGGCTTCTGCCCTTGGCACATCATACCCAACCCCTCGGCCTGGCTTAGGAGGCAAGAGAGCTGGAGGAGCCGTGACCAGTCCTCTGCCTCTGGAGCACCCCTGTGACTCTGAGCCAGGGCTCTCCCAGGGGACTCAGTTTCCCCATCTGTAAGATGGGAACGATGGGCTTGGCAACCCACAGTCTGGGATTCTTACCCTGCCTGACAGATGTGGAGGATGGAACCCTCAAGTTTCGTGAAGTGGTGGATTAACTCTTCTGTTCAGCCAGCTGCTGCTCAAGGAGCTGCAGCTCTCTCCTTGCACTTTTTTCTCCAAGAGCTGGGAAAGGGACCCTAGCATCTCCAGCTCCTGGCCGAGCTAGGGCCTGGCCTTGGACAATGTTGCCTCATCCAGAAGCCGCCTGCCCTCAGTGCCAGTCTTTGCTTTCCCAGGCCCAAGCTGGTCTGGGGCCTTCTGTGCTTAATTAATGCTGGGGCTGAGCCAAGTACAGGATACCCTGGCCTGTAGCCCCAGGCCCAGGGACTTGGGGTGCACCTCCCCATAATATGCCATGTCCATGTCTTCCTGGCCCCATGGGTCCAGGGATCCTCTTTCTTATCACTGCCAGTCTTACTCCACTCACCAGAGTCTCCAGGGCCAGATGAGCCCCCCATCTCCGATGCGTGTGTTGACATGCTTGCAACAGGTGCCTGCATGTGTGGACCAGTATGGCATTGGACCTGCTAAGAGACCTTGGAGAATTCCTTCACCCTCTCTGGGGCTGTTTTCCTTGTTGAAAAATGAGCAATTGGACTCACTGACTTCTGGTACCCTGCCAGCACTAACATTCTAGAGTATTCCAGGGGTTGTACACTTGCCCAGATGAAGCAAAGATAAACACTCCACACCTCTATCCTGGGATCAGCTGGGACCTGGGGAGGCTCCAATCACACATCACACACTTCCGGGCATTCAGGAACTGGGCCCCTTCCCCAGGCCCCCGGCAGGTCCCCAAAGGCCAGCTGCCCAGGCCTTGGCTCTGAGTGATAGCCAGTGTCCTGGAAAACCCCCAGAAGGGACGGGGGGAGACCATGGGATCCCTTTCAGCACCCACATGGCCTCTGGCTGGAGCTGTCCTGGGCAAAGGAAGCAGGCAGCAAATCGAAGCGCCTGGCGCAGCCTGCCACTCCAGCACCTGCTGTCCAGGGCTGTGCCGCAGACCTGACGGGCAGTGAGAGGACAAGACGCCTTGGAGGGGGGACCCGAGGAGGGGCTGCAAGACGTGGGTACTTGGGGGTTGCCTTCCCACCTTCCAGCTGCCCCAGTCTGAGGAAGGAACTGTGGGAGATGGCTTTGTCTGCCCAGGGGTGCTCACCTCATGCCTCTGTTAGCCCAGTGGGCAGTGGTGGGGCCTGGGGAGTGAGGGCTGTGGCCAGGACCACTGGCAGGGGAATGGCTGGATGGGGTGGGGGTGGGTGGGTGAGGGAAGGTCAGCGACTCTGGGAACCAGCCCCCTGTGTTGGTTGGCACCTCCCTGCCCTGGGACCCCTAAAGCCTGGTCGAGGGGAGGGTTGGGTTCTCACTACGGTACCAAAGATGTAATCACCTAGGTTTACAAGTATTTTTAGGACTCACGTTAACACACATTTATATGACAGAAGTGCTATTTTGTACGCCATCAAATTTTCCTCTCTGTGTACTTTTTTAAGAGAAAGATTTTAATATTAAACCTGGTGCTTCTCACTCACAGACTTCGTGATGTCCCACAGGTGTGGGTCCCTGGGCCCGGGAGGTGGCAGGAGTGGGGTGGGGCAGCCGGGCTCACACAGCCGTAGGATCTCCACGTGACCCCTCAGCTCAAGTCCACTTCCATTTGTGAGATGGGGTTTTTCACACTCCCCACCCCCCGCCCCACCGCTCTTCCCTGGTAGTTGGGGGACCTGGACCTCAGGCTTTGGTTTTCCAAGTTGTGGAAGAAGAAGGCTCTTCTGGCGCCGTAGTGCTTGGTTCTGGGTGGGGACCCTGAGCCCCACTGCCACCCCCGCACTGCCCCGCCATGTGCTTTGGCTTTGGCCATTAAGCCAGCCACCCTCCCTGCAACCTGTGACCCAGTTCCAAGCTGGTGTGGCTCATAAGAGGCATTCACTACAGCCCAGATCCCAGGCCCTGGTGACCTGTGGTCGGGTCTCAGGTACGGGCAGGGAGACAGACAGTGTGCCTGAGGGAGCAGAAAGGAGGAAGGAGAGAGAAGAAGAAGAAGTAAGGAAGATGTGGGTGAGTGTGGCCACAGCACGGCCAGGGGAGGGAAGCAGGGGCCTAGCTGTGGCTCTGAGAGCAGAGTCTGCCAGGCTGGGAGAGGGGTGCAGACTCATCCCTCATGGCTGTGGCAGCTTAGTGGTGTGTGGGGCTGTCATGAGCCAGGCATCCTGGTGTCCACTGGCCAGCTCAGTACTGGTTGTAGGCTCTACTTGACAGCCCAGGGAGACCCGGCAGCAGAATGGGGCCAGGGCAATAGAGCTGCCGGGGCAGAGGGCAGAGTACACAGGTCCTGGCCCTCCTGCCTGGGTCCTTTGGGACGGGTCACCTGAGGGGGCAGCAGGGTTCTGCCTGAGACCCGTCACACCTCACTGTGTGACCTCGGCCATTCCTTGCTCTGTCTGAGCTGGGGATGGGGCATCCCAGTTTCCTTCTGGAGACTAGCACCTCCTTTCAGAACCACAGGCCTCCCTGGACTGCCTCCAGGAGTCTGGGGCCGTGGCTGCCAGTGGGGAGAGGAACAGAGACGTGGGGCAGCTCTGACTCATGGGCCCAGCCGCCAACTCAGGGGCAGCTGAGCCACCCCCAGGGAAACCCCCCTGCCCCACCTCCCCTGCTGCAGGGCCTGGGGGTCCTGGCCTTGGCGCCCATGATCCCATCTCCCCTGGCTGTGGTAGGAGATGAGTAAGCCACACCCGGATCTGCCCTGTAAAGAGAATAAACAGCCACACTCCAGATGGGGATTTTCCTTGTCTTTGGGAAAGCCTCTATCTGGAGGTCAGGGGACCTCGGCCCCTTCACCTCAGGCCTGCTCCTTATGGGGTCTTGGGTGGGTTAGCCCAGAAGTAGATGGAGCTAAGACACCACAGAGAGAGGCGAGGAGGACACAGTGCTGGTGCCACTTGCTGAAGCGTTCCTCTGTGCCGGGATGTCCTGTTGCTGCACACATCTTCCCGTTTGCCTTCACATCCCCCCGTGAACCTAGGGCTGCTCCTGTCCCCGTATTACGAAGGGGATACCAGTTCAGGAGAGGTTGTGGTGACCTGCCTATGGTTGTCAGGTTGGTACAGCAGGGAGGTGATGGGTGCCTGGGCCTGGCTGAAACCTGGGTCAGCTCTCAGGGGGGCGAAGGGAAGCCTGGGTCCCAGCCCCTGTCTCCTGACTCCAGACCTCTGGGGCTGTGGGTCCCCAAGAGAAAGTGCTGGGGGGAAGGAAGGAGCTAAGAGACTCTGAGGGCTAGGTGGATGTAATAAACAAGCATCTGATGGGCTGGGAGCCCACACACCCCTGTGCAGAGGGGATGTGGGAGCTGGAGGATGGGGAAACTGTAGCTCCTGTGGCTCTCCCATCCCCACCACTCAGACGGGCCCATGGGAACTGGTGAGCTGGAATTTTCCTCCCAGACGATGAGCCACTTGACTATACAATTCTTCCGCCACCCTATTCACAGCCAGGGTCCTTGTTCCTGGAAAAAGAGAGAAAGACTGAAAGCTTTTGCTTCCAGGGCCCTGACCCTCAGCTGATGAGGGGCCCCACAGCCCCCATTAATGTTCCTTCTTTGAATTATAGCCCTGTCTCCACAAGGTCTTTTCTATTTCAGTTTCTCATTCAGCTTCATAAACATTTAAAATTACTTTTATAGAAGCAATTATATAATATATGCCTGCATTAAAAAGTACCCATTAGCAGATGTATAACACAGAAAGAGACCCATGAGACCCTGGCTCTGTCTTGGTCCCTCATCATTTAGAGTGGGATCCTCTCTGTAAGCCGATGTGATGTTCACGATAAAGCTAGGCAACAAGCCAAGGGAAGACCCAGATGAAAAAGCTAAGGCTCAGAGCCATGAAGTGCTGGCCCAAGGTCACACTGGGAGGCTCATTCCTGCCAGTCTGGTGTCTTTGCTCCTGCCTTCCTCAGGGAGATTCGGAGTCCAGTTTCTGGATGCAGAGGGGATAGCAGGCTGAGAAGCCATTGGATCAGGTTGCCAGCCACCCACTCAGGGTGAGGGTCTTGGAATTCCTTGAGTAGGCTCCTCCTTAGAGGGAGCTTCTGGGGCTTCTGGGCTGTGATGGGCTCCCACAGCTCAGAATACCGTTAGCCATGACTGCTTCGGAGCCTGATGAAGGGGCCTAGGCCTGGGGCAGGGGGCTGGGCCTTCTCAGGATCCAGAAGGGACTCAGGGACACCACAGAAAGCAGCCTATCTCCCTGTGGTCCCCTCCAACTGGCTCAGCCTCTGCCCTTCTCTCTGGGCACATTAGGGCCTGTGTGTCTGCTCTTTCCAATGGCTTCTTTCCACCTGACAGGGTTGGGGCAGTTCCAGTCTCTTTCTGGTTTAGGGTTTTGTGGGTAATCACTGCAAGGAACTAGAAAGTTACAAACACGGGGAAGTAACAAAGTTTCTGGAAAATCACAGAATTCTCAAGAGTTATTGTTCCCCTTCTGAAGGTACAAGATGGCAACTTCCATGTCTGAAAATTTTTCTTCTCCATTACTGATCTTCTTGAAGCATACTATGATCTTGTCTCTATTTGCTCAGACACCTTCGATGGCTCCCCGTGGCCCAACAAAGTCCAGACATCCTCATGTGGTCGTGAAGGTCCCTCCTGACCTGGCTTCAGCGTCTCTCGCCTCTCCCGTGTCTGTGCTCCAAGGCCTATCTATCCCTGTGTGGGCCCCAAGCTGTCCAACCTTCCAGCAGTGCCCAAGAGCTCCCTTATTGCTTGTCTTTCTGATAGTAGCCATTCTAACAGCTGCGAGGTGATTTCTCATTGTGGTTTTGATTTGATTTCCCTGATGATTAGTGATGTTGTACATCTTTTCATAGGCCTGTTGGTAATTTGCAAAAATGTCCATTCCTCTGTCCGTGTTTTAATTGGATTATTTTGCTGTTGAGTTGAATGAGTTCCTTATGTTTGGATATTAACTCCTTAGCCCATACATATAATTTGCAAAGATTTTCTCCCATTTCACAGGTTGCCTATTCATCGTGTTGCCTGTTTCTTGTGCTGTGCAGAAGCCCTGCCTCTGCACTTCTCTGGGTGCTGCCCTCACCACCCAGGACACCCAGTTCTCTATGACTGAAAGGATAAGTCTGGCTAACTTCCAGCCCAGCTCAAAGCCACCTCCCCCAAGAAGCCTTCCCAGCACCCGGCTGGGAGTTTCTTTGCCCGGTCCTTCGCTTGTGCCTCTGATGGGCCCCATCAGTCCACTAACGTCCTTTGTGCTCTCTCATCTCCAGGCCTTTATCATGCTATCTCTCCTTCCTGGAACATTCCCACTCCTCTCTGCATCTCTCCCCAGCTCCTTCTCAGTTTAGGCAGACTCTTTCTTCTGCAGCGCTCCCAGGATGTCTTGCAACTCCACCGCTGTCCTGGTTTGTCTTCACCACCCAGCCGTGAGCTCCAAAGGGGAGGAACTACGCCTGCCACGCTCAGCACTGTTCCCAGGGCCAAGCAGAGAGTCGGTGCTTGATAAATATTTGTTGGATGCACTTCACCTGCCATTATTGTCTCACTGAATCTGAGTTAGTAACCCTTCCCCTGGTTTACAGACAAAAAAAAAAACAAAAAAACAAACAAAAAAAACAACCTTAGAGGCCAGAACCTGGCTGTGGTCACACAGCTATAAGTGGGGAATGTGATTCCCAGTCTGTCTGGCTCCAAAAACCAGGCCAGTCCCCCTCTACCCTTGACCTTTCTGAGAGCCGCAGCCATTGCTGAAGCAGGTAGTTAAACACATGGGCTCTGGGGCTGAGTTCCTCAGTTCAAATCCGGCTCTGCCACGTGTCAACTGTGTGACCCTGAGAAGAACACTTAACATCTCTGAGCCTGTTTTTCCTCATCTATAACATGGATTAATTAAAGCTATCCCCTTAGATGATTCTGAGGATCAGATGAGATAACCTGTACACAGAGTTCAGTCTGGAGATTCTCACAAAGGAAGTGTCTTATGAACAGGGGACTCAAGATAACCCCTCTTTGTGTAATTGCTTTACTGCAGTTGTTAATGGCACCCCTTTTGGTCTCAAAGGTTCATATTTGGATGACAAATGAGCAACAGAGATTGATGTCAGTGTGAGCACCTTCGTTATAGTACCACTACTTGGGACAGGGAGGGACCTGCAGGTAGGAAACAGCCCTGAGCCTCTCCATCCTGGGCCCAGAACAGGGCATGGCTGGTTTCTGAGAGTGGAGGACTCCTTTCACTCTCTTTTCATTTGTTTACGGGCTTCCCTGATAGCTTCCTCAGCTGGTAAAGAATCTGCTTGCAATTTGGGAGACCTGGGTTCGATGCCTAGGTTGGGAAGATCCCCTGGAGAAGGGAAAGGCTACCCACCCCAGTATTCTGGCCTGGAGAATTCCGTGGACTGTTACAGTCCATGGGGTCACAAAGAGTCAGACATGACTTAGTGACTTTCACTTCACTGCCTGCAATGCAGGAGACCCTGGTTCAATTCCTGGGTTGAGAAGATCCCCTGGAGAAGGGAAAGGCTACCCACTCCAGTATTGTGGCCTAGAGAATTTCATGGACTGTATAGGCCCAGAACAAGTCACTGCCGGTTTCTGAGAGTGGAGGACTCCTTTCACTCTCTGCTCGTTTGTTTATATGTTTACTCACTTATTTGTGCATCCAGCACTGACTGAGCTGCCACCACCTGCCAGGCATGGGCCAAGAACAGAGGGTGAGGAGAAACCAGGGCTGTGCTGGGGGTGGAGTGGGGCAGTCAGCAGGACATTACATCAGTAACGTCCCCCACTGAGAACAGCCCTTCACTGAGAAGTGCTGTGACCTCAGGGGGCCAGTGTAAGGCAGACAAAGGGAGGAGGGCTGAGTACAGACCAGACAGAAGAAGGACCACATCGAGCAGTAAGAGAGCAGGGTGAGTTCAGGAGCTGGGAACTCGGGCTTCAATCCTGCAGGGAGAGTGGGTGGAGAGAGCAGAGGCGCTAAGGCCAGCTGTAGGCAGGTAGCAAAGGCCACTGTAAGCCCTGCTAGAGCATGAGCCTGACCTGCACCTCTGGGCTGGAATAGTAGATAGGAACAAATACCCTTGGTAGCCTAAGGCAGACACTAGAACTCTTTCTATCCTCAGTCCTGATGGGAGTCAAGTGTCCTGATGATGGTCCCTGTGTCCTGGCTTGGGCCCCTCCTCTCCCTGGTGGGGAAACTGCCTGCATGGACTGGGGCTGGGGTTAAGTGGTAAGGAATGTGGAGGCTGAGCTCTCCCTGCCATGGAGTCTAGAGGTGCCAGGACCCCAGAGCCAGGCAGGGAGAGACCCTTAGCACGTGCAGGAGTGTGAAAGGCCCACACAGTTGCTTCAGGATTTCCTAACATTTGGGCTGACATGCAAATCCTTTGCAAAGTTCCTCTGCCATAGGAAGCAGTGATGTCAGTCTGGAATCCCTGTTCATCACCCTCCTAGCAGCATCACTGCAGCTTCCCCAGCCAGGGGTCACCCCTACATCACCCGCACTGTGCCCTACAGTGAGCCCAGGGCACTTGCCTTCATGGTGGTCAGCACCCTCACAGTCGAGAAAGACCCAGGGTCACATTGTGCTTTGTGGTGGTCATTAGCAAAGTCTCTGCAGCCAGCTCGGTCACCTGATGGCTCTGAGACCTGGGGCAAGTGCCAACCTTTCTGAGCTTTGCCCTCCTCATCTGCAAAATAGGAATAATTAATAGAACCAGCCTCCTGGTTGAGAGGATTAAATGAGATAAATATGCCAAGAGCCCGGCATGGTACCTGGCATGTGAACAACATGTGAAAAATGTTAGGCCTCCAAACGCCATACTTCTAGGAGGGCAGAGTGCCTTCCGACTCGTAGAGCTTTTAACACAGCTTTCATTCACAGATTCGTACATCCCTCAAACATCTGAAGTCAGTGGATCAGAATGTTCAGGTATACCACAGGCTCAGGAGGCAGAAATACCCTAACCAGCTGTGTGATCTCAAGACAGTGACTTAACTACTCTGAGTCTTGGGGTAAAAGCCACACCTACCTATAAGTGTGGCCTGCAAGTGAAGAAAGAACTGAGATGGGGGTGAGCCCAGAGGGCTTGGGATGCATAGGAAGGGCAGGAGGCCCCTTCGAGATAGTCCAAGCTGTCGGATTTTCCAGGTGGACAGCAGTAATAGGACACGCAGCTGAGCAGCTTCCTCTGATCTCTGGGACAGGGACATGCTCTGCTGAGGCCACCCCCCAGGTCCACTGTTGACTTCCACTACCCACCCGGGCTAGACCCATCTCTTCTCCACCTCTACACCCTCCACCAGGGACGGGTCTCTGCCAGCCCCAGTCAGGGACTCTGAGAATTGCATGGAAGCTGAGCACCCTACCCCAAGACCAGAGACAAACTTCTACATCTTAGAGATTCTCAGGTTTCCACAATGCCATTCGTGAGCTTTCAAGGGTGGTGGCCTCAGACATTAGTAAGCATCAGAATTCCCTAGAGAGTCTGTTTCCTGTGCAGGTTCCTCCCACTTCTAATTCTGCAGGCTTGGGATGGCCCTGGAATCTGCTTTTTAACAGATCCCCTTGTGATTCTGACTTCCCTGGTGGCTCAGAGGTTAAAGCGTCTGCCTGCAATGCGGGAGATGTGGGTTAGATCCCTGGGTCGGGAAGATCCCCTGGAGAAGGAAATGGCAACCCACTCCAGTATTCTTGCCTGGAAAATCCCATGGACGGAGGAGCCTGGCGGGCTACAGTCCACGGGGTAGCAAAGAGTCGGACACGACTGAGCGACTTCACTTTCACTTTCACTTGTGATTCTGAGGCTAGGGTTCCTGGACTGTATGTAGTTGGAGGTCCCTGTCTGTCGGCTCCCAGGAAGAACCGTGGCCTGTAGCATAAAGCCTAAGCTCCCGCCCACCTGCTCAGGGACTCTTTGCTCTTGGACGTCACCCCTTCCTACCTCTACTTCTGCACCCCTCCTCTGGCCTGCCGTGGAGATCTCTGACTTTTTGTCCCCTCTGCCCTCATGCCAGTCAGTCTTCTGGATTTCCTTTCTGCCTGAATGACTCCTCCAAGGACCAGCTCCAAAGCCACTGCTCACGAAGCCCTCAAAGACTCTCCATCCTGTCCCCTCATGACATCTGACTGTGCTCCTGTCAGCACACAAAGGGGCTCCCTCCAACTGGGTGGGAGGTGAAAGTTAATGTCACATTGGTGACCCTGCATATTGTTGAAGATGAGGGTGAGGCTGACCAGATGTGCTGGGAGACCAGGTCCCAGGAGGACCTCTAAGGGACCAAAGTGCTTGACTTGGAGAGTGCGTCTGGGGGCCCAGGGGAGGGCACATGTTCCTGGAGTCCTGTCAGGGGACAGGGAACAGAGGTACCTGGGGGTCCTGAGTACAGAACCAGGAGCAACAGGGGGTTCCCAAGGAGACAGTTCTGTTCCCGGATAGGAAGCACATGCTGCAGCTTTCTAAGGACTGGAGGTGTGCAGATGGCCTGCCAGGAATGCTGTGATTGTATGGGGAGTGGTGTGAGTGGATTAACTTGATGGCAGGGAGCAGGAGTCTGGGCCTGAGACTCTGAGAATCCCAATTCTCGCTCCAACTCTTTCCAAAAGTCTGTGTGTCCTGAAATAAGTCACTTACCCTCTCTGACCCTTCTTTTTCTTATCTGGTGGAGATACTATGCAACACGCCGAGTCCCTGTGGCCCAGATGTGTATGAGAAAATAGAGATGAAAGTGTCCTGTAGACAACGAGTGGCTCAGCCTTCCTCTGCTGCTGCTGCTGCTAAGTCCCTTCAGTCGTGTCCGACTCTGTGCGACCCCATAGACAGCAGCCCAGCAGGCTCCCCTGTCCCTGCAGCCTTCCTCAGCAAGGTACAAAACCCAGAAACCAGAAATGAAAACACCAACAAGTTTACAACATACAAAGCTTCTGTGTAAACTTCTGTGTAAATAGAGAGCAAAATAGAAAGCTGAAAGAGATGTGGTGGACTGGTAGAGAATATTTTCAACGTATCTGATAATAGGGTTAATAGACATAATACAGAATGTAAATAGTGTCAACAAATCAATAAATGATAAGAAATAGGACATGGGTCAAGGATATGTGCAGAAGAAATCCCAAAAGCCAAAATACATGTCAAAAAAGTTCATTTCACAATCAACCACGGAAATGTATATTAAAATCTCAATGAAATAACATTTTATTTTTCCTATCAGGTTGGGAACATTTTTAAAGATCAGTAATAGCCTTCCTCAGCCATCAATGCAAAGAAATAGAGGAAAACAACAGAATGGGAAAGACTAGAGATCTCTTCAAGAAAATTAGAGATACCAGGGGAACATTGGAGAAGGCAATGGCACCCCACTCCAGTACTCTTGCCTGGAAAATCCCATGGACGGAGGAGCCTGGAAGGCTGCGGTCCATGGGGTCGCTGAGGGTAGGACACGACTGAGCGACTTCACTTTCACTTTTCACTTTCATGCGTTGGAGAAGGAAATGGCAACCCACTCCAGTGTTCTTCCCTGGAGAATCCCAGGGATGGGGGAGCCTGGTGGGCTGCCATCTATGGGGTTGCACAGAGTCGGACATGACTGAAGTGACTTAGCAGTAGCAGCAGTAGCAGTAGGGGAACATTTCATGCAAAGATGGGCTCGATAAAAGACAGAAATGGTATGGACCTAACAGAAGCAGAAGATATTAAGAAGAGGTGGCAAGAATATACAGAAGAACTGTACAAAAAAGATCTTCATGACCAAGATAATCACGATGGTGTGATCACTCATCTAGAGCCAGATATCCTGGAATGTGAAGTCAAGTGGGCCTTAGAAAGCATCACTATGAACAAAGCTAGTGGAGGTGATGGAATTCCAGTTGGGCTATTTCAAATCCTGAAAGATGATGCTGTGAAAGTGCTGCACTCAATATGTCAGCAAATTTGGAAAACTCAGAAGTGGCCACAGGACTGGAAAAGGTCAGTTTTTATTCCAATCCCAAAGAAAGGCAATGCCAAGGAATGCTCAAACTACCACACAATTGCACTCATCTCACATGCTAGTAAAGTAATGCTCAAAATTCTCCAAGCCAGGCTTCAGCAATACGTGAACCGTGAACTTCCAGATGTTCAAGCTGGTTTTAGAAAAGGCAGAGGAACCAGGGATCAAATTGCCAACATCTGCTGGATCATGGAAAAAGCAAGTGAGCTCCAGAAAAACATCTATTTCTGCTTTATTGACTATGCCAAAGCCTTTGACTGTGTGGATCACAATAAACTGTGGAAAATTCTGAGAGAGATGGGAATACCAGACCACCTGACCTGCCTCTTGAGAAATTTGTATGCAGGTCAGGAAGCAACAGTTAGAACTGGACATGGAACAACAGACTGGTTCCAAATTGGGAAAGGAGTACGTCAAGGCTGTATATTGTCACCCTGCTTATTTAACTTACATGCAGAGTACATCATGAGAAATGCTGGACTGGAAGAAGCACAAGCTGGAATCAAGATTGCCGGGAGAAATATCAATAACCTCAGATATGCAGATGACACCACCCTTATGGCAGAAAGTGAAGAGGAACTAAAAAGCCTCTTGATGAAGGTGAAAGAGGAGAGTGAAAAAGTTGGCTTAAAACTCAACATTCAGAAAATGAAGATCATGGCATCTGGTCCCATCACTTCATGGGAAATAGATGGGGAAACAGTGGAAACAGTGTCAGACTTTATTTTTCTGGGCTCCAAAATCACTGCAGATGGTGACTGCAGCCATGAAATTAAGAGACACTTATTCCTTGGAAGAAAAGTTATGACCAACCTAAATAGCATATTGAAAAGCAGAGACATTACTTTGCCAACAAAGGTCCATCTAGTCAAGGCTGTGGTTTTTCCAGTGGTCATGTATGGATGTGAGAGTTGGACTGTGAAGAAAGCTGAGTGCTGAAGAATTGATGCTTTTGAACTGTGGTGTTGGAGAAGACTCTTGAGAGTCCCTTGGACTGCAAGGAGGTCCAACCAGTCCATTCTGAAGGAGATCAGCCCTGGGATTTCTTTGGAAGGAATGATGCTAAAGCTGAAACTCCAGTACTTTGGCCACTTCATGCAAAGAGTTGACTCATTGGAAAAGACTCTGATGCTGGGAGGGATTGGGGCAGGAGGAGAAGGGGACGACAGAGGATGAGATGGCTGGATGGCATCACTGACTTGATGGACGTGAGTCTGAGTGAACTCCGGGAGTTGGTGATGGACAGGGAGGCCTGGCATGCTGCAATTCATGGGGTCACAAAGAGTCGGACACGACTGAGCAACTGATCTGAACTGAACTGAATAGCCAACTTCAGCAAGAATGTAGTGAAGCTAGGTTTCCCTGCACACTTTTGGTGGGAATGCACATTTATACAGCCTCTTTTGGAGGGCAATTGAACAGAAACTGCACATTTAACTGTACCTACTTTCAGACCCAGCAATCCATCCTCTAGGAATGGATTCCCCTAAAGTGATGTCACACATGCACAATGATTCACGTGCTCAGATGATCACTGCGATGGAGAAAAATCAAGTAAGTAAAGTGTCCATTCAGTAGAGAAATGGTAAAAAGTTATGGGATATTCACATCATGAATACAAGAAAGCAATTTAAAAACCAAGGAGGTAGGTGTCTATGTACCCTGCATGTAAGTTAAATAAGCAGGGTGACAATATACAGCCTCGACGTACTCCTTTCCCAATTTGGAACCAGTCTGTTGTTCCATGTCCAGTTCTAACTGTTGCTTCCTGACCTGCATACAGATTTCTCAGGAGGCAGGTCAGGAGGTCTGGTATTCCCATCTCTTTCAGAATTTTCCACAGTTTATTGTGATCCACACAGTCAAAGGCTTTGGCATAGTCAATAAAGCAGAAATAGATGTTTTTCTGGAGCTCACTTGCTTTTTCCATGATCCAGCAGATGTTGGCAATTTGGTCTCTGGTTCCTCTGCCTTTTCTAAAACCAGCTTGAACATCTGGAAGTTCACGGTTCACGTATTGTTGAAGCCTGGTTTGCAGAATTTTGAGCGTTACTTTACTAGCGTGTGAGATGAGCACAATTGTGTAGTAATTTGAGCATTCTTTGGCATTGCCTTTCTTTGGGATTGGAATGAAAACTGACTTTTTCCAGTCCTGTGGCCACTTCTGAGTTTTCCAAATTTGCTGACATATTGAGTGCAGCACTTTCACAACAACATCTTTTAGGATCTGAAATAGCTCAATGGTGATGGAATTCCATCACCCCCAGTAGCTTTGTTCCTAGTCATGCTTCCTAAGGCCCATTTGACTTCACATTCCAAGGATGTCTGCCTCTAGGTGAGTGATCACACCATTGTGATTATGTGGATTGTGAAGATCTTTTCTGTACAGTTCTGTGTATTCTTGCCACCTCTTCTTAATATCTTCTGCTTCTGTTAGGTCCATACCGTTTCTGTCCTTTATTGAGCCCATCTTTGCATGAAATGTTCTCTTGGTATCTCTAATTTTCTTCAAGAGATCTCCAGTCTTTCCCATTCTATTATTTTCCTCTATTTCTTTGCATTGATCACTGAGGAAGGCTTTCTTATCTCTCTTTGCTATTCTTTGGAACTCTGCATTCAAATGGGTATATCTTTCCTTTTCTCCTTTGCCTTTAGCCTCTCTTCTTTTCTCAGCTATTTGTAAGGCCTCCTTAGACAGCCATTTTGCTTTTTTACATTTCTTTTTCTTGGGGATGGTCTTGATCCCTGTCTCCTGTACCGTGTCACGAACCTCTATCCATAGTTCATCAGGTACTCTGTCTATCAGATCTAGTCCCTTAAATCTATTTTTCACTTCCACTGTATAATCATAAGGGGTTTGATTTAGGTCATACCTGAATGTTCTAGTGGTTCTCCCTACCTTCTTCAATTTAAGTCTGAATTTGGCAATAAGGAGTTCACGACCTGAGCCACAGTCAGCTCCCAGTCTTGTTTTTGCTGACTGTATAGAGCTTCTCCATCTTTGGCTGCAAAGAATGTAATCAATCTGTTTTCAGTATTGACCATCTGGTGATGTCCATGTGTAGAGTCTTCTCTTGTGTTGTTGGAAGAGTGTGTTTGCTATGACCAGTGCGTTCTCTTGGCAAAATTCTATTAGCCTTTGCCCTGCTTCATTCTGTACTCCAAGGCCAAATTTGCCTGTTACTCCAGGTGTTTCTTGACTTCGTACTTTTGCATTCCAGTCCCCTATAATGAAAAGGACATCTTTTTGGGGTGTTAGTTCTAGAAGGTCTTGTATGTCTTCATAGAACCGTTCAACTTCAGCTTCTTCAGCATTACTGGTTGGGGCATAGACTTGGATTACTGTGATATTGCATGGTTTGCCTTGGAAACAACAGAGATCATTCTGTCATTTTTGAGATGGTATCTAAGTACTGCATTTTGGACTCTTTTGTTGACTATGATGGCTACTCCATTTCTTCTAAGGGATTCTTGCCCACAGTAGTAGATATAATGGTCATCTAAATTAAATTCACCCATTCCAGTCTATTTTAGTTTGCTGATTCCTAAAATGTCGACGTTCACTCTTGCCATCTCTTGTTTGACCACTTCCAACTTACCTTGATTCATGGACCTAACATTCCAAGTTCCTATGCATTATTGCTCTTTACAGCATCGGACCTTGCTTCCATCACCAGTCACATCCACAAATGAATGTTGTTTTTCCTTTGGCTTTGTCTCTTCATTCTTTCTGGAGTTATTTTGCCACTGATCTCCAGTAGCATATTGCGCACCTACTGACCTGGGAAGTTCATCTTTCAGCGTCCAATCTTTTTGCCTTTTCTTACTGTTCATGGGGTTGTCAAGGCAAGAATACTGAAGTGGTTTGTCATTCCCTTCTCCGGTAGACCTCATTTTGTCAGAACTCTCCACCATGACCAGTCTGTCTTGGGTGGCCCTACACAGCATGACTCATAGTTTCATTGAGTTAGACAAGGCTGTGATCCATGTGATTAGATTGGTTACTTTTGTGTGATTGTGGTTTCAGTCTGCCTGCCCTCTGATGCCCTCTCCCAGCACCTACCATCTTACTGTGGTTTCTCTGACCTTGGACATGGGTATCTCCTCTTGGACACTCCAGTGCCATGCAGCCACCGCTCACCACTCCAGCCTTGTAATGCTTTAAGTGTCTGTAGGATTGGTGGTGATGTCCACTCCTTGATTCTTGACATTTGTAATTTGTGTCTTTTTTTCTTGGATATTTTATCCTTTTTTTTTTTTGCAATGAAATAGCTTTTGGCTTTACTGAATTTTCTCTAACATTTTCTGGGTTTCATTAATTTCTGTTGTTATCTTTCCTTCCCTATAGTTACTATGAATTTAAGTATTCTTTCTCTAGTTTCTTATGTACAAACTCAGATCACTGATTATTTTTTCATTCCATTAAAACAATTTTCTAATTTCCCATGTGATTCTTCTTTGACTCAAGGGTTGCTTGTAAGTGTGTTGTTCAATTTCCACATATTTCAATTATCCATTTATCTTCTTGTTAATGATTTCAAGTTTAAATTATTAAGCTTGCACAAGAATTGTGCAAGTTATTGTGCAATATTTGTATAATTTAGATACTTAAACTTTGTATGCTTTTTAAATTTTTAATGATTTTTCGTATAGATAAGGTATGGTACATCTAGGTGAATGTTCCATGTATCTGTAAGAATGTGTATTCTGCTGCTAAGTGGAGAATTCTATTAATATCAATTAGGTCAAGTTGGTGTATAGTTTGGGTCAGGCTTTCTGTATTCTTACTGACTTCCTATTAATACTTGTACGGTCTGTTAGTGAGAGAGAACGTCACTGCAGATTTTCTGTCTCTTCCAGTTCTATCAGTTTTGTTTCATGTATTTTTAATGTCTATTCTAAGGTGCATATACATTTAGAATTATTGTCTGCTTTAGTAAGTGACTCTTCATTTGTGATGTTGTTCAGTATTCCTAGAAATATACCTTGTTCTGATGTCTATTTGTCTGATGTTAATATAGCACTCCAGCTTTTTTTTTTTTGACTACTGCTTACATGGAATGTCTTTTTGCATTCTTTTACTTTTATCCTACCCTTGTCTTTTTGTTTAAAGTGGTTTTCTTTTTTTAAATATTATTGATGTATAGTTGATTTACAGTGTTGTCTTAGTTTCAGGTGTTCAGCAAAGTGATTCAGATATATGTATGTATGTATGTATGTATACATATATATCGGAGAAGGCAATGGCACCCCACTCTAGTACTCTTGCCTGGAAAATCCCATGGACGGAGGAGCCTGGTAGGCTGCAGTCCATGGGGTCGCTAAGAGTTGGGCACGACTGAGCAGCTTCACTTTCACTTTTCACTTTCATGCATTGAAGAAGGAAATGGCAACCCACTCCAGTGTTCTTGCCTGGAGAATCCCAGGACGGGGGAGCCTGGTGGGCTGCCGTCTATGGGGTCGCACAGAGTCGGACACGACTGAAGCGACTTAGCAGCAGCAGCATACATATATATATATTCTTTTTCAGATCCTTTTCATTATAGGTTATTATAAGATATTAAGTGTAGTTCCTTGTGCTATACAGTAGGTCCTTTCCATTTGAATATTTTGTATATAGTAGTGGGTTTATGTTAATCTAAAATTCCTAATTTATCCCTCCCTTTCCCCTTTGGTAACCATAAATTTGCTTTCCATGCCTATGAATCTGTTTCCTTTTATAATTAAGTTCATTTATATAACTTTTGCAGATTTTATATATAAGTGATGTCATGTGGTATTTGTCTTTCTCTTTCTGACTTCACATAGAATGATAATCCCTAGGGCCATCCATGTTGCTGCTGATGACATTATTTCATTCTTTTTTATGGTTGAGTTACATATATACATATAGATAGTTAGATAGGTGTGTATTCTTAATGAAACCAGTCCTGATCACCTTGTTGGAACAGATGGGTAAAGGAGAGACAAGGGAGCAGAAAACAGGAAGATTCACCCCAGAAGAACATCCCTGTGTCTGGCCTATAGGAAGCTTATACAGCTGGGCACATTTTCATTCTTCCTCACTGAGAATTTTAACCCTCTTTTGTATGAGCCAAACAAGCAGGGTGTTAGCAGCAAATGGCTTTTAAGTGTGTCTGTGTCCATAAAGGAAAGTTTGCCATGAGGAACAAAGATTGTGGTGGTGCTAAGGCCACGTGTCATGTGAGGTCTTAGACTGAATGTTTTCTACTTGGAAATTTCCCAGATGCCAAGATGAGCTTGTTTTTGATGTCTGCTGGGGAGGTAAAATGTTGCGGTCATCTACCAGGAAGATTAAGCCCCTACATGCTCAGAAAGGGAGGGAGGGCTTGAGTATTTCAAACTGTATGCTCCTGAATTCCCCTCTCAAAGTCAGCCCTGGCTGAGTCTCAGAGAGCTCCTTCCTCACTTTGGTTTCTTCAAGGGGATACAGCCACCTCCTTCACCTGCCTCCTCATGGGGGAAGTTTTCCAGGTAGTGAGACAGAGTCTGGACTCTCCTAGGCTCCCATGCAATGGGAAGCCTGCCCTCAGCACTTGGGGAAACTCTTAGGAGCCTCTGAGCACACTGGCTACTGCCAGTGTGGATTCCTGGGCAGCTGGGCAGCACCTATGACCTGTAGATAAGTGGGCCCAGGTGCTGCCTATAAAGAAGCAAGTATGCTCAGAGCCTCGATTGGCAAGTCCTGGGGCTTCCCTTCCTTTCCCATGAACGCAGGGGTTTCTTAGGTGCAGCCAACTTTGCAGGGTCTCGCAGCATCACGATGGGCCCAATCCGTAAGCGCTGGGGAGAAGCAGTAGGCATTTGGTGAAGATAGTTGTTACAGGCTCTTCTGGGGTTTTTCTGGCCAAGAAGTAAATTATCTTGAGCACCACAGTGGAGGAAACCCGGTCAACCAACTGCAGAGCCCAGTCTGTCTAAGGGCTTGGTTTTCTTCAGTGGATAAACACCTGGCTGTTCTATATCAGCTCCAGAGTAGGTAGGTACAGGACTCTGCTTGGAGCTGAGGTGCTGACGCAGCGGGAGGCGGAGTTCTGTGGGTGGGTTGGGGGGGCGGTTCAGAGGAGGGAGATAAGCCCACATTGCAACCCTGGCTGGCGGTCGGAGAGCACCAGAGGCTGGGGCTGGGGCAGCACCAAGCGGCAGTCACGGAGACCCCAGTGGCTGTGCCAAGTGACTGGCAGAGTAGGGGAGTAGGCAGAAGGAAGGAAACTTTGCAAGTGTGACCCAACTGAATACTCTGGATTGGGAAAAAGAAATGGAGGAAGCAAGATGAAGGGCAGAGGGAAGGCTCCCGCATACAAAGGGGATGACTCTTCGCCCTCTACCCCTTACCCTCCTTTTGGTTGTATGATTTTCTTCTTTTGTTAAAGCAGCGCCTGCTTCAGAGCGGCTGGGGGCTCGGCCCATCCACTTCTTGGGGTGCGTGCCTCTTCCTGGCGTCCCTTCCCCCTTCCATGTGCCCGCTGTTCAGTGGTGTATATTTCTTCTCCCAGATGCAGGGCACATGCCCCAAGGGACGGGATCCTCAGTCGCCTTAGCTCCTGGAGCTCTTCATGAGGACCTGGGGGAGAGGGAGGCACAGGAAATGGGAACTGAGCTGAAGCAGGGGCTGAAACTGGGCTGGGTGAGGGTGCTCCTGGCTCCCCAGCCTTCTGTGGTGACCTTCCTGGGGTTCTAGCTGCTGCTCCCAGGCAAAAGTATGGTCTCCCCTGCCCTGCTTGTGGGCCCCATGGTGTGATGCTGTGTCTGTGTGTTCTACACAAAGGGACTTGCCCTTTCCCTTCGTAACCTACATTTGATGTGGATTAAACCTGTATAACAGAGAAGGCAATGGCACCCCACTGCAGTACTCTTGCCTAGAAAAATCCCATGGATGGAGGAGCCTGGTGTGCTGCAGTCCATGGGGTCGCTAAGTCGGACATGACTGAGCGACTTCACTTTCACTTTTTCATGCATTGGAGAAGGAAATGGCAACCCACTCCAGTGTTCTTGCCTGGAGAATCCCAGGGACGGGGGAGCCTGCTGGGCTGCCGTCTACAGGGTCGCACAGAGTTGGACACGACTGAAGTGACTTAGTAAACCTGTATAAACAGAGCGAGTGAGTGAAGTCGCTCAGTCATGTCCGACTCTCTGCGACCCCGTGGACTGTAGCCTACCAGGCTCCTCCGTCCATGGAATTCTCCAGGCAAGAGTACTGGAGTGCGGTGCCATTTCCTTCTCCAGGGGATCTTCCCGACCCAAGGATCAAATCTGGGTCTCCCACATTGCAGGCAGATGCTTTACCATCTGAGCCACCAGGGAAGCCCCAATAAACAGAATAGATAGGTACAATGTTTGACTCGTTTTTCCAAGTTATTTTGCAAAATCAATTTGAAGAAGCGATATAAAACTATATCCTATGCCCAATTTGCCCCAGGGCCTACTGTGCCTCAGGCAAGGCAACATCCACTGAGACCAGGTCTAGAAGATCAGGATCCACCCAGGGTGTTTGTTTGTGTGCCCTTCCCAGTTTCTACCTCTGATCTACATAATGGAGGGGAAAAAATCCACACAGGATTTTTTAGAAACAGGATACAGCCTCAACCAGAACCATAAACAGATTCTACAAAAGGTAAGAGTGGACGTATGCGCTGACGGGAGGCCAGGAAGGGCCAAGAGGGCTGACCCAGGAGGAGTTAAACTCTGCAGCTGCCAAGGCTCCAAATGCAAAGCAATGAAGTGAAGTGAAGTGAAGTCACTCAGTCATGTCTGACTCTTTGGGACCCCATGGACTGTAGCCCACCAGGCTCCTCCGTCCATGGGATTTTCCATGCAAGAGTACTGGAGTGGGTTGTCATTTCCTTCTCCACAGAGGATCTTCCTGACTCGAAGACCAGGTCTTGGTCTTCGGGAGACCTGGATCGAACCCAGGTCTCCCGCACTGTAGGCAGACGCTTTACCGTCTGAGCCACCAATTGGCATGGGAAGGAAGATACAAAGCCTCTGATAACCTTCCTTAAACGTCTGTTAATATGACCCTGTGAATCCCCATAGAACACTCCAATTCTACTAATACAAAAACCTGGAGCCAGAAATTATTGTTTAGCACAGGATTTGAAACTGTAGACGATGTGTATCTGGTTCTGTCAAATCCTTACACTTACTTACAACTTTATCTGGTAACTTTTGCTGGCTTATATTTCTGTCCTTGTTGAATTATAGGAGATATATCTACAGAGATAGTTATATTCTAGATGCTTAACACTTGTATATATTTTGCAAATGATTTCTGCCATGTTATGTTTTCATTCTCTTGATGGTGTTCTTTGCACCAAAATGTTTAATTTGTGATGAAGTTTAATTCATTTTTTGGTTGCTTGTGGTTTTGATTGCATAGCTATGAAATCACTTAGTCATATGCTTTCTTCTAAGAGTTTTATAGTTTTGCCTCTTATAGTTTGGCCTTCGATCCATGTTGAGTTAATTTTTGTATATGGTATGACATAAGGATCTGACTTCATTCTTTTGTATGTGGATATTCAGTTCTCTTAACATCATTTGTTGAAAAGACTGTTTTTCCCCATTGAATGGTCTTGACATCCTTGTTGATAATCAGCTGGCTGTAGATGTGAAGGGTTTTTTTCCCCTGAATTATAAAGTTTATTCTATTGATCTCTGAATCTGCTCTTATGCCAGTACCACACTGTTTTCATTTCATTAGCTTTGTAGTAAGTTGTACAATTTAAAATTGTGACTCCAATTTCATCTTTATTTGTTATTTTTTCAAGATTGATTTGGCTATTCAGCATCCCTTAAGATTCCATATGAATTTGAGAATCGTCTTTTCCACTTCTGTAATAAAGGATACCGGGGTTTTGATACTGAATTTACTGATCCCTTGGAGGTATTGTCATCTTAACAGTATTAAATCTTCCGTTATGTGAACCCAGATGTCTTTAAATTCATTTAGTGTTCTTAATTTCTTTCAGCCGTGTTATGTGGTTTTCAGTGTTTATGTCTTGCATCTCTTTGGTTAAATTGGTTCCCAAATATGTTACTCATTTTGATGCTATTGAAAAACAATTATTCTTAAATTTTTCTTTGCAGGTTGTTCACTGCTTGTGTGTAGAAATACACTTGAGTTTCATATGTTGGTCTTGTATCCTGTGACTTTGCTGAATATATTTATTAGCTCTGCAGGACAGTAGATCCTTTAGGGTTTATCTATATATAGGATTATGTCATCTGTGAATAGAGAAAGTTTTACTTCTTCCTTTTAATTTGGGCACCTTTTATTTTTTTTTCATGATCGCTCGACTAGGACCCCTAATACAATGTTGAATAGAAGAGGTATGTGCAGGTGTCCTTGCCTTGTTCCCGATGTAAGGGTGTGGTGGGGGAGGGAGTTTTTAGTCTTTTATCATTGAATTAGCTGTGTGGTTTTTTTTTTTTTAATATATGCCCTAATTATGTGAAGGATGTTCATTTTAATTCCTAGGCTTTTGGATGTTTTATTATGAAAGCATGCTAGATTTGTTAAGGGCTTTTTTTCTGCATCAGTTGAGTAAATCATGTGAGATTCTGTTGTTGTTCTATTGATGTGGTGGAATCAATTGATTTTCATGTGTTGAACCATCTTTTAATTTCTGAGATAAAGCCCACTTGGTAATAGTGTGGCTCTTTATTTTAATATGCTGTCATCGTTTTAATATGCTGTCAGATTTGGTTTGCTAGTATTTTGTTGAGTATGTTTGCATCTCTTTTTCTAAGGTATATTGGTCTGTAATTTTCTTGTGAAGTTCTTGTCTAATGTTGGGATTGAGAAAACGCTGGCCTCCTGGAATGAGTTGAGAAGTGTTCCCTCATCTTCTTTTTTTTTTTTTTTAATGAGTTCAAGAAGGATCCAGGTTAATTCCTTAAATGTTTGAAAGAACTCACCAGTGAAACCATCTGGTCCTGGACTTGTCCTTGTTGGTAGGTATTTGATGATTGATTCAATCTCTATGCTAGTATGGTTCTGGTCAGAAGTTCTAGTTCTTAATCAGTTTCAGTTGGTATCCATGATTGCAAAAGGCACAAAGCACTTTGCTAAAACATTAAGATTGGGTGAGTGAGCGATAGTCACTTAGTCATGTCCAACTCTTTGCAACCCCATAGACTGTCGCCTGCCAGGCTCCTTTGTCCATGAAATTCTCCAGAGAAGAATACTGGACTGCTATTTGCTTCTCCAGGGGATCTTCCTGACCCAGGGATTGAACACAGGTCTCCTGCATTACAGCCAGATTATAAAATTTGCATATCTAGGTGGATGGAAAGAAAGTCTGGATAGACAGAAATAACAGGGCAAACAGCTTCCTCTGATCTCTGGGACAGGGACACATTCAGCTGAGGTGGCCTAGGCCACCCCTCAGGGCCACTGTGACCTCCAACTCCCTGACCAGCCACATCCCTTCTCTACCTCAACACCCTCCACCAGGGTGTTGAGGTCCAAGTCAGGGACTTTGTTTGAGTTACATGGAGCTGAGCACCCTGTCCTGAGACCAGACACAAAATTCTACATCTTAGAGATGCTTGGGTTTCCTCAAGACCATCTGTAAACCTTGGAGGACAGTGGCCTCAGACATAAGTAAGCATCAGAATCTCCTAGAAAGCCTATTTCCTGTGCAGGTTTGTACTTTGGGTCTGGAATGGCCCTGATTTGCATTTCAACAAGTCACCCTGTGACTCAGAGGCTGGGGCTCTGGACTGTATGTAGTTGGAGGTCCCTGTCTGTCGGCTCCCAGGAAGAACCATGGCCTGTAGCATAAAGCCTAAGCTCCCGGCCACCTGCTCAGGGACTCTTTGCTCTTGGACGTCACCCCTTCCTACCTCTACTTCTGCACCCCTCCTCTGGCCTGCCATGAGGAACTCTGACTTTTTGTCCCCTCTGCCCTCATGCCAGTCAGTCTTCTGGATTTCCTTTCTGCTTGAATGACTCCTCCAAGGACCAGCTCCAAAGCCACTGCTCACGAAGCCCTCAAAGACTCTCCATCCCGTCCCCTCATGACATCTGACTGTGCTCCTGTCAGCACACAAAGGGGCTCCCTCCAACTGGGTGGGACACGAAAATATTAATGTCACATTGGTGACCCTGCATATTGTTGAAGATCTGACGAGGGTGAGACTGACCAGATGTGCTGGGAGACCAGGTCCCAGGAGGACCTCTAAGGGACCAACGAGCTTGACCTGGAGACACGGTGCTTCTGGGGGCCCAGGGGCGGTGCCACATCCCTGGAGGCCTGTCAGAGCACAGGGAACAGAGGTACCTGGGGTCGTGACAGATGCTTATCACGACTGATGAGTGCCCTGAGGGAAGCACGTGCTATAACTTTCTAACAATAGACATGCAGGTGACCTACCAGGAATTCTGGGAGTGCGTGGGGAGTGGTATTACCCATTGACCCCGGCTGTCAGGAGTGGTAGCCTGGCCCTGAGACTCTGAGAATCCTAATTCCGGCTCTAAGTTTTCCCCAAAGTCGCTGTGTGACCTGAGATAAGTCACTTACCCTCTCTGACCCTTCTTTTTCTTGTCTCTGGTGGAGATACTAAGTACCACACTGAGTCCCTGTGGCCCAGGGCTGCATGAGAAAATGGAAATGAAAGTGCCCTGTAGACAATTAGTGGCTCAGCCTTCCTCAGCAAGATACAAAACCCAGAAACCAGAAATGAAAACACCAACACACTTGACAACAGAAAAAGTAAAACGTTGGTGTAAACAGAGATAGCAAAAAAAGAAAGTTGAAAGAGACATGGTAGCCTGGTAGAGAATATTCAGCATATCTGATAATAGGGTTAATAGACATAATACAGAACATAAATAGTGTCAACAAATCAATAAAAGACAAGTAACAAATGGAAAAATTGGCCAAGAATATCTATAGAAGAAATCCAAACAACCAATATACATGTCAAAAAATTTTTTTCCTCATTTCTCCATCAACCTAGAAACGCACATTAAAATCTCAATGAAATAACATTTTTCTATCAGACTGGGAATATTTTTAAAGATCAGTAATAGCCAACGTCAGCAAGAAAGCAGCAAAGCTGGGTTTCCCCACACACTGTTGGCGGGAATGCACATTTACACCGCCTTTTTTGGAGGGCAGTTGAACACCACCTCCACATTGTACTGTACTTAACCCTGCTGCTGCTGCTGCTGCTAAGTCGCTTCAGTCGTGTCCGACTCTGTGTGACCCCATAGATGACAGCCCACCAGGCTCCGCTGTCCTTGGGATTCTCCAGGCAAGAACACTGGAGTGGGTTGCCATTTCCTTCTCCAATGCATGAAAAGTGAAAGTGAAGTCGCTCAGTCGTGTCTGACTCTTTGTGACCCCATGGACTGCAGCCTACCAGGCTCCTCCATCCATGGGATTTTCCAGGCAAGAGTACTGGAGTGGGGTGCCATTGACTTCTCTCTCCAGGACCCAGCAATCCCACCTCTAGGAATGGATCCACTCAGATGATGTCGCACATGCATGATGATTCAGGCACTCTGATGTTCACTGCAGCATTGTTTGGAGAAAAATCAGTTAACTAAAGTGTCCATCCAGTAGAGGAATGGTGAAAAAAAGGAATATTCACATCATGAATATGATAAGGGAATTAAAAAAACAAGGAGGTAGGTCTCTAGGTACTGACATGGAAACACTTCTGAGATATACGGTTAAGTGATAAAACCCAAGCCCCTAGCCTAATAAATAGCATGTGAGACTATTTTTTTAAAACCACAAACTCTGGGTGAATGGATGGATGAATGGACACATGGATGAGCCTGCATCTGCACAGACCCACATCAGGAAGGGTGTACCTTGTGCACGATTCAAAGCAGTGGCTGTTGCTGGGAAAGAGGCTTGCTTGGGAGAAGGGTGTGGGGGTACTTCCATTCTGGGGAGAGCAGATCCCTCTTTCTGTGAGACTCTGTTACAGTGAGTGCTGTGGGAACAAAGAAGACTATAGCCCCGTGGTGGGAAGCGATTCCTGGCTCTGCTGCCCTCTGCCTGCTCCTGTACCTGCTGGTGGTTGACTGGCAGGTCTGCTAATTGCCTTTGCTGTCCGTTTTCTAAAGGCTCTTTTTTTTTTCTTCCCTGCCTCTGCATGGCAAAACCCAACCCTCCCCAGCCTTGGCACTTATCCCAGCTCAATACATTATTAGTTAGGTTTTCTTGTACCACATTCAAGCAAACAAACCCCCACATCTCACAATAAAAATTTTTAAAAGAAAAAAAAACCAAAAAACATGTCTTTCTCTCTCCTCTCCACCTTGTGCAGCTGATCTGCTGGCCTTAGTAGATCAGTAGGGATTACTCACGCATCCACAGGACAACTGGGGGTTCCGCGCCAGGCTGGGCTTAGCAGAGATGCCTCAGGTGGTGCAGCCTTGCTTTACATGTTCTTCCTCCTCCTCTTAGGAGCAACATGCCTGCGCAGTAATATTAGAAGCATCTTCTTGTCTTTCCAGGGATTTGTCCATTCTATCTAGCTTGTTGATGTGCCTCGAGCGTTTCATAGCATTCCCTTATTATTCTTTTAGTGTCTAGAGGCACTGTGGCCCCTGGCGTAGTGTAGGCCCTCCCTCAGCTCCTGAGAAGCGACCTAGAGCAAATTTGTGTAGACGGTCAGCTGTGGGGTTCCTATTCCCTGCTCTGGCTCTCCAGGCTCTTCAGTGCTCATTTTAATTTTGAGAGAAGAAACAGCTCCTACCTCAGATGTCTTTGCGGTGAGTAACCTTGCTAAAATGCACCTGTGCCTACATCGCCTAATAACCCCACATTGTTGGTTAGAGTTCCACCCTAAGGGAGACAATATACAAGGTTAAAGCCACTGACTTATGCAAAGGATCCATCAGTTTCAAGTTCCAGACCCTGGGTTGGATCCCTGCCTTTGCATTGGTCCCCATCTGACTGTTTTCTTTGTTCAGATCACATCAGTCGCTCAGTCGTGTCCGACTCTTTGCAACCCCATGAATCGAAGCACGCCAGGCCTCCCTGTTCATTACCAACTCCCGGAGTTTACTCAGACTCATGTCCATCGAGTCTGACAGATGCCATCCAGCCACCTCATCCTCTGTCGTCCCCTTCTCGTCCTGCCCCCAATCCCTCCCAGCATCAGAGTCTTTTCCAATGAGTCAACTCTTCCCATGAGGTGGCCAAAGTACTGGAGTTTCAGCTTTAGCATCATTCCTTCCAAAGAAATCCCAGGGCTGATCTCCTTCAGAATGGACTGGTTGGATCTCCTTGCAGTCCAAGGGACTCTCCAGAGTCTTCTCCAACACCACAGTTCAAAAGCATCAATTCTTCGGCGCTCAGCCTTCTTCACAGTCCAACTCTCACATCCATACATGACCACTGGAAAAACCATAGCCTTGACTAGACGAACCTTTGTTGGCAAAATAATGTCTCTGCTTTTGAATATGCTATCTAGGTTGGTCATAACCTTCCTTCCAAGGAGTAAGCGTCTTTTAATTTCATGGCTGCAGTCACCATCTGCAGTGATTTTGGACCCCCAAAAATAAAGTCTGACACTGTTTCCACTGTTTCCCCATCTATTTCCCATGAAGTGATGGGACCAGATGCCATGATCTTCGTTTTCTGAATGTTGAGCTTTAAGCCAACTTTTTCACTCTCCACTTTCACTTTCATCAAGAGGCTTTTTAGTTCCTCTTCACTTTCTGCTATAAGGGTGGTGTCATCTGCATATCTGAGGTTATTGATATTTCTCCCGGCAATCTTGATTCCAGCTTGTGTTTCTTCCAGTCCAGCATTTCTCATGATGTACTCTGCATATAAGTTAAATAAACAGGGTGATAATATACAGCCTTGACGTACTCCTTTTCCTATTTGGAACCAGTCTGTTGTTCCATGTCCAGTTCTAACTGTTGCTTCCTGACCTGCATACAAATTTCTCAAGAGGCAGGTCAGGTGTTCTGGTATTCCCATCTCTTTCAGAATTTTCCACAGTTTATTGTGATCCACAGAGTCAAAGGCTTTGGCATAGTCAATAAAGCAGAAATAGATGTTTTTCTGGAGCTCTCTTGCTTTTTCCATGACCCAGCAGATGTTGGCAATTTGATCCCTGGTTCCTCTGCCTTTTCTAAAACCAGCTTGAACATCAGGAAGTTCACGGTTCACATATTGCTGAAGCCTGGCTTGGAGAATTTTGAGCATTACTTTACTAGCGTGTGAGATGAGTGCAATTGTGTGGTAGTTTGAGCATTCTTGGGCATTGCCTTTCTTTGGGACTGGAATGAAAACGGACCTTTTCCAGTCCTGTGGCCACTGCTGAGTTTTCCAAATTTGCTGGCATATTGAGTGAAGCACTTTGACTCAATATGCATCATCTTTCAGGATTTGGAGTAGCTCAACTGGAATTCCATCACCTCCACTAGCTTTGTTCGTAGTGATGCTTTCTAAGGCCCAGTTGACTTCATGTTCCAGGATGTCTGGCTCTAGGTGAGTGATCACACCATCGTGATTATCTGGGTCGTGAAGATCTTTTTTGTACAGTTCTTCTGTGTATTCTTGCCATCTCTTCTTAATATCTTCTGCTTCTGTTAAGTCCATACCATTTCTGTCCTTTATCGAGCCGAACTTTGCACGAAATGTTCCTTTGGTATCTCTGATTTTCTTGAAGAGATCTCTAGTCTTTCCCATTCTGTTGTTTTCCTCTATTTCTTTGCATTGATCACTGAAGAAGGCTTTCTTATCTCTTCTTGCTATTCTTTGGAACTCTGCATTCAAATGTTTATATCTTTCCTTTTCTCCTTTGCTTTTCACTTCTCTTCTTTTCACAGCTATTTGTAAGGCCTCCCTAGACAGCCATTTTGCTTTTTTGCATTTCTTTTCCATGGATGGTCTTGATCCCTGTATCCTGTACAATGTTATGAACCTCATTCCATAGTTCATCAGGCACTCTATCTATTAGATCTAGGCCCTTAAATCTATTTTTCACTTCCACTGTATAATCATAAGGGATTTGATTTAGGTCATACCTGAATGGTCTAGTGGTTTTCCCTACTTTCTTCAATTTAAGCCTGAATTTGGCAATAAGGAGTTCATGGTCTGAGCTACAGTCAGCTCCTGATCTTGTTTTTGCTGACTGTATAGAGCTTCTCCATCTTTGGCTGCAAAGAATATAATCAATCTGATTTCAGTGTTGACCATCTGGTGATGTCCATGTATAGAGTCTTCTCTTGTGTTGTTGGAAGAAGGTGTTTGTTATGATCAGTGCATTTTCTTGGTAAAACTCTATTAGTCTTTGCCCTGCTTCATTCCTTATTCCAAGGCCAAATTTGCCTGTTACTCCAGGTGTTTCTTGACTTCGTACTTTTGCATTCCAGTCCCCTATAATGAAAAGGACATCTTTTTTGGGTGTTAGTTCTAAAAGGTCTTGTAGGTCTTCATAGAACCGTTCAACTTCAGCTTCTTCAGCATTACTGGTTGGGGCATAGACTTGGATTACTGTGATATTGCATGGTTTGCCTTGGAAACGAACAGAGATCATTCTGTCGTTTTTGAGATTGCATCCAAGTACTCCATTTCCGACTCTTTTGTTGATCATGATGGCTACTCCATTTCTTCTGAGGGATTCGTGCCCGCAGTAGTAGATATAATGGTCATCTGAGTTAAATTCACCCATTCCAGTCCATTTCATTTCGCTGATTCCTAGAATGTCGACATTCACTCTTGCCATCTCTTGTTTGACCACTTCCAATTTGCCTTGATTCATGGACCTGACATTCCAGGTTCCTATGCAATATTGCTCTTTACAGCATCGGACCTTGCTTCCATCACCAGTCACATCCACAGCTGGGTATTCTTTTTGCTTTGGCTCCATCCCTTCATTCTTTCTGGAGTTATTTCTCCACTGATCTCCAGTAGCATATTGGGTACCTCCTGACCTGGGGAGTTTCTCTTTCAGTATCCTATCATTTTGCCTTTTCACACTGTTCATGGGGTTCTCAAGGCAAGAATACTGAAGTAGTTTGCCATTCCCTTCTCCAGAAGGGAATTCTGTCACATTCTGTCAGATCTCTCCACCATGACCCGCCCATCTTGGGTTGCCCCACGGGCATGGCTTAGTTTAATTGAGTTAGACAAGGCGTGGTCCTAGTGTGATTAGATTGACTAGTTTTCTGTGAGTATGGTTTCAGTGTGTCTGCCCTCTGATGCCCTCTTGCAACACCTACTGTCTTACTTGGGTTTCTCTTACCTTGGACGAGGGGTATCTCCTCACCGCTGCCCTTCCTGACCTTTGACATGGGATAGCTCCTCTAGGCCCTCCTGTGCCCACACAGCCACGGCAGATTGGTGTTTGGATGACTGTAGCAAATGGCAACCCACTCCAGTATTCTTGCCTAGAGAATCCTGTGGATAGAGGAGCCTGGTGGGCTGCTATCCTTAGGGTCACACAGAGTCAACACAACTGAAGCGACTTAGCATGCATGCATGCATTGGAGAAGGAAATGGCAACCCACTCCAATATTCTTGCCTTGAGAATCCCAGGGACAGAGGAGCTTGGTGGGCTGCCTTTATGGGGTCGCACAGAGTTGGACACGACTGATGCAACTTAGCAGCAACAGCAGCAAACTTTCTTAAACCTGATTTTAATGGGGGTCCTCTGATTTCAGGGGATAAACCCATTGCTCCCTGGCTAAGCTTGCCTTAAAGAGATGTCGGGAGTTTTCACCTGTGTTTAATATGATTGCCGGAGGTATTGATACAGGTGTGTATTCTTAACGAAACCAGCCCTGATCACCTTGTTGGGACAAGCGGGTAAAGGAGAAATGAGAGAGCATAAAACAGGAAGATTCACCCCAGAAGAACATCCCTGTGTCTGGCCTATAGGAAGTCTATACTGCTGGGCACCTTTTGATTCTTCCTCACTGAGAATTTTAACCCTCTTTTGTATGAGCCAAACAAGCAGAGCGTTAGCATCGAATGGCTTTTAAGTGTGTCTGTGTCCATAAAGGAAAGTTTGCCATGAGGAGCAAAGATTGTGGTGGTGCTAAGGCCACGTGCCATGTGAGGTCTTAGACTGAATGTTTTCTGCTTGGAAATTTCCCAAATGCCAAGATGAGCTTTTTTTGATGTCTGCTGTAGAGGTAAAATGCTGCGGTCATCTACCAGGAAGATTAAGCCCCTACGTGCTAAGAAAGGGAGGGAGGGCTTGAGTATTTCAAACTGTATGCTCCTGAATTCCCCTCTCAAAGTCAGCCCTGACTGAATCTCGGCTCCTTCCTCACTTTGGTTTCTTCAAGGGGATACAGCCACCTCCTTCACTTGCCTCCTCATGGGGGAAGTTTTCCAGGTAGTCAGACAGAGTCTGGACTCTCCTAGGCTCCCATGCAATGGGAAGCCTGCCTTCAGCACTTGGGGAAATTCTTAGGAGCCTCTGAGCACAATGGCTACAGTCTCAGAACTGCCGGGTCAGATTCATTGGTGGCCAGGCAGCACCCATGATTTGAGGCTACAGTTCCGACAGCCCTCCTCCTTAAGAGAACCTTCGAATGCAATCTGATCATTTTTGAGACTGCCCATTCTCCTCTGTGGCTTCTTCAGGGAATTCATACAGCTAAGTTGGACTTCTCTGGTGGCTCAAACAGTAAAGCGTCTGCCTACAGTGCAGGAGACCCGGCTTGAATCCCTGGGTCAGGAAGATCTGGAGAAGGAAATGGCAACCCACTCCAGTACTCTTGCCTGGAAAATCCCATGGATGGAGGAGCCTGGTAGGCTACAGTCCATGGGGTCACAAAGAGTCGGACACTACTGAGCGACTTCACTTTCACTTTGTTTTCAGTACTACATTTGCTTGCTGCTTTCCAGAAGGCATGCTAGGAGATGGAACTGGATCTAAAATCCTCAAGTTCTTGTTTTCTCTCTCACACTTCTTGAGGCTGTCTGAGTTCCCTCTGCTTTTATGGGGGAGTGAGGGAAGGCCATTTCAAGCCTGGAGACTTGAAACCCACAGACTGTTCTCAGCTCTCAGATTTGAAACCTGGGATATTGACTAAGCCTTTGACTTAGGGGTTGCTTGTTCTCATGCTGTCTGTAAACATGCATTCTCAGGGGCCAGCTAAGCCCTCAGAAGCAGCACTAAGATGGAGAGCAGTTGAGGGGCAAGTGGCAAGCATGCCCAGGTGCTGCCTATAAAGGAACAGAGTGCTCAGAGCCACAGATGTGTCGAGTCCTGGGGCTTCCCTTTCCCTCCCGTGAACGCACAAGTTTCCCAGGTCAGCCAACTTGGCAGAGTCTTGCGGACCTGCCTGCAGTCTCTGGGAACACTGCTGGTTGAGATAAGGTCCACTCAGTAAAGACTGGAGAGAAGCGGCAGGCATTTGATGAAGGTAGTTGTTCCAGGCTCTTCTAGGGTTTTGCTGGCTGAGGAGTAAACTCTTTTGAGCACTACATCGGAGGAAACTGAGTCAGCCAGCTGCAGAGCCCAGCCTCTCTAAGGGCTCAACTTTCTTCTGTGGATAAACTTCTGGCCTTACTTTATCAGCTCAAGAGTAGGTAGGTACAGGCCTATCCTTGGAGCTGAAGCTGAGTGGGAGTGAAAAGGAGGCGAGCTTGGGGGAGGGATCAGCCCACCACAGCCCTGACTGGCAGCCAGAGCACCAGAGGCTCGGGCAGAGGCAGCACCAGGCAGGACCCCAGGGTCCCTCTAGAGCAGCTCCCAGTAGATGTGCTGGAGGGAATGTCAGAGCAGGGGAGTAGGTGGAAGGGAGGAAACTGAATACTCAGACTGGGAAAAAGAAATGGAGGAAGCAAGATGAAGGGCAGAGGGAAGGCTCCCGCATACAAAGGGGATGACTCTTCGCCCTCTACCCCTTACCCTCCTTTTGGTTGTATGATTTTCTTCTTTTGTTAAAGCAGCGCCTGCTTCAGAGCGGCTGGGGGCTCGGCCCATCCACTTCTTGGGGTGCGTGCCTCTTCCTGGCGTCCCTTCCCCCTCCCATGCCCCCACTGTTCAGTGGTGTATATTTCTTCTCCCAGACGCGGGGCACATGCCCCAAGGGACGGGATCCTCGGTCGCCTTAGCTCCTGGAGCTCTTCATGAGGACCTGGGGGAGAGGGAGGCACAGGAAATGGGAACTGAGCTGAAGCAGGGGCTGAAACTGGGCTGGGTGAGGGTGCTCCTGGCTCCCCAGCCTTCTGTGGTGACCTTCCTGGGGTTCCAGCTGCTGCTCCCAGGCAAAAGTATGATCTCCCCTGCCCTGCTTGTTGGCCCCATGGTGTGATGCTGTGTGTGTGTGTTCTACACAAAGGGACTTGCCCTTTCCCTTCGTAACCTACATTTGATGTGGATTAAACCTGTATAACAGAGAAGGCAATGGCACCCCACTGCAGTACTCTTGCCTAGAAAAATCCCATGGATGGAGGAGCCTGGTGTGCTGCAGTCCATGGGGTCGCTAAGTCGGACATGACTGAGCGACTTCACTTTCACTTTTTCATGCATTGGAGAAGGAAATGGCAACCCACTCCAGTGTTCTTGCCTGGAGAATCCCAGGGACAGGGGAGCCTGGTGGGCTGCCGTCTATGGGGTCACACAGAGTTGGACACGACTGAAGTGACTTAGCAAACCTGTATAAACAGAGCGAGTGAGTGAAGTCGCTCAGTCATGTCCGACTCTCTGCGACCCCGTGGACTGTAGCCTACCAGGCTCCTCCGTCCATGGAATTCTCCAGGCAAGAGTACTGGAGTGCGGTGCCATTTCCTTCTCCAGGGGATCTTCCCGACCCAGGGATCAAACCCGGGTCTCCCACATTGCAGGCAGACGCTTTACCATCTGAGCCACCAGGGAAGCCCCAATAAACAGAATAGATAGGTACAATGTTTGACTCGTTTTTCCAAGTTATTTTGCAAAATCAATTTGAAGAAGCAATGTAAAACTATATCCTATGCCCAATTTGCCCCAGGGCCTACTGTGCCTCAGGCAAGGCAACATCCACTGAGACCAGGTCTAGAAGATCAGGATCCACCCAGGGTGTGTGTTTGTGTGCCCTTCCCAGTTTCTACCTCTGATCTACATAATGGAGGGGAAAAAATCCACACAGGATTTTTTAGAAACAGGATACAGCCTCAACCAGAACCATAAACAGATTCTACAAAAGGTAAGAGTGGATGTATGGGCTGACGGGAGGCCAGGAAGGGCCAAGAGGGCTGACCCAGGAGAAGCTCAACTCTGCAGATGCCAAGGCTCCAAATGTAAAGCAATACCTTTTGAAAAGTCGTGGGAAGGAAGATACAAAGCCTCTGATAACCACCTTTCTTAATTGCCTGTTAATATGACCCTGTGGATCCCCATAGAACATTCCAATTCTACTGATATGGAAATCTGGAGCCAGAAATTATTGTTTTGTACAGTATTTGAGAGTCATTAACACAATCATCGGAGAAGGCAATGGCACCCCACTCCAGTACTCTTGCCTGGAAAATCGCATGGACGGAGGAGCCTGGTAGGCTGCAGTCCATGGGGTCGCTAAGAGTCAGACACGACTGAGCGACTTCACTTTCACTTTTCTCTTTCATGCATTGGAAAAGGAAATGGCAACCCACTCCAGTGTTCTTGCCTGGAGAATCCCAGGGACGGGGGAGCCTGGTGGGCTGCCGTCTATGGGGTCGCACAGAGTCGGACATGACTGAATCGACTTAGCAGCAGCAGCAGCAACACAATCATAGAGGATATGTATCTGGTCCTGCCAAATCCTTACACTTTGCTTACACCTGGAGACTTCTGTTGGTTTATAGTTCTGTTCTTTTATAATTAATGGAGAGAGATACAGATATATTCTAAATACTTAGCCCTTGTGTATATGGCTTGCAGATGTTTACTGTCATGTTGTATTTTTAGTTTCTTGATGGGATTCTTCATACCAAAGTGTTTAATTTTGATGAAATCCAATTCATTTTTTGGTTGCTTGTGTTTTTGATGACATAGCTATGAAATCATTTACAAGTCCAGGTCATATGCTTTCTTCCAGGAGTTTTATAATTTTACCCTTTATATTTAGGTCTTCAATCAATTTGAGTCAATTTTTGTTTATGTTATGAAGTATGGGTCTGACTTCATTCTTTTGTATGTGGATATTTAGTTGTCTTAACAGCATTTGATGAAAAGGCCTTTTTTCTTTTTCTTAAGTCTTGGCATTTTGTTGGAAATCACTTGACTGTAGAACTGAAGGTTTCTTTATGAACTCTCAAGTTAATTCTGTTGACCTCTGAATCTATTAGGCCAGTACCACACTGTTTTCATTTCTTTAGCTCTGTAGTAAGTTGTGAAATTGAGAAGTGTGACTCCAGTTTCCTTTTTCTGTTTAGCTTTTTTTTCAAGATTGATTTGGCTATTCAGCATCTCTTGAAGTTCCAAATGAATTTGAGAGTCATCTCTTCTATTTCTATCATAAAGGCCATTGTGGTTTTAATAGAGACTGAATTTATTGTTCACCTTGGGGTATTATCATCTTAACAATAATAAATCTTCCAATCTGTGAACACAATGTCTTTAAATGTATTTAGTATTCTTAAATACTTTCAGCAGTGTGTTGTGGTTTTCAGTGTTTACATCAGAATCTCCTTAGTTAAACTGGTTCCGAAATATTTTATTCATTTTAATGCTATGGTAAATACAAAATTATTTTAACAATTTTCTTTTTAGGTTGTTCACTGCTTGTGTATAAAAATACACTTGAGTTTTGTCTTGTATCCTGTGACTTTGCTGAATATATTTATTAGCTCTAATATATTTTGGGGGGTTATGGTCTTTTAGGAGTTTTTTGTATATTGGATTATGTCATTTGTGAATAGAGAAAGTTTTACTTCTTCCTTGCAGTTTGGGTGCTTTTTATTCCTTTTTCTTCATGATTGCTCTGACTAGAACCTCCAGTACAATATTGTAGAAGCTGTGAGAGCAAGCATCGTTGCCTTGTTCCTGATGCAAGGGTGCAGTAAGGGAAGGAGTTTTCATTTTATCATTGAGTTAGCTGTGAGTTTTTTATATATGCCCTTACTTATGTGGAGGATGTTCATTTTAATTCCTAGCCTTTTGGATGTTTTATTATGAAAGGGTGCTAGATTTGTTAAGGGCTTTTTTGGCATCAACTGAGTTAATCATGTGAGATTCTATTGTTCTGTTGATGTGGTGTGGTCAGTTGATTTTCATGGGTTGAACCATCTTTGCATTTCTGAGAGAAAGCTCACTTGGTTATGGTGTATAATCATTTTAATGTGCTCTCAGATTTGGTTTGTTAGTGTTTTGTTGAGTATGTTTTCATCTCTGTTTCTAAGAGATACTGTTCTGTAGTTTTTTTTTTCTTGATATCCTTATTTGATGTTGGTGTTGAGATAATGCTGGCCTCTGAGAATGAGTTGAGAAATATCCCCTCATCTATTTTTTGAATGAATTCGAGATGGATCTAGATTAATTCCTTAAATGTTTGATGGAACTCACCAGTGAAACTGTCTGTTCCTGGGCTTTTCTTTGTTGGGAACTTCTTTGTGATTGATTTTATCTCTTTGTTAATTATGGTTCTGGTCAGAGTTTTTAATTCTTGATCAATTTTGGTTGGTATTCATGATTACGAAATGTTCAAAACACTTTGCTGAAACATAAAGTTTAGGGTTATAAAATTTGTGTATCTAAGGAGATGAAAAGAATGTCCAGATAGAAAATATCAGGGCAAACAGCTTCCTCTGATCTCTGGGACAGGGACAAGTTCTGCTGAGGTGGCCAAGGCTACCCCATGGGACCACTGTGACCTCCACCCCCCCGACCAGCCACATCCCTCTCCACCTCAACACTCTTCACCAGGGAAGAGTCCCTGCCAATCCAGGTCAGGGACTTTGAATTACATGGAGCTGAGCACTCTGTCCTGAGACCAGACACAAATCTCTACTACATATTAAGAGATTCTCAGGTTTCCTCAAGACTATCTGAAAGCCTTGGAGGGCAGTGGCCTCAGACATAAGTAAGCATTGAAATCCCCTAGAGAGCCTGTTTCTTGTGTAGGCTCCCACTTTGGGCCTGGGACGGCCCTGATCTGTATTTCAACAGGTCCCCCTGTGACTCAGAGGCTGGGGCTCCTGGATTGTACTTGGAGGTCCCTGCCTCTGCCAGCTCCATGAGGAACTCTGACTGGAAGTATAAACCATTAGCTTCAGCCATGTGGTCGGAAACCTTTTGCAGTTGGACGTTGCCGGTTCCTCCCTCTGCCTCTGCCCCTTTCCTCTGGCTAGCCACAGAGAACTCTGACTTTTCACCCTGGAAGGCATCTGATTGTGCCCCTGTCACCACATGAAGGGGCTCCCTCCAACTGGGTGGACTTGAGGAACGGTTAATGTCACACTATTGACTCTGCATGTTGTTGAAGATCTGATGATACTGAGGATGACCAGATGTGCTGGGAGACCAGGTCCCAGGAGGACTGCTAAAAGGCTATTCCACAGCATGGGAGGCCTGTCAGGGGACAGGGAACAGAGGTTCCTGGGGTCCTGAGTGCAGTGACTGCTGCATGCCCCAGGGAGGCAAATCTGTTCCCTGGTAGTGAAACACGGGCTACAACTTTCTAACAGAAGGCACACAGGTGAACTGCTAGGAAAACTGTGAGTGTGCGGGGAGTGATATTGGCAATTGACCTGGGCAGCTGGTAGAGATAATCTGGGCCAGACCCTTGAGAACTCCAACTCTGGTTTCAAGTCTTCCCAAAGTCGCTGTGTGACCTGAGATAAGTCACTTACCTTCTCTGATCCTTTTTCTTATCTCTGGTGGAGATCCTATGCACTTCACTGAGTCCCTGTGGCCCAGGCCTTCATGAGAAAACAGAAATGAAAGTGCCCTGTAGACAATAATGGCTCAGTCTTTCTCAGCAAGATATAAAACCCAGAAACCAGAAATGAAAGGATCAACAAATTTGACAACATGTAAAGTAAAACTTTTGTGTAAATAGAGATAGCAAAAAAGAAAGTTCAATGAGATGTCATATAGGTTGGTCAATAATTTTTTCTTTTTTTTTTTAATATTTATTTTTGATTGGTGATTGCTTTACAATATTGGTTTGATTTTTGTCATATATCAACATGAATTAACCATAAGTGTACATATATCCCCTCCCTCTTGAATCTCCCTCTCAACCTTTAGCCCATTCCCACCCCTCTAGGTTATCACAGAACCCCAGTTTGAGTTCCCTGAGTCATAGAGTAAATTCCCATTGGCTATATATTTCTGTATGTTAGTGTATATGCATCCATGAAGCTCCCTCCATCCATCTCACCCTCTCCCCCGCCCTTGTCCATAAGTCTGTTCTCTGTGTCCACATCTCCACTGCTGCTCTGTGAGCAGGTCCATCGGTACCACTCCTTTAGACTTACATATATGTGTTAATATACGATGTTTGTTTTTCTTTTTCTGACCTCACTCTGTGGAATAGGCTCTAGGTTCATCCACCTCATTAGAACTGACTCAAATGTGTTGTTTTTTATGACTGAGTAGTATTCCATTGCAACTAAGATCATGGCATCTGGTCCCATCACTCATGGGAAATAGATGGGGAAACAGTGGAAACAGTGTCAGACTTTATTTTTGGGGCTCCAAAATCACTGCAGATGGTGATTGCAGCCATGAAATTAAAAGACGCTTACTCCTTGGAAGGAAAGTTATGACCAACCTAGATAGCGTATTCAAAAGCAGAGACATTACTTTGCCAACAAAGGTTCGTCTAGTCAAGGCTATGGTTTTTCCTGTGGTCATGTATGGATGTGAGAGTTGGACTGTGAAGAAAGCTGAGCGCTGAAGAATTGATGTTTTTGAACTGTGGTGTTGGAGAAGACTCTTGAGAGTCTCTTAGACTGCAAGGAGATCCAACCAGTCCATTCTGAAGGAGATCAGCCCTGGGATTTCTTTGGAAGGAATGATGCTAAAGCTGAAACTCCAGTACTTTGGCCACCTCATTCGAAGAGTTGACTCATTGGAAAAGACCCTAATGCTGGGAAGGATTGGGGACAGGAGGAGAAGGGGACGACAGAGGATGAGATGGCTGGATGGCATCACTGACTTGATGCACATGAGTTTGAGTGAACTCAGGGAGTTGGTGATGGACAGGGAGGCCTGGCGTGCTGCCATTCAGGGGGTCGCAAAGAGTCAGACACGACTGAGCGACTGAACTGAACTGAGTATTTCATTGTATACATGTACCACAGCTTCTTTATCCATTCATCTTCTTTATCCATCCATTCATCGATGTCCATCTAGGTTGCTTCCATGTCTTGGCTATTGTAAATAGTGCTGCAGTGAACATTGGAGTACATGTATCTTTTTCTGTTCATGTCTGATAGGGTTCATAGAAATAATTCAGAATATAAATAGTACTGACAAATCAGTAAAAGACAGGCAACAGATGGGAAAATGGACCAATATAGAAGAAATCCATATAGCCAATGTACATGTCAAAAAATTTTTTTTCTCATTTCACCATCAACCTCAGAAATGCACATTAAAACATCGATGAAATAACATTTTTCTATCAGACTGGGAACATTTTTTAAAGATCAGTAATAGCCAATGTCAGCAAGAAAGTAGTGAAGCTGGGTTTCCCCACACACTGTTGGCGGGAATGCACATTTACACGTCTTTTTTGGAGGGCAGTTGAACACCACCTGCACATTTTACTGTACTTTACCCTGGGACCCAGCAATCCTGCCTCTAGGAATGGATCCCGCTCAGATGATGTCACACAGGCACAATGATTTAGGCACTCTGATATTCACTGCTGCACCGTTTGGAGAAAAATCAGGTAACTAAAGTTTCTATTCAGTAGAGAAATGGTGGAAAAAAACTACAAAATATTCATCCCACGAGTACAATACAGCAATTTAAAAAATAAGAAAGTATAGATCTCTATGTACTCACATGGAAAGACTTCTGAGATGTGTGAATAAGTGGTAAAACCCAAGCCCCAGCCTAATAAATAGCATATGAGACTATTTTTTTAAAACCACAAACTCTGGGTGAATGGATGGATGAATGGACACATGGATGAGCCTGCATCTGCACAGACCCACATCAGGAAGGGTGTACCTTGTGCACGATTCAAAGCAGTGGCTGTTGCTGGGAAAGAGGCTTGCTTGGGAGAAGGGTGTGGGGGTACTTCCATTCTGGGGAGAGCAGATCCCTCTTTCTGTGAGACTCTGTTACAGTGAGTGCTGTGGGAGCAAAGAGGACTATAGCACCGTGGTGGGAAGCGATTCCTGGCTCTGCTGCCCTCTGCCTGCTCCTGTACCTGCTGGTGGTTGACTGGCAGGTCTGCTAATTGCCTTTGCTGTTCGTTTCTTTCTAAGTGCTCTTTTTTTCTTCCCTGCCTAGCCTGGCAAAATCCAACTCTCTCCAGCCTTGGCATTTATTCCAACTCAGTGCGTTATTAGCTTTTCTTGGATAGCATTCAATCAAACAATACCCCACAAATCTATAATAATAATACAGCTATTTCTCTCTCATCTACACCTTGTGCAGCTGATCTGGTGGTCTTAGTAGGCATCACTCGTGCATCTTCAGGACAACTGGGGGTTCTGCGCCAGGCTGGGCTTAGCAGAGATACCTTAGGTGGTGCAGTCCTGCTTTACATGTTTTACTCCTCCCCTAAGGAGCAACCTGGAAAATCCCATGGACGGAGGAGCCTGGTAGGCTGCAGTCCATGGGGTCGCTAAGAGTCGGGCATGACTGAGTGACTTCACTTTCACTTTTCACTTTCATGCATTGGAGAAGGAAATGGCAACCCACTCCAGTGTTCTTGCCTGGAGAATCCCAGGGATGGAGGAGCCTGGTGGGCTGCCGTCTACGGGGTTGCACAGAGTCGGACACGACTGAAGTGACTTAACAGCAGTAGCAACAAGGAGCAACCAGTCAGCTCAATGATGCTAGAAGCATCTTCTTGTCTTGCCAGAGATTTGTCCATTTTATCTAGCTTGTTGAAATTACATGCCTAGAGTGCATTATAGTATTCCCTTATTATTCCTTTAGTGTTGGTAGGGTTGATGGTGACGACCACTCTTTGATTCGTGATGTTTGTAATTTGTATCTTTCTTGGTTTTTTTTTTTTTTATTTTTCTTGGATACTTTATCAATTTTTTTCAATGAGACAGCTTTGACTTTACTGATCTTTCTTTAACATTTTCTGAATTTCATTCATTTCTGTTGTTATCCTCTTTCATTCCTTATAGTTACTATGAATTTAATGTGTTCTTTCTCTAGTTTCTAGTTTCTTAAACTAGAAGCTCGGATCATGATTATTTTTTAATTTCATTACAAATAATTTCTAACTTCCCATGTGGTGATTTCTTCTTTGACTCATGGGTTGCTTATAAGTGTGTTGTTCAATTTCCACATATTTCAATTTTCCAGTTGTCTTCCTGTTAATGATTCCAAGTTTAATTCGGTTATTGTGCAATAAATACTTTGTATGGTTTAGATATTTAAACTTCGTATGCTTAAAAATTTTTTTTAATGGTTTTTCATATAGATAAGGTATGGTACATCTAGGTGAATGTTCCACGTGCCTCTAAAATGTGTATTCTGCTGTTAAGTGGAGAATTCTATTAATATCAGTTTGGTCAAGTAGTTGTATAGTTTGAGTTGGGTTTTCTATGTTCTTACTGACTTTCTACTTGTACTGCCTGTTACTGGGAGAGAATCGTCACCACAGATTTTTTTGCCTCTTCTTTCAGTTCTATCGGTTTTGTTTCATGTATTTTGAATGTTCTAAAGTATGTATACATTTAGACTTATTATCTGCTTGGATAATTGACTTTTTTGTCATTATGCGATATCCTTCAGTATCCCCAGAAATACTTTGTTCTGATGTCTACTTTTTCTTGTATTAATTCAGTACTCTAGCTTTTTTTTCTTTTTTGATTACTGTTTACATGAAATACATTTTTCCATTTTTTTACTTTTATCCTGGTGGTGGTATAGTCACTAAGTCGTTTCCGACTTTGTTGACCCCATGGAATGTAGCCTGCCAGGCTCCTCTGTCCACGGGATTCTCCAGGCAACAATACTGGAGTGGATTGCCATTTCCTTCTCCAGGGGATCTTCCTGACCCAGGAATTGAACCTGGGTCTCCCGAATTGCAGGCAGATTCTTTACTGACTGAGCTATGAGGGAAGCCCCAAAATGGAAGTTTTAGGTGTTGGCTATGAATTCAGCTTTCTCCTAACACTTTTATCCTACCTATGTCTTTATATTTAAAGTGGCTTTCTTTTTTAAATTATTACTGGTGTATAGTTGATTTAAAATGTGTTAGTTTCAGGTGTACAGCAAAGTGATTCAGATATATGTGTGTGTATGTGTGTGTGTATGTGTGTATATGTATTTTTTTTTTCATACTCTTTTCCTTTATAGGTTATATAAGATATTAAATGTAGTTCCTGTGCTATAAAGTCGGAGAAGGCAATGGCACCCCACTCCAGTACTCTTGCCTGGAAAATCCCATGGATGGAGGAGCCTGGTAGGCTGCAGTCCATGGGGTCACAAAGAGTCAGACACAACTGAGCGACTTCACTTTCACTTTTCACTTTCATGCATTGGAGAAGGAAATGGCAACCCACTCCAATATTCTTGCCTGGAGAATCCCGGGGATGGGGAAGTCTGGTGGGCTGCTGTCTATGGGGTCGCACAAAGTCGGACACAACTGAAGCGACTTAGCAGCAGCAGCAGTGCTATAAAGTAGATCCTTTTTGTTTATATATTTTGAATAGTGTGTTTATTAATCCCAAACTCATAATTTATGCCCCTCCTTCCCGCTTTGGTAACTCTATGATTCTGTTGATCTTTTGTAAATAATTTCATATATTTAATTTTTGTAGCTCTCACATGTAAGTGATATCATGTGGTATTTGTCTGACTAGACTTACTATGATAATCTCTAGGTCCATCCAGGTTGCTGCCAGGTTATTCTTTTTTATGACTGAGTTATATATTCAAACACACACATACATACATATGCAGGTATGTATTTAATGAAACCAACCCTGATTACCTTGTTGAGACAAGCAGGTAAAGGAGAAACGAGGGTGCATCAAGCAGGAAAACTCTCTACCCTAGAAGAACGTGCTCTGGTTCTGGTCTAAAGGAAGTTTATACAACTGGACACATTTTAGTTTTTCCTTACTGAGAATTTTAGCCCTCTTTGGCATGCTTAGAGAAAAAGGGGGAAATTGAGATAGCACCTTGTTAAGCTGGTTTTGCCTCCTTAAATATGTTGTTGATGAATCAAACCTTTATTTTACAGAGACAACACAGCCCTGCACGTGTGCAAGCTGGGAACCCATGCCTTCAGGGTAACCCCAGAACTAAGAGTATTTAGTCTGTGAAACTCAAAGAATAGAAATGTTGCCACCAGCGTGCTTTACAAAGTGAGAATCCTTCATAAGAAAAATCTAGTTTCCGACAGCGTTGCAAATAGCTTATACTGATTATTCGAGACTAGTCAATCAGCTTCCAAGCTTGAAATTTCCCTAAACCCCTTTAAGTGGAAGTCGCTCAGTCCTGTCTCACTCTTTGAGACCCCATGGATTATACAATCCATGGAATTCTCCAGGGCAGAGTATCGGAGTGGGTAGCCTTTCCCTTCTGCAGGTGATCTTCCCAACCCAGGGATCAAACCCAGGTCTCCCTCGTTGCAGGCGGATTATTTACCAGCTGAGCCACAACGGAAGCCCAAGAATACTAGAGTGGGTAGCCTATCCCTTCTCCAGAGGATCTTCCTGACCCAGGAATTGAACCGGGGTCTCCTGCTTTGCAGGCGGATTCTCTACCAACTGAGCTATCAGAGAACCCCTTAAATTTCGCCCTAAATCCTGGATGAAAAGAGATGTGAGAGCCTTACTTCTTATCTCCTTGCCAGTTGACCTCACAATAAAACTTTGTTTTCTCAAAAGCTAGTGCCATAATATTGGCTTCTCTGCATGTCTCGTACTGAGTCCTTGCTGGGAAATACCCAGGAGTAAATTGCTGGCTGCTGCTGCTAAGTCACTTCAGTCGTGTCCAACTCTGTGAGACCCCATAGACAGCAGCCCACCAGGCTCCCCGTCCCTGGGATTCTCCAGGCAAGTACACTGGAGTGGGTTGCCATTTCCTTCTCCAATGCATGAAAGTGAAAAGTGAAAGTGAAGTCGCTCAGTCATGTGGTAATTCTCCATGTAACTTTTTGAAGAATTCACAAATTGATGAGTGCAGCAGCTGCACCACTTTAAACTCTCATGAGAGTTGTATAAGGGTTCCAATTTTTCCACATCCTTGCCAACACTTGTTATTTTCTGATTTTTTTTTTAAATTGTGGGCAACCTAGTTGGTGTGAGGCAGTATCTCACTGTGGTTTTGATTTGAATTTTCCTAATGACTAAGGATATTAAGCATCATTTCATGTACTTGTTGGTCATTTGTATATCTTATTTGGAGAAATATCTATTCAACTATTTTGGTCACTTTTAATTTGAGTTGTCTTTGTTGAATTGCAGATAATATATCTAGAGGAAAATATATATGATACTTAACCCTTGTATAAGCGGTTTGCAAATATTTTCTGCCATTCTGTGTTGCCTTTTTATTCTCTTGATATTCTTTGCACCAAAATGTTTAATTTTGATGAAGTCAAATTTACCTTTTTTTTTCTTTGGTCTCTTACGGTTTTAAGAACATAGCAATGAAAACATTTTCAAATCCAGGTCATGGATATTTACCCCCCATGTTTTCTCCTAAGAATTTAATAGTTTTAGCCATGTATTTATGCTTTTGATTCATTCTGAGTTCATTTTTGTATAAGGTATGAAGTAAGGGTCTGACTTTATTTTTTTGAATGTGGATACCGGTTCTCTTAACACCATTTGTTGAAAAGGCTGTATTTTCCCTAATGATTGGTCTTGGCATCCTTGTTGATTATCAATTGGCTGTACATGTGAGGGCTTCTTTCTGAACTCTCAAGTTTATTCTCTTGGTTTCTGAATCTGTTCTTATGCCAATACCACACTGTTTTGATTCCTTTAGCTTCATAGTAAGTTGTGATATTGGGAAGTGTGAATCCAGCTTTGTTATTTTCAAGGTTTATTTGCCATTTGGCATCTCTTGAAATTTCATATGAATTTGAGAATCAGATTTTTCCATTTACGCACTGAAGGCTATAGGGATTTTGACAGGGAGAGTGTTGAATCCATAGATCACTTCGGGGAGTATTGTCATTTTCATTTTGTGTGTGACTGCTCAGTTGCTAAGCTTTGTTCTGCTCTTTGCCACTTCATGGACTGTAGCCTGCCAGGTTCCTCTGGCCGTGGGATTTCCCAAGAAAGAATACTGGAATGGGTTGCCATGGTCCAGGGACTGAACCCGCATCTCCTGCATTGGCAGGTGGATTCTTTACCACTGAGCCACCTGGGAAGCCCATGTTAACAACATTAAATCTTCCAAACTATGAATACAAATATCTCCCCACTTATTGAGCCTTCTCAGTTTCTTTCAGAGTGTGTTGTGTTTTTCAGTGTTTATGTCTTATATCTCTTCAGCTGCCAAGTATTTTGTTCATTTTGATGCTATTGTAAATACAATTGTTTTACTGGATTCATTGCTAGTGTATATAAATGTGCTTGAGTTTTGTTTGTTGATCTTGTATCCTGCAACTATGCTGAATACATTTATGAGCCCTAGTAGATTGGGGAGGATTACAGATTCTTTAGAATTTTTCTGTGTATAGGATTATGTCATCTGTGAATGAGATGGCTTTATTTCTTTTTATTTGGATGCTCTTTCTTTTTCTTCACAATCGCTCTGACTAGTACCTCCAGTACAATATTCAATAGAAGTGATAAGAGCCAGTGTCCTTGCCTTTTTCCTGATGTAAAGAGGTGGGGGAGGGACCTTTCAGCCTTTTATCACTGAGTAAGCTGTGACTTTTTTGTATATGCCCTTAACTGTGCTGAGGATTTTTTTTTTCTTAATTTTAAAAGCCATTCCTAGTGAAACATTTATTTTTTCAAATAATTGTATTGGGATATAGTTGATTTACCATGCTGTGTTCTGCTATATAGCAAAAATGAACCAGCTATACATATCCATAAACCCACTCTTTTTTAGATTCTTTTCCCATATAGGTCATTACAGAGTATTGAATAGAGTTCCCTGTGCTATACAGTAGCTTCTTATTAATTATCTGTTTAGCATATAGTAGTGTATATATGTAAATCCCAAACTCCCAATTAATCCCTACCTTCCCTTTCCCCCTTGGTAACTATAGGTTTGTTTTCTACATCTCTGACTCTATTTCTGTTTTGTAAATTAGTTCATTTGTACCATTTTTTTTTAGATTCCACATATAAGAGAAATCATATGATATTTGTCCTGCTCTGTCCTACCTCACTCAGTATGACAATCTCTAGGACCATCCATGTTGCTGCAAATGGCATTATTTCATTCTTTTTTGTGATGAGTAATATTCCATTGTATATATGTACCATATCTTCTTTATTTATTCATCAGTGGACATTTAGGTTGCTTCCATGTCTTGGCTATTGTAAAAAACACTGCAATGACATTAGGGTGCATGTTTCTTTTTGAAGTATGATTTTCTCTGAATAAATGCCCAGGATTGTGATTGCTGGATCATATGGTAGCTTCATCGTTAATTTTTTAAGGAGCCTCTGTACTGTTCTCCATGGGGCTTCTGTGATGGCTCAGATAGTAAAGAATCTGCCTGCAATGCAGGAGACCCAGGTTCGATTCCTGGGTCGGGAAGATCCTCTGGAGAAAGAAATGGCTGCTCACTCCAGTATTCTTGCCTGGGGAATTCCATGGACAGAGGAGCCTGGCAGGCTGTAGTCCATGGAGTCACCAAGAGTCAAACATTACTAAGTGACTAACACTTTCACTTTTTATACTGTTCTCCATAGTGGCTGTAGCAACTTACATCCCCACCAACAGTGTTAGAGGGTTCCCTTTTCTCCACACCCTCTTCAACTTTTAATGTTCATAGGGTTTTTTTTGATGATGGCCATTCTGGCTGAGGGGCTTCCCTGGTGGCTCAGATGGTAAAGAATCTGTCTGCAATGCAGGAGACCCAGTTTTGATCCCTGAATCAGTAAGATCCCCTGGAGATAGCTACCCACTCCAGTATTCTTGCCTGGAGAATTCCATGGACAGAGGAGCTTGGCGTGTTACAGTCCATGGGGTTACAGAGAGTTGGACATGACTGAGCGAATAACACTTTCACTTTGATTCTGACTGATGTGAGGTGATACCTCATTGTAGTTTTGATCTGCATTTCTCTAATAATAAGTGATGTTGACCATCTTTTTTATATGCTTTCTGGCCATTTCTATGTCGTCTTTGGAGAAACAACTGTATTTAGATCTTCCACCCATTTTTTCACTGGGATATTTTTTGGATATTGACCTTCATGAGCTGTTTGTACATTTTGAAAATTAATCCCTTCTTGGTCATTTTGTTTGAAAATATTTTCTCCCATTCTGAGAGTTGTGTTTTCATTTTCTATATGGTTTCCTTTGCTGTGCAAAAGCTTTTGAGTTTAATTAGGTCCCATTTATTTATCTTTGGTTTTATTTTCATTACTCTAGGAAGTGGACCAAAAAAGATCTTGCTGCAACTTATGTCAGAGTGTTCTGCCTGTGTTTTTCTATAAGAGTTTTATAGTAGGTAGTCTTATATTTAGGATCTCCTTGCAGTCCAAGGGACTCTCAAGAGTCTTCTCCAACACCACAGTTCAAAAGCATCAATTCTTTGGCGCTCAGCTTTCTTCACAGTCCAACTCTCACATCCATACACGACTACTGGAAAAACCATAGCCTTGACTAGATGGACCTTTGTTGGCAAAGTAATGTCTCTGCTTTTGAATACACTATCTAGGTTGGTCATAACTTTCCTTCCAAGGAGTAAGCGTCTTTTAATTTCATGGCTGCAGTCACCATCTGCAGTGATTTTGGAGCCCCCCAAAATAAAGTCTGACACTGTTTCCACTGTTTCCCCATCTATTTCCCATGAAATGATGGGACCAGATGCCATGATCTTCATTTTCTGAATGTTGAGCTTTAAGCCAACTTTTTCACTCTCCTCTTTCACTTTCATCAAGAGGCTTTTTGGTTCCTCTTCACTTTCTGCCATAAAGGGTGGTGTCATCTGCATATCTGAGTTACTGATATTTCTCCCGGCAATCTTGATTCCCACTTGTGCTTCTTCCAGTCCAGCGTTTCTCATGATGTACTCTGCATAGAAGTTAAATAAGCAGGGTGACAATATACAGCCTTGACGTACTCCTTTTCCTATTTGGAACCAGTCTGTTGTTCCATGTCCAGTTCGAACTGTTGCTTCCTGACCTGCATATAGGTTTCTCAAGAGGCAGGTCAGGTGGTCTGGTATTCCCATCTCTTTCAGAATTTTCCACAGTTTATTGTGATTCGCACAGTCAACGGCCTTGGCATAGTCAATAAAGCAGAAGTAGATGTTTTTCTGGCACTCTCTTGCTTTTTCCATGATCCAGTGGATGTTGGCAATTGGATCCCTGGTTCCTCTGCCTTTTCTAAAACCAGCTTGAACATCTGGAAGTTCATGGTTCACGTATTGCTGAAGCCTCGGACTGCAAGGAGATCCAACCAGTCCATTCTAAAGGTGATCAGTCCTGGGTGTTCTTTGGAAGGACTGATGCTGAAGCTGAAACTCCAGTACTTTGGCCACCTCATGCAAAGAATTGACTCACTGGAAAAGATTCTGATGCTGGGAGGGTTGGGGGCAGGAGGAGAAGGGGACGACAGAGGATGAAATGGCTGGATGGCATCACCGACTCGATGGATGTGAGTTTGAGTGAACTCCAGGAGTTGGTGATGGACAGGGAGGCCTGGCGTGCTGCAACTCAAGGGGTCACAGAGTCAGACACGACTGAGCGACTGAACTAAACTGAATCCATTTTGAGTTTATTTTTGTGTATGGTGTTAGAGTATATTCTAATTTCATTCTTATACATGGAACTGTCCAGTTTTCTCAGCATCATTTATTGAAAAAACTGTTTTTTCTCTGTTGTATATTCTTGCCTCCTTTGTCATAGATTAAGTGACCATTGGCATGTGGGTTTATCTCTGAATTTTCTATGCTATTCTGTTGATCTATATTTCTGTTTTTGTGCCAGTACCCTGTTATGTACTGTGCCAGTACTGTTATGATGACCGTGTCTTTATAATGTAGTTTGAAGCCAGCAAACCTGATTTCTCCAGCTCTGTTTTTCTTTCTCAAGATTACTTTGGCCATTTAGGGTCATTTGTGTTTCCATACAAATTGTAAAATTATTTATTCTAATTCTGTGAAAAATGCTATTGGTGATTTTATAGGGATTGCATTGGATTTATAGACTACTTTGGGTAGTGTTGTCATTTGGACAGTATTAATTCTTCCAGTCTAAGAGTGTGGTATGTGTCTCAATCCATTTGTGTGATCTTTGATTTCTTTCATCAATATCTTACAGTCTTCTGTGTTCACGTCTTTTGCCTTCTTTGGTAGATTTATTCCTAGATATTTTATACTTTTTGATGAGATGGTAGATGGGCTTCTTTCCTTAATTTCTCCTTTTGACCTTTCATTGTTGGTGTATAGGAATGTGCTAATGTATAGTGTGTATTGATTTTATATCCTAGAATTTGTGTTTAAATTCGCAGTTTTTTAGGTATGTTACCATGAAAGCATGTTAGATTTTGTTAAAGACTTTTTCTATATAAATTGAGATAATCATATGAGATTCTATGGTTGCTTTATTAATGTGATGTTGATTTTCATGTGTTGAATCATCTTTGCATTTCTGTGATAAATCCAACTTGGTTATAGTGTATAATCATTTTAATATGTTGTCAAATTTGGTTGCTGTATTAAGTATCTTTGCACCTATGTTCATAAGGGATATTGGTCTGTAGTTTTCTTTTCTCCTGATGTCCTTGCGGATTGATGGTATTAAGGCAATGCTGGCCTCTTAGAATGAGTTGAGAAGTGCTCACTCATCTTCTAATTTTTGAATGAATTTGAGACAAATCTGGGCTAATTATTTAAATGTTTGGTAGAACTCAACAGTGAAACTATTAATATCTGATCTTGGGCTTTTCCTTGTTGGGAGGTTTTGATGATTGATTCATTCTCTTTGATAGTTATAGGTCTGATCAGAGTTTCTCGTTCTTGATGGTTTTGGTAGATGTCCATGATTAGTAAAGATTCAAAACACTTTACTAAAACACAAATGTATCTAGAAAATTTGTATAGCTAAGGAGATGGAAATAATATCCAGATAGAAATAACAAGGCAAACAGCTTCCTCTGATCTCTGGGACAGGGACAGGTTCTCCTGACATGGTCCAGGCCACCCCTCAGGGCCACTGTGACCTCCATCTCCCTGGTCAGTCACTTTCTCCACCTCAACATCCTCCACCGGTGGCGGGGGTGGGGGGTCCCCACCAGCCTGGGTCAGGGACTTTGTGGCAATTGTATGGAAGCTAAGTACCCTATGCTAAGACCAGAAACAAACCTCTCCAACATCTCAGAGATTCTCAGGTTTCCTCCAGCCCCATCCATGGGCTTTGGAGGGCAGTATGCTCTGGGGATATGGGCTTCCCTGGTGGCTCAGAGGTTAAAGCGTCTGCCTGCAATGCAGGAGACCTGGGTTTGATCCCTGGGTCAGGAAGATCCCCTGGAGAAGGAAATGGCAACCCACTCCAGTACTCTTGCCTGGAAAATCCCATGGACAGAGGAGCCTGGTAGACTACAGTCCATGGGATCGCAAAGAGTAGGACACGACTCAGCGACTTCACTTTATGCTCTGGGGAAACAGTGGAAACAGTGTCAGATTTTATTTTGGGGGGGCTCCAAAATCACTGCAGATGGTGACTGCAGCCATGAAATTAAAAGACGCTTACTCCCTGGAAGGAAAGTTATGACCAACCTAGATAGCATATTCAAAAGCAGAGACATTACTTTGCCAACAAAGGTCAAGGCTATGGTTTTTCCAGTGGTCACGTATGGATGTGAGAGTTGGACTGTGAAGAAAGCTGAGTGCTGAAGAATTGATGCTTTTGAACTGTGGTGTTGGAGAAGACTCTTGAGAGTCCCTTGGACTGCAAGGAGATCCAACCAGTCCATTCTGAAGGAGATCAGCCCTGGGATTTCTTTGGAAGGAATGATGCTAAAGCTGAAACTCCAGTACTTTGGCCACCTCATTCGAAGAGTTGACTCATTGGAAAAGACTCTGATGCTGGGAGGGATTGGGGGCAGGAGGAGAAGGGGACGACAGAGGATGAGATGGCTGGATGGCATCACCGACTCGATGGATGTGAGTCTGAGTGAACTCCAGGAGTTGGTGATGGACAGGGAGGCCTGGTGTGCTGCGATTCATGGGGTCGCAAAGAGTTGGACACGACTGAGTGACTGAACTGAACTGAACTGAGGCTCAAACATAAGTAAGCATCAGATTCCCCTTGAGTCTCTGCAGGTCCTCACCTCCCACCTCTAATTCTGCAGGCCTGGGATGCCCTGAAATCTGTAGTTTAACAAGTCACCCTGTAATCCTGAGGTTGGGGTTCCTGGGCTGTACTTGAAGGTCCCCACCTATACTGGCTCCCTAGCCTCATAGAATACAACACAAGCTCCAGCCACCAGAATGTTTAATTTTGATGAAGTTCAGTTTATCTGTTTTTTTCACTTTGGTTGCTTGTGGCTTAAGTCAAGCAATGTCAATTTGTTGACATAGCCATGAAACCATTATGAAGTCCAGGTTATGAATATTTACCCCTATGCTTTCCTGTAAGAGTTTTATACTTTTAGCCTTTGTATTTATGTCTTTGATCCATTTGAGTTAATTTTTATATTTGGTGTAAGTCAGGGTCTGACTTAATCCTTTTGCTTGTGGATGTCCAGTTCTCTTAACACATCTGTTAAAAAGACTTTTTTCCCCCTTGAATTGTCTTGGCATCTTTGTTGAACATCAATTGACTGTATATATGAGGGTTTCTTTCTGAACTCTCAAGTTTATTCCATTGATGTCTGAATCTATTCTTATGCATTTACCACACTGTTTTGATTTCTTTAGCTTTGTAGTAAGTAGTGACCTTGGAGAGTGTGGCTCTAACTTTGGGTTCTTCCAGATTGATTTGTTATTTGGCATCTCTTGAAATTTCATATGAACTTGAGAATCAGCTTTTCTGTTTCTATCATAAATACCATTGGAATTTTGATACAGACTGATTTTGTTGGTCACTTTGGGAATATTGTTATCTTAACAATATTAAGTCTTCCTATCTGTGAGCACAAATGTTTTCTGTTTAGTCTAAACATCTTTCAGCAGTCTGTTGTGATTTTCAGTGTTTCTGTGTTACATTTTTTTGTTTAAGCTGGCTCCTACATATTTTATTCATTTTGATATTATTGCACATAATTTTTTAAAATTTCCTTTTTGGGTTCACTGTTGGCATGTAGAAATACACTTGAGTTTTTTGTGTTGATCTTATATCCTAGAAGTTTGCTGACTGCATTTATTAGCTCTAATAGGTTTCAGAGTATTTTGTAGATTCTTAAGGGTTTTTCTGTATATAGTCTTATGTCCTCTGTGAATAGAGGAATGTTTACATCTTTTAATTTGAATGCATTTCAATTATTTTCTTTTGATTGTTCTGACTAGAACCTCCAGTAAGTGTTGAATAGAAATAGCGTTAGTGTCCTTGCCTGGTTCCTGATATTAGGTGGGTGAAAGAGGACACGGAGCTTTCAATCTTTTATCATTGAGTTAACAGTAAGTTTTTTATATAAGCTTTTAATAATTTTGAGGATTAAAAAAAAATTCCTAGTCTTTTGTGTGTTTTTATCATGGTAGCAATTAATGTCAGGTTGGTTTTCTTGAGTTAAACTATTATTGCATATGTGGGATAATCCCACTTGGACATGGTGTTTAATCATCTTAATACGCTGTCAGATTTGGTTTGCTAGTATTTGGTTGAGTATGTTTGCGTTTATGTTTGTAAAGGATATGTGTGCTTAATCACTCAGTCGTGTCCAACTCTTTGTGATCCCATGGACTGCAACCTGCCAGGCTGTTCTGTCCATTGAGATCCTCCAGGCAAGAATACTTTAGTGGGTTACCATCCCCTCCTCCAGGGGACCTTCCAAACCCAGGGACTGAACCTAGGTCTCCTGCATTGCAGTCGGGTTCTTTACCATCTGAGCCACCAGGGAAGCCCATAAGAGATATAGGTTTGTAGTTTTCTCATGATATCCTTGTCTGTTGATGGTATCATGGTAATGTTGGCCTCATGGAATGAGTCAAGAAGTGCTCACTCAAATTTTAATTTTTGAATGAGTTTGAAATGAATTAGAGTTAATTCTTTAATTGGTACAGCTCATTAGTGAACCTATCTGGTTGTGGACATGCTCTTGTTGGGAGGTTTGATTCAATCTCTTTGCTTGATATAGTTCTGGTCCGAGTTTCTAGTTCTTACCTCAACTCTGGTTTGTGTTCATGATTAGTAAAGGTGCAAAACACTTTGCTGAAACACAAAAGTATTTGCAAAATTTCTGTATCTGAGGAGTTGGAAAGAGTGTCCTGGTAGACAGAAACAAGAGGGCGAATAGCTTCCTCTGATCTCCAGGACAGGGACAGGTTCTGCTGAGGTGGCCTAGGCCACCCCTCAGGGCCACTGTGAACTCCTGCCCACTGGTCAGCCACCTTCTCCACATTAACACACACCACCGGGAAGGGGTCCCCAACAGCTCCAGTCAGGGACTTTGTGACAATTGCATGGGAACTAAGCACCCTATCCTAAGATCAGACATAAACCTCTCCTACATTTTAGAGATTCCAGGTTTCCTGCAGCTCCATCCATTGGCTTTTGAGGGCAGTGGGCTCAGACATAAGTAAGCTTCAGAATCCCCTACAGGGCCTGTTTCCTGTACAGGTTCCAACCTCCTACCTCTAATTCCATAGGCCTGGGGTGGCCCTGGAATCAGCATTTTAACAGGTCCCCCTGTGATTCTGCGGCTCAGGTTCCTGAACTACACACTTAGAGGTCCCCACCTCTGCCAGCTCCCTGGCTTATAGAATACAGCCTAATCTCCAGCCACCAAAATGTTTAATTTTGATGAAGTTCAATTGATCTATTTTTTCTTGGGTTGCTTGTGGTTTGATGATATAGCGATGAAACCATTATGAAGTCTAGGTTATGAATATTTATCCCTATGCTTTCCTCTAAGTGTTTTTTACTTTAGCCTTTCTATTTATGTCTATGAGCCATTTTGAGTTAATTTTTATATATGATATGAAGTCAGGGTCTGACTTAATTCTTCTGTATGTGGATATCCAGTTCTCTTAATGCCATTTATTGAAAAGACTTATTCTCTGTATGAATGGTTCTAGCATCCTTGTTGATAATCAGTTGCCTGTAGATGTGAAGGTTTCTGTCGGAACTTGCAAATTTATTCTATTGATCTCTAAATCTATTCTTAAACCAACACTACAGTGTTTTGTGTTTTTATTTCTTTTAGTTTTGTAGTAACTATACCATTGGGAAGTGTCAGTCTAGCTTTGTCTTTTGTTTTTTCAACATTGATTAGACTATTTGGCATCTGTGGGATATTCCATATGAATTTGAGAATCAGCATGTCCATTTCTATATTAAAGGCCACTGGAATATCAATGGACTGTATCTGTAGATCTCATTGGGAATATTGTCATCTTAACAATATGAAGTCTTCCAACCTGTGAACACAAATGTTTTTCCATTTACTGAGTCTTCATTTCTTTCAGTAGTGTGTTGTAGCTTTCAGTGTTCATGTCTAGCATCTTTTTGGTTAAATTGTTTCCCAAGTATTTTATTTGTGTTGATACTATTGCAAATGCAATTATTTTTAAAATTGTCTTTTTGAGTTCTTCACTGCTAATGTATAGAAATACACTTGAGTTTTGTGTGTTAATCTTGTATCCTGTAACTTTGCTGAATGTATTTATTAGCTCTAGTAAGTTTTAGAGTTTTTTGTGGATTCTTTGTGGTTTTTCTATATATAGATTATGTCCTCCGTGAGTAGAGAAGTGTTTATTGCTTTCATTTGGATGCCCTTTATTACTTTTTCTTTGTGATTGCTCTGGCTAGGACTTCGAGTATAGTGTTGAACAGAAATAGTGAGAGATGGTGTCTTTGCCTTGTTCCTGGTATAACGTGGAGGATAGGGAAATGTCAGTTTGTTTTTAATCATTGAGTTAGTTGAGAGTTTTTTATATATGCTTTTAATAATTTTGACAATATTTGTTTTTGTTCCTTATTTTTTGGGTGTTTTACCATGCTTGCCGGGGTCTAGCCCCAGTGGATCCAGGGAATTCGAAGGGGAGACAGCATCGGTGATCAGGAAACAACAGCTTATTTAAATGTTAATTAAAGATATAAAGAGTGGTTAAATAAGTATAGCTCAGTGAGAAAATTCAGTGGAGAAAAGAGGCTGAATAATTCAGCCGGAGGTGAGAGAAAGAACGACATGGGGAGACCAGGCTTTGGTGAACAAGGCCCACACTTTATTTTCCAAAGTAGTTTTTATACCTTAAATTATGCATAGAGGATAATGGGGGAAGGTGTAGAGTCATGCAGTAAGCCAGGCTTTCTTCCTGCAAATTTACCATATGCAAAAGTTTAGGTGATTTGCATCATCTTCTGGCCCAGAGGCCTGTTAACATTTTAAGACCCTATCTTCAGAAAACTTATTTTTCTCTAAAGGTGATTAGTCAGGTGCCACCCTCCAAAAGCATTAGATAAAGTTGCATTCCTATAGAGCAAAGGTGTGGTGGGCTATAACAAGAAAAAGAATTAACTCAAGGGTTCCAGGTTACAAACATTAAAGCTACTACTTACACCAATTATATTAATCAATACACTGCCAGGGACACAGCAGGTAAGGGATATGGAGACTTAGCAGCAAACATTGGCCCAACAAGTGAAAAACCCTTCACCAATACAATTTCTAATCAATCTTTTAACTGCTCAAAGGAATCTGTATTTAGACAGTTTAGAACATCTCATGCCTCTCACAGTTGGGAGGCTCTGAGCAATCACATGTGGCTGGAAAAACCTATTCAGACAGGCTAGAGGACTTCCAAAGGAGTTTGTAGGTTGAAACACTGTCACACCCAGGAATTATTAGCTGGAGCTGTAAGCTAACTCTTTTTTCAGAGAGAGAGAGTGGGGGCCAGCCCCCCGTAAAGTCAGAGGTGTAGGTGAGAGCACAAAGCAGAAAGTAGGCAGACTCTGGTTTTGGGGGTAGATGCTCGAGAATTTCCAGGGGGACTCCTGAGGCTCGATCCCGCCTTTGCATATGCAGAGCCTCCTTCCTCATGACCCTTGCCACGGGTGGAGCTCCTGCTCCTGGCAACCATGAAGGCATGTTAGATTTTCTTAAAGGCTTTTTCTGTATCAATTGAGATAATCCTGTGAAATTCTATTGCTGTTCTTTAAGGTTGATTTTCTTGTATTGAACCATCATTGCATTTCTGCATAGTGGGATTAATCCCACCGGATCATGATGTATAGTCATGTTAATGTGCTGTCAGATTTGGTTTGCTAGTATTTGGTTGAATATGTTTGCATTTTTATTCAGAACAAATATTGTTCTGTAGTTTTCTTGTGATGTCCTTGTCTGTTGATGGTACAAAGGTGATGCTGGCCTCATAGGCTGAGCTGAGAAGTGTTCGATCATCTTCTCATTTTTTAATGAGTTTGAGATGAATTGGGGTTAATTCTTTAAATGTTCAGTAGAACTCACCAGTGAAACTATCTGGTCAAGGGCTTGTCCTTGCTGGGAGGTTTCTGATGACTGATGCATGTCTTTGCTAGTTATAGGTCTGGTCAGAGTTTTGAGTTCATGATGGCTTTGGTTGGTGTTCATGATTAGTAAAAGTTCAAAATGCTCTGATAAAACACAAATGTATTTTTAAAATTTCTGCATCTCAGGAGATAGGATGTCCAGATAGACAAACAGCTTCCTCTGATCTCTGGGACAGAGACATGTTCTGCTGAGGTGGCCTAGGCCACCCCTTGGTGCACTGTGATCTTCATGCCTCTGGGCAGCCACCTTCTCCACCTCAATACCCACCACCAGGAAGGTATCCCCAACAGCCCGGGTCAGGGACTTTGAGACAACTGCATGGAAGCTAAGCAACCTATTAGAGACCAGACACAGACCTTTCCTGCATTTCGAGATTTTCAGGTTTCCACCAGCTCTTTAATGGGCTTTGGAGGCCATTGGGCTCAGATACAAGCAAGCCTAAGAATCCCCTAGAGACCCTATTTCCTGTGCAGTTTCCCTCCTCCTGACTCTAATTCCACAAGCCTGTGATGGCCTTGGAATCTGCATTTTCACCAGTTCCCCTGTGATTCTGAGGTTGGGCTTCCTGAACTGTACTTGGAGGCCCCCCGCCTATGTTGGTTTCCCGGCTTTATAGGAAACACCTAAGCTCCAGCCACCAAAATGTTTAATTTGATGAAGTTCAACTTTTCTATTTTTTGTCTTGGTTGTTTGTGGCTTTGGTGACATAGCCATGAAACCAATTTCACATCCAGGTTATGAATATTTACCCCTATGCTTTCCTCTAAGAGTTTTATATTTTTAGCCTATTTATGTCTTTGATCCATTTAGGTTAATTTTTGAATATATATGAAGTATGGTTTACTTCATTCTTTTGTATGTGGATATCCAATTGTCTTAATAACTTTTGTTGGAAAGACTGTTTTCTCCCATTGAATGGTAATAGCGTCCTTGTTGATAATCAATTGCTTTAAATTCTTTCAAGAGTGTGCTGTGGTTTTCAGTGATTATGTCCTGCATATCTTGCATTAAATTGGTTCCCAAGGATTTTATTCATTTTGATAGTATTGCAAATATGATAATTTTTAAATTTCCTTTTTGGTTGTTCACTGGTAGTGTATAGGAATACACTTGAGTTTTGTTTGTTGATCCTATATCCTGTAACTTTGCTGAATACATTTATTATCTCTAATATTTTAGAGTGTTTTGTAGACTCTTCAGGGTTTTTCTGTATATAGAATTCTGTTCTCTTTGAATAGAGAAAGGTTTTCTTCTTTTCATCTGGATGCATTTTATTTCTTTTTCTTTGTGATTACACTGACTAGAGCCTCCAGTACAATGCTGAATAGAAATAGTGAGAGCTGGTATCTTTGCTTTGTTCCTGATATAAGGCATGGGGTAGGAAGCTTTCAATCTTTTATTATTGAGTTAGCTGTGAGTTTTTTATATATGCTTTTAATAATTTTGAGGATTTTTAAAAAAATTCCTAGTCTTTCGTGTGTTTATCACAAAAGAACATTAGATTTTGTGAAAGGCTTTTTTCTGTGTCATTTGAGATAACCATGTGAAATTCTGTTGTGCTGTTAATGTAATGTTGATTTTGTTTTGTTTACCCACCTTTGCATTTCTGCAAAGTGGGCTAAATCTCACTGGTAATGGTGTTATTTATTTTAATAGGCTGTCAGTCTTGGTTTGCTAGTATCTGGTTGAGTATGTTTGCACTTATGTTTATAAGGGATCTTGGTCTGTAGTTTTCCCATGAGGTCCTTGTCTATTGATGGTATCAAGGTAATGTTGGCCTCATAGAATGACTTGAGAAGTGCTCAGCCATCTTGTAATTTTTAAATGAGTTTGAGACAAATCAGGGTTAATTCTTTAAATGTTTGGTAGAATTCAGAAGTGAAACTATTAGTATCTGGTCCTGGGCTTTTCCTTGTTGTGAGGTATTTGATGATCGATTCAATGTCTTTGTCATTTATAGGTCTGGTCAGAGTTTCTAGTTCCTAACTGCTTTTGTTGGTGTATATCATTAGTAAAGGTTCAAATCACTTCACTAAAACACAGATGTATCTATAAATTTTATATATCTAAGGAGATGGAAAGAATGGGCAGATAAACTAAATAACAGGGCAGACAGCTTCCTCTGATCTCCTGGACAGGGACAGGTTCTGCTGAGGTGGCCTAGGCCACCCTCAGGGCCACTGTGACCTCCATCCATCTGATCGGCCACCTTTTCCACCTCTAAACCCTCCACCAAGAGGGTCCCCATCAGCCCAGGTCAGGGACTTTGTAACAACTGCATGGAAGCTAAGTGCCCTATCCTGAGACCAGACACAAACTTCTCCTGGATCTTAGAGATGCTCAGGTTTCCTCTATCTCCATCCATGTGCTTTTGAGGCAGTGGGGCCAACATAAGCAAGCATCCAAATTCCCAAGAGATCCTGTTTCCTGTGCAGTCCCCACCCCTAATTCAGCAGGCCTGGGATGGCCCTGGAATCCGCATTTTCACAGGTCCCCCTGTGATTCTATGGCTGGGTTCCTGAATTGTACTTGGATGTACAAGTACATCCACCTTTGCCCACTCACTGACCTTATAGAATACAATCCAAGCTCCAGCCACCAAAATGCTAATTTTTTATGAAATTCAGTTTATCTACTTTTTTTTCCCTTTGGTTTCTTATGGCTTTGGTGACATAGCTATGAAAATATTTTCAATTTCAGATTATGAATAATTACCCCTATGCTTTCTTCTAAGAGTTTTATACTTTAGGCCTTTATATTTTGTCTTTGATCCATTTTGAGTTAAGTTTTGTATGTAATGTGAAGTCACAGTCTGACTACATTCTTCCGTATGTGGATATCCAGTTCTCTTAACACCAGTTGTTGAAAAGACTTTTTCAACATTGAATGGTTTTGGCATCCTTGTTGAAAATCAGTTGACTGTGTCTGTGGAAGTAATCTTTCTGAACTCTCAAGTTTATTTTATAGATATCTACATCTATTCTATGTATTTCACTGTGCTGTATTACTAAGAAAAACTTTGGAAATTTCCTTTGCCTTTTAGGATAGGGTGTAGGTTTAAGACTTATAGCCCAGAAATTCATTACACATCCCTCATAAAACCACCACTCTGGAATTCAATTTATTAAAAAACACACTCCAAAAACAAGAAATATCCTCACTCCCAGTTTAAAAATATTTACTCTCCTGATTTGAAATATTTACTTAACCTGGAAAACCTTATCCATCAGAGGGCAGACAGGATGGAAACTACAATTACAGAAAACTAACCAAACTGATCACATGGACCACAGCCTTGGCTAATTCAGTGCAATGATGAGCCTTGCCATGTAGGGCCACCCAAGATGGACAGGTCATGGTGGAGAGTTCTGACTAAACGTAGTCTACTGGAGAAGGGAATGGCAAACCACTTTAGTATTCTTGCCTTGAGAACTCCATGAACAGTATGAAAAGACAAAAAGATAGGACACTGAAAGATGAAGGCCCCAGGTCGGTAGGTGCCTAATATGCTACTGGAGACCAGTGGAAAAATAGCTCCAGAAAGAATGACGAGGCTGAGCCAAAGCGAAAACAACTCCCAATTGTGGATGTGACTGGTGATAGAAGTTAAGTCTGATGCTGTAAAGAACAATATTGCATAGGAACCTGGAATGTTAGGTCCATGAATCAAGGTAAATTGGAAATGGTCAAACACGAGATGGCAAGAGTGAACATTGACATTTTAGGAGTCAGTCAACTAAAATGGACTGGAATCAGATCAGATCAGTCGCTCAGTTGTGTCCAACTCTTTGCGACCCCATGAATCGCAGCATGCCAGGCCTCCCTGTCCATCACCAACTCCCAGAGTTCACTCAGACTCACGTCCATCGAGTCAGTGATGCCATCCAGCCATCTCATCCTCTGTCGTCCCCTTCTCCTCCTGCCCCCAATCCCTCCCAGCATCAGAGTCTTTTCCAATGAGTCAACTCTTCCCATGAGGTGACCAAAGTACTGGAGTTTCAGCTTTAGCATCATTCCTTCCAAAGAAATCCCAGGGCTGATCTCCTTCAGAATGGACTGGTTGGATCTCCTTGCAGTCCAAGGGACTCTCCAGAGTCTTCTCCAACATCACAGTTCAAAAGCGTCAATTCTTCGGCGCTCAGCTTTCTTCACAGTCCAACTCTCACATCCATACATGACCACAGGAAAAACCATAGCCTTGACTAGACAAACCTTTGTTGGCAAAGTAATGTCTCTGCTTTTGAATATGCTATCTAGGTTGGTCATAACTTTCCTTCCAAGGAGTAAGCGTCTTTTAATTTCATGGCTGCAGTCACCATCTGCAGTGATTTTGGAGCCCAGAAAAATAAAGCCTGACACTGTTTCCACTGTTTCCCCATCTGTTTCCCATGAAGTGATGGGACCAGATGCCATGATCTTCATTTTCTGAATGTTGAGCTTTAAGCCAACTTTTGCACTCTCCACTTTCACTTTCATCAAGAGGCTTTTTAGTTCCTCTTCACTTTCTGCCATAAGGGTGGTGTCATCTGCATATCTGAGTTATTGATATTTCTGCCGGCAATCTTGATTCTAGCTTGTGTTTCTTCCAGTCCAGGGTTTCTCATGATGTACTCTGCATATAGGTTAAATAAACAGGGTGACAATATACAGCCTTGATGAACTCCTTTTCCTATTTGGAACCAGTCTGTTGTTCCATATCCAGTTCTAACTGTTGCTTCCTGACCTGCATACAAATTTCTCAAGAGGCAGATCAGGTGGTCTGGTATTTCCATCTCTCTCAGAATTTTCCACAGTTTATTGTGATCCACACAGTCAAAGGCTTTGGCATAGTCAATAAAGCAGAAATAGATGTTTTTCTGGAGCTCACTTGCTTTTTCCATGATCCAGCGGATGTTGGCAATTTGATCTCTGGTTCCTCTGCCTTTTCTAAAACCAGCTTGAACATCAGGAAGTTCACGGTTCACATATTGCTGAAGCCTGCCTTGGAGAATTTTGAGTATTACTTTACTACCGTACAGACCGGAATGGGCAAATTTAATTCAGATGACTATTATATCTACTACTGAGGGCTAGAATCCCTTAGAAGAAGTGGAGTAGCCATCATAGTCAACAAGAGTCCTAAATGCAGTACTTGGATGCAATCTCAAAAACGACAGAATTATCTCTCTTTGTTTCCAAGGCAAACCATGCAATATCACAGTAATCCAAGTCTATGCCCCAACCAATAATGCTGAAGAAGCTGAACGGTTCTATAAAGACCTACAAGACCTTCTAGAACTAACACCCAAAAAAGATATCCTTTTCATTATAGGGACTGGAATGCAAAAGTTGGAAGTCAAGAGATACGTGGAATAACAGGCAAGTTTGGCCTTAGAGTACAAAATGAAGCAGGACAAAGGCTAACAGAGTTTTGCCAAGAGAATGCACTGGTCATAGCACCCTCTTTCAATAACACAAGAGAAGACTACACATGTACGTCACCAGATGGTCAATATCAAAATCAGATTGATTACATTCTTTGCAGCCAAAGATGGAGAAGCTATATATAGTCAGCAAAACAAGACCAGGAGCTGACTGTGGCTCAGATCATGAACTCCTTATTGCCAAATTCAGACTTAAATTGAAGAAAGTAGAGAAAACAACTAGATCATTCGGGTATGACCTAAGTCAAATCCTTTACGATCATACAGTGGAAGTGAGAAATAGATTCAAGAATTAGATCTGTTAGAGTGCCTGAAGAACTAAGGATTTATCACTTTATCACTTTAAATTAGTCACATCTATTCTTTACTGAACATCAATAAGGACATGGAATTTTTTTTTTGCTAGATGAAAGCAAAAGCACATTTTGTAGTGGTGTCACCAAAGTCAAAACTTCCCTGGTGGCTCAGTGGTCAAGAATCCACCTGCAATACAGGAGACACAGGAGATGCGGATTCTATCCCTGGGTCAGGAAGATCCTCTGGAGAAGGAAATGGCAACCCACTGCAGTATTCTTGCCTGGAAAATCCAATGGGCAGAGGAGGATTTTCTGTATATAGGATTATGTCATCTGTGAAGAGAGAAAGTTTTACTTCTTTTAATTTGGATGCATTTTATTTCTTTTTCTTTGTGATTGTTCTAGCTCAGACCTCCAGTATAGTGTTGAATAGAAATAGTGAGGCATGTTGTCCTTGCCTTGTTGCTGGTGTAAAGCTGTGGTGGGAGGGGTGGGGGCAGGGAAGCTTTCAATGTTTTATCTTTGAGTTAGCTGTGGGTTTTTTTATATACGCTTTTAATAATTTTGAGAATGTTTGTTTTCGTTTCTAGTCTTTGGGGGTTTTATCATGAAAGCATGTTAGATTTTATTAAAGGCTTTTTTCTGTGTCAGTTGAGATAATCATGTGAAATTCTCTCATTCTATTATTGTGATGTCCATTTTCTTGTACTGAGCCACCTCTTCATTTGTTGGATAAATCCCAGTTGATCATGGTGTCTAATCATTTTAATATGCTGTCGGGTTTGGTTTGCTGGGATTTGGTTGAGTATGTTTGCAGTTAGGTTCATAAGAGAAATCCATCTATAGTTTTCTTATGATATCCTTCTTTGTTGATGGAATCAGTTACTGCAGCCCTCATAGAATGAGTTGTGAAGAGCCCAGTCATCTTCTATTCTTTTGAGTGAGCTTGAGACGAATCAGGGTTAATTCTTTAAGTGCTTTTCTTTGTTGGGTGGTTTTTATTGATTGACTGAATCTCTTTGATAGTTATAGGTCTCGTAAGAGTTTCTATGTCTTTTAGTTTGTTTTCATGATTTGTAAAGGTTCAAAACACTTTGCTAAGACAGAAATGTATTTGTAATACTTATATTTCTAAGTCGATGGAAAGATTAATCATTTTCCTGGATCAGTGTTTATTGAGTGGATTTTTTTTTTTAGATTCTAGAATTAATTTTATAACCATTTGAATAGAAATAAAAACACTGAAAGAATCAACTAAAAGTGGTAAATGCAGTTGCATGCAGGAAAGGCGGCAGAGGGATGCTAATTTTCTTAGACTACAGCAGCACAGTTTAACCCTTTGTAAAAGTAAACAAACTTAATTAGTCCAGAAAAAGGCAGTTCTATAGCCAGGTGGTTGCTGTTGTTCAGTTGCTAAGTCATGTCCACTCTTTGGGACCTCATGGGCTGCAGCATGCCATGCTTTCCTGTCCTTTACTACCTCCCGAAGTTTGCTCAAATTTATATCCATTGAGTCAATGATACTATTCAATCTTATCCTCTTCAGGTTGCCTAGATCCAAATTCCACCTCCATTTGGTAGCTATGAGACCTTGGGCAAGTTTACAGTGTTTGAGCTCTCTGAACCTGAACCTCAATTTTCACGTTGTAAAATGGGAATGATAACAGTACCTACTGTATAAAATTTTTATGGGAACAAAAGGGGACAGTGGTATGTAAAGGTTTGGCTGGTGAGTGTCCTGTAAATGGAAGCTTCTTGATACTATCTGTTATCAGGCTTGTCCAGACCAACCTAACTTCCTTTTCCACTTAGCAAGAGCCCCCTGCTGCTCTGGAGCCCCCCCATATGTACAATCAACTGCCTAATACTGGGCATGTCTCTTCTCCTAGGGCCCCTTAGAGGTGGCTTCGGAAGGGCTCTGAACTTAGCAGTCCTACCCTTACTCCAACCCCGCCCCCTGGGGGGCATGTCTTTATTTATTTATTTTTTAACCAAGATTTCCAAACTCTGTGGTTGCCTTGCCTAGCTAAAAGAGGAAGAGGGGGATCAGCCCAAGGAGAAGGAGGAAGAGGAAAACAAGACAAACAGCCAGTGCTAGTGGAGAGGAATACATGTCCAGTGGGTCTGGTCCCGTCAGGGCTGGTGTCCGAGAATCCGGTTCTCTGCCCCGCCGCAAGCCCTGCGTCAGCCTGCCGCTTTCCTGCTGAAGCCATGGGCCCACGGACCCTGCTGATCCTGCTGGTGGTCACAGCTTGGCATGGTAAGAGCAGAACCAGAGCTTTGGGGGGTCAGGGGGTGGGGACAGGGTTGTGACAGGGTTCCAAGGGAAGGATTCTCTAAACCTCTGCCCGTCACTAGGGTCTCCACTCTGCGTTTTCATCTCCCCAACCCTGGACTGCGGGTGTGTGGGTGTCTGCTCCAGAAAGGCAGTGGAGGGAAAGCGGGTATGAACTAGGTGGGACCAGCCTGGCCAGGGCTGTGGATCTGGCCCAGCTCAGATGGTGACTGTCCGTGTGTCCTGAACACATCCCTATGCCCTCGGGACTCTTTAGTGCCTATTGAACGGTCAACAGCATGTTTTGGGGGCTGATGGAGCAGACAAAATGCTCCTCAAACCCCACTGTGCACACAGATACCCCAGGGATCTTGTTACAGTGCAGACTCTGACTCTATCAGTCTCAGGGGTGATCTGAGATTCTTCATGACTAGCGAATTCCTAGGAGATGCCAGTCCCACTGGTCCAGACCTACGCTGAGCAGAGAGGCCCTGAGAGCCCCTCGTGGCTCCGCTGGCACTGCCTGTGTGGGACTCACGAGGCAAATGAGGCAGGATGTGACTTGGAGGGGCCTGAAGAGGCAGTGGTCCTTCCTTGGGTGGCTTGGGCAAGAGGTCAGAAGGAGAGGTAAGAGGTTAGCCTCTCTGGCCAAGGGCTCAGGAGAGGTAAATTTGGGACGAGAGAGTACAGGGCTAGCAGCTTGTCTCAGGGGAGGACAGCGAGGGTCTGCTAGGCTGAAATCACAGACACAGGCTGCGGGGCCTCAGGACAGAGAGCTGTGGAGCAGACCCCACCCGAATTCCATCCCTCTGACAGCATCAGTGATGCAGGATCTCCTGCTAGGAGGGTCCCTAACTGGGGCTGGGTGCTGGACTCGTATCTACAGTCAGCCCAACAAACACATGTTAAGTTCTTTTGGCCACTCCATGCGGCATAAGGGATCAAACCCATGCCCCCTGCACTGGGAGTGTGCAGTCTTCACCATTGGATCACCAGGGAAGCCCCTAAATTTTGCTGCATATTTGGAGGAACGCTGGGGAAGGATGGGGACTGTGGGTGGAGTAGGAAGGCAGCAGCATCTCCGGCCTTCCCACAGTCCTGTGGCTGCAAGAGCCTGAGGAATAGGTGCGTCTGGTCCCTGAGGACGAGATGGCCCACTGAAGGGCTTTTTTGGGCCCAGTCAGTTCCACTGGGCTTGCAAGTCTGTTCTCTTTTGTTGAGATGAATTTATGTGTAGTAGAAAGCATTGATTCTTAAGTGTACCTGTGATGAGATTTGACAAGTATATATGCTTGTGTCCCCACCATCTCAATTAAGATACACACTATTCCCCTCATCCTAGAAAGCTTTGTGGGTTTTATTTCACTCTTTTGTCCTATCCTCCTGCCCAGAAAATGCCTGTGGGAGACTGATGGGGGATGGAGGGGCTGTCCAGCATCTCGCCTCAAAGGAAAGAAGAAATGGGGACTGCAGGCTGGAAGCCTACTTTTTCAGTAGACCAGTGATGAATGAGGGGCAGTTGTGAGGAAGTTGGGGGACAGAATCACTGCACCCTAGAGACCAGAAGAGACTCACTAAGACTCAGGGCCAAGGAGGAGGCTGTGCCCCAAACCTTGGCATGCTGTGTGTGTGTGTGTGTATGTGTGCGCATGTGTGTATGTTTGTGTCTCTGTGTGTGTATGTCTATTTTTTGCATGTGTATGGGTGTATATATTTGTGTATGTGTGTGTATGTGTGTGTATGTTTGTCTATTTTTTGTGTGTGTATATGTTTGTGTGTGTATGTATGTATGTATGTGTTGGGGGAGAGGTGGGGGTGTGGGGGCACACCCTGGGAGCTGATGATGAGGGATGTCTCCCAAGCAAGTGGGAGGGGGTGAGAAGGTTTGGGGAGATGAGATGGTGGGGTGAAGGGGCAGAAGGGGTCCAGCCCCCACCCAGGGAGTAAAGGCCTGAGCAAGCTTTTTCTTCCCTCCTGTCAAGCCAGCAGTGGGCAGCTGGAGCGGAAGCTGAGGGTGTCAGCCCTGTCCTGCATGAATACTTGAGACGACAGGACAAAATAAGATAATGCCTCTCTGACTACACTTCCAGGAGGCTGAGCCTGGAGTTAGAGGACAGGGTAGGGGTGGGTGAGGGAGAAGGCGCCGTGAGACCCAGCAGGGGCAGAAGCGAAATACAGAGTCACAGAATCTGAGACTGTGGGATGCTACAGGCATAGGCTGTGACCTTTAAAAGTTAGCACTTCAGCTGTCAGAGTGTCAGGATCAGAGAGGAGGTTAGGAAGAGTAGTAGATGAAGCAATAACACGGGACAGGAGAGCTGACTCAGCCAGAGGTTGTTTATCACCTCCTTGAATCCTCCCAGGACCTCTCAGAGGTGGAAATTCGGATTGTTCTCATTGAAAGAGTATCCTGAGAGTCAGAGGTTAAGCAGCCTACTTAGTTAGCAGGGTAGAGCCAAGTTTTGGACCCAGGTTGGCATAGCACAGTGGTAAAGAATCCTCCTGCCAATGCAGGAGATGGAAGAGACTCGGGCTCCATCTCTGGGTCAGGAAGGTCCCCTGGAGGAGGAAGTGGCAACCCATTCCAGTATTCTTGCCTGAAGAATCCCATGGACAGGGGAGCCTGGTGGGCTAGAGTCCATGGGATCGCAAAAAGTCAAACATGGCTGAGCGACGACTGGCTGACATGAGTCCACAATCAAGCTCTTCCCTCCAGTCCCCCACCCCAACCCCGATGCCCTGCATGGCTGCAGCAGTAATAGGCTAGCACCTGCTCTGTTGGGACTTGCCAGCAGCCTGCCAAAAATGATGCTTGCCCCTTTCCCTGGGGGTCAGCAGCACAGGGAAACCTGGCTACAACCCCCAGGTGTCGGCTTCCGCAGTATTCCTCTGGTCACTCCATCCTTTATGCAGATCAGAAGCCTGCACATCTCTGATGTGTACAAAATCAAAACATAAATTAAGTCATCCTGAAATAATTTGACAGGATCTTTCTGATTCTGGGGTTTGTAGTGAGGGCAGGGTGCAGTGGAATGGAAAGACCCATTTAAGAAGATTTTGTGCAGTACTTCCCTGGTGGTCCAGTGGTTAGGAATCCACCTTCCAATGCAGGGGACATGGGTTCAATCCCTGATCGGGGAACTAAGGTCCCACATGCCAAGTGGCGGCTAAGCCCACACACTGCAGCTTCAGAGCACTTATGCTGCAACAAAAGATCTCACGTGCTGAAACTAAGACATGATGCAGCCAAATAAATAAATACACTTTTTTTTTTTAAGAAGAAGCTTTTGTGCAAGATGATGAAGAGTCCCTGAATTTGCCTGGTTCCTTCAGGGTTGGGATGTCCATGGTCCCATCGCTGGGACAGACAGATTAGACTCAGTAGGGGGGTACCTAGTAGCTCAGTGGCAGAGCCGGGTCCTGCAGCCTGGGATATGCCAGTGCCCAGCAGGTGGTACTGCCTGTTTCAGGGGGTGAGGGGGTCTTTCCCCTAAAGGGGACAGTGGCCAGGAAGCAGAAGTGAGAGCCTCCCTGGGAGAAGGACTGCAGGCTGAGCGGAAATGGGGGCTAGGCCGGGTACCAGCAATGTGTTTCCGCCTGCACAGGCTGGAGGGCGCCTGGCAGCCCCTCCAAGTCCTTGAATCAGCTCTCACTTCCCTCCTTTACCCCTATTTTAGGCCCTGGAAAAATGCTGACACTGCAGAGGCAACGGGCCTTCTTCCCGGAGGGCCTGAGTTTCAAGTTCTCTTTTCTCCTTCAAGAAAATTTTCCTTAAAAGAGATTGTCCCTAGTAAACGCAGCAGTGCTGGGATGTTAGGGTGGGCTTCTGGGGGTAGACTAGATAGTAAATAGAATGGCTAACCTTTGCTGAATTATTTATATTTGGTGACAGGTGATGTTCTAAAGCTTTCTGTGCATTTAAATCTCCTGACATCCCAATAAATGGGTACAATTTTGGTCCCCATTTTATATGGGGAAACTGAGGCACAGAGCCTCTGAACCTCCCCACTGTGCTACAGACCAGATGTCCAGTGATGAGAGAAGGCACAGCAGAAGACTCGAACTCTGCCATGCCAAGATCCCATACCCCTTTTCTTCTTCTTTTATTTCTTTAAAATATTTTTTAAAGGTATATGCATTTTTATTTGTTTTTGGCCATATCGTGTGGCACGTGGAGAGGTCAAACCCGTGCCCTCTGCAGTGGAAGCTCAGAGTCTTAACCACTGGACCATCAGGGAAGCCCCTTTTTCTTCTTCCTCGTGTGAATTAATTCAGAACACTTTGCCACGAACGTTCTATTCATTTCTTTCTTCCAAGGACAGAGGAGCCTGGTGGGCTACAGTCTATGGGGTTGCAGAGAGTCAGACACGCCTGAGCGACTTTCACTTTTGCTTGTTTGAAGCCCCTTCTTTGAGCTAGGTGCTGGACTTCGTAGCAGGAATGCAGCCCATTTATTACATCAGGCTGAAGGAGTCCACTCCTGGGGAGAATGACGCAGTCATGGCCAGGAAGACTGAGGCCAGAGGCTGCGGTAGCCCCCACGGGACAGTGGCTGGGTGGGAGGCCAAGAAAGCCCTCAGTCCCCTTCTCTCAGAGACATCAGAGGTGTCAGTGCATCACAGAAGGTTTGGGGCAGGGCCTGAAGTGAGTGACCGGAGAGGGGCAGGGGCGTGTTTGAGTTGGTCCTGCAGTTGTAGCTGAACCCCAGAACCAGCAGCAGCCTGCCAGAGAGCCCCCAGCTCAGAGGCAGGGTACAGCCAGCGGGATGGCACCTCAGCCCTCACTTCTATCTGCCACTTCCCATCACCAGGTCAGGGGGTCCCAGTGATAGAGCCCAGTGGCCCTGAGCTGGTGGTGGAGCCAGGCACAGCGGTGACCTTGCGATGTATGAGCAATGGCAGCGTGGAGTGGGATGGCCCCGTTTCCCCCTACTGGACTCTGGACTCTGACGCCCCCAGAAGCATCCTCACCACGAACAATGCCACCTTCCTACACACGGGAACGTACCGCTGCACTGAGCCTGGAGACCCCCTGGCGGGCACTGCTACTATCCACCTCTACGTCAAAGGTGAGGACTATGAGCCCCCTCCCAAGAGGACTAGCCCAGCAAGGCCCACCAAGAACGGCCAAGAGGGCTGGGCCCTGACCTGAGCCATCATAATAAGCCAACTCCACATTTACTGAGAACCTGCCACGAACAAGGACCTGTGGCAGTGCTTCTAATTTCATTCCTCACAACAGCCCTGCGAGAAGGTTCTTGTTTCTGCCCATTTTCCAGATGCTCAGAGAGGCTGAGTCATTTGCCCAAGATCACACAGCATTAAATAGTGGGGCTGGACCTGCCCCAGAGCCCCCAAGCATCAGCTGAGCTTCCCTGGTATTATGTGACCTCAGGCAAATGAACAGCATCTCTGAGCTTCTCCATCACCAATGTCCAGGGACCGGTCGGTTAGCCTGGCGGAGGGGGGGCCTTTGTAACCCTGTATCTCCATGCTCCCCAGACCCTGCTCGGCCCTGGAGGGTCCTGGCCGAGGAAGTGACGGTGTTGGAGGGTCAGGACGCGCTGCTGCCCTGTCTGCTCACTGACCCAGCACTGGAGGCGGGCGTCTCGCTGGTGCGGGTGCGCGGCCGGTCTGTCTTGCGCCAAACCAGCTATTCCTTCTCGCCCTGGTATGGCTTCACCATCCACAAGGCCAAGTTCATTGAGAGCCAGGACTACGAGTGCAGCGTTCGGGTGGCTGGCAGGGTGGTGAAGTCCCTCAGCATCCGGCTTAAAGTTCAGAAAGGTGCGTGGACAGGGACGACCTGAGAGCTGGTGCCTGGCGGAGGGGAAGTAAGGGTGGGTGCTTCGTTTCACCTCTTCCTTCCAGTCGTGCCTGCGTCATCCATGGGGCACCTGCTGAAGCAAGACCATGAGGTGTGAGGTGCTGGGAGGCAGACCACATGTATGCTGATAACTCAACTGGCAAGGTAGTCTCAGGTCATGAAATAGGCTATGAAAAGCATTGAACTGGGTGGTGGAATAGAATGTGTGGGCGTGGGGAGCTCGTGGAGAGAGTGACATTTTATTTGAGTGGAAATGTGCCTTATGAGAAGGTGGAAACAGCAGGTCCACAGTCGTGAGCTGGGAACAGGCTTCAGATGTTCCAGGAATGGAAGGAGGGCCCAAAGCTCTCCCACCCCTTCAGACATGGATTCCTACTTGGGGCGCACCAGGTGCTGGGTGCTGAACACAGAAGAGAGGGGAAACCGTGAGCAACGCCATGGGGTGTCATGATGGCAGGTGCATGGGACGCCTCGGCATCAGCATCAGTGGTGTTGAAGTCTCTCTTCTGTCTGCTCCCCCCTTGTTTCTGCTGGGCTGGTAGATGGATTCTGGTTTCTGGGAGGACTGGTGTGAGTCAGCAGGATCAGAATCTGAGCCTAAGACAGGAAGCAAGCACGTGTAATGAGGCCAGGGTCAGAGTGGCAGGGCTGGCCCAAGGGCCTGTGCCCTGAGCCCACGAAACCTGTCCAGGAAACCAAGGGAACCCACTCTGTGTGCAGAGGAGTCAGGCAGGACCTTTCCCTACAGCCCACCTTGCAGAGGGATCCCAGGGCCCTCGTTTCACCATGACTCTGTGACATGAGTGCACTCCTTAGCATCTGACCCTGTAAAACGGAGTTAGGTTATCTTTCAACAACAGCCACAGCCAGAGATGTTAATTCATAGGCTAGGGCTTCCCTCATAGCTCAGTTGGTAAAGAATCTGCCTGCAGTGCAGGAGACCTGGGTTCGATTCCTAGGTCAAGAAGATCCCCTGAAGAAGGAAATGGCAACCCACTCCAGTATTCTTGCCTGGAGAGTCCCATGGACAGAGGAGCCTGCCAGGCTACAGGCCATGGAGTCGCAAGAGTCGGACACGACTGAGCGATTAAACCACTATCGCCATGTTTTAGGCACTGGGTTAGCTGTGCCTAAACTAGGCATACCACACTAGGGATACCACCTGCATTTACTGGTGGTGACAGATGAGAGAAAGCAAATAAATGTGATGAACAAGAAACCAAGCTGAAGAGATATGGGTAGGGGAATCCATGGGAGTCCCCAGGCAAGAATACTAGAGCGGGTTGCCACGCCCTCCTCCAGGGGATCTTCCCGACCCAGGGGTCGAACCCAAGTCTCTTACGTCTCCTGTATTGGCAAGTGGGTTCTTTTCCACTAGTGCCACCTGGGAAGCCCGAAGCTAATTCAGCTAACCTGTGACAGGAGGCCCCTCTGAGGAATGTTTGAGCTGAAGATGTGAAGGATGAGAACAACCAGTCAAAGTGTGGTTGTTGCATGGATCAGGCATTCCCAAAGGGAAGGGCAAGGGCACGTCTTTGGGTGGGAGGGGCCACGTGGCTGCAGAGCGGTGAGGGGTGGCAAGTGCATACAGGTTGGGAGCAGGGTCTGGGGAGGTACGAGGGACTGCAGCTTTTAGTCTGAGTGATGAGAAGCCGCTGAATGTTAGCACAAGAGAGGCGCATGATCCAGTCTTCCTTGTAGGGAGCTGACGTTGGCTGCTGTTGGCCTCACAGTTGGCTGCTGTGAGGAAGCAGGGAGGCCTTCCAGGTGGCTGCAGGAGTCCAGAGCAGAGGGGAAGGGTGTGACTGGGGAGAGGCGCTGGTGATGGAGCCAAGGGGACTCTTCAAGGTCCATTTAGGAGATGGGATTTGTTGTGGAGAAAACTGAGGTGCCATGGCTGCCCCCCAGGTTTTGGGAAGGGAGCCTGGGCCCATGGCAGAAAGCAGAGTGGCAGCTCTGGCCTAGGTGCTCATGGGTGCCTTCCCCTGATCTCAGTCATCCCAGGACCGCCGACCTTGACATTGGAACCTGAAGAGCTGGTGCGGATTCAAGGGGAGACTGCCAAGATCGTGTGCTCAGCCAGTGACGTTGATGTCAACTTTGACGTCTTCCTTCAACGTGGAGACACAAAAGTCAGTACCTGGGGGAGGGGCTGGGGTCCTGCCTGTCCTCCTGGCACTCCAGGCCCCACCTCAAGCTGGCACTGGGAGCTGAGGGCATAGCTCAGGACCAGAGAGGGGAATAACTCACCCAAGGTCTCACTGCTGGTCAGTAGATGATGCAGAAGCAAGTCTCAGGCTCCTGCATCTGCACATTGTGATGGGAGAGGGAGGAGGCAGGATTCCACCCCCTTGACCCATGACCTTTGCCCTAGCCTGTAGACAAGAGGCACATGTCAGCTCAATTCTGACTTTGCAAGAGGTTCCAAGGCCACCTCTGAGGCCCATGAATGTAAGAATTATTTCTGAAAAACTCTAGAGAGAGGAAGAGGGAGTTTTCTCAGGAGGAAATGGCAGTAGGCCACTTCTAAGAACATACTTCCTCCCCATGCCTTCTGCATGCCAGGCATAGCCCTATGCCATTTGCATTCTCCATCTCACTTACTCTTCACTACAACCCTAGAAGCATGGGCCAGTGTCAGTCCCAATTTGCAGATGAAGAAACTGAGGCTCACAATTCAGTCCCTGCCCAAGGAAAAGCACATAGTAATCCTTAAAGGCTGAGAATTAGAACCCAGCTCTTTCTAATTCCTAAATGACCTCTGTATACCATTTCTGTTCCTTCTGGATGCAGCTCGCAATCTCTCAACAATCCGACTTCCGTGACAACCGTTATCAAAAAGTCCTGACCCTCGAACTCGATCATGTAGGCTTCCAAGATGCTGGCAACTACACCTGTGTGGCCACCAATGCCCGGGGCATCCACACTACCTCCATGGTCTTCCGGGTGGTAGGTGAGCATCGGGGTGGTGGAGGGTCAGCACAGATCCTGGGGAGAGGGGGTGCATATGGGGATTGAGAAAGAGGGAGCTGATGTTAAAAAAAGGAGTAGACACTGTTGGAATAGCTCACCAGAATCCCCCCTTTTCTCAGCCTGGCTAAGGAGCCATGTCTGTGTCAGCCCTCTGATTGATTCTCAGAGTCCTCCCTCTCTCCCACCTTGGAGGTCCCACAGTGCACGGCTGCATCTCATTCCAGCATCATTTTGTTGTGTTTTGGGATTGATGTCCAGTAGGTCCCTCCTGGACTTTGCTGTTCACTCATTCATTCATTCCTGCATGCCTGGGACTCACATCACATGGGCATGTGAATAGACAGCAGGCACCCTGGGTGGGCATGCAAGAAGCCTGAGGTGTCCTGAGAACACCAAGGGGGACTCCCCAACAAAGGCTTGGACTAAATGGACTCTAAGCTGGGACCAGAAGAATGGAGGTGGGTTAGTCAGGCAGAGGGGAGGGGAAGGAAGGGGAACAGCACTTCAGCAGAGGGAACAGCATATGCAAGGCTCAAAGGCAAAGAGAACGAGCATCTGAGGCATCCAGAGAAACCGACGACAGCAGGCACACGAAGGGGTGGCGGGGGGTGGTCATAGGAAAGCGGGGCGGAGGGTAGTATCCGAGAGCAAGTTGAATGGGTAGCTTGCATCATCTCTGGTGGGCGGGGGTCAAAGGTCTTAAGAGGAGAGTGATGGGATCAGATGGCAGAGAGGATGCAGGAGTGGTGGCCAGGAGCCCGCGGTCCTAAGCCACATTCCAGCCTACCTCCACCAATGATGTAGGTAGGTTGCTTAAACTCTTTCCCCATCTGCAAAATAGGGATCCTAACAGTAACTGTCTCATAGGTTTGCTCTGAGAATTCATTGAATATATCTGAACTAACTAGGGCAGGGCCTGGCACAGACTAAACCCTCAGTGTGCCTGAGGAGATGTCATTTGAGAAAGCTCTGCCCTGTGTCATGTGGATTGGATAGGAGACTCGAGGCTGGAGGCCCATCAGGGCAGTTAACGTGGTGTTCCAGGCCAGAGATGGCGAAGGGTGCTGGATTATGGTGGGGACCCCGGAGAGTCTGTTATCCAAAACAATCTAGGCGGGACAATGGCTGCTGGGACAAAGCAGAAAGGAGCCAAGATGACCAGAGTGATTGGGGAGGAGGCAGTGACAGTCACTGGGCTGAGAATCCGGAGCAGAGGGCAGCTTCTTCAGAGTAGGGACAGGTTCAGAGTGCTTCCAGCTTGGCCACACCTCATGTATTAAGCTGGGAGCCTGAGGGGAGGCGGGAGGGCGAGCCTAAGAATCATTACCCTCACAGAACAAGTAATACAACAGGCTTGCAGGAGCACCTAAGCTCTGTTGTGGGCCCATCCTGTGCCAGCAGCTCTGAGGGCTAAAGCCGGAGAGAACAGTAAACTGTCTCCCAGTTATGGATTCTAATTCTATCCATTTTGTAGTGCAGACCTACAGTAGTCAGTCAACGGATGTTGTTTTCCTTCACTCTTCCCGCTAGATCCTTTTTAATGCGGGGGATCCAGTTACAAATGAGAGAGAAAATGTCCTGCCCACATGGAATTTGTATTCTAGTTGGGAGAAGACAAGCAATAAGCAAAATAAATTATGAACAAGACAATTGGATAGGGTTTTCAGCTTAAAATCGGGTGATCATCAAGGAAGATTACTGGGAAACTGACATTTGAGCAAAGACTCGAAGTTGGTGAAGGACCAAGCCATGTAGAATCTTGGAGAAGAGAGCTGCAGACAGAGGGCAAGCAGTGTTTTTAAGGTGGGTCCAAGCTCACCACATGCAAGGAGTAAGTCAGCCAGTGTAGCTGGGTGGAGCTTGAGAGCAAGTGTAGTACATGATGACATCAGAGGTGAAGGAGAAGGTCCCGGGAGGCCAGCGAGAGACCTGGGCTTTTCTTCTTGAGAGGGGATACCATTGGAGGGTTTGAGCAAAGGAGTGACATGATCTGACTCGAGGGCAGCAAGATGTAATATGGCTTTCTGGTGCTTTGTTGAGGACTGTCTATTGGGAGATGAAGGTAGAAGCCAGGAAACTGTTAGGAAACTCCTGCTACTAGTTTGAGCCAGAGGTGATGGTGGCTTGATTAGGGAGGGATACGGTGGAGGTGATGGGAGGTGGTTGGAGTTTGGATGAATGAATGGCTGGCTGGCTGGCTAAGGGAGAAAGAGAGAAGAAAAACAGCCTTGCCCTCAAAGCTCACAAGCCTGGAGAGAGAAGACAGCTACCTAAAGGGAGGACCAGGTGCATGAAGAAGTGTAGTGGTGGTGGTGGTTTAATCGCTAAGTCCTGTCCGACTCTTGCGACCCCGTGGACTGTAGCCTGCCAGGCTCCTCTGTCCATGGGATTCTCTAGGCAAGAATACTGGAGTGGGTTGCCATTTCCTTCTCCAGGGGGTCTTCCAAACCCAGGAATTGAACCTGGGTCTCCTGTACTGCTGGCAGATTCTTTACCAACTGAGCCACCAGGGAAGCCCGAAGCAGTGTAGATGTGGTGCCTAATGACTGTACAGTCTCAAAGGGCCGCAGCTGGTATCCTGCTAAGTGAAATAAATCAGACAGAGAAAGACAAGTACTATACGATATTGCTTATATGTGGAATCTTAAAAATACCACAAAGGGACTTCCCTTCTGGTCCAGTGGTTAAGATTTCACCTTCCAATGCAGGGGCTGTGGGCTCAATCTTTGGTTGGGGAACTAAGATCCCACACGCTGCAGGATGCAGCCAAAAACTTAAAATAAGTAAAACTTGGGGAAAAGATCCTTTAAATATAAATAAATTTAAAAATTTAAAATACCACAAACTAATGAATATCACAAAAAAGAGGCTGACTCACAGAGAACAAACTAGGGGTTACCAGTGGGGAGAGGGAAGGTGGGGGGCCATATAGCAGCAGGGGATTAAGAGGTAGAAACTTTTATGTATAAAATCAATAAGCTACAGGATGTGTTATACAACACAGGGAACATAGTTAATCATTATTAACAACTTTAAATGGAATATAACTTTTAAAAATTGTGAATCACTATGTTGGATAGCTGAAACTTATCAAATATATATCAACTATACCTCAGTTTTTAAAAAAGCAAAACGAATCCAGAGGAGGGAGCACTCCTTTACCCTGGAGTGATGGATGGAGTCTCCCTGATGGGGGAGTCTTAGAGAATGAGAAGGATCTAAATAGAAGAAAGGAAGAATATGGGGTTCCTGGTGGAGGAAATGACTTGAGCAAAGAGCCCAGGTTGGAACTACTGTGGGGTGTTCTGAGGATATGAGAACACCAAGATGGGTGGAGAATTGTGTGTGTGTCTGTGTGTGCACATGTGAGTAGGAAGAGGGGCCATGGCTAGATGGGCATAAAGTGAAAGTGAAGTCGCTCAGTCGTGTCCAACTCTTTTCGACCCCGTGGACTGTAGCCTACCAGGCTTCTCAGTCCATGGGATTCTCCAGGCAAGAATACTGGAGAATTCAGGTGTAGGTAGCAGAAATCAACTCAAACAGACCTCACCAAAAGAGGATTTTATTGGCCTTATAGCTAAAGCAAAACAAAACATGGTTATGAGCTTCTGGGACAGTTGGATTTTAATATTCAGATGTGGACAAGAAACTATTGTTTTCCAACCCTTGGCTCTATATTTTTCTTGTGGGGCAGCACCAAGCTTGGAAACCCCAGTGGAATGAAAACTTCTCTTTTCCTCCAGTTCCAACAGAAACCATAGGAATGAGTGCCATGGACTCACTCATTCCTACCCGCAACCAATCACGATCCAAAGGGCACAGATCACCCTGATTGGTTGGCCTGGGTCACATGCCCACTTTAGAACTGGATATGGAAGTTGCATTGATTAAACTTCTACCAGAAAAAGGGGAAATATAAACTACTACCAGAAAGGGGGACATTTTTAGCTGCTAGAAAACATTTTATACAGTTATAACAAGATAGATATATTCTATTAATCTCTTTATTACATAAAAAAAGAGGTAGAGGTGCCAAGGAAGATAGGAATTTGCCCAGGTTCTTTCAGGAAATTGGAGATAAGAGTTTAAAGCCCTGAGCTTTTGAGAGGGGTGGGAGTGGTGGGAAAAAGATGAGAGAGGGCACGTTTTGGCTACAGGTCGGGTCTGTGTGACTGGCACATGCTAGCTACTCAGGGAGGGCCCAGCTGAAAGACTGGCTCCACAGGTGGATCACCAAATGAACACACAGACGGACATCTTCCCACTCATTCCAGATTTCTGTGCATTCTGCTTCCCAGACAGTGCCTACTTGAACTTAACCTCTGAGCAGAACCTCCTCCAAGAGGTGGCCGTGGGTGAAAAGCTTGAACTCAGAGTCAAGGTGGAGGCCTACCCAAGCCTGCAAAGTTTCAACTGGACCTATGAGGGTCCCTTCTTTGGTTCCCAGCCCAAGCTCAACTTTGAAACCATGAACAACACATACAGGTACCACCCAGTAGCTCCCATCTGCATGGCCCACAGCCAGACAGAGGACGCTTTAAGAGAGTCAGCACACTTGGGTCCTGTCTCAACCTTGACTAGGGGGTGAGCCCTTTCCCATTTCTAGGGCTCAGTGTTCTTGACTATGTAGAGCCTCAACATCAGTCATCTGTGTTTGAGATGTAGATGAAATTAGCGTACCCTTTGTGCTGTATCCTTGGGAAATTAAATGACATCCTCAAGAATTCTATCCTTTCTTGGGTGTGTGCATTCTGACGGTCACCCAAGGTCTCCTGAGCTTATTCATTCTACTCTTTTGTGACTAATCCAAATGCAGAAGGCCATCCCCATGATTTCCACTCAGAGTCACACTCCTGATGGCAATTGCACGAGGTATCTAGAGCCACACACACAGGTTTGGGGGACTAGAGGGAATTAATATCTCTCAGTCACAGATACATCAAAAGTTCTTTAGAAACCTGTGGCCATCCACCCCTGAGAATTTCTCACCAGCTACTCTTCTCCACTGGATCAAAACTCTTCTTATGAAGGTCTGTCTGCCTGTGCACGCCCCCACCCTCCACTCCCAGAGTCCTGTGTACTCTACATGCAGAGCATTTTAGAAATGTCTTTTTGTCTCCTGTGGACTCTCTCCTCAGGGTCTTACTTTCCTGCCCAAAGTGACCTAACCAGGCAGTTTCTAAACAAGAGAGTTTTTTCCCTAAGGAGGAACACAGATAACAAGTGTGAAAATAATCACTTCTCTACCCTGTTCTACTTCTAAAATTTTTCCTGGAGTAAGGAAACAGCAACCCACTCCAGTATTCTTACCTGGAAAATCCTATGGGCAGAGGAACCTGGCGGGCTACAGTCCCCGGGGTCACAGAGGCAGACACAGCTGAGTGTGGGCACACTCCCTCCATAGCTGCTTCACAGTGCTGTGTTAGTTTCTACACGCAGCAAAGCGAATCATCTGTACGTATACACATATCCCCTCTTTTTTGGACTTCTTTCCCATACAGGTCATGACCACAGAGGATTGAGTAGAGTTCCCTGTGCTATACAGTAGCTCTCATTAATTACCTATTTTATACATAGTATCAATAATGTATATATGTCAATCCCAATCTCCCCTTTCATCCCATCTCCCTTTTCCCCCATTGATATCCACGTTTGTTCTCTATGTCTCTATTTCTGCTTTATAAATAAGATCATCTATACCAATTTTTTCAGATATAACATGTATGTGTTAATATACAATACTTATTTTTCTCTTTCTGACTAACTTCACTCTCTATGACGGTCTCTAGGTCCAGCCACATCTCTAAAAATTACCCAACTTCATTCCCTTTTATGGCTAAGTAATATTCCATTGTATATACATACCACATCTTCTTTATCTATTCCTCTACCATTTGAATGAGAGAGTACAGGTCCATTAAAGACAGCAGAAATGTGGATCACATGCAATCACATCTTCTCCCACAACTGTGATGAACAGCCCTAATTCAGTTAAGAACCATTTCGTGTGATGTCTAAATACAGCCTCAGAGTCCTTCTCAATATAGTCTTGAGGCTACATTTCCATCATAATTGGCTCATAAGAGGAGATCTGTTGCCATCTCTCTGGTAGATAATCCTCAGACATCTTCCAACTCCCAAACTCTCTGGAGTTCTCTTTCTAGCTCTGGAAGCCCAAACCTCTTTGATTCCTGGATTCTTGTTTGTTGATCAACAGAATCAACAAAGATGTTCCTTTGTCCTCATCTTCTTCTTCTAGTTCCTTTCTTGTCCTTTCCAGCCAGGATTTCTAGCTTCCTCTCATCTAAAAGAGAAGTTCTGAACTGGAGTCTGCAGACACCAGGAAGGGGGCTGATCCATGGATATGTTTCAGGGGTCTGTAAGCAATAGGGACCCTGTGGAAAAGAACCAGAGAGGTGCCCTTGAACTCGGTAATCTGGGGCCTTTCAGCACAGGGCACCAAACTGAGCCCGTGTGATAGGTGTGTTCATCATGGTGATTTGGACTCATGCAAAAAGTTAAATTCTTTCAGTTTAAGAAGCAGGTATTAGTTATCTCAAGAATTGACACATGTAGAGGGGTTCTATATACCAACGAACTGGCTGAGTAAATACCATGGGTTTTAGTCTAGTAATGGCTGCAGGTATTTTCCAATGAAGGGGCAAGTGTCTGCAATGAGTTAGGCTCTCTGAATACAGATCCCTCACGCTCACAGAAAAACAAGCAAAGGGACAGAAAGTTAAGTATCCTTGCGTAAGGTCACACAGCTGGGAAATGGCAATCCTAGGACTGGAGCCCCCTGGCTGCATCCTGCCTCCCTTCCCTCTCAAAGCCCCTCCTGGCAGGGCTGGCGCTTTGGGGATAGAAGCTGACCAGGTACTGGTGTTTTCAGTGAGGACTGTTTAGCCCAGTGATGGTGGTGAAAGTAGATCCATTCAGTGAGGCTTGTGAGGCTTCTCCCCGCACTGGCACTGTATAGACACTGCCTCCACTAAAGCTCAGAACCAAAGTGCTTTGCGGATGAGAGAGGCAATTCAGGAAATCGGGTTGGTGGTTTTTCCATGTCTCAGTGGACCCAGGCTGGGTACCTGGCTCAGCCAAGGCCTTCGTGCCCCAGACCCCCAACCAAAAATAAAACCACCCCCTCTAAGGTGGTTTTCGGAACCCTCTGTCCTCACCCCAGACGGCCTGCTCCTCCCACACAGATACACCTCCAAGCTCACCCTGCCTCGCCTGAAGCCCTCCGAGGCCGGCCTCTACTCCTTCCAGGCTAGAAATGCCAGAGGCGAGGACACCCTGACCTTTGAACTCACCCTCCTATGTGAGTAGAAGGGCTTGGGGACACAGGGTCCCTGGGGCGGCTGAGATAGACCAGCTGGGGGAGGTTGGGCTGGGGCAGAGAAGGCTCAGGGTGGGCGGTCAGGCGAGGAGACTCAGACCCTCTCTACCTCAGACCCCCCGGAAGTAGAAGTCATGTGGACCCTCTCCAATGGCTCTAAAGCCCTGCTCTGTGAAGCCTCCGGGTACCCCCAGCCCAATGTGACGTGGGTGCAGTGCAGCAGCCACACCAACAGGTAAGTGACTTCCCTCCTCACCTGGGCTCAGGGGCTGGGCACCCCAAAGCTCTGGCCACATTCTGTGCTTCCCAGATGTGATAAGACCCACGTGCTGGTCCTGGAGGAGCCGAACCCTGATGTCCTGCGCCAGGAGCCCTTCCACAAAGTGACCGTCCAGAGCCTGCTGACCCCTGGGACCTTGGAACACAACAGGACGTACGAGTGCAGGGCCCAGAACAGCATGGGGAACACCTCCGGGGCCTTGGGGCCCATCTCCGTAGGTGAGCCTTGGATCCCTGCTCCAGGCTGCGACAGGAGGGGCGCCCAGGGAACTATCCCCAGCCACTCCTGGGAGCCAAGGGCCAGAGTTTCAGTGCCGAGCGGATCCCAGCCATACCGAGTCTAGCTCTCCATGTGTGACTCTAGGCCCCTTGTGACCAAAGGCAGCAAGATGGGCAGTCTAGAACCCAGAGGGCTGGAAGTAGTAGGGGGAGAAGGGCAGAGGGGAAGCAGAGATCTAGACAGAAAGCAGCCTGAAGCAGCGGCAGCCTAATCTGGCCCCTCTGCCCTTATTCCTGCGCTTGAGCTGACTCATTAGTTCACAAGTGTGCATTTGAGACTCACAGGGGAGCAGGGCCTCCCCCGGGCTTAGAGTGACAGGGACAGGCGACTAATGAACACAGGCCCTGCCCCCAACCGAGGGCCAGCCACTCCGGCCTTTCCCATCCTTCCCAGACTCCCTTCCATCAGAGACAGTCCTTTCCACCCAGGGCGCTGTGCGGTGGGGGTGGGGGGCAACTGCCACTGCAGCATTGTCTGGAGGAAGACTCATCCCTCTCTGCATTGCACAAAGGCTGCATGTGGGTGAGTTCTCTGATTCTGAGAGGCCCAAGACTGTACAGGGCCACAGCACCCTCGGTCCTCTGAAAAGCAGGTTCGGCACCCACTGTGTGCCAGGCCCAGAGAGGACAGAATGGGGCCTCCGCCTGGCTCCAAGGGGCTCCTGGTGCCCTAGCCTTGGAGTCCCAGTTCCACATGCGCTGCCCTGGCGGCTGTGTCCCAAGCTGGTGGTCCTATATTACAAATAAGAAAGCCAACATGTTGCTGAAGGCTTACACTGTGCCAGGCATTGTGCCAAGCCCCTTGCAGACACTATTTCAGTACACTCACCCAACCCCAGGAAGTTGCTTTCGTGCAGCCTGCCTTCCCTCTTGGGGCGTGATGAACCTGAGGCTTTGGGAGAAGTCACAGGCTTGCTCTCACACCTCATAAGAGGTAGAAGTGAGGCTGAGTCTCAGGTTCATGCTGCTGATCTGGCCAGGGGGTGGAAATTAGGTCCTTCCCAACGCATCAAGGGAACTGGGGCTACTGATGTGGGAAGAGGAGACCTGGGTCCATGAGCCTGGCTTTCAGACTCTCGGAGGGCTGTGTGGTCCCAGAGGGCACTCAGGGATGCTACAGGGACCTCCTGGGGAGGCAGATTTCAGTCCAGAAGGTCTCTCTGTCCGAGCTGGCCAGAGGTATAGGTAATGAGCCTCCACATTGGGGGAGGGTTCAAGTCGTGGCTGAGCCCCAGAGGCTTCTTACACAGGCAGGGGGTAGGTTGCGTGATCTGAGGGGCTCCCCTGGCTGCAGAGGCTGGGAGTCTGGGCAGGGTTTAGAGCTGGGCGTGAGCAGGGCTGGAGGGGGGTCCTCCCTGCCCCTGGCTAGGGGAGGGTCTGCAGGCTTCCTACTGAGAGGATACTTTGTTCAATCAACAAGAATTTCAGGGGCACCTCCCGTGTTCCAGGCCACAGGCCTGTTCCAGTGGGGCCCGGGGTCTCAAAGGCCCCTTGGGCCAGCTCACGGCCCTGTCCGCCCCTCCATGCAGGAGCCTCCATGCAGCCCCGAGATGAGCCCCTCTTCACACCGGTGCTGGTGGCCTGCATGTCCATCATGGCCTTGCTGCTGCTGCTGCTGCTGCTGCTCTTCTACAAGTACAAGCAGGTGAGCCGGGGCGGGGCGGGGCGGGGCAGCACCACCGGGCCTCGAGGGTCCACCCGGCACAACCGCTCACCCGGTGGCCGGCCATTCACGATGAGAGCTCTCCAGTGGGTGCCTGCTGTATGTCAGTGTGAGTGGCTGTGTGAGTCAAGACTCAAGCCGATGGGGTTCTGCTCTCGTAGGCTTCGCTGTCTCGTGCAGGAAATGGCTGCTACCATGAAAGTGAGGGCGTGGATTACAGAGGAAAGATGCTGCCAGGAGAGCCGTGGGGAGTCGGGAGAGGGTGAAGGTGGGATCCTCTCCCAGCTGGGGCTTCCAGGGGCACAAGAGGGGCCCCAGGGGCCAGGCCTGTGTCTCTGTCAGGTGGCAGGTGAGTTAGTGGAGGGAAGGCCTGATCATCATCATCCTCTTCATTATTTTTTAAAAATATTTATTTGGCTGTTTCAGGTCTTAGCTGTGGCACACCAGCTCTTTGGATACCCATAGGCTTCTCTAGTTGAGGTGCATGGGCTTATTCACACTTTCATATGCCCACTTAGTTGCTCGGTGCCGTGTGGGATCTTAGTTCCCCATCTAGGGATCGAACCCACATCCCCTGCATTGGAAGGTGGATTCTTATCCACTGGACTGCAAGGAAGTCCCCATCATTTTCACTGTGCGTGCTAAGTTGCTTCAGTTGTATCTGACTCTGCGACCCTATGGACTGTAGCCCGCCAGGCTCCTCTGTCCATGGGATTCTCCAGGCAAGAAGACTGGAGTGGGTTGCCATGCCCTCCTCCAGGGGATCTTCCCCACCTAGGGATCTGACCCAGGTCTCTTATGTCTCCTCCAGTGGCAGGCAAGTTCTTTACCACTAGCACCACCTGGGAAGCCCCTCCTCTTCATTATTTAATATTATTACGAATCAAGTCTGCTGTTAATTGCACTTTGATGTTTAGTACCCTGCCTGTCACTTTTGAGTGCTCAATCGGTGATTGAGCAGTGATTTTAGGGGCATTTTTATGACATGTGTTACCTGTATCCTCTCATTTACCGCCCTCAGCAACCATGGCATGTGGGTAGTATCACTAACCCCATTTTACAGAGTTGGAAGCTAAGGTTCCAAGAGGTTGAGACAGATGCCCTAGTCTACAGCTGGCCAGTGGCAGAGGTTGGTTTTGAAACAGTCATTTTCTAAACCATTTTGCAAAACATGAAGTCATCTTATTTTACCCTCACGACAATCTGGAGGCAGGGACTAGAGCAGTCAGCATTCTACAATAAGGAAATGGGCTTAGCAAGGTTGAAGGACCTGCTCAAGAATCCTAATTGCTTCCCACCCCAGAGCCCACGGTCTCCACCATTTAGCTGCACTGCCTGTCTATATGAAAGACCATTTCCGGTGTGGTTGGACACTGACAGGGCCAGGCCAGAAGGCTGCGGCAGGCCAGAAGTGAAGGGATGGTTTCTGGCTGGCAGGGAAAGGAGTCTGCTTGGAGGAGGCAGCATCGCGTGGGTGAGACTGGCCATGGAGCATGGGGCAGGCAGCCAGGGGAAGAGGAGATTCAGGGCAAGGGTGTCTCTGGGGAGAGGGCAGTGTGCACAAAGAGTGGGGAAGACCACGGGGAGCACTGGAAATACTGATGCCTGGAAGAGGCTGCAGGTGGAGGCACATTGGAGGTATGGACCCCATCCTGAAGGTTCAGGAGATGTGAACAACAGAATGAAGTGAGTTACAAATGAATAGTGCACCTGTGAGCCCCTTGCTGCCTTTTCTTCCCTGCACCTGCCTTGAGAGTTTTAGTGTAAGCAGAGGACTTGGAGTAGACAGGCGGATGCTGTGTCGGGGGTGCCCAGAGGCACACAGGGTGCTCGGTGCATATCAGCACCCAGCCTGAGGGCGCAGCTCTGAGCGCAGCCTCCAGAATCTGGGGCCCCAGGTCAAGTCTTCAGGGATCTGGGTCCACCTCTGACACTGGCCATGAGACCTTTTGACTGGCAGACTGCAGGCTGTGGGACACTCAGCAAGATCCTGGGCTTGGACAGCGCTCAGACTGGATGATGAACATGCTGGGCCCAGGAGGAAGTTGGCTGGGGAAGCTAAGTTTGCTCACACATTTTGGGATTGGAGGGCTGTCTGAGGTTGGGCATCTCCTTGACTACACGCCCAAAGTGGTTGTCGGGCACTGCTCGCCCACCTCCAGGGGGACAGGACTTCAGTCACTCTCGTGGCCTCCCGTTCCTTCTCTGAGCAGCTCTGTTGCAAAGTTCTTCCTTATATGGAGCTGAAAGCTGCCTCCCTGCGCCCCACTGAGCTGCCTCCCCAGCCCTGCAGAGATTCCAGAGAAGTGTCCAGTTCCCCCTCCAGCCCTTTCTGCCTTGGACTGCCCAGGCCCCTTGGTCAGTTGTTGTTTGGGGACGCTCTACCTTCTTTTCAAGGGACCATTTTTGGAATGTGTACTCGCAGGCACCTCTTATCCCATTTAGGAAATTGAACTGGCCCCTGAGCCCACCCAAGAACAAGAGAAGGAGAGCATCCCTGGGGTCAAGATGGCCATACCCTAACGTGATGGCCATGCCCCAGGGCTTACCGTCCAAGTGTCCTTTGCTTTGCCCCTTGGGGTTCTGAGCCTCGCCCCTTCCCTGGGGAGCCAGCCTGGCTTGTCCTCACTACACAGGCCTGAGGGGAGGGTGGCCCCAATTGGGGGAAGGGTTACTTCTGTCCCAGGGCTGAGTCATCACCTTTCTGGCCCCCAGAAAGACCACAAGGGGGGTTGAGGGGGAAGAGAAAAGGGCAGGAGTCAGCAGGCTAGAGGCTAGAAGCAGGAGGGACGTGCGGAAGAAAGGATGACAGTGACAGGGAGGAGCAAGGGGGATGGTGGGAGGGGCAGTGGAGAGGCTAGAATTCTCGGGAATGGGGGCCATAAAGGGGATGCACAGGAGGGTCCCTAAGATTTCTGGTGAGAACTGTTCAGATCTTCCCCTTCCCAAGACAGAAAGCATCCTCCCACCCAGACAGCAGTCCCGCATGGGGACTTTGATGATTCCATGCCCACCTCGGTCGGCAAGGGGAAGTGGCCGGGCCCGTTACAAGGAATAAGTGAGATGACGCATGTTGAGTGTGGAGCCAAGCGCCCACTCACAGGAAGTGCTCTGCAGGCACGCACTGACAGCATTCTATTCCGAGGTCACCCAAAGGAGAGGCCCATCTGGGCAGGAGCTCCCAGGAGCTCCATAGGAGGAGCCATGTGCAGGCGCGGCAGAGGCTGGGCAGAACGGGAGGCCGCCTTCCGAGAAGAGGGGTGGGGGCGCCTGAGACAGGCGGGAGAGAGTGGTGTCTTCCTCCAGCGATCAGGTCTGGGATTCAGAGGCTGAAGTCCCAGCCAGACAACCTCGCTTGCCTTGATCTCCCTCCCCTTCCCCACTCTCCCCTGCCCGGCTGACTCAGGCCCAGCTGCAGGGCCAGAGGAAGGAGAAGTGGCAAGGAGGAAAAGATAGCCTTCACCGCAGTGGCTCCTGGAGATAGAAGTGGCCAGGAGAGGAAAAGGAATACTTCCTGGTGCTGTCTCTGTCTTTTGAGTTGGAAAGGCAGCCACAGGCAGGGTTTGAATCCTCTGACACTCAGGAAATCTTCCTGTCCCATTTCAGGCTATCTGCTATAACTCTACCATGGCTGTCCTGACATTTACCCGTAGTCTCTTGTTCTGAATCAGAACCTGGAAGTTCTTCCTTATGTCTAACTACAATCTCTCCCTCCAAACTACCATCTGGACGTTCTTCCTGATGGCTACCTAGGAGACTTCAATCACAGGCCACCCTCCTCCCAGCACCCACTTGAGCTCCCCCCACCTTGAGGAGGGTGCCCCATGGAGGAGCCCAGCTGCTAAAAAACACGGCCCAGCTGGCCTCCATGCCCCACGAGTGACCGGAAAGAGAGTTGGACTGCTGACCCGAGGCCTCGGTGTTCTCCAACGCCCCACCCCAGCTTCCACTTTCCACCTAAACTCTGTCTTCCATCAGCACTTCTCGTGGGCACCCCCTGGCATCATGCCCCCATGCAGCTGCCACCCTGGGCAGGAACGAGAGCGGCAGCCACTCCCCCGTAGGGCAGGCTCTGCCGCTAGCCGGCTGGTTGGAGCAGCATGGAGAGTCTGGGTGCGCCAGCTGCTCACTGTTGTGTGCGCGGGGTCTCTCTCCGTCTGTCCTTTAACTTTGTAAAGTCCGATGCATCACTTACCTGCATCAAGCCTAGGAGGTTTCTCCTGGCACTGAGAGAATTCACTCAGTGACTGGCAGCCCTCAAGACTCTCCTGCCTTCAGAACTGTGCCTGCTCGCCTCCAGCCACATGGCACCTCCAGCCCCTCAGCCTCTCCAGGACCTTTAGCACCTCCACACCTCTGTTCCCCCACTGCTCCCCTGGCCGGCACCCTCTCACCTCCCCGGGGGCCCTCCCTGACTTGTCTTCAGATGTCCCCAGCTCCCTTTGTCCTCTTGCCCTGCTTTATTGTCTCCATTGAGCCATCTGAAAATCTATTTTTTTCTACATTTTGTATTTGCAGTCCTATGTATGTATGGATTTGAGTGGAATGCCTGTCTTAGCCACTAGAATGCAAACTCCAGGGGACAGGAACTCTGTTTTGTTCAACTCTGAATCAGTGATGCCTGAAACGAATAGGTGCTCAGTGAAGTATTTAGATGGGAGCAATACTCAGCCTCAAAAGGGGAGGAAATGTCCATAGAGGCAACCACATAGGTGAGCCTTGAAGACATCATGCTGAGTGAGACCAGACAGTCACAAAGGGACAGATTCTGCATGATTCCAATTAAATCAGGTACCTGGGGCGGTCAGATGCACGAGATAAGTGGGAGGTGGGAACGGGGAGCTGTTGTTTAGTGAGCACAGTTTCAGTTTTTCAAGATGGAAAGCGTTCTGGAAATCTGTTGCACAACAGTGTGGGTGTACGTACCACCACCGAGCAGTGTACTGAGGAATGGTTGACGTGCTGAATCTTGTTATACTTGGTATCTCAGCACCGGTGAAAATAAACTAGCTGATACTTGGATGGGAGGGTGGGTGTGTGAATGGACCTATAGTTTCACCCTCCCTCCTAGCTCAGGAATTACCATTATCAGAGCTGTCAAGACCCTCAGACGTGGTCCTAAATCTTTCAATATACAATTAGGGAAACTGAGGCTTGAAGAATGGATGGTCCCTTTGTAAGGCCAAGCCAGACAGGGACTGGGCTCTCGGTGCCATAGGCACGGGGTGACCCGGCCCCTCTCACCACCTCCATGTGCTGTGCGGTGGGACCGCCCAGCCCGTGTCCTCCTGGGTCGGGATGATGTCCCAGACCCACCTGGCAGGCCCAGCTGACCCTTCCTCCCCTTCCTCCTCTTCTCCTCCCCACCCAACAGAAGCCCAAGTACGAGGTGCGCTGGAAGATCATCGAGAGCTATGAAGGCAACAGCTACACCTTCATCGACCCCACCCAGCTGCCCTACAATGAGAAGTGGGAGTTCCCCCGGAACAACCTGCAGTTTGGTGAGCTGGGGTCTCTGCACCCACCACGCCCTCCTGTCACAGGGCCAGCATGGGTGGCAGGGAGCCTGTGGGCCCTTAGAGAGAGGCCCCTCTGGCACCCCAGGACCTGAGAAGGCTGTGTGTGTGTGTGGCAGGTAAGACCCTCGGAGCCGGCGCCTTCGGGAAGGTGGTAGAGGCCACGGCTTTTGGTCTGGGCAAGGAAGATGCTGTCCTGAAGGTGGCTGTGAAGATGCTGAAGTGTGAGTGCAGGAGGGGCTGGGGGATGGGGGAGCAGGTAGGAGGTGGTGGACACCACCGGGACGGTCTGTCCTGTAGTCACGTGGCATCGCCCACATTTTCGGCCTGTCAGAGCCTGGGATCGCAGGTGAAGCTGCTCTGTTTCCTTTGTGAGCTCCAGGCTTCCTCTTACTCCTGGGTGTGGAAGGGCTTCTGACTGAACCCCAAAGGGGCTGGGATAAGAGGCCTCCCTGGGCTCTGGCTTGGCCCCAGCTTGGCCCAAACCAGTTCAGTGACAGGCCACCTCTCCTCTCTCCCCCCACAACTCTCATGTCATTTATTCTGCCTCTTTCGGTGTCTGATTTCCTTGGGCGCTCTGGGTGCCCCCTGCTTTGCTCCTGTGTCTCCTGTGTGTGGCCCTCCATGTCCTGCCCTTTCTCTGTGGCCCCACCTCCCAGCCACGGCGCATGCTGACGAGAAGGAAGCCCTCATGTCAGAGCTGAAGATCATGAGCCACCTGGGCCAGCACGAGAACATAGTCAACCTCTTGGGAGCCTGTACCCACGGAGGTGAGGGGCCCTGGCAGGCATGCGGGGCCACAATCTTGGGTGTCTGAGGGCCCCAGGGCGGCCTCACGCCATCCATCTTCCCCTTCCCATCCCCACAAAGTGAAGGTAGGATCCCTGTCTGGGCACCCCTTGAATTCCTAGGCCAGACGCCTGGACTGGTCAGAAGCTGCTCGTGGATGACAGGCGGTTCTGAGAGCCCTGACCAGTGGCTCTCAGACATGTGTGGACATCAGAGTCACCTGGAAAAGGAGCAAAGAAAGCAGATTTCCAGGCCCCACTCTAGGGAGGCTGATGCTGTGGGTCTGGAGTGAGGCCCTTCAAATCTAACTTTAAGCCCCCACTCAAAGAGACTGGGCACTCACTGCAGGGCCCATAGAAGTGTCCCAGGATCAGCTGGGATTCAGCCCACCCCATTCTCTTCTCCTATAGCAGCTTTGACTTACATGGAACTGCCTTAGTTTTCCTTTGAAGAAAGAATTCTTCAGCTAGTTTTTCGGAGGGCCCTCTGCTCTAGACAGATGTGGTCACTGAGGCCCAGAAAGCATGGAGGGCTGCTTATAGACAAGCAGGATCAGAACCTGGGGCTCCAGAGTCACAGCCCAGGTTCTTATTGCCCTTTCCCCACATTCTTGTCCAGGTGGGGTGGTTGGGTTAAGGGTGCACTGACCCCACTCTCTTGGGTGCTCTAGGCCCTGTCCTGGTCATCACGGAGTACTGTTGCTATGGTGACCTGCTCAACTTTCTGCGAAGGAAGGCTGAGGCCATGCTGGGACCCAGCCTGAGTCCAGGCCAGGATCCCGAGGCAGGCACCGGCTACAAGAACATCCACTTGGAAAAGAAATACATCCGCAGGTAGTATCCTGGCAAAGGCCAGGACTGGGAGGTGGGGCCCTGTGTCTATTCCCAAAGTCAGCTCAGGGTTGGGTGGCTATGTGGTCTTCACCTTCCCACTCGTGCTGTGGGGAGTAGCCACCCATATTATGTGGGCACTTCAGTTTGTCTCCTACTTATTCGTATCGTCCAGGGAATATTTGAGCCCCTACTATGTTCCGGGAGGATAGCGGGCAGAGATAGGCAGCTCACAGTCTGGTGGAGTCAGGTGTTAATCATTTTATCATGCATATAAGATCCATTCAGGGCCCTAGAGACGGACAAGTCTTGGGGATAACGGCCCTATTTCTCCCATAGCGCCCATCCCAATTTTGAGTAGCCATGGGGACGTGGAATAGAGTCTGTTCCTTGTTGGATGAGAAGGTATCATCCAACACAAGGTTATCACGGCAAGCTGTGGCCAGGTCCTTGGTCCACGTGGGCCTGTTTCCCCAAGAAGCCATCCAGGCTGAACCTCTGAGTCTCTGCTCTCTCGCTCTGTAATGCTGTGATTCCTGGAAGCCACCCAGAGGCAAGTGGACAGAGCCACATGGGGAACCACAGAGAGGAAGTGGCCAGTTTTGTGTCACACACGAGTCAGAGGCAGAGGCGGAGCCTGGTTGGACCCTGCTGCTGCCGCCTTGTCCAGTGCTCACCTAAGCCACGCTGCTCTCCTGCAAGCCTTGGACTCAGGGCCTGTGAGGCTTCTGGGCCAGGCTGCTGGGAGCTGCAGCAGGATCAGGAGAAGGGTATACACTGAGTTCCTATTTTACCACTGTCAGCTACCCAGCCTGGGAAGCCAGAAGGGGAAGGAGACCATGTCACTCTATCCAGTGACCTTGAGCACGCGGGCTGGCAGGATCTGCTTCCTCTTCGGAGTTTCTGACACCCTTTGGAGAGGGTGGCTCATGCTGGGCCTCAGCAGGCTGGGAACTCAGGCCAGATCAACTTGAAATGAAAACAGAAGTCAAGTGTTAGCTCTTCCATTTTCACGATTTCAAGAGCAAGTGGCATGTGAACCAATCCTGCTAATGGGATCCCAGGCTACATTAATAGAAGTATAGTTTCTAGACCAAGGGAGAGAATAGTTTTTTGATGGTCAGACCATAAGTAAAACACTGGATTATTTTTCTGGGAACACTAGAGTAAGGACATCATCATGGTGCTCATCTCTATCACAGCAGGGGCAGGAGGTGAGAGGTCCAGGCTCCTATCTGGTTGAAACATTAGAAGGTGCTTCTCAATCTTAGCAGCTACCCAGAGCACACGCTCATAGTCTTCTGAGTGCTGTTAGCAATGTACAATCTCAGGCCCCTCCAGCCTTGCAGTCAGAATCTGCGTTCAAGTAAGATTCTCCAGGTGATTCACATGCACGGGAATTAGTTTAAGAAGCTCTAGACCAGGCCTCCACTCTGGCTGCACACCAGAACTGCCTAGAGAAAACTGGTAAGCGGGAATGACTAGGTTTTGTCCCTAGTTCCCACAGTCTTTGGCCTGAGGGGGTCTGAGTATTTGGAGCTTCCCAGGGTGAAGCCAGAAGGGAGAGGCGCAGTGCAAACAAGTGGACTCAAAGAAGGGGCCCTGGCATAAGATCAAATCCTTGCTGGGGTGTTCCAGGGAAGAGGGAGACACTTCTTGAGGGCAGAGCAAGGACCAGGAAGAGGAACAGCCTGGGGGCAGACTAGCATCAGGAACAGTGGAGGACCTTCTAACAGGCAGAGCTGCCAAAGATGGAACAGGATGTAAGCTCCCTTACTGGACGGCCACGCAGAGGTCGCTGATCACTCAAGTGGGTGGGTCAGAAACTGAAGTCCAAGTTGACTCAGGGCCCTTCTTCTCTGCAGAGTGGCTGGGCGAGGCCTGAGCTGGGCAGCAGAAATAATGGGCCCCTCTCCTCTGCAGGGACAGCGGTTTCTCCAGCCAGGGTGTGGACACCTATGTGGAGATGAGACCTGTGTCCACTTCGTCGTCAAATGACTCATTCTCTGAACAAGGTGCGAGGAGGTGCTGGGGCTGAGAAAGAGGAGGGGTTACTGGGGTCAATGCAGGGCAGGGAGGTCAGCGGGGCCACCCTGATGCCTCTCCCTGCCCCAGACCTGGACAAGGAGGACGGGCGGCCGCTGGAGCTGCGTGACCTGCTCCACTTCTCGAGCCAAGTGGCCCAGGGCATGGCCTTTCTTGCTTCCAAGAATGTAAGTCTCAGAAAATGGGTCCCTCTGTGTGGTCACCCAGGGGGGTGGGGGCAGCTGAACCCGTGAGGCTAGATGGGTGAGGACACGGGAGAGAAAATGGAGTTTGTGAAGGGGGCCGTGCTCCTCACAGCACAGACTGGGGAGTCTAGAGCTTGAATGCTGGCTCTGCCACTTGCTGTGTGGCTTTGAGCAACTGGCCGAACCTCTCCGAGCCCAGGTTTCTACACCTATAAAGAGAGATGCAATCGTAGGATGGCATGAGGGTAAGACAGGGTTACGGTGTGCGCAGACACTTAGGGGAGGGCCAGCCCTGAGGGTGGCAGCCGCTTGTCCTGTTAGCAGCTCCAGAGCGCCCTGTTTCTAGGCCCGAGCAGACCACCCAGCTTCTGAGGCGGCTCCTGCTGCTCTCAGCCAGAGGGCCAGTCACAGCAGGTTCTCAACACTGCCTGTCTGACCACGTGTTTTCTCTGACTTGGGTCATGGTAGAAGGTAGGGACTGGAGCCAGGGTACAGGAGCAAAAATGATGGCCACTGCCTCATCCGCCAAGCCCTCTGGGGCCCAGGCTGCTGCCCCTGCACCCTGGGCTCAAGCAGGGAGGGGCCAGGACTGACCTCAGTGCCTTCCCAGTGCATCCATCGGGACGTGGCGGCCAGAAACGTGCTGCTGACCAGCGGCCACGTGGCCAAGATTGGGGACTTTGGTCTGGCTCGGGACATCATGAATGACTCCAACTACATCGTTAAGGGCAACGTGAGTGCTGGGAGGGCTGGGCCAGGCTGGGGAGGGGTGGTGACCCGGGCCCAAGGTGACCGGGGCCTGCTGTGCCAGGCTCGCCTGCCCGTGAAGTGGATGGCGCCAGAGAGCATCTTCGACTGCGTCTACACCGTTCAGAGCGACGTGTGGTCCTACGGCATCCTGCTCTGGGAGATCTTCTCACTCGGTGAGCTGCTGGCCCAGTCAGGCTCAGCGTGCGGCTGGCTGGTGCCTGGTGACCCATGGCACCTGTAGCTCCTGGAGGATGCTGGCCCAGGAGGCTTGGAGGTCAGCGCTGAGCAAAGGCTGCTGAGGGCGCAGGGGTGGGGGAAGCATCTTAAAACCAAGTGTCGTGGCTCCCAACGTGGGCTGAGCCCCTCCACCCCAACAGCACTCCCTCCAGGGTGTTTCCTCACCTGTCAGCTTGGACAGCTGCTCCTCCCTTGAATGCCGTTTCCCCTCGTCTGAAACGTGCACATCCCTGAAGACCCAGCGCCCACCTCTGGGGCACCAAGACAAGCACTTGGGCTCGGCCCGTCGGTGTGGTCCTCCACCGACCAAAGCCTGTGCTGGAATTCTGCGGGTGTAATGAAACCTGGGCGAAGGTTTCTACATCCCAGAAGTCTATAATAAGCAGGACACCTTTTGCAGCGCCTGGCCAGTAGTAAGCGCTTGTTAAGGGGAGCTGCTGTTCGATTACCATGTCCAGCTGGGACCTGCCACCCAGCCCCGCCAAGATGTAGGGGACAGCAGGCGCTGAGCATCATCTTTTCCGTGATCTTACCTTTTGCAGGGCTCAACCCCTACCCTGGTATCCTGGTGAACAGCAAGTTCTATAAGCTGGTGAAGGATGGATACCAAATGGCTCAGCCCGCGTTTGCCCCAGAGAACATGTAAGCGAAGTACCCCAAGGTTTGGTGGAAGCGGATGGAAAGGTGTGTGGCCCGTCTTTCCAGTCCAGTGTTCTAGGGCCAGGTTTCCTCTCGCCCAGAGTGGACTAACATGGACCCCTTTTAGCAAGTTTAGGGTTTCCAAGGGTTTTCCAGGTAGCATGGAGGACATTCTCAAAAAGGGATCTTAACAGGGGCTGGCCCCAAGACAGATGACGAATGTTTAATTCGGACTCTGTGATTATGAGCCCAAGAAGGCTCTTCTCTTTTCTTCTGTCCTGGCTGCCAACCTCTTGCTCAACACAGCCACTAGCCACTGCAGTCTCTTAACCGCCTCCTGACAGCCAGCCCACCACAAGCTCCTCGCTGGCTCCCTGCCCTCACCACAGCCCTTCCGCAGGCCCACTGGCCCGTCTCGCCCAGTGTCCTTCAGCCACCGTCTCCCCACAGCTGGTCCCTGTGCCACCCAGGCGCTCCCTGCCAAGGTGGATGCACGCAGCCCACTAACCAGCTCCTCATCCACTTTAGTACTACCACCAAGCAGCCGCTTAAACCTACCTGCAGGCAGCAAGGGTGCCCCTTTGTGCCAAGAGCTTGGGCAGATAGCATCCCTGAGCTTTTTTTCTCCTCAATTTTCAGGCCCATTCTGACAAAAAGCCCCCTTTCCCAGGGTTACCGGAAAGATTAAAGCGCACTGGTCTTGTGCTAAGCTCACTTCTGACTCAGTTTCAGGACCTCTGCCAGGCAGGAGTGAGTGAGTGAGTGAGTGAGTGTGTATACGTATGTGTGCACACGTACGTGATGACTCCCAGGCCCACGAGCTGCTGCTTCCTCTCCCGTCTCAGATACAGCATCATGCAGGCCTGCTGGGCCCTGGAGCCGACGCGCAGACCCACCTTCCAGCAGATCTGCTCCCTCCTCCAGGAGCAGGTTCAGGTGGACAGGAGAGAGCAGGTGAGTGGGACCAGGCTCACGGTGGGTGGCTCGGTTAGAGCTGAGCCTGACCCTTCCGGACTGACCATCCCCTGGCCTCTCTGCACCCAGGACTACAGCAATCTGCCGAGCAGTGGCAGCAGCAGCAGCGAGCCAGAGGAGGAGAACTCCAGCGAACACCTGACCTGCTGTGAGCAGGGCGACATCGCCCAGCCCCTGCTGCAACCCAACAACTACCAGTTCTGCTGAGGAGGGGGCCACAGGAAGTACCACCCTCCCTGCCTCCAAGCTTGCACCTCCTCCGTGGATGGGGCACCACAGGGAGAACACAGACTCTGCCCTCCGTCTTTTCTCTCAACAGCCCGGCCCAGCTCTGAAACTCAGGAATGGGGGATCTATAGGAGGCTGGTGAGAACCCCACTCCCAGGGCCTGGGCCATCACTGCCAGTCGGGGACTGGGGATGAGCCCCACCCCACCCCTCCAGTTCTCAAAGCTGTGGCCTCAGCTTCACTATGCCAACTGGGAGAACACCCAGCTCACTCTTAACCTGTTCCCACTTCTGGGAACCACCTCCCTTCCATCCCTCCTGTTTCAATGGAAATGGACTGATTTGGTGATTGAAGTTCCCAAGAGCTACCCAAACACGAGAAACCAAGGTTCCTTGGGCCTTGGCAGAATGGAGGGGACACCCACGGAGTGACTTGATGAGAGCAGACAGATGCTTAGGGCTGTGCTCAGGCCCTGGGAGCAGGCTGGCTCCTTTGGAAGAACCTAATTGTCCCCCTCTGCCTCTAAGCCTTCTCTCCACAGCCCCACCCCGCCCTGGGTCTGGTACTGCTGCAATGAGCCAGGTGGCAGCTAAAAGCTTGGGAGTGTTCTGTCTGGCCCCCACCATACTGAGGTGGAAGGCAGGGGACCCGTGTGGCTGGCCACACCAAGCAAGCAGCACTCGCTCCAGGTTGACTCATCGTAACTAACAGTCACAAAGTGGAATGTCCCTGTCAGCATTAAACTAACCCCATTAACACAACCGGCCTCTGTGTCTTTGTGCCCTGCCGACTTCCAGGGACCTCCTCCGTCCTTCCCTGGTGAGTAACCCTCCCCAGCACCTCTGGGGCCCAACCACACTGTACCCCACACAACGAGACTGGAACTGACTCTTGTTGCACCCAAACCATATAATTTAATAAACTTTATTCAGGTCAGGGGAAGAGAGAGGGGGGAAAAAAGCCATCTATCCCACTCCTCTCAATAAATTAACACGGCCAGTTCCCGTGCCCTAAGCAAACCATGGGCACTTGAGCCAGTCCTGCTGTTTCCTTACGACCCAGTCTGCTTCCCCTTCACAGAAGGGAGTTTTCCTACTGCCACCGGGTCATGCCATGCTCACAGGCCACTTCCTCTTTGGGGGAGGAAAGAAGCTGCAGCAGCAGTGGCCAGGAGAGGAGGGGTCCTCACAGCCTGAGGCAGAGGAGAGTCCTGGAAGGGAGCACTGGCTCGCCCCTTCAACCCGCTCAGCTGCCCCCAGATGTGGGTGCAGAAGAACAGGAGATGCCTCCTCTGGGAGAACAAAGAGCCCACAGGGACCCTCAGAGCTAAGGGAGGCCCCGAGGCAAAGGCAACAGGCCGCAGGGGAGGGAAACGGCATCCCCAGGCGGGAAGGGCAGCCTCGGCCCAGCCAGGGCCTCCACCCCGACCCGCAGGCGCCCCCGGGGAAGCAGCAGTCTCCCCACCTTCTCTCAGCCTCCCCGTCTCTCTAGTGGACACACGGCGCCACCCACGGTGCCTCTGGGTCTAGTAAGGAGCGTCCTGGTGCCTCTTCTGACCGCTGGAAGGCTGAGAACCAAGGACCCCGGGCTCCACTGAGCTCAGGAAATGGAAGCTCTTTGGTCAGTCCCAGCCTCAGAGGCTGGTCCCCTGGATGGATGTGCCTTGGGCAAGGGCCTTGCTATGGCTTGAGACGTGCGGTCCCTGGGCAAGTGCCCGGCTTACTCTGTGGCTGTGGCCCCGTCTTCTTCCTCCCCGTCCTCCTCCACCTCCGTCTTGATCTGAGCAACCCCAAGGCGGTAGAGGGTGTCACGGATGACCACCTCACCAGGCTGGCAGCTCTGCACAATGTCGTGGATCTGCCGGTTGACAATCTCGCGGCTGGTGAGGAAGTCCATGAGGCGGTTGTAGAGGTAATAGTGGGTGGCGTTGTCAAAGGCGATGGGCCGCTGGCGGACGCTGTTTGGTTTGCTGTCTGCAAAGGAGGCCAGGATGGCTGCATAGGGTGCCAACTCAGGACACAGGGCCAAGGAGTGGTGTCCAGCACTGGGGTCGCCAGGACTGGGCTGTGTGCCTGCGTGGACGATGCGCCGTGTGGCAGTCTTGGTGACCGGGTGCTGGACAGACTGCTCGGCCTCTGTCATGTCCACTGTATAATGCTGGTCCAGGAGTTCTGGGCAGGACACACTCTAGAAAGGAGATGGAAAGCCATTTTGATGAGAGGAAAGGTTAAGGTCCAAGCTGTGCGAAGGATGGAGTGAAAGCCGTGGGCTCAGCCAGCTCCGTTTCAGTCCTCCGTTACCACAGGGCAGGCACATCTCCTGGGTAAGTCCCCCGTTCCTCCTCCCCGGGCCTCTGTTTCCTCATACCATGAGGGGGACAGGAACAGGGGCCACCACCCAGAGCAGATGCCAGATTACCAGTGCTGCTCTTATCCTGTCCGTGTCTCATCAATTCTGCCCAGGGCTGCAGGGGAGGTTCCCCCGGAGATTCTGATGTCCTTCTGCAATGCCCCTCACCAACTCACGAGCGAGCAAGGCCCAGGAAGTAATAAGAAAAAGGTGAGTGATGACAATGATGTCCCCTTGCTCCTACCAGTCTAATGTCTCTTCCAGCAAAGGGCAAGTGCCTGTGCTAAGAACCAAAGCCTGAAGACAACGCACTAAGACAGAGGCCAGAGCTCTGCTATTAATCTGCTGTGGGACTCTCAACTGGTCCATTTCCCCTCGTGGCCTTACTTTCCCCTTTTAGAGGAAAGAGGCTGAGAAGGTCAGCATTTTCTAAGCCGCTGTGCCTCTAGATCACAACACAATGAATCCCATGCAGCAGATTCAGGCAAAGCCAAAGTAGGGCTGCTCTGGGCCTTTAGTATATCCTCGGAGGTGGCAATTTTCTAGGCTCATCTGCAAGGTAATCCCTTTGACCCCCGCGATACCTGTGTTTTCACCCTGGGTACACTAAATGACATGCTGTGGCCTCACACACAAGGTCAGTGGAGATTTGTGGCATAAATACTGGTTCCAGAGTTCTGAGACAAAACACTGGTGGAGAAAAAGGAGATACTGGATGGTTCACAGAAGACCTGCCCAAAGAACCAGGGGGTGAGGCATGGTCAGCCTTGTGGGATTTTAGAAGGGAACGTACCACTGGTGGCTCCGTGGGGCTAGAGAAACAGCCCTGATTCCTCCCCCACATCTGGTTGGTCAGGTCCGGGTAGCAGAGGTCAGCACACAGGGCCACAGGTGTGGCCATGTCAACCACGTACACAGGAGGCCAATGGCGGGAAGAGACGAGCAGATCCACGTGGTCGAGGGCACTCTCGCCCCGCACAAGATACTTGGAGCCGCAGACCACCTGGTGGAGACGGAGGGTACAGCACAGGGTGAGGAAGGCAATCTGCAGACACGGGTCCACTCAGTTCCTCCTAGGACGGTGAACAATCAGGCTCCGTGACTGAAGTCCCGCCATCCTATAGGAGCCCATGACATTCCACTTCCCTCCTGCTTCTGTCCCTAAGTGAAGTCGCCACTTCACTCCCACATGGGAGAATAGCATCCAAGCCTCAAATGAGGCTGAAACATACCCCCCACCTCCCTAAGACATTGGCTCCAAACCCCCCTTGACATCACATCCCTAAACCCCATCTAGTCTGATGGTTCCCAAGCTGCATGGTACCTACAGCTCAGAGATGGTTAGAAGTGAAAGTGCCTGGGTCTCCCTCCGAATCCACAGAATCAGCCTCTGGGGGTGGCATCTAAACACCTGTATTGCAAGCAGCCCCCTACCAGACCCTGAGGGAGCTGTCCAGATGGGCACCTCTGGTGAAGGCTACACCTCCACCAGCAGGATTCCACAAATGCCAGGCTACTGCAGGGCAGCTCTGTGTCCACTTTCTGTCCACTGTGTTCAATTCTGCCTCTACCTCCCTCCCTCCACAGCAGTGCTGGCTATTGCTTCCAGGTAGTATTGCTGCCCCCTCACACCCCCGAGTCCTTCTCGTGAGATGGATGCCAGTCACATAACACGATGCTCAGAGCAGGCTCTGACTGCTCAGGGGTTATAAAAAAAGGCTGATGGCCTGACTCCCTTTTGATGGCCAGTCCCCTGCCTACTCTGAACTGAAGGCTTTGTGAAGCTGTCTTCCCCAGTCATCACTCACTTTTTTAGGAGGCTTCGCACCCCGGCATCGTCTTGGTCTGGGATGACTGTCACACAGGGTGCAACCCTCTCAGAGCTATCCTGGCAGATGCCCACCCTATGCACGCTCTCTACAGACCTAAGGAGTGGTCTTCTGAGAACCCAAATCAGACCATCTCTATTCAAACCATCTAAAGGGCCCCTCATCACTCTCGGAAGAAAATCCAAACCGGTCCTCTGGCCCACAAAGCGCTACAGGATCTGGCCTCCAGTGACCCCTCCCACCTCCCTCCTCTGTTCACTAGGCTCCCCTCTCAGGACTCAGGGGTCACACCCCTTCCCCAGCTCACATGGGGCTCTCAGCCTCCTCTGGCTGCCTCACTGGGCAGCAGGTTCTTCTCAGCTGCTTTCTATCTCCTATCCTTGTCTAGTTCCTGTAGAACCGTTTCCACGAGCCATGAAAAAGTCGCTGAGTCATGTCCAACTCTTTGCAACCCCATGGAGTGTATAGTCCATGGGATTCTCTAGGCCAGAATACTGGAGTGGGTAGACGTTCCCTTCTCCAGGGGATCTTCCCAATCCAGGGATCAACCCAGGCCTCCTGCATTGCAGGCGGACTGTTTGCCAGCGGAGCCATGGCCTTGGTGACTTTGTTTCTCAGTATGAGGGCAGTGAGGAGGAGCGAGGTCTTTGCCGCTCACCCTTGTACTCTCCACCGCTGGTGCAGAGGCCAGCACACAAAAGCGCGTTTAGTACTCGCTGGTGATGACCAGAAGGAGCTGTTCCACAGCGGCCCAGCGACCTAAGTGCCAGCTCCAGGATGAGCTGGAGGGATCAGATCCTCTGTGTGGGTAAACTGCCATGAACAAGCTCACCCCGAGTTCCTCGTCACCCTCTTACCTGGTGGGGGCACACCTTGTAGACTTTGCCCCCTGTGAGATGAGGTGGGGGCTGTCGAGCTCTGGCTCCATTCTGAACAGATTCATAGAGGGCCAACAAGGAGAAGCAGAGCTGCTCCTAAGCAGAACAAGGTTAAACGGTGGTAAATGCTCAGGGACCAGGCTTGGCCACAGCAACGAATGCTTTCTCAGGGCGAGTGAATCAACTGGTAAGACCAGAGCAGGCCTTTAAGCCTCACCAGCGTGACGTCCTATACCTAAAGGTACAGATGGGAACACCAAGGCCCTGAAAGGACCAGGTCACAGACAGAGCCAGCCACACTGCTCAAGCTGCCAGGCTCTGAGGCCTGGGTTCTCCTACTACTTTTTACAGGGCAGGGAAGGCATCAAAGAGGAGCCAACATTTGGATCTGAACTTAGCGCATAGGATTTTTAAGAGCGAAATACATAATATGTGGGTAAAATATGCACACATGCATGCGTGCTCTATGAATGCTACAGCACTTGTTTCCTAAGAGCCTGGAGAGGTGATAACCAGACACTGCAAACATCATGACGCTGCTATTTTGGTTATTGTCACTTTGCAAATGAGGAGAATGAGGCTCAGTTTATCCAAGGTCACACACAGTCAGTGGGAGAGCCTGGATTCTTGAACCAAGTCTGGACCCACTACCTTCAACAGAGGAACTGCCTGGATGCAAAGGGACTCACATGCAAGGCCTGACCCAGCTGCTGGCTATCGCCCAGGCTCCCCTGCCTGCCAGCACCCTCTGTCCCAAACACGTACCCAGTCACGGGGATTTGTATCCCTGGCCAGAAAAACTGCCCACCAGAAAGTCCCTGTCCCCAGCACCACCTGGAGACCCACCTTGGAGTCTTCTGCCCTGAAGGGGATGCCACACTGCCTCAGCAGGCACTGCAGCTCCTCCTCGCTGTAGGAGCCGATCTCCTCAAGCTTGCACGCACCCTCCTGGAGCAGGCGCACCAAGGCACTGCCGTTGCCTGCAAGAGATGACGAGCTGCTGGGAGGCGCTGCTGCAGCCACCGAACGCCCTAGGAGTCCCTCACACGTTAGGATGGACGAGCGAGGGCCAGTCCACAGTCAAGCACGCTCTGCCCCAAGCAGAACCTGGCAGCTGAGAGAGGGGAACTCAAGGCAGGCCTTAGGGTGTTCTACAGACGCCTGAGGTCTCTCGGAACCGGCCTTCTGCCTCTGAAGGTCCAGGGAAGATATCCAGCAGAGCACTGGTGCAGACAGCCCCCCAAACTTCGGCTTTTAACCTTTTACGTTTCAAAACCATGATCTCAGATGCTTACCAAAACACAGCAACAAGAGGAACAGCAGCTCTCATTTTAAAAATGCTCTTGATATGCTACATTCCTGAACCTACTGATCAACAGAACTGTGTGGGGGCCTTACTTATAAAATCAATTTAGCAGGCCATAGCAGAGTTGGACACAACTGAAGCGACTTAGCAGCAGCAGCCAGGATTTTAAAAATGAAATAAAAGAGCATTTGTTAAGGAAAAGGACGGTTTTATGAAAGTTGTGTTACTTACAGACACATACACACGTGCTACTTAAAAGAGCAGCACACTGAGGAACAATGGAGAACCTACTGCTTAAACAAGAAACTCCGCTCACTTAACTGTCACAACAACTTAGGTGGTGGGTAAAGTATCATGCCCCTCTGTAAACAAAACAACAGAGGCTAGGGCAATGAAGAGATGCGGCAGAGGCCACATGGCTACCAAGTGACACAGCTAGGAAACCCAGGTTGTCGGAAACCGACGTTCTCAAAGGAGCCACCTGAGGGCTTCTCAACATGTAAGCACAGAGCACCTGCAAAACCACCCGAAAGACCTGCTGAGCAAGCTTGCTTCCCCCTACGTCTGTCCTGAGACTCTCTGGGTTGCAGCCCTGACCTCAGCATTTTTCAGAGGGTTCCCACCGTTCAGTGCAGGGCATGCCAGAAGGCTGACAAGGTCTGTGGGTCGGTCCTAGACAATTTGGCTGACAGCTCTTCAAAACTCTGCACATGACTTGATTCTCCAGGGGATTTTGTCACAGGTTGTCACTATCTTTCCAGAAAGCTCTCTGGGTGGCCTTGGCCCCCTCTCTAGCACTCATGCTGTCTGGCTACAAACAATCTTCCAGACTCCACAGGACCGTGCCATGACCCCAGGCACCAGCAGGTGGCCTCACCAGGTACTGGCTGCACGTCCAGGCTCTTGTCTTTCTCGGTGTTGACGACCACAGCTCCTCTCATGAGTGGTGGGAAGAAGGGGGCAATGACGGAGGCGTCAAACCTGGTGATGGGGATGCTGGCTGGGAAGGCCACCTGCTCAATCACCTCTGTCTCCATTGTGGCCCAGAAGTCCTCCACGTTGACCTCACTAGATGCCAGGAAGTCAGGCCAGGTGAACTAAAAGGTCAAAGAAAAACAGTCAAAACATTATGAGTCACAGAACATCAGCAACACAACACACAACAGCCTACTGTCTCAACACAGGCTGAGCAGGGGCAGGGACAGTGAGAGCCGTATCCTGCTGGGATACCCCAAATTTAACATCTTAGTGCCTTGCCTCCCTGCTCCCTCCCACACCACTGTGTTCCCCAAGACCTAAGTTCCTTCTGCATCTCTGCCTGTCATTTTTGCTGCCTGGCCAGGAGAGGTTAGCTACCAGCCTATCATGTGCCGGACACTGGCTAATTAACTACTACTATACAACCCAGCGGAGAAGGAAATGGCAACCCACTCCAGTGTTCTTGCCTGGAGAATCCCAGGGACGGGGGAGCCTGGTGGGCTGCCGTCTATGGGGTCGCACAGAGTCGGACACGACTGAAGTGACTTAGCAGCAGCAGCAGCATACAAGCCAGAGGTGGCCTGAGGTAAGACCAGACCACCAGAGGGAGGGACAGAATGAGAATGTGAACCAAGATCTAGCGCCAAACCCTTAATCCCTAAGCCTGGCTTGCAGGAGTCATGAGCGTAAAATTCAGCGGCACTTGCCCACTTTCAAGGCCCTTTTGTTTCCTCCCTCCCCACGAAGGTCCTTCCGACATGCAGCGATCTCCTCTACATGCAGCACGTACCATCCACTGTAGACATCTAGCCTTGTGCTATTCAATTCTCCTTCTTGTGAGCCCTCTGATGCGACCCCGAAGTAAGACCCTGATCCTAGTACCTCATCAGAGTCATTTGTGTTCCTCAGCAATGCTGATACCTGGGCTCCATCTCAACCTGGATGAACTAAATCCCTAAGTTTGCATTTTTAAAAGTGTCCCTAGGTGAGTGGTTCTCAAGGTGTGATCCCTGGATCAGCAGCAAGAGCACCACAGGGGAACTTGTTGAAAATACAAATGCTCGGCCCACTCCCCACGCACTAAATCAGAAATCCTGGGGGTGGGACCAGCAAGCCTCACACCAGGAAGTTTGAAAACCACTGTCCACTGTAATTCTTATGACCACGAAATCTGAGAACGACCGCTCCACATGTAGACGGTCCAGATGGTTCTCCTCTACACAGTCCCCAAGGGGAGGGGTCAACTCCACAATCGCCTCATGGACAACTGCATATTTGTTTTGTTTTATACTTTCCTGTTTTAGCTCACAGACTCTAGAACACCCCCATCCCATTCTCCTCATATGCACTATCCAACTTTGCATCCCACACACAAAAAGGAGAAAACTAAGTCCTGGTCTCTAGAAAGAAACAGCTAGAAACCCCGAAAAGAAGAGACACGCATGTGGCAAGTGAAGGCAGAGCTACTCCATTCCATGAGGAAAGAGCTTTGGTCAGGACAGGGTAGGTGCCGAGGAGGACGAGGACACATGAGCTTTGCAGGAAGGTGGGATTCTCTCTACTCTGGAGAGCAAAAAGCCAAGCAGTCTGTGACCAGATGTGCTTCCAAAACTGGAGCTCAGGGTCCCAGGAGGTGCTGGTGAATATGGCTGTGCTTAAGAGCTCAGACTCTACAGTTAAGGAGCCAGATCAAGGCCAGGTCTCAGCACCACCCCTTCCCAGCTGGATGAGCTTGGAAGGGCTTCAGTCCCTTCATCTACAAAAATCTCACCAGGCTGAGCTATCAGTCAGAAAGTAAAGCACTGAGTACAGAGTAAGAACCTGACATATGTGATAAAATGCTCAACAAATCACGGCTGCATTACTGTTAACATTTCCACAGACAAGCAGATTTGAATGAGTCTGGAAAGAGCTGTTTTGGCGATAGTAACACAAAAGCGTTCATTTTACCTACAAGGAACACTCAGAAGGCTCCAGTAGGATTATATCAGTTTTCATCTATCTCATTATGCACCACCCCCCTAAAAACAGAACTATTTCAGCAGTATACATATTTTTTTTTTAATTGAGAAAAAGAATAATATGCATTAAATCACTAATACACTGAGCTGGTCAAGCCAAACACACCAGAGCTTTTCTTCAGAGGTCCTGAACCATGCCCAGTGGAGTGAGCTACACATCTAGTGCATAAAGACTCACATGGCAGAGTTCAGAGGTGAAAAGCCTGCACCCACTTGTGACTACCAGCACACTCACTGGGCACCCCAAACCTGTGCAGGCAGACCAGCCCTCTCAGCATGATGATAGGGAAACTGTTCATCTGCGGGATTTTTAAAAAAAATTCCCAACACCAGGTTAAAGAATTTTCTCTATTAGTCTCAATTTGCAACAAGTTTTGCCACAAATGGGTGCTGAATAAAAATGAAAGCCTTTTTAAGACACCCGATGCAATAATCATATGAGTTTTCTCCTCTAAACTGTTAAGTATTCAACTACAGTAGTATATTTTTAATGTTGACATAATCCTCCTTTCCTGGGATAAACTTAAGTCATGATTTTACTTTACATGTTGTTAGATTTGTACTCATTACTCTATCCATTATTAGATTTGCTATTATCTTATTCAGGACTTTGATATCGATATTCATGTGTACCATCAGCCCAAACTTTCATCTGATAATAAATGTTTGGTTTTGTTTTCAGTTATATGGCCTTATGTCTTACGGAAATAAATCCACTTTTGCAATTCTTCTATGACTGGAATCTTATTTCTTGGATATTTGTTAAAATTAATATATGAAGTCATTTGAATTTGTTGTTATCTTTGCGTGACATTTTTCAGTTAAGAACCTAAGTCAGGTCTTCCCTAGTGGCTCAGTGGTAAAAAAAAAAAAAAATTTGCCTGCCTGCCAATGCAGGGGAGACAGGTTCAATCTATGATCTGGGAAGATTCCACATGCTGCAGAGTAACTAAGCCCGTGTGCCACAGCTACTGAGCCTGTGCTCTAGGGCCCGGGAGCTGCAACCACTGAGCTCACATGCCCTAGAGCCCATGCTCTGCAACAAGAGATGTGACCTGTCCTCAGTCACTCAGTCATGTCCGACTCTCTGCAACCCCATGGGCTGTAGTCCACTAGGCTCCTCTGTCCATGGGACTGTCTGGGCAAGAATACTGGAGTGGGTTGCCATTCCCTTCTCCAAGGGATCTTCTCTACCTAGGAACTGAACCCGCATCTCCTGAGTCTCTTGCCCTGCAGGGAGATTCTTTACCACTAAGCCACCGGGGAAGCCCACAAGAGAAGTCACTGCACCACAACCAAAGAGCAGCCCCTGCCCGCCGCACTAAAGAAAGAGCCTGCACAGTAACAAAGACCTAGCACAGCCAAACGAAACACAAGTATACATACACATATTCAGACAGGCCGCTCTTTCTCAAAACCCTTTGTTGGCTCTCCATTTCATTCAGCAAAAGTCCGTACAACGGCCTGAGCCGCCCAAAGCCTCTCAAATCTCACATATCCTACCTCTCTCTCCCCTGCTCACAAAGAGCCAGCCACATCAGCCTCCTTCCTCAACTATGGCCAGCAACCCACCTCCAACTCCGTTCTTGCTGCTCCCTCTGCCTGAAAGTTTCCCCTGCTGAAATCTACAGGGCCTTCAGAGCTCTATTCTGATGCCCCTCTATCAGAGAGGACTTCCCCGACCACCCTCTTTATAGAGGCAAGAACCCCTTCTTCCTGCCACACTGCTCTCATCTCCTACCGTGCCTTATTGTTACTATGCTACTTTTAATTAATATATATATAAATAGTATATTAACATAATATACACAATTATTAATGTTTGTTTCCTATCTGTGTTCTCAAATCAGCAAGTGAGCTCCATGAGCACAGAAACTCCACGGGTTTAACTGCCATTTCCCAAATGTCTAGAAAGTGCACCTAGTTCATGTTTAATAAATTAGTTGAATAAATTGCAAATGCCTCCATTTCCATCTAGCCTTTCTTAGATGAAAACCTGGGCAGTGGCAGGAAAAGGCTCCTCGCCTTACTGAGGAAAGAGCCAGAGCATCTGCTCCGGGGACCTCATGCAGGAATGGCTGCGTAAGTGTGAGGAGACTCTAACAGTGGCCTGTGCGGTCAAGGAGCACTCACTTCCACACTCTTTAGTGCCAGCACATTGTTCTCACTCCTCTGGGCAACTTCCACTTTGGGGGCCACTCCACAGATGCCACAGATCATGTCATTGTAGTCTCGGACAGTGAGGCACTCGAAAGCCCAATAGCCATTGCACAGCAGCTCCTGCAACTGGCTCAGCTCCTCCGAGGTAAGAGTCTTCTCTGGAAGGAAAGCAAGAGCTCTGAGAAGTTCACAGAAAAAGATCTGGAGGCCACGGGGGATGAGCAATGGCCAGGAAGAATAGCAATTCTGTAAGAATGCTTCTCTCCTAAGAACATCTAAGAGGTGGTGTATTAACCACTGGAGTGTCAAGCACCTGGGCCTTTAGGTGTTCAGGTAGCAACTCAAAGGGCAATTGCCATCAGAGTACTGATGGGTGTACCCAGCACCCACTGGGACCCAGACACTGTGCTGAAAGCTTTGAATACATTCTGTCATTTAACTTACATCTTTATGAACCAAAAGCAGTTATTATTTTCACTGTGTAACTTAAAAAAAACTGAGATATAAAGAGTAACTCACTGAAATCCACATTGCCACTAAGTAGCAGAGGCCAGAGTCAAACACAGACCATCTGACCCTAGGACCTTTGCTCTACTCCATCTCACCTGATAGCAAGGAAGGGACAGGGGGCTGGATTCTATAGGAATGAATGGAGAAAGGTAAACAGAAAGAAATGAGGGAAGCAAGGGGAAAAATCATTTCTAATAATAAAGACTATGGTGCCCATGCTCAGGTCTCAGTGTCAGCTTTGGAAATGGGGGCAGATCTCCAGAAGCTGTGTATTCAGAGTGAACTTGATTAGCATATACTAAGGCCAAGTCTACCTATGACCAAAGAATGAGCTTCTATAAAGTCTATTCAATCTTGTGCTGAAAGCTGCTGGACCCGTGGGAAGACTCATGTTTTCCAAAGTCAAGTCAGCATTTGTAAAGCTCAAGAGGAGGGCTATGTTAGGAAGTCAGTGTCTCCTTTTCAAAATATCAGACTCTCCTCCAGGTAATTTTTTCAACAAAAGTCCATCACTGAAAATTCCCAGGGAGTCTAGGACTAACCTTGGGAAAAGGGAGGAAGCCAACCTTTACCTGTCTGCTCCTGCACTGACTTCAGAAGAGTGCTGATGGACACTCTGGGGTCCTCTCCCAGCTTGATCTGGTTTCGGATTGCAAAAAGCAAGTCCAGGCTCACTAGCAGCTTATTTCCCACATTAAAGAGACCTGCAGATTAAAAAGTGGCAACAGAGAAATTCACTGTTAACAACATCCACAATGGCAAAAAACTGGAAACTAACTAGGTGCCCATCAATGGGGAACATTAAAAAAATAAACCACGGTACATTCATAAAATGCAAAACTAGAGGTCACCTGCAAGTTGGTAACCTACAAGCAGCTGTGAAGGAAACTGTTTAACTGGATTCTATTGTACCTGGAGCACCACATGCACTTCGCAGCATGCAGGGGCTGCTCAGAAACACTGTTTGGAAGATGGCAGAGTAGAAAGACGTGCGCCCACCTCTTCTTATGAAGACACCAAAATCCCAACTGACTGCCAAAAAACCATCAACAAACAAACGCTGAAACCTACCAAAAAAGACATCCAACATCCAAAGACAAAGTAGAAGTCACAACAAGATGGGAGAGGGGAGCAATTACTATGAAATCAAATCCCAAACCCATCAGGAGGTCGACCCACAATGGAAAATAATTGTATCACAGAGGTTCTCCCACAGGAATGAAGTACTGAGCCCCACGTCAGGCTCTCCAGCCTGGCGGTCTGGCAATGAGAGGAGCAGCCCCAGGAGCACGTGGCTTTGAAGGTAGTGGGGATTGATGGCAGGGATTCCACAGCAGTGGGGGAAACAGAAACCATTCTTATACGGCTCACACAAGGTCCTGTGTGCATTAGGACCAGGGGAAAAAGTAGTGACCTTTTAAGATACTAGAGGGGCTTCCCTGGTGGCTCAGACAGTAAAGAATCTGACTGCAATGCTAGAGACCCGGGTTTGATCCCTGGATCGGGAAGATACCCTGGAGAAGGGAATGGCTACCCACTCCAATATTCTTGCCTGACAAAATCCCATGGACAGAGCCACCTGGCGGTCCACAGTCAAGGCTGTGTATTGTTTCCCTGCTTATTTAACTTATATGCAGAGTGCATCATATGTACGTACTCTGCCCAGCCTGAAATGCCAGGCTGGATGAAGCACAAGCTGAAATCAAGATTGCCAGACATGGAACAACAGGCTGGTTCCAAATTGGGAAAGAAGTATGTCAAGGCTATATACTGTCACCCTGCTTATTTAACTTATATATAGTGTATATCATGCAAAATTCTGGGCTGGATGAAACACAAGCTGGAATCAAGATTGCCAGGAGAAATATCAATAACCTCAGATATGCAGATGATACCACTCTTATGGCAGAAAGCAAAGAGGAACTAAAGAGCCTCTTGATGAAACTGAAAGAGGAGAGTGAAAACGCTGGCTTAAAACTCAACATTCAAGATGAAGATCATGGCATCTGGTTCCTTCAGTTCATGGCAAATAGATGGGGAAAAGCAAAAACAGCAACAGATTTCATTTTTGTGGGCTGCAAAATCACTGTGGATGGTGATGGCAGGCACAAAATTAAAAGATGTTTGTTCCTTAGAAGAAAAGTGTCAAACCTAGACAGCATATTAAAAAGCAGATACATCACTTTGCCAACAAAGGTTCACATAGTCAAAGCTATGGTTTTTCCAATAGTCATGTATGGATGCAAGAGTTGGACTATAAAGAAAGCTGAGTGCTGAAGAATTGATACTTTCGAACTGTGGTGCTGGAGAAGACTCTTGAGAGAGTCCCCTGGACAGCAAGGAGATTGAACCAGTCAATCCTAAAGGAAATCAATCCTGATACTCACTGGAAGGACTAATGCTGAAGCTCTAATACTTTGGCCACCTGATGCAAAGAGCTGACACAATAGAAAAGACCCTTACGCTGGGAAAGATTGAGGGCAGGAGGAGAAGGGTGTGATAGAGGATGAGATGGATGGATGACATCACTGATTCAACGGACATGAGTTTGAGCAAACTCAGGGAGATAGTGAAGGACACAGAAGTCTGTGGTGCTGCATTTCATGGGGGTTGCAGAGAGTCGGACACAACTTAGCAACCAAACAACAACATGACCCAGCAGTCCCAGTCCTCAGCATATTGTTGTTATAGCGAAGAGGCTCTTTAGTTCCTCTTCACTTTCTGCCATAAGGGTGGTGTCATTTGCGTATCTGACATTATTGCTATTTTTCCCAGCAATCTTGATCCCAGCTTCTGATTCATCCGGCCCAGCATTTCACATAATATGCTCTGCATATAAGTTCAACAACAATATACCTAGGCATAACACTTGGAGAAAACCATGGTTCAAAAGGATACGTGCACTCCAATGTTCACTGCAGCACTGTTTACAGCAGCCAAGACATGGAAGCAATCTAAATGTACATCAACAGATGAATGAATAAGATGTGGTACATATATATAATGTTCATTAAAAAGAACGAACGAGGACTTTCTTGGTGGTCCAGTGGTTGAGACTCTGTCAATACAGGAGACACAAGTTTAATCTCTGGTCTGAGAAGATTCCACATGCCACAGGGCAACTAAGCCCTCGTGCCACAACCACTGAAGCCTGCGTGCCCTAGAGACCATGCCCCGCAACAAGAGAAGCCACCATGATGAGATGCCCGAGCACAACAAAAAGTGGCACCACTCACTGCAACTAGAGAGAGCCCACATGCAGTAATGAAGACCCAGTGCAGCCAAAAACAAAAAACAAAATATGCCATTTGCAGCAACATGCATGGACCTGAAGATTATCATGTATGTGAAGTAAGCCAGACAAAAAAAGGTAAATATCAAGACATTGCTTATATGTGGAATTAAAAAAATGTTAAAAATGAACTTATTTATTAATACAAAACAGAAAGAGAATCAGAGACTTAGAAAACAAACTTGTGGTTATTACCAAAGAGGAAAGGAGTGAGGGGAGGGATAAATAGGGAGTTTGGGATTGATATATATACACTACTATATTTAAAATACATAACCAGGGACTTCCCTGGTGGCCCAGTGGTTAAGAATCTGCCTTGCAATGCTGGGGCCATGAGTTCAAGCCCTGCTTGGGGAACTAAGATCCAACATGTCATGCAACAACTAAGCCCAAGTGCCACAACTACAGTCCATACGTCACAGTGAAAGATCCCACCCAGAACAATGACGATGCCACAGGCCACAAGTAAGACTCAACACAGCCAAGAAATAAACATTTTTGAAAAAATAAAATAGATAACCAATATGCACCTACTGACAGCACAGGGAACTCTGCTCAATACGCATGATAACCTAAATGGAAAAAGAACTGTACATGCCTATGCATAACTGACTCACTCTGCTGTACACCCGGAACTAACACATTTTTAATGAACTATTTGTTGTTGTTTAGTTGCTGAGCCATGCCCAACTCTCCCGATCCACAGTCTGTAGCCCGCCAGGCTCCTCTGCCCATGGGATTTCCCAGGCAAGAATACTGGAGTGGGTTGCCATTTCCTTCTCCAGACAATCTTCCAGACCCAGGTATGGAACCTGTGCCTCCTGCATTGACAAACTATATTCCAATATAAAATAAAAACTAAGAACAAACAAACAAGAAATCATTAAGAATAATAAAGTAAGTTTAAATGCTGTGACATGAAGTTTTCCACAATACACTGTTATATGAAAAGAACAACTAATAAAACACATATCACAGGTTTTTTTCCTTTTTAATAAAAAATGAAATATCGCCTTACCACCCAATTCAGTCCTTATCACCGAAAGGATTACCATTCCTCCACCTCTCACAGTTAGTTATACCATGAGGAAAGGCCAGGAGCACCCTTTTGCCCAGGGATGTATAGGGAATATGAAAAAGGCTAATAACATCACCCCTATGTCAAATCCTGGGATAAAAGACCCAGAAAAATTTAAATGTAACTAATTTAAGATGAATAAGAGAGGGTGGTTTTACATGTGCACAAAATGAACAAAAGCAAATTTTGGCATACAATTCCCAATAACAAATGGTATAGAGGAGTGGGGAAGACCTTTTTAAACATGATACCAAAGGCTGAGACCACAAATTAGAGGGTCCAAGTTCTGATCACATAAAAACTTAAACAAGGGAAAAAAAAAAAAACATTACACACACAAAAATCCAACTCTCATGTCCAAAAAAATCAAATTTAAAAGACAACTAATAAACTGATGAAAAACTCCATCAACAAAACAACCCCAGAGAATGAAAATGTTTACAAAAGAAATTCATAAAAACACAGAAAACATATAATCTTCCCAGCTGTCAAAGAAATACAACAGGAGGACAGTGATCAAGATGGTGGAACAGCAGGGCATGGAGCTCACCTCCTCCTACAAATAATAAAAAATACATCTACAAATGGAACAATTCACGAAGAACATCTAAACACTGCAGATCGGAGACTTCCGAAAGGGCAAGAAAATCTCCATATAACCAGGGAAAAGGGCGGCGGGGGGCGGTGGTGGAGGGCGGTGGTTGGGGAAAGGAGGGAAATCAGGATGTGACCAGTGTCCCAGGGAGGGAGGGAGATGTGAGAGGGGAAAGGTTCCTGCACCTTGTGAAGTCCCAGCACTGGTGGGGAAACCAGCCTGGAACCAGGAGGAGCTTAGATGCCTCAGGGGGAGGAGGGGGGAAGCACAGCAGTCAGTGTGAGGAAGGCAAATCGGAGACTGACTTTGCACAGGTGGTCAGTATGGCCTCCCTGTACTCTCCTGCCTGAGATGCTAATCCACCTGTGCAGGCAGTGGGGGGGTGCTGAAGATCGAACTTCAGAGACCACATCTGGGAAGACAACTGGGGTTGGCTGCATGGAGACAGTCTGAAGGGGCTGGAGTATGGTAACTGACTGTGTACGTGAAAGAAGCCTGGGCCTCCCAGTGGGGCGAGAGACCACTGTTGGGGGTTACACAAGGAGAGGGGCAGGAGCACCACAGGGGCGCTTCTTTTCCCACACATGCTCTCAGACAACAGGACATTCTATACAAGCTCCAGGAGCCAGCATGAGCTGCCGCTGCCATCACAAGCTCCAGAGGTATGCAGGCCACCCCTACTGCTAAGACATGCATGAGCAGGCAGCAATCACTGCCCCCACTGGCATGTGGCCCCAGGAGCACACGTAGGCCACTATACCTTCATACTCCCTATCATAAGGATGACAGCCAGCATGGGCTAAGGAAAGAGGTAACAAGCATCCAAACTAAAAGCAACAAAAATATTAAACCCATACAGGCTTATACAAGGATGCTCCCACATGTAGTATTCCAAGACTATGGTAGATAATTGTTTCTCCTAAACTCATACAGTAAGAGAAATATAAGTAAAATGAACAAGCACAGGAACCATTCCCAGTTAAAAGACCAAGAGAATCCCCTTGAAGGAACAAACAACAAAAGATGCTTTCAATCTGAAATTGAATTCAAAAAAGAAGTAATAAAAATTCTGAAAGAATTAACAGAAAGGCCATAGACAGAAACACAGATTACTGTAAAAAGGAGCTAGAAACTATAAGGAGTAGCCAAGAAAAGTTGGAAACTCATTTGCTGAGACAAAAGGTGAGCTAAAGGCAATGAACAGCAGAGTGAATAATGCAGAAGAATGAGTAAGTGATCTGGAAGACAGAATAATGGAAATCATCCAGTCAGAACAGGAGACAGAAGGTGAAATAAATATATGAAAGCAATATATGAGACCTATGGGATAATCTAAAGCATGCTAATCTATGCCTAATAGGGATTCCAGAAGGAAAAAGATCAAAAATGTATTTGAATAAATTATGGTTAAAAACTTCCCAAACCTAAAGAAAGAAACAGACAACCAGATACAAGAAGCAGAAGGTCCCAAACAAGATGAACTGAAACACACCTATGCCAAGACAATAAAAATGGCAGGGAGGGAAGGGACACGGGCGTACCTATGGCTGATTCTTGTTGATGTTTGACAGAAAACAACAAAATTCTGTAAAGCAATTATCTTTCAATTGAAAAAGTGGGGGAAAAAAAAAAAAAAAGGCAAAGGTTAGTGGATTCTAAAGGCAGCAAGAAAGCAACCAAGTTAATCCCAATGGAATCCTCCCCATAAGGCTACTGGCAGGCTTCTTTAGAGGAACTCTGAAGGTCAGAAGGGAGTGGCAAGATACATGCAAAGCAACCTAGAATATAAAACCCAGCAACATTATATCTTAGAATATAAACAAGAAGATGTAAAATAAAATGTGGGGGAGAGGAGTAAAAACATTTAGATTCTCTCTTTTTTTAAAAGAATGTATTTGAGACAATATGACTATCAGTCTAAAGCAAGTAGATATAGGAAGGGGTTAATATACTTGAAAAACAGGGTAACCACAGATCAAAAGCATACAAAAGACTCACAAAAAACAGAGAACACAAGCATAAGATAAAAGGAAATCAAGCCACAAAAAATACGATAAAAAAGAACAAAGAAGAAACATAGACAATAGGAAAACAGGGTTTAAAATGGCAATAAATACATATTTCATCAATAATTACCTTAAGTGTCAATGAACTAAATGCTTCAATCAAAACACAAAGTGGTAGACTGGATGAAAAAACAAGAGCCTACAACATACTGCCTATAAGACCCACTTTACAGCAAAGCACATACACAGATTTAATGTTAAGGGATGGGAAAAGATATTTCATGCACACAGAAATGACAAGAAAGCAGGGAGTCGCATACTCCTACCAGATAAAACAGGCTTTGAAACAAAGGCCATAAAGAAAGCTAGACCTTATATAATGATAAAAAGGGTCATACAAGAAGAAGATATTACATCCATTAACATATAAGAACCCTCTAAAGGAGCATCTAATTACATAAAGCAAACATTAACAGACATAAAAGGAGAAACTTATAGGAATACAATAATAGCACAAAACTTTTAACACCTCATTCACATCAATGGACAGATCTTCTGGACAGAAAATCAGTAAGACAACAGAGATCCAAAATGATACAACAATTAAGACTCTATTCCAGGATATTACATTTAAAAAAAAAACCAAGAATACACATTCTTTTTATGTGTACATGGAACATTCTCCAGGACTGACCACATACTAGGGCACAAAACACACCTCAACAAATTTAAGAGTATAAAAATTACTTCAAACGATCTTCTCTTCTCTAATCTACAATAGAATGAAACTAGAAAGCAACCACAGGAAAACAAATGAGAAAAAAAATTACATGGAGAATGAAAGCATTTTATTAAAAACAATGGATCAATAAGTAAATCAAAAAGGGAAATTAAAAATACCTTGAGACAAGCAACAATGAAAACACAATCATAGAAAATCTATAGGATGGAGCAAAAAAAAGTTCTTAGAGCTAGGAAAGCTCACAGCTATATAGCCCTTCCTCAAAAAACTAGAAAAATCTCAAATAAGCAACCTAAATTAGCACCTAAAAGACTTAGAAAAAGAACAAGCAAAGCCTAAACTCAGCAGAAGGAAGGAAGTAATAAAAGATGAGAGAAGAAATAAAACAGAGATTAAATAATAGAATGAAATCAGTAAAACCAAGTGCTGGTTCTTTGAAAGGGTAAACAAAGTTGCCAAACTTCTGGCCAGGCTCACCAAGAGAAAGAGCCCAGATAAACAAAATAAGAAATGAAGAAGAAGAAACAGCAACTGATACTGCTGAAATACAAAACCACAACAGAATCCTACAATTATATACCAACAAATTCGACAAACTAGAAGCAGTGAACAAATATCTAGAAACATACAGCTCACCAAAACTGAATCAAGAAGAAATCCATAATTTGAACAGACTGATTACTAGAACTGAAATAGAATATGAAGGGAAAAAAACAAAACAAAAACAAAAAACTAACTACAAACTAAAGTCCAGGATCAGACGGCTCCACAGGCAAACAATACCAAACACATAAAGAACTTTTACTGACCCTTCTCAAACTCTTCCAAAATACTGAAGCAGAGGCAACACCCCCAGAGATACTATGTGAAGCCACCACCACCCTGATACCAAAACCAAACAAAGGTAACGCCAAAAACGGAAAACTGTCCATCAATATCCATGATGAATATAGATGCAACAATTCTCAACAAAAACACTACAAACCAAATCCAGCAATACATAAAAAAGATCATATACCATGACCAAGGGCGTTCATTCCAAATTCACAAGGATGGTTCAATATACACAAATCAATTAATATGCTACACAACATCAACAAAAGAGAAAAAACACATAATCACCTCAACGGATGCAGAAAACACACTTGACAAAATTCAACATCCATTCATGGTTTTTAAAAAAAGACTCTTAACAAAATGCATATAAAGGGAACATATCTTAACATAATAAAACCTATCACGATAAACCCACAAACAATATAATACCCAACAATGAAAAGCTGGAAGCCTTCCCACTAAAATGTGGAACAAGACAAAGAAGCCCACTCTCACCACTTCTATTCAACATAGTATTGAAGTCCTAGCCACAGCAATCAGACAAGAAAAAGGTATCCAAATTGGAAGGGAAGAGGTAAAACTGTCATCACTATATGCAGATGACACGATGCTATACACAGAAAACCCTGAAGACTCCACACAAAAACATTTAGAGTTGATAAATGAATTAAGAAAGGTAGGAGGATACAAGATTAACCCACAGAAATTGGTTGCAGTTCTTTACACTAACAGCGAAGCAGCAGACAGGTAATGTAAAAAAAATAATACCTTTAAAAACTGCACTCCCCAAAAAATAAATAAATAAAATACTTAAGAATACTTTCACCTAAGGAGGTGAAAGACTTTTACACTGAGAATTATAAAATACTAATAAAGGAAACTGAAAAGAAATGGAATGATATCCCATGCTCTTGGGTTGGGAGAATATTATTAAAATGGCAACTATCCAAAGGAATCTACATATTTAATGTGATCCCTGTCAAATTACCCAGGATGTTTTTCACTAGAACAAATAATCCTAAGATTTATATGGGACAATGAAAGACCTTGAGGGAAAATAACCAAGCAGGAGGCACAACCCTTTCAGACTTCAGACAATACCCCAAAGCTACAGTAATCAAAACCGTGGTATCGGTACAAAAACAGACATACAGATCAATGGAACAGAATAGAGAGCCCAGAAATAAACCCACACACCTATGGTCAAAGGAGGCAAGGATAAAATGGGAAAAATCTTCAGCCAAGTGGTGTTGGGAAAGTTGGACAGCTGCGTGTAAATCAATAAAGTTAGAACACACTCTCATACCATGCACAAAAATAAACTCAAAATGGCTTGCAGAGTTAAATATAAGACATTATAAAACTCCTAGAAGAGATTACAGGCAAAACATTCTCTGACAGAAATTGTACCAGAGTTTTCTTAGGTCAGTTGCCAGGGCAATAAAAATAAAAACAAAAGTAAACAAATGGGATTTAGTCAAATTTACAAGCTTTTGCACAGTAAAGGAAACTACAAACAAAAGGAAAAGACAACCTATGAAACGGGAGAAAATATCTGTGAATGATGTAACCAACAAGGGCTTACTCTCAAAGACATACAAACAGCTCATGTAGCTCAACAACAACAAACCACCCAACTGAAAAATAAGCAGAAGACCTAGACATTTACCAAAGGTGACATGCAGATGGCCAATAGATACATGAAAAGATGCTCAACATCATTAGTAGAGAAAAGCAAATCAAAACTACCAGGAGGTACCACATCAGTCAGAATGGCCATCATTAAAAAGTCTACAGACACAGAATGAAAGATCCAAAAAAAGAAAGAAAAAAAAAAAAAGGGTTATACACAGTAAAAGCTGGAGACAGTGTGGAGAAAAGGGAAACACTCCCTCCACTGGTGGAATGTAAACTGGTGTAGCCACTATGGAAAACTAAAAAACAGAACTGCCATATAAGCCAGCAATCCCACTCCTGGGCATGTATCCAGAGGAAAACACGGTGTGAAAGAATACACGTACCCCTGCAGCAGCACTGACAACAGCCAAGACATGAGAACAACCGAAACGTCCAACAGAAGGATGGATACACACACACACTCACACACACACACAGAATACTACTCAGCCATAAAAAAGAACAAAATAATGCCATTTGCAGCAATAAGGATGCGACAAGAGAGCATCATACTAAGGGAAGTAGGTCAGAAAGAGAAAGCAAATACCACACGCTATCACTTACATGTGTAACCTAAAACAGCACAAACGAACCTACGTAGGAAACAGAAACAGCCTCAGACCGAGAGAACTGACTTGTGGGGGAGGGGGTTGGGGAGGGATGGACTGGGAATCTGGGGTTAGTAGATGCAAACTATTACATACAGACTGGATAAGTAACAAGGTCCTAAAGTACAGGAAACTAGATTCAATATCCTGGGATAAACCATAATGCAAAAGAATATAAAAAAGGATATATATGTGTGTGTGTATAACTATGTCACTTTGCTGTAGAGCAGAAATTAACATTATAAATCACCTATGCTTTAGTAAAAAGTAAGATTAAAGAAAAGCAGTTTTATAACAGTTTCTATGTATCAAATTGACAAAACTGAAAAAATTACAACGATGCAGAAGGACTTCTGGTTCATGATGGCAGAGTAGAAGGGTGTGCGCTCATCTCCCGGAAGAACACCAGAACTGCAACCAGCTGATAAACCACCACTGACAGGAGGAAGCTGGAACCACCAAAATAAAGAAAAGACACGTCCAAAGACAACGAAGAAGCTGCAGTGAGATGGGAGGAGGGGTGCAAACACAATAAAATGCAATCCCATAGCTGCTTGGTGGGTGACCCACAAACTGGAGCACAATAATACCAAACAAAGTTCTCCCACTGTTGTAAAAGTTCTGAATTCCACGTCAGGCTTCCCAGCCTGGGGGTTTGAGAAAGGCCTGGGAACCCCCTGGCAATCTGGCCTTTAAGGCCAGCAGGATTTGATTATAGGACTTCCACAGGACTGGGGGAACCACAGACTCCAGTCTCGGAGGGCACAAACAAAATCTTGCCCACACCAAGACCCAGAGGAAAGGAACAGAGACCCAACAGAAGACTGAACGAAAACTACTTGCTAGAGTTGGAGGGTCTCCTGTGGAGGCATGGGTTGGCAGGGACTCAACACAGGGACAGGGGCACTGGCAACATCAGACCAAGAAGTTCCCCTTTGGCATAAACCCACTTGAAGTTCACCATTAACCCTACCATAAAGCCTGCAGACCCCAGGGCTGGGTCAAACAACTACCAGGGAGGGAGTGCAACCCCACCCATCAGCAGATAATTAAAGCTTTACTGAGTACGGCCCTGCCCACCAGAGCAAGACCCAGTTTTTCCCACTGCCAGTCCCTCCCTTGAGGAAGTTTATACAAGCCTCTTAGCCTCATCCACCAGAAGGCAGATGGAAGAGCAAAAAGAAGCACAGTCCCACAGCAGCTAAAACAAAAACCATATTACAGAAAGTTAATCATAATAAAAAACAGAAAGTTATGTCCTAGATGAGGAGCTTCCCTTGAAGCTCAATCCATAAAGAATCTGCCGGCAATGCAGGAGACCCTGGTTCAATTCCTGGGTTGGGAAGATCCCCTGGATAAAGGCATGGCAACCCACTCCAGTATTCTTGCCTGGAGAATCCCTGGACAGAGGAGCCTGACAGCTACAGTCCATGAAGTCACGAGAGTCGGACATGACTTAGGGAGGCTTCCCTGGTGGCTCAGATAGTTAAAGAATCTGCCTGTAATGCAGGAGACCTGGGTTTGATCCCTGAGTTGGGAAGATAGATCCCCTGGAGAAGGGCATGGCAAACCACTCCAGTATTCTTGCCTGGAGAATCCGCATGGACAGAGAAGCCTGGTGGGCTACAGTCCACGGGGTCACAAAGACTTGGACACGACTGAGTGACTAAGTACATGTCCCAGATGAAGGGACAAGATAAAACTCCAGAAAAACAAGCGGAGATAGGCAACCTTTCAGAAAAAGAATTCAGAATAATGATAGTGAAGATGATCCAGGATCTTGGGAAAATAATGGAGAAGATGCAAGAAATGTTTACCAAAGGTCTAGAAGAACTAAAGAACAAACAGAGATGAATACATACACTAGAAGGAATCAATAGCAGAATAACTGAGGCAGAATAGATAAATGACCCAGAGGACAGAATGGTGGAAATCACTGCCACAGAACAGAATATAGAAAAAAAGAGTGAAAAGCAATGAAGACAGCCTTAGAGACTCTGGAACAACATTAAATGCACCAACATTCACATTATAGGGGTCCCAGAAGGAGAGAGAGAGAAAGGACCTGAGAAAATATTTGAAGAAATAACAGCTGAAAACTTCCCAAACATGGGAAAAGAAATAGTCAATCAATCAAGTCCAGGGCATGATAAACCCAAGAAGGAACAATCAAAATATATACTAATCAAACTGACAAAAGTTAAAGACAAACATAAAATATTAAAAGCGATAAAGGAAAAACGACAAATAACATACAAAGGAACTCCCATCAGGCTATCAGCTGATTTCTCAACAGAAACTCTACAAGCCAGAAGGGAATGGCATGATATATTTAAAGTGATGAAAAGGAAGAACCTACAACCAAGAATACTCTACCCAGCAAGACTCTCCTTCAGATTTGATGGAGAAATCAAAAGCTTTCCATACAAAGCAAAAGTTAAGAGAAGTCAGCACCACCAAACCAGTTTAGTTCAATCACTCAGTCGTGTCCTACTCTTTGCAACCCCATGGACTGCAGCACGCCAGGCTTCCCTGTCCATCACCAACTCCAGGAGCTTGCTCAAACTCACATCTATGGAGTCAGTGATGCCATCCAACCATCTTATCCTCTGTTGTCCCCTTCTCCTCCTGCCTTCAGTCTTTCTCATAAGTATGCATAATGTATATATTTTAGAAAACTTATGAATTTTTGCCTAACTAAAAAATGTATGACATTTTGATTCCACTTGTTTGACTTACCATGAATAGAATGCTATATTTAATTAAAAAAAGTAAATGTGACAATGAAGGTTTACTTTATAGCACAGGGAACTATAGTCAGTATCTTGTAATAACCTATAATGGAAAATAATTTCAAAAATATTATGTGTATATGTATAACTGAATCACCTCGCTGTGTACCTGAAACACTGTAAGTCAACTATATTTCAATAAAATACATATTTAAGGAAAAAACATGCCAGGAAAGAAATTATAATGCTAATCTACTAAAGTTCTTAAAGTTAATGAGTGAGTTTTACAAGGTCATTGAATAAAGTTCAATAGATAAAACCCGATTATGTTTTTATACTAGCACCAAACAGTTAGAAATTGAACCATGTCATTTAACACTGAACAAAATTAAATGCCTAGGTATAAATCTAACAAAATACCTGCAGGACCTATATGCTAAAAACAATGAAACACTGATAAAAAAAAAAAAGAAAACCTAATCAAATAGAAAAATAGACTATATCATGTATTAGAAAGACTCAATATTTTTAAGCATGTCAAACTTCTGCAAGCTGGTCTACAAATTTAACACAATTCCAATTAGAATTCTAGCAGGATTCTGTAAATACTAGCAAGCTGATTCTAAAATTCATATGGGAATGCAAAGAAACAAAAAGAGTTAAAACAATTCAGGAAGAACAAGGTTGGAGAATTTATACTACCCAAACGATAAGAGCTACTAAAAAGCAACAGTATTCAAGACACCTGATACTGGCAAAAGAACAGACAATATAACCAATGAAGCAGAGTGCAGAAATAGACCTACGTATACACGACTAATTGTTTTTCAATTAAGTAGCAGAGGCAATTCAAAGCAGAAAGGACTACTTTTTAACAAATAGTGGAATAAATGGATGTCCACATGGGAAAAAAAAACCTCAATCTGGACCTCACACCTTACATATAAATGAATTCACAATGGGTTACAGACAAATAAAAACCATAAATTATAAAGCTTTTAGCAGAAAACATAGGAAAATATTTATGATCGTCACCTAGATAAAGACAGCAATAACGTCAACACAATTGCTAAAACAAAATTTGATGAATTGGTCTTTATCATACTTGAAAATTTTTGCTCTGTCGAAGATTCTGTTAGGAGAATGAGAATATAAGACACAAACCATAATAAAATATCTGCAAATCACTTATCTGACAAAGGATGAACATTCAAAACTCAACAGCAAGAAAACCACCCAGTTCAATGGGCCAAAGATAGAACGGGTACTTCACCAAAGACATACAGATGACAAATAAACCCACAAAAAGATGCTCAACTTCATTAGTCTTAAATTGAGACCACGTTAAGTTATTACTACACACACCTATTAGAATGGCTGAAACACACACACACACAAATAGATAATACCAAGTGCTGACATATGAAGCAAACTGGCATTCTCACCCATCATTACAGGGAACACAAAATGGCACAAAATAGGTGATCAGTTTGGTGATTTCTCATAAAACTAAACATACATTTACCACATGGCCCAGCAATGTGACTCCTAGGGTATTTACCCAAAATAAAATGAAAATTTACGTTTACACAAAACTCTATACATGATTGTTTACAGTTATGAATACAACTGTCAAAATTGGTAAAAATCCAAACATTCCTCAAGGAATGAACAGACAATCAAGTGTGGTGTTCCACACAATGCAAAACTATTCAACAATAAAAGGGAAAATCTACTGATACACAGAACCAGATAGATGAACTTCAAAGACATATATATATAGTAAAAGAAGCCAGATTCACAACTATTCACTATAGATTTATATGACGTTCTGGAAAGATAGAAATATATGGAATGAAGAAACTATCAAACGGTTGCCAGAGGTTAGGGGTGAGGGGTTATTAAAAGGGACATTAAAAGAGAATGCTTTGGGGATGATGAAACTGTTCTCTATACTGATTGTGGTGACAGTTACAAAACTCAGTGCATTTGTCAGAACTCACAACTGCACAGTAACAAAGTCTGCTGCATGCACATATAGAACATAAGGTTATACATTAAAAAAAGAGAGAGACCCAGGTGCTGCAGGCTGAGACAGAGCAGGGAAACGGCACTCTGACTAGTTGCTGAAGGAGTACAAGCTCGGTCTGGCAATACAAGACATTAAAAGTATGAACTCAAAATAAGGCACCTTAAGGTTCTGAAGACAAGGAGAATAAGAAATACTCCCTAATCTTCAGCACTCAATTCTACATATAAAACTCAAGATTCAAATTCTCAAAATGGTTGGTACATGGTCAGTGTTCAATGAACGACGCTGATGAATAGAAGAAAAGGCTGAATATACAGCAATTCCACTTTGGGGCATTTGCCCAAAGGAAATAATTAAGGCTGTACACAAAGACTTAATTATAAAGAGAACTCTTAAAATGGAACACAGTCATATATTTCTCCTTAAAAATGGTGATGCATTTTGCCGCTTGCCAGCATAAGAGAATACCCATGATATATTGCTAAATTTAAAAACACTCCAAAACAACATCCAGCACAATCCCATTTTTGTTCAATAAAAACCTATTAAACCTATAAATTCTACACCTTCTTTTATTCTGTAGGCATGAAAAACACATCTGAAAGACTACAGAATACAATGTTGAATATTAATCTCATAGCAGTAGGATTACTACTGATTTTTAGTTTTTTATTTTTACTTGTCAGCATTTTGTTTTTTCCACAACGAAGATCTGTTATTTTTAAATTAACTTTGTTTAAAGAGCCCTAATAAGAGAGCCCTAACACTTCAGAGATAAATATAATCTTCTGGGGCTGGGCTATCCAGGAGGAAAGATATCCTCTTCCTCAGAAGCCTCATCTGAGAGAAAATCCAATGCTCACAGGACCAGAAGTCTGACCCCCAGAGGCTGTTCTCAAACATGTCCTTTGAGGGTAAAAAGGCTGGCACCCACCTGTATAGATGTCCATGAAGCTGTGCAGGGCCAGACAATGCGGATTCAGACACATCTTCACCTGAGCAGTCACGACCTGCAGCCAACTGGCTGTCAGCAGCCAGCACTCCTGGGGCCCTGCCAGAGAGCTAGTTCCAAGAATATTTGGAAAAAAAAAAAGAAGGAAAAGCAACTTCTTAATGCAGTTCCTAGGCTCAGGGATCAACAGCAAACTCAAGACTTTAAATGTAGTAGGAAACGAAGGTGCTGCACCTTGTGCTCCAGGGATTTTCTTAGGTGGACGCTCCCCCTTTGTTGGAATTGGGCTTATGGAATCACCCCTAAAGTTAACCTAATTCTGAACTTATTATCTAATTTAACCAACCCTAATAAACTCTGAAATCCAAGCAGTCCAGAAGTAAACTAAATCCTAAGTTGGGGACAGTATCATTTCAATAGAAATAATATATAATCACTATTATTATTATAATTTTATTTTATTTTTGGTGATTGCAAAAGTAAAGGAAACCTAAGAAAAGCTGAAAAGAACATCTGCAAAGGTTATAGCCTTAATGGTATTTGAAGAAAGGGGTGATACAGGTTAAGTAAGATGGGGCAACTAGGGGAGGGTAAATCTGAAAGTGGTGCTTACTTTTGTCCCCCTTTGAATAATGGGCTGCTACAGAGAAGGCACTGCGTGGATGGAGACTCGTAGTAATTCGACCAAGAGGTTTGCTCGATGGTGACCGTCTCCTCACTCACGTTGGACAGGACGAGCCGAGAGCTATTGAGTTCATGAATCAAAGAGAAGACTTCAGCCAGCTCTGACTCATTCTCAGGGATCTGCAGGACTTTGCGCAGCAGCTGCAGTGTTGATTGGCGCTGGATCTCCCTCTGGGCTGCGCTCAGGGGCTCTGTGGCACTTAACACATCCGGGAGTGGTGAGCTTGCCCCCTGGAAGAGAGCAGATCTGTCACGAAACACCATCGAGGGCACAAAAGAGGCGGCCATGGGCTAAAACCACGAGAGGGCGTGCATGGCAAAGGGAAAGGCCTATGACTGACGTGGGAAACCTAGGTCCCTAAGCCACTCAGCTAGTAACTCGCTGCGTGACTCACAGCAGGAGTTTTCTCTCTCTGGCACTAGTTCTCTACCAGTAAAATAAGAGGATTATATACCCCTCCTGGTAATAGTTTCAAGATTCTGCTCCCATGCACTGGCTGTGAGGTTTGGAGGATAACAGACCAGGGGTTCAATTCTGGATATGCCACTGAAGAGTTGTAAATGGGTAACCCCCCGCAATACCTCCAAAAATGAAGGATCAAAATACTAATCATCTCCTAGAGTTGTTGCAGAGTAAATGAGATAGTGCAAGTAAAGCACTCAGCATTCAACAAAAATTCTCTGAATGGTAGTTTTGATGTGTGAACAGGCACCTGTAGAGCTTAAAGCATTTATTTTTAACACCGTGTGGCTTCTGAGTACAAGGGAACTTTATACACCAGTCAGAGGCTTCCAGGAAACAAGGTTCTGAAACTCTCTCTGAAACAGGTCCTTCTTGTACCAGTCCCTTTTCAATGGAGGTCCTTCCCTGATCTGTGCAAATGCAGCGTCAATCACTCCTCCTTCACGCTCCTGCAGTCCACTCCTTTACTGCATATTTCACTTTCTCACAGGTGGTAAGCCATTGTTCTCTCCCCTGCTTATTTACCAAATTTCTAATACCACCCCTGAGGGCACACAAAAGATGCTAACTCATATTTGCTGGACATATTATATGTTGTTTACAGAGGTTAATTGCGTAACAAAACTTATTAACTCAGTATACCTGTGACAACTCTTGTCTTGCTATCTGTAATAGTTTGGTTACCTATCTTTCCCCCCAAGCTAGACTGTAAGCTCCTCAGGGGAAGTGGGCATGTATTATTCATGTCTGTATCCCCAAAAGCTGACCCGTAACAGGCTTTCAATACATGCTTGCTGAAAAAATGAATTTGAATGAATGGCTGTAGAAGAGCTGAGGGACACTAGAATGAGTTGCCCCAGACGCTGTGTGTTCTTTCTCATTTATGACTTATGCTGAACCATGGGTCAGAAGATCGGTTGGAAAGCATACTATCCTTTGCCTCTGAAACACAGATGAAAGATGGAAAGGAAAGAAGATCATTCCAGCCCATAGATACTGCAGTCTTAATCACAGCCACTGGCGACAAACTGCATGGGAAATGTACGCTCACTGGGGGCTCCGAAGAGAAGGCTCATAAACTTAAAGGTCCTTGGATTTCTGAACAGTGTGTTGTGGAAAACAATTGTTTTCTTCTGTTTCTCTAAAATTTAGAGAATTAGAATGTGAATGGATGTATGAAGATGAGGGTCATGGGGGTAGGCAGCTACCAACTAAACAAAGAAAAAAAGAATATAAAAAAGAGTGGGACTTGAAATCAATTGTCAAAAGGTCCCCAGATAATTCCTGTCTGACTAAGAAAAGTTAAGTCACTTCACCAGTAGAGACCAACATCCATTTTCATAATGCAAGCCACATCGACAGCTACAATGAAATAGGAAAAAGGAGTTCAGAGCATCTACCTACACAGGACTCAATTCCATTCCATAATCACTGACACATTATATATGCAAGCTCCAGCATTAGAAATATGGGGGCTGGCAATTCCCTGGGACCAGTGGTTCACTGCCAAGGGCCTGGGTTCAATCTCTGGTAGGAGAACTAAGATCCCACAAGCCACGTGGCCAGAAAGAAAAAGGAGTATGGGCCAACAGATTACACTTGGCTGACAAGTGATTGTGGTCTTACAGGGAACTAAGAGGGTGTCAAGACAGGGTGTCGTCAACATTTTCTATTTGTTTCCTTAGAATCTTTTTTTGTTTTAAACTTTTTATTTTGTACTGGGGTGCAGTCGATTAACAATGCTGCAATAGTTTCAGGTGAACAGGGAAGAATCTTTATATCCACAGTTTTACAGAGTTCTAAGCAAAGTACTGATGTTGAAGCTGAAACTCCAATACTTTGGCAAAGAACTGACTCATTTGAAAAACCCTGATGCTGGTAAAGATTGAGGGCAGGAGGAGAAGGGGATGACAGAGGATGAGATGGTTGGATGGCATCACTGACTCAATGAACATGAGTTTAGGTAAACTCCGAAAGTTGGTGATGGACAGGGAGGCCTGGTGTGCTGCAGTCTATGGGGGTCACAAAGAGTCGGACATGACTGAGCAACTGAACTGAACTGAAGCAAAGTACCCAGAACATCTAAATTTTTTCACTTATTAGATCATAAATTATTTCCATTTTGTACACTAATCTTAATCTTTTATGCATTAATAATTTAGTATTCATTAGTAATTAATAATTGTTGTTCTGTCACTAAGTCATGTCTGACTCTTTGCAACCTCATGAACTGCAGCACACCAGGCTTCCTGTCCTTCAGTATTTCCCTGAGTTTGCTCAAACTCCTCTCCATTAAGTCAGTGAGGCCATCCAACCATCTCATCCCTTGTCACCCCCTTCTATTCTTGCCCTCAGTCTTTTCCAGCATCAGGGTCTTTTCCAATGAGTTAGCTTTTCACATCAGGTGGCCAAAGTACTGGAGCTTCAATACCAATGAAAATTCAGTGTTGATTTCCTTTAGGATTGACTGGTTTGATCCCCTTGCAGTCCAAGGGACTCTTAAGAGTCTTCTCCAGCACCACAGTTCAAAAGCATCAATTCTTCAGCACTCAGTGTTCTTTATAGTCCAACTGTCACATCTAAACACGACTACTGGAAAAACCACAGCTTTGACTAACAAAGGTCTGCCAATAGACCTCTGGTGGCAAAGTGATGTCTCTGCTTTTTAATACACTGTCTAGATTTGTCACAGCTCTTCTTCCAAGAAGCAAGCCATCTTTTAATTGTGTGGCTGCAGTCACCATCCGCAGTGATTTTGGAGCCCCAGAAAATGACATCTGATATTGTTTGTGCGTTTTCCCCATCTATTTGCCATGAAGTGATAGCACTGGATGCCATTATAATTTATTTCAATGGTAGACAGGTTATTTCTAATTTTATCTGTTGTAATCACAGAATGTGTGATGTTCCAGACGGGCTTTATTTCAGATATTTTGTTTAATTCTGGGAATATGTATTCTTGTATTTGTCAAAAGTATCTGTTCTGAATTTGAGTCCCAACACTTATCAAGAACCATGGAGATGTGTGTTTGCATGTGAGCACCGAAAATTTTACTCTGGAAACCGACTTAAGGAAATAGTTCAAACAAACAAAAAGTTAATCTGGGGTATAAAATTTTAGATCTAAATCAATTTTCTTTATATTGCACTGGAATTATCCCTGTTTACTAAATAACATTCACTTTCTTGGAAAAAAAAGACATGGTGTGGTCAATGTGCTGTGAAGAGGAGCACATCAACCACATGGAGAAACCAGAGGAAAAGCTCACTGCCAGCAGAGGGCATCCTGTGTAACAGAACGTGACGGGAGGCATGGACGCATTCTACAAGAAGTTCTGAGACTTCTCGAAGCTCAACTTGAGTTTTCTCTAGCGCTCATGGCCCCAAGAATAGAACACCCAGATCTAATCCACCTTGCCTGCTTTGTTTTACTGATGGGGAAACTAAAATTCAGGATAGGGAAAGCAAGCAACTTAGGGTCATTTCCAGGCAGGTCTCTCAATTCCTATTCTCAGTGTTTTTTCCTTTTAGTTCCACTTCTCTTTCTCACAATAACCTCAGAATACTATCTCAAGCACAGAAACAGACCTGAAGATTAGGGGGCGAGATTCACTGCCGGAAAGCCCCCTCCCATCCATACACACAGAAAACTTAGCTTGAAGAAGTCGTCCCTAACCTCTCTAGTTGTGTCCGCTCCCAAACCCCCTGACCTCCTGACACAACCTTCTGGGCCTCTCCATGGCTCAGGACATTCAGTATGTCCCCTGCCTGCAAAACAAACTGCCTAGTCTAGCATTAAAGACCTTCCACGATACATGGTCCCAATCTTTTAAGACTTCTTTTCCATGCTCCTCCCTATACACTCTCTCCTCTAACCCAGTGGAGCATCAGACTGCCTACCTCGTCATCTCTACTCATGCCCATCCTTGAGTATACTGCACACCTTTCCCTTCCACCCACATCCTGCACATCTTGTGAGGTGTGGGCTAGATCTAGAGTGGCCAGGCTCCGTCTTGGATCCTGACCTGTTCTGCAAGCCATCCTCTTTCCCTCCAAAGCATATGAGTTGAGATCTCTCTTTTTATGTTCATCCCAGTCATTCTTTTCACTGCCTTAGGTAGGTACTCTTTCTGTTCACTTAAAAAAAATTCCTATGTGGAAATTCAGAGGTCCCCTGAAACTGCCTTGTTCTAGTAAACAAACAAATAACAAAAACAAGCCCTAAGGAGCCAAGTGGAATGTGTTTTACTATCCAGCAGTCTGGTCCCACTTCAGGGAACAGGCCTGCCAAGACTGCTAGAAGTAAAGCGCTGTGGTTGGCCAAATGCTCTGCAAGGAACCTGAGTAGCAGCAATCTCATCTACAAAGTCCTGAGGCTGGCACTCTGTATTTAGCAAAATTCTATTTACAGGTCCTTCAACAACCTCAAAGCTAAAACAATGTAACCTTTCCAACCCTTTCTACTTCAGGATCCTCACTAAGGCCTGTGTTGGCTATTTTTTTCTCCTGTGAATGAACTCTTGGTCCACTGAGCTAGAAGATTCTCGGAGATCAAGGTATCTGATAAACTCCCTTATCTTAGCGAAGAGGATAAGGAAGCCCACAAAGAAGGCACTTGCCAGGTTCAGAACCTAGAACCTGGCTCCAGTTCTGGTGCTAACTACAAAATGTACCAAGAAATCCTTTTATTTCTCCTAAAGCTGAACTGCTAACAGAGCCCTGTCCAAGATTGGAGGGTGTGTTTCGGGAAGGAACTCACGAGAACCTTGGTGGTTTTCTCAGTCCGGTCTTTGGCAAGGTTAAAACCACAGCTGGGACAAATCCGAGGTTTATGCCGGTTGGTGTAGACATAGCTACAAGAGGGATTCTTGCACTTTCCCCGACCTCGTGATGTAGCCAGGCCCAAATCCTAAAAAATAAGACCATATTTCAATTCTATAAGTCAATTTACACCTGTGCACAGCCAAGAATCAGGATGACCTGCAACTGGTAAAAACAGAGGAGGAGTGACAATTACGAACCCAGATTCAGACCAGCTCTCAAAGAGCCTTGAAACAAGATACTTTTTCTGTGGTTATCGCCTGAACAGTTCTGGCAAGTCCTCCTATCTGTGAAACAAAGATGAATCTCAAAGGTCAGACATTCAAATGCCTTCAGGGTCCAGGCAATCAGCAGTGAAGCAGGTCTGTTCTAACAGAATGCCAGGGGGACCAAAGACTTCAAGCTCCGTCTGAAGAAATATTGTGACCTGTGGCCTCTACAAGCTCACAGCTCTGGCACTGAGGCTCTTAAAACAAGCTGCAGTCTAATCAGCCCAAGAGAGGGTCCTGGGCAGTCCCCACCAAATGGTGCCCCAGTGGCCTCCCATAGCCACAGGAAAGAGGCAGTGAAGGGATGGACAGCACAAAGAAGGGAGTGGCTGGGCCTTTGGAAAATGAAGCCTAAGCAGCTCTCCAGGATAAGAGAGCCCTCTTCCCAAGACAGGGCCAGAAAAGGCGATGACCCACCATACTATGTTGTCTTGTTCCTACTGAATGCACAGCACAGGGCACGGCACAAAGAATGTGCTCAAAAGAAATTTCTGAATTTTTAAAAATCTTGAATTTAAAAAAATCTAGCTGCTTTCTCAAAATCTGTGCATCTCACTCATCCAGGGAAACTGCCAAAGGTTACCTGGCTGGTTTGGTACCTTAAGGATCAACAAAATTAGAGAGTATTAAGCAAGAGAAGCCCCAAAACATGCTTTCTAAGCCAACAGAGTATTTTACAGACAGTGAAAACTGTGAGGACCAGAGACGGAAAGAGCCTCAAGGTCAGATGGCATGCCAGCAATAGAGCCAGAACCACTTTTGGACTAGGTCTTTCCACATCTAGTGTTTATTTCACTGCTCCAGGCTGCTTAGCCTGCAAAAGAATGACCCCAGAGCCACACATTTGTTTTTGGGGATGTTAATATGTTATGTTAAAAATAAAAATGGGGGAGGGAAAACCTTGGTGGGAAACACCAGATTGAACAAAATAAGTTGCATTTACTAAAGCACTTCTCAAACCCTATCAGATACTAGCACTGAATGTGACTGTTTTAGGTAGAAAAAAATATATTTCTCAAACTTACATGCAGAGCACTAAAAGATCTAAAGACGGCTGAATGCTGAAGCTGGACTGAATTCTCAGTGACTTTCCAAGAGAACTACTCTCAAGAAAAATACCTTGGTCAGCTGACCTATACTTTACGGATCTCACTTGGGAAAAACAAGAAACCTAGTTGATTCACTCAGTAACTACTATGATTTGTTCCACTGACAAGATGTTTAGAATCAATGATCGAGCCCTCACCCTACTCTCACTCCCAAGTACCACTCCCCGCCCCCCCAGACTCCTACTCACCCTCCACCACACAACCAAACCACTCCTGTGTCCACCCATCCCTCAGTTCCCCTTACCAGGGTGACAGTGCAGCTGTACTTATATGGAGGAAACATATCGGGCTTGACCTCCACAACTTTCACCTGAGATGTCCTGTTGGTTTGGCCATTTGATAGCTGCAGATCAAAACAAATTACTTAGTGCTTCTGAACCTCAGTCAAGCTCCTGAGGTCCTATGTACTGAAACAGCTTGAGGAAACAGTTGCCCAGGAAGTTGTAGAGCTACGCTCCAAATGAGCCCTCTGGGATGCTAGTCAGCAGTCACCAGCCCACCAAAGATTGAGTGTCACTTTCAACTCCGGGGGTTGCCACATTCCTCTGCACAGCTTCTAACACTGCGTATTGGTAACACTATAAATCAGATTTATAACTACTACAAAGTGAGAAAAGCATATAATTGCTCTATACACAAATATGTGGTTGAATTATGCTGACATAAAGAAGTGTGTGGAATTCCTTGGCAGTCCAATGGTTAGGACTCTGCACTTCCATAGTCAGGGGCCTGTGTCTGATCCTTGATTAGGGAACTAAGATCCCATTTTGGCCATGCCAAAAAAAAAAAGTCTGAAAGATTATTCACTAAAATGTCACAGGTTGAGGGGAAGATAATGGTTGTTTCCCATTTTACCAGTAGCTATAAATTTTTCAAATGTTCTACACAAAATGCAAAAATGATAAAGAAAGCATTCTAAGTTAAAAATAACTATTCTGTAATAATTTAATTTTCAGAATATAAGATCTCATGTCACTTAACTGGTTTAAGACTAGTAGCAAGAGCATTTATGGCTTTTACAAATACTGAATTTGCAAATTAAAAGGAAACTACAAAGACTGGCAATTTATACACATAAAGGGGTTCTAAGGCCTGGAGATCTAGGAAGTAGCTGAAGCAGACTCATTACCAGCCTTCTATACTCAAAGACCACACATGCACCCAGAGGCGTCACCACTACTGGGTGAAAAAGATCAACCTTCAAATGAGAAGCTGGCTGATACCCTTGTCGGGACCGATTTACAACTATCACATAAAAGCAGTTACCTGACAGCACAGGGCAAGGGAGAAGGCAGACTGATGTTCCTATTCCAATTTGGTCCGTTTAGGGGTTTTCAATTTCAAACTGAGGGGTCAGGAAATTAATTTAATGGGCTGAAATCAGGACTTTGAAAAACAAATGGAAAAATGACTGCATTTAATATGGGCATAGCTTCATTAAGCTTTTAATGTGTAGCTGTATGTATGTCTACTGATGTAGAAATGTGTTTATTACTGATAGGCATGCTCAGAAAACTGCTGATTTAAGGAACTTTGATCATATTCAAGTCACATATGGCAAAGAGAACTACAACAAAAAATCTAAGAAAAAATGTGCTTCAACACATGCAATTTTGACACCTGGTAATAAGTCTTTAACAGCTTTATTATTAAATCGAATGAACTGTACTGGTTACAAGCCAGTGGATGAGATGGTTGGATGGCATCACCAATTCAACGGACATGAACTTGGGCAAACTGGGAGACAGTGAGGGGCAAGGAAGCCTGGCGGCCTGTAATCCATGGCATTGTGACGAGTCGGACTTGACTTGGTGAATGAACAACAAGCCAGTATATGGAGAAAGAGCCATTCTTTTAGGTTTGAAAGATTACATTTAAAGCATAAACACAGACAAATGCAGGAAAGGACTTCAGGGCTGAAACAGTGCACACCAGACTGTCAATAATTGTTATTTCTAGGTGACAGGATCATAAGACTTATTTTCTTTCTGCCTTACCTGAACTTACTATAGCAATCATGCATTCATTTTTTTCTAAAAAGATATGACAACTAAATGCGGTATCTAATCCTAGACCAGATCCTGTACTGAAGTAGAAAATGCTATAATGGACTTAACTGGGTAAAACTGACAAAACTGGAATACAAATGAAAAAGTATCAAGTTTCATTCAGTAACAAAATACCTCTATTTTTAGGAAATGCACAATTAAGCATTAAAGAGTAAAAGGCCATGTTATCCTTAAATCATGCCTATTTTAAATACACACACACACACAATGGGGAAGATACATGAGCACAAATGTTAATGCAAAATGGGCTAATACGTTAACAGGTGACGTTAGAGAGTGCACAGGTGCTCTTTGTACTACTTTTATTCTTACAACTTTGTTTTAAATTGTTTCTAAATAAAAGTACACATAACAAGAAATTAAAAAATAGACAAGTCATTCATGCTAAACCTACTCCCAGAGCTCTACCAGTGTAATAATGGAGGCTTTTTCCCTATGGCTTTGAGACACTCAATGGAAGCCCTGTTCTCAGAGCAGCCAGCCCCCCAGGGAGCTCCCCCTCTGGGGAATGGTCTTACCTTCACCTCACCAGTGCTAGATGGCTGCTGGATGGGCTGGCCCAGCTGCTTCAGCGTGCTTGGCTTCAGGCCACAAGTCCTCACAGAGGGAGTCTTATCTGAGACAACCAGGAGCCAAACTGGTGACTTAAGTGCATTCAGAGTTGCCCTAAGTCTCTCATCTCCATGCTCAACCCCGACTCCTGCCCCCTTCCCTTTCAACAGTCCCTCCTCCCGGTCTGTCCCAGACCTTACCACTCAGAGGAAAGGCCTGCCTGGCCCTGGGCAGTCCCATGCTGCTGCCTCGGCCCACATTAGCTGGGGCTGGAAGAATTGCTCTCATGGGTCTTGCCGCAGCCAGTAATGATGGCTTGCCCCGTGCTCTGCCTTTAAGCTCTGGGGCTCTGGGCATAGGAGTGAGCAGGTCAACTCTGGGGGGGAAAAAAAAGAAGGAAACTCTCCTAGAAATTCCAGACCAAGGGGAAGAAAATCAAAATGCTATCTCCAGATAGCACTTTATTAGAGGAATACTGTCCTGGTTAAAATGTCATACTTTAGACATTAATTAAACCATTAAGCAGCTCCGTAACCCTGGGCAAGAAATGTCACTTCTGTTTACCTCAAGTTTCTAATACGTAAAATGGGAAAGTAATTACAGGTACTTCATGGGTCATTATGAAGATTTTTAAAAAGTGTAAAACCATGCCTACAGTGAGGAATTATCAACAGCCAATGTAGTTATAACATCTAATCCACCCCTAGTAAACTCAAGTATTTGGTATATCAGTCTCCCACATGAGGGCTGCTGAGAGACCCTGGAAAACACGGTCCATGTTTTCTTCATCTCTGTAGCTCCAATTTGAGCATAAGCCTGTCCATAGGAGGCCTCAATACACCTTGGCTAAAGTGCTTCAGCTGCCCAAACCAAAAGTGCACAGCATCCTTCTCTAAGGACACAGAACCATCTCAAAGTATTGATATATTGTTAAATTTTAAAAGGCAATGAGTCAAAGCATGTATGTTATGCTGCCATTTGTGTAAAGAAAGGTGGGGGAAAAAAATAGACACACACACACAATTGACCTTGAACAGCATGTATTAGGGGAACTGACCTACACGTACTCAAAAGCTCGGTGATAACTGCACAGCCTTTCCTCCATATCCAGAGTTCCCCATGTGGCAGATTCAACCCACTGCACACCACGTAGCACAAGAGAATGTATGTACTGAAAAAAATCCGTATGTAAGTGGACCCACACCATCAAGTCCGTGTTTGTTCAAGAGTTAACTCTGTATGTACAAACATCACATGTTTTCCCACCTTTCTTTACACAAATGTTAGCATAACATACATATTTTAATATCTTGACTTAAAAACCTTAACATTATTATAAACACACAAACACACTCCTATCTGTTTATATATACTTAAAATTATCTCTAAAAACACAGCAAGTCTGTGGTAAATGGGAATGGAGCACTGAAGGATGGGACAGAAAGTTTTTTTTCAGGATATATTTCTTACATCTTGGAGTTTGAACTAAGTATATTTTCTATTCAACAATAAAAAATTGCATCATAATAATATAAATGAGAATTTCTAAACCATGACACTACTAACATTTCAGGCCAAATAATTCTCTGGCACAAGAGGCTGGCCTGTGCAGCGCAGGATGTCTAGCAGCATCCTTGGCCTCTATCAGTAGAGGCCAGTGCACTCTCTCCCCAACTCTATCAACCAGAAATGTCTCTAAACACTGCCACAATGTCCCCTGGGGAACTGTGCCCCTTTGAGAACCACTGATATAAACAAATAAGGGATTTCCATTTTAAGATGATAGTTGCCTTTGCAAAGCAGCTACATAGAGCATCCAGTTAAACCTCTAAAAACGGGAGGAAAAACAGCCCATACTTATGGACTGCTCCTATCTGAAAGCTTTACATGTGATCTTTTTCAGGCAGTATGGTCAGGCACTGAGGATATGATTTTTTTTTTTTTAAGAAGACTCAACTCAAAATTTTCCAGAGGGGGAGAATGAGTATGAAGTGACTGTGCCCAGTCAAATACAAGCCCAGAAAAGAGTCACAATCAGAATTTAGTTCTCTGACCACCAGGACAGGAATCTTTACATAAGATGTCTTAATAATGCCTTGCTTTCCAAATGTAGGAGCCAGGATCGAATATTAGGTCTGTAACACTGCCCACAGTCTGTACTAGCAAGACTCTACAAAAAATGCTTTAGGGAGACTGACGGAAGAGATGTATAGGACCAGGACAGTACTGAAAAGACAGCAGAGTATAGGAGAAATGGCCAATCAGTGGCTCTAGGCTTTGGTTTCTGTATCTAACATAGAGACCATGACTTGGGCTCTGTTGCCTGTCTCAGGAATGCTATGAAGACACGGACAACACAAACACAGGGCACTTCACAAGTGCTATTCCAAACGCAACGCTATACATGAACACACTGGGTTACCCTGTAGGCTTTTTAGGAGCGGGGAGTGAACCGGAGGTGCTGGTCCCCTCGGCTGGCGGTGGCACGTCTAGTCCAGGACTGTCATTTTCAGTTGTTCCCAGAGAGACCTCAGGCTTGACCACTGGCGTCTTAATGACTGCTGCACCATGATTCCCAGGAGTTTCCTTAACCAAAACATGGGCATCTGAGATGATCACTTCCTCCCACTCCTTCTCCTCACCCACTTCTCTTGGAGGAGCTACACTGAGAAGCTGGCTTACAGCCTCTGAGTTCTCCAGAGTCAGTTTGGAAGCGTCTTCCTTAGCGGAATTTTGCTCAGTGGTGACAGGCTGCTGATTTCTTTTAACCACAGAGCCTTTGGAGGAGACACCAGAAGTCAATTCCACTTTGACTTTGGCTGGCTTTTCCTAGAAAAAATAAGAAAACCTTTTATGCATGTGGCATTTTACAATTGACAACACATTTACAAATATTCTCTTATTTGATCCTCGTAACAATAATGTATGAACAACAGATAAGAAGTTGAGGCTGAGAGAGGAAGAGGCTGACTTCAGGCCCCAAGTTTTATAAAACTGGCCTGAACCTAAGTCTTCTGATTCCAGTTTCCTTTCACCACAATATTCAAGGCTATAGTTAGGATAAACCTATTCTTCTAATAAATTTCCTAATGACATGTTTCTTTAGGTTTCAGCAAACAAATGCTGGCATTTTTTACCTCGACCTCTGACTGTTCAAGGCCTTTTTTACTTCTTAAAAAAATTTCTTAACAGTGGTTGTGTCCAGAATGGGTCTCAGAGGTTTTTTCTTCCACATGAATAGTGAAAGGCACTATAAACTAGAAGACAAAACACAAAAGCTGCGTTCTGTCTAGGCTCTGCTTCATCGTAACTGCTTATGTCACCTGAGGCAAGCTTAATCTGATTCCTCATTCCCCATTATGGAATAAGAGAGCTCTTGGGTCAATGGCAGGCAGACAGCCTTTTGGGAGACTTAATTGTTCATGGAGGGGCAGGACCCCTCTTTGCACTTTTCAGGAAGCTCAGTACCTGTGGCCAGAGCCACTAGATTTCAGTACTGTCTGCCAGTCACTGACTACCAAAAACCTCTTACACTTCTAAAGTCCCTCTGGGCCACATGGTGCCTCTGGCTAAGAACCAACATAGATAACCTTTAAGAAATCTCCAATAAAGCATTCTTAGGTTCTAATATGGAGAAGGAAATGGCAACCCACTCCAGTGTTCTTGTCTGGAGAATCCCAGGGACGGGGGAGCCTGTTGGGCTGCCGTCTATGGGGCTGCAGTCAGACACGACTGAAGCGACTTAGCAGAGTAGCAGCAGCAGGTTCTAACACATGATGACAAACCATGAGGACAAGAAACATTCTTAGTAAATTGTACTCAGCTTCCTGACTGCTCAAGAGGGAAGTCGGCAGAAAAACAGGAGACATGTTAAACCAAATCCTTGAGATGAGGTATCTGAGCAAAATGTTGTCCACTAAGTAGGCTATAGACAAAAATTCTTTGCAGGAAGACTGAGTAATTTAAGCAAACAGAGCAAAAAAACTTGAGCTAGTGATCTCACATTTCCTTCACTCAGCATACCCTTTTTAGATGTCACTTTCTTTCAAGATGGAAGACAAATACTACCAGTTCCTCGTGCAGAGACCTCAATTACTGCTATAGGAGTGAGGCCTTGACCTAAAGAGCCTTATATACCATCTTTTGTTCCATCCAACTCCCTGGGAACTGAGCCACATGTTTCTTGGGCTAATTTTAGCTAGTATGAACTCCAGAACAATATAAGAAAAGGTGAGTCATTTCCTGACTGGCATGGACATATTTGGAACTTTCAGAAACTATTTATACTTGCTCCTTCAAAAATCAGAACTCAAGAAATCTTAAGATTCTGCAGCTTAACAGCACAGCAATGCCTGCAGTTTGGTTTAGTGGAAAAGGCAATAGCATAATTAACAATGTGAATGTAACAAGTCATTTCTCCTCAATCTATTTTTCCTCAGCTGGAAACTGGGAGTTGAACTAGCTGATAACCAAGGTCACTTTTATCTCTAAAATTTTAAATGCATTTATGCTACAATGTTACCCTTTTTCTTCTCACAATTACTTATTCTGTTCCAAGGAGACTTAGAAATCACAGTATATGCTCTTCACACGTTAATTCTTTTTTAAAAATATTTACTTATTATTTATTTGGCGGCATCGGCTCTTCGTTGTGGTGAATGGGCTTAGTTGCCCCCACGGCATGTGGGATCTCAATTCCCCAACCAGGGATTGAACCTGTGTCTCCTGCATTAGAAGGTGGATTCTTAACCACTGGACCACCAGGGAAATCCTTACATAGTAATTCTTGCAAAAATCCTGGAGAAAAAAATTTCTAACTTAGCAAGTAAAGACAAGAGACAAGTAGCTAAGAAAAAAAATTTATGCATGTCATGAGTTCGATCTCAGAAAAAGAATGGCTTAAAAGTTATTTCAATAAAAGGGAGGGGAGAAGACAAAATGAAAAAGGAAAGAAAGCCCAAGTCCAAACAGAATCTGAAGCAGATTATGCACAGGATAGGTTAGACTCGTGCAAAAGCACAGGAAACAAGATCATCTGACAGACGTGCTGTGCATCAGTGAAGGCGGCCAAGGAGAAGTCCAACTACTACCCAATTCAATCTTCCTACCGCAGTTGGGGAAGTGTATTTTGGGAGAATAATTGGGGTGGGAATAAATGAAATGGCTTCACAACAACAAGAAAACTCCACAAACCCCTAGGTATTTCCTGCCCCTTGAAGTGTTAATGTTCACAGCCAGTAACAAGAGACAATTATACTGCTGCCAACAATGGGAGCAGTGAACCCCTACAGAGGATTGAATATATAATTACACTAGAAATGAACCATCCACTTTGCATGGACAATTTCATCTGACCCGTCCAACAACCCTATTGATGTAGGTAATATTCTTAACTTCTATTTACAAATGAAAGGAAGCCTAAATCAAGAACAGAAATGTAGAATGACTTTCCCAAGGTTACAAAGTTAAGGTCTGAACTGAGGAAGCTGACTCCAGAATTATATTCTTAATTATTAACCTATTCTGTCTCCAAAACTGGTGCTATCCTGAACTTCAATACTTAGCCAGAGGGCAAAAGTCACTATCCTGATAATTTTCTAAGAAATGTTCTGTGGAAAATGCCCCAAAGGAACTTAGTAAGTATGATACTATGTAAGTTTTCTCTCAGAGAAGATAAGTCTGGACCATGAGTTGAAACACATGATGAACACAATCCTAAGCCTAAACTATTTTCACAAAAATAATGCCTTCTCTTTCCTTTTCTATCTACCCAAATTCTATTGCTCTTTCCAAATCATCTCCTCTATAAAACCACTTCTATTTTAGTCTTTTTGTCCCTAGATAATTTAGTCTCATATCAAAAATGTAGCAAGTATGTATGATTTATAGTCAGTGCCAAGCATACAACAGGTAACAAAAAACATGTTCTGAACTGAACATCACAGGGGCATAGCTCTAATGCTCATTTATTTACCGAGCACCATTTATTTGGAGACAGAAGTACATATTTGGAAAGTTAAACTATGGCAGAGCTTGAATACTGGGTTAAAGACCTCCACTTTTAATAGAAGCTATAGGAAACTAAGTGGGCTTCCTTAGTGGCTCAGACGGTAAAGAATCTGCCTGCAATGTGGGCAACCTGGGTTTGATCCCTGGGTCGGGAAGATTCCCTGGAGAAGGAAATGACAACCCACTCCAGTATTCTTGCCTGGAAAATCCCATGAACAGAGGAGCCTGTTGGGCTACAGGCCATGGGATTGCAAAGAGTCAGACACTACTGAGCAACTAACACTTTCCACACGAAACTAAAAGGACTCAGAGCTAAGGAATGAGATGTGCCCTGTGTGTATGAATAACTAAGCAGTTAAGTGTGGGGGGTGGATTGCTAAAAATGCGACCCTAACAGGAAGTGAATAATTTAACACAGTATAGTCAGTCATTCATGGAAAACTATGAAGCAATTAAAGGTAACGCTTTTGAAGAATATTTAATGATATGGTATGGTAAAAGAAAAAAGACAAGATACAGAATTTCTATACCCACAGATAAAGACTAGAAAAAATCTTAACAGACACTGAAATCTTAACAATGGCTTTTGTTTGGATGGAGGTTATGGATAACATTTTATTCTTTCTTCTTAAAAAGAAAGAAACTGACTTATTTGTAGCATCAGAAAAGTTAAATGAATATGAATTTAAGTCATCTATTCTCAAGGGGAACAGTAAGTTTACTTTGTGAGGTTTCCAAAGCAGTGATGGCCAATGGACTTTACCTTTGGGATCCACTTCCCTCCAAGGAAGTTACCACAGGTAGGGCACTTAGGTGGTTTGTGCCTGGTGACATATGTAAAGGAGCAGCCTGGGCTGGTGCACGTTCCATGGCCCCGTCGGGTGTATGTAGTAGTCTGTAAAAAAAAAAAAAAGAAAAAAAAAGTCAGAATCAACAGTACAATCTAATCTCTCTCAGATCCTCATGACTGTTATAACCCCAACAATGGCAGGAGGATACCAGCTTGCAAAAAATTAGCCAGTTCATGATCTTAAAAGGTCAGAATTGGAAAGGCCCTAAAATACAACTAGTTAGTTCACTTTTTAGAAATGGAGAGAGTGAATGCAAATGAAGAAAGACAACTGCCTAGGGTTACAGAGTTAGGTACCAGAAGAATAGAGATTATGATAGTTACAATTAATTAAGTGAAGTACCACACAATGCTAAACACTATCGATGTCGCACTTGAAGTTCTCAGCAATACTATGAGGCAGGTATTACTACTACTGAGGTTCAGAGTGGTTAAATGCTTTGTTTCAAATCATGAATCATGTGGTGACTCAAGGACAGAGAGAGCCCTAGAAGACAGTCAAAACTCCTTCCACGCATCCTGCTGCACCCTACGGCTCTCCACACATCAAAGAATTTGCTTCATCTTCTCTCTTATTAGTTAAAAATCAGAGAACCTAGAATCTAGGATTCAAAGATATAAAAACAGTCCAGTCACCAAAAAAATGAGAGGGAACTCCAGTTGAAACCAGTTCCTTTGACATTCAACAGAATTTGATTATTTGTATACATATATTCAATCACTGGCTCACATAATCAATCTCTAGTGATTTCCCTTTGAACAGAATGTATTACATTTCAGCTACAAATAGAAATTAGCCATGCTCCATTTCTTGATTAATGCTGGAAAGAAAACACTTTCCTGTGAGATCTGTTCAGTCACTTATGAATGGTTTACCTAGCTACTAATCCCTGTCTCCCTAGCGCGGCCAGAAAGCAAAAACCTCCCTTAGGAAACACCAAGCTGCCCCTAGGCTGCCTCTGGCCAGAACACCTAAGGAAAAAGGGATACGACAGTGGTAGCAAATCAAGGATGAGTGTGAAGTTGTGTGGCCCCAGGAAAAAGGATTTGGGTTCCAACTTCGTCACTGTCACACTGAATGAGCTGGGGGTAATTCATCTTTGCTCTTGGGCCCTTGATTTCCTCTTCTGTAAAATCACCTGCCCTTTCTGCTTAATGGGTATATCTTGAGGAACAAAAAGTTTGTAAGACTATTTTTAATGGAAAATAAAACATTTCTCTTTTCTCTGACTGTGGCCCCACACAGAATAGTCATCAGAGAAAAGTTAGTTCCATAAATAAATCACCACCAACTTGGAAATACTCCTAAACAGCAGCGTACAGAAATGACTTTAGAAAATAATGCCAGTGTTCAAGGCTGATGTTGCTCTTCTAGAACTTGATTTAACATTTATTAGACCATGAAAGAACATTAATTTCCTGAAGAGGAAAGGCTCAGGAAAAATAGTTTACTACAACTTTCTTATCTAATAAAGTATTATTTATCTGTAGCGGGAATTTTAAGAGGAAAAGGCAGACTATGACAAGTTAAATATATGTACCTAAAAGAAACCAAAATATGTACCCTAAAAAAACCCAACAAGTAATGAAGACAAAGTTAATAAGCCATAGACCAATAAATGAGATAAAATGGATTCATTAAAAATATTCAGTTTGGAGTTCCCTGGTGGTCCAGTGGTTAAGAATCCACCTGGCCTGGATAGCATTTGGATTTGCCACATGAATAATTTAATTACAGCGGAAACTGTAGATAAAATGTATGGTTTCTGCTTAAACAGATAACATGTTCAAAAAAACTAAGATGAAGGCATACACATTCATAACACATACAATATTCAGATCACCTAGTACAAACATTAAGAAATAAATTTAACCTTTAAACCTAATTTCAATTAAAATCTATGTGAAGGCGTAAAAAAAAAAAAAAAAATTTAACTGCAAAAATTAAATTAAAAAATCTAATCATATGTATTAGCATTAAAACATGTATGGCAGGTCCTCAAAGTATTTAAGCTTAACTTACAAATAGTGGCTTGTATAGGACAACCTGCCTTAAAATGCTGAGAGATATTCTCATTTCCAAAAAAAAAAAAAAAAGAAAGACTGATGCCAAAGCTCCAATACTTTGGCCACCTAATGCGAAGAGTCAACTCATTGGAAAAGATCATGATGCTGGGAAAGACTGAAGGCAAAAGGAGAAGGGGGCAGCTGAGAATGAGATGGTTAGATACTATCACCAACTCAATGGACATGAGTTTGACCCAACTCCAGGAGATAGTGAAAGACAAGGAAGCCTGGCATGGTACAGTACATGCAGTTGCAAAGAGTTGGACATGACTTAGAAATTGAACAACAAAGTAAAACTATCATGTGCAAATTATTCCTCAAATATGTTATTCCTTCTCCTTCTTCCTTAACTTTTTGTATCAATTTGTGTGTTGAGGAGGACCAAGGATATATGTGGTTTGATTTGGAAGCATGGAAGCAGAATCAAAAAAAAAGAATCCACCTGCTAATGCAGGGAACACGGGTTCAATCCCTGGTCGGGGAGGATTCCACACGCCTGGGAGCAACTAAGCACACGCGCCGCCACTACTGAGCCCAGGAGCTGCGACCACTGAAGCCCGTACGCTCTGGCGCCCGCTCTGCAGTGAGAAACCTGAGCACCACAGCTCGAGTAACTCCCACCCACTGCAACCTGTAAAAAGCCCACATGCAGCAATGAAGACCCAGGGCAGCCAGAAATAAACAAATAATTTTTTAAAAAAATATTCAAGCATTTCAAAAGAAAATATAACAAAACATAACCAAAACAACAACAAGAAGTAAGAGGACATATTTAAACCAAATCATATTAATAATCACATTAAATATATAGTGCCTAAATACTAAATACCTAAATTACAAGGCAGAGACAGTCAGACAGGTCTTGCTCTTACAGTCAAACTATATGCTGTCTACCAAAAAGGTACTTTAAATACAAAGCTACAAAAAGGTAGAAAGATGGAAAAATATACAGCTCGTTAATAACAATAATCAAAAGCAAGCTTGATATCAGACCTAAGTAGATTTCACAGGCAACAGTGTGAGAGATAAATGCCATTTCTTAATAAAGGAACAATAAACGTATCCAGAGAATTTAACAATCCTAAATGTTTATGTATTTAATAACAGTCAAAATACATGACACATAAACTAACAGAACTGCAAAAAGAAACACACAAATCTATGATGAATGGCAGATGCTTTCTTAGCAGTTGACAGAAACAGCCGACAGAAAATCAGCAAGGAACATCACAAATCAACTCAACCTAATCTGAAATGTACAGAACACTCCATCCAACAGCAGATTACACACTCTTTTCAAATGCACTTAGACCATTTATCAAGAGAATCCATACTCTGAGCCATAAAATAAGCCACACTCAATTTAAAAGGATTCAGATCTTACACAAACTACAAAGTTCTAATCACAATGGAATCAAATCAGAAATCAATACTGAAAGATATCTGGAAAATCCCAAATATTTGGAAAGTGATACATCTCTAAATAACTCATGGGTCAAATAAGTTAGAAAGCATTTCCAACTGAATAAAAATGAAAACATACCCTACCAAAATTTGTGGCATGCCACTAAAAGTACTGCTTGAAAGTCAAAGTGAAAGTCGCTCAGTCGTGTCCGACTCTTTGCAACCCCATGGACTATACAGACCATGGAATTCTCCAGGCCAGAATACTGGAGGGGGTAACCCTTCCCTCGAAGAAGGCAATGGCACCCCACTCCAGTACTCTTGCCTGGAAAATCCCATGGGTGGAGGGGCCTGGTAGGCTGCAGTCCATGGGGTCGCTAAGAGTCAGACACAACTAAAAGACTTCACTTTCACTTTTCACTTTCATGCATTGGAGAAGGAAATGGCAACCCACTCCAGTGTTCTTGCCTGGAGAATCCCAGGGACTGGGGAGCCTCGTGGGCTGCTGTCTATAGGGTTGCACAGAGTCGGACACAACTGAAGCGACTTAGCAGCAGCAGCCTTTCCCTTCTTCAGGGGATCTTCCCAACCAAGAGATTGAACCCAGGTCTCCGCAATGCAGGCAGATTCTTTACCAGCTGAGCCACAAGAGAAGTCTGAAGTAGTGCTTGGAGGTAAATTAAGCACTAAGCAGCTATATTAGAAAAGAAAGTCTCAAATCAATAACCTCAGCTTCTACCTTAAGAAACTAGGTAAGACCAAATTAAACCCAAAGCAAGCAGAAGAATGATAATAAAGATCATGGCAGAAATGAGTGAAACAGAAAGCAAAAAAACAATAGAGAGGATCAATGAACCCAAATGTTCCCTCTCTGAGAGCAATAAAATCAATAACCTCTGGCCAAGTTTATCAAGAAAAAAGAAAGACGACCCAAATTACCAGTGTCAGTAATGGAGAAGGGAAATCACTACATATTTTATAGATATTAAAAGGACACAGGTTCCTCAAAACTTTAAAGACAGAATCACCACATGATTCAGCAATGCTACCCTTAGGGTATTACATCCAAAAGAACTGAAACAGGGACTCAGACAGACATTTGTATTCCAAAGTTCCTATCACCACTACTCACAGTAATCAAAAGGTGGAAATAAACCAAATATCCAGCAATGTTTATGAATGGATAAACAAAACGTAGTATATACACACAATGGAATATTTTTTAGCCATAAAAAGGAATGAAATTCTGATACATGCCATAAGACAGATGAACCTTAAAAATACGTTAAATGAAAAAGTCAGATTAAAAAGGTAGTCTTTGAATGATTCCACTTATTTGAGGTACCTAGAATACACAAATTCCAAGAAAGTAAAATAGCTTTACTAGGGCCTAGGGTAGAAAGCAGGGGCAGGGAATGGGGAGTAACTGTTTAATATACAGTTTCTGGTTGGAATGATGAAAAAGTTCTGAAAATGGGTAGCGCTAATGACTGCATGACACTGTGAATATACTTAACACCAACAGCATTTGAATTGTACACTTAAAATTGACTAAAAGGGTAAATTTCATTACATATATTTTACCAGTTTTTAAAAATTGTGTGAAAGACAAACTTTCAAAGCTCACTCCAAAATAGATAATCTGAATAGTTCTATATATATTTTAAAAATTGGACTTGCCATTATAAACCTTCCCACAAAGAAATCTTCAGGCCCAGATGAGTTCATTGATAATTCTAACCATTTAAGGAAGAAATAATGCCAGTACTATACAAAACTCTTTCAAAAAACAGAAGAGCAGAAAATATTTCACAGCTCATTCTATGAAGCATAACTTTGATACTAAAACAAGAAAAACACTGTATAAGAATATTAAGAGACCAATAATATTCCTCATGAATATAAATACAGAAATTCTGAACAAAATGTTATCAAATCCAATCCAGTAATATATTAGAAGGATAATATATCACTGCTAAGTGAAGTCTACCCCAGGAACACAAAGTTAACATTTGAAAAATACTATTAATCATACTAACAACAACAACAACAAAAAAACCCCAATCATTTCTAAAGACACACAAAAATCCAATATCCAATCCTGTTAAAAACTTCCAGAAAAAATAACTTCCTAAACATGATAAGGGTATCCATGAAAAACCTACAGCTAATGATGAAAGACTAGATACTTTCACCCTAGACAGGCAGACAGACAAAGGCGCTGGCTCACAGCACTTCTCCTCAACAGTGTGCTGGAGGTCCTTCACAAAACCCTAAGGCAAAGTCTCAGCCCACACGCTGCAGCGTGTGACGGAAGTAACACTGAGAATCAAAAGCCCTGGGTCCTTGTTCTGCCTTGTCTCGCAGCTCAGTGACCCTGAATCACAGAACAAGTCCTTTTTCTTCTTTGGACCTTTTCCCTAACCTGCACAATAACAGGATTGAATTCTATCAGTGATCTCTCAAGTTTTCTACATCAACACTTCAGAAAATATGATAAAACCCATGGAACCTATCCCAAGAAATTACTTTCTCAAAGAGAAAAATTTGTATGTAACTTGAGTTCAAGGATCCTGTGGAGCTCTATTCACAGACCCACCCCCAACTCCCTCACCCCCAGTTAAGAATATCTGAACCAGAAAATCTCTGAGATCTCTGCCAGTCGCCATGTCCTAAGTTCATTAACAATTTTAGAAAACTACCTGAAAGAGAATTCTTACAGAGCCATAATCTCCATCAACTCCCCACATACTAACCAGTTTGATGGAGGTGGGATTCTCCACAACCGAGTAGGCAGGAAGAGGCAACATAATGAACTGTGTGGCTGGCGCAGAGGAGCTACTCTCACCGGAATCCTGCGGGTACAGGGAGACAAGACAGTTTTATTGAGATGGAGTGAAGAACACCCAGGAGCACTCATAACACTGAAGATAATCAAGTCCAATAACCAAAGATAACATGCTTATCCAGTGGGTGCATCAAGAAAACATATGAATCTACAATTATCTCAAAATAAAAGTTTAACTAAGGACAAAGAAAACCACTACCACAGGGAATGTGCTATCCTCATTTTACAAATGAGAAAACTGAGGTTAAGATACTTAAGACTCCAAAGATCACATCAATAGTCAAAGAAACCGACTCTTGTGACCATCAGATGTTCTTAGGAACCTATTCAGTTCAGTTCAGTCGCTCACTCATGTCCAACTCTTTGCGACCCCCATGAACCATAGCACACCAGGCCCCCCTGTCCATCACCAACTCCCGGAGTTCACCCAAACTCATGTCGATCAAGTCGGTGATGCCATCCAGCCATCTCATCCTCTGTCGTCCCCTTCTCCTCCTGCCCCCAATCCCTCCCAGCATCACAGTCTTTTCCAATGAGTCAACTCTTCCCATGAGGTGGCCAAAGTACTGGAGTTTCAGCTTTAGCATCATTCCTTCCAAAGAAATCCCAGGACTGATCTCCTTTAGGATGGACTGGTTGGATCTCCTTGCAGTCCAAGGGACTCTCAAGAGTCTTCTCCAACACCACAGTTCAAAAGCATCAATTCTTCAGTGCTCAGCTTTCTTCACAGTCCAACTTTTACATCCATACATCACCACTGGAAAAACCATAGCCTTGACTAGACCTATTAATCAGGCCAATGGCATGCTTCATTACCATATACAGCACTGCGGCAACAAATAATAAAATTTATGCCTGGCAAGGAATCCTTTGGAGGGCTATCTGCTCTCACCCATCCAGCTGTAGGGGCCACTGCATGCTGGTCCTCTTACATTGAGCAGGACAACTACCTCTCTCAGGATGCCATCCTACCCAGGATGACAGACAGCCTGGTGGCAGCTCCCCAACTCTTCACTTCCAGGGTCCACGCTGTGGTAATCACTGAAATCACTGCTCTTTCCCCTCAACTGGGCATGAATGGAAAGCCACTGGGAAGAGATCTCCCCCTGTTTTCTTGGCTATTAGTCCGATCAACCTGACTGTGAAAAGAACTTCCTTCTTCTACTTACTCTGTGCCCAGGAAGGCCATTTACAATCCCTCCTAAACAGTTTTCAAGATGCTATTATGTTTGTTGAAACAATCGTAAGGGAACATAAAATCCTAACCAATGCCAACAGCCTAACAGATCCTGGCTTTGACTCATGGACAAATATCATTCCCATCCCTCCTAATGTACCTTATCTCGTGTGAAGAAAAACACTGGCTAATCTGAGCAAGTGGAGATGTGAGAATGCCTAAGAAACTGAAGAGGACTTTGGACCAAGCCTAGGGGCAAAAAGGTTCAAGAGGACTGCAGTCCAACTCAGAAGTGCCACACCAATTCCTAATTACCACTACTCCAGAATCACACTGCATGGGTCTAGCTGCCTTTTTAACTCTCTCAGGTAAAGCACAATCACAGTACCTGTCACTTACCCTCATGACTGTTACTACAGACATACTCTCCCCCACCTGGGGGTGGGGCACAGTCAGGCTTCCAGTGGTGAGGTCTGATGAGCCGTTCACTAAGGTCTCTTCAATAACCAGGCTTGTCTGATAAGGTTGGTGGCTCTCCCCTACCTCCAGGGAAGCCTCATTTAGGAGCACATCCTGGCTGAGGATCTCTGAGGTGGCGATCTCCTGTACAGCACCAGGCTGGGCAAGGGCTCCCACATCCTCAGCTAAGGCCTCCACAGTCAGGCATTGTTCTGCCATGCCTGCATGGCCGGGCACTGTCTCCAGGGCAGTGTTGGACACAAGAGATGGTCCTTTGGGGGACATCTGGTTCTGGGCCACACACAGCTCTAGCTGAGGGCAGCTCCGCTCCTCCTGCAGGCTGCTCTTGGGGATGATGATGTAATCTGAGCGAGGGAGGATCTTGCGGAAACCTGGGATGTCCGGAACCACAGCAGTCAGTCCAGAGAGCTTAGAGTTCTGATGATGAAGAAGCCACATCGGGGAGACAAGCAGAGATAAACAGAGTAAGACCACGTGAATATACATGTATAAGCTTCCCCCCCCGCCCCCCCCACAGAAGAACCAGAAAGATTCCATTCTCTTGACCTATGACTCAGGGTTAGCCTCTGCCAATAGCAATATCATCTTCATTTGAATCATACTTTAGCCAGTGTAACTTACTCAGTCACAAAGGAGACAATAAGTGGGTTAGATTCTACAAGGGGCACTGATCTTGGCATCATGCAACTGTGAGCTGAACTCCCAGATCTGGTGGAGTCTTGAACAAATTCTTTCCCCTTTTTAGGTTTTGCTGCCCTATCTGTAAAACAAGGGAACTGAATCTGGCTATTTATGAGTTCTTTTCCAGCTCTGACACTTTAGGATTTCAAAGTAGCTTTAGATGCCAGGATGTATAAGGGAGATTTAGATGCCAGGACGTATAATGCTCAATGAAACATTTAAAGCATAAGATACAAACCAATAGGCCACTCTGGATCTCAGGGAAGCAAGGAAGAATTCTGACATCATAGCTTCTCCCAGACTTGCAAAGAAGGCTTCACAACAGAATGTGTATAGGGGAGGGGTTATACGATAAGGACCTGAATATACTAGGGGAGGTGGGAGAATATAAACATTAACACTGACCTAGGAAGGTTTAGAAAATACTTCTTAAAAGCAATACTATTAAGTTAGGTACTATTATCATGCCCATTTCTCAAATGAGAGAAATGCAGGAGGGTAAACTTTCCCAAGACACACAATTAGTGAGTAGTAAGACTGAAACTCCAGGCCAGGTCTTCTAAGGAGCTAGAAGACCAGGTACCAGAACACTAGAAGCCACAGCTCTGCATGGCTACCTGGAACCAAGAAAAAGGTGATTGTGTTTTATTTTTTCAATTTAAACTGAAAGTTACCCAATAAGGAAAACAGAAAAGCTCAAAGTGAACAGATAAGTGAGAATGGAAATTAATTGGACCAAAAACTAATTTTAGAAGCATCATTTAAAAACAACTGAATCAATTACAAAAGGATCTTTAAAAAAAAAATCAAAAGAAGTGGATGAGACTTAGGCTACAAAGGAAGCACTCAGGTGAAACTTGAAAGCAAACTGTCCAAACCCATTATGGAGCCTTTACTGGAGACAAAATGAAGAAATGATATCCTCAAGTCACCCTTTGAAGCCGACAGGTCTAGAGAACAAAACTAAATGGTGGCAAATACAAAGGCTGGTCTGGACTTTATCAACAAATCCAAGCCCAGAGAAACCAGGGCAGCGTGAATGACATTCATCTTACACACTGTAAGGAATGACACTGCAACCACAGGCCCAGCAACCTGGCAAGAGCCCTAAAGAGCTGCAAGGGACATAGCCCACCACAAGGTCTCCAACAGGTTCCCACAGAATGCAGGCAGAGGGTCCCACCTGCACACCAGGTAATTGGGGAGAGGTCAAACAGCATAGAAAATCTCACCCGGTCTTGGTACATCCCAGATGCTCGTTAAATGTCACCTTTTCTTATTATATGGTCACTGGACATTTAATCTACTAAAGAGTGGTATTTACTGACCAAGTCACTATGTTCCAAGAATTCAGCCAGGTGTTTTACATTATCTATTTTAAACACTGCGAACAGATACTATTATCCCCATTTTACAAATAAGGAAAGCAGGACTCAAAGCTTAAATGATTCTTTCAAGGTTATAGCTAGTTAATATTAGAGCTAGTTTATTCATAATAATCTTGGGGATAGTGGTGGAGATGATGGTAGATACAAATTTACATATGGATAAAAAATCATTATAGATGATCTACTTAAGTTTTTTAAGTCTTAATAAGAACCTATAACAACACCCAGTTTTAAAAGCTATGTCAGGGGACTTCCCTGGAGGCCCACTGGGTAAGACTCTGTGCTTCTATAATAAAGGGAGCATGGGTTCAATTCCTGGTTGGGCGAACTATGATCCCACATGGCCAAAAAATTGAAAATTTTTTAAAAACTAAAAACCGTATCACTTCAGCATTAGGTAAAATTTTCTTGTATCATGGGCAAAAAGTTTGTGACTTTATAATGGGGAAACCAAAGAAAATATGTGTACTTTTCCTAGACTTCACCTCTCCTTCTCCACAGGGATTGTTTCCTAGACTCACAGTTTACAAACAACTCATCCAGAGGAGGAGTAGAGCGGCACCTCCCAGATGGTAGGCAACACAGAGCTCTTGTAAGAAGACCAATGCCAAGCCAACAAGGACAAACTAATCTAAATGGTGGCCAGTGGCAGATGGGCACCACTGAAGGAAACATAACCTGTTTTGCTATAGCATCGTCATTGCATTCCTGAAGAACTTTTGCTCTATACAATCAAAAAAGTCAGAGACTGTTGTTTCAACTGGAAAACAAGGAGTTAAGGTGAAAAGGTTTCCACTTACAACAAGGTTATTTTTCCTGCTGGAATTTTAGTTAAAAAAAAAAAAAAAAGGCAGTACTAACAGTTGTCAGTACATTTTATTATTGTGAACAGTAATAACAAAATGGCTGACAGACACAAACCAAAGAGTTTTCTTGCTTATTCTTTAATGCAGACGTTCAAAGGCTTAGTTCCTTCCATGAACTTCAGCTTTAGGCTTACACTTTTCGTTCAATAGTTCAATACCAGTGCTAGAACATGGTCTTATATAAAGCAGCTGTGTCTACCTCTAAACTCACAAGCCTAACTGCTGATTATGGGATAACTTATAGTGGTCAACACAACACAAATTAATAACATTCACACTCAATTGATAACATGAAAATCCACGGTGTAGGGAAAATGTCTGTAGAAGCTACTCAATGAAGGCAAAGGAACACTTAACTACTCACAAGGACGAGAGGCTCCAAGTTTGCTAAAATTCAGAAAAGGAACCTAAGGCTCCCTGGAGATAATGTACGGCCACAAGCAGAGTATAAGAGAGTGTGGGGCATCATCAGAATGGAAACAGAGGGAGTCCCCTGGCAGTCCAGTGTTTGGGACTCAGCACTTTCCATGCCATGGCCCAGGTGCAACCCCTGGTTGGCTTAAGATTCTGCAAGCCATGTGGCGCAGACAAAAAAGAGAAAGAGACAATATCAGACTCAAGAAAGGTAAAAATGACTCAACTTAAAAGTTTTCCCAAGAGAAGAAAACCGGAGAACAAGAGGTTGGATTCCCCAAGCCTTACCACTAGAGCAATGGAGGTATTAGCTGAAGGGGGAAAAAAAATTACTTACAGGATCCAGACCTTCTTTCTCTAGTTTGGCTTTCTCCAGGTAGTAACTCCTCTCAGCCACACTGAGAAGCCTCCAACTCTCACTAATCTTCTTATTGATCTCAGACTGAGGGAGGTGGGGGAGCTCCTGCTGCACTTTCAGGTAGATGTCGTAATAGTAGAGAAGGTAAGCAGACCTGAGGAAGCAAGGACTTCATAAGGTTTCCCCTCCCTCAACCAGTAAATTCTATAATATTTGAGTAGTGAAGAGTTAAATACAAAACCCAGCTTTTCATTTCAAAAGCATTTCTGTAAACAGAGACTGAAGCAAAGAAGCATTTAAATAATATCCCCAGAGGGTAAATGACAGGAGGTTTCTCCCTCCAGAAACCTGGAAGCAAAGGCTTATCTGGTTTACTTCACCACCACCACTTTTTCTGCAGGGATGGCTGACTCTAAATCCCAATATGGGCAAAAAACAGATACAAATGTTCTGTCATTCCACTTTTAGGAAAAGGTTAGAGGACTGATTACCACTCACATCCTCCTCATCTACATAGCCTTTGGTCATCTCTCTGGTAAACAACACCTAGCCGAGGCCAAGAGGGAAGCAAGCAGACCTGTCGAAGTGACCCAGAGCTGGGAGCCTCGGCAAGAAGTCTGGGGAGTTCACAGTTAAGAAGGAGATTAGAGCTACAATCTGGATATTCTTTATAGGTATCATTGGTGCTACTTATAATTCCATATTTTTATTGATGCCCTAATAGACAACAGAAGTATTAATAATGCAGGATGTGGTTCTCTTGTACAGAGTTTTCCACCATTTGTATGCCTATTTTCTGCTACAGCCTAGAAACAGGACCAAAATTTGGAAAGGAATGACAACTGCTGACATCCACTGGCCACTTCCTACTCCCCAACTCCCTCTCCCCCCAACCCCACTACCTCTATCAGGAGACTTCAAGAACTGACATGGCATTCTCAATGAATCTGGACACAGTCTAAAGTCTTCTTGTTCAACAGAGATCTCCAAGCAGATTCTGTTTATAAATGCCAGCTACCAAAATGTGTTGGCTAACCTGGGTTTCTTGGCCTTTTCTCCATGGATTTTATACTTCTTTTTCTTCTTGGGTGGCCCAGGGGAGGTATAACAGTAGGCTTCCTCAATTTCCTCCATCACGACAGTTACCTCAGTACCATCATACGATGCATCCATGGCTAGAGGAAAGTCAAACACAAACAAGTGTCAAGAATCTACCTGAAAGAGGACAGCAGCCTCCCAATCCAATGATCCCTTATCTCTGCCAGGGCTTTAAGACTCAGTCATTTCCCAAACTCAGCAGATGTATCTTAAGCACCACCTGGGGACTTACTAAATATACAGATTTTAGGATTCCACCTCAGCCTTCTAATCAGAATCTCTAAAGGGTATGGCAATCTGCATCCTTAACAAGATTTCTGTGCCATGTGCTTAGTTGTTCAGGCATGTCTGACTCTTTTTGACCCTTTGGGCTGTAGCCTACCAGGCTCCTCTGTCCATGGGATTTTTTCAGGCAACAATATTGGAGTGGGTTGCCATTTTCCTCCTCCAAGGGATCTTCCTGACCCAGGAATTAAATGCTCGTCTTCTGTGTCTCCTGCACTGCAGGTAGATTCTTAACCTGCTGAGCCATTGGGGAAGCCCTTCATGCTGGAGCTCCAATACTCTGGCCACCTGATGCAAAGAGCCGACTCACTGGAAAAGACCTGATGCTGGGAAAGACTGAGGGCAGGAGAAGGGGGCAACAGAGGATGAGATGGTTGGATGGCCTCACCGACTCAATGGACATGAGTCTGAGCAAACTCCAGGAGACAGTGAAGGACAGGGAAGCCTGGCGTGCTGCAGTCCGTGGGATCACAAAGAGTCGGACATAACTCAGTGACTGAACAACACATCCTTAACAAGCGCCCCAGGTGATTCCTCTGACCAGGCAAATCTGGGATCACTAGCTTAGCCCTTTCACTTATATTCACTCATGAGACACTTAGTAATCCTTCAACTCAAAGATTTATTAGCCCCATGTTATAAGAATTTCATATGTTAACAGGTGAATACTTGGCCAGGAGTCAGTTCTGGACGCTCCCTCATGTTTCATGCCTTAAGTAAAATGCTTCATTGATTTTCATTCATTCAAACGTGTAATAAGTGCCAATACGTAGGAAGTTTCTTTACACTCTGCCAACTTGTGTGACTTTGGACAGGTCCTTAAGCTGCTTTAGGTTCAATTCTCTCTCTTTAAACAGTAAGAAGCAATGTCTCTCCCACCTTACCACGGATTTATAGTGATAAAGCTCAAGGAACAGTCAGGTGCTATACAAAAAGGGTTCCTTATTAAAGATGAATAGTCTGTGACTGAGATGCTTAATGACCTCCCCAAAGAGACACTACACCCAGGGACTTGAAAAGCAGATTTTTTTTTTTTTAACTCAAAAATTCAACTGTGAGCCTTCTTCCATTATACTACACTGCTCCCATCTCCATTAGCAACATTCTAAATCAGCACTGTTCTATTAACATTTTGAAATGACTGAAATGTTCTTCATCTGTGCTCCTCCAATATGGTAGCTACTTATAGCTACTCAGCACCTGAAATATGGATTGTGTGACTGAAGAACTTGAATTGATTTCATTTTGTTTAATTGTAATTAGTTCAAATAGCCACATATGGTTAGTGACTAAGGTAATGAACCACTCAGGTGTAAACAGTAATCTGACAGACAGACATTAACTTCCCAGAACTGGTCTAAGAAACAGATAATCTACTAATAGCCTTTCCTAGGGAAAGGAAGGCATTACAAAAAAATTCAATGACTAGTTCAAGAAGAGTTAGTTTATTTGTGGCCACATTCGACACTGGAGTTTTACCCAGACTCAATCCTTGGCTGCAGAAAGGTTCCCAGAAACTTCATTTTACAAGAAATAATATAGTTGCTCTGGAAAATCTGTGAGAAGATAATTTAGGATTCTGGGAAGAAGGAGCTATGTAAGTAAACACAGAACTGATATGTGTATTACAAGGTCCACTCACATCTCAATTTAGAACTCACTCCACAAATGATGAAGTATCTGATAAGTTATAATGAGAAAAAGAGCACTGCATGTTGAGTCAGGAGACCTGGATCCAAGTCTAAATTCTAACCATGCGATCTCAGGCAAGTCTATTCCCACCCTAAAATTCTGTTGTTCCTCAAGTGAGACTGAAGAGGCTGAAATCTGTGGCTCCTAACTTTGAAAGGCAAGAATACCTTTGAGAATCCTATGAAAGTGGAAATACCCTCTCCCAGAAAATGTAGATAAATATTTCACTTTTAATTTTTAAAGATATACCAAAGGCTAAGAACACACTATTCCTAAAGTTCTACTTCTGTACCACCTCTAAATAATTTCCCTTACCACTAGAAAACATAACAACCCACCCCCCGCCTCAAAAAAACCCCCAGCCTTCTGTTACAGCACAACTCTGGAGGAGAACATAACCCACATTCGGCTGGGTCAGAAACAGGCCAGTGCCTTCATTGGGTAAGGGACCCGAGGGTTCAAATCAAGGCTATGTGAGGATGTGCTTTTTTTGCCTTCAATAATTGACTCCTCAGCCTTTGAGTCTCACAGAGAAAAGCAATAATTGCAGGAGAGCTTCTGTAAAGAATGACATACAGGGTTTTAGCACGCAGAGCAAAACAAGTTAAAAAACAAAAGTCATACAAACACATTGAGGGTTACAGGCAGGAAGAGACTACCCTGGGTTTTGGCTTGTTTGATTAGCCTGGCTTAAGCCTGGGTTCAAGAGTTGTTTTCAGATCCTAGTCCCCAATACAGCAATGCAAAAAAAAAAAAAAAAAAGCCAAGATAATATAAAGGGTAAAACCAAGGGCTCTGGAGGGCAGAGGATCAGGGTACTAATTTAATTCACGCACTTTAACAGCAAGCGCACAAAGTTCTATGACCTTGAGCAATCTACTCTCACTCTCGAAGCCTCAGTTTTCTCCTCTTGTAAAAGAAAAGGTAATACTTGAAATATGTGACACACTTTCACTGTCCCATCAGATACCCCTCGGACCCTCATTAAACGGCGTTTGACAGCACAGCTGTGGGCCATGGTTGGCCTATGGGCCTTAGACGAATGCGGGAGGAGACTAAGGCTCACTGCTCCTACATTGAGGAAGAAGCAACAGCGCTCAGAGAGCCGCAGCTCCCAGCTCGTGGGCGCCCAGCTCGTGCAGCGCGGCGCTCAAGGGCGGGACTTACCTGGAGAAGCGTGCAAACCGCGCGGCTCACATTCCCGGTGGCGCCGGGCCAGGGGGCTCGACGAGGGGGCTGGCCGGCGCACTCGCGCTCCGCGCTGTCGGCGAGAGGCGGCTCCAGTCGTGGCAGTGGCAGCAAGGAAGTGGAGGCGAGGACTCGCGCGCGCATCCCGGGGGCTAGAGGAGCCCCGGCCCCGCGGCCCCGCCCGGCGACACACGGCGCGGAGTCGCGACAGCCTCTCTCGCTCCCCTTCCTCGGAGTCGCGATATGGGGTCGTGGAGGGAGGGTGTGGAAGCACACGTCCGCCCCGCAGGCTCTTCAATGACGCCTGCCGAGGGCCCCGGGGGTCAAGCCCCGGGAAGCCCGAGGAAGAAAGCAGGGACACGGGCGTCACCGCGGAACCGGCTCAGCCCCAACAGCGGCGGCAGCAGCAGTCAGCAGCACACCTCCGATCGCCAGGGAGACCCGGCAGCCCTCGCGGCGCACCGGAAGCGGCCGGCGGCGCGTGACTGCGTGCGACCCCTCGCGCAAGCGCAGTAGTCCATCTCAGATTGAGGGGCGGGCCCATAGAAACTGCTTAGAGACTTAGAAGGGGGCTGCTAAGGAGGACGGACTGCTTCCTGCTAGAGGTTCCGGGAGGCGGAGGAAGCTACGGCCGCCCGCGCTGGACGCCCTCAGCCCCTCGGGTGTTGCCGTAGGGCGTTCAGGTAAATGGGGCGGGGCTGTGCCGAGGGCGGGGGTCGAGGCCCCGCCTCGCCTGTCAAAGCCAAGTCCCGCCAGGGGAGCCTCAGCACGATCCCCCAGCACGGCGTTCAAGGCATGACCCCATTCCTGCTCTGTCACCGCTTGTTCAGGATAGGTTTGTTACTTCTTAGCGCTTCATCAAGCCGTCCTCCTCACCCAGTGATCTACCCGCAATCCGTCTCTCCGACCGTCCCACGCACAGTAATGGTTGTGACTGATTCAAATGGAACTGAATGACATGTGCAATCAGATAAGAATTGTCCCTTCCTGCCGATGTCACAGATCGTCCTACATTTGTACATGTCCCTGCACTCTTCAGTTCAGTCGCTCAATCGTGTCCGACTCTTTGCGACCCCATGAATTGCAGCACGCCAGGCCTCCCTGTCCATCACCAACTCCCGGATTTGCTTATTTTCTGCTTATACCACTATCGGCTTTCTCCATCTACCACTGTCACCAGCCTTCTCCTAGTCACCTGCCTGAACTGATGCAGTTTCTTCCAATCTCCCCCTCTTTTCCCTCTACAATCTATTCTCCACACAACACGCAGACATATCTTTTTGTACTGTAAATCTGATTAGGTCACTCTCTGCTTAAGACCCTCCAGTGTCCTCTTGTTTACTTAGAATAAAATTCGAACTTGACCTCCAAGGTCTTGATTTGGCTCTGAGTCATTCTCCTTCCACATCTCTTCTCAGTACTGGTATTGTTCCCAGAACAAGCTATATCGCACTCTGTAGTATGCAGAATGCTAGCTTTGTACTGAGCCTCCTTGGGTTTGAATTCCAGTCCCATCACATATAAGCTGTATTAAGCATGTAAAGTATTAATAACAAGTTATGTTTACAAAGAACCAATAATTGGTACTTATTTCTGTAAATGGCATCACCATTCACTCAATTGCTAAGTGCTCAAGCTAGAAATCTGGGAGTTATCCTTGACTCCTTGGGAGTTATCCTTGACTCCTCTTGCACCAATCCATCAGGAAGATCTGAAAAAACATTGTCCCAAACTGACCACTTCTTACCATCTCCATTATTACTCTAAAACAAGCCACCATTATCTCACATCAAGGGTCCTGCAACAGCCTCCTAGTCTCCTCCTTTTTCTCTGACACCCTTCCATTCCATTCTTCACACAGCAGTCATCTTTCTCTTTGCTTAAAATCCTTTAGGAGCTTCTTGTTGCACTCAAATTAACATAGCCCAACTATATATAGCCTATAGGCTAGCCTGCATTTATCTTCAGATTTAGGGCCACCTCTTAGGAAAATATACTTTACCCATTAGGTACTCCACCTTGCAACCAAAAGACTTTTCTAAAGTGCAAATCTGATCATGTCATTCCAAAAACAAACAAACAAAAAACCCCAAAACTCTAAAGGCCTCTTACTATCCCAAGATCCTTGTTTTCTTCTCCAAAGACACTTTCCCCCCGACAATGCCTTTTTATTTTCTACAGTACTTCATTGCCTTTACACATAGTTCCTTCTATCTCATGAACTCCTGTTTGTTTATACTTTAACTCCCAACATCAATCTTGTTTCCTCTTAGAAATACACTGCCCATCTCTGTCCCACCAGTTGATCATCCCACTTCTTTGTTCTTCCACAGTACACTGTAGCCTCTATTAAAGTACTCCATACACTCTATAGTTTTGTCTTCCCTGCTTCCCTAGTAATGTCCTCAGTGGTAAGCACTATGCTGCATTCATCTTTGTATGGCTGACATCAAGTATAGTGCTTAGCACAAAGAGGATGTCATGAATGGATAGACGTGTGGAGGTAGTGGCAGAAGTCTCACAACCTAAAGCACAGCAGCTTCTCTTGTTCTCAGAGGATTCTCATGATAAAAGGTTTAAGCAGGCAGTTACCAGAACTGCTACTGCTGGATTATTTCCTTCATAGTACATATCACACTCTAGATTAACTAATTTTTCTGTTCAATTATTGTTTATCTCCCTATATCACATTGTATATTTCACAAGGGCAGGAACCTTGACAATGTTGTTCATCACTCTATCCTCACCACTAGGCACCTGTAATTATTTATTAAATGAATGTGTGGCTACCGGAAACATCTTCCCACAGTGAAAAATCCTTCCAAACCATGGTGACAGAGCTATAAAGATTTCATGGTGGTGGGATTTCAAGCAGGACTATAGACTGGCAGAAACAGCACTAATCTGAGTCAAGAAATCTGAGCTATATGAACCTGGGTAAGCCCCTTCCCTGGGCCTCAGTTTCTGTATCTATGAAATAAGCCTGATAATAATTCCTTGAATTTATATAATGCATTGCTATTTGCAGAGCTTTTACCATCTATTATTTCAGTCTAGTCTCATAGCAGACAGCAGACACAGTTATTATTTTTATGAAGGCTCAGAAAATTTGAGGAAACTTGACTAGATCTCTTCTATTTCAAACATTCTATTAATATGATGAATCTGTATAAGTAATCTCTACAAAAAGTCAGTAGCATGAATCCCATCTTCTCTTGACTTTGGCCTTATCATTTTTTAATACGATTTTAAAAAATCTGAACTCATCTTTTAGGGGGAATCCATTATCTTTGGTTCCTGATAGGCACTCCATTCTGTCTTCTCGGTTTTCCACACTTGCAGCCAAACAAGCCGAGAGGAGGAACGGACACAGCCTTGGTAGTTGTGGCCTGACCCTCACTCTACAGATATGGCAAACAAGGGGAACAAGAAGCATCCGCAGTTCTCCCTGGAGGAGAAAATGAGAGTTGTGGAAGCTGTTGACTCAGGCAAAAGGAAAGGCAATGTGGCAAAAGAATTTGGCATCACTCCTTCTACTCTGTCTACATTCTTAAAGTGAAAGTCACTCAGTCGTGTCTGACTCTGTGACGCCATGGACTACATAGTCCATGAAATTTTCTAGGCCAGAATACTGAAGGATCATGCCAAATTTGAAAAAAGATGCGGGAGGCATGTATGGGACTTCAGCAGAAAAGGATAAGGAATGCTTTTTATGACGACATTGATAAGGCTGTTTTTGCCTGGTTTCAAGAAATCCAGTCCAGTTCTTGTGACTGGTTCTGTCATTCGGAAAAAAGCACTAAACTTGGCCAATATGCTTGGCTATGACAGTTTTCAAGCAAGTTGTGGGCTGGCTGAACAGACTTCAGGATCGCCACGAAATTTCTTTGAAAGCAGTCTGTAGAGGCGATAGTGAGAGATTAATGAACAGTTAACAAGTGGCATGCAGAGGAAATTATAAAACTAGTTGCTGACTTCAGCCCAGATGATATCTTTAATGATGATGAGACAGGAATGTTTTTCCAGTTGCTTCCCCAGCGCACACTTGCTGCTAAAGGGGACCATTGTCGAGGGGACAAGAAAGCAAGGCAGCAGTTGACAGCACTCTTTTGTTGCAGCACTTTAGGAACTGAAAAAATGAGACCGTTGATTGTTGGTAGGTCAGCCAACCCACGCTGCCTCAAGAATGTCCATTCCCTCCCCTGTGACTGCTGAGCCAACCAGCAGGCATGGATGACACAGGATCTGTTTAATGAGTGGCTGATGCAAGTGGATGCCAGGATGAAGCAGGCGGAACGCTGGAGCCTCCTGCTGATCGACAAGTGCTCTGCTCACAGCATGCTTCTTCCATGCTTGGAAAGGAGTCAGGTGTGGTATCTGCCCTCAAACTGTACTGCCATCCTGCAGCCACTGAATCTTGGCATAATTCATACCATGAAAGTGCTGTACAGGAGCCACCTTTACAACGGATCTTCCTCAAGTTCAACAGCATTGAGGATCAAGAAAAAGTGGACATCAAGCAGGCTGATGGCATGATTGCTGCAGTCAACTAGCGGTCCACAGTGGTGAAATGCTGGCAGCAGGCAGGCATCGTCCCTGTGGAACTGACAGATTCTGACACAGAAGCAGCCACCGGTGAACCAGGTATTGCCACTGAAAAGTTATGGCACTTGGTGGCTCTTGCCACTTGTGTCCCAAATGAAATAAATTTCCAAGACTTTGTCACTGCAGATGATGACCTCATCATCTCTCAGGAGCTGTTGGACACAGAGGTCATCCAGGACATGGGAGCCAGCGAAAGTACTGATGAAGCTGGAAGTGAAGATAAGGGGGAGGCATCTTTACCACAGCAGCCAAAAATCACCATCACAGAGGCCATCTCAAGTGCACAGACGCTTAGAGAGTTCCTTTCCACTTGTGCGGGTGTTCTTGGTGCCATTTTTGGACAGCTAAATGCATAGATGAATATTTAATGAGAAAAGTGATGCAAACTCTTGTTGATTCCAAAATTACAGATTTCCTCCAAACAATATAGAAATTAACTGCTTTTAATTCAGAGGATGTAGTTTACAAGAATAAATTTCTTTAGATAGGATATTGCACTTAAATTTTGAGCAATATTATGACAACATTCCAGTTTTCTGAAATAATCAGGAAACTTTCTTGAATGGAATTTTGGACTCAAGGGTTTTCATTTCTGATAAGTTCCCAGGCAATGCCAATGCTGATGTGGTCCAAGGTTCGTGCTTGAGAAGCACTGGTCCTGCTGTGTTCTACCACTTCTCTTTTTAACTGGCCATCTAAATACTCCCAATCACTAACTGTCAAAAAAAAAAAAAAAAAAGCATCAGATGTTCTTACTCTAGAACTGTAACTCCTTCCTGCTGATCTAGTAACTCCAGAACCTTCTTAGCTATTTTCCTGAATGCCCTACCAAGTATTCAGTAGAGGTACATCTATGTCAAAAGAATTACCAAGAGCCCTCTAGCCTATCAAAGCATCTTTTAGTACTTCAGGATTATTATCAGTAGGGTCCCAGAGTATAGGGAAATAAAGTGCCTGAAAGAGGAGACATGCTACAACCTGCAAAGCATGGTAATACCAGTGTACCTCTCAAATCCAGGCAAGGTGTGAGGAACATTTATAAGAGAGATGACCTGTGTGAGAATGTTTGGATTATTCGGATAATCCACGGTGGTCCTCTGCACACTAGTGGATAACCCAGCCTGGACCATGTCATTAATACAAGGGCACACTGTTTGCCTTCACTACAATTACTTCATTGCTGTTGTTGTTAAGTCACTAACTCATGTCCAGCTCTTTGGGACCCCATGGACTGTAGCCCACCAGGCTCCTCTGACCGTGGTGTTTCCCAGGCAAGAATACTAGAGTGGGTTGCCATTTCCCTCTCCAAGGGATCCTTCCAGGTCAGGGATCAAATCTGCATCTCCCACACTGGCAGGTGGATTCTTTACCACTGAACTACCAGGGAAGCCCATAAATCACCCTTATTCATTTATGTTTGTTCTTCAAAGAGTCTGTGAAAGCAGAGTTAAATTATTTAAAACTGTACAAATTTATCATCAAATTTATATTAAACATACCACTGTAAAGCAATTATCCTCTAGTTAAAAATTAAAAATTATACTAAAAGCTTTTCTCCTATAAAAAGGCATGCTTAATATCCTTTGAAACCCTATCTATTTGAAACCCTATCTGAAACCCTATCTATACTAAACCTAGTATCTATTCATCATGAGTTAGATAAGTGTCAGGTTCATTTTTAGAAGGTACACGCAATACCTGTTACTGTTGTAGGGTGGTTCCCTGCCACAAGTTAATTTTATGGATATTTTAGAAATCCATAGCAATTTAGTGATTTTTCTTCCTGTAGTTACTTAATTGAACCAGATGTATAAAGCAGATTAATCATAGAAAATACCACTTCCATGTTGAACAAAAGAACAAACACACACACAGCAGATGCTTAAATAGATATGTTTTTTTAAAACCTTATTATGGATATTTTTTCCTTTTAACAATATAATTTGAATTAAAGTTACTATACATATTTTAAATTATTAACACATAGGAGAGGAAAACTGTGTGTTCTGGCTAAGTCCTGTGGTTCTGTCTCACTGTCAGCACCTTAATTGCTCTCACCGTGTGTCAGGATTACAGATAAAATTTCTAATTTCTTCCCTCATCTTTCTCCTGAAGTCCATTTTGCACATAATGTTAGAACTCTTTCCCCTCCCCAATTATCTGTAGTGGCTCCCAAAGGCCTACAAAAGCAAAAGACTATTTAGCTGAGTTCTAGCACCCTCTGGAGTTGGTTCCAACCTGCATCTCCAGCTTGGTTGTCAGGACAGTTTAGTGTGGCCCCCACCATGGGCCGTTGTCTTCATTACACACCCATGTCCGCCAGGTGCCTTTGCCTGAATGCCTCACCCTGTTCTCTACCAAGCTGGGCCTCACATGTTCTTCAAGCACTAACCAGAGTCTTCTTTCTTTTAGCCCTTCTTGAAGACTCCAGCGCCTGTTCCACCTTTCTCTCCCTCGACTCCTCAGCACTGCTGTCTCTATCATTCAGTTAAGCACTTAAATGTTTTGTCAACATTCTGTAGCCAGACTGTAAGCTTCATGAGAGCAGGAACCACTCTGCCTTTGTAACCATAAAGGTGCCTAGCACTGTGCTGGGAACATCAGTAAACATCAGTATGCACATCAGTAAGTACTGGTGTATAAATTAACATCAAGTAATGTCAAAGCTTTGTTCGTAGTGATGCTTTCCAAGGCCCACTTGACTTCACATTCCAGGATGTCTGGCTCTAGGTCAGTGATCACACCACCATGATTATCTGGGTCTTGAAGATCTTTTTTGTACAGTTCTTCTGTGTATTCTTGCCATCTCTTCTTAATATCTTCTGCTTCTGTTAGGGCCATACCATTTCTGTCCTTTATCGAGCTCATCTTTGCATGAAATGTTCCTTTGGTATCTCTGATTTTCTTGAAGAGATCCCTAGTCTTTCCCATTCTGTTGTTTTCCTCTATTTCTTTGCATTGATCGCTGAAGAAGGCTTTCTTATCTCTTCTTGCTGTTCTTTGGAACTCTGCATTCAGATGTTTATATCTTTCCTTTTCTCCTTTGCTTTTCACTTCTCTTCTTTTCACAGCTATTTGTAAGGCCTCCCCAGACAGCCATTTTGCTTTTTTGCATTTCTCTTCTATGGGAATGGTCTTGATCCCTGTCTCCTGTACAATGTCACAAACCTCATTCCATTGTTCATCAGTCACTCTATCTATCAGATCTAGGCCCTTAAATCTATTTCTCACTTCCACTGTATAATCATAAGGGATTTGATTTAGGTCATACCTGTATGGTCTAGTGGTTTTCCCTACTTTCTTCAATTTAAGTCTGAATTTGGCAATAAGGAGTTCATGGTCTGAGCCACAGTCAGCTCCTGGTCTTGTTTTTGCTGACTGTATAAAGCTTCTCCATCTTTGGCTCAAAAGCCTCTTGATGAAAGTGAAAGTGGAGAGTGAAAAAGTTGGCTTAAAGCTCAACATTCATAAAACGAAGACCATGGCATCCCGTCGCACCGCTTCATGGGAAATAGATGGGGAAACAGTGGAAACAGTGTCAGACTTTATTTTTCTGGGCTCCAAAATCACTGCACATGGTGACTGCAGCCATGAAATTAAAAGACGCTTACTCCTTGGAAGGAAAGTTATGACCAACCTAGATAGCATATTCAAAAGCAGAGACATTACTTTGCCAACAAAGTTTCTTCTAGTCAAGGCTATGGTTCTTCCTGTGGTCATGTATGGATGTGAGAGTTGGACTGTGAAGAAGGCTGAGGGCTGAAGAATTGATGCTTTTGAACTGTGGTGATGGAGAAGACTCTTGAGAGTCCCTTGGACTGCAAGGAGATCCAACCAGTCCATTCTGAAGGAGATCAGCCCTGGGATTTCTTTGGAAGGAATGATGCTAAAGCTGAAACTCCAGTACTTTGGCCACCTCACGTGAAGAGTTGACTCATTGGAAAAGACTCTGATGCTGGGAGGGATTGGGGGCAGGAGGAGAAGGGGACAACAGAGGATGAGATGGCTGGATGGCATCACTGACTCGATGGACGTGGGTCTCAGTGAACTCCGGGAGTTGGTGATGGACAAGGAGGCCTGGCGTGCTGCGATTCATGGGGTCGTAAAGAGTTGGACACAACTGAGCGACTGATCTGATCTGAATGTCAAAGCTACCTTATTTTTAAAACTGCAAGAAGCACTGATCCTACTAGAAAATGATTTGGAGATAAGATAGGGCTGCCCTCTATTTTAAAAGGACTTGCAAAATTTTGCCATGAATCATTGTTCAAATATTATTCCAGTCCAGGTTACAATCTATTCTTTGATAATGAAGAATTCTAATAGAGTTAAACCTATTTCTTTGCACAGAAAGTCACTGCGGGAATCTCCAATTCTGTAAGATAAGACTTTAGTGTGAAAGGCTTTATCTCAGTGCTTTGTATATAGCAATATTCAGTAAGTATGTGCTTAAACGTGCTCTTTAAAAAGAGAAATCTCACGTTCTTGACTCATTTAACATATCATATGAATTATATCCAAGTAGATGGATATCAGATCCAGGAGAGCTTTTGCAGTCTGGTTTATGTCAGGTGAAACTTTGCTCCTCTTGGATATTGGGGTTTTGTTGTTGTTGTTGCTGTTGTTGTTTTGCCTCCTGGAATGTGGGATCTTAGTTCCCTCACCAGGGATCAAACCTGTACCCCCCAGTGAAAGCGCAGAGTTTTAACCACTGGACCACCTGGAAAGTCCCAAAATTAGAGGATTTTGACACTGTTTTAAACTAAAAAAGGTTGATGCTATCCCTCCTTGGTCTGCTGTCTTCATCAGGCCCTCTCTGGCTTCTCTCTGACTTTCTGCTTTTGTCCCACCTGACCAATCCATTTTCTAAGCCACCATTCTGGGATTACGGACCTAACTCAATTGTGCTGTCATAAGGATAAAAAAGTGTACCTGTAAATACTGTCTGTTGTCATCACTTGCTTCCCAAGTGGTGCAGTGGTAAAAAAATCCACCTGCCAATACAGGAGGCACAAGAGATGCAGGTTCTATCCTTGGGTCGGGAAGATCCCCTGGAGTAGGAAATGGCAACCTGCTCCAGTATTCTTGCCTGGAAAATTCCATGGACAGAGCCTGGCAGGCTACAGTCCACAGGGTCACAAAGAGTTGGACACAACTGAGCGCGCACACACACACTGTCATTACTATCCACCCAATTTGGAACCCAACCATCTAGAGGCAAGGACCTGCCTTACCACTAAAATATCTTGGGGTTCAGTGTTCCAGAACCACCCAACCTGAGCAATAGATAAACTCAAGGAGTTGTCTTTGCCCTATTCCTATGAAGGGCTCTTTCATTAAAAAGGAAGAAAGCTAAGGGATTTCCCTGGTGGTCCAGTGGCTAAGACTCCATGCTCCCAATGTAGAGGGCCAGGGTTCGATCCCTGATAGGGGAACTAGATCTCAGATACTGCAATTAAGACCTCAAGCAGCCAAATAAGTATTTTAAAAACTGATGTGTAAAAGAAGAAAGCTAAGACTTACTGAATGCATATTTATGTCAAGCATTGTCTCACTTCTTACCATTTACTCTTTCCAACAAATCATAATACCAAAGGATAGATAGTTATCTTTGAATTGGGATGTGGTAGAGGGCCTCCTGGAGAAGGCAATGGTACCCCACTCCAGTACTCTTGCCTGGAGAATCCCATGGATGGAGAAGCCTGGTAGGCTGTGGTCCATGGGGTCGCGAACAGTCTGACACGACTGAGCAACTTCGCTTTCATTTTTCACTTTCACGCATTGGAGAAGGAAATGGCAACCCACTCCAGTGTTCTTGCCTGGAGAATCCCAGGGACGCTGGAGCCTGGTGGGCTGCCGTCTATGGGGTCGCACAGAGTCGTACACGACTGAAGCGACTTAGCAGCAGCAGCAGAGGGCTTCCTTGGTAGCTCAGTTTGTAAAGAATCTTCCTGCAATGCAGGAGACCTCAGTTCGATTCCTGGGTCGGGAAGATCCTCTGGAGAAGGGATAGGCTACCCACTCTAGTATTCTTGGGCTTCCCTTGTGGCTCACCTGGTAAAGAATCTGCCCGCAATGCGGGAGACCTGAGTTCAATCTCGGAGTTGGGAAGATCCCCTGGAGAAGGAAAAGGCTACCCACTCCAGTATTCTGGCCTGGAGAATTCCATGAGCTGTAGTCAATGGGGTCACAATGAGTCTGACACAAATGAGCAACTTCACTCACTCACTCAGAGCATATTCCCACCACCAGAGGGCAGAGGTGGGCTACATGAGGGAGACAGTTCAGCCAACTGAAGAAATTAGGAGCAGCCACTTGGAATTTCTCTGACATAGCAGAGACTGAGAAAGTAGAGGAAAGGGAGAGGAGACACAGGATGTGGGACTTGTTCAAGCAACTGATTTAGAAATAACTGTACCTTGAGCTTCCCTGGTAGCTCAATGGTAAAGAATCTGCCTGCCAATGCAGAAGACACGGGTTAGATCCCTGATCCAGGAACATCCCACATGCCAAGGAGCTACTACTACTGAGCCTGTGCTACAAAGCCCTTGCACTGCAACTACTGAAGCCTGTGTGTCCTAAAGCCCGTGCTCCGTAACAAGAGAAGCCACAGCAATGAGAGGCCTGCCTACAGCAACTAGAGTAGCCCCCAATGTCCACAACTAGAGAAAAATCTGTGCAGCAAAGAAGACCCACCACAGCCAAAAATAAATAAAATTATTTTTAAAAAAAGAAATAACTGTACCTCAGACTACCCAATTCACCCCGTTATACACACTTATCCCTTCAACTATTGATAACACATGCCACCTAATTGACTGGGCAGATAATTGACAGGCTCTGCAAATAAGCCAGTGTTAAAGAAATAGTCACCCATCAATATATCCGTGCTTTCAATAATCACTGAAATGTTGGACCTTAATAAAATACCCACTGCTGACCTGAGAGGCACAAAGAATGAATTAAGTTCATGACCCTCCCCTCAAGCAGTCCAGGAAGCAGAGGATATCAATGAGAGGAGGGAAAAATAATAAGAGTTGTAAATGCCATTTTAGAGAATAATCAGAGAAATTTACAGAAGTATAGAGATAGAGCCCAAAGGAGCCTCATGAGAAGAGGAATTCAATAGGAATTGTTGCTAAGAGCCAGAGACATTTAATGTGAAGTGTCTGAAGAAAGAGTAGGAAGTTATGTATATGGGGCTGGGAAGCAATCCCTGGCAGAAGGAATAGCCTTCTATAAAAAGGCCTGAGTATTAAAAAAATGGCCCATTTGGGAATAGCTAACTAGACGTAGGGATGTCAAGCAAAGGATGTGTGGTAGGACAAGTGACTGGAGATGCAAGCAAGAACAGTTTTTAAGGTCCTGTTGGCTAAAGCATTAATCTTGAACTTACCCTAAAAACACTGGAGAACCACTTACAAGTGTCAAACTTCATTTTTGTAGAAACTGAGAACCAATGTAGAGGCTGAGCTGCAGAAATACAGGTAAACTAGTTAGGCTGTGACATCATCCCAAAGAGAAATGATACACATTGAGGGCAAAGAAGAGGTGTTGGACTTCAAAGACTTGTCAGGTAGATGGCTTTGGTGTGAGAGATGAAGAGGAATGTTCTAGAATTTCCCAGGATTCTGGCTTGAGTAGCTAGCTCATGCCATAATCAAGAGAGGTTAAATAGGAGGTGCCTGGAGATATATTGCTTATGAGATGCCTGTGGGATCCAGGTTGAACTGTCCAGTAACAGCTGTGGAGATTTATACACAGACAGACATGCTGGTTAGTGTTTAGAAATGTCAGGCTGGAAATTATGTTTGGCTGGCATTAGCATACATATAATAAGGGAATTAAAGCCATAAATGTGGATACAGTCATCTGGGGAGAGCTTACAATGCAAGGTGTTTTATGATATGAGGGTCCATGAACCAGCCTTTTTTTCTAATCAAGTGTCTGTATATACATGCACATGTGGCTATTTCTCCAAGAAGAGCCATACTTTGATCAGTTACAATGGATCTGGAAATTCAAACTTTAAGCAGTAGTGCTATATGAGGAGAGACAAGGCCAAGGACACAAGCACTGAAAGGACCGACAGGATCGCAGAGCCCTCCAAGTTGGTTAGAGGACATGCCAGAGGATGAGTGTGGGAGGCACTGCAGGGGCTCTGGATCCTAGATGCTGCGTGCAGACGGAGTGAGGGCACACTCCTTCACCCTGTGCGGCAGGTGCGAGCTTAGGAGCAGAATGCCCAGGGCTACCAAAGCACTGCCAAAGGAAGACTGACAACTGTCCTTAACCCTATACACACACTCCTACTTCTTCTCCACAGTTGAGAGGCAGACGAGGGGGGACACTCCGGGAGGCTCTCAGCAGGTATGGGGAGGCGATGGTAGTACAGATTAGTCCTTACAAAGTGGTATGTGCTCCACTTAGGAACTGCACTCCCACTTCTCTCACTTAGTTGGTATAAGGTGTTAGCTGCAATCTGATGAGGAAAATGTGCTTCAAAATTCAGTGTTAGGACAGTAGTAAAACATAAGCCAGATTTGAATTTTCTGATTTCAACACAGTAACGAACAAGAGTCCTGCAACATAAGAACTGGCAGACTCTTTGAGCAATCCAGTCCTCTTCCCCTACTTCACTGATAGAAAAATTGAGTCCCCAGAGGGGACTCAGGACCCCAAAGCAAAAAGGAAAGAACTAGGCTTTTTTATGCTTTAAGATTTTCTGTAAGGACAAATACTTTTGTCTGGTGGCAAAAATGAATGACTAAATCACACTCCAACGTAAAGAGACGGTATTTTAAAATTCACTGGCGACCTAAATATGCTTAGTTAGAAACACTTCCCTCTTGCACTTGAATAATGTATACACAGTAATATTTTATTAGCATAACAGTTTATTAAAAGACAAATGAAATGACACCTCTAGATCTCAACACATACAGGATCTTATTAATAATATCACAAACAGATCCCAGAAGAAAAGGAGCTGCTATTAACCAATTCCCCCCTCTCTTGAAATAGGCTGTAATCCATCAACAACTCATCCTCAATCCATGGAGGATTAAGCATAATTTATGTGGAGTAGCATCAGGGCACTTGTTTTAATTTAAACAGATATACATACATGGTATAAAACAAATTCTCAAAAGTCATTAGCCTTGAATAAACTGGAAAAAAAAAGCAGTATTCTTTTTTAGTGAATAGACAAGACTGAGAATTTAAGTTCATTCAGCTCTAATCCTAATATTGATTTGTATACAAAACTGAAGAGACCAAAAAAGGTAGCGTGTTATATAGATTGGTTTGTTCACACTAATTTGAGGAATCATGGCAGCAACAGAACTCAAACAGTAACTCCCCAACTGATTTGAATTGAAAAGGCAAGAGCAGTATCATTCCAACTAATTTTTTAGGGATGGGGATTGGGGTGTGGGAAACTTCCCTAAAATAAGTTTCTTTAAACTGCAGTTAGAGATCCTTTATGCCTAAGGATGCTTGTCTGTTTGCCTAGTAAAAACCCTTTGTTAGAAATTCTGTCATTGGTATTTTTAATAAGATTACAATTATTTGGCCAATTTCAGAGTCATAATTCAAGTCCAAGAAAGGTTATCCAAAGTTCCAATGTAGATTTATAAATGTGGTGGCTCCAATATAGCCATCTAGTGTCCTTCATTATTCCAGTTTTCATAATTCAGTATCTCCTTCCTATTTTACATCACTAGGAGAAAAATACACACCAGAAAAAAGTCTACTATTTGGTATAATGCTTATTTTACTTTCCTAACTGTATTAACATGTTTACTTTAAAATTTCAGGTGCAAAACACTTGTTTAAAAAATAGTCCTTGTCAAGATAAAAATTACCTTATAGAAATAAATTTCCCCCACTTCTATGTTTAAATTCTCCATTTCTAAAGTTACTAACATCTTTTTAAAAAACCTAAAATTGTATATAGTATTTCAAAACTATTTTACTTTAATAATGATAATAGGCTATGATAATAAACTAGTTGGTATATTATTTTGGCCTACTGCATTATAATTTTCATTCTTGTTATTAGCACTTGAATGATTCCATTCATGATTTCTAAAATCTTTATACCACAAGAAAAAAAAAAAAAAAAGCCTAATTAGTTCATAGCCTAAAAGCTTTCTAGATCTAATTTCTTCCTTTTCGCAGTTCTTAAAGCCCAGTTTCAAATAAGGCATCACTAGAACAGATAAAACAGTAGTGGAAAAAAAGAGAAACATCAAAGAACAGAAAAATCAAAGTCCGAATCCTATCGATTGGATTCTTACCTTGTCACTGTGCAATCATTCCTTGAGCAGAACAGGGGTGTCCTTGTTTGCCTCAGTTGCCTGCCTTCCACTCAGACATCGGTCCAGGTTCAGCTTAGGCCCTCCATAAAGCACCTCCAAGTGCTGCCATGTGTTACTAGAAGAGTTAGCATATAGCCCACCTACTGGATTTAGTATTTAAGTCCCAGCACCTGGCCAGGGCCCTAGACTCCTGCATAGGTCCTCAGGATGTATTTGAGGTACTGTCTACACGGCTCATCTCTAGGAATACATAGAGGAAAACAAGAACATGAATACGGAGCACAAAGTTTGAATTTATCATTATAACTTCTAGGTTTAAGTCCCCCCAAAATTCACTACAACCCTATTCTCACTTTTATATTAAGCTCAGGGCTAACACCCCACGTGTTCTTAAGTGACAAATTACTAACCGAATACCCCTGCAGAGAATTACTTTTCTTGTTAAAATGTGGTCATGAGCATTAGAATAGTCTAATGAATTCATCTAATATTTTGACACCATTTAAAGATCACCATTTACCATGCTATAAATTTACCAGTAAATTTTGGCTTCAGTGTCTACTGATGTTTAAAAGCTATGTCAGTTTATCCAAATTTTGTTTTCCTTTGCTCCTTAAAAAAGTCAATTAGACATCTGTCAGTTTTACTGCTATCAGAGCCAACAGTCACTCAGTCTAGAGCTCTGCAGTAGGTCAACCCCGGCTTTGGCCTCAACCTTGGCTACCAGCTCTTTCGCTTTGGTGAATCTGTGCACTCCCCTTCTAGAAGCAGAATCCAGTTCTGAGTCTGCTCTCAGACTAAGCTGTGGCTCTTAATCCTGGTCTCCCTACTATGGACAGTCATGTATGAAGCTAACCAGGGGTTGAATCCTATTCATCTGAGGCCCTCTTCTCCCTTGCTTGCTCAGAGATCGTCTTTTTAATAGTCTATCCCCTTCACCTCTCTCTTGAATATTACCCTTTGACTCTAGGTGAACTCTACCCCTCTGGGTGTATGAGTTTTAACCATCAAGACTGTACATACATTTCAATTAAATGACCATTTTAAGATATTCAGAATTTTGTACATTCATCAATAAGCAATACAAATATGCCTCAGTTAGACTCTAAAGTTCAGAGTAAACAAGACATTTTGTGTCAATAAAGTGTATAAAATATCACCTAATCGACTAAATCAACCAAACCTTTGAGCAAGAAAGCAGATTTCTTTGGCTTTGGTTTCAGGCTTGATTCCTTTAAATACCAGCAATCAAAAAATCTTAACATGAAAGTACAGGCAGATTTCAAACCAAGCAGACAAGGTAAGATTTAAATTCTAGTGTATCTTCAGTATTTTTTACAAATGGCTTCCAAAAGCAGAATGTCTTATTTGTTCGGGTAGATAGGAGAAAAGCAAACCAGAACACAATTCAAGAATCTGCTAATTGCAGAAAGTTCCAGAATTGTTTATATCTACATTTTGGACAGAAATGGGAGGTAAAGGTCAAAGCCTGTTATTCTGTTCTTTTAAGAGATTTTCTAAATTCTTTGGACTCTTTTTTTTAATTCCCCCATGGTAAGGTTTGCTAAACTATAAAGTCATCTTGAACATGCACTCATTACTCTGTCACATGGCATTAGGTATTTACCATGATCTGGATTCAAAACTTGGCTCGGGTGAGGTACAAGACTGGGTTGAAAACAAATGACAACCAAGATACTTTGATTTTACTATTCCTATTCATCGAAGACTGGAGAGACAGAGCAAATATTTGTTACAAACAATAAACAAAAGAGACACAAATACAAACAGCAGTTAACATTTCTGAAATTCAAGACTTAAGTTCTAAATGGATGTCAAAACTCTAAGGACACTATTACATTTAATCGTGATGTAAATCACCTCAAAGAGAGAAATCTAGCTCCTGAGAAACTGCTTTAATGATAGGAAGGCATTTTTCATGTAAACTGATGGGCAGAGCTCTCTCAAAAGAAAATCAACACTTGCAGTTTATGGAGCCAACAAGAAAGATGTTTAAAAGTCTCCCATTTCAGTAGATGTGCTATACACAGGGTTTGTTTCTCATAAACATACTGTTTAGAATGTAGGGATGGGTTAAAAATGATTTTGCACTTTCGTGGTTTTTATCTTGTTTGTTTAAAATGGTGTGCTAAATGTTTCAGTCTCATATAAACCAGTCTCCTAATCTAAAGTTTGGAAAATCTGGTTTTTTCCCTCACCCATAAAGGTCCAGATACAGAACTATAAGCTTTCAATGTTGGACATACTTTTCCAAAGAAAATATGTTGTATGAAGATGATGCTTCTAAATCCTTTTACACAATGGTTTTAGGTGGCCCAAAAAGCGAAAAGTGGTCACTGTCATCAGTATTTATTACACATCAACAGGGTGCGTAGCAGTGAGCATTAGTTTTGTTTTCACTAAAACATCGACAATTATTAATGTTTGTTTTGGAAGCATCTGTCACTTCTGTGCATTTTTCTCCATTGGTCACAATAAATTTTTTCTTACAGATTAAAAATGAATAGTAGCTTCTCAAATATGAGAAAGACTGTCAATTGCCAGTTTACTCTTGCTAAACACGGGAAGGAAAGAAAAATTCACTACTAAAAATGTTTAAGGGAAGTTGTCAATCATTCCTTTTTTGCAATCTGTCTGGAACAGTTTGCCTCAAGGTCACTTAAAAAGCTACATGAAATTGCTAAGTCAGCACTGTGCCTTTTCTCTGGCAAACTTGTCACTCACTGGCAATCAAACATAGCGGTTTAGAAGAGATTCCATGGGAAACACAGTACATGAAAGTTAAAACAGAGCTTAATGGCAGATTAATACTCAGAAACAAGGACAGACAGGAATCACAGAAGAGACAGGGAGGATTCTCACTATGTTGACTGGCATGGAGAGCTCTTTTCTCACCTACTTACCCTAAACAAAAAGGCTGACTAAAAACATCAACTGTATCACACCATGAGCGTTCTGTATAATGTGGGACTGACTGGTAGGGTTTCCCAAACCTGCTCTGCCATCAGACTCCTGATAAGACTGTGCCAGAGAGGAACGATACTTTCCTGTAAAAAGCCAGAGATCTGACTGCCATCTGGAGAGCAAAGACAGGGGATAGAGAAGCTCAAGTGAGAACAAGCTTGTCTAGTTACTACCGTGCACTCCAGAAGCCTCTTGACTTGCTGTTAGAAGAGAAGACATACATTCTTTCCCTAGTTCCTTTCTCCTCTCTCTCCAAAGAGCCATGCCAAACAGGCTCCAGCACCTCTTATGTACATGCCAGCTTTACCCCTTTACCTCCTGGAGAAGCAAGAGTTCAGATGCATATCTCCTAAAACAGGATGGTAATTAGGTTTGGGGCTAATTTACAGTTCAACAGATATTTAATTCCAAGAATATCTCATATTTGAGAGAAAACTTAAACCCACATTTTCTTTTTTTGATTCTGCCTAACTAAAAGCTCTGTTGCATTTCTGTATTTACAAAGGCCATCAACTTCAAAGGAAGAATTCTGCCTAGCCAAAAGGTTAAAATTTCTTGTGTGCAGCAATTTCCAGTTCCACAGTATAAAATGCTACACACTTGAAATTTTAATCTATTGGCTAGACAGGATTCTTCCTTCCATCTACCTTCTCAATCAATCACTGGAAAAATTCGGACCATTGGGAATATGTCTCTCTTTTTGATTCTGAGAGTCTTCTGCAAAAGTCATGGCTTCATATACACTATAAAAGAGAAGGTTTTCTTCATCCTTTTTGCAGTACTCTCCCCGGGCCAGGGAGTCCCTCACAGAGGGATTGCATTGAGCCAGCAGAACCTGGATGCCAATAGCTTCATAATCTCTGCGAACTTCTTTCAGTGTATGGATCCCTGCTGTATCTAAAAACTGTATTGCACTACAGTCAATCACGATTGTATGGAACTCTAAGGGATCATGGGAAAGTTGCACTGAAACTTCATCCTGGATTCCACTGGGTGTTACTGTTTCCCTTTTGATCTTTCTCTTTGCTGCCTTCCTCTGAGCTGCTTTTACTAAGACTGGGTTGAGAGTTTTTTTGTATAAGACAGACTTAAAATATTCTTTGTTTACATAGTATAGAGGGGCCACAAAGCGGAAAATCTTGATGCCTGACTTGGCCTGAAGGTTCTTGTAGGCAGACATGGACTCAAAGACTTCAGAATCTTCCACCAGGCCAAGCAATGAAGCCTTTGGCTTCTGAGTGCGGAGGATGACACAAAACATAGAAAAACAAACCCCAGTAAGCAGGCCTATTTCAGTACTGATCAGTGCAGAGGACAGCATAGTAACAAACCAGATAACTGTGTCCATTCTGCTAATCCTCCACATCTGGGGCAGATCCTTAAATTTACATAGGGCTCCCCGGAGATTTACAATGGTGATCACACCAAGGACACTTTTCTGCAGGGAGAAGAACAAAGGAGCTATGACCAAGAGGACCAACAAAAGAACCAGAGCTGTCATCACACCAGAAACCTGAGTTTGACAGCCTGTGGATTCCTTCACCAGTGTCTTTGCAAGAGCTGCGCTAGTAGTGAAGCAGTGGAAGAAGGAAGGGATGATATTGCAAAAGCCGATAGCGTACATTTCCTGATTAGCTTTGACTGTGTAGCCATGTTTCTTGGCAAACATCTCAGAAAGTGATACAGTGATAGCAAACCCAATGATAGCAATAGCTATTGCATCTACAGCCACTCTAGGAATTAAGTTCCAGTCAGGTGCTTTGGGTGGCATAAACCCAGTGGGAATATGCCCAGCAATACTGGTGCCATATTTCTCATTCAGTTTTCCAAAATGAGAGGCTAATGTGGCTGCCACAATAACAAAGAGTTCAACAGGAATCGGTGCCTTAAGCTTGGACTTGAAGCGCTCGTTGAGTTCTTTGGTTGGCAAAAGAACCAAAAGGCACAAAAGGCTGGTGATGAGATCACAGATATTGGTCTTACGGATGTTTCTGAAGACATGTATCCAAGTAGTGATGAGTGATCCCACTCCAGCGCTCCGAGGAAGGCTGAGTCCGAGGAGGTACTTGACTTGAGATGTAAGAATAGTGAAGGAGGCACCAGTGACAAATCCACCCAGCAAGGCATCGGAGAGGTAGACTGAAACAAAGCCCACTTGAAAGAAGCCCATTGCTACCTAGAAGAAAGGATATACAAGTGTTAAATATAAATGGAAAAGACCTTATAAATCCTATATTCCCCTAGTATTTCTTTGTGTGGAGACACTCTACCAGAGCACCACAGAATGTCAGAGCTAGAAACAAAAACACAATCATTTATCAATTCTCTCATTTTACAAAGAGAGTGCTCATTTTACTGACACTCAGAGGCCTGAACAAGTTGCCCAAGGTCACAGTGTTACTAACTAGCCCAGACAAGAAGTCAGGATTCCTACTTTCTTGTTCAATGTTTCTTAAACTTGAATAAGGTTCAGATTGCTTTGAAAAAGAAAAAGTTTCCCAAGGATCTATGAGAAATCATAAAGATGCAAACTGGAAAAATTCTAACTTAAAAAACATTTATTTTTCTTTAAATCACGTTATCATTACTGTAAAAGTAAAGTTTTTACTGATAAAACAAAAAACTAGATTCACATCAAAATGGAATCACACTTTAAAAATTATAGAACTCTCTTTAATCTAACTTAAAACTGAGAATGATTTTCAGCCTATGTATATGTGGTTATACCATACTGCCTTCCATGTTAATTCTACATCCTCAAAGATACAATATTTTATTTCTTTTTCCTCTTCCCAATTAATTCTTCCTCAAAATTCTATTGTACCCTTCCTCATTCTTGGTGAGGCATACTAATGAAAAAGTAAAAATGAACTCAGGACACGACTCTTCTGTTCACCAGCCTCTTCTCCCTCGCCTCCTACCCAGGCACCTAATAGAGTGAGCTACTCTCCTGCGCCCCATATTGGTTCAAAATGTCTCTAACAGAGAAGAGGGTTAATGCTGGCACTGGGTCCTGAATGCCAAAAGGCACAGGCATGATGGTAATGGCAGATCAATGGATTCTGTGGAGACCCAAGAACTTCATTTCTAATCCTTCTCCTGGCTGATAGTATGAAATAGAGGTCCCCAACTTGTTTCCTCCCCAACAGTCCGAGAAAACTACAAACTTTAGTGAGAATCACTGACTAGAGCAGCAATTCTAAAAGAAAGGGGGAAGTCACCTACAGTTTAAAAAACTTGCACTCTTCCTCTCCCAACCCCCAGTCACCCTCTTGCCTGTTAGTGCTGACTCTGCCAATAACCAACCACAAGTAACTTCAAGCAAATCTGATAGTTCTTATTATATAAAATTAAGAAGTTGAACTAGGTGGTCTGAGGTCCCTTTCTGGTCTAAATTTTTACAAACAAATAATTAAATTCTGGCTGACTGACATTCACTAGTTAAAAGGCAGGCTGAAGTTGAGAAAATAGAAGCAGCCTTATCTTACTTGTGGAGTCAAACCAGGGTTTAAATTTTGGCACTACCTCTTCCATATCCTGTGCACTCAATAAATGATAGCTTTAATTATTATGATTGCTAAGATCCCTGACAGAACTGAGACTTCATGTATAGTGATTTCTTTGCCAGAAAGAATCACTTATTCCATCGTTTCTTACCTGATAAACTCCAGCCACAAAGGTTACAGTGCTGCCAACTATAATTGCATAGCAACTTCTGTCACATGTCTTGTCTGGTATCTGGTTTACCAATGAGCTCTCATTTGAAGCAGCATGGACAGTGTCATAGCCAGCTATGTATAGTTCTCGGTCAACTACTTCACCAATCATAAGGCACAGTATTCCAAAAATGCCCACAGAGATGTGACGGGAGGTACCCAAAATGAAATAAATGAGGCTGGCAAAAAACGATGTGTACAGACCATAGATAGGTTCTTGGCCAGCCAAGAGAGAATAAGCGATGGATTGGGGCACCAATAAGATGCCCACAATCAAGCCAGACATCACATCTCCTAAAATGTTTTTCTTCAGATCATATTTTGGGAGCCACTGCAAAACAGGAAGGAAACCAAAAATGGTATTTTTGGCTTTGGTTGAACTGCACTGGCAGCTCTTCTCTAGTTTTTTGATAACAAACTTCTTGAAGTTATTATCTGATTTCTCTTGAGGCTCCAAATGGATCCTAGGGTGTCTAAAAAGATTACTGGGCTCAAACTGCCAGAAGTCATTACGTGATTCCTCTTCAGGCTCCAGATGGATCCCAGATGGAGCTCTGTACTGGTCATTTCCTTTAACTGAGTCCTTGGGTGAAAGGTCATTTTGATCTTCATTTTTCAAAGACATTTCTGGAGACAGATGTTTCAGCCTCCTATCCCAGAGAAAACAGCAGGGTTAACTTAATTCTGTAATTCTCAGTACGCACATATTTTAACAGTCCTACTTGTCATGCATGAGAGTTAAGAGGAGTTCAATTTGGGGGTAGGTATCTTTTGTTCACGTTCCTTAGTTGAGCCTCATTTGTCTTGACCCAGGAAAAAAGAATCAGACCGTAAACAACCAAGTTAAAGCAAACAATTTACGGAGTACAGGGCTGCCCAAAAGTATAAACTATCAAGGATTCTCCCCGACCTCTGCTGGCACCTTATGCAGTTTTTTCCTTCAGGGTAGCCCATCTACTCCTTTCTACCTGCTACTATCTTACTTTCAGGTTTTTTACTCTGAGGAATTCTGCAAAAGAGGTTCTGGTCTCAAACCTTGACAACTACCTTACCTGCAAAAGTCCCTGAAACAAGGAAGATGACTGATTTTTTTTTAGAGGTGGGGCCCTTTTAAAATAACCTACTAGCTGTTGAAAATAAACAGAAAAGAAATGTGAGTGACAGAGTAAACTTAAATGTTTTGGGAAATTAAAAAAAAAAAAAAGGACAGGATGCCTTTGGATCTTTGAACAACATATTCTAGTTTGGTAGAAAAGAAGAGTCAAGTTGATAAGGGACTGCTGAAGGAAACAAAGCACCAGTATGGGGTGGACTGATGGGGCAGGTGTCTGATACGTGCTCTGAAAGGTTTTGGTCTACTCATTCTACTTTGTGTAGTAGAGAGTCACATCTGTCCTGTGTGCAGGATCTATAAACATGCAAAGACAGATTTGCTTTATTATTCCAAGTACACACTCTGAAACATAAGCTGAACGGAGGAATGATGGTGCCCAACACATCAACTTGGAGGGTGATCCAGGTGACCCTGCATCTCTGGGTCCTAAAGCACAAAACCAGGGCCATACGACCTGTCACTAAAAACTATAGGAAAACATAGAAGGTAGAAACAAGTAAAGAGAGAGGAGGGACAACAACAACAAAAATAAGTCTTGTAGTAAAAGAGAAGGAAAAAGAAACAGGCCTTCAGAGGAACAGAGTGTCAACTGGCAAATACTTCACAAATCAGTGTCTTTGTGTTAGCTGTTTGCAATGGCACCCCACTCCAGTACTCTTGCCTGGAAAATCCCATGGACAGAGGAACCTGGTGGGCTGTGGTCCATGGGGTTGGTAAGAGTCAGACACGACTGAGCAACTTCACTTTCACTTTTCACTTTCATGCATTGGAGAAGGAAATGGCAACCCACTCCAGTGTTCTTGCCTGGAGAGTCCCGGGGACCGGGGAGCCTGGTGGGCTGCCGTCTATGGGGTTGCACAGAGTCAGACAGGACTGAAGTGACTTAGCAGTAGCAGTAGCTTAGAATGGCCATCAAACTCTTGCCTACCAAGATCCTAACCATTTTAAAAATCCAGTTAAAAATTCTTTCTCTTCTTCAAAGCACTGACCAATCTTCCTCAGCCCAAATGAATCTTAATTAACTGGCACTTCACGCCTGTACTACAGTACTAACCACACTCTTATATTAAGGAAGAGTCTCCCCAGCTCCTGGGGGAAAAGCTATCTTGTTCATCTTTATAATCATCAACAATGTACAGTAACTGTGAGACAGCAGGCTTACAAAATGTTTGAATGAAGGAAAGAATAAATGAATAAACAAATTTATGAGTGTGGCCAATAAGAGGTAAAATAATATTAAATACAGAGAAGGCAATGGCACGCCACTCCAGTATTCTTGCCTGGAAAATCCCAAGGACGGAGGAGCCTGGTAGGCTGCAGTCCATGGGGTCGCTAAGAGTCGGATACGACTGAGCAACTTCACTTTCACTTTTCACTTTCATGCATTGGAGAAGGAAATGGCAACCCACTCCAGTGTTCTTGCCTGGAGAATCCCAGGGACGGGGGAGCCTGGTGGGCTGTCGTTTATGGGGTCGCACAGAGTCGGACATGACTGAAGTGACTTAGCATAGCATAGCATAATATTAAATAAAGGACTCAGGGAGTTTTCCATTTCAGAACTGACAAAAAGATAGGCCCTTGTGAGGTTCCATAAGCCTAATATTGCCAAGACGCCATAATCCAGGACCCATGACCCATTCAAGAACATAGTATTTGTAAAAGCAATCCACATTAATTTTGGTTAGGATAAAAGGACTATAGCTGGTCATCCCACTGAACAAGAGTAAAATAACAGTTACATTGATGGTCTTGTTAAACAAACAAGGAAAAAAAGAACAGATTTAGATGACTGCTTACCTGAGCAAGTCAATCAGACTGATGAAAACACATAGCAGCTCTTCATCCCTCAATGCAACTGGTCCATACCTTTCTTCTCACTTTCTACTTTCAGGCCAAGCTTGCTTGAGTGCATTCCTTACATCATTCTATTTTGGAATAGCTCTTAGTGATTTCTGGGTCAAAAGGCTTTTCCAAACCTAAGGTATGCAAAAGAGGCATAAGAAAAACTAATAAAATTCCAATCTTGCCCTATATGACAGCTAGCTGGAAAGGAAAAGGTAAAAATTAATAATACAAGTGTGACAGAGTGAGGAAACTGTAAGGAAGAACTGAGATGAAATACGAAAAGTGAGAAACACAGTAACAGAGATAATGAATGCCTCTGACAGGACCATCAGACCTGACAAAGCCAAAGAAAGAATCGATGAAACTGAAGATAGGTCGATAGACATTACCCAACCTAAAACAGAGAAAAACAGAACTTTTAAAAAATCAAAAACAATAAGAGAACATTCAAGAGTGGTGGGGTGTATTAAATAAACAAATTTATGCATAATTAGAATCTCAAAAGGGGAAGACATAGAGTGGGAAGAAGGAATATTTGAAGACATAATAGTCAAGAATCTTCCAAAATTAATGACAGACACCAAACTACAGATCCAAGAATCTCAGAGGATACTAAGGACAAATATAAAACGAAACCAAACAACACAGCACCATACACCTACACAGATCGTATTCAAACTGCTAAAAACAAAGACAAAAATAAAATTCTGAAGACAGCCAAAGGAAGGAAAAAAAAAAAACATGCTAAATATAGCAACAAAGATATGAATTATAGCAGACTTCTTTTTGGAAACCATATAAGCCAGAAGATGGAGTGATACTTTTATCACAGAAATATAACTGTTAACCCAGAAAAAAACATTTTTTGAAGGATGAAGAAGAAATAAAAACTTTTCTCAGACAAACATGAAGAGAATTTATTGCCAGCAGACCAGCACTACTACTACTACTACACACACATACACCAGACAAAACTCAGGTGTGCACAATACACAACAAAGAAAGTCTAGAAAATGGAACACATGAAAATAAAATTTGTTTTTAATTAAAACTCTTTAATTGCTCTAAAAGATAACTGCCTAAAGCAAAAATAGAAATGCATTTTGTTTATAGCACATGCAAAATAAAAAGCATAAGAGTACAAATTACGGCAGGCAGAATTAAGAATTCTAAGATCTTGTACTATATATGAAGTAGTACAATACTATGAAGGAAGATGTATACTGTAAACTCAAGGGTAACCACTAAATTTTTTAAGATATAAATAAGAAGCTACTTGTGGAGATAACATAGAATTGTAAAAAAATTCTCATATTAACCCAAATGAAAAATGAGACCCAAAACAGAACACATTGAAAATAGCTGGTAACATAGTAGAATTTAATTCAAACATATTAAAAAAATCACATTTAGTGTGAATAGTCTACACATACCAATTAAATAGATTGCCAGATATGATTTAAAAAGACCCAATTATATGCTGTCTATAAGAAACCCACTTTAAATATAAAGATGCAGATTATAATAAAGTGAAATGACTTACAGTAATTCATGTAGCTTGTAAGTAACTTAACCAGATAATAAAATCCAGATTTTAAGACTCTAAGAATAGCTCTTTTTTTTGAGCATGTTACTATCCATGTCACTAATTAGCTTTCTTTAACTTCACTTATCTCTAAACACTTTGAAATTCAGGTACCCTACAGATCCCAGTTTCACCTACTTGCTACCCAAAATGACCTAGCACTGACACCAACAAACTTGTGTCCAACTCTCCTCTGTGTTCATGGCCGTGGTCCTTTCCCATCTCCAGCTCTCAAAAACTGAGGTGGAGATAAAACAGGTATTCACTCACAAGCAGTCCTAGAAGTGGAACTGATTTAGCCATCAGTTTGAATCCAAATACGATCTATAGCCTTTTACTGATCCTAGTTACCATCTAGAATCCTTCTCAAAACTACTTTTTTCCCTTTTTTCAAGCCTATTTTAAATCCCCCCCCCCAAAAAAAACATTAAAAATTATCTTAAACTAAATTGTAGGTATGATCTCTGTATGGATTAAGCTCCTTAAGAGCAAGTTTCATTCTGGTTCATCTCTGTATCCCCTACTGTGTCCAAGTATATGCTTTCCAAAACCGGAATGAAAATATTTGCTAAATAAATAACTGAAATACAGAAAAGGTAGGATGCAAAGCAGTATTTATTTTCAGGTGGAAATATCTACTTTGGAAATAGCTACATTTTTCAAGTATCCTTTTTTTTGCACAAAAATCCTCTCATTCCCTCAAGCCTGTTACTGGTTAATTATAGTATTCACCAACTGCTTCATGAAAATTAAGAAATTACAGTGTTTATCCTTGAAATATAGCCGATAGCCAGACCCCCCATTTTTAAAAAGTTGGAATACCTACTCTATATTCCATGAAATTTAATAAAATAGGATTCTCCTGTATCATACAGGATAATCTCTCCCTTTATCAACATTGATGTTTGACAGTGAGGGATAAAAAAGGCTCAAAAGGAAAACTCTTGAACCTTTCACATTATCTTGCAGGAACTGGAGAAAAATAACCAACAAAATATTTGAAAAATACATTTACACGTTCATATACTAAAGTATAATGGCAGTTCAGGCAACACAGAAAGAACATTTCTGTACTTCCTTCTTTGATCAGGCACGTGAAGTTGTGACTACTTGGTTCTCTTTTTCTGGTGATGAAACAGCAGCCCTGGCACTGTTTTCCATGTGAATTACTGATTCTGGGAAAGATTGAGGGCAGGAGGAGGAGGAGGCAACAGAGGATTAGACGGCAACACAGACTCAGTGGACATGAATTGGAGCAAACTCCGGGAGACAGTGAAGGACAGGCAAGCCTGGTGTGCTGCAGTCCATGGGGTCGCACAGAGTTGGACACAACTGAGCGACTGAACAACAACAAAGAGCACTGGACTAAAAGGGAGGGACATCCCTTCCATGTAAGCCTGACCGCACTCGGCCAACTTCTTTTTGGAATTTTGCAGATATAAGAGAAACAATGTCTACTTTTTGGTTAGTAATTATAGCATATTTTAACCAATAGTGTATATAAAACAGTTTTTCAATTTGTGAAATTGAAATGCCTTTTTGGAAGGCAATAGTCTTGAGAGATTGGTAAAGTCTCCCTCTGAAGCATAATGATTCCATATTCATGCTTTGCTCTACTGTACTTTAGACTCTTAACTGTATATTCTCTAACTGTATATTAGACAACTCACTTTTAAATACACTCGAAGCTGCCAACTACTATGATCAGAGCATCTAAGCAGGGAAGAAACCTGCAAGAGATGAACAGTTTAGCAAGGCTTCAAGGGAACAACGTACCTACCTGGGCTCTGAAGTCTGGGTCAGAAATGAAAGAATGAAGACTTGGAAAATGGATGAGGGAGAAGAAAACACAAACAGCAGTAGTTCTGGGGTTGGAGGGAAAGAATGAGAAATTAGTATGACACGTTTAAACCACCAGGTGCATATGGAAGGTCAGTGAGAGAGAAAGCGGCAAAGGTACTGTGGGCTCGGTATGCCCGGTAAGAAAGGCAGACTTTCACGTGCAGACAGCGCACAAGCCCTGGAGGTTTCTGAGAAAATCACTTACTGTATCACTCATTTGATAATAATTATCTATTATCTCATTACATCTTCTGGTCTGTTATGCTATTTAATTCTTTTTCAACTAAGTAATTAGTATTTTACTTTTCTGCCCTTTATGAATAAAAATTAGTTTTAAGATTATTTAAAAACAAAAAAACTAAACCATAAACAGGTAAAACCAAGACAGAGTCTCCATTTACACAGTTCCATCTGATCCTCTAGCTCACTGTTGTCAGATAAGTTCAGGGAAGATCACGACATTGTACAGCCTGGGAAGCTAAAAGGATGAGCTAAAGCTTCTGTATCTAGCTCCATCCCATCCATGGGTGCCTACAACCAGGATGGCTCAGCCCTGGCCACTGATCCAGCCCTCTGCCGCAGACTAAGAAGTTCAAGTACTATGAGATGAAAATTCAGACCTGTCTTTGTTCTGTGGGCCTGCACCCCTGCTTATTCCACAAATGTTCCTAAGTGTCAACAAGCCTTTCAAGGATGGACTGGTTAACTTTCTATGTGAGCTCCTAGAGACTGAGTTCAGTTCAGTTGCTCAGTCATGTCCGACTCTTTGCGACCCCATGAATCGCAGCATGCCAGGCCTCCCTGTCCATCACCAACTCCCGGAGTTCACTCAGACTCACGTCCATCAAGTCAGTGATGCCATCCAGCCATCTCATCCTCTGTCGTCCCCTTCTCCTCCTGCCCCCAATCCCTCCCAGCATCAGAGTCTTTTCCAATGATTCAGCCCTTCACATGAGGTGGCCAAAGTATTGGAGTTTCAGCTTTAGCATCATTCCTTCCAAAGAAATCCCAGGGCTGATCTCCTTCAGAATGGACTGGTTGGATCTCCTTGCAGTCCAAGGGACTCTCAAGAGTCTTCTCCAACACCACAGTTCAAAAGCATCAATTCTTCGGCACTCAGCCTTCTTCACAGTCCAACTCTCACATCCATACATGACCACAGGAAAAACCACAGCCTTGACTAGATGGACCTTTGTTGGCAAAGTAATGTCTCTGCTTTTCAATATGCTATCTAGGTTGGTCATAACTTTTCTTCCAAGGAGTAAGCATCTTTTAATTTCATGGCTGCAGTCACCATCTGCAGTGATGTTGGAGCCCCCAAAAATAAAGTCTGACACTGTTTCCACTGTTTCCCCATCTATTTCCCATGAAGTGATGGGACCAGATGCCATGATCTTCCTTTTCTGAATGTCAAGCTTTAAGCCAACTTTTTCAATCTCCAGTTTCACTTTCAGCAATAGGCTTTTTAGTTCCTCTTCACTTTCTGCCATAAGGGTGGTGTCATCTGCATATCTGAGGTTATTGATATTTCTCCTGGCAATCTTGATTCCAGAGATTGAGTACTGGTCTCCTTATCTACTCCGAGCTAACCACTGTGCTAGACACAGTGCATCAGAACCTAGACTACAAATCTAGGGGTCGATTTTGCTTTTGTTCACCCCCTCACATGCCCCTCCCCCTCACTCCCCGTCTGCTCTACCTTAAATATATCCATCCTCTCCCCACTGTCCGTAGTATCTGGAATCCAGTTACTTCTTACTTCCCTCCACCATCAGATCTCAACTGGGCTACTCCAACAGCTAATAATATCTAAACCCTGTCCAACACTCCACCCTCATTTCCTACTGGCCTTCTTGCTGTTATTTGGAACATGCCAAATACATGCCAAGTTTGTTCCAGGCAGAGAAGTTGAGCAAGTGCAGAGACCTTAATAAGGAAACACACACTCAGATCTTGCAGGCCTTTTCTCATTCTTCAGGCCTCAGCTTATATATCATTTCCATATAATGGCCTTCCTTGACCATACCAAATAATACTGCCACTCCTCTCAAAAATCCTTATCTGGCTTTATTTTCTTCACAGAACTTTCATAGACTTTTGCAATTATATTGTGCATTTATACTTATAAAAAATGTTATTTATAGTCTTTTTCATACCTACTGTATCCCCAATAAGAACAAAGCTTAGCACATAGCAGGAGATCAATAAATTAATATGAAAATGGATAAGAAACCCAGTTTCTACCCACAATCAGTGGGTTAAGACAGATTTATAAACAGATAAACTATAACACTCTAAGTGCCATAACAGAGGTTTGCCATACTCTGAGAATAGAGAATAGGCTGTAGGTCAATGTGAGGAAGTTGCAAAGTAGGTAAGAAAAGAAAAGAAACTCAGGCAAGTGGAAGGTCCCAGAAAAATCCAAGACCCAGGAAAAAGTCACCTAGCTTGCCAGATTTCTGGAGTGAAACTGCAGAAGGTAAGACTGGAGTGCAAGACAGGTCCTTATGTAATCCCAAGAAGCCTGGACTTCATCCTGTAAGCTATGGCGGAAAGGACATAAACTCCAAGACAGGGCAGGAAAGGAGGTTTGATATTTCAGAGGTGCAACTAGACAAAAGATGATGCTTGCAGAAAAGGGATACATCTAAGATGAACTCTGAGGTGGGCCACATACAAGGATAGTGCATGGGACTGTGGAGGACAGAACGGAAAGACAGGAAGCAACAAAAAGGTTGCCTTATATGTCATAGGTTTGAGATTTTTAGATATCCAAATGAGGATATCCAGTAAGCAATTAGGAATGGGCATTTTGGGGACTTTCCTGGTGGTTCAGTGGTTAGGACTCTGGCCTTCCACTACAGGGATCGTGCATTTGATCCCTGGTCAGAAAAAAGAAAACTGGGGGTGTCAAGCATAGGAGAGAAGCCAAAATTGAAAAAAACAAATGAGGAGGGGAAGAGAACATAGATCATCGGCACATAAACAGAATCTCATTTTTCTCTAAATTCTCATTGTTTGGATGTTCAATAAATGTCTGTTGAATATACATTTTATCTTTTCAACTAGATTAAAAATTATTCAAGGAGCTACTTTATGCTTTTTGTGAACTCTCACAATACCTTGCATAGGACTGAGCACCCAAGAGGCATGTACTAAGTTTTCTGTTGATGGATAGATTGGTTTTTATTTTTTTTAAATTATTTTAACAAAAAAATTTTTTTCAAAAATAATTCTTAACTTTTAAAACTTGATTGTTTCTTTGAAACATAATTGATGCATTGCATTGGGAATGTAAAATGGTAAAAACACTGCAGAAAACAGTTTGGTAGTTACTCAAACAGTTACACAGGATTACTATATAACCCAACAATTCCACTCCTAGGTATATCCCCCAAAGAACTAAAAACAGGGACCAAATACCTGTACACAAACGTTCACAACAGTATTAGTCACAAGAGTCAAAAGGCAGAAATAACCCAAGTATCTGTTAATAGATGAATGGAAAAAAAACTGGTCTAGGCCACACAATGAAATATTACTTAGCCATTAAAAGAAATAAAGCTCAGATACTCTTCATCTACAGCAAAGATGAGTGAAAGAAGCCAGACACAAAAGGACATATACTATATAATTCCACTTATACTTAATGTTACTGAACATTTAAAATGGTTAATATGGCCAATGTTATGCTATATATAATTTAATATATACAAAACCAGGAGCGAGCATAGCATTGCATCTTACACTATACATGAAATGATATAATATCACTTGAAGGCAAACTGTGATAGTTACAGATGCTATAAACTCTAAAGCAATCCCATTAATAACAAAAAGTTATGGCAAATAAACAATGGAGATAAAATGGGATCACAGAAAATAGTAAATAATCCAAAAGAAGACAGAGAAGGGTGGACTTCTCTGATGGTCCAGCAGTTAAGACTCCATGCATCCAATGCAGGGGATATGGGTTTAATCCCGGGTCAGGGAACTAATATCCCACATGCCATGTCGTCACAGGCAAAAAAAAAAAAAAAAGACAAAGAAGGGGATATAAACAGTTATTATATAAAATAACCTCTATCTAACGTTTGTGGAAAACTTGAGAAGTCTTAACATTAACCTAATATTAATGTGAACAAAAAGTCTCTTTTCCTAAGTGGAAAATCTCAGTTAAACTAGGCTGGAATAGGTGTGGACTGTGTTGCTTGGAAATAATTTTCCAGTACTCACACAGCTTTTAAGCAGTAGAATCATGATGAGAATCAAGACCTATCTGATTCAAGCCTACTCTGTCTCTGAACAGCTTATTTTGAAACCTTTCAAATATTCAGAAATGTTGAATGAATGATACACGAACACTGGTTATTCATAACTCACCCGTTGAACAATTCACCAATTGTTAATGTTTTGCTATATCTGTACTACTTTTGCACTCTTTACACATACCAGTTGGTTTGTTTGGTAATTTTTCTCTCAACTATTTGAAAGTTGCAGACACACTTCAGCCTTAAACACTGAATAAAACCAATGTTTTTAACCACCATCCCATGCTGCCTCTTCTTCAAAAGGAGCATTCATTAACAACATGACATCAAATCATTTGGATACACTCTTCAAAAATCTGCAATAACTCTCTACCTCCTTGAATATAGTCAAATAACTTTAGTCTTCTCTCTGTGAATAAGCCTGCAGCTGCCTTTCTCTTGTTTCTTTTCATGCACCAGTGTTCCAATCACCCGTCCATGAAAATACTAAACAGCCTTTGTCCTTTGGGGCCCTTGCTCATGTCATTCCTTAGTCTGGGATGCCTTTCCCTTCTGTCTCCATCTGTCTTAGTCCTTTTTCTAATCTTTTAAGTCCCACCTCAAATGCCATAGAAGAAGGGGGCTGAAATTTCACAGGCTATGTTTCTCCAACAAATGACATGACATTTAGCACCCAAGTCGCTCAAGTTTACATGTCTCTCAAACACGAGTACCATTTCAGGACAGACACCAAGTCATCCCAGTGTCTACATACCCAGAATCTAACGCAATGCCTCCAACTTGCTATGTATGGCTATGATTTATGTTTATTGAAATGAAGAAAAAGGTGAAGTTCCAAGTAAATATAGTGAAGACCAAAAAAAAGAAAAATTCCCGGACTTCCCTGGTGGCACAGTGGATAAGAATTTGCCTGCTAATGCAGGGAAGATGGGTTTGATCCCTGGTCTGGAGAGACTCCACATACGGAGGGGAAAGTAAGCCCGTGTGCCACAACCAATGAAGCCCATGTGCCTAGAGCCTGTGCTCCCCAAGAAGAAAAGCCACTGCAATGAGCAGCCTCCGCTTACCGCAACTAAAGAAAGTCAGTGCAAAGCAACCAAGACCCAGAGCAGCCAAAAATTTTTAAAAATAAATAACTTAAAAAAAAAACCTTCCTGGGGCTTCCCTGGTGGCTCAGTGGTAAAGATTTTTGCCTGCCAATGCAGGAGATGTGGGTTTGATCCCTGATCCATGAAGATCCCACATGCCTCCGAGCAACTAAGCCTGTGCGCCCCAACTATTGAGCCTGTGCTTTAGAGTCTGTGCTCCTTAATAAGAGAAATCACTGCAATGAGAAGCCCAAGCACCACAACTAGAGAAAAGCCCGAGCAACAACGAAGACCCAGCACAGCCAAACTTATATAAATAATTGTTTTAAATTCCCTACTTTTCAGTTATCACAAATGATTAACAATGTCCATTAATTCTGTGATGTAAAAAGAACCACCACCATAAGGCTTACATCAGTAGTATAAGCACTATAATATATTCTTTCTCTTATAAAGCCCATTATAAGACAGAATAATAAAATACCCAAGAGGAAAATAACTTACTGTAAAACCATGGTAAAATAATTAAATAGTTCCTTGCACAGCACTACATTGCTTTCAAAAAATTTCACCTAAATAAGAAAAAAAGAAAAAAAATTTTAATAAAAATTTAGTAAGATTTCATCAGCATCTTCCACTTGCCTCCTCAGTAAATCTGAAAATAGAATACGAATTCCTATTCTCCAGTATGAGAAAAATCAAAGTTTAGTCACTTGTTCAACTGGTAGAACCAGATTCTCAATCCTCATTTTCCAATTTCCAAGCTTAGCTCTCTTCTAAAACACATGGACCCCAATTTTGTTTCCTTGCTAAGAGGTCTTAGGAGCTAGTTATAAGCAGTAATTTTGTGGCCAAGTACTCAACTCATTTCTGAGTCTATTATTAATTTTGATAATTAATGCAGTTTGCAACTGTATCCCCTGTACCTTAAAACTGTACAGCACCTAATAAGAGCTTAACAAGTATTTGTTAAGCAAATGGATGAATAACAGTTTATGAGCTATGTTGGTAAAAAGGGAATTACTCCTCCCTCTCCACCCTCACACACCATAACCAAGTTTGTGTCAAGAAATTAGTTTGGGAAGCATCTATCTGACGGTTTATACCCATTAAAAGTAACATCAATTCTCAAAAGGACCCCTAGTGAATCTAATTTAGATCTTGTCAAATCCCAATACATCATCTCTAGATCTTCCTCCAGGAAGCAGCAAATTATATTACAATGACACCCAACACGGAGATCTGTTAAGATGGAGATTCTCAGACAAACCCAGGGGTGAGATTCAAGACAGCCCCTTGGGTGATTCTGAGTAAGTAGACTGTGGGCCATATTTCAAGAATCACTAGGTATGTTCTGAAGTCAGAAAGAACTCTAATCAGATCCCAGCCACACTGTTCAACATCTGTATGGCACCAAGGGAAAAAACTTCATTTTACTCAGCATTAATTTCTCACCTGTAAAATGGAGATAACATTACATAACTTGCAGTGTTGTTTTAAAACGAAGCCAAGTACCTAGCACAGTGCCTAGCACATAGCATTTGCTTAAAAAATGACAGCTACTAGTCTTCATCCTTTGAGATTACTGAAGAGGAAAAAAAAAATGGACTTATTTCTTGCCAACAGCTTTGGCTCTCCATTTCTCATTCACTCAACTTTTGAAGACAAGAACTTCCGCTTAACTCAATATTTGATATCACATTAGTTCCAGATTTCACATAAAGAGCCCCAGGAATGAGGAAAAAAGGTTCTAGAATGAGTGCCAGAGAGGAGTGCCATTAAGTCTTGAATGCTTCTAACTCACCGTAGACCAACAATCTGCGCAAGGAAGGGGCCCAGTCTAATAGCCTATGAGTCTGAAGAGCTGGGTACAAGTCCTAGCTCTGCAAATGACTTGCTGTGTGACTTTCAGCAAGGCTCTGTCCCTTTCTGTGTCCTTTCAGTGTCTCCATCTCACCAGCGAAAGGATTTCAACTTCAGTCTATGAATCTCAAAGAAGTAGAAGTATGATTTGTACTTAACCTGGTATGTAGTTTTTAAAACCAAGAAATCAAGTCCTCTCTCCTGTCCAAGGCTCAGTTTACCCATCTGAAGTGGTAAGGGTGGCCCTCATCTCCTCGGTCCTGCTCCCAGATATCGGGGTTCCGGATGGCACAAGGAGGACTCCGGAGGAAGACCCGTGCCTTCACCTACGAGCTGAGGACCACCCGGCGCGTTAGATGGGATGAAGGACGAACAGACCTCAAGCGCAGGAGCTGGGTCGGGTTCACTGGATGGGGATGTGGGGCTTCGACGCTAGCCCTGCCTCCGCCCCTGCCGACAGAGGAAATAACCCCGAGGCACGCCCACCTCTCACGGCCCAGCCACGACTGCCCGCAGCGACCGTTGGCGAGGGCTTCCTCCCACCACAACGTGGGACACAGGCGAAGACGACTCCAAGAGGAGCCCGCTGACCGCGCGGAGGCCACAACTGCTCACTCTCCCCGGTCTCCAGTCCCTCCCCTCGCCTCACCTCTCGAGTCTCTGCCGTACCGTGCGACCCGGCTCCAAGGCGCGTCCTCCGCCGTGGCGGGACTGAGGCGGTAGCGTGGCGCGAGCGGAGGTAGCCCACTGCCGGGCCGGGCTCCCTTTAACCCACCAGTTCCCTTGCCCGCCCATCGCCCTGCCCCAGGAGGAGGTGTGGCCCGGCTGGGCGGGACTGAGGCAAGCGGTGAGCAGGCACCCGCCGGGAGGTGAGGAAGGCGACTATAGAGCGAAAATTCAGCCTGCGCCGTCACGTGGCACTGCGACAGAGCGACGCGGCTATCAGCCAATGACGCGGCCAGAACCGGCAAGAGTGCCGCCCCCAAGCCGCTTTCCTCCTCGCGATTGGCTGTACTGTACAGAAGAAGCCACGCGTTCCTGATTATGAAGGAGATTTTGCCTGTTGGAAGTGGGCAGATCACGGTTCCTCCGGCTTAACCTTTAGGGTAATGCGAGGACTCACTATCGGGCGAGACGTGGAAATGCTCTAAGGAGAGCTTAAACTGTTCTTCCTTTAAGAGGGGTATCGTTTTCATCTTCGACTTTTTGGCACCCCCCCTCTTTTATTGATAGAGAAAAAAAGTGCTCCGACTCTTTGCGACCCCGTGGACTGTATAGCCCGCCAGGCACTTCTGTCCGTGGGATTTCCCAGGGAAGAATAATGGAGTGGGTTGCCACTTCCTTCTTCAGGGGATCTTCCCGACTCAGGGATTGAACCCAGGTCTTCCACATTGTAGGAAGATTCTTTGCCGTCTGAGCCACCAGGGAAGCCCACTGAGAGAGAAATGGAGGCCCTATATGGGAAAAGGTCTGCAACAAAGTAAGACGGCCTCTTGCCCCAGTTTAACTTACTCTCGACCGAAGGTACCAATACCCAAAGGTTCTTTTAAAGATGTAAATGAGTATATAAATATGAAATGTAATTCCTCCGTGGCTTTCCTTGACATTCATAGATAATGTGAAATTTCTCCCTATGCCCCCAAAGTCCTGAATGTTCTGGGCCCCGGCCCCTTCCTTCTAACGTCGCAACTCTCCTTCCCTCAGCCCTCTCCACCCATCCTAGCCTCCTTTGCCAAGCTTGTTCTCTTTCTCGACCTAGACACTGACTGGTTCCAGTACCTGGCCTCTACTTATTTCTCCAGTGTCAAGCTAAAGACCTGCCTGCCCTTTCCTTGGCGACTGTCCTGCTAGTCACTTTTTAGCATGTAGTCTTCATTTAATTATGTGCCACAAATTAGGCACTATCCGATATAGATTATACATTCATTTGTTCATTTTCCATCTTGTATTGCCTGTAGGGGGGTTCACAGATGATTGCATAGAATGACAGGATAGATGGGAGTGAAAGAAAACCAGTGAAGGAAACAAAATGGTCAACTTGCTTTTCTTCCCTTTTCAAGAACATATTCAAGGAACTCCATTTCTTACCCTGAGATGAGCCTCAGGTTTCTGTCACCCACCAGATTCTGAACTTCCAGAGTCACAAGCCATATCAGGATCAGAACACCTGGGTTCTGCTCCTGGTACAATCCCCTAGCAATGAGGACAAATCGCATAATCTCACCTTTCCAAGGGTAATTAATGGCCCCACACTCAAGAGTCAGTAAGACAATGGGTGTTAATGTATTTTGTCCACTCCTTATAAGTTGCAAAACAAACAGAAGACAACAGTTAACAATTTCTGGTTATTTATTTCTGGATGCACAAAACTTCACATTTATTATCTTATTTAGGCCTCATAGAAGCTTTTGTGGAGAAGGAAATGGCAACCCACTCCAGTATTCTTGCCTAGAGAATCCTGTGGACAGAGGAGCCTGGTGGGCTGTCTATGGGGTCTCACAGAGTCGGACATGACTGAAGCAACTTAGCAGCAGCAGAAGCTTTTGAGGGGGTGTTATGTTATGACTCTCCCTTTATCAGTGAAGAAATGGGACTCAGAGATGTTAGGTGACTTGTCCACAGTCCCACAGTTATTAATAAATGACAACAGCATGATTTCAACCCAATTATAGCTGCCTGCAAAGCCCACTCTTAACCACTACACTTACTGTGTTAGTCAAAGGTAAGACTCTATCCCCATCCTTGTGTGTAATAGATACCACTAAAGACTGGTTTAATATAATAACGGCTATCATTTTCTCTCTCTTATTCCATACGTTCTCATCAACTTTTGTTGTTTTTGAGTTGCTAAGTTGTGTCCCATGGACCATATAACCCACCAGGCTCCTCTGTCCATGGGATTTCTCAGGAAAGAATATTGGAGCAGGTTGCCATTTCCTTCTCCAGGGCATCTTCCCTACCCAGGGATAGAACCTGCATTTCCTGCATTGGCAGGCAGATTCTTTATCACTGAGCCACCATGGAAGCCCCTCATCTACTTTGTAGATGAAGAAATTGCAGCTTGGAATATTGTTACTTAACAGAGCCACTCAACTGACAAGTAGTGGATTCTGAGGTGGGACAGGGAGGGGTTTTCTTTGTTATAGCTGTCTGTCTCCCGAGCCTCTCATTGGTGCCTTTCAACCCCCTAATTCAGCATCCAGGCTGCTATTTAATGTTGCGGTCCCCTCACCTACCCGCATACAAATCTCCAGGGGCCTCATACAGCTAGACTTTGGTCCACCATTCCTACTGTACCTTCATCATGCTCCAGTTCTCTGTGGCAGGAATCTTAAGGTGTGAAACAGATAACCAAATCCCTGCTAAAGGAGAGCTGGCTAAGTAATAATCAGCTTTTCCTCAATAACAGCATGTCAGCAGCCCAGCCAGCCAGAACCCAGATCTCTTCACCCCTCCCAACCAGGCCTGAGCATTTTCCATCCTATTGGTCTCAGGGTGCACAGAGGTAACTGGCAGCCAGAGGGTTGTACATTATAACCATTACTCTGTCCCAAACTCTTTTCCAAAGAATAACTAATGATGTGTTAACTGGGGATGTTATGGGCCAGCAAAGTCATCTCAGGTTAGGGATTACTTCAGGATTCAGTTCTTCAGCCCTTCCTGACTACCCACTCTTCCAGGAAGGACAGGTCACTTCCTCTGAGACCCCACTGTTGAGTGGACTGTTCCTGATTTGCTATTTGGGATTCATTTCTGCTGATACAGCTGTTTTGCTTTTTTCATTTTCTTTTTAATTTAACTTGATTGTTCTTAGGCAGAACTCTCTGGTAGCTCAACTGGTAAAGAATCTGCATGCAATGCAGGAGGCTCCAGTTCGATTCTTGGGTCAGGAAGATCCCCTGGAGAAGGGATAGGCTACCCACTCCAGTATTCTTGCCTGGAGAATCCCATGGACAGAGGAGCTTTGTGGGCTACGGTCCACGGGGTTGCAAAGAGTCAGACACGACTGAGCAACTAACACTGATTATTCTTACAAATAGGTAACATGTACAAGTAAACAAGTTCGAAATATCAAAGAGTTTACAATGAAAAGTAGATCTCTCCTACACTATCCATTCTTACCCCAGCATCCCTTTCTGGAGGCAAACACAGCACTAGCTTCCTGTGTTGCCTTCCAAGGTAGTCTAACCAGCAGTTCTCTACTCTGGCTACACATCAGAATCTCTTGGGAAACTTTTAGAAAATAAAAATACTTTGGTCTCATCCTCAGTTATTATGATTGAGTTGGGAAAGAGTGGGCTCAGGCATTGATGCTTTTTAAAAGCCCACCAGAAGATTCTAATATACACCTAGGGTTGATAAGCCTATCTGTGCATGTACAAGACTCCCCCAATCAACCAATTAGTCACTCTCATATATGCTTAAAAAAAAAAAAATGGGCAGGGACTTCCCTGGTGGTCCAGTGGTTAAGAATCCATCTTGCAATGAAGGGGACAGACAAGGGTTCGATCCCTGGTCAGGGAACTAAGATCCCATATACCTCAGAGCAACTAAATCCACCTGCTGTGACTACTCAGCCTGCACGCTCTGGAGCTCGTGTGCCTCAACCAGAGTCCATGCACTGCAGTGAAAGGTCCCGCGTGGAGCTCGTGTGCCTCAACCAGAGAGTCCATGCACTGCAGTGAAAGGTCCCACGTGGAGCTCGTGTGCCTCAACCAGAGTCCATGCACTGCAGTGAAAGGTCCCGCGTGGAGCTCGTGTGCCTCAACCAGAGAGTCCATGCACTGCAGTGAAAGGTCCCACGTGGAGCTCGTGTGCCTCAACCAGAGAGTCCATGCACTGCAGTGAAAGATCCCGCGTGACAATGAAGATCCTGCATGCTGCCACTAAGACCTGACACAGCCAAATAAATAAATAAATTAAAAAAAAAAAGAAAAGAAATGGGCATACATTATTATTCTATACTCTTAGAAATTGATAATACTAAATTTTGAAGATTCTTCCATCTCAGTGCATAAAGAGCTCCTTTATGACTATCTACTGCTAAGTAACAAATCATTCCAAAACTTAGTGGCTTAAAATACCAATCGCCATTTTTGTTATTTCTCATGGTTGCTGTGGGTCAGAGGTTTGGTAAGAGTTTCCATGAGTGGTTCTGGCTTGGATCTCTCATAGAGCTATATAGTCAGATAGTGGCTAGAGTGGAGACAGGGAATGAAGAAGCTGAAGGCTGAACATCTCTCTTCATGCAGACTCAGGGCCTCACCCTGTGTCTCTCTGTATGGGCTAGTTTAGGCTTCCTCACATCATGGCAGTTTCAGGGCAGTCTGTGCTTAAATGACCTCTGAAGACTTCAAAGGTTCCAGTAATAGGAGGATTCTGTATAGCCTTTTAGGATCTGGCCTCAAAAGTCACATACTTACAAGTCTCAATAAGAGACATGTCCAAGTCACATTGTGAGAAGGACATGTCGGGTGGGGAAGGAATATCGCTGTGGCTGTCTTTGGTCATAGCAGCTGCATGGTATCCCACTCTTTAGGGGGACCATCATTCATGTAAGCAGTGATGGACATTTATATTGTTTCCATTCTTTTTAACTAATTAACTTAACCATGCTGGGTCTTAGTTCTGCCATGTGGGCTCTTAGTTGTGGGATCTAGTTCCCTGACCAGGGATTGAACCCGGGCCCCCTTCACTGGTAACAAGGAGTCTTAGGCACAGGCCACCAGGGAAGTCCTCTCCACTTTTCCTCAGCTCCCTCTCCCCCCAGTTCCTAGAGGGGGCTTGGCCCTTCTTGATGACTTGCCTCTCAAGGATGCTGTGTGGCAGGATAGGAAGTAACTATTCTCAGACTCAAGGAGAGATCCTCTCTTCTTTTTGGCCTTTGAGGGAAATTAGACTGAATCATCCCAGAGAGGGAAAGAATGGAGGAGGAAAGGAAATTTTTGAAAGCCTCTGCCAAGAGGGCTAGGCTGGGCAGGATCTTCGAGTGGCAAGGACCTGGGCCTTGTCCTGCCCTGGGGAGGTGGGAAGGTTTGCCATGTGGGTGCCTTTTGGTAGCTCTGGGAGCCTGAAGCCATAGCAAGAACCCCAGAACCCTGGCCAAGAACACCACTGTTTCAGGGGCATTATCAGTTTGGACAAGGGGCACATGTGTGGACACAGAATGGACAAAATAAAGGTTACAGGGCTTTTCTCCAGCTGAACTGAGTTAGACCAACAGGCCTTCACATGACCCTGGGGTGGAATGATGGTCACAGTAATTATTGAGATTGGATATCCTGCCAGCACTGTGGGATGGGGGCTTGGAATATATACAATTTGATTTGGAGGAAGAAAAGAAATGTGATTCTTACACTGGGGGTGAAGCAGTACAAGTCACCCTTGCTATAATATTTAGGTACAGAAAGTGATCTGTTATTTGGTGTTTCATAGTGATAACAAACCCCAGCATTCCAGATTTGTTCTTTCAGGATTCTGAGCTAGGTGCTGTGAGAAATGGTCATTCAAGATGGAACATGATCTCTGCACTAAAATATTGACTTTCTCAACATTTCTTTACTTAAATGCTTTTATTTTTGGATAGCCAGGACAATATCTTAAAAGATTAGTAGTTGAAATTGTTCTTTCTGTTCATATTTTTATTAAAAGATAAGACAATAAGAAAGTGCACAAAGATTTAGCAAATGTTCTTTAAGAATACCAAAGGAAAGAAAAAAAGAAGGAAAAAATCAGCCTAAATAACCAATAGTTAGAAATATGTTAAATTATGGTACAGCCACCCAGTGGAACTCTGTGAGGCCATTAAAAGTCATGTGGTAATGGAATATTTAATGGCATAGAAAGATGTTTACATACATGTTAAACAAAATATCTAGGGACTTCCCTGGTGGTCCAGTGGTTAAGACTCCATACCTCCAATATAAGGACCAGGGGTTTGATCCCTAGTTGGGGAACTAAGATCCCACATGCTCTGTGGTGCAGGCCCAAAAGTATTAAACTACCTTTATGGGCTTCCCTGGTGGCTCAGATGGTAAAGAATCTGCCTGCAATGCAAGAGATCTGGGTTTGATCCCTGGGTCAGGAAGATCCTCTGCAAAAGGGAATAGCAACCCCCTCCAGTAGCCTTGCCTGGAGAATCCCATGGGCAGCAGAGCCTGATGGGTTACAGTCCATAGGGCCACAAAGAGTCAAACATGACTGAATGACTAACATACACTTTTTACTGAGAAGTAGCCACAAAGAAAGTTCTATACATACACTGCCACTAAGCCTCACCACAGTTCTATAAAATAAGTATCATTATTATCCACAATTTGCAAATGAGAAAATTGAGACCAGAGTTTAGGAAACTGTTTGATCCCTGTTCAGGGAACTAGATCCCACAGGCCTCAGCTAAGAGCTCACATGCAGCAACTGAAGATCCCAGCACAGACAAATAAATAAAAATGAATATTAAAAAAAAGAAGAGAAAATAAAAATGACGTAAAGGTTAAAATGCACCTAAGGAGAAAATATTGCATGGCTCATCCATCACCCAGGTTAGATCCTCAAAGTAAAACAAAGAGAACTTCACAGACTAGCCACGCTTTGGAGGCAGACTCAACAGGAAACCCACGTAGCTGAATAAAGGCATGGCATTACGTCAACGTCAGGAGGCAGGACAGTGAGGAACTGACATCAACTCTAGGTCAAGGATAAGAACAAATGAAATATGGCAGACAGCCAAGATTAAGTATAAAATGAGGGTGTGTTTGTGTGTGTGTTCGGTTGCTCAGTCGTGTCTGACTCTTGATGGCCCCATGGACAGTAGCCCACCAGGCTCCTCTGTCCGTGGAATTTTCCAGGCAAGAATACTGGAGCAAGTTGCCATTTTCAACTCCAGGGGATCTTCCTGACCCAGGAATAGAACCCAATTCTCGTGTGTCTCCTGCATTGGCAAGTGGATTCTTTACCATTGTGACACCTGGGAAGCCATAAAATGAAGGTGGAGCCCAATAAAATGAGGCTGGAGGCCATTCCAGCAGTTCCAAGGTGGGGCCAGGAAAACTCTTCCCTTCTATGGCTTCACAGAGGTTGTGTGGTTTGGCAAGCCAGAGGTGAAAGTCTTCCTATCAGGAAATGGAGGCTAAGTCAACATGTAATGCCAGCGAAAGGTCCTGAAGGGGGACACTCAATGCCCAGTGACGTAAATTACCCAGGCTGGCAGCACTGTTTCTCAGGCCCTGTCTCCCAGTCAACCAATGTGTCTTCCACACGTTTTTCTTGCGTCTGTACCCACTTCCTTCCCTCCAGTTTCTCAATCCTCATTCTAAGCCAGTTCCTCATTCCTCTGGGAAAATTGCAAATCAACTATACTCCAACAAAAATTATTTTTAAAATATTTGCAACCACGTCCTTACTGATTAACAGGAATCATCTTCCTATTTAAATGCTGATATTTGAATCCTCTGCCTTGTCCTGGGCTTACCTACCTTCGATGACAAGGACTTGACTATCTTTAAGGTAATCCAGTTAATCTTTGATAGTTATGATAACTAATGATGATTGGATGACTACTATTAAATTGAACAGTCTGAAACCGCTGTCCCTAGAGGACAAAAATAGTCAAAGAGGAGCAATTTTATATGGTTCAACTTAACATGCACTGGGTACATAGCTGCACATTACACAATATATTATTTCATCTCCACAACCACCATGTAAAAGAATTCTAATTTTACAGCTAAGCAAAGTGAGGTCCAGGGATATTGAATAATTTACACACCACCTCTTAAACACTATGGGTATTGCTTTTTTTCCTCACTGCAAGGCTTGGGCTATCTTAGTTCCACAACCAGGGATCGAACCTAGGGCCCTGGCAGTGAGAGTGCTAAGTCCTAACCACTGGACCGCCAGGGAATTCCTTGGTGTTGCCTTATTATAATAACTTTTGTCTCTGACCTACTGGCTTGTCTGGCTCTCTGGTTCCTCCACTCCGAATAATCTTTCAGAGCCTCTTCCTAGTTGAACATCCTTGGTTCCCTCATCATTGCTATTAACACAAGTGATGAACAGTGGGGGCCTGTGGACACCATTTCACCCAACACTAGGATTTGTGGTGGCCACTGACATACAACACAACCCATTCCCATTCTAGCAGGTCCTGAATTTCAGGCTCCTCTTCTTTCTAAAAGGTGCTTCACAAAATACCTTTCCACACATACCTCTCCTTCACCCAGTTGATTCCTTGCTGTGCCCTATTTCTTTCTTTTATTCCCCCCTCTTTACCTCCAAACTCAGTGTCTTAAAACCACCTGTGGACCCAGCAGTTCCACTCCTGGGTATATACCTAAGAGAACCAAAAACACATGTCCACTCAAAGACTTGCATAGCGAAAAAGTGAGAACAACCTACATGTCCACCAACTAATAAATGGGTAAATGAAATGTGGTATCTATATCCATCATAATGGAACATTATTCAGTCATAAAAAAGAATGAAGCTCTGTTACATGCTGCAGTATGGATGAACCTTGAAAATATTATGCTAAATGAGAATGGTCATGTTGCAGGAAGGGGGACCCCTTCCAGAGCCTGAAACTGGGCTCTTGTCTAACACTCAGAAATGAATTGTCTGAGGAGACACATGTGCTGACAAAGCAAGAGATTTTATTGGGAAAGGGCACCTGGGTGGAGAGCAGAGGGTAAGAGAACCCAGGAGAACTGCTCTGCTGAGTGGCTTGCAGTCTCGGGTCTTATGGTGATGGGATTAGTTTCCGGGTGGTCTTTGCCCAGTCATTCTAATTCAGAGTCTTTCCTGGTGGCTCACGCATTGCTCAGCCTGGATGGATGCTGGTGAGAGGGATTCTAGAAAGTGGACGGACACGCGGTGTCTCTTTTCGACCTTTCCCGAACTCTTCCAGTTGGTGGTGGCTTATTAGTTCTGTATTCCTTATCAGGATCTCCTGCCATAAAACAACTCATGCAAATGGTTACTATGGTGCCTGGCCAGGGTGGGCGGTTTCAATCAGTGTGCTTCCCCTAACAGACACAAAGGCCGCACACATATCGTATAATTCTATTTATATGAAATGTCCAGAATAGATAAATCCATAGAGAAAGTAGATTAGTAGTTACCAGAGGATGAGAAAATAGATTATTGGGGGCACAACATAAGAAATACACTAAAAACCACAGAATTATACCCTTTAAAAAGATGTTTTTATATAATGTGAATTTTATCTCAATAAATACATATTTTAAAATCACCTATGATTTGAGTCATGTAAATTTTCAAAGCCTTCCAGTTTTCTTTTCAGTGAACTATAGATTTTGGGGTAGAGATTATGTTAAATAAATAGCTCCAGCTTTTCTTCCGGGAGGATCCTTTGGCAAGGCTTGTGGTCAGAAACAGAGAGGTCAACCATCTGGTCAGTCTTCCCTCACTCCAGCCCGTTTGGAGTCCTGGAACCGGGAGTGCTAGAGATAATGTTATTCAACTCTTCTGTTTTGTTCTTAGGAAAATCAACAGAGCCTTGAGAGAAGACAGAACCTTTTCAAGGTCATAGAATGAGTCAGTGGCATTGTTGGGCCTGCAGTCCTGTTTTCTCCTTTCAGGTAGAACACGTTTGTGTATAGACTGGACTACAGAAAGCATTCTCTCCTACGCATACTGGTAGCCCCTGTTTCCAATGAAAGAAGCTTCAAATTTCCTTCACTGACATCTGAAATCAGACCCATTGAACAGGCTTATAGGAGGTGAACTGATGCAAATACTAGCTTATCCCTACCTAGCCAACAATTAGCACTAAAGTTTGTTAGCAGATTTGACTGTCTCATTCTGGCATATTGAAAAATAAGGTAAAAATAGATTTCTTGCAAAAGAGTTGCTTATATTCCCAGCCAGAACTAAGCCCGGTGGGCATATGACAGGAAGGACTTGGGCTGGGCTGTTTTAGAGACTTTTTAAAAGGGGCAAAGCTTTACTCCTATCCTCAAAGACTTTGAGTTTGATGAGAGTACAAATGTATAGAAATAACACAGCCTAGAATGTAGAAACTCCTATTGACATGGAAGCAGACCAATAGTTTGGAGTTCAAAGTAGAAAGAGTCTTAACTGGAGCATAAAGAATCCATGGTGGGAACAGCATTTGGACTGGGTGGTATGGGACAGGTCAAGGGCTCAGCAAGAATGAAGAGGCAAAGTCAGAGAGAATGAAAAACACTAGGGTGGAGCTTAGAGTATGTATAGAGAAACTGTACAAAATAAAATAAGAAGGAATACTGGGGCCAAATTTCAGAGTGCTATTTATGTCAGGATTAAGAAAGATTGCTCAATTTTTTGAGGGGCTCAGTAGGGGTAAGAACAGCCTCACACACTCTGATAGAGCCTCTTAGAGCAAAATTTGCATTCTTTATTCAAACTCTTAGATAGCTTCAAACTCTTTGGGCCTGGGGTTTCACTTCTAGATATTTCCACTAAGAAATGTAAGTGTTCATTACAGCATAATTTATACTACTAGAAAATTAGAAACAACAGAGCAGTGGAGCAGTTGTTCTCAATAGGAATAATTTGATCTCAGGGGACATTTGGAAATGTCTGGAAATGTTTTTTATTTCCACAATTTAAAGGGGAGGGAGTGCTACTGGCATCTAGTGGGTAGAGTCCAGGAATGTTGCTAAACATCTTTATAGTGTACAGGACAGCTTCCCACAACAAAGAATCACTGAGCCCAAAATGCCAAGGTTGAGAATATACATAAGGATATAGATAGGTATGGAAAGGTTTAAAAATATACGAAGAATATTGGCGATGGTAATATCTGGGATTATGTTTTATTTCCATTTTTTCTTTTGTGACTTCCTGTACTTTCTAAGTTTTAATCAAGAATATATAGGACTTTGTGGGACTTCCCTGGTGGTCCAGTAGTTAGTTAGGAATCTGCCTTTCAATGCAGGGGATGCAGGTTCAATCCCTGGTTAGGGAACTAAGATTCCAGATGCTGCAGGACAACTAAGCCCACATGCCACTACTAGAGAGAAGCCCATACACCTCAGGGAAGACCCAGTGCAGCCAAAAAAAGAAATATAGGACTTTGAATTAGTCAAGAGTAATATAATTCAGGTTGAGTCCAGGGGACAAAGGTTTAAGTCCTGGTCTGAGTCCAAGAATCAGGCGTGCCAACATCTAAGGGCAGGAGAAGATCTATGTCCCAGCTCAAACAGAGGGCCAATTCACCCTCCCCTCATCTTTTTTTTTTTTTCCTATTCAATCTCCTGATGGATTGGGGGATACTCACCTGTGCTGGGGAGGGTAAAATTCATTACTTTGTCTAATGACTCAACTAATCTCTTCTGAAACACTCTTAATGACAAACCCAGAAGTAATGTTTTACTAGCTACTTGGGCATCCTTTAGCCCAACTAACACATAAAATGAACCACCATGAACATCATTTAAAAACAACATTACTGAGCATCAAGGATTATGCTAGACAGCCTTGCAAAGCCTCAATAATCAGTCCTGACAGGTGCCTGCCCTCACTGGAGCTCACAGTACAGAGAAGAAGACACAGAGCAGACAAACATAAAACCAGAAAATACGTTTTAATAGTGAAAAAGGAAATAAACGGATGATATGACAGGCAGGAATTGGGGAGAGAGTGACTGGGGCTCCCTGAGATAAGACAATTAAGGGTGACTAAGGAAATGGCAACCTACTCCAGTGTTCTTGCCTGGAGAATCCCAGGGACGGGGGAGCCTGGTGGGCTGCCGTCTATGGGGTCGCACAGAGTTGGACACCACTGAAGCGACTTAGCAGCAGCAGCAGCAGCATGAGCTGAGACCTTGAGGCTGAGGAGCTGGAGAGCCAGGGATTCACATTCCAGACAGAGAGCTCACGTTAGTTATGGTTGGATGTGTTTGGAAAAGTTATTGTGAGATCCACCAGACCAAGGGTCATCTGTATACACAGTGTTGAATAGGCACAGTATCCTGAGAATTAATTAATTACACTCTATAATAAAGGAAGTGATCTATTAATACTTTCCTTTAAAGTTCACTTACACAGTTCAAAGTGCCAACCACAGTCTATGATCCTACATTGCACAGTATTTATAAGACAGGTGTGCCAGGCTCTTATATATGTATATATATCCATAGTCACTACAGTATATTTCATCCAGAAAGAACGCGCTCTTCTCTTCCTGCCCTGGTGGGTTCGGAGAGACAACCCAATGAGGATTCTGGTATTTTGAGCCTCACTGGAGCTGATAAAATCCACAGTATTGTGTGCATTTCTGACTGACAACCCACGAAGATACTGGCTGCAGCCAGCAAAAGCACCCTAAAATGCCAAAACAAAGATCAGGGACTGAAGGACAGTAGAAGGTTAAGCCTCTACGGAAAGGACAGAAACAAAAATGTTAACTAAAGGTTACCTTTGAATGGCAGGATTATGGGTGATTCTAAGGGCCTTCTTTGTGTATTTTCTACAGTAAACATGTGTATTGTAATAGAAAAAAAAACTATGAAAGGTGCTGTTTTTATAAAGTGAAAAGTGAAAGTCACTCAGTTGTGTCTGACTCTTTGCAACCCCATGGACTATACAGTCCATGGAATTCTCCAGGCCAGAATACTGGAGTGGGCAGCCTTTCCCTTCTCCAGGAGATCTTCCCAACCCAGGGATCGAACCCAGGTCCCTCTCATTGCAGGTGGATTCTTTCCCAGCTGAGCCACCAGGGAAGCCCTGTTTTTATAAAGGTCCTTCAAATTCAGAGATGTAATGTGGATATTTGGCCCATAATGTACACAAGGGAAGCAGGCTCAGTGGTGAGCATGCAGAGGGAAGCCGTGTGTTAGGGGGATCCTGGGGACAGAGGTGAAGAAGAGTGGGGTGAGGGGCCAGGGACAGGAGGTGGATGCCCAGTTCCTCTCAGCTCTAGCCATTTCTGCCACAGAGAAACTGGATATGGGGTTGTTAGATTTTCTGATTCTCTGAGAGAAGCTAAATGAACCTGTTAAACAGTAAACATGGGCTTCCATATCAAATGTTAAAGAAAAATACCATACAGGGCAAAGAAAGCATCTTTATAACAGTATGATGTCTTGTGTTACCAGTTTGCAGCCTCTGTGTTTGGTGTTTTCTTTTACTTGATCTCAATGCCAGTTCTGTGCCAAATTTTCTTCTCCTATTAGCGGACCAAGGTGAAAAGAGAACACTCACCTCTCCCATCTGGGGCCCAGAAGCACCCAGAACATCCTGATCCTCATAATCCTTGCTCTGGGGAAATGTTAATGATTTAATCTCCCAAGCTCACTCACTCTGCTCTGCAGCCACACCAACGAGGTTCACAAACAAGACTCAGAGAAGTCTAGGCCAGCCTCACCCCCATCTACAGAAATAGGCAGTGCAATTCCCAGCCATGGGCGAGGTGACGGCAGAGGAAGTAGAGAAGTTTCTGGACTCAAATGTCAGCTTTGCCAAACAGTACTACAACCTGCGCTACCGGGCCAAGGTCATCTCAGACCTGCTGGGACCCAGGGAGGCGGCCGTGGACTTCAGCAACTACCACCCGCTGAGCAGCGTGGAAGAGAGTGAAATTATCTTCGACCTCCTGCGGGACTTTCAGGACAACCTGCAGGCCGAGAAGTGCGTCTTCAACGTCATGAAGAAGTTGTGCTTCCTGCTGCAGGCCGACCGCATGAGCCTATTCATGTACAGGGCCCGGAACGGCATCGCAGAGCTGGCCACCCGGCTCTTCAACGTCCACAAGGATGCTGTGCTCGAGGAGTGCCTGGTGGCGCCTGACTCGGAGATCGTGTTCCCCCTGGACATGGGAGTGGTGGGCCATGTTGCGCTCTCTAAAAAGATCGTCAACGTCCCCAACACAGAGGAGGTATCCTCTTCCCCATGGGAGTGGGGGACAGGGAGGCATTATTCCATGGGGTTTGGAGGGGAGGTATACGGGACAGGGAGCTGTCAGCCACCAAGACTGGGCTGGTGACCACTTGACACTTTTCTTTCTTTTTTTACTTGTCTATTTTTTTTTAATTAATTTATTTTTCGCTGCTCTGGGTCTTCGTTGCTCTGTGAGGGCTTTCTCTAGCTGCTGTGAGTGAAGGGCTGCGCTTCCTTGCGGCCTGTGGTGGCTTCTCTTGTAGGCGGAGCTTGGGCTCTAGGTCCTCCGGCTCAGTAGTTGTGGCGCACAGGCTTAGTTGCCCTGTGGCATGTGGGATCCTCTTGGACCAGGAGTAGAACCTGTGTCCCCTGCATTGCCAGGCAGATTCTTAAGCACTAGATCACCAGGGAAGTCTTTCTATTTGTTTATTGATAACATTTTATTTTGAAAAAAGAAAAATCAGAAGAGTTTAAAATACAGTACCAAGAACTGTATATTGTTCATCCCAACTCATCAACTGTTTATACCTTACCCGGCTTCCCTCGTGGCTCAGCTGGGAAACAATCCACCTGCAACGTGGGAGACCTGGGTTCGATCCCTGCTTTGGGAAGATCCTCTGGAGAAGGGAATGACTACCCACGCCAGTATTCTGGCCTGGAGAATTCCATGGACTGTATAGTCCATGGGGTCTCAAAGAGTTGGACACGACTGAGCAACTTTCACTTTCACCTTACCACATTTGCTTTATGTCTCCATTTTTTTCTGATCTATTTGGGAGACAAACACAGACAATGTGTCCTTTTAACCCCAGGAATTTTTCTGTGTATTTTCAGAACAAGGACATTTCTTACATAGCCAAAGTACAATGATCAAACTCAGGAAATGTGACAGTCGTTACAATACTATTATCTAATGAACTGTCCATATTCAGTTATTTGCGAGTCATCTCAATGATGCCCATTTAGCACTGTCTCTTTAGTTTCCAATCTGAAACAGTTTCTCAATCTATCTTTGTTTTCCATGATGCTGATGTTTTTGAAGGATATAGGCCAACTTGTTCTGCAGAAACGTCCCTCCATTTGGGCTTGTCTGCTGTGTCTTCACGTTTAGATTCAGGCTATGCATTTCTGGCAGGACTATCACAAAGGTGATGTTATTTTTACTTTGTGCCTTGCGTCAGGAGACATAGGCTGGCAGTCATTACGGAAATGCTAAACTGACTACTTGGTTAAGCACTTGGCTCTGTCTTCTAAGAGTTTAGTGTTCTGTGAGATTCTCCTGGCAGCTCTGACAAAGACTTCTTTGATCACCTACAGGAAATCATTTAATGCAGTTTTCCCCATAACCATCTGCCAGAGTCCACTCCTACTCATCCTTCTGATCTTAGCTTAAAGTTCACTTCCTCAGGGAGACCCTCTCAGATCCTTCTGTGAGTTTCCTCCCTAAAACCATTTACCACAATAAGCCCTGGAGGCCAGGGACCATGCCTGCCTTATTGTCCACTTTATAGCAATTGCCCACTTTATAGCAAAGGTTTGGCACAAAGCAGATGCTCAACAAACACTTAGCAAAAAGACTCACACTCAGGTAATTTTGCAATAATCCCTTTAACACCTGTCTTACCCCAATATTTGCCCTAGGCTGTCAAGGCCAATGTTGGTCTCATTTATTGCTGAACTGGCCTAACCAGGAGCCTGTGTTCAGTCATTCCCAAGATCCAGCCTGGACATTTTGTGACTTTGTGTTCCCCTTACCTCTGACCTAATTTCAGATTAAAGGTCTTAAAATTAAAAGTTGGGGAGGTATGGGGCTTCAAAGATCATCTCATCCAGCTGACTTGTTTAATGGATGAGAAGTCTGGAGTCAGAAGATCTTGAGAAGGGGCTTGCCCAAAGTCACCAAGGCATCAGAGCAGAGCTTCCTGGACTTCACATGCACAGATGTAAGAATTCCAATGGATCATCTTTTTGACTTGGGTTCCTTTTTTGAAAAAAATTAATTAATTCATCATTTGGCCACACCAGGTCTTAGTGATGGCACGAAGGATCCTCTAGTTATGGCATGGGAAAATCTTTAGTTGGGGCTGGCAAACTCTTAGCTGCAGCACATGGGATTTAGTTTCCTGACCAGGGATCGAACCCTGGCCCCTTGCACTGGGAGGACAGAGTCTTAGCTACTGGACCACTAGAAAGTCCCTTGAGTTACTTGGCAAGATGAAAGGCATAGACTTGGGCCTTTGTGGAACCTGGTTTTCTTTGAAGTATGCTGGTCTAGATCTCCTATGGGATTCCTCTCTCCTTGGCCCTCCTAGGGTAAGGGTAATTCTGCACCCAGGGAACTTTCCTGAGGACTCATTCAACTGGATTGGAGTCTGTTCTCCCTTCAACTCTCTCTAGACTTCAACTTCTCTCTAGACTGTAGCCAACATGGGTTGTCACAGTCTTATAACTGATTATCCCTGTTTTACAGATGATGAAATTGAAATCTTTTCTCAGTCACACAGAAAGCGGCAGAGCAGGGATTTGAATTCAGGCACTGGGACTGGTGCCACACCCTTTCACTGCTCTGCTGTTCTCTACTTCCTCGTGGCCTATAAAACGAGTGCATTAAACTAAGTGCAGTGTACGAAAAAAAGGTGCTTTTAAATTACATGGCAGAAAATTGAGATGTTAAGCTTTGAGGTCAGATCTGGGTGTGAATCAAGACTCCCTTTCTAATAACATGGCCTTGGCAAACTCTTTAGCTTGTTTGGGGTCACTTCCTAATTTGTAAAATAGAGGGAGAAAACCTAGCTTCTCTAAGTGTTGTTGTAGGATAAATGAGATAATTCTTTCTCCTCTAGCAAAGTTCTTAGCGCATAGTTTAGGCTCTTACTGACAGCTTCTTCTCCTTGTTAATATCGCTATTACTTTGTTGTTGCTGTTAAGGAATTTATTCTGTGGAATAGATGCTGGACCAGGTCTGTGTGGGGCTTGGAGAGGAATCCAGTCTTGCCTTTCTGGAGCTTTCAGTTTAGATTCTGTTTGTGGGAAAGACAGAACAGAGGTGCTGAAAGCTTCTATGGACCCTGGTGTTGAGGGACTGAGGATTTAAGTAGACTCTTTGATCCTAAAATATCCCTGAGAGTTTGATGAACCCCTGCACTAAGCCTGCTGTTTCTTTGTCAGCCCCAAAGTTCACCCTGGACGGGATGGCTGTGTTCCCGGGAAGCTTTCAGGCCAGGCAGCCCCCTTGGTGTGTGCCTCAGGCCTGGAGTGATGTCATTTCAGGTCAGCAAGCCTCTGTCCTTCAGTTGTACATATCTTCCTCCTTGAGATATCATACTTTATTGGGGTCTGTGGACAGACACTGGGAGCTGGATGGAGAAGAAGCAGGGATATGGTGTAGACTGGGGGGTGGGTGGTCCCTGAACCACTGATAAGTGATACTCTTAGCCTTTAGCACACTTCCCATCAGCCCCCACCAAAACCTGAAAGTGGTTGTAATTACTGCATTGAAAAATGTGAAACCATGAATGGGTTTCCCATGGTTGTAATGTGGCTCCCATGCTCTGACACATTCTTACTTATCCTTGGGACCTTCTCGGGGGCAACTTGTCATTAGGGCTGCCAGATATAATGTAAGCTGCCCAGTTGAATTTGAATCTTAGATAAACAAAGAGATACTTTTTTTTTTTTTTTTGGCTGAGCTGCATGGCATGTGGGATCTTAGTTCCCCAAGCAGGGACAAAATCCATGCCTCCTGTGATGGAAGTGTGAGTATTAACCACTGGACCACCAGGGAAGCCCCAGAGAACTATTTTAGTATGTGTTTTGTGCTAATAACTGTTAAACTGTCAATAATCAATGCTGTGACTGGACAAGCCCATGTGGTTCTTATGATGAATGCAAGATACCCTTTAGCACTAGTGATCAGAAAACTTTGAAAAAACAAAGGCTTATTACTTATAAGACCTGGAAATTACATTGCATACCTGGGGCTGTACAAGGAGGTCTCATGTTAGAGAGGGAGAGAGTGGGCTCTGGCCTAGGACTTTCATGAGGGTTGAGGGTTTCACAGGCTCACTCTCTATTAGCGAGTTTAAAACATAAGAGCAGAAATTGAAATCTTGGTAAGAGAAAATAGAAAGCAAAAAGTGGCTCCAAATGATCAGTTATCAAAATCAACCAAGATCTTTAAAACAAAAGAGCCTCAGTGTGAGGAGGTGGCATGGCTCTTTAACTAGTGTGTGGCTGACAGTGTGTCTATTTGAGATAGGCAGATAGCCATCTTTGAGGTGGATGTCAGCAATCAAAGCCTAAGTCATACACTCACATTACAAACATGAAAACAAACGACTCCCAAGGGTGTCCAGCTCACACTACAGTACACCCTATGCAACACATGATATACTAAGAAAGCTGTTTCCCTGAAATTCAAATGTGATTAATCCTGTGTTTATTTGCTAAATCTGTCAACCCTACTTGACATTCAGTGTGTGTCTGTGTATTTATTCTTTACCCTTTCTCCTTGGGAAAGCCCACAAGGCTTGTCTGTTCCTGCGTATCTTATTCACCACTACTGGTCCCCAGACCTAGCCCAGGGCCTGGGACAGAGTGGTTCCTCATTACAGTTTATTGAGTGAATTAATAAGTCATGGCCCTTTCCCAGTGGGCTGTGATATTGTGATTTATAAAAAGAAATATTTATTTGGTCTTTGTCCTGGTTCCTGACACAGAAGTGACCCTTGTAATTTCCTGAGTGATAGAACCATCTGACACAGAGCTCCTAAATCCCTTGGAGTTTCCTGGGTGGTAGGTGGTCTTTTGTTCTAATGAGAGGACTCTTGGTGGACTCCCGGATGGGGACCAGAAAGATCAAGCCTTGATTAGACACTTGAAACCTTCAGCCCATCCTCTATTCTCTTAAGAGGGTTTTCCAGGTGGCCCTAGTGGTAAAGAACTCGCCTGCCAATGCAGGAGGACATACGAGATGCAGGTTCAATCCCTGGGCTGGGAAGATCTCCTGGAGGAGGGCATGGCAATCCACTCCAGTACTGTTGCCTGGAGAATCCCATGGACAGAGGAGCCTGGCAGGCTATGGTCCATAGTGTTGCAAAGAGTCGGACGTGACTAAAGAGACAGCACACACGCACCAATGCAAGAGACTCAGGTTTGATCCCTGGGTCAGCAAGATCCCCTGGAGAAGGAAATGGCAACCTACTCCAGTATTCTTGCCTGGGAAATCCCATGGATAGAGGAGCCTGGCGGGCTACAGTCTAGGGGGTTGCAAAAGAGTTGGACACGACTTAGCAACTAAACAACAACATTCCTGTAAGAGGGGAGAGGGGCTGGAAATGGGATTAATAATTGATTATGCCTTTGTGATTAAACTGTCATAAAAAACCTCAAAAGTACAGGGTTCAGAGAGCTTCTGGGCTGGTGAATACATGCATGTGCTGGGAGGGTAGTGTACACCCCAACTCCAGGGGACAGAATCTTTGGCACACAGGACCTTTCTGGATCTCACCTTATATATCTTTATCTGACAGTTCATTGGTACACTTATTCTATTCTAAGACTGTAAATGTAAATACTTTCCTGAGTTCTATGAGCTTTTCTGGCAAGTAATCAAACCCAAAGAGTGAGTCACTGGAACCTCGATTTACAGTTAGTGAGGCAGAAGCACAGATAGCAGCCTATGACTTGACATTGGCATCCGAAGCAGGGGCAGTCTTCAGGGACTGAACCCTCCAGTTGTACGTTCTTGTTCTCCAGGTAAACAGTGTCAGAACTGAACTGAATTGTTGGATACCCAGCTAGTGTCAGAGAACTGGTCAGTGTGGGGAAAAAAGCATCTACATATCTGGTGTGCTAAGTGTTGTGAATATGGTAGTTATGTGAGAGTAAAGGAAAACAGTGAGTTTCTCCTAGACGGTGACAATCCCATTTCTGAAGACTGAAGCTGAAAGCACTGTCATGTCCAGAGGCTCTTACATTGGTTGTCCTGCTCTTCTTCCCGCCCTATGACACCTGGAACCCAGCATGCCAGGCCAGAAAGAAAACTCAGAGAGGACCCGGTCTGACATGGTGATTTTACCGAAGAGGAAACTGAGGCTCGGAGAGGTTTCAACTACTGACAGGCTCATGAAGCCACTCAGAGGGGCCCCAGGATACCATCAATCCTCTGGGGGCTTTCTTCACATTATGGCTTGAATTGTGAATTCATGCTTTACATAATGTCCCCATTGTACAGTGATAACCCACTGAGGACAGCCTCCCCTTTCTTACGGGTCTTGGCAGACCCAGTGCCTCTCACAGACCCAGTGCTCAGTAAATATAAGTGGATGAATGAATCAATCCATCAATGAGCCGATCAGTGTATCAGTGAATGAATGAATGAATGCAGTGACTGTGCCATTTACGAGCAGGAGAATTGTCTATAAAACAGGGAAGGAGAGAGTTCTATGTGACAGGGAAGATGTGAGAGTTAATGAATTGTCTGGCTCTGGGCCTAGTACATCATTGAAAGTGAAAGTCATTCAATAAATAGATATCATGGGACACACTGGAGCTTGGCACAGAGGATGTTTGAAAAGAGAAACTGGGTTTCCAGGAATGAGAAGCAATCTTGAATTACTTTGGAATAAAATCTAAGCTCTTCCAGTGGCCTCCAAGGCCCTGTCACATAAGGCCTCTGCCCACCTTTCTGAGGGGCTTCCCTGGTGGCTCAGATGGTAAAGAATCTGCCTTCAATGTGGGAGACCTGAGTTTGATCCATGAGTTGGGAAGATCCCCTGGAGAAGGAAATGGTTATCCACTCCAGTATTCTTGCCTGGAGAATCCCTTGGACAAAGGAGCCTGGCTGGCTACAGCCCATAGAGTCACAAAGAGTCAGACACAACTGAAGCAGCTTAGCATGCACGTAGGCACGCATGCTACCTCTCTGACTTCCTTGACCTCCAATCTCCTCACTAAGCAGGCCTTCTTCCTGTTTCTCAGATCAGTCAGTTCATTGCCCCCTGCTCCTTGGCATCCTCCGTGCCCTCTGCTTGGAATACACTTCTGGCTGCCTGGCTCTTCTGAGCCTTCACTCTCTGCATTGCCTCTTAGAGAAGCCTCCCTACCTGCCAGGACTGACCAGAGCAGCTTCAACCTACCCCCGCTACCATCACTTTCTATAGCATCATCCAGTTTCTCTTCTTCAAAGCAGCTGTTTACTTGCTTTTTGTCTGTCCACCCCATTTGAGTGGAAGCTTTACTAGGGAAAGATATTCACCCGTCTTGTTCATTGCCTAAACTGCCTAGCATACATTAAAGGCTTTCTGTTAATGCCAACTGAATGAATGAATGACTTGGGCTTTCTTCTGCTCGACTTCTGATTCCTAGGCTTTAAAACAGATAGGTTAGTGACTTTCCTGGTGGTCTAACAGTTAAAACTGTGTTCCCAACACAGGGGACCCAGGTTCAATCCTTGATCAGGGAACTAGATCCAACATGCTGCAACCAAGAGTTCGAATGCCACAACCAAAGAAAAAGATCCCTCATGCAGCAATTAAGACCAGGCACAGCCAAACAAAAAGTAAATAAACAAAACAGTTTTAGCACATGGCCTTTAAGGTCCCTCCGCCGCTGATAAGTTGAGGCTTTATGACACAGCTGAGAACACTGTATATGCTGAAAATATAAGGATGCCAGTGATTATACAGACACCAGTCAATTGGCAGCTGTGCTATTTATGAGAAAGTTCTAGGGCTGAGAACTCAGTGGGAGAGAAGGTACTGGTGGCTTTAGTAACATTGGCCTCAGATGCAGGTAAGGCCCAAGTACTGCTTTCCTTGACAGAAGTGAATACTGGAGGACTGAACTGACTTGATGAAATGAATCTGGGCATGTCTCACTCAAGCTTGTATTCATCAGTTGTCCTTAGAGAGTGACATGGAATACCCTTATGGTTAATACCTCTTTAGAGATTTTGCTTAATCCTCCAACACTAATTCAAGTTGAGCACTACAGGCTTCTCTTAATTCCTTTACCCTTCACCTGGTTTGAGAGAGCTTCATCGACAACAGGGCCTGTTTATTTAGTCCCACTCCAACTGGAAGAATCCCCAGATGCAGAGCACCACATTCTGAACTTCTGCATTGTGGGAAAGTTCTAGTTCTAGCACAGCTGTGTGAATTGGCTCTGCAAAATACACTTCCTTCTCAGAACAGCCTGAACTGTACACATCTCAGCTGGCTTGTGTTCCCAGCAACGCTGACTGTTGGGAAACCTCACAGTGTGACCAAGAAACAGAAAGGTGGATTCTTTTGGATTTAAGACAACAATTCACGCTCTGTCCCCACTTTCTGACCACCCAGACTGTACCGCCCTATACTGGCCTCCAAGTTTGCCTTCGGGGTGGGGTGTAGGAGGTATGTGCTCCTCTGCACTCGTACTGCTTTGAGCCAACCCTTATGTCCTATGTTACTGTTAACACAGGACATCTGTGTTAATTCTGTGTGAATTCTGTTAATTCTGTGTGATTCATCTGTGTGCTGGCCTGAATTTTAGTCTTCCCTCTATCCCCAGTGCTTAGCATAAGGCCTGACACAGAGCGGGGCTTCCATTAAGATTTCTGGAATGGGGATATCCATTGGATTGGCTGTGTGGTGCTAGAACTGGATCGCAAAAAAAGTTGAAAGTGGACTTCCCTGGTGGCCCACTGGGTAAGAACCTGCCTGCGAATGCAGGGGGTACAGGTTCAGTCCTGGTCTGGGAAGATTCCAGATGTCTCAGAGCAATTAAGCCTGTGAGCCAGAGCTACTGAGCCCAGACTCTAAAGCTCACGAACCACAACTACTGAGACCGTGTACTGCAACTATTGAAGGCTGAATGTTTACAGCCTGTGCTTCATAAGAGAAACCACCACAATGAGAAGCCCATGAACCGCAATGAAGAGTAACCCCCACTTGCCACAACTAGAGAAAGCCCACATGCAGCAACGAAGACCCAGTGCAGCCAATAAATGAATAAATAAAAGCTGGAAGTAACAAATTCTCTGGTTCAAAGACCCAGACCCAGGTCTACACTTATCCAGGCTTCCCTGAAATGAAGCTTCCCTGGATGAAGCAGCAGAGCTGAGGGCAGTTTCTCAAATCACATACACACACAGTAATAAGTAATGTTAATCTTGAGTTTCAGTTTCCCCCTTTGTAAGATGAACTACTAATGGTCCCATCTCTTGGGTTATTGGGAAGAATACAGTGAGATGAGGCAGGCAAAGCGCCACACGCAACACCTGCTGGCAACTGTGCTGATTCTATTCACTAAGGTCTTTTCCTCACTCAGGTTTCTGATTTACACTTAACTGTCATCAATGGAAGAGAGCCTTCTCAAAATCTTCCTCTACAGACAAAGCCAACCCTCCACCTCCATCCTTGGGTCCCCTCCAGTGCTTTGCTCACATCTCCATAACCCTTTATAAGCTGTATTTCAGACTTTCTTCTACTGGATTTTGGAGGCTTCCAGGGTAGAAATCATCTATAATAGCCTTGTCCCTGATGAGGAGTAGATGGAACTGGCTTCATTCTTTTGTCAACAAGAGAATGGGGAGCCTCTCTACCCCACCTCTACAACAAACTGTGGAAAATTATTAAAGAGATGGGAATACCAGATCACTTTACCTGTCTCCCGGGAAACCTGTATGCAGATCAAAAAGCAACAGTTAGAACCGGACATGGAACAACAGACTGGTTCCAAATTGGGAAAGGAGTACATCAAGGCTGTATATCGTCGCCCTGCTTACTCAACTTCTATGCAGAGTACATCATGAGAAATGCTGGGCTGGATGAAGCACAAGCTGGAATCAAGATTGCCATGAGAAATATCAGTAACCTCAGACATGCAGATGATACCACCCTAATGGCAGAAAGCAAAGAGGAACTAAAGAGCCTCTTGATGAAAGTGAAAGAGGAGAGTGAAAAAGATGGTTTAAAACTCAACACTCAAAAAATGATGATCATGGAATTTGGTCTCACCACATCATGACAAATAGATGGGAAAACAATGGAAACACTAAGACTTTATTTTCTTGGGCTCCAAAATCACTGCAAATGGAGACTGTACCCATGAGATTAAAAGATGCTTGCTCCTTGGAAGAAAAGCTATGACCAACCTAGATAGCATATTCAAAAGCAGAGACATTACTTTGCTGACAAAGGTCCATCTAGTCAAAGCTATGGTTTTTCCAGTAGCCATGAATAGATGTGAGAGTTGTACCATGAAGAAGGCTGAGTGCCGAAGAATTGATGCTCTTGAACTGTGGTGTTGGAGAAGACTCTTGAGAGTCCCTTGGACTACAAGGAGATCCAACCAGTCAATCCTAAAGGAAATCAACCCTGAATATTCATTGGAAGGACTGATGCTGAAGCTGAAACTCCAACATTTTGGAGTGATGTGAAGATCTGATGTGAAGATCTTTCCCAGCATCTTTCCTGATGCTGGGAAAGATTGAAGGAAGGAGGAGAAGAGCACAACAGAGGACAAGATGGTTGGATGGCATCACTGACTCAATGGACATGAATTTGAGCAAGCTCCAGAAGACAGTGAAGGTCAGGGTTGCCTGATGTGCTGCAGTCCACGGGGTTGCAAAGAGTCAGACATGACTGAGTGAATGAACAACAACAGCAACCACGGGCACCTGGGGCTCTGGGTTTTTTTCCTGTCTTTGCTCTTCCTCTGCGCACTCATACTTGTCTTTGTCTACCTTCAGGATGAACATTTCTGTGACTTCGTGGACACCCTCACAGAGTACCAGACTAAGAACATCTTGGCTTCTCCCATAATGAATGGGAAGGATGTGGTAGCCATAATCATGGCTGTGAATAAAGTGGATGGGCCCCACTTCACCGAGAATGATGAAGAGGTAAGAGTGCTTAGGAACTGGTGGTCTGGCCATGCCAGCACATTCTCCCAGCTCACAAATCCTCTGACCCTTGCTATTTGCCCTGACCTTGGCTTTCCCCTCTGTAAGACAAGGAAGTTAGTGGTCTGATGATCTGTGAGGGAGGCAGGACAGGATAATCATTAAGATGTTGGGCTTTGGAGATAAGAATGTAGGGATAATGGTTCTGGTTCTGCTAATATCTGTTTGTCTTGGGCACGTTTTTCTGAGCCTCAGATTACTTATTTGTAAAATGGGGCTGGTTTTATAGTATCTTTTATAGAGAGTATCTATAGTGTCTCTTGAGGTCATTTGTGGCCATCAGGATAACATACATACATGACTTATCACGGGGCCTGCAAACTCAATCAACAGTAGCAACTTCTCATGAACACACTTCTAATAACATTAACATTCTACATTCTGTGAGTTTTACCCTCACATAATGCAACATTTTATGAGTCAGCTTTCCACGATCCATCTGCTCAAACTGTCTCAGATGAAGCTTTGAAAATATTCAAACTTATCGGCTGATGGTAGAAGTGGCCAGAAGAGGAATTTCTCCTTCTCATCTGTTTCTCCTCATGCTGTTTGATTTTCAGATTCTTCTCAAGTACCTCAATTTTGCAAATCTAATCATGAAGGTGTTCCACCTGAGTTACCTGCACAACTGTGAGACTCGGCGTGGCCAGGTAAAGGGCTTGACTTGAGGGAATGGACTGGACTGAAGGTGTCCTCTTCCTGAAGCACTGATGTGCTCAGCTAGAAGGCAGTAGTGACAGGAGTGCCTGGGAAGTATCGTGCAGTCTCTCCCAGCATCCCTGGGGTGCATGAGTCATGATGTCTGTAAAGCTGTAACCCAGGGTGACTGCACGTATAAGCTTTCATGTCAGCCAGCTTGTACTTGAATCCTTGCTAAGCCATTTACCAGTTCTAAGACCCTGAGCAAACCATTTAACCTCTCCAAGCTTCAGCCTCCTCTTTTGAAAAATGGGGATAATTACGGGATAAAGTATGTAGGATACTTGGGCTCTGTCAATGTTTGTTATCATCGTTGTTATTAACAACCTAGGAAATAAAAGAATTGGAAAGAGTTGGACCCAATAGCAGCTGCCCCGTTATTCACCTCTCTGAAGCTCAGTTTCTCCATCTACAAAACAGGGACAGCTATTCTTGGTTATTGTGAGCTGCTGTTGAGTGCCTCAGGAACACTAACTATGTTTTTGTATTTCTTCAGATACTGTTGTGGTCTGGGAGCAAAGTCTTTGAAGAGCTTACAGACATTGAGAGGCAGTTCCACAAAGCCCTGTACACAGTCCGTGCCTTCCTCAACTGTGACAGATACTCTGTGGGGCTCTTAGACATGACCAAACAGAAGGTGAGAACACTTAAGAGCAGACATTTCCAAGAATAGGTTAAATATATAGCTGCTATATATCAGGTAGAACCCAGCCTTGTGTCATGAATTCAGTTGCACAGGGAAATGGCTGGCAGGAGGTAGATGGTTATGAAAGGTTTTTCACAGGTCTTTTACACTGAGGAGAGGAGTACCAGCCTCTACAGAGGAAAAGTCATTCCAGGGCACAGGGGAGGAAAAATAACCTATATCTTCCCTAGTCCATAGGGAAAAAATGAGCATGTGAGAAGAAGGCATGATGAGGTGGTAAAGGTGAGTGATAAAGAAGTTTCCATGTAGGGTGAAAATGCAGCAAGAAGAAAGTTGCCAACTTCAGAAACTGTCAGAAAATACACTCAAAGGTGGGCAGAAACCTTTCCTATGGTGAAAAGACAACCCTCAGAATCGGAGAAAATTATAGCAAATGAAACAACTGACAAAGGATTAATTTCCAAAATATACAAGCTGCTCATACAAGTCAATACCAGAAAAACAAACAACCCAATCAAAAAGTTGGAAAAAGACCTAAATAGACATTTCTCCAAAGAAGGCATACAGATGGCTAACAAAAACATGAAAAGATGCTCAACATCGCTCATTATTATAGAAATGCAAATCAAAACTCCAATGAGATACCACCTCACACCAATCATAATGGCCATCATCAGGAGGTCCACAAACAATAAATGCTGGAGAGGGTGCGGAGAAAAGGGAAGCCTCTTGCACTGTTGGTGGGAATGTAAATTGATACAACCACTATGGAAGATGATATGAAGATTTCTTAAAAAACTAGAAATAAAACCACCATATGACCCAGCAATCCCATTCCTAGGCATATACCCTGAGGAAATCCAAAAGTGAAAAAGACACATGTACCCCAATGTTTATTGCAACACTACAATAGCTAGAACATTGAAGCAACCTAGATGTCCACTGACAGATGAATGGATAAAGAAGCTGTGGTACATATACATATAATGTAATATTACTCAGCCATTAAAAGGAACACATTTGAGTCAGTTCTAATGAGGTGGACAAAGTTAGAGTCTATTATACAGGGTGAAGTAAGTCAGAAAAAGAAAGATAAATATTGTTTACTATTGTAATATTGTCCATCCCTGGTGGTCCGTTGGGTAGGACTTGGAGCTTTCATTGCCCAGGGCCTACGTTCAATCCCTGGTTGGGGAACTAAGAGCCTGAAAGCCATGTGATGCAGCCAAACAAACAAGGAATCTAGAAATATGGTGCCTATGAATTTATCTGCAGGGCAGCAATGGAGAGGACACAGGGTCGGGGGCGGGGAAGAGAGGTGAGATGTATGGAGAGAGTAACATGGAAACTTATATTACTTTGTGTAAAATAGATAGCCAATGGGAATTTGCTCTATGACTCAGGGAACTCAAACAGGGGCTCTGTATCAATCTAGAGGGGTGGGACGGGGAGGGAGATGGGAAGGAGGTTCACAAGTGGGGGGCGCATAGGCATACCTATGGCTGATTCATGTTGATGCTTGACAGAAAATAAAATTCTCTAAAGCAATTATCCTTCAATTAAAAAATAAATATTTTTTAAAAGAAAATATAGATGTAAATCTTTGTGGCCCTGGATAAGGCAATGGTTTCTTGGATATGGCATCAAAAGCACAAGTAACAAAGGAAAAACAGAAAATTGGGCTTCATAAAAATTTAAAAGTTTTGTGCTTGAAAGGACAGTAAAGAAGAAACCTTTTGAAAAAACAAGTATGTAAAATATAAAAAGAACTCTTAAAATTAGGAGTATAGGATTAACAGATACAAACTATTATATATAAAATAGACAGGCAACAAGAATTTACTGTATAGCACAGGGAACTATACTCAGTATCTTGTAATAACCTACAATGGAAGGTGGTCCACTGGCTAAGACTCTGTGGTCCCAATGCAGCGGGCCCAGGTTTGATCCTTGGTTGGGAACTAGATCCCATGTATTGCAACTAAAAGTTCGCATACCACAGCAAAAGATCGAAGATCCCGTGCACTGCAATGAAGACCAGGTGCAGTCAAATAAATAAATAAATATTAAAAAATAAGTAAATAAAATAGTCATGATACATTTGTTAGTTTAAAAAATAATGGAAAAAAATATATATAATAATCACTTTGCTAAAACTATCACAATATTGTAAATCAACTATACTTCCATCTTTTTTTTAAGTTTGATGTTTGCTCATGAAGAGGAAAACAAAAATCTCTTACTACTCAACAATAAAAAGATAACCCATTTTAAAAAATAAAATAAATTGCTGGGCAACATGATAATCTCCCTTTTTTATATAATGCTCTACAAACATAATTCCATACTAGTACATGTGGATTTTTAAATAATATATGTACATATAACAAACACACAGAGAAAAGCACTATTACAGGAAAATAGTTCAGTGAATTACCACAAAGTGAATATCCCACGTAACTACCACCAAGATTAAGGAATAAGAACATTACTGGCGCCTCAGAAGCCCCTTTCTTACCTCTCTCTAGTAACTCCCATTCCTTCCTCCTAAAAGGTAACCACTCTCTGACCTTTAAAGCCACGTTAGTTTTTCCTAATTTTGAAATTCATATAAATGTGATTATACTCTTTTGTGTCTGACTTCTTTTGATCAAAATTTGGATTGTAAGATTCATTCTTATTGCTCATCATAGTCATCAATTTTCATTAATTAGTTCATTAATTTTCATTCTTGTAGAATATTCCATTATATGAGTAAGCCACAAAGTATTTATTTATTCTACCAGTGATAGAGATTTGAATTTTCCAGTTTGGGCTTTTATGAATATTGCTATCATGAACACTCTAGTACATATTTTTTCGGTACACACATATATTCTATGGTTCCTCTTTCTATAATCTGCTTTATTTCTTGATTTTTCAGTTAATCTGTATCTTGTACATGCCCATTTATTTTTGTTTGAACACTAGAAATCTGTATAAAATATTTTGGAGATGATTTGAAACTCTTGGCAATGTTATATTCCTCCAAAGGGGATTTATGTTACTTCTGGTTATAAGTTGAAACAAAGGCAGAGTATCTGAATCTAATCAAGGACTGAGCCAATTTGAAGCTGGTCTTCAGTTTTTGTGAGGGTTATTCTGTTTCTGATTCACTTTTACTCCTAGAGTATAAATCTTTAGGAAGGACAGGCTAAAAACCTGGGTTGCTTTCAAGGATGTCTCCTTTTTGGCAGGTCCCAAATTTCAACCTAGTCCTACTAGCCAAGTAGGTCTACTGAAAGCTTTGCACACCTTTCCAGTTGCTCCACAACATCTTTGGTGTCAGTAAGAGGAAAAGTTGAATCAGGCATCAGGCTCATATCTCTGGGCTTCCCTTCTCTGTGAGATCTTGGCCCATCAAATTATTGCTGCCTTGCTAGCGCTATGATTCCTTCACATAAATGTTTATATATGCATACACACATACATATACAGAGTCCAGATTCATGATAATTCTCAGTTGGAGGATTGGTTTGCAACAGACTGGCTACCATTGGTAGTAGTAGAAATCCTCTTTTTTTGTTCTTTAGTCCACATAGATTTATCTCATTTTTTAAAATAGTATTGGTATACCATAATTAGTTTATCCTTTCCCCTATTTCTGGGCATTTAAATCATTTCTAGATAGTCTTGCAATTAAAGGCAATGCTGTAATGAACAACCTTGGAGTTAAATTCCTGCCCACTCGACAGAGACTATCTATAGGACAAAGGTGTGGAAGTAGATTACTAAGAAAAAAATTTTATTTCGCTTTCCCCAAATTTTCCGTCTAAAGGCCAAATCATTTTATACTCCTACTTGCACTGCGTGAGAGTTCCCTTTCTCCAAACTCCTGCCCCCAATTCTGTGTATCATAAATCTTTTGTATTTTTCCTACTTAAACAGGCAAAAATGTTATTATTCTTCTTTTCTAATTGTTTTTTCACTGATTATCATAGAAGAGTAAATACATTTTGTATATTTATTTGTAATTTAACTTTTCTTTTTACATATATTGCCCAAGTTTTTCTGTGCAATATATTGCCCATTTTTCCACCTTTAAAATTGAATTCTTTTTCCACCTTTAAATTTTAAAATATAAGAGTGCTTTATATTATATAGATTATGTATCTGTCACCTAGCTGCAACCATATTTTCCTTTTCTGTGGATTATATTTTAACTTTGTCTATGGCATCTTTCATAATACAGAAGATTTAAATTTTATGGCTTCTGTGTTTTGAATTTTGTTTAAGAAAGACTTCCTCAACCTGAATACTATAGTCTGAAATAACCTTAATTGCTTTGATTAATACATTTTCATCTTTTACTCATCTTGAAATTATTAATATGTTATAAGGTAAGGATAAATTTTGTGATGTCCTCATAATTCTCAAGAGTCCATTTTAAGGTGCTCAGTTTGTATCTTAAAAGATCAAAACACAGCTCTAAGCTGCAGCATTCTGCCCTCTGTTTCTTTTGAACTCTCCCTCAAAAGGGAAAGTCACATTTAAATGAGAATATCCTGATTTAGTCATCCCCAATAGATGGAACAATCTAGCAATTAGAAGTGGGTTGGGTTGCCTATAATCACTCTAAGAACTGGTTCTCTTTCCCCTCCCCGCCCCCTTGCCCTACCCCAGATAGCTAAATTCTTAACTGAAGTATTGACATTACGAAAAATGTCAATAAAGGCCACTGAATTGTACAGTTAAGCTGGGCGAGTCACAAGGTGTATGAATTATATCTCAGGAAGACTGTTTAGAAGTAAAAGAGAGAGAGAGACGGGACAGAGGACGGCAGGCACAAACACGCCCCACATTCCAGTGCACCCTTTGTTGACATCTGCTTCTCCTCAGGACAGTCTTCAAAACCGTGCGGTGTTTGACCTCAACAGTGTCAGCCTGATAGCCTTCTTCTGGTCTCAACATTTGTGTTCTCTTTTTGTTACTGTTTTGATTCTTACCCTGGCTACCTTACTAAAGTCACTCAAAGGCTTAGTTGTCTCCTCCATGAGATAGTAGATCCTCTGGGCATGAACTGTACCTTGTCTCTATCCAGCACGAAGCATGTTGTGGAGCTTAGGTAGGTCCCCAGCTCTCATTTTCACCCAGAACTGAATTGCTTCCTGTTGTCGACAGTCAAGAGGAGGAGTCCAACTGGGCAGAAGGGTGAGGACGTGAAATGTGAATTTCATGTGGACTTCATTTGCCATCTGCTTGCCCTCTGGATGATGTAAGAGCAGACAAACCACCATGACAAATATTTTCAAATGAGAGAGAGAGAGAGTTCACGAAGCAGAGGGGCTTGACATCCTGCCCATGGTAACCCAGAGTGAGCAGATCACTGTCTCTAAACACAGCAGATAAGTGAACAGAGAGGCACTGGAGGACAGGGGCCTCCTCCTCAGGCCCAGATTTGGCCCAACCCAAGTGTGCAGCAGCATGTGTTGCAGAAAAACCGGAGGAGAAGCAGCAAGGAAGCCTGTGTGGCGTCCTAGTCAGTTTCTTCTCCTGGGGCTGCGTGACCATGCAGAGCCTTTGCTGGCCCTTTTCTCTCCTCTCTCTGCCCCTGTCTTTGCCAGTTATCTTACAGGTGTCATCCTTTCCCTTGAAGCTCAAAGGTCTATCTGTCCATATTTGGCACCATTGCTTCTCTTTCCTTATTTGGAAAAAAAAATTTTATTATGAAAGCCATACATTTTATTAAGGAAGAATCCCGAGAAAGTCAATTGTTAATACTTTGTTGTGAATTCTTTGAGAGCATTTTCTATACAGAGTTAAACCATTGGGGGTCACATGATCTATTTATCTATCACTTCACATTTTTTATTCATTGATGTATCATGGACATCTTTTTAATCAATACATACACGTCTGTAATATGCTTGTTGCTAGATGTACCATCAGAGAAGGCAATGGCAACCTACTCCAGTACTCTTGCCTGGAAAATCCCATGGACGGAGGGGCCTGGTGGGCTGCAGTCCATGGGGTCGCTAGGAGTCGGACACGACTGAGTGACTTCACTTTCACTTTTCACTTTCATGCATTGGAGAAGGAAATGGCAACCCACTCCAGTGTCCTTGCCTGGAGAATCCCAGGGACGGCGGAGCCTGGTGGGCTGCCGTCTATGGGGTCGCACAGAGTCAGACATGACTGAAGCGACTTAGCAGCAGCAGCAGCAGATATACCATAATTGATTTAATAAGTCTCCTCCTTTTGGATACTTCGTGCTCAGTCACTAAATCATATCCAACTCTTTGTGAACCCATGGACTGTAGCCCTCCAGGCTCCTCTGTCCGTGGGGCTCTCCAGGCAAGAATACTGGAGTGGGTTGCCATTTCCTATTCCATGGGACTCTTCCTGACCTAGGGATCAAACCCATGTCTCCTGCATTGTAGGCAGATTCTTTACCACTGTGCCATCGTAGGTTTTTTCTAATTTTTCACCGCTATAAATGATACTATAAGAAACACTGTTCTAGCTAAACATTTGATCACATGTTTATCAGGTATGTAAGGTAAATTTCTTGGCCATAGAGTCCACTTTTTCCTTCTCATGTCCCACAGCAGAGGAAGTATGAGGTTGCTCTTGCTTAGCTCCCATTCTTGGTTATTGATTAGACAGATCCAGTTCTGATGATACTGATATATTTCAAAGCACAGACACAATTGACTTTTTCCAAGTCTAGTGAATCTTGCAGCCCTGCCAAGCTTAGGTTCCACTGAGTTCTTCCCATCTTCCAAATTTCAGTGATAGATGAATCATCCAGGTGAGTCTTATTTTCTTAATCTCCTTTTTTGATCTGCTTTCAAGACACATAATTATTGTTTTCCTCAATCCTAGGAATTTTTTGATGTGTGGCCAGTCCTGATGGGGGAGGCTCCACCCTACGCTGGTCCCAGGACTCCGGATGGAAGGGTAGGTCTCCCTCTGACCTGTTTAGTATGAACAAATGGTTAATGAAATATCATGTAAGGCACTGTAGGCCCTGCTGAAGTTTCTCTACCACGTAGGTATTTATCTCTTCTGGGTTGGGTCGTCGCCTTTGAAATTATGGTAATTCCTCACGATTGCTCAAGCCCTGTATTTTGCAAGGTGTTTTTAATATCTCCCTGGAGTTTCACAACAACCTGGTGGGACTGACAGAAGAGGGAAACTATACTTATTCCATAGATGAGGAAAGAAGTCCAGAAAGATCAAGCAACATGCTTAAGGACTCACTCAGCAGAACTGTAGATTATTAAAGATGTAAATAATCTCAAAATCGAATCTAGATGTACACGTTGATAGCCGGAAGGTCATTTCCAGTCAATAGATAAATATGTTTAGTTATGAAAGTTTTTTAATTCTTTATTTCCAACAAATGTCTAGATTCTCAGATTCTTTTGAAAAGGTGGCAGACCATTCAAAACTGCACAGCCCCCCCACCCCCATCCCACAGGTGAAATTTGATTGGACCTGAGTAGCAGCTGCCTCCTAGCAACCTGGCCTGAGCTCCCTAGTTTGCCACAGTCCCCCTGACTCCCTCTTGTGTACCCCTGGCTGCCTCCTCTCATTTATGTTTCTATTAGGTCTCCCTTGGCATTTCAGTGTGCAACCTCTGGCCTCCTACTATTGCTACATTTTTTTTTTCCTAATTTTATTTTATTTTTAATCTTTACATAATTGTATTAGTTTTGCCAAATATCAAAATGAATCCGCCACAGGTATACATGTGTTCCCCATCCCGAACCCTCCTCCCTCCTCCCTCCTCATACCAACCCTCTGGGTCGTCCCAGTGCACCAGCCCCAAGCATCCAGCATCGTGCATCGAACCTGGACTGGCAACTCGTTTCCTACATGATATTTTACATGTTTCAATGCCATTCTCCCAAATCTTCCCACCCTCTCCCTCTCCCACAGAGTCCATAAGACTGTTCTATACATCAGTGTCTCTTTTGCTGTCTCGTATACAGAGTTATTGTTACCATCTTTCTAAATTCCATATATATGCGTTAGTATACTGTATTTATGTTTTTCCTTCTGGCTTACTTCACTCTGTATAATAGGCTCCAGTTTCATCCACCTCATTAGAACTGATTCAAATGTATTCTTTTTAATGGCTGAGTAATACTCCATTGTGTATATGTACCACTGCTTTCTTATCCATTCATCTGCTGATGGACATCTAGGTTGCTTCCATGTCCTGGCTATTATAAACAGTGCTGCAATGAACATTGGGGTACACGTGTCTCTTTCCCTTCTGGTTTCCTCAGTGTGTATGCCCAGCAGTGGGATTGCTGGATCATAAGGCAGTTCTATTTCCAGTTTTTTAAGGAATCTCCACACTGTTCTCCATAGTGGCTGTACTAGGTTGCATTCCCACCAACAGTGTAAGAGGGTTCCCTTTTCTCCACACCCTCTCCAGCATTTATTATTTGTAGACTTTTGGATCGCAGCCATTCTGACTGGTGTGAAATGGTACCTCATAGTGGTTTTGATTTGCATTTCTCTGATAATGAGTGATGTTGAGCATCTTTTCATGTGTTTGTTAGCCATCTGTATGTCTTCTTTGGAGAAATGTCTATTTAGTTCTTTGGCCCATTTTTTGATTGGGTCATTTATTTTTCTGGAGTTGAGCTGGAGGAGTTGCTTGTATATTTTTGAGATTAGTTGTTTGTCGGTTGCTTCATTTGCTATTATTTTCTCCCATTCTGAAGGCTGTCTTTTCACCTTGCTAATAGTTTCCTTTGATGTGCAGAAGCTTTTAAGGTTAATTAGGTCCCATTTGTTTATTTTTGCTTTTATTTCCAATATTCTGGGAGGTGGGTCATAGAGGATCCTGCTGTGATGTATGTCAGAGAGTGTTTTGCCTTATGTTCTCCTCTAGGAGTATTGCTACATTTTAAAGATGAGACATAAACACTTTAGAGAAGCTGTAATGAAATATGTGGGGATGCAAAGATGAAGCAGGGTAAACAGACCCGGCACTCAAATGGCCTATAGAACCTGTAGAATGACTTTAGCTGAGGCCACATAGAATAAGTAAGCAGCATAGCTGTGTCCTGAATTGAGCTTTAGTCCAGTCATCTTCTCACAAAACCTTCCAGGCTGTCTGAAACAGTATACCATTTCTGCTAGGAGGCCTGATTCTCCCTAGCCAACACTAACCCTACCCAAAATAAAGGACAGTGTGTGTGTGTGTGTGTGTGTGTGTGTGTGTGACAGACTTTATTTAACCTTAATTCAAACTCTAGGTATTCAGATTAATACCCTGGCTGTGTTAGTTTTCATTCCAATCCCAAAGAAAGGCAATGCCAAAGAATGCTCAAACTACCCCACAATTGCACTCATCTCACATGCTAGTAAAGTAATGCTCAAAATTCTCCAAGCCAGGCTTCAGCAATACATGAACCATGAACTTCCAGATGTTCAAGCTGGTTTTAGAAAAGGCAGAGGAACCAGAGATCAAATTGCCAACATCCGCTGGATCATGGAAACAGCAAGAGAATTCCAGAAAAACATCTATTTCTGCTTTACTGACTATGCCAAAGCCTTTGACTGTGTGGATCACAATAAACTGTGGAAAATTCTGAAAGAGATGGGAATACCAGACCACCTGACCTGCCTTTTGAGAAACCTATATGCAGGTCAGGAAGCAACAGTTAGAACTGGACATGGAACAACAGACTGGTTCCAAACAGGAAAAGGAGTACGTCAAGGCTGTATATTGTCACCCTGTTTATTTAAAGAGTACATCATGAGAAACGCTGGGCTGGATGAAGCACAAGCTGGAATCAAGATTGCAGGAGAAATATCAATCACCTCAGATATGCAGATGACACCACCCTTATGGCAGAAAGTGAAGAGGAACTAAAAAGCCTCTTGATGAAAGTGAAAGAGGAGAGTGTAAAAGTTGGCTTAAAGCTCAACATTCAGAAAACGAAGATCATGGCATCTGGTCCCATCACTTCATGGGAAATAGATGGGGAAACAGTGGAAACAGTGTCAGACTTTATTTTGGGGGGCTCCAAAATCACTGCAGATGCTGACTGCAGCCATGAAATTAAAAGACACTTACTCCTTGGAAGAAAGGTTATGACCAACCTAGATAGCATATTGAAAAGCAGAGATATTACTTTGCCAACAAAGGTCCATCTAGTCAAGGCTATGGGTTTTCCAGTGGTCATGTATGGATGCGAGAGTTGGACTGTGAAGAAAGCTGAGCACCGAAGAATTGATGCTTTTGAACTGTGGTGTTGGAGAAGACTCTTGAGAGTCCCTTGGACTGCAAGGAGATCCAACCAGTCCATTGTGAAGGAGATCAGCCCTGGGATTTCTTTGGAAGGAATGATGCAATAGCTGAAACTCCAATACTTTGGCCACCTCATGCGCAGAGTTGACTCATTGGAAAAGACTCTGATGCTGGGAGAGATTGGGGGCAGAAGGGAAAGGGGACGACAGAGGATGAGATGGCTGGATGGCATCACTGACTTGATGGACATGAGTTTGAGTGAACTCCAGGAGTTGGTGATGGACAGGGAGGCCTGGCGTGCAAGAGTCGGACACGACTGAGAGACTGAACTGAACTGAACTGTGAGCTTCATATACACACCAGAAAAGATTTCAGCCTTGGAATTGACAATGTCTGCTGTGCTTTATCCAAAATGACCTTTATAATCTGCCGCTGTCCAGTTTCAAACTACTATTTTGCCCATACAATTTCATGTTTTCATTTTGGAAGACTAAGTCTGCAAGACTAACATCACGTGCTACTGTCAGAAAACTGTTTGGGGACATTTTTCCTTTTTAAGTACAGCTTGCTGTATTGACATAATTGAGATGTTACTACTGAGTTTTCATGAAATTCACATATGAGCTGGTTTTGTTTCTTCCAGAAATTTAGAATTTTAGGAACTAGGGTAGAGACCATTCTAGCTTTCAAACTCCACCAACCTCAATTAGTTTCAATTTCCTGGGCTGCTTTAATATTCAGCTCTCTGAGCTGAGCCCTGTGGTCAGAGGTCATTTCCAACTCCAGAAGGCATAGAGAAATATCAGGCCCTATCTAACTTATCTGGTTCTTCACTCTTGAGGATCCCTATCTTCAAGATTGAACTGAAGATGGAGGAGAAGACACATTTATATGTTTGAGTGAGGCCCTTTGCTGTTCAGTTGAAACTACCACATTGTTAATTGGCTATACTTCAATATAAAATAAAAGGTTAAAAAAAAAAAAAAAGATTAAACTGAAGAGGACATTTTCTCACTAAATTCCAGCCTAAAAGGGATGCCCATCATCTGATCACTTCAGAAGCTTTAGTTTCACTGAGGTGACCAGCACATTCATGGGCAAAACTTTTCTTCCCCAAACCCTCCTCCACCTCACGCAGCAATGACTCAGTCCTTGCAAGACTGTGAGATGTCAGGTTGCAATGGAAAAGGCCAGAAGACAAAGAACTTTGGTCTTAGTGGGTTGCTAGCCTGTAGGGTGAGCTTGGTCAAATAACCCCTTAGGGTCTCCACTTTCTCTTCTATGGAATGCTGTCACCGAATTTATCTCCAAAGGCAGTTTGATATTTAGGACACAGTTGATGAGGAAAACACACAGAGGCCTGAGCCGGGGCCCAGACACAGCAGGACAGGACTGGACAAAAGCAGATCTTCTGGAAAGAGCATAGGGTTGAAGGGAGAAAGACTAAATTCAGGTCCCTGCTCCAGCAGCTGCCTGTGTAGCCTTGGGCGCTTCTCTGAGCCTCCCTTCCTCATCTGGAACACTCAGGAAATCAAGCTGACCTAGGCAGCACATGGTAGCTAAAGCGAATCACACTGACTTGGTAGGCACTCTGACAACGATGGCAACGTAAGTCTCACTCTCTGCCGGGCACTTCACCTGGAGTCTGTAATATACTCTTCTCATCAGTTTATGGAGGAGGTATCCAGGTAGCTCAGCGGTAAACAATCTGCCTGACAAGCGGGAGACATGAGTTCAATCCCTGGGTCAGGAAGATCCCCTGGAGAAAAAAATGGCAACCTACTCCAGTATTCTTGCCTGGGAAATCCCATGGACAGAGGAGCCTGGCAGGCTACAGTCCATGGGGTTGCAAGAGTTGTATACTATTGAGCGACTAAACAGCAACAACATTCTCTTTATGTCTATTGGATAGTAGAGGACATTAAAGGCTTAAAGGGGAAAAACCATTTACACAGTTTCAAACCCTGGATGCTTTTCTTTTAGGTAACTATCATTGCAGTCAGGCTGTTTAACTTCCCCTGTTGCCTTCTAACATCACTCTCACAATTGATCTGCCATGTTTACGCTAGAAACACAGTTTCTGTCTGGATTTTGACCAATTAACCTCCCTGAATCTTGGGTCTGAAGCTCTCCCAAAGCAGCTATACTTCACTTCATCTCCTTTTAAAAATAAAGCATTATATGTGTGTGTGCTTTCATTATGAAAAACAGCTACGTAGTCTTCATAAAAAAACAAAAATGGCACTTCTTTTAAAACTGGTATATTTCCATGCATGATGATCTGGCTCTGGCTATATCTGGCTCTTTCAAAGACCCTGTGTTACAGTGTCAGCTGCTTAGGTGCAAGGTGACAAAGGCACTCATTGATGGCTTGGTTTTGATTTTCCAAAAGCGGGTGGACTCATACATGAATATGGCCTTGAAAGTAACTTGGCTGAGCTACAGCGTGTGGAAAAAGTTTTATTTATCTAGAGAACACTGATTTTTCTGTTGCTCTCTGCGAAGGTAAAACTGAGTCTTATGTAAGTTTAAAAGAAAAAAGTCCATCTCTCATCTTTCTGAAGGAACCTGGTAGAGACCTCTGGGTAGGGCAGTCCACCAGGCTCAGAGAGCCAGCAGGTTGCCTGGGGAACAGTGAACAGCCCAGGTCCAAGGACAGATGACCATGAAGCAAGAAAGCCATCTCTCCAGCCAGAGGAAACAGCTCTGCCAAAGGCTCAACAGATTTCTAGAACTGCCCATAGGATATGACTTCATAGTTTTAAAATGTTCTTAGCACAATTTGTTTATATGTACTGAAAAAGTAATACATGAGAACAGAGAAGAGCTCACACCATACAAAAGGGCAGAGTACAGAAATCCAGCCTGCCTTGAGGCAGCTAGGCAGCCACTATGTGTGGTCTATCTTTCTCAAATGTCTATGGATATTTCTGTATGTACATATACAAGCTGGGTTTAGAAAAGGCAGAGGAGCCAGAGATCAAATTGCCAGCATTCATTGGATAATAGGGATTCCCAGGTGGTGCTAGTGATAAAGAATCTGCTTGCCAATGCAGGAGACATAAGAGACAAGGGTTTGATCCCTGTGTCGGGAAGACCCCCCTAGGGAGGGCATGGCAACCCACTCCAGTATTCTTGCCTGGAGAATCCCATGGACAGATGAACCTGAAGGGCTATAGTCCATAGGACTGCGAAGAGTTGGACATGAATGAGGCAACTTAGCACTGGATCATAGAGAAAGCAAGGGAATTCCAAAAAACATCTACTTCTGCTTCATTGACTACACTTAAGCCTTTTTCTATATGGATCACAACAAACTGTGGAAAATTCTTCAAGAGATGGGAATACTAGACCACCTTACCTGCCTCCTGAGAAACCTGTATGCAGGTCAAGAAGCAACAGTTAGAAGTGGACATGAAACAATGGACTGGTTCAAAATTGGGAAAGGAGTACATCAAGGCTGTATACTGTTACCCTGCTTATTTAACTTTTAGGCAGAGTAATCCTGGGATGACTGAATCACAAGCTGGAATCAAGATTTCCAGGAGAAATATCAACAACCTTAAATATGCAGATGATACCACTCTAATGGCAGAAAGTGATGAGGAACTGAAGAGCCTCTTGATAAGGGTAATAGAGGAGAGTTAAAAAGCTGGCTTAAAACTCAACATACAAAAAACTAAGATCATGGCATCTGGTCCCATCATTTCATGGTGAGTAGAAGTGGAAAAAGTAGAAGCAGTGACAAATTTTATTTTCTTGGGCTCCAAAATCACTTCAGATGTTGACTGCAGCCATGAAATTAAAAGATGCTTGCTCCTTGGATGAAAAGCTATGACAAACCTAGACAGCATATTAAAAAGCAGAGACATTACTTTGCTGACAAAGGTTCATATAGTCAAAGCTATGGTTTTCCCAGTAGTCAGGTATGGATGTGAGAGTTGGACCATAAAGAAGGTTGAACGCCAAAGAACTGATGCTTTCAAATTGTGGTGCTGGAGAAGACTTTTGACCGTCCCTTGGACTGCAAGGAGATCATTCCAGTCAATCCTAAAGGAAATCAACCTTGAATATTCATTGTAAGGACTGATGCTGAAGCTGAAGCCCCAGTACTTTGGCCACCTGATACAAAAAGCCAACTCATTGGAAAAGCCCCTGATGCTAAGAAAGATTGAAGACAAAAAGGGATGAGGACAACAGTGGATGAGATGGTTAGATAGCATCACTGACCCAATGGTCATGAATTTGAGCAAAATCCAGGAGATAATGAAGGACAGGGAAGCCTGGTGTGCTGCAGTCCATGGGGTCTCAAAGAGTTGGACATAACTTAGTGACTGAACAGCAACAAATGTATGTATTCCACCACCACCCCACTTTGACAAACGTGATGATTCTATTTTGTGCCTTACTTTCGCACCTGAGAATATTTGGCATCTTTCCCTATCAGCACAGATACAGCTCTGGAGACAAGCACCCACTATGCACAGGCACTGTTTTTTAATCATCTCCAAGGGATGGACACCAGCTATCTCTAGGCTTTTTAAAGCAGTCTGGCTGAGAGCCCTAGGTGGGGAAAACAATGCTTTTACCTATGTTTGGGTATATATCTATAGGGTTTATTAGCATATGTAGAATTACTGAGTCAAAAATATGGCATTTTAGTCTATAAAAGGCTATTCATGCTTACTATTCACCTATAGTCTTAGACTCAAAGCTGGAATGGGCTTTATGGATTCCCCAGTGCAGTGTTTTAAATTCCCGGATTATCTTTAGACACCTAGGTTTCCACAGTGGCTGCCTCAGCGAGGGGTGAATGGGGCAGTAGAGGACAGGACAGGGAGTGAGGGAGAACCCAGAGATGCAGGATCTCGAGGTACCAGACTCTACTCCCATCAGGGTGGTGTTGCTTTCCTCTGCTTTCTAGGAGTAGGGCCTATGCTTTGTGAGGAGAAAGAGTTCTGCTACTTGATACTGATGATAAACAAGTACCACTCATCTTACAGCTGGGGCCCAGAGAGGACACCAAGTGGAACCAAGACCAGAGCCTGAGTCTTTGCACTGTAGATCTATTCCTGACTCCATTTCATCATGCTTCGGGGGGCATCTGGCCTCCCCTTGCATGCTTCCTGCTGCAGGGAGTTCCTACCTACCCTGGAGCAGCCATGGGTGCTCTTAAAGGGTTCAGTCACTGTAGCTGCTTCAAACGCTGAGCATTGAGGGGCAGAGTGTCTCCTTCTCCCTCATGATCCTGCAGGTCACAATTGCTTCTCAACTAGGCACCTTGACTAGATGAGGAATTTCTATTTGTGGAGGTTCTGGGTCAGGTGGCCTGGGTGGGCTCAGATATCTACATTTTAAACTCTAGGGCAATACTTCTCAAAATGCCTAAGTTAAGGAATAATTTTTTAAAATTTCCAATTCATTTTGGACTAATACTTTTCATGATATGATAAAAGTCTATATTTGAAAAAATTGTCTTCTAAACATTTTAGAAGACATACAAAGTGTTAAGTCTTTTAAAAATTATTAGTTTCAGCAGACATAACCTAACTCAGTCAAATTGCTATAAAATTTTCTAAACACTAACTGCCAATTTCTGTTTTTATCTCATCATAGAATAGTAATAAATAGTGTACAGACTGGTACCAATCCAGGGACTGCACTTTGAGTAACCCTGTTCTAGGTGAGGGTGATACAGAGAGGAATACACTATTTAAGCTGATGAACCTTAAGTGATACAACAGAAAGAGCTCTCAGCCTGGAGTCAAGGGCCTAGGTTCTGATCCTGGTTTACTGTCTTATAATAAATGTGTCCTTTCCCCTCTCTGGGTCTCAGTTTTTGAATTTGTAAAATGCTAACATGCCTACCACATGTAGGTGTTTAGACATTTTAATAAGGTAATGGATTTTTCCCCAATTACATTTTTCAAGTAATTAAACAGATCTACTGTAAGAGACGGAGAAGGCAATGGCACCCCACTCCAGTACTCTTGCCTGGAAAATCCCATGGATGGAGGAGCCTGGAAGGCTGCAGTCCATGTGGTCGCTGAGGGTCAGACATGACTGAGCAACTTCACTTTCACTTTTCACTTTCACACATTGGAGAGGGAAATGGCAACCCACTCCAGTGTTCTTGCCTGGAGAATCCCAGGGACAGGGAAGCCTGGTGGGCTGCCGTCTCTGGGGTCGCACAGAGTCGGACACGACTGAAGTGACTTAGTAGCAGCACTGTAAGAGAATGGGGGTTTTAATGGTGCAAGGAGATAGGAAGGAGGGAGGAAGTGGAAAGTGAGTGGGACGCATAGGGCATGATTGGGAAGGCAAGTCTGAAAGAGCTGATGAAACAGAGAGGAGCTGAGTGAAGGAGGAAGGAGCTGTGACCATGAAGCTGACTCTGCATGGAGGATGGCTGGGTTAACGATGATACTAATGGGACAGGAGCCCCCTTCCATCTTCCTCTCTCACTAGACTCCAGTAGTAATCTTTTCTCGTTGTACTGAACCCCAGGCCCCCTCAGAACACTTCCTACTCCTTTTTAAAGCCCCAGATCCCAGCCCCTGCCTGGCCACTGTGAGCTGGCTCCAAGGAAGAGCAGGATGAATCTTGAGACTCAGCTGACAGTGAGCTCTAGGAGCACTGGGACACGGCCTCAGCAGGTCAGGCCAGTGCTTCTGGAAAACCACAGGGCACAGGGGAAAGAATAAAGCCTTTCTCAAGGACACACTCCTGCTGGAGTTCTGTCTCAGACTCTGAAAGTATATATTTCTCTCTCTTCTGCCTAGGAAATCAACTTTTACAAGGTCATTGACTACATCCTGCATGGCAAAGAAGACATCAAAGTCATCCCGTAAGTCTCTTCTCCAAACATGCAGAATCGCAGGCGCATTAGTGTCCATAACATACTCATTCAAAAATCAACGCTCACCAAACCCAAGAAGGCCACACACTCAGGCAGAGCAACAAAGAGACAATGCAGAAGGGTGGGAAAGATCATGCAGGCTGGAAAATGAGGCTGGATTCTTAGTCAGCTGCTGTAAGTTCAAGTCCCAAGTTTCATTCCATAGAGAGGCCACTATGGAATGAGACCATGGATCTGATCAGGGCTTTTCAATGGTTTTCTGTTGGAGGCTCATCTGGGGCCTAAGGCAGAGGGTGAGGGAAAGGCAGGAAGTTAGCAAAGGAAGTGATTCAGCCCCCAAGGAAAGCTTGCTGTCTAGTGTCTTTTTTTTTTTTTTTTTTCTGGTTGCACGATGTGGGATCTTAGTTCCCCAGAGATTGAATCTGTGCCCTCATCAGAATTCCCCTCTAATGTCTTATGTGATCAAGGAGGATAATGCTGCTGCTGCTGCTGCTGCTGCTTCTGCTGCTGCTAAGTTGCTTCAGTTGTGTCCGACTCTGTGCAACCCCATAGACGGCAGCCTACCAGGCTCCCCCGTCCCTGGGATTCTCCAGGCAAGAACACTGGAGTGGGTTGCCATTTCCTTTTCCAATGCATGAAAGTGAAAAGTAAAAGTGAAGTCGCTCAGTCATGTCTGACCCTCAGCAACCCCATGGACTGCAGCCCCCCAGGCTCCTCCATCCATGGGATTTTCCAGACAAGAGTACTGGAGTGGGGTGCCATTGCCTTCTCCAAGGAGGATAATGAAAAGGCTGAAATCCCAGAGGGTGAGGCCTCCCTGCAGGTGGTGGGGCCTCAAAGGCCATTTTAAGATTCCAACAATCAAGAATGTTTTGCATATAAGCTTGAACTTTTCGGCCAGGAGAGCATGCCCCAAAACTCAGTTGGCTTTTTACCTACTCGAATCCTCTGAGAGTGCTAGGAGCCATGCCCACAGTTCTATCTGAGGCTTGGCTCTTTCCCAAGTGAACTTCAGACACCCTGAGGCCAGAATCGGCCTCTGTGGAGAGCTTCACCTCTCCTCCCATTTCTGGTTCAAATGAAGAGATTTATTGCAAGCCACCTCAATCCTTAAACAGTGGGTGTGAGAGGCCTCAACTGTTGCCAAAGAATGTTGATCCTGATGAGGGATGAGAGATTGCTTTAAGTTCTGGAGTTTCTGGGTTTTCTCTGTTCAGTCCTGTTTACGCAACAACTAAGTCTTTTCTAAATTCATTTCTTTTTCTTTTTTCTTCTTGTCAACGGCATACTCTGCCCCCATCCTGTCTTCTGACCCCTTCTCTAGAGGTGCTGGTTTATCAGACTCATTGTCTGTGTTTGGAGTTATCACAGGTCACAGCATTCCCCATCTCACCACTTCTCACCAAGCATCACATCCTCTAGTCTCTGATAACATCCACCTTGCTGCCTTCTACGGTGGGGCTGTATCCACACTGAACTTAATATAAATTCCCAGAAGTAACTTCAAGAGATTATACTATGATGCAACACCAAAACAAAAAGCAGCTTTGAATGGCACAGAGACAGGAGAAAGATGCGAGATGTGATAAAAACCTAAATCTAAATGCTAAGAGAGCTCTCTCGGTATTCATAAATAATTTTAAGTTCAAAAAGCTTTGTATTACAGATTAACTGGCAGAATATTATCTCTCTCAGGTGTGTATAAGAAACGGTTCTTGGGAATTTCCTGGAAGTCCAGTGGTTAGGACTCTGCACTTGCACTGCAGGGCTCAGGCAGTTAAGATCCCACAGGCTGGGTTCTTCTAATAACTGATGAGCTCCATTGATATATGAAGAAATACCATATATCCTCTTTACAAGAGACCTAGCTAAAAGATCATACAGAGAAAATGAAAGAATGAACAAAAGATATGCCTCACAAATGATAATCAAAAGAAAACTGATGTAACTATGTTACTATCAGATAAAAATAGGTGTCAAGGTACACATTAGTAAAGATAGTAACTTCTTAATGATAAAGGGGTCAATTCAACTTGACTTTCTGGGAAGAATTTACAAATGTGTATATGCTTAATAATGTGGCCTCAAAGAGAAAGCAAAAACTGACAGAAACTTAAGAATGTATAGACAAATTCATGTTTGCTAATTGATACAGCAGACTAAAATAAACAGAATAGAGAATATTTAAATAAGATAATTACCAACAATCTAATGGATATATACATTAATAGAACATGACATCTCACACCCAAACTACAGAACACTCAGTCTTTTCAAGAATACTTGTGTATTTATGATAACTGGTGATATAACAGACCATAAAACAAACCTCAAATGATTGAAATCATACAGAGATGTCCTCTAGTCACAATGAAAATATGCTAGAAACTAATAACAAAGAGCTAATTAGAAAAAAAATCTTTATATGCTTGGAAACTAGAAACTACTTTTATGAAAAGATAAAAAGGAATATACTTCCATATATCCATGGATAAAAGAAGAACTCAATGGAAATTATTATATTTTCTGAACTAAAAGAATGACAATATCACATGATATGTGATAAAACCAATGTGATGCAGTGAAATCATACCTAAGGGGAAATTTACAGTATTACACTTTCATACTAGAAAATAATAAAAAAAATAAAGTAATAAACTGTGTACCAAAACTATATCAGCCAGGGCCCCAACAGATACTAGGTGTCACATTTAAATTAGGGTATTTCGGGACTTCCCTGGTGGTCCAGTGGCTCAGACTCTACGCCCCCAGTGCAGGGGGCCTGGGTTTGGTCCTGGTCAGGGGACTAGATCCCACATGCCGCAACTAAGAGTTTGAATGCTGCAACTAAAGATTTTGAGTGCCACCACTAAGACCGAGCACAGTCAAAAAAGTTTTTTAATCAGGGTAAATCAAGGAGGGTTTATTTACAAAGGGATGAATTACAGAGGTGTGTATGGGTGGAATGAAGGAAACCAACCACAAGAGAATATTTTAGTAGTAAAGTTGTAAGCACTTCTGGGCCCCAAGGAAATTTCTAGAATATGGTGAGGAGAAATACTCATATAGAGCAGGCCATCATTAGAGAAGTGCAGACAAAACAACCTCAGAACAACGCTGCCAGGGGAACCCAAGGAAATAAATAGCCTGACCTTCCTGTTCTACCGCCCTGTAGTTTTGGCCAGGTCTCCCCTTCAGTCTAAACTCAGTCAGAAGCTAGAAGCCCAGACACCCCGTTGATGAAATCCACACGGACTGGCCTCCCGTGACAGGGAGGAGCAGGTTGGAAGTGGCTCTGGAGGGGCAGACAGGAGCTATCCATCACATGATCTCAAGAAACTAACAACAAGCAAGCATACCCTTCCAAAACAATAAAGATAAGCCCAGAAATTAATTAAATATTAACAAAATATTGAACAAATGCCAAAAGTTGGTTTCTTGGACAGATTAATAAAATTGATGAATTTCTGGCAAGACTGACCAAGAAAAATAGGGACTCGAATGAACTGTATTAGAAAGGAAAAGGGTAATAACCACAATCATACAGACACTAACAGGATACAATAAAAGGATATTATGCCCAGAATATTTTAAATCTAGATGAAAGAGGCAAATTCCTATAAAAATAAAACTTACTAAATATAAATTACAAAGAAATAGAAAATCACAATAGTCTTATAACAGTAAAATATATTAAAACCCTTCCACAAAGACATTTCAGGCTCAGATGCCTTCAGAGATGAGTTTTACTAAATATTTAAGGAAGAAATAACACAATTCTCATACAAATTATCTAAGAGAATAGAGAAAAAAAAGTGACTAGTATAAACTTGACACCAAAACTCAACAAAGTCTGTATGAAAGAGGAAAATTCATACCAAGCTTACTTGTGAACCTAGACGCAAAGATCCTAAAAAAATTTTAGCAGATAATAACTAAAAAGGGTTATAAATCATGACCCAATTGAATTTATTCCAGGAATGCAAGGCCAACATTAGAACAATCAATCTATAAAATCTGTCACATTAACAGAAACACGTTATAATTATTTCCATAGAGAACTTTATTAATCTAAAAGTATATATTTTTTTAATGTCTGAAAATACTATAGCATTGACAGAGACATGGAGCAAAGGGAACACTAATATACCACCAATGGTGGTGCAAATTGGATTTTAGAAAACAGTCTGGCTTTCTCAAGTAAAGTTGAAGATATGCACATATTACGACCCAGTATTTCTACTCCAGAAATACCACATGGAACTGAGAGCACGCACACACCAGAGTGTTAGAATATTCATATTAGACTCACAGTAACTGGGAGGGATTGGGAGCAGGAGGAGAAGGGGATGACAGAGGATGAGATGGCTGGATGGCATCACTGATTCAATGGACGTGAGTCTCAGTGAACTCCGGGATTTGGTGATGGACAGGGAGGCCTGGCGTGCTGCGATTCATGGGGTCGCAAAGAGTCGGACACGACTGAGCGACTGAACTGAACTGAACTGACTGAAGGGGAATGTCCATCAACAGTTGAATGCATAAATTATATACAATCTTACAAGGAAAAATGGTTTAAGTCTATCAAACAAATGAATTACAGCAACATGAAAAAGAAGTCCAACAAAATAATGCATGTACATTGAATGATTCTACCTGAATGAAGTTGAAAAATATGTGAAACAGGGTACAGGAAACCAGGTGGTAAAACTCCACAGAAAAGCAAGAATCCTAAAGTTGGGACAACCGTTCCCTTTGGGGTTCAGGAGAAGGTTGTGAGTGGAAGGGGCAGGTTAGGGGTTTCCAAGATGCCAACAGGTTGTTCAAGTTTCATAGGTATAGTTCCATAGGTGTTCACTTCCAAACAACTGAAGTTCTTAATACATTTTTCTGTGTATTTTTAGCAATAAACAAGTAAAAATATACCATATAAAATAAATATGCTATGCTATGCTATGCTAAGTCACTTCAGTCGTGTCTGACTCTGTGCGACCCCATAGACAGCAGCCCACCAGGCTCCCCCATCCCTGGGATTCTCCAGGCAAGAACACTGGAGTGGGTTGCCATTTCCTTCTCCAATGCATGAAAGTGAAAAGTAAAAGCGAAGTCGCTCAGTCGTATCCGACCCTCAGCAACCCCATGGACTGCAGCCTTCCAGGCTCCTCCATCCATGGGATTTTCCAGGCAAGAGTACTGGAGTAGGGTGCCATTGCCTTCTCCAATATAAAATAAATATATAAATCTAAATTGTGATATTGCTGTGTATGTTAGTCACTCAGTCGTGTCTCGCTTTTTGCGATCCCATGGACTATAGCCTGCCAGGTTCCTCTGTCCATGGAATTTTCCAGGCAAGAATACTGGAGTGGGCTGCCATTCCCTTCTCCATGGGATCTTTCTGATCCAGGAATCAAACCCAGGTCTCCTGCAATGCAGGCAGATGCTTTACCATCTGAGTCACTTGGGAATGAGGGATAAATAAGTATGCAAAGCACCTAGCTTAGTGCTTGGCATGTGGTAGGAGCTCATCCTAGGAGGGTTTCCCTCACTCTCCACGGTATTGAGCAACTCACTCTACATAAGGACTGGTGGAGGGAAATGATGGCATCTGGTTTTGCTCAGCAGCCAATAACCATCTGTTGAATCAATTTTGTCTCTTAGAGAGCATGAAATCCATATAACGGATTTGTGACTTTTTCCTCAATGTCTACATTTGGGCATTAAGATGCTTAGCCAAGATTTGGGGCTTGATCTTGGTGGGGGTGGTACTTGGAGCCACCAGAGGGAAGAGGGAGGATAAGATCCAGTTTCAAGTTTTTAGTCCATCTGTCCCCACCTCAAAAGTCACCACTGTCTTTGGTCTTGACAGGAATCCTCCTCCAGACCACTGGGCTTTAGTGAGCGGTCTCCCCACTTATGTTGCCCAAAATGGCCTGGTAAGTAATATAACATTGAAGGGGGAGAGTTTTGAATCAGTTTTTGAATCATTCTTCTTAATGTTGAAGAGTGAAGGGATTTCAGATCAAGAGAGTGGGAAAAACTATGGGAAGCATGGATCTCTCAAAGCCTGATTCTCTCGTTTCTCAACTCACCTGATGGCTGGTCCAAGGGGATGTGCAGAGAATTGACATTTGAATAAACATGAGACAGAGAAGTGTAAATCTCCTTGACAACCAAAGATACTTATGCAAATATCAGGGATAATGTCATGACTGGCTGGTCCACGAGGCTCACCACAGAGCAAGACCCAGCCTCTTATCCCAGAGACCTGGTTGCCCCTCCCAAGCTCCCATCCCTACCACATTTCTAACCACACAGTGGAGCTCAAATGCTGTCTCCCACATGCCCTACCCACAGGGTCCAGGGTAGCGTGACAGCATCCCCTGCCCTCGAGAGAAGGGCCATGGGTATTAGCAGCACATCACCCCTGAATCTGAGGCCACTCATAAAGATACAGAGGTATCTTTTCCCAGGCACACAGTACACAGTGCTGTTCATGTATCAGGGTGTTTATTTATTGGGCATTCTCTATGTGCCAGGTGCTGTGGTTGGCTGTGGGGATACAAAGATAGATGAATCAAATAATTGCTGTCTGGAAGCTCATCATCAAATGGGAGATATCTTTATGAACAGATATTTATATTATAATGCAATAGGGTCACAATAAAGATGTACATGGTATATTCTAGGAATACAAAGCGGGGTGGGGGGGCATCTAAACCAGCCTTTATTTTCCAGGGTGTTTTGGTATGAGTTGAGTTTTAAAATAAATAGGGATAAGGCAGGTAGGGACCAGGAAGCAACATGGTGGAGAAAACAACACGGGCCAACAACTCGAGCTTGGAGGTTGGGAGCAACATGGTGTGTGCAGTTTGGAGTAGCTGGAGTGTTAGGTTTGAGACAGGAAGATGGCGAGAGATGAGGCTTGAGAGGGAAAAAGGGAGGGGCCAGACCACAGCAGCTTGGATGCTAGATCAAGAGGGTGGAACTTTAATCCACAGGTGACAGGTTTTTAAGTAAGAGGTTGACACAATAAATTTCATTTTAGAAAGAAAATTCTGAAAGCTCCCTGGAAAATAGGCCTGAAGAGACTTAAGATTGGAAGCAGAGAGAAAAGTATGTCATCACAAACAAGAGATGATGAACATCTCAACAAAGGCAGAGGCAGTAAAGAACACTAAACAGCCACAGAGTGCTGATGATAAGCCAGGCAGTAAATACATTTGGTCATTTACTACTCACGACTCAAACAAAGACAAGGTGGAGAGAGGAGGATCAGAACTCAATCTAACAGTGAGAGGGCTTCGTGACTGACTGTGAGCAGAGAGACAGGGAGAGAAGAGTCAAAGCCAACTTCAGATGTCTAGACTGGATGGATAATGCTGCCTCCAGGCTTGGATGTTACCTGCTGAGATCAGTTTCAGGTAAGGTGTGACAGAGACTTTTTTCAAGAGTAGGTGTCCAGCAAGTAGCTAAACAGATGACGCTGCCACTGTGGAGCTAAATAAGGGATGAAGTTGGAAATTCGTGTCCACAAGAGGTAGAGATTCATACTGACTACAATGCAGAAGATATTATAGTATAGAAAATATTATAATCCTTGACCATTTTGCTCCTAGTAGCAGATGGTACTTGAAACCATGAGTGTGGATAAAGTTACCAGGGAGAGGAACTCAATTAGGATATTGGAGGATGCCAACATTTAAAGATTGGGTGGCGGAAGAAGAGTGTGTGAAGGAAAATTGGTAGAAGGGTTCAGAAGTGTCTGGAGACCCAGGAGTGGGTAGTGTCATGGAAACCAAGGGAGTGGAAAATTTCAATAAAGAGAGAGAATACCAAATGCAACAAAAGTGATCCAGTGAGATAAGAACTGAAAATCCCCACTGGGTTTGGCAATTAGGTGGTCACTATGTCCCTAATGAGAACAGGCTTGGTGGTAAGGTGGCGGGATAGGGGAGTGGGGACAGAAACCAGCAGGCGGTCTTCTGAGGTGTGGGTGGGTAATGAGAAGGTAGAAAATGCAAGAGAAGAAAGAGAAAACCTGGATGGTTACTACTGGGTAGGCCAAAAAGTTCATTTGGGTTTTCTGCAACATCTTATGGAAAAATCTGAACAGTAGCCCCATGGGCAGGGCTCTGGAGGGATCAGATAAGTATCACTGGTGCAGTAGAGTAAACTGGCCTAGTTGTCAGGAGAGAAATTTTGCAACATGCAACCAGAGCTACAGCACTTTTTATTTCTTCATCTGCTGTGACATTTATACCACAAGGAAAAACTCTTGCCTGGCAAAACAAATACAATCGTTTCAAAGATGTTTATTTATAGCATTATTTATATTAATTTTTTAAAACACATATTTTTGTTCAGGACATAGTCCAATCCTGAACAAAAAGGGGAAATAAAATGGGACACCTTACTATGAAACTACAGTAACCAAAACAGTATGGTGTCAGTACAAAGACAGACTTATAGATCAATGGAACAGGATAAAAAATGCAGAAATACACCCACGAGCTATGGCCAATTAATCTACGACAAAGAAAGCAAAAATATACAATGGAGAAAAGACAGTCTCTTCAATAAGTGGTGCTGGGAAACTGGACAGCTATGTGTAAAAGAGTGATATTAGAACATTCTCTGACACCATGTGCAAAAATAAACTCAAAATGAATTAAAGATCTATATGTAGCACCAAACTCTATAAAACTCCCAGAGGAAAACAGAGGCAGAACACTCTCTGACATAAATCACACCAATATCTTTTTAGATCCACCTCCTAGAGAAATGCAAATAAAAGCAAAAATTAATAAATGAGACCTATTTAAACGTAAAAGCTTTTGTGTAGCTATCAGATCAGATCAGTCGCTCAGTCGTGTCCAACTCTTTGCGACCCCATGAATCGCAGCACGCCAGGCCTCCCTGTCCATCACCAACTCCCGGAGTTCATCAGACTCACGTCCATCGAGTCAGTGATGCCATCCAGCCATCTCATCCTCTGTCGTCCCCTTCTCCTCCTGCCCCCAATCCCTCCCAGCATCAGAGTCTTTTCCAATGAGTCAACTCTTCACATGAGGTGGCCAAAGTACTGGAGTTTCAGCTTTAGCATCATTCCTTCCAAAGAAATCCCAGGGCTGATCTCCTTCACAATGGACTGGTTGGATCTCCTTGCAGTCCAAGGGACTCTCAAGAGTCTTCTCCATCACCACAGTTCAAAAGCATCAATTCTTCAGCCCTCAGCCTTCTTCACAGTCCAACTCTCACATCCATACATGACCACTGGAAAAACCATAGCCTTGACTAGACGGACCTTTGTTGGCAAAGTAATGTCTCTGCTTTTCAATATGCTATCTAGGTTGGTCATAACTTTCCTTCCCAGGAGTAAGCATCTTTTAATTTCATGGCTGCAGTCACCCCACTCCAGTACTCTTCCCTGGAAAATCCCAGGGACGGAGGAGCCTGGTAGGCTGCAGTCCACGGGGTTGCTAGGAGTCGGACACAACTGAGCGACTTCACTTTCACTTTTCACTTTCATGCATTGGAGAAGGAAATGGCAAGCCACTCCAGTGTTCTTGCCTGGAGAATCCCAGGGACAGGGGAGCCTGGTGGGCTGCCATCTCTGGGGTCGCACAGAGTCAGACATGACTGAAGCGACTTAGCAGCAGCAGCAGCAGCAGCAGTCACCATCTGCAGTGATTTTGGAGCCCAGAAAAATAAAATCTGACACTGTTTCCACTGTTTCCCCATCTATTTCCCATGAAGTGATGGGACCGGATGCCATGATCTTCGTTTTCTGAACGTTGAGCTTTAAGCCAACTTTTTCACTCTCCACTTTCACTTTCATCAAGAGGCTTTTTATTTCCTCTTCACTTTCTGCCATAAGGTGGTGTCATCTGCATATCTGAGGTGATTGATATTTCTCCCGGCAATCTTGATTCCAGCTTGTGTTTCTTCCAGTCCAGCGTTTCTCATGATGTACTCTGCATATAAGTTAAATAAACAGGGTGACAATATACAGCCTTGACGAACTCCTTTTCCTATTTGGAACCAGTCTGCTGTTCCATGTCCAGTTCTAACTGTTGCTTCCTGACCTGTATACAAATTTCTCAAGAGGCAGATCAGGTGGTCTGGTATTCCCATCTCTTTCAGAATTTTCCACAGTTTATTGTGATCCACAGAGTCAAAGGCTTTGGCATAGTCAATAAAGCAGAAATAGATGCTTTTCTGGAAAAGTAACCACAAACAGAACAAAAAGACAACTCACAGAATGGAGAAAATATTTGCAAAGTAACCAACAAAGGATTAATCTCCAAAATTTACAGAAAGTTCATACAGATCTCTACCCACCCAAAAAAGGAAAACGCAATCAAAAACTCGGCAGAAGATTCTAAATAGGTATTTCTCCAAACAAAGTATACAGATGGCCAAAAACATATGCTCAACATGACTAATTATTGGATAAATGCAAATCAAAACTACAATGAGGTTATCACCTCAGACTGGTCAGTACGGCCATCATCAAAAAGTCTACAAACAATGAATTATATTCCACATGTCAGTGATTGTATGTGATATCTACAAAGCACATGCCATCAGGTACGTATGGAGTCTAAAGAAAGGGACACAAATGAACTTACACACAAAACAGAAACAGAGTCACAGGCTTAGAAAACAAACTTACTGTTACCTAAAGGGGAAAGGTAGTGGCGGGGGAGGAATAAATTCGGAGGTTCAGATTAGTATATATACTCTACTATATATAAAATAGATAATCAACAATGATCTACTGCATAGCACAGGGAACTCTACACATACTCCATGAAAACCTATACGGGAAAAGCATCTGAAAAAGAACAGGTCTATGGATACATAAAACTAAAAAAATGAAATACGAAGAAAAAGTTAATGTAAAAAAAGAAAATGGGACACTATACAGCTTCTAAAAATGACAAATTGTAGCCTTAACTTTCTCAAAGTTTAGAAATGACTCAGAAGTAAGGCAAATGGTAAGAAGTCATGTTTATACGGCAGCTTTCCTGTTCAGTAACCTCAGTTAATAATTCAAAACCATCATGAGCATGTCTACCTAACAAAAAGAATGTGAGTGCCGTGGGGCAAGGATGTGGTATTTTTGAAAATAGCATGCCCAGTGTCCTTGAAGTGTACTCTATCAAGGCTAATTAAAACCCCATTATTCCTCTCCATGGCTTTCAGATTTGCAACATCATGAATGCGCCTTCAGAGGACTTTTTTGCATTCCAGGTAAGTCATTTTTCATTTGCTATCTTAGTTACTTGGTATTTTTCCCCACAAGGAGGATTAGAATACATTAAAATCTATCTACGTTATTGGGAAGCAATCTCAATAAAGTGAAAATGTGAGTACAAAAAAGTCATGTGCCAATGGAAGTGGGGAGAGAATTAATTTGGTAAATGCCAAGGTTCCATTTGATTTTAAGGTTTATAGCCTTTGCTTTCTGGCCTCAGGACCTTTGCTTATGCAGTTCTCTCTCTCACTACCATCTCTTGCCCAGATGCCCTCTCCCCTTCAATGACAGACTCAATGCTATGAAATTTTTATGAAGTTTTATTCTACTTCCCCTGGCTGAGTATCATTTCTGTCTCCTTAAGATGATCACAGAATCTTGTTTAGTATTCCATTTGATGTTGTCTGTGTGTCTTTTTAAAAAAATGTTGTGGAGGACACGGTCTGGGCCAGCCATTGGCACAATGCTACACTGGCTACAGAGGTGGACCAGACAGGCATGGTCTGTGTTTGCCAGGAGCTCATGATCTCATGGGGAGAGAGACATGTGGAGTGCTGGCCAGGACACGGGTAGAGGAGGGAATCTCAGGGGGGCCTGAGTTCATCCAGAAGGAATCAAGGACTGTGTCCTTGAGAAATTACATTTGAGCAGTAAAAAATGGAGAGAGGATTGCAGGAAAGAGAAGGCTTGTGGAAGGGAGAGTAGACCAATGAGCCTGAGGGGAGAGTGGCAGGAGGAAATTCTAGAGAAGGAGACAGAGGCCAGGTCACACAGGGCCTGGAAGTCCATGCCAAGGAGTTTGTCTTTCTCACTCCATTTCCCTTCCCTCGTATTTTATGCTCCTTCCTTGCCTTTTAGACTAATTCTTCTTGGCAAAATATTGGCTTCCTTAGGTCAAAGGTTGTGGCTTATCTTTCTTAACATCTTCAGTTGCAGGTGCCCTGTCAATATTTTGAGTTTGGCATTCTAGATATACAGAAAACAAATCATGAGTGGTCATAAAATAATGAAGAAGGAAATAAAAATGACTAATATAAATATTAGTGGCTTATGTGTTTACTCCTTAAAGAACATTATGAAAGACCTTAGAGAGAATATCCTTCCAAGGTTAAAACTGTATGCTTTGTGTTGTGATGTTGATCATATCCGTATGACAAGGCAGGTTGTTGCTGAGAGTTGCTACCATGATTATAACCAAAAGAGAGCTTGGTCTTTACCCAAGTCATCTGATTACAGCTTACTCATATTCATAAGTCAAATCTGATCTTGTTTTTAGATCATAGTCTTCTATCTCCACAAAGTAGCCCAAGTGATGTTTTTAAAAAAACTTCTCTACCCTTCTCCTGGCCAGCACTCCACATGTCTCTCTCCCCATGAGATCATGAGCTCCTGGCAAACATAGACCATGCCTGTCCAAATAACTTCTCTCCTTAAAAATCTTTAATGCTTTCCCATTTCACTCTTGATAAAATCTGCCTCCTTATCAGGGCCTTCTGAGGGAAGGGACTCCCCCAAGGTGAGGAAGAGAGTGGGGAGGAAGGCAGGCCTTAAACTCAAGTTTCCTGACTGACAGCCCTGCGCCCTTTGGACTATGTTCTTCATCCCTATGGGGTCACTCTCCTACCAGGTGATACCAGTGTCACAGAAATAATAATAACCATCATCTTGCCACCTTCAAAACCTTGGAACCTCTGAGCTGGAAGACTCCCCGACTCCAGGAAAGCTTTCTTGACTTCCTTCCCTTCCCTGGTTCCCACAGACCCTGAGAGAATTTCCTGCATGCCATCTGATGGCCTCCTTACCTTCCAGATGATGGGCAACTTGAGAACAACACCTGTGCCTTACTTGCCTTGGTTTCCTCAGATTCTAGCTCTTGCACGTTGTAAAACATTTGATAAATCTGTAATGAATCAGTGGGAAAAGAGCCTAGAAAGTATCTAGTCTAGTTATTCCCATTTTTATAGATGATGGAAGTGAGGATCAAATAGGAAATGACTCACAAAGAGCACCTTCTAATTGACCAAGAAATCTCACCTCTATTTTCTCATTTGTCCCATGAGGCATAGACTCTTACGACTGTCCCCATGTATAGATGAGAAAATTGAGGCCCATGGAGATAAAATGACATGCCAAAAGGAACACAGACAGGCAGATAGGCGGTCAAAAGGTGCAGGTTATATCTACTTGATGAGTTCAAAGTTACAAGTATCACCAGGGCCCCTGCCAAGCCAGTCCTCCACAGTCAGCTCCTGTGTCTGAAAGGGAAATACCGCCTCCCTGTACTGTCTGTGGGCATCCTTAGAGCCAGCAACACACAACTCACTGCCTGGCACATAACGGCCCTGATATCTTAGGAATGAAAATGGTATTGCTATTTGGCTTATGGAGCTCCCACCAGATGGGCAAAACTGTTCATGGCGTTTGGTGACTAAAACCAGGCGTAACCCAGCAAGGTCTAACCTGCCAACCCCTCGGCCAAGCAGGGTCACAACACAGCATGAAATCCATCATGGATGTCTCTGTAGCCTGGTACCCGGGCAACTTATTCTGGCTCTTCTCTTGCAGAAAGAGCCTCTGGATGAGTCTGGATGGATGATTAAAAATGTCCTTTCTATGCCAATTGTGAACAAGAAGGAGGAAATTGTTGGGGTGGCCACATTTTACAATCGCAAAGATGGGAAACCCTTTGATGAAATGGATGAGACCCTCATGGAGGTATGGTTTTTAAGGAGGCTTCTGGACGTGGGATTCAGAGGTGACTCTGGATGTGGGACTTCCAGAGCCACGTGGCGGGGACCTAGCATGCTGCTGTCCCAGCCCAGCAGGGATGGGGGCTCACCTCGTACATACTTTCCTGATCCGATGTTTTTGTTTGACTGTCCTCCTGCACTGCCTCTGTTGTCAAAGAAATCTATATTCCCTTCTTTAAAAATTAACAAACTTTACCTTTTAGAGAAGCTTTAGGTTCACAGCAAAGTTGAGCAGAAAGCACAGAGTTCATTTATGTCCTCTGTCCCCACATGGGGACAACACATTCCCTTTTTGTGAAGCTGTTATGCATGAGGACGATGCTTTGTGCTAGAGCTTTACTCAAAGTGTATTCTCATCCATCATTTTATCTTATCCTCATGGCATCCCTTTGAGGAGACCAGCACACAGCTAACCACACCTGTTTTATAGCTGAGAAGATAGAGGCTTAGAGAGTCTTGCCCCAGGTTACAGAGAAAGGACCAGACCAGAATGTTCTCCCTCTGATTCTTCCTTTCTTTCCTTTCAGTCTTTGGCCCAGTTCCTGGGCTGGTCTGTCTTAAATCCTGATACTTATGAGTTGATGAACAAACTTGAAAACAGGAAGGATATTTTCCAAGACATGGTGAAATACCACGTGAAGTGTGACAATGAAGAAATCCAGACAATCTTGGTGGGTAGTGGTTTTCCCGTTTCTCCTCAAGAAAAGGCTGTTCTGGGAACAGCTATCCCTCCCAGGGTTCAGTTCAGTTCGGTCACTCAGTCATGTCTGACTCTTTGCAACCCCATGAACCACAGCATGCCAGGCCTCCCTGTCCATCACCAACTCCCAGAGTCCACCCAAACCCAAGTCCATTGAGTCAGTGATGCCATCCAACCATCTTATCCTCTGTTGTCCCCTTCTCCTCCTGCCCTCAATCTTTCCCAGCATCAGGGTCTTTTCAAATGAGTCAGCTCTTCACATCAGGTGGCCAAAGTATTGGAATTTCAGCTTCAACATCAGTCCTTCCAATGAACATCCAGGACTGATCTCCTTTAGGAAGGACTGGTTGGATCTCCTTGCAGTCCAAGGGACTCTCAAGTTACCTCAGTCTTAAAACCATGCCTTGGCTTAACAGCTCTAGAAACTCCATTTTCCTCTGTGCTCAGGGCTGACTTGGTTGGTACTAGAGATGGAGTCACCAACCACAATTCCCACTCTGAGAGGAAGCTCTATCTGACAGACCAATGGACAATGGTCAGTTGCTCAGAGCCTCCCTCCGTGAGGTCAGCTAACCGCACCCATTTTATAGCTGAGAAGGTGGGGGCTCAGAGAGTCTTGCTCTAAATTACAGAGACAGGATCAGACCTGCCTTAGGAGGTCAAACTTTCTGAGCAAAGAAATAGTTCAGAGGGTAGCGTCAGATGTTGGCAGGAAGCCATCACATAGTTTCATCGCTATAGAGTATATCTGGTATTTCATACCTGTCATGCTTATAATAGCCCAGTAAGATGGGCACAGTAAGGATTTTCACCCTATTGTAGACATGAAGAAATTGAGGCCTAGAAGGGGAAAGGAAGTTATCCCCAAATCACACAGCTCACTAAATAGTTCTCATTTAACATTTATCAGGATAATGAGCAAATTATCACTGTTATGAAAGGGCTTCCTTGGAAGGTAGGGAGCACCCTGTCATGGGAAATATTGCAACACAGGCTGGATGATCACATATCAAGGATGCTATAGAGGAGAATCCTACGTGGGTGGGAAATAGGATGACAGGCTTTCCAAGATATGTGAGAATCAGTGATCTACCATTCCTGGAATTTTGGACTCAAAAAGATCAAGATTTTAGAAAGAAACTGAATTAACCAAAGAGCATTAGATATGATACCCAGCTGAGTTCCCAAGACTTGTTGGGTTTATGCACTGCACAAGTTGAAAAAATATAAGCCGATGTGTTCAGAGGGCATTTCTGAACTAGAGTGGGTCGCCTTTCCCTTCTCCAGGAGATCTTCCCAACCCAGGGATCAAACCCAGGTCTCCCGCATTGCAGGTAGATTCTTTACCAGCTGAGCCACAAGGGAAGCCCTATGGAGGCATAGTGAACCAGTTAAAAGTAGGTAGACTGTGCTCTAGATCAAGAAATGTGGAAGAAGTTATTGGGTCCAGGTTCCTCTCCCCCTGTAACACAGGGAAAACAGGACCAGAGGGGAAGGAACTTGGCTCAAGTCACATAGTAAGAGGAAAAGCCAGGGCCATGAGCAAGACCTCCAGGCTCCCAGTTAGTAATAAAAACAGTAAGAATGTCAACAGCATTATTTAACCCTAGCACTCACTATATACTGAGCACTGCTCTCAGTGATTTACATGCATTATTTCAATTTCATATACATTTTTTTAAATGACTTTGGATAATCTAATTTTAATCTGCCCGTTAAGTACTTTTAGTATCCCCATTTTGCAGATGAGGAATGGGGGATCCAATTGGTAGTTGCACGCAGGACTCCATGACTCCAAATCCCATGACCTTGAATTACTTGTCAATAAACGCTGAATGGGAGCCTCTCTGAGTTGGTAGCTCTGTTGCAAGAACTTTGGAGGAAGAAGAAAAAAGGAAATGGAAAAGTAGAGACATACTTTGACCTCAGATATAGTAAACTAATGTTTTTCTCTGCTCTTTCGGGCCCTGGCAGAAAACCAGAGAGGTGTATGGGAAGGAGCCGTGGGAATGTGAGGAAGAAGAACTGGCTGAGATCCTGGTGAGCTGGGCAGCAGCGCCGGTCCTGACCTGTTGCAAGCACAGGGCGTGCGTGCCCCAAGCATGTGTGGGGAGCATCTCTGCCAAGTGTGGCCCTTGCCACTCTGCTCTGATCCTTCCAGCAGACTCAGATCAGGGACAGGGCTGGTGGGGGGTGGGGTGAGGGAGGGACCAAGGGATTCCTCATGTGCTCCAGTCACTTGACTCCATGTTTCATACAGCAAGGAGAGCTGCCAGATGCAGACAAATATGAAATTAACAAATTCCACTTCAGCGACCTGCCGCTGACGGAACTGGAGCTGGTGAAATGTGGAATTCAGATGTACTATGAGCTCAAAGTGGTGGATAAATTTCACATTCCTCAGGAGGTGAGGTTGAAACAAACCTTTGGTTTCCCTTTTTTTCCCTTCCTTTCTTGCTTAAAAAACAAAACAAAACAAAAAAAACCTCAATCTGTAAACTGCCTTAGAAAGAGTGTACTCTCAGTTTTTAAGATTTAAAGCATTAGTCACATCACACAGATGAGTCATTTACCAGAAAAGAGACACATGGTTCTTCTGAGCTGTGATGTTTCTCAAGGTAGGTTCTGAGGCACTGAGTTCTGAAGGTTGTGGATAAAAGTGACGCCAAAAAAAAAAAAGTTCCTACAGTTCAACAGGGTGGGAAATGTGTGTTAAATCCATTTAGACAGGGCTTTTTCCCCTGCAGGATTCCTTAGGTGTGCTGTGCATCTAGAGGCATGGGGATGGACAGAAAAGGTGGAGCTGGGGGTGTACTGTGTGCAGAATTTCCCAGACTTCTTTGATTAAAGCAGCAGTCCTAACTGTGCTTTAAACCACATCAGTATCACCTGAAAATGGATCAATGCCAGCACGGGTCCACCAACACCCGCACATACACCCTCTTTCTCCCCCTCCTCTCTCCACTGGCTGTGAGGAATCAGAAATTGTTTTAACAAGACCTTCCCATATCCCACAGCGATGCAGATATGCACTCAAGTTTGAGAACCACTGATCTCAACACGCCTTTGGTTTTCTCTCCTACACTGCCTGCAAGCTTCTCCCAGGGCCTTGTTTCATAACCACATCCATTGTCATAGTATCCAGCCGTCTGAAAGTGCTCTCACAGTCTTAGTGCACCTATTGCTCCTCCCACTGTGGTCCGGCGTGGGGACCGAAACACTGAGGGGCTCGGCCAGGCGGGCCCCCCTGCCCGCCCCAGTGCGGTGCTGCTGCCTTACAGTGTGCTGTGTGTGTGTTCGCAGGCCCTGGTGCGGTTCATGTATTCCCTGAGTAAGGGCTACCGCAGGATCACCTACCACAACTGGCGGCACGGCTTCAACGTGGGGCAGACCATGTTCTCCTTGCTGGTGGTACGAGAACAGGGGGACCCAGCGGCGTGGTGGGAGGGACCTCGGGCTGCTAGGGTCTCCCGCTACCCTGGGCACCTCAGTGCAGCTCGCCAGGCAGCAGCGGCATCATTCTTCTATTTATTGCCTTTTTAAAAAATAGACAACAAGAGTACATGCTTAGCATAAATGAATTCCAAGAAGCGAGAAGTATGTAAAATAAAAAGTGAAAGAAAGGCAGCATTCTACTCCCACCCCCAAGCCAGTATTTGGAGAAAACCATGGCACAGCTCCTTCCAGGTTTCCTTCCAGAAGCATTGAGATAGATTTGTTCACACACACATACACAAAATTTATTTTATTTATAACCAATTAAACAATATGATTCTATAATATGCTTTTTTATTTGAAAATATATAAATATATCAATCATGTTTTCCTATATATATATTTTATTGTGGTAAAACATATATAACCTAAAATTTACCATTTTTAGGTGCATAATTCAGTGGCATCAAGAACATTCACAGTATTGTGCAACCATCACTACTCTCCATCTCTAGAACTTTTCCAACTTCCCAGACACCCTGTCTCCATTAAACAACATTAATACAACTCCCCATTTCCTCAGTCTCCAGCCCCTGGGAGCCAGCATTCTACTTTTTCAGTCTCTATGAATTCCCTTTCTTATAGGTACCTCACCTAAGTAGAATCATACAGTATTTGTCCTTTTGTGTCTGATCAATTTCACTTAGCATAATGTCTTCAAGGCTTATCCATTCTCTAATTTTATGACTTCATAGTATTTTGCATTGTTTAAGTAGATAACAATTTCTTTACCTAGCTCCCCTATTCAGAGAAGGCAATGGCAACTCATTCCAGTACTCTTGCCTAGACAACCCCATGGACGGAGGAGCCTGGTAGGCTGCGGTCCATGGGGTTGCTAAGAGTCGAACAGGACTGAGCGTCTTCACTTTCACTTTTCACTTTCATGCATTGGAGAAGGAAATGGCAACCCACTCCAGTGTTCTTGCCTGGAGAAGTCCAGGGACGGGGGAGCCTCGTGGGCTGCCGTCTATGGAGTCACACAGAGTTGGACACGACTGAAGTAACTTAGCAGCAGTAGCAGCAGCTCTCTTTTGAGGATTGCTTTTGATCTTTCATTATTACAAACAATGCTATTATGTCCTTGGATGGACATACCAATGTGTATATGTGTGAGTCATTTTGTCTCAGAAGGTTTGGAGGTTTTATATTTCATTTAAAAGTGTTTTCCCATACAGGTCACAACACAAATCTCTGCCCTTGCCCAGTGTCCCCATCCTCATTCCTTTCCCTCGTGTCTGGAGTGGTCAGGCCAGAGAAAGCACTGGGGCCTGGGGGCAGGAATTCTAGCCAGGCTGCCTCTGAAGGTGAAAAACATACCGCTTAGACGTGATTTATTTCTTAGAGTCACAAGTCAGCGGCACCTCCTCAGGGCTCTTTCCACCCTTGACTCCAATACCCGGCACAAACAAGGAGTTAAGTGAGGACAGCCAGGGAAAAATTCTTCTGAGCTGTGTTTGAACCAGTAGACCAGGTTTGGAAGGTTTGTTTTACCAGTCTGGACATGTTCCAACACCGTCTAAATCCTCAAAGTCCAGGGCTGTCTGTTTCTCAACAAGCATCCAGTCTGACGCCCTCCACTTTAAGGCCCAGAGGGAGGTGGGACCAGCTAAGGTGACTCGGGAGTAAAACGACCCCCCATCACCTCTGCCTGGACTGTCCCAGTGCTAGCACAGAAAGTCCCATATCCCACATCTCAGTCCTGGCAAACGTCTGGTCATCCTGTGGCACCAGGGGTTGAGCCAAGATCAGACCTGTGTTTCCAAGCACCAGGCCCTCCCCCTTACTCCTGCTCTCTCAGTCCTGCTTCCAAGCCCCCCACAAAAGGAGTGAGTAGCATCTCTGACTGCCCTTCCAGACCGGAAAGCTGAAGCGATACTTCACAGACCTGGAGGCCTTGGCCATGGTCACCGCCGCCTTCTGCCATGACATTGACCACAGAGGCACTAACAATCTCTACCAGATGAAGTGAGTCAGCCCTTACTGGCCCTTCTCTCTACCTCCTGCCTCTGGGATTGATTACCTAGATCTGAATGGGTCTTAGACAGACTCACTTGCCATGGGGAATTCCCATGGTCCACAGCTTCCCACTTCCTCCTATCCTTTGGTTCTGGGTAAACTCCTGTGATAGAATAATGAAGCTCAAATATGTCCACACCCCAGTGCCTGGGGCCTGCGGATATGTTGCCTTACTTTCAAAAGAAACTTCATAAACATGATTAAGGATGTTGAAATATAGGGATTATCTTGGGTTATCCAAGTGGGCCCCAAATAGTTAGAAGGGTCCTTGTAAGAAGGAGGTAGGAACTCAGGGAGGACAGAAGATGCTACACTGTTGGCTTTGAAGATGCAGGATAAGTCACAAGCCAAGGAATTAGGGGCCTCTAGAAGCTAGAAAAGGCAAGGAAACAGTCTCCTCTAGAACCTCCAGAAGGAAAACAGCTCTTCAGACCATTTTAGACTTCTAAACTCCAGAGCTGAAAGACACTAAATTTTTCTTGTTTTAAGCCATTTAAGTTTGTGGTGATTTTTTAGAGCAGCAACAGGAAACTAATAAACTTTCTCACTCTGCTCCTTCCTCTCCTACTGAACTAATTTAAGCCAAGATGTTAGTAACTGCTAATGATTCATTTATTCACCTTGGGTTTATAATGCACAAAAGGCCAGCATGGTAGGCCCTATGTTAGGCAAAGGAGGTTCCATGGTGAACAAACCAGACACAGTCCCTGACTTCACAGAGCTTATATCCTAGTCTCTGAAGTAGGGGCCAGGAACCATGGTCTTGGGAGACCCTCATGACCACCACGTGGACTGGCAGAGCAGGGACTAGTGTCGTACCCAGGCTCTGCCCAGGGCCCACAGACTGTAAGTCATGCTTCTGTGAGTCTTCTCAGTTTCTGCCTGCTGCTCCAAGGTTAGAGATTATGTTTACATTTTACCTTGTAGAAGGCGAAGTACTGATCTCAGTGCTTGGCACACAACAAGGGCTCAGCAAATATTTATTGAATAAAGACGTGAATAAATACGTTGCTTGTGGGAATCCAGTGACTTCTCAGAATCAGGTTTGGAAGATCTGGGGCTCGGCGATCTTTAAAGCACTGGCCCAGTGCCAGTGTCCATGGATGGCTATGGGGATGGGTCTGTAAAACTGCACGTGGCATTGTGTTTGTGTCTTTTTCTGGGGATAAGGGTCCACACTTCTATGGAGGCCATGTCCCCAAAGAGGCCCAGAGTTAGTTATGGAGAAAGTTAAAGTATGAGAGCCAGGACACCTGCTATCTAGTCCTATTTCTCACGGTCGTACTGTGTGACAAGTCCCTTCTTATTCTTGCACTTCAACCTATCTGCCTGCAGAATTAGGAGGTGACAGGAATGGATGATGCCTTTAACCTTCATCTCTGCCATTCCATGTTAATCTTCTCTGTGTGTCTCTTTCTCTCCCATTCAGATCCCAGAACCCACTGGCCAAGCTCCATGGGTCCTCCATCTTGGAAAGACACCACTTGGAGTTTGGTAAAACACTGTTGAGAGATGAGGTAGGATGAGGGCCCTCTGCATTGGCTTTGGGGCCTGAGAACGAGTCCCCATCTCACAAGAAGCCTGAGTGTAGCCAGGCATTGGCCTGGACTGTCTCTCTAGTCACCTGGGGCAGCCATCGGGAATTGAATGACTTTACTGCCAGCGTCACTTCTCCCTTCTCTCCTTCTCACATCACTTCTATCCCTCCATTTTCTCTTTAGAGCCTAAATATCTTTCAGAACCTCAATCGCAGGCAGCATGAGCATGCAATCCACATGATGGACATCGCGATCATTGCTACAGACCTTGCCTTGTATTTCAAGTTGGTATTTCTTCTCATTTTAAGAATAAAAATGATTAGGGAATTCCCTGCCAGTCCAGTGGTTAAGACTTGGGGATTTTACTGCCATGGGGCCAGGTTCTGTCCCTAGCAGGGGAAATAAGATCCTGCAAGCTGCAAGGCGTGGACAAACAAAAAAGAATACTATTATAAAAATAATGAACACCACAGTTCTAATTGATTTAGTGAGTATTCTGTGCCAGGTACCACACTTGCGCTATGGATGCATCCATTCTCACTACAGCTCTGAGTTAGTCTTACCCTGTTATACAGATGGGGAAACTGAGATCAGGGGAAGATAAGCTAAGATCAGATAATAAACCCATGGTAGAGTCTGAGTTAGAACCTAGGTCTTCACTCCCAGGCATTGGTTCTTTTCACCTTTCTTTTTAAAAGTTACACTGCCATAATTAGCCTCTGAAACAACCAACATTAGAAGGCCAGGGGTTGCCTTATTCTAATATGTGCTCCTTTAACAAACTGATGTGTTTTGTAGGAAAAGGACGATGTTCCAAAAGATCGTGGATCAGTCTAAGACATACGAGACTCAGCAGGAGTGGACGCAGTACATGATGCTGGATCAGACACGGAAGGAAATTGTCATGTGAGTTGAGACAAGGCTTAAACCCTGATTCCCTTAAGCCCAGGGTCAAAAGGCAAGATGCTATCCTGTCAGGCCTCTCCGTCTTCAAGAGACCCCTGCAAAACTTTTCATTCTGGAGGCCTCTGACACACAAAACAAAGAAGTTATGCCAAAACAGCACTGCAAAAATGATATGTTTACTCTTCATTCTAGCACAAAAATACAAGACAGTATCTGTGGCTCAGTAAGTAAAGAATCTGTCTCCAATACAGGAGACCACCTGTAATGCAGGAGACATGGGCTCAATCCCTGGGTGGGAAAGATACCTTGGAGAAGAAAATGGCAACCCACTCCAGTATTCTTGCCTGGAAAATCCCATGGACAGGGGAGCCAGGTGGGCTACAGTCCATGGGGTTGCAAAGGGTCAGACACAAGTGAGTGACTAAGAATGTACGCATGCATGCATACCTCTCTGTATACAAAAAGTACAAGATTTGAAGTAATTCTATGCTAAAATGCAGAATTTTGGTGGTAAAGTTATATAACTTTTGGTCATAAAGTTTTTGGTAAAACACAGAGCATTAAACCAATTATGGTTTGAGTGATAGCTAAGTGTTACTCAGAATATATGGGCTTAATCTCTTTAGTATTCCCTTATACATGGCAAAAGCAGGCATGCAATTCACAAGTTAGTTCCCTGGTTTGTGTGACATTCATAGTGCTTTGTTGGCTCGAGGTCTGGTAATGCAACGCAAAGCTTTCTGGTGAATATCTTCTTTTAGTTTCTCAGTATGCTTCCTTGATTCACCTCAGCTGATGATGGGGTTAGAAATGCAAATTTGAGTCTTTTCATGACTACGTGGCGCAAGCCAATGGGTCCCCTGGCTTCCCTATGACAGGTCCTGGGTGATATTAAAGGAGACAATGCCTGACCCAGGACCCAGAGAACTGTTGTTTGTTTATCCCTAGATGCTTCTGCAGAGGTGAGGTTTAATCAAGTCACGAATTTCGCAAATCCAGAGAAGAGACAGCTGCTGGGACAGGCTCAGGGAAGATGGGGCCAGTTGTCTTTCCCTCAGCTGTGAAGTTGTCCAACCAAGCCTCCCCAAAGGTCCTCCCACCCTGAGGAGCAGTGTGACCTGTGCCCACTGAACAATGAGTCATGCTCTAGTGATAGCTGCTCCCAGACAGACCAGGAGTTGCTCCACAATGTTTCAAAAATGGTGCTGCAGAAGGGCTGAATGAGTGGAAAGAACCCTAAGTTCTTGGACAGGGGGACTTATTATTACAAAGTTGTCTGTTCTCCCTATTTAGTTATTTATTTAAAGTGATTCCAAAGAAAATATCAACTTTATTTTGTGGAGAATTAGGAAGCCAATTCCAAAATCCTTATGAGAATTAAGTATGAAAAAGAGCCAGAAAATTCTGAGGAAAAAAGGAAATAATAGGGGCCAGCAGAACTGAAGATAGCTCAGTCCTAGGTATGAGCAGGAGAGGTCAGTAGACAGACTCAAAAGACAATGCCTGTGCTAAAAGTAGATTTTCTGCCAGTGGAGAAGGATAATTTCATAAATGGTGTTGGGCCCATGAGGTGATCTGATGGATTTTTTTTTTCCCTCAAGACCAGCAAGCAGTTCTCCAGTGCTCAGTGAACACTGACAGGCTGTCCTACAAATTTAACTCAAATCTCACACTATCTACCTGGAGATAGCGCCAGACCCCACAGACTAAGGGCTCAGCCTCACAAGACTGGCTTCCTTTCAGATGAAGCCAGTCCGGGTTGCCTGTGCTTCTGATTGCCCAGCTATAAACTGGAAGTTGCTGTGAACTCCTCCTTGGGTTTGATTAATTTGTTAGCATGGCCCACAGAACTCAGAGAAGCATTTACTTACATTATTAGTTTAGTATAAGGATTATTACAAAAGAACAGCCAAAGAGGTACATAAGGTAAAGGCCAGAAGGGTCCTGAATGCAGGGGCTTCCATTACTACAGAACTGGGGTGTGCTCATCCACGCTGATGCTTATTAAATCTTTGTTCAATAGTTTTTACAAAGCTTAATCTGCAGCTCCCCCCACCCCTTTCCCAGAGGCCAGCAGTTGGGCTGAAAGTCCATCCCTCTATTCCATTGGTCTTTCAGGTAGGCCTGACCCCATCTAGGGACCCTACCCTCAGTCACTCTAAGTCACTTCATTAGCATAGCCCCAAAGGGGGCTTCTTGGGAAGGACAAGACTCTTGTATCACTAGGGAAATCTCAAGGGTTTTAGGAGCTCTGTGTGAGGAATCAGGGACAAAGAAGAAATATAGTTCAGATTCTGCCATAGGTGGTCACAGAGGCAGACCCCTATTTCACTCCTATAGCAAATAAATTCAAGATGAATCAAGGATTTTAAAATAATGAGAAAATAAACTAATAATATGGAGAGAGGAAAAAAGCTTGGGAGAATTGAAAAGAGTAAGCTTTTCTAAGTGTGACATAAAATTCAAAAGTCGTAAAGAGACTGATAAATTTGACTAATGAAACTTTAGAGATTTCTGGACAACACCCACAAGAACTCAGAGCTAAAGTAAGAATTTAAATGATATACCGGGGGGAAATATGTGTAATGCTTCTGACAGAAAAAGAGCTAGTTTCCTCAGTCGTGTTAATATAATTCAAGAAAAAGACTAATCCCACAGAAAAATGAGCAAAAGGCGTGAGCAAACATTTCCCAGAAAAGGAATTACAGTGGGATGTAAACATATGAAAAGATGACCTTAGCCACAGTGAGACAAATGAAAAATAAAACTACTTTGGGATATAACTGTTCATCCCTCCTATCGGCAAAGATGAAGTGCTTACTAACACGTGGTGTTGGGCAGAGTGAGGGGCAACAGGCAACCCTATTCACTGTGCTGGGAATGTAAATAGGCGCAGTTTTGTTTCTTTGGTTTTCAATGTTGGCTTATACTTTTTTACCCTGACCACCCAGGGCCATGGCAGTGAAAGCGCCAAGTCCTAACCCCCAGATGGCCAGGTAACTCTCCAACAGGTGCAGTTTTACAAAGGGCAATGCCTATCAAAATTGAAACCAGCCATACTCTTTGGCCCAGGAAATCCCAGATCCAGGATTTACCCTACAGAATTTCTCCCACCTGTGCTACAAGAAGTATGCATAGAGTTATTCATTGCAACATTACTTGTAATCACAAAAAATATTGAAAAAAACTTAAAAGACCATCATGGGGGACCAGGTTAAATACAATATATTATTTACACACAGTGCGGTGTCATGCAGTTTACAAAGATATGACATGAAAGGTTTCCAAAAAAATAAATAAAGCCAGAAGCAAGACTTCTTGAATCATGGTAAAAGCCAACGTAGTCTTAAGCCGAAGCTCTTGCAAAGCCTTCCAAGACAAACACAGGCTTAGATGGTCTCAAGGGAATCCGTATTTTCTCTCTTTACATTATCTTCTGGAGAAAGTGCAGTAAGTGAGGCATGGTCAGTTCCTCATTCTTATCCCATGTGACAAAATAAAGACAAATTTGCCCTTTCTTGAAGTCTATAGTGTGAAGACCCCTGGGGCATCAAACAGAAGGACAATAAATATCGGTGTTTTCAAAGCTCCTTTTAATCATGGCATTATAAACCCAAGGGAGGGCTTTGGACCTTCCCTGTCTTATATATTTATTTTGCTAGGGCGTTAGAAGTGGAAAGCTTTGTCCTTTGATTGTACAGTGGGGCAGCAGAAGCTGAGTATCTCTTATTTAGCACTCTACTTCCTTCAGAGAATGAACCGCATTCTCTGCTGTTAGGGATGTGGGATGGCCCCCTGCTATCAGGGCCATCAAAAAGGTAGCAGTACTTGATTTCATCCATGCTTCTGTCTGTCTATCCGTCAATCTATCTAGTCTACCTACATACCTATCCATCTATTAGTACCTCTGCCTTTCTTAGAATTAAGAATAAAAAATAAGGTGGGTGTCAACAGAATGCATTCTAATAACATGCTTATATGAAATGAAAAATAAGGGTCAGATTCTTTCTGAAACAAGTCTTATTTTCAGGCTTCAGTTGACAATAAAAGACTGGCATTTCCAATTGTTACATGGCAGATATTTCCAGAAATAAATGAATCAAACTTGAAGGTTCAAAGTTTTGATGAAAATGTTGCTAAATGTTGTGATAAGATAAAAGCACTTTATAAAAAATACAGCACTGGGAGGGGGAGGGATAAATTGGGAGTTTGGGATGACATATATACACTACCATATTAAAAATAGATAACCAGCAAGGACATACTGTGCAGCACAGGGAACTCTGCTCACTCTTCTGTAATAACCTAAATGGGAAAAGAATTTGGAAAAAGAATAGACACATGCATAACTGAATCACTTGCTGTACACTTGAAGCTAATGCAACATTGTTAATCAAATTGCTCCAATATAAAAAAAAAGTCAAAAAATATAAAACTGGAAGATATATTAAAGTGAATAGTGTTTTAATTGACTTAACATATTCTGAGTGTCTTGGGTTAACCAAAGTGCCACACAGAAAGTGTCTGGGGTACAATTAATAGTCATATGAGGAATCTTAGTCAAATCTTTATGGCACAATTCCCGGAAACTGAGGAAGTGAATGACTCTAATGTTTGCTTTAGACAAACTTAAAGGAGAATCTGATTAAACTGTCAACTGATAATGTGGAAGAATTTAAAGAATGGTATGATGTTGTAACAAAACCTTTTCCATTCCCAGGGTTTCTAAATGTTGCATCTAATTAGTCTTGCAGTATGAAATATTCACTAATTCATTTTTGGCCATGTCACATGGCTTAGGTCCTCAACTAGGGATTGAACTCTCCCCTTGGCAGTGAAAGCTCAGAGTTCTAACCACTAGACTGCAGGGAATTCCCCATGCATTAACTGATTAAAAAAAAAAAGTCCCATCCTCTCTATCAATAGATGAACTTCCAAAAATATTTGAGTTTTTAATAATTTCTAAAAAACAGGTAATATAGTTTATTGTATTGGTTAATCATGTAATAATAGTAATTCAATCCAGAACAAAAATTTTCTATACTTGGAGATCTATGGTCAAAGATGACAATATTTAGTTACATATTTTAATTAATGGACATATTTGGTTAAAAATCAGTATGCAAAAGTGATCAACACATTTCATATATATATTTGAATATCTGTGATATATATACAGTTATACACATATATAGATATACGTACACACATACACACAAATATAAAACCTTAGGATAAACTCTGTAGGGGAAGTTAACTGGAAATACATGTTTATGGAGAAAAAAAGAATGCAAAGTTCAAGACTTTTGTTTTTAATTGAAGCATAGTTGATGTACAATATTATGTAACTTTTAGGTGTATAATATGGTGATTCACAATTTTTAAAGGTTATACTCCATTTATAGTTATTATAAAATATTGGCTATATTCTGTGCTGTACAATACATCCATGTAGCTTATTTTATACATAGCAGTTTGTGTCTCTTAATTTCTTATATTGTTATTCCCCACTTCCCTCTCCCTACTGGTAACCAGTGTATCTCCAGTTTGTCCTTCATATCTGTGAGTCTGCTGCTGCTGCTTTTAACATGTTCACTAGTTTGTTGCATTTCTTAGAGTCCATGTTTAAAAGACATCATATAGTATTTGCCTTTCTCTGACTGATTTCACTTAGCATAATACCATCCAAGTCAATCTATGTTGCTGCAAATACAAAATTTCATTCTTTTTTATGACTGGATATTACTCCGTTGGATGGATGGATGTGTGTATGTGTATATATGTATGTACACACACATATACACATACATACCACATCTTTATCCCTTCATCTGTTGACAGACACTGAGGTTGCTTCAATATCTTGACAACTGTAAACAGTGCTGCCAAGAACATTGGGATGCATGTGTCTTTTTGAATTAGTGTTTTTTCCCCAGATATATAACCAGGAGTGGAGTTTCTGGGTCATATGGTTCTGTTTTTAGTTTTATGAGAAATTGTCATACTGTTTTCCACAATGGCTGAACCAATTTACATTCCCACCAACAGTGTATGAGTTCCCTTCTCCCCACACTCTCATCAGCACTTTTTTCATGATGAAGGTCTTCCTGACGAGTGTGAGGTGATCTCTCATTGCGATTTTGATTTGCATCTCCCTGATGATTAGCAATGTTAAGCATCTTTCCGTGTTCCTGTTGGTAATCTGCGTTTCCTCTTTGGAAAAATGTCTATTCAGTTCTTCTGCTCATTTTTTAATCAAATTGTTTGCTTTTTTGTTTTTAGGCTGTTTTTTTTTTTTTTTTTTTGATATTGTAGGAATAGTTTATATTTTTGGATACTAAACTTCTTATTGGACATGTCAATTGCAAATATTTTTTCTCATTCTATGGGTTGAATCTTTGGTTTGTCAATGGTTTCCTTTGCTGTGAAAAAGCTTTTCAGTTTAATTAGGTCCCATTTGTTTACTTTTGCTTTTCCTTCCTTTGCTTCAGAAGACAGATTCAAAAAAATATTGGAACAATTTATGTCAAAGAGTATTCTGCCTACCTTTTCCTCCAGGAGATTTATGGTTTCTGGTCTTAGGTTTGTGTGTGCATGCTAAGTCACTTCAGTAGTGTCTGACTCTTTGTGACCCTGTGGATTGTAGCCCATCAGGCTCCCCTGCCCGTGGGATTCTCTAGGCAAAGCCTTCTATCTCCTGCATTGGCAGGCAGGTTCTTTACCACTAGCACCACCTGGGAAGCCTTTAAAACTCTAGAATCTTAAAGAAATGCTGGTTCATTTGTTTTTAAATGGATGGTACACTGATGGTTGATATAAAAAATGCTATGCTATTTAGATTTCTTTATATTTAAAGAATAATGAAACCATTTTATTTATTTTTATTAAGCCAAAAACATAACAGAGCTTTACAGGGAGAACCCAACTACATTTAATTAAACATAAAAATATAGATTAAACAACAACAAAAGAAGCAGCCTATCACTGAAGACACATTAATACAAGAAAGTTACAAGGAACCCATTTAAGATTTTTAGAAGGTAACATTCTCAACAATATAAGTGATCTGGGTACCATAATGTAGAAGGAGGTAGTAATACTATTTGCAGAGTCCTTTCAATCTTTCAAGACTGGGTAAGTCAGTCAAGATGTCAACTTAAAAATGTACAAGAAGGTAAACATTTTTCAGAATTCTTCTGGTAGGCACTCAGTGAAAAATGTTCAAAGATCTATAAAGTAGGGTTCTCAATCTTAACACTATTGACATTTGGGAGCAATAACTATAATAGGGGCTCTCCTGTGCATTTAAAGATATTTAACATAATCCCTGGTTTCTACTCAGTAGATCCCAGTAGCAGCCCCTCCTCCCCAGCTGTGACAAGCAGGACTATCTCCAGACATGGCCAAATATCCCCTGGGAGCAAAAGTGGCACCTGGTTGAAAAGCACTGTTGTGAAGCAGTCTTGGGGCTGGTCCATCTATTAGGTGATTAGACACATAATTACAGCTACTACACACCTGGGTATAGTGTACCTGTTACACACTTAGGGCTTCAGCTCCAGAGGGTCTGGTCTCATCTCTCTCACTTATTGGTGATTGACCTTGAGCAGGTAACTTCACTTCTCTGTGCCTGTTTCCTCATCTGCTCAAAGAGAGTAACGGTAGTATCTACCTTATGGGTTATCACAGGGGCTGAGCCGGGACACGTGGAGTGCTGTGCTGCATTGCTCATGGCAGGCATGGTGTCAGGCTTTTCCTGTGATATAAAGAGACCTATGTATTTTGGCCTTTGTCCCCATTTCCCAACACAGATTCTAAAACCCTTGATAGTGATGAGTCATAGACTTGATAGGAGTGTCTTTGGTTCTAAGGGTTTCCCTGATAGCTCAGCTGGTAAAGAATCCACCTGCAATGCAGGAGACCCCAGTTCAATTCCTGGGTCGGGAAGATCCACTGGAGAAGGGATAGGCTACCCACTCCAGTATTCTTGGGCTTCCCTGGTGGCTTAGCTGGTAAAGGATCTGCCTGCAATGTGGGAGACCTGGGTTCAATCCCTGGGTTGGGAAGATCCCCTGGAGAAGGGAAAGGCTACCCACTCCAGTATTCTGGCCTGGAGAATTCCATGGACTATACAGTCCACAGGGTCGCAAAGAGTCGGACACGACTGGGCCACTTTCACTTTCTTTTGGCTCTAATGAGGCAACTCTTGGTGGAACCCTAGAGGGCTTCAGGATAGGTGCTGATCACTAGAAAGATAAAGATTTCATTAGAAGCTTGAAACTTTCAGCTCCAGCCCAACCTCTGGGGAGGGGAAGAGGACTGAAGACTGAGTCAGTCAGTGGCCAATGATTTAATAAACCATGTTTATGGGGCAAAATCTCCATAAAAACCTATGAAAAACAGTTTTAAGAGCCACTAAGTCAGTGAACACATCGACAGGCTGGGAGGGTGACATGTCTGAAAAGAGCGTGGAAGCTCTGTAGGCACTCCCAACCCCATACCTTGTCCTGTGCGTCTCTTCCATTTGGCTATTCCTAAGTTATATCCTACGGACTTCCCTGGTGGCTCAGACGGTAAAGCGTCTGTCTACAATGCAGGAGACCTGGGTTCGATCCCTGGATTGGGAAGATCCCCTGGAGAAGGAAATGGCAATCCACTCCAGTACTATTGCCTGGAAAATCTCATGGACAGAGGAGCCTGGTAGACTACAGTCCATGGGGTCTCAAAGAGTCAGACACGACTAAGCAACTTCAGTTTCACTTTTCACTTTCAAGTTATATCCTATATGGTAAACTGGCAAAGAGAAGAGTTTTCCGAAGTTTTATGAGTTGTCCTAACAAGTTTTTAAACCTGGGGTTCATGAGAACCCCTTGCCTCTGTAGTCAAGTCAGAGGTGTGGTAGCCTCGGGCTCTGATACTTGCAACTGACTTCCAAGGTGAGGGCAGTCTTATTGGATTGAGCCCGCCAACCTGCAAAATCTGACGCTAGTCAAATGTTAAAAGTGAATTGTATTGAATCGAATTGAATCAGAGGACACCCAGTTGGTGACAGAATTGGTTGTTTTGAGGAAAAAACCCAGCACTTGCCTCCTCTGCTCTGATTATCTGCGAGGGCTCCGGTTGGTAACCTTCATCTTATTTGAGGTCCACACCTCAACCCTTGAGGTATCTTTTTTTTTTTTCTCCTCATCCTGAGGTATGTGGGCTCTTAGTTCCCTGACCAGGGATCAAACTCATGCCCCCTTCAGTGGAAGTCCCTGCAGAATCCTAAGCACTGGACCACTAGGGAAGTCCCAACCACATTTGAGTCTCCTGCTTTGCTGTCTCTTCGGTCACCCTAATGCAGTGTGCTTACTGTAGGACCAGGATGTGACAGTACCTTCAGAATCAGGGCGTGACATCAGTGATGCCATCCAACCATCTCATCCTCTTTCGTCCCCTTCTCCTCCTGCCCTCAATCTTTTCCAGCATCAGGGTCTTTTCCAATGAGTCAGCTCTCTGCATCAGGTGGTCAAAGTATTGGAGTTTCAGCTTCAACATCAGTCCCTCCAATGAACACCCAGGACTGATCTCCTTTAGGATGGACTGGTTGGATCTCCTTGCAGTCCAAGGGACTCCCAAGAGTCTTCTCCAACACCACAGTTCAAAAGCATCAATTCTTTGGCACTCAGTTTTCTTTATAGTCCAACACTCACATCCATACATGACCAATGGAAAAACAATAGCCTTAACTAGACGGACTTTTGTTGGCAAAGTAATGTCTCTGCTTTATAATATGCTGTCTAGGATGGTCATAACTTTTCTTCCAAAGAGAAAGCATCCTTTAATTTCATGGCTGCAGTCACCATCGGCATTGATTTTGCAGCCCTCAAAAATAAACTCTGTTACTGTTTCCCCATCTATTTCCCATGAAGTGATGGGACCAGATGCCATGATCTAGTTTACTGAATGTTGAGCTTTAAGCCAACTTTTTCACTCTCCTCTCTCACTTTCATTAAAAGGCTCTTAAGTTCTTTACTTTCTGCCATAAGTGTGATGCCACCTGCATATCGGAGGTTATAGATATTTCTCCCAGCAATCTTGATTCCAGCGTGTGCTTCATCCAGCCCAGAATTTCTCATGATATACTCTTTAAATAAGCAGGGTGACAATATACAGCCTTGACGTACTCCTTTCCTGATTTGGAAACAGTCTGTTGTTCCATGTCCAGTTCTAACTATTGCTTCCTGACCTGCATACAGATTTCTCAAGAGGAAGGTCAGGTGGTCTGGTATTCCCATCTCTTGAAGAATTTTCCACAATTTGTGGTGATCCACATAGTCAAAGGTTTTGGCATAGTCAATAAGCAGAAATAGATGTTTTTCTGGAACTCTCTTGCTTTTTTGATGATCTGGCGGATGTTGGCAATTTGATCTCTGGTCCCTCTGCCTTTTCTAAAACTAGCTTGAAGGTCTGGAAGTTCATGGTTCATGTATTGTTGAAGCCTGGCTTGGAGAATTTTGAGCATTACTTTACTAGTGTGTGAGATGAGTGCAATTGTACAGTAGTTTGAGCTTTCCTTGGCATTGCCTTTCCTTGAGATTGGAATGAAAACTGACCTTTTCCAATCCTGTGGCCACTGGCTGAGTTTTCCAAATTTGCTGGCATATTGAATACAGCACTTTCACAACATCATCTTTTAGGATTTGAAATAACTCAACTGGAATTCCATCACCTCCACTAGCTTTGTTTGTAGTGATGCTTCCTAAGGCCCACTTGACTTACTTTTCAGGATGTCTGGCTCTAGGTGAGTGATCATACCATTGTGATTATCTGGGTCATGAAGATCTTTTTTGTACAGTTTTTCTGTGTATTCTTGCCACCTCTTCTTAATATCTTCTGCTTCTGTTAGGTCCATACCATTTCTGTCCTTTATTGAGCCCATCTTTGCATGAAATGTTCCCTTGGTATCTTTAATTTTCTTGAAGAGATCTCTAGTCTTTCCCATTCTATTGTTTTCCTCTATTTCTTTGCATTGATCATGAAGGAAGGCTTTCTTATCTCTCCTTGCTATTCTTTGGAACTCTGCATTCAAATGGGTATATCTTTCCTTTTCTCCTTTGCTTTTCGCTTCTCTTCTTTTCACAGCTATTTGTAAAGCCCCCTCAGACAGCCATTTTGCCTTTTTGCATTTCTTTTTCTTGGGAATGGGCTTGATCCCTGTCTTCTGGACAATGTCACAAACCTCCATCCATAGTTCATCAGGCACTCTATCAGATCTAATCCCTTGAATCTATTTCTCACTTTCACTGTATAATCATAAGGGATTTGATTTAGGTCATACCTGAATGGTCTAGTGGTTTTCCCTACTTTCTTCAATTTAAGTCTGAATTTGGCAATAAGGAGTTCATGATCTGAGCCACAGTCAGCTCCCGGTCTTGTTTTTGCTGACTGTATAGAGCTTCTCCATCTTTGGCTGCAAAGAATATAATCAATCTGATTTCAGTATTGACCATATGGTGATTTACATGTGTAGAGTCTTCTCTTATATTGTTGGAAGAGGATGTTTGCTATGACCAGTGTGTTCTCTTGGCAAAACTCTGTTAGCCTTTACCTTGCTTCATTCTGTACTCCAAGGTCAAATTTGCCTGTTACTCCAGGTATTTCTTGACTTCCTACTTTTGCATTCAAGTCCCCTATAATGAAAAGGACATCTTTTTGGGGTGTTAGTTCTAGAAGGTCTTGTATGTCTTCATAGAACCATTCAACTTCAGCTTCTTCATCATTACTGGTCGGGGCATAGACTTAGATTGCTGTGATATTGAATTGTTTGCCTTGGAAATGGACAGAGATCATTCTGTCATTTTTGAGATGGCATCCAAGTACTGCATTTTGGACTCTTCTGTTGACTATGATGGCTACTCCATTTCTTCTAAGGGATTCTTGCCCACAGCAGTAGATATAACGGTCATCTGAGTTAAATTCACCCATTCCAGTCCATTTTAGTTCACTCATTCCTAAAATGTCGATGTTCACTCTTGCCATCTTCTGTTTGACCACTTCCAATTTGCCTTGATTCATGGACCTAACATTCCAGGTTCCTATGCAATATTGCTCTTTACACCATTGGACTTTACTTCCATCACCAGTCACATCCACAACTGGGTGTTGTTTTTGCTTTGGCCCTGTCTCTTCTTTCTTTCTGGAGTTATTTCTCCAATGATCTCCAGTAGCATATTGAGCACCTACTGACCTGGGGAGTTCATCTTTCAGTGTCCTATCTTTTTGCCTTTTCATACTGTTCATGGGGTTCTCAAGGCAAGAATACTGAAGTGGTTTGCCATTGCCTTCTCCAGTGGACCACGTTTTGTCAGAACTCTCCACCATGACCCGTCCATCTTGGGTGGCCTTACGCAGCATGGCTCATAGTTTCATTGAGTTAGACAAGGCTGTGGTCCATGTGATCAGATTGGTTAGTTTTCTGTGATTGTGGTTTTCATGCTGTCTGCCCTCTGATAGAGAAGGATAAGAGGCTTATGGAAGCTTCCTGATGGTAGAGACTGATTGAGGGAGAAACTGGGTCTTGTTCTGATGGGCGTGGCCATGCTCAGTAAATCTTGAATCCAATTTTCTGTTGATGGATGCAGTTGTGTTCCCTCCCTGCTATTTACCTGGGTCCAGACTATGGTGGACTTCCCTGGTGGCTCAGCCAGTAAAGCATCTGCCTACAATGTGGGAGACCCGGGTTCAATCCCTGGGTTGGGAAGATCCTCTGGAGAAGGAAATGGCAACCCACTCCAGTACTCTTGCCTGGAAAATCCCATGGACGGAGAAGCCTGGTAAGCTACAGTCCATGGGGTCGCAAAGAGTCAGACATGACTGAGAGAGACACTTCACTTCAGTAAACTATGGTGGAGGTAATGAAGATAATGGTGAATAATATTTCCTGATGAATAGAAATTATAAGAATTCCAATTTTAGTACCCATAGATTGATATTCTTTAATAGAGGGTCACATTATGACATTTGTAGGTGGGTCATAGGTACTTTGTGCCTTAATGGCTTCTTCCTCCATTTAAATAAATAAAAATCATATTTCATGACTGTTAATATAAGTGCAAATATAATCCAGGCTTAATTCATTCTTCATATATTCACTATTACTATTTTTTTTAAATAAACTAAAATTTAAATATTTTCACAAGTGCCTAAAAGTATCCTGAACCCTACTTAGGCACTACCTTAGAGATAAGTGACCCTGTCATTTTCTTTTTTTTTCCAGCAGCTCATCCTCCCCTTCCCCATCCACCCAACCATCTAGAAATGAATGTTAAGAATTTAGAATCTGCCCACACTCTGTCTGTGGAGTGTTTTTCTCTCAGGGCCACTCTTGAGGGTCACTTTTGAGACAGACCACATGTTGTCAATGGAATGTGTACCTCTCTAAATAAATCCACTTCTTACCTATCACTTTGTCTCTCACCAAATTCTTTCTCCATGAGACATAAAGAAGCTGAACTTCAGTAAGTCCTACCACCAGGAACTAAGGCCCCCACCCAGGTGAGGGGTGGAATGATAATGTGGACCCTCCTGACTCCAACCAAGTGAAACTTGGACTCAATCTTTGCTCCAATTCTGTGCTGAATTCTGCTCTACTCAAGCCCCCTCAGAAATACGCATGTACCCATAGTTTAAAATGCCCCCAATTTTGCTAGTTCAGGGAGACACGGCTTTGGGAAAAGATGCCCTGGTGTTCTCCTTACTTGTTGCAACTAATAAATCCTTCCTTCTCCACCCTTTTCCCCACCCGTTAAAAGAATTTTAAAAGTTTTTTGCATTTGAATCCAAAGGCAACCACTGTGCTAAACATGTTCTTCTAACATACATCCTGCAAATAATGGAATAGTGGCCAAGACTTTGTATATAGCTGTTGTCAAGCAGCAATTAAGGGCCACTTAAAACCCAGTGAGCTCATCACCTCGGCTCCAGCATCCGCTGCTACCTGGCGTAAGGTGCTCTCTGTGTTCAAGAGGGTGGAACTTTGGGAAGGACCAGAGGGAAAGTATGAAAACCACGAAGACACCAAAAACACCGCAAACCGCACAATTCATAAACCACAATGGTGTGGGGCCCGTCGATTAAGAGCTACTTTAATGGTAAATGCCTACAGGGCTGCTCTCAGTCCTAAGTCCTCTGCAATCTCTCCAGGGCCTGACATGCAGTGAGCACTCAGCAAAGGTGTGCTGGGTGAGTTAACAACTTCCAACCCCCTTCAAGCCCCAGGCCACGAAGCCCAGGCCTCAGCAGCGCATTTCTGGTGGCCAAGCACCAACTGATCTTATCTGTGGCTGCTTTCCCATTGCGATGATGAAACTGAGTAATGCAATCGAGTCCACATGCTCTGCAAAACCTAAAATATTTGCTATCTGGCCCTTTACAGAAAAAGTTGGTGCCTCCTGGTCTCATGTTTTACAAATTAAAAAAATGAGGCTCAGAGAGACAAAGTGACTTACCTAGTGTCTCATGGGCAATCGTGGAGCATCAACCAGGTCACCCTATCCCCCTCCCATACACCCACAGCTTTCCTTGGCTCCCTTCAAACTTCCCCTGCAGGCTACCCACTTCAGACCAAGGGTAATTCCAGGAAGAGTCTGAATGCCTCGCAAGGGTGCCTGGGATGCTTCCAGGGTCACGCTTCGAGCTAAGGGTCAAGGAGAAGCACTGCTGAGCATCCCAGCTGAGCAGAAGTAATGTTTGCTTTGGGCCTGGTGCGCAGGAGCCCATCCTGGTGCTTAATATGATGCAGGTGATAGTGATGAAGATAAGGCCCATGGTAGCACTTGTAAAATCATCCTATGTATTGGTCACAGTAACCCCTAGGACAGATATATTGCATTGAGCCCATGAAATTGCTGACTTTCAACTGCTTTTTTTTTTAACTTTTTTATATATAGCTGACGAACAATGTTGTGATAGTTTCAGGTGAACTGCAAAGGGACTCAGCCGTACATATCCATGTATCCATGCTCCCTCGAACTCCCATCCAGGCTGCCACATAACATTGAGCAGGGTTCCATGTGGTGTATATTAACAGTAGGTCCTTGTTGGTTATCCATTTTAAGTACAGCAGGATGTACATATCCATCCCAAACTCCTTAATTATCCTGTTCCCCATCCTTCCCCCTGGCAACCATAAGTTCACTAAGTCTACTACTCTCTGTTTTGTAAGTTCATTTGTATCATTTCTTTTTAGATTACACATATAAGGAATGCCATACGATATTTCTCCTCTGACTTACTTCTGTCAGTATGACGATCTCTAGGTCATCCATGTTGCTGCAATCGACTGTTTCTGACCCACAAAATCAGAATTTTGTACGACCCAACCTAATGTGATTATCTTGTTTCACCAAAGATCAGAGAGAGCCTCAAAGACATAAGTCACTTGTCCTGGATATGACAACCAAGGACAAGAGTGAGGATCTAATTGCTCGGTCTGACTCCAAAGCCTTGCACTGAATTTCATACTGTTTAACTTCACCGCCCTCGCCCCCCTCCCCCTGCAATTGATGACTCTCACCCACCTTGAGGATAAGGTTCAAATTTCTCCACAAGTCTTTAGGACTTACTCTAGCTCTCTTCTGCATAATAACCACGGGGTCCTCTTTCATCCTGACACTGCCGTCTTCCTCACTCTGCATGTCTAATCTATCCCCAAGCCGTGCTGAGTTTATTTTTAAATGCCTGTCTGTCTGGATACTTCATTGTATTGCCACATCCATCTCTTGTCTGGACCCTTCAGTGGCTTCCTAACTGGGCTCCTGGGACCTCATCACTGAAACCACTGTGTTGTTCTCTGCAAAATGCAAATATGACCCCTCCCCCACTCTTCAGTGACTCTTCCTGTTGCTCTTAGTATGGAAATGTCCCCACACCTGGGTTTTGGGTCTACCCTGTTCATCTCAGGTCCCCTCAACCCCTCTTCCATCTGCTCCCTGAGCCCCTCCTTGCTTCCAGGCTTCCTTCCACAAAGGCCTTTGCGCTAGATGTTCTCTCTGCCTAGAATGTGTTTCCCCTCTGCTCCTTACGTGGCTCCCCACAGGCCTCTCTGGGTCCCTAATGCCTAGCATAGCATCTTGGCCAAGGAACACCTAAGGCCACAGTGCTGACGTGAATGTAATGCCTTGTCTTTAGGGCATGAAGCTTGGGACTGACTTTTCTGGTGTCCAAGTGTCCCCCACCCCCAGCGCCCATCACATGCACATACCAAATATCTATCTATAAAACACTTAGGTGTTTCCCTAACTCCTGGGAGTAATTGTCACATGCTTTCTTCAGCCAGGGAAAGTAAACATCCAGAGCTCTCCTGATGTGGACACTGACAGGTAACAAGGAACCAGTGACTCCTGGATGCACAACCAAACATTCATTTGCTTAATGTGTTTGACAGTAAACGTAGCATGTTGACACTTAACACTGAGCATCAGGCATGTGTTCTGATGTTATTACAAGGAATAAATGTTTTCCTATGGCACTTCTCTGTGGCTCATATGGTAAAGAATCTGCCTGTAATGCAGGAGACCCAGGTTCAATCACTGGGTCAGGAAGATCCCCTGGAGAAGGGAACGGCAACCCACTCCAGTATTCTTGCCTGGAGAATCCCATGGACAGAGGAGCCTGGTGGGCTATAGTCCATGGGGTTGCAAAGAGTCAGACACAACTGCACGACTAACACTACCACTAAATGTTTTCCTAAGAAGATGTATGCATTCCTGAAAGCTTATTTACTCAAATAATTTTTTGAGTTTTTGAGGGTTTACTTAAAGATAGTTAAACTTGTTAATATTTCATAACTCTTAAGGCCTCCCAGACCAGCTTATGTAACCTACAGCTGGTTCACTGTAAAATCATCCAAGTGCTAGTTAGGTTCAGAGCCCCAAGCTTCTCCAACTGTCCCCCACAGTCTCTGCCCATCCTCTCACCAAGTGGGGTTGACTCTCCCACATGGGGTTGATCCCATGCTCTCCCGGCCAGGGAGCTCAGGCCCTCCTGCTGTCCTTCCTGAACTGCTGCAGCATCTCTCCTTCCTCCCTCCCTGCCTCCCTCCCTCTCTGTTCTATCTTACAGGTGCTGCCAAGCAGCTCTGATGAGTCATGATCCAACCCTGCAACGTCAATGCGCTCCCTGCTTATTGGATACACCTGCACTCCCCGGCATGGGATTGACACCCACAGCACATGACCCTGGATTCCCCTCCCAGACTTCACGCCGCTGTGCCCCATCTCTGAAATACCTTATCAAATTCTCTCCTCTTGCTCCAATTCTTTTCACATGTCCCTTCCCTTTCTGTCTTATGTCATACCTACCTGTGTAACAATACCTGTCTTACCTTCCTATTACTGTGAAAGTACTTTAAGAGTTTATCTTTTAATCCTTTCTTTCCTCAGTCTGTTCCTCTACTTTTTAACATAAGGCTTCCTCACAATGACCAGGGTCGTCCTTCTCCTTTCATCATTCATTACCTGCTGGGGCAAAAAGTAGTTCTCAGGAGAGGAGCAAAAAACTCTTAGATAATACAGTGATCTGTGGCCCTCCAGAGGCACAGTATGTCCATGTTATTAAAATTTCTCGGTGAAGTGGTTATAGGAAAGATGTATAAAAAGGTCCTTTGACAATAGATCAGGGAGGATAAAGAGAAAAAGGTTGAGAAATACGGTTCCATTCTAGTCAGAAGGAACTCTGAGGATGTGATGAGATTTAAATGAAATTGCTATTTATAAAATGCCTAGAACAGCGTGGGGCACATAATGTATAGAAACCCAACATGTGTTCCTGATAATTGCCAGTTTATTGTGCACGTGGGCTTCCCTGGTGCGTCAGACAGTAAAGAATCTGCCTGCAATGCAGGAGACCCCAGTTTGATCCCTGGATTGGGAAGATATCCTGGAGAAGGGAATGTCAACCCACTCCAGTATTCTTGCCGGGAAAATTCCATGGACAGAGGAGCCTGGTAGGCTACAGGGTCACAAACAGACACGACTGACTCACACACACACGTTGTGCACATAATATATCTAGGCACCATGCTAAGATTTTTACACACATTATCTCATTGAATCTTGCACTCACTCCATGAAGAAAGTAGCAGTATTATTACAGACAAGGAAACTGTGGCCCAGAACTTAGTTTAATTGCTTAATGCCAAACTCCTAATAACTGACAAAGGCAGGATTTAAATCTGTTTGACTACAAAACCTGACCTTCAGATGCAGTTGGGCATTGACACCTCTGCTCACAATGGGATGAGGCCACCTACTAGTAGGGGCAGAAAAAGAAGAGATAGATGGAATCAATCAGATATACAGCACTGACTGCCTCTGGACTGATGGTTGGTGTCCTTGTGTGCAGGGCCATGATGATGACCGCCTGTGATCTCTCAGCCATCACCAAGCCTTGGGAGGTGCAGAGCAAGGTACGTACTCCTCCTGTCCTCCTGTCCTGAGAGGAGGAGCATCCCAGTCCTGGTGACAGCAGCTAATGCAGCTTGGATTCTCTAGCTGCTGAGGCAGCCCACTGCTCCATCATCCTCTGGCAAGATGTGGCAATCTCTTGTGATGACATATAGTGGGGTGGTAGGGCAGGATTGGGGTGTTTTTGCTGAGCTGGAAGCCCAAGAGGGATGGGAGCAGGGTGGGAGGACCGGGGCTGAGACCTGACTCCATGGAGGGCGTCTGCCTGTTGCAGGTGGCTCTGCTGGTTGCTGCTGAATTCTGGGAACAAGGTGACCTGGAGCGCACGGTGCTGCAACAGAATCCCATTGTGAGTAGAGAAGGGACCTCAGCCTGATACTGGGCGTGTGATCTTGTTATGGTGGAGAGCAGTGACCTGGCCATGATGGAGAGATGTGCCCCTTCATCCTTGACACACAGATGTGTGACCTTACCACAGAGATGAGCTTCCCCTAACGCAGTGGTTCTCAAAGTGTGTTCCCTGGAGACCACCATCAACCTTGTTACCTGGGTACACATTAGAGATGCAAATCCACAGACCACTCCACCCCCTCACCCCCCGTGCACACCCTGGACCTACCTGCACAGAAACTCTGGGGGTGGGCCCAGCAACATGCTCCCTACTAAAGTTTGGAGACCCTCCTCTAAGGTGTATCCTTGGCTCAGTCAGCTCAGTAGAGATGGCCAAAACTTAGATTTCCCTTTCAGTTCCGACAGTCTAGGAGTCTACCTCCCATGGCTCTGTGCTAACAGCACAGACCATGCAAGGGGAAGACCTGTCCAGCTGTGAATCTATCTATATTGAAAGTAAACTTGGCTGGAATGGTCCGCTGGCTCCCCACCAGACTCAGGGAGACCAGTGAGAGGGTTTTTGTTTTGGAAGAATGTTTCACTTCATAGGTAGGATGGGTTCCCTGCTGCATCAGCCCAAGAGGGGCCCAGTGCAATTAACTCTCTCTCCCCCTGACAGCCCATGATGGACAGAAACAAGGCGGATGAACTCCCTAAGCTTCAGGTCGGCTTCATCGACTTTGTTTGCACCTTTGTCTACAAGGTAGGTCCTTCGCTTTCTCAGGCCCAACAAAATGTCTCTGATGAGCCTGCTGCTGCTGCTGCTAAGTCGCTTCAGTCATGTCCAACTCTGTGCGACCCCATAGACGGAAGCCCACCAGGCTCCCCGTCCCTGGGACTCTCCAGGCAAGAACACTGGAGTGGGTTGCCATTTCCTTCTCCAGTGCATGGAAGTGGAAAGTGAAAGTGAAGTCGCTCAGTCGTGTCCGACTCTTAGCGACCCCATGGACTGCAGCCTACCAGGCTCTGCCGTCCATGGGATTTCCAAGGCAAAAGTACTGGAGTGGGGTGCCATTGGGATTCCCAAATGATATCAGGAATAAAAAACCCTGGCAAGTGACCTGTGAGTACTACTTTACAAAATGCATCTCACCTCCAGTGGTGTTTGGTTGTCAGGACAGCCCCATAAGAGCTTCCGTGACTTTTCACCCAGGCCAGAGCCTGCAGCTTCACACATCCTAAGTGAAAGCTGCTCAGTCGTGTCCGACCCTTTGTGACCCCATGGACTCTACAGTCCATGGAATTCTCCAGGCCAGAATACTCGAGCGGGTAGCCTTTCCCTTCTCCAGGGAATCTTACCAACCCAGGGATCTAACCTAGGTCTCCCACATTGCAGGTGGATTCTTTACCAGATGAGCCACAAAGGAAACCCAAGAATACTGGAGTGGGTAGTCTATCCCTTCTCCAGTGAATCTTCCTGACCCAGGAATTGAACCTGGGTCTCCTGCATTGCAGGTGGATTCTTTACCAACTGAGCTATCAAGGAAGCCCAGAGTTGTTCAGTAAATTGTTGTGGGTCAAATGATGTATCATCTTTTCAGGCAGAGACATGGGGAGCATAGCAGATACATGTCCAGCTAACTTCCCCAGCTGGTGGGAATATGACAGGTCACAGTTACTCAATTGTCGAAAGATACTCTGAATTTTCTCTTTGAGCTCTGGCTCAATGTTAAAGTCTCCCTCTTGAGAAACCTGCCATGCCCCTATCCATATTATCTGTGCCACCATCCACCTCCCATGGGTTATTTTTATTTTGGCTATGTTACACGAGGAGACAGATGTCAGAGAGGAGAAATGACAGGGCCAGGACACAGCATCAGAGGGGGAGCCTGACCCTGTATTTGAGGGCTCTTTCTGCTGCGTGAGGGCTTTCCTGATAAACTCATTGGTAAAGAATCCACCTGCAATGCAGGAGACCCTGGTTCAATTCCTGGGTCAGGAAGATCCACTGGAGAAGGGATAGACTACCCACTCCAGTATTCTTGGGTTTCCCTTGTGGCTCATCTGGTAGAGAATCCACCTGCAATGCTGGAGACCTGGGTCTGATCTCTGGGTTGGAAAGATCCCCTGGAGAAGGGAAAGGCTACCCATTCAAGTATTCTGGCCTGGAGAATTCCATGGACTGCATAGTCCATGTGGTCACAAAGAGTCAGACACGACTAAGCGACTTTCACTTGAGCTGCAGCCCTTCTGCCCGCAGGGGGCGCACGAGTGCATCTCTGATATAACGCAGACTAACCAGGATCCTCCAAGCAGCAGGCCGGGGTAGCTGATGCTCTCTGTGATCATCAGTAATTTACAAAACAGTGGGGACTGGGCTAAGAGCCTTACGTGCATTATCACAGCAACTCCATGAGGTACTGTTCCAATTTCATGGGGACCTGCCCAAGGTCACACAGCTGGTGGCAAAATTGATCTGAGCACAGCTAGCTCTGGCTGAACTCTGAAGTGGACCCTGGATGTGCCATTCTCACCTTATGCAAATCTCTGCCAATCTGCATCTCCATTTCTTCACCCAAAAATCTAGGAGTGACGAGTCTCATTGTCCCACCTGGCAGGAGTTTTCTGAGGACCAAAGGAGACACAGAGCATCATAAACTGTCACGCGCTGTGCTTAAAGGCATTATTTTTATTCTAGGGCTAAGAGACCTTTAGAATCCTTGTCGCATCTTTGTGCCCAGACCTTGTATTGGGCCAAGGTCACCCCAGTGAATGAGCAGAGATGTGCCTGCCTCCCCAGTGCACAGCTCCGGAGGCAGACTAGCAGAGGGAGTCACTACGGTGAAATGTGATGTGGGAATGTAAGGTTTGGGGAGCTGCTAATAGAGGACTCGACTTACCTTGGGGATCAGAAGAGGCTCCCGAGGGGAAGTGATGTCTGAGTAGAGCCCTCAAGGGAAAAGAGGGGGAAGTTAGAGAGTTCCAGCAAAGCAACGAGCTGGTGTGAGGCCCAGACAGAGATCTGGAATGTCCGGAGGGTTCCAGTTGGTGACGAGGAAGACCACTGGGTCTGGGAGCCTTGTGGAGTTTGTGTTCCATCCTGAAAGCCAGGTAATGCCACAGGAGGGTATTACGCAAGTGAGGTACGGGACCTTGTGACTGAGGGCCCTACAGTGTCGTCTCCAACAGCACTGGGTGATGGAAGCGGCCGCCCCCTGGGGACGCTCACTCCAGTGAGGGCATGACACACTGCGCCCTGCCCGGAGACCGGATCCCAGGGCTCTGTGCCTGTGCCAGAGGCTCTGTCTCTTGCAGGAATTCTCCCGTTTCCACGAGGAGATCACTCCCATGCTGGATGGGATTACCAACAACCGCAAGGAGTGGAAAGCGCTTGCTGATGAGTATGAGACCAAGATGAAGGGGCTGGAGGAGGAGAAGCAGAAACAGCAGGCAGCCAACCAAGGTTTGTGGAAGGGGGAGGATGGGGGGGTCCCAACCCCACACACACTGGGTGCTCACGACCACAGAGCCTTACACACGTAGGTCCATTCAGGCCACTCCACAACCCAATTGCCCCCATTCTACATATGAGAGCACAGAGGCGCGGAGGTGAAGTGTCGTGGTCAAATCACACCGTTAGCAGTGGCACAGCCTGGTTCCCAAGATTAAGGGTCCCAGCAAAGGAGCCTCCCCTCTATTCCTCCCCAACTGCCCCTGACCAGAGTAGGACAAAGTCCAATAAGAAAGGGGTGGATGTAGGACCTCCAAAAGCCCTTGAGTTTGCAACTCCTGGTCCAAACAAGGTCAGAGGGAAAGCCCGCTGCAGCCTCCTCTCACCTGGTGTGTTGTCTTTCCTGTCTGATCACAGCAGCCGCAGGAAGTCAACACGGCGGAAAGCAACCTGGGGGCGGGCCTGCATCCAAGTCTTGCTGCGTCCAATAGCAGAGCGAGGACCCAGGGCCCAGGCCGGCCCCACCCTTCACCGACGAGAGCACCCAGGCCGGTGGGAAACCACACGCCACCTGCTCGAGAAGTCAGAGTTGTGGGGTTTGAAAACTGAAAGAGAATTTAGTTTACATCTTTCCTAGTGGCTTTCAAGCCTCTTTTTTCAGCTGTGAGAACTTTTTATTGAATGACAACCAACATTTTAGCTTTCACAGACTCAAACATTAGTGCCAGACTCACCTGCTTACCTAGAATCTTTTGTGTTCTTATACTTTCATTTTATAGTACACAAATATGCAATCATTCACAAAAGTAGAGAATTACACAATGAATTGACTCCTACCCATCATGCAGATTCTAACATCAGGATTTTTGCTGCATTTGCTTCATCTGTCCTTTTAGAGTTTTCTTTTTTTCTTAGCTGAAATATTTAAAAACAAATTCCAGGCATATCATTGACTCCTCCATTACGCATCTTTAAAGATGAATGGGTGTTTTCAAACATAATCACATCATGATCGCATGCCACACATGAACCCCTAATACCCAGTTGTGGTGGATACTGCGATGAGCTGCCCAGACCCTTTACTGAAGACCGTGGTCTCAGCAGTGATGAGCGCTGTCAACAGACAGCCCTCAGTCTCAGTCCCTTCGGGATTACCTCATCCTCAGGGAGAGTTTGCCTGAGGGTGGTGGCCTGCAGCCTATGACAGATCCATGCCAGGTAAGGCCTGGCCATCTTGGCTCAACCCAGGACAAGTTTGCAGCAATAACACACACATCCAAGGTGAAAGGTCCTGGAAGATGCCACTCTTCACTGCTCTCATTGGGAGTAAGTAAGCACAGGAAAATGTTTCAAGTTCACCCAAATATGGTACACAATTCAAGTCTCTTTTCCATATTCTCTGTTCAGAGACTATTTCAGAGTTGTCAACTGGCAAGTATCTTTGCCTGAAACCATAATGTCAAAATATCTCTTTTAGCACATATATGTAGTGTGTTTGTGTGGAAAAGCAGATATACCAAAACAAGGGAGTCCTCGTTCAGAAGGTGGTATAGCTTTGTAAGTCATACTGGCAAAAAGTTGGTAATGGAACAATGTTATGGGACGCAAGTCTGAATGGTTCCTTGTGATCCATGAAAAGTATTTTGGAGAGGCACCCTAGGCTGAGGTCTTCTCTCAGAGATGACCCTGAAACTAGAAGCCTTTTCCTCCTTAGTAGCCAGAGCAACACTCAACAAGCACACAGGACTCAATAAAGAAAGACACACCTGGGCAGAGCTGTGGGTGGTATTTTCTTTTTAATCTCCATAGTGTATTTGTTAAGTTTATTTATAAGCAGATCACTTCACTATTTACAGTACATGAGCATAGAGATTCTACAGTTTTTGTGATGTAAACAATAACTCCACAGTGGAGTTTGAGAAAAGAAGCCAGTTCTGAAGTATTTACAGACATTAAAATAGAACTTTATACTCACAGAATAATAATACATAGAGCAATTTGGTTAAATTATCTATGAAACTATAGAATCTGACAATGTACAAATACAGGAAAACATTTTCTCATTTAGAAGGTAAAACAGATAAATCACACCAGAAATAAAATAGGGACGATGACAACCACAATAATTAAAAGCAAAGAAGTTTTCTTCCTTGCCTCTCACGGATAAAGTATTTATATAAATAAGGACACAACCCAACAAAATGGAAAAAATATATAAAAAATCCTCTACCAATTAAAAAAAATAGCAAAACTAAAAACTCGATTCTCAATCATTAGCAGTGTCCTTTAAAAAATTAAAATTTAGCTTTCTATTATAAATAACAAAGCAGATGTGTCCCTCTGTGTAGGTGAAATTCTTGCACCTTTCTCAAGAAATGCATCAATGTAATTCCACACACACACACACACACACAAACATAGGTGTGCACACGTGCAGACACACACACACACACACACACACAGCCTTGCACTCACGCACCCCAGGCTGTAGTTACCTTGTTGAGCTTCCTAATAAATAATGCCCCCTACGGTAGTACCCCTGGGGATACCCAAACCTCACAAGGTGAGCCATTCCCTGGTTTGACCCTGTTACAGAGCCGGGGAAAGCCCTGGCTTTCTATTGCTCAGAATTCTCTAGGCTGCATGATCACACCAAGAGAAAAGGATTTGAGTCCAAGATTTGGAAATGCTGGAAGGGACCATAGGGACCACCTTGCCCAGTCAATTAAGGCTAGCTACAGACATTATCTCTTTAGAAACCTGGGGTGGGTGGGGGGAGGAATCTTGGGTTGGTTTCAACATTAGCAGCCACCTCTGGAAGAAGCAGATGCTCCAAGCCAATGCTAATGCTAGTATCGCAGCACACGGAGGTGAAGGGGGTGGGTGGGTGTGAATTTCCGGAGCAGACTGCCCCAAGTCAGACTTCTGGATGGTCATCTTCCACTGAAACCATTTGGAAATCCAAGTGGTCCACTTCCCTGGTCCACTGACCACCCTGACCACACACCCCTTGAGATTTCCAACCTCTTTCTGTTGGAATCAGAACATTCCTCAAGAAACAAAGTTGGGAGTAGTTTATGACTTTTTATTCCTAACACAAAAACATTTGACAAGATTTTTAAATACAAAATACAAAACAAGCAAACAAAAGCTGTTTGGCTATTCGGTAGACCATATCAAAGGCCACGGCCAGGCCCCCCACAAAATCCTCACGCACAACCTCTCTGCTTGTCCTGAGGGTCCAGTGGGGGCCACCTAGCAGAGGTTCACTTAACAAGGTCAGCAGCTGGGCTGCCAGTATTGCAGTTACAGTAAACCCCTCCTTGGCACTTGGGCCAGGTCCACTCATGTTTCCGCTGCCCTCAGGAGAGCTAGTGTATTTTTCAGTCTGAGTGGTTGCTTCTGGGGCTTCTGACTGGTGTTACACTGGGCTCTAAACACACAGACAGTTCGCTCATGTCCTTGCATTTCATTCCCAACATTGGTGTTGGACTGCAAAGTGGTCGAAAGGCTTTATTTGCCTTCTATCTCGGTAGCTGGTGGATACAGTCTTCGGCCACTAGATGGCGACTAGACATTGATAAGGCAAAGTGCTGAGGTGGAAGCTGACCAATCCCTTCAAAAGTCACCCATGAGCGAGGCTGGCAAAGTGGAGATCTGGAGGATCCTTTGACAAAACATACAGCACAGAGGGGGTCCTGGCTATAAAACACCTTTTGGAGGCATTATTGAACAGCCCAGGGACTGACCACCTACAAAACCCTATTCTCCGAGCCCCCAGTTTGGGCAGTTGGATTTCTGTGCTGCTTCTGAATGTGCAAGGCATTCTGATGAAACGGAGTTTTCTGCAAATCTGCCCCACAAAATCTCAGAGCCTCAGCTACCACTGCTATACCCTTAAAGAAACAAAAAACCAAAGCTGCCCTAAACATATGCAGTGTGATCCGTGCCTCCTGTTGCCCCGTATGTTTTACAATCATTTGAAACAAATGTGTGAAAAGTACCTAAGTTAAGCTGTTTTGCAAAAACAAGTGTATTGCTAGTATTGCCTGACAGCAAGAGAGAAACAGCCAAGAGGTCACAACATTCAGATTGAAAGCTGTTTGGTGGGGACGATGACAAAGCTAATATGAGATCTGACATCACCACCCAGCCAAACTGGGGTTTAACTTCTCACCATCCCCACCAGAAACTATGGCTTAGATCTGTCCTGGGGAGCTGGCCTCCTCATATAAGGTAACTCGGCCAGGACCATGTGGATTTGAATTCCCTGCTAGTTGGTAACCTTGCAGAGAACTCTCACCCTGAACATGAGCTGGGCACAGCCAGAGAATGGAATTGGTTTCATGAGTTAATGATGGCTTCCCAGTGCTCCAGGATGGGAATCTTAGCCCATCAGAGGTGAAAGGGACTTTAGTGCTCAGCCCATCCAATACTCATTCCCATCTGTAAATGAGGAAACAGAGGCCCAAGATCACATAGCAAGTAAGAAACATTGGGTTTCTCACTTTTAGATGGCTTATAGGTAAGTGACTTGCTCTGCAAACCCATTTCAATTGGCTGCACTGTCTTCATTTTTTTTTTTTTTTTACAAAAATAGGTACCAGATCAAAAAGCATTGCTCCATTTTTAGGACTGGCCCTAGGATGGGCTCTCCCTCGGCTGATGTCTATGAAGGCATCTCCGCCTTCCTCCCTCACCAGCCCCTTTCCTGGCCCCCTGTCCCAATGCCTAGGAGACGACCTCACATCGCCCAGGGAGATCCATGTTTGCCAGTGTAGAAACATGGAGCCAGGCTTAGTGTCATGGGTTTCTCAAAGTACTTTTATTGGTTTAATGCAAAGTCAGCCTCTGCCTGCTTCCTGGGCATTCTACAGCCGGCTCCCAGGGGCCCTCCGCTCTATGTCTGTTTTGAGCCAAGGGCATCTCTATGCACAAAGGTTTCCCAGCTCCCGAGCTCTCCCTCCATTTACCCTGTACCCCTGGACTCAGCAGACAGTTCTGGAGCCTATCTATGTGTGCAAACATCTCAGGGATGTGGGGCCCAGATTAAACATATTGCACATAAGCACTAACCAGTTTCCTTCTGCCCCAATGGGAAGGATCCCTCTTCTTTGGCCATTGAAACCATTAGGTTCACTTTATTTGCTACTATACATTCAACTTCTTTCCTTGGTCATGTCTGAGGACAATTGCTAAATCACAAACGGTAAGAAAAGACTGCAGTTTCGACATGAGTGAGTCAGATCAACAAATCCTTTGGAGTTGATTCTGCTTCACAGCTGGGACATCCCATCACTCTAGCTGGGGGCTCGGCTGTCATTGCAACTGAACCCAAGGCCTGGGATTGGGTTTCAAGCTGTCCATGCAGAAGGGCTGCACTGTCATGCTGTCCCTGTCCCCTCAGCGTGCATACTGCATACGCCTAGAAGAAATCACTCTCCAAACATCAATACAGGCTTTAGGCGAGACAGATTTCTTATTGCATCTCTTCCCACATAAGGACCTGAGTACTGAGTCTTTGCAGTTCAGAGCATCCCCCACCCCTTCCTCTTCCCACCCTGGAGCTCCCAAAGCCCCGCCTCTCCCCTGAGCCCTGAGGGCTATGAGAGCTCACAGCAGCTGCAGACACCTGGCTGGTGCTTTGTATTGATACCTCAAAGCAGTGTTCTGACTGGGGGTCAAGGTGTGATGGGGAGAAGAGGGTCAGGGCCTTAGCTGCACTCCATCCACTCATATTCTTTACCTCTTTGATGCATTTTCCTTCATTAACCAGAGCCCCCGAGAGCGAGGATTCTGATTCAGCCTTGTACCGACTGAGGAAGGAGATGGAAGAATTCCACTTAGCATTTAGATGGAACATATTTGGAAAACACCAGCACGGCACAGAGATAGACAGTACAACCTGCCTTGTGTGGGCGGCTACCAACACAGTCTACTGTAAGCTTGCATGGCAATCACACGTGAACATGACGGAGAGCAGATACTAGGACACAGCTACAGTGAGATGGTTGCCAGTGGCAGCTGCTCCCTCTGGGGTACTCCTTAATTTGGTAGGAAAGAGACCAAGGTTGACTGGTTTTCCTGGAGAGACCTTGGAATCTCCTTGGTAAATAATACACAGCACCGAATGAGTCTTCGGATGGAGGTTGTCTGCAGGGTTGGTCACCTTTAGAACTTGTATCCTTTTACGTATGGGATGGTGAGAAGAAACTGCTTGATGCCCTCGGCAGACACCCTCTCCCATCCGCAGGCCCCAGCCCCAACCTTAAGCATATCATGTCCCAGGACTAAACTCAAATCTCTGCTCAAGGGCCAGCGTCTGACCACCTTCAAGTGCCTTGTATTAATCTGAAGTGAAAGGGTGGCTTCCGCTGACCCAGTAGAGGGAAGACACTTGTCTTTCACTAAAAATCTGCATTTTTTCACCCTAAGGTACCACCTGCCCATGGCAGAACCCCTGGTCTAGTGCAATCAGGGAAGAAGCAAACAGGAGAGGCTTAGAGATCTTCTAGTCCAACCCCTCCTAGCACAGAGACTTAGGGAGAGGAAGGGACTCTGACTTATTTAAGTCACAGAGTTAATTCTTGGCAAAGCCAGTACTCAACGCAGCTCTCTCCACTCTGAATGTATAGTTCCTTTCTATTTTTTCCATAGGATGAAATTTCAGTTTACTTGTTAGTGCAAATCAGGAGTTAGGGGAGGCATCAGGTGGATTTAAATTCTATTCCATTCCATTCCATCCCATCCCATAACAATTTACTGTGTGCCTACTGTGTGCTAGGCAGTGAACAGCTATAAAGGGAATTTATAATGTTCAGACTCGTGCCATGGAAAGTCTCCTTTCTGGTCTATCCTTATAAACCCTGCCTTCTCCAAACATATTCCTGTCCACTATTCCCCTTGGCCCCCACCTCCAAGCGGGATTGTGTCAGAGTAGTACTGGGAGTCCTGTGCCAAGGAATGGCTTAAGGGCAATTTTCTCTCATAGATCAGGACACGACAGAGAGGGATGGGCCAGCATGAAACCGGGCCACCACGGGGTTCTGTATGACAGAAAACTTTCAAAGATTACACCAGGATGTCAGATAGGTTAAACTCTGATCAACTAGTCATGACTGCTCAGAGCACTGTGATGAGGATTGTTGAGCATGACCAAGTTCAAAGAACATGAGTGCAGTGCTCAACTAGTTATGTCTGCAACTGGCCAAGGATGTGGGAATAGTGGCCCATGTGCCATGTACTTGCTAGATACCACCTTAGAAGCCACAGCTGTCAGAGCTGGCAGGGACCTTAGAGATCAGCCTGCCTAATTCTCCTCCTTGGTCCATTTCACATAAAAGAAAACTGGGGTCCAGAGAGGTGAAGTGACCTGATACACAGGAACTCAGATTCCCTGCTTCTTCCAGTGCCAGTCTCCTCCAACCTTCTCTGTGGGCTTGAAGTATGCTCACCTCTCAGGAGAGGTTTATTGGCCCAGTTAAACTACTGAGGTATTTTATAATCTTAAGAACATAAATAGAAAACCCAAACCCCATAACTACCAATTGCCAAAGAACAAGGCTTGGCATTAGTAATAGATTATATCACTTTGTTTAGTTAAATGAGCCAAGTCAAACTTTTTTAAGCAGCAGGATCTTTTTTTTTCAAATACAAAAACTCCCCAAGGAACTCTGATGTGTGAAAAAGACCAAGTTGGAGCCACTCTGTCTGAAGCTGAAGCAGTGCGCTCTTACCCTGCCTAGCCACGCTCCCCCTCACAAATGGCCTCCAAGGCACCTCCTGAACATCCAAGGTGGACATGGCTTTGATACCCCTCAAGAACACAAAGTTTAAAATAAAACCCAATGAGAATGTTTTCTAAGTTGGAAAGGAGATTGGAGATTGTCTTCTCTATCCCCATGCCTCACATCCCCTCCTGCTCCCTATTACCCCTGCTGCCCAAACAACTTCACAGGTGAAGAAAAGGGAAGTCAAGCTGAAGGAGGATGAGGTGGTAGCTGGCCCCAAAAGGGTGACTGCTCCCAGATCACCTCTCTGTATCACTCCAGGTGTGTCCCTGAAGCTCTGATGGCGTGTCCACAGGTGTAAGCACACCTCAGGACCCCTTGGATCAAGACTGGTGCCAAAGCCTGAACTTGCCCGATATTGACGAGGGAGCTGCCAACTTGCCCCCCAAAATGAGCCCGGAGGCACCTAGACTGTTGTACTTTTCAGTTGAACCCACTTCTACCAGTCCTTGCAATTTTGCCTCTTTACCCTAGCTAAGGCAGGAGGAGGGGCCTGGGCTGGGCCACTATAGTCTCACAGGTCGTGAAATCCTGGGCAAGTCATTTTGCCTCCTAGGGCACTGCTGGCCTCACCTGGAAAACAGGAATAATGCAGCTCACCCCACCTTCTTTCCAAGGTCTGAGGGGATCTGCACACTCATATCCAGGCACAAACTCTAAGTGTGAGCTGGGCACCGACTGTAAACGAACCCCAGCTTGCTCAATGAGAGACAAGGCAGCGCTTGGCAGAACAGGCCCAGAAACAGGCCCTCTCTCCATCGCTCCTGATGGTGGCTGCATGCCACTCCTCCCTGGCAACCAGGCTTCCGGCCGCCAGCACTTCTGGGGCATTCTGGTAAAGGGAGCAGTGCAGGTCAGTGGCAAACACCTCATGACAGTGCATAGTTAACAAAATCAAGGAAGCAATACAATAATCCCAGGCACAGGACATCTGAGCCATAAATACATTATTTTAAGGATATACTTTTTTTCTTCAATTAGAAGTGAGTTTATAATCCTGATTCTATTCACGAGTAACAATTTCATCATCACACACTACAGACGAGAAATGGTATGGTGAACACAGCTGCACGTCTACGAGGGGACGTCGGTCGGGGAGGAAGGGGAGGCGGGTGCCAGACCAAGCATCTGGCGCACACCCAGGACAACCGTCGGAAGCGAGGACACTAATGTGGCAATGGAACATCAACACCATGGAAACTCACAGACAGAAGCAGCTTTGTTCAATGTAAACATTGATTTTTTTTTAAAAGGACAGCAGTTCCGAGTCTCTCTCTCTCTCTCACGCGCTCGCTCTCTCTCCTTCTCATATACTTAATTTCTTTGAAAACGTAAACATTTTGGAAGGGCCTTGTCTGAGGTATTGAGGTATTCCTCGAAGGTTAAGGCTGTTATCAGTGCAGGCTCTGCTGGGCCTCCTTCAGTAAGCTGTCAAAATCCATGGCTTCGTACTTGGTTTTCACTGATGCAGGCAGGGCCTCTTCTGAATTAGAATCTGGGCGAGGGTGGAGGAGTCAGTGAGAGGGGAAGGCAGTGAGCGATTCAGAAAGCCTGCCAATCAGAACATCTGCCACCAGGGTCAGCCCCACGGAGCGGAGGTGGCCTGAGGTTCCAGAGAGCAGTGGGCAGTGGCTCTGCGCTCCTCCGGGCCACCTCTGCCATGTGGGTGGTGTCCTGGGGGCTCGGCTGCCCTGGTTGCAGGCTGGGGATGCCTGAACCAGAGCCCTCCCCCCAGGGCTCCTTTCCTGCTCCAACAGCCTCTAATTTTACTTCCCCTAATGGTTTCTTGCCCTTTAGGAAACCAGTGCAGAAGTCACATAAGGCAGACAACTACCATGTCCTCACTGCGTGGCTGGGGAACTGGGTCCCCACGGGGGACACAAAGTCGGGAGCACTGCCTGGTGGGGTGCCTCCGGGGTCTCCTGACACTCAGATCTGCACTATGGAGGCTGCAGCAGACTCTGGCCTACCACAAACTCTTGTCCTTCTTCACCAACTTGGCCCCAGATGGTGAGGGCATGGTGACAATATTGTTTCACTGTGGCCCAGTTAATGGACAAGGCTGCTGCCTGTCAGGGCCACCATGGATGGCAGGGCGGCTGCCGACCCTGTGAGGTCAAAGAGACGGCAGCCGTGGTTCTGCCACCTGGCTGCGAGCACGAGACTGGACCTTCCAAGAGACCACGAGAGGCTTCATCTCTTTGGTACCAGTCCTGGCATAGGGCAAGATGGACCAGAGGCCAGAAGGAAAACAAGAGGACAGCCTCCAGGCCAAGTGGCTGCCCAGTTATTCCCACCAGCATGGGGGAGCCTGGTCTTCCCCCATGGCTCAGGGGTAAAGAATCTGCCTGCCAATGCAGGAGACACCAGTTCAATCCCTGGGTCAGGACAATCCCCCAGAGAAGGAAATGGCAACTCACTCCAGTATCCCTGCCTGGGAAGCCTCATGGACAGAGAGCCTGGTGGGCTATCCTCCATGGGGTCACAAAGAGTTGGACACGACTCAACGACTAAGCAACGATGACAGGGCAGCCTGGGCATGGGAGCCGTGTCCAGAGGGGGCTTTAGGTTTCAATAAAGGAGGTCACTGGCCCAGAGCTTTGGGTATGAGCGGGATGCACAGGGCCTGCATACTCACCATAGTCAGTACAGCGGGGCCAGCAGAAGTGCCGGAGCCCCACGTAGCTCAGCTGGAAGGAGGGCTCGCTGCGCTTCCTCAGGGCGGTGCCATTCCTCAGGGACAGGGCAGCGTGCTCAGAACTCCGGTAGGTGATGAAGCCATACTTCTCACCTCTGGAAGGAGAGGAAAAGGGGAGCGTGTCACTGGGCCAGCCTGGTGGACACTGTCAGACCACCTGCTACCCAGTGAGGGGCGGGAAACCATGAGTCATGAGTCAATGGCTCATGACTGTGTCGCACGGCTCCCCGATAGACATGATGACGGTCACTGGGTTGGCAATAAAGCACTAATAAGTGCTGGCCACCACCCATTGCCTCATGTGCTCTCAGACCCCCTGTGACCAGGAACTGCTGTCATCTCTCCCTCTGGGACGAGGAACAGGCTCTGAGTTCAGGATTTGCCCAAAGACAGGGAGCAGAGCAGGGACTCAAACCCAGGCTCCCTGCCGTGAAATCTGAGGCTCTTCATGGTCCTCTCTATTTCCTTCACGATCCCCATTTTTCAGGATCAGCCACACCTACGCTCCATCCTACCACTCCACACCCTTCAAAGTCAGCCTCAGCTGTCACTTCTTCTTCTTTTTTTAAATTAAATATTCATGTATTTATTTAGGCTGTGCTGAATCTTCGTTGCAGTGCGTGGGCTTTCTCTAGTTGTGGCACTCGGGCTTCTCTTCTTGCAGCACGTGGGCTCTAGAGCACATGGGCTCAGTAGTCATGGCATGCGGCTTCTCTAGCTGCACATAGGGTCTCTAGTCGTGGCACACAGGCTTAGTTGCCCCATGGTCTATGGGATCTTAGTTCCCCGACCAGGGACTGAATGCATGTCCTCTGCATTGGAAGGTGGATTCTTAACCCATGGACCACCAGGGAAGCCCCTCAGCCGCCACTTCTTTGGCTGTTAACCTGTCCTTCACCTTCCCTAACATCGCTGATATTGCATATACACCTCCTCCTTCACGCCTGCCTATTCAGCATTCTCTCCCTGCCCTCTGACAATACCACCCGGTGCTCAGCTGGGCTCAGGGCACCAGGGTAAGACACAAGACAGTGACCCTCCTTGGCCGTAGTGATTGTTCAAGCATGAACCTGTCACCCAAAACAGAACCCCAAAGATTCCATGCCATATCTTTGCTGGAACTCCTGCTTCCCTGGGTAGGAGATATGCTTACGGCTGGAGGTAACCACTTTGCTAGCATGAGGGAAGCCTGCCTGAGAAGAATGCCACCGTGAGGGGGACCTAAAGTCAGATCTACACTCATCAGTTCCACAATCAAATGAATCCTGATCTATCGGTCTGCTACTCAGACTCGTCAAGGACAGCACCATCCTACCACTCAGCACAGGTAGAGTGCCTCACAAACACTTGACTGAATTTCGTTTCCTGACACCTCTCTGAACAAGGCCAAGGCTGGAACCCTCTGACTTTAAATATCTGAGACTCCTGCAGCTGCTGCTGCTGCTGCTGCTGCTAAGTCGCATCAGTCATGTCAGACTCTGTGTGACCCCATAGACGGCAGCCCACCAGGCTCCCCGTCCCTGGGATTCTCCAGGCAAGAACGCTGGAGTGGGTTGCCATTTCGTTCTCCAATGCATGAAAGTGAAAAGTGAAAGTGAAGTCGCTCAGTCGTGTCCGACTCTTAGCGACCCCAGGGACTGCAGCCCACCAGGCTCCTCCGTCCATGGGATTTTCCAGGCAAGAGTACTGGAGTGGGGTGCCATCGCCTTCTCCAGAGACTCCTGAGTACTTTTTAAATCTTAACAAATTGCACTGTCTACTTAGAGATTAATTTGCTTGCTTTGTTTTTACATGCTACCTTCATGGGATATCCTGAAGACTGCATAGAACATAAACAGTTTAATTTGTGTCATGACTTTTTACAACAAATTATGACAAAAATACATATCATAAAATTTACTACCTTTATTATTTTTCAGTGTATGGGGGGTTCAGTTGTGTTAAGTATATACGTGCATGCTAAGTTGCTTCAATCGTGTTGACGCTATGGACTGTAGCCCACCAGGCTCCTCTGCTCGTGGGATTTTCTAGGCAAGAACACTGGACTGGGCTGTCATTCCCTACTCCAGCAGATCTTCCCAACCCAGGGTTTGAACCCATGTCCCTTACGTCTCCTGCACTGGCAGGTGGATTCTTTACCACTAGGGCCACACTGTGTTAACTTACACTGTTGTAAGATGGATCTCTAGAAATTTTTCATCTCGCAAAACTGAAACTTTGAACCCATTAAACAACAATGCCTTATATCCTCTTCTCCCAGCCCCTGGCCACCACCATTCTGCTTTCCCTGTCTATGAGTTTAACTCCTTTAGATCCTCATGTGAGTGGAATCACACAGTATGCGTCCTTTGGTGACTGGCTGGTTTCACCCAGCATAATGTCCTCAAGGCCCATGTTTGCTGTAGCATGTGACAGGACTGATTCCCGTCCTTTCAAGACTAATATCCCACGGCACGCATACACTTCTTGCTGATCCATTCTTCTTCAGTTGTTGTCAGCTCTTGGATATTGTGAATACCAGTGCTATGAACATGTATGTGCAAATACCTCTTCAAGATCCTGCTTTCAATTCTTCTGATTATATACCCAGAAGAGGAATGGCTGGGTCAAATGGTAATTTTATGGTTCATTTTATGAGGAACCCCCATACTATTTTCCATAGTGGTTGCACCTTTTATTGGCTCGTTTGGGTTTCCATAACATCAGTTGGAAAAACCCAAATGAACTTTTTGGCCAACCCACTACATTCCAACCCATAGTGCACAAGGATTCCAGTCTCTCCACATCCTCATTTGTTACTTTTCCATAGCCACCATAAGGGATGTGAGATGTGTAATGATTCTTATGTAGAAACTATTTTCTCACTGAAGTTTTTAAAAATCATTATTAAATTAGAATTTTAAAACCTTAATAACTCAGTTTGCAAGTAATAACAGGAGATACTTCAGAATTATTTCAAATCTGACGAAGTTTTGACACCTAAGTTGTGCGTTTATATGCAACCTATTCTTACAGATCTCCTGAGAGATGAAGCACTGCTTCCCTGGGTGAGTGGGACACAGGGCTGCAGCTGCAGAGGAACGGAGGGATGGAATAACATGGGGTTTGCAGCCAAGAGTGCAATACAAGTGTGCCTTCAGCCACCATGGGCTTTTGCCAGCCCCATACCAGCTCTAGGATGGAAAACCAGAAGCTGACACATGGGCTGCAGATTTGGCTCTACCACTAACTAGCTGCTCAGTTGACTTATCTGCGCCATCCAGAAAGGAAAGCAATAGAAACAGTAAGGCTGCATGTGTCATACGCAAGTTGGAAAACCGACGTAAGACAATGCGTGAACGTTGCCTCGCACTTTAGCAGAATATCAGTACATGTTTGCGGAGATTCCTGGGCTGCACAATTGTTACTGGTCCCCTCTTCTCCTGTACCTAAGGGTAGGTTTGTCCTGGAAGTCTTCTTGGGCACCTTCATGTGGTGAGCCCTGAATTGGGACCTCTGCACACCCCTAACTCCCCTCCTCTGTGAGAGCCTGACTCACCTCTTGCTTCTCGTGAGCACCTGGCACTCCACAATCTCGCCAAACACTTCGAAGCGCCTCTTCAGCTCTCGCGAGCTCATGTCACTGGACAGATTTCGAACGTACACCACGCGGCCTTCGCCCTGCCCGAGGGGGACACAGAGGGACCTGTCATTCGGGTGGTTTCCTAGAGCCCCCCAGATGGCAGGCTCCCACAGAGTCCTCATCCCCAGTCCATGTCACCCGGCTGAGCAAGCGACACCAGCTGGGACTGGAGTCAGAGACAGGACAGTGACAGTCGCTATCCCAGAGGACCTGCCTTATGGGAGGAGGGGGCTGTTAAGCATTGGATGGGAGGTGGCCCGAAAGGAAGCGACTGCGTACTTGAAGGGAATGAACAGAGACTGGGCGGAGACAGGAGAGGGAGTCACTGCTACTAATGTACCTGCACACTGGGTAGCTTCTGTATTTGTTTGGAGCCTGACTTCTGGCACTGGGGGAGGTGCTGAGGATGCTAGAGGGCGAGCACTGGCGGCCAGGTCGCTACAGGTCAGAGTGGTGGGGCATAAGGATGTGGAGCCACCGTTAGCTTTGGTTTTGCCAGGGTAAGCGCCGAAGAATTGATGCTTTTGAACTGTGGTGTTGGAGAAGACTCTTGAGAGTCCCTTGGACTGCAAGGAGATCCAACCAGTCCATTCTGAAGGAGATCAGCCCTGGGATTTCTTTGGAAGGAATGATGCTAAAGCTGAAACTCCAGTACTTTGGCCACCTCATGCGAAGAGTTGACTCATTGGAAAAGACTCTGATGCTGGGAGGGATTGGGGGCAGGAGGAGAAGGGGACGACAGAGGATGAGATGGCTGGATGGCATCACTGACTCGATGGACGTGGGTCTGGGTGAGCTCTGGGAGTTGGTGATGGACAGGGAGGCCTGGCGTGCTGCGATTCATGGGGTTGTAAAGAGTCGGACACAACTGAGCGACTGACCTGAACTGAACTGAACTGAACTGATGTAGACACCGGTCACCTTTAGGAGCCAGGCCCCTAGACCTGCCCAGCAGAGGGGGTGCATCATGGAAGCCTGGTTGGGACCTCCCCCAACCCCCCACCATCATCTAGTGACTGGATCCAGTTAAAGGCATGACCATCGGAAGAGTGCCTTTGATTTGCTGGAGAAACTCCAGCTGTGCTCCTGGTGGGCAAGACCACCAGGGTCTGGTCTAGACAGGGTCTCTCCAGAACAGGGTAAGGCCAGCGATTCTCCAGCCATTTACCTCAGAGGGCGGCGGTCCACAGAGAGCACTGCTGTAGTCACAGGCATTAGATTTGTCCCCCAAGGTGGCCCAGTTCAGCTCCGTATAAGAATGCAACCACCCCCTGCCCACCCCCTCTCTCCTCCCACCACCCGCCTCCTCCAGGACCTTGAACTCACAAGGCTCTTTCCAGCCTCTGCCCCCCGTCCTCCTGAACCTTTGCTTGGATGCCTTCTTCCATCCCTTGGGGCCTAGCTCTCTGAAGATGCCCCTCCCAGACGACCATGTAAATAAACCCTCCCCACAAGTCAAAACATGATTTGTTTCAGACATCTTAGTCGTGGCGTGATTAATTTCACAGTGCACCTCCCAATCTGTAATTACAGTGTTTATTGCTTTGCTTATGAGTCTGTCGTCTCTCTCTCCCTTCTGGCCCATCCATAGGAGTGGAGACCTTGTTTGTCTCATTCACTGCTGCCATCCAGCACCTAGAACAGGGCCAGGCATGCCACTACTACTGAGCAGTCACACAAGGATCCCAGGAAGTTGCTCCATGTGGTTTTAAGTACCTGCTTGCAGATAGCTGTGAGCACACCTCCGGGGTATGCACACCTCAAGCGTGCCCTGCCCTGAAGTACCACGTTGTCGGGTGTTGGGGGTAGGGGGGGTGCATGGGGGTGGGGTGTGGGGGAGGTAGGATGGGGGTGTATGGAAATCCAGTGAGAGTCTGTCTGTGCTTCTGTCTTACTTTCCCTTCCCTCCTTTCTAATGATATAAGGGCAGTGACTCCAGCTTCCTAATGACTTTTCCCCGCATGGTGCTCTGCAACAGGTCCACCAGGCACAGCCTGGGCCTCTGGACTAACTCTGGGAGAGGACTAGAGAGTCGGGCAGGGAGGAAGAGACAGGCTCTCTTGGTCCTGTAGCCCAGATCACACCAGGGGACCCTATATACAGATGAGTAAACTGAGGCTCAAGGAAGTTGCTCAAGGTCACACAGAAGTGGAAGCAGGGCTGGCTCTGCTCCCTCATCAGTGCTCACCCCCTGGGCCCTGTCGAGCCTCTGATACTGAGCCCTAAATCCTCACCAATGGCACACCACCCCACCCCACTCCCAGACCAGTCCCTTGGCTGCATTTTGCACGTGCCACCTTTGATGCCCTTTGATGACCCTTATGCTTTAGTAAATGAGAGAAATACAACTATCTCCTGTAGGCCAGATGACTTCAAAGCACTTCGGGTCTCTGAAGCCCCCACACTTCCTGACGCCCCTGCTTGTCCCCGTTCACTCCGGGCTCTGGGGCCCCAAGTCACTTACAATGGCCTTTTCCCGCCGCTTCCTGGCATGCCGGACGCTTGGCGTTCCGTCTGAACACGACCCTCTGCTCTCACATCTGTCAGTGAACAAGCAAAGCAGACTCACTCACTCTTAGCAGGGACCACAGTGGGGCGGGAGGAGGACTTGCTCCAGGAGGCGAGTGATGTTTCTTCAGCTTTGTTAGGACTCGTTCATCAGTGAAGGTAGGACTGGGAGAGGGAGCCCAGCTCTCTGTCTCAGCGGTGAGCGCCCAGGGCCACATGTGGGTCTGAACATGTGATTGACACGCACCTTCCACACTGCTAACCATAATCCCTGTGAACCTTTCTATGCTGCTGGGGGTGGAAAGACCCTTTCGCTTCATTATGGTATTTGACCTGATAAAAAAATATCCTCTGAGGTCTCATGCTTCCCCATTTTTCAGATGAAAATCTTAAGGCTCAGGTTCAAGATGAAATTTTCCCCAAAGCTAAGAAGTGGGGAAGCCAGAGCCAGGGGGAGGTCTGCTGATTCTAGACCCATGGCTCCCCCTCCACTTTTGCTGTCTGGCCAGGCAGCAACCTTGACCATCACAGCCCCCACACCCCAGGCAGCCAATGGGCTACTCAGCTGGAGAAACCCCTGGATGCCGCACGCCTGCGTCCTCCCAGGCACCTGTCTGCACAATGCCCTCTCTTCCCAGTGGCCAGGCTGATGGAGGGGAAGGAGCTCAGCATGTAAGAGGGGGTTGAGTGCCGACTCTGCCACACACCGTGTGCATCCTTGAGAACACAGCAGAGAATGAGAGCAGGGGCTCCAGAGTCAGCTAGTATTCCAATGCTGATTCTACTACCTCTCTGCTGGTGACCCAGGACCGGCTACTTAAGCCAGTTCTTCATCTGTAAACTAAGGAGAATCAATTGTATTTGCCTCCTCAGCCATTTGGGAGGATCAAATCAGAACATACCTGTACATGCTTAGCCCTGGAATGGCTTGGTACTTGCTGGCTATATTTTTCTATTGAACCTCTTTGAGCCTCAGTTTCCTCATCTATAAAATGGGGTTGAAAAGCACTTGAGATTCCCTCAAGTGCCTCTGTGAAGCTCAAAGAGGGTAATAGAAAGGGATGTGACTTTCAAACTTTAAAGTGCTATATAATAAGAGTATCATTATCCACTTGCAGCAGCATTGGAAGTCTTCCCCCATGAAGAGCTGAGAGTGACTTGAAGGTGCTATAGGGCTTGTTAAACCAGCTCACAGCCTTCCTGTTGATTGATGTTTGGTAGCAGAAGCAAAAGTAGAGAAATGCTGGTCTGGAGAAGGCTGATGACTAGTTTATCCAACTGACCAGCCATCAAGCTCTGCCAGGCAGCTGAGTAGGAACCAAGTTAACCAATTAACTTTCTCCAGTGAAAGCCAGCCTGAACTTAGCCCAAAAGTGAGAAAGAGGAAAAGGAGAAACTGTGGTGATTGAGAGAGGCCCCTGACTCTTGCCAAGCCCGTGGGTAAAGGGCCTGAACAGGCCAGGAAGGGAAGGAAGCCAAGAAGCTCCAGCTCTGGCCTTGGGGGATGTGCTTCAACAGAAGAACCTTAGTAGCTTCTGAACGGACACTGCAGAAGAAACCAGCTAACATGAACACAGGCAGACTAGCTCAAAGTGACCCGCTGGGGAAAGGAGAACAGAGCTGAAAGGGGGGCTCAGAGAGGTCTGATAGAAGATGGCTCTGACTAACTGTTCTGGCTTATTACATAGACAGGCTTTTAGAGAAATTGCTCAAAATGAGTTTATTTTAAATAGTTTATTTCAGATAGTCCAGGGCTTCAGCACATTAGTGTCTGGGCCGGGGCGGGGGTGTGGTCCAGAAGTCCCCTAAAATCCAATGCCCAATTAGTTGTCTGCATACATTTTAATGGGGAAAGGAAGCTTTGTTTTCATCAGATTTTCAATTAAGAGCCACCAGTAGAGATAAGAAAATATAAAGAGGAATTTTTCTAAAGTTATCTTTCTACTACCTGAATTCTGTTTCTCAGAGTATAGCGCTCTAGCAATGTCATCATTACGCCGGAACTTGTTAGAAATGAAATTCTCCACCCCCACCCGCGACCTACAAAACCTGAGGCTCAGGAGGCGGGGCCCAGCCACCAGCTTGGTAAGGAAGCCTCCCCAGGATCAGGCTTGCTGCACTGCTCTGAACCCAGGAGCGCCATCTGGTGGTCACTCAGGTGCATCTCGAGCAGAGAGTTTGGGACCTGCACCCACGCTCCTAAGGCCTACCCTCCAAAGAGCCAGATCCTGCTGTCATTAGGGAAGAGAAGAAACCTGTCTCCACCAAAAGATGCCAGACTTCCATTCTTTCTGCCCTGCGGTCCACAGAATTCTGGAACAGCTCCTTCTACCGTCCGGTTCGGTGAGCAAAGACGGTATAAGCAAACGCTCATGACACGTCATCTCAGTGCGAAGGAAAAGAGCTCTCCCACCCGGTGGCTGACTGCCGGAAGATTGCACAACTCTGCAGCACCGAGAAATGGGAATAAACCTTATCACTGTTTTAAAGCCGGGTTTTTGGTGTTTTTTTAGAACACAAGTTAGAATTATGCTAATCTTTGTTTTACAAGTAAATGTCACATAGGTATTACACTGTATGGATGTGTTGACCCTTGAACAACACAGGTTTGAACTCTGAGGGTCCACCAACACTGGGGTTTTTTTCAGTAGTAAATACCACACTGTCAGAAGTTGCTGAATCTGCAGACAGAGTTACCTTGGATGAGGAGAGCCGACTATAAGTTATACACAATTTTTGACTGTGTGGAGGATTGGTGTCCCTAACCCTCACCTTATTCAAAGGTCAACTGTCTATGTTTACACAAAAACCTACCCATTTTACAAATATAAAAGCAGAAACAGATGAATAAGGTCACAAAAGGCCAGAAAGTGCGTTTTCTTCCTCCCCTGAGGCCAGGCGATCTGGACCACTCCTCACTGGACCACACGGCAGGCTTCGCTTGGCTTCAGGACTTGCCCATAACTCCCCAAGGAGTCCACCTCCAGGGCCTCTGACCAGGACACAGGCCACACAGGAAGCTGTGGCCCTGGTCTCAGGGCTCCTCTCTCCCCTGACACCTCAGAAGTGGAGGTGCTCAGCTGCCCACCTTCCATCCTAAGGCCACCCACCCATCCATACCTGAAGGTCCTCCGTGTGGCTGGTGACCGGGAGCGGCAGGATGAGGAGCCAGAGCTGGAGCGGCTGCGGGGACAGAGCCGCCGACTGGCCTTGCTGGGTGGGCTCTGGTAGGGGCAGTGGTCAGAGCGAGGGGGGCTGACCCCCGAGTCCTCTTCTTCATCGTCGTCCTCCTCCTCCTCCTCCAGGAGGAAGGTGCTCTCGCCACTGCTGCTGCTGCTGTCTTCAAAGACAGTGTCATACTCGGGGCTCTTGCAGGAGGCCAGGTCTTCATCCTCCAAGGCTGTCTCTAGAAGCCCAAAGTGCTTAGTGAGGCTGGCACGGATCTCGTGGTCTCTCAGCAGCGTGCTGTCTTTGGTGGGGGCACCAACATCACAGCTTCCGTCTTCTTCCCTGCCAGCGGCCTGAGCCTCAGCCCGTGGGGCCCCTAGCTGGGGCCAGTCCTTCAGGTGGGCCCCAGACGGCTCCCAGGACCTCAGCACCTTCCTCTGTAGGGCGCCGTCTGGCTTCAGCACCTGGCAGTAGTCATGGTCACCGAAGGAACAGGAGAAGGGGCGCTTCTGACCAGCCTGGGAGGCTGGCTGGGCTGGGGTATGCCGCAGGTGGGACAGGAGCTCGCTCCGCTCTGGGTGCTTCTTTGGCAGCTTGTGGGCAGCCTCGGCGGTGGCCCCGAGCTGGGGACCCTCTGGGGTGGGAGCTCTATCTTTGCCTGGGCTGTGCTTGATGTCTGGCTTGAAGGGGTCTTCCTCTGTAGGCTTGTACGGAGGCGTGGTGGGCGGAGTGAGTCCTACCCAAGCAAGAGGAAAAATGTGAGACAGATCATTTCTCCAAGGAGCACTGAAACCCTCCTTTGGGAGGGCAGAGAAACAGCATGCGTGTCACCACTCCCCAGACCCAGTGGAAGGCAGGCATCGCTAATCGATCACTGCGCTGCTGACTGAGCCTGGACGGAGCCTGGGGCTCCATCTCATACAGTCCGTCAACAGTTTTTCGGAGCTGGCATGTGATGAAATCCATTTGCCATCCCTTCTGTAGCCTCGCAGAAGCCTCCACGTTATCTGAGATCTCTCTTCCTGCTTCCTGCTCCACATTCCATCATTCCACAAGCCTTCCCAAATGGTCATCCCAAATACCTCTGAAGTCTCCCAGGGTACAGAGGTGGCAGGTACCACAGGCCAAAACCTCCCATCTGGATTTGACCACCACAGTGACCTTAGGGGGTCCTGCAACTGACCTTAGCCTTCACCCTCACCCGGGTACCAGAGGGAACTTGCCAAAATGCCAGCGATCTCTTCCTTTCTGGGGCTCCTGGAGCCTTGAGGAACTGCATGAACCCCTTCAGCCGGACATTCCTCTTAGCCTTTGATGTTTGCTCTTGCCTGGCCCCCAGTTCTGCCCCACAGCACCACCATGTGGCCGGTCTCCTCCAATGCACCTGTACCTCCGCTTTTCTGTGCCTTTGTGCTCATGCCAATTCTGCTCCCAAGAATACCCTTCTGTCTTGTTTTTGTCTCCTCCACTTCTATCACCCTGCAAACGCAGCTAAAATGCCTGCTGCTCTGGGTACCCTTGCATCTTCTCAGGCCTCATCCTGCCCCTCCCCATACTGTCCCTTCCTCTATGTTCCCAGAGCTCTTGCAAGGTCTTTGGAACAAGCCCGTATCAAACAATACTTGTCATGGTGTGAGTCTGGTTCCCACATAGGACTGCGGGCTGCTTCAGGGGAAGATACGTGTCTCATACGTCTCTCTCTTTTTTTTTTTTTAACATCAGGTCATGTGCCAACTGTCGGTAGCCAAACAGCTGAGCCTGGGTCCTGACTCTCCTTATAACTCTCTCAATGGGAATCTCAAGATCCAGCGTAGCCTGTGCAGTGGTGGCAAGGAGAGCTTGTTGGGGTACCCCCTTACTCCCTGAGGTGCTTCCTCCCCAAGGGCACCTCCCCATTGAGCCCCTAGCTTACCTGCCGTGCCACAGAGCTCTACCGCCAAGGTCTGCTCGAAGCTCTTCTTGCCGAAAGGAGGGTCACCGGTGGGGCTGGAGGACGGGACGGAAAGACGCCAGTCAGCAGCAGGTTCCACCTCCCCGAGCACGCCAGGAGGGCAAGGGTACAGCGTGACAGATCCTGCTATTGCAGCCCACGAAAGTGAGGCCTGGGGAGAATTTGCAGGAGAATCCCCATCCTGGCTGTTAGAGGAATTCAAAGCTATACAGCTTTTAGGAGACACAAGAGAAATCTGAGGGCAGTGGAGACAGGATAATCATTGTCAACCTCCTTATTTACCACGGAACAGCTGAGGCCCAGAGAGCAGACACTTGCCCAAAGCCACAGCACTGTCAGCTTTTCCCCATGAAATTCTCCATCTCCTAGGCCTGCAGAGATCAGCTTCTAAAACCAAACTGCCTACCAAGGAAACCCAGCTCCTGAGAACCCCACATGGTAATGAGGGCAGGGGTGTGTGGGGACAGGATCAGGCTCAGGGGCCAATGAGCCACCCTACACCCAACCAGATAAGGTCTCACGGAATAATAAGTCAACAATTCCCAGAAATCTACCTTTGCGACAAGGCCAGCATGAGGCACCTGGGAGAGTCTGAAAAGAAGACAAAAGAGAAAAATAAGATTCTTCAACACGGCATTGCTAGAGAGGATGTTTCCCTCTGAACTGCACTGGTACCAAGCACAGCAGGCATGTGACCCAAAAGCCTCTGCCATTTTTAGGGACAAGCAGGAACAGCTCAAAACCTTCATTCCCCCAGACTCAGCAGACATTTACAGCTGGCAGGGCTACTGCTTTGGCAGCGTTGATGGGTACTAGGGCGACCCCTTATGGCCAATCAGGATAGCGTGTATGGTGAAGCATTCCAGCTTCCAAGGCCAGCATCTGTGGCCTCAGCCCCAAGAGATGCAGGACTAACTAGCTGACTAACCATTAGACACCTCTGTGCCTTTATTCCATGTCTTAAAACAGGAATTACAACAGCACCCACCACATAGGTTTCCTATGAGGATCAATGGGGATAATCTGTATTAAATCATAGACCAAGCCTGGCAGAGCAAGTATAAAATAGATGACTGCTGTATTATTATCCCCACTCTTGTTACCATTTAAAATTCAACCTCATTGTGGAGCTGAATTTAGAGATTCACACCGTCCATCACATTGTTATCCAGGAAGTCTTCTTTAGAGGACTTATCACAATTTGTAAATACTTTCCTTTCTTGCTCACTTTATGATTGCCCGTCTCCCCCACTGATACACAAGCCCCAAGAACGCCGGCATCTTGCTCCTTGTTCATTAAGGACGCCTGGCCCATGCATGATGAGAAACTCAGAGATGCTCAGGTAACTCCTGAAGGTCTGCCCAGCTAAGCCCATTATACAGGAAGGAAAGTTGAGAGCCAGAGAGGGAGAGGGGTTTGCCCAACCTGGAGCTCCTGGCTCCAGTGCAGTGGGGTCTGCCACACCTCAGCCCCGCCCCCTCTCTCGGACCACTGACTCCGACTACCTCTGCAAGAGAGCCGTGGGCAACTGGGGTCCTCATCTGTATCCCCACACCCGCTCTCACAGGGGCTCTCCAGAGCCGGGATCTGGGGTCCCCGCAGGAGCGGCTGGTCTTGGCCACTGTCCTCATCAGTGGGGCTGCCAGGCTCCCCCCCCACATCATAGGCTTCGGGGGCCAAGCGCGAGGGCAGAGGCCCCTGGGGCTCTGCAGGGACCATGGGCTCATCGGTGAACGTCAGCCAGGGGCCGAGCTCGGGGTTCAGTCTCCTGGAACGCCGCACGGGGCACACAGAGCTCTCCGGCTTCCTCCCCAGCTTGGTCCACGGCAGGCCGCGCCCTGGCCTTTTCCGGCCCCATTCCTCCTCGTCCTCTTCCTCTTTTTCTTCTTCTTCCTCCTCCTCTTCTTCCTCCTCTTCCTCCTCCGGCTGCAGCCTGGCCGACCGGCTGACATGCCCTTTCACCTGCAGCCTCAGCGGGCGCAGGCTGGGTCTGGGCCCTGAACTCTTGGATGAAGGTGAGACCCTCACCTCCTCCACGAGGCCCGGGTGGCCGGCGGAGGCCTGGCTGTCCTTGGGCCAGGGCCGGGGCGTGAGGGAGGCGTAGACAGGTGTGGCCAGGCGGTAGGGTTTGCTGACATCGCAGAGAACATCTTGAGCCAGAAGTTCCCTCAGGATGGAGAACTCGGTCCAGGCGGCTTTGGAAGGGTGCTGGGACCGAGGCCGGGGTCGGACCTGCTTGGCGGGGCTGCTGCTGGGCTGGGGAGCTGGCTCTGGCGCCTGTGTGGGCAGCTTCCTCTGTGGGAGGCAGTAGGTGTGCATGTAGCGGATGAGTTGCACCATGGCCTGCATGTCCTCCTGGGAAACCTGGGCGCTGGGGTCTGTCCTGCCCAGCGCTGGTGAGTCCCCGGGGGAGGCTGGAGCCAGCTGGGGGCTTGGGCAGTCCTCGCCCGCCTCCTCATCCTCCTTGGTGGGGAGCCGGGGACTCAAGGATGGTGGTGGCTGCAGGCCTCTATCCGGGGACAGAGCTTTAGCCCGGGGGCAGGACGGTGCCGAGGTGAGGTGCTTGTGTAGCTCCGTGCAGCTCCGGCTCTGAGGGTGCGGCGTGGGGGCCTTCCTGTCTTGGGGGCCGTCCATCTGGAGAGGGAAAGAGGCCACAGTGAGGAGGGAGACCCGCACGGCTTCTCCCCACTGCCCACAGCTGCACCATTGGCCAGGCCCAGCCTGTCTCTCCAGGATGATCATGCTGGGTTTCATTGCTCCATCCCCGGCTTCCAGCACAGAACCCGGCACTTGGCAGCACTCAGGGGATGAGGAAGAAGGAGCGGCCAGCCTCCTAACAGGGACCCCAGCTATGGATCCCGCCCTTTCCAGGTTTACCGCCAAAGCCCTGTTCTGACTACCCTGCTCCCCTGCGCGGAGCCCTCGGTGAGAGCGCCAAGAAGTACATTAGTGGCTGCTTGGGGCTGGGCGTGGGAACAGGGACTGACTGTAAATAGAGACACTGGGGATCTTCCTGGGAGGATGGAAATGTTCTAAAACTGGATTATGGTCATGGCTGCACAACTCTGTAAGTTTATTAAAAATCACTGAATCATACTTTTAAAACAGGTGCCTTTTATGGTATGTAAACGGCACCTTCATAAACCTCTTTAAAAGGAAAAAAAAAAAAATCAGTAGCTTTCCAGTGCCCGTGTAGTAAAGGGGAAGCCCCTGGCCAGGGGTGCTCTGCAACGTGGCCCCAGCCAACTGCCCTCTCCAGACTTCTCTGCCTTCACTCTTCTACAGAGGGGCTCCACCCCCAGAGCAACCGTCTCTCTGCTGAGCCCAGGCCAGCTGTCCTGCTGTCTCTCATGCCCCCTCCCCCAGCAATGCTTCCGAACCTCCCAGAGGGCAGGCTGGCTCACAGAGGGGCTTAGCTGCCGCCTCTTTGACGTGAGGGATGGCCGTCTCTTTGGGGAGGCCAGCCAGGGCAAGTAGGGAGGGAGCACAGGGAGAGGGTCCCCCCCTCCCCCACCTTTGGGGAGACCAGGAGGGGACAGGCTCCTACACTGAGCTACGATCTGAGAAAGATGCCCTCCTGAGTCTGCCTGACACTGCAACAGTGTCTAGGAACAAGAGGAAGGGCTGAGTGCAGGCTCTGAGTAACAGGAACACTGGGAAGTCACCTTGGAAACCCCTCCTTGGAGGTCTCAGAAGATGGAGCCCAAAGAGGGAAAAGGATTTGCTTCCCTCCTGGGTGTTCAAGATGGTGCTTTCAGCTCTCTGATGCGCCCCACCCCCAGGAGAAATTCAAACTCCTCCTTGTGGTCTCCATGGTACCAACAAAGATATTATGCTGGGTTCTGTCACCTCATTAGAATAAGCTTCCTGAGGGCAGGCCACAGCCTCCTTGTCCCAGCTGTAACTCAACATCTAAGACTGCCTGGAACACTGAGGTTGAGTTGGCTTTTTTTTTTTTTTTTAATATTTATTTATTTGGCTGAGCTGGGTTTTAGTTGAGGCATGTGGCATCTAGTTCCTTGACCAGATTGAATCTGGGCCCCCTGCATTGGGAGCGTGGACTCTTAGCCATTGGACCACCAGAGAAGTCCCTACAGTTCACTCTTGAACCAGACAGGGGTTCCACACAGTGGAAAATTCACGTGACTGATATAGTCTGTCCTCAGTACCCACGGTTCCTCTGCATCTATGGATTCAATGAACTCAGATCCTGCAGTACTGTAATATTTACTACTGACAAAAATCCACGTAGAAGTGGCCCTGTGCAGTTCAGACCCATGTAGTTCAAGGTCAACTGTACATGAAAAAGTCCAGGGCTCTATCTAGAACCCCGGACCAGCCTAGGTTTCAAGTAGTGTCCAGCACATCAGCAACAAGGGTTGTGTGAGGAGCAAAGAGTGAACTGTGAATGTATTGAACTTGACGGCCTCTAACAAGAGTGGAAGGGTGCACCCCCTGCCCAGAGACCCTCCTGGAGGAGTCCTGAGTGGGTTTGGGGGCATGTGTAGACATACCTTGACACAAGGCCGCTGATTTCTGGACCTGAGGCCTGCCTGGCGCCATGCGGTCCCTTCCTTCTGGCTATCGGAGGTCGAGGTTGGGTAGGACGTGGCAAGAAGGAGTTTCTGCAGCTGCAGGAGGAGCAGATGGGAGAAGCCAGGGCTGAGCTACAGCCAGAGACACAGGGAAGCACAGCTTAGGGAGAAGCTCGGCCTGGAGCCAGACCCCCAGGATGACCACACTCTGACCCCATCATCGTGGGAGCGTGGAAGACCACAGGGAGGGCACTCAATGGCCTAGGATACACTAAGTACAGAAAGCAGGTTGTGTAGCAATGCCAAACAGACACAAGTATCCCAGTAAAATGTTAAGTCCTTTTCAGAGTGAATAACCCAAGAGAAATATCTATGATCTTCAGAAACCCAGACAGATCTCGGGTGATGTCTACCCACGCTACCACTGAAATATGATGCACACACTTGATTGGGACTCTCTACACACACTTGTAGTACACACATGCACACATACACGGTCTGGATGGTGAGGTCCCACAGTGTTTCTTTGGTGTAGGATTTTAGCTGATCTTCCTCTGTTCTTTTTGTTTAATCATATTGTTTAGAAAATTGATTCTTTACCTTAACAAGTAATACTTGGAAATGGTAAAAAATACACATACCACAAATACTGACGGGTAGACAACGGGAAGCTAGTCTCCCTCCTGTCCAAGGTCCCAGAGACAACTGCTATTAACCACCTTCTTGTGACCCTTTCCTGAGGTGGGACTCGGAAATATATACATACACAACACAAGACTGCATATATGTACACATCACCTCCAACCAAGCCAGCTGTTTTCACATGAGTGGAAGCATCCTAAGCTGATGCTTGTCTGGCTTTTATAATTTTTCTATAAAAGTTGATAAGCTTTTCACACTTCTACACCCAGAGGAAAGGTGCTCAGTGTATTCCAGCCAACAAAGCAGGGAGCTGAGCGCACCTGGGGGTTTCGCCGGTGATCCTACCACAGCCAAAGCTGAGAACAAGTCAGGAAGCTGAGAGGTTTTTGTTTTAGCACTGAGTGTTTCCTCAGGAGACATGACCCCCCAGTGGGATTGCCAAGGGCCCGGGAACCACAGAAAAGGCCACTCCCACTGCCCTAGGAGCTAGAGGAGCCACACGACCCTACCGAGACCCCAAACCAGCATGTGCATGTCTGTGATTCTCTGACATGGACAGGAAAAGATGGTCATACCAGAGCAAGGGACCTGGTTCTAACCCAGTTCAACCCAACTCACTGTGAGACCTTGGGTGAGTCCTTTTCTCCTCCTGGCCTTGCTTTCTCCAAGGTTGTGAGTGTGCATGGATGTGCGTGTGCATGTGTGTGTGTAAAACAGGAGCAGGCAGACTAAATAATTGGGTCTTTTTTGATTCAGGGGTCCCTGTAAGAATACGAGAGAAGCTGCTAGCCTCAGAAAACACACACGTATGCAGAGGTCCATGGGTTCTGCACGTGGACTCTCTGGGACCCATCACTCCAGGTTAAGAATTTGTATAAATTCTCAGGGCCTTTCTAGAACTATGTTGGAATGTGGGGAGTCTAGATGGCAAGTGTCCTGTGTGCCTAGCACAGTGCCTGAAACAGAAGTACAGCAAGGCGTGAGAGGGAACAACCAACTGGCGACCAGCAGGGGTCGCTCTCTACCTCTCTACTCAGGTGTGGCTCCTCTGCAGAGTCCTATTCAGAATTCCTCTTGTTACTACCACAACCATTACTACTGGGCTCCCCAGGTGGTGCAGTAGGAAAGAATCCACCTGGCATGCAGAAGACGCAAGAGACGTAGGTTTGATCCGTGGGTCGGGATGATCCCCTGGAGAAGGAAATGGCAACTCACTCCAGTATTCCTGCCTGGAAAATTCCGTGGACAGAGGTGCCTGGTGGGCTATATAGTCAATGGGGTCAAAAAGAGTCAGATGTGACTGAGTGACTGAGCACACACGTGCTCACACACACAAAGTATTACTACTACTAATACTGGGCTTCCCTGGTGGCTCAGCTGGTAAAGAACCTGCCTTAAGTGCAGGAGACCTGGGTTCGATCCCTGGATTCGGAAGATCTCCTGGAGAAGGGAACAGTTACCCACTCCAGTGTTCTGGCCTAGAAAATTCCATGGACTGTATAATCCACGGGGTAGAAAAGAGTCGGGCATGACCAAGTGCCTTTCACTTTCACTTTTCACTTTTCCACTACTACTACTACTACTAACACCATGGCTGACGGTTGTGACTATCACTTAGATAGCATTTATTGAGCCATTTCTTTGTACCAAGCACTGTTCTAAGTGCTTTACATTATCTGCTGTACTCCTCCCAACCGCCTTTGAGATAAGCACTACTATTAACCCCACCTTACAGACCAGGAAGCTGAGTCAGAGAGAGGCACAAGAGCATTCACTGGTGGGGCTGAGATTCAAACCCAAGAGGTCTGATTCTAATCAGAAAGGACGCTCGACCCTCATCAGCAGGAGCATAACATGGGACTGAACACACTCTAGAGTCTGGCACGCACAGGTGCTTATTAAATGTTCCACACTGCTTTGGGGAACATGAAGTCAGCAGGAGAGAGGGAAAGCAGTCCTGGTCTAGGAATCAGAAGACCTGGGTTCTAGCCCTTGCTGGCACGTCAACTTGTGTGATCCTGGGAGAGGCCCTCACCTCCCTGGGCCTCAGTTTCCCCAGAGGTGCACTTTATGATCACCAAGGGCCTGTCCAGCTCTAACTCTCCACAACCGAAGATCCCTGCCACCTCCAACAGGCCCTGACTTTCCAGCTAAGTCTCACCAGCCCTAGGAGTGCCAGTGATGAGGTAAGGAGCCCCAGACAGATGAGCTGGACTTCACAAGCCAGTACATCTGGGGTTCTGGCACCTTTAGCCTGCGACAAGAGCAACTGCTTTTGGCAACTTCTGAAATCCCTTTGGAATCTGAAAAGGCTGAGACCTTCTCCCCAGAAACCTGCAATGCCATGTGTATGTTTCCACATTCCACGTGGATTCAGGTAGCATTTAACTTTTGCTGGTTAGAGTATGAACCGGTCCAACCCCTTTGGAGGTCAGGCTAGAAGTACTTGTCTAAACTGAAAAACCACATACATTAAGACCCAGGAATTTGTTTTCTAGGAATGGATCCACTTCCTCCTGGTGAAGGACACAGTCTAAAGTAATGGAACAATAAAAGAGTTGAAACAATGCACATATCCTCCAACCAGAGGATTAGTTAAAGAAGTTATGGTACCTTCTTATGAGGGAACACTATGCAGCTGACAAAAAGGATAAAACAGAGCTACCTCTGTTCATCTTAAAGTTTCCATGCCACACAATTCACTGAGAAAAGCAAGGTTTAGGCTGTGTGTAATGGAGGCTCCTTTTTGTCGTTAAAAAAAAAAGTAGAAGAGGAAAGTCACACAACAGATCAGTAACCATGGTTACATCTGGGGAAAGAAAAAGCCATTATGAGATGGGTAAGGAGGTTTTGCTTTTAACTCTCCATAATTCCTGCTTGCATTTTTCACTGTGTGTATATGTGTGAAAAAGTGAAAGTGAAAGTCAGCCGTTCAGTCATGTCCAACTCTTTGCAACCCCATGGGCTGTAGCCCGCCAGGCTCCTCTGTCTATGGGGATTCTCCAGGCAAGAATACTGGAGTGGGTTGCCATTCCCTTCCATTCTCCAGGGGATCGTCTCGACCTAGGGATGAAACCCAGGCCTCCCATATTGCAGGCAGATTCTTTACCGTCTGAACCACCAAGGGTCTGTGGAAAATATTTGCATTTAATTTCAAGGTTTAACGCACACTTAGGGTAAATCCATGAAATCCCAAAGGGCCTACAGAGTCGCAGGTTAAGCCCAGGGAGGCTGCCCACCACCAGTCCAGGCTGTCTGCCCTGAACCCTTGCCGGTGATGCACAGAGATCCCTGCAGGACCTAGAGCTGGTTTCCCTGCACCCACCACCCCTACAACCACACACCACATCTCAGGCCACCACCATCACTTCAGTTGGAAACAGATTCTCACCAGCGAGAGCTCATCCACCTCAGGGGCCGAGGCAGGGGGCCCCTCCAGAGAGGGGCTGGGGGGCGCAGAGGAGGGGATGGGTGATGCAGAAGCACAGGAGGGTGTGTCTCCATCATCCAGGGCTGGCAAGGCAGCCAGACTCACAACATCTTCAGGCATGTCATCCAGGGTTTTGGTGAGCGCTGCCAGGAGGGCCTCATTCTCACTGTCGATTATCTGCAGCGAGCAGAGAGGCAGAGAGGCGACACGGTTAGCCAATGCCTTGGGCTCAGCGACTTTGGATAGAAATCTGCTCTGTACCTGCAGCTGCACCACCACCGCCATCATCCTCCCGCCAAACCTGCTCAGATCTTCCCAGTTTCTTAGGAAAGCAGATGCCAAAGAAATGCGCTATGGACTCTAAGAATCAGAGATTTTCGAGCAGGTAGCAGGTGGTAACAGGAAGGGCCTTGGCTTAGGGTCACATGCTAATCAGGGGACACCCATCCCTTCCTCCAAGGACAGTCACTTCATACCACAGCCTCCTGTGTCCAAACTCCTGGACAGAGTACTGAGGCTGGTCTATGCCACTGGCAGCCTCAGGTCAGCCTCTCTGACCCTGGGGCCCAGACAGCTGGTGGAAAGACTGGAAGCTTCAAGGTTCGACCGTGACAGTGACGAGCAGAGCAACAGGACAACAGCTGCCATGCCCCTGTGGGCTCCCAGGGCCCACAGCCTCATTCACTCATGGATGGGCAGGGCGGTTAGTGTGGTGGCTAGGAGCTTGGGATCTGGAGCTGGGGTGGATCCCAGATCTCACATTTACCAACTGTAACAACAGGACCTACTTCATAAGGCTATTGTCAAGGACTAAGTAAATATATGTAAGATGCTTGAACACAGGGCCCGGCACATAACAAGCAGTCCTTACTACCACTCCCATCACCACCACTGTTACCACTGCCACTATGACTCCTGCCATAAGCATGACGGTGACAGTGAAGGTGACGATGACAGTGGTGGGGGGTGAGGGCGATGACGATGGCTGTGGCGGGGGCAGTTCCTCCCCTCCCCTCCCCGCTCTTCCTTCTCCTAACACATACATACTACTATGTGCTTGGCGATGACTGGAGACTGGTGGTACAGACTGGTAGCTCATGGAGTTTACCCTCCAGTGGAGAAAAGAGTTAAACAAGGAAACAAAACTAGATCATTTCAGAGAGTGAGAAAGCCTGGGAAAAAAAATAAAAGGAAGCTGTGATGCAGAATAAGAATGCGGTAAAGATTTATAGGCTATTTACAGCAGTCAAAGAAGGCTGCTCTGAGCAACTAATACTGAAACTTAGGCTTGAAAGATGAGAAGGTACCAGCCAGGCAAAGAGCTGAGGAAAGACGATTCCAGGCAGACTGAAAACCTAGTGCCAAGACCAGGGACAAAGGGTTTGGCTGATGAAAGAAATAGAAAGGCTTCTAAATACTGCCTCAGGTAAGCGCCACAATAACCCTTGTGGGGGTGGGGTTGTTGTTCTTCAGTCACTCAGTCATTTCCAACCCTTTGTGACTCCATGGACTGCAGCACGCCAGGCTTCCCTGTCCTTCACCATCTCCCAGAGCTTGTTCAAACTCATGTCCATCGAGTCGGTGATGCCATCCAATCATCTCATCCTCTGTCGATTCCTTCTCCTCCTGCCCTCAATCTTTCCCAGCGTCACGGTCTTTTCTAAGGAGTCGACTCTTCGCATCACGTGGCCAAAGTATTGGGGCTTCAGCTTCAGCATACGTCTTTCCAGTGAATATTCAGGATTGATTTCATTTAGGATGGACTGGTTTGATCTCCTTGCAGTCCAACAGGCTCTCAAGAATCTTCTCCAACACTACAGTTCAAAAGCATCAAGTCTTTGGTGCTCAGCCTTCTTTATGATCCGAGTCACACATCCATACATGACTATTGGAAAAACCACAGCTTTGACTATGGAACTTTGTCAGCAAAAAGTCCACTATCATATTAGATGGTGACTGCATCCATGAAATTAAAAGATGCTTGCTCCTTGGAAGAAAAGCTATGAAAAACCTAGATAGCGTAAAAAGGGGGGTGGGGTACTATTCTAATTGCCATTTTGCATTTGAGGAAACTGAGCCTCATGGAGGTTGACCAACATGTCCTGGGTGCATTTAATTCATTCACACAGCAAATCCGGGGCAGAGGCAGAGCTGACACAAAGCACAGTACACACAGATGAACTGACAGGCTTCCTTCTCTGATGTCTCAGATCTCTGACACGAGGGTCTGCACGCACACTCCCAGCTCACCAGCCCTGCACGGAGATCACCCTGCTTCCAGGTGAGGCACTGAGCGTCTCACTCAGTAAAGCCCAGCTACTGGGCTTGTGCTGGCAGGAGGCCTGTCTGTCACATGATGTCTTAACCAGCGCTCTTTCCCATCCCAGGTCAGGCTGTTTATCCTTTCTTCAGGAAGTTCATCTGAAATACACATCCCGTGACGGCCTTTTGGCTGTACTAAATCTGTTTCAGGCCTTGCAGCCAGAGCAGCAGCTGAGTAATTCGAAGGGGGACATGGGGAGAAGAGAACAAACGTGGTTGTGACTTTGCAAGACAGCTAAGAATAAAAGAAAGGTCAAAGGAAGGTTTCAGGTTAGCCTGACCTGGGCCCCCAGGATGGAGGTCCAAGGGCAGGTTCAGGAATTCCAGTTCAGGAATGCAAAAGAGCTCAAGGGGCAGCCCCAATCCCCATCCACAGGCCAGACCCCCAAACCTGTGTTTCCAGAGCAATCAGTCCAGCCTGATGGGGAGTTAAGATCTTGGACATGGGGCTCAAGGACTACTCTTGGGGTTGACTGGGGGGCACTCTACCACTGACAGGGTGACCTTGGGTAAGTCATTTCCCATTTCTAAGCCTTGAAGCTTTGGGGGAAGACCTGGTCCCCAGTCAGTTTCCCTCCAAGGGTTACTAGGGAGGCCGATCTGGAGGCAGCCACACAAGGGCTCTGTGAATTGTTCCTCGGCCTAGCTCAGTGCCTGGGGCGTGGGAGGCTCCAGGCAGATTTGATGAATGGAAGAATGAGTGAACCAAAAATGAACTCTGACCACTGGGGAGATTAGAGTCTCAAAGAACCCATTCCAGAGGGAAGTGATTCACAAGTCATTCAGTGTCATCAGCACTGGAAGGAAGGAGGGGTCAGGCTTTCACAGCCAGAGGAAAAAGGCCCAGAGATATTCTGAATTATCACAAGTATCAGAGCTGGAAGGGCCTGTGGGGGTCACACAGTGACCAGGGAAGTCAAACATGCAGCTTGTGGGTCCCATCCCTCATGCCCCCACCCAGTGTTCCTTCCATGCCCTTTCTTAACACAACCCTCCAGGCAACACTGTGGATCATCTGGGTTGGAACTCACAGGGAAGCCTATTTGCCATTCTTTTTTGGGGTGGGGGGAATGAAGGTCCAGGAGAGACTTGTCAAGATCACACAGCAAGTTGGGAGGCAGGTAGGGAGGATGGTCAAGGACTTACTAGGTACTCGGCATGGTGCTGAAATGAATACCAGATGGTAGAGACCGCCAAGGAGCCCCAGCAGGTTACAAAATGACTAACAGAAGGCCTTCCCACTCTGTCCTCAGCCCTCCCTTAGCAGCTCCAGCTCGGAACAGCCAGGTGGGGTCAGGGAAGAGAGTCCGGCCCTGCCCTCGGCATGGTCCCATCAGCACCCCAGGATAATACATCACAGGGAGCCAGGCCGCCCCTCTCCTCTTCCCAGGCCCATTAGCTCAGCTCTCCCAGCTCTGCTTAGAAACGGAGTGCAAATTAATGGAGAGTTAATCAGCTGAGGAAGGGATATTAATAGGCTCGTCCCCACCCCCAATCTTCCTGAGCGTTCTGAGGCTGGAGAAAAAGGAACCTTCAAGAAACCAGAGGGAGAACCTTCACTCTGAGCACCTAGAGGGGCCTGAGGGAAAGCCAACAGAACAGAGTTCAGGCTCCCAGGGCCAGAAGAACACTCAGAGACTGCCCCCATTCACGGGGGTGCAGGAAACCCAGGAAGCCACTTTCCCTTCCTTTTCTCTGGGGGTAGGTCCACAGAGGCTAAAAGGACCCAGTGGCTCTCTCCCTATAACAGATTAAGGACCGCTGATCTAATCCGTGCTCTTTCCTCATTTCTCACCTGGGGAAACTGAGGCGCAACAAGGAGGAGCTACTAGCCCAAGGCCACACAGCACATGGTGACAAAACCAAACGCCTGCCTCTTCCAAAAATGTTTACTAAGTTTAGCCTACGGTGGCCCTGGCCCCAGTACTCTGGGCACACAAACAGAAGGTACTGTCCCTGCCTCCGGGGGCAGTTGTCAGCTCTTTATGTAAAGATAGCTGTTCTCCACTCTCCGGGTCTGTTTCCATAGCGATGGTGCCACCTGACTTGTGAGAACATGGCTCTGACTCAAGGCAGCATGCCTATACAACTGCCACTGGTCAAGTGAGGACTCTGTCCCAGTCAGTGGCGCAGGCGTATTAGAACCTCTGGGCTCTGAATTCCATCAAGGACTCTGGAATGGGTCATGTCTGGTCCTTGGCAGGAAAGAAAACATTGCAATCAGTTTCTTCATTCAACACCTATGACCAAGTCTTTTCAATTCAATGTGCAAGGGCCTCACAGAGGAACAAAATACTGCTTGCCCTCAAGGAGCTTGAATTCTGAAGGTCACATGCATGCACAGGATGGGAGCCCAGAGAGGAAGTGACTGACCACCTGCCTTAGGAAGAGCTAACGTGAGAGCTGGGTGTTGAAGGATGTATTCACAGAAATATTTGTTAATTATTTAACAAATAAAGAAAGTGCTGGCCTCTGTGCACAGCCTGGGACCATGACAATTTACAGTGCTGTATCAGCCCCCAAGCTCCAGGGGTGGAGAGGGGATCGAGGAGGAATCAGGCACCGATCATGTAATCACCCTCGCAGAGGGGCACCGGGGTGTGATGGGTGGCGCAGGTTATGGAATGCAGGGCATGAAGGGGAGAGAGGCAGTGTACGCAGAGTTCCACCACAGTCCTGACCATCTCTGAAGATTCTTCTGCCTTCCTTGCTATGCAAAGAGCCCAAGGGCCACACCAGGCTGACTTGTGTCTGAGGCCATTTCATGCACATCGTAGGCTCCTGGCAGGAGCTTATTAGTGGGTCTGGCCAGTCTCTGAGTAGGCAGGGCCTGTACAGTTTAGGTGGGGATGGTCTTTAAGTTGCTAAGTGAAAGTCACTCAGTTATGTCCAACTCTTTGTGACCCCATGGACTATAACAGTCCACAGAATTCTCCAGGCCAGAATACTTGCGTGGGTAGCCTTTCCCTTCTCCAAGGCATCTTCCCAACCCAGGGATCCAACCAGGTCTCTCACATTGCAGGCGGATTCTTTACCAGCTGAGCCACAAGGGAAGCCCAAGAACACTGGAGTGGGTAGCCTATCCCTTCTCCCGGGAAAAGGATCTTCCCGACCCAGGAATCGAACCAGGGTCTCCTGCGTTGCAGGCGAATTCTTTACCACTGAGCTCTCAGGGATGGTCTTTAGGCAGCATCCAAATCCCTCTCGCTCATCAGTTCTCTATAACCTGAAAGCATTTCCTGGAAGTTGGCCCCATTCTGAGGGAGGGAATAGCAGAGTGCAGTTTGCCCCATTGTTGTGAGAAAGAATGGAGGCCCTGGATGGAGCCAGAACCAGACCGCAGTCCTGCTGATCCTCACACAACAGCGAGGGGGTTGGGTTCCTGCATTAGAGTAAACTTACACTGACCCTTCCTAACTGTGTGGCCTTAGGCAAGTTACTTAACCTCTCTAAGCATCACTTTTCTCATCCGTAAAATGGGTTACTGATAATTTTTGTACTGATAGGTTAGAATAATCTTGGGGAAAATCCAACTCCTTCCCTGGTGGCTCAGATGGTAAAGAATTTGCTTGCAATGCAGGAGTCCCAGATTCTGTTCCTGGGTCAGGAAGTTCCCATGGAGAAGGGCATGGCAACCCACTCCAGTATTCTTGCCTGGAGAACTCAATGGACAGAGGTGGGTTACAGACAATGCGGTTGCAAAGAGTCAGACACAGCTGAGCCGCTATTACTTTCACTAATATGACCCAGAAGAGCAGGCATAATCTGGCCCCTGCCTAGCCTATCCCCACCCCCCATTTCCTGACACTTTCCCTTTAGCTATTCCCTCCAGCTCTTCGGCTCCCCAACACAGCAAGCTTTCCTGCTTCCTGGCTCTGGGATCACCATGAGGCTCCTTTGTCCTCCTTCAGCTGAAGCATCTCTTAGAAAGGACTTTCCTGACCACCCAGTTTCTTCAGATGCTCCTCATCCCAGGTTTATTCTTATTGTGCCCATGTCCCTAGTGACCACTGTTTGACTATGTATTACCTGATCTAGGGTCAATCTTCCCTCTAGACCGTAGAGTCCACTGTTGAATGCAGTGTCTGACACACATAGGGAGCTCCATAAACATTTCTAGAAGGAATGATACAATTTGTCAGTGGAATTATTTGAGATGATACTCTTGGCACACTGACTTGGCACATGGTATGTTGTTATTGTTATTACTATAATTATTATTATATTGTCAGACAGGCACAGGGAGATATGCATTCTTCCTCCAGTGTTTATATAGGAGCATATTTCAAGTGAAGAATAATAACTCCAAATGTACTCATCACCCAGTTTCAACATGGTTAATCTTATTTCACCTATTACTCTCCATGCTGCACACCCACACATGCAAATGCATGCAGGGATTGCTTTATTCTGAAGCAAATCCCAAACATCACATTATCGCACATTAGAGGCCTTCTTAAAGGAAACGTGCCTCCAGGACTGTGGGGCTCACAGGGGAAGAGGCACAGATATGAACTGCAGGTCCTGGCATTGCTTCTTCTTAAAGACCCTCTATGGGAGGGGGGAGGGAGGTTCAAGAAGGAGAGAATATATATAAATATAAATAATTATGACTGATTTGCATTGTTGTACACCAGAAATCACTACAACACGGTAAAGCAATTATCCTCCAATTTTAAAAAATTTTTTTAAATAAAAATAAAGAAAAAACAAATAAATAAAGAACCTCTAGGTACCAATGGAAATATGGAGATAAATACACTCCTGCCTGAGAGTTGTTAATAAAATTAAGTGAGTGAACATACATACACAGGGACAGTCCTGCCACAGAGAATGGGAGTCAGTCCCATTATGGTGTCAGCCATTATGGCGTCAGCATGGTTATAAAGCTCTGGCTTAGGAGGCAGGCAAACTGGGTTTCAATCTAGTTCAGCTACTAACAAGGTAAATCACCCTAGGCATGTAGCTAAATTTCTCCAAGCCTCAGTTTCCTCATCTGTAAAATGAGGAGATAATCTCACTTGCTTCACAGAGTGGAATGAGAGTTCAGTGTGATCATTCAAGGAAGGGAGGAACTCGCTCTAGCTCACAGAGAGACTCGGTTCTGACTAGGGGCATGGAGAAAGTAGCTCTTCCCAGTCCCCACTTCCCAGAGGCGATAATACTGCCTCTGAGAGGGTGAGAGCTGCCCAAGACCAAGTGCAGACCCAGGACGACAGACAGGGTCCCAATAGCTGTAGTGAATGAAGAGCCTTCTTTGCATATGCAAGTGGAGAAGAAGGTGACTCAGGGCTGCCAGGCTTTCAGGGGCAGAGAGAGGCACGGGTGAGGCAGACGGTGGTGAGGTTCGGAGGGCATACCTGGAAGAGCTCCAAGTCATCAGGGCTGTACTCGCTGGGGTCAGTTTCGGAGTTCTCTGGGCACCACTGCAGCTCCTCAAAGCAGGTGGCTGAGTCAAAGTCATTGGCATCCAGCTGGGAGAGGTCGAGCTCAGGAAAGTCAGCGCAGAGTTGTTCCTCCCCAGATCCCCCACCCTGAGGAGACAGGTAGAAAGGAGGTGGGTCAGAGCTGAGCCTGGCTAGACCCAAGAAGGGACCCTCCTACTTAGGATACTGGCAGTCTGAACCTTTGGCTGCCTTTGTCTAGGGCCTGATTTTGCCAAGTGACCAAGAAATGCAAAGATCTACTTCATCCTCTTGCAATTGTTGAAACTACCAGGAGGTAGGTCAGGCTCTAGCATTACAAATGCCCCTGCCTGCTATATCTTCCCTTCTCCTCCACACTCCCATACACCCCTCAAAGCCCTGCCCACATAGGACCTCTTTTCTCTTCCCAGAAATGTTTGGTTGAAAACTTGATTACAACCTGTAAATAGAGAACTACTCCTTTCTATAACTGTTCCCATTTGAAAGGGGATTTCTAGAAGGCAACAATCCTTCTATATGAATAAGGAAACAACAAAAAGCAAGAACTGACATCATTGAGTGATTGCTGCATTCTAGAAAAACACTCACTCAAGTTCCCAGAAATAATTGTCATGTCTAAAAGGGTAGACGATTACCCATCAGCAGACAATAGGTAAGTAAAAGTATAACCATCTATATCATGGAATACTACAGTGCTGTTGAAAAGAATGAGGGCATTATGTATGTTATCATATCATACATGCATATCATGTTAAATCTAAACTGCAGAACATTGGCAGGTAAAATACTATCCCACACGTGTAAAAAGAATGAGACACACTCAAGCCGCACACTGTTGATGATAATACATATGAGAATACAGTGCCAATACATAGGAGGTTTAGAAGGCCATAAGTGGTGGGTGGGGTAGAAGAGAGTCAGGAAGGACCTGGTAACAGCACTGACTAAACGGGTGCTTCTCAGAGTGTGGTCCCAGCAGGGGCAGCACCACCCGGAACCTGATGGAAACAATGCAGATTCTCAGCCTAACCCAGACGATAGACTCAGAAAGCGATCACTTTCTCACCCTGGTCTCCCAGGTTTAACAGTTACAAAGGGACTTCCCTGGGGATCCAGTGGTTAAGACTCCAAGCTTCCAATGCAAGGAATTAAGATCCTGCATGCCACTGGGAGCAACCAAGAAATTTAAAAATTAAAAAAAAAAAAAAAAGTTACCAATAGAAGGGTGCCTTGCAGATTCAGAAACAGCCTGAGCTGGGGGAGGCTGACACAGAAACAGGATACCATAGACACTGGGGTCCAGCGTCTATGAATCACAATCCCCATGTACCAGCTGTGATACCTTGGGCAAGTCCCTTCACCTCTTTGAAGCTCAACTATCTCGTCTGTAAAATGGGACAATAACATCTGCCTCATACGGTTAATATTAAATGAGGCAATGCTATAACTTGGCTTGGTAAGTGCTCAATAAATGGTAGCAAGCAGGAATGGTGACAAATTTTAAAAAATAATATAAAACAGAGTTTCATGGCAGGCAGAGATGGGTGGAACCTCCTTTGAGAACAGAAAGAGGCCTGCGTGACACTGAAGAGAAATAGGTTTTATCCAGGCCTTTTCCTTAATTGTTACCACTTACTAGGCCTCATAAATTATGAATAAATGTATATTATTAGCTCAACTTGACACAGGAAAAAGGCTTTTATCTGAATTTGGGTCAAATGTCTTAATTGGCATTTTGCAAGAATCCTGTACACCCGGGCGGCACCAAGGCTGGTTCTCGCAAGCAGCCAGTCCCTGCTTTCAGGCCAGGTAGCACATGCCCAGAGAGTGCAACTCCAGGGACACTCCCAACCGTGCCTGCCCTCTATCTGCCTGGTCTTCCTCCGAGCCACATGTGTTCAACACTCCTGGGAACTAAGCCCTGTGTCACTCGGTGAGGATTCTCAGCCGCCTCCTGGGGCTGCCTCCTCCTCCCCTACTGAGTCGGCTCATGGGGGTACAGTGGTCTTGCCTGTTCTAAACAGACGTTTGGTTTGTTTTCAGTTTTTGGCTGTGAGGAACAAGCCTACAGTACTTGTGTATTAAGTCTTTGCGTGATAAAGACTCATACATCATGCAATTTTCTCTCTCTTGGGAATCGCTTGCTCATATGGTAAGTGTCTGTGCATGCGTGCTCGGTTGTGTATGACTCTTTGCAACCCTATGGACTACAGCCCGCCAGGCTCCTCATCTGTGGAATTCTCCACGCAAGAGTACTGGAGTGGGTTGCTATTCCCTTCTCCAAAGCATTGGTGAACCTTGATAAAAGCTACCTGAAAAACTGCTCTCCAATGTGGATGTGCCATTGCCCACTCCCACAGGCTGTATGGAAGTTCCTATTGTTCCAGGCCCTCATTAGCACTTGGTTTTGTCAGTATTTAAATGAGCCATGCATGATAGCGGGGGCCTGCAAACATTATATTAAATGCTACTATGAGGCAGGCCCTGTGATGTATAAGACTCAGTGCATTCCTTTATGATTTGCCATCTCAGTGGGAAAAGAAAACACATACATATTTCATTACAGATTTTGTTAGTGCCACAGCGGAAACAAACCAGGTGCACTGATGGAGGACAAGAGAGGGAGGGGAATCTACTTAGATGGGGTTGACCAAAGGCTTCCTGGAGAAGCCAACGTCTGGTTTGAGACGTGAAGGAGGAGCCAGGCAGTTGAAGGTGTGGAGAAGGTTTCAGGCAGAGATCCAGGTGGGGACCAAGCCTAGCGTGTCGGGCACTGCCCACAGGCCAGTGAGGCTGCAGCTCAGCCCTGGAGTAAGGGGAGGGAGAAGATGCCTTCAGAGAGGCAGTGGAGGCCAGCTCAAGTAGGGACTGGATGGGTTTGGGTCTTATGCCAAGTGTGATGAGGGCGGTGGCACTAGTGGTAAAGAGCCCGCCTGCCAGTGCAGGTGACATGAGACATGTGGGGGTTCAATCCCAGGGTTGGGAAGACATCTTGGAGGAGGGCATGGCAACCCACTCCAGTATTCTTGCCTGGAGAATCCCCATGGACAGAGGAGCCTGGGGGGCCACAGTCCATGGGGTTGCAAAGAGTCAGACACGACTAAGGAGACTTAGCACACAAGCATGCACGTGGTGGGGGTGGGGCCAGTGTAGAAGCAAGCGGGTGGGCTAGGCTGACTAGCATCCAGTAGAGACTCAGGCGGGAGGGCTGGGACGACCGAGGCCCTCCACTGAGGGCCTGTGGAGCAGGAGGAAAGGCCAAAAGCAGAGACACAAAATGCTCAGCAACTGGCACCTGGCTGGCCAGCAAAGCCCCCACCTATAAGCTCTCTGGGGAACTCTTTATATATTCCAGAATCAGCCCATCCTAGTAACTCAGAGCAGCCACCTCTGTAAGACTTGCCTCTTGAATCTTATAAACAACTTTTAAATCAGAATTCCAGAATTTCAGATCAGCAAGGAACCAGCTGTCCCAAGAGGTTGTCCAGGTCTTTGTGGACAATTCAGGAGACCCCTTTCAGAACCAGATATGGTATGTGTGCACAATGCATGTGTGTGCAAGGAATTCAGACTGAACCTCTGAACCTCTTAACCTTTCGTAGACACAGCTAAGAACTTCTGACTCGCCTTCACTTGGCACATACAGAAACTGAGGTCCAAGGAGGATAATGGATTAGCTCAGGGTCATCCAATGAGAATCCTTCCTATGAAAGCCGTGCCACTGCCTTTACAAAATACCATCAAGGGGCCATGACCACTGCACTTATTGATTTACAGAGCAGCTCGACATACTCACAGTGTACCTAGGACATAAAAACAAAGAAATCTCAGCTTCGCGGCCTTGTCGATTAGGGCTGAGGCCACTCTCTGGCTAAAAACCATTAAGCGTTGCATTAACAGTGATTTCTCTGGCCCTCTCCATATTTAGAGAGGCTTTTGGAGGGGTGCTTCAGGTGACCTAAAGGGCCTCTAATGCGGCCGGCTCCTGTAGGCCCCACTCACAGAATGGTGGGGGCAGGGGCGTCAGAGCACAGGCTGGCCACTATGACTGAGCGCTTTCTATACACCGTGGGCCAGGCCCAGTGCTTCATCTGCATTCTCTCACTGGATTCCTCTAACAACGCTGCAGGTGCACCGTGGGCCAGGCCCAGTGCTTCATCTGCATTCTCTCACTGGATTCCTCTAACAACGCTGCAGGTGCACCGTGGGCCAGGCCCAGTGCTTCATCTGCATTCTCTCACTGGATTCCTCTAACAACGCTGCAGGTGCACCGTGGGCCAGGCCCAGTGCTTCATCTGCATTCTCTCACTGGATTCCTCTAACAACGCTGCAGGGCAGGTGGCACTGTCCCCGTTACCACCAACGAGGAAACTCGGAGATCCCGTCACCTGTATTGATCTGCCAGGGCTGCCATAAGAGAGCACCACAAACTGCGTGGCTCAAACAACAGAAATACTTTGCCTCCGCGTTCTGGAGGCAGGAAGCCTGAGATCAACATGCTGGCAGGGGTGCCGCCTTCCGAGGCCTCTCTTGTTGGCAAGTGGATGGCGTCTTCTCTCTGTGTCTCTCTTCCCATCATCTTCCTCCTACACATGCCAGGCTCCGTGTCCAAATTTCCCTAGATTAGGCCCACACTGATGACCTCATTTTAACTCGATGACCTCTGTACTAGAGACCCTATCTCCAGATAAGGTCACATTTTGAGGTAATGGGGATTAGGAGGCCAACATATCTTTGAATGGAGGATGCAGTTCAACCCTTAGCACCCAGGGTCCCAGAAACACAAAGCTGAGATTCCAACCCTGGGTTTCCTGGCTCCCTGCACAGCCTGTGCCATTGTCTGACATCCTGCTTCTGAAGGTGAGAAGGAACTTTTAAAATCATTTCCTCCCATTTATGGGCTTTCCTGGTGGCACAGTGGTAAAGAATCCTCCTACCAATGCAGGAGCCACAGGAGACACAGGTTCAATCCCTGGCTCAGGAAGATCCCCTGGAGGAGGAAATGGCAATCCACTCCAGTACTCTTGCCTGGAGAATCCCGTGGACAGAGGAGTCTGGCAGGCTACAGTCCTTAGGGTTGCAAAGAGTCGGACACGACTTAGCAGCTGAGCATACATGCATCCATTCCCATTTATGGATGGGGAGACAGAGCTTTGGGAAAAGTCTGAGAAAGACCCAAGTCACAGGGTTAGCTTGCAGCTGAGCAGGGACAGGCCTGGGGCCACACGTGCTGTGCTGTGCGCTGGCCCCAGGCACAGAGCCCCCGGTGGTCCCCACCACAAGTCTGCTCACACCACTGCGGCAGGAACACCTCTGGCTGCTGCATCACCTGTACCCATTCCTCCAGCAACATCACATCCCATATCTAAGCAGGCTGCAGCTGCCCCAAGCCAGGGAGATAAACACTCCTGGCAATGGATTAATGGTGCTTCATCCAGGTTCACATAAGTGCCTTCATTGGAAGCTTGTGCATCTTGTCAGAAATCGATTCCCTGTTTAAGACAGAATGCCTCTGCAGGAAAAATTGGTGGCTCCACTTTCCAGACTACAACTCAGCAAATCGCCTAGCTTAGTGCGCCTGGCCAGAGCACATTCTCAGAGTTATACCTGGTGGAAGGAAGCGGGAGGGGGGAGGGGCAGCTGCACTAACAGAACCTGGGTGCTGGGCCTGCCCGCAGTCACTATGCATCCTTCAGTGGGTTGCCTCCTCTCTTGGGTTCTCACTGCCCCCTCTGGAAAAGAGAATATCAAACACACAGACCCTATGGACCCATCGTGCTCAAGCGATTGATATAATTTTGTACTTATCTAGTTTCTGTGATCCACATAGACTTTGGGATGAAGGCAGAATAAATAAATGAAATTTATGGAGGGGGAAACAAAGGTACAGAAGGAAGGTCTGTATTAACATGGAAAGAGGCCCAGACAAGAAAGACAAAGGGCTAAGCCTGGCTTGGTTACTAACACTCATCCTTTGAGATCAGGACCTAAATTTTGTAGCCTCAGTTTCTATCAACAAAATGGGGATAATAAAAGAATCCTACTTCACAATGTCCTTACAAAGATAAAACAACACAGGTCTAGATACCCAGTGAATGGTGGTCACAGATATAGCACTTAGAGTTGACATTCAAGTGACATTCATAGCTATAATACCTTCCCAGAAGGCAGGAAGGTAGGCAGTGGTCAATGTTCCCACTGCACTGATGGGCAGAGCAGGGCCTCTCAGAGGGTCAATGCTTCAAGAACTCGTCTCCTGACCCATCCCCTCAGTCCTAAACCTGACGCCCTCAATCCTGTTCCTTCAGCCTGCACCAGCCCCCACTCCAGTGTTACTGTGGCTCGTGGTTTCCCTTGGAGGATGACCTTGCCCTAATGGACAGACCACACTGGCTCGCTCTGGGCCTCACACACTCCTTGACTGCCATCTTGGATGCCCTAAGCACTGCCCTACTGCCCGCTTGGAGCCTCCTTCACTGACAAAGTTGTATTTGAAGGTCTCAGGCAAGTTTTCCCTTTTAAATGATTGGGCATGAGATCTATTAGGGGTACAGGTATGTAGCACTGGGCTCACCTTTCCTGCCTCCCTAACCGTGGCAGACACCACTAATCAAACACCGCTCTACTTCCCAATGAGCCCCAAGCATTTGCAACGAGGAGCCTTCACGGCCACTGCTAATCCATTAGACCCAGCCTGGTCTAGACCTATGAGCCTGCGCCTCTATTTGCCTTCTAGGAAGGGAGGGAAGTAAGTACGCAGGAAGTCCCCACAGGGTCATTTCACTATAAAGATGTTTTCCTTTTTCTCCTCCCATCTCTGCTATTTGGCTGGCCTCCCACCCATTCCCCTTCCTAATGTGGAAGCCCACTGATCTTCCTTGAGGACATCATCCCTCCTCCCAACCCAGTCAGTCCAGGTGAGTACAGTCTGGCCAATTTAAAGGGTTTCATCCAGTGATGATGGCAACTGGTTCACAGCAGTGGTTCAGGGTGACCACCAGGAATGTGCTGGAGCATCTGGACAAGGGTGCCCAGCTGCTTGAATGTAATTCTGGAGACACTGAGAGACATTTTTGCTTCTGCCTGAGAATGAAGCCAGCACAGGGAATGCAGAGCAAAGAAGCAAAGAGAGATGTATTCCTGAGAAAAGAGTGTAAACACTTGGATCCAGCTGTGCCTGAAGCCAGTCTAGTCCCTGTTTTTCACAAATATGTGAGTGAATAAGTTCCCTCTCCAGATTAGGTGCCAGCTGGAGTTTATCATCTACCAATGAAAAAGTTATAATTGATTCATCCCTCTTACAACCAAAAGAAAAAAAATCTAATCTTCCCACTGTCTTCCAAATTAGTACAAAACTCCTAAAGATGCTTCCAGGAGAATAGTAGGAAAAGTAATTGATTTTTAGACCACAAAGAAATACTACCAGCCTCCTCTGAAATAAGACTCAGGAGTCATAGACACAAAATTAAGCTCCAGGAAGAATAAGTAGAAAATGCAGGAGCTCTGAGCCAGCCTAAAAGAAAAAAACATTCTGAGCTTAAAGATAAAGCAGACCATTGAAAGGATCTTTTACCGAAACACTCAAGGCTAAGTGTCTCAAAACATCATGGAGGCCCTTTCCACATGAAAGCGTCAGTCCCAGGCCTGCCGAGGGCAAACTCAGTGACATTCAGCCCTTTTCAACCAGGTCCCAACCCCCAGCCACACAGCTGCCCACTCAGGGCTTAGGGTAAGGTGATTTGATGGAAGATCACCAGATCTGGTGGGAGTGGGTCCTCCAACCCAGAGAGCAAAACAAGTCCAGGGCTCAGAACTGGGCTACAAGGCCAGGCCAGACCCAGACAACCAGAGAGGATGACAAGTTAGTTATCAGTGACCTTGAGAAGGCAGCTCTGATTGGTAGACAGATGAGCAGGAGGTGGGGTCTCTGATATTTCAAAGCACCAATCGGCCCTGGGTCAGTCACCTTAGGACGTGAGGGAGCAGTCAGCTTGGAGCTCCTCAAAGTTTTCATCATTTTGGGCAGTTTTCTGTTACTTGCCATCAAACCTAATCCTAATCAGGCCTTGTCAGGCCTCTGGTACAACAGACGCTTCCCTAAGCAACAGGCCGGGTTAATCCACACTCTTCATCCCTTCCTGTAACAACACACATTGCTAAGGCCCACAGTGCCCCAGTGTCTCAGAGACAACCCTCCAGGTCATCTACACACCTGCCTCCAGTGTCTGGGTTGTTTGTTCAATGTCGGTTGTGTTTTCTCCCAAACACAACTATAATTACAGACTTTTTGGTTTTTGCTGTGCCATGGGGCATGTGGGACCCTAGTTCCCAGACCAGGGATCAAACTCATGCCCTCTGCAGTGAAAGTGCAGAGTCCTAACCACTGGACCACCAGGGAATTCCAATCTTTACAAATTTTATTATTTTTTAAAAATTATTTGTTTATTTGGCCACACTGCACAGCTTGCAGTTCCCCAACTGGTGGGTCAAACTCAGGCCCACAGCAGTGGATGCATGCAGTCTTAATCACTGGACCACCAAGGAATTCTGATAAGTACAAACTAATGAAATGGTTCATCAAAAGAAAATATGAGGATAAGAGAAGAGACTTCAACAGAAACTAAGTTGAAGGCTATGGAAGGAGTCAATAAAATTGAGCTGTTTTTGTGTTTTGTTTTTTTTTTCCTTAAAAAGAAAACACAAAACCCTGCTGTCAAATTATGTGTGGGTGAATTAATAGTAGAAGATTAGGAAGACATTGGCAAGACTCTGAAGAATCTGCACTTAGATTGCTTGACGGGAGTCTAAATTCTTCATCCAATTGAGTGCATCCCCAGTCTGGAAACAGGAGCCCTGGCAGTGTGGGCGTGGACTAGGCAGGAGAGAGCTCGGAATTTCAGTGCCAGCAGCACAAGCAGTCCCAGAGCAAAGACTGGTAATAATGAATGTGCACGCCATATGGCTTCATTAAACAACCTAGGTAGGTATTAGGTTTTATGGTTTTGTGCTTTCACTGACTTTGTCTGAGGAATTCCCCTCTCTGGCCCTCCACCTACCCCTCCAACCCCCAGCTGTAGTTCCCACTCTTTATCAGATAAGGTGACTATTATACATGAATTGCAGCCTCCATAGCACAGAAAATTAATCTCTACAATGGACTCCCAGATCTGGGGCTTTAGGCACTGGAGGAACCTAGGGAAACACTTCCAGAGACAGAAGACTCTTATTTTGCAGACAAGGACACTGAGGCAGAAAGTCTCCTGGGACAGGTGTTATCTTAGTCATATCCTTTCTTCCTCCCTGTTGCCTTCCAGCAGCCCCTTTGCCAGCTGAGATCCCTAAGATCTCTGAGAGCTGTGCCTGAGCGAGGTGGCCTAGGGTGAAGCAGCTCCTGGATGTCCTGGCAGGTGGCTGGCACCGAGGTCTTAGGGGATGCCATCAGTGCCCCACCACCCATTCTGGCACCTGCCAGGCGGCCCAGGCTGCCCCTGGCTTGGAAAGGTGGTGTTTTGTTTATCTGAAAAGCGTAAAGTGTACTCTGTGACACGAGCGGACGAGTGAGTGAGGGTGTTCCGGGGCACTGCCATTCGCACACTGTGCTCCCCTACAATTGCTATCAATTTTCTGCACTTGAATTCAAGGGCCTCTTGAACTCAAAGGAGAGCAGCAGGAAAAGCGCTTTGTAAGCTGCGAAGTGCATGCAGGTATCCACCGGTTGTTAAGACTGGTTGAGGCTGGCCCTGGCTGATCACCTGCTAGTTGCAGGGCATCCCCTAGCCTCTTTCCATCTCCAGGGACCGGCCTGCAACACAGAACGGTTGTGTGGCTTGAGTTTCCACCCTGGGGCCTCTGTGCCGGCAGCTCCCTCGGCCTGGGAAGCCTTCTCTTGCTTTCATCTGCGCACAGCTGGTCCTTTCTTATCAGCCCCAGCCCAGATTAAGTGTCCCTCTGAGACGAGCCTTGCTGACCACTGTATCCTGAAGTGGCTGCCAACCTCTCTCCCATCACCTACTCCAAGTTCCTCAATTAGCACTTTTCTCTCTCTGATGTCCCCCCACCACTTTTGCCGGTATTTTTTTTAAATTGTAGTAATATATACATAATATAAAACTTTACATTTTAACCATTTTTAACTGGGCAATGCGGTGGCATTAAGTATATTCACACTGTTGTGTAACCAGCAGCAGCACCCCTCTCTAGAACTCTTCCCCGTTTTTCATGTATCTACTTGTATATGTTACCTCCCCCAGCTAGGAGTTCCATCCGAGCAGAAGCTTGTTCCCCGCTGTTTCCCCAGCCCCTAGCAGAATGCCTAGAATGTAGTGGCTGCTCAATAAACAAAGTGACAGCCATGTGGAAGCGCCCTGTAAAGGGTGGTGCTCAAGAGCAAGAGAATGTAACCCGGACATCTTTTCCATTAAGTCTCGAGACGAGGGCCAACTGCCCAGCAGCCTCAGTTTCCCGATAATGACTTTTGTCCTACTCTGTGAGGGCAAAAGCCCAGGAACTCCTTTTCTTCCCTGGTTCCAGGCCCCTTTGAGAGGCCAAAAATGAAGACACACGATCACACAGGCCACCTGACATTGACACTCACCATTTCAACACATCAGCTCTACCCAGAGCAATGTTTTATCATCACTGAAGGGCAGGCACAAAAATAGATGGCGAGGATCAAATGCTGCCCTCGGCAGTGGTTGCAAGGCCCTGGCATACGAGGACTTGAGGCCTGGGAGGCAGGGGGGTCCTCTGTCATAGGAGGGCACAGACACTGGAAGGTGGAGTCATGGCTGGGATTTGGCTGAGGTGCGGGAGGTACCAACCTCGGGCACCAAACATCCAGCGATCGAGACAGGTCATATTTGATGTAATATTGTGAAAACAATCAAAATTAATGCCCGCCCCCCAATCCAGGATGAGCAAAATATCAAAACACTAAATAAAGACAAGGTCAGTGGTACTGACTTCTCCTTTTGCTTCAGACTATTTGGCTCCGCATGGCAGTCTTCCTACCTTTAAAAGATGTGGTATTATTATATTCAAAATGGATATTTTGGCATCGACTATTAACAAATTAACTAACACACTAACTATTGCAACATATTTAAAGTGTTGCATTAAAATATGACTTATCTTGATTACTGAACTTTCTGTCATCTCAACTTTTGTGCCTGAGCCACGTGTCTCCTTTGCCTCACAGTGCTGCTGCTATTGCTGCTAAGTCGCTTCACTCGTGTCGGACTCTGTGCGACCCCATAGACGGAAGCCCACCAGGCTCCCCTATCCCTAGTATTCTCCAGGCAAGAACACTGGAGTGGGTTGCCATTTCCTTCTCCAATACATGAAAGTGAAAAGTGAAAGTGAAGCCGCTCAGTCGTGTCCGACTCTAGCGACCCCATGGACTGCAGCCTACCAGGCTCCTCCATCCATGGGATTTTCCAGGCAAGAGTACTGGAGTGGGTTGCCATTGCCCCCTAATCCTAGTGAGAATGAGTGACTGTATGTTCTGGTGACTGAAATGAGACCGGATCCTGTCCTAGATCCCTTTAGTCTGGGGGCTCGGTTTCCACATCTCTACAATGGAGCCCATAACCCTAGGGTGTTCCAGTCCTGTCCAGTGAGGCCTTTGGGACTCTAAAGTGCTATCTATAGGTGACGAACTGTTATCACATTTTTATCAAAGGCCATAAATGGTCCATGACCATGGTGAGCAGCATTCAGCTTTGAGGTGAGTTGCAACAAACTTGCCTGATTCATAAAGACAGGAGTGAAGTTTGCTAAATGAATAGGTTTTGCTTAAGAAAAGAGATTAGAGCAGATTCATGGTTCTCCCAGCAAGCAGGACCTCCTCTCCCATTCTGATTCCTTTACTGGATGGGAAGGAAGGCAGAGGGCTACAGTGAGCCCTGGGAAAGCACCCACTCCTTGCAGCTGAAACGGACAACCCCTCAACTCCCTGATCACACTGCAGGATCGCTGTCCTTCACCATCACATTTTCTGGAGTTCCCTCAAAATCAGAATATGTTCAAGAGCAGGGGAGGAGGGACTGGCATGTGTCAGCTACCTGAGGGTATGAGAAGGATGAAGAAATGCCTGGAAATGGACAGTGGTGTTATCTGTACACAGTCGTGAATGTACTTAATGCCCCTGAATTGTACACTTAAAAATGACCAATATTATCTTATGCATATTTTACCACAATAAAATTAAATGCTAAAAGTCCCAGAGACCTAAAATAAAGTGCCTGGCCCACTCCTTCTGGAGGAGTTCTCTGGGGTCCTACGGTGTCCACGTTCTTTGCTTCTATTTATGTGTTCCTTGCCGTGGTTGGCAGGAGACCCGGGGGAAGCTGGGCCAGAGCTCAGCTGAGAAGCCCTTCTGCCTGTTCACACTGTTATAAATAACCCAGAAAGAGGCAGAAAGAGGGGTCTGGCATGAGAGTGAAGGTCAGGCAGCCCCTTCATGGCATTTGAGGAAATGTCACGCCCATCGGGCCAGCAAGGTACCGGCTCACATCTCCAGCCCCCACGCTGCCCAGGGCTGACTGTGGCCATGCTATCGTGCCAGGGAGCATCACTCCCACTCTGGAAGGGCAGCCCCAAGGTGGCCGGCTCCTGGAGGTTCAAACAGAGAGGAGACCATGGGGTGAGTTGGAGGAGCAGAGAATAGCTGAGGATCCCCTGGCCCAACGGGCAGAGGGTGAAGTCAACTTCCCAAGAACCCAGGGCAGGGCTCAGCCACCAACACAGCAGCCTTGGCTTGTCAGCCAATACACACAGCCCGTGGAGGGAGAGATGACTCAGCAACACGCAGCCCACAACTGCCCCTGCTGGGGCTGCTGCACAGCGTGGGAGCCGGGAAGGGCCTCACAGCCCATCTGGTCCTGTGGTTCCCACGCTGGGCTCCCTGGGGAAGCCCCTGCATGCTCTCCACCCCCGCAGCCTGCCAGCGCCCTGGGCTTGGAAGTGGGAGGGATGATGAGGAAGCTAATTAATTAGGTTTTCCATTTTTATTAACTAAAAACTACACAGTGGCAACGCATCATACTCCTATTTAACCTGAGTGAATTCAACATTATAAGCTTGCCAAAAACCAAATACACAGGAAGCCAAATTTCTGTTTCTTTCTTCCATGTTAGAAATATGACGACATTATGTTTTGCACATGAATTTTATACCTCCCCATACCCACACACTCATACCTATTATTCACATATGCTATTTTGTCAGCAACTTAAAAGCTTTACTGGGTTCATTTGAAATCTCAGACTAAGAAGCCACTTTCCAAGTAGGTGGTATCTACTACCAGCAAAGTGGGTATTTCCACATGGTACAGATGCAGAAGCTAAGACCCAGGGAGGTAACATGACTTTGCAAAGAAGAATGTAAATGTTGGAGAGTCTTTATGGGCTCAGGAAGCCCAGGAAAGAAGGTGCTGTGTAGACCACAGAAGATACCACCAAAGCTGGGGCTCGCCCACCATCCCCAGGGAACTGGAGGCACAGCTGAGACTAGGGGCTGTTGCTCACCCTCCTGCATTTGCACGAGCCTTCCCCAACTTGTCACCGCCCTTGACAAAAACCCAAAGTCCTCACTGGCCTATGAGGCCTGGCGCAGCCTGGGCCTGCCTCCTCTCGCACAAATTCCTAGGCCCTCTCACCCTTCCCATACTGCGAACACAGCAGCCTTCTTCTCCTGGAGTGAAACTCTCTCAGCTTGGGCTCTCCACCTATGACACATCTGTCCTGCCTGGTCCCAGGTTACTTATCCAGCATTGGGTCTCAGTGAGAGGCCTTCCCCAACCCCCAACCCGCTATGGATCATGTCCCCGTGTGTTATGCACAGCATAAACCCAGAGACTGTCTGTCTGTCTGTCTCCTCCAGAATACCAGCCGCAGGAGAGCAGAGGTCCAGGCTTGTCCTCTGTTGAATCCTGGTGCCTGGGACAGTGTCAGGCACAGAGTAGGTGCTCACTAGATCTTTGTGGGATGGGTGGAGGTGGGCCTGGGGAGCAGAGCTCCAGTTTCCCAGGTCAGTTCAGGCAGCTCTGCCTCACCATGCTATGAGTCCTGCAAGGCCTCCCTCTCATACACCCTCCTTTCCTGGTGGTGGGGGGGAGGGGGGTGTCCTTCTCCATCCATTTATTCCTTAAGGAAATACATTTCACAGAGGTCAGATGATGAGAAACCCAGACCCATGGCTCCCAGATAAAGCTGGTGGGAAACAGACTCTCTCTGGCCCCAGCAGGCCCTCCCTGGTCATGTGGTCAGTGAGGGCCCACTTACTCACGTCCCCCAGGCCCAAGGCACTGGCTCTCTCCAGCCACAGGCCAACCTGTCTCATGTGGAAGTGTGTTCACCGGGTATGTAAAGTGAATTTTTGTCAACTAAATCATACCTTTCCATTCCCTTCTTCTTAAGTAACAAGGAGGTGGTCCACAGGGTGATATCACCACTGGTTTCCCAACCAGAGCCAGGGCCTTCATGGTGGAATAACAGGCACCAGAGCTAGGAAAGGGGCACCATCTAACAATGCCTGGTTACCACCCAGCCTGCAGGGAAACAGGCTGGAAGTGGGGGTTCTCCAAGACAGAAGAGTGAGGTCTTTCAGGGAGTGAAGTCCCTGCCATGGGAGCCCACTTCTCTGACCTACCGGGCTCCTCCCACCCTGCCAGGATTAGGGGTCTCAGGGCTCATAAAAATCCTTTACGCCTGTAAACTAGACATTCTCCCATCTGACCCTTACAACAGGGCAGAGGTTAAGCCATTTTTTTCTGATGGGGAAGCTGAGGTTCAGAGAGGGGAAGTAACTTGCCTTAAGTCACGAAGCAAGTTAAAGAGAAGAACAGGACTAGAACTCCCAGACCTCTGCCTCAGTTGAAGCAAAAATATCACTGATTAGGAGCAGCAATCTTGAACTCTCTGCTCAAGTGGCATGGGACCTTGGACAAGTCCCTCCACTTCTCTGAGCCTCAGTTTCCCTATATTCCAAAACTGGTTAGGCTTGGAGACCACGGTCAGTCAGCTGGGCTTTGGGACATGCAGGGTCAGCCTATGATGTCCTGGGCATGGTAGGAAAGCCTTAGCTGCCCCATTGGCAATTCCCAACAAGGGGGAGAGGTGGAGGAGATGGAGGTGATGACCACTGCAGGAGGCATCACATGGGGTGTGTCTGTAGTGGTGTTGTGAGAGGGCACGTGGAAGATCTGCTAGCTCCTCACTCTGCTACTCAAAGTGCAGTCACGGACCAGCAGCATTGCCCAGCCCTGGAGGTTGTTCAATTCTGCAGAATCTCATGCTGAAGCCTAACACCTCCTGAATCAGAACCTGCATTTTAATAAGATCCCTCGGTTGATTCATAGGCACATTAAAGTGTGGAAAACAAAAAAATTTTAAATCGGAAGACCAATTGTAACATGTGACCTTCAGTTCAGCACCTAAATCCTCCGAGCCCCAGCGTCTGCATCTGTGGAGTAGAGATAACAGAGTGTACACCTCAGGGGACTGCTCTGAGCGTTATGTTAGATCGCGCATGCCAACAGTCTAGCCCAGTGCCCAGCAGGTAACAGCTGCACACACTGCTAGTTCCTTTCCTTCCTGAAAGGCCGGAAGGAAGAACGCCTCTGCTTCCATTCCAAGTCCTGCCTGCAACATCTGGGAGGCGAGGAAAAGACCCCCGTGGGGCAGCAACAGATGGGGACAGGGTGGGAGCAAAGGGAGAAAGGAGGAGGGCAGAGGAAATGAAGAAGCAAAATAAAAACAAGCAACAGAGACCATCTGAATCCCCAAGAGGCAGGCGACATGTGAAACCCAGAGACATAGCCATTTCAGCTCACGTCAGAGGATAAAAGGCTGAGGGTGGAGGGGCAAGGGCCACGGGGCTGTGTCCCCTCAGGTCACACACGGCCCCTCCAGCCCAGCTCTGAACCAGTTCTTGTAGCCAGGGTGGGCACAATGCCAACTAAGGGTCACTGGAGCAACCAGACAGAAGCCGGGGGGCTCGGGCGGAGCCCCGAGAAGGGTTAAACTTGGCTGGAGAACACTGATCCAAGGGTCGGTCAGCCCAGAGGAGCTGGACAACAGGGGGCTGGGCTGTGTGATTTTTGGCTGAATGATTTAAACTCTCTGGGCCTCAGTAAAACAGGAGGTGGTAATAATAGCCATAGGGATCCTACGAGGATTTAATGAGAAGGGCTTGCATTGTGTCAGATGCACGGTAAGTGCTAAAAAGATAACAGTCATTCCTGAGATTACTACACAGGAGACCTGAAGCAACTGCTGGAACAGATGCAGCCCTTTGGGATTCCAGAACTTCCTCTGTACCCCATCGCTGTGCAAACCCTTCCAGCTCAGACTGACCCAGTCCAACCACTATCAACTCACAACTTACTGGCAGCCATGGCTTCCTGCTTCTACTCCAGCCCCCTCCAGGCTGCTGGGCAGGGGGCAGCCATAGCCAAGTGCTTTCAAGTCGCAGATCCGACTGTACTGGACCCTGTTTAAAACCTTGCTTGTTCCCAATTCCTCCCAGATAAAGACTCAAACTCTTCAGGAGGCCTTTACCATTCTGCATGATCTGGCTTCTCTCTACCTGTCCAAAATCATTTCCTGGCATTAACCCACAGTCCACCCAACTTTCAGCCCCACTGACCTTCTCTCCAACACTAGCACTTGCCAGGACCTCTCTCCCATAAGACCTTCGCATGTGCTATTCCCTCTGCCTGGAACATAATCCCACACATAGATGCTTTGTCTAGTTATCTCGTATGTACCCTCCACTCTTTACCTCCTGAGGAAGCTTTCCTTGAGCTATGCAGACTGCAGAAGGAGCCTGGCCTTCTGGAGGTCCTGAGCCTTCAGAGCTTATCACAGTTGGTAATTAAACATTTACTTGCATGGGCATGTTATTATTGCTCACCAAGGTATCCTTGGGCTTCCCTGGTGGGTCAGTTGGTAAAGAATCCACCTGCAATGCAGGAGACCTGGGTGTGATCCCTGGGTTGGGAAGATCCCCTAGAGAAGGGAATGGCAACCCACTGCAGTACTCTTGCCTGGGAAACCCCACAGACAGAGGAGCCTGATGGGCTACGGTCCATAGGATTGAAAGACTTGGACATGACTTAGCGACTAAACCACCACCACAACGTATCCCTGGCACCCGGCACATAATAAGTGTTTAATAAACACAGAGAATAAATGAACAACTCCATTCTTGGCAACCATCTCACCGCCCTCCCCAGTCCTAGGAAGTCCCACCTCACCCCTCACATCTTTCCCTAGGCCTTAATTAATCCTCTATACACACATGGGACAAACCCCAGGGCTGCCTGGTCCTCAGCCTCTACCCCTGACCTGCAGGACCAATGCCAGAGATCCAAACGTTTCTAGATCTGATTTTCTTGAAAGCAGCTTTGGGCTATGGCCAGGGGAGGCGTGCACCGCCGGCCTCGGCAGTAAATGCTGATGAAGCTGTCTGGACCAGCTGAGCTGAGATCAGGAAATGCCAAGATTTAAAAGCATCCGGAACCCATTTATTTATTGTTGTTCTTGCACTTCCAGGCTATTTTAAGCTTCAGATCGATCAGATCCTTTCTCCAAATATTGCTCCAGAAACACCCACCACGCACCTGGCCCTACCTGTCAGGGCTCAGCTGCCCCCTGCCCCATCTGACACACCACCCTGATGACAGCAGAAACAAGAAGCTAGTCTTGTTGATTGGGTACCTCTGTGAGCTGTAAGTGAAAGTCCCCAAACATCTCAAAGGTAGGTTGTATTAGCTCCATTGGGAAGATGGGGAAACTGAAACTCAGAGAGGTAAAGAAACTGGCCCAGGGTCACACAGCTAGAAAGTGCTGGAACTGGGATTCATCCCCAGATCATCCAAATTTAAAGGTCAGCCTGGGCTCCTAACCACTCAGATTATTGCTTCCCTCATTCCCCTGCCACAGCTTTTCATACACACTGTGGGGTTTCTCATCTTGCCCATGCCCTTCCAGCCACCTGCAAGGACCAGCAGAGTTCTCATGCCGTGAGTCAGAGCCACCAACCCCCATGCGTGCTATATGGGAAGGTTGCCAAGCTGGGCTGTTAAGAGAAAAGGGGAAGTTAACGTTATATGACCATGTTTATTTTTTTAAATGATGCATGGGTGGGAAGATGGACAGATGGTTCATAGATTACCAGCTGAGCCACCAGGGAAGACCAGGATTATTGCCAGAAGGACACAAAAGAAAGCACCAGGAGTTGGGGGGTGGGTTTCGGGAATAAGGAGTTGACTGGGGATAAGGGATGTCAGAGAATATCTGCTTTCTATGTTGCGTCTTTCTTTACTCTTTGAAGGTTTTTATTTTCATTGATCATATACAGGCTTCAACCCATCCTTAAAAGGCCAATTCTGACTTCCCTAGTGGTCCAGTGATTAAGAAACCACCTGACAATGCAGGGGACACAGGTTCCATCCCTGGTCTGGGAAGATTCCGCATGTCTTGGAGCAACTAAGCCCATGAGCCACAACCACTGAGCATGTGCTCCGCAACAACAGAAGCCACCGCTGTTCACCGCAGCCAGAGAAAGGCTGTGGGCAACAACAAAGACCCAGTGCAGCCAAAAATAAAACAATAAATAAATAAACGTCCATTCACATACCACCTCCCCCATGGAGCCTGCCCTGATCTCCCCTACTTGTCTCTCCTCTGCATCCCTACCACATTCTGGCTGCATCTCTCAGGGCAGTTAGGCCACTGAGCCTGCATCTTCAACGTGCACACACCCAAGGGAGTCCTCAGCCAGGCAGGAGCCTGGGTCATTGTCCTGAGCCTCTGGGGTCTCCCCCAACACTGAGCCTGAGCCTCTGCTGAGGCAGGGGTGCAGAGAGGCCTGCCAAAGGAACAATTATGTTGCTTTCTAACTTGGTCCATGACCTCCTAAAGCCAAGGAAGTTGGAAACTCTAAAATGGAGCTGGGGGATGGGGAGGAGAGAAGAGGAAAGCAGAGAATCAGAGGGTAAATTCAGCTCCTGGAAACCTGCCCGGCGCGCATCCCTGGGAAATGACTCAAGCACGGCTGATGCCAGCAGACAGTCCATTTGGGCCCTGAGGTCACCAAACCTCATCACAGCCCTGCTTATTAAATATAGAGGCGCATGAAATAAAGCCACCAATCTGGTGTAGGGCTCAGAGGAAGGCGCAGAGACAGGGACGAGAGGCAGGGAGTCTGGCCCCGACTCCCCACCCTTGACTAATCACCCAGGAGGCTCTGGGCTGTGGCTGAGACTGGATCCTTCGGTCAGACTCGGCTTCTAGCCTTGGCGAGAACTTGGTGACAGTCCTACTTCACCTCCCATGCAGCAAGGGGGTTCCTGTCCCCCTCAGCACCCACCCCTGCCTGAGGACCAAGGAGAACTCGGTAACCTGTGGCCCATGATAATCACAACCTTTGGTGAGCCTCCCTTTTATGCCATGCACTCCACAGCCATCTCATTGATCCTGCCCAACCAAGTAAAGAAAGGCAGACACCATCCAGTCCATTTTACAGACGAGGAAACTGAGTCTCAGTAATGTAAGTAATGTGCTTGAGATCACACAGCCAAGTTAAGTGATATTGGAACTAGATCAAGGCTGCATGGGGGAAAAGCCAGAACCAGAACTCCATTGGCTGGAGCTATGGGACCATAGCCACCGGGGGCTAGAGGCCTCAGCTTTCTCATTATCTCGGGGCTATTGGCCTACAAGGCAGCCTAAGAATCACTGAGTTGAGGCCATGCCTCTCTGTCTCTGATCACATACCCCTGGGGGCACAGTGGTGGGCTGAGACATACTCCAAAGGCACAGGCCAGGTGAGGTGCCTCTTCTCAGAACTCCCTCAGATTTTCCCTCCCAAGACCTGGCATAAAAGAAAGTTAAATTATTCACTAGTAAGAAAATTCTTCTACTATAAAAAACAAGAGTATGCTAGGGACTAGAATGTAAAAGCCATAATAATTGTTTTTGGATAAAATAACAGTTTTTATGCTGTGGCTTCTGTTTAAATAGGTTGTAGGTTTAGCTGACAGAACTACATTGGAGGCTGTGGCAGGACTGTTAAGAACTGTGGGATCAGATAGATCTGCATTAATTGGGGCTCAGCCACTCAATCAGCTGTGTGACCCTGGCCTGATCTCAACCTCTCTGAGACTTAGCTTCTAAATTGGGAATGATAAAATCATGCTTGCAAAGTAGGAGTCCTTAACCTTTTCTGAGTCATGAATCCCACTGACAGTCTAATAAAGGCTATAAACTTTTCAGAATGTTTATGAATGCATAAGATAAAATAAGTGAAATATTTTTAAATGCATAAAATAAAACAGGATTATTTAGGAAATCAACACTATCAAAATACATTTATAAAATATTAAAAAGACTAAATTTATGTTACAGTAATATAGCAGGCTTCCTTATTACTATAGTAAATAAGATGTAGTAGCAAGTGTAATAATCACCAGTAATTTCAAAGTAGCAATGAGTATAAGTATTCTTAGGTATCCGAAAAAACTATAATGTGATATGAATATTATCTGATTTCCATCAGTGACAAAGTCAAGGTACCACTAATACTTCTACGGTTTGCCACCTACATTCACAATGGGAGGAAATGCTAAATTTCACTTGGAGGTTGGCAAAAATAAAGATGTGATTTTTTTTTTTCATCCAAGTTCACAGACCTCTGAATTCTATCCCCTGGGGTTAAGCAACTCAGTTGTAAAGCAGTCTACCCAGGGCCTGGCATATCCTGTGAATGTTCTTCAGGGTAGCTGGTTCAAGCTATTTCAGACTCTGCCCCCAGACAGGACAGGGTCTGTTCCACCTGCATGCCATTAGGAGTCCTCTAGGGGAGGGGCTTGAGCAGCCCTGCGCCCATCAGGGGCTCAGGGAGGGATGTGGGTCATGCAAAGCTGTTAGGTGACTAAGGAAAGCTCTTAAAGTTAATCCAGAAGCTTAGGGCTGGCAGAGGGTTAAGCCCCAGCTAGATATGCACTCAGGCTGTCTCAGCTCAAAACAAGCTGCGTCCTTCCATGCATTAGCGCGTCCTCAACCACTCTGCAAAGCAGCCCTTTCACATCCTACCTTCTGACAACTCCACTTGGGTGGCTTATTGGCATCTCAACCTTATGTCCAAACGGAATTCTACTTGCACCCAAGCCAGTTTCTCTGCAGTTTTCCCAGTGTCAATAAATGGCAAACCCTTCACCCAGCTACTCAGAAGAAAACCCGGGGTTCTCTTTCCCTCACTGCCAGATTCAATCCATCAGTCCTGTCCACTCCCTCTCCATCTCTGCTGTCACGCATAACCTCATCACCTCCTACCTAGGCTTTTACAGTGCTGCCCAACAGGACTCCATCCCACCCCAAGTTCATCCTCACACAGTAGCTCAAATAATCTTAAAAAAAAATGTAAACTAGATCATGTCACCCACTTCCCACTCAAAATTCTCCAAAGATTCTCCTATTGTACATATAAATCCAAACATCTGTGGCTTAGAATGCCTTTGCCTAGGCTGCCAGCATCCTCTCTGGCTACTTCCTGCCTTGATCACCACGCCCCAGGCATCCCAGCATTCTTTACATCAGAGGGCAAAGTAGTCACTGCCTCAGGGCCTTTGCATAAGTTATTTTTGCATGGCTGGTTCCTTCCTGACGTTGAAACCAAATGTGACCTCTTCGGAGAGGCTTTCCCTGACCATTCACTATAAAGTGGTTACCCCTCCCCACACCCTGGCAAACTCTCCATCACATGGCTGCGTCTCATTTCTTCATGACCCACGTCACTGTCTGAAATAAACTTGTCCATTCTGTTGATGTTTGTTATCTGTCTACCTGCACTCAAACAGAAGCTCCTGACTGCTGAAGACTAGTCTGTGTGTCTTGCTTCCTACTATGTTGGCACACAGTAAGCACTCCTCAGATTTTACTGAATGAGCTTTTTACTGTGTAGGGGAAATGGGCTGAGTTCTGGGCAGGCACTATGTCATGCAGTCCTTACAGCTGCTATTCTTTTCCTTATACAGAGGCGGAAACTGAGGGGGCCCAAGGAGGTTTCCCAGCTAAGGTTGAGGGCTGTCTGATCCTAAAGCCGGATTCTTTATCACTTCATCATACTCTTAAAAAAAAATAAAATAAAATTACCCCTTCCCACTCCTCCATCTTCTCCAAAAGTCATCCCCAAAGAGAAGACCAGGGATGGATGCTTCTACAGAAAGATGCAGAAGTGCAGGGCTGAACTGATGGCATTCCAGGACTCATGATGCTGTGACCTCATCCTGCTCAGAGGCTGTTCCCCTGCTGGACTGCTCTGCCCACGGAAATTGGCTGGCAGGGATGTGGCACCCACACCTGGACTCACATTGCCTGCAGCACCTTGGAAACTCCTCATGGCTCCTTACTCCTCAACTGCTTTTTCCAGGCCTCTAATCTCCAGATCAGGTTTCCAGAGCTGGGAGTGTTGTCTGCGTAGGAAATTCCCCAGGCAACACTGGGGCAGGAGGGAGACCTACCTGAGAGGCTGGAGATCTCGAAATCAGAGCCACAGAACCCCAAGCAGGAAAAAAAGCCTGACCGCCAATCAGTCCAACCGCTCGCCTTATGCTTTAACCAAACAATAGCTGCAGGTGCCTCATGGGATAGGTTCCCTTATAGTTCCATTTCACAGATGAGGAAACTTGAGACCCAGAGAGGTTTGCTAATTTCCTTGGAGACATCCAGCTAAGTAAGTCGTTAAGCTGGGATGGGAACCCAGGAAATCTGACTCCCTAAGCCGTGACATTTAACCTCCATGCTAGAATAAGAACAAAACCCTTTTTGTTTCAGAGCCTCACCAAAGGAGGCACAAGTGCCAGAATTAGCAGAGTGAAAGGGGCCCTTAGACAGACCTGGCTCTAGCTCTCCTATCTTCCAGTGGAGGAAACTGAGGTTCTGAGCCGGAGAGTCTGACTGCCCCTCTGACTGCATCAAGCTGCCTCTGGTGAACTCCACCCAGCCCCAACGCAGGCACCACACATCGCAGGCACCACGCATCGGTGGACAGTGACCCCCACGAAGGACCAGCTCCAGGAGCACTCGCCCCTGGAGTCCGCATTCCAATCGGGTTAGAGCAGGAAGGGCAGGTGCTGGGCAGACAATGCTCCATCCGCAGCAGGCGGGAGGCAGCTGTTGTGCAGGAGCTTGCCTTAAACAGAACTCCCTGTTTCCATTTTAGCCCTGTTGCCATGGGATGGGTCTGGCTGGGACAACGGCCTCCTTATATAGGGCAAAGCAGAAATCCTTGCCCCTCTTCTCCTAATGCAAAGGCAATTAACACAGAAAAAGACAAAAATAAGCAACGGCTCTTTAGAGGCAAACACATCTCTTTGCCATGTTACTGCTTAGAGGATTTTGCTTGTGTGTGTGTGCGCGTGTGTGCGTGTGTGTGCGCGCACGTGCGCGTGCACGCAAGAACACACATGGGGGCATGCACACACGCATGCCACTGAACAGCAAATCAGAACAAAGCGCTCTGGTCTGGATTTGAAACTGAGGGCTGCCACCACCATATGCATCCGACAAAGACCCCTTGCCTCCCCAGGCCTCAGTTTCTCAGTCTCTCCATATGGATAGGCAAGAGTCAGATGAGATGCCGGTAACACCCTTCTTGGCCTTAATATTTTACAATTCTATGAAATGCAGATGATCTGAAACCTTTTCCATTCATTAAAGAATCAACATGTGAGGAACAACACCATCAGCCAGTCTGTCTGGAAGTTCTTCCCCAAGAGACTGCACTCCTCCACTCCTCCTGGTTTTGTTTTAACACAGGCTGAACTTATTTTTATTTTGGAGGGGAGAAGGGAATGCTGAGTGGCATGTGGGATCCTAGTTCCCTAATCAGGGATCAAACCCACACCCTGTGCAGTAGAAGTACAGAGTCTTAACCACTGGACCGCCAGGGAAAAAGGCTGAATTTTAACCCTTCCTTGGTAGCCCAATCATCAGGGGTTGGCAACCTTTTTCTGTAAAGGGTCAAATGGTAAATGTTTTAGGTTTTTGAGCCATAAGTGAACTACTCGGTCCTGGAGTTTTAGTGTAAAAGCAGCCAGACGTGTGAACAAACAGGCATGGTGGCTTCCAATAAAACCTTATTTATAAAAACAGGCAGTGATTGGATGTGGCCCTTAGGGCCTCACTTTGCTGACCTCTGGGACCATCATCTTCACCACCACCCCCTCCAAGTGGTCCTCTGCTCTGACACAGTACTGCCCCTTCCCTCGGGACTCTGAGATCTTCAGAGCTGCTGGTCTCTGCCCTTAGCAACCATCTCCCCTGGACAGTTGGGTGCTTGGCTGACACATCTTCCCACTCTGAGTCTGCTGTCTTCAAGAAGCTCCATGTTTCCCTGCTTAGGTACCAATTCTAATCAACAGGGGACTGGTTAACCAGATCTCAAAGCTGAAGGCTCCATCTAAAACAAGAATGAGGGACTTCCCTGGTGGTCCAGTGGTCAAGAATCCACTTGCCAATGCAGGGGATGTGGGGTTTGACCCCCAGTCCAGGAAGATTCCATGCACTGAGGAGCAACCACCAAAGCCTGTCTGCCTAGAGCCTGTGCCCTGCAACAAGAGAAGCCACTACAAGAGAAGCCAGTACACGGCAACCAGAGAGTAGCTCCTGTGCGCGGCAACTAGAGAAAACCTGTGCACAGCAACAAAGACTCAGTGTAGCCAAAAATAAATAAATAGACAACAGTAACAAACAAATGACAACAACAAGAATTTGTGGGCTCTGAAGGAGACTCCTTTGGGGGACTGCAGGGCCTGGTCCCTGGGCTACCACAGGCTCTGCTTAGACTCCAGAAGGTGTAGGCCGCTGGATGAGATGTTTCTGAAGGCATGAGGAAACGAGGGTGTGATCTGTCCTCCCCACAAACATTTGTTGCATGAGTGTCGAGTGAGGCAGCGCAAGAGCATTCTTCTAAACAATGGGCTACTTACACTATCAGTGACAGCATGAGGGGATTTGGGGAAGGCAGAGGATGCTCGAATGAACCAGCTTCCTTCTGTCCTTCCCTGGACTTGTTGATAGAACCACTTTCCCCTCTGACAGGAAAACATCTCCTGTGACTCAGGGGCTCCTCCTGGCAGGCAGAAACCACTCCCTTGTCCAGGAAGCACTTGCCCACCTCCACCCAGTTCTTAGGCAGGCCAAGAGGAAAGAGTAGGCAACAGCAGCTGCCCCCACAGGCCTTTTTGTGGGGTGAGGGAGTCACTGGACCAGCAACCCAAACTGCAAGGGCAGGGAGGCCCAGAGGGGTGGAGGACACACCCACCACCAAACCCAGAGAACCGGGCTCTGATTGCATGTACTGTCCCAAGGCTGTGGTCACTGTTATTTTATCTGCACATTTCTGAAGGTCAAGGAGAAGACACATGAAGTTCTTTTAGGGGCCCCATGGGCAGATCCAAGATACCAGTGGGTGAAAGCCACATTTTTTCCCATACAAGGAAGAATGAAGGCAGTGATGTCCTCTTTGTTGGGATTTATACAGCGGCCAGCAGTGCAAACTGCAAAGGGAACTCAAGCACCCAAGAATGAGGATGCTATAACTGATCAGTGTGACCAGGTACCAAACCTGTGTTCCATTCGAGTTCTTATCCTTCATCAGCATATTCTTTTAGCCTCACATCAATCCTCAGGGTAGAAACAAATGATCCACTTTTCAGATGGGAAAAGCTCAGTCAACAAAGGCTGTAACAGAGAGGCAGAAGCAGTGTAGCTTGCCAGGATCGGACCCCAGCTCTCTTGTGTCAGTGTCTCCATAAAACCACATTCTCTGGTACTTCCCTCATGGTCCAATGGCTAAGACTCTGTGCTCCCAACGCAGGGGGCCTGGGTTCGATCCCTGGTTGGGGCACTAGATCCCACAAGCTGCAACTAAGAGTTTGTATGCCACGACTAAAGATCCTGCGTGCCAGCAAGAGGGAGGATCCCAAGTGCTACAACCAAGACTCAGTGCAGCCAAACAAAAATATACATTTTTAACTGTTTTTTGTTTTTAATCACATTCCTTTAATGACACTCAGACTCCTAGTCCCATCCCTACTCCATCCTCAAAGTGGGATGAATCATTCTGGGAGGTGGTCTCAGCCTTTCTTTGACTCTTACCTCTGGGGAGCTCCTATGAAGAGCAAAGGGGTGGAGACCCCACATCTTGAAGGCCCCAAGGAAGAACACTGTCTCCCTCTGCCCCCATCTCATCCCTGAAGGATCAGAACCTCCCTCAGGAGGACTGGAAGGGCTCTCTATGCCAGGCCTGTTTGCTAACGCCTATTTTATAACGTCTGCCCCACCCACCCCACCCTCTACTCCAAACAACTGATGGCTCCAGCTCAGCACCTTTGGACGCAGGGTTCTACCTTCCAGCACTCCACCTGCTCCCCCTCCCCAGTACGGTCACTCTGTCCTCTTCTAAACCCTGCCCTCCTAATTCTTGCCCCAGGACACCATCTGCCCAGCTTATGTCTCTGTGTGCGTTTAGCATCATTCCCCCAAGGAGAGGCTTCGAATCCTGTGTGTCCCAGGGTCCCCTGGGGCCAGCAGGTGCTCATTCATCCCATGTGTGTTGAATGAGTGAAGCTTTTATAGATGTATCCTTTTATATTTAAACAGGAAAACCGCAAGGCACTGGGATATGGTCCCTCATCTTAATCTATAAAAGGCTGTAAAAACAGAGGAAGGGAGCTGCTAGACACCAGGCCAATGACAGTAGCTCTCCCTGTCTCCTCAACTCATTGGGTCTTCAGCTAACAGCGTCTGCAGAAGGGGAAAATGTCCTGGGTGAAAAAATAAAGCTTCCTTCAGGCTCTAATATTCCCTAATTACCACTCATTCTGCAGAAATTGACTTTTGCTATAAAAGACTAGCCTCTCCAGGCAATGAAATCACAGAATCAATCTCAGCACCAGCATCTGCACGTAGTGAGCCCACAGCCCCAGTCCCAACAGGCAGGCTCCAAGCCTCTTGCACATCAACAGGGATGGGGAGCCAATGAAGAAGTAGAGAGTCAACTCTAGAAACTTCTAATCGGGAGTCCTGGGGGTCCTGCAGGGCCTTTCACCCCCAAGAGTTGAAGTTGGAATGGCTGAGAAAGCGGAGTTAAGGAGAAACATAACAGTGACTGAAGGACAACGACGGAATCAAAGGGTATTCCTAAGAAGGACTCAGTATTTCTCAAGGGCTGGTTCCCTGACCACCCGCTGCAGAATCTCCTGGGGGAAGCTTGTAAAAATGCAAGTTTCCCAGGCCCTACCCCAGAGGCCCTGAATCCATCACTGGGGGAGACCCAGGAATCTGCATTTTAAACAAGCTTCCCAGTGATGAAGCCACCACTACCGTCCTCTGCCCAGATTCCTGCCCCAGCCCAGGAGTCTGTACCTGCCACACACTGCCCATGGACGGCCAGGCCCTCCCTACAGATGCGAAAGTCTCCAGAGTGACCGACAGGAAAGCAAAGCCCCAGTAAGCTCTCTCACTCATTTCTTTACTTCATCAGGTCCCAAAACAAGAGCACTTGTTTCCCGACGTCTCATCCTAGAATCAGGATCTCTTCCGGCTGTGCTAGCTCCTTTTATTATAATTCTGAAGCCTCAGAGGCCCCTAGGAAATGCAGGCCACAAACCAGCTCACTCTGGATCTGGCCAGACTGGGGCCGCAGCAGGGTAGACACAGGGTGGACAGGGAGTACAGCTGGAGGCTGAGCGAACGCGGTGGGAAGAACTGGCAGAACACGCAGGGGGGAGGAAACAGGCATGCCCAGGGTGCCTGAGTCCTAAGTGGGGGGGCTGAGGGTGAGGGTGATAGCTTTCACTTGGGAAGGGAGAATTTCCTCACAATAAATGATGCTGCAGAAAGAAGAGTCCCGGTCCTCTGCCCAGTCCTGAGAGAGGCAACTCATGCCCACCATTTCAGGTCCCTTTAACTTCTGCACCCCTCCTCCCATCACCTACACTGAGTATTTATCATGTTACCAGGCACATCCCCTACATTATCTCATTTACTCCCTATAATAATCCTACACAGAAGGTATGATTTTCACTTCTATGTACAGGTGAGGAAACTGAGGCTTAGAGAGATTAGACAACTTGCTCAAGGTCACCCAGCTAGAGCCAGGAGATGAACTCAGGCAGCATGACTGGAGATCAGGGGCAGACCCTTAGATTTACCCTGCTTCCCCTTCTTAACCCCGACAAGGTCTTAGAAAGGTGTCACTGAGCTGTGAAGGGTTGGCACACAGACCACAGCAACCTTCGTGGGTCTTAATGAGAGGGTAGACAAGTGAGGCATTTCTTGAGCAAGAAAAGAATGAGAGGTGCTGCTTTAGGTAATCCCTTTCAGGTGCACTGCACTTTACAGTTTACCATGGAAAGCACCACAGTGCCTAATAAAGGGATCCAAAGCAGTGACACCAGAACCAGGCTGCCTGGGCCTGAACCTCGCTCCCAGAGTTACATGATCTTGAGAATGTGACAACGTCGGCACCTAAATACCATTTCCTATAAAATGAGGATAACAGTAACTACTCCACAGAGTTATTCTGAGGCTTTAATGAGGATATAAGTAAAGCACTTAGAACGGTGTCTGGCCCATAAAAAGTGTCATTTGACTGCTCGCTGTTATTGTAAGTATGATAAAATGATCTCACATTTAGTACTTTATTTTATCCTCATAACAGCCCTGCTTGGTCCACAGGACTGGATTATTTGTCCCAATTTTCAGATGAGAAAAGCAAGCTTCAGCAGGGAAAATGAATTCCACAAGGAAATACAGACAGCAGCATGAGCCTCTGAATTCTCAAAGTACCTCCCAGGCAAGTCCCCATTTTGCATTTGTTTTTCTTTTGAGCCCTGAGGTTGCCTCCATTTGTTCTGCTGACTCATATCTAAAGTGAAAGAGCTAAAAAAAGTACAAGAATGGTCTACTACGCAACAAACATGCCACCACTTGCAATGCCTATGTACATGGCAGACACCACTAATCAGTCGTAGGCCTTGTTCCTACTGAGCTTGAGCATAGATTTGGACTCTCCAGCACAGTATTCTTGACAGTCATTACCAACTGATCACAGATGGTAGATGATCAAACCTTTCATTGTGTAGACAGAACCTTCTATTCAAACTTGCACTATTTCCAAATTTAGTTCTGATTGGGAGACAGGGGTACCCATAGCCTAGTCCCATTACTACACATGTCAACATCCCTGCAGATACTTCTGGTAGATTATAGTGTCCCTGTGAGTAGAATGTGGTCACAGCAGCATCCATCTTTCCCTACACCCAACTGCTCAACATAGATGCCTTGCTTAGCTGGTCCCACTTCATGACTGGCAATCATGTCAGCTCTTGGGGGAAGCACTGGACATCAGCAGGTCTCCTCTGATTATGGATACTGGTGGTAGGTATGGGAGGTAATTAGTTACTAATCTATTTTAAAACCCCAACCTGAAGAATGATTTGGTTTTTAATTAATGTAAAATGGAGCAATTCAATGGGCACAAGGGCTTTTACCTCTCCACCATTCTTCATTAGAAGGAGAACAATACCTTCTAATCCTGGATCTCATGGGTCAGTGATGCTGAACCTATATGCATACTCTTGCTCCAGAGGTAGACGCATGGTCCAGTCCTGGGCAATCAGAGAGCCACACTCCCAGACATCATGACTGGCTTGAAGCTGAGAAATGTACTCCCTAATCCAAACAATGAGAGTCAGTCCCAGGATGTTAGCTGGTGCTATTGGGAAAGAATGTTCTCATCCTATTGCAGTTGCTAATCTGATCCATAAGAGGCCTTGCAGCCCTTTTTTTCATTGACTGGGAAGAACCTGTGTGAGAATGGAGCCCCAGTAAAGGGAAGCTACACTGAAAGATAGTGCTCCTGGATCAAACCGAACATGAACCCCACTTTTTCCAGTTATGGAAACCAATAAATTCCTTTTTTGGAGGTGACTTTGAGTCAGCTCTCTTTCACTCATAACCACAGCAATCCTGACAGTTAAATACACACATTCTGATGTGGTTAGAAAAGATCTCCAGCAGGAACATGGGCCCTACAGCTTCTCTCAGCCAATTTACAGCTGATAAATTGGGCATACGTAGAGGACTGAGACTGTGTTTTCTAACATGCACGTTGGGGTAAATTAAAAAAAAATTCTGAGAATCATCGAGCTTGACCCTGTGGTCTTCTACTGATGTCTCTTTTCTACTCTAGGCACCTAATAAAATTGACAACCCTTGAGCCAAGGGAGTTAATGCTCTGCTTCTGAGGCCTGCGAAACAATTTTGCTTCTATTGGCAGAGGACCTTTATTCATTTGTTGGTTCATTCATTCCTTTGTTTATTTCACTGACATTTAGTGCTTTTTGATGGTCTTCACTTCAACCCTCTGAATTCTCCTCCATATTTTCTACTACCCGAGACATTCCTCCCCTGACTGTCTCCAATTCCAGTTTCTACAGTCTATAGCATGGATGCAGCTGGGTTACACTTAAGGCTACCCTATGACAGGGTGTCCCGGTCTGCACAGATACTTGGGTCTTGGCTGCTGCCTCCGGGGCATCCTCCCATCAAGAATGGATGTCAGGCTTGGTCCTTGGCTTGCCTTCACTCTACGCCCAGCCCAGCCCATTGGGGAGCTAATCTGGTACATGTGAGGGGAGGGGTCAGCCAACAATCTCATATTCTGGCCTCATTTAGTGCCTGGGATGGGGTGCCACAAGCCCTCAACAGTCACAACACCAACCACAGCAGGCTCCACAGACTCATCCAAACCACTCGTGTGAACCACCACCAGGAGACCATGAGGTCTTCACTCTGTGTATGAAAGATGGGGACTGGGGTCTCAGGAGAAGCAGAGGGCAGGACCAAATACACAGGGGAGAATCCCAGGGATGGGGTAGCCTGGTGGGCTGCTGTCTATGGGGTCGCACAGAGTTGGACACGACTGCAGTGACTTAGCAGCAGCAGCATTCTATAAATGCTTAGCACTAAAAGTTAAGAGGAGAAAAAAGAACTTTCCTTAATGATAACAATTTATGAGTCCTTTGAACTGCCACATTTCATCATCAGATTGTAAACTAAAAAGGAAGGGGTCCCCGTTTCCTGCGTGCTTCCTAAGTGTCAGGCACTATGCTGTCTCACTGGAGATCGCAGAAATGAGTACCTCCACCTCCTTCACAGATGAAGAAACCAAGGTTCAGAAAGGCCCCAGGTCACCTGCCCAGCAAGTGATATAAGCCACGATTCATATCCGTGTCTGTCTGGCTGCAAAGTCCATGCTGTCAGCCCATCGTTTTTTCTGCCCTACCTTTAGAACGGGAACGGCCCTCAGACAAAGGTGCCAGGTCCAATCCTCAGATAGGAGATTGAGGCCCCAAAGGAAGAGGCCTGCCTGGGACCCAGGGTTGTTGCTGCCTTGGGTGGGGCTTCTCTCTAGACTCAGGAAGCCTGAGCACAGTACAGAGAAAACCTGTCATCCCAAGGGTACACGCACTTCCCTCTTTCCTGAACTGTCACTTCAATGCGAACCTGAGCCGTGCTTCCAAGGATACAACAGGGATAGAAAGAAGGCACCCCCATCATCCATTCAGGTGGTGCACAGGCTAACGTCCAGGTGATTAGAACACAAAGAGAAGGAATTGAGAAAAGTTCAACTGGCTGGAGTGAGGGTCAGGGATGAGGATCAGGGGGAAGCAACCTGAAGGACTTCTAGGCCTCGATGGGGAGGTTGCCCTTTGCCCCAAGATCATGGAGCTTCTTTGACAGCGTTTCTGCAGAACAGTGACCTGATAGCTCTGTGCTCTAGCTGCCATGTGGAGATGCAGACAAAAATGGCAGCAGGAGGCCCAACTGGGTGGCTGTCCCATTGGCCAGAGTGACACAGTCGCTGCTAAGTGGAAGGAAGTAAAATGAACAGGAATGAATGGACTGGGCTGATTGCCGACAGGGCAAGATGAGGCAGATGAGCTGATTGGTCAAGACAAACTCCCTAATCCACTGGGGGGCTGTGCATCTCAGTGGAAGTTAATTAATGGGCTTCTGGGGTATTGAGTGTGGCAGGAGGGAAAGAGATGTGTCCCAGGGGTGAGGAAGGCCGGAGTGGGCCACTAGTCTCTCTCTGTAATTCCAGTGTGACAGGAGACAGTGACCCAGGAGTTCCGATGCTCATTCCAGAACCTCTGCCCTAAGCACCTTGACCTTCTGTCCACTTGCAAGTGCAGAACCACTGGCTAGGACAGCCCCACCAGCTGCCTCCACTCAAGGCCTTTCTTCCCTTCCTCTCTCCTCTCCCTTGCCGCCCCTGCCACCCCAGTCCCAGCCAGTACTTGGCAGCCCCCCAGAGGCCTGCTGGGGCTCAGGAGGGAATGTTGAGCATCTGGCCAGAGCTCAACCCAGCCCTGTGGGTTCACATTAGGGCACCTGCTAACGTGCAAGACCCTGGGGCACGCCACCCTGTGATTGGTTGGCAAGACCAGGCATCGGGGCCATTCCAGCACCCAGGGCCACATGACCCCGAATCTTGGCTATAAATAGAAGAGAACCTGTCAGCCCCCCCGGCCCATACCCAGCCTCCCCTCCCTCTTGGCGAAGAATGAAAGGGCGCCTTGAAATGGTGCAGAGGCCCAGCTACCCAGCTCAGCTGCTCTGGACCCAAACCTTCTGCTGATCTCAGGGAAAACACTCCATCATCTAGAAATTCAGGGATCCATCAAGCTCAGGCCCCACTCAGCCCACATCTCGCTTCTATCCCCAGTAACTCTCCTGGTGTGGTTACTGCTTCCAGCCCCCAGATTTCTGAGTCATTCGGGTCACATATGCTGCTACCAGCAAGGCATTCATTAGGTAGTCACTGCTGGAGGAAAAGGGTGCATGTGTGTACTGGTCTTTGCAGAAATATTTGTCTTTTAACACTTCTTCACAGCTTTGTGGATATGAGACCAACCCTCGCCCCTTACCTTACACAAAACGTATGGGCCTTGAACTTATTTACAAACTAGAAACAGATTCACAGACTTAGCAAGTAAACTTATGGCTGCCGAGGGGCGGGAGGAGGATGAGGGGCAGGGATAGTTAGGGAGTTTGGGACGGACATGTACACACTGCTATATTTAAAATGAATAACCAACAAGGTCCTCCTATATAGCGCAGGGAGGTATGCTCAATGGTATGTGGCAGCCTGGAGGGGAGGGGAGTTTGAGGAAGAATGGAAACGTGTATATGTATGGCTGGGTCCCTTTTCTGTCCACTTCAAACAAGCACAACATTGTTAATCAGCTATACTCCAATATAAAATAAAAACTTAATAATAAAATAAAGTGCATGAATTTCAAAAAACAAAAAGGAACGGGCATTCCCCAAGGTCACACAGTAAGTGGGTAGTAGAACAGGGACCAGACCCCCAGGCCAGCGCTCACTACAGCCCCTAGTGGGATCACGAACCCCACTCCCAGCCCAGCATCACTTGGGTTTTTGTTCTGTTGTGTTGTGTGCTGTCAGTTACTCAGTCATTTCTGACTCTTTGCAAGCCCACGTACTAGCCTGCCAGGCTCCTCTGTCCATGGGATTTCCCAGGCAAGAATACTGGAGTGGCTAGCCATTCCCTTCTCCAGGTGACCTTCCTGACCCAGGAATCAAACTGGGTCTCCCGCGTTGCCGGCAGATTCTTTACCATCTGGGCCACCAGGGGGTCTTTGCTTATGCCATGCCAGTGGCCTGGAGTGCCCTTCCCACTTCTTTCTTCTCTCCCCTCCATCTTGGACTCAACCCATTACCACTTCCACCAAGAGGCTTTTGTGATCATTTAATTACTTCACGGCTGTCCTGATCCCCATGCCCCACCAATGCAAACACTTCCCTTAATGCATTTACTGAGTCACTTGCTTGGCACTGACCAAGAATGGCATTAGTATTTATTTCCCTTTATTTAGGAGTAGCTAATAGTCTATCTCATAAGCTAAATATAAGTTGGTAGTAGCTGCCATCGTGTGGGTAAGGATCTGCAGGAAAAAGTATGGTGATTGATTAGTGATGTCTGCTCCGGCCAGACAAATAATCAGTACTCATGTCAGTTTTTGTCATATCTGCTTTAGTATCTACTCTTCATTCTTCTCCCCCAAAGATTAAATTTCTTAGGGCAGAAGCTCACTATATAGATCATTCAGCTTGAGCTATGAATGCAGGGATTCTCCACTCCCTATGTGTGTGTGCTCAGTCGTGTGCGACTCGTGTCCGACTCGTGTCTGCAACCCCATGGACTGTAGCTTGCCAGGCTCCTCTGTCCACAGGATTTTTCAGGCATAAATACTAGAGTGGGTTGGCATTTCCTCCTTCAGGGGATCTTCCTGACCCAGGGAAGATCCGCTGAGCCATCAGGGAAGCCACTCCCTGCCCACCACCAGACGTCATCATGGTAGCAAGTAGACATCGCAGAGGAGGGAAAAAACCAATAATTATCTCTTGCTCACGCCTGTAGCTGCACCACACCAATGACTCCACAGCTGTCACCTCAGCTAACCTGGACAGCAAGGCTGAGAGGTAGACAGGTATTCTCTCCACTTTTCACATAAGGAAACTGAGGCACATGGACACTAAGTGACTGTCCCTGGATCAAGCGACAGGTGTCAGGCCTGAACCCAGGTCACAAGAGGGCAGCCATGCAGAACCAGCAAGTATCATCACAGCCAACAGGTGACCACCCCCCTACCCCCTCATACCTCCCATGACTGGAAATGCCCTGCCACCCAAGGCAGGCCAGCTCGTTCCATCTGGGTCAGTTCTGGACATCGGGGAAGCTCCTTGCTTGCCTGAGTTGGAAACTTTCCTCATTAAGGGGTGGCACGCCCTTCAGTGCCACCCCTCGCCCATGTCAAATATTCACAGGCAGTTCGTGCCCTCCCCACACCTTCTTTCTTTGGTTGTACATTTTACAGCTCCTGCCATTTGGAAGAACATGTGGTTTAGAGCTACTCGCTTGTGGTTCCTCTTTCTCTGACAGCACATCTGTTTGCCTACTTTGTTGAGGACCACCTCCTCCCTAGTTCTAGAGGCCAGATTTCTATTAATACAATCAAGCATTCAGAAGTACCCATAACTTTTTGAGATTCAGCATGCTTCACACTATACACCTACTTCCCCCAAATATCCCCGTTCTGCAAAACTAGAAAAAACTAGAATAACAGACTATCAGAGCAAGAAGGGCCTCAGAGATCCTGAGGTCAGACTTCTTACTGCATGGCTGAGGGAGAAGGGCCCTATTTCAGATTCAATGGCGAGATGGTGAAGAGCCAGACCAGAACCCAGATATCATCCTCTCCCTCTTGAACTCTGCCCACTAACCACTAGGTAATGTTTGAGTTGAAATCCTACACCCGACTCAAGGTCAGGCGAGCCAACTTGGGCCTTACTGAGGACTGTTGAGAGGTCAGGATGGGAGTCTGAACCCAACAGGTCTGGGGTCACACTAGGGTCCTGCTACTCTGCACACGGGCTCCTCTCCGTGTTAGAACCCATGCTGGTGACTTTGCCTCCCTGGGTGCATGCGCTGACCCCTTTCAACCCCACGCAGCTCTGCGCCCCACTCCTGCCCACCTCCAAACTCTGCAGCAGGAATACGCCTGCGAGTCATCACAGGCTCCGCTCTCTCCACCCCACCCAGGAGGGGGCCCTTTCACCTAGATCTACTTTCAGCTTTGGGTACAGGGATCACATGCTGCCAGCCAGAGCGTGTTTGCAAATGCCAAGTGAAACAAGAGAGCTCCCACGCAGAAGGATCGGGAGTGGGCTCTGGGTACCCCTCTATCAAACATTACTGGCCCTGAGCAGCCCTGGAGCCAAGACACCAGGACACAGCACGGCAGGGTTCCGTGCACATCTGACCTCATCACATCTGGGACCTGCTCCTGCCTCCCTCCCCGTGCACCCGTGTTTCCACCACACCACCCTCCTCTTCTCTTAAAAGCCCACCCTTCCCGAGCTTTCAAATGCTCTTTCTTGCCTGGCAGTCTCAATAGTCAATCCTGGAACAAGCCTTCCCCGATGCCCACCCTCCCCATCACTATTTCCTCCTTCTGCACTACCACCATCCCACAGCCTGTCACCAATGTCACCAATGTCCCCTGATTTGTTTCCTTGTTTCTGTATTTTTAGAGAGCTCCACAGGCACAGCAACTGGCCAGTCCTTACACTGTTGTATCCTCACTGTCTGTATATAGCGGGTGTTCAGTAAAAACCAGAAGGCACGAGTGCTGTGTGGCGCCCGAGGTGGTCTACCCACACTCTGGGGCCAGAAGAGGCAGCCGCGCCCCCAGGCTCGGGGGCGCCTACTGTCTGCTGCTTACCAGTTATTGCACACTTATGATGCACCAGGAATTAACATGCAGCCTACAGAATCCCTACAACACTCACCATACCTAAAAGATGGGGAGACTCAAGTTCAGAAAGGCTCAGTGTCTGGGACGTGCACCCAAGATGTAGCAGAGACAGGATTCAAACTTCAGGACTCTTCTGTGGACTGCACTCAGATTTGGGGCCTGGCTGGGATCAGTTAATGTCAGGCCCTCGCCTGGATTTTATCTCATAGTTAAAAGAAATCTGAGGAAACCCTTCTGAGGAAAGGCTGGTGTGGGGCCTTCAATCTGGGACACTCAAAACTAGATCTTGGACTTCCCTGGTGGTCCGGTGGTTAAGAATCCATCTGCCAGTGCAAGGGACATGGGTTCACTCCGTGGTCTGGGAAGAGCCCGTATGTCTCGGGGCAACTAAACTGGTGTGCCACAATTACTGAGCCCATGTGCTGCAACTACCAAAGTCTGCTCAACTAGAGCTGGTGCTTCCAACAAGGGAATCCACTGCAATGAGAGAAGTCCTCACAATGCAACGAAGAGTAGGCCCCACTTACCACAGCTAGAGAAAGCCTGTATGTAGCAATGAAGACCCAGTGCAGTCATAAATATAATAAATATTTTTAAATTAAAAAAAAATTTTTAAATACTGGATCTTATAAATGATTTCTTGGGTACCTGCTCCCCAAAAGACTGGTCTGCAAGCAAACTCCTTGTCAGACGCAGACAGTGGGCACAGGCTGTCTCCCCTGTGAGATGTTTCTAGAACCTTCTGGATAATCTCTTTCCATGGAATTCTGGAAACTTGGAGACAGTTCTGAGGTCACACAGTCACTCACACTTCCCTTTCTACTAACAAAGAAACTGAGTGCCAGTTCTTGCCTGAGATCCCCCAGCCACAGCCAGGCGGTTACAGATCCTGGATGGTTGGCCTGGGGTGTTGTGAGGGAACCAGGTGGGAAGAGGGGATGAGGGGCTGTGACTGGCAGGAAGAGAGAGCTTCCTTCTGAGAGGTCCCATGAAGCTGAGCCAGGGCAAGGGTGGGAGCTGAAACTGCAGTTCATTCACCCTAAGGAAGCGCCTGCGACAATCCAAGCTGCCCAAAGATGGTCACAGGCAGCCCTGTGAGACAGTGAGGGCTCTGTGACCCATGAGTGCAAACACAGTCTGCCTGGTGGACGGCAAGGCGTGCAAGCAGGAGATGGTGGGGGCGGGCTCAACGACATAGCCTTGTGGTCCTCCCAACCCAGAGAGCCTGGGACCTCTGCTCTGAGTCTCTTCTCGCAGCGTCCGGGGTCTCTCTGGCCCCTGGAGGCCCAGGAGGAGTCAGGAAGCCTCACAGACCTCTTTCCCACCCCCACCCCTCACCGAGATGCAGGCTGAGGCTGAGAGACGGACTAAAGTCTTCTTGCCAGGAATGTGGGCCTCTTCCCCACTTATGGTTCAGGGGCTGCCTCTCTTCTGCCATGCACCTATAAAATGCACCAGCATCCGCGGACACCCAGGTGATGCTGGTCCATGCGTGTGAGCGGCTGGACAGGGTGTGTGTGTGATTTCAGAAGAGAGTTTAGAATCCCTCCTTCTAAGAGTTCCTCTCTTGGGGAGCTAGAGCTCTGGGAGGAGGATGGGGCGGTGCGGCCCTCAAGGGGAGAGAGGACCAAAGAAGGCAAGATGTTAGGATTCGGGGGGAGGGGCAGTTTCCGGAGGAGGCCCAGGCTGTAAAAGGAGTGAGGCTTCTGATCCATGAGGGACAAGGCTGATACTTAACTCTTCCCTCCCAGCACGGGAGGGCAGCGGAATTTCCCAACACATTCCCGGGCACCAAGCCCAGCAAGCCCCCTCTTACTCCTGGCTGTGGGCGCAGCTCTGGCCATTCCTCACTACTGAGCAGGGCTGGCAATGGCCCGGAGTTTGGGACTTTGCTCAGAAGCTTCCACATCTGTGAAGGGGGCAGACGATGCGTGAGAGATGGATGATTGAGAAAACTGCTCCAAAGCCCTGGCACACACTTGCTTAATAGATACAGCAAACCACAAAACTACTGTGGCGATCATGACAACAGCAAGAACGCATCCACACGGAGTCCAGCCCGGGCGCTGCCGCTTAACTCAGACGAGCTCTGTCACCTCTTCTGGGCCCTGGGCCCTCCATCTGCTGAGTGGGACATGATAGCAGGCTAAAACGTGCAACACCCCAGGGCATGGTCATCCCGAGTGTGGAAGAGCCGGGTGGAGGGGAGGGTAAGGACTCGGGGGCAGGCATGAGGCAGGAGCGTGGGAGTGTGAGCACGTCTGTGCATGCGTGTCGAGTACAAATGGCCTGGAGAGCCCCACCCTGTCCGCTGCCAAAGGGAAAAGGTTACTGGGCTATTTCCCTCATCCCCTGAGAACCGCGCTCAGTCCTGTTCAAACCTGTCTGAAACCTCAGAGACAGTAAGTGGCCAAGCAGAGCTGTGAACTCAGGTCTTATTGCTGAGGCCTCGGTCCCTCTGTTACTCTACAGTGCTGGCCTCTGGGTGGGGTCACTCCCAGGGCCTTGGATGAATTCACTGCAGCTCAGTTGCAGTTGGTACCAGAAGCCTGCCCAGGTCTCTGCAGGCCAGCATTCACCTCATCCATGATCTCAAGACCCCTTGGTCTACGGACGCCAACCACAGGAGGAACCACTGCCATAGGCATTTGGGAGTTCCAGGTTGGCACAATTATCTGACTCAGGGGCCTGGTGGCTATATTTCCTGCACAAAGAAAGCTGTCCAGTCTAAGAAATTTCTGGTACCCCTTTAGGGAAACACACAGGCAAACTTTCCAAAGCACAGATGGGGAAACCACTGCCCACAGAGGAAAAGGAATGTGCCCATGGTCACACAATTAGCTTGCAATGAAAACGAGGCTGTGGTTCAGCTCTTCCTGCTCCCGGTGCAGTAGTTCTTGGATCGTCTTCATCACCTACACTCTGCTGTCTTTTCTAGGATATCCATTGGAATTAGAACAGAAGGGGTCCAAAGGAATTATCCTTGGATGAGGATGCTGATATCAATCATTGTTGAGGAGGCCTGGGCAGTCAGTGCTCTCTTGATGCCAACCACTAGAGGGCAATGTTGGCTTCACACAGCTTGGCTGTGTTGGGAGACTGTTAAGAGGCCATCAGAGAGGAAATTAGGAGAACTCCATTAACTTACTTCTATCTCACCTGATTTTCTTCCCTTATAGACTGTTCAGTGTGCCTAATGCCACGATTCCATTAGGTGCCACCTGTGGAGGGAGGGAAGAGGGACATGGAAGGAGGTCCAGAGGCAGATGCAGGTCAGATAAGCCACAGAGACTCAAAGGACCTCCTAGCTCCCATCCAAAGGCAAAGGAAGAGGAGTGGGTATCTCTAGCTGAAGCCTTCAACGCAAGACAGGCCCAGCTGCAGACTTGGCATCCCTTTCTAGATCTCTTGCTGCTGCTGCTGCTAAGTCACTTCAATCGTGTCTGACTCTGTGCAACCCCATAGACGGCAGCCCACCAGGCTCCTCCATCCATGGGATTTTCCAGGCAAGAGTACTGGAGTGGGGTGCCATTGCCTTCTCTGTCTAGATCTCTTAGAGAATGTTTACCTCAAATGCCAGCTCCAACTGATTGGGAAGCTCTGTTCCGCAGAGGGTGCTGGGGCCTGTCCAGGTTCATGGGGAGAGTATGGTAACTGATCAGTTCTGTCCACCATGGGCAAGTCACAGATTCCTGTGAGCTTCAGCTACTGTACCATCTCAGTCATGGCCCTTCTTCCTTCCAGGAAGCCTCACTCTACTGCAACCTCCAAGTGTCCTGGGCAGTGGACAGGGCAGAAGCAAGTGAGCCCCTTTGAAGGGACGGGAACTGAAGACTCACAGGGCCAGCAGATTGTCCCAGGGATGCAATGTCACTGACAATAACAGGCAAGAGAACCTGGGTAGGGGGCTCCATCTCCCCTCTTATTACTGTGATGCATCCACAGAAGCGTGTTCTCTGTTGCCTCTGCCCTCATGGGGTGGCAGTTAGGGCTTCTTCAGTGAAACTGAAAGGGGTGAGAGTTCAGCCACGTGAGGCTGTGAGAGGCTGTTGCGGTCTCTGCAACAGGGAGCTGCCCTACCCCACCCCTACACACCCTTCACACACCCCTCAGTTGCCCATGAACACACCCCACCAGAGAGGAAAGGGGAGTTCAGTCCAGGTGAGGTTGCGCAACCAGCTCCATCCATCTGCACCTGCCTGACAGCCGCCAGCACGGGCTGCAGCTCCCCCTGCTCTGACGGAGGAGTGCATTGCTCAGAGGGTCCCAGCCTGAGACTCAGATGAGGCCACCTCGACCCTGGAAGACACTGGTGTGGAGTTACCCTCCTCCCCCTCAAAGGCCATGCTGCACAATGGGAGGAACACTGGACTCAGAGTCCAGAGTCTCAGATTGAGGCTTCAGCTCTGCCACTCACCCACTCTGAGTCCTTGGCCAAGTCCGCACCCTACCCTGGGCTTCCGTTTCCTCTCTGTTCCATGAGGGCTCATGGCCTCCAAACGCCATGAACTGTGGCCAGCAGCATCAGAGACACCCAGGCACAGGGCCAAATCCCAACCCCAGACCCAAGCGAAGACCTGGGCATGAGGCTTGGAAGCTATGCTGTGAAGCAGTTTCCCACAGGACTCTGAGATCTCGAGATAGAAGTCAATCCCTCGGCAAAAGGCCGTCAGCTGACAAACCAGCAGCCTCACATCTCAATGACTTCCTTGAGCGGGTGCTAAGCAATCTCAGCCATTTTCTGAGCTGGCCAATGGATGCAAGAGGTGGAGGGAGGCTCAGAGCCTGCCCAGCAGCAGCATCAAATGTAGGGGGTCGGGGAACGACCCAGCGAGCTCATCTCTGAACACTGGCTCACCCTGAAAAGAACCTGGCTCACTCGGGGTGCAGTCTCCTTGCTGAATGAACAAACAAATGTCAAATCTGGAGTCTGAGAAATCACCCCAACCTCTTCTCAATGCTCAGATACGATAACTGTGGTCAGGCCAGTCACCAAGGGACCAACCCCAGAAAGATGAGAGTGGCCACAAATCTTCATGAAGTCCTCACTCAGTGCCGGGCCTACAGGTAACTGTGTTACCTGTGAACTTCCCAACCCCAGGGAGCACACGATATATTTAGCTCCATTTCACAGGTGAGGAATAGGGGGCCGGTGTACACAGCCAGTAAGCAGCCAGTAAGCAGCAGCACTATGGGGCCCTCTCATCAGAGAGGGACAGGGGGCTCCCCCAGGCTCCTGGCTTCACAAATGCTATGAGATGCCAACCCCAGGCTTCCTGATGAGGCTCAGATGCCCATACCATCCTGGCCTCTGCCAGAAGGGCATTCAAGTCAGAGCTGAAAGGGGGACCCAGGACAAGTGGCTCACTTGCTCTCCTAACTGGTGCTAAAATGACTCTGAGTCACCCCTGCAGGCACCTCCTTTCTGACTGATGGGGTATGCAGGTGCCAGTGGGGCCCACGAAGGGCTGGATGGGATCCTGGGGACAGAATAAGCTGGGACCTGTCCATAGTCACCCAGGCCAAGAGTCACCATCAAGCCAGGCAGCTGGGTCTCTTCCTTCAGAACTTCATAATCGGCTTACTTCCCTAAAACTCTGCCCTCCTCCCCCGTCTACTTCCACCTCACTCCAGTCTCCAGCTTATGGCCACCCTGCCGGCCCTACCTCAGTCCACCTCCCTGGTTGTTGAGCCTCTAGGCATGAAATCTGTGAGCGTCATAACACCCTCCCAGTGTGTAATTACACGTTGAGGTAGATACTTAATTAGTGTCTGTCTCCCCCCACAAAGGCAGGGACACTGTCTTATTTGTCTGTTTGCCCAGTGCTGGAAAATGGTGGGCCCTCAATAAATGCTTATCAAGAAACAAGGAAATCCAGTAGGAAGCAAAATGCAAAGTTGAGAGTGAATGGTCCCAGTAGAAAAAACTGACAGAACCCCAAATGGGCAGAAATTGATCAGGGTTGGGGCAGATGGAAGAGAGGGAGTCAGTCAGGGAAGGCTTCCTGGAAGAGAAGTTAGGCTTCAAAGGGTGAGTAGGAGTTCGGTGGTCATTTCAAGAGGGTGGACCCTCACAGGGCAGAGGTGGCGGTGTCCTTGGTGGGAGGGGTCCAGGGGGTGCTCAGACTGAGACTCCACCTCTGAGAGGAGAGGCTCCCTCACACCACACTGCCCACCTGACAGAGAAGGAGCAGAGGGTTGGCCCTCCTGTGGGCAGCAATGGCTGAGAAAGTTCAATGCCAGGTTCATTCAAACACTCAGCATCCCTGTCCACAGGATATGAGGATACACAGGGCTGCCCCAGTTAAGCTTTGGGGGGCACTGCTGTGTTTCCTCTGGAGGCTGTTTTCATTAATAAAAGGTGTGGAGGTCTGCATGAGTCACCACCTCAGCCATCCCTGTCCCCCAATGCCATCACAGCCTGTGTGGTCCCCCGTCCCCATCCCCAAACATCAAGAAGGTAGAGATAAAGCATCAGCTTTGCCAGCACCATAGCCAAAAACACCAGCATTGCACCCACAAGAAAACACTATCCTGCAACACTGCCAGAGCCGGGACCAAAACCTTCAACTCCAGGTACAGTCACGCTACGTTGTGCACGACTCTCTGCGACCCAAATGGACTGCAGCACGCCAGGCTCCCTATCCTTCACTACTTCTCAGAGTTTGCTCCAACTCACGTCCATTGAATCAGTGATGCCATCCAAGCATCTCATCCTATGTCGCCCCCTTCTCCTCCTGCCCTCAATTTGTCCCAGCATCAGGGTATTTTCCAGTGAGTTGGTTCTTCACATCAGGTGACCAAAGTATTGGAGCTTCAGCTTCAACATCAGTCCTTCCGATGAATATTCAGGGTTGACTTCCTTTAGAAAACGTTAACACATCGTGCCAAACCTTAACTGCACCTTCACCTAGTCACAAGCACTGGCGCACCCAATCTGACCACAATGCCACCACCCCCATCACTAAGCAGTTACAGAAAACACCACGAACACCAACGCAATACCACGCAGCCCCACAGCCAAATCCATCACCCCAGGCACCTTAAAGATGCATCATTAACACAAATCCCACATCCCATGACAGTCAGCACGACACAAATACCATCAGCACACCCTAACCCACGAGCGACATGTTATAACCATGCCCCTACGGAACACACTCGCAGTCACACATCACAGCTGCCAGCCCAATAAGCTCACAACAAAGGCCTTACTTGCCAGAGCTTATAAAACACACTCAGACCTAACATCCAGTATTGCCCTTGTGCCTACTTATCCAAGGGTCCTGGGGCTGCCTGGAGGGGGCTTTCGGAGGGGCCTCCCACTGACCGGGTGTGCAGCCCACCAGATCTGGCTCTGATCCCACTGGCACCTGCCCCCACACAGTGCAATGTCCCCCTGAACACACCCAGAACACAGCAGACCAGCAGCTGCACAACAGTGGTGGCCCCTTAGGGACCACCTTCTCCACCCCACCCCACCCATCCCAATAAGCCAGTCACGCTCTCCAGATAAACGCCCTACCAGCGGCCCTGCCTGAATTCTCAGAGGAAGTCCTAGGAGACTAGAAGGGCTTTGTAAAAAGCTCCCAGAGGCTCTGACACAGAATCCAACCCCCAGGGAATCCCTGTAGTAAAGCCTGACACGAGGACCAGAGGGAAAGAAACCCTTCAACTCTCCTTGCCTTTGGGGTGATATCCAGCCCTCAAGAGTCCACAGCGGCAGCCCCACTCACCAGAAGGAGACCTCAGAGGTGATCTCAGTCTCCCTGTCTGCAGAATGGGGACCTCCATCCTGTCAAGATCACCCCAGCTGGTCCCTGCGGAGCAGACGCTCCTCAATACCTCTTGCAGGGCCAAGCCTTCTGCAAAAAAGCTGGCAGTGCACTGCCATGGCGCTGGGGCCTCAGCATATTATTAGAATGTACTATTCAGCTAGGGCTGCCATAACAAAATACCACTGGGTGGCTTAAACACCAGAATTCATTTTCCCACAGTTCTAGAGGCTAAACGTCTGCCATCAGGGTTGGTTCATGGTGGAACCTCTCCTCAAGGCTTACAGCGCAAGTCTGCCTTCTCACTGTGTCTTCACACGGCCTTGTCTCTGAGGGTGAAGAGAGATCTCTGCTGTCGCTTCATCTTCTGATAAGGATGCCAGTCCTACTGGATGAGGGCCCACCTTTATGACCTCATTTAACCTTCATTACCTCTTTACAGGCCCTATCTCCAAAACATTGCACTGGGGTTTAGGGCTTCAAAACATGAATTTCGGGAGGGAAGCAATTTAGTCCATAAAAGGGGGAAAGGCTTGAAGGTTTGGCAGTCTGACAGGCCTGGGTTAGGAAACTTCACCTTCTGAGCTTGCTTATCTGTAAGGAGGAAACAAGTGCTCACAGTGTTGTTTGAGGATTAAAGTAAGAAGGTAAAGGGACTTCCTTGGTGGTCCTGTGGCTAAGACTCCATGCTCTCAAAGCAGGGGGCCTGAGTTCCAGCCCTGGTCAGGGAACTAGATCCCACACGCTGCAACTAAAGATCCTGCATGCTGCTATGAAGACCAAAGGTCCCACATGCTGCAACAAAGACTGGGCACAGCCTAATTAATTAAATAAGATGAAATAAATATTTTTTGTTTTTAAATGAACATCTGCTTATTTAACTTATATGCAGAGTACATCATGAGAAAGGCTGGGCTGGAAGAAGCACAAGCTGGAATCAAGATTGCTGGGAGAAATATCAATAACCTCAGATATGCAGATGACACCACCCTTATGGCAGAAAGTGAAGAGGAACTCAAAAACCTCTTGATGAAAGTGAAAGTGGAGAGTGAAAAAGTTGGCTTAAAGCTCAACATTCAGAAAACGAAGATCATGGCATCTGGTCCCATCACTTCGTTTCAAATAGATGGGGAAGCAGTGGAAGCAGTGTCAGACTTTATTTTGGGGGGCTCCAAAATCACTGCAGATGGTGATTGCAGCCATGAAATTAAAAGACGCTTACTCCTTGGAAGGAAAGTTATGACCAACCTAGATAGCATATTCAAAAGCAGAGACATTACTTTGCAACAAAAGTCCGTCTAGTCAAGGCTATGGTTTTTCCTGTGGTCGTGTATGGATGTGAGAGTTGGACTGTGAAGAAGGCTGAGCGCTGAAGAATTGATGCTTTTGAACTGTGGTGTTGGAGAAGACTCTTGAGAGTCCCTTGGACTGCAAGGAGATCCAACCAGTCCATTCTGAAGGAGATCAGCCCTGGGATTTCTTTGGAAGGAATGATGGTAAAGCTGAAACTCCAGTACTTTGGCCACCTCATGCGAAGAGTTGACTCATTGGAAAAGACTCTGATGCTGGGAGGGATTGGGGGCAAGAGGAGAAGGGGACGACAGAGAATGAGATGTCTGGATGGCATCACCGACTCGATGGACGTGAGTTTGAGTGAACTCCGGGAGTTGGTGATGGACAGGGAGGCCTGGCGTGCTGCAATTCATGGGGTCGCAAAGAGTCTGACACGACTGAGTGACTGAACTGAACTGAACTGACAGAGCAGATGAAAGCTGGAGCCAGCTTAGGGAGATTGCTCAGTAACATTCTGTTGGTAATGTGAAATCAGCTGTAGGTGGGCAATTTACATCATGGAAACTGGTCAACCCTAAAAATGATGGCCCCCACCCCATCCCTGAGCCCACTGTTACACATTCACCAGGACACCACTGAACACAATACTGTAAGTACAGAACTTTCTACTCAGTGCTGCCAGACAGGCAAACAGAAAGAACAAGGAAAAAGGAATACCACTCACAGCATCTTTCTATGCAAAACTAACAGAGCGAAGGAAAACAGTTTCCTTGCTATCATTTACGTGGAACATAATAGGTGTTTCCCATTACGCTGTGCTCTTGTGTGGATTCTCTCCACTCCCCAGTGTGACCTCACAGACCTATGGCCACACCCAGCTGCTCCCACCCTCATGCCTTTGCCTACTGCCTGCAGCACCCCATAGTGTCCCCAGCAGCCCGACAGACCTGGGCCATCAGGGCCCCTGCACTGGGCTTTGTTTGCATCCTTGGAGGGCTTGGCACTGGCCCTCTCCAACAGCCCCCTCTGGACCCACATATGCCTGCCTAAATGGCCCTGCGCCTACTTTCAGGGCCCATGCTGCCCTCTCCCCTGGATCCATCACCCACAGGATGACTGCACGGTGTGTGTGCACTCTGAGGCCCGGGGGTGACGAGTAGTGGCTGTCTGCGGTTCCCTGGTACATGGGGCTTAGATATGCTGCTGGGGCACCACTTGTACTCTGTTCTAGCTTCAACAAACTTGCCATCCAATTTCTTCAAGGTTCTAGAATAAGAAATTTGTCAGTGTCGATGATGATGATCCTTCAAAGCCTAAGGTCCTCATCTCCTCCATAAGCCATAAACCATAGTCAGCCCTGCCCCTAGAATAGTTTTGTATCACATTTAGTCATTTAAGTCCTTATGACTGCTTTGATGTGACCACTCAAGGTTATTTCAAGTTATTACAATAAACCTCTGTGTTTCTATAATAAAATCTGTTTTTATTCTTAACACAACTCTTGGGGGGAAAGGAATATGCTATTATTTCCACCTAACACGCAGAAGACTTAGAGCTATTAAGTTACTTGCCCAAGGTCACATAGCCAATCTGGCCATGAAGTCAAAAGTCTGCATGGGTGCTTATGTATGTCTCCCTCTAATCAGATGATCAACTTCTTTGAGGGCAGGGATGTCTTATATTTATCTGGACTCTCAGGGGCTGCTAGGCAACAAAAATACGGTTCCTAGAAGTGTGAATGGGGCTTCCTAGGTGGCTCAGTGGTAAAGAATTCACCTGCCAATGCAGGAGCCACCAGAGACACGGGTTCGATCCCTGGGTTCAGAAGATCCCCTGGAGGAGAAAATGGCAACCCACTCCAGTATTTTTGCCAGGACAATCCCATGGACAGAGGAGCCTGGCGGGCTATAGTCAATGGGGTCGCAGAGTCAGACACGACTGAGTGAGCACTCACGCGTGAGATGTAAAAATTAGGTCCCTTTTTTTTTTCTTTAAACTTTACTCATAAGAAACTGAACACAATGTGACAGCTGGAGAAGGCAACTTCAGGACTTCAGAGCTCCTCCCCATCAAGAAGCCAGACCCGGCAAGAAAGCAGGGGGTTCCTTCAACCTTGAGGAGGCTTAGGTGCAGCTGAGGGGGATGCTGAGCTGTCACAGAGCTGAGGGGGCTCTGGAGATGGAATACTGTCCCCCAAAGATGTCCCCCATGTCCTAAACCCCCAAACCTGGGACTAGCCTAAGGTATAACGGGTTTTGCAGATGTAATGAAGTCAAAGATCTTGAAATGGGGAAATTACATTGGGTTATCTGGGTGGGTTCCATGTAATTACAGGGTTTTTATAAGGTAGCAAGAGAGTCAAAAAAGGAGATGTGATGATAGAAGTTGAGGTCAGAGCAACGTAACCACAACCAAGGAATGTGTACAGCCTCTAGAAGTCTACAAAGGCAAAAAGACAGATTTTTGCCCTGACTCTCTAGTAAGAAATGAAGCCCCGCCATTGGTGCAAGTCCAGTGAGACCCATCTTGGCTGTCTGACCTCCAGAACTGTAAGATAATAACTTTGTTTGTAGTAATTTGTTACAGCAGCAATAGGAAGCTAAGACAACTCCTGTTCAGTGTATAAGAAATTGAAGCCCAGAGAGAAGACAGTGGCCCTCGACTGTGAGGACACATCCAAGAAGAAGCAGCGTTCATGGTACCCTTGATGGACTTCTGGTCCCAGTGAGAACCACTTCTCCTGCAGTTTGCTATTTAGCCATCTTGGTTATCATTTGTAAGGAAAAAACGTAAGAAGTAATGTGGAAGAATACAGACAAATGCTAAAAAGTTCCAGGGGAGCAGAGTTCATCTCAACAAAAGAAACACATGAGCTGTCAGATGTACCTACAGTGAGAACGAATGCCTTATCCCTGGAGGTGACAGCTGATTGGGTACAGCATTTTGGGGGATACTAACAGAAGCTTTCTTACTTTGGAAAGTTAGACCAAAGGATATCCACAAATTCATGATTTGAGAGGATCCTAGATTTCTAGAATTCCTCTACACTGAATCTCCATTCCCCTGCAGTTTCAACATCTCCACTCTACCCTTCAATAGAGCCTGAGACCCCATGCTTGTAAAATGTCTTTACGTCATCTCTCCACACATCCTCAAAGTTTCCTGGTGTCTCTGTGGTGTCAGAGGAAAAAGCAGGAAGAACACTTCCCCTGGGAGCCCTGAATTTCTAAACAATTATTTTATTACCAAGAAATCATTCCAGCCAGCCTCACTCAGACCACATCTCCTGGATCTAGGAGAAAGGCTGGGGGCACAGGAATGCATTTGTGGGCTCCTGCACAAACACCCCCTCAGGTTCCCAGAGCCCATCTCTGTGAAATTTACACCCCAGCCCACACCCTTCCCTCCCAGCCAAGCCAGTGTGGGAAATAGGCCGAGATGTCGAACTCTGCAGAAAGAAGACTGTTGTTTCCTAGCACAGGCAGACTTCCTCCCCTGGCGCAGGGGATGTCCTCGCAGGGTGGACTGTGGGTAGCCAGGCCAGGGAGTTGCCAGGACAGCTTTCCACTCACTCAATGCAGGGACCCTGTCCTCATCTCCAAGCTAGCCACACTAGCCACTCCAGGCTGACACCACCAGCCTAACTAACTGGGAAAGGAACCTGCTGGTTTTGCTTACCCCTCACACCCCTGCCACCCCCCCGACCCAGGCTGGTTCCATGCTCAGGTTCTCAAAGTACAAGCAAGCACCTGCTTCAGTCTGAGCCATTCAGAGAACATCCACATTTCCCAGAGAGGACAGCCACCTGACTCTGTAAGGGGAGGGAAACAGGAAGCGGGAGAAGAGATAATTCCATCATCTCACTTTCACCTTCAGTTGGATGCAATGAAATTATGATGGTGCTACCTCGCTCTGTAAAGGACATAGGCAGGACTCACAGCATAAACCCAGGCCCTAGGGTGATGCAATGCTTCTTCAGGCCAGCTGCAGGCAGAAACCAAGAGCTCAGCCTAGTAAACCCTCTGGGATCCAGAAACAGTATGGATATTTGGCTTGGCCTTGGTTGAGGGGCAATAAAAGGGTTAATACTTCCGGGTATTTATCTGAGGAAAACAAAGGCACTAACTGGAAAAGATCATCTGCACGGCCACGTTCACTGTAGCACCGTTTACGACAGCCAAGACATGGGAACAACCTAAGTGTCCACCGACAGATGAATGGATAAAGAATATGTGACACATATTTTATATATATGTTTTATATATATAATTTTAGGCGCTTCCCAGGTGGCTCAGTGGTAAACGATCCACCTGCCAAGGCAGGAGACCTGGGTTCAATCCCTGGGTCAGGAAGATCTTCTAGAGAAAGAAATAGCAACCCAGTTGAGTATTCTTACCTGGGAAATCCCATGAACAGAGGAACCTGGCAGGCTACACTCCATGGAATCACAAAAGAATCAGACATGGCTTAGCGACTAAACATTAGTCGTAGTAGTTATTTTATATATGTATAAGTAACTATATACATAATTACTCAGTCATGTCTGACTCTTTGCGACCCCATGGGCTGTAGCCTGCCAGGCTCCTCTGCCCATGGAATTAATGAGTTACCATTTCCTACTCCAGGGGATCTTCCTGACCCAGGAGTAGAACCCACGTTTCTTGTGTCTCCTACATTGACAGGAGGATTCTTGACCACTGTGCCACCTGGAAGGCCATATATATGTATATATACACACACACAAACACATAAAATTCAGTCATAAAAGCAGGAAATCTTGCTATTTGCAATAACATGAATGGACCTTGAGGGCATTATGCTAAGTGAAATAAGTCAGATAGAGAAAGACAAATACCATATGATCTCACTTATACACAGAATGTAGAAAACACACACACACACACACACAAACTCAATGATACAGAGAACAGACTGGCAAATTGGTGGTTGCCAGAGGCTGAGGGGTATGGAATCAGTGAAGATGGTCAAAGGTAAAAGCTTCCAGTTATAATTCCTAGGGATATAATGTACAGTGTAGCAACTATAGTTAATAATACTGTGTTGCACATTTGAAATTTTAAGAATAATTTTTTGAAGAAAGGGCTAAGATCACACACAAGCTTTGGAATGAGACTGCATGTTAACCCCCAGCTCTGCTGTGTGAGGTGAGGTGCGTGCTGTCAGGCAAGTTAGTTACTTCCGAGCCTCAGTTTTCCCTTTTGATATATGGCACTAGTAAGTAATACTGATCTTGCTATGAGGAACAGACTACAGAGGAGGTATGAAAAGGGCTAATCAAGTTGCCTGGCCTATTAAGAAAGAGCTTACTTAGTACTACCTTTAAATATATAGATTTCTGGATCAGTAAGGCCCTACCAGGTCTGGTTCTGTAGTTAACCTGGTAAAGATATTTTAGCTGTCTTTCCCGGTTATCCTGTAACCACATGACTTAGATTTTCTGATCTCCTTTCAGACCACCCCATTCAAGACAAAAATAAAATATGATGATAAAAAAATTAAACCAAAAGTCCTGAACCTGCAATTTGGGTGATCTGCCACAAGGTGGAAAACTTCTCTATGACAAGGTCTCATAAGGTCCAAGCTTTGCCAGAGGAGTCAGAAGTAATACCGGTGACAGATTAGTAATCAATCAATTTTTACATGTATTCATTTTTATAAATCTCGTTATTAAAATAGCAGCCTTAAATAAATTGAACAATATTTTCTAGGTACTGTCAAACGCTTAACCTCATTTAACCCTAAAAACAATCCCACAGAAGCTGGCATTATTACCCTAATTTTGAGGAAATAAGGAACTGAAGGCTCACAGCAGTGCTGTGGCATGCCCAAGGGTGCATCTCGTAAAGGCAAGAGAACTTCAGGTAAGAATGACCACCTCTCTCCCCTTGCCCTCAGCTCCAAGTGGCTCCAGTCACAAGTCACAGACAGTAAGGTCTCACCAACAAGGCACCAGTTGACTGCCCCGGGCCTCCCCCAGGGAACCAGCACCAGCCAGGCTGGCCTCTACCGTCTGTCCCTCCCTCAGCTAAAGGAGGTATTTTCTTCATTTAATAAAGAAAAGGTGACGAAGAGGGTCTAACCCTCCTTTCCTTCCATAGGATTAGTCTGCCTTAAAAAGAAAATTCTGAGTTATCTCGGAAAGGGAAAGTGAAGTCGCTCAGTTGTGTCCAACTCTTTGCAACCCCATGGACTGTAGCCCACCAGGCTCCTCTGTCCATGGTATTCTCCAGGCAAGAATACTAGAGTGGGTTGCCATTTCCTTCTCCAGGGGATCTTCCTGACCCAGGGATTGAACCCAGGTCTCCTGCATTGCAGCCAGATTCTTTACTGTCTGAGCCACCAGAGAAGCCCCCTATTATCTCAGGTACCCCCTTAACACTTCCCTACCTGTCAGACATCAGTTGGTTTCCTTCCAGCAAATCCTAGGGGGAAGTGCCCATTCTTGCACTTGGGCCATCAGTAACTCTTTGTCGTTGCTATTTAGTCACTCTGTCATGTCCAGCTCTTTGCGACCCCATGGACTACAGGCTGCCAGGCTTCTCTGTCCGTGGGATTTTCCAGGCAAGAACACTGGAGTGGGCTGCCATTTCCTCCTCCAGGGTATCTTCCCAACTCAGGAACTGAACCCGCGTCTCCTGCTTGGCAGGTGGATTCTTAACCAGCAGCGCCACTGGGGAAGCCCTGGTGGCACCAGTGGCAAGTGACTCTAGTTCCACTCATTAATAAGCACCTTCATTTTCACACTCCTCCCTCCCCCAGCACCCCGACGAAGCTGACATGCCGATGACAGGAGGGATAGTAAACAGTACACAGATAAGTGGATCAGACACCATCCTGATGGTCACCAGACTTGCTCTAACCAGCAGAACCTCCTAGGGAGGGGCACCTCCATCATTTCCTGCCATTTGTATACTGGCAGCCCCAGTCACCATCGAGCCTGCACCCTCCATGCCCTGAGACAGCCAAGGCCTAACCGAGCCCATCACTGCACAGGCCCAAGGCAGCTCTCCCAGCCTCCCTATCTCACAGACCAGCAGGACATAGGGCACTGCCCTTTAGTTTCCTGAGTCACAGAGCCAGGAGCAACCTAGGCTAGAGCCCAGCCCCATGTCTTTGGGCTTCAGCTCCCAGCCGGTTCTGCTCCATCAACCTGGAAGAGGTCAAAGCTCAGGTCCTAGAGAAAAGCCCTAAGTAGCTTGAGGCCCCCTGGGTCCCTCCTTTGCTGTGCCATTCTTGGGAGAAAGCCTGTCCTAAGAGGGAAGTAGGAGGCACAACTGTCTGGGGCCTATGCTTTGCCCTAAGGGGATCCCAACCTTAGGGCAAAGGACTCAGGATTCAGGACTCAGCCCGGGTCAATCAATGGTCACTAGAGTGCTATGCTTCCCATGCCAGCTGCCTGAGTCTTACCCTATCTTTGTAACCCCTCCATTGATTTTTTTTTACCCCAAATTTTTCTTTAAATCCTTTCCTTTTTTTCTCCTTAGATTCATCTTTATAAGATACACACATACACACACACACACACATACACACACACACATATATATATAATAGCTACATTTTCTCAAATGCATCTAAATAAATACTTAATTATTAAATGAAATACCCTGATTTGCTTGCTGCCCCAAATCAACAAGCAGACCACCCACACTTCCCTTGGAACTCTGAAGTCTCTCTTTCACACGCACTGACTTTATCCTAGCTGCCTGCCCTTGCTGGCTCAGGTCTTCCCCTGGAAAATTCTGAAACAGTGGCAGCTGAGGTCTTTTCAACCCAGCACCTGGCCTCCCTCGGTCTGGCACCTTCACTGGCCAAGGATCACGTCATCCTTGTACTGGAGGCTGTCTTGATGACACGAATTCACAGGTTCCATATCCCAATTCCCGCTCCGGCTCTCCAGTCCCCATGTTTGATCCAGCCCCCTCAGCGGGGCTGGAGACATCACATCCTGAGCCTCTGTCCCTCAGGGTCCTTCTCACCCATCTCCCTCCCCATCCTGGCACACCCCACCAGCCCTGCTCCAGGCTGAGCCACCTGGCCACCTGGGCCTACTCTGAGCACTTCTTTCCTCCCCAGCCTCCCTGCCCTTCCACCATTCACTGTGAAGTGTGGGGCCACTTCTCTGGACCTCAGTTTCTCTGTCTGTACAATGAAGGAGTAAAGACTGAGATAGAAGTTCTTAGGTGGGGCCTGTACCTGGCTTTCAGAGTCGATGAAATCACATGCACACTTCTCTGTTTCAACATTCTTACGTAAAACAGGTCCACACTATCTTCAGAGTTCCACATGAGGGCTCTGACCCCGTTTTAGTCAGGCCCAGGAGCACAGGCTCTCTGAAGGCCTTGGGGCTCTCACGCTCACACCCTGAATCCTCGGGATGTACACACCCCCCACACCACACCCACGACCCAGCGTACAATGGACCTCAATAAAGACCTAAAACACCTTCTCTTCTCCCCCAAATCCATGCTTCGTGACCAGCAGCCCCTGACAAAAAAATAAAAAGAGAGAGAGAGAGAAACACACCAAGCGCTTGATGCCTTTTATTCAACTTGAAAACCAAAGCAAGTTAACAACTTTTATAACAAAAAAAAGAAAAGTTCAAGAGTCACCCCAGGATCTGGGGCCATGGCAAAGCTCTCACTCCACTGGGGCTCCCCCAGGAATCCAGACTGAGAACTGGAGGACCAGGGCCAAGAACCAGAGGGAGGGAGGCTCCAGGGCCAGGGAAGGGGAGAAGGAGGGAGCAGGGGCCAGCCAGTTCACCTCTCCAAAGGGACCGAGGGGGCTCCCGGGAGATCCAAAGGATAGAATTCACAGATTCAGCTCAACACCCACATGTCCCCAAAACTGTCCCCGCAACAAAACAGAGGGCCTCCAGAAATAGCAAGCACCCTGTCCTGTGTGCACAAGCAGCAGCTGGGAAATCTAAGCCCTCTCCATCCGGGAGGATGCTGGGTGGGATGGCCTCTAAAATCTCTTCTATTCTTGAGAGTCTTGGAATTCTTCCTCAGGACAGAAGAGAAGGCTGGGGCCTGGGAAAGCGCAAGAGCCATCCAGAGAGAGTCCTTAGTGGGTGAGTCAGGCCAGGATCAGCAGAGAGGCCCGCGGAGGCCACCACGAGGGCCTCCTGACCAAAGTCACCCCATCTGCTTGTCGCTGCCCTTGCACTTTACACCATCACTCACACCAGTCCTCACGGGAACCCAGGGAGGATGAGGGGTCTGACCCAAGAACAATGGGGAGTAGACAGAGCTAAGGAGGGACCAGCAAGGCAGGGGCAGACACTCTAGCTGGGAGAGCAAGCAGCAGAGCTCACAGCAACCGGCACCGTGCACTAAGCTCTTTAAACATGTGTTATCCTGTTCCCCACCCCCAACCCCCATGATGAGGGGGTGCTGCCAGTGCCCATGGGCCCGCGAGAGAACATGCGCTCCCTCGTTCTGGACAAGGAGACTGAGGACAGCAGGGACCCGCAGCCTGTCAAATTAATAAGCCACAGAAGCAGGATTGGACTCCAAGCAACCCCTCCAGGGCCCACAAAACCAAAACAGTGTTGTGAGTGTGTGAGAAGGGGCGGGACATGGAGCCAACATCAGTCACTGAACAAAATAACCAGAACAGCAGGAAATATGCCTGATTCCAGAAGGAATTCACCCTGCTCCCCTCCACCCTGACCTGCAGCTCAGGGCAGGAGTCTTTTCTTTTATCTTTACTTCAGGGAGGGCAGGCTCTCCAAGAAGGCTCACTGGAACACTGGGTGTGTGCTGAAAGACCTGGTCAGATGGGATTCTGCCACACCTCAGGGCAAATTCCAGAAATGATTCCACCTCTACCAGGGGCAGCCAGACACAGCAGGCCTCAGGGGCTTTCTTATTTGTGTGGCAGGTGCTTAGATCGTTGGTAGGGCAGTGTCTGTCATATTTGCACAGCATTTGGGCTCCACTTACATTTCACTCCACAGCAAACGAGCAATGCCAATCCCAAGCATGTCCCAGACTTCTACATACCTGCTGCTGTGAGAGACAGTGGCAAAGAAGTTAGTGAGGATAACCATATGACTACTGGAGACACGTGATGTCTGTTTATTATCATTTTATTCTTCAGTTCAGTCGCTTAGTTGTGTCCGACTCTTTGAGACCCCATGGACTGCAACACTCCAGGCTTCCCTGTCTATCACCAACTCCCGAAGCTTGCTCAAACTCATGTCCATCAAGTAGGTAATGTTATCTAACCATTTCATCCTCTGTCGTCCCCTTCTCCTCCCACCTTCAATCCTTTGCAGCATCAGAGTCTTCTCCAATGAGTCAGTTCTTCACATCAGGTGGCCAAAGTACTGGAGCTTCAGCATCAGTCCTTCCAATGAATATTCAGGACTGATTTCCTTTAGAATTGACAGGTTGGATCTCCTTGCAGTCCAGGGGACTCTCAAGAGTCTTCTCCAACAACACAGTTCAAAAGCATCAACTCTTTGGTGCTTGGCTTTCTTTATAGTCCAATTCTCACATCCATACATGACCACTGGAAAGACCATAGCTTTGACTAGATGCACCTTTGTCAGCAAAGTAATGTCTCTGCTTTTTAATATGCTGTCTAGGTTTGTCATAGCTTTTCTTCCAAGGAACAGGCATCTTTTAATTGCGTGGCTGTAGTCACCATCTGCAGTGATACTGGAGCCCAAGAAAATAAAGTCTGTCACTGTTTCCATTGTTTCCCCATCTATTTGCCATGAAATGATGGGACCAGATTCCATGATCTTAGTTTCTTGAACTTGCATTTTAAACCAGCTTTTTCATTTTATTTTCATTTTCATTTTAAAAGGGTGCATTTTATCCTGTGACCTTTTAAAACAGGGTAGGAGGCTCGGAAAAGCCAAGCAACTTGCCCAAGGTCACAAAGACTGTTAAATGGCAGAATCCTCAGACCCAGCACTCAAGTAGATCTGACTCAAGAGCCCTACCTTGAGCTATCTTCCATACCAAGGCCCTGCTCCTGCCTTCAGGGGCACTGCAGCTGAGGCAGCCCAATCTCAACCCCCAGCAGTTCTTCCCAGCACGATGTGATGTCCCTCACTGGGCTGACTCAACAGCCTCGACCTCCTGACGGCTTGCTGTCTGCTGGTTGATGCGGTCTGCCTGCTCACAGCTGTGTGCACAGTGCAGACCATGGGTGTGTGCTGAACAACTGAATCAGGAGATGGCCCTGCTGTGTCCTTGGCCCTTGCTGCATCTCCTACATATATGCACAAGGACTGCACCCCTTCTTTGTCTGTCCCCCCACAGCTCCTTGCACATAACAGATGCTCCATCACACTGGGTAAAGACTTTAACATGGAAAATGTGGTAGGAAATCTCTGGATCCAAATCTCAGCTCTGCCACTAACACACTGCCTGACGTGTGGGTCACTAGCTCAGTTCCTCTGGGCTTCCACACTCAAGACAGGTGTTGGGAGCCCCCAGCTTGGGAGGCTCTTGGAGGCCAGACCCTTCACCAGCTCCCAAGGAGCAACCCTGCAGCTGGCCCTCGTTGCTGCTAGAAGCAGGCCTGCTGCTGGATGTGGGTCATTCTTAACCAAATGCACTTCCTCTGGTTTGTGAGGACAAGGGGAGGGGCGAGAACTCCATCTCCACATCCTATGCCTACCCAGGGAGCAGCCCAGCACCTCAACTTTTTCATTTATATGCTGCTCAAGTTCAACTCTGGTCAGCTGTGTAAGGCAGGTGACTTGAGTCTCCAGCTCCTGGCCACTGAATCAGGAATGGTGGTACCGCTTCCCTCACCTCCTGCTTCATGGTGGCACAGCTATTGGTACAGCATTCTCTAGGCACCAGGCCCATCTGTTCATTCAACCTGCACATTCACTTCAAGAGGCAGGTACAGTCATTTCTCCCTCTTACAAATAAATGTAAAGAGGCAAATAAAGAGGCAAACAGGAGTCAACTACTTGCCTGAGGTCATGAGTAAAACATAACTGAACAAACCACAAAACAGAATCTCTAGCTACAACCATGAGTAGCATTATCTTGCTGGCATCAAAACAGTGAATTAAAAAAGTCCAGGGAAGGCCAGGGAAAAGACCTTCTATAAACCTTAATAAAGATTAATGAGATCTTAATAAAGATATATCATCCAACATAATGCTAAGTGAAAAAGTAACAAAGACAATATGATCTGATCTCTTTTTTAAGGAAAATTGTTTATGGGAAGAAAGAAGAAACATTCATGGTGGGTGGCCACGCCTGGATAGTGAAATTATGGGTGGTCTTTATTTCCTTTTGGAGGATGTACCTATGTCTTTAACTTTTTTCAAAAAATATTTAATTCTTTTGTAATTAAAATTGTAATAAATGTTTGGTTTATACTTCAAAGGGATTTCCCTAGAGCTTGAGGGGCTAGGACTCTGCACTCCCAATGCAGGGGGCCCAGGTTCAATCCATGGTCGGGGAACTAGATCCCACATGCTGCAACTAAAGATTCTGGGTGTTGCAACTAAGACCCAGTACAGCCAAATAAACATAAATAAATAAAAACTTAAAAAGAAAAACAAAGCAGAAGTAACTCTTCTGTGAACCAGAGGGATTGTGAATGTATAAAATTACTGTCCAATTCTTTAATTATATCTGCTTTAAAACTGGAAGTAAAAATGTGAAAAATGTATAAGTATAAACATTTGTGATTATTCAAATATTTGTTGAATTAAAATAAGCAAGATATGACCCCACAACAGAGACAGAGGACACCTTGGAGCCGGGAAGGCAGGCTCAAGCCCATGGGCAGAACTGGCCTGCAGGCATCTGTGAATCCCCAAGGTGGGGAGCCCCCAGACAGGACCCCTGCTCCCACAAGGTGGCACCTGGCCCAGCACGTGACCACACAGGAGATCCCACCTGGATCCAAACCCCCCAGCCAACTCCCAGTGCTTATCTTTTGAGGTCCATCTCACAACAGTTAACTGATGGCTTCAATGATGAGTATAATCATAATAATGATGCATTCAATGCACGGGTCCACTCTGTCCTCTTCCCAGAGCACTGGAAGACAGTGGGGACAGGCTGTCCTGCTGCGCCTCTAGCTCCCAACAGAGTTGGGATGGATGATGGATGAAGTGAATGAAGGAATGGACAAATAAGTGAATGCTGACCTAAGAACAAGGTGGAGGCTGGATTTGTCCCAAAGGCAGGGTTACCTAGACAGAGTCCACCCCACAGTAGGTCACAAACTGGCTGAGTATACACCCTTACCACCGTGGAGCTCACGTGGCCACTACGTGGTAGATCTGTCCCCACGATCAGCTGGCTTTGCCCACAGGCGCTACCATGTGTGAGACGGGGGATAAGGGTATAAAGGAGATGGAAGGAGAAAAAGATTCCATCATCTAGGCTGTGGCTAGGAGAGATTAATCACCAGTGGTCCAGCGGCTAAGACTCCACACTCCCAATGCAGGGGGTCCAGGTTCAATCCCTGGTCAGGGAACTTGATCCCGCATGCCACAAAGAAGACTGAGGACCCCCTCCCCCTCCACTCAAGCCACATCTAAGACCCAGCATAGCCAAAATAAATACATATATTTTTCTAGAAAAAGACCAAAAAAATGTCCCAAGCTGCCCACCTGGTCTTTTTCTAAACTTCTGGGGCAACAAGACTCCCTCCCAGGGCAGCGGAGTCTATGGGTCCAAGGCCTCCACTCACCTCTGTCACTAGAACTCTGGGACCAGCACTTCCCTCTGGCTGGACCTTCCTTTCTCCTCCTGGCCTTGCCTCCTCCTCTAGCCCTGTGGTTTCTCCACTCTATGACCCTGCCCTGGGCCCAGTTATTCCAATTCTAAGAATCTCCTTCTTATTAAGCAACCCAATTAGCCGCGCTGACCTCGACTCTCTGCAGCTCTCTGAGCAGCCGGGCGTTAAATCGCAGATCTAAGTGGAAATTGACTTTGCATCGAGGGTGCCTTAGGACACTGACACGACTAGATGGAGAGCCAGGGAGGAAGCCTTCATCTGTTAGGACAGCCTGCCGGAGCTCCTCTGAATTAGCAAAGGCCTCTATTCTGCAACTTGGAAAGGCCTTGTGCATTCTACTCATTTCAAAGAAATATTGTAGCTTAAGCGATGGGCTAAAATACAGATGTATTCACTCAACTCTCCCAAGCGGATCCCCTCAGGCAGGGCCTGCTCTGATTTATAACTAGCACACCACCTGCTCTGAAAAGATGCTCAAACTCCAGGTCTCTATGCAGCCTCCCCTGGGATCCTGGCTGCACAAGTAGTGGGTGTTTCTTGTGAAGACGGACAGACCCAGCTGCTCCAGGCTTTTGCCCATGCTGCTCCCCACTACCCGGAACACCTTTTCCCCAAAAGGTTGCTTCCTTTTTTATTTCTCAGGTCTCTACACAAATGGCTTCCCTGATGGCTCAGCAAGTAAAGAATTCACCTGCAATACAGGAGACACAGGAAATGTGAGTTCCATCCCTGGGTCAAGAAGATCCCCTGGAGGAGGAAATGGCAACCCACTCCAGTATTCTTGCCTGGAGAATCCCATGGACAGAGGAGCCTGGCGGGCTACAGTCCAAAGGGTCACAAAGAGTCCGTGTCCTATTTGTTCTTAAAATTTATTACTAGCTGAAATCATGTTCCTTTTCTGTTTCCCTACGTCAGTTCCCCACAGTCAGGACTGGGTCTATCACTACGTCCCCTTGTCCAACCACAGGAAATGGGCATTAAATACAGGTGGAGTGAGATGGAAACTCCCTGCAGCCAAAAGAATAATGAATCAGGCAGGGTGATCCAGGCCCAGGGGTCAGGAAGCCAGATCCTATCTCCATGGAAAGTCAGACAAGGCACTGAATCTTAGAACTTTAGCTGCAGTCAAGGAAGCTCTAGTCCCCTCCGCTCACAGGCCATCAGATGAGCCCCGCCCCCACTCCTATCCCCATTTGGGGAAGGGGAAGGCAGGTTGAGTCACATTTTCTGGGATTACGGAAAAAGAACATTTCACAGGATGTGATCTGCAGAGTCTACAGGAGCAGGAAAAACCCCCAAATCCCCTCAGGGTGTGAGTCCTCGGGGTTCTAGGTCAAGCAGAATCCACATCAGGACCTGACTATGGCCAGAATCTGCAGCCCTTACTATGACCAAGAACAATAATAAACTAGGGCGTAGGCTTCCCAAGGCCAGGGACCCTGCTCCTTTTTGCTAAATCCTCAATCTGGACCAGTGTCAGCACATAATAAACAATTCATTAAGTATTTTTTAAATAACTTATTTTTTTATTTGATGCCTCCTACATGGTAAGCATTTTATATACAAAGTTCATTGATTCTTCAGATCCATTCTGTATAGCCAGGACTCCTAACACTTACTCAGAGAGGTGAGGTAAGATGGCCAATCAGCAAGGGGAGGACAGTGCAAGGCCTTGAACCCAAGTGTCAGACAAACAGTAATAATGACACCACCTTCCAAGCCAGACAGGCAAGGCTCTACCTTTGTGGTCTCAGTAATCCTTTCAACAGCCCTCTCTGCTCCACAGAGAAGGCAATCATGGCCCCAGAGGGTGAAGTCACCTAGCGTAGAGTCTGCAGTTAATGCTGGGCAGAACTGGGATTCCAACCTAGGTATCTCTCAGCTCTGAGCCACGGGCTCTTGGGGTTCAGCCACAAGGCATTCCACTGAAACAGAGACACTGTAGTAGAAGTTAGAATAATTAACCATATGAATCATAATGCTCTCAAAGAAACTGCACATAACCTACGACTCACTGTAGTAAGACAACTCAGGACCCTATTCTGGGCCAGACCAGCGTCTAACTTGGACTCTGGCAGGTCTACTCTCTGGACCTCACTTTCCCCACCTATTTGATCCCTATTTAACCAGATGACATGGCTCTCAAGTTTTAAGAATCTAAAATTTTTTTTCAGTCATCTGAAACTAAGTAAATATTCATGTGATTTTATGTTTTTACAGCTTTCTACAGTTTATAAACACTTTTCAGATTGATTGTCTAATCTATCCAACAACCCTGCTCTTGAACTAACAGCCTCACTTTACAGAGTGGGAAAAAGTGACTCAGAGAGCTTAAGTGACTAGTCAAGTCACACAGCAGGTAGGTGTCAGGACCAGGATCTAGATTCCAGTTCTAGTCCACTGGGCTTTCCCCTTCACCTGGGGTGCTAGAGAGGAGGGTGGAGCCCAAGAAGGTGCCAGGGTATTATAAGGGAAAGTAGAGGGAAAGCAAGCACATTCATATAAATCAGTAAGAGTCAACAACACAATAGGCAGTTCACTGGAAAGGAAACACAAGTGACTCTTAACCATGAGAGAAAGTCTGCAAATTAAAACTTCAAAGAGATACCAGATTAACAAAGATCAAAAAAATTTAATACCATGCTGTGTTCCTGAACAAGCATTTCCTATTCATTTCTGCAGGAATGCAAAACTGATGTAATCTTATGAAGGGGAATGTGGTAACATTCATCAAAATTTTAAATGCATACACCTAGGACTTCCTTGGCAGTCCAGTGGTTAAGACTCTGAACTTCCACTGCCAGGGGTGCTGGTTCAAGCCCTAGTCAGGGAACTAAGAGCCCACAGGCTACAAGGTGCGGGCCAAAATAAATAACAGTGTTAAAAATAATAATAATAAATGCATACACCTTTTAACTGGGCAATTCCATTTGGCAGTAGTTATCCTAACATATCCATTCACACAAGTATAAAATGACGCTCATACAAAAATATTCACTACAGACTAGTAGCAGCACTAAATTAGGAATAACCAAAATGCCCAATCGAAAACTGGTTAAGCAAACTACAGTCAACACAAAGAGTGAAGTAGATCTTTCTTTATACACTGATAAGAAATGATCTTTTAAGATATAATATTAAGTGGAAAAAAAAAGCAACCCACAGGCAATGATCTTAGCTTGCTACCATTTGTGCAAAAAATGGAGGCAGAAGTTTGACCGTATATATGCTGCACAGTTTTTCTCTGGAAGAACATTTTAGAAATTGGTAGCAGGGTTGCTGTGGGGACAGGAGCACAAGAATGGGAGAGAGGACTTCCCTTTGTAACTTTTACAATTTTTTTCAAGGAGGATCACATATTAAAATTTCAAAATAAATACAAAAGCAAGTCTATTGTCTCTTTCCCACTGAACAATGCTGTATGTTGAAACCAGTAGGAAAATTAACTTGCTAGGTGGCTGGATCTTCCCAGGACCTGCTCCACACGACCCCCACCCAATTTCTTCCCCTTGGGTCAGCTCCAATTGCAGCCTCAATCACAAGGTGGATCAGTTAACACTTTAAATGATCTGACCGACTCAAGAATTCTAAATCAGGAAATCTGGGTTTAAATACCTTCTCTACCAGCATGGGTGCTTAACTTGCTCTGTACATACTAACAAATAGATATAAAAAGATTTGATGTAATACGTGTGTGGGGGAAAAAAATGTGTGTGCGGAAGAAAAGCCAAATCTCTGGGATGATTAAATTCTGGGAGATAATGGTGATGGGTCATGTGAGACACTTGGAGGTGATCAGATACTGTCCAAACTTGATATGGTCTGAGTTAAAACAATAGCAGTCACTGTGGCGGTGCAGGCTGGTGAAGTAATAACACTGCCTTACATCTGTTTATGATACAATGTGCAATTAGCTTTGAAATCCATGATACGTGCATTCTCAAGGCAATGCAGGGGTTGATCCCATGTTATGAAGAAGGACAGAGGTCACACTGTGGGCAACATTTAAACCAGGACTTCAGCCAAAGTTATCTGTTTCTCAAGGCCATGGGCAGAAATCAGTCCATAAAGGACTGGAAGGCGGAAGTGTGCCCAAGGAGGGAAGTTTGGCTGGTGGTGGAACAAGCTAAGAAATAAAAAAGGACTGCTTTTGACTGGTTGTTCCTGGGTGTGGGATTCTTTGCTTCCTTTTGGCCGATTTGTACTCTCTTAAATTTCAATAATAAATTAACAGTTGATACTTTTACAACAAGAAAATACAATGTACATAAAAATAAAACAGAGAGTGACATATTCAGTTAAAAGGCATTTAAATACAATCAAGATGCTAAGAGTGGTTGTTTCTTGAGGGTAAGAGATTACAGGATGGGGGTGGCCTCTCACTCTGTTCGACAAGTTAGCTCCTAACATCCTAACACTGGACATTTTTTTAATGTTTTTAAATTTTTATTAAAAACATTTTAATATTTGAATATTAATATAAAAACATACATATTTGTTGAAAAAAACAACAAAGATATTAAAAAAAAAACTTAAAGCAATAAGTTATTTCTCCAAAACACTTGGGGATTAATGGTGAATTATGGAAAAAACCTTGATTCTGGGAAAGGTTGAGGACAAGAAAAGGGGGCGACAGAGGATGAGATGGTTGGATGGCATCACCAACTCAATGGGTTTGAGCGAACTCAGGGAGATAGTGAAGGACAAGAAAGCCTGGTGTGCTGTAGTCCACGGGGTTGCACAGAGGCAGACACAACTTAGTAATTGAACAACAAAACGGACCAATTAGACAAATGTCTGAGTTACAGTGATATCAGATTTTTGTTTCAAATTCCGTTATTGTTAGCTTCCTTTATTACCCAACAAAACTGATTTTTAACTAACTTGTTCTGGAAGGCTCAGAGCAGAGCTTCCCCTGGATACAGGCGGATGTTGTCTCCTGGGCTGAAGCGGGGCCAGGCTGCCTGCGTGCACCCACTGGGTGCACGTGGACCTGCCCATCAGTCCCTCTGTCACCTAATCCTCCCGGCTGCAAGATCTGGCAGCTGGTGCGGGCCTGAGGGAGTTGGGTAGCTCTGGTGTTGAATTGCCTGTTGGCCACATGGTACGGGAAGTGTGGTCGCTCTTTTTCCACTTGCTGTGAGCTTTCTTTAAATAATTGCAGACCTCGTGGCTGAGCCAGCAGGAGCTGCGTGTGAAAGACTCCAGGGGCCAGGGCCCACGAGTAGCCATCCTGAGCCTCAGACAGCACCCACAGCCAAGTCTGCAGTACCCTCGGGGTATCTCAGAGTTCACTAACACCTTCCCTCCCTTCTTAAAAAAAATTTTTTTAACTAAATCAGAGAGGAAAGCTGAAAGGCAGTTTTACAGATAAAAGAATGATTCCAGATAGATAACATAGCACTGTGGGGTGGGGGCGGGGAGAGGGAAGGAAGAAATCAATTTTAGATATAATCTATCAATAGAGGATTCTGAATAATTTGCTCCTTTAAAACAATCTGGCCTGAAGTTCCTGATTTTCACCCCATCTTTCCACCCCCATGAGTGTCTTATCCAAGTGTTCCGTGATTCATTGGAGAGATTAGAAATCAGGGACTCTCTTGCTTGGAGTTCCTCCTCCGCCTTCTTCTCTTTACAAACCCACACGTTTAAGGCACATGATCCCATGACAAACTTCTTCCAACTTGCAGTTCAAAGACAAGTCGGCACCCGTCACCAGCAACGGAGCCACAACCTGAGGAGCTGAGGGCCTGACACTGGCTTTGCCCCCTGGATGGAAGGAAATCACATGCCCATCCGAGCTGTGATGGTCCCCCAGCTCTGTCTGCCTCCGGTATCCACTTCTCCCTCTATCTAGCACCTGGCAGTTCTGCCCCAAACAAAATTTACAAAAGCAAGACAGCCCCCATGGCAGAAAAAGGATAAGTCACAGCATGGTAGAGATGGGGAAACTCAAGCCCAGAGAGGAGGCCAGACTTGTCCAGGGTTACCCAGTGGAAAGGGATGGGCAGGACCTGAATCCAGGCCTTCCTCCAGACCCTAAGAACTACGCTCTCACCATGGCACTCTTACCTCTCTCATCTCCAGGACAGCTACAGAATTCTCTAAATAAGATTTTTCTCTTCCCTAACTCAAAGAAGAGTTGCTGGAAATTATACTTTTCTGGGGGAGTTGCAACTATTGCAAAATCACACAGTGGATTTTGGAGTTGCTGTTGCAACTCCACAAAAACTGAGGATCATTGCCCCAAGGAGAATTCAAGATAATCTTGGGAACTCAGTCTAGACAAGGCACAGACGTGAATGGCTGAGGGGCCCTTTCCAAAGCCATGCCTTCTTGACCAGACAGAACTTGGGGGCCACAAATGCCATATTCTTCTCAAATTGAGAGGGTAAGACATTAACCTTATTGGGTAAGACATTTCAATATCCCTGGGTCTCAGGTTCTTCATCTGTGAAATGAAAATGGAAATCGTCATGAGGTTGTAAAATATTATGAGAACTTCCCAGTAATATGCTAAAAGGGATAACAGTAGAAGTGAGATGAGTAATAGTAATAATAATTATGGTAATAATTATCACTATCATCATTAAATTTATTAACGGCTTCTTCTGTAAAGCTACTAGCCTTCTCCCTGTCCATCAAGTAGTCAGTGGCTGTGTGGGGCTGGCCCCACCGTGATGGAGATTACTGCCTCACTGGGCAAAAGAACCTTGGTCAGGTGTGCAGGTGAGAAGCTGTGCTCCAGCCGTGTGCCTCCACTCCACACCTAGGGCTGCACAGACCACAGAGCAATAGCACTCATTCCATCCTGCCTGTGAGGCTGGGGGAAAATCTAGTCAACCCCCACTCCCAAGACCTCCCCACTCCTTCAGAGCAGCCTCCTGCTAGTTCCTATGGGTGGAAATCTTGGTGCTCCTACTTGTGATTCTTCTAGACACTTAGCTCATCCTGCATGTTCTTCCCCTTCACAGGAGTCATCCAGCCAGCTCAAAGCCTCCACTGATGGGGAAGGAGTCCATGTCCCCCTGCAGTCACTCACTGCTCATTCACCAGCCACAGGACATGCTGGGCCTTATGACATGATGGTCTCTCTCTAGGATGCCCTCCCCCACTGGTCAGCTAGCTCTCTCCTCAGTCCTCTTTCTGCTACATGAGCTGCCTGGACACTCCCTCCGTAATGGCCACCCTCCACAGCCATCTGTGGATCTGTTTTTCCCAGGATGGGAAGCAGGGCTTGTTCAAACCTGCAATTGTAGCTTCCTACACAGAGGAAGTGACTGCCACACAGATAGGGAAAGGAAGAGGTATCAACTGATAATCAACGGTTCTGTAACTCATGGGGTCTACCAGTTTTTGCCATCCATCTGTCATCAAACCAACCAGTCACTGATTGCCACTGTTACGGAGAAGAACCACCTCCACACACCGCATGAAGTTCTTCAGATACTATATCATTGCAACCACTCATTGATATACTTACCATCATCCCATTTCACAGTTGAGGAAACTGAGGTCCGGGCAGATTAAGTAACATGCCCTAAGCCACGCAGCTGCTAAATGACAGATTCTGGACTCAGGCCCCGATTTAGAGCTCCAATCTTAACCACTGTTCTACTCTGCCTTCCACTGACCCTCACAGTCTAGACCCCAGGCTGAGTCCATTACTGGAACCAACTGACACCTCTCGTCCTCTGGTTGTCCCACAACTGGATCCTTGAAAATTTACTGTGAGGTCACCTGAGCAAATAAGAGATATAGGTTTGATCCCCAGGCAGGAAGATCCCCTGGAATAGGGCATGGCAACCCACTCCAGTATTCTTGCCTGGATTATCCCTTGGACAGAGGAGCCTGGCAGGCTACAGTCCATGGGGTTGCAAAGAGTTGGACATGACCGACGTGACTTAGCATGCATGAACTTGAGCAAAAGAGGACTTCTCATTCTGGGGTAGATTCTACATTTCCCTCCTTCCTCTCATGCTTTTGATCTCATTCTCTAGCCCGGGGGTGCCCAACCTCCAAGATCTAATGCCTGATGATCTGAGGTGGAACCAATGTAATAATAATAGAAATAAAGTACACAATAACCGTAATGTGCTTGAATCATCCTGAGACCACTATCCCCCTTCCCACTGGTCCATGGAAAAACTGTCTTTCACGAAACCAGTCCCTGGTGCCAAAAAGTTTGGGGACCACTGCTCTCGCCCACTCTGCTCTCCCCACACTTCAATCCACTAAACTGGGCCCATTTTGTCCCTAGGGAAGCAAGCTAGGAAGGTGGCGCTAGTGCTAAAGAACCCACCTGCCAATGCAGGAGATGTAAGTGAGGCAGGTTCCAGCCCTGGGTTGGGAAGATCCCCTGGAGGAGGGCATGGCAACCCACTCCGGTACTCTTGCCTGGAGAATCTCATGCACAGAGGAGCCTGGCGGGCCACAGTCCATAGGGCCGCAAAGAGTCAGACACAACTAAAGCAACTTAGCACACGTGCGCAAGATACCATCATTGTCCTCTAGGCTCACCTGCTGCACTGACTGGTCTGAGACCACCTCCAGAGGCGGGAGACAGCCACATTCCTGCAGGGGGCTGGTCTACAAAGTGCGCGCCAGGCAGCCACTCCCTTGGCCACGAGGACAAAAGGCAAGTGCTGGAGGCCTGGGTGTTGCTGGAGAGGTGCCCGTGGTGACACCCACAAGAGAGGGTGGTGCTGTTGCCCAACCCAAGGAAGAAAGTGGCATGAGGTCACCGGAGCACTGGGGCATGACTCCTTGGGGGCAGGGTGCTATTGGGACCCCATGTGCCTGTGTATGGCTTGGGCAGCAGAGGAGCTAGTCCCCCGGCCCACACTCACCCTCTGAGCCTCAGGCCCCTCATCTGAAGTTTGGGGCTCTATGTCCTGGGGCTGTTGGGAGAATTAGGTGAACTCAGCACACAGCCAGTACAGATTAAAGGCTCAACACAACTCATTCATTCAAGAAATATTCAATGAACGACAACCATGCATCAGGCCCTAGGCTAGCTTCTGGGGGTGCAGTGGGAACCAGATAGGCAATATCCAGTTCTGATGGGGCAACAGGCACTCAATGGGGCAAAAAGCAGTAAACAAGAAAGTACCTGGGATGATTAAATACCTTAAAGAAAAGAGAGCATGGTACTGCAACAGAAAGTGCACAGAACAGGAAGATCAGGGAAGGCTTCTCTGAGGAGGTGATGTCTCAGCAGATCTGGAGGAGGCGAGGGGGCCTGGGAAGAGCATTCCTGACAGAGGCAACAGCATGTGCAAAGGCCTCACCACACTAGCTGGAAGATTACTCCTATTATCACTGGAGCCAAACTCTGTCTTCTCCATAGAAGCAGCACATAGAGCTGGGAGGACAACTAACTGGGCATCAGGAGAAGTAGCTTCCAGCTCTACACCATCAGAGGGCCAGGTAAGACAACCTGCACCAGCCTGTAGATGGGTCTCTAAGGGTCTGTAAGCAGCCTAGTTTCCCTCGAGCTCCCTCCTTTCTCCTTCTTCCAACCCATGCACGCCCTTTGCAGTCATCATGATCCCCACCTCCTGAGTTGCCCCAGAAATGTGTGTGTGTGTGTGGCTGAGGCTCTAGTGGGACAGACAGAGGGACAAAGACAAACATCTGATTCACTGCAGGATCATATCCGATCACACTCTGCGGCTCCACTTGCCCCTCTGTAAAATGGGAAAGCTGTTCAGGTGGTGCTAGTAGGAAAAGAACCTGTTTGCCAGCGCAGGAGACACAAGAGACGTGGGTTAGATCCCTCAGTCGGGAATATCCCTGGAGAAGAATGGCAACCCACTCCAGTGTTCTTGCCTGGAGAATCCCCAAGGACAGAGGAGCCTAGTGGGCCACAGTTCATAGGGTCCAAGAGAGTCGGACACAACTGAAGTGAATTAGCATGCACATCCTCTCTCCTCTTGCTATCAGTTCAGTTCAGTCGCTCAGTCATGTCTGACTCTTTGCGACCCCATGAATTACAGCACACCAGGCCTCCCTGTCCATCATCAACTTCCAGAGTTCACTCAAATTCATGTCCATCGAGTCGGTGATGCCATCCAGCCATCTCATCCTCTGTCGCCCCCTTCTCCTCCTGCCCCCAATCCCTCCCAGCATTAGTCTTTTCCAATGAGTCAACTCTTCGCATGAGGTGGCCAAAGTACTGGAGTTTCAGCTTTAGCATCAGTCCTTCCAAAGAACACCCAGGACTGATCTCCTTTAGGATGGACTGGTTGGATCTCCTTGCAGTCCAAGGGACTCTCAAGAGTCTTCTCCAACACCACAGTTCAAAAGCATCAATTCTTCAACGCTCAGCTTTCTTCACAGTTCAACTGTCACATCCATCCATGACCACAGGAAAAACCATAGCCTTGACTAGACCTTTGTTGGCAAAGTAATGTCTCTGCTTTTGAATATGCTATCTAGGTTGGTCATAACTTTCCTTTCAAGGAGTGTCTTTTAATTTCATGGCTGCAGTCACCTCTTGCTATAACATGAGATTAATGTGAAGGTCAAGCAGAAATGCCAGATAAGGAAGCCACCCTGCTTTACACAGGTATCATAAAGGGGCCTTGTATCTGCTTCTGGGTCATCTGTATCCTGTGCTCTGGACTAAAGCTAGAAGGACAGAGAAGGGAGGAGACAACAGAGTTCATTCCAGACACTCTATGAATAGTATCTGATTGTTTAGGACCAAAGAAGTGTGTCTATGACAGGGAGCTTTCGAAAAACACAGACACTTAAGGGGCTGCTCTCAAAGATCCTCATTCAATAAGTCTGGGATGGCCTCAGACGTATAATTATTATTTTTTTTTAAACTACACTGATGATTCTGATATGCAGTCATGGCTGAGAACTACTGATTAGTTCTACCAACTCTGGCAGGTAGGAGCTATTATTATTCCCATTTGAAGGTGAAGGTGAAGGTGAAGTCGTGTCCGACTGTTTGCGACCACGTGGACTGTAGCCTACCAGGCTTCTCCGTCCATGGGATTCTCCAGGCAAGAATACTGGAGTGGGTTACCATTTCCTTCTCCAGGGGATCTTCCCGACCCAGGGATCAAACTCGGGTCTCCCGCATTGGAGGCAGACACTTTAACCTCTGAGCCACCAGGGAAGCCCAGGAGCTAATATTATTCCCATTTGGGAGCTGGCAAATGAGAGCACAGAGTGGCTAACTCCTTGGGTCACACAGCTAATAGCCATAGAGCTAAGATTTAAAACAGACGGTCAGCTTTCTTTCATCAAGAGGCTACACAGTTTCTTGAAGCCAATGAGCATGTGACATAGGCCCTTTCTATTACTCCATGCAGCCTTGGAAATCCAAAAGACAACCTCTCACGTGACAAGATTGCATCAACTTTCAAAGAAACTTTTACAGCTAGACTAACTCCTTCTTTATCAGCCATTATCAAGAAATAATGTGTGCTCACAATAAGCTTCATTTATAGACAACTTTGAAATTTTTCCTCCTCTTGATAGACCTCCTGTTTTAGACAGTGACACCAAAATACATTTTACTTTCTTGCTTCCTTGAACAGAGACCACTGATCAGAATATACCTTTCCTCCGGGATGATACACTGTCTCTACGGTGCATTAGCTTTGTACTTTTGCAAAGTAATGTATTCAGAATAAGGGGGCTGCTTGCTCAGGCGCCAGTGGATTTCAGTGCTGAATCCACGTGTTTCTGCCATGCACCCCACACCCCATGCTTGCATGGACACACTAACAGAACTGACTTGCTGCTTCTAATGTCCTGAGGCTTGGACAGGACTCCCAAGCTTGTAAGAACTGTGTGTAAACAAGGAGTGAATTGGCCCTAGGTGGGACGGGTGAGGGGTGATCTTCTATGGAAGAGACTGAGTCTCCAGGCGATTCTGAACAAGGAATGATGGATCTGGCTTGGAGCTAATCCTCTTGGGCTGGAGAGTACAGTCCTGGGTTCCTGAATGATCCCTTTACCTCTCTGAATTCGCTCTCTACTTTTTTCCTCCAGAGTGGAGGCCAGACCCAATGGAATAAGCAGCTGGGCAATGGACATGAGGCCCGGTGTAAGGTGTTGGTTTTGGTCTCCCTGGAAGACATGGCAACATTTGACCAAATCCCTCCCTGTAGATTCTGGAAGCTCTGAGCCCCTCCCCAGTCTGGCCAGAGCAACAGACTGGATTCCTAACCCGTGTTTTAACATTCCACAAAGACCTGGCCACTAGACGTGTGTTCTGATAGGGGGTTCTGGAGGCTCCAAAAGACGTTTGTCCTCTGATTCCTTTGTGTGCAAGGCTTATCTTGGAGACAAGGGCAGTGGGTTCCTTGTGGGGACTAGCACAATCCTCCTAAACTCCCCCCTCACCCACACATCCTAGCTCCACACACAGAGAAGAGGCTTCTGTGGCCAGGCAAATGGCTGGTGACTTTCCTGAAAGATCAAACGGCATTTGTTCATTCATTTAATAATTCAACAGATATTTATTGGGGGCCTACAGTATACCAGCCGCTGTCAAGGCATTGGGAGATCTGATATTGAACCAGCTTAACAAGATCCCTTTCCTTAGGGAGCTCTGGTCCTGACTGGTCAGAAAAGAGAGAACATAAAGAATAAACACATAAAAGTTATCACAGGCTGGGACCAGAGTTCTGCATTTAACAAGGCTCCAGGGAAGGTCCAAAATAAACAGAGGTCTCTTCCCCATACAAATCTTCCCCCGAAGCAAATTCTCCTCTGTGCCCCACCGCACCCCCATCTCTGCTATAGGGACACCACTCTGAGCCCCCTGCACTCTGTCTCTTCTCTTCCACATCCACTCACTTCCAGGGAGCACCCCCAAGCTGAGGCCAAGTTTAGACGCCTCCATCCCGCTGTCCATCACCCCATTCCAGTCCTTGTTATATGCTCAGCCAGATTGGTCACACTGCAGTGGGTAAGACCATGTGCTCTGAAGCCAGGCAGACCTAGGCTCAAATCCCAGCCTTTCCATTGTCTGTCTGGGTGACAGAGGGCAAGTCACTGAACATCTGGTAGCTTTAGTTTTCTGGTTTGTCATAGCACCGACCTCTCCAAGTAGCTGAGAATCCTTTACCTGACAATGTACCTGAAGGTCCTATCTTAGTACTGGCACATATTAAGCGGTCATGAAATGTTAGCTACTTTCTATGCTTACTGTTATTAACAACAATACTAACAAAAACCTTTGCTGATGCCTCACCAGGACATTCAAAACCCTCATAGCCAGTTTCCCCATGTGCTTTGTTTTGGAGTGGCTAAAGGACAGATATAAACTAATCACGGTGACAGAATACAAAATGAAGATAGGAGATGTAAATTCTGTTATAGACTATAGGATCACAGAGCAAAGGGGGAGCAATTCTCAGAGGGGGATTTAGGGGAGGCAGCCCTTGAGGCCTTGAAGGATGCTGCTGGAGTTGGGGAGGGGCAACAGATACCTCATGGTAGGGGTCCTAGGGGTTGCCATGTATAGGGAAGGGACTGCAAAACAATATTAGCACCATAAACTGGAAGTCAGCCTCAGTTTACCCAACTGCAAAGTTGGGTAAACCCCACTTCACAGGGTTCCTCTGAAATTAAATGCTCTTCTTGAAAGGGTTAGCAGTTTTTAACTGTTCTCATCATCATCACTGTTGAAGGATATGGTTGAAGAGGAGGGCAGTCTAGGAACACCAGGATTCATGTTAAAAATAATATATTGTTCTGCTCTTGTGGCAATGGGTACAGTGCTGCATGGTCAACAGTACTGGAATAATAGATGGACAGATAGATGGATAAATGGGTAAGCATTTGAGGTCTTGGATGCTGTACTAAGGAGCTTGCTTCTGCAGGTCACTGAAGATGAGCCTGCAGATGTTTTGAGCAGGGGTTGCTGGGGTCTGGGGTCACTAGCAGCACGGAGGCTGGGTCATCCTCAGTGCCAAAGAACCAGGGCAGGGCCCTCCCCAATGTCCTGGGTACCACACTTCTCTGAGAAGAGCCTGAGACCAGAAATAAGGTTCAAGCAGCCACGTTGCCAAGGCTGTTTGCCATGGCAACATCAGGGAGCCACTCGTGGGCTGGCTGCTGCAACTGCTCAGGGCCTGGTTTCTAACGTCTCCTCACTCTCCCTCTGCTAAATGACTCTGTTCTGCCAGGCAAGCACAAGGAAAAAACACGGCAGCAGAGCTGCCGGGGAGCATCCATCTCAGCCAAGCAGGGCTCGCCCGGCTGAGTTCCCAGACAGTGGGTCCCAGACAGTTGAGTCCCTGCTATGCAGAGCCAGCTCTGGCCAAGCAGACAGCAGCCAGGCTGGGCGATATGAAGGCATTCCCTAGTCTGCTCCCTGTCTGCTTCTTCACCTCAAGGTAAGGGCATTGAGCAAGATGGTCTCTAAGGCACTCCCAACTCCCTGAAAGCTCAAGTTTACCTTGGTGTATTTACATAATTACCACTCTCATCTTCACAGTGGCTTACTATATGTCAGGTGGGTGCTTACTATATGTCAGGCAATGTGGCAGGCACATTTCTCTCCTGCAGTTATCTTAAGAACATACTATAATTATCACCAATTTTGCATGAGGTAACTGAGGTCAGAGAGGTTAAGACACTTGGTGAAGGTCACACAGCTAGTAAATGGTAGAATACAAATTTAAACCCTTTGCAGTTAAACTCCAAAGCCCAGAGCTCTTAATCACGGATATTTCTTCTCCTCTCTTTAAGTAGCATCTAACTGGATTTGCTTTTCGAAAAGTCAGCATGGGAATACTTGGCTAAGGCTGGAGGGGATTCCTCTCCAGTCCCCGCAGAAAGATAGGGTGAAGGAAATCATAATACTAGGAACCTCAGGGCTAAGACAGGATCAAGGACCAAGAGTTCAGTGGGAAGATAAATAGCAAGGTCTGAATTATATTTGTCTGTTTTTTAACAATGGCTCCTATACACTGAGCATTTCTAAACACTTTACAGGCATCATCTCAAACAGCCTTTTGTAAAACCCCTTGAAAAAGTAAAAGCGTTAGTTGCTCAGTCCCGTCCGTCTCTTTGTAACCCCATGGACTAGCCCGTCAGGCTTTTGTCCATGGGATTCTCCAAGCAAAGAATACTGGAGTGGGTAGCCATTTCCTTCTTTAGGCGATCTTCCCGTCACAGTGACCAAACCTAGGTCTTCTGCATTGCAGGCAGATTCTTTACCATCTGAGCCACCAGGGAAGCCCAAGTGAAAGTGTTAGTCACTCGGTTGTGCATGCAACCCCATGGACTGCAGCCCATCAGGCTCCTCTGTCCAAGGAATTCTTCAGGCGAGAATACTGGAGTGGGTTGCCATTCCCTTCCCCAGAAAACCCCTTAAGTATGTGCTACTATCAGTCCTATTTCCTAGATAAAAATGCTAAGGCACACACACACACACACACAAAAACTCTTGTGCCAAAGGCCACAGGGCTTACCCCAAGCAGAGTACAATCCTAGGATTCAAAGCCCTCTCAGCCACTGAAACAAATAATTAGAGCAAACCTTTGTTTTCTTCCCTAAAAGACAGAGCAGTAATTACAGGCCTTTGGGGATAATTAATCAAAGACTTTGCCCTTGACTTGTAAAAGTCTCTCTGGCCTCCTACTCTAGACCTGGGGCCCGGGGGGCAGCTCAGGCTCTGCCTTAAAGGAAGGGCAGGGCAGGAGCCCTGGAGCCTTGCTGCCACCAGAGCCTAGCTAGCATGTGCCTTCAGGCCAGCTTCCTCCTCTCAGCTCTCTCTCCCAACCCTGTCTCCCTCAAGGGATGGTCCTGAGCGCCTAATGAGAAAACCCAAGGTCAACTGCATGTTAAAAAGCAGAAACATTACTCTGCCAACAAAGATCTGTATAGCCAAAGCTATGGTGTTTCCAGTTGTCACATACGGATGTGAGAGTTGGACCATAAAGAGGGCTGAGTGCTGAAGAATTGATGCTTTTGAACTGCGGTGTTGGAGGAGACTCTTGAGAATCCCTTGGACTACAAGGAGATCAAACCAGTCAACCCTAAAGGAAATCAATCCTTAATATTCATTGGAAGGACTGATGCTGGAGCTCCAATACTTTGGCCACCTGATGTGAAGAGCCGACTCATTGGAAAAGACCCTGATGCTGGGAAAGATTGAACACAAGAGAAGAAGGGGATGACAGAGGATGAGACGATTGGATGGCATTACTGACTCAATGGACATGATTTGAGCAAGCTCTGGGAGTTGGTGACAGACAGGGAAGCCTGGTGTGCTATAGTCCATGGGGGTTGCAAAGAGTCAGACACGACTGAGCGACTGAAAAACAAAGGTCAACTGCAAGAGGAATGGGTGAACCCACCGGGGTTTAGGCACAGTGAGAGCTGGAAGAACGTGCAGCCTGTGCAAGGAGGTGGTGATCTGCACCCCAGGACTCTACAGCCACCACAAAGCCTGGCCACCTCGGGCAGCAGTCTCTACTCGGGCCATCACCCTGTCCCTCCCCCAGAGCCAAGACCCACCCTCCCCTCAAGTTCTGATACCGGAAAAGAACTAGTCAGGGAGTAGGAGACCTAGGCCTTGTCCAACAAGGTGGCTTCTCCTTCTCTGCGCAGGGTCCCTTCTTCTGGGAATGGTAGGGGTTGATCTGATGTGCTCCAAGGTCCCTCCTGGAGAAGGCAATGGCACCCCACTCCGGCACTCTTGCCTGGAAAATCCCATAGACAAAGGAGCCTGGTAGGCTGCAGTCCATGGGGTCGTGAAGAGTCAACACGACTGAGCTACTTGACTTTCACTTTTCACTTTCATGCATTGGAGAAGGAAATGGCAACCCACTCCAGTGTTCTTGCCTGGAGAATCCCAGGGATGGGGGAGCCTGGTGGGCTGCCGTCTATGGGGTCCCATAGAGTCAGACACGGCTGAAGCGACTTAGCAGCAAGGGCCCTCCCAAGCCAAGGAGAGTGAGCTGCTCAAGAAAGTGAAGTCGCTTAGTCATATCCGACTCTTTTGCAACCCCATGGACTGTAGCCTAGCAGGCTCCTCATCCATGGGATTTTCCAGGCAATAGTACTAGAGTGGATTGCCATTTCCTTCTCCAGGGGATCTTCACAACCCAGGGATCGAACCCAGGTCTCCCGCATTGTAGACAGACGCTTTACCATCTGCGCCACCAGGAGCTGCTCAAGAACCCATGTTCAAATCCCAGGTTAGACACTCACTAGCTCCCAGACCCTACATGACTGCTTTAACCTCTCCGTGCTTCAAGTTCATCACTTACAAAATGGGGAAAACAGAAGCAATCTCACACTGCAAGAAACCATTGCAACAGTATTCAAAAGTCTCTTCACAGATACACACTGAACAGCCACAGATGACATGTGGTCTGTGAGTGGACGGACAAGAGTGGCCGCTTGGCCAAAGCCGGGTGACGGTGGCATGGACATTCTCGATTCCCTTCCTGCCACTGGCTTTGGCTCTCTACGTTCGCTATTTTTCCATGATAAAATGTTTAAAATACGAAGTTCTTTGCAGAGAACCTGACACCTAGTCATATAAAACATTGTTCTGCTCAAAAATTTGCCTACCTAATGGGTAAACACAAAACCAGACTAGGATAAAAATATTTTTTCTTGCCCTTCCTGAGCTGTCATTCTAGTTATAGGGATAAAAGCACACAGGCACAGCTTTCTCAGGCGGTCCAGTGGTTCAGACTCCGCACTTCCACTGCAGGGGACATGAGTTTGATCCCTGGTCAGGGAACTGAGATCCTGCATGCTACACGGAAAATAAGACAAAGCGCTAGCAGAGAGTAAGTGGCACCCTCCATGTCAGCAGAACAGTGTGCTTCACAGACTTTCCAGAGTGGTCACGTGTGAGCAGGGGCTTGAAACACAGGTAGGCTATGAATATATTAAAATGCTGGGGATGAATGTCTGGAGAGGAACTTTCAGGTCATTCCAAAAGATTTTTTAATCTGCCTCGTCTGATGAACACGTGCTCTGAAGAGGCTCATAGTCTAGCTCATTTACTCACCCAGTGAGGATTCTGAATGGCTACTGTGTTCCAGGCATTTGTCTATTCATTGTGGGAAAAAAAATGTTTAACAAAGTGAACAAAAATCCCTGCCCTCATGGAGCTTAACAATCTGGAGTGATTTCCTAAATACTTAACGAGACATATGTTACAAGAGATGTATCTATCGTTGGGTACTTCTATGCCATGCATTCTGTGAGGTGCTTTAAATCCATACGTCCTTTGATTTTCATTGACTCCATAGTGAAACAGCTTTATCAGGGAAGTACTATTTATCGTTATCTCTACACCTGAGGAAATGGAAATTCGGAGAAGTCACATGACATACCAAAGGTCTCACCGCTGGTAAATCACAGAACCAGGACTCAAACCCAGGCAGGCTGACTTCAGAATGCTCTCTGCTACATATGGGATGGAGCAGTGGTACCTGGATGTGAGATGTCACCAAAATGATAGCGTGGGAGCTGAGTCTTATGCAGGATGAATAACGCAAATAGTAGAAATTCCAACAGGAGACAGAACATAGCTGAATGAGCCAATACCTCCTGGAAGATTCATGACATAGCCTGGGGCAGGCCAGGATCCCAAAGAGAAAGCAGACAGCCTGTGATAAAGTCAGGGGCCTAACTCTTCAACCTCGAATACCTGAAGGCCTTAGCACATGAAGTTAAACTTTAGGTTTGCATTTATGAGTACTTGGTGGCTCAGACAGTGAAGAATTCACCTGCAATGCAGGAGACCCAGGTTCAGTCCCTGAGTTGGGAAGATCCCTTGGAGGAGGGCATGGCAACCCACTCCAGTATTCTTGCCTGAAGAATCCCCACGGACAGAAGAGCCTGGTGGGCTACACTCCATGGGGTCTCAAAGAGTCGCAGACACTGAGCAACTAAGCACAGCAAGGAGCCATGCATGATGTGTGAGCAACGGGGTGGCATCAGACACGTGCTCTAGGGGGACTGATCTGCCATCGGGGCTGAGGACAATCAGGAGAGGACAAAGTCTGGTGTGATAGTAAATACAGGAACCCAGCTGTGAATGGACAAGGACCCAGACCGGAAGTCAGGGAGAGTAACAGGAAGGTCAATCCAGTTCAATTGATTCCTCATCAGCTGAGTGTCCACAGGATGTAATTGAGGCATTCAACTATGTTGGAGAGGGAGAGACAGTAAACAACCCTGCTCATTCTCTTCTAAATGACTTTATTTGGGTTCCCTCCATCTTTATCACAAGAACTGTGCTTCCCTTTCTTACAGAGAAAAGTTTGCATGGGCAGGAGTTAATTCTATCCTTCTATCCTTGATCTTGCCCTTCTAAAGTGTTTCAGAGACAGAAGGATTCAAAGTTTTGTGCACAACAGATGCTCATTTTATGTACTTTCTATTATTTAATTTCCAATCCTGAGAGTTAGGGCCTAGTATCCCCATTTCATAGATTGAAGAACAGAGGCCTAGAGAAGTAGTTCTGCCTTCTCTCTTGACAATTTGCCTTCATTTGCTCAAGGTGCTAGAAGACAATGAATAGAAAGAGAGTAGTCCCTGTCTTCATGGAACTTGGAATCAAGAGGTCTGGGGACCTTGCCCACTGATCCTGGCATTTCCACTTATTCCAAGGAAATGCAGGTAGATCATCTTCAGCAAGTCAATGAGTTTTCTGAAACTGTAAATGCCTCAGCTGTAAAATGGGAATAATGACATCTATACTTTGTAGAATCTTTATGAGAATGAAATGTAATAATGCAAACAGAAGGCTCAGCAGAGCACACAGCACATAGAGGATGCTCAATAAATGGCATTGATGATGATGATAATGCAGGAGGAGATAGCTATTAATACTGCAATGCTTATGTTAGGGACTCGCTTCCCAGCATAAGCCCCCATTTGCAAGGCTTCTTCTGACTCAAACCAGTATTCCTTCTTTTGTTCCAGAGAGAGAAGGAAAAGGGTGACTCATATCCTGGCAATGATGAAACTTCTGGCTAGCCTGCAGCAGCTGGGGAGAGGAAAGCCCTAGGGTGAAGGGGAAACATAAACCCCCAGGGCCCAGTTGCTGGGCCATTGCCTTTCCTGGGTTCCACAAGCATCCTGATCATTAGCACCAGCCAGGAAGCCCCAGTGAAAGTGAACCCTGGGTCTCTGGTAAACAGAGCCAGCAAATGTGTCCCCTTCTGCGCTCAGGTGAAAGAGTTAAGTCTCCTGGGTCTCACACAGATGAAGAGTGGGTAAAGGTACCCAGCAAAGGTTGCACTTCAACCTGCCCCATAGATGGCCAGAACTTTGACTTGGAAAAGAAGTTAGCCCTGGTTTCAGGGGCTGTGGAGGCAGCAGCATCCCAGACCAAGCAAGTCAACACTAGTCGAGCCATTTTTTCCAGTTCTCCATGTGGCAGGTGCTCCTTCCGGTGTTCAGATCCAGTTTTAGAACAACAAGGAAACAGCATACCAACTGAAAAATGGGCCAAATTCACTAACACGACATTTCACAGAACAGACCATAAATGGCCCATAATCATTTGGGGAAAAGGTTCAGCAGCACAAGTCATCAAAGAAATGCACATTAAACCAATAAGGTGACAAAATTTATTGATGAATAGACTGGTAAAAATGAAAAACAATTAAAATGCCAAGAGTTTTCTGGGTAATGGGGAACTGGGTATTCCCACACAATGCTAGTGTGCAAATTAGCACAATCTTTCTAGAAGGCAATCCAGAAATGTGTTTACCAAACGCCTGCATAGTTCCTTTGACAGAGTAATTCATTTCTAGGAATTTAAATGAAGAAAAGAAGACATACGCAGAGATATTCATTTCAGCATGGCTTACAAGAGCAAAAAATATATATATATATATATATATAACTACTTACATGACTAACGATAAAGGATTGATTAAATACCTTTTGGTTCAACCCTCAATATTACATAACCATTAAGATATTAAGATACTAGGTAGAATACTTGCTGATGTGGAAAGTATATTGTTTGGAGGACAAAAAAAAGCATGTTGGAACAGTGTGATTCCAAGTTACAATTACTATACAAAGAATGATTCCATTTTTGTACAAAAGATATAATCCATAGGAATCAATAGGAAAGAAAAAGTCAGAAAACACATATAAAAATTAACGGTGGTTATGTTTGGGTAAGATTACATATTTTCATTTTTTTTCTTTATGCTTGCCAGTGTTTCCTAACAATTCTATTATTAAATATTTTTAAATGATAAGGAGTTGGACTTGATGATTTATAAAGATCCTGCCATCTCTGACAGTTTGCACATCTATGATTGATGTCCCAAGTGTCTTCAAACAACCCATATTTAGTGTGGGCTTACTATGTGGTCTCTGGAGCCTAAGTCACTGCCCACAGCTGCAGCCCTCTGCATTCCTCTCTCCCCATACTGGGCCCAGCTGTCCCCCCAGCCAGCCTGAGAACGTCCCTTGTCTGTCATTTCTGTGCCTAGCCAAGAGCTAAGCAAAGGAGCTCAGCACAGTGACAGGTGACACAGGGGCACAAAGACATGAAAGGCACAACTCTAGTTCCAGAATCTTACTGGGCCACAGGACTCACACACAAAATGCTTGGTTGTATAACACAGACTAAGACAACCAGAGGCTAGAGAAAGCAGGGCAAGCTGGGCTAGAGAGGCCTGCTAGAGGAGAGGGCCACACAGGGATGGTGGGTGAGGGCACTACAGGCAGGGGCCCGGAACAAGGAGAAGCCAACACAAAGTCCTTTGCGACACATGCCCCAAACCTTTCCAAGAAACTTTCACAACCCTTAATCTGTTGAATTTCTGAACTTTGACCTGAATGGGTATAAGTTAAGTCTCCACAACAGAAATCCTCCCTCTATCTAACCCAGGATTAGCTGCCAAAGACAAGTCTTTGGGATAAAGCTGATAAATTACCTTTCTACTCACTCTCCCCACGCCTTCCAAAGGGGGAGACGGTGAAGGGGAGGGCCAGGGAGGGTCTAGGGGGAGGAGAGGAAGTTACAGGAAGGACCAGACATTTCACATGCAAAGAGTGCTCACCCCCAACCACCGGGCCTTGGGCTTCTCTTGCCGGCACCACCAGCCCCATTTGACAGATGGGAGAAAGGAGGCTCGAGGGTTAAAATGGCTTGCTCTGGGGTCACCCAGCCAGAGAGTGGGGAAGGCGACTCCACTCAGGCCTTCTGACTCCAAGTCCAGTGCTATTTCGAGGTAACACACAGGACCTGGAGTCAGGAGCCCTGGGTGGCTCTGTCACCCACTGGCTGCATGGTCCTGTACCAGCCGTCCAGCCCTCACAGCCTCGATCCCCAACTGTAAAATGAGGAGGCCCGCGAAGACCCGCCCAGGTCCTCTTCCGGCTGGTTCTCGGAGCCTTCTAGGGGCGGCTGCCAAGCTCCCCCTATCAATTACACTTCCCAAGTTGGGACGGCAGAGATCACCCGAAGGGCCTCAGCCCATCACGTGGTTACATAAAAAAAGCAAAACGTCCCAGATTAACTTCCACTGCACTGCTTCTGCTGATACACGATTACCCAAATTTCTAGTTTCCTTTGGTGAAATTTGCCTGCTGGGTAGGCACTTTGGACGGCTAAAACGGCAAATGTGAGCCGAAGAACACAGAAGATGGTGTTGAAACCTAGGGTCGGGTCCAAAGTGGACGAGTTCTTCCTGTGGGTCTCTGGACGAGTCTCTGGCTATTTCAGGCCTCCTACATCCGCGTCTTAGTAGAGGGTTTGGAGACACCCCCGGACAAGCGAGAGGGCCGAGGGTAGAACTTTTCTAGCAGCAACTCTGCCCACCCTGTATCCAGTCCCCCCACCCCCCGGTCCCATGCTGTCGGCTAGAGGGCTGGGGGCTACGGGGCTGGGGGCGCGGTGGTGGTGCCGAGGCTGGGATCGGCCTTCGGAGCAGACAGGGGCCCGGGGCGAGTGCCGGCGCCCGGTGACTGCCACTGGAGCTCCACTGCAGTTTCGTCAGAGGTAAAGGTACGCGCCCGATGCGCGCGGCGTGTGCACACAAACACACACTACCGCGCGCAGACCATTCATCACACTTTTCCCCGGGCCTGGAGAAGCGCGATCATATGCCACTAGCCCCTGCGGCCCGTGCCCAGAACCCACCCAAGCGATCCCGCCACCGACCACGAGGCCCCGCGGCTCCCTGACGCATGGACGTCCGCAGCGATCAGGGACCGGCCTTCTTCTGCGCGTGGCGGGCTTCCTCTCGGCGACACCCGGCCACGTCGCGCGGTTCCAGCAGCCAGCGGGACTCGCCACCCAGAGTCCCCCAGAGCTGAACGTCTCGGCTGCTGCGTCCCCTCCAAGTCGCATCTCACGGCAAGGAGTCAGCTAGCAAGCCTCTCCCCGCCCACCCGGTCCCATGACAGCTGCTGCCGCCCAAGACAGGCAGATATAACAAGAAGCAAAGTTTCCCTCTCTCCCCTCCCACATCCCGCCCCCCTCCCCCTCCCTTCCAGTGTTATGCAAAACAAGCCGGCACCGGCGCTCAGACTCCAGGTACCAAACCAGCCCTAGCAAGCCGCGCCCGGTAGAGCCCAGCAGCCCCTCTGCCTCCGGCGTGCACCCGCATCCGGGGTCTCATTCGCGGCTCGGCTGCACCCCCAGCCTCCCCGCTACCCGTGCCGGGGTGACCGTAGAAAAAAACCCTAACTATGGGGCCAAACTTGATGCTTGCAACAGGCATGGGGTGGGGAAAAATGGGGAACGGGTAGGGGGCGCGCATTCCCTGTGCGGGCATTTTCCGGGCAGTTTATCCCAGCAGCAACCGCCCCCCCTCCCGCCCCCGTTTCCAAGTAACCAGCTTCCTCGCCCCTCCCGGCCCAACGGAGCACCCTCTCCTGTCACGCGCGTGTCGCCAGTGGGTCTCCCAGGCGCAGCCTGAGCCCGGTTCGCCGCCTCGCCTTCCCTTCCCCCAGCATCGCCGAGCGCGCACCAGGGGCCGCGCGCTGCAGGGGGACCCAGACGCCCCCAGACAGTCCTCCGGCCCCATGCTGCCGGGCTTTCGCCCCCGGGGACTCCACCGGATAGCGAAACCAGGAAGGTGCTATCCCCGCCCGCATGTCCACGTGCCCTGCAGACCCCTATGCCTTCAGCGGGCAATTGGCAGAAAACTCCGCGCTGCGGGAGCTTTTAGAGAGCCTCGAGGGGGCTAGCTGTAGCAGACCTGGTACCCGAGACCGGAGGATCAGGGGACTCCGGGGACCGGGACAGGCGCCTGCGCCGGGGCCACAAGTCCACGTGAAAGTACGGCAGCAAGTGCCGGGAGCCTGAGGGCGCGCCTTCTGCACCCAGACTCAGCATGAGGGTCCCCCACACCTGACGCGGCTCAACCTCTTCAAGGAAGCACCGAACCCCCCAGCTCAGCGGGCAGGGGGGTGGGGGTGGGCCGGAATCCAAGCAACCAAGGCTAGACCCTCCCCAGCGGCCGTAGCGACCGCAACGGTCCGGCATGCGTGGTGGGGGGACCTCCAGCTCCCTGTCCCCAGAAAGAAGTGCATCGCAGGGTGCATGGAAGGGGGACTCTGCAGTCTGGAACCCCCGATCCCCTCAATGCGCCCACCGCTGCCTCCCGGCCTCCGCGGCTGCGGCGGCAGCCTCCGCAGCTCAGCGGCCCTGGCTACCCGGCCGTGGCCCCTGCTGATCTTACCTGCGTGTCCGCGAGATAGTTGAGGAAGAAGGAGGAGAGCTCCTCGTCCAGCAGCGAGCCGCAGTCGTTCCCCGCCATCTTCCAGCCGCGGCTGCAGCGTGCGGCGGAGTCAGCGCCGAGCCGGCCGGGGGAGGGAGGGAGCGAGCGAGCGAGGGAGGCGGGAGGAGGGAGGGCGGCCGGCTGGAGGAGGGAGGGCGGAGCTCAGGCCCCCGCTGCCGCAGGGCCGCTGGTCGCGGGGGCGGGGCCGCAGGGCGCCCGCGCAAGCCGGGGGTCGCACCCCCCCTTCCCTGCGCAATGTGTGGCGCCGGGATCCTCGCCCGCGGCCCCCGGCCCGGGAGGAGAGCGCCCGCAGCCGGGTGACGGTAGTCAGCTAGCAGCCCGATGCCTGCGCAGCAATGCAGGCAGCCCACTGCTCCTGCCGACCGAATCACGTTGCGTTAGCGCTGGGCGGGTCCTTACGAGACAACCTGCTTCGGCACAGCTGGGGAAACTGAGGCCTCAGAAGGCAGAGGACCTCGTTTGATGCCACGATATAGTTTAATACAGGAAAACAAAGCCCAGGTCTGACTGCCCTACAGGCTTGAGTGTCTCGCTGGGCTGCTGCCAGAGAGGGAGGGATACCATAGGTCAAAGGTGGAGAAATCAAGGAAGGCTCCTCGGAGGGGGAAGCTTTTTTTAAAAAATCTTTTCTTGGGAAGATGCGTTGACCCATATTCTTAACTATCTCTCTCTCTGGCTTCCTTCACTGTGTACTTCCCCCCCCCGAAAACTTCAACTCCTTCTCTGACCATGTCCACAGTGCCTTGAAGTAGCCAGCTTCCTGGTGGCCCACTGGCCTCCCAGTTTCTTGGGTAAGCCATCCGACTGCGGAATACTGTTCCCTGTCTGCGGACATTCACCGAGTAAACCACATCTTCACTGTATCCTTCCCTGCTGCTCCTCGGACTGTCAACTCTCTCTCCTGCCACTTCCATCATTCCCTGCGGCCTTAGCTCTGCAGACCTTTAAAACACTGGTAACGGTTGCCATTTTACCGTAGTTACAGTGAAGATTTGATCTTCAGACGTCTTCCTACTAGACTTTAAAGACCCATGAAAGCAGGGCCTGAGTTTGCTTTTGCACATACTGTCTCCAGTGCCAGGCACATAGTAGGTTCTTAGTAATGTGTTAACTAAAAATCCCAGAGGATTTAGATCTCCCATTACCATCACCACACATTTCGTAGATAAGAAAACTGCCTAGGGTCAAGGGTATGCATGGAGTGAGTGCCAGGGCCAGATCCAGAGCCCCCAGGCCTCCTGACGCCAGCCTTGAACTTTCATCATCATGCCCTGCTGTTTGCCAGCCAGGAGATGAGGGCACCGCCTGGGTAAAGGCAGAAAGGCGGGAAGATTTCAACCTGTTTTATTGGGCCCTCCTGCCGCCTGCTCTCCTCCCATCCCAAGCTAGCAAGGCCTGCCCCACCCTGCCCACCCTTCCTGGCTCCCTCCCAGCCGGAGGAGGAAAGGAGAGTACAGGGAGAGTCCCCAATACACCTGCTCAGACTTGAACACCAGAGCAGGAGCTTCCTTCTCCAGTTTGAGGTTCCCAGAACCAGAGGGCGTGATTTCACTCTTTGGGCTTTAGTTCAGGGAGCTTTTAAGGAACAATGGATCCCAAGAGAAAGCCTACATGGAGCTTTGAAGCGCTAGCCTGGGAGTCAGCAGTCCCAGGCTCTGGTCCAGCCCATCACATCTCACTCCAGTATTGGGCAACGCAGGGAGTTAAGAGCGTGGGCCCTCTAGTCAGAGTGCCTGGTTTCGAGCACCTGCAAGTCATTTATTCTCAGGCTTTGGTTTTCTCATCTACACAAATGGGGACCATAGAATTACTTACTTAAGAGGGGTGTTATGATGATCGAGGAGCTAACATATGCAAAGTGTTTGGTACAGTACCTGACTTCATGAGGGAAGTGCTAACCTCTCTGGTCCTTTGTTTCCTCATCTGTAAAAATGGGGGTGAAATATATGTCCCCTGAAGCCCTGGCCAACGTTATTTTCCTCTCTTCCAGAGCTTATATGCTACTGGCTACCTTGAACTCCAATAGGTCTGAATTTGAATCCTGGTGCTCACTAGCTTTGTGCTAGTTTACTTAACCTCTCTAAGCCTCAGTTTCCACCAGGTAGGGATCTTGAGAAGACTGAATGGAACAATGCATGTAAAATTAATTGCTTGGTTCTGTAGCCTGCAAAGAGGAAGTGCTGATTCTCACAGGCATCATCATCACTACCGTCACCAGGATCATCACCTTCAGCACTAAAGACGTGTGCTCTCCTGAGGCCATGCTTTTTTGCTGCTGTTTGTAGACATCAGAGCCAGAGCCTCCCAGGACGCTGTTTCCAAGAAGCATCCCTCCCAGATCCAGTCTCACCTCTGATTGGTGTTATGCCCTTTATTGCCCAGAGGCCATTCTTGGAGGATCCCTGAGACTAGCCATCTCCAGCCTTGGCCTGGCAGAGCTGCAGTGCCAGACAGGGCCTCCCAGGGAAGCCCTCAACAGCGCCACCCAAAAGCTTTTGTCTTTAATTGCCCAGCTACAAGGCCTTTCTCACTAATCCCTGTGTCCTCAGAATGGGCTACTTGTTGGCAAGAGACTCAGATGAGAAGGCACCTGATCTGAGATATCTAACCTCTTTTACAAAAACATCTTATCCCAAGGATTCCTTTATTAAAGGCCACTCAATAGATTCTCAACCTCTTCACATTCTCTGATCCATAAAAGCCCTCAAGAAACCTAACGGGCTATATAATCTTCGGCAATTACCGTCCCCTCTCTGAGGCTGTTTCCATACCTGTAGAAAACAAAAGAGTTGGGCTAAATCGACCTCTACTGAACCCTCTAGCCCAGATATTATGGGCGTTTATAGATACCAGCCCAAACTTAACAGTTTCTCTCTTCTGCGCATGTGCCAGACAACTGAGCTTATTATCATCTCAGATTGACTTCAACAACCCTGAGTATTTGGCGGTGTGATATCCATTTTATGACTGAGGAAACAAATGCTTAAAAGGGGTTGAAATGCTTAGTCCAAGACCAAGCAGAGACACAGCTGAGATCTGAAGCCAGATCTGTGCACGGTGTAAACCGCAGACCCCAGTCATGACAGATACTTGGTCCCTGTCACCAAAGATTAAAATTCAATAGGTCAACAGTGGGCCCAGGAATCTGCATTTAATAGGTTCCCCTAAATGACTGTGCTGCAGGAAACTACCCATCAGTCAATAGACATTTGATGAGCACCCACTAAGTGCCAGCTGGGATGATGTGAACCATGGATAAATCAGTGAACACAACAGCTGCCACCCCTGCCCACACTCTATTCAGAACAATTGCTTAGTAAATTTTTGCTAGTGAATGGGGGAGAGGGGACATGAGTCTTGATCATCACTGAAGTTTCCTGCCAGCTGCCCACAACTCAGTGATTCTCTGACCCAGGCCAGGGAGTCTGACACACCTATTTCCCACCTATTTCTCCAGTCCCAGGAGGCAGGGACTCAAGCCAAGAGGAACTAAGAAGTCACCCGATTTGTATTGTTAATTTAGAGAGCTGGCTCCGTCTCCTATTGAATTGTAGAACTTGAGAATTGTGGAGTGTATGTTACCCATCAGCTTCGCTGAACACGTAGCAGAATGTGGCCAAAGCCACACACCCCTTCGGGACAGAGCCAGGACTAGAAGCCGGGGCTCTAGGTTGGATATATCATGGTCAGGTGTCTTCACAGGACAGACTTCTCATGCTTGAGCCTGTGGAAGAAACCACCCAGCTGTGTCAGTTGAGGGTCTCAGAACTGGGGACTAGAGCTTTCAGTGCTTGAAATTCCATCATGGGACTTCCCTGGTAGTCCAGTGGTTATGACTCCATGCTTCCACTGCAGGGGGCGTAGGTTTGGGGAGGTTCCACATGCCACACAGTGGAGTCAGAATAAAAAAAAAAGAAAGTCCAGCATAAGCAAAGCATTTCTTTATGTTGCCCTCTTCTCCCTGTAGGGCCAACTTATAAACTCACCAGTACATTTAGGGGATACTTAGCAGATCACTGTCTCTTTTACACACTACAAATGCTGAAAAGTGTTCCCAAATCAGCAGATGAGGGGCACTAAACAGCTGTGAAGTTGCCTATGACTGTTTCCCAGTTTTGCAAGTGCAGGTTTTCATTCACTCACCTCTGCCTTGTTAATGACTGTGCACAAAGCATGGGAATAATGAAGTGGGGTAGGAATAGAAACACCTGCTTTTTCTTCATCTGTTCACAGAGCAAAATGATCCTAGACAGGTGTGACAGGTATAATGGTCCCTCATTATACCCATTTGATAGATGGAGAAACAAAGGTCCAGTGATATGAATTATTCTGTTTTTTTACAGAGATGTAAATTCTACCAGGTTACTACATATATATAATATATAATTAGATGTATAAAATACATATATATGTGTATTACATATATAATATAATACAGCAACATTTAAAGAGTTATCTGAATTAAAGGGCAACATCTAAATTTAGTATCTCTAGCAAATAAGGCAAGCAGATGGTAAGAATGCCTGAGTACCTATTGTTTGTGAATATCTTTATACTCTATCACTTTGGGACCTTTTTAATGATCAACCTATCTGTCCTACCTGACCTAGAATTTTGTGTGGATCAAGTTCACTTACAAAGGACTTTGAACTTCACATTCACTATCCTAAATCATCAATAATGCTCCTTTGGAAACATATCCTAAGGATCTGATTCAAAAACTGGAACTGCTACAGCATAATGTTTATGTAGAGAAGCGGACAACAGAGGATGAGATGGTTGGATGGCATCACCGACTCGATGGACATGGGCTTGGGTGAACTCCAGGAGTTGGTGATGGACGGGGAGGCCTGGCGTGCTGCGGTTCATGGGGTCGCAAAGAGTAGGACACAACTGAGCGACTGAACTGAACTGAGATAGATAAATAGATAGATAGATTCAATAAATATTTTTAGAACCTGCCAGATGCTAGGCACTGTGCTACAGGCCCACAAATAGTAACCATAATATAATCTTTGCTCTCTTGTAACTCACAGCTATGATCTCTACAATATGCAGGGGAGAGACTAGTCAACATGCTAGGATGTAATAAGTCTTTTTAAAAAAAAGATTATTTCTGAATGCACCAGGTCTCGTTACTGCACTTGGGCTTTCTCTAGTTGCAGTTAGAGCGGGGCTACTCTCTGATTGTGGTACTTGGGCTTTTCGTTGCAGTGGCTTCTTTTGTTGTAGAGCACAGGCTCTAGGCACATGGGCTTCAGTAGTTGTGGCATGGGGACTCAGCAGTTACCGTTTGTGGGCTCTAGAGCACAGGCTCAATAGTTGTGGGGCATGGGCTTAGTTGCCCCATGGCACGTGGAATCTTCCTGGATCCCGATCGAACCCATGTCCTCTGCATTGGCAGGCGGATTCTTAACCACTGGACCACCAGGAAGATCAGATCAGATCAATCGCTCAGTCGTGTCCGACTCTTTGCAACCCCATGAATCGCAGCATGCCAGGCCTCCCTGTCCATCACCAACTCCCAGAGTTCACCCAGACTCATGTCCATCGAGTCAGTGATGCCATCCTGCCATCTCATCTTCTGTCATCCCCTTCTCCTCTTGCCCCCAATCCCTCCCAGCATCAGTCTTTTCCAATGAGTCAACACTTTGCATGAGGTGGCCAAAGTAGTGGAGTTTCAGCTTTAGCATCATTCCTTCCAAAGAAATCCCAGGGCTGATCTCCTTCAGAATGGACTGGTTGGATCTCCTTGCAGTCCAAGGGACTCTCAAGAGTCTTCTCCAACACCACAGTTCAAAAGCATCAATTCTTCAGCGCTCAGCCTTCTTCACAGTCCAACTCTCACATCCATACATGACCACAGGAAAAACCATAGCCTTGACTAGATGGACCTTTGTTGGCAAAGTAATGTCTCTGCTTTTGAATATGCTATCTAGGTTGGTCATAACTTTCCTTCCAAGGAGTAAGCGTCTTTTAATTTCATGGCTGCAGTCACCATCTGTAGTGATTTTGGACCACCAGGAAAGCCCTGTAATAAGTTTTTTCATGGAAGCTGGGGGAGCTGAAAGCTGGGTGGGGCTGGGAGAAGAGCCCATGGGAGAGGTGGGATCCTGAGCCAAGACAATGAAAGTAGTAGGAGGGATCTGGAAGAGTGAATGGGTGGAGGCCACATTTTAGAGTGCGAATCACTAGGCTTTGGTCATAGATAAGAAATGATGGGCTGATTACAGGGAAGAGCTTCAGTGGATGATGAGTCTTAGAGAAGAGGCAGCGCATAAGGGTTCTCCAGAGTATAACCTCAGATATGCAGATGACACCACCCTTATGGCAGAAAGTGAAGAGGAACTAAGAAGCCTCTTGATGAAAGTGAAAGAGGAGACTGAAAAAGTTGAGCTTAAAGCTCAACATTCAGAAAACTAAGATCATGGCATCTGGTCCCATCACTTCATGGGAGATAGACGGGGAAACAGTGGAAACAGTGTCAGACTTTATTTTTGGGGCTCCAGAATCACTGCAGATTGTGACTGCAGCCACGAAATTAAAAGACGCTTACTCCTTGGAAGGAAAGTTATGACCAACCTAGATAGCATGTTCAAAAGCAGAAACATTACTTTGCCAACAAAGGTCCATCTAGTCAAGGCTATGGTTTTTCCTGTGGTCATGTATGGATGTGAAAGTTGGACTGTGAAGAAGGCTGAGCACCGAAGAATTGATGCTTTTGAACTGTGGTGTTGGAGAAGACTCTTGAGAGTTCCTTGGACTGCAAGGAGATCCAACCAGTCCGTTCTGAAGGAGATCAGTCCTGGGTGCTCTTGGAAGGAATGATGCTAAAGCTGAAACTCCACTACTTTGGCCACCTCATGCGAAGAGTTGATTCATTGGAAAAGACTCTGATGCTGGGAGGGATTGAGGGCAAGAGGAGAAGGGGACAACAGAGGATGAGATGGCTGGATGGCATCACCAACTCGATGGATGTGAGTCTGGGTGAACTCTGGGAGTTGGTGATGGACAGGGAGGCCTGGCGTGCTGCAATTCATGGGGTCGCAAAGAGCCGGACACGACTGAGCGACTGAACTGAACTGAATTGAACTGAGTATTTTCCGATGACTGTGGGACAAGAGGAGGCATACAGGAGGAGCACACTGATACCAAGCAAAAAATTGGAAAGAACCTTAGCATCTAGTAAGAAAGAGCAGTTCAATTCCACACCTAGTTACAAACAGTAGACAAAAGCTCACACATGTGTACAGAGAACTGTGTTCAAGGGTGTTCATTGCAGTATTATTAATTGTGGTAAAAAAAATACAGCTTATAGGAAAAAATGAACTGTGGTGAGACCACACAATGGAATATTAGACAACTGTGAAAATTAATAACAGCTGCATGAATCCACAAAGATAAAACACAAAAGCAATGAGTGAGATAAATAGGCAGCCTAAGGATACATGCAATGTTATACTATGCATGTAATGTTTTTAAATATGCAAAATAATTTTCCATTGCATTGGCCAGTACACATATATAAAGTAAAAGCATAAACATGGAACAGCAAAGGCACAGCTCATTTCAAGAAAGTGAGAGGAGAGGGGGCACCCAGGGCTGGCTTTATGGGTGAGCCACCTCACTCTTGAAGTCACACTGGCCTTACACGTGGTTAATTACTCTGCTGCTGCCGACTTGAAATTCATGATGATTTTAAATAAGGGTTCCTGCATTTCATTTTGCACCAGACCCTGCAAGTTATGTAGCTTCTCCTGGTGGGATTACATTGTATGTAAGAGAGTTCCAGTTATACCTGTGATCTTGTTTTTAATCTCAAAAATATTTTTAAAGTATCAGTGTTTGTTAAATCTGTGTAGCGCATTGTTCCTTGTGCTTCTCTGTATGTTTGAAATATTTTATAATTCAAAAACAATGAAGATACTCTGCAGAAGGTAGAAAGCTATATGGAAAATGTACGGGAAAATACGTATAACATTAAGTGCAATAGGGTTATAAAAATGTTTATAAAGTGATTGTAGTTGTGTGCATAAATGTACATTTAAAGTGTATATGTTAGAGTGACCTAAGGAGTGTGAACAAACAAAACATGAGGATGGTGGAAATAATTTCTTTTCATATTTTCATTTGTGTTTTGTTTCAATTTTGTTTTTATAATAAATAAAATTGCCATCTATGTTATTTAAGTAGCCTATCTGCATTGTAACAGGGACATTTCAGAGACTTAAGATCTCAACATAAAGGAGTAGCTCTGACGGAACTGGTAGGAACCCTTCCTAAAATGAGCTTTGAACCGAATGTCAGTTTGGAGTCCCACTTGGGGACCGAACTCACGTTTGGACAAACCTCTTCTCCAGGCTGAGACTCAGATTCCCCCTCTGCACAACAGTGCGCTTGGACTGGGTGGGCCATCCCAAATGCGCCTTGGATGGGTGTGTCCCCCCGAGACCAGGGCCCTGACTGTGAGATGCTCTGATTCCCGCTCCCCTTTGCAGGGGAAATCATTTGGGCCACGTGTAGTTTGGCAGCAGAGATGGTTGGAGTCAGGATCCTGAGCGGAGAATCCAGGTCAGTAGGCCACCCTAGGAGCGTTTTATATGGGGTGGAAGCTCTTTGGTTCCTGGAGCAGCCAGAACTTCAGAGTCCCAGGGAAAGGGGCATGGCCTCACAGGCAGGGCAAGGTATAGACACAGTGTGGTATCATGGGTGCAGCAGAGCATCCTGGGCACAGCATGGTGGGGGCAGCCCTGCGCTCTTCAGCTTCCCTGAAGAATACTGGCAGACAACTCCAAAGATGAAAGATAGGTTGAAAGGGAATAGTCCACCTTCTGTCAGAGTTATTATTTTTCATTGTAATTTTTTTTTATTACTTTTTGGCCTCACCCTCAGACATGTAAGGATCTCAGTGCCCCAACCAGGGATCAAACCCACATCCCCTGCATTGAAAATGCAGTCTTAACCACAGACCACCAGGCAAGTCCTCCACTACAAATTATTTTAAATTACATGTGATACAATTATTTTTATCCTTGTATAAAAAAACGCAAACAAGAGGCTTCCCTGGTGATCCAATAGCTAAGACTCCATGCTCCCAGTGCAGGGGGCCCAAGTTCAATCCCTGGTCAGGGAACTAGATCCCATATGCTGCAACTAAGAGTTCACATGCTGCAACTAAAGACCCAGGGCAGCCAAATAAATAAGTAAAATGAATATTTTTTAAAAAACGACAAAAAAAATGTAAACAATACAAAGAAAGGACAAGCTTCTGTGATCACCTTCACCCAATATCACTCCTTCCCCATAGGTGCCCACTGTTACTGTTTCATGAATTGCCTTACAGAAAAGGCAAAAAAAAGAGATTTTTTTCTTTGCTTTTTATACATATAAAACCTAGAAACCCTCAAAGTTTCGATTGAGACTTTTAAACAAAATGGAATCCTACTACAATCACTATTTTGTAATTTCCTTCTTAATATGTCTTAGAGGTCTTTCCATATCAGTACATGCAGATCTACCTATTTCTTCAAACTGTTGTTCAGTCACTAAGTCATGTCCAATTCTTTGCAATCCCATGAAGTGCAGCACTTCATGCCAGACTTCCCTGTCCTTCACGATTTCCCAGAGTTTGCTCAAACTCATGTCCATTGAGTCAGTGATGCCATCCAACCATCTCATCCTCTGTTGCCCTCCTCCTCCTCCTGCCATCAATCTGTCCCAGCAGCAGGGTCTTTCCCAGTGAGTTGGCCCTTTGCATCAGGTGGCCAAAGTATTGGAGCTTCAGCTTCAGCATCAGTCCTTCCAATGAATATTCAGAGTTGATTTCCTTTAGGATTGACTGGTTTGATCTCCCTGCTGTCCTCTTAAGAATCTTCTCCAGCACCACAATTCGAAAACATCAATTCTTCAGCGATCAGCCTTCTTTATGGTCCAACTCTCATATCCATACACGACTACTGGAAACACCATAATTTTGACTATATGGATCTTTGTCAGCAAAGTGATGTCTCTGCTTTTTAATATGCTATCTAGGTCTGTCCTAGCTTTTCTTCCAAGGAACAAATGTCTTTTAATTCTTTCAAATTGCTGCATGGCTCTCCCCAGGGTGAATGTGCCATGGACTTGATTTGTAACTTCTGGCGCATCATGTTTCTAGACTTACATTCTTCAGGTGGTTATATGGTCCTAGTTATATCACTAAAGACTATACAAAGCTGGGGATAGAAAATAATGACAATGGATGCATTCCTTTATTCTTTCAATCAACAAAAGCCTGTGGAATGCTTCCTTTGAGTATAGACTTCATCTTTTAATCAATCAAGCCAGACCTGCATGTATGAGTTTAGTGAATAATATCAATCATTTTACTACATTGTTTGAAACTCATCCATCATTCCTTCATGACCCATCTACTTTGTGCCAGGCATTCTGCTAAGCTTTGTGGGACTATAGAGTATTAGTCGTGGCTGCTTTGGTTGCAATTAATAAAAAAACCCTACTTAACCTGGCTTTAACATATAATATGTTGGCTTCCATTAATTAACACATTTAAAGGAGGAATGTCACCAGGAAGACATGGATGTTCATCTCTCAGCTCTGTTTTCCCCTGAAAGCTTCATTCTGGGACAGGTTCTGTCCTGGTGATGGCAAGGTGGTATGCTCCAGGCCTAAACCCAATCCTCTTAGCAAGTCCAGCAAAGGAGCTGTGCCAGTTGCCTAGCAAAAGACTAGGATTCAGTCTGATTATATCAATTTGGCTCAAATGCCTGTCACTAGGCCAATCCCTGCTCCGATTGGTCAGTACTGGGTTACATGCCCACCTCTAAGTCTAGGAGTCAAGCTGTTTCATTCAACAACCCTGCTATCCCCAAACCAAGGTTCTTAAAAAGAGACCATTAATTTGAATGGGAAATAATTATATCTCTTTCTATTAGCTTCTAACTAAAATTTAGCATTTCCTTCTATTATGAATAGAGCAAACATTTCATAACAGTATTAAAAGTTCCTATAACTTTGGCACTAATAGAAATCACAGATATTTCATATCTCATCACAAAATGTCATTTACATTCATCACTATTTTGAAACTTAGGGTAACTATCAGACCAATTAGATCTTGCTATTCATGTGTTAATAAAGAAATATATATATATTGCTATATCAAAATTTCTTATCATGTGATAACTGTTTCAATATAATTGAGTTTTAAAAAATTATTTGTAGTTGATATTAAGCATTTAAAAACATCAACATGAGGAGGGGTCCATGGCCCACGAAAAAGGTCTAGATATAATATGGGAGAGATATATAATATCTAGATATAATATGATTTCCTCCCCAAAAGGACATCAGGTGCCTTTGCCAGAAGTGCGTCTGCCCCACCGGGAACACTAACCTACACAGCTCAGGAGCAGCTGATCCTCATGACTCTGCTGACTTTATTGTCCCCCAGAAGCCCTGAAGAGGTTCTCCATACCAGGAACCAAAATTTCCTCTGTCAAAGGAGGTGCAAAAATAGAAGGAACAAAATGAAACCTGGATGTCCTTTGTGAAGAGGAGGAGGAGACTTAAGCAAGATGCTTAAGGAGAAGTTCATGAGATCACTTTGCTCTGCAGATGCCTACTTGTCTCAGCATAGAGCCCAGCAATAGGCCTGCCCTTTGACCAGGATTCCCTCTTCCTGGGAGTTCACCTTGGAAACCAGTAGAAGGAAGAGAACAAGCTAGCCAGGCAAAAATATTCACTAAGGTGGGCTGGGGCTAGGGAGGCTGGGTCAGGAGCCTGGAGTCAGGCAGGCCTGTGTTTGAAGCCTTGCTCAAAAGGGTAACCAACACTGCCTGCCACACACATGAACACTGCTCCTCGGACATCAGGGTGGCGTCTAGTTCTTCTCCTGGATTTCAGACTAGCTTTCTGACTTGATTTGACCAAGAGAACTCAGCAGAAAGGATGCTATCCCAGTACCCGCCCTAGGAGTCAGGACAATGGGAGCTTCTGCTTTCACTCTCCAGGAAGCCAGTCACTGCGTAAAGAAATCCTGCTAACATGCCAGGTAGACCATGTAGAGAGACAGAGGCCCTGAAGGATGCGAGGCCACAGAAACAGAAACCAGCTGACTTGTCGCCATTTTAGCCTCCCCTCCTGCAACACCAGACATCTGAATAAACCCATCTTGGAGCCCCCAGCCCTAGTGAAGCTGCCTCAGTTAGTACTGTGTACAGCAGAGATGACTCAACTCCATCGAGCTCTGACCACACTGCAGAACCATGAACACGTAAATAGTTCTCGTCCCTTAAGCTACCACATTTTCATTTTCTAAGTGAATGAGTCTCTGTTTTGTAAGTTCATTTGTACCATTTCTTTTTAGATTCCACATGTAAGGGATGTCATATGCTATTTCTCCTTCTCTGACTCATTTCACTCAGCATGACACTCTCTAGGTACATCCATGTTGATGCAGTGGCATTATTTCATTTTTGGTTTTGTTTTGTAATGGCTGAGTACTTACTATTCCACTGTACATATGGGCACAACCTTTAAAAGAATAACATAGCCCGAGGACACGACATAAACTGATTAGAACCAAAGAGGTCCAAGATGGTAGACAAGTCAACTTCCACTAGACTGTGAGCCTCAGTATACACTCATTTAACATATCAGCAAGCTGAATGACAAACCCACAGGTGCCATAACAGTTCCAAGGCCAGCCATAAAGGTCAAAAAGTGAAAGGTGGCCCAATTCCTGGAAATCCCTGTCGCTTCCCCAAAATAGCTGGAGTATTCCTTCTACTCATTAGCCTATGAAATCACCCACCTCTATAAAAACTGACAACTCCATACCCTGGGGCCACTCTCACCTCCTGAGATGGCCCACACTCTGTCTGTGGAGTGTGTTTCTCTCTAAATAAACCCACTTCTTACCTATGACTGAATTCTTTCTGTGATGAGTCATCAAGAACCTGAGCTTCATTAAGTCCTGAGACCAGGTGTGTGATCTCAGTCCTGGCCAATAGGTTCAAGTCCCATTCTGGGTTTTGGCTGAGTTTGAGTCCCAGCCTGATTAACACAGTTTTAATAGTCAAGGCTATGGTTTTTCCTGTGGTCATGTATGGATGTGAGAGTTGAACTGCGAAGAAGGCTGAGCACCAAAGAATTGATGCTTTTGAACTGTGGTGTTGGAGAAGACTCTTGAGAGTCCCTTGGACTGCAAGGAGATCCAACCGGTCCATTCTGAAGGAGATCAGCCCTGGGATTTCTTTGGAAGGGATGATGCTAAAGCTGAAACTCCAGTACTTTGGCCACCTCATGTGAAGAGTTGACTCATTGGAAAAGACTCTGATGCTGGGAGGGATTGGGGGCAGGAGGAGAAGGGGACGACAGAGGATGAGATGGCTGGATGGCATCACCGACTTGATGGACGTGAGTCTGGGTGAACTCTGGGAGTTGGTGATGGACAGGGAGGCCTGGCGTGCTGCCATTCATGGGGTCTCAAAGAGTCAGACACGACTGAGCAACTGAACTGAACTGAACTGAATAATATGTTATAATTTCCTGCAGGGGCTGAGTTTCTCTAAGTTACTGGAATGACTCTACTGGATAGAATAGCATGGAACCATTAGAAATCATAAGCACAATGTTCATGAACTTTATTTATTGTATAATTTGAAGTAAAGAGAGTCTGATTCCAATGAAGAAAAAAATTTCCTGAATAAAAGCTGTAAGGCAATAGGAGAAATAAAAACTGTTAGTGTACTTGGGTGGTGGGTTTTATTTACAAATGTACTTTAAAGATTTCTGTAGTGTTATTCTCAACTTCTTAATTATAAATCATTTTAATGCAATTTCCAAATGGGATTAAGTTTTGGAGAAAACATGGAGAAATGAAGACTATGTATTTGAGTTTTGATTTTACTGAAAATATTCTCTACTCAAATTTTCTTTAATTTGATCTTCATAAAAAATAATTTTAGTGCAATTATTAAATAGAAAACTGATCATTGTGCAATTTATCCAGTGCTATTATGAGCCCAGCAGGGAACTAAGTGCTTGTGCTCCTGCATTTATTCAACAAATAGTGAAATCCAGAGCTCAAGAGGAGGGATTTTCATGCTTTGTTCTTTGATGCCTCCCAGCAACTCTATCATGTCAGTGGTGTTATTATCCCCATTTCACAGATGAGGATACTGAGACTCAGAGAGGTTATGTTTCTTGTCAAAATCATTCAGCTTGGAAGTGGCAGGACTGAGATTTGAGCTCAGGTGTCTTGAGACTGTCTTCTCATTATCATTCACTTCTTAGCCCACAGCAGTACAGACTGCTCCGATTAAACAGACTGACTCAGTAAGTCTGTAAGCACTAAGAAGCAGCATGCTTTTGTCATAAAATAACAGCATGGAGTCAGGAGACCTGAACTTGGATCCTGGGTCACTGTGTGGTTATTCCCTCTGTACCTTCATGGCCTCACAGGCTAAATGAGGGATTTGGATAAATACTTGGAAAATTCTGGAAAATAACCCAAAGCATAATGCCTTGGACCTTAACTTTAACCGATTAGAGTAGGTTATTCTTAAAATTGTGATTCAAATGTCCCAATTGTGCTCAGATACTATTCTAAGCAGTATTTGGACTTAAAGTTCCAAGATTTGGGTTCAAAGATTGGCTGTGCTTTTGAGTGATTTGGGGTCAGTTTTCTAGCTCTCTGACTTTCAGTTTCAAGGGCAATAGCAATCCTAACCTCTCTCATTGATTGTACGGACCCAGTGTGGACCCAACCCAAGTGGAAGAACTGAATAGTCAATAAATAAATACAATATGTATGTGTATATATAGATCTTAAATGAAAGACACTTTAATGAAACCTCACAGTAAAAGTACATAATATATACAATTAGTATAAATCTGTTTTGGTGTTTTATAATCACTTAGGAATTCTTTGACAGGTAGATATATATAATTTGAATGTGTATACTATATATGTGATATAGATGATATATAATATTCAGAAATATATTTTAATATGATAAATGAAAGGTAACATGCCTGCATCTCTGTGATGATAGAATTTCAGTGGAAGCTCCCCCCAGCTCCTCGCCCTACCCCACCTCAAATCTTCCACCCAACATCACACCTGGCTGGAGAGTGGGCTTCCCTGTATCCTGGGCTTACCATGATTAATGCACTAACACCTGGAGTGAAAACATTTTCTTCTTTAAGTATCCATTTCCCCCTACAAGACTATGAACAAATCAAGGCCAGGAATTGAGTCTTATTCTTAGATACAACAGCCCTCACTGTAAATGACACAAAGTAAGTAAATAAATATTTGTTAAGCTGAAGAAAGTAGGGAAAACCACTAGACCATTCAGGTATGACCTAAATCAAATTCCTTATGATTATATAGTGGAAGTGAGAAATAGATTTAAAGGACTAGATCTGATAGATAGAGTGCCTGATGAACTATGGACGGAGGTTTGTGACATTGTACAGGAGACAGGGATCAAGACCATCCCCATGGAAAAGAAATGCAAAAAAGCAAAATAGCTGTCTGGGGAGGCCTTACAAATATCTGTGAAAGGAAGAGAAGCGAAAAGCAAAGGAGAAAAGGAAAGATATAAGCATCTGAATGCAGAGTTCCAAAGAATAGCAAGGAGAGATAAGAAAGCCTTCCTCAGCAATCAGTTCAAAGAAATAGAGGAAAACAACAGAATGGGAAAGACTAGAGATCTCTTCAAGAAAATTAGAGATACCAAGGGAACATTTCATGCAAAGATGGGCTGGATAAAGGACAGAAATGGTACGGACCTAACAGAAGCAGAAGATATTAAGAAGAGGTGGCAAGAATACACAGAAGATCTGTACAAAAAACATCTTCATGACCAAGATAATCACAATGGTGTGATCACTCACCTAGAGCCAGACATCCTGGAATGTGAAGTCAAGCGGGCCTTAGAAAGTATCACTACGAACAAAGCTAGTGGAAGTGATGGAATTCCGGTTGAGCTATTTCAAATCCTAAAAGATGATGCTGTGAACATGCTGCACTCAATATGCCAGCAAATTTGGAAAACTCAGCAGTGGCCACAGGACTGGAAAAGGTCCGTTTTCATTCCAATCCCAAAGAAAGGCAATGCCAAAGAATGCTCAAACTACTGCACAATTGCACTCATCTCACACGCTAGTAAAGTAATGCTCAAAATTCTCCAAGCCAGGCTTCAGCAATACGTGAACTGTGAACTTCCAGATGTTCAAGCTGGATTTAGAAAAGGCAGAGGAACCAGAGATCAAATTGCTAACATCTGCTGGATCATCAAAAAAGCAAGAGAGTTCCAGAAAAACATCTACTTCTGCTTTATTGACTATGTCAAAGCCTTTGACTGTGTAGAATACAATAAACTGTGGAAAATTCTGAAACAGATGGGAATACCAGACCACCTGACCTGCCTCTTGAGAAATCTGTATGCAGGTCAGGAAGCAACAGTTAGAACTGGACATGGAACAACAGACTGGTTCCAAATAGAAAAAGGAGTATGTCAAGGCTGTATATTGTCACCTTGCTTATTTAACTTATATGCAGAGTACATCATGAGAAACGCTGGGCTGGAAGAAGCACAAGCTGGAGTCAAGATTGCTGGGAGAAATATCAATAACCTCAGATATGCAGATGACACCACCCTTATGGCAGAAAGTGAAGAGGAACTAAAAAGCCTCTTGATGAAAGTGAAAGAGGAGAGTGAAAAAGTTGGCTTAAAGCTCAACATTCAGAAAACTAAGATCATGGCATCTGGTCCCATCACTTTATGGGAAATAGATGGGGAAACAGTGGAAACAGTATCAGACTTTATTTTGGGGGGCTCCAAAATCACTACAGATGGTGATTGCAGCCATGAAATTAAAAGATGCTTATTCCTTGGAAGAAAAGTTAGGACCAACCTAGATAGCATATTCAAAAGCAGAGACATTACTTTGCCAACAAAGGTCCATCTAGTCAAGGCTATGGTTTTTCCAGTGGTCATGTATGGATGTGAGAGTTGGACTATGAAGAAAGCTGAATGCCAAAGAATTGATGCTTTTGAACTGTGGTGTTGGAGAAGACTCTTGAGAGTCCCTTGGACTGCAAGGAGATCCAACCAGTCCATCCTAAAGGAGATCAGTCCTGGGTGTTCTTTGGAAGGACTGATGCTAAAGCTGAAACTCCAATATTTTGGCCACCTCATGCGAAGAAGAGTTGACTCATTGGAAAAGACTCTGATGCTGGGAGGGATTGGGGGCAGGAGGAGAAAGGGACGACAGAGGATGAGATGGCTGGATGGCATCACTGACTCGACGGACATGAGTTTGATTGAACTCCGGGAGTTGGGGATGGACAGAGAGACCTGGCGTGCTGCAATTCATGGGGTCGCAAAGAGTCAGACACGACTGAGAGACTGAACCGAACTGAAGCTGAATTGACACGCTGTAGAGCTTGGAGACTCTTAAAAGCAGAAAGTATTTTTAAAATTTGATCTACTTTATATGAATATCAAATAGGCACATGGAAAGATGCTCTATATCATTACCAGTCATTAGGGCAACATAAATGACCATCACAATGCAATACCACTACCCCTTCCCTGTGATAACTGAAATTTCAAAATCTTGCCATATTCAGCATTTGTAACAATGTGGAGCAACTGGAACTCTCATATAATATCAACAGGAATGAAAAATAATTCAAATACAAAATGACACCACTTTGGAAAATAGTTTGCCAGTTCTTTAAAAAGTTAAACATATACCTTCCAAATGATCAAGAAATCTCACTCTACGTATTTATACAAAAGAAATTTTTTTTTAAGTTTACATAAAGATGCATAGGTGAATCATCATAGTAGATTAACAATAGCCAAAAACTAGAAAAACTCCAAATGGCAGACCAACTAAATAAATTGAATGAACAGACAGATCATGGTAATAGTTATTCAATGAATACTGTTCAGCAATAAAAAAAGAACAAACTCCTGACATACGCAACAACAGAGAAGAATCTCAAATTCATTCTGTTAGGTGAAATAATGCCAGACTCAAAAGATTGAATACAGCATCATTCCATTTAAATGAAATTCTAGAAAAGGCACAATTATAGTAAGAGGAAGTAGAGTGCATAGATTGGGAGAAACAATAGATTACAGAGCAAAGTTTGGGGCCTCGTGGTGGTGGTTACATAACTATATATGTTTTTCAAACTAAATGTTATACTTAAATTGGTGTATTTTATTGTATGTACACTTCAATAAAGCTAATTTTTGTGTGTGTGTGTGTGTGTAATAAAGTTTTATTAAAGTATAAAGGAGATAGAGAAAGCTTCTGACATAGGCATCAGAAGGGGGCAGAAAGAGTACCCGCTTGCTAGTGTTAGCAATGAAGTTACATACTCTCCCAATAAAGCTAATTTTTAAACCGTATATCTATTTTCATGTTTTTTATTTTTAAACATGGGTTGCTTTTTAGAGTAGTGACTGTCCTGTCCCCAGAGAATTCCAAAGACCAGCCAAATGGATATGTGTCAGGCATGTTGTAGAAGGGATTCCTGAGTTGGGTGCAAGCCCAGACGAGATGGCCTTTAGCATCGTTACGGTTATGGAATTTAGGCTTAAGTGAGTATTGCCTAATGTGTAGCAGAAAGAACAATGGTCTAGGAGTCAAGAGCCATTCATTCACTCATTCATCATTTACTGAACACCTAACACAAGCCTGGCAATGTTCAGCAGTGTTGAGCTTAAGTTAGTTTTAAGTTGGGTTTCTACATAGTCACACCTAAAAAATCCTAACAAATATAATCCCATTGAGAGTGCTCAGTTGCTCAATCGTGTCTGACTCTTTGCGGCCCCATGGACTGTAGCCCACCAGGCGCCTCTGTCCATGGGATTTCCCAAGCAAGAACACTGGAGTGGGTTGCCATTTCCTTCTCCAGGGGATCTTCCTGTCCCAGAGATGCAACTTGCATCTCTTACCTTGCAGGTGGATTTTCTACCACTGAACCCCTAGGGACTTGGGATAATCCCATCACTAGGTATTAAACTGGGTGATACTCCTTTGATACTCTTCCTAAGTGCCAAGTGAGGAGATCAGTGAGGGCCTGAGGAGGCAGGGAGACTACCCAGTTTTCTCCCTCTCCATCACCACAGCCTTGGTCCGGGTTGCCATTGCCTCTGACTCTGGACGGTTACATCAGCCTCCTCCTGGGTCTCCCTGAGTCCGCTTGAACTTCCTTGGGTTCATCTTATACACAGCATTCAGAAATCCACCACCTGAAATCCAGATCTGACTCTAAAAATTCTTCCATGCTGTCTCCTTCCCCCAAATTAAAGTCTCAATTTCTCAACATGGTTCCAGGGCCCCCTGTGACAGAGCCCTGAATTGAAGATCAGCTAGGGAGATGTGTGGCAGCACCTATGGGCTGATGTGGGGAGAAAGAGCAGGAAAAGATGGACTGGAGAGATGTTTTGGAAGCAAAAACTGCCTGAGTTCAGGCACTGGCTGTGCTGTTGCCCTGTATAAACTAATCCTCTGTTTCCAGATCATCCAGAGATGAGACGGGTGATCACAAAGGACTGTTTCAGTTCCAGAGTTGTAGGTTAACACTCCTAGGTATGTTTCCTAGCTGCCCCTCCAGCTCTGTCTCTCTGTGTGTGCCTCTCACTCAGCAGACACCTTTACAAAAAATTGTTATCTGTGGATATGAGTCACAGATTATAACTGGCTCAATCTGCAGGAGGCTTCACAGTCCATCCTGCTGACATGATTCTCTGCCCAGAGGAGCTTGAGGGTCATGTTACTGACCTGAAGTGCAAAAGAAAACCTGGTGAGTGTCCTTTGAAATGGGAGAAGAAGGAATGCACTTACAGCCACTGACACTCTCCTGGACAGTAATTGTCCCCTGGACAGCAAAAGGGAGTAAGTGGGAGAGGGAAAGGTCCAGCCTTTCAGAGCTTTCAGATGCTGTGTGTCCAAGGTGCTCAAAACACTACCCTGGAGGTGCTTCCATCCAGTCAAATGGAAAGGTCACTGAACTGGCCATGAATCAATGGGCTACTCAGTCTTGGCTTGACCTTGACAATGTCACTTCATTTCTAGCTCAGTTTCTCTACCAACCAGTCAGACACAGTAACGACAGCTTCAATTCATCCAACAGTTCCCATTATTTTCAATTTCACAAGCAGTACATGTTCCTTAAAGAAAATGTAAAGCATGAATAATCAGAAAGGAAAAATAAATTCCTTAATCTCACCATTCTGACACAAACAGATGTCTTTCTATTTTAATCAAAATGGGACTGCAATTGCACATTCCCTCCTGCACCCAATTATTTTCTTCAACAATACATTGCAACCATCTTTCCACGTCATTACACTTTCCTCCACGTTAGGATACTCAGATGTGACTGGATACCCACGGGTATTCTCCAATTGAGGCCAGTCTCTGTATTTCATTTCACCCTTCAAAAACACATCCAATCCCAAAAGAACCAGCAGGCACTGCATATTCCACTGAAGACTTCGTGGGCCATGGAGAAGAGAGTTGCATTGCTCACCATCCAGCAAGCACTCTCAAACACCCCACTTGGTAGCTCCATTCTCTCTGTAGTCTGACTTTGCTATTCCCCCAACACAGTCTCTCAAAAACCACCACTAGCCCTTCTGGTCTACTTGTATATGCCATGTAGCAAAACAATAGTAAAGGGGCATTCCTCAAGGATGGCCCTGGGAAATTAATTTGACAGTATTATTTATTCATTCATACCAAACACCTTTATATGATGGACAGTGTTTTGGGTGCTGAGGGAATTTTCATTCAACAAGAGGAAAAAAATCTTGTTTCTCATGGGACCTATTACTTTTCAATATTTACACTGCTGAAGAAGAGAGTCTCATAACGTATTTCAAAAGTCAACTCTTTTTGGACTTCAGTGTTATTTCCCATTCTCCACCTCCTGGTGGTAAACAGTGCCAAAGTGAACATTGCTGAGGCACAGACTCCCATTTTTCAATTTTTAAAGATCTTTATCTTGTTTTAGTCATAGGAATCTACAGAGGCTTTACTGAAAAGGAAGGTAAGGGCCAAGAGAAAACAAGTCATTTCCCCAGGGTTACATGTTTGGTTATTTGGTGGCAGATTAAACAAACAAACACCTTTTCAAGAGGAAAACATGAATTCACAACAGTATGAGTCAGATCACATTGAGTCCTCTCCCCTTGAACAGCAGTAGCTGATGTTTACAGAGCACCTACCATAAGCATGACCCCATTACATGTGTGCTAAGTCATTTCAGTCATGTCTGACTCTTTGCGACTCTATGGACTATAGCCCACTAGGCTCCTCTGTCCATGGAATTCTCCAGGCAAGAATACTAGATGGGTTGGCATGCCCTCCTCCAGGGGATCTTCCCGACCCAGGGATCAAACCCATATCTCTTATGTCTCCTGCACTGACAGTTGGGTTCTTTACCACTAGCACCACCTGGGAAACCCCAACCTCAATATATACATCTCATTTAATCTTCCTTAAGCTATCAGCCCCATTCCACTGAAGGGCAAGGACAGAAAGTGACAGCCAAGGCTTAGACCCAAGCAGGTCTGATACCAAAGCCTACACTCTGAAGTACTCCTCACCTGGCCGCGCTGCTATGTGTGTCCAATTCCAATGCCAGCAAACTTGTCTTTCAATCTTAAAAATTGCATAGGAATCTGCTAGTGCTTCTGGCAGATACCTTTTATAGGCAGACCAGTTGTCATTAGTCTACATGCTGTTTAGCATCATAATATCTTAATGATTTTATATATTATTTTCATTTCCCTGGCAGTTCAATGGTTAAGACTCTGCACTTCCACTGCAGGGGGCATGGGATCAAGCCTTGATTGGGGAACTAAGATCACACATGCCACATGGCCAAAAAATAAACAGTAAAAATAACTACATAAAATAATACATTAAAAAAATCACTCTATGTGACAATTTTACATTTTACAATCTCATATGCCACCATCTCAATTGATCCTTACAACAAATGCTCATTCTCCAAGGCCCAACCAAGCATCTACTTCTCCAGGAAACACTTTTTAATTGCCTCCAGCTGAGAAGTCTCCCCTCTTCAGCCTTACAGGTCACAAGATTGTGGTTCTTTTAGGCTTGTTGTTATTCTCTGTCCCTAAGAATGGTGACCAAGGCTTTTTACCCCCAATGTCAGGCACTATGCCTGGTTCACTCTGTAAAAAGTTTGTGAGCACCACTGCTTACACTTGGTTCCTGGGAAGAAAATGAGGATTAGAAATCAGGGTTCTTCACTCCAGTTCCTCACTGTAAGATTTTTTCCTACTACACTTGTTTTAAGCTCAGACAGTTCAAGTCACTAGAGCCCTGTCTGGTGTTAATGATGCTAAAAATGAAGAGATGAGTGGATAGATGGGAGGAAGGAAGAAAGGATGGATGGATGGATGGATGGACAGACAGTAGGATGAATGGTTGAATGAAAGAAGAAAGAAAGGATAACTGGATGGATAGATGAAATGAAGGAAAGAAAGAAATATAGATACATGATTGGATAGAAAATGATAATGCAAGTATGGGAGGAAAAAGAAGGGGAGAAAGAAAAAAGGCAGGAGGATGAAGAAAGAGGAAACAGGAGAAAGTAGGGATGGAGGAATAGAAGGCAGGAAGGAGAGAGAAGGAAGAGAACTGTGACTTGGGTGAAGAGGAAATTCAGGATTGATTTATTTAGAACCTCACTCGAAATCACACACCCCTCAGAAGATCAAGCATGGAAGACCTTCTCCACTGAGATTTTGCATTCCAGCCAGTAACCAATATTTCACATGCTGGATTAACCAAGGGCTCAGAGAAGTGAAAAGTTTATTCTTACAACCAAGAATTAAGTTCATCTAGACAGTCAAACTGGATACTCGGGACTCCAAGGCTAAATCTCTAAAGGACAATAAAATCAATCTTTAAAGAAGCATTTGCTTTCTAATCTATAGAAGAGACAAAGTTATAGGAGGCACAGAAGGTCAGTAAGGAAACAGAAGTCTTGCAATAAGCCAGGTAGACCTAATAAATACCTTTGTTATAAACCAGCTAGACCTAATAAACACCCATTTGAGTTAAGCAAACAGGATCAATTTTTGTTAAACTTATGTGCTTGGCCTTGGGGACTTTCCCTCCCTGATGCTCTTGAAATGCTTGTACTAGGGCTTCTGAGACTCTTTCTGAGAGAGGAAAACACACTGGGGTGATCACGGCCCAGCCTAGAGCTGCTGCTCAGACCTGGACCATCTGTTTCCCTGAGTCCCTCTGGGTCTCCCCACCCCTGGGACACAGCCTTGGTTGCAAAAGCCCAGAACTGATCAGGCATTAAGTTCAAATGGAGACTGACTGTCACCAATTTGCAGCTACTGCCTCAGAGTGATGGTTGGGGGGGCAGGGGGCGGGGAGGTCCCCACTATCCTGGAGGCTGTGCAGATGGTAGGGGCCCAGTTCCAGCTCCTGGCCCAGAGGGCCCCCACTGCCCCAAGACAAGCCTTAAGACACAGGAAGCCCTGCCCTTGGTTCTGGGGACACAGAGATGAACCAGATGTGGGACTGTGTTTTCAGAGCTTCTAGACTATGTGGGGAGATGAAGCCAACAAACACTACAAGGTAGTGTGAAAAGTGACCAGAGCCATGTGAGGGTGTGATGGGGAGGGTCCGTGGGATCTCCAAGGAAAAGGAGTTGTTTCTAGCTGGGACTGGGTAAGGGAGTGTCCTAGCGATGGAGACGTGGAACTAGAGCTGGGCCTTAAATGTTTGGAAGGATTTTACCAAGCTAACAGAATAGCAAGAGCAAGGGCACCTGGTCCACAGGCCCACAGCAGAGGATGGATACGTGTATAGGTATGGCTGAGCACCTTTGCTGTCCCCCTGAAACTATCACAACATTGTTAATCGGCTATACTCCACTATAAAATTTCAAAACTTTTTAAAAAGGTCCATAGCAAATTTGGGTGCCAGGAACTTTCCAGAAGGGCTGCAGTGGGTGGTGAGTGAGGTGGGAGGAGGGAGATGGGGCTGGCGGGGCAGGAGAACTGAAGTCCAGCATGGCTTACTCAAGAGCTTGGCTTTAGGGTGAAGTGTGGGAAGACTTCGCAGGCTTTTGAGCAGATATCATCTGCATATATAATCTCTGTGTTTCCTTTGTACACTGGCTTGATGATCAAACTCCTCTGGAGGGCTTGGTAAAATGCAGATCCCCAGACCCAAATGCAGGCAATTTTGATCTAGTCTTTCTGGGAAGTGTGGGGGTATGGAGAAGGACAAGCGTGGTTTTGATCAGTCCCTCAGATCAGAGCTCAGCCTCATGTCTTTCCAAGTCCTCTGTTTACCTCGTGTTAAAAACCTCTAGCCTTCAGTTGTGTCAGGGATTGGGGCAGTAGATAAACAAAGCATGGGGATATTTCCTATGGTGTGATGTGTGGGAGGATCAACGGAGCAATATCTCCCATCCCAGTGACATCAACCCCAGTGAACCTGGCCCAACACTCACAGGGCTGCGATCAACCCCTCTCCCCCGCCACAGCCTCATGGGTGTTGGAGGGAGGCAGCCTGGCCAAACGGCACGAACTTTGGCCTGGTGTTGTTATCACTTTTCCTGAGAAACTCAAAAGTGGCCGAGCAATTCAAAGGTCTGTTATGACCTAGAGGACAAAAGTCAGCTCCAACCATTAGCCATTAATTACTCCTTACCACACCTTGGATGAGATCCTTGTCTCAGTTTTACAGACAGTGTTAGGGTTATTCTAACAGATATGATGTCTTAACATCCTCCCAGGTAGGCTTGTTCAGAGAGAGAAGGCTTCTAAACTCACAACCACTGAAGTTGTGAGTGCTCAGGTTGGAAGGGGTGCTCAAGGTCTCGACCAGCAGAGGGAAGATTTACACTTAAAACCAGGATCTCCATAACAACAACAAAATAGTAATTATGTGAGGTGAAGGATATGTTAACTGCGGTATTGTGGTGACATTTCACAATAATTACATGTATCAAATCATCACATTGTACATGTTAAATTTATACAATGTTATATGTCAATCCTGTATCAATAAAGCTGGTAATCAATAGTAAATCAAACCAATATTCTTCCTCTCCTGGCTATAACAATCAATATCAAAAACTTTTTAAAAGCTCTAGATTCTTTGTTTCAGCTATTCCAATTCTGGAGTCTCTCTCAAGGAATTAGTCCTCAGCACAGACAAGCCTTCAGACACAGAGGTGTTCATTGTAGAACTGTTCATGAGAGCCAAAAAACTAGATCAACCATGTCTATGCTGCTGCTGCTGCTTCTGCTAAGTCGCTTCAGTCGTGTCCGACTCTATGTGACCCCATAGACAGCAGCCCACCAGGCTCCGCCATCCCTGGGATTCTCCAGGCAAGAACACTGGAGTGGGTTGCCATTTCCTTCTCCAATGCATGAGAGTGAAAAGTGAAAGTGGGCTAGCCATAGATGAATTATTAACATTTACTGCATTGAGCTGTTGGCAAAGCATTTCACTAGCATTATCTTGCTGAATCCTAGCAGGAACCCTGTAAGGCAAATACTGATATTTAGTCCATTTTGTAGATAAGGAACAGAGAAGGCAATGGCACCCCACTCCAGTACTCTTGCCTGGAAAATCCCATGGACGGAGGAGCCTGGTGGGCTACAGTTCACGGGGTCGCTAAGAGTCGGACACGACTGAGCGACTTCACTTTCACTTTTCACTTTCATGCATTGGAGAAGGAAATGGCAACCCACTCCAGTGTTCTTGCCTTGAGAATCCCAGGGACGGGGGAGCCTGGTGGGCTGCCGTCTATGGAGTCGCACAGAGTTGGACACGACTGAAGCAACTTAGCAGCAGCAGCATCACCTCAGAAGTGTGAACAGAACAACAGAGCAGAAAAGCCACGACTGGGAAAGACTCAGAAAACAAATCTCAGAACAAAATTTCTAAATTGTTGGTCCCAGACCATGGCACAGACCAGGGAGGTTTTCCAACAAGTCTGGAGACAGGGAGGCTGGAGGTGTCTTTGTTTTCCTGTCCCCTCTGCAGGGTGGGGACAGGCAGCCAAACATTGAGTTCTCCCCACTGTCACCATACAGGGGGACAGGGAGGGCGGTCCTGGAGCTGGCTCACTCCTTCATCTCCATCAGTTTCCCCCAACACCTGCATATCCCCTTCTTTAAAATGGACGGTTTAAAAAGGGACAATTAATGTTTGCTCAAAGGCAATGGCACCCCACTCCAGTACTCTTGCCTGGAAAATCCCATGGCTGGAGGAGCCTGGTAGGCTGCAGTCCATGGGGTCTCGAAGAGTCGGACACGACTGAGCGACTTGACTTTCACTTTTCACTTTATGCATTGGAGAAGGAAATGGCAACCCACTCCAGTATTCTTGCCTGGAGAATCCCAGGGATGGGGGAGCCTAGTGGGCTGCCCTCCTTGGGCAGAGTTGGACATGACTGGAGCCACTTAGCAGCAGCAGCAGCAGCAACCTAACAAAGCATGAATAAAAAATTCTTTGGAAAACATTGTTTTTATTTGACTATAGCATACTATTTGTTCTTTAGTCACTAAGTCACGTTTGACCCTTTGTGACCTTATGTACACTAGCCCTCCAGTCTCCTCTGTCCATGGGATTTCCCAGGCAAGAACACTGGAGTGGGTTGCCATTTCCTTCTCCAGAGGTCTTTCTGACCCAGGGATCAAACCCACCTCTCCTGCATTGGCAGGCGGATTCTTTACCACGAGCCACCAGGGAAGCCCATAGCATACTATTAGCATACTGTCAAAGTAAAAATCTTGTGCTTATTGGACAAATATACCTTCCAAAGAACCCCCATGTTCCTCCTAGAGAGGAATCTGAAGCACCTTGCTCTCTGCTGTGTCCTAATTCCACCAGTGAGTCCCAAGGGTTAAGGAGACCAAGATGGGGACTGGTGAACAGTTTGCCAGGCAGGAAAGGCCATCTGAGGGCAGCGGGAAAGGCCAGGCCCAGGGTCTGAGCCAAGGAGGCTGCAGAGAGTAGGGCCAGAGGGAAGGGTCCAAGGGCTGCTCGGAGGTCAAGGTCAGGTCAGCACTGCTTCACCAGCAGCTTGAAACTGGCAGCTTTATGTTGAAAAACTCAGTTAATTACAGACCTTTTCCAGCATGGAATAATAGAAGTCATTATAGAAAATTCAGAGGAAAAAAAAGGAAATGGGATATTAAAAAACAAATGACCCTTTCTCTGATGCCTTTGTTTTACTGAAAAATATTTTATTGTAAGTATATTTTCCCTTTGAAAGTAAGCTAGGAGTACTCTGTATACTTTAAAGATTTCTGTGTTGTTTGAATATTTTTTTAAAATATCTGTCTAATTTATGTTAAGTAATGTCTGTTAATTTAGTAAATATAAAATAGGGCAGAAACTAACGAGTGTTTTTTAACCTAAATATTTTTTTTATTCTATGTTTCAGAAACTTTGTTTTTATGACATAAAGCAGGTATGCAGGAAAAAATATATATATCTTTGAAAATCCAGCTACCACATTCAAAAAGTACAGAGAGCAATTGTTATTGCTGTTGTTTAGTTACTAAGTCGTGTCCAACTCTTTTCCGACCCCATGGACTGTACCCTGCCAGGCTCCTCTGTCCATGGGATATCCACTCCAGGCAAGAATACTAGAGTGGGTTGCCATTTCCTTCTCCAGGGGATCTTCCTGACCCAGGGATCAAACCTGCATCTCCTGCACTGGCAGGTGGATTCTCTACCAATAAGCCACCAGGGAAGCCCCAGCTCCAGTTAATAACACTGTATTGTGTAACCAACAAGGACCTACTGCATAGTACAGGGATCTATACTCAATATCTTATAATAACCTATAATGGAAAAGAATCTAATACATAACATATTATATATGTGCATATTTGAATATATATAATGTATATAACTGAATCTCTTTGTTGTACACCTGAAACTAACACAACATTGTAAATTAACTATCATATATTTCAATAAAAAATTTAAAAATAATCCTATATTGTATATTTGAAAGTTGCTAAGAGTGTAGAACCTAGAAGTTCTCAGGACAAGAGACAAATATTTGTACTATATATGGTAATGGATGTTAACTAAACTTACTGTGGTAATTACTTCACATTATACACAAATATAAAATCATTATGCTATACACCTGAAATTAATATTATATGTCAATTACATCCCAATGAAAAATGTTTAGTTTTGATGAACTTCAATTTATTTTTTCTTTTGTTGCTTGTACTCAAGGTCATGAAGACTTACCCCCATGATTTCTTTTTTTAGGAGTTTCATAGTTTTAACTCTGTTATTTAGATCTTTCTTCCAATTTGAATTAACTTTTGTATATGCTGTGAGGTGGTGGTCCAACTTCATCCTTTGCATGTAGACATCCAGTTGTCCCAGCATCATTTGCTGAAGAGATTGTTCTTTCCCTCATTGAATGGTCTTAGCACCCTTGTTGAAAACCAACTGAAGATGCATAGATTTATTTCTGGACTCTCAATTCAATTCCATTTATCTAAATGTAGGTAATATTTATGCCAATAACATTGTTTTGATTACTGCAGCTTTGTGGTAAATTTTGAAATCAAGAAGTGTGAGTCTTCATACTTGTTTTTCTTTTTCAAGATTGTTTCGGCTTCTTGGAATTCCTTGAAATTTCATATGAACTTCATAATCAGCTTTTCCACTTCTAAAAACAGAATTTGTGGGATTTGAAGTTTTTTTTAGGGATTTCATTGTATCTGTAGATCACTTTAGAGAGTACTATCATCTTAACAACATTATGTCTTCAACCCACAAATATAGATGTCCATTTATTTAGACTTCCTTTAATTTCTTTCAGCAATATTTTGTAGTTTTATTATACAAGTCTTGCATCTTTGTGGTTAAACTTACTCCTACATATTTTATTCTTTTTTGGTGCTATTGCACACAATTTTTTTCCAATTATTTTTATTATGGTAAAATACATGTAAAACTTATCACCTCATACATTTAACTGCACAGTTCAGTGGTATTAAATACATTCATAATGTTGTGATACCATCATCACCATCCAATTCCAGAACTCTTTTCATCTTATAAAACTGAAACTATATATTCATTAAATCATAACGCCTCATTCTCCCCTCCCCCACAGCCCCTGGCAGCCACTATCCTGCTTTATAATTGTATAATTTTGATTACTCTAGTTCAGTTCAGTTCAGTCACTCAGTCGTGTCTGACTCTTTGCGACCCCATGAATTGCACCATGCCAGGCCTCGCTGTCCATCACCAACTAACTCCCGGAGTTCACCCAAACTCATGTCCATCGAGTCAGTGATGCCATCCAGCCATCTCATCTTCTGTCGTCCCCTTCTCCTCTTGCCCCCCCAATCCCTCCCAGCATCAGAGTCTTTTCCAATGAGTCAACTCTTCGCATGAGGTGGCCAAAGTACTGGAGTTTCAGCTTTAGCATCAGTCCTTCCAATGAACACCTAGGACTGATCTCCTTTAGGATGGACTGGTTGGATCTCCTTGCAGTCCAAGGAACTCTCAAGAGTCTTCTCCAACACCACAGTTCAAAAGCATCAATTCTTTGGAACTCAGCTTTCTTCACAGTCCAACTCTCACATCCATACATGACTACTGGAAAAACCATAGCCTTGACTAGATGGACCTTTGTTGGCAAAGTAATGTCTCTGCTTTTGAATATGCTATCTAGGTTGGTCATAACTTTCCTTCCAAGGAGTAAGCGTCTTTTAATTTCATGGCTGCAATCACCATCTGCAGTGATTTTGGAGCCCCCCAAAATAAAGTCTGACACTGTTTCCACTGTTTCCCCATCTATTTCCCATAAAGTGATGGGACCAGATGCCATGATCTTCGTTTTCTGAATGTTGAGCTTTAAGCCAACTTTTTCACTCTCCTCTTTCACTTTCATCAAGAGGCTTTTTAGTTCCTCTTCACTTTCTGCCATAAGGGTGGTGTCATCTGCATATCTGAGGTTATTGATATTTCTCCCGGCAATCTTGACTCCAGCTTGTGCTTCTTCCAGCCCAGCGTTTCTCATGATGTACTCTGCATATAAGTTAAATAAGCATGGTGACAATATACAGCCTTGACATACTCCTTTTCCTATTTGGAACCAGTCTGTTGTTCCATGTCCAGTTCTACCTGTTGCTTCCTGACCTACATATAGGTTTCTCAAGAGGCAGGTCAAGTGGTCTGGTATTCCCATCTCTTTCAGAATTTTCCACAGTTTATTGTGATCCACACAGTCAAAGGCTTTGGCATAGTCAATAAAGCAGAAATAGATGTTTTTCTGGAGCTCTCTTGTTTTTCCATGGTCTAGCAGATGTTGGCAATTTGATCTCTGGTTCCTCTGCCTTTTCTAAATCCAGCTTGAACATCTGGAAGTTCACGGTTCACGTATTGCTGAAGCCTGGCTTGGAGAATTTTGAGCATTAGTTTACTAGTGTGTGATTACTCTAAATGACTCATATAAGCAGAATCACACAGTATTTGGTTACTGGCTTATTTCATTTGAACTTCCCTGGTGGCTCAGATGGTAAAGAATCTGCCTGCAATGCAGGAGACCTGGGTTCAATCCCTGGGAAGGTAAGATCCACTGGAGAAGGTAATGGCTACCCACTCCAGTATTCTTGCCTGGAGAATTCCATGGACAGAGGAGTCCATGGACTGGTAGAGAGTCCATGGGGTCCCAAAGTGTCAGACACAACTGGGCAACTAACATTTTCACTAATTTCATTTAGTGGAATGTCCTCCAGGTTGTTGCATATGTCAGAATTTCTTTCCTTTTTAAGGCTGAATAATATCCCTTTTGCTTATCCATTTATCTGTCAACAGACACTTGGGCTGCATTCACGTGTTATCTGTTGTGAATAATGCTGCTATGAACATGGGTGTACAAATACTTCTTGGAGACCTTGTTTTCAATTCTTTGGGGTATATATCCAGAAGTGAGATTGCTAGATCATATAATAATAGTTCTCTTTTTAACTGTTTAAGGAACTGTCAAACTGTTTTCTGTAGCGGCTGCACCATTTTATGCTTCCATCAACAATACACAAACTTCATAATTTCTCTAACACAACTTATTGAATCAAAAATTTTTAACTTAACATGGACCTCTTTTCATGTTAATGGTATAGAGGACTACCTTATCACTTATGGCACTTTATGGATATATATAATATGTTTCAATAATCCCTTAATATCGGCTATCTTCTTAAAGCGCTAATGAATTTTGCAAATTGTCCTCCAAAAATGTCAGAACTCTGAACAGCAGTGGGTGAGGAGCCTGTTCCTTACGCAAGATCCAGATCGTTTTTCCCCAGTGTCACTTCCAGAGGAGCAGAATGGGGACCTTCACATACTCCTTCACAAGGCAGAAGCCCTGAACACATCAGAAACAGTACCATTCAACAGAAAGGTCTTCCTCTAGACCTAGAAGGGCCCTCAGCACATCTTTATTAGAACTTTTATTGTAAAGACAATTTGTCTGATTTTTGTTTTCATCTGTTACTTCCTCTAGACTGTAAGCTGCATGTGGCATGGGACTGTGTCTGGCTTGTTCACTGTGAGTGCCAACGTCTTGCACAGTGCCTGGCACAGGGGAGGTGTCAGAAAAGGTTACTTATTATTAGGATGGGGTAGAAGACAGATTACCACAAGCTGAAATTCCCTGAGAATAGGAACAGTGACTATCACTGACTTTTGTGCCTCCAGGGCTGCCACAGCCTCTGGCACGGAGTGGCAAGTGCAGGGGTATTTGTCAAATGAATAAAAGAAAGTGCCTGGCTCTAGAGCGTCAATGGTAATAGCAGATCTGAAGATTTCCTAACCCAGCACTGTCTCTGCACTCTGCACCCTCTTACTTTTATTTGAATGTTTGTACTGGATTTCTGTCTTTATGGTCCCTTGGTTTCTATGCTTCAGCACAACAGCCATATTTCTGCTGCCAAACAGACAAGCATGGGACATCACCTGTCAGCAGTTCTGAAGTTCCATCTCGCACTCTCAAATGATTTTTCAGTGGTGAGGACCAGGGCGGGAATTTCCCCATGTGTGCCCAGCCCTGGCCCATCTGTGCCCCCTTTGCTTGGATGATGTTCTGCAGGCTGGAGTCAGCATGAAAGCTATTTTTGACTAAGTGGCTACCTAATCTTACATAACCCTCAGCGATTCAGGCCAAGGTCATTCGGCTTAGTACATGAAAGACACATCACAGAGAGTGATTCCCCCTTCCCCAGAGCCCCTCCAGAGCTTGGGAGCTGCGAGGGTAGTGCTAGCGGTTCTAGGTCTTCATTGAGGAGCCCAGCTAGGACCTCCTGAGCACAGCCCAACTTTGCTAACAATCCAAGGGAAATCTTCCCCAATAACTGGTTTCCCGGTCTCTTTGGCACATGTGTGGAATTACAGAACTCAGGATGCAGGAAGTTTGAATACTCCCTCCCCCCGACCACCCAGTTCCTTCCCTAATGGGGGGATGCCTGAGCTGAAGACACTTGAGAGGCCCCATGAGTGGGGAAGATCTTTGTCTCACCTAGGGGAGAAGGGATAAATTCACACCCACATTTTAAATTTGTGCTATTGGAAAAGAGATAGAACAACAACATTCAAAGTCCTCTGGAATCTAATCCCAAATAGCTTTTCTATCTCATCAGCAAACCCTTAGCCAGAAGTCTGACCTGTCATAGATGCTCCCTAAATGCTTAGCGAGTGGAATTCACTGGCTGCTCCCTGAGACTTCCTGCTACACCCAATTCCCTGCCTCCTGCAGGTCGTACTGGTGGACTCTGCACTTTGTATGTGCTGTTTCCTTCACCCCATAAGCCCTTTGCTGCATGTTCCACCTTCCTGGCCCAGTACAAAGCCCAGTGCCTCCATACCACCATCAAGATCCTTCTACACAGAATGTGTTGTTCTTTGGTCTATATTTTCCTAGCTTGCCATGGACACTTCTGTTTTAAGCTTCTTATAACTGGTTAGGCATTCATCTGTTTCTTCTGCCAGACTGTGAGATCCTTGAGGGCAGGGTCTGGTCCTTAGTCATCACGGCATCTCCAGCACATATTGCTGGCTGGCACCCATTGGGCTTCCTGTAAATATTCATTTGTTGGATGGATGGATAACTGGAGAGGTGAATGAGGTCTGCAGTTCACAGAATTCTTTGCTTTTCAAATCCCCATGAGCTGGCTGAAGGAGAGAGCCATGAATGACAACATCCCAAGTCAATGTTCTGCACTCACAGAACCAATTATAACTTTTCTCTTTTCAAAAAATTAAATATCACAAACGATTGGTGTCCACTGTAGAAAACACAGCACAAGTGCAAGAAAATCACTTTTAACATTTTAGAATATCTTTTCAGACATTTTTACTCCTATGTTTTTACAGAAATGGAGCCTCACTATGCTTACTGTTTTGTTATCCATTTCCATCACCAATAGGTAGAGGATCACTGAGACTGCTGGTCCAGTTCCCTTTCCTGGGAAATGATGTTTTTCGTTTAATTAAGGAGCTTTCATTATGTCAAACAGACCCCTCCCCAGTCTTAGTGGATTGGTCCAGAGGCAGGTCTTGATCCAGCTGGGCCAATCACAGTGCCTAGCTGCCCTGCCCACAATTGACTGGCTGTGATTTGAGCACTTGACCTAAGGTAGCCAATATATTCTTTGCTTGGGGTTCCTGGATTGAAGGTTAGAAACAGCTTCAGGTAGACTCTTGTGTTCCAAACCTTGCTCCCTGCTGTCTGGTCTGTAGTGAGAAAGTCAGTCTTGTACACAGGGAGAAGCAAACGTGGCAGATGAAGAGTGAGTCCTGGAGCTGAAACTGGATTCCATTTCTTAAGATCTGGCTACACTGTGGTCCTTCCCAAATCTTGAATGTTCAACTCTCCTTTGGATTCCATGGGCCAACAAATCCTCCCTATGCCTTTCCCATTTTGAGATGGATTTCTGTCACTTTCCATTTTTTCACTGTGATAAGTAATGCTACAGTGAACATCCTCACAAATTCATCTTCCATGCATTATTTTATCAAAATGAGTTCCTCAATGTGGAATTGCTATAGCAAAAGGTTTTCATATTTGTTAAGCCTTTGTGGCACAGCTTTTGAGCCTCTTGACATTTTCTGACTACTGCTTCTTCCAGTGACACTGTCCACACCATCATTGGACGCCTTCATGGGATTATATTATCTTGGACTGAGTTGGTCCCAGTGAGTTTGACCTTCATTGCTCATTGCGGGGGTGTGGAGGAGGGGGAGAAGGGGTATCCAAGTTTTGGCTCCAATCTGCCTATAAACCATATCCAAGTACTCTGCTGAAAAAGTAGGTGTGGAGTCAGTCAGGGGCTGGAGCAGTTTCAGAGGATTTTGTAAAGCCAAGGACAAGTCCCTGAGGGCACAGTGGACACCTGGAGTGTAGACCAAAGAATGTCCAGCTTCAAGGTCACTGGTTGGGTCCCGAGGGTTTATTCCAGAAGGCCAGGGAAGAACATGGCTGTGAGGATGTCTGGCATCCAATGTCAGGGGACAGGGCACAGTCCTCAGTCTGGGAGGCCATGGAACAGATTTGTCAACGGTCCCTGTGCTGAGTTCTGGGCTCGAGAGCCAGGTACTCAAGCAGACAGGACCCGAGGCCAGGCTAAATGGCCTGTGCTGAGAACTCTTCCCTAAGTGCAATGGGAGCTTAGGAGGGGACAGCAGGGCAAGATGCAAGTCATTTCCCTCCGGGGGAAGAAGGGACAGATTGAATGAAGAAGTAACAGTGTATTTCTGCCCCTGTGGCCTGTCCCAGTGGCCCACACTGGTGGAAACCTTCTCTGCCCATTACAGCGGGGCTTCCGACCCCTGAACTCAGCCCTCCTGCAGTGTGAGCCAAATCCAGGGCCTCAAGCAGCCCTCTTGCTTTGGCTGATGCCCTTGTGTGTCGCCCAGGCTCCCGGCCCAGAGCCTCCTCTCTGAGTGGATAAATATAGCACGTTCACGGAACAGCACACGCCTGAGTACATCCCTACTTTCCACATAAAGAAACAACATCCCCCCCGCCCCACCCCCACCTTGCCTCCCATACAGACAGGAATCTTTGTCATAAAATCAAATGGAATGAGATAATGGAACTGAAAGTGCTTTAAAAGGAAAGAGGACTAGAATGGGGGCTTTCAGTTTTGTTTTGTTATTTTTTTTCCTCTTAAGCAGCAGATTCTTTTTCAAATAAAATCTTACTGTACATCCGTTTATCCATCTGCTCCCGTGATGCAGCCTTTGGGGACATCTCACATTTCACGTGTCCAAAACTACTATCCTCTTTAAATCTGCTCCTCCCCTACCTTCTCATCTTCGTTCTGGTACTTCTTCTCACCCACGTGTTCATGCTGGAAGCTGGGGTCGGGGGCAGCCACGATGCCCCACACACTCTCACAAGCTGCCAGTCCCTCCCTATCACCACCCCTCCTGTGGGCTCTTCCCCAACATGTCTCTAATTCATTCTGAGCTCTCCATCCCTCCGCCATCCCTCTGGACCAACCACTACTTGCCTGGCCAAGCTCTACCTTGTCTCCCTCAGACTGCAATGCCCACTTTCTAGTCCAACCTTCATTGCTCATTGCGGGGGTGTGGCAGAGGGGGAGAAGGAGTATCTAAGTTTTGGCTCCAATTTGCCCATAAACCATATCCAAGTACTCTGCTGGAAAAAGTAGGTGTGGAGTCACTCAGGGGCTAGAGCAGTTTCAGAGGATTTTGTAAAGACAAGGACAAGTGCCTGAGGGCACAGTGGACACCTGAGGTGTGGACAAAAGTATGTCCAGCTTCAAGGTCACTGGTTGGGTCCCAAGGGTTTATTCCAGAAGACCAGGGAAGAACATGGCTGTGAGGATGTCTGGCATCCAACATCAGGGGGCAAGGCATACTCACATAATGGCCATAGTGGAATATACACAGAGAGTCATGCATAAATTATAACCGTTAAGTTTGATGAATTTGCCTAAACTGTACACACCTGTGCAACCAACACCCAGCTCAAGAAACAGAACATCACCTGTACCCAGAAGTCCCCATATGCCCCTCCCTTTCAGTTCAGTTCAGTTCAGTTCAGTTCAGTTGCTTAGTCATATCCGAGTCTTTTCGACCCCATGGACTGCAGCACGCCAGGCCTCCCTGTCCATCACCAACTCCTGGAGTTTACTCAAATTTATATCCATTGAGTCAGTGATGCCATCCAACCATCTCATCCTCTGTCATCCCCTTCTCCTCCCACCTTCAATCTTTCCCAGCATCAGGGTCTTTTCAAATGAGTCAGCTCTTTGCATCAGGTGGCCAAAGTATCGGAGTTTCAGCTTCAGCATCAGTCCTTCCAATGAATATTCAGGACTGATTTCCTTCAGAATTGACTGGTTGGATCTCCTTGCAGTCCAAGGGACTCTCAAGAGTCTTCTCCAACACCACAGTTCAAAAGCATCAATTCTTCGGTGCTCACCTTTCTTCACAGTCCAACTCTCACATCCATACATGACTACTGGAAAAACCATAGCTTTGACTAGACAGGCCTTTGTTGGCAAAGTAATATCTCTGCTTTTGAATATGCTATCTAGGTTGGTCATAACTTTTCTTCCAAGGAATAAGCATGTTTTAATTTCATGGCTGCAATCACCATCTGCAGTGATTTTGGAGCCCAAAAAATAAAGTCTGACACTGTTTCCACTGTTTCCCCATCTATTTCCCATGAAGTGATGGGACCAGATGCCATGATCTTCGTTTTCTGAATGTTGAGCTTTAAGCCAGCTTTGTCACTCTCCTCTTTCACTTTCATCAAGAGGCTTTTTAGTTCCTCTTCACTTTCTGCCATAAGGGTGGTATCATCTACATATCTGAGGTTATTGATATTTCTCCCAGAAATCTTGATTCCAGCTTGTGCTTCATCCAGCCCAGCATTTCTCATGATGTACTCTGCATATAAGTTAAATAAGCAGGGTGACAATATACAGCCTTGATGTACTCCTTTCCAAATTTGGAACCAGTCCATTGTTCCATGTCCGGTTCTACCTGTTGCTTCCTGACCTGCATACAGATTTCTCAAGAGGCAGGTCAGGTGGTCTGGTATTCCATCTCTTTCAGATTTTTTTCCCACAGTTTATTGTGGTTCACACAGTCAAAGGCTTTGGCATAGTCAATAAAGCAGAAATAGATGTTTTTCTGGCACTCTCTTGCTTTTTCAATGATCCAATGGATGTTGCCAATTTGATCTGTGGTTCCTCTGCCTTTTCTAAATCCAGCTTGAACATCTGGAAGTTCACAGTTCACATACTGTTGAAGCTTGGCTTGCAGAATTTTGAGCATTACTTTACTAGTGTGTGAGATGAGTGCAATTGTGTGGTAGTTTGAGCATTCTTTGGCATCGCCTTTCTTTGGGATTGGAATGAAAACAGACCTTTTCCAGTCCTGTGGCCACTGCTGAGTTTTCCAAATTTGCTGGCATATTGAGTGCAGCACTTTCACAGCATCATCTTTTAGGATTTGAAATAGTGCAACTGGAATTCCATCACCTCCACTAGCTTTGTTTGTAGTGATGCTTCCTAAGGCCCACTTGACTTCACATTCCAGAATGTCTGGCTCTAGGTGAGCAATCACACCATCGTGATTATCGACTTCACATTCCAGGATGTCTGGCTCTACGTGAGCAATCACACCATCGTGATTATCTCAGTCGTGATGCCCTTCCCTAGTCACCCCCATTACTCTCGCAGGACAATTACCATCCTTATTTCTAATATCATAGATTCATTTTGCCCCTTTTGGAACTTTATATACAAGAATCAATACAATGTGTATTTTATACCACTGTGTTTGAGAGATCCACGCACACTGTTCTCTATATAGTTACAGTTTGTTTGTGTTCGTTGCTGTATAGTATTCCATTGCTTAAATTATCATTATTTGTTCAGTCAAGCACTGAGAGACATTTGAGTGGTTTATAGTTTGAGACTTTCACAAAGTGATGCTGTCAATATTTTTGTCTTTGATGTATGTAAGTATGTATTTGTGTTGGGTATCAACTTAGGAATAGAATTGCCCCATCATAGATTATATGTATGTTCAAAGAGTGATATCTTTATAGCATAAGCAGATGGCAGCATTCCTTCACTTAAATCCTCCATGGCTTCCCGATGGCTTTAGAACAATGTCCCAATTTTTTATGTCAACTCACTTGGGCTTTGCATGCTCCACCTGCTCACTTCTCCCTCCCTGCCTCAAATCCTGCTCTTATACAAGGTGTTTTTCCAGCAGACAGATGTTCTAGTCCATTCTTCCACCTTGCCAAGCTTCTTCCTCTGCCAAAGGGCCAACTTGCCTGATGTGCTGCAGTTGCCAGCTGGTCAGTTCTTACTCATTCTTTATGTTGCTGGTCAGATAGAATATCCTCAGAAAGGCCTCTCCTGATTCACTAACGTAACTGAGCAATCACTGTTATTGTTTCTCATTGACCAGCTCATAATTACCCAGAACTGGATGTGAAACTGTCTCATTGTTAATGACTGCCCACCCAGCAGACTAGGCAACAAGGGACTGGGATTTTCATGTTCAATGTTAGATCCTCAACACCTTGCACTAGGTAGGAACATAGTAAGGGGTCAATAAGTAACAATACTTATTGGGACTTTCCTCGTGGTCCAGTGGCTAAGACTCAGTGCTTCCAATGCAGGGGGCCTGGGTTCATGCTCTGATCAGGGAACTAGATCCCACATGCCGTAACTAAGAGTTCACATGCTGCAACTAAAGATCCCACATGCTGCAATGAACACTGAAGATCCCACGTGCAGCAACTAAGACTCAGCACAGCCAAATAATATTTAAAAATTAAAAAAAAATAAATAGGAGCTTCCTTGGTGGCTCAGTGGTAAAGAATCCACCTGCCAATGCAGGAAACATTGGTTTGATCCCTGATCTGGGAAGATCCTACATGTCTCGGAACAACTAAGCTCATGAACCTGTATTGAGCCTGTGCTCTAGAGCCTGGGAGCCACAGCTACTGAGCCCATGTGCTGCAACTACTGAAGCCCGTGCACCCTAGAGCCCATGCTCCCTAAGAGAAGCCACCGCAATGAGAAGCCCATGCACTGCAACTAGAGAATAGCCCCCACTCTCCATAACTAGAGAAAAGCCCATGCAGCAACAAAGCCCCAGCACAGCCAAAAATAAAAATTAATAAATAAAAATTTTAAGATAAATAAATAAAAAATAGCAACACTCTTACCTGCTCTGTAGAACTGAGGCCTGGTAGTCACACAGGGACCAGGGTGCAAATTTTGGCTCCATTACTCACTACTGTTGTACTGTTAGGCAAGTTACCTAGGTTCCCTGGGCCTCCATTTCCTCCTCTGGAAAACAGGTATAGTCCTGTAGCTTGAGAATGTATGTGAGTACATCACCTAACACAGTGTCGGCCACGTGGTGCTAATTAAACAGCGGCTTTCTATGCACCAGCTCTTTGAAGTCTCACCACAATCCCAGGGGCAGGAACTATTTTAAATCCCCATCTCATAGATGAGGAAACTGAGAAACTAAGGCCCAGGGAGGTTAAATACTTTGTCTAATCATTCTGGCTCCAGGCCCTAAGCCCTCCTTCATGACAGGGTGGGTGGTAGCATGTGAAAGATAATAAAAACAGAGGAGAGGGGCAGAGGGGAGCTCCAAATAGCCAACCCCACTCACTCCCACCCCTTTGACATCCATTCATCCCCATGAAACCCAAAGGTTAGGACCGCAGCATGGAAACCACTGGGTTACACAAACATCTGTGATTATTAATAGCTATGAAGGAAAAAATAGAAAGATCTGATTACAGGAAAAAATTCAAAGTTCTATATAACAAAAGACATCACAAACAAGGTCAAAAGAGAAATGAGCCTGTGGGAGAAAATATCTAAACTTCATACAACAAAGGTTTACTCTGCCTGTTATGAACATACTCCTGCAAATAAACTGGAAAAATACAAATGATCCAATGGAAAAATAGGCAAAGAATATGAACACAAGAGGAAATGACAGTGGTCAACAAACAATGTGTAAGCAGAGAAATGAAAATTAAATAATGAGCTCCTGCTTGTCTCCTAATATTAGCAAAAATGAAAAATATTGGTAACATTCATGCTGATGAAGGCATAAGAAAACTAACACTACAATACCCATCATTCAGCTGTAAAAATATTGGAACTTTTAGGAAACATTTTCTAAAATATTATGAGACAAGTAATATGCAACAACTTTCAGAAATTAAAGCAATAATCGATGGTGATATAAATAGATACAAGAATAGTCATTTCAACATTTCTGTAATAACAAGAGCCAAGAAACACCTCAGTTGCATCAATAAAGTTATATATTACATAGCTATTAAGTGAGATAGATCCATACATGCCAACTTAAAATTATCTCTAAAATGAATAAAGTAAAAAAGAATGTCAAGGAATAATATCTATGGCTTTAATCTGTTTCACAGAAAATGAAAATCACCCCAAACACTTCTTAAAGCAGTTACTCAGTGTTCTGTGGTGACTTAAATGGGAAGGAAATCCAAGGAAGAGAGGATATATGTATACACGTAGCTGATTCACTTTGATGGACAGCAGAAATTAACACAGTATTACAAATCACCTATACTCCAATTTAAAAAAAAATAAGCGGAGAAAAAGAGTAGGAAAATCAAATTTCTAATTACGGTGTGTCAAAGGAGTCAGACTGGAGGGTTTTGGCTTAAGATATATCTTTAAGTCTAAATTGTTGCAATGAGCATAAATTTTATTAAAAATTAATTAATAAGCCCTGCTCATTAATAATGACTCAAGAAATACTGCCTGCCTGTCTATTCTTATAAAATCTTTCATGATTTAACATTTACTTTGCTTCAATTCCTACAAATAAGCTGCTGGATTGGAGAAGGTGTTAATTGTCTTCTGAACAACTTCCTCTGATTAACCTTTTGGCTTGCTCTGCTGCCCAGGCTCTCAGGAAAAAGAAACCTGATATCATTATTATTCTAAAAAGAAATCTATGTTCTGAACATACAGTACATGCACGCAGTAGAAAATTCAAAATGAACAAAAGAATATATAGTAAAAAGTGAGTCTTTTTCTCTCCCTAGTACCCAGCCACCCAGTTCTACACCATTTTCTTACATATCTTTTCAGAGATATTCTAGGCATATTCCAGAATGTATATGCATATAGTCTATTTTTTAGAACACTAATGCTGTACATAATGTCTATATACATGGATACATTTTGTGATTTCTTCTAGCCAGAGCCTGATTAGTTCCAAGGCTGCACTTCTTTCCTGCTTGAGAAGTCAAATTTCCATAGCAGTGGCGGTTTATCCATCCATTCATCCATCCATCAGTCTATCTGCCCATCCACCATTCATCCAATAGCATCCATTGACAATGGTTTGGTGGCCACTCACTCTGCCAGGCACTAGGTTAGAAGCTGGAGATAAAGTGATGAAAAGATAAGGTCCTTGCTCTAACCCAGCTGGCCTTCTGTAAAAGTAACAAATTGTGTAGAAGACGACAAATAATAAAAGAAAACTAACATATTTCAGACAATGGAACATGCCTTGGAGAGACTCATTCTCAGTTAAGAGAGGACAGAAGGAGGAAAGCTAAAAAGGAGAAGGGAGGGAGAAACAGGGCTTATTATAGGTGGATGGCCAGAGAAGATCTCCCTTGTAAGGTGATGTTTAAGCTAAGAACTGAGTGACAAGAAGGAGCAAATGTTGCTGGTTTCCCTGCTTGATGACTTTAGCATGAGTGATTCCACAGGCAGAGTTTCAGCCTCATCTGAGTGGTGATGAGGGTGGGCTCTGAAGACCTGGTGGCATTCACTCGAACCCCAGCTCTGCCACTAAAAGCCAGGGAAGCCTTGGGCAAAATGCTTAAGCTCTCTGTCCCTCAGTTTCCTCACCTGTAATACAAGGTCATATAAAAGTAGTACCAGCTTAAAGGATCACTGTGAAAATTAAGCAGGTTAAGCAATGTGGGCTTCTCAGGCTGGCACAAAGAAAGTGATCAAAATATGATAAACTTAAAAAAAATTATGTTAGGTATAGCTCTCAGATGACAAGTCAAAAGCATGCCCTGTAAAAGAAGAAAGTCATAAAAGTTTTATCAAAATTAGAAATATTTGCTCTGTGAAAGACATTGTTAGGAGAATGAACAAAGAAGTTGCAACCTGGAAGAAAATGTTTGCAAATCACCTATTGGACAAAAGGCTTATATCCAGAATATACGAAGAACTCTCAAAACTTAGTAAGAAAACAATCCAATTAAGAAATGGACCAAAGACGTGACCAGACACTCCACCAAAGAGGATGCATTATGCAAAAACATATGAAAAGACATTTAACAGCGTTAGCCTTTCTGACGGAGAAGGCAATGGCACCCCACTCCAGTACTCTTGCCTGGGAAATCCCATGGATGGAGGAGCCTGGTAGGCTGCAGTCCATGGGGTCGCTAAGAGTCGGACACGACTAGGCGACTTCACTTTCACTTTTCACTTTCATGCATTGGAGAAGGAAATGGCAACCCACTCCAGTGTTCTTGCCTGGAGAATCCCAGGGACGGGGGAGCCTGGTGGGCTGCCGTCTATGGGGTCGCACAGAGTCGGACACAACTGAAGCAACTTAGCAGCAGCAGCAGCAGCCTTTCTGAAAATGCAAAATAAAACCATGACGAGATACCACTACACACCTATTAGAACGGCTTAAGAAGATTCTGATGGGATTTCCCTGGTGGTCCAGTAACTAAGACTCTGTGCTCCCAGTGCAGGGGGTCTGGGTTCAATCCCTACTCGGAAACTAGATCCCACATACCACAACGAAAGAGCCTGCAAGCTGCAACTAAGACCCAGGTGCAGCCAAATAAAAAATAGTTGTTTTTTTTAAGAATCTGACCTTACCAAAATTAACAACAACAAAAAAGAATCCGACAATACCACGTGCTGACAAGATACAGAGAAACTGCAGTCCTCATGTATTGTTGGTGGGAGTCCAAAGTGGTACAGCCACTCTGGGAAACAGTTTGGCAGTTTCTTATAAAGTTAAGCCTTTACTTTACATATGCTCATTCCTAGGTGATTACCCTAGAGAAGTGAAAACTTTTATTCACATACAGACCTATACACAAATAAGCAGCTCTATTCATAATCCTCAAAAACTACAAGTAACCCAAATGTCCATTAAGGGATGAACAGATAAATATACTGTGGTACGTCCATACTACTAGAGAGCTAAAAAAAACACTACGAACTCCTGATACATGCAACAGCTGAATGAACAGGAAAGGAGCCAGTCTCACACGGTTACATACTACGTGATCCCTTTTATATGACATTCTTGAAAAGACAAAGCCTTGGAGAGCAATGGAGAGCAGATCAGTGTTGTCAGGGGCAGGTGTGGGGAGGAATGTGACTACAGAGGGACAACTCAAGTGGTCTAGGGCTGATGGAACTTACATACATCCTGATTATGCTGATGGTTACACAAACCTCATGCACGTCAAAATTCATATAATTATACACCAAGTCAATTTCATCACATGTTAATTTTTTTAAATAAGAAAAATAAAAAATGATTAATGATACTGTCATTCTAACTCAGTCACACACTCATTTCCAATCTCTCCTCCCTCCTTTCTTCTCATTTTCTGTAGCCAGAAACTTCTTCAGGAAGAGGCACTTCTGTCCTCTAAATATTTTAAGACATCCTTAATAACTTAGGCTTCCCCCTGGTGGCTCAGGTGGTAAAGAATCCGCCTGCAATGCAGAAGACCCAGGTTTGATCCCTGGATTGGGTAGATCCCCTGGAGAAGGAAATGGCAACCCACTCCACTATTCTTGCCCGAAGAATCCCATGGACAGAGGAGTCTGCCAGTCTGCAGCCCATGGGGTGGCAAAGAGTTGGACACAACCAAGCCACTAACGATAACCTGGCTTTGTTTCTCTGCATACAAAACTAATACATTTTTCTTGGAAAGAAAAGAAAAAGGAAGGGAGAGAGGGAGGGAGTCAGGAAGAATTCAATCATTACAGAAATGTATGACGTAGAAAGCAAAAGGCATCAGGAATCCTGCCCTCCAGAATTAACCCCTGGGAGGAGCTTCTGCCAGAACCATTTCAAAGTGATTTTATACGGTTGTTTCCTTACAAGGTTCAGAACCCATATGGTGGAATTTCATTTGATTGATTGATTGTTCAGGGCCCTGGGGAGAATGACCTTGAAAGGTCAACATCCAGTCCATTCTCATACCAAGTCAAGCCTTTTCATAGCTGGATGAAGTCTAGGGTGATCTAGTTCATTAAATGTCATCCAGTCCCTTCCTGTCCCTCTCTGCTATGACTCCTACAAGACTCTACCATGTCTCTCACGGCAGCCTGCTCCCCTCACCTTGAGCTCTCCCTCGTGCCCAGGCTACCTCATCCCTCTCACCCAGCTCCATTTGCAATCACTGTTTGGATCATCCAGTCAACGTGCAACAGATCACTCACTATCTGTTCCTTCCTCCCTTCTTTCAAAGATACTTGCTGAGCACATGGTATGTGTACTGTGCTGAGGCATAGGGATACCTCAGGAACAAGACCCACACAATTCCCACTCTCCCAGAGCCTCCATTCTAGTCACAGAGACGGCAGCTAACCACAAAATGATTCTAACACGTATTCAATAAGCATGTGCTAAAGCCTGGAAATGCAAATACATGACATGGTGGAACAATCCCACCCAGGGCAGGCTTCCCTGAGGAAGGGCAGTTAAGCTGAGACCTGCAGGAGGAGCAGGAGTTGGCCAGGTTCACAGCAGAGGGAAGGAAATTGCTAATGCAAAAACCGAGAGGTCAGGGTGGATCCCGTGCGCCTTGGGGACCAGCAGGTGCTAGGGTCACAGCAGTGGAGAGGGCACAATGATTGCTCTCCAGGGAAATGTTTTGAGGACATTTGCCACTGGCTTTGTGGCCTTCCTTGCCCTTTCCTTCCCTTAAAGTCCTGCATCTGAAACAGAACGTTCCCTATAGGGCTTAGGGCATGGGATTTGGAATCGGGTCTAGGCTCCATCACTCCCTACACATGGACAAACAAGCAACAGCTTACTCTCTGTAAAAGTAAGCTCATTTCCCCCCACCTGTAAAATGTGTATGAAGCTGTAACATGGGAGGACTTAATGAGATAACCCACACAGAGTCATATAAAGTCATGACCACAGTGCTTGGTACCTAGGTTGATAGTAGCTAGTGTTATCATTATATTATTAGAGGCCCTGGCTTCTCTGGTGGCTCAGACAGTAAAGAATCTCCCTGCAATGCAAGAGACCCAGGTTTGACCCCTGGGTGGAGAAGCTCCCCTGGAGAAGGAAATAGCCAGCAATCCAAGTATTCTTGCCTGGAGAATTCCATTGACAGAGGAGCCTGGGGGGCTACAGTCCATGGGGTCACAAAGAATTGGATATAACTGAGCGACAAACACTTTCACTTTTCATTAGAGGCACCGTGGTGCCTGACCTTGGAGGTGCAGTCTATATAGTCTAACTCTATTCAACTCTATATAGTCAGAGTTCATACAGAGCCAGGGAGGGGCTCCCAGCCTCTGGATTCCTATAGAACCAAAGTCCAAGTAATAATCCCTTTGGAATGAAATTCTGTGAATCCATCAAGCATGTTTTGGGAGTGGACTTGCCTTTGGCTGGAGAGTAGAGGACAGGGAAGACCCAGAAATGTTCCTTAGATGACAAATGTGTGCCGCCAGTTGACATCAACCCACCCCCTTCTCCTCCTGCCCTGAAGGCTGACCTCTCATCCAAAGGATTCCAACAATGCCACTGGTAACGAGAGCCTCAAGAAGTCCTCTCTGGGCCGAGGAGTCACGGGTTCTGCCTTCCCAGAAAAGCACCTTTGCTCCAGCAGAAGCATGCCTTTGGACTGATAAAGACTTGCCGTGTCCAGTTATGGGTAGGAATATTGCAAGGGGGTGAAGCTATTTTTTGCCACATGCTCTATCTCTCCAGCAGGCATAGTGACATTGCTTGGGATCCAAATATCCTCAGCTGTAGAAGGTCACGGAGCTGAAGGCTAGAAGGTCTGGACCTCAAATAGCCAGGCTGGGGGTTGGGGATTATTTGCATCACTGGTTGGAGGGTCCTAGGACCTTGAGCTGTCATCCTTCCATCCTCTGGCCCAGCCCCAACCACTACCCACAGGACTTCTGTTGAACCAATTCCCCTGGGCCCAGAGTCTGGTGGCAACTGTTTATTTTTAGCCTGTGATTCCCTGAGAATGCGGGTGGGCCCCTTGGAGCAGGGGGAGGGAGAAGGGAGGAGGAAAAGTAACTTCAGGGCCTGGAGGACCAGGGAAGACACAGCCCACTCCAAGCCCTTAGCTCAGCTCTGTGACCGGCAGTCCTCTCTTGGTCCACCCCAGCTGAGGATCAGGTTGGACTCATGCCCCCGCGTTCCCCTTTTTCTCTTCCCTGAAGGCCCTAGAGACTCTGAGCTTTCCGTTCCTTTTTATAGTCACGCTCCCCACATTGCAAGCCCTTGGTCCTTTGGGGTTCCCTTGCTCAACCACAGTGGGTGTGATACAGGACTCCTCAACACCTCCCTTCCTCCTGCCTCTGAAGAGAGGTCTCAGGCCCGTCTCCTTGGGCCAGCCTGGCACCAGAGTCAGTGTTTAATAAATATGGGTAAAAAATAAATAAATAAATTCGGGTAGACTGAAGGATGGGTTTCAGGGCTCCTCCATACAAGCAAAGACCTGAGTAATGGAAGAACAAATAAGGGGAAGTTAGAGGGGATTAGAAACTTACAAAACCCTTAAGTCATTGTCTCTGGCTCTAGTTCCTTTCTCCTTTCTGAGAAGTTCCCTGGAGCCCCTGGGCCCCATCTTTGTCTTGTAACCTAGAGGGAAATGCATCTACCCCTTCTTCCTCTTCACTCTACCTTCAGTCATCCCTGACAAAAGAGAAACTGATGAGCTGACCTCAATCCTGGCACACACTTGCCCTGAGACCCAGGGCAAGAAGCCCTGCCCCCTGCAAGAAACTATAAAGCACTCTTGTGGGACTGTTGTGAGAACTAGTGAGGGTATGCGTAAAACAGCTGGCGTGTAGTTGGTGCTTAATAAATGGTGATTGTTGTTGTATTATCATTAAATAAATGGTGCAGGACACCAAGCCTTTTTTTTTTTTTTAATATCTTCTTTCATGGTATACCTGATCATTCTTCTTTATAGAGTACATTAATATTTTATAAGGCACTTTCACATCCATTAGCTCTTCTGATCCCCATACAACCCCTTGAAAAGGGCCAAGTTATTATTCCATGATTATTATTCCCATTATACAGATAAAACCACTCTCATTCCAGAAAACACAGATAACATCATCGCATTGTCAGTGTCTAATGCAGAGCCTGGCACAGAGTAGGTTCTCAAAACAAAACAAAGCAAAATCCTTCTGAAGGAATGGCCTATAGAATGTAACCCTATAGGCCATTTTGCCTTTCCTCATCTGTAAAATAGGGACTCATGCTGAAGGATAGCACAGGAAATTCAAAGTCTATGATTCAGGGACTTCCCTGGTGGTCTTGTGGCTAAGACTCTGCATTCCCATTGCAGAGGGTCTCGGTTCCATCCCTGGTTGGGGAACTAGATCCTGCCTGCCACAAAGATTATCAGAGATCCCACATGCTGCAGCTGAAGACCCAGCGCAGTCAAATAAATAAATATTTTAAAACAAAACAAAGTCTAGGATTCAGCTCCAAAGCAGGGCTTGGTCTTTTTAACAGGCAGAAGGGAGTGAGGTAGGTGTGGCACGTCTCTCCCAGAGGAGGTACTCACTTTTTAAGTTTTGGGAGAATAATTGAGAACAGCCTCAAACAGGGAGATGGTTATAGCTCATTCGTGGGAGAGCATCAGAACAGATTCCCCACGTCCCCATGTCCTGGGACTTCAGGTTCTCCAGCTGGAAGCTGAATTTTAGAAAGGAGATGGGCCTATGTGCCTATAGTCATGGGGAGCAAATCCCAGAGGAAGTAGGAAGGATTCTGGGGTAGAAATTAAAATTTCCTCTAACATTGACACCATGGGGAAAAGAGTCTGCCACATTTGGAAGAGATGGGGTGAGGTGGATGAAAACATAGGAGAGAACTTACATATGCACCTTTTTAGGTCAAAAATCATTTTACTGATTTGGGGACCTAAAAATGTATTATGCATAAGTTGATTTTTGCTGCAAAGGATCATAATCAGTATATTACTTTTCAAAGTATAATCTTTGTGGTCAGGCAATAACTATAAACCTGTGGCTTATTTTTAATTTATTTAATAAAAAAAATTAATGGACATATAGCTGTTAAATTCTAGGGGATCTCTTCAGTTTGCCCATTAAGGAGAAGCAGAAGTCACTCACACTGAATTTCAAGAAAGCCTTTAATGTGTGGGAGCTTATGGTTTAAAAGAGATCACACAACTTTAAGAAAATTACCAAGACTGTGTAGGAAGAGAAAAACTCAACTCACTGATAACAGCACAGTTTCTCTTGAAACTGACCTCATCACTATGTGTATATTTTATTTTCTAGTGACTGCAAATCACATTTTTTTTCCCTCAGAATAATTAACAATGCTTTTAGATTCTTGAAATCAGAAATAAAGCTGATGCTTATTGAGCATCTACTATGTGGTAGATAATGTTGTGATGATTTTCCATGCATTTTAATTCATTTAATCCTTATCACAGCCCTGTGACAGAGGTACTATGATTATCCCCATTTTATAGATGAGAAAAGAAAGTTCAAGGAAGCAAAGTAATTTGTCTTAAGGTCCCATTGCTACCAAGTGGTAGAACAAAGATTTGAACCTAGGTTGGGAGCAAAGTGGCAAATAGATCAGCATGAACATTAGGCCCCAGTCAGCCCCTTCATTCAATCAAGTTACCTCCTCGCAGTGAACTTGGGCAAACTACCCACCTCTAGCTTCACCATCGCATGTAACCACATGAACACTCTTCTCCCCAGATCCTGCCCCAACAGAAACATTTGTGATTTAGGGAGCTGAGGAAAACATACCAATGCTCTTTAAATACTGCTTTTTAATTTTTTTTTAACTCAGAGCAATTTTTAACTCTTTAAATCTTTGTCTTAAAAGGATTCTTTCTTTAATCCCTTTTATGAGGTCACGTGCGTGATTAGTTGCTCAGTCATTTGTGACCCCATGGACTGCAGGCTCATCCGTCCATGAGGATTCTCCAGGCTAGAATACTGGAGTGGGTTGCCATGCCTTCCTCCCAACCCAGGGATCAAACCCAGTCTCCCACATTGCAGACAGAGTCTTTACTGTCTGAGCCACCAGGGAAACCCTTATGAGGTCGCAGGGATGAGAAAAAGCCTATTTCTAATTCCCTCCCAGCTCCCGACTTCTGTCGTGCTCTCACTGATCTGTGTGAGGAAGCAGAAAGTAGGATCCCATTTCCATTCCTTCGTTCCTTTAAAACTTACTAATGGAGTGCTAAACCCTATCCCAGGTGGGGAAGAACACAGATGGCTCTGCCCTCACCCAGTGAACCTTCTCGTGGGTGAAAACTGACAGTAAACAAGGGCACAAAGAGATGGACTAAATTACAGTGACCGTGTCTGTGCTGTGCAGGAAATCTCCTGTGGTTTGCCCTGGCAATGTCAGTGCCCAGTCAAGTTCACAGTCACCACCAGGGAATGGGTGGGGGCACATCCACCACCAAGACTGAAAGTTTCTAAGAGGAAGCCCCAAGCGAGGGGGCACAGACTTCCCTGTCTTGCAACACCAGCAATTTCTGGGTCCCAGAGGAGCTGTTTCCCCTCGTTGACCCACACTCGGGTCACCCTGCCCTCAGTGCCCGGGGACTGCCCAGAGACCACACCAGACACAGCTTTGCCTTCAAAACCTCCCTGGGGCTCAAGTTTCAGACATCCCTTCAGGATAGCAAAGCCTACCTGATAGTCTTTGGACAACTGATCTTAAGTGTTTTATTTGGGGGATTTTTTTTTTCCAGATTGGTTTCTTTGAAGAGCCGAAGAGGTCCCTGAAATAAAATGACATTTAATCGAAGCTCACACCTCTAACTCCTACCTTCCAGACGAGACCCAGTGGGAGGAACAGGGCGGAGGTCGCCACCTTTTCTAAGCCTGATAAGAGGACTGTCCTGAGAGCCAGCCCCCATTGGCCGGCACCTCGGAGTCCTGGAACATTTTTCCTCTCCGAGATGTGATGTCGGAGAAGGCAATGGCACCCCACTCCAGTACTCTTGCCTGGAAAATCCCATGGATGGAGGAGCCTGGTAGGTTGCAGTCCGTGGGGTCGCTAAGAGTCAGACACGACTGAGCGACTTCACTTTCACTTTTCACTTTCATGCATTGGAGAAGGAAATGGCAACCCACTCCAGTGTTCTTGCCTGGAGAATCCCAGGGACAGCAGGGCCTGCTTGGGCTGCCACCTATGGGGTCGCACAGAGTCGGACACGACTGAAGCGACTTAGCAGCAAGATGTGATGTTAAGCAATCCACACAACACCTGGGAGGGGGAGGACAGAGGCCCTCATCCCCATTTTCAGGAGCAGAGCAGGTCATTTGCTGACATCTGATTTCATGGTTCTAAACCCAGCACTCTTTTTATCATCACAGTGTTTCCCGACTTCCATCACTCAAGTCCTTCCTCTGACTTTTGCCAAATCCCTATATCACCTGGATACCCTGATTAATACATTTCTCAAAGCTGCCTGCTTTTCCCCTTTGGCTTAAATGCCTTTGTTTAAAAACAAAGCTTGCTATCACTGTTCTAATTGGAAATCTGGTTTCACTTACCGTAAATGGAAGGCAGCCATAAATACAAATGCAAGGAAATGTTAGCGAACCCCAGCTAGACTCTGTGGCCGGCTGAAGGCTCTGAGCCTGAGGTCTGCTCTCTCTTTGTAAAACAGGGAGGGCAGCAAGCGTCAGAGGTGTTAAAGACAGGCTAGCTCCCAACTGAGGCTTTCTCCTGGAAGGATGAGGGAGAATTGAGAAAGTGATGAACTTTCTCGCCATGTGAGCCAGCGGACACTAGGCCGTGCCTATCTTGAACGCTGGCCACCGGGAGCACTTGCCTCGCCCCTGGGAAAGCCTGTGGTGCAGCACCCCTTCTTGGGGAAGAGAAGTGGCTCCCTTGCCTTGGCGCCCCTCAGTTTGTTTCCCCCGAGTGCCACCCCCAGCCACCCTGACCTGTCTGGGAGGCCATCTTTGCAAACCCTTTCATCTCTCTGCCTCCCCAGTGTGAGCTCTGTCCTAGGCCCCATCCCTGCCTACTCGTGTCCCAGCACAAGGTCTCTTCTCTCACCCATACCCTCACCAGGGGCCAGAACTCGGCAGGAGTGCTGCAACCCCTTTCAAAACACTCCCTTTTGCTTCCCAGACTCTCCACTGCAATGTGCCTGCCAAGCCAGCCTAGGGGCCTTTCTAAAGCTCGGCCAGACCTGTGGTGCTGCTTCCCTGCTAAAAGCCACTTTGTGTCTCCCACTACCCTCGGGATCAGGTCCTTCCTCCCTCACTCTTCCCCACTTCCCTACCCCAGTTCTAGGAATTCACCATGTTGGACTTCTTCATTTCCTTAGCAGTCTCTTCCTTGACTTGGGAATTTCATAAACAACATTCCCTCTGCTTCACCCACACATTCCTCCCATCTCCGATTCAACGTCACTCTCTCAAGGCAGCTGCTCCTGGTCTCCCTCCAGGCAGACCCCGCCCCTTTGATGACCCGTGTTTCTCCCCTGGCTCCCTTGAGCTCATGAGCAATTGGAATTACCTGTGTCTGTTTGCCTTTCTAGCCCAGAGTCTAGCAAAGTCTAGCATTATGTGGAGCCACATAAATGCTTGTTGATTGAATAGAAGGTTATTATTAATTCCCTGCACCTGTCAATCCCCACTCCCACTTTCTACCTGCCCTGCCTTTGTCTTCACCTAAGTTCTCCTTCTCCCAGCCTTGATATTCCAGGTCAATTCCCACCTCCCAGGAAGCCACCCTTACTGCTCTAGCCCAGACAAAATTTGCCTTCTATAGAAGCCCTAGCATTTCCTTTGTTGAATGAATGAATGAGACATATTATATAAAAGGAGCAGTTTGAGAAACGGATGTCATTTAAAACTCACACTCATGGGAATGACTTCTGTTTTTTAAGAGGGAAGGCATAATTTCTATCAATGGAAGAATAAATTTCTAATGATTTCATTGGAGAGGCTGGTGGGAGACAGAGACAACAGGCTCAAATCACAAAGCCTTTTTTGGTTTTTCTTTGCAGTAAAGGTGAATTCTAAGAAGAAAGTCTCGCTCAAAATGTTACTTGTTTTTTTGGAAATAAATAACAATTTGCACATGGTACAAAATTCATGGACATGAACTTGGGCAAACTCCGGGAGATGGTGAGGGACAGAAAAGCCTGGTGTGCTGCAGTCCATTGGATCTCAAAGAGTCAGATACTACTTGGTGACTAAACAACAACAATTACAAAATTTAAAAAGCAGGTGGCCTTTCCTTAGTACGCCACATTAATGAATCTGAATGTTCGAGGAGATCAGCATACATATGCTATGCTATACTAAGTCACTTCAGTCGTGTCCGACTCTGTGTGACCGCATAGATGGTAGCCTACCAGGCTCCCCCATCCCTGGGATTCTCCAGGCAAGAACACTGGAGTGGGTTGTCATTTCCTTCTCCAGTGCATGAAAGTGAAAAGTGAAAGTGAAGTCGCCTAGTCGTGTCCGACTCTTAGCGACCCCATGGACTGCAGCCTACTAGGCTCCTCCGTCCATGGGATTTTCCAGGCAAGAGTACTGGAGTGGGGTGCCATTGCCTTCTCCATCAGCATACATAGAGGTAGAGAATCCACTGTTCCTAATGACACAGTGATAGAAACTGTATTCCTAGGGGAGCCCCAACAGTGGAAAAGTGGACTCTAAGGGCAAGGGAGCAAGCACGCAAATATGGTTCTAGGGTCTGTGAATGGGGGTGGCCAGAGAGGAGATCTCAGGGTGGGTGGCCTAAGGACCTCCAGGCCCACGGCTGGCCAGCGGTTAAGTCACCTTTGCTGCCTTATCGGCTACCAGACCTTTGGCCCTCAGATCCCTGGAGGGACAGTTCAGGGGGCAAACAAGGAAAGATGGGTCTAGTCACCCTGAAATCAAACAGGCTCAGAGAGCGCAGGAACCCAGGGAAGACAACTACCCTGGGGACTTGCGGAAACCTTAGGAGGGCATCAGCCTTCCCACTGAGGAGGAATAGGGCTCCAGTCAATGGTATTTTCGGAGAAGGCGATGGCACCCCACTCCAGTACTCTTGCCTGGAAAATCCATGGACAGAGGAGCCTGGTGGGCTGCAGTCCATGGGGTCGCTAAAAGTTGGACACAACTGAGCAACTTCACTTTCACTTTTCACTTTCATGCATTGGAGAAGGAAATGCCACTCCAGTGTTCTTGCCTGGAGTAATCCCAGGGACGGCACAGAGTTGGACACGACTGAAGCGACGCAGCAGCAGCAGCAGCAGCAGCAGCAGCAATGGTATTTTATCTCAAAGGACATATGACCTCAGCTCACACTGGAGTTATAAGCAGCCTTACTTTATATTATTATCTTTCTTGTTTATTGACACCAGGATCTCTGAGGCCAGAGAATGGGTCTCTTTTCCTCTGGTTCCAAGTCCCATTCCCCTCGCCAATAACAGTGAGCCCAGCACTGAATCCATTTTGGTGGCCACCTGTGACATTCTCATTGAGAGAGGACTGTGATTGTGATTCATATCAACCCCCAAACACACACACACACACATCACCTGGAAACAGCCCAGGGAAGGGCAGAGGCACTGCTGGGCTGCCAGGAGCCCTGGTCCTAGCCTGGCCCCCACTACCGGTGTGCCACTTTGGGCAGTCCCAGGGCAAAGCCCAGGACTAATCAGCTCTTGTTGTCCACACCCTCCAATCAACAGCTCAAGGAAACACAAAGCCATTCTTATGGCTGCTGTCCTGGCTGGATTGTGGGAAGGACAAATAAGGCCATTTCTAAAGAATTCCCAACCTGTTCAGATATGAAGGTTATAACAGCCAGCGATTGGCATGAGTGGGGAAGTCCAGGAAAAGCCAGATTGCCAGGGCCCTTTGTAACTGCTTCTGCAGCTGTACTGATCAGGAACCAGCTCCAAGTCAAATATGTGTACAAAGAGGAGGCTTGAACCGCTTCTCTCAGCCCGGGCCTGGCCGTCTTGCTGCCTCCACTGGAGAGATAAGAAAGCAAAGACTCAGGAAAGTTAACACAGTCATGTGAACATCAACAGGGTAGTCAAGAATTAACTCTATTAGGCCAATACTCATTCCAGACTTCTGAAAGGCTCCAGGTGACTGAATTTCTGCCAAACTGAGATTCTCATTACTTTCCAGGGAAAAACATTCTCCAAGTGATATCAGCATTATAATAATAGTGTGGGAAGGTTGGGGGCTTATGGGCAGATGAGCTAGCCATCAGGTTGGGATTCTAAATTCTTGACATGGCTCAATTCAAAGTTTTGGTTTTAATTATTTTGAAGTGAACCAGAATGCTCATGGCATGCACTGGTGTCATTTTGTTGTGCCCAAATTTAAATCATAGTTCCAGGAGGCTGGTGTCCTGGAAAATTAACAGTAAGTAAGCCCAGCCTGCTGCCCAGCGGCTACATTTCAACATTGCTTTGTTGTTGTCACATGTCATACACCCTGGAATTCTCAGGAGGTTATGTAAAGAAAAAAATTTTTTTTGACTTTTTATAAAATGTGGTTTCTTGAAAAATAAGCCCAAATGTCGTGGTGATAGAAGGGAGGATTAAAAGAAGTAAACATTCCTGTTGTTTCTTAAGCCAGAAAGCAGAAGTTTTGGCTAAATTCAGAATAGGAGATTGGAACCAGCGGGAGTTCAGATCCTAAAACTGATAAATTCACCTTTTTCTCTAAACAGTAATTTTTTTTTTTAAAGCAATTTTTTTTTTTAAAGCAACTTATAAAACCATTTCAAGTGATCAATGGCAATAGCAATAGCAACAGCAACAAAAACAACTCTTTGATGAGCAAAAGAAGAAACTTTTGAGAAGCTGAAAAGCATTTGATGTGTAGCATGGAGATATAACCCTTCCCACAGAAGGCTCTGTACCCAAGAACTGTCCTGTCTTGTTTAAATGGAAGATCAAAGACTTCCCTGGTGGTACAGTGGATAAGAATCCATCTGCCAATGCAGAGGACACAGGTTTGATCCCTGGTCCGGGAGGATTCTACAAACTGAGGAGCAACTAAGCCCATGTACCACAAGTACTGAGTCCTGAGAGTTCCAGGGCCTGTGAGCCACAACTACTGAGCCTGAGTGCCACAACTACTGAAGCACCCAGAGCCCGGGCTCCACAACAAGAGGAGTCACCACAATGAGAGGCCCTCACACCACAACGAACAGTAGTCCCTGCTGACAGCAACTAGAGAAAGCCCAAGCAGCAACATCTTTTTAATTATCAAAATAAATAAATAAAAATAGAGGAGAATTAATTTTACACACACACACACAAAACATGTAACCCTTGTTGGAAATAGGATTCTGCAGGAAGGCAATGACCCGAGCAAAGTTTTCCAAACACACAGGTTTAGGGCTCATGAAGGTCTCCAGGTCTTAGTCTGGAGAAGACTGGAAGCCACTAAGGAGTCTTGCCTCACCATCAACTTGCTCATGCTTCCATTTTACCCCCACTCCCAGCCCATTCCAATCAGGATGTCATGGTGGCATGTCATCTAGTGGTTGAAATGATCACTGCAAGTAACTGCCTCAGGTTTCCTGTTTCGATTTTACTACACCTTATTTATTTATTTATTTAATGGATTGTTATGGGGTGCCAAATGCTGAGACTATAATAGAGAATATAGACATGGGCTTTCCTTTAGGAACCTTATAGTCTCCTGAGGGATCAGACACATAAAATAAAATACAAAAATAGGATCATGATATATGATAGGGAGCTACAGAACACTGAGGATGGGACACCTAAACTAGATCTACTTCCCAAAGGAAGTACCACCAACACTGGGACCTAAAGAATGAGTAGAAATTCATTAAACAAAGGAGGAGAAGGAAAGAGCCTTCCAGGCAAAGGGAACAGTTTGCCTAAAAGCCAAGTGTCAAGAGTTCAGTTTCAGTTCAGTTGCTCAGTCGTGTCCGACTCTTTGCAATCCCATGAATTGCAGCACACTAGGCCTCCCTGTCCATCACCAACTCCCGGAGTTCACCCAAACCCATGTGCATCAAGTTGGTGATGCCATCCAGCCATCTCATCCTCTGTCGTCCCTTTCTCCTCCTGCCCCCAATCCCTACCAGCATCAGAGTCTTTTCCAATGAGTCAACTCTTAGCATGAGGTGGCCAAAGTAGTGGACTTTCAGCCTCAGCATCAGTCCTTCCAATGAACACCCAGGACTGATCTCCTTTAGAATGGACTGGTTGGATCTCCTTGCAGTCCAAGGGACTCTCAAGAGTCTTCTCCAACACCACAGTTCAAAAGCATCAATTCTTCAGCACTCAGCCTTCTTCACAGTCCAACTCTCACATTCATACATGACCATGGAAAAACCATAGCCTTGACTAGATGGACCTTTGTTGGCAAAGTAATGTCTCTGCTTTTGAATATGCTATCTAGGTTGGTCCTAACTTTTCTTCCAAGGAATAAGCATCTTTTAATTTCATGGCTGCAATCACCATCTGTAGTGATTTTGGAGCCCCCAAAAATAAAGTCTGACACTGTTTCCACGGTTTCCCCATCTATTTCCCATAAAGTGATGGGACCAGATGCCATGATCTTAGTTTTCTGAATGTTGAGCTTTAAGCCAACTTTGTCACTCTCCTCTTTCACTTTCATCAAGAGGCTTTTTAGTTCCTCTTCACTTTCTGCCATAAGGGTGGTGTCATCTGCATATCTGAGGTTATTGATATTTCTCCCGGCAATCTTAATTCCAGCCTGTGCTTCCTCCAGCCCAGGGTTTCTCATGATGTACTCTGCATATAAGTTAAATAAGCAAGGTGACAATATACAGCCTTGACGTACTCCTTTTTCTATTTGGAACCAGTCTGTTGTTCCATGTCCGGTTCTGACTGTTGCTTCCTGACCTGCATATAGGTTTCTCAAGAGGCAGGTCAGGTGGTCTGGTATTCTCATCTCTTTCAGAATTTTCCACAGCTTATTGTGATCCACACAAAGGCTTTGGCATAGTCAATAAAGCAGAAGTAGATGTTTTTCTGGAACTCCATTTCTTTTTCGATGATCCAGAGGATGTTGGCAATTTGATCTCTGGTTCCACTGCCTTTTCTAAATCCAGCTTGAACATCTGGAAGTTCACAGTTCATATACTCTTGAAGCCTGACTTGGAGAATTTTGACCATTACTCTGCTAGCATGTGAGATGAGTGCAATTGTGCAACAGTTTGAACATTCCTTGGCATTGCCTTTCTTTGGGATTGGAATGAAAACACCTTTTCCAGTCCTGTGGTCACTGCTGAGTGTTCCAAATTTGCTGGCATATTGAGTGCAGCACTTTCACAGCATCATCTTTTAGGATTTGAAATAGCTCGCCTGGAATTCCACTAGCTTTGTCTGAAGCTTCCTAAGGCCCACTTGACTTCGCATTCCAAGATGTCTGACTCTCGGTAAGTGATCACACCATCATGGTTATCTGGGTCATGAAAATCTTTTTTGTATAGTTCTTCTGTGTGTTCTTGCCACCTCTTCTTAATATTTTCTGCTTCTGTTAGGTTGATACCATTTCTGTCCTTTATTGAGCCCATCTTTACATGAAATGTTACCTTGGTGTCTCCAATTTTCTTGAAGAGATCTCTAGTATTTCCCATTCTATTGTTTCCTCTATTTCTTTGCATTGATTGCTAAGGAAGGCTTTCTTATCTCTCTTTGCTATTCTTTGGAACTCTGCATTCAAATGGGTATATCTTTCCTTTTCTCCTTTGCTTTTCACTTCTCTTCTTGTCACAGCTATTTGTAAGGCCTCCTCAGACAACCATTTTGCCTTTTTGCATTTGTTTTTCTTGGGGATGGTCTTGATCCCTGTCTTCTGTACAATGTCATGAACCTCCATCCATAGTTCTTCAGACACTCTGTCTATCAGATCTAATCCCTTGAATCTATTTGTCACTTCCACTGTACAATCATAAGGGATTTGATTCAGGTCATACCTGAATGGTCTAGTGGTTTTCCCTACCTTCTTCAATTTAAGTCTGAATTTGGCAATAAGGTGTTCATGATCTGAGCCACAGTCAGCTCCTGGTCTTCTTTTTGCTGACTGTATAGAGCTTCTCCATCTTTGGCTACAAAGATTATAATCAATCTGATTTCGGTATTGACCATCTGGTGATGTCCATGTATAGAGTCTTTTCTTGTGTTGTTGGAAGAGGGTGTTTGCTATGACCAGTGCGTTCTCTTGGCAAAATTCTATTAGCCTTTACCCCGCTTCATTCTGTATACTCCAAGGCCAAATTTGCCTGTTACTCCAGGTATTTCTTGACTTCCTACTTTTGCATTCAAGTCCCCTATAATGAAAAGGACATCTTTTGGTGGTGTTAGTTCTAGAAGGTCTTGTAGGTCTTCATAGAACCATTCAACTTCAGCTTCTTCAGCATTACTGGTCGGGGCATAAACTTGGATTACTGTGATATTGAATGGTTTGCCTTGGAAACGAACAGAGATCATTCTGTCGTTTTTGAGATTGCATCTAAGTACTACATTTTGGACTCTTCTGTTGACTATAATGGCTACTCCATTTCTTCTAAGGGATTCTTCTTGCCCATGGTAGTAGATACAGTTCCAATTTGCCTTGATTCACGGACCTAACATTCCAGGTTCCTATGCAATATTGCTCTTTACACCATTGGACTTTACTTCCATCACCAGTCACATCCACAACTGGGTGTTTTGTTTTTGTTTTTGGCTTTGGCCCTGTCTCTTCATTCTTTATGGAGTTATTTCTCCAATGATCTCCAGTAGCATATTGGTTGCCTACCAACCTGGGGGGCTCATCTTTCAGTGTCCTATCTTTTTGCCTTTTCATACTGTTCATGGGGTTCTCAAGGCAAGAATACTGAAGTGGTTTGCCATTCCCTTCTCCAGTGGACCACGTTTTGTCAGAACTCTCCACCATGACCCGTCCATCTTGGGTGGCCTTACGCAGCATGGCTCATAGTTTCATTGAGTTAGACAAGGCTGTGGTCCATGTGATCAGATTGGTTAGTTTTCTGTGATTGTGGTTTTCATGCTGTCTGCCCTCTGATGGAGAAGGATAAGAGGCTTATGGAAGCTTCCTAATGGGAAAGACTGACTGAGGGGGAAACTGGGTCTTGTTCTGATGGGTGGGGCCATGCTCAGTAAATCTTTAATCCAGTTTTCTGTTGTGTTCCCTCCCTGTTATTTGACCTGAGGCCAAACTATGGTGGAGGTAATGAAGATAATGGCGACCTCCTTCAAAGGGTTCCAGGCAAGCACTGCTGCACACAGTGCCCCCAACCCTGCAGCAGGCCACCGCCAACCCACGCCTCCACCGGAGACTCCTACCCTCACCCTAACCCCTAGTCTTAACCCCAAAGAATGCCATGAAGTTATTCTTTACTTTTTTTCTTCCGAGGCATGAGTTGCTCATCTCACATGACCTTGAGGTCTCTTTTCCTTCTGTCAGCAAAGAAGTTTGTTTTGTATTATAATCATTCTTAAGCAAGGGAAGAAATTCAGATCCTGCACAAATAAATAGGTCTGGGAATGCCAAACTCCTTTCTAAGCACAAAGTCCTTGATGAGGAATCATGGCCACTCTGAGGGTGAGGTCCTGGGAAACTGTGCATCTGCAGCCTCTGGGCATTTGTCGAAGAGGTAGCTTCCCAGATCCCACCTCAGGCCTTCTCAGTCCTCACTCAGAAGAGGCCAGCTGTAGAATGGTCACCGGTACCCCATGTGACCTGCTTACCTACCTATTCAGGTAGGAAGCACAGGTACAGGGATCAAGTGCACCAACCTTGGGGTCAGTTCCCTCCACGGTTCAGTCTCAGTTCTGCCTCAACCTGCAAGTGGCTCAGCTGTTTGACCTTAGGCCAACAACTTCATCTCCCCAAACACTGCATCCTCTTCTTCAAAAGGAGAATAAAAATCACAAAACCTACCTGATAGGATTATGGAGAGAAGTAGATGAGGTTGTAGATGCATGTAATTCACTTGGTGCAGGGTCTGGCATACAAGAAGTACTCAATAAAGATTAAAAAACAAAGACGGTCATGTCTTAGACCCCAAAGCAAAGGGCTTAAGGCAGCAGGCCTGGATAATCAGGAACTGGAATCTAAGATTAAACACACCCGGAGGAGTGGGTTGGTGCTGGGGACAAAGCAGGGGCCTCATGGCATCAGACATGTGACTCTGAGAGGAGAGTGAGAACCAGCAGTCCAGATGGGCAGTTCTCCTCTGGGCAGCTGGGAAAGGGCTAAGACAGGGGCCCAAGTGCACAGCAAACAGGGTAGAAATGAAATCTCTATGGAATAGTCAGAGAATCTGATAGTCTGATAGGAGGCTTGGCTCTGCCAGCTCTGAGTAGGAGTCACAATTCTTGCCACTACAAACCAGCCTAAGCTCATTTAATCTTGGGGTAGCTGAATCTAGTTTAAACAAAGTCATCAACCAGTCTCCAGTTCTCAGCTCTGCTTCCTTCTATGTTAGCTTTGTTGTCAAGCAGCCTTGCTCTTTGGGTTTTCCCAGGTAGCACAGTGGTAAAGAATCCACCTGCCAATGCAGGAGATGCAAGAGACACGAGTTCAATCTCTGGGTTGGGAAGATCGCCTGGAATAGGAAATGGCAACCCACTCCAGTATTCTTCCCTGTAGAATCTTATGGACAGAGGAGCCTGGCAGGCTACAGTCCATGGAGCCGCAAAGAGTCAGAGAAGACTGAGCTCGTGAGCATCTTAGGCTTGCTCTTTATCTTGACTTAAAAGTCAACCAGCAGTTCCAAATGTATCTCTGCATGCAACCCCAGCAGAGAGACAACACCTCTTCTGCCATAACTCCAGCAAAAATCAAAGGTGACATTCATTAGCTTGACCTGGGTCACATGCCCATCTCTGAACCAATCACCATGAGCAGGAAAATGGAGTATTCTGATTGGCCAAGCATGAATCATACATTCAATCTGGAACCCAAACTACTGATACATGAACATAAAAAAGGATTCCCTAAATAAAACAGGGGCCTTGATTCTGGAAGAAGGTGTCAACCTAAAAACAAAACCATGAGAGTTTAGTTCAGAGACAAGGTATTTAATTAGGACCAAAGAACTGCAATTCGGGGTACACAGATTTAGATAGAAAAAAAATTAGTGTCCTCATGATAGCAAAGGGTCTCAGGATGTTTATGAGGAAAAAGAGAGGTAGATGAGGTAAGCTGTTTTTTAAGAAGAGTTCACTGGTGCAAGTCAAGGTAATTCATCAGGTGAAGTGTTCATTGATAAAAGATGAGGTAAATCCAGATTTGTATTACTACTTCACTGGTCAGGTGAAGCAGTCACCAGGTAAAAGTTCACTGATGGATCGTTTCAACAGGACATTCTGGTTCTTCTGCTGGTTTGGAATGTTGGTGGTTTTGTCCAGTTCAGAAGTACCGAAAACAGGACATGAAAGGCAGTTCTTCTGGAATGACTGCTTCAGCTTTATTTTATATGGCTCCAACTCATGTCATCTTTCATAGAGAAATGAAGACAAGAGGTGACCTTGTTTTGTCCATGTGTGAGACACCCCTGTGGCCAGATGTCCCTGGAACTAAGGTACTCGGTCCCCTGAGCATCTGTCCAGTTCTGCTGCAGCCCCCACAGCTTGGTCCTCGGGCAGAGGATTCCAGCTGTGCTGGACAGCAGCGGGGAAGAGTCTCTCCCCCCAGAGAGCTATGACACCACAGATGGCACTTGCTGAGAAAGCAGTGCTGGGGAGAATGAGGCACAGCTGGCTTGCACAAGCCCTCAGCTAGATCCCCCAAGCGTCCTTCAAGAGAGTCTGTAAAGGACAAAAAATGGGGAATCTTATCGGGGGAGGGAAGTGGGGAGATGCTAAAATGCCTCTAGCACTCCAGAAAGCTAGGACTTCTCAACCACAGTGCCCAAAGCCCCCGGGTTGCTGGCAGCCTTGGACTGGGAGGGCACTAGGGATGATGCTCCTGTTCAGACACTCTTGCTCTTGTCCCTCCCTCCTTCCCTGGCTATCCTCCGCCCCCACCCCACTACCTTATGAACTATGCAGGCCTGTCAGTGCACTGTCTCTCTCCTGACACTCGCCTCCTGGGCCCTTGTATTCATTAGGTGGCTCAGCGCCCATTGTGGACCACATTCTGCACCAACTGCTGCAGTGAGTCCCTAGATGTAGCCCACAACTTCTAGGAACACACAGTTCTAGAAAGCGTGCATTCTTTACTTTTAACTGCACAAGTTAACATCACAAGTCAAGTTAGCTTGACTCTTGACTCCACCTTCCTCAGCCACTTGTCTTCACTCTCCCCAGCCAGTCACTCCCTCCAAGAAGCCTCAGTTATACATTTGATGTCTATCTGTTGAAACATTTTTCTACATATATACATCATAATATGTTTACTTGCAGAAGCATAAGCTAAGCCAGAAGTTAGTTTTTTTGTTTTGGTGACTGCTAAAAATTAGGTTCAGGAATGTCCCTGGTGGTCCAGTGGCTAAGACTCCGCACTCCCAACGCAGGGGACCTGGGTTCAATCCCTGGTCAGGGAACTAGATTCCACATGCCACATCTAAGAGTTTGCATGCTGCAACTAAACTCCCCCACACCAAAACGAAGCTCAAAGACCCCAAGTGCCACAGCTGAAAGAAAAAAAGCTTTGGCAAAGCCAAAGAAATAAATACTAGGGGAGAAAAAAGGTTTAAAAGGGTTTACCATGAAAGGCTTCCCTCCAACCCCATCCCTCAGCCAGGGATAAGTAATCCCCTTTCGAAGCAGCCAGCCAGGTCATCGGTTTCCAGTGCCTCCTCCCAGATAAGCTAGGCCGGAAGTTGACAAATCTTGTCTGGAAAGGACCAGATGATAAATATTTTAGATTTGGTGAGCTTATGGTCTCTGTCACAACTACCCAACTCTGCCAGTGTATTGAGAAAGCAACCATAGACAATACACTAATTCATGAGCATGGTGTGTGCCAATAAAGCTTTGTCTGTGAACATTGAAACTTGAATTTCATATCTTTTTTGTATTAATACTTCACTGGTCAGGTGAAGCAATCACTAAAATCAGTAAAAGTTCACTGATGGATCATTTCAACCATAGAAATAATACAAGAACACTGGAGTGGGTTGCCATTTCCTTCTCCAATGCATGAAAGTGAAAAGTGAAAGGGAAGTCGCTCAGTCGTGTCCGACTTTTAGCGACCCCATGGACTGCAGCCCACCAGGCTCCTCCATCCATGGGATTTGCCAGGCAAGAGTACTTGAGTCTATTCACAGAAAAAACCACAAGTACCCATAAACATTCTTTCTCCTCTTTTTTCCATAAGGGGACATGCTATACACGCTGTTCCGTATATTGATTTTCTCACTTGGTGATACATCATTTTTTAAAAAACAACTTTATTTATTTATTTATCAGCTGCTGGGTTTTTGTTGCTGTGAGGACTTTTCTAGTTGCGAGCAGGGGCTACTCTCTGGTTACAGGACTTAGGCTCCTCACTGCAGTGGCTTCTCCTTTTGTGGGGCACAGGCTCTAGAGCACAGGCTCAGCAGTTGTGGCATGTGGGATCTTCCTGTATCAGGGATCAAGCCTGTGGCTCCTGCACTGGCAGGCAGATTCTTTACCACTGCACTAAAGAGAAGTCCCATTATACATCTTAAAGATCATGCCATGTCAGTTCATACAGAACTTCATTTTTGCCTTTGGCATAGTATTACATTTTATTCCATGGTGGTACATTTACAATAACGTACTTATTGATGCATATTTAGGTTTTCTTTTGCTATTTTAGACAAAATTTCATTCAAAAAATTTGTATTTATTTGTATGTGTGGGCATTTTGAGCTTTATTGAGATACAATCCACACATCATACAACTCATCCATTTTAAGTGTACAATTAAATGGCTTTTAGTATATTTACAGAGCTGTGCACACAGCAGTGCATTCAATTTTAGAACCTTGCCATTACCCTCAAATAAATCCCTTACTCTTTAGCTGTCATCCCCTACAAAGTCCTAGGCAACCACTTAACTACTTTCTGTCTCTCTGGATTTGCCTATTTGGACTATTTATATGGAGTCATAAAATATTGATCTTTTGTGACTTAGCACAAAGTTTTCAAGGTTAATCCATGTTTTAGCATGTTATTGCTATTTCATTGCTATTTATGGCAGAATAATATTCTATTGTATGGCTATACTACATTTTATTTATCCATTCATCAGCTTTCGAGTATTTCAATTGTTTCCACTTTGGGACTATTATGAATAATGCTGCTATGAACATTGGTGTACACATTTTTTTGTGAATATTTGCTTCCATTTGGGCCTCCTAGTTTTTACCACTAGAGTGCTAGTGGTAAAAACCCACCTGCCAATGCAGGAGATGCTAGAGACACGGGTTCGATCCCTGGGTCAGGAAGATCCCCTGGAGAAGAAAATGGCAACCTACTCCAGGACGCATGCCTGGAAAATTGCATGGACAGAGGAGCCTGGTGGGCTACCATCCATGGGAGCACCATTTTATATTCCCACCAGCAGCGCCTGAATTGCCAACATTTGCCATTATCTGCTTTTTTATTATAGCTATCCCAGTGGATATGAAGCTGTATCTTATTGTATTGCATACATTTTTTTAAGCCAAGTGTATTGTTCTGAGATTTTAAAAATGTATTTCTATATCTTGGGCTTCCCGCCCCACCCCCGCCCCATATATACATGTAGATCTTCTTTGTGGTTGTTAAATGCTAGGTAGTATGCCAGAGAAAAACTGGAGCCCAGCTCAGTCGTTCCCTCCTGATGGCTATCTAGGCTGTTTTCAACTTTTTATCAGTACAAACAGCATAGCGATGCACATTCTTGTTTTACATCCTTGTGCAGAGAGTAAGCATTTCTTGAGGACAGTCTTTGAAGTGGAATTGCTGGATGAAGAAATATGCACATGTGAATTTTTTTTAATGTCACAAACTATCCTCTGGAAAAACTCTACCAATTAACATTCTACCAATAGTGTATGAGAGTGTTCATTTCACTACGTCCATGCCAGCCCTGGATATTACCCCTTTCACTCGTGCTGCATCTAGTTTTCATTTGCATTTCCCTCATCAATGTGAGGTTGACTACAGGGCCATACCCCAACTGTGCTTCTCCTCCTCTTGGGCACCAGAGTGCTGCCCATTCATCTCTGTCTTCCATACTGCCAGCCCAGAGGTGAAAGAAGCACCTACTGATAAATGTTGGAGTCAGGCACTGTGACTTTTGCAGTCCTATCTGACAAAAATGTGTTCTGAGACCATACAAAATTTTACAGTGTTTTAGTTCTCCAAGATTTCATTGCAGATTTTAGAGCTTCTATCTGAGCTGCGCTGTCTTCTAAGCCTTAAAGAAATCAGGAATCCTTGACTCCTGGTCTAGAGTGCAATTTTTTAGTGAACAGCAGAACAACTTGAATACCTGGTCAGGCTGGAACACGGGAGTATTTCAAAACAGGTCCTAGGATCCTGAGGAACAAGAAAACTCTTTGGCTAGAAACCTCCTGATACCATCATTCAAATGGAATGGAAAAAAACCTTAGGGGTCATTTAAAGCTATCTTATTTGTATAAATCAGGAGACCAAGGCCCCAGCTAGAGAAGTGATTTGCTGCAGGTCACATAACTAGTCAAGAACAGAGCTGTGAGTGCAGCCAAGATTCTGATTCCAGGCCAGTGCTCTTTCCTCAAAACATGTGGAGTCAGAGAATTCACATCTAACCTCTTCCAAAGCTCCTCTGCTCCTAATTGGAGAGCATGACCTTTCTCAAAGCAGCACAGAGTGGGGATTAAGGGCCCTGTTTTTTGAACCAGACAGTTATACATTTAAATCCCAGCACAGCCACCAAGGTTTAGTAACTTTGCTCTTTGATCCTTAGTGTCTTCTTCTTTAACAGTTAATACTACCTACTTCAAGGATTATATTTGTAGTTATTATTATCTACCTTACAGGACTACATCAGATTTTGTTGTTCCATTGCTCAGTTATGTCTGACTCTGTTACCCCATGGATTGCAGCATGCCAGGCTTCCCTATCCTTCTCCAACTCCCAGAGGTTGCTCAAACTATGTCCATAGTGTCAGTGATGTCATCCAACCATCTCATCCTCTGTCATCCCCTTCTCCTCGTACCTTCAATCTTTCCCAGCTTTTTCTAATGAGTTGGCTCTTTGCATCACGTGGCCAAAGTATTGGTGCTTCAGCTTCAGCATCAGTCCTTCCAATGAATATTCAGGACTGACTTCCTTTAGGATTGACTGGTTTGATCTCCTTGCAGTCCAAGGGACTCTCAAGAGTCTTCTCCAACACCGCAACTCAAAAGCATCATTTCTTTGATGCTCAGCTGTCTTTATGATCCAACTCTCACATCCCTACATGACTTCTGGAAAAACCAAAGCTTTGACTAGACATACCTTTGTTGGCAAAGTAATGTCTCTGCTTTTGAATAAACTGTTTAGGTTAGTCATAACTTTTCTTCCAAGGAGCAAGCATCTTTTAATTTCATGGCTGTAGTCACCATCTGCAGTGATTTTGGATCCCCCCAAAATAAAGTCTGTCACTGTTTCCATTGTTTCCCCATCTATTTGCCATGGAGTGATGGGACTGGATGCCATGATCTTAATTTTCTGAATGTTGAGTTTTAAGCCAGCTTTTTCATTCTCCTCTTTCACCTTCATCAAGAAGCTCTTTAGTTCCTCTTCACTTTCTGCCATAAGGGTGGTGTCATCTGCATATCTGAGGTTATTGATATTTCTCCCAGAAAGCTTAATTCCAGCTTGTGCTTCATTCAGCCCGGCATTTTGCATGATGTACTCTGCATATAAGTTAAATAAGCAGGATGACAATATACAGCCTTGATGTACTCCTTTCCAAATTTGGAACCAGTCCATTGTTCCATGTCCAGTTCTACCTATTGCTTCTTAACCTGCATACAGGTTTCTCAGGAGGCAAGTAAGGTGGTCTGGTATTCCCATCTCTTTAATAATTTTCCACAGCTTGTTGTGATCCACACAGTCAAAGGCTTTGGCATAGTCGATAAAGCAGAAGTAGATGTTTTTCTGGAATTCTCTTGCTTTTTCTATGATCCAACGGATGTTGGCAATTTGATCTCTGGTTCCTTTGCCTTTTCTAAATCCAGTTTGAACATCTGGAAGTTCTCGGCTCATATACTGTTGAAGCCTGGCTTGGAGAATTTTGAGCATTACTTTGCTAGCATGTGAAATGAGTGCAATTTAAATGAGCCTAATTCAGTAAGCACTCATTAAACTGTGCCTTTAATTTTTCCCCTCTAACTGCCTCCTCTCTTGGGTGATTCAGCTATGAGGATATAAAGATTAATTTATCATAGCATAAAGAATTCCTGGTTCAGACTGCATGCAGTTGGGTGGATCATGTGTCCCCCACTTTGTTATTTCACCTGGGTTGGCTTGAGTTGCCACCCCCCAAGTCATTCCTTTATTAAACCAACATTCACAGCAGAGGGACTGTCCACATCCTTGTTTATCTCCACTGTATAAATTAGAAGGAGCTGAGAACAGTGGTTTGGTTTGGTTTTGATCTCAGTGGTTCTATCAACCTTCACTGCTGTTAGAATCATTTGGGAGCATTACAAAAGCACCAGAGATGGACCCCATTCCTTCACTTACCCCTTTATCCTGATCAGATTGCTTAAAAGTTCCCCTGATGATTCTCACTGAAGTCAGGCTGGAGAGCTACTGTTCTACATGAGTGCTTCTCAACTTTAACATCCATCTGAGTCACCTATAGAGCTGGGCCCCTTCCAGTCAGTAGGTCTGGAGTGGAGTCTATGATTTGCAGTTCTTACAAGTTTCCATGTAATGTGGATGCTACCAATCTGGGGAACAGTGCTTTTTATTTTTTATTAAGTATTTGTTTATTTTTGGCTGTGCTCAGTCTTCACTGCTGCAAGGGCTTTTCTCTAGTCATGGTGAGCAGGGGCTACTCTTCGTTGCAGAGCATGGGCTTCTCATTGCAGTGGCTCTCATTACAGAGCACTGGCTCTAGTGTGTATGGGCTTTGGTAGATGTGGCCCATGGGCTCAATAGTTGTGGTTCTTGGGCTCTAGAGCACATGTTCAATAGTTGTGGTGCACAAGCTCAGTTGCTCCACAGCATGTCTAATCTTCTCAGACCAGGGATTGAACCCATGTCTCCTGCACTGGCAAGTGGATTCTTTACCACTGAGCCACCAGGGAGGCCCTGGGGAACACTCTTTGATAACCGCTGATATAGATGAACCTGAGTAGACCTTTGGGTTTTTTTCCTTCCCAGCATCATTTTCCACTCTGGTAAGAGCTCGTGACTTGCCTTTAGTGAACTACGCATCCTCATACCTTAGGCCACAGATGTAAGTGGCCTCCCAACTTCAGAGGCAAGAACATGACCAATTCTGGCCAGTAAACAGAATCTGCACCCTGGCTCCAGCGAGTGATTGGTTCAGCAATGGGCATGTCACTTAACAGTCAAGTGAGAGTCAGCCCTGGTACTTTTGGTGGAACTCTTGGGAAGAAGCGCTAAGCTGGTAAGATGGAAGCCTGGGGCTGCTTGGGAAGAACCTGCCCAAGGATGAAGCAGGCAAAGGAGAGCAGAGGAGACTAGAAGAGACCAAGTCCTGATGATAACCTTCTTATCTCCTGGATCCAGCCAAGCCTGAATTCAGACCTAAATATTGCAGTTATCTGGGTCAATAAATTCCCTTTTGGTACATCACAGGGACTATAACCAACATTTTATAATACCTTTCAGTGGAGTATAATATATAAAAATATCAAATCACTATGTTGTGTATCTGAAACGAATATAACATTGTAAATCTACATTTCAACAAATAAATTCTCTTTTTAGCTTAGGCCACTTTGAGGTGGGTTTTGTCATATGCAGTTCAAGAAGTGCTGGGAATTACTTGGTGGTCCAGTGGTTAGGACTCTGTGCTTTCACTGCCAAGGGCCTAGTTTTGATCCCTGGTTGGGGAACTAAGATCCCGAAAGCCATGCCACTTAGCAAATAAAAGAAAGAGTGCTGCCTACATGGAATATCTAAAGTGCCTTCCCACCCAGAGACTGGGTGGGACTCCAGGTTCTGTCCTGGTTGCTGCTCCCATTAGGCAATGATCTTCCAAAAGCCCCCAGAACGGAGCCGCAGAACTCCTAGAGGTCATTTACTGCCATTCTCCTCCTTGTTTCTGTGGGGAGACCTGGGCCACAAGGAGGGGCGAGGTCGTGTCCTGAGTCATGCATACAACAAAGCCGAAAGGATATCAGATCTTGGCTCTGTCAATAAATCCACCCAAACCAGTGGGTGATAACAGCCACCAGTGCGATGCCAAAACACTGACAAGTCTCCTTCTCAAGGACACCCACGCAGGGACGGAGGCTCCCTCCTTCAGCATGAGAAACAGCGTTTCTGTGTCTCAGTTTCTCTAATTGCAGTTGAACAAACACAGAGGTAAATTCTATTGTTCTTAATAAAATGGAGTTTATGGAAATAGGGAAATTTTTTTTCAGGGGACAAATATGAGCAAAAAGAGGAAAATAAAACCCCCAGTAATCTCACCACTTGTGCCAACATTGACAACATTTGAGGAGCGTGTTCCTTTGTGTTTGTTTGCTTTATCTATAAAGATTTACATCAGGTAAGGTGGAGACTGGCCCTGAGAGACCCAAACTACCTTCAATCAGGAATGAATTGGGGTGAGTCTTAGAAGTGAAAGAGGAGGAGATTTCTTCCAGTCTTGGGGGTTGTATCAGACAGGGTTCTTCGTGCAAACACCAGAAATGAGAGAGGAGGGGATTCTTTTGGAAGACCAATGGGAGCTTACATAATTGATAAAAGACTAGAAGAGCAGACTTGGGTCAGCAGGAGTTAAGGAAACTCTGAGGGTCAAGAAGAAGAAAGTAGGAAAACCGTCATTCACTTGATAGGGACATAGGTCAGGATGCTATCCGTGATCCACCATGGCTATTGCCACAAAGAGAATGACCAGAAACCATTCCTCTGTCCTTGCCAGAGTGAAAGTCTTGAGGAAAGAGCATTTGACACTACATGTTCCCCGCTAGTTCATCCAGGTAAAAAGAAGAGGGACCTGATCTCTTTGACTTCAACTGGAGGAGGCCAGCCGTGGAAGGAAGGATTCAAGAAGTACTGCTCCCTCAAAATAGTCAGGGAGGGACAATTTTCCTTAATGAAACTAGGGTGCCCTGAGGAGGGGGATGGGTGGGGTACAGCCTCAAACCAAGAGTTACCTTCTAGAGAGCTAGAGAAGGGAAGAGCTTCAGGGCTGCTGCTTCTAGGGCCAGTTTATCACTGATGCTGCATATCAGTCTCAACCCACTACCCCAGCACACTGTTGACACACCTGGGAAATAAAGCAACCATTTTTGAGTGTAAGTGGAAATAAAGAGCCATAACATTGGGTGTCCAGGCTATGTGTCATAGGGTGTGTGCAAGAAAAGTTTCTTCCTTTTCCCAAATCCCCCTGGGAAGCACCTGCAGGACCAGTGAGATGGAATTTGCCTCCATCAATGAAGTGGTTTCCTTAGAGGGCAGGGGCTGTACGTGGTGCTGGGTATTGTTGACTGTGTGTCCCCAGGCTCTGGAGATGTGTTAGAGGAGCACTGACTGAGGGCAACCCAGCTGCCCGTTTTTAACAGTGTCCCCATGTGGCAGAATTCAGCAACTGCAGGATACACACCTGTCAGGCTTCCAGGTTTTTCTCCTTCAGGAAATGACAATGAGAACTGCCCCTTTGGACTAAGTAACTGCTCTGAGAAGGCAATAGCACCCCACTCCAGTACTCTTGCCTGGAAAATCCCATGGACGGAGGAGCCTGGTGGGCTACAGTCCATGGGGTCGCTGAGAGTCGGACACGACTGAGCAACTTCACTTTCACTTTTCACTTTCATGCATTGGAGAAGGAAATGGCAACCCACTCCAGTGTTCTTGCCTGGAGAATCCCAGGGACGGGGGAGCCTGGTGGGCTGCCATCTATGGGGTCGCATAGAGTCGGACATGACTGAAGTTACTTAGCAGCAGCAGCAACTGCTCTGAGAGTTATCCTGGAAGGGAGGACCCCATGTTGGGGAGAGAGTCATTCTCAGAAGAGATGAGATGGGAACTCAAGTCATTCAATTTCAGTAGTAAAAATCACATGACATAGCATCCTTCTACACAAAACCCAATTCACCAAGATCCTTCTGGTACTGATCTCCTACTGGCTACAATCTATCCAGCTCTCCTTGAATCTGTCTCACAGTTTTCCATCATACATAACCATGGGAATAGCATACATCTGCTTGTCCACTGTCTTGATCAAATTTAGACGTACGTGCTAACTTGCTTCAGTCATGTCCAACTCTTGGCAACCCCATGGACTATAGCCCGCCAGGCTCCTCTATCTATGGGATTCTCCAGGCAAGAATGCTGGAGTGGGTTGCCATTTCCTTCTCTAGGGGATCTTCCCAACCCAGAAATCAAGCCTGCATCTCGTACGTCTCCTGCATTGGCAGGCAGGTTCTTTACCACTAGTGCCACCTGGGAAACCTATGTTGCTGTCATTTCCTTGTCAAAGAGGGACTTAAGGGGCTTACTGAAGGGAAGTGAAGGTACTGAATCCCTGACATTCAACGTCCCCTTAATTTCTGTGGGTAGTTTGTTGGAGACTCACATTGCACTGAAAGTTTGGAGTCTTGATCCTCGTCTCTAGCTCGTCCATTAACTTGCTGTGTGATCTTGAGCAAGTTGCTGGAGCTTTCTGAACTCCACATCCTTCCACATTGTCCACTTTAGGGGCTGTTCATTGGTTTGAAAGAAGTTAACATTGCAGAAACCTAGAAAAGACAAAACAAATAATTATTAACAACAAGTAATACGGGGAGATTTTCTGCTGCAGTACTGGCTTTTCCGTGTCTGCAGAGCTAAGGAAACAGGAAATAGGATTTTGGTTCAGAAAAACAGCTGTTAAGGGATATTTCTGTGTGTTGGTGTACATGTATTTGAATGTCCCTCCGATTCATATTTCTCTCTGGGTGTTCCTCTGTGTCTCTATCTCTCCCCTTCCCCTACTCCTTCCGGACCTTTTCCCAGTCTTACCCCGGCCAGAGCCGAAGTGTTATCATGAGTGATAGTCCCCTTAAATCAGGTCTGTCCTGCCCTAATGGTTGCAGTAGGCAAGATCAGGCCAAGTCAAAACAGTCTCTGGGCTTTTCTGGCTCCAGACTTGAAAGACAGAGCTTTTCAGTCTCTTGCAAGTCCTAGTTAAACAGGACCTCAGTGTCAGATCAGGGCTGAGGAACTCCAGGCTGCTGTACTCGGCTCCTGGGGATTGGGGTGAAGAGACAGGAAGGGGAGGGGAATTTGCCAGCACTTGGAGACTGACAGCTTCTGGCCAAGGTAGGCAGCACTGATGCCACCAGCTCAGCCCTGCCTCTTGCCCACCCAGTGGCCTTCACCTGCTTTCTGCCTCTAGAGCCTCTGGGATCAAGACAAACCTGGGTGCAAATCCTGACTCCCCCCACCTATTCAGTATGTAACCTTGGGCAAGTCATCATTAACCTCTAAGAATTCGGTTTCTTTGTCTGGGAAATGAAGATGAAAAGAGGTAAGGTGTAAGGACCGGGTTGAACAAGAGTATAGCATAGAGCAGGAGTCAGCCAATCATGGGCTGCCTACCAAATCTGGCTCACTCTCTATTTTTGTGTGACCCTGCAAGCTAAGAATTTGTGTTTGTGTGTGCTCAGTCATTTCAGCAGTGTCCTACTCTTTGAGACCCCATGAACTATAGCCCTCCAGGCTCCTTTGTCCATGGGATTATCCAGGCAAGAATACTGGAGTGGGTTGCCATTGTTTCTAAATGACTGGTGGTGGGGTAGGGAGGGGACAAAAGAAAAAGTAATATTTCCTGACTTTGAACATGATATGAAATTCAAATTTCAGTGTCTCTAAAGAAAGTTTTATTGGCACACAGTCACGCTCATTTATTAATGTGTTGTCTAGGACAATAGAACTGAGTCATTGGAACAGGGACTGTATGTGATACTCAATACCTAAAGTACTATCTGGCCCTTTACAGAAGAAGTATGCATACCCTTGGCACAGGTTTAAGAGTATAAACCACCTGGGTTCAAATCTCTGTTCTGTCATTTCCTAATTTCGTAACTCTGGGAAGGTCACTTAATTCATATGTGCCAGAATTTTTTCTTCTGTAAAATGCAACTAACAATTGTGATTAGAGGTTGTTTTCAGGATGAAATGAGTTAGTATTTGTAAAGCACCAGGACCAATGTCTACATGCAGTAATATGTAAGCAAACAAACAAGATCATGTATATGAGGAATTAAGCAATGATTTTGTGTTGTGTATTTGGTTGGAAGGAAACTCAGAAGCAATGGTGGCTTTATCCTTGATACCGTCCTGGGCAACAGTTTTTTTTTGGTCAGAAACCTCAATAAAGAGGTAAGACAGTGGAATGCATGGAAGGTATGGTTGGGAGTAACCGGGGGAGGGTGGAATTGGACTCCTAGAGACCCTGTCAGGAACAAATGTATGGACTATACAGATAACAATTTGGAAGGCAAAGCCTATGTGTGGCTGATTACAGAGATACTAATGTCTGTTTTGTCATTTTTTTTGTGTGGGGGGGTGGTTTTGCTGCTATTGAATATTAAAAAGAAAGAGAGCTGGTTTCTTATCTCCTCCTTGATCACCTCACCTCTTCAAGAGCAGAAGACTTTTGATTCATGTAGTCTTAAAAAGAAATTGAAGGGTGGAGGCAGTTCTGCCAAGGTGGGAGAGGGTTTGGAAGACTTGAGGTGACTGAGGAGACATGACCTGGTAGCAGTACATATAATATCCATTTTAATACAAAGCAAAATGTGCTACACCAAAGTAAGTACACTGTCAGGCCACATTAATAGAAGTAGGTATGGTAGAAAGAGGGCAGTTATGTCTTTCTACCTACTATGGGCAGCCCATTTCCTACCCTAGGCAATTTAAGAGAGATTAGAATAGATGGGAATCCACCTGCCAAAGCAGGGGACACAGGTTCGATCCCTGGTCCGGGAAGATTCCACATGTTGCAAGGCAACTAAGGCTGTGCAGCACAAATACTGAGCTCATGCTCTAGGGCCCTTGAGCCACAACTACTGAGCCCGAGTGCCGCCACTACTAAAGCCCGTGTGCCTAGTTCCAGTGCTCCAGCGCTCCACAACAAGAGAAGCCGTCACAATGCAAAGACCATGCACCACAACAAAGAGTAGCCCCCACTCACCACTAGAGAAACCCTGTGTGCAGCAATGGGAGAAGACTCAGCACAGCCAAAAATAAATAAATTAATTAAAAAGCCGTCTACATTTGTTGGCATCCCCCACCTTCTTGTCAGTTGCACTGGGTTCCTCCCCACCCTCGTCATTCCTGGTACATAGGAGCAGTTGGTAAATGCCAGTAGCTCCCAGCTTCCAAACATTCTCAGTTATGCGGAACTCACCCACTCTTTCCTGTGAAAGGCGGGCCTGGAGGATGAATCCCACTGCAGATCAAGAATTCTACTTTATCAGTAGCTACAAAGACATTAACCTGATCCCTGGGCTTGGGTCGGGGCGGGGCGTTGGTCAAAGTTTAGTTTGTTTGGGAACTCTTGGAATCACCTGGGCTCAGGAAGTCCTGTGTTCCCCAGTGGTCTCAGAGAGTGAGTGGCCCATCTCAAAGTCTTCAGTGACCTCTGCCATGTGTCTATAGCCTGATTTCCTAGCCTTATCTCCCATTACTCCCCTCTATACTTGCATGACTCAGCCAAAGGAGAGCACAGTTCAGCTTTTTCAAAAGCACATGCTATATTAGTTGCTTTTTGGTTGCGAGGGGCAGAACGCCAACTCAGACTGGGTTGACCAAGAAAGGAAGACTCATTGGCTCATGTCACCAAGATGTACAGAGCTGTCTGGCATCAGGCCCAGTTGGATCCAGCACCTTAGGATCTCTCTATCTCATTCTCTCGGCTTAGTGTGAGCTTCATTTGCATACCAACTTTCCTTTAGGAAGTCGTAAAATGGTTACTGAAAGCTCTAGGCTCAAATCTGGAACTCAACAACCCTAGTATAAATAGAATTTCACTTCCCCAAGAGTTTAAGCTCAAGGCTCAGGAAGTGGCTCTCAGAAAACAGACTGGGGTTATTGTCCATTCCAAATCAAGTCCTGTGGCAAAAGGCACTGAACAGTGATTGAACAGGCTCAAGTCACATGCCCCAGGGTGCAAGGGAAGAGACCCCGTTAACAGTTGGGAGTGGACTTCCCTCAGACAGTAAAGCGTCTGCCTGCAATGCGGGAGACCTGGGTTCGATCCCTGGGTCAGGAAGATCCCCTGGAGAAGAAAATGGCAACCCACTCCAGTACTCTTGCCTGGGGAAGTCCATGGACTGAGAAGCCTTGTAGACTACAGTCCATGGGGTTGCAAAGAGTCAGACATAACTGAGTGACTTCACTTTCACTTTTCCAATACAAGGATTACAGGTTCAATCCCTGGTCAGGGAGCAAAGTTCCCACATGCCTCTAAGCAAAAAAAAAAAAAAAGAGTTAGGGGTACAGTGAGAGTCAGTGCTGCTTACACACATGATCTGAGAGTGGGAAAGGGTGATCCTTAAAGACAGTGTGCATTCTGTGCTTCAGAGGAGGGGAAATGGGTGATGGGCATGCAGTGACACAGGCCCACAACCACACATGCTGTACCACTCCTTCTGGCAACCTAGTGAGCTAGCATTAGTCTGACAGAGAGCAAGGGAAGTAAAGCCAGGAGGGGCATCTCTGGATGTTGGCGGGTAAGTCCTGTGTTTCTTTAGGACACCTTGCTAGCTCTGGGAGGGGAATGGAGGGGAGGATGAGGAAGCCATGGGGAGGATTTTGAAATCTGAAAGTCGACCTTCCTGCAAAGATCATGACTAATGAAAAGAAGGATGCCTCTGGAGCCTGGGCCCAGAATCAGGGAGGAAAATCCAGGGAATTGGGGAGGAATCGTGGAGCAGACACTACCCAACACACTTCCTCCCCTTCCATCCTTCTCGAAGAGCCCTCTACTGTTCAGGTGTCCACTCAGCCCAGACTCACGGTGCATCAGATTGGTCCAAGCTTATCACAATGCCCCACCCTTCTTGCCAACAACTGAACTAAGTCTGAATGTGTGATGTAATTCTGACCAATGACCAGTGGCTTTTCAGAACCATTTTCTTTACAGACAAAAAGAAACACATAGGAAGACTCAGACCATCTCCCTGTGCTGGACATTGTCATGTTTGGAAGTGCAGCAGCTATCTTGTAGCCAAGAAGAGAGTCAGACGGAAGGCCTTGTCACTCCTGAAGAAGACAGACAAGAAAAATTGAAAGAACCTGAACCTTTGCTTATTACACTGAGCCCCCAAATTAATCAATCCTGGAATCATCCTACTTTGGGCTTCTTAGAGTGTAGTAAAATAAATTATCCTTGTTGCTCAGGCCCATCACATTGGAGTCCTCTCTTACTGTGGCCACAGGACACTAAGTGACTCAGATAGGCTCTGATTATTGAAAGAGCTTCTGAAGAGAGAGGACATTTCCAACACTGGGTGTGGAGGCTCTAAGCATGTTGCACAGCCCCTCTGGAACACGTAGAGTAGTAGAAAAAGGATGTACTTCAGAGACTCGTACGCCTAGATTTGTCGCCTACTAGCTGTATGCCCTTGAATACATTCATTCACCACCTCACTAGGCCTCAGTGTTCTCATCTGTAAAATAGGAAGAATAACCTGTACTTCATCAAGCTGTTGTGAGGGTCAAGACCATGTACAGAGTTCTGACATATAATGGCCACATATGGAAGGATCACTTTTGTCTGTACATCATTGGACAAGGATCTCAATGATGTCCACACAATGATTGATAAAGTAGTGACCCTTTATCAGAACCCCCTCAGAAGCTTCTTGAAGAATCCAGATTCCTGGACTCCATCAATGGGAATCAAGAGTCAATAGATCCGAGGTGGGGTCTGTCTATGTATTAGTCTGGACTCTTTCAGTCACAAATTGCAAAAATCCAACTCAAAGTGACTGAAGCAAAAGCCAAAAAAAAAAAAAAAAGGAGAAAGAAAACAAAAAAAGAAAATAGTAATTTATTGGCTCATGCATTTGAATAGCCCAGAGGAGTAAACTTCAGACATGGCTGGATCTAGGTGCTCATAACATGTTATGAGCTCACTCTCTCTCTCTTGTCATTCTTTGTCACAATTTACCTCTGTGTTGATTTCATTGTTAGCCAGCAGTTCCAGTCTGACAGCTACCAGCCTCTGAAAAAGAGAGTATCTTTTCCCCTACAGCTCTGCCAAAATCCTGGGGCTGCGCACTCCAGCCTAGTTTAGACGCCTAGGCAGATTACTCTGTGACTGGCCCAGCCTGGGTAACATGCTCACCCCTGGAGACCACCCAAACTCCGTGGGTCTATGTGAGGCAACAATAGCTCTCTAAAATAGGGGCTCTTTTCAGAAGAATAGGAAATGAGTGTTGAGCAGATGAACACGCTACAGATCTCACAATCTTTTTCACCAAGTCGTCTGGTTGATTCTGACGCACTTCTGAGGCAGGTTTGGGAATGACTGTTGGACAGATCACTGGTTTTAGGACTCACTAGAGCCATGGAAGGCATGAAGGCAGGAGGAGAAGGGGACGACAGAGGACGAGATGGTTGGATGGCATCACTGACTCAATGGACATGAGTTTGAGCAAACTCCTGGAAATGGTGAAGGACTGGAAAGCCTGGCGTGCTGCAGTCTGTGGGGTCGGAAAGAGTCAGACACGACTGAGCGGCTGAACAACAGAGCCACGGAATCCCTCTCTTCCTAGAAAATCTTAAACAGAAGCATATAAACAAAATAGACCCCAAAGTGGTCCTTTGGGGTGGAAAAGTGGGCTTCTATCATTCCCCAAGCAGCCCCTAAAGCCCCCTAAAAGCTCCCTGCTTTCACTGTTTACTGAGGTCCCTTTCGCTCTTACCCTCCAGTCCTGCATTTGGGTGCAGTGGACTGGATGGGGTGGGGTGAGATCTCAAAGGGCTAACCTAACGCTGTCCCGCTTCCAGCCCCACCCGCGCCTCGGCAGTCAGTGCCAGAGGAGTAAATAGGGCCAGGAGGTGCCAGCGGCTGACTTAGGAGGTGCGTCAGACATGCCACATCGGATGCTTCTAGCTTTGAAAGCCCATCCTGGCCCGAGGCCAAATGGCTTCCAGGGCTCTGCAGAGCGCTGGGCCCTGGGGCTGCGTGGGCGTTGATGACCTGCCTGTCTGCCAGTGACAGAGGGGATGGCGGCAGCACTGTGTCCGCGGTGGCAGGAGGAGACGCTGCGGGACACACTTGCTGGGGAGGCATGGTGGGGGATGAAGTCAATTTCACACTTTATTAGTCAGTCTGGGGCCAACTGAGGCCATCCTGAAACTGGGCTGAGGTCCCTCCTCCCTTTGCCAGCAAGAAAGGCCTTTATCGCCTGAAACTCTTCTTGTTGAAGGAGCAGTATTTTTTTTCCTCCTCAAAACCCTACAGCATTCAAACAAGGAGCTGGAATCCCTTTTGTTCTGCAAGAGACCAAGGCAGAGGGGTGAACAAATCCAGTGTGTGTGTGTGTGTGTGTGTGTGTGTGTGTGTGTGTGTGAGATGTGAGGCAGGGGATGTTGAACCATGTTGTTTGTTTATTCTTGCAGTCTTCCATTATCTATTCAACAGATTTTCATTGAGAGCCTACTATGTGCCAGCAAACTGAAGCCAGTACTCAGTACAAAGAAACAAAGAAGGGAGCCTTCATTCATTACCCAGATTTCACTGAGCACCAACCAGGTACCTGACCCCAGGCCAAGCTCTGGGCATGCAGTGTGAATAGGCAGACATAGCCCTGCCCTCTTGGAGCAAAGGAGAGGCCCTCAGGTAAAAAGGCAATTTCAATAGAGAGGGATAAGGACCCAATAGAAGCATACAAAGAAAGAGCACCTGAACCAACAAAAGGAAAGCTTCCTGGAAGAATTGACAAGCCACTGAGATTTGAAAGAGGATTCGGTAGGAGGAGAGGGGAATGGGAAAGGGTGCACCACCCAGGTGAAGGAGTGAGTGCGAAGTGGACCAGAGAGAGCAATGTAGATTGAGCTCAGCCAGAGCACAGATTTCAAGGAGGAGAAGGAATGAGCAGGGGCCAGACCATGAAGCTGACTCTGGTGGTGGCTTTGTGAAGGAGGCCCCAGCCTGGGGGTTTGCTAGCAGTGGGGATTGTCAGAAGTGGGTGTCTTTGGGAGGTCTGAGGGACATCATGCTCTGGAGGGGGCGATCTCCTCTGGAGATCAGAGGTTGAGTACAGGGGACAAAGACTCCACTGGCAGTTAGATAAAGCTAAGTTCAGAACCTATTCATAATGCCTGTGACCTTCAGCAAGTACCTGTGCCTCCTTCATAAAATGCGACTCCATATCCATCTAATGAGATAGCAGTGCATGAAAAGCAGGTACACAGGGTATCTGTAAGGGACATGAAGGAGTTTATGAAGAGAATGGGAAGAACTCAAAAGTCAGTCCACACGAAGACATCTCAATGCAAGCCTGTCTGCTTTCTGTCTTCTTCAAAGCAATCACAGATCCAATGTTCTTTCTTTATAAACCAGGGTTGAGATCCTAGCTCTGGACCTCTCTCTGTGGCTTTTCTTATAGCCTCAGTTTCCTTGTCTGTAAAATGGGGATGACAATATCAACTTAGTAGGCTGTTGTGGGGATGGCCTGAGAAGATGTGTGTAAGTTGCTTAGCACAATGCTTAGTACATAGTAGGTGCTGACTAAACAGTCATTAGGGTTCTCATTAATATTCTCCATTCTTGTCGTCACTCACACAGGAACCATGAGGACTTCCTTTGTACCAGATCCTGTGCTGGGCATCAGAGATGAGCTGAAAATAATAAAGATGTCTGTAAATATTTATTAAATGCTTATCTGATCTAATGACTTCTTATGTGTGTATATAGAGACATTAATTAATTAAGTCCCCATATCAACCCTATGCTGTAGCTACTATTATTGTCAACACCATTTTACAGAAGAGGAAACTGAGCTCAGGGTAACTGGGGAACTTTTCCCAAAGTCACACCATGGGTGAGGAAAGCTGGATTTGAGCCTGTCTAGTTTGGCTCCTGAATCCACACATGCTGCCAACCTGTCCCTTGAGGGTCAGCAGTCCAGTGAGCCACTCAGGACCCCCTTGATTATGAGTGAGGGCTGCTCCACATAGCGGTCAAGCACTGCCTGGGTTTGAAGCCCAGAGTCTGCGTGAGCATGAGCACGTTATTTAACTTCTCTGTTCCTCTGTAGAGCAAGCGACAGTAACACCCTCATAGAACTGTGAGGTGACAGCCTAAAAGAGACAGTGCCTCCAGAGAGCTTGGCCCAGTGCCTGGCGCACACAAGTGCTCGAGAATGTTGGCTACTATTTTGAAGTGAAAGGGGGATTTATGGGTACCTGTGAACAAACAAGCGACAGAAAGGACGGGGTGGCACTGACTCTGGGTGGGTCACTGAGAGACGTGAACCCCATCAGAGGGTGTCTACTGGTCTACCTGTGACTCTTTTGTCTCTCTCTTGCTCACTCATTCTCTACTGCTGTCCTGTTCTGTCCTTGTCTGTCTGTCTCCCTCTCCCCCACCCTCTCTCCTGTCTCATTTTCTCTCTTCTCTTCACATACTGGTTTCATTCTATTGGGACCATATTCCCAAGATATGGGACCATGAGTATCAAGCAGGGTTGCCAGTTAAATTCAGGGCACCTAGTTAAATCCGAATTTCAGATAAACTATGAATAATTTTTTTAGTACAAGCATGCTCCATTTGGGACATACCAAAGACTATTTGGATTTAGGACTGAATAAGATGGATAAGGCGATGGCACCCCACTCCAGTACTCTTGCCTGGAAAATCCCACAGATGGAGGAGCCTGGTAGGCTGCAGTCCATGGGGTCGCAAAGAGTCGGACACGACTGAGCGACTTCCCTTTCACTTTTCACTTTCATGCATTGGAGAAGGAAATGGCAACCCACTCCAGTGTTCTTGCCTGGAGAATCCCAGGGACGGGGAGCCTGATGGGCTGCCGTCTACGGGGTCGCGCAGAGTCGGACATGACTGAAGCGACTTAGCAGCAGCAGCAAGATGGATAAAAGGGCCTCCCAGGTACCTCAGAGGTAAAGAATCTGCTACCAATGCAAGAAACATAGGAGACGAGGGTTCAGTCCCTGGGTCAAGAAGATCCCCTGGAGAAGGAAATGGCAACCCACTCCATCATTCTTGTCTGAACAATCCCAGGGAAAGAGGAGCCTGGCGGGCCACTGTTCATAGACAGTCAGACATGACTGAGCAACTGAGCATGCATACATGCAAGATGGATAAAATCCTTATCTTTGGGGAGCTTACTTTCTAATGACGAAAGCAAACAACAAACAGATAAACAAGAAAATAAGAGGGAGGGGCATGGTCTATTATGACAGGAAGACAGGGTGATGAATAATGATTATTGGGGTCAGGGTGCAGAGGGTTGGAGACTACCCAGATGGAGTGGTCAGTGAAGGCATTGCTGAGGAGCTGACCTGTGTGGCAAGAAGCCAGCCAAGGGCAGATCTGGGACAAGAGTGTCCCAGGGAAGGGAAAGGCCAGTGCAGTCCCTGAGTCAGGAAGGAGCTTAGAGTAATTGAGGAATAGAAGGAAGCAAGCAAGTGTTGGCCGAATTACAGTGATCAAGGTGGAGGGTGGTACGTGATGCTGTGGGAGGGAGGCAGGGTCCGTTATGCAGGGCCGGTTAGGTCTGAGTAAGGAGTTTGGGTCTTGTTTAGATTTAAGCACAGGTGTGACATTCTCTAATTTAGTTTTCCGAAGGATCACTTTGTTCTATGGAGAGTGGGTGAGGGGGAAACACAGGGGTGGGGATTGAGAGAGTGTCAGGGGATTCCTTCAGGAGCTCAGGCAAGACAGGAGGCGTGGAGGAGGTGGAGAGGGGAAAAGTGGACTGGCTGGGAAGGTTCTGGAAGTAAAGTTGACAGGCCTTGTTGAAGGACTGAATATAGAGGGCTGAGAGGAAGAGAGGAAGTGGGATGAATCCTGGGTTTTTGGCATGAACAACTGAGAGAAGACTGCAGGAAGAGTGTTTCTGGGCTCACGGTGGCAGATTAGGTATTTGTTGGCACTGTCCCTTATAGGCGCCTAGGGAAGTGTGACAGGTTCTTAGGAGAGAAAGAGATACAATTCAAATTCCATAGTCAATTTTATTAAACATAATATATCATGTGCATATTGTAATACATGAAGAAAGACAAAAGGCACATGCGAAAAGTGCCTTTTCACAAAACTGTGAAAAGTAAATCTGGACCAAGTGCTTTTGGTGGAAAATCCCACGGACAGAGGAGCCTGGCAGGCTACAGTCCCATGGGGTCGCAGAGACGGACATGACTGAGCGATTTCACTTGGCGCTTTTTCAGGTGGGGATGGGGACACATGACTCCTAAGGGAAGTGCCATGCCTTGGAGTCTCTGGCTCGGGAGGGGGCGCTGGGGGGCGGGGGAGTGTAGAGCGGAAGAAGATAGACGCTAAGGTTCTTCCAGTTGTGTACATGTCATTGTGTTTGTTTGTTTATGTTTGCTGCTCTGCCTTTTATCAGAGGGGTGGGAGAAGGGTGAAAAAGAATTTGAGAAAAAAATATTTAGAAATGTGGCAGGGAACAAAAGTCAGGAGAAAGTATATTCACAAAGGTGTATCAGCAAGGCTCTCTCCACTGCTCTGCCTGGGCTCTGAGGACGCTTCCTGACAGGGTGGAGTAATCCAGGATGGCGCGCTCTAATCACCACGGAGTATCCGAGGACGTGGTCACATTATGTTCCCAGGGGGACAACCTTTGGCCTCTTAAGACATCCACTTGCTTTCTGTTTGGAAAGAGCTCACGCAGTGAAGGGGTATTTTTTAAGAGCCTGAGGTGGTGAAGGGTCAGCAACACAGATGTTAGAGCAAAGGTTGAATGTACTCAGAGCATTAGCCCAGAGAAGACTCAGGTTGGGGTCACAGTGGGCAAACCTTGGGAAGAATCCTTTGGAGGGGGTGGGAGTCAGCAAAACTGGCTGTGTCTCTGAGGATCATTCAAGCAGTGTTCCTATGTCACAGACACAGGGCTAATGCCTCCATGCTGCTGCTAAGTCACTTTAGTCGTGTCCGACTCTGTGCGACCCCATAGACGGCAGCCCACCAGGCTCCCCTGTCCCTGGGATTCTCCAGGCAAGGACACTGGAGTGGGTTGCCATTTCCTTCTCCAATGCCTCCATGAAACAGTGCTAACGCCTCCATGAAAGATCCCATCTCGACATTCCAACAGCCCTTTGAGGTAGGACTATTTCCTGGTTTACCCACAAAGAGGAAAGTGAGGTTTTAGGGAAATGAAGTAACTTGTTCAATGAGGTCATACAGCTGGTGGGTGTGGAGTCGGGATTTGAATTTGGACATTTTGCAATGTGAAGTCTGGGCTTCTGACCCCCAGGGCCTCTTCGTCCCATACCCTCTCCATCCCAGCCCCTCGCCCACAGGCAACCCATCTTGTTCCTTAGGTTCGATCCTGTCCTCAGACGTGAGAGTTTCCAGCAGCTCTGGCCCCTAGGGCTCCAAATGAAGTTCCTTGTGCCCAGTGCTGAATCCTGCCTCCTGCCAGTTCCTGATTTTAGTGGACCTGATCGCTAAGTCCCCAGGGCCTAGTACTTGAACTTCAACCCAAAGACTGGTACCCACTCTCTGACCTGGCCTTGATATCTTTCCTGGCTGAACATGAGGTGATATTTGTCCTTAAGTGCCCCATTGCAGTTCTGGACACCTACTATCTGTCCCCATATCTCTGGGGCATGTGTCCTGGAATCACAGTGATCTCCCAACCGCACAACTTGTCACCCGACTTGACCCACTTCCTGGCCCTGGCAGCTGGGACTGTGTTGCCAGCCCCAGACACGCTCCAGGGGAGAGGCCTGGGTTTCACTGCAAACTAGGCACCAGCCTATTCCATGAAATGCCTACAGAATAAGGTCCACATAGGGTGGCTGCTGTTGAGATTTGTAGGGGTTATTTTTTGGTTTTTATTTTTCTTTAGCTTGCAGATCTTGAGAGCTTCCAATGTGCCAGCACTGGATTAATCATGTAAAGTGGATTCCCTCACATCACCCTCAAACAGCCCTCTGAGACATGAACAGAAGCTGCGGTGATTGCTATTACTGCACTGGCCTTTTCTCAGGCCAGAGACTCTGCTGATGTGCCCAGAATCACTGAGACCCCGGAATCAAGACAAGCAGGCTCTTCCCTGGCCAGAAGCCCCACCTCCAGTTCCTATCTCACTGCCCCTCCCGAGCCTGGGCCAGACTCAAGGCCCTATGGCTAGAAGGAGGTGACCCCCTCCTCCTGCATGCAGCCTGGCTCTGCTCTCACACAGTGACCCATGGGTCTCCTCTGGGTTTGCTTCTCTGGACCCTGTAGGAACAGCTTCAGCTGCCCCAAACAAGGGTTGATCTGCAGATTCTCACAGCCACTGACCCTGAGCCTGACCCACTCAGCTGCTGTCTACAGCTGAACACTCTTTCAAGAGCTCTGGGTGGAGAGGGCCCAAACGTTCCCTGACCCAGAGAAGGTGTAGCAGACTTGGTGATGCTCCCAATCCCCTCTGAAGGCTGGGCAGCCCGAGGGGCAGAGGTATCTGGAGCCCCAGCTCCACTATCCACCACCTCCCTGTTCCCTTAGCCACTAAGCCACACAAGAGTCACTGTCCAGTCAGAAAGAGAACCACTCTATGCCTTTTGAATAGAGGGACATGGTGAGGGAGTTACACAAGTTAAAGAAGATCCTAGAAGCACCACAGGGATTAACAATAGCAAAAAGACACTCCAGTCTGTAGGTTGGAGGAACGCAGGGAAGCGGCAGTGTTACTAGTGCCGGTATCTGAAGCTACCTGACAGAAACTGGAAGCACAGCCAGGCCTTTCCAAGGCCAAGAGGGAAGGAACATCCAGTGGAAGCTGGAACTATGAGGAGACCAGCCAAGGCAGAGATGCAGCCTGAAACTGAGAGAGGGAGAAATATCTAGAGTTCTCCTCTCCTCCTTCCTGCCAGTGTCTCCCATTGGCCAAACATACCAGAAAATCAGAGGTCAGAGGAGCCTGGGAAATGTAGTTCTCTGTAGTACACAGCAGAGCTGGTCAGGGAATAAATGTGAGAGCAAGCAAGCAAATGACTAACCTCTGGAAATGTGAGCTGCTCAGAAGGGGTGGATGCAACTCCTACACCTGCTCTGGCCTCAATTTTTCTGAGGCTCTAGGCTGTTCCAAACCTTCAGCCCCTGAGCTCTCTTTCTATGCATAGGCCTCAAGGCTGCCCAGACCCCTGATGACAGATGCATGGGTCCAAGCCAGGGAACCCAGAACCACCACCCTGAGGTGCCCTGGAAGCATGGGAGCTGCCTGAGCCCTAACGGAACGGCATTCACTAGTGCTCCTGAACCCAGCATAAATCAGAGCCTGAGAGGACAAATCTAATCTCCCCCTTTCTTTGTTCCTGAATCTGCTACTGGAACCTCCAGCAAGGAGCTTTGGTCCCCAAAGCTGCTGGGTCTCCTGGGAACACCCTGAGAAGATGCTTCTGGATGCAAAGGGCCTTAAGCCTATGAGCAGAGTCCTGCTTCAGTGCACCTGCATGCCTGATTATCACCTGAATCCCTGAATCGCTGCCTGAGTTGTCCTGATGCAGTGAACTGCAGAAAGTCCTATCACGGGGGAGAGACAGGAGAATCTAGGACATTCCTGCCCGTGACTGGGATTGTCCTGGATGGGAATGCTGCCCACCCTGACCCAGATGCAGCACCAGGGATCCAGACCAGGGGAAGTCCCAAGAATGCCTTTGGGGTGTAATAGCAGCCTCTGAGGGAAGGGCTGGAAGCAGGGAAGGGCCCTCACGAGCCAGGGGCTTCATCTACATAAGGGAGTGGCCAGGCCTTGTCACCAGCCCCTATACTGAGAGAAAGACAGGCCCTGCAAACCTTCCTCCAAATGTCATGTCATCTCCCCTCACATCCCCATAATAAATAATAAGTATGTTTACTGAGTGCTAATGAGCCAGGCCCTGGCTCTTTTCTTCCTCAAAAGAACCTTGTGAAACAGGTCCTGTGGAGATCCTCATGGATGGTCAGAAAATATGGCCCACAATCTAACAGAAGTTTGACGACAACAATAGTAACAATAGCATAAAAGAGAACAGTGCTCCCCAGAGATCCAAGGAGGAAAATTAATGTCTGATGAAGTAGTGAGTGAAGTGGAGACACATGAAGGGCTCTCACAGGAAATAGACATGAAGCTAATTCTTCAGAGGAGATTCTCCACCGGGGCAGCCAACCCACACTCTGGCAGAAGATGTACTGGGGGGGGACCTTCTGTGACCCGCACAATCTCCACACAGAAGAGTTCACATCAAAAAACAAAACAAAACCCTGGTATTTGACTTCTCTCAAAAAATCAGAAAGCCTGGCACCATGCGGCCCTCATTCTGATGTGGCAGCACTGGCCGAAGCCGAGCAGCTGCAAGATCCTGTAGCTGGAGTGTGTTCGCGCTGGTCCATCACAGTCCCTGCCACTCCCTAGGGTCTTTCACCTGGCCCTTCCTCCCATCTGCACCACCTGCCTGACAGCCTCAGTATTTCAATTTGACCGGGGGCGTTTCCAGGCCCAATCTCAGCTGATAGAGCCCTGCTGCCACCTAGTGGTCAGAGTTCACAAGTTCCCTCACTACACAGCAGTGACGCTCCCATTGTGATCAACCACCGTTCACAAGTGTTTCCTTCAATCCTCTCACTTGCCCTGTGAGAAGAGGAATTGCACACACTTTACAGATGAGAAAAACATCTAGGACACTCCAGCCCATGTCTTGGATTGCCCTCAATGGGAAAGGTGCCCACCCTGACTCAGAAAAAGGAAGTTCAAAAATTATTGATAAGAAAAACAGAAGACCAAGGGGAGGGCTGGGGACCCTCATCAAACTTCTTCCCATGCAGAACCTTGTAGTAAATGAGTTTGCTACTTGCCTATGGCCAGGTAGGCCCTGAACTCAGGGGTTTTAAGGCCAAGTGCTGGACACTTACACCACGATGCTGCTTCCCTGGGCCTGAGAAGTCTTCCCTTTCCCCTTCCCCAATCCTGTGTGCTTAGTCACTCAGTTGTGTCCGACTCTTTGAGACTCTATGGACTGTAACCTGCCAGGATCCTCTGTCCATTCTCCAGGCAAGAACACTGGCATCGGTAGCCATGCCATTCTCCAGGGGATTTTCCAACCCAGGAATCAAACCCAGGTCTCCTGCATTGCAGGTAGATTCTTTACCACTGAGGTACCAGGGAAGCCTGGTGGCTCAGTCAGCTCCCCAATCCTACTTATCCACAAACCCAGCACCAGCCCCACTTCCTCCAGAAAGTCTCCCTGACCCCCTCAGCATCCCCAAAGCTCCTCCTTGTCTGAACATCTAGAAGCCTGGGCCGTAACAACTTCTGGGGCTGACAGCATTCTGCCCTGTGGTACCAGGTAATTGCTTGATGCTCATATGTCCTTTATAGCTGGATGGGAGATACTTGGAGGCAGGCTTTGGTGGTCCGATCCCATCTGGGTGTTATCTGAGCAACGTGTATTGAACATCTATAACTTGAGGCATGTGACAGATGCTTAGGGAGATCCAGGGATGAACTAGAACTTGCATCCTAAACCGCAATCCCGGCGTGTCACTCTTCTGCTTGAAACCCTTTAGAGCCCCCTGACTGCCTTCACAATAAACCCCAAAGCTCCTTACCATGCACAGCTCACTAAGCCATCCCCCACTGCGCCCACCACCCCTACACACAGCATGTGTTTCAGCCTTACAGCATCTCAGTTCCCTGATGAGCCGTGCTTGCTCTTATCTCTGGACCTTTGCACATGCCCTCCCTCCCACCTTCATCTATTCCATTTCCCGTCAGCTTGGGTATCACTTCTTTCAGGAAGCCCTCCTTAGCCAAGTCTAGGTCAGCAGCTGGCCCCGCCCCCCCGGGCTCTGGTGGCACCTGTTATCACCCATAACAACTAACACTGTGTGTAACTGTTGCCTTGCCTGCCTCCTTCATCAGACTGTAGGCTTTGGGAGGGCAGGGCCCCGATCTTGGACTTCACTGCATCCCCAACAGCCAACTCCTGGAGGCACTGAAGGTATGCAGTAGACACTCATTAAACGAACACATGAATAAATGAGGTGCCCTTTTTATATACAGTGTCTAGTGAACAAAGGTCACACTGACTGGCCCTCCAATGGTGAGAGTCACACAAATTTCAGCGATATTTCATCTTTAAGACCTTTATTCCCAGCAGTTGACATCAGTTATTCACCAAGCTAGAACTCAGCACATTAACCAAGAATTTGCTCATCTTTTTGAGCATTGAGATACTGTAATCTGGTCCCCATGTCTAAAACTAGGTTGGAGCCCAAAAGGTTAAACTCCATTGCAGGGAGCAAGAGGCACCCTCGTGAATCAGTCTTCAATTCTTGGAAGTGTTGTTCAAGTCATAGGCAAATACCTTTGCGAGTCTAACATGTGATGGCCCAGCACTGAAATAAATAAGACACAGTGCAATGGTTCTAGGCATCTGGAGGGGAAAGGCACATTACACTGAGTCCTCTGGAGAAAATTCAGGCCATTCTCCATATTCTCAGTTGTGCATTTCCTCACCCTTCACCCTTCAGTGACTTTTAATCTCATTCCCTGGTATGAAAAACCACAACCCATGTGCTACTGAATACATTTTTATTTTCCTTTCGTGAGACAGATTTGGTTCCAAGTATATTTCGGTTTTCTTCCTTATGCCTACAAGAACATCCAGTTTTGTTCAGGTCCCTTTTAATGGCACTTAATAAATATACATTCTAGGACCTGAAAGAACAGGCTGTCCTGTTTCAAACCTCCTCTCAAGCTGCCTGTTTAAAGCATCTCAGCAAGTACAAAGTTAGGATGGGGCACATTCTAGGTCAGAGCTTGTGACCATTTCTGACCCTAGATCTATCTCGACCAGCACTGAGTGTCCAGGGCAGAGGTCTCCAACCCTGGCCACACACTGGAAGTACTTGAGGAGCTCTCTGATTTCCTGAGGCTGGGCCACACTCCAGACAAATTGCATCAGCATCTCTGAGTGGGAACCTCGCTTCAGTCATAGTTGAAAGCTGCCCCAGAGCAAACAGTAGGCTCTCAAAAGTACTGTAGAACCACACTGGTTCTACCACAGCTGGATTTCCTATTTTATTACCTGTTCTCCTGTGCTTCTTGTTTGCATCAGAAATCTGAGCAGGGAAGAGAAAGGAAAATGAGTCATAAGCATCTTAGAGTCAATTTTGTGCTGGGTGAAAGGTTGTGGGGACTGAGTTTCTCTTGCATTATGTATGCAGCCTTCATGCTTTCACAAGCCCAGAGGAGGTAAGTTATAGACTGTCTGACACAGACATGTATACACTTATTAAAGGCTCTCCAAAAACCAGAGATAACAATTTTAGGCACTACAGTTATAATACAGAGGCATTCTTGGACTTAAGTCTAAACTGTCACCTGTTTTTACATATAATCTAATGTGGATTTGTTCTGAAATTTGTCATTTGTTTTAAAAGGTACACTGAATCACCTTTTCTCTCTCCTGTGAATCTTGCAACTTATCTGAGCCCAAAGCAACAACTTAGAAATGATGATCCAACAGCTGCTGCACCCAAATTTGCCCTGGTAGTCAGTCTTCCTTGAACAGGAACTCTTTTGAGAGGCTTCAATTTCTAGGTTCTAGAAAGGGATGACAATTAATGTGATCTCACCAAATTCAAAAGTTTGGTTACTTAGAATGCAGCACTGGGAGGGATCCTGGGTTTAAAGCAAAGGATGCCACACTGATTATTAATGTTGGTCATGGCCACGGGCATGGAGAGTGGCCAGTTGATGCCTGGGGCCATCCTGAGACCACTTCCTGCACATCCTGCAATTTTACTTTTATGTCACACTTCACGATTCACAAGGAGCTTCCACAACTTTGGCATCTCCTCATTCTCATCACAAGCCTGAGTTAGGTCTTAATAGATGTGAAAACTGAGGTTGTGTCCTATGTCTGAGGTTCCACAGCCAACTGACATCACCTCCACTGTGGCCTCCAGGCCCTCACCACCCTCCTGAAACCACCGGGGGTTCCCCTGGCTCCTTCTTCCAGAAATAGGAAACCAAGTCATTACCCACCCACCAGGTCTTTAGTTACCTGCTTCACAGTTTCCTCTGTGATTTGCATGGCCCTTTGTCCCCTAGTTCAGAGAACACAGCAGCAGTGTACAACTGCTGCCAACCTAACACACACCTCAACTGTACAACTTCACACACCCCACCTAACACACCCTCAAAAACCCCTCTCCCCTGGGGCAGCCTCTGCATTTGCCTACATACATTCCAGAATCGTGACTTGCTCACACCCACTCCAGGCCCAGCCAAAAGACTCCTGGGAACCTTTCTACTGCCCTGACAAGCCCTCGCTCCCTGCTAGAGAGGGGTCCTGTGTGTTCACTGCCCAAGGTAATTCAGCTCCCACTGTAGAGAAATAAAAGCCGACTGGTCAGCTATGGTGTCTCTATATCACAGGAAGGAAGTGAGCTGTCAGACCAGGCAGTTCTGGGCTTTCCAGGGGCCCTCCATGCAACCACATAGCACACAGGTAATGCTCATCTAGGTGACCCACTCCCGTGGACAGGCTGGGGCAGGAGCACAGGTAAGACTGGCCACAAGCAAGTCCTGGCGCATCAGCTGGGACCTGCCATCCAGGGTGCTGTGACTCAGGTTGGAACGCCCTCTCCAGGCAAACATAATGAGCTGCCCTGGTTGGGGCCTTTCGTGCCCACCCACACCAGGCGTTCCGCAAGGCTCATCTCCCTCTTTTGGCTACCTTTTCCGTGCCCTTCACCCCACCCTGACCTGATCTCCCCATTCACCCCCACCTTCTCTTTGCTTCTTTTCCTTCCCAGGGTCACAGCCTCTAACCCTCCTGGAACATGGACTTAAAGGAGGGCACCCTAAGAAGGCAAACTCCAGCCCCACGGAGCTGGACTTGGGGCCCTGGCCAGGAAGCTGGAAGGCACGTAGCCCCTCTGTCCGTTTACTTCCACGAGGTTCCATTCTGGGTTCCCCTTCTTGTCCTGGGCCTCCAGCACAGTCACCCGCTGGCCTGCCTGCAGACTCACTTCATGGCTGCTTCTGGCCATGAAGGGGTACATGGCCACCACCTGAAACACATGGGGAATGACACAGAAGTGGTCAGGGCGAGAGCACGGACAAGCCCAACCCAGAGAAGCTGTTTACCCTCTTCCCTGACACCTGACTCAGTGGCTGGGCAGTCACCTCCCAAATGCGTCCTTTGTCCAAAGATGTCAGCTACTTCCACTCTGCTAATACCTAGTGGATGGCAGGCTCTTTGCCTGGTTTTGATTTTCACAGTTCTATAATTCTATTTCCTCCTTTTTTCAGATAAGGAAATTGAGACTCAGAGACGTCAAGGAACTAATTCAAAACCACAGAGCAGTGAAGCTGACCTGTCTGACCTCAAAAGGGGTGTTCTCAGTGCACTGCTGCCGTCCTACCGAGCGGAAGACTCAGAGTCCCTTCCTCACTACCCTCCTCAGATCCAAGGGTGTCATCTGTCCAGACCAATTTCTCAGCTTGGTGTAGAGACAGGAGGGATGGTTGGGCAACTTTATTACTTTTTAGGTAAAGGGTCCCCCCAAAAAGACTATAATGGAGGGGAGGGCACTTAGGATAATATTTTACCTCCCTGGGCCTCAGTTTCATAATCTGTAACATGGAAGTATGATATCCTTCCCTCCAGGGAATCGTGGGAACTTAATGAATGAATGCCTGAGCCTGGTACAGAGTAAGGGCTCAACAAATGCAGGCTGCTTTGACTTCCCTGGTGGCTCAGACGGTAAAAGCGTCTGCCTACAAAGTGGAAGACCCAGGTTTGATCCCTGGGTCGGGAAGATCCTCTGGAGAAGGAAATGGCAACCCACTCCAGTATTCTTGTCTGGAAAATCCCATGGACGGAGGAGCCTGGCAGGCTACAGTCCGTGGGGTTGCAAGGAGTCGGACACGACTGAGCAACTTCACAACAAGTATTATATTATTTTGGCCATGCTGTGCAGCTTGAGGGATCTCAGTTCCCTGACGAGAGATGGAACCCAGGCCTCATGAGTCAAAGTGCCGAGTTCTAACTACTGGATGACCAGGGAATTCCCTGCTTCGGTTATTTCTACCATGACTTCTATTGTTTGGCTGCACTGGGTCTTTGTTGCTGTGGTTTTCTCTAGTTGCTCTGTCTCTCTAGTTGTGGTGAGTGGACTTCTCATGGAAGTTTCTCTTGTTGCAGGGCACAGGCTCTAGGATGTGCAGGCTTCAGCGGTTGTGGCTCCCAAGCTCCAGAGCACAGGCTCAACGGTTGTGGTGCATGGGCTCAGTTACCTCATAGCATGTGGGATCTTCCCAGATCAGGGGTCAAACCCGTGTCTCCTGCATTAGCAGGCAAATTGTTTACCACTGAGCCACTAGGGAAGCCCCTACCATGACTTTTATTACTATGGGCCAGGAATAGTCAGAGGCAACAGGGGACTGGAATGACCCCATGTGAGTCCCACTGAGCAGACCCACAAGCAAAGAGGAAGCAGCTGATGTCCCTGGGCTGATGGACAGCTGAGCTCTCCACATGATCCCCTAGGTGGGGGCTCTGGGGACACCATCCACACTGGCTGGCGATGGGGTTGAGTTGGGTGGCCAGCCTCCCTTGTGGGACCCTATGGGTCCTTTGCCGATGGGTGGGTGTGTCCAGCTGGAAGCTGCCCTGGTGTATCACTTCTAACTAATTCTCCTGGCACTGGCCTGAGAACCTTCTCAGCATGTGCCAGAGCTGTACATCACAGCTTCCACGGGCTTCTGTGCAGCCCTCCCTCAGCCCACTCCAGGCTCCCTGGCTATTCACTGCAAGCCTCTGGGCCCCTGGGCCTGGGCCTGGGTCCTTTCTGCTGCTCATTCATCACCTGTGGAGTTCCTCCTCCATAACTGTGCATGCTGCCTCCATTTACTGATGCTCTCACGTACCAGCCGCCAACTACCTCAATCAACCCTCACAACGACCCCACTGACCCTTTTCCCCCTAGGATTTGGCTCTGCAAAGCCTTCCCACCACTTATTGCTTTGAGATATAATTCACATACATACACTCCACCCTTTCAAAGTGTACAATTCAGTAGTTTTTAGTATGTTCTCAAGGTTGTGCCACCACCATCACTATCTAATTCCAGAACATCTTCATCATCCCAAAAAGAGACCCTAGACCACTTAACAGTCACTTTCCACTCCCCTTGCCCTGAGCCCCTGACAACCACTGGTCTACTTTCTGTCCAAATGTAACTGTCTATCCTACACAGTTTGAATAGAGAATTACACATTACATGGTCTTCTGTATTGAGCTACGTGTGGTAGTCTGTGTCAGAACGTCATTCTTTCTCTTGGATGAATAATATTTGAAATTGCATGGATACATCAGATTTTGTTTATTCTTTCATCAGTTGACAGACATAGGTTGTTTTCACTTAGGGCTGTTATGAATAATGCTGCAATGAACATGCATGTACAAGTTTCCCATGGCTTTTTATGAGAAAGACTGACACCCTTGCCAAGGCCACAGGCCCCAATGGCTGGGCCCACCTCACCTCTTCAACAGCACCTCGCTGCCCCTACCTTGCTGGCTCCCCTCAGTTTCTTACTAACCATTGTCTTCCCCAGCCCTGGGCCTTTGCATTTGCTGGGCATGTTTTCAGGGAAGCTCTTCCCATTCACACCCCTTTATCCAATTACTTCCTATTCATCCTTCAAATCTGAGCAAAAGCATGATTCTTTTCAGAAAAACCTTCCATAATCCTCTCCCTCACTTAAGGCTCTGGCACCTACCACCAACAGAACTTTAAGATCATTTATATGATTATTTTATTAATCACTGTTTCCCCCACCTCCTAGATTGTAAATTTGAGGAAGGCAAGGGCCAAGGTTGACCTCTGCTCATCATTGTATCTCTCATCTAACACAGTGCCTGGTGTATACTGAATAATTAATGCATGACTAAATGAATGAATGAAATAATCCCACTTGCTGTGCTTACTATAGAGTAAAGGACTAGCTCTCTGCTCTTGACATGGCAAGGACAAGAGTCTGCTTTCTCCAGGTACACGCCTGGCCAGGAAACTGGTATGGCCACTGAGCCCTGGCCCTGGCCCCTCCACAGGGTAGTAACTCTTCCTGACAGGATGAAAATCAAAGTCCCGCTCCAGATGGCCCCCACCCCTCTTCTAGGCTCACCTGGGTCACAGCTGGGACAGAGGGGACCGGGGCTGAGATGGGCTCTGGTGTCTGATGTTGGGAGTCTCTGTGAGGCCTCGCCGCCTCCTCACTGGGGACCACATGGTACACCTCCAGTTTTCCAGCTGGCACGTACCCTCGATGTCCTGCAGGACATACAGAATGTTATCTGGCTGTGGATCACCCCTTTCAGTGGTAGAGGAAGTCACCACCATTCATGGATGTGACTGCATCCAATACAGCTTCTCAGCACTACAGTGGACCTTGAAAAGGCATCTCAGAACGTCAGAAAACCACTCACCCCACCCTGCGCTCACTCTTTCTAGCTTCTGCTTGTTTACCCCAGTGACAGGGAGTTCATTCCCCACAGAGCCAACCCAGTTCATTTGGAACAGCTCTGGCAGAGACAAAAAGTTCTTCCTTGGACTGGAACAAAAACTGTTTTCCTGGTGCTGGCACCTCTGGTCCCCTGTCCAAGCAAGGCTACTCCTCACTGCAGGACTGTCTTCCCAGGAGGCAGAAATTGCCTTTCCCTTCTCCAAGTGCCCCCCGCCCCTTCTTGGAATAGCTACCCCAGGGGTGTTCTGGCTGCAGTTACTGTGAATGGCCATCACCTTCTGAGAGCTTGCCTGGTGCTGAACTGCACTGGATCACCTGGTCTTTACATCAGCTCTCAAGGTCAGTATTGTTATTTCCATTTTATTGCTGAACCAACGGGGCTCAGAGAGGCTCCATAACTCTTCTGGGATTATGCAGTTATTAAAGTGCTGAGTTGGGATCCAAACCTGGTCTTCTTGATTCCAGGGGCCTTGTTTTAATCTTCATTCAACTCAAGTTTTTCAACTTGAGTCCAGAGTTTCCCCTTTTATGAATTTTCCCAGATCTGTACCATCTTTTTAATAAACTCACTTTTCAAAATCATGGGTTTCTGTACTAGTTATATTTTTTCTAATATACATTAAAATGCTGAATTAAAATAAAGTATCTGAAGTGGGGAAAAACTGTCTGCAGATCCCCTCCCAATAGTCCTGTGTAACCGTCATCTGTGGATCGCATGCCCCTCTGTGGAAGACACTGGAGATACTGGGGCATCTCGTCCTGGGTTCATGGTGCCCCTTTCTTCCTGCCCTGCTGTCTCCTGGGGCCCCCACATCTGAGCAGCACACCCAGGGACCTGACCAGAGCAGAGGGAGCAGGACAACATCAACTTCATTCTCGATGTCAGACTTCTGTTCCCACAGTTGGGATCCAAGTGTTCCTTCTCCACATATCGCCATTCTTCAAGGTGATCCACAGAACTGCGTCTACACCAGTGATTTGTGAGGTCCCCAAGGCAGAGTCCTCGCAAGTCTTTGCCCTCCTTACACAGCACCCAGCACATAGTAGGTGCTTGATACGGATGATGCAACATATGACAACTTCTCTTTTTGGCATGTCATACACCACACTAAGCTGGCTATATCCCCAAGCCCTCCATGTTCACCTATGTTCATTCCCACACTGGATCTGCACAGCCAGACCCCACCCACAAGAGCACCCGTGTCTCCCCACTGGCTCTCGTTGGGTGGATTTCCCAAAGGGCGGGGAAGTGCCCCCTGAAGTCCCACATACCTCCAGTGTCCACCAGCCATCGGCTGCTGTTGCCTTTGGTGTCCTTGTTTTGAAGGAGGGCTACGATGTGGCCCCGCGGCAGGGTCAGGTCCAGAGTCCCAGCCCCGCTGATGTTGCTTGTCACCTGGTACAGCTTTCCCGGGCCATACCTGCTCAGGAGCGCCTGCACCTGGCGTTCAGCCCCTGGAAGGAGTGGCTGGGAGAGGGAGAGAGACAGACACCAGTGCTGGAGCTGGAGGGTTAAAGCTAACACCAGTGCTGGCCAACATGCTGACAGCCAGGAGTCCTGGGCCAAGTCCACTCTGCTCCCCACAGACCCATCCCAGTTAGGGCAACAGCCTCCTCAACAACAAATGGATGCATCAGATGAGAAACACATGCTCTTAGTATCCAAAGGCATTTCAGAAGAAATGCATTCAGAAGAAAGGCATTTTAGAAGAAGCTTCTAAAATCCTTCTCTGGTCTAAATTTCTTGGGATTTCTAAAATCCTAAGTCCGTTTCTGAATCTCCCAGTTACAGAACTCCAAGACTGGGCCCTAAATTCTGCCCATAGCATTAAGCTAAGCTGTCCCACAGGAAAATGCCTTACACACATCTTTCAACACCAATGAGCAAGACTATGAGTGTCATGTCAGAAACAGCCCTTACTCACCTGGGATCTTAAATAGCCAGCACAGGGCTGACACATGTAGACCCCTCACACACGGGTGAACAAAGGAAATTCAGTGTTTTGTTCCATGGGTTTTGAGTCCACAAGCCTTTATCGAGCCGTCTACCATTTACAAGGCATGGTAAGCCTTGTGAGTGACAACAGAGTTTTTCTTTAATGGAAATTGCCATGTAGCTAAGGAGAATGATTCAGTGCACTTTCAGAGCATCTAGAAATTTGGCCCTGTCTTTGTTTTTTCATTCACTGCTTCCAACTAAAGTATTAACAAGAAGAGACTCAGATTGTCCCCTTTTGTAAAACAAAGAAGCTAAAAATATTGAATATAGATTTATTATATATCCTCTCTCACTAGATATATATGGATGGACATATATTCACTATATTCTATATGGCTATTTCCAGGTGGAGAGGTGCTAGATGTAGGGAGGTAAGCAGAGATGCCCTTTAGGGACACTTGGGCATGGACTCTGCCATCTCCCTTACTTCCAACAGGTTCCTGAATCAGGATCAAGAACCAGGAGAATTCCAGGTTTCTAAACAGGCCCTCAAACAAAAGTGTAGAGGCACAGTAGCTCTTTTTCAGAATGGTGGTGTTAATGCAAGTATGGGGTAGCAGACGTTTGTCTTCTTTCTCAAGTCTCTGCCCCTCCGTGTGTGAAGAACAGCAGCGCTCCCTGGAGGCGCTGGGGAGGCCTGCAAAGATCGCACTGGTTCTCTCATGTCCTGCGGGTGGCGCCACTCCTCTGGGATCTGTACTCGTAGCCAAATAAGTCATAGGAATTTGTAGGAAGGTGTGTGTCTGTGTATCTGTGTGAGTCTTGCAGGGGTACATGAGAAGAGAGATGGGGAAGCTGGGGGTGGGGCTGGGGTCATGGGAGTCCCTTCTCTTCCTACCAATTTGCAACACATCAGGACTATGATGTTCCCATTTCTTTCTATTTTTATGTATCTTCTCTTCTTTTTCCTGCAATCACCATGGCTTGCTTTTCCAATAAGAAAAAATGTTATTTTGTCTTAAGTAGAAGAAGATAGAAGTTTCCATGGCTCATCTGAGTGGCCACTCCGTTCTTGATTTCCTCCACCCTTCTTCCCCTCGGGTCGCAGAGCCCATGTAACAGCTCGAATGAGTCCTCTGCTGGGTATCTCAGGGTGGGCAACGAAGTGGGGACAGCTCACTCCCAGGAGGAGGCCACCACACTTGAAGTGCACACACCCCTCTGAGGCTCTTGGTGCAAATGCCACCTGTCTCTGCCCAGTCCTTCTGGGCTCCTTTAATGTTCCCCCATGTCTCTTGGGCCCCCTCCTCCCTTTGGGGGAATCTTGGACCTGTCTCCTGACCCTCACTTCACATCTCACATGTGACTGAATATAGTTTCAGTTTTCTCAAACCCAGGTTTCATCCCTCTCTGAGAGCCCCTTTGCCCTTCAGCTACATCAGTTACTAAAACATACATAATATTTTATATATTCTTTTTAAAATTTTTTTAAGTTTATATATTTTTAAAATTATTAGGCTGATTTTATTCTTTCTTATGGTTTTGTCTTTTTATTTAATTGGAAGATAATTGCTTGATAATATTGTGTTGATTTTTGCCATACAACAATGTGTATCAGCTGTAAGTGTACATATATGCCCTCCCTCTTGAGTCTCCCTCCCACCCTGCCCATCCTACTCCATTATTTTATATATTCTTGAAGAATTCTTCAAGCAGACTGCAAGATACCCTTTCATTATATTTTAGAGGAAAACCATTTTACCCCCCAAAAAAGCCTTTGGCCAGCCAAAGTTCTGTCAACCACAATGCAGCTGAAACACTGTCTTTTGCAATTAAAAATTTCATAGCAAAAAGAAAATCTAAATTACTTCTAGTGCAAACATTTCATTTGTCCTAAATGCTCATATTTGAAGCAACTTCTATGGGAAAGTGATGAGGAAACAAAGTTAATTTTGCTGAAAAATCTGAAGAAGTTGCAGGCTTCAGGGTGTTCATGCCACTTGTCTGTTGTGATGTCATTAAGAGCAAAATGTTTAGGTTATCTTCTTAACCTGCTTTTACACTTATCAACCATGAAGAGAATGTGTGTGTGTGAGAGAGAGAGAGAGAGAGAGAGAGATTTCCACCCCACCCCCACCCCCAGGTCACAAAAAAGAGAGAGGGAAAGGCAACGTGTTTCTGGGGTAACAGGGAACAACTGGGGAAAAAAAGGGGGAAGGAAATAGGGGGCTGACCTCACCCCACTGGCAGGTGAAGGACTGGCTAGTCTTTGAAGGGGAAGGAAGGACACTTACTTGTGTGGTGGGAGGTGGCAGCACTTTCTCAAAGTTCTCTTGAAAGGAGCGAAGCTGGTGACTGGTCTGGCCTAGTGCATCCTCCACCAGCTTCCTGAAGGCCGGCTCAGACAGGTGGTGGTGGGGGAGCTGGGGGGCATAGACACTGTCATCAGAGCCCTCCTTGGCAGAGAGGAGACCCTGACAGCCACACTCCAGCCCCAGCTGTGTTAGGATGGGCCTTTATGTCTTTGTCTTGGTTTGGCCTGGGTACTGCCCCACCTTCCTTTAAGAAAGCATCCCTCTACGGGGGTCCAGGGGTATTGTCCCTCCTGGTGCCTGGCCACAGGACTGGCAGTCACAGCATCCCTTTTCTTATCTACCGTGATTGGTCAAGGAGTGGACAATGGACTAGAGCAAGGCCATTCGGAATGTTCCCATCAGATTTAGTACATGAAGGCTGAGAGTGACAGGGTGATTCTTCTTTTAGATCCTGAGATGTTAAGGTAAACACCTGGAGCTGTTGAGAGCCACTCTCTCCCACCTTGCAAAAAACACCTGCTTGACAATAAAGCCAACCCAGAGAGGGAAACAGCCAGGAGATACAGTGCAAGCCAGAGCCTCAACAACATTGTTTGTTGGGTCTCCAGGTTACACAATTGTATAATATGTTCTTTATGCCTAAGCTGGTTTGGAGCCCAGGGAGTTCTGAATGATGCTCCATTCTGGGAACTTGGCCCTGCTGGGCAACTCTTGCATTTTCATCAGACAGTCTAGAAGTGACCAAGGCCCCACAGCTAACAGAAACATGTCCTCTCTGCTGGTCACCAAAACCACCAGGGCCTTTCCTCTGCCCCCAGGATGCAGAGAGATTGAGGTTCTACCATGTGGGCCTTTCCCAGGTTCCAGGAGACTGTCCAGGAGAATGGGACATGGGACATAGACAGGAAGCTGTATTCAATCATTAACAGGCCCTAAGATTCTACATTACAAGATCAATCGAGAAATGCCCTCTTTCTGGGACTTCCATGGTTGTGGTCCAGTGGTTAAGACTCAGTGCTCCCAATGCAGGGGGCACAAGTTCAATCTCTGGTTGGGGAACCCAATGCCACATAGCACAGTCAAAAAAAGAAAAAAAGGAATGCCTTCTTTCTGCTCTTATGAAGTTGACCTCCCCACTACAGTATCCTAGAATACTCTCCAGCCCTGCATAGCCCAGTGTAAACACAAGAGGGTCTGGCTGCCCTAGATAGAAGACTAGAGGGTGAGAAGAGAATGAGAAGATTATCTGATCAGATTTACCCTCTGCCTTCAGGAAAGAGAACAGCTTCTTTTTGCAGATGGTTTGGACTTAATTCAAAAACAGTGTCTGAGGATAGAACTCTGTACTAAATGCTGTGAGGGCCAAAAAGAAGAGAAGCTTAATGAGGGGAAACAGCTTCATCCATCACCTCAACAGGATGCAGGCTCTGATAAGAGCTTAGGAGAAGCACATCCTGAGGGCTGCTGGAGTACAGAGGATGGGGAGATGGGTTGTCCCCCCTGGAGAAAGGGGATTCTGAGAGCTTCATGGAGAGATTCATTCGCCCCTTATTTGTGGAGGTCCTACCACATGTCAGGCACTGTGAAAGGTATGGGGGAGACAGGGAGGGACATTCTAGGCTGAAGAAGGAGTCTTAGCAAAGTGGCTGTGATCGTACTCAGAAGTGGTGGGAGGCTGCAGCTGCAGAGTGAGACTATGGGCTGGGAAGGTAGTGCTAAGAGTTCAGTTCAGTTCAGCTCAGTTGCTCAGTCATGTTCAACTCTTTGTGACCCCATGGACTGCAGCACGCCAAGATTCCCTGTCCATCACCAACTCATGGAGCTTGCTCAAACTTGTTCATCGAGTTGGTGATGCCATCCAACCATCCCATCCTCTGTCATCCCCTTCTCCTGCTACCTGCAATCTTTCCCAGCATCGGGGTCTTTTCCAGTGAGTCAGTTCTTTGCATCAGGTGGCCAAAGTACTGGAGTTTCAGCTTCAGCATCAGTCCTTCCAACAAATATTCAGGGTTGATTTCCTTTAGGATGGACTGGTTCGATCTCTTTGCAGTCCAAGGGACTCTCAAGAGTCTTCTCCAACACCATAGTTCAAAAGCATCAATTCTTGGGCACTCAGCTTTCTTTATAGACCAACTCTCACATCCATACATGACTACTGGAAACACTATAGCTTTGACTAGACAGACCTTTGTCAGCAAAGTAATATCTCTGCTTTTTAATATGCTGTCTAGCTTGGTCATAGCTTTTCTTCCAAGGAGCAAGCGTCTTTTAATTTCATCTTTTAAGTAATGGCTGCAGTCACCATCTGCACTGATTTTGGAGCCCAAGAAAATAAAGTCTGTCACTGTTTCCATTTTTTCCCCATCTATTTGCCATGAAGTGATGGAACCAGATGCCATGATCTTAGTTTTCTGAATGTTGAGTTTTAAGGCAGCTTTTTGACTCTTCTCTTTCCCTTTCATCAAAAGGCTCCTCAGTTCCTCTTCACTTTCTGCCATAAGGGTGGTGTCATCTGCATATCTGAGGTTATTGATATTTCTCCTGGCAATCTTGATTCCAGCTTGTACTTCATCCAGTCCGGCATTTCACATGATGTATTCTGCATATAAGTTAAATACCCAGGGTGACAATATACAGCCTTTACATACTCCTTTCCCAATTTGGAACCAGTCCGTTGTTCCATGTTCGGTTTTAACTGTTGTTGCTTCTTGATAGATTTCTCAGGAGGTAGGTAAGGTGGTCTGGTATTCCCATCTCTTTAAGAATTTTCCACAGTTTGTTGTGATCCACACAGCCAAAGTGGTATCACAATGGTAAGGGTCGGGGGTGGAAAATTTCATCAGGATTTTTATGCAATAAACTGGATGGAGAAAGCTGAGCTGGGGCACATGAGGCACAGGAAACACCATGTGGAACGAGCAACACTGACATTTCTGCAGAGCTTAGACCCACAAGCCACTGAGCTCTGATGCTGATATCAGAGAGAGACTGAAGAACAGTTGAGTGTTCTTTCCTATACCAACCCCAGTGTTCAAAATCCTAAAATCAAAGTTTACACTTGGAAATTTGTTTAAGCCTCTCTGTGCCCTATTTATGCATTCAGCAGATGGCTGTTTTTAACAGGCTGTCGGGCATTGTGGTTCAGGCTCTAGAGTTCACCTGCCAGGATTTAAATTTAGCCATGAGCTATACGGCTTGGGCAAGCTGCTTAACATTTGTGGTCCCGGCTTCCTTTTGAAATGAGAATAATAACAATACCTACTCTGTGGGGTTATAGTGAGGATTAAGTGAGACAATACATGGAAAATGTTCCAAACCCAGTGTGCAGTAAAGGCTCACAGGGAGGCAGCTGCTAGAAGTAGTAGCAGGGGCAGGAACACCAGCTTGAAGCATTTACTCCTGACTAATGTAGAAGGGGCCCTGTCTCTTGTCACCTGCTTCTAATACACTCCTGGGAATGGCCCCAAGGCCTGTTATTTTCCCAGGCGAGCCTCCTGTGTTTCTGAGTCCCAGAGCCTGCAAGCGGCCTAGAGTCCCAGTTCTATATTACCCTTTGCTTCCATGGTCTGACTCTATTAAAGGAGGGAGAATAGGCATAAGAGAGATCCAGAAGGTCCCCATGGCCTCCTCCTGAGCACCTGGTAGCCTGTTTGGGAGGCCCAACTTCACTCCACTCCAGCCCCTTCCAAACAACCTGCTGAAGGGCTGAGGAGGCCCGTCCAGCAATTTCCCAGACACACCCCCGTCCCAGAAGCCTTACCTGGGCCAAGCTGTCCTCTGCCCTCTGCAGCACTTGCTTTGCAAGGTCCCTCTGGAGAGTCACAAATGTGCACAGGATCTGGCCGAGCCACCGCATGGCCAGCTGGTTAAACTGTGGGAGTTCAGCCACTAGCAGGGAGTTGAGTGCCTGGTACGTGTGCCGGGCTGCCTCCTCTTCGTAGGTCACACTGCCCACCTCCAACAGCTTCTCTTCCACCCTCTCAAAGTCCAGTAGTTTGTCCAGACGCTTCTTGATCAGGTTCTGAGGCCCTGCCAAGGCTTTGGCCAGGCTGCACAATGGCTGCCACACCTGGGCTTCCAGTTGCTGCTTCTGTGGGGAGAGGTGAGCTTAGGAGTTGAAGAAAGAAGTGGCAGAGGGTGGCCACAGGAAGCAGGAGCTTTGGAGAGAGGCTCCAGTGCCACTCTCACCAAACAGCTATGACCTCTAGCACGATATCTAACCTTTCCAGGCCTCAAGGTGCCCATCTGAGAAATGGGGACAATGCATGTAACAAGCTTAGCAGAGTGCACAGAACAAGTATTTAATATATGTCAATTCTTAATATGGTTACTGTGCAGAGATGTTGAAAAAATTTGGTATAGGATGATGATCAAAACCATAGTCGTTGGGGCTGAGATCCTAGCTTGCCATTGATCATCTGAATAACCTGGGAGGTCACCCTTTCTGAGCCTCATCTACAGAATGGAGTTATTAACAGTATTTACCCTGTAAGCTATGTCGTGAGGATTAAATGAGTAAAGAATATAAAGACTTTAGCACAGTGCCTGGCAGATAACATGGCTCAATAAACATTAGCTGGCCCTATTTTTATCAGGAAAATGCACTAATAATAATCTCCACCCTGCTGACTACCCAGGACAGTTATGGATGTAACCATCGAGGAAAGGGCCTCACTTCCAAATATGATTCTTATAGACTCTGCCACCTGCCTGAAAAAAAGAAGAGAGAAGTTCCACTCACAAACTCTGGGAAGGCCTGGAGCTGCAGGTCTCTTGCCAGGTAACAGTACTGTACCACAGGCCCCTCGGGGATTTCCAGATTGTAGTCCTGGGGCCGGAAGCGGAGGAAAGCCTAGATGGGGGTCAAAGGAGAGCCAATCACAGTCCACTGAGACCATCTCACACCTGAAAGCCTCTCCACGACATCCCGGAAAAGGTTGCCCAGGCTGTCTGCACACCCTCCAAGTGTCTGCACACAGCTAATCTATCCTTGCACAACTCGGGTGATTAGAATCTTCTTTCTCTAAGCCCACATCTTTCTCCCTATTCCAGTGTTGCCTCCAATTCACACACTTCTCATTATCACACTTGTGAATTTTTTTTCTGCCATGTCTGCTCCTCATGTTCTAATAATACTTTTCCTTAAATCAACCTAGCATCCCTATTTAAATCAGTGCATTAAAACAAACAAACAACAACAACAAAAAAACACCTTATGGGGAATTCCCTGGCAGTCTAGTGGTTAGGAGTCTGTGCTTTCACTGCCAAGGGCCCGGGTTCAATCCTTGGTCAGGAAACTAAGATCCCACAAGCTGCATGGCATGGCCAAAAAAAAAAAAACACCTTATGATCCTTCCATAAAGGAAAAGCCAGTAATAATTGCCATAAATAAGCATGTTAAAAATAACTGCTATAAAAACAATGCTATTAAATTCTGTCTGGGCGTCATGGCCAGCTGAAGGCTTCCAGCCTGAGACTGGTTCTGCTGGTTTATTTACATGCCAGCAAAAGAGGCTTTTCCTGGACTCTGAGGATTAAGAGAGAGAGTCAATTTCTTGCTATGGGATTTCATGTCAACCCTGTATCTGTCATGTAAATCCTGCATTCAGGGCAACACAGCCTTAATGCTTCTAAGTATCTGTTCTTCTCTGCAAAGCCAGACATGTCTCTTGGAGGCTTCTGGTTTCTCTCTCTCAAGGCCCCTCCATTCTTTCTCTGAGGGCCTTCCGCTTCTCACTCACTGTGCTGTTATCTTTCTGTGGGGACTGGGGCAAGATGGAGCAGGAATAAGCAGGGGGTGTGCCCCACACAGAAAAGCATAGAGCTACAACCTCTCTCCTTCTACACACTTCCAATAATGTCACTCCAAATCCTATTATCCAAAGAGCCTGTTCTCATCTGACTGAGCTGGTCTGTGCAAATGGATGTGACTGAGAACAAAACCACGCAAAAGGGACAGAGTGGATGGAATGAGTCAGCAGCAATGACAAGAACGAAGTGCGAATTTGGGCGCAAGGAAAGTAATGTGCTGGTTGGGAATGCAAACTTGTGTCCCTGTGGGCTTAATCTGGCATGCAAAAATGTATTTTGTTGGGCCCATATAACATTTAGATTCTTAATTAGTTGCTTACATGGACACATCATGAGATTTCACCAAAAGGTCTCAATTTTCAGTTTTCTTCTTCCTTAAAATCAGAAGAACTGGCAGCATTGGGTCCACACTCCCATGCAGCAACAACTCCCATGAGACAGGGCATTTAATTTTATTTTATTCATTTATGCATTTATTCAGTCATTCAAACTCCAAATATTACTACATATTGAACTCTACCTAACAGTCTCATAAATAGACAATAGGCCTACACACCTATACACTTCAGTCAATAATATTCCCTGCCTGGTCCCTTTGAGCACCTGTTTGTCACTCCTGCTCTAGCACCGGTCTGGCAGGGTTCTTCCAGAGGACTCGGCTTCCAGTGAATTTGACTCTGCCCAGTGGGAACCCCAGTTCCTGAATACTCAGTGAACTCAGAAGTTGCCCCAGCCAGATAACCTCTAGATTAAGGAGTGCTTCCCCAAGGCCCTTCTCTGGCTTCCAACCAGCAACTATTACGATCTCTTCCAATTGGTCCTTGAAGCTGGTGCCTTTATCAGGGGCTTGTTCAATGGGCCCTACGTACCTGTCCAGGTATCCCAGCCTGCCCCCGCCCCCGCCCCCCGCCCCACCACACACACACACCATTATTTACCACAGGGTCCTCACCTCCAAATTATCCAGGTAAGCAGCCACATTGCTCTTCAGTTCGGTCACACACAGCGACACCCAGTGGAACCTCTCTTCTAAGTCATCAAATTCCTTGTCTTCCGTCTGAGAGTAAAGTTACGCTTATGAGGGCCGAGAACATCCACATAGGGGCAGTGTACACCTCTGTCCCAAGTCCTTGCTAGGAACCACACACACACACCTTTCCACAGACCCGCATATCAGAGCCATTCCTCCAGTCTCCAAACTGAGTGGGATGGTCAGAGGCAGTGAGTGCGGCTTAGTGGTTTTGTATTCAGACCATGAAATCAGACACACGAGCCCTGGTTCACTTGCTTCCTGTCTGTGTGAACTTAGGCAATTGTTTTGCCCTCTTGGAGCCTGTTTCCGCATCTGCAACATGGGGATAATGTGAACATTTACTTCATTGTGTGGAATCATTAATGCCTGGTTCAGAGTAAGCACTCAGTCAACCTAAGTTTCTACTAGTAGCTATTTGAGGCTGGTTCCTTGCCCAGGCCCAGACATAAGTTCTCCTATCTGCATCAAGGGGCTTTGCTGGTGGCTCAGAGGTAAAGAATCCACCTGCAGGGCAGGAGACACAGGAGATTCAGGTTTGATTCCTGGGTCAGGAAGATCCCCTGGAGGAGGAAATGGCAACTCATTCTATTATTCTTGCCTAGAGAATACCACTGACAGAGAAGCCTGATGGGCTACAGTCCATAAGGTCGAAAAGACACAACTGAGTGACTGAAAACACACACACACCTGTATCAAGAGGCCCCGGAGAAAGAGCAGCACAAGGCGCAGAGGAGAGAGCCCACCCTGGCTATTCAGAATCAAGTGGAAGGACTTCCCTAACTTCCAGGGCAGGGGTGTGGGTTTGATTCCTGGTTAGGAAGCATCACTACAAACAAAGCTAGTGGAGGTGATGGAATTCCAGTTGAGCTATTTCAAATCCTAAAAGATGATGTGGTGAAAGTGCTGCACTCAATATGCCAGCAAATTTGGAAAACTCAGCAGTGGCCACAGGACTGGAAAAGGTCAGTTTTCATTCCAATCCCAAGGAAAGGCAATGCCAAAGAATGTTCAAACTACTGCACAATTGCACTCATCTCACAGGCTAGCAAAGTAATGCTCAAAATTCTCCAAGTCAGGCTTCAACAATACATGAAGCGTGAACTTCCAGATGTTCAAGCTGGATTTATAAAAAGCAGAGGAACCAGAGACCAAATTTCCAACATCTGTTGGATCATAGAAAAAGCAAGAGAGTTCCAGAAAAACATCTACTTCAGCTTTATTGACTACTCCAAAGCCTTCAACTGTGTGGATCATAACAAACTGTGGAAAATTCTTAAAGAGAAAGGAATACCAGACCACTTGACCTGCCTCCTGAGAAATCTGTATGTAGGTAAAGAAGCAACAGTTAGAACTGGACATGGAACAACAGACTGGTTCCAAATCGGGAAAGGAGTATGTCAAGGCTGTATATTGTCACCCTGCTTATTTAACTTATATGCAGAGTACATCATGAGAAACGCTGGGCTGGATGAAGCACAAGCTCGAATCAAGATTGTTGGGAGAAATATCAATAACCTCAGATATGCAGATGACACCACCCTTATGGCAGAAAGTGAAGAAGAACTAAAGAGCCTCTAGATGAAAGTAAAACAGAAGAGTGAAAAAGTTGGCTTAAAACTCAACAATCAGAAAACTAAGATAATGGCATCCGGTCCCATCACTTCATGGAAAATAGATGGGGAAACAATGGAAAGAGGGACAGACTTTATTTTTTGGGCTCCAAAATCACTGCAGATGGTGATTGCAGCCATGAAATTAAAAGATGCTTGCTCCTTGGAAGAAAAGTTATGACCAACCTAGATAGCATATTAAAAAGCAGAGACATTATTTTGCCAACAAAAGTCCATCTAGTCAAAGCTATGGTGTTTCCAGTAGTCATGTAGGGATGTGAGAGTTGGACTATAAAGAAAGCTGAGCACTGAAGAGTTGATGCTTTTGAACTGTGATATTGGAGAAGACTCTTGAGAGTCCCTTGGACTGCAAGGAGATCCAACCAGTCCATTCTAAAGGAGATCAGTCCTGGGTATTCATTGGAAGGACTAATGTTGAAGCTGAAACTCCAATACTTTGGCCACCTGATGCAAACAACTGACTCATTTGAAAAGACCCTGTTGCTGGGAAAGATTGAAAGTGGGAGGAGAAAGGGACGACAGAGGATGAGATGGTTGGATAGCATCACTGACTCAATGGACATGAGTTTGAGTAAACTCCAGAAGTTGGTGATGGACAGGGAGGCCTGGTGTGCTGCAGTCCATGCAGCTGCAAAGAGTCAGACACAACTGAGCGACTGAACTGATCTGAACAGGAAGCTAAGATCCCACATGCCTTGTGGCCAAAATGCCAGGACATAAAACAGAAGCAATATTGAAATAAATTCAAACAAAGACTTTAAAAATGGTCCACAGCAAAAAAATATTTAAAAAACCAGCAAACTTTAAACAAAGGAATCAAGTGAGAGTGCCTACTCTGCCCCTTCCTGGCCTCAGTCTTCTCATCTCTGAAAGCAGTCTAAGACTCCGCCTCACCACCGCACCATCTTTCCCCTTGGGATGGCCGGCATACAACCCTTCCTCCAGTCCATTGCTCACCCTGGGAACGAGCCCCGCCTCCTGCTTCAGCAGCTGGCTCAGCCGGGTGGTCTTCTTGGAGAGGGTGTGTGTATTGATGCGAGCCAGTCGCTCCCGGAGGCTCAGCGGCTCCACCTTGGTGTACTTGGAGGCTGCACCAACAGAGGAAAAGGAGGCACAGGGACCAGAGCTGACCCAGGAAAGTAAGAGACCCTGACATCCCAGCTGGGCACCTCTTAGGCCCTCTTCTCAAACGTCAGGGTCACACTCATTAGAATGGCAAATCTTGGAGGTAAAACACGGGGCTCAGAGTCCTCACTGACTGAAGAGGTTCATACCAGTTTGATTTCTTGCGCCTCAGTTTCCTCATCTGTAAATGAGGCCAACCACTTCCCAGGATTGCTGGGAGATCACAGAAGATGATGGAAATGAAGCAAATGACTTAAGCTCTCATTTTACCCAACTGTGAAATGAGACTAACAGTGCCAACCTCAGGACTATCGTAAGGATCAAACAAAATAATAAGTGAAAAAAACAAGTCATAGCTACCCCTTAGTAAACGTTAGCTAAATTATCGTTACTATACTGTCTTAGTTGTGTAAGTTTTTCCTCTCCCTAGGACACTGTGACACTCTGCAGACCTTTCTGTTTTAGCAACTTGAGAGGCAACAATCTCCCCACTTTCTCCTCCTACCCTCATCCCTGATACATACACAGCTCTTTGCCTCCCAGTATTCATTTCTCCTTAGTATAGCAGCCATGTGGTTTGGATAAGAATGATTTCACTTTATTTCAGGGAGTGGTTGCTGACTGTTATAAGCCAGTTCACACGATCCCCACTCCTTTACCACAATGACAGGTTCAAAGAAAGGCTTACAATCCAGGCATAAGCCAAACAGTTCATGGCATACCCCTAATCATGGCAACTGGTTCAGGGTGAGCATATGACTCAAATAAATCCTATTAGAATGAAGCTCCAGTTTAGTGTTTACAGCTAAGCGGAGAAAGGGTCCACGTTCTCCTGGAAGGTGTGGTGTTCAGACGTGAGTCTTAGGACAGCAATAGCCACTTACTGTTATGAGGGAGGCCAGCTTGAAGAGGCAAGTGACACATAGTGAAGGTCAGAGACAAGAGAATTATAGAGAAATGACACCAGCTCCCAGACTAAATCCTACTTAAAGCCCACGTTACCCCTGGACTTGTAGGTTACATAAGTGACTGTCTTCCCTTTACTAGTGAAGCCAGTTTGAGGTGAGTTTTTTTGTTAACTAGAAGCATTCTCACTAATGTATCACCTAAATGCCCCAAGTCCTTACCCACTTCTTTGCGCCTCTTGTACTCATTGATGTTGGTGACCACATCCTGGAGGGCAGAGGTAGCCCTCTGAAGGACAGCGTAGGCACTGGCATCAGGGAGTGTGTTTTCCAGAATTTTCTGCAGCAGCAATGGGTATTTGGTAATCCTCTGCAGAGGAATTACCAGCAAGAAACTGAGTCCTGAAGGTCCCGCTTGCGGCCTGAGGGAGAAGGCTGGTGTTAAGTAGGTCAAGTCCACCCTTGGGGGCACCAAAGGGCCTGGGGTCTAGTCCCAGCTCTGCTATTTAACTCGCTGTGTGATCTCAGGCAAGTTGCCCTCCTTCGGGGGTCCTCAGTTGCCTCACCGGGTGCTGCTAGTTCTCACTTTACACTTTTCTGGACCTCGCTTCCCCATATGTACTAAATCCAAAGGTCAGTTCTCTGTCCTCAGCTTAATCGGTCTCTCAATAGCAGACACAGCAGACCATTCCCCTCTTTCTCAAAACACTTTCTTCTTTTGGCCCCAGAGATGCCCTTTGTCCTGTTTCTCTCACTCCACAGGCCACTCCCCTGGCTTCTCTCCAATGCTGGAGTGCCCAGGGGCCTCCTCTCTCCACTCACTCTCTTCCTGAGCTCCTTTAGTCCTACGGCTTTAAACACTTGGCAAACCCAGATCTCCATTTCTTCTGCCCAGAGCTCCAGACTCACGGTCAACTAGCCTACTTGAGATCTCCACTTGGGTATGTCTCAAGCACAACTCCATCTGCTGGACACGCACATGGTATTTCATTTTAAAAAATGGTCCTGCTGCTTTAAAAAAGAAGCGCTTTTAAAATCACAGGAACTTGGGAAATCCCTGGTGGTTTGATGGTTAGGATTCAGTGCTTCCACTGCTGTAGGCCCAGGTTTAATCCCCAGTGGAAGAACTAAGATCTAACAAGCCTTGGGGCACAGCCCCCTCCAAACTTTTTTTTTTTTTAATCATAGGAATTTAATGTTTAGAGAGGTGTGTAAAGTATTTAAGGGTAAAGACTCATAGTATCTGTAATTTCCTTTAAATTACTCAGTATAAAATTAGATGCAGCAAACAGAAGGCATTTATACTTGCTCATTTCAGGTGACGGGTGTGTGTGTTCATTACATTATTCTATTTTTCTATAGGGCTTGAAAATTTTAATTTGAAAAAGGAAAATACAAAACACAGGAACTAATAGTGTCAAGGTCCCTTCCAGATGTACCATTTGATGCATAAATGATTATTTCTAGCCCCCTTCCTGATGATGTCTGGAAGTTGCAGAAAGAGTGCCCAAGTCGATGGCATCTGGGACAAGGCTCCAACAGTCTTTCTTTGATCACGACCAGTAGCCCTCAGACCCACCTTCTGAGAAACACGTGAGGGTTTCAAACATCAATGTCTAAGCATGCCTCCTTCATGAAGACTCACAAATACCTCTCATGACTATTATCTGGCTCTCTACAGTACCTTTGCCTCTTACTGTTCTTCCTATGGAAAAAACCTCCAGACCAAATGTCCAAGAAAGATCAGCCATAAGGCCTGGAACAGACAGAGCAGGTGGGAACTACCCCCTCCCTCCCATTAACTGCAGAAGGTTGGAACACAGGGGTTGAACTATCTGTCAGGATATGTCTGTGCTGACCATCTGCTCTCACCAAGGGTTTCCTAGTGCCTGGCTGACTGTGGGCAGGAGAGGTGGAAACAGTGGTCAGATATTTGCAAAACTCTGTCCTCTGGGCTTACTTTTCATGGGAAAAGGATAACTGCCTCATGGGGACAACTATTGCCTCACAAGTCAGAGATGAAATAGGGCAGGGAGCCTTCAAAGAGATGATTACTTCTCTTCTCCACAATCATCAAGAACTACAGAATTACAGCAACCTCTTTCTTTACAGCCTTTCTAAAGTAATTTGGAGAAAACTCTTTTTGTAGCCTATCAGATGGGCAATAAAAATTTAAAGACTTGGGACTTCCCTGGTAGTTTAGTGGTTAAGACTCTGTGTTCCCAATGCAGGGGGTATGGGTGCAATCCTGATTGAAGAACTAAGATTTCCCATGCCACATGGTGTGGCCAAAAAAAAAAAAAAAAATTGAAAGACTCACCCAGAGTTGGATGAATATGGGGAAACCAGTCCTCTTACATTCTATTGGTGAGAGTATCAGTTGGTGGGATCTTTTTAGAAACTAATTTAGCAACTTGTGAAATATACAATTCCCTCAATCCTACTACAGAAATCTACCCACAGAAATATTAACTCAAGTGAGCATGGATAAAGGTAGAAGTTATTCAGCAATTCTGTGACAGTAAAATTTGGGAAACAACTCAAATATCCATCAATAGGGGATGAGCTGACTATAAGCTGCCCTGGAAAAGAACCCTATATAACCATTAAAGAAGAACATGGTTAAAAGAGGAAAAAAAAAAGGAACATGGTAAAATAATTCATGGCTATGGTGAAGTGAAAAAACAAGTCCTAGAATCTAGAGTAGGAGTCCCTTAAAAATTCATTAATTCATTCATTCTTTCTATTTATCTAACCATCCATCCATCCATCCATCCAACATCTAGATTTTCCCACGGAAAGTCTATTTCTTACCTATCTGTAAATACACAGAATCAAATTTGGATGGACATGTTAACTACTAGGGGGAGGCATGGGAAACAGGAAACCAAGGGGGAATGGACTTATATTTTTTACTTTACATAATCCGTGTATTGTTTGAAATTTCCTTTTTTCAATAAGTATGTTATTTTCATACTTAAACAAAAAATGCCAATAAAGGAAAACAGATTATGTGTCTTCTCCCAACACTCTGCCTAAGTTGTTGTGGAACTGCGGGTGCTTTGTGTTAGATTGATCCACCTCTCCTCCCCACTGAAAGCTGTGCCATTAGACTGGTCTCCCTAAGGCAAAGCTTTCTGTGGCTGTAAGGACAAGCCTCTGATTCCATGGGCCACCAGGTGGGAAGCACTGCCTTAAGAGCTGCTGCTGCTGCTGCTGCTAGGTCACTTCAGTCGTGTCCGACTCTGTGCGACCCCATAGACAGAAGCCCAACAGGCTCCCCCGTCCCTGGGATTCTCCAGGCAAGAACACTGGAGTGGGTTGCCATTTCCTTCTCCAATGCATGAAAGTGAAAAGTGAAAAGGAAGTCGCTCAGTCGTGTCCGACTCTTAGCGACCTCATGGACTGCAGCCTACCAGGCTCCTCCGTCCATGGGATTTTCCAGGCAAGAGTATTGGAGTGGGGTGCCATTGCCTTCTCCAGCCTTAAGAACTAGGATAAACTAAACACCTCACCAACTCATCCACCCAAATAAAAAGTGGGAGGTAGCATATATTTTGGAATCACAAAGATCTAATGAGATGGTGCCATTTATCATCTCTGGATATCCAGCTGGTGTGATCCTAGTCAGCCAGGCTCCAGAAAGAGCCCCATGATCATCAGCACAGAAAGCCAGGATGACTGTTTCAGGAGGAAGGTGATTAATAGTTCTAGAGCAGCATACATAGTAGGAGCCCCTTAAAATTCATTCTATCTATCCATCCATCCACCCACCATCCAATGTCTATACTTTCCCGTAGGAAGTCTATTTTCTGTCTTCCTGTAAATACACAGAGTAAAATTGGGATGACCGAAAGGATGTCCTTCCTGCTGCAACATTAGACCAAGGGATTTCACTGAGGGCAATCTTAAAACCTGCAGGCTCTGGGGTGCTGCAGGCATTTAGTGGACAGGGTCCCAGGGAAGCAGAATATCCTGCAAGGACAGTCTTGCATTATGGAGAATTGTTCTACGTTTCATACGCCCCTCTCAACATTCAGAGACTGAACGAATGCCTTGAAACGGGCTGCAGTTTCAAGAACTGAGATATTTTTGTGACACCTGGACTCCATCCAGTCACATATCTTCACACTGGGAATTACTATGATACTACCTTTTGTAAATACAACACAGGCCATCTGTAAGAACATCATTCCTCATTTTCTCTGCCTCCCAGTATGTAATATTATCCCTACTTCAATTATGTTGTTTCCTTCTTTCTCTTATCATACACAAGGAAGTCAAGTTTGTGTCATTCCAGGGTACACATATTCTCTGCTCTTTTGTTTTTCTGTACTTCGTGTACAGAATGGCTTCTGACTCTTTTTCGCTTATAAGCATGTGATTGCTACTGCAGCGGTGCCCAAGCATTTGCATACATTACATTATACATATTATATATTACATATGTAATACATACTACATTATTAGAAATTACCTTCTTTTATTTCTCTTTTAATTATAGCTAAGCCATTATGTTTATTTTTTCAATTATGTATATGGGCAGGAGAATTTTTTTCAGAATGTAACTCAGGATAATAAATTTGTTATAAAAAGGGAGCACTGGGACTGAAGGAGCAGAGAACTACAGTGTGGTCTTAGGGAAGCATAATCCCTTCCTAACCAAGATAACTACCATAGCTATGGTCTTACTAGGGAATTACTGAGTATTACCTGCATGCAATGAGTCTACATGCAATGAGAAGGCAATGGCACCCCACTTCAGTACTCTTGCCTGGAAAATCCCATGGACGGAGGAGCCTGGTAGGCTGTAGTCCATGGGGTCGCTAAGAGTCGGACACGACTGAGCGGCTTCACTTCAATGAGTCTACATCCCCATGAGCTATTGCTTTTACTCCCACTCTACATGTAGGGAAACTAGGTTCTGAGACACTAAATGGCTCCTGCCAAGGTGAATAAAGAGCAGAGAGCTTGATTCGTTGCCAGGCTGCCTGGCGCCAAAGCCCATGAGAAATGTCTGGCCTAGTTGGGAAAGACCAGAGTACAGAAGATGTGACAAAGAGCAGCCTCTGTGCCAACTAGGGCCCCCACACAGTGCTTCTAACATGTCTGAACTAGATGCCAATATTTAACACTGCGGAGACTTACATCAAAGCTTCTGGTTTCTCTTGAAAGATCAGAGGATCTGGCCACAGTGGAATCATATTTCTACACAGCAACTGAGGTAGATGGTTTACAAAAAAATGGCTGCAATTACTTTACTCTCTGTATCTATACCCTTTGAACATGACGTTGAAGCTTCTCCCACCAAGAAGTGGGGACTATTTTTCCACCTCCCGAGCCTGGCACAGCATGCCAGTTCTAAGCCAAGATCTCAAAAGGCAGAGCTGAGTCAGCTCGTGTGTCCCACGTTCATAGGAAAGTCCAGCCAACATCAGCAAAGCTGACCTATGGTTGATCACAGACATGTGAGGGAGTTCAGCCAGGACTAGAAAAATCATTTACTGAGTCCAGCTAAATTGCTATCATGCACAAATGTGACCTTGAGAAATATTTGCTTTAAACACATTTTGGAGATGATTTATATTTTAAACCACTATATTTGGGGTGATATGCTATAGCAAAAGCTACTTGATGCAACAGTGATCAGCTGAGGCTGAGCTGCAGCTACACTCTATACAGGGACTGCTGGCTCTGATTTGCCACAGCCTCCATTACTCCCTTTTGTCTCACAGCTGGCGTCCTGCTTCCCTCATTTCTGTTACTTGCCTCACTTCTGTAGAAATGTATTTAGTGACCCTTACAAAAGCCTAAGTTTGTAAGATCCATGAAGGGATCAAAGGAATAAAAGAAAATGAAAGTAGGCTTTTTTTTTTTTTTTTAATCATTTATTTATTTTAATTTGGCTGCACTGGGTCTTAGTTGCTGCATGTGGGATCTAGCTCCTTGTCCAGGGATCGAACCCAGGCCCCCTGCATTGGGAGCGGAGTCTTAGCCACTGGACCACCAGGGAAGTCCCGAAAGTAGGCTTTTTTGAAGGCTGGGAGGGGCTAGGACGTGGCTACTTCAAAAGAAGGCTTCAGGGGGCACAAGAGCTAAGGATAGATAAGGGAGAGAAGGAAGAGAGATAGCAGGAGGATCCACATGAGATAATGCTAGCTTTAAAGACCAAAATCTACACTCTCTTGGGTGTAAACAGGAAATGCCTAAGTAAGATGAAATAACAATAATAACCTCTGTTCCTCCTATACTATTCTGATTTCCAGAAGATGGCCTTCATCTATCTTCATTTGGTAAGCTTGGGGAAGATATAGCTTTTTTTTGTTTTTGACCATGCTGCATGGCATGCAGCATCTTAATTCTCCAACCAGGTATTGAACCTGTGCCCCCTGCATTGGGAACACGAAGTCTTAACCACCGGACCACCAAGGAAGTCCTAATAGAAGTCTTTTTAAATATATGATGATCCACTTTAATCATAAGAAGATAAATACAAAATGAAACATTACTGAGATGCCATTTTTCACCTATCTCAGTGGTAAATACTCTGAAGTTTCACAATGTACTCTGCTGGCCAGGCTGAGGGGAAACACCTTTATATTTGTTCATGGGAATATCAACCGGTATTACCTTTAGAGTGAGAAATTTTGCAATATTATCAAAATTATTAACACATACTTCCTTTAATCTAGCAATTTCACATCTGGAAATTTAACTTATAGATACTTTTATTTGCACCTCAGTAAAATAATATATGTTCGTGAATAATCACATAGCATTATCTGTAATGCTACAAAAAATAGAAACAAACCAATATCCATCAATAGAGAGCAGTTAAATAAACTGGAACAACCACATGGTAGAAGAATACATAGCCATTCAAAGGGCCATACGTATATATATTGAATTAGAAAGACCTCCAAGATATAACATATGTGAAAAAAATTATAAACTTTTATAAGAAGATGGGAAAATAAGAGTATATATTTAGATTTACTTGTATAGGTACACGGAGAAGGCAATGGCACCCCACTCCAGTACTTTTGCCTGGAAAATCCCATGGACGGAGGAGCCTGGTAGGCTGCTGTCCATGGGGTCGATAAGAGTCGGATAAGACTGAGCAACTTCACTTTCACTTTTCACTTTCATGCATTGGAGAAGGAAATGGCAACCCACTCCAGTGTTCTTGCTTGGAGAATCCCAGGGACAGGGGAGCCTGGTGGGCTGCCGTCTATGCGGTCGCACAGAGTCGGACACGACTGAAGTGACTTAGCAGTAGTAGTAGTAGTATAGGTATACAGGAACTCTACAAAGATCCATAAGGAATTTAAAAGTGGTTACCTTGACTTTGCAGGTAGTAGCAGCAATTGGATGGATGAAGGGACAGGGGAGATCTTTTGCTTTTACTGTTTAAATTCAGATGTTTTAAAGCTTTTAAACTGTGTTAAGTGTACCTGTTCAAAATTTTAATTTAAAAAATTTATTCTCTACATATCTCTATCCCGAGCTCCCACTCACTGGTGCCAGCTCTGGGCTGCGAGGCCCCTCAAGGCAGTTCTGATCCTTTTCTGTGGGGCAGGACTCCAGCCATCTATAGAAAGGTCTCCTCAGGTGGTGCAAGTCTGCTTCCTGCCACTGCTGCTTACAGCACATGGTTCCCACCATCTCACTGCCCTCCCTATGATGGGCACAGTCTGTTCACCAAATGTTTCTGCTTTTCCACCTCTGAACACATGGCTGGAAGGCATGCCCTCCTGGTACTAGATGAAGTCAGGTGATTAGTTCTGGACTCTGAATTATGAGAAGCAATGGTTATTACTTCTGGCCTGGAACATTTAGTAACCAGTGTGAGACCCTCCAGAGTTCTTTGTTCCTTGCCAAGTCACCGGCCATGTTCCAGACAGTGGCTGGTGTCAGCTTGAGTTCCAGAGTGAGCATGACACTGGGAAGAGCCCCAAGTTAACCCACATTGGAGCATAAGGAAGGTGGAAACCTCATTGGCTGAAACCACTAAAAGAGTTGGGGGTTGTTTGTCTCTGCAGCATAGCCTAGCCCAGCCTGACTAGGACACTCCTGAAAGAGTGTGAGCAGCCCCAAGCTAGGGTGAGACTTTAACAGCCCCTGACCTTGGCATCCATAGGGATCATTCTACTCACAGCACTGCCTCAATGATGCCCTGGATCTCCCGCTGCAGCTCTGGCTCCTTCCGGTAGGTCTCTACCAGCAGCAAGGCCTGTTCGTAGCTGGCACAGTACACCTTATAGACTTGCTCCAACTCCTCTTGGAATTCCAGAAATGCGTTACCTGACAGTGAAAAGGCAACAAGTTCTCAAAAGCGTTTCTGCATGTCCTCTTGCTTAGAAGAGGGAGGCTGTGAGTGACACAGCTAAGCGCTTTAGCTCTGACGTAAGACTGCCTGGCTTAACCAGCACTGTAACCTTGGGCAAGTCACCTCATCTTCCTCAGCTCCCACTTTTTCATCTCACTTTCAAAAGGCTGCTGTAGGATTAAGTGACACAATGATGTAGTATGTGTGGTTAATAAACAGTATCTATAATTACAGCAATAATATTGATAATTCTCACATTTGGACAATGCTTTATAGTTTACAAAACACATTCATGTTATATCTTTATAATTACCATGTATGGCAAGTACAATTCCAAACCCTGTTTACAAAGACACCCTACAGCACAGCATGGATAGTCAAAATGTGGGCTTTGGAGTCAGAGAGAAGTAAGGCCAGATCTCCAGCCAACCCTTTCCCAGTAGCATAGTCTAGGGTGAGTATCTTATCCCTCTGACCCTCCATATTTTCATCTATAGATGGGAATACAAATAGTACTCACCTCCAAGTGTTCACTGGGATGATTAATTTTAAAAATGCACATAAAGCACCTGACACAAACTTCATTTCCCCAAAACTTACCAACTACTTATCTACTGACTGTGTATGAGGCACTCTTCTAAGTTCTTTGAATGAAATAATGACCCTGCCTCATGGGGCTGATATTCTCATGGGGAAGACAGACAATAAATAAATATATTTATTTATATATTACATATGCAAGACGATCCAACCAATCCATCCTAAAGGAGATCAGTCCTGGGTGTTCACTGGAAGGACTGATGTTGAAGCTGAAACTCCAATACTTTGGCCACCTGATGCAAACAGCAGACTCATTTGAAAAGACCCTGATGCTGGGAAAGATTGAAGGCAGGAGGAGAAGGGGATGACAGAGGATGAGATGGTTGGATGTCATCACCGACTCAATGGCCATGAGTTTGGGTAAACTCCGGGAGTTGGTGATGGACAGGGAGGCCTAGAGTGCTGCATTTCATGGGGTCACAAAGAGTCAGACACAACTGAGCGACTGAACTGAACTGAACTGATGCCAGGTAGTGATGAGTACCACAGATTTAAACAAAGCCAGATAGAGAGTTAGAGGTATCACTGTGGTCAAGAATCTGCCTGCCAATGCAGGAGACACAAGAGACGTGGGTTCGATCCCTGGGTTGGGAAGACCCCTTGGAGTAGGAAATGGCAACCCACTCCAGTTTATTCTTGCCTAGAAAATTCCATGGGATAGAGGAAACTGGCAGGCTACAGTCCATGGGGTCGCAAAGAGTCAGACATGACTGAGCAACTAAGCATACACACAGGAGATCTATTTAGGAAAGACCTCCATAAAGATGTGGATGTTTATCACAGTCCAAAAGAATCCATCCCTGGGAAAGTCTGAGGGAAGAGCAGTGCCAGGCTTAGGGAAGGACAAATACAAAGGCCTTAAGGCAAGTGAATGCCTGACATGCAGGTGACACAGAAGGCAGGTGTGGCTGGAACACAGTGAGCAAGGGCACAAAGTAGAGAAAATAAACAGGAAACTGAAGCCAGATTATGTACGGCCTTGAAGTAAGTAAATACTTGAAGTAAGTAAATACTACACTTACTACTAAGTGTAGTAAGGTGTTCAGGCTTTATTCTAATGGTGGCAGGAAGTAACTAGAAGGTTTTGAGCAGGGGCAAGAATGATCTAGTTTTTGTTTTAAAAGGATCACGCCCATGCTCAATTTCAATAGCACTTACACTAAAGTTATAACAATACAAGAAAGACCGGCAGTCCCCTGCACACGAATGACACGCCGAGTTGTAACATTCTATATTTTTAAAAAAACAGAAACTTATGAGATTAGTTACTTACTGGGGAGACAGAATGGGATAGAAAGAACAGGGAATGGGGTAGGACAGTAGGGATGAGAGGGGAACAGTGCTTTACTGAATATACCTTCTTATATAGTTCTGATCTTGGAACCCTGGTAATATTTTACATACTCCCAAAATAAACATACAGCTGAGACCAACCAGGATGTGGAAGAAACCCCAAATAGAATACAAACAATAAGGAATGAACCTAATTCTATTACAAATGAATAACATAACCACACTGAAGGGTGTATGAAAAAATTAACATAAGTATTTTGCACAAAAGTACAGGCTAGTAATTTTTATTAAAATATAACATAACCAAAAAAAAAATACTCTAAGTGACTACTAACTTCGAACACATAAGTAAATATACTGTAGATAATGGCAACCATTTCTACCTGTCACAGAAAGATGCTGCAAATAAGAAAAGAGGAAAGATTAGAATGAACCCTGAGATACTGGACTGGAATTGGAGGTATTAGTAGGAACTCATGGTTTTATGTATTTTAAATATATAAATATAGATGGGCTTCCCTGGTGGCTCAGTGGTAAAGAATCCAACTGCCATTGCAGGAGATGCAGGTTTGATCCCTGAGTCGGGAAGATCCCCTGGAGAAGGAAACGGCAACACACTCCAGTGTTCTTGCCTGGGAAATCCCAGGGACAGAGGAGCCTGGTGGGCTATAGTCTATGGAGTCGCAAAAAGTTGGACATGACTTAGCAACTAAACAACAACATAGATGGACAGATATAGAAAGAAATGGAGATATGTGTACATGCGTGTGTTGGTATATATACACGTATTTCCTAAATATCAGCTAAGAGGACCTAGAAGCAATGATACCCGAGGAGTAATAAGCACACCAAAGGTAGGAACCAGGTTTCCCAGGAGAAAAGCTGATCGCAAGGATAGGGCAGGGAAAATACAAGATGAGCTGAGAACACCTTGTGGTGTCAGAAAGCAAGAAAGTGCTCACACATTGTTAGAGACACATTGAAAGGACACAGGTGTCAACTGGAAAGAGCTCCCTATGGCCAAAGCTGGTAAAATTTGAGCAAGAAAATGAATAACAATAGTACTGGCTTCTGACTCATGGAATAAAGAAAATATCCATGAGTTTATACTTATATAAAAGTTGAATAAAGAAACGAATGGGTACAGCACAGGGAATAGAGCCAATATTTTATAACTATAAAAAATCAATAACTATAACCATTAAAAATTATGAACTGGTGCCACAACTACTGAAGTCCACACAACTAGAGCCCATGCTCCACAACAAGAGAAACCACTGCAAAGACAAGCCTGAGCATAACTAGACAGAAGCCAACAATCACCTCAACTGGAGAAGGCCTGCATAAAGCAATGATGATCAAACACAGCCATAAATAAAATAAATTAATAAAAATTGTGAATCACTATGCTGTACAATTAAAACATATAACACTATAAATCAACTATACCTAAAAATTTGAAAACTAAAAATAACTTTAAAAAATGAATGGAAGGGACATTTCTTGCTTATAGAATAAGATTTAATAAATGTAGGTGGACAGGGGAATTGGGGGCAGGTCAAAGCCTTTGACTGTGTGGATCACAAAAACTGTGGAAAATTCTGAAAGAGATGGGAATACCAGAACACCTGACCTGTCTCTTGAGAAACCTATATGCAGGTCAGGAAGCAACAGTTAGAACTGGACATGGAACAACAGACTGGTTCCAAATAGGAAAAGGAGTACATCAAGGCTGTATATTGTCACCCTGCTTATTTAACTTATATGCAGAGTACATCATGAGAAATGCTAGGCTGGAAGAAGCACAAGCTGGAATCAGGATTGCCAGGAGAAATATCAATAACCTCAGATATACAGATGACACCACCCTTATGGCAGAAAGTGAAGAGGAACTAAAAAGCCTCTTGATGACAGTGAAAGAGGAGAGTGAAAAAGTTGGCTTAAAGCTCAACATTCAGAAAACGAAGATCATGGCATCTGGTCCCATCACTTCATGGGAAATAGATGGGGAAACAGTGTCAGACTTTATTTTTGGGGCTCCAAAATCACTGCAGATGGTGATTGCAGCCATGACATTAAAAGACACTTACTCCCTGGAAGGAAAGTTATGACCAACCTAGATAGCATATTCAAAAGCAGAGACATTACTTTGCCAACAAAGGTCCATCTAGTTGAGGCTTTGGTTTTTCCAGTAGTCATGTATGGATGTGAGAGTTAGACTGTGAAGAAAGCTGAGTGCCAAAGAATTGATGCTTTTGAACTGTGGTGTTGGAGAAGACTCTCGAGGGTCCCTTGGACTGCAAAGAGATCCAACCAGTTCATTCTAAAGGAGATCAGTCCTGGGTGCTCTTGGAAGGAATGAAGCAATAGCTGAAACTCCAGTACTTTGGCCACCTCATGCAAAGAACTGACTCATTGGAAAAGACTCTGACGCTGGGAGGGATTGGGGGCAGGAGGAGAAGGGGACGACAGAGGATGAGATGGCTGGATGGCATCACTGACTTGATGGATGTGAGTTTGAGTGAACTCCGGGAGTTGGTGATGGACAGGGAGGCCTGGTGTGCTGCGATTCATGGGGTTGCAAAGAATCAGACACGACTGAGCAACTGAACTGAACTGAACTGAAAACAGTTAAAGTGGGTCAACTGCCTGGTGTCAAATAAAAACTAAATTTTCAGTTGTGGGCACACTGTAGTATATATAAAATCAAATGAAATGTTGTACACATGAAACTATTAATATATATTAAGAATATTATAAATCAATTTTAATGCCATCAATCAAGCAATATACGTAGAAGAAAAATAGAGTCCTAACCACTGGGAATTCCCTCTACTTAATTTTTCTGTAAATCTGAAAGTGCTGTAAAAAAAAAAAAATGTCTATTAGAGCTATACTATATTGAGACTAAATCAGGAGTAAAACATGGAAAGAGGAATAGCTATTAAAAGGCTACTACAGGACTTCCCTGATGGTCCAGTGGATAAGAATCCTCCTTGCAATTCGGTGGACACTGGTTTGATCCCTAGTCTGAGAAGATCCCACGTGTCTTGGGGCAACTAAGCCCATGAGCTGCAACAACTGAAGCCCATGTGCCCTAGAGCCTGTGCTCTACAACTGAAGCCACGCAATGAGAAGCCTGTGCACAACAGAGAGTAGGCCCCACTCTCTACAATTAGAGAGAGCCCACGCAGCAACAAAGACTCAGCGCAGCCAATAATAAATAAATAAATGTTTTTTTAAAAAAGCAAGACTATTTGGATAGTGGTGAGGGTGAAGAGAAACGTATTAGTCACAAAAGGGCAAGTAAGCCACAGACCACAGGAAGCCCAGCTAAGCCTAAAGCCTGCTGATGCTGTGTGTTGTACCTGTGAAATGTACCCGGCCCCCCTTGAGACAGGGAGTAACTGGACTAGCATGGTCCAGCTCTCAGCAAAGGCTCCCACAGCAAGACTACCACCACAGGAAGCAAAACCCCTCCCCAGTTGCTGGTCAAGACAATGCTCAGAAAGAACTCCCTCGGGAGAAGCCCCCAGAACAAGGGAGAACGTGACCAGGAAAGACTACCCAAAACTGCAGTCAGGCAGAATGCATAGGATAGGGAGGTCAGCTAGCTGCAGAGATGACCTCACTTGGAGACAGCGTAGCCCTGAAACCTGGGGCGGTTCCCACATTCTTCTCTACTTAGGTTCTTCTGCAGGAATGTGACTTTTGCCAAAGAAACTGCATCACACCAGCATGGCCAGGGGCACCTATAACTGAAGGTGGAGGAAAGCAAACTTCCCTAGAGCATAGAGCAGAGCTATCCAACAGGCAGGAATACAGGGACACCAAAGACTTATTTCTTCTCCTCTTGTCCTCCTTAGTCACAGATTGGAAAGAAGTCACAGCAGCTAAGAGTTACTCTCAAAAGGCCACTCTACCTCTGGCTGGAGAAATGAGAAAGGGAGGCAGGATGTTGTCTGACGGAGCTGCTCAAATCATGACTCTGCCTTGTCAAGCTGTTTGACCTTAGGAAAGTTACTTAACCTTTCTGAGTCTTGGGTTTTTCTTCAATAAAATGGGGATGATAATGTTTTTGTTCAGTCACTAAATTGTGCCCGATTCTTTGGGACCCTATGGACTGCATGCAGCATACCTAGATCCTCTGTTGTCCACTAATAATAATAATCAATAAGTAACAAGGTCATGAGAATAAAAAGGGCTATTTCATGTTCAGTTCAGTTGCTCAGTTGTGTCCGACTCTTTGCAATCCCATGCACTGCAGCACGCCAGGCTTCCCTGTCCATTACCAACTCCTGAAGCTTACTCAAACTGATGTCCATCAAGTCGGAGATGCCATCCAACCATCTCATACTCTGCCGTCCCCTTCTCCTCCCACCTTCAATCTTTCCCAGAAGTAGGGTCTTTTCAAATGAGTCAGTTCTTTGCATCAGATGGCCAAAGTACTGGAGTTTCAGCTTCAGCATCAGTCCTTCCAGTGAATATTCAGGACTGATTTAGGTACCCATAGTCATGGCTGGCACCGAAATGGGTACTATTTTCATACAGATGGCATGAAACTGAGGCTCAGAGACGAGATGTGGGTGACAGAACCTTGCAAGTCAGATTCCAAAGCCCCTGTTCTAAACCACTTGACCTATAAACCACGAGCCATATATGACTCCTGGGAACTTGAAATATGGAGAATCCCAATTAAGATGTGCTGTAAGTGTAAATGACACTGGATTGCAAAGACTTTGTACCAAAAAAAAAAAGTAGAATGTATCATGAATAAGTTTTATACTAATTACATGTTGAAATATTATTTTGATATATTGGGTTAAATGAGATATATCATTAAAATTCATTTCACTGCTTTAGTTTTTTTAATGGAGCTACTCAATAGTCTTAAATTCATGGCTCACACTGCATTTCTTTTAGATAAGACTGAACTAGAACACGGTGCCTTCCAGTGACAGGAGCCCGTGGGGGAACTCCACGGGGAGCTGCATTTGAAATCATTCATAAGAACACGGAACCTGACTCATTTGGGAAGTTCATGCCTGATGTCCAAAAATCTTTTAAAATGCTGTGGTATGGAACTGGGATAAGGGCCTCCCTTGCATAGCCGGGCCTGGGGGCTGAGAGAGGAATAGGAAGAGCTGGTTGAAACCAGCTCAGCCATGATTAAGCACAAAGTTGCACCTAGGAAAACAAAAGCCCGTGTGGATTCTCTGTATCTCTTTTTGGCTAACCACAAAGGGCAGAGGATGAGAAGGCTATTTTCTGTACAATCGGGAAAGGCCAGGGGACAGGCTTGACAAAATGTGGGGGGAGGGGCGGGGAGGATGACACATAAGATGCTCAGTTAAATTTGAACTTCAGATAAATAACGAAAGTTTTAATATAAGTATGTCCCAAGTATTCCATGGGATAAACTTAGTATAATTCAGTAAACTTAGTATAATTTTCATTGTTTATGTGAAATTCAAATGTAATAGGGCATCCTGTATTTTATGTGGCGAATCTATCAGGGAAACAGGGAAGCCAAGGAATGGAGATGTCACCAGGCATGGACAAAGTAGCATCTTAACTTTTTACAGGTTAAGCTGGAAGGCAGAGATGAACAGGTAAGGACTCTTAACAAGGAATTAGTTGAATCTCAAACCCATACCAACAGAAGATGCTGACCTCAGAGTCCCCACATCCCTGGAGCATCTTCAACCTGAGGCTGTAACAATTTCTACTCAAGGGACTTCCCTGGTGGTCCAGCGGCTAAGACTCTGCACTCCCAGTGCAGGGGACCCGGGTTTGATCTCTGGTCAGGGAATGAGATCCCACATACCTCAACTAAGAGTTCACATGCTGCAACTAAAATCCAGTGCAAATAAAATGTAATAAAAAATCTCACTCAAATAAGTGGTCACCATTAACAGAAATATAGATAAACTGATAAAAGGTAAAAATATTACCTAGATACTGTTAAAAAAATCTCGTTCTTTAATTTTGTATTCCTCTATCATTTAAAGGAAATAGTCGAGCTTTCCTGGTGGCTCAGTGATAAAGAATTCACCTGTCAATGTAGGAGACATGGATTCAATCTCTGGTCTGGGAAGATCCCACAGGCCATGGAGCACTACGCCTGTGCATCACAACTCCTGAGCCTGCACCCATCTACCTTTCTGAGCCCATCCACCTTTGTCCTCTGACTCCACCTGAAAACATAGAAGTTTCATTAAGCAGCCCCAGAACAGGAGACAGGAAGGGGCTGCAGAAGTTTGAGGTTTACACCTACTCATTCCTCCTCCTTTATGTCTGGTCATCCTAACTATTTCAGAATCAGGAGTCCTCCTCCATCTCTCACCTAGGTGAAGGTAAAACCACCAGCTGATCTCATTACTTCCACTCTTGCCACTCTTTCACAATCCACTGTACACAACTACCAAAAGGATCTTTGAAAAAGAAATCTGACCATATCACTCCCCTGCTCAAAATTGTCCAGTGAGGTCTCATCACACTTAGGAGAAAATCCACACTCCTAGAAGGCCTTGTAGGATCTGGTCCTTCTCTGCCTTTTCTATCCTATCTCCTATACTCTCCCCTCACTCATTGCCCTGGAGCCTCACCAGCCTTGTCCATCAAATATCCCAGGCTCATCTCTGCCAAAGAATAGGCCTCTGCATACCTATTTTCTCTACTCTGTCCAGATCATCTCATAGCTGGCTCCTCCCTAACAGGTCTCAGTTCAAATGTCCTCTCCTCAGGAGGCCTTCTTTTTTCTCAAAAGTTACCATATTTGTTATTCTTTAAATTACAAATTACTACTTAAAATTCTCCTGTTTATCTGTGTATCTTCTGTCTCTCTCACTCACTAACCCAAAAGAACAGATGATCAGACCCTCTGGTTGACTGGACCCTTCTGTTACCTCAGCACACAGCACAGTGAATGGCACACGGCAGGTGATCACTAAGCACCTACTGAGTGAATGACTGTGAAAAACCCTGGAATAGAGTCTCAGCCACACCACTAACTAATTATGTGTCTATCAGTACGTCCTCTCTGTCGTGAGGCCTCAGTCTCTTCGTCTATAGTGATGGGGTTGGGCTGGAGATCATCTGAGGGTCCTGCCAGCTCTGACATGCTGTATTTCAGGGACTCCCAAAACAGCCTCTCATTGAGCTGCATCTCCCTGGAATGCTGGGGAAAGTACAGCAATGACCACATGCCTAGAACAATTCCACGGGAATCTCAGGCTGCCAACTGCCTGGTTTTTTGCTCACCAATCAGCTGCACTTGTTCTTCTTCCCTGGAGGCTGTCTCCTGCAGATCATGAAGCAGTCTGCTGTTCACCTTGATGATGTCATCAATGTTTGAGAACAGGACATCCAGATCTCCCTGTGGCAGCTAAAAGGAACAAAGACTCCGTGGAAGGTCACTCAGGAGTTCGATAAGAGTGATTTTTTGGTAGGTTTCGGACAGTAGTCCAGAATAGTCACGCCATCGGGGTTCCATCTCTCTTGGGAAGACCGTTTCAGAGGAATGTTTAAAAGGACTTTGAAATTTTATAAGTTAGGTATTTTTATTACTCTAAGAGAAGAGAGGAAGAGATGGAGCACTCACCACGAAAGGAAAGCTGAACTGCATTATCCTAGGTCTGCTGCCAACTATAATTTTTCTTCTCTCATTTCCCCATCTGCCATGTAAGTGTGGGAAGTTGGACTTCTTTCCAGCTCTGACACACTTGGCACCTACCACTATTACCTTTAGATACATTCTGAACTCCAGCCCCTATGAGCTAAACTGCACCACTGTTAAAAGGATGCAGGATATCTACATATGTTGACTGTGCTCAGTTGCTTCAGTCGTGTCCGACTCTTTGCAACTCTATGGACTGTATCCCACCAGGCTCCTTTGTCCATAGCATTTTTTACACAGGAATACTGGAGTGGGTTGCTATACCCTCCTCCAGGGGATCTTCCTAATCCAGGGATTGAACCCACACCTCCTGTGTCTCCTGCACTGCAGGCAGATTCTTTACTGCTGAGCTGCCAGGGAAGCCCTATATAGGATATATATATAGATAGAAGCCCTGGATGCACAATCAAGTGGGAGAAGCTAACTGTAGAAAAATATCTAGAGTATGCTTTATTTTTGCTAAAATAAGTAACAATCTATATTTGTTTGTTTAATGCCTCCAGAGGAAATATCCCAATTTCTGGAGGGTAAAATAAGGGAGGGTTTTCATCTACATTATCTGCTTATTTCATTTATTCAATAAATAGTCATTGGAGTCCATTATTTATATGTCAAGAACTGGAATACACTGAACTATTAATAAACAGCCTTTCCCCTTATGGACCTTACATGCTGGGGGATAGTTGAAATTTTAGAAAGAGAGCCTATGTTATTTCTGAAACTGGGACGAAAAAGATGTAAAAAATGAATACTAAACTAGAAACCCATGTAATGATAACTTTTTCATGTTACCACCCTCTAAATGAGACAATTACAAATAGGTCACTTAAAACAATCTGTTCTAAACTAAATAAAGGGCTATCTTATCCATTAGCTCATTTAATTCTCTGAGGTGATTCCTCTCTGCCCATTTAGCAGAAGAATATACTAAAACTGAGCAACTAACACTTTTTATATTAAGGCTCCAAGGTGTCAAAAGCCTTGCTGAAGGTTGCAGGGCCAGTAGTAGAAGTACCATGACTTCACATTCACCACTTTCCCCTCCATCAAGCCTGCCCCAGGAACAGATGTGAGGTCTCAGAAGCCGGGACCCATGTCTGCCTCTCTAAAGACAAGCTGAGTGTGGTCCCACCCAGGTACCTGCTGCAGGCGGCTCCTAATGTCAGAGGCACAGAGCTGGAGCACGTGCAAGTAGGAGACCTCAGTGTCGATGAGTTCCCTGACAGCCAGCCTCTGCTGGAGCAAGGATCTGTCCTCAGACAGTCGATCATCCCCATCTGGAGCACCAGTTCTAGAGGACAGAGCATCGTCCCCATGATTCGTCATGTCAGCAGGTTCTGGAAAGACAGACACATCCAGATTCACTTCTGGGAGCTCTACTGGAACATGCTGCCTTTAGTCCAGAGACAACTATTCACCAAGTGGCCTAAAAACATCTTTAGCTGCCTACAGAGTCAAGATGAACTATTTATTAGTATTTGAACAAATCTTAAAAGGTAGAACACAGCTCAGATAATTGTTGACATTTTAAATTCATTTCCCAGGATTAAGACAATGTGCTTGCTTGGCTTTTTCTTCCTTTTTTGCTCCCCCACCGCCCCCCCATCCCACCCCCTGCAGCTCTCAACCCAGATTTCTTTATCTGGTTCACTGACTCTCTCACCCTCTTTCTCCCAACTCTTCCCTCCTTTTCACCTGCCACTACCCCATTCAGACCATACTACCTATCACCTTGACTATTTCCACAGCCTCCAGAATCATTTTTTCAAATCCAAACCCCTCTCCCACCTGCTGCCCCCCACACCCATTCATCTTGTATATGCTCCCAGTGTAAACTTCCTGAAACAAAGCTTATGATCTGGTATCCTCTGCCTCTGGCCTCATTTTTCCTCTTCCCTGACACTCCAGTGAAAGAAAGTCACATGCTTTTCTCCATTCCTGCATAGTCATTTCCTGCCTCTGTGCTTTTGCACCTGCTGTGACCCCTCCCATGCCTCTAGGCTCTGACATTCATCTCTAAGGCCTTTCCTGATCCTCCCAGCCAGATGTTCTTTTCTCTTCCATCTCTAAGTTTAAAAAGTACAAATGGCAATACTATGGAAAAGAAAAATCTCCCTACTACAAAACACCTAGAAATGCAAGATCAGCTATAACAAACTGCCTTTTCACTGGATGGCAAGTATTGCAAGAAAGTAAAGGAAATCAGCAGGGATCCCCAACCAGAGGGAATGGAAAACCAGAGCAGGAACAGCTAAGCTGATGCAGCTGTAGCCAAAGTGGACAGGGTGGGCAAAGAAGAGAGCACTGCCCAGCTCAGTGATTCAGAGACTTGGGCATTAGTGCCCAGGGAGAATCAGGAAACAAGCTCCTTTCCTCAAGCACACTAGAGAAATGGGGGAGTAGAAAAGAAATGCCCCTCTACCTACACAGAAAATGACAAAGATGTTTCTTCATCTTGACTTGGGTCCTGAGTAAAGGAAAAGTTCTTTCTGAAAACTCATAACAGGCCTGCTTTCACTGGATCGCAGGTTCAAATGTATACTACACATGTGTTCCAAGGAACTCAATGCTGAGAAATATGCCACAACAAAAAAGAAGTCCTGGACTAATGCTAGTATTAATACCCACAGAAAAACTAAAATGTCTCCAGGAGGACACATTCTTAATCTAGGCCACATGGTACTCCAAGAGATAACCCTGTCCTGAAGATGAGCTTAAAATCCAAAATTACAAGAACTCCATTGTAAGTGAGCATCATCAGAGACAGCAAGAGCAGGATTAGATCCCCAGAACATCAGACAATCAAACCGTCAGAAACTAAAAAATAAGCAGGAAAAGAAAAGACACACAAAAAATAAAGACCTGTATGATTTTTTAAAGCACCAAGCAAAACTTACAGATGTTAAAAATTTAGTCTTCAAAATTAAAAACTAAATGGACACTTTAAATATTTAGGAAAGAGAAATAGGAAAGGAGCAGATAGATATGAAGAAATTATCCAGACTGCTAAAAAGAAAGTGAAAATCATGCAAAATACGAAAGAGAATTAAGGGATCTGGATACTGAAATAAGGTCATGTACCAACTCTGTGTTCCAGGGGACAAGAATAAAGAGAGTGAGAAGAGGCAATATATGAAGAGATGAGACTAATAATTGTCCAGAATTTATAAAAGATATTATTGGTTAGATCTAGGAAGTACAAGTCCCAAGCAGGGTAAGTTTTTTTTAAAAAAAATCAAATCTAAACACACTAGGAGGAAATTTCAGAATCCTGAAGGCCTGGAGAATCTACCTTATAGTTTCCTTGTCAGGAAACTATGTTCTACCAAAATAAAGAAATAAATCACACAAAAAAAGACATGAGATACAGGAAACTGGTAACCTAATATGTGAGAGAGACCAAGGAAATTCCCAAGATAGATCAAAAGAAATCCTAAGTTTGACTGTTGGTGACAGACAGCAAAAAGTCTGGGCTAGATACTAGAATGTCTTGAGGACAAATTTACTGAAACAGCAGAGAATATGGTCCTTATTTAGGCAATTACATAGACAATACATGGTGAAACTAAGAAATAAACCAACAAACAAAAAAATTATTAAACAAGATTGTGCAGAAAAGATAAAAGTAATTATGCGTCACTACCTGATTCAACTATAAATAGAATCTACGCAGGTAATAATGCAAGTGATCTAATTCATATTATGTACTGAGAGGACAAGGTGTTGGAGAAGGAGTCAAAAAGAGCTAAAGTCTAATCCTCCATAGTGAGAATCAAAGAACAATGCCTAAATTGTACTGCTCAAGAAGGAACAGTACATGTGTGCAATCAGCTAAAATCAACAGTAGGAACTGCCTGGTAGTGCCTGGAGAAGGCAAGAGAAGAGGACAGGGTGTTTTTTATAACAAACACTGTACAACAGAATTACCTGTTTCTCCTTCTCATCACAAATGTAGAACTATCCATCTCTTTAAATTATATGCTTTTATAGCTTTGAAGAGGTTTCCCAGGTGATGCTAGTGGAAAAGAATCCGCCTGCCAATGCAGGAGACAAAAGTGATGTGGGTTAGATCGCTGGGTTTGGAAGAGCCGCTATAGTAGGAAATGACATCCAACTCCAGTATTCTTGCTGGAAAATTCCATGGGCAGAGGAGCCTGGCGGGCTACAATCCATGGGACTGCAAAGAGTTGGACACAACTGAGCGCACACGCACACACACACACACACACAGACACACTGCTGTGAAGTGAACTAAAAATTAAATAATGAAGGACAGAAGTGGTACGCACCTAACAGAAGAAGGAAAGTTATGACCAACCTAGACAGCGTATTAAAAAGCAGAGACATTACTTTGCCCACAAAGGTCCGTCTAGTCAAAGCTATGGTTTTTCCAGTAATCATGTTATGGATATGAGAGTTGGACTATAAAGAAAGCTGAGTGCTGAAGAATTGATGCTTTTGAACTGTAGTGCTGGAGAAGACTCGAGAGTCTCTTGGACTGCAAGGAGATCCAACCAGTCGATCCTAAAGGAAATCAGCCCTGAATATTCAGTGGAAGGACTGATGCTGAAGCTGAAACTCCAATACTTTAGCCACCTGATGCGAAGAACTGACTCACTGGAAAAGACCCTAATGGTGGGAAAGATTGAAGGCGGGAGGAGAATGGGACGACAGAGGATGAGATAGTTGTTGGATGGCATCTCCGACTCGATGGACATGAGTTTGAGTAAGCTCTGGGAGTTGGTGATAGACAGGGAAGCCTGGCATGCTGCAGTCCATGGGGTCGCAAAGAGTTGGACACGACTGAGCAACTGAACTGAACTAAACTGAACAATTAAACATAAGAAAAAGTGAGAATTTCTCAATTTTGCTGGAGATCAATATTCCAAAATAAATTATATTCCTATGCAAATCAACAATTTTCAAGAGTTCATTTAAAGAAAAATAGCAGCATAAGAATAAAAAGATTCAATAACAACGTGTTATTTATTCCTTCCTAAATATCTTAATTTAACAAAAGATGGGGAATTCCCTGGCGTTCTAGTGCTTAAGATTCCAGGTTTTCACTGACATGGCCTGAATTCAGTCCTCAGTTGGAGAACTGAGATCTCATAAGCCACACATACAATTAAAAATAATAATAATAGGTGTACAAAATCTTTATGGAGAAAATGATAAAGCTTTATCTAAATATATTTAAGAACTAACTAAGAATTTAAGAATTCCCTGGGGGTTCAGCAGCTAGGACTCTGAGCTTCCACTGCTGAGGGCCCGGGTTCAATCCTTGGTTAGGGAACTAAGATCCCACAAGCCATGCAGTGCAGCCAAAAACAAAATCAAGCAAACAGAAACATAACGAGATACCATTCTATGTTGAAGAGATCAGCAAAATATGAAAATAAAATGTTGGTGACTCTGTATGAATGGGAAATCTCATATACTGATATGATGATATAAACTGTTGCAACCACCCTAAAGAGCAACTTGGCAATATTTAGAAAAGTTGAAAATTCACAAACTATCAGGCCAAGGAGTGCTACTCCTGGATATACCCCCACCTCTGAGAAACTTCTCCATATACACACAAGAAATATAGATGGGAATGTTCACTGCAGTACTGATGAAATAACAAAAAATCAGAAAAAAACATAAATGTCTCAATGCAAGTGAATAAATAACTTGTGGTATAATCACATAATAGAATTCTGAACAGTAAAAAAAAACTATTGATTCATGTATCAACATGGATATACTCACAGATGTTGTAAACAGGAAAAAAAAATATATAAGCAAGTCCCAGAAGGATATACAGTGTATGTGTTAGTTGCTTGGTGGTGTCCGACTCTTTGCAACCCTATGGACTATAGCCCACCAGGCTCCTCTGTACATGGGATTTCCCAGGCAAGAATACTGGAGTAGATTGCCATTCCCTTTTCCAGGGGACCTTCCTGACCCAGGAATCTAACCTGGGTCTCCCACACTGTGGGCAGATTCCTTACCCTCTTTACCTGGGAAGCCAGAATAATACTATTTCTTGAAAGTTTAAAATGTAAAAGGAAAAAAAATTAAAAAGTTTTTAAAAGTTTAAAATATGTGAAATAATGCTAGATTTTGTTTAGGGACAAATACATGTAGCATAGGCATTAAATATTTTGTAGATGTAATTAGCAATAAATCCAGGTAATTAAAGAAATTTTCACATATTGAGGTATAGGGAAGTCATTCTGGCTTATACATGATTTAACTTGATTTTCTGCTACCTAAAATGGGCTGTTTGTGACTTTTCAGACATACACTGTCATATCTGCTTTAATTATTGAAGAAAATGGCACAATGACCACAAGTAAAGAATGTCTATGTTAAGGATTAAATGCCTCCTTTCCTGGAATACCAATGTTGGTATGCCTTCGATGATAAGACTCCCTCCCCAGGAGCCAAGGTCATACTGACTTACTGTGAACATGCTGATCTGTTGGACTTTTTTCTTTAATAATTTATTTATTTATTACTGTGCTGGGTCTTCACTGCGAGGGGCATTTCTCTAGTTGTGGCAAGTGGGGGCTACTCTCTAGTTGCAGTGCTCTGGCTCCTCACTGCAGTGGCTTGTCTTGTTGCAGAGCACAGGCTCTGGGGCACGTGGGCCTCACTAGTTGCGGCACCCAGGCTCTAGAGCACAAGCTCAGTAGTTACGGTGCACAGGCTTAGCTGCTCTGCAGCATGTGGGATCTTCCTGGATCAGGGATCAAACCTGTGTCTCCTGCACTGGCAGTTGGATTCTTTACCACTGAGCCACCAGGGAAGCCCCTGATCTGTTTTTTCTGTAACCTTGAAGGAGTATATTCCTGACCTCTTTGATGTTCTTTATTCTGACATAATAATGTAAAACTGTGCTGCAAACCATGCTTCTCTGCAGCAGCTCCTCAGAGTTATCTGAGGGGCTGTCTCCTAGGCTAAAGTCCTCAGTTTGGCTCAAATAAAACTTCTTCTTATTCCTATTATATTTTGTTTATTGATTTATTTCCATCAACACAGGATAAAAGTAACCTCTGCAAAGGGAGCTAGAGCAATGGAATTGGGAAGAGTATCAAAGGGGAGAGGCTTTTTAAGTTAAAGTTTTAATTTTGAGATAACGAGAGATTCACACACAGTTGTAAGAAATAATGCAGAGGTTCTATGTGCCCTTTACCCAACTTCCCCAATGACATCATCAGGGAAAACTACAGTACACTGTCACAGCCAAGATGCTGACACCAACATAGCCAAGATGCAGAACAGTTCTTTCTTGAGGATCCTTCCTTCATGTTGCCTTTTTACCCACTTGGTTGCAGCCCCATCTCATCCTTGCTGCTGCTGCTGCTGCTAAGTCCCTTCAGTCGTGTCCGACTCTGTGCGACCCCATAGACGGAAGCCCACCAGGCTTCCCCATCCCTGGGATTCTCCAGGCAAGAACACCGGAGTGGGTTGCCATTTCCTTCTCCAATGCATGAAAGTGAAAAGTGAAAGGGAAGTCGCTCAGTCGTGTCTGACTCTTAGCGACGCCATGGACTACAGCCTACCAGGCTCCTCCACGCATGGGATTTTCCAGGCAAGAGTACTGGAGTGGGTTGCCATTGCCTTCTCTGATCTCATCCTTAATATCCAGCAAATAAGAATCTGTTCTCCATTTCTGTACTCTCATCAGTTCAAGAATGTATGCAGTGTTGATGTATGGCAAAAATCATCACAATATTGTAAAGTAATTATCCTCCAATTAAAAAGATAAATAAAATTAAAAAAAAGAATGTATGTAAGGAGTTCCCTGGTGGTCTAGTGGTTAGGAACTGGTGCTTTCACTGCCTGGCAGGAGTTTAATCCCTGGTCAGGGAACTGAAATCCCACAAGCTGGGCAGTGTGGCCAAAATAAATGAATAAATAAAATTTCATTAAAAAAAAAAAGAATGTATGTAAATCACAGAGTATCTATATGTGAATTACATAATATATAACCTTTTGGGACTCACTTTATTCACTCAGCATAATTCCCTAGAGATTGATGTAAGCTGTTGTATGTTATTAATAGGTCCTTCCTTTTCATTGCTGAATATCTAAGATGTTCTATTTTTTTAAAAAAAACTAAAGCAGATATGACAAAAATGCCAAAATTAAACAAAGCTAGGTAGTAAGAACATGGGCATTTGTTATTTTGTTCTCTGCTGTTTTCTGAACAGACGAAATAGTTCCTAATATTTAAAGTGGCATGTGTCCCATTCAGCCTTGTACTCGGGTTACCTAGGGCTATGCCTCATCTAGACACTAAGCTCCTGGAGACAAGATGAGCACCCATTTATTGTGTCTTCCTCTCTGTCTCACAATGCTGATACATATATGAATATGTATTTGCATACATGAATGCTCCTTTTCATGTATTAGTAGCAGAAGTTTCTGTCCTGACACTGACCCATGGATCAGATAACTTATACAGGTGCTTGGCAAGAGCAAGGTTGTTCAGAAGGCAGAAGGCCCAGAAGAGCCTGGAACATACCTGTCTGATGCATAGCTCTAGTCCAGCTCCTGAATGCTGCCTGTGGCCCACTAACCTGTCCCTGGCCTGAATCACTGACATTTATCATCCAGAGCATTGCTTCTCTAGAAAGATTCCGACAGGATTTCAGGAGACCTATTAAGGCTACTCTGAACTGTTGCTAAATTAACAAAGTGAAAGTGAAAGTGAAGTCACTCAGTCGTGTCCGACTCTTTGCTACCCGTGGACTGTAGCCCACCAAGCTCCTCTGTCCATGGGATTCTTCAGGCAAGAATACTGGAGTGGGTTGCCATTTCCTTCTCCAGAAGGAAAAGCCATAAGTAATACTTCAAGCCTTAAGTAATACAAAAGCCATAAGTAATACTTCAAGCCATAAGTAATACAAAAGCCATAAGTAATACTTCAGAGAGAACTGCTCAATATTTAAAATAGCACTTACAGTAATTGCAATCTAGACCTCCCACCAGGCCTGGGACACTCTCTCAGAGCAGCATCTTGTTGTTCTCTTAGTTTATATCCCATGTAATGGAAAGAAGCACATTTTTATTTCTTTAAAAATATTATATATTATTTGGCAATGAAAAGGAATGATGTACTAATATGTGCTATAACTACAATAAATGAATCTTAAAGACATTACGCTAAATGAAAGAAGTCAGTCACAAAGGACCACGTATTTGATGATTCTGTTTCTATGAAATGTCCAGAATAGGCAGATCTATAGACATGGAAAATGGATTAGTAGCTTACAGGGCTGAAAGCATAATGATTTGGAGTGTAGTGGCTGGATTTCTTCTGGGGATGGTGAAATGTTCTAAATTTATTAGTGGAGATGGTTACACAACTCGGCAAATATACTAAAAACCACTGATTTGTACAACTTTAAATGGGTGAATTATATGATGTGAATTATAACTCAATAAAGCTGTTACCTACCCCATCAAATTAGGAAACACTGGCAAGGATGTGGAGAACTGCATCTCTCGTACGTTGCTGATGGGATATAAAATGGTGCAGCTACTTTGGAAAATAGTTTGTCTGTTTCTTTAAAAACTAAAACATACACTTAATAGCAGTCGCACCCAGGGCATCTATTCCAGAGGATGAAAACTTACGCCTATACAAAAACCTGTCTACAAGTGTTTGAGGAAGTTTTATTTGTAAAAGCTAAGAACGAAACAATCAAAATGTTGCTTTAATAGGGGGATTTAATAGGTAAGGATAGCTAAAAAAAAAAAAAAGTGGTATATCCAGTATCACAGAATACTCAGAAATAAAAAGGGATGAACTACTGATAGACTGCAACAACTGGATGGTTCTTGAGGGTATCATGCTGCCTGAAAAGAACCAACTTGAACAGCTTACTGTGTGATTTCATTTATAGAACATCTAAAATGATAGAGAAAACAGAGTAGAGATCGCCTGGTTAGAGATGATGGTGGAGGGGAGGGGGGTGTGACTATAAAAGAATAGCACAGGGAGAATTTCCTGGTGATAGAATACATCTGTATTATTGAAGTGGCGGTTACAGAAATCTACAGGTGATAAAAGGACATCTAAAATCAAACACGTGAATTATATCAAAGCCAACTTCCTGGTTTTGACATGATGTTACATTGAAATAAGATGTAACCATTGGAGGAACCTGGTGAAGATATACCTAACCTCCATACTATCCTTGGAACTTCACTCTTGACCTATAATTATTTCAAAATAAAAAGTTAAATAAACAAAGTATTAGATAGCTTATGTTAGCCACTATCTTTGCAAATGCACCTTAAAAGCCTAGGAGAGCAGGATGGGTGTCTCTCTTCTACTTCTTGGTCTGGTCTGATAAAGAGGCTTGTCCTGGAGAATACATTTGGGAAAATATGCCTTTCAATAGAGTCTAGTCTATGCTCAGTTCTGAGATCTCCTTGATGTCCTGTGATAGACAATTAAGAACTAAAGATAAAATCACTCTAGTACATGAAGTGAAGTGAAGTGAAAGTCGCTCAGTCATGCCCGACTCTTTGTCCATGGAATTCTCCAGACCAGAATACTGGAGTGGGTAGCCTTTCCCTTCTCCAAGGGATCTTCCCAACCCAGGGATCAAACCCAGGTATCCCGTATTGCGGGAGGATTCTTTACCAGCTGAGCCACAGCAAAGTTCAAGAATACTGGGGTGGGTAGCCTATCCCTTCTCCAGCGGATCTTCCCAACCCAGGAATCAAACTGAGGTCTTCAGCTTTGCAGAAGGATTCTTTATCAACTAAGCTATGAGGGAAGCCCCAGTCTAGCACACAGTAGGTACCAAAAGAAAAGTGTTTGTTGAATGTTATGCAGTGATGGCATCTGAATCTAGGATAGGATAAAACATTTAATTCTCTTCTCTTCTCTCCTCCTCTGTACACACTGGCACAGAAAATTTGGGCATTCACACATTCATTCAACAAATATTTGGAGCAGCTATTTCCAAAAATCCTATTGTTAAGGGTTTTTCTGGGTTATGAGGATACAAATAAAGGGGGGAAAGGGGGTTCTACAATAAGGGTAGGGCATTTAAAATATCTGGTTATTTGTTCCAAGGTTCATTCCACTAAAAGCAGAGGGACTGAGTAGATGGACATCTTGGTCATTTCACCCCTTTAAAGATAGAAGTACCAGGGGAAATGAGGGACTTCACTTGCGGTCCAGTGGTTGGACTCCAAGCTCTTATTGCAAGGGGCCCAGGTTCAATCCCTGGCCAGGGAACTAGACCCCACATGCCATAATTAAGAAGTTCACATGCTGCAACTAAGACCCAGCACAGCCAAATAAATAAATATTAGAACAAAACAAAACAAACAAGGGAAATGATACTCTGAACCTAATTCTGACCAGTCAGAAGTGAATGGAGAAATGGAAGTAAGCAGGTCCCAGAAGAAAGTTCACCCTAAAAGTTCCTTCAGAAAGTAAAAATGTCATGGCAGGAAAAGATGAACATCCATCAGTCTTCCACCTCAAGTTAGAGAGGGAGGTCAATTTAAACATTCAAGGGGGAAAAAAATAGATATAAAACCTCTAGGGATTAGGGCTCATGGGCAGGCTAACAAAGAAAAAGTTAAACACCACACTAACAAAAGACTGTTGAAGAATAAAGGGAGGAAATACCTATAGAAATGAGAATGGCAACAGAGGGATCCTGGCTAATGAGCCTCATTTATACAAGAGTCAGAGTGGAGGGTCCTGTACAAAGAACTTCCAGAACTCTAAAACCCAGAAGGATCTGGGATTAACAAAACTAATTCTGTAATTCCAAAGTTCTGCCCCTACTATGATTGCCAACTAAATTTTAACATTCATGTTCAGAAAAAGTAAAAACTAGGCACATTGTTTGATGACTTTGTTTTCCTCTTCTTAGCCCTAAAGAGTGACTGCAGGGGTCACTCTTTTAAGATTAGGAGCCCAGACCCTGGAGCTAAAAAACCTGATTTCAAATTCTGATTCTGCGATCAATCCATGTGGCCTTCCTAGGATAACTAAATAACCTTCCTTATAGGGTTGTTATAAAATTTCATAAGAATCCACGTAAAGTGTTTAGCAGAGTGCCTGTTATGTAATAAGCTTTCAATAACAGTAGCTGTTGTTTTTGTTACTATTATTGTTAAACAGGAAAGATTAGCATGACCGTGGATCAGAGGAATGACGTCTAAAGACACTTGGCTGATCACACTGAAGCAGATGGTGAAAGCACCTAATCATGATGATTATAATAAGAACTACATAGCAGAGTATGACTGACGATGCAGCTAATACCAATGAAACGGAGCTGAGAGATGGAGAGACCATGAGACTGAGCCCTGAAAGCATTGCTTAATCCAGCCATGATGGAGAATGATTCCCTTTGGGTTTGTTTTTTTTTTATATGAGCTAACACATTTTCATTCCCCACCCCACTTTGGCCTAACCCACTCTGAGTTGGGTTTCTGCCACTCGAATAAAACAGACAGTCTATCAGCCCTTGGAAAGGGAAACAGAGATCACTTGGAGCCACCACAGGTTAACAGAAAAAAGACAAACAGGTCATGCCAGACTATCCTCATTCCTTTCATGAAAGTCGACTAGATCAGTAGAGCAAAGGAATACCATAAGCTAGTGGAACTGGACTAGGAAGTTATTGCTGATCTCTGATGAAATCCTTACAAATAAGGAATAAGATGAGATAATGGCATAAGATATGGTGATGGCGGCTGGGGGAGAGGGGGAGGCAATAGGACAGTAATATGGACTAAAAACCAATAAAATACCCAATTCAAAGAGTGTTGATCAGTGTCAACCTCTGGGATCTTCCTTGCTTTTTTAAGGATATCTATTATTTCTTTTAGTGCTTCCCATCTCTGAGACCACCTGAATCTAAACCTCTACCACCTTTCTCCTGAATCAGTACAACAGCCTCCTGACCAATGCATAGCACCAGAGTGCAGTGGTCATTCTTTATGTTTTTCATAAAAGTGACTGTTTTACTTCTCTATCGAAACCAAGACAAGTCTTCTCTGACTCCCATCTCCCTTCCAAGGAACCACTCCCTTCCCCAGTAGATGCTCTAGATGCTCAATTAATTGAATTAATGAATGAATGACCTGGATGAACACTGGCAGAACAGTGATCAAATTGCCAATGACACTGTTACAAGTGAAGTTAGACACACAACTCTTAGAAACCACCACAAAGTTTGAGGTAAGATAGAAGAACTCCCCTTGAATTTTATATTGTAATTATATGATACATATGCTTTATCTGGCTTTTTCCTTTCAGCAAAATTATTTTGACATTCATCCATGTTATAGCATGTATCAATAGTTCATTACTTTCTCCTGCAAGTAGTATACTACTACTACTACTACTACGTCGCTTCAGTCGTGTCCGACTCTGTGCGACCCCATAGATGGAAGCCCACCAGGCTCCCCTGTCCTTGGGATTCTCCAGGCAAGAACTGGAGTGGGTTGCCATTTCCTTCTCCAATGCATGAAAGTGAAAAGGGAAAGTGAAGTCACTCAGTCGTGTCTGACTCCTAGTGACCCCATGGACTACAGCCTACCAGGCTCCTCCATCCATGGGATTTTCCAGGCAAGAGTACTGGAGTCGGGTGCCATTGCCTTCTCTGGCAAGTAGTATAACATTATATAAATATACCATAGTTATCTACACACTGAATAAAATTTGGTTGGTTCTTGTTTCTCTATTACAATAAAGCTGGACCTAGGAATGCAACGTTTGTCACTTTTTTTTTAGGAATGCAATGTTTAGATTACAAGATAGGTGTATTTTTTTTACTATTCATTTTATTTATTTGGCTGTGCCAGGTCTTAGTTGTGGCGGGTGATATCTAGTTCCCTGACCAGGGACTGAACCCTGGCCCCCTGAATTAGGAGCATGGAGTCTTAGCCCCTGGACCACCAGGGAAGTCCTGATGTATATTTTTAAAAGATGTCATACTTTTTAAAAAGTGGTTGTACCATTTTATATTCCCACCAGCAGTGTATGAGTTCTATAACCTCAACAACACTTGACGTAGCCAGTCTTTGCATGAAGGGTTATCTGCTTGTGGTTTTAATGTTCATTTCCCTAATGATCTTTAGCGTCTTTCCAAGTGTTTATCTGCCATCAATATATTTTCTTTGGCCATCATGAATTTTTTGTTTGTTTAAATTACAAAAGACTTCCCTGGTAGTCTAGTGGTTGAGACTCTGAGTTTCCATGGCAAGGGGTACGGGTTTGATCCCTGGATTCGGAAATAAAATCCCACATGCCACGCTACATGACCAAAAAAAAAAAAAATTTACAAAAGAGGTTCTCATTTATTATATAACTAGACAAAAAATACAGATGTATGTAAATAATAGTCTCCACCTCCAACCCACACATAAGCAACCAGAGGTGCACTTACTAAGCATGCAAATTCTTTTGTTGTTGTTGTTGTATATTTCTTTTTAATTTTTATTTTGTACTGGGGTATAGCTGATTAACAATGTTGTGATAGTTTCAGATAACACCAAAGGGACTCAGCCATGTATATAAGTATCCATTCTCCCTCCGCCACACCCTTTCCATCCATGCTGCCACATAACATTGAGCAGACTTTCATGAGCTATACAGTAGGTCCTCGCTGGTTGTCATCCATTTTAAATATAGCAGTGTGTACATGTCCATCCCAAATTCTCTAACTATCTCTTCCCCTCATTCTTCTCTGCAGCAACCATAATTTCTTTCTTTAAGAGGCATGCAAATTCCTGCTCAGCTCTTGACAACTGTGATTCAGTAGGTCACAGATGGGGCATTTTGACAAGCCATCATGAATTGATTTGGTAATTCTGATGCAAGTGAGCTATAGTTTCTTAAGAAGGTCTGCTCTTACTCTTGTCCTCTTAAGGAATAGTTGAAGGAAGGAAGTCAGTGAGTCTGAAGAGGCACATCCCTTCCGTACAGGGTGAGCCCATGTACCCTGTAAAGAAGGTGTACATGGACTGCCTTCAAATAAGAAACTTTGTCTAAGTGAATGAGTATATGTGCTCTGTTGTCCCATAGAGCACCAAGAGTTTGGAACCTAAAGATCAAATTAAAAAAAAAAAAAAAAAACTTTCTAAGAGAGTTATTTTGAAACAAAATTAGGCAACAGAGCCAGCAAGGTAACTGCTACTGCTACTGCTAAGTCACTTCAGTCCTGTCGGACTCTGTGCGACCCCAGAGACAGCAGCCCACCAGGCTCCCCCGTCCGTGGGATTCTCCAGGCAAGAACACTGGAGTGGGTTGCCATTTCCTTCTCCAATGCATGAAAGTGAAAAGTGAAAGGGAAGTTGCTCAGTCGTGTCCGACTCTTAGCGACCCCATGGACTGGGGTCTACCAGGCTCCTCCATCCATGGAATTTTCCAGGCAAGAGTACTGGAGTGGGATGCCATGGTAAGGAATTTGCCAAATTCACCAAGCTTGCAGAAAAAGGACTTCTCTGGGTTGAGAAATGACTGGGGGTGAAGAAGAGAGTGGACAAGACACAGTCCAGGCATACACATACACATTCTCTCTTTCCTTCTCTCTCCCTGAGGAAAAACTGCCCTTTATAAATACACAGTGAGGAATGTAACCACCATACAGGTAGTGTGTGTCTTAACCCAAATTAAACAACAGCTATTTGCCCTAAGCCATACTTCCCTGCCTCTGTTTGCAAGGCCTAAAATGGTAGAGAAAGGAAACAACACGGTATTTGAAAGGGCTGTTCCTTTTATAGATAAATTGCCCAGGCCCTGTCCTCATAATTTTGGATCCATAGATTTTAAAGAGCTTAAGCCTGTCAATAGGCTTTGGACAATCAAGCTCAGCAAAAGCCATTTTGCTTCAGTTACAGCACCCAAACAACCACCCTCCCTGATCAGTTAAATAAAAAGCCATTTATCTGTTCTAGAGCAGAATCAACCAAGGCACTGTTTTCCACAGCAAGCTACTGATCCAAGAGGGATCTGAGCCAACTGCCAAGTAACTCCTGTACCCTGGCAGAAACTCAGCTGAGCCTCCATTGGTGGGCAAGATGAGGGGGGAGCCCCGCTTCCCATGTATGTCCTCCTCTTTTTTCTCATTTAAAAACAATTATACAGATGCTGGCTCCATTCAAAAGGGGCATGTGAGGCCCAATAAACAGTCCTTGTTAGAATGTCTGCTGGTTTCTACCTTCAGCATTTGACCTTGGGTCAAATATTGAGTATAGTACATTATTCTAAATTTGTTGTTTAGTTGTTAAGTCCTGTCTGATCTTTTGTGGCCCCATGGACTGTAGCCTGCCAAGCCCTTCTGTCCATGTGATCTCCCAGGCAAGAATACTGGTGTGGGATGCCATTTCCTTCTCCAGGGATCTTCCTGACCCAGGGATCAAACCTGTATCTCCTGCATTGCAGGCAGATTCTTTACCACTGAGCCAGCTACCAGGGAAGGATTATTCTAAATAGGTGCACTCTTATTTAGGTTACCATCACCAAGGTATGTGCCGTCATTTGTAAGCCACTATAGGGCTGACTTTACATTTGTAAATTTTTAACTTGTAACTTTTGTTTTCTTTTACTTTGGATACAGCCCATTTTTCCCCAGTTCATCACCCTTTCTTAAATGGCATGGCTTTGACTCACTGGGTTGTGTGCACCAGCCTTTTTATTGATCATCCATTACTGTCAGGCACTGGACTTAATATTCATCTGTAGTCTGACAACAATATGAAAGATGAAGCAATCTTTCCTCCAGTTTACAAAGAAAACAGGGCCTTGGAATAGGTAAAGACTGTGCGAGATCAGGCAGCTAGGGGCCTCAGGACGCTGTCTCAACTCAGAGCAGGAACACTCCTTCACCAGCTGCCTCCCTTTAAAGCAAATAAACTGCTCTGAAACAGTGCAGCCTGAGGGCCAGCGTTCAGTCATTCCTCACAGCAGGAATGCTTCATCCTGCTGTCAAATCTGAAACTATGTAAGGTTATGTGTGAAACCTGGGAAGGAGACTCAGGTTTTTAAGGAGTCAGTGATCCCAAGAAGGTCACGAGCCACTGCCTGGGCAAGTGGTCAACTTACCCATTCTCTTAAGTTCGTGGTGCTTGATGTCCAGGGAGTACTGCAGTGGGAGCCAGAAGTTCTGGCTTCCAGTCCCAGCCTTAGCACTATTTCTCTGAGGGCTCTCGGCCCAGGCAGCTCACCTACGGACCACAGATTTCCGTTCTCTTTTCCCCTGGCCTTGATTGCCTATTTATAAATATACTTTCCTTGTCAAGGAAAGTTTTTTTTTTTTTAACCATCGTTTGTATTATTCCATTGTTTTAACGTATATGGAGTCTCATTAAAAGTCCTCCCCAATTTTACACTGAAGCAGGGAGGGATAAACAGACATAAGGAACAATAATTCGTTTTTACCAAGCCAGCTTACCTCTCTGGGCCTCAGTTTTCCACCTGTAAACTGACCCAATTGGGTCAGACGTATCAGATTGCTCGCATTCCCACTAGGCTCAAGACACAAAGCTAACTACCCAGCAACCAGCAACCCGGACCGGCGTAGTCGCTCGCGCGCTCCCCCACCTCCCTTCCAGGATCTCAGCAGCAGCTGATTTCCCAAGAGCCTCCCTGGCCCTATCCTGCCATCCCAATCGCCCGAGTGGACTCACCGCGCTCGCAAGGTGCCAGCTCCCACGGGGAGCTCGGCTGCCCTGGGGACTGCGCAGCCAGGGTGGGAAAGGCGCAGGACTCCCGGACCCGCGCAGCGCTGGAGCCTGCGCGCACTGTTCCCACAGAAGGCCCGGGCGGGCGCGGCTCTGCCCACTGCCTACGTGCGTGCGCCAGGAGGCGGCGGCCCTGGCTCCTGCCTTTGTTAATTGTCCATATGCAGGCAGGTTGTTTTCAGCTGGGTGCTCCCTAGAGCGGGCCCCAGCTGGGGCGACCGGGCGACAGCAGCAACAGCCGTGCGCTGGCCCGGAGCCAGAAGGAAGCCATGTAAGTGGGTGTCGGTGCAGCACCGGGTGACCCGCCCATCCGCCGTTTCTGTTAAGGCACCTACTCCTCCCGCAGGCTAGCCAGCCTCAAAACAGGGACAAGCAGTTAGGCCATCTGGTAGCAATAGTGACCCCAAGATCACTGAATATCTGTGCTCTCGCCGGAATCACCAAATTTTAGGGCTGGACCTTTATTTAATTCTCAGTGTTGACTGCCCAGGACTTCTGGGCTCCTATCCTAGCTCTCCTGGGAGCCCTTTGCGCAAACTTAGATAAATCTGCCAGTTTCCTGAGAAGGTAACAGGCAGGAAGACGAGGGGTCTCCAATCAGAGGAAATAGGCTGCAAGTGTCTTAAAATTCTGTGTTGCTATGAGGACACCTGGTTCCACCTAACCTTAACTTTTCTCAGTCCTTGAGCTAACCAATGCGTTTTTCTTATGGAAATGTTTTTCTTAAGCTATGTTAATGAAACTATGTATTTGCTTTGGAATTTGCCTTTCTTCAAAATTGTTCCACCGAAGACTAACTTTTGGCTGATAATAGCTCAACAAACCAGAATTCATATCAATTGTTTTAAGGCTGAGGGATGACGCGCCTTATGCCATCCTATCTCAAAACTGCATATTGTGAGAGGGGCCTGGTGAAGCTCCGTCAGCCTTGAGGTGTCTGTCTTATCTGATGAATAGCTTTCTAACAGACATAAAACAGCTTGCTAAAACTAGCAGGCGGGGGCACTCTCCGTCCCCCTTCTGATGTCTGTGTCAGAAGCGTTCTCTGTCCCTTTTTCACTTTAATAAAACTCTGCTATACAAAAGCTCTTGAGTGATCAAGCCTGGTCCCTGGTCCCCAAGCTAAATCTTCTTCAGAGATCACGAATCCGACATGTTCACCGTAAGCTATCACTCCCTGCACCCGTTTTCTTTTCTGTGACTCATAGTAGTGAGCAGGACACTGAATGCACCAGGTATTCAGCAGTCAGCACCACAGACAAGGTCCCTGCCCTCTTGGGGTGAGCCGGATGATGAACACACACTTGAAAGTGATCATTACATGAAAAGTATGGAAAGTTTCATGTCAGGGCAACTAAGTCTTGTTTATGGAGTCATGAAAGGACCAGATTAACTTTTCTAAATCCTTCGATTCTAATATTCATTCTTATTCTCATGTAAATTTTATCATTATTATTAATGATAGCGCTAATGATATTGCTTACTCAGTGCCAGGTACTATACTAAACATTTTATTTGTATTTCCTCATCTATCAGATTCAAAACTTCTCTAAGAGAAAGGTATACTTTTATCATCCTCATTTAGAGAGAAAAATTGAAGCTAAAGAAAGTATAATAACTTGTCCACTATCACACAGGACCAGTACTCAAATTCAGACAGTCTGAGGCCTCAGATTGCTTAAGCACTACTCTACATCCACAAACATTTGAAGATTAAAATGAATGTGATGGATGAGAACAATAGAAGAGGAGGGGATGGTTTTAGTCTGTAGAGGAGAAAAGCAAAGTTGAGAGCTTTCTTAAAGAGTTTTCCATGGATCAGACTGCACCTGTATGACCTTCGACATCACCAGCCTGAGGAATGCTATTAGGGAGACAAATTGCAAATATGTGAGGGAGAACTTATCTACCAATCAGAGTGTTTAAAAAATGACATCAGTTGCATGGGGAGAGTGGGCATCCTGTCATTAAAAGTCAGAATTCAACCAGAGAGGAATACTGGGGATGCTTCAAAGAAGAATACAAAAGTTAAAGACTAGTTTAGGTGATCTCTAAGTTTCCTTCCAATTCAGAAGGAAATCTGAAGAGAATTTGAGTCCTAGAGTGGTTAAGTGACTTTTTCAAAGTCACCCAGGGAGTGAAGACTTGATCCCCAAAACTAGTCTGACAGCTAGATCAGACTTCCAGTTCGTGAGTGAGAGTCTTGTGAGTGCTCAACACCTCACTTTATGTTCCTGTGTGTGTGAGACAGAGCACTTATCCCAGGTGTCTGGGATCATCTGATTTACCTGTTTACTTTCCATTACTAATATATGCCCTTCTTCCTTGCTTGTGTTGAATTTTCTGATTTAAGAGAGAAATGTCAAACCTTCTGGACAGATTACTATAATATAGGGGTTCAAGAGGTAGTAGGGTTCCTACTTCCCTGGATTTAAGGAAAAGGAGAGAAGCTGGATGGTATTTTTATTTGATTTTTTAAAAATTCTATTTTAGGACTAAGAGTTATCTTGAGTTAAATTTCTAATGCATTGGCACTAATTCCCCATCTTTCATCCTAGTCACCAATATTCTGATGAGCAGAAATCTAGCTGTCAGCTTCAGAAGAGGTATTCTTTTCTCAGAGCTTTTGAGAGCTACTTTGTTTTGACTGGAAACTTCTAACAAAGGAATCCAATTGCCTTTTTGGATTGATTTCTAGAACATTTACAAAGAAGTGGACATCACCTTATCCCCAGGGATACTAATTCAAAGATAAAGAGTTCCCTTCACTTCTACCCTCAACAGAGTGATAGGTTTTTTAATTTATTTATTTAAGAAAGTATATTAACCTGGTTCAAAATTTCAAAGTATGCTGTCAGGGCTACAGCTTATTGATCTTTGGATTCTTGTGCCTGGCATATTGCCTTGTACATAGAAGGCATTGAGTAAGTGATTGTTGACTGGGTGAGTGAACGCGTGTGAATTAAGAAGTTTTAGGAGATAGAGGGAACTTCCCAGTGGACCAGTGGTAAAGAATCTACCCACTAATGCAGGGGACATGGTTCAATTCCTGGTCCGAGAAAATCCACATGCCATGAGGCAACTAAGCATATGAGCCACAACTACTGAGCCTACACTCTAAAGCCTGTCCTCCAAAAGAGAACCCACCACAAGCAGAGGCCTACTCACAGCAGTGAAGACTCAGTGTGGCCATGAATAAATTAATTAATTAAAATTTTAAAAAGAAGTCATGGGAGGTAGAGAATAGGTGGTTTATGGTGGGGCAGCAGATATTTTCCCTGAGGTGCATGGGCTTTTAAAAGGAACCAAGACAGAACTCCCAGAACAGTTGCATATCTGACCATGACTTTATCCAGAGATCTGTAGTAAAAGCAGCAGCATCGGACTCTTTGGGCTTGAGCATTACCTAAATGGAGAAGGCGGTGGCACCCCACTCCAATACTCTTGCCTAGAAAATCCCATGGATGGAGGAGCCTGGTAGGCTGCAGTCTGTGGGGTTGCTGAGTCGCACACGACTGAGCGACTTCACTTTCACTTTTCACTCTCATGCATTGGAGAAGGAAATGGCAACCCACTCCAGTGTTCTTGCCTGGAGAATCCCAGGGATGGGGGAGCCTGGTGGGCTGCCGTCTATGGGGTCAAACAGAGTCGGACACGACTGAAGTGACTTAGCAGCATTACCTAAAGACAATGTACTAGTCAGTCTTTTGGCTGTACACAGTGAAAACAAATTCACTTTAAGTGAAGCAGAAAAGGAATTTACTTTTGGGGTAAATTGGGGAGTATTGGGGAGGTCAAAGAATCAATGGAAAGATTGATTCTAGAAAACCAAGCTAAGAATACAGGAGGCACCAGAGGCTGGGTGGCCAGACCCACAAAAGAAACCAGGCCATAGGGAGGATGCTGATGCTGGACACTGGCAATGCCCTGGGGACTGGGTGCCATAGCTGACCCAGCTGCCCTCGCTGCGTGATGCTGAACGTTGCCACTACCAGAGCAAATTTTACACACTGCCTGCTTCTCTTGGTTCCTATCTCCAGAATCACAATCTTGGAAGGATGGGCTACTCAGTCAGGCTTGGTTCCCAAGCAGACAACAATCAGGGAGAACTGAGACCAGAGCCTTTTGGCTTCCATGAGTGAGATGTGGGGGCCTGCCCCCCACTGTGGCATATTCCCCAAACTTCTAGAGGCAATTTGGAGGCTGGACTGCCAGGAATGTGACAAATGTCCACTATACAGTCTTCTAACATTTTGTAGGCCAGAATGGAAAGAAGCAAAAAGTATAATCTCTACAAAATGCTTAATACAGCACCTGAACTGAACTCTCAAAACCAGAAGAGGTGGCTGTCTTTTAGAGTTTCAGTCTCCTATATATATTTTAATTCTATAAAATTTACTACTCTAATTTCTACAGTAATAATAAAAATAGATGCTACTTGGACTTCCCTGGTGGTCCAGTGGTTAAGAATCCACCTTGCAAAAAAAAAAAAAAAGAATCCACCTTGCAATGCAGGGGACACAAGTTCAATCCCTGGTTTGGGAAGATCCCACATGCCACAGGGCAACTAAGCCCATGAGCCACAACTGCTGAGCTGCCTCGACCTGTGCTCTCCAACAAGAGAAGCCACTGTAATGAGAAGTCAGTGCACCGCAACTGAAGAGTAGCCCCCACTTGCCACAACTAGAGAAAGCCCACACGCAGCAATAAAGATTCAGTGCAGCCAAATAAAGTGGAAAAAAAAAAAAAAGGTGCTACTTATTGAATGCCTAGTACATGCTAGAAATTTTTCATGGATTATTTCTAATCCTGACATTCTATATGATAGATATTATTGGCATTTTACAGATCAGGAAACTGAAGCTCAGAGAGATAAAGTAACTGGTTCACAGGTGATGAGCGCATAGCCAAGTCTACTCCTACTCCATACTTTCTCTCATCTGGTTGTTTTCTCCAAAGATTCCCATCACCATTCTAAAAAAATTCTACTAAATCCAAATGTATGTTTCTTGAATCATTTCTTCTATCTTCTGAGATATTGTCAGAAAGACAAGTCAAGAAATGATTGGTTGCTGGGTCTTTAGCAGAATTAAACTTTTATCAAATAGCAGGTTAGTATATTAACCTCATTACTAATACATAAAATATTTTATAACAGGAGTGTCTGCTTTATTGAGCCCTTATTGTAGGCCAGATACTCTGCTCAAGACTCAAGTGTGCACACTGAGTCTTGTTCAACTCTTTGTGATGCTATGCCCGCCAGGCTCCTCCGTCCATAGAATTTTCCAGGCAAGAATACTGGAGTGGGTTGCTATGCCCTTTCCCAGGGGATCTTCCTGACCCAGGGATTGAACCCATGTCTCTTTCATCTCCTGCACTGGCAGGCAGGTTCTTTACCACTAGCACTGCTTGGGAACCCCAGATACTCTGCTAATCAGCCCTAAAAGAAAAGTATTACCAACTTTTTTTTTTTTAACAAATGAGAAACCTGAGGTTTAGAGTGATTCAGAAACTTGCCAGAAGGCCTTGCTGCTAGAAGTAGCAGAATTGGGACTGCAACCTCAGCAGGATAGCTCCAAAGCCTGCACTTCTTCCAGTGTGTCATATCCTCCCTGGGTCAGTTTGCTAATTTGTACTGAGAAACACTACTCAGTACCTCTTCTGTTTCTCACTCTTCCTTGTTTCCAATGGCTTCCCTGTGGGTTCCTGGCTCTTTGCAGGTATAATAACCCTTCTAAGGACAGAGCTGTTCTCTCTTCCCTTCCAGTTTTTCTAGCTCCCTCTTCCAATAGGCAAGACCATAACTTCCCTACACAGACCCAGTCTTGAGTTCTGGAATAGTCCTGTTCTTAATCTATAGAAAAGAGTCCCTCTAAATCTACTTTGCTGGAGCTCTATAGTTGATTATGTGCCTGAGTTCTAGCAATTGATTTTAACCCATTACCATCATGATTTGTTAGCCCAGTTTGGAGGAACATACTTTGCTTCTACTGTATTCTGTATATTAATTAGTACTTTTTTGGTTTGAGTATCAGAAATCCAATTCATCCACAAAATACAATATCCATCAGAAGAAAAGACCATCTCTGGCTGTGTGTCTCTTCAAGAGCTCGAGCATTCCAAAAAGCTCTCCAGCAGACTTTGTCTACATCATAGACTAGGATAGAATGTCCATAACTAATCATAACCTAAACCAATCACTGACTGGCTTATATGAAGGAAGATTCAACATTGGGCCAGCTCCCTTCTGAAACATTAGTCATGTACCCTTGACAAAATTGGAGTCTTACCCGAAAAGAGGAAAATTAAGAAGGAATGTTCTTGGGTAGGCTGCCAACAGTATATGCTGCAGGAGGGAGAGAGCAATTCTACAGGGAGCCTGGGGAGCCAAAGATAAGGTGACCCTTCCTGCTGAGTCTTTAAGGAGAATTCTTACCAAGCAGATAAAAATATAAAGGTAGAAAGGACTGCATGCAGGGCATAACAATATGCAACTACCTTGTGTTTTTCAGAAACTGCAATCACTTCATTGTAACGGGACTGAATGACACATATTCGGATGTGCAGTTACAGCCAGAACTGGCAAGACAGGCAGGTACCAGATCATGCAAGGCATGTATGCCACGCTAAGGAATTTATATTTCACCTGTAGGCAATGGAGGAGTCACTGAGGAATGAGGATAGCATGATATTACTAGAATTTTAGGGGACTTCCTTGGTGGTCCAGTGGCTAAGACTCTGCACTCCCAGTTCAGGGGGCCTGGGTTTGATCCCTGATCAGGAAACTGGATTACACATGCCACAACTAAGAATTCACATGCTTCAACTAAAGATCCTGCATGTCGCAAATAAGACCCATCACGGCCAAATAAATAAAAATAAAAATAAAAAAAATTTAAAGAATTAAAAAAAAGATTGGTAGCCTTCACTAAAGAAAAACCATCCTAGAGAAGGAACAGGCTTGGAACAAAGGTTTGGGGGCAAGTAATACAACCAGTTTGGAACTAGCTGACCCCTGTGGCTTAACCTAGTAAGGATATCCAGTGGGAAGATGGATATAAGGTTCCAGAAAAGAGAAATTTGACTTAGCAATATAGATTTGGAGGTCACTGGCATGTCTACTGTATAGGAAACTGCAAGAATGAATGAGATCAAACTAGGAAAATAGGAAGGTCGTAAACAAAAAAAAAGACTAAGGACAAAGACCTGGTGAAAACAGCCAAGGGGCAGGCAGAGAAAAGGGAGCCAGCAAAAAAGACAGAAGGAGCAGTCAGATAAAGCTGGGAGGAGAGCTGGACTTTTATTAAACGTCCTTACAAACTACTTCCTTCAATTGCTGTGTTTCACCTGGTGTGTTTCACACTGCCAAGTAAAACTACAGTTGAAATATCTGACCATTATCATCTCAAACATTGTTTGAATTATTGGAGTATCAGATTTTTATTCATAGGTTTCTAATAGGAGGTCCCTTCAGTCGGGTCAAAGCAATGCTTTCCTAAAAATTACATGAGAAAGATATCTAGGAAAAAAAAAAAAGAGAGAGAAAGATATCTAGGGAGAAAAGGAAACTCCCTCTCCTGCAGTATGCACTCAGCCCTAGAGTACAGCCTCAAAGGCTTGCTGCCACGTATTCAAGAATCAGCAAGGGTAAGGGTATAACCACATTGCAAGAGTGTGAGTTGACAAAACCTATCTGACTCAGAAATCTCACTTCTATTAATTTATCCTAGAGAAATTCACACACAAGTGCACAAAGATATATGCATATAGTAGTGGTTTGTTACTTAAAAAAACTCAAAATGAAGAGCCAAAAACCACTCAAAAACTATCAATAGAAGAAAGTTAAATAAATTCCAGCATGTCCACACCATGCAATAAATACAACCAATTAAAAGAACAAGGTCCATGTGAAGAAGTCCATGCTATAGATAACTGAAAAAAGGCAGGTTTCAGTCATAGGAAGAATATGTATATATGTAAACCTATATTATATATACATATATTCCACTCAAGAATTCAACAACTATTATTGAGGTAGGCACTGAACTGGGACTACATTAGTGAACAATACAGAAAAGAGTTCCTGTCTCATTGAGCAAGTGTTCTAGTAAAGCAAAGAGTGTGTTTGTTTGTCAGTAGCTTAGTTGTGTCTGCCTCTTTGCAACCCCATGGACTATAGTCCACCAGACTCCTCTGTCCATGGAGTTCTCCAGGCAAGAATACTGGAGTGGGTTGCCATTTCCTTCTCCAGGGGATCTCCCCAACCCAGGGATCAAATCTAGGTTACCTGCATTGCAGGCAGATTCTTTACCATCTGAGCTACCAGGGATATATATCACACGCATGCTAAGTCACTTCAGTCATGTCCAACTCTGTGACCCTATGGTTTGCAGCCTGCCAAGCTCCTCTGCCAAGCTCCTTGGAATTCTCCAGGCAAGAGTACTGGAGTAGGTTGCCATGCCCTCCTCCAGGGGATCTTCCCAACCCAGAGATCGAAACTGTGTCTCTTATGTCTCCACGTCTCTTGCATTGGCAGACAGGTTCTTTACCACTAGCAGCCACCATCTGGTGGCTCAGATGGTAAAGAATCTGCCTGCAATGCAGGAGACCCAGGTTCGATCTTTGGGTTGGGAAGATTCCCTGGAGGAGAAAATGAGGTTCCTCCTCAAGAAGAAAAGAATCCAGTATTCTTGCCTGGAGAATTATACAGACAGAGGAGCCTGGCAGGTCGCAAAGAGTCAGACATGACTGAGCAATTAACACTTTCACACTTTCTTCCATATATACATGTATATATATAATTTTAGAGACTAGTAAATGCTTGAAGGAAAATAAAGAGCTGAAAAGTAACTAGGTGTGGCAAGGGGGCATATGTAAGGGCCTATTTTAAATAATTTGGTTATGAAAAGTGTTTCTAAGAAGAGAACATTTTAGCAGTGACCTGAATAAAGTGAAGGAATGCATTATAGAAAAAGAACCAACAGGATGGGGTGGAAGGGTGGGGGGACGACAAAGAGAGAGATTTATTTTAATGAATTAGCTCATGTGATTGTGAAAACTTGATAAATTCAAAATCTGCAGGGTAGACCAGCAGATTGAGACCCAGGAAGGGTTGCAAAGAGTTCCAAAGCTGTCTTCTGTAACTCCTTCTTGCTTGGGAGATGTCAATCTTTTTTCTATGAAGACCTTCAAATGACTGGATGCGGCCCACTCATATTATGGAGGGTATTTTGCTTTACTCAAAGTCCACCTACTTAAATATTAATTTCATTCCCCCAAAATACCTTCACATAAACATCCAAAATAATGTTTGAGCAAATATCTGGGTACTATGGCCCAGCTGAGATAACACATAAAATTTATTATCACAAGTTCATCCCTTGTCAACTTGGCACACACATGCATCTCCTTAAACCATGCTGCTGTTGTTGCTAAGTCGCTTCAGTCATGTCCAACTCTGAGTGACCCCATAGATGGCAGCCCACCAGGCTCCCCTGTCCCTGGGATTCTCCAGGCAAGAACACTGGAGTGGGTTGCCACTTCCTTCTCCAAAGCATGAAAGTGAAAAGGGAAAGTGAAGTCGCTCAGTCATATCTGATTCTTAGTGACCCCAAGGACTGCAGCTTACCAGGCTCCTCCGTCCATGGGATTTTCCAGGCAAGAGTACTGGAGTGGGTTGCCATTGCCTTCTCCCCTTAAACCATACTTATCTCCAAATAAAGACAATATCAAGGTCATACTTCCACCTCCCATGATACATGTTGTATACAACTGAAAATATGTTAACTCTTTCCTCAGAGAGGAAGCAAAGTCCTTGTGTGATGTTTACTTTTCTTGACAATCTGTAACTGCTTTCTGCCATGTGAAAATACAAGTATGCCAACTTGGAAGAAGGCCTTCACCAGAAGCTGACTTTGCTGGAACCCAGATCTCAGACTTTCAGCTTCCAGATCCATGAGAGCCTCCAGATCTATGGTATTTTGTTATAGCATCTCAAACTAAGACAAGGAGAAGAAAGTTTTTCAACCAGTGATGCAAGAATAACTGGTTATCCATATGAAAAAGATATATCTTTGTTTTTTTTTTCTCTCTTATCCCCTTAACAGGTAATATAAGATGCACTAACTTTATATCATATGTGTTAGTCATTCAGTCGTGTCCAGAGCATTCAAATATTAACAATGTTTGATCTTGTTCAGAAAGTACAATGTGTGTGTGTGTTCAGTCATGTCTGATTCTTTGCGACTCCACAGACTGTTGCCCACAGGCTCCTCTGTCCATGCGATTTCCCAGGCAGGAATACTGCAGTGGGTTGCCATTTCCTCCTCCAGGGGATCCTTCCCACCCTGGGATCAAACCCACTGAGTCATAGAGGAAGCCCCTGGTATTGTGCAGAAAGCACAATAGGTTTGCTCAAACTTCTAACACTTACTTGGCCCCTCAAATGTTATTCTAAGTTCCTCAACTCCAGCCCTTTCCTGGGCAGTTGAATGCTCAGATCCAACTAGCTGATTCTGGGCCATAGAAGCCAGCATATCCACAAGATGGCAGCATTGTATAATTATTGAAAACCATAATCTGGTGTGGATACTTGAACATACCTTTCTGAGGCATATTATGTGATCTGTTAAGTGGATATCTGCTTTTATATCTTTACTTAATCTTGAAATAAATGAGCAGTTTCCTTCCCAGGATGTTTTACAGTTCTGAGATGCATGGGCTAGAGAAATAAAAAAAGCAGATTCTTTAGAGTGAGAATAAAAATCTGAGTTCAAGTATAAAATGCACTCTTAAGTCATTTAGTGCACTTAGGCAAGTTAACTAAAATCTCTGGGGCTCAGTCACACCACCTAAAAATTTAAAATAATGAAATTATTTTCCCCAGAAAAACATTTTTTTTTTTTTTGGCAGAAGATAAGATGGATAAGAACAAGACTGTAAATAATGCTGTATAAACATTGAAAGTAATTATTACCTTGGCATGGGAAAGTCAATCAGAGTAGGTGCCATCTAGTAACTCAGTATCTTCAGGTTGATTAGAGGAATGATTCTGAGACCTTTAGAATAGCCTAGAATATTTTATTTCTGTTTTCTATGACACATCTTAAATGCCTGTGTTGGCGACCTTGTCAGAAGGAATCAACTACATAAAGAATTCAGATGGAGTAGTGTCATAGTTGTTACACTTGTCTTATTTTTGGTTTGGGCGATAACTGTTAAGTTCCTGTTTCAGCTGACAGCCTGTCTTCCTCCACCAGAAAGGTTAGAAACACCTCTGACTTGAATTGCCTAATAACAACAGCAGGATACATTTGTATAAGGTTTATGGCTTTAACACAGTGGTTTTACATATCCCATTTCAACTAAGCAGAAGGTATGGTAACCAGTGACATAGTGTGGGCCAAGAAAATATAAGCTAAGAAGGTCAAGAATTTGAAATTCTAAGCAACAAAAGAAAATATTAAAAATACAAGTTTCATATAGGTTAGAAGGGTCTATCATTTGCCTAGCCTAGAAGAACACGGATAAGAAGCAGTCTTAGGAGTTCAGATCAGGTTCAGGGTCTGAGAGAAAGTAAAGAGGGTCTGGAAAGTCTGATTGGGGACTAACATTTAAATACGTCAGTTGGCTTTAGAATATGAAAGAGGGAGAGGCAGAAGTAATTAACACTAGTGAGGTAAACGTATGCATCGCTGTCAAGGAGGGATGCTGCTGCTGCTAAGTCGCTTCAGTCGTGTCTGACTCTGTGCAACCCCATAGACGGCAGCCCACCAGGCTCCCCTGTCCCTGGGATTCTTCAGGCAAGAACACTGGAGTGGGTTGCCATTTCCTTCTCCAATGCATGAAAGTGAAAAGTGAAACTGAAGTCGCTCAGCTGTGTCCAACTCTTAGCGACTCCATGAACTGCAGCCTACCAGACTCCTCCATCCATGGGATTTTCCAAGCAAGAGTACTGGAGTGGGGTGCCATTGCCTTCTCCGTCAAGGAGGAATGACTGGAGGTAAATAATTGAGGTCAGGTAGCCAGGGTCAATGAACCAGTTGTACAGCCAAAGACTATAGGATTTGAGCTGTCAACTGGTTCACTGATCCTCGTAACATCAGACATGGAGGAGATGGGTGTCAGCCCTCAAAACTGTAGTTCAGACACAGATGGAAGTCAGGACCCGGATCCTGCTTGAGCTCAAGTGACAGAACTCTGACGCCGAGAGGTCAGTTGAGCTGAAGATGGGCTGGGTCAATCAGCTGGAGGGGGATGATTTAAGTCAACTGTACATCCACTGAGGTAGTGACTGCTAATATAGTCCCTATCCAGATCTACAGCAGGCACCAAGGGTCTGAACAGGACACGCTAAGTGTGAGAAAGAACAGGGATTACTATGGATCTTAAGTGAAAGTGAAGTCGCTTCAGTCATCTCCGACTCTTAGCGACCCCATGGACTGCACCCTACCAAGCTCCTCCATCTGTGGGATTTTCCAGGCAAGAGTACTGGAGTGGGGTGCCATTGACAAAACTGGAACGGCTTCAATGCAGAAACCAAGGGGTTTCCAATGCCCATCGATAAAGATTTGCCCAAGCAAATTCTAGAGGACATGTACATAATTTCAAGAAGTGAGGTGCAAATGCAAGAGAGTTTGGGTCCCATTAATGTGCACCTTAAAAACAGAAGTTTCATAAACTTTCTTGAAAAACATCTGCTTCTCTTTTCCAGGATCTTAGGGAGTTCACAAAAGCTAGAGCTGTTGGGTAAGTCACCAGACCTCTCCAGAGCTTCAGCTTTCTCAGACACAAGATGAACACGTTACTGAAAGCTCAGTCTCTCTGTATGGTGCCGAATCTAATCTTGGAGACAGCTTTGGGTGATGTTTTAACAGGCAAAGGGAGACACACTGAGCGTCTGCCTCAAAAATCTATGTCTCAACCTGCGGAGGATATGATAAAGGTTTTATAACAATGGTTTAAGGGTGAGGTCTCTGACAAGATTAGGATGACAGTAGGGTTTGCACGCCCTTAATCTCATCTCACGTGGTCCAGTCTCTAATCTTGATGAGATTCTCTAGTCCCTTTAATCTTGATTCAGATAGTTTCTTGGCTGCTCCTCCCTTAATTGGCAACTGGTTCGAATCTGCACTTTGGAACTCAGGGAAGGTCATGGAATCTTGCCTATACAAAACAGGGGACAAAAGGTCCTCTGTGTCTGGAAGCTCCACAGGGCCTTCCTCGGTTTCATATATAACAAGGGATGATTTACCTATCTCTAAAACTGGTCATGAAAAGTACAATTTAGCGTATGACAAATTACTTTATGAATTTTATGAGCCCTTTCTAGGGCTCTATAAATACAATTTGATTTCCTTTGCTTTGTGGATTAGGAGCCTACAATCCAGAGTTCTTTTTTTTCCCCCCAATCAGATCCTGGTCTCTGCTTACTGCAGAAAGTCATCTTGCAGTGGTGTCAGGCTTGGCCAACATCAAATGAAGCAGCTGTTCGACTTTCTGTGATCAGTATCAGTGCTTCTTGGCATTAGCATGGAGAGATGAGAGTTAACAGGATGTGCTCTTAGGACCTGTTCTCAGGAATGGCAACTCAAGCATCTTCTGAACTGAGCCTCACAAAGAAAAGTAGATTACTATGGTGAGTAATAATGAGTCATTGGGAGCAGGGTTTCATGCCCTTGCTAATGAACAATGCAAGGGAAAAGAAAAGAGGCTGAGAAAAGGGACAGAGCAACGTCAGAAACCCCAAAACGCTGAAGAAATTCTTACAAATAAAAGGTAGCTACACAAATATCCCCAAATGCCATGCATGACAGTGCGTGTCCAGGAATTAATAGTTTGTTATTAAAATAGAAATTGTAAAATATAATTTGATAGGTAAATACTGCTAGGTCAGATAGACTGACCAGAACAAGATAAATGGGGGTGAAGTGGGGAACTCAGGGGGAACCTAGGCATTTCAACTTACACAGTGCCCTTCAAGGTCTGGCCTTGGCAAGGTCTTTAACCTGTGCATTGAACATCAATGATTTGAATTTCCTGTCAGGACACATCTCTGGCATTCAATTATTACATTGCAGAATGTTCATGGCAGACAAATGAGTTAAAGCCTCAGGCATTATTTCAAAGCAAGTCTGAGAGGGAAGCGTTGGGTTGGTGGAAACAATCTTAAAGAGAATATGAAACAAATTTTCCTTGATTTTCACTGTTGAATTTCAACCTTGCCAAGAATAAGGCTGTGTTGAAGAGTTAAATCATTTTGTGCTTTCCCTGAAGAGAATCTAAGTGGGGATTTTTTTAGACTAAAAGGGACCTACAGAGGTCATTTAAGTAAGGCTCCCCTTCCACCTCCAGGGAGAATTATTTAATTCTGTTTCTTAAATATTTCAAATAAAAGATATTTCCCAAACTCTTCTAATTTGGGGATCTCTTCTGGTTTCTAACTATCTATCCATTGCCATGTGTTTCACTGTTAGAGAATTTTATTTTTCTGACAAATATTAAGGAGAACGGGTAAGGACCTGCCCATCAGGATGTTATATATTATCTGGATTTTAAGAAGCTACGACAGGAGATGAGTATATTAATTTCTTCCTTCTGCTTCAAAATACAGGAATCATCTTTAGTAAATAGTACAACGTTTCTTAAACCTATAAAGATCTTTAGTATCTGACTTCTCTTTTTAGAAACTACAACATGGAAGCCTCAGAAAACATTTAAGGTAGAGTCGTAACTAAGATTCAGTTCTTCTGAATACTTAGGTCAGATCAAGATACGTTTCCTTAAACTATTTAACCCAGCCCTTCAAAAGCCAAATAAAAGGATATTCAATCTGGCTTCTCCTGTCCCACCCCAAATTACTTTTTAAGAATAAAATAAGGGTCCACTACTCTAGTACTGTTTCCAGGATCTCTTGTTAAAGTTAGGAAAACTTCAGGTTCCTGGCTACTCTGAAATGTAGACGGCAACATTTTACTCATAATAGGTGGCAAAGGAGGCCTTCTCTTCCAAGGAAGCACAGTGAAATGCCTGACTTAGGCATTTAAAATACTTCTGTACTAAAGTCTGGGTTAATCTCACTTTTGGAACACTGACAGTTTAAGTTCTTCCCCATCGCTAAGACCTTGCATATTTATTTTTGTGAGAATAATTTTACATCTGTGGGAATACCTAAACTCATGCAAAATGAGAGATTTGAATATATATGAGATTATTCTGTTTTTCATACTTGGATTCTCAAGGCAAGAATATTGAAGTGGGTCGCCATGCCCTCCTCCAGGGGATCTTCCCAACCCAGGGATGGAACCCACGTCTCCCACATTACAGGTGGATTCTTCACTGTCTGAGCCACCATGGAAGCCCAACTCAAGCATTTAAAATACCTCTGTACTAAAGTCTGGGTTAATCTCACTTTTGGAACAGTGACAATTTGAATTCTTTCCCATCTCTAAGACCTGCATATTCATTTTTGTGAGAATACACTTTTATATCTGTGGGAATACTTGAACTCATGCAAAATATTAGAGATTTGAACATATATGAGATTATCCTGTTTTTCACACTTAGTTAACTATATTCTTGATTTTGAGGATCCTTTGATTGCCATTATTTCTAAATTCAGTTCCATTACTTCATGGCAAATAGATGGGGAAAAGTGGAAACAAGGACAGATTTTATTTTCTTGGGCTCCAAAATCACCGCAGACAGTGATTGCAGCCACAAAATTAATAGACACTTGCTCCTTGGAAGAAAAGTTATGACAAACCTAGATTAGATTAGCGTATTAGAAAGCAGAGACATCACTTTGCTGACAAAGTCTTTTATAGTCAAAGCTATGGTGTTTCCAGTAGTCATGTATGGGGCTTCCCTGGTGGCTCAGATGGTAAAAAATCTGCCTGCATTTCAGGGGACCCAGGTTTGATCCCTGGGTCAGAAAGATCCCCTGGAGAAGGGAGTAGCAACCCACTCCAGGATTCTTGCCTGGGAAATCCCATGGACAGAAGAACCTGGCAGTCTACAGTCCACAGGGTCATAAAGAGTCGGACACAACTGAGTGACTAACACACTCATAGCTGGTTTTTCCAGTAGTCAGTACAGATGTGTGTTGGACCATAAATGAAGGCTGAGCACCAAAGAATTGATGGTTTTCAAATTGTGGTGCTGGAGAAGACTCTTGAGAGTCCTTTGGACAGCAAGGAGATCAAACCAGTCACTCCCAAGGGAAATCAACCCTGAATATTCACTGGAGGAACTGATGCTGAAGCTCCAACACTTTGGCTACCTGATGCAAAGAGGCGACTCACGGGAAAAGACCCTGATGCTGGGAAAGATTGAGGGCAGGAGAAGGGAGCGACAGAGGATGAGACAGTTGAATAGCATCACCAACTCAATGGACATGAGTTTGGGCAAGCTCCAGGAGAGAGTGAAGGACAGGGAAACCTGGCGTGCTACAGTCCATGGGGTTGTAAAGAGCCGGACACGACTTAGCCACTCTTACAGGAAACTAATTTGCCCCCTTCCTTCAAATAAATCTACATAGCTGAAGAAAGCAATTGCTTCACCAATTGGGAACAAATGTGTCCTGCTGGCTGTGTCCATAAAAGGGACATTTTCAGTCTTATGAGTACAGACTTGTAAACCACAGATTTACAAAATTCTTGAGATTTTGAAATGAATGGGAAAGGGAGTAGGGGAGTTGTGAAAAAAGAAAAATCTAATTAATAACAATGACTAGTCAGAAAAGAATCTTACAACCTCTTTCAAGGACAGAATGAAATGATAAGGATTTAAACTTTTAAGATAAATCTAAATAATGAAAAGATAGAATAGCCCACAAATTCTTATTCAATACTTATTCATCACAAATGACCAAAACAGAATTAGGAGTTGTTTATGATATAAGGGATTTTAAGACTTTAGCATTTCTAAAAACAAATTCTAACCAATTAATTCTGGATGTGGGCAAAGATTTAGCTATAGGAATATTCACTGAAATTGTTTATACTAGCAAGATTTTGGAAATAACTAAAATACTCCATTAGGATTGGTAAATGCAGTTCTAGCAATATGATACATATTTAATATGCAGACACTAAAAATCATATTTTAGCAGACATATATATATACCTATGGCTGATTCTTGTTGATGCATGGCAGAAACCTACACAGTATTGTAAAGCAATTATCCTCCAATTAAAAATTTTACAGTTTTTACAAAATCATATTTTGGAAAACTAGTTACAGAGAAATATGTCTGCAGCAAATCATTAAGTGAAAATCCCATCTTCAAACTGAATGTGCACTATGAGTACTTGTTGCAAATTTTTTAGAAATAAAATATACATATGTACACATGTTGTTGTTGTGGTTGTTTAGTTGCTAAGTCGTGTCTGATTCTTTTCGACTCCACAGAGTACATCACGCCAGGCTTCCCTGTCCTTCACTACCTCCCGGAGTTTGCTCAAACTCATGTCTGTTGTGTTGATGACGCCATCCAACCATTTTATCCTCTATTGCCCCCTTCTCCTCCTGCCCTCAATCTTTCCCAGCATCAAGGTCCCTTTCAATGAGTCAGCTCTTCACATCAGGTGGCCAAAGTATTGGAGCTTCAGCTTCAGTATCAGTCCTTCTCAATGAATATTCAGGGCTGATTGCCTTCAGGATTGATAGGTTGATCTCCATGCAATCTAAGGGGCTCTTGAGTTTTCTCTAGCACCATAATTCAAAAGCATCGATTCTGCAGTGCTATACATGTGTGTTGATAAATGCACACACATTCAAGATACATATAAATAGACACAGAACACACATTGAAAAAAATACTGGCCATTTATATACAGCAAATTAACATTTCATCATTATCTCTATACGTTTTTATTTCTTTTTTTTCTGATTTATCTAAATTTTTCAAATGAATACTTGTTACTTTTATAAGGAAAAGAGAATTCAACATTTGATATGTGTAAAAGTTCACTGGGTAACATATATGGAAGATACCAATTTTAGAATCTTGAAGCCATATGGGTCAAAACCACAGATGTGTTCAAAGAATTAAATTAATCGAGATAAATTCAGGGAGGCCTGGCGTGCTGCGATTCATAGGGTCGAAAAGAGTCGGACACAACTGAGCGACTGAACTGAACTGAACTGAACGCCATAAAAAGAAATGTTTGCAGAAAGTCTCAAAAGTGTTTGAAGTTGCTATCATAGATGCAGCTATACACTTTCACAAAAGCTTGTGAATAATGCAGAAGGGGAGAATAGGAACTAAGACCAGAAAGGAAGACAGAAATTGCTGCCATTGTCAAAGACTAGAAAAAAGACTGAATAGATCCAATAAGACATTTCTAATGTTCCTAAGTGTGCAGTCACCTCATTAACTCCCTTATCTGATACTGATTATACACAAAGCTCTGTAACAGTTAAAACACCTGAAGCAGCATTTGACATATTCTAAGCCATTCCATTTTTCTTCTTATTGGTACCAAACAACCCTAGAGATGGACAGGTTGCCCGCCCCCCTTTTTTTAAATATTTATCTGGCTGCACAGTAGTCTTAGTCGTGGCATGCAGGATCTTTAGTTGCGGCATGTGGGATCTAGTTCTCTGACCAGGGATTGAATTTGGGCCCCCTGCATAAGGAGTACATAGTCTTAGCCACTGGACCACCAGGAAGTCCTTGCCCTTATGTTTTTCTTTCTTTCTTACTGCAGCAATCTACACCTCTTATGCTTATCTTTATCACTTTACTTAAAACATACTCCGGTTACCAGTGACCTTTGCATAAACATTGTGGTTTAAAAAAGTTTTCAATTTATCTGGACATCTCTCTGAAAACAGAAGTAAATCAATCACCAGGGCATGATTGTTCCAATTCACTTTCTACCCTTTTAATTCTTTTCTTTCAGTTAGAGGTTGGGGTTCTAATCCTTCCTTTGCCACTAAGATCTGTACAATGTGGGGCAAGCCACTTTATCCTAGTTGGGCACAACTAAAATGTGTGAAAGCACTGTGTAGACTGCAAAACATTTAAAAATATGACTATTGGGAATTAGCTGGTTATCCAGTGGTTAGGACGTCATGCTTCCACTGTAGGAGGCACAGGTTTGATCCCTGGTCAGGGAACTAAGGTCCCACTCATGGCATGGGCAAAAAAAAGATTATTGAAATAGGTGATCTCAAAAATTTCATTCAAGGTCTTAAATAAATTATGAAAACGTGAAAGTGATAAGTCACTTAGTGGTGTCTGACTCTTTGTGACCACATGAACCGTAGCCCACCAGGTTCCTCTGTCCATGAAATTCTCCAGGCAAGAATACTGGAGTGGGTTGCCATTCCCTTCTCCAGGGGATCTTCCCAAGGATTGAACCTGGGTCTCCTGCATTGCAGGCAAATTCTTCACTGTCTGAGCCACCAGGGAAGCCCACTTTACACTATATTTTTGGTGAATTCAGTTGACCCAGGAGTTAGGAATTACATTTTGGCACATTGTAGAAGACTTCCTCTATTATGCTAAAACTGCTGCTGATTCAAAACAACAGAATGATTTATTTGTAATTAAAATACCACCCAAACAGGTAATCCTTCAATTACTGAGGCTGAAAGTTACCACAAACAACACTTCATTTTAGGAGAAGGCTGAATTCGTAGCCAACACCTAAAACTTCCATTTCTACATTAAAAAACCCCAACTTTTGCCCTTCTTAACCTAATAAATTTAAATCTTAAGATTTTCAATTGAAATCACATCTAAAAAAGGCTATAACCACTGGCAATATTCCAGTACATTTTGCTGGAGTAGTGTCAGTGTTGGAATAGTGATTGCAGAAGGCAGGAAACAAGTGAGGAGACACACCAAATATTCACATAAAACAACAGACTCTCCAGGTGAAAGGGCTTCTAAAAGTTATTTAGACTAGGGAGTCCCAGAGCTCGGCATTTCAAAAGCTTATAAAAGGTTTAAAAAGGGGGTGGGGTAAGGCAGACATAAAGTGTGAACATTTAGTTTTGCCAAACAAGGATATTAACAAAACAACCATCTACCATCAGGACCATTTTATAAAAGGGCACTTTAACAACACATACATAAGATAAAATCTCAGAAGCATAACTTGAAATTAGATAAATGAAAAAATGCATTATCCTGCTTTTTTCTAGGTATCTCATGGAAAACTTTGCTGGACTTGCCCCTGTCCACACAGAGACCTCTAGGAATCCCTAATCTGGTCCACTTCACGCATATCCTTATCCCCCAACCCCCAGCTGAGCATTTGTGTCCTCTCTACTGGGGGGGGGGGGGAATTCTTTAAATGTATCCTCCACCCCTTATATAGGGAACTCTTCAAGCTGAGGAATCCATTAAATTTTGGATGGCTGTGGTAAAAAAAATCAGCAGAATAATAGCTATCTTTGGAAACTTGAAAAATTCAGGATGCTTAAACTTGACTTAAAAACAAACAAACAAACACCAGAATCCTGACAGCAGAGAATTTAAAGTAAACCAGACACACGTAGAATCACCAAAGGAGGCTGTCCAACAGTGCTGAATTGGGAGTCAGGTGGCTTGGGTTTTGTTATTGCGAAAACTTCACGTTAAATCTTAGTCTTTTTTCCGTTATCAAATTCAAGACATTTAGGTCAGAGCTTTATGAATACAAATATTTAAGCCAGAAATAAAGTACCATGTAGGAATTCCACTTAAGATATCTTCCAGGATGAACCCCATTATTACTTGATCAGCTATCGAGGCTGCAACTAAGTCTACATTTTTGTCCGTTTTTACAAAATTATCTTATTTGGGATAGATTTTCTATGTAAGTTTTCACAACCGAGGCTTTGATTCACTCATCCATCAGGGCTTGATTCATATTGCAAATGAAACACCATTATGCAGCTTTCTTTTCAGATTATCATTACTACCAAGCCCAATTTTCCCAGTTTAAATTTTTCTAAATGAAATTGTGCTCAAGATTTGATTCTCTGACCAATTTTTAGTAAAAAAATTCTATTGTGTAAAGTTTTAAACGTAGTCAGTTCTATAATGAAGTTATTTCTACCCTGTTTTTCGGTCCAGAATGCAGTTTTCAACAAGACCAAGATACGATTTTTCCACGTTTCTTTGTCGGGGTGGGGGTGGGGGTTGCGAAGAGGATAACCTTTGTATGTGCAAGTTTTTTCACGGCTCTAAATCTTATTTTCTATTGATTATGTATTGGCCACTAACATTACTCGGATTTTTGCCCCCTTTGGGTATCAAGTATCAGTGGGTAAACAACACAAAGACTTAGAGGGGCAGGGTTAATTCCTGCTCTCCCTCTTTTCGTCTCTGTTAAAATAGGGAATCCAACTCTCCCTAAAGCGCAGAATTCTAGTAAGACTCCTCAGCTAGACTGGTAAAACACCAAGCCCTGAACCAGCCCGTACAGGCCTGCTTTTCTCTTTCTTTCCACCAGAGGCGACAGCCTCTTTCAAAAGATCCTGAACTGGAAAGGGCCCGTTGGGGGGGAGTAGCCCCAGTAAAGATCAAAAGGTTAAAAACCGCCTCAAAGGTCAATACCCAACTCTTAAGGCCTGACGCACCATCTTCCAAGAAAAATGAAGGTGACTCCTCCCTAATATGCTCTGTAGGCTTGGGGCCGCGAGGCCTTTCAGAAAACAGGCGGGTCTGAGGTGATTAACAGGTAGTTCAGAGTGCAAGTCGACGACCGGAAGTGGAAATGGGCCCCGGGCGGGGATGAGAAGAGACCACAGCACGCTTGCGCAGTAAGCAGGGTTGCAGTACGCGTGCGCAATTGGGCGGTGACGGAGTGACGTTCAGAGCGTGGGCCGCGACTCTCACGGATCCGGTTCCGCCCTCCCTCTTGCTGTCGACCCTCCGGGGCTAGCGCTCGCGATCCCTTTCCCACAGTGCTCTGCGCTGTGAAGAAGCGGCTCCCGGGGACTGGGGGCATTTTGTGTTGGTTGGAGCCGGAGTAACAAGATGGCGGCGTCGGCGGAGTGACAGGGGTCCCTCCGGGCGGGAGCCGGCGGCAGTGGTGGCAGCGGTATCGCCGCCCTAGCTTCACCGCTCTCCTTTTCCAGCCCGCGGCGTCGCCGGGAAAGCGGGACAGCGGCGGCCGCCAGAAACAAGTGGCTCAGCCTGGTAACCACGAGAACTCCTTCAACAATCTGCGGCCTGGCCAAAAAACCTGACAGCATTGGTGATCAGGTTCCCCTTGGCCGATTCTGGGCTCTATAACGCCGAAAAAGAGCCATCGTTTTCTGTTTCCTGCCGCTCTCCACAGCCTTTCCGTGGTCGAGCCCTAGAGGCCTCCATCCTCCCTTTAGAGGTGTCGGGGCTTAGCCCCAGCCTCCATCTTCGTCTCTCAGGATGGCGAGCAGCAGCGGCTCCAAGGCCGAATTCATTGTCGGAGGGAAATATAAACTGGTACGGAAGATCGGGTCTGGCTCCTTCGGGGACATTTATTTGGCGATCAACATCACCAACGGCGAGGTAAATCACCTGGGGTGGGGTTCACGACTACGCTGCGCCTGTCCTCACTCCCCCGCCCCGCGAACTCTCGGGCCTTTTCCCACCGCACTCACGCACTGGGAAGTCCAGAAGGAGCCAGTTTTCCTGTCTTAGGAACCTCCCCCGCTGTCTTTCCCTAAAAGGAAAGAACCCGAGAGAAAGGTTGGGTATACTAGGAAGTTTTCTAGCTTGTTAAAAATACACCTTAATCGAACTTTAAAAAAACCGTCGTTTAAGGTGAGAACGGCAGAATCTTATTTCTGGGATCCCCTCGTTTTCTTCCTGTATTTTTAGTTGACTGGGGTTCTTGTTCCCATTAGGCCAGCTCCCTATCTCCTGGTTTACTCATAACCCTCATTACGTTTTCTGGATGAATCATTTTCTTATACTTCAGAGGACGTGCCGCTTTCGTCACTGCCCCCTGAAGAGGCCTTTGAGGCTGGTTGCCTCGTTTTATAATTACAGAGATCTTTCTCTTCCCAGCCTCTCACCACATTCTAGCCGAGAGTTGGAGATGTGCTCATGTTTCCCCCTTTTCCCAAGTGACATTGAATCCATAAGGATGTTGATGCCATCATCCCCTCTTTCCCCTGCAGGAGGTGGCAGTGAAGCTAGAATCCCAGAAGGCCAGGCATCCCCAGTTGCTGTACGAGAGCAAACTCTATAAGATTCTTCAAGGTGGGGTTGGCATCCCCCACATACGGTAAGAATCCTTGAGCGAACAGGCGATCTTCTGAGGGAAGTACAGAATGGGAGAAAATGTGTAAGAGGCAGGCAATGGGACCAGCTGAATCCGGCTCTTGGCATTTGAGTTACCTGGGTTTCCTGTGAAGCGTAAGTCACCACAATCACGGTAAATTTTAGTTTGCCAACTTAGTTTAGGATTTCAGTTTTTTGTTAACACTCTGCTTCGTTTAGCTTCCGTCATTCTTCCCGAGGCTTTCATTTGCAGTGAAAAGTATGCAGGTCATCTTTGATCCCAACGCGGAAGGGTTGCCTACTGCTTTCTTTCACCTCAGCTGTTCCTTAGGTTTGTCCAGCGAAGTGGATTTGAGGGTGCCGAAGTGACCGGGCTGGGCCAGTTCGGGTTGCTATTGGAGCTGGCTTGGAAATGGCTGCTCTTTTGTTGTGTTTTTGTTCCAACATGTCTTCCTCCTCCGCTTAGAAAATGGCGGAACGACGTGACTCAACCACATATTCCTGCCCTTTTCACTGGTTGGGTTCATAAGTTATGCTTCCTGGATTCCCTCTTTGGCGGCTCCGAGTTGATTAAACCTTTGAAAAGCCTAGAATAAAGCCGCAGGCAGTGGTGAGGTTCAAGGAAAGAGATGGCATAGTGACAGCCTGTTTGTGATCTCTGCAGCAAATGAGATGTGAAATTAAGTTTACTATGCAAAATCTCTCATAGTCCTTTCCAGAAGTGTTAAGTAACTCTGTAAAGAATGGTAATGTTTGTTGCATTTCAGTCTGTGTACGAAATTTTGTGGGAAATGACAAAGGCAGTTTGAGCAACACTATGTTGAAATTGACTCAGTTGTATTAAAAGGAAGCTTAATCATGTAACCGCAGTTTGACAAGTAACTTTAACCTGTTGAGTTACTTGGTCAGTAACTCCTCACGTCTGGGAAATTGTAGCTTTTTTTTGGAGATGGGATATTGGTGAAGGCAAATAGTAATAAGAATAGATGATGACCAGATGAAGACATTGGGTCCTTTTAAATTATTAAAGGATTTTATAATAGTTCGATTTTAAAGATTAAAGAATATCTTCCTAGGATAAAGACTAAAACACAGTTTAAGACCCAGCCCTTTTCCAACAATTATTTAATAATAACATTTGCAAGAAGATCCAGATATAGTGGAGAATTAACTGGAATGGTATTTACTGTAGCCTCTTTTACTATCCTAGCTTTTATTCTTCAAATCTTGAATTAACTGGATTATATACATTAATTCTGATGTGAAAACAACCAGAGACACACCATCCTTAAAAAAATTTTCAATGGTCATAAACATTTTTAATGGAGAAATTGAATGATACAATTTTCTATTGGTTGGAAGTCAGAATAAATTATTAGGAAGAAAATACCAGGTTTATCTTACAAGATAAAGATTAATGTGAAATCTGAGATGATCAGATTTGAGATTTTTAATGGTTCTCATCCATTAAAAAAACCCTGCTGTGGAAAAATGAAAAACCTTGAGTAAAATACTATCTTTCTTCGTCACAGAATAAAAAAATTTGTGTTAGCCTAAGAATTTTAAATTTCTTTCCTTTTGCATATATTTTCATCTCTCCACCCTGGCCCTTGCTGATTTACTTCCCATTACTAGTTTTTCTTAGAATTAAATGGAAATGCAGTCATGCAGTATGAGGTCATTTGTGTCTGGCTTCACTGACCTAATGCTTTTGAGGCTGGGAGGTTTTATAAATTTCACAAATCAGGTTGAATTTAATGTAAAATGATTTTCACAAAAGCAATAAATATCTGGCATTTTCAGTGCTAGCTCCAAATTAAGTACGTGCAGTTTTATTTGGTAGCTTTTATTTAAGAACAGCACTTATACACCAAAGAGGGCAGTAGTTAATATGGTGATTACCCACATAAATAAATGAAATTGACCTGTGAGCAAAATTCTCAGAACTTGAAAGCAGAGGGAATTGTGGAGTTACAAACTGGGTGGAGCTAAAGAGATTAACCTGACTTTCAAGCTAAGACTTCTTGGGAGAGGAGATGGGATTTCAGGATCTGACTGACTCTAAGGAAGAAAGCTTGGTGAACTGGTCAGGGAGGCTGTCCAACAGTGAAGTCTGGCTACTGGGAGTAGTTTCTAAAGCAGAATGTAGTTATTGAATGAGGGTGAGGAAAGAGTGAACTTGTTTTAGGAGTGGTATAGTCCAGGTACATAGAAACAAAAAGTGGATCATTGGTTTTAAAGTATGAGAGAGAACTGTTTGTCCACTGATGTGGGAAGGATAAGAAAGACTTATGCATAAGCTTTCTTTATTTTGGGTGGCAACATCATCTGCTCTGCTTAGTTTGTTCCCCACTATTTCCACATTAACTATATGCGTGTGTGTTTGTGTTTAGTTGCTCAGTTATGTCTGGCTCTATCGGCCCCATGGACTCCTCTGTCCATGGAATTTTCTAGAGAAGAATACTGGAGCGAGTCGCCATTTCCTGCTGTAGGGGATCTTCCCGACTCAGGGATTGAACCCGTCTCTTGTGTCTCCTGTGTCTCCTGCATTGGCAGGCGGATTCTTTACCACTACCTGGGAAGCCCAATAAATACACTCAATAAATATTTACTTGAGAAATACTAAATTAAATTGCTTATTAGCTTTTATTATTATTAAATAAGGCAGTCTATTCCCCATTGTATTAGAAATTTGACACCTAAATTTCTAGACCTCACTAGTATCTACCTCCTCCCTCAATCAACCCTCACCCTGAAAGTTGTCTTAAGATTCTATGGGATATTCTAAAAGAAAGGCTGAAAATTACCGGGCTTATATATTATAGCATATCTGCCTTATCAAGTCCTTAGTTTGTAAGGACCTTATTAAGGGATCTGTTGTGCAGAAGCACAGCATCCAGTGAGTATAAAGAGCAAGAAGGGGAGGATGGTGTTCAGTCTCTAGATATTTTTAAGAAACTAAAAGCCTTTGGGACTTGTGAATTGACCTCTGGGAGCTCATTTTAAGTTACTTTGTTTCTGTTACAACCCTCCTTTTTTTGTGCTACTTTGAACTGAATTCAAATCTGTTGTTCACTTCAAATACGTTCTCTAAATCCGCCATGTGGTATGGACTGAGTCATCTGGGGTCAGTCAGTCCCTTAATCTTTTTGGGCATATCAGTTTCCTCTTTTTTGAAATAAGATTTTACCAAGTTGGTAATTTTCTAATTTTGTTGGGGTAGAAGTGTGCTGGAAAGAAAAGTTTGGAGAATTTCCTACTCTTCTCTTGGAAAAAGTTTTGCACACTGAGCTTTTTGGTAGGGTTTGTTTTGTCTTTAGCAGTTATTTTATTTTTTTGACTATGCTGGGTCTTCATTAATTGCTGTGCGTAGGCCTTCAGTTGGAGTGAGCAGGGGCTACTCTCTAGTTGCGGTGCACAGGCGTCTAACTTCAACGTCTTTTATTGCCGCACACTGGGCACTAAGAGTGTAGGCTTCAGCATTTGCCGCATGCAGGCTTAGTTGCTTCAAGACATGTGGGCTCTTCCTGAACCAGGGATGGAACTTGTGTCCCCTGCATTAGCAGGAGGATTCTGTACCACTAAGCCATCAGGAAAACCCAAGTAGGGTTTTGTTTCAACAAGTTTCCCTACTTAAATAAGTCACTGGCCTAGTTGATCTTAGGACTTGTGGCTATGAAATTTTAAGATTTATTTTCAGATGATGGTAGCTAGAAAGCATTTCATCACAGTTTGGTGTTTAGTCTAGATCTTACCTTTGAATGATATTTTAGTAGTGAGATACCACTCAGGACCTTGAAAATACTATCTGCATCAGGTAAACCATCAGTTACTATTTAGGAGGAAGTAAATTAATGGGGACACTTTTATAGAAAATATGATAAAGAAAGTGGGAAAGGGCATAGGATAATTTTGGTTGTCTGGGTTTTTTTTTTAACCCCTCCCCCCTTTCTTTTTTTGCCCTCTCTGAATGTCAGAAATCCTGGGAGATATTTGTAAAGTATAAGTTAATCCTTACTGTTCAGTGTTAAAAGCAGCTTAAATTTTAATCTTAGCTTTTTGGCACTGAGCATATATCCTGTAAATAAGTTCTAATACTGTTATCAGAGAACAAAGATGACATCTACACTGGGTATGTCTTTGTTAGAGAGATAATGTTACAGATCACCACATGAGAAATGTGATTTTAATTCATAGAGTAACTAAATCCATAGAGTAACTGTGATATACTAAATCTGTGATATCCTAAAGGTACTTACATTGGCTTATGCTGGATTTCTAGTAATGGAATGATGCTTAGATAGCATTTGGAGCTGGATGAAACTTGAGAAATAGCCACACTCGATGATACAGATTAGACTATTGAGTCTTCTTCAGTACTTCTTACTAGATGTCTCCTAACTTAAAGTTTTCTTGGGGCAGTTTTCACCTTTATGTCAAGATCACATTTTGTCTGCGTACATACCCCACACATTTTCACTTGATGCTGCAGACCTATATTGTGCCTCCTTCCTTTATGGCATTTGGTCTCATACAGAAAAACTGATAAATGTAAGTAACCTATTGTTTGCACTGTTACTCAATTGTGAAAGTGTTACTGTAGCACGCCAGGCTCCTCTGTCCATGGGATTCACTAGGCAAGAATACTGGAGTGGGTTGCCATTCTCTTCTCCAGGGGATCTTCCTGACCCAGGGATACAACCTTGTTCTCCCACATTGCAGGCACATTTTTTACCTTCTGAGCCACTAGGAAGCTCATTAGATCCTTATAATTCTTATAACCCTTTCTCTTCCTTTTGAGTCCATGGATTGCTGGATGAGAACTTTAATGGACGTTATTGATTTGTATCTTAAAGTGGAGTGATACTTGTAAACATTTGTATAGTCCGTGGATTTTACTGCCTTGGCTTTAGTCATTTTTTAGAGCTAGGTCATTTTGTTTCTGAGTATACTTAATCTGTGGGGCTTCCCTGCTGGTTTCGTGATAAAGAATCTGCCTGTCAATGCCAGAGATATGGGTTTGATCCCTCAGTCAGGAAGATCCCCTGGTGAAGGAAATGACAACCCACTCCAGTATTCTTGCTTGGGAAATCCCATGTACAGAGGAGCTTGGTGGGCTACGGTTCATGGAGTTGCAGAGTCGGATATGACTTAGTAACTAGAAAACAGTATCTAATACTTAATATGTATCTAAGATATGATTTGCTAAGGTTTTCTCACGATCTGTCCTGTTTAGCAGAAACTTCAATGTCAAGAAGTCTGTACAAGAGAATTTGAATTTGAAACAAATGTTAACTCATTTAATCTTTTTAACTTATTCCATTTTATTCTTTTTTGAAATATAATTTTGTGTGTTTATTTTTGGCTGTGCTGGGTCTGTGTTGCTGTGCAGGTAAACTTTCCTCTAGTTGCGGAGAGTTGGGCGTTAACTCTAGTTGCGGTGTGCAGGCTTCTTGTTGTGGAGCATGGCCTCTAGGTCAGGTGGGTTTAGGTAGCTACAGCATACGAGCTCAGTGGTTGTGTGTGGCACATAGGCTTAGTTTCTTTGAGGCATGTGGGATCTTCCAGATCAGGGATGGAACACCTGCATTGGTCTCTTGCATTGGTAGGCGGATTCTTTACCACGGAGCTACCAGGGAAGCTGTATTCCATTTTGTTTTTAAGATCAGTCCTTGAGTTTTAACAGAATGTTTTCTGAAGCTAAATGAGCATCTTAATAGCTTTCATAATATAAATGAATACCTAGTCTAAATGATGTTTTCTGTACTGTTTTTATATGATACAAGTGGCTCTTAAAAATTGTGAAAAAACTAGTGATAACATATACTGATCCATGTCTTAATGGAATCTTTTTAATGAGATGTAATTTTCATACAGTGTAGTGTATATATATATAGATTAATGTATCATTGAATAAGTTTTGACAAATTCATACACTGTAAGCCACCCTCCTTATTGACATAAAGAATATTTCATTTTTTTTAATACTGCTAATCCTTGTTAGGCGACATTTTGTGACAACATAGGTTTTATATATTTTTTAATTGACCTTGTGAATTATTGTAACATTATTTTTCTGGATTTGATGTTGATTTGTCAGTATGTACAACTACAAGTTAGTAATATGTTTATCACCATGATGTATACTAACCTAATAAAATGACTGAGTTGGGTTGGTGATACTCAGTGGCGGTTGAGATCTTTACTTATTTTCCTCCTCTGAATAACTAAAATATTGCTTTTTCCTTGTCTGATAGTCATCAGTGGGGTATGTTTAATAGGGACTTCAGAAGTGCTGTAGAAAAATGTTTAGTTGGAGGGTACATTTGATCTTTATTTTTATTTTTATATTTTATTTTTCTGATCCTCAATAAGAAAGGAAATGGAAAGGGCATTATATTGAGAGTCAATACTTAGGTTCTGTCTGTGGTGTCATCTAGATTTGAACCTTGAATGAATTCTATCATGAATGTCAGCTTTCCTTTATAAAAGGGATTTTGTAAGACTATCTCGGTCTTGAGTTTTTTTAAATGCATTATATAAATTAGTGGCATCCATCCACATGCCAAAAAAAAAAAAAGAACCAACATCCAGGCATTGCCCATGGTCTCATTTAATCATTACAGGAATTCTGTAAGTTGAGTCAGAATAGTTAATTTGCCTAAAGTCACAAAGCTAATGTGATATTTGAATAGACTTTACTGTCTCAACAGTATCAGTGGTTCACAAACTTCATAGCACGTTGTAATCACTTAGAAAACTTTAAAAAAATATTGACACCTGGCTTCTAACCTCATATTTTGAATTAATTGATTTGAGGGTATGACTTCTGGTTTAATTTAGTTTTGGGGTTTTCTTGGCTACACCATGTGGCTTACGGAATCCTTGTTACCCAGCCAGGGATTGAAACTGGGTCCCCCCCAACAGTGGAAGCCCGGACTCCTAACCACTGGACCAAATCTAGTATTTCTTAAGTGAACAAATGGAAACATGGCTGTACTGGTTGATTTAGCTTTGAATCCTGATGTAGAGATACTGACATATCAAAATGCTGCTGCTGCTGCTAAGTCGCTTCAGTCGTGTCCGACTCTGCGACCCCATAGATGGAAGCCTACCAGGCTCCCCCGTCCCTGGGATTCTCCAGGCAGGAACAGTGGTGTGGGTTGCCATTTCCTTCTCCAATGCATGAAAGTGAAAGGTGAAAGGAAAGTTGCTCAGTCGTGTCGGACTCTTAGCGACCTCGTGGACTGCAGCCTACCAGGCTCCTCCGTCCATGGGATTTTCCAGGCAAGAGTACTGGAGTAGGGTGCCATTGCCTTCTCCCATCAAAATGCTAATGTATGTTAATTTCACAGTAAAGGCTTGCTAATGTGGACCTTTGTCAGCTTCAGTATTTATCCATGGTTTGTTGGCCTTTTGGAACTTCTTTTGGCTCAAACTTGGAATTTTTTCTACAGGAGAATTTTTTTTTTTTTTTAAGGAAGCAAGATGGTGACAGTGACTAAGCATACATGGTATATATCACATGTTTCATTTGTGCCAGCATTAAGTGTGCAATGACAGTGTTTGCAAATTAACCTGAAATTGAGGCTATCCTATATTTCAGGTCCTCTGGAGGCTGCTCTGAGTACTACTTACCCGTTACACTTTCTACACTGCCAAACTATTCTATCTACATGTAAGGTGGCTTTTATGGTGAGGGGAGGATGCGATCTGATTTAAAACTGCCTTGTTTGTTGGAAAGTGGTAGCATGAAGTTTTTGTAAATTTTGTTTCAAATTCCAAATTTTCAAAGTCTTTCATTTGCATACTTACCTTATTTTGCTTTTTTTTGTTCTCACTTGATCGAAATTATTCTTACTACTAAGCTTCCCTGATGGCTCAGCAGGTAAAGAATCTCCGTTTCAATACAGAAGATAAAGGAGACTTGGGTTTGATCCCTGGGTCAGGAAGGTCCCCTGGAGAAGGAAATGCAGCCCACTCCAGTATTCTTGCCTGAAGAATTTCATGGACAGAGGAGCCTGGCAGGCTACAATCCATAGGGTCGCAAAGAGTCAGACCTGACTGAGCATCTGAGCACATATATCTACTTACTGAAAACCTAGTGTTTTCATTTTTTAAGCCTTCAAAATATTAATACTTTGTATCCTTCTTAAGGAAGGGAGTGATGTTGGCTTTTTCTCTGAAAATTAAAGTTCTTTTCTTGGAGAGTGTCAGTGAACTTTACAGTACTTTCTAGAGAATAAGCAAACATTTCTTTTCTTTTATTCAACAAATACATGTGTACGTGAGTACTATGCAGTTTCAGATAATGGGCACATTTCAGTGAACAGATAGTTTTTGTGAGACCTACATTCTTTTTGAATATATATCATGTGCTTGACATATAGTTGTGACTTTGTCCCTTGCTGGAAGTTAGTGGCAGAGATATCTAAATTTCATACTGTGAGGACATAACCTTTCCTTAACATCAGACAGCATGCTGAGCTATCCAGAGATTGCCTTGATTGGAGAGGTCAGCAGAGACCCCATTATGTCTCCTTGTGAATCCTGCTTAGTCAACATTTCTCAAACATCAGCCATGCATAGTAATTACATTCAGAGCTTGTTTAAAATGTAAAGTTTTCTGCCTCACCCCCAGATTTGTTTGACCAGTACTGCAATGGGCCTTGCGAGTGTATTTTTGTCAAGTACCTCAGATAATTCAGGCTAAAGACCAGAGAACCACACTTTGAGAAATACTGTGCTGAGGTTTTGACACTTCATTGTTTTGAGCTGTTGTAGGTAGTTTGTGATTATTTTGCTGAGAGGGCTCTGACTGTTGTAGGAGATGCTATTGTCTTGTTTGTTATTTCATAACTGTTGGGCAACTGCTTTTTGTAATGAAAGTAATCCTTATATTTGTGTAGTGCTTTTATAATCTCATATTTACTAGGAGATCTCTTGATAGATAAGTATAAAAATGTTTACCAGTGAGCAAAAATGGCTTATGCAGGTAAGAAAATGACAAAGGAAGAACTGAAACTTGTGTTTTGGCCATCGATTGAGTCATTATTCTTTTCATTGTATTGCATATATTGTGAGTTTAGCTAGCTTTCCATTCTCAAGTCCAACTGCTGGTTTATTGAGCCACTTTTTATTTGTTTATTCACTGAAGGGCATTTTTATAAGTACACGTTGCATAGTTCTATATTATTAGCTTAGATTTACATTGAATTTAATTTATGAAAAGATAGTCATGTGTTTATACATTACTTTTTTCTTTCAGCTTAGATCATTCTAGTAACTTGTGTTGCCTCTTCCATTTTCCATTTTCCCCTTTACTATACTTGTGTTAACATATCAAGCTTCATTTGCTAATACAGAGAAATTTGAGTTGTTTTTAAAATATATAATCTACTTAACGAAGGATTTACTAAGCAAATTAATTAATGTAGTATGTGTGGAGGGGGAATGTTTCATCCAGCCAAAATTATTTGTTCTCCTAGATCTTTATATGTAAAACTGTCTTTAATACAAATGATTCCTATATTGCTAAAAGTACCCTAAAGAAAGTGGTACACTATTTAGTCTCTAAATAGTGTATTGAGAGATACTTTGATTTCCGGACTTACTTACCCTAAGACTTTAATGTGTGTTTTCTCATACTTTCTTTTAAGGAGTGGAGGTAAATCATTTCAGCCTTAAGAATTTGAAATTTAATTTAGGAAGAAGGAAAAGGGAACCCAGTTTTGTTTTGTTTTTATTTGGCTGCACCATGCATAATGTGGGATCTTAATTCCCTGACCAGGGATCCAACCCCTGCCCCCTGCATTGGAAGTGTAGAGTCCTAACCGCTGGACTTCCAGGGAAATCCCTCTGGGGCCTAATTTTGATATTTTGAAAATAGCATTGATGGTTATATCTTTGGACATGTTGAGTTTAAGCTGATAGGATATCCCAGGCTTAGCTCTTGTATAATTAAGTTAGCAGAGATACAGACCTAAACCTCAGCTAGGGAATTAGGACTGGTGTTTATTCTTACACTGAGCAAGATCAGTGTAGAAGTGATAGTAGAGACAGGAAATTGAGAGGTAAGGACTGAATTCTTTGGTGGAAATGCAAAGTTAATCAAGGCAAGAGGAGAGTTGCCATAATGGGATGTTACAGTCAGTGGAAGCCAGTTTTAAAGGACAGGCAGAGGCCAGATTTTTGGAGTTTCTTATTGTATATGAAACTTTGCTTTTTTGGTGTATGTAATGGGGGAGGGACGAGAAATGGCACCACGAAACTGTAGAAGAGTGACTGAAACTAGGGGACTATGTAGAAAGGCATCTTTCAAAATTTAGCTCAGATGCCAACTTTTCTAAGAAGGCTTCCCTTTTATCTTCTCTGAATAAATTACTTAACTCCTCTATATTTCATATTTACTTTATTGTTGCTTTTATATTGTACTTGTCACCAGTTCTTCTAGACCTTAAGATGCTTTTGGCATCCTTTTTGGCAGTGTCACACACATAGCAGCTGCTTAATAAGTGTTGAATCAGACTTGAAGAGCAGATTTTAGTAAAGGATTTTTAACAGTTTTAGTGAGACTATATATGTAAGCATCATCAACTTAAAGTGTGCAATTCATTGTTTTTTACTATATGTACAGAGTTGTGCTGCCATCCATCACCGTAATACAGTTAAAGAATACTTTCATCCCCTCCTGCCCCCCAAAAACCTTGAACACATTAGTGATCACTCTCCATATCCTATTAGGCCTAGATAGCCACTTGTCTACTTTCTATATGTTTGCTTATTAAAAAAGATTTGATCAACCCTTTAAGATTGGTATTGTGAAAACTACAGATGTATTGTCCTACTTCCCAGTGGAAAAGTATATTTTAATACTTGTATTCCCCTGGAGGTTCCAGTTCTTCACATATTGTCTTCCAGTACAACTGTATCCAAGGCTAGAGAAAGCAGTGACAGCAAGAACCATTTGTGATCTTTGAAATATAATATTGGGCAGTATGAAGAGATGAGAATGATAACCATTATACAGGGAACCAAGAAAAAAAAATAAAAGTAAGATGGCAGATACAGACTAGATTTTTAATAAGTTACCTGTGAACAAGAAAATAGGGTGATCTTGTCTTACTATGTACCAACAATGCTGGCTGTTTTCAGTTTCTTGTGAATAACAAAGCTTAGTGTGTAGTCCTAACCCCTACCCACCTCTTTACCTGTCCATCTTCTGTTTATGCTTCAAGAATCAACTTTACTTGTTCATTGAAAGGTTTTCCCTAAAGCTTCCCTCTAAAAAATTGATTGGGTCCCCATAATTTGTACCTTTCACCATCAGTTTCTCTCATCATTTGCCTACACAGACTGTGGTATAAACTATGAGAGCAAAAATTACTTGGTTTTGTCTTGTTAGCCACCATAAATTTTGAAAGGGTAAACGAACAGGAACTTTCGTAGTAGGTATTTCCAAGTATCAAGGCACATTTGTTTGTGTTTTTAAAAATTGGCAGGTTAAGAAACGTCTATGCATGTTTTAAAGCAGAGGGCAAGGAACAGGAAGACTGAGAAATGGAAATCTTACAGCATAATTCAAAGATCTTAGGGGTCATATTGTCAGCAGAGGGTTAGTAGTAGCAGGTAAGAGGGTTAGGATGAAGAAGGAAAATGAATCATCTTAGTTGACATTATTATTGGCTGAGTGAAACGCGCTGCACAAGTTTTAGATCTTAATCTACAGTCTCTTTACCTTAAAAATCTGTTTAGAGGGGCTTCCTGGTGGCTCAGTGGTAAAGAATCCACTTGCCAACACAGGAGACATGGATTCGATCCCTGATCTGGGAAGATCCCACATGCCGCAGAGCAACTAAGCCCCAGCACCACAACTACTGAACCTGTGCCCTAGAGCCCAGGAGCTGCAACTACTGAAGCCTGGGTATCCCAGAGCCCGCGCTCTGCAACCAGAGAGTAGCCCCGGCTCACAACTAGAGAAAAGCCTGCACACAGTAACAAAGACCCAACACCACCAGAAATTAAAAAAAAAATAAAACTGTTTAGAACAGGGTTCTTAACTTGGTTCAGGGATATCATTCTTTCCTTCAAGAGATCAGTGAGTTGGATGAAAAAAAATTCCAGAGTTTATTTTCAAGTGCCTCACTAGTTTAGACAGTACCTGTGGCTTTGTCACCAATAGAAATCACAGATATTTTTGTATCACATTGTTGCATGAATCTCAAAATAGTCTTCATTCCCATCATACTTCAAAATTATAGTACTAATCAGACTTGCCCCTAAATTGTATTATGTAGTGCTTTAATAAAGAGCATGTATTTTACTATATCAAGATCGATTTTAAAGTAATTTTATGGTAACTGAATCGCTCTAAAATTAGTTTCCTTTATAATGCTACATATTATGCTTTTAAAATACTCTGAGAAGGGATCAATAGGCCTCATTAGACAAAGATGTGGGGCGGGGGGAGTCCAAGACAACAAAAAAAGATTTAGAACTCCTGATGCAAAACTAGTGACTCCAACTCCCACCCACCCACATATAACTTGTTTGAGCAGATTTTTGGTGAAACTGGAAGTTGCTCAGTCGTATCTGACTTTTGTGACCCCACAGACTATACGGTCCATGGAATTCTACAGGCCAGAATACTGGAGCGGGTAGCTGCTGTCTTCTCCAGGGGTTCTTCCCAACCCAGGGATTGAATCCAGGCTTCCCACGTTGCAGGCAGATTCTTTACCTGCTGAGACACCAAGGAAGCCCAAGAATACTGAAGTGGGTAGCCTCTCCTCTCTCCAGTGGATCTTCCCAACCCGGGAATGGAACCGGGGTCTCCTGCATTGCAGGCCAATTCTTTACCGGCTGAGCTACCAGGGAAGCCCAAGTTCTTGGTCGTTGTGGCTAAATAAAAAACATTTGTTTGATGCAGGATTGGTCCCAGTTGGTGGATATCCACTGTTTTCTTTTCCGCTTCTAGTCTTGTTCAGTTTTTATTAAATTACTTCCATGCTTGTTAATATCCTCCCCCATGGGTGTGAGATTGTAAGGATGGGAAAATTAGCCAGCTAAAGGCCTGGGGAAGTTTTGGGAAAGGTTCAGTGAAGTAAAGATAAAATTAATATCTAAAATTTCTTGAAATCATCATATCTACCTCTAAAACTATTTCTTTTGTTCTATCTAAACTTTAGTCTAAATTTCTTTACTAAACCTAATCTTCAGACTTCCTTGGTATGGTACATTTGGTTAAGACTCAGCACATCCAGTACACGGGGTGTGGTTCCATCCCTGGTCTGGGAACTAAGATCCCAACTGCCTGTGTGGCGGTGCAGCAAAGTAAAAAAACAACTTGATTTTCCAGTTCTGTGCAGTAGCCAAATAGCAGCATAGAGTATCATTCTCTAGTGAAAATCCTCTGGATCTCAAACCAGTTCAAAGGTATATCTGCAGGTAAGTCCAAAGGATTGTGAATAAAAATTTCGTGTTACTGAACTTGTGAAATATGAATTGTGTTTTAAATGTGAAATTGTGAGAGGAGGAAATAGATTGATGTTTCGAAGGCAAAATAAGTTTATATTATTAAATTTTAGGTGTCTTGTATTCAAAGTACAATGAAAGCCACTAATCCAAGGAACAAATAAGGGCAGAGAACCTTTCGGAGAATGATAGTTACACAATAGTCTTGTGTACCAAGTTAATAGAAAATCAGGAGATGCCCCACATTTAATCCTGTGTCTGGTTCTCTTTCAGAAAGGCTGAAGAGTTACCATGAATCAAAAATATAGTCAAACTGGTGCATTATGGTTCTGTTTTTGTGATGAAAAATGCCATTAGTAAAATAGAGCATTGTAAGTACTAACAGTTTTAGGTTAAAGGAGTTACAGTGTCTTAAGACTGAAGTTCATAGATGGTTCTACCTTTCAATCAACTATTGAATGTAGTACTAGGAGGACTGGTAACTCTTGAGACTCAGGAATTTAAATTGAGAATTGAGGGCAGCCTCCTGTTGGATTCTGGTAATTTAGGAGGACAGGGGTAGTAGGAAGTGCCTTTCTTAACTGTCGTAAATGAATTGTTAATCCCGGTGCACACTCACACCAAAAACAAAACATGGAAAGAAAAGAAGTCAACAAGGCATGATTACGATGAGAAGCAAGAAGGAAGATACAGGAAAAGATGCACAAGAACTGACTGTAGTTAATTTTTTTGGCCCATGGTAATTTGGGTGCTATTGAAGGACAGGAAGAGCTGTCTATAATTTTTATAATATTATGAAAGGCAAAATATAATATATAGGAACAATGAAAGAAATTCAGACATGAGAATAGGGTGATTGGAACTGTTAGCAGTAACAACCTAAAGGGGGAATTCGAGCTTGTTTACTTAGAGTTGAGTGAGATTGTACTAGACCAGGTCCTTAACGTCTACCCTCATAAGAAGGAAGGTAAAGGTTGGAGGATGATGATGAGTTGGCAAGAGACTGAGTTTGAGATACAGTGTCTTGAGAATGTAGATGCTATGAAAATTGGAGAAGGAAATGGCGACCCACTCTGGTGCTCTTGCCTTGAGAATCCTAGGGACAGGGGAGCCTGGTGGGCCGCCGTCTATGGGGTCGCACAGAGTCGGACACGACTGAAGCGACTTAGCAGCAGCAGCACTGATTCAGTGCTTGTACTTTCAGTTGTTCAGCGAGGACTCTGATTTGATAATCTAAAGATGGGAAGATAAATGGTATAGGAAGAGACATTTCCCTGTTAAGACCATCACTTTATAGTCATTTCAGTCACTCAGTTGTGTCCGACTCTGCAACCCCATGGAGTACAGCACTCCAGGCTTCCCTGTCCGTCACCAACTCCTGGAGCCTACTCAAACTCATGTCCATCCAGATGGTGATGCCATCCAACCATCTCATCCTCTGTCGTCCCCTTCTCCTCCTGCCTTCAATCTTTCCCAGCATCAGGGTCTTTTCAAATGAGTCCGTTCTTCGCATCAGGTGGCCAAAGTATTGGAGTTTCAACTTCAGCATCAGTCCTTCCAATGAATATTCAGGACTGATTTCCTTTAGGATTGACTGGTTAGATCTCCTTGCAGTCCAAGAGACTTTCAAGAGTCTTCTTCAACACCACAGTTCAAAAGCATCAATTCTTTGGCACTCAGCTTTCTTTATAGTTCAGCTCTCACCAGTCATCCATACATGACTACTGGAAAAACCATGGCTTTGACTAGATGGACCTTTGTTGGCAAAATGTCTCTGCTTTTTAATATGTTCTCTAGGTTGGTCATAACTTTCCTTCCAAGGAGTAAGCATCTTTTAATTTCATGGCTACAGTCACCATCTGCAGTGATTTTGGAGCCCCCAAAAATAAAGCCTGTTACTGTTTCCACTGTTTCCCCATCTATTTCCCATGAAGTGATGGGACCGGATGCCATGATCTTAATTTTCTGAATGTTGAGTTTTAAGCCAACTTTTTCACTCTCCTCTTTCACTTTCATCAGGAGGCTCTTTAGTTCTTCTTTACTTTCTGCCATAAGGGTGGTATCATCTGCATATCTGAGGTTATTGATATTTCTCCCAGCAATCTTGATTCCAGCTTGTGTCATCCAGCCCGGCATTTTGTATGATATACTCTGCATATAAGTTAAATAAGCAGGGTGACAATATACAGCCTTGATGTACTCCTTTCCAAATTTGGAACCAGTCCATTGTTCCATGTCTGGTTCTAACTGTTGTTTCTTGACCTGCATACAGATTTCTCAGGAGGCAGGTCAGGTGGTCTGGTATTCCCATCTCTTTAAGAATTTTCCAGTTTGTTGTGATCCACACAGGCAAAGGCTTTGGCATAATCAATAAAGCAGAAGTAGATTTTTTCTGGAACTGTCTTGCTTTTTCGATGATCCAACGGATGTTGACAATTTGATCTTTGGTTCCTCTGCCTTTTCTAAATTCAGCTTGAACATCTGTTATTTCACGGTTCACGTACTGTTGAAGCCTGATTTGGAGAATTTTGAGCATTACTTCGCTAGCATGAGTTCAATTCAGTCACTCAGTCGTGCCTAACCCTTTGTGACCCTGTGAACCATGCCAGGCCTCCCTGTCCATCACCAACTCTCGGAGTCCACCCAAACCCATCTCCATTGAGTCGGTGATGCCATCCAACCATCTCATCCTCTGTTGTCCCCCTCTCCTCCTGCCCTCAATCTTTCCCAGCATCAGGGTCTTTTCCAGTGAGTCAGCTCTTCGCATTAGGTGGCCAAAGTACTGGAGTTTCAGCTTCAACATCAATCCCTCCAATGAATATCCAGGACTGATCTCTTTTAAGATGGACTGGTTGGATCTCCTTGCAGTCCAAGGGACTCTCAAGAGTCTTCTCCAATATCACAGTTCAAAAGCATCAATTCTTCGGCGCTCAGCTTTCTTCACAGTCCAACTCTCACATCCATACATGACCACTGGAAAAACCATAGCTTTGACTAGATGGACCTTTGTTGGCAGAGTAATGTCTCTGCTTTTTAATATGCTGTCTAGGTTGGTCATAACTTTCCTTCCAAGGAGTAAGTGTCTTCTAATTTCATGGCTGCAATCACCATTTGCAGTGATTCTGGAGCCCAGAAAAATAAAGCTAGCGTGAGAGATGATTGCAGTTGTGTGGTAGTTTGAACATTCTTTGGCTTTGCCTTTGGGATTGAAATGAAAACTGACCTTTTCCAGTCCTGTGGCCACTGCCGAGTTTTCCAAATTTGCTGGCATATTGAGTGCAGCACTTTGACAGCATCATCTTTCAGGATTTGAAATAGTTCAACAGATGACACCACCCTTATGGCAGAAAGTGAAGAGGAACTAAAAAGCCTCTTGATGAAAGTGAAAGTGGAGAGTGAAAAAGTTGGCTTAAAGCTCAACATTAAGAAAACGAAGATCATGGCGTCTGGTCCCATCACTTCATGGGCAATAGATGGGGAAATAGTGGAAACAGTGTCAGACTTTATTTTTTGGGGCTCCAAAAAAATATGTATGGATGTGAGAGTTGGACTGTGAAGAAGATTGAGCGCCGAAGAATTGATGCTTTTGAACTGTGGTGTTGGAGAAGACTCTTGAGAGTCCCTTGGACTGCAAGGAGATCCAACCAGTTCATTCTGAAGGAGATCAGCCCTGGGATTTCTTTGGAAGGAATGATGCTAAAGCTGAAACTCCAGTACTTTGGCCACCTCATGTGAAGAGTTGACTCATTGGAAAAGACTCTGATTCTGGGAGGGATTAGGGGCAGGAGGAGAAGGGGACGACAGAGGATGAGATGGCTGAATGGCATCACGGATTCAATGGACGTGAGTCTGGGTGAACTCCGGGAGTTGGTGATGGACAGGGAGGCCTGGCGTGCTGCGGTTCATAGGGTCACAAAGAGTCGGACAGGACTGAGCAACTGAACTGAACTGAACTGGAATTCCATCACCTCCACTAGCTTTGTTCTTAGGGATGATTTCCAAGGCCCACTTTACTTATTATTTGACTTCTTTGAGTCAAAGATGAGTAGATGCTTCCTGGTGACTTTATACTTTTAGTACAGGGAGTATTTTTTTTTTATTCCTTGCTTTGTTTTTCTCATCTGCAACGTCAGGTGTGCCCTAGCCTCTTAAAACCTCTAATACAGCTTTTTATTTTTTAATTCAGCAAATGTTACTGAGTATTTCCTGCTTGTAAGGCATTGTGCTGAATGCTGGAAATACAGAGTTGTGAACAAGACACTAAATGGCTCTTCCTATTATATTAGGACTCTCTAAAGGAATTGAACCGATGAGTCTTGTATACAGGCATATCTCAAAGTTATTACAGGTTCAGTTCCAGAACACCACAATAAAGCAAAGTCACACAAATTTTTTGGCAAGTATGTGTATTAATTTTGAAATATTGCCGAAAAGTGCTAGCCTATCATCTGAGCTTTGAGCAAGTGGTAATTTTTTGCAATAATAGCATCAAAAATAAAGATCATAGATCACCACAACGATATAACAATAACAAAAATATCAAAATAGTGAAAATGTGACAGACACAAAGTGAGCACGTACTGTTGGAAAAGTGGCACCAGTGGATTTGATCAAGACAGGGTTGCCACAAACCTTCAGTTTGTTAAAAAAAAAAAAAAAAAGTGATACCTGCAAAGAGCAATAAAGAAAGATATGCTTGTATTATACATAGAGTTTTATTATGAGGGATTGGTTTACACAATCATGGAGGCCAAGAGGTCCCGGGACCTGTGGTCTATATGAGCTGGAGGCCCAGGAAAATCAGTAGTGCATTTCTGCTTCAAGCCTAAAGGCCTGAGAGCCAGGGGAACCAAAGATTTAAGTCCCAGGTGAGTCCTAAGATCTGAAAACCAGGAGCATGTATGTCTGAGAGCAGAAGGTGATTATTTCAGTGCTAGCAGAGAGGGAATTTTCTCTTCCTCTGCCTTTTTGTTCTGTTCAGAACAAAAGAGAGTGATCTTCTTTACTTAGCCTGTCATTCTGATGCTAATCTCTTATGGAGCCAACTTCACAGACACCCCAAAATAATGTTTTACAAGCTATTCCAGAATCCCTTAGCCCAGTAAGGTTGACACACAAAATTAACCATCACACTAATCAAGCCATAAGAGAAGGCCTACGTTAAACAAATGTTCCTTTTTCTGTTATTGTTCTAGTTATAGGGATGGAACATATTTAGGTGCTTTAATCTGAACTGAGTATTTATGATGATTACACTGATTTACTATTCTTGGAAGTCATTGGGTCTCAGCAATATTGAAAATATTTCATTTCATTCTTTTTTAAGATACTTCTATTTTTGCAGAGATTTATTAGGGAAAAGAAACCCTTAGCTCCATGTCTTCTAATTGGTCTTCATGTCATTGTCATTCCTTTTACTCCCCAGGTTCCATATTGCATACTGATACCAAGGCCAGCTTTTAATATTGACTTAATTATATTAGGTCCTAGACATAGCCTACTGATATTTTCCCGGTTATCTATAAAATTTAAAGCACATTAGCCTGGCATTCAAGAGTCTATATCAGTCACCTTGTTCTCCCCTTTATACGAACCTGTGTCTGTTCTTGCCGCCTGCTTAAGACATCCTTTTCTACCTTCCCTATCGAAATATTATCCCTCCTTCAGGATCTGACTGGTAATAGACCATTTTCACTAGGTTTCTTTCTTTGGACAGATGTAGTTCAACCCATTGTTTTGTCTTGTTTTGTTTGCTTTTCTGAATTCTTTTAGCATATTTTGGTCAGCCCCAGTGACTTGTACATATGTCATCTTAGGTTTGTGCTTTTTACATGTGTCTTAATTTTTTAGCTATAATTACTTTAGATAGGGGTTTAGAAGAACAAGATGAAATCAGAGATGGACCTTGCCTTCTGCTAGAATTTTCTTCAGACCTTAAGGTACCTTTCTTAATGCTCTCAGTAAGTAACGATGATTTTTTTGAATTGCAAGCTCATTCTCTGGCCTGTTGCCTTGATTGATCAGGCAACACTGAGTCTAAAGACATTTGAAACAGAAAATGAGACCTTGTACTTTCGTTTTTACTTTCATCCATTAAATTATTTGATTCTTCTGCATGTTTTGAAACTAAATAAGGTCCAAATCAAACCAGTCTTTTTTTTTTAATCTCATAAATTCAGAGTTACCTATAGTGTGCACATTACCATAGTGTGAAGTGAAAGTGAAGGTGTCATTCGCTCAGTGTGCAACTCTTTGTCACCCCATGGACTGTTGCCCTCCAGGCTCCTCTCTCCATTGAATTTTCTAGGCAAGAATACTAAAGAATACCATTCCCTTCTCCAGGGGATATTCCCCACCCAGGGATCAAAGCCAGGACTTCTGCATTGCAGGCAGATTCTTTTCCTTCTGAGCCACCAGGGAAGCCTCTTACCATAGTGTATGTACTTAGTAACAACACATTGTTATATACATTAAAAAATGTCTAAAGATAGGACCTTGAGTTTCTGGTCGAAGGCAGAAACAGGAGTGAGGCTTTCACTTTGGTGTGTTTCAGGTAGTCTGCAAACTTAAATGATCTCAGAGAATCAGGTTAGTGCTTGCTCATTACCCAGGTTCTGTGAAGACTTAGAAAAAACAAATAGTAAGCCCTGTATTACCAGGTGGAGAGAGAGAGAAGCACCAGAGTAACAGTACCTGAATATTTGTACTTTCGAAGGGTTAGATCTTGGATTCAAGCAGTAGTTAGTGGCTATGAGAATTCTGTGAAATGAGAGATCTGTGTGAGACAGGCTACTTAAGGAAGATTTCTCTGACAGCTGGATATTAGGATGTTGCGATTGAAAATGGAGAGTTAGAAGCTCTCAGAATAAAAGGAAAACATGGAGGTGAAGGTAGAAACTGAATGAGTATGATCTGGGTAAGCAGAAGACTGTTCCTGGCACCTAATCTGTGTGTAATAAGGTCTGGATGGATTGATTGCACGGGGGGGAGGGTGTGAGGTCTTAGGTTTTGAGAAATTAGTTATATATTCCTTACCCTCCAGGCTCCTCTGTCCATGAGATTTTCCCAGCAAAAATACTGGAATGGGTTGCCATTTTCTCCTCACAGGGTCAAACCCAAGTCTCCTGCGTCTCCTTTATTGCAGGTAGATTCTTTACTGCTGAACCAGCAGGGCTTAAACTCATACACTTAAAACAATAAGGAGAAAAATACCTGATGACTTGATTTTTTTTTTTTTTTAAGTAAATTTCTAAATTCATCTGATTTTTGTTTCTAATTATTCTGTATTCTGTTAAAGGCCTACTTTGCATATGAATTCTCAAAAAGTACTTTGTAAAGTTAGGTGATGACATGACGATGTGAAGAATGAATTTGTGCCTCTGACATGTCAGGTTTGTAGTTTGGGTTGGATGCTTGTAAAATTTACTTTATTGTAATTTTGTTAGGAAGCTGTTGGTACAAATTTGTTGATGTGCTTGTGAGATGTAGTCTTATGAGAGTTGATTTGTGCTTTCTCTTTTGCCTTTGACTTTTAGTGACTTCCCCTCACTTCCTTAGCATTTTCTGTACTTTGTATTCTTGATTAGAGTCATTTCTTTTTCTTTAAAACCTAGCTAAATTAGATTTGTATTAAAAATCTGCCATAATTCTTAGTATTGGATATTTATAATGTTAAGAATTGGTTTTGAAGTTCCTCATAGCTTCCCAGCACAGATTTGCCTCTGCAGTTAGGTACAGAAAGGATAAAAAAAGAGAAGGAAAACAAAATCGAGGAATCAGGAAAGGAGAACATAACCGTATTTCATTTTATCACTTATTTTTCAATTTATTATTTGTTTTGTTTTACCCATCTCTTCCCACCTCCACCCCTATCCCTCACCCTCCAAAAACCCACCACTGTGACCTTTTTTGTGTGTGAGAGAGCTTTTCTTCAAAGTAAATGTTGGAATGAATGTGAAGAGTGTTGAATTCTTGTATGGAAAACAAAGGATTGAAAAGAGAAAATTACAGAAGCTTTGAACACGGTTTTAGATACAATCTCAGACATTAGCAGATTGGCACTTCTGTTGCTTTTCGGGCACAATCTCTGTAAGGTTAAAAAAAAAAACTCTTTCCCAGCCAGGCTATCTTTTTCAGCAAAGACATGTGAAAATGAATTCCTCTTTGCGTGTTTGATGGTAGTTATTCATGTTTCCTGTTTGCAGAGTAATCCTCAGGAACAGGTGGAACAAAAGTGTAGGAAACAATGTGCATTTTTTAAGTCTAGCCCCTTTGTGACCTTTTACATAAAATTCTAGGGATAATATTCGTTGGACCTGAATATGGGACCACACTTACATAGGACATCAAGGAGATCAAACCAGTCAGTGCTAATCCTAAATCAAAGCATCTAGTCAAAGCCATGGTTTTTCCGGTGGTCATGTATGGATGTGAGAGTTGGACTATAAAGAAAGCTGAGTGCCGAAGAATTGATGCTTTTGAACTGTGGTGTTGGAGAAGACTCTTGAGAGTCCCTTGGACTGCAAGGAGATCCAACCAGTCCATCTTAAAAGAGATCAGTCCTGGATATTCATTGGAAGGACTGATGTTCAAGCTGAAACTCCAATACTCTGGCCACCTGATCCGAAGAGCTGACTCGTTTGAAAAGACCCTGATGCTGGGAAAGATTGAGGGCAGGAGGAGACGGGGACGAAAGAGAATGAGATGGTTGGATGGCATCACTGACTCAATGGACATGAATGAGTTTGAGCAAGCTCTGGGAGATGGTGAAGGACAGGGAAGCCTGGCGTGCTGTGGGGTCACAAAGAATCGGACATGATCGAGAAACTGAATAACAACAAAAACACTAGACGTTTTTTAAAACACGTAAACTTTGCAAATGGTAAATCCAGGTATAGTTTCTTATTAGAGTTTTTAAAGATACCACTTCAGTACAGCTTTAAAATAGCTTCCTCTTTTGTTTGTTTACATTTTAGATAAAAGCCAGTTTTTTTTTCCAAGCTGGTGGTGGTTTTATTTTTTTTTTGGCTGCACTATGCAGCGTGTGGGATCTTTAGTTCCCTGACCAGGGATCAAACCCATGCCTCCTGTAGTAGAAGCAAGGGGTCCCAACCAACCATGGACTGCCAGGGAATTCCCTCAAGCAAAATTCATAATTTAGCTAAGTTTAAAATAAAAATGATAGTGTGTATTTTTCGGAAACCACCGTTATCTGATCTAGAGACATACAGAAACTTGCAATCACTGCAGTGATTCCTAGTCCTTGGAGTCTCTGAAATTAGTCATTGATATTCCTAGAGTTATTGGGGATAAATGTGTATCCACAGAAACATAACAATGGATAATTAAAGCATGATCCTTCCAATAAAAAGTGAATGTCATCCTTGTGGTAATAGGATTATTTTCTGTAATCTGGAACTAAGCAAAAATATGACTCCTTATAAATGGAACTTGGTAGGAAGTGGAACAGGAGTTATAATAAAATGGATATTTACTCTCTGAAACATTTTGGAATGACTGATAAAAATCTCCTTCATTTTTTCAATTAAAAAGTAAGACCAGGTGAGGTTTAGAAACTTGCCCACAGTTACAGAAAGTAATGGTGGATGGATAGAGAATTCACCTGCCCTGCTTAAGAAGCATATTAAGGCTGCCACACAAGTACTAACTTAATGGGACAGTGGGTTGCTTGACAGAAAAAAATCTCTTTATGCATTATTTTGTGTTGGGCAATGTAGTCAGTAAGTGGGGTCATCAGCTAGAGGAAAACAACCTTAAATAAAAACCTAGAGGGAAACTATCTTATATTTTTAAAATTTGATGATGTTTTTAAAATTTGATGATGTTAAGTGATAATCAGCTTTTTATAACGCCTTCCTCTTTCCCTCTTTGTTAGGTGGTATGGTCAGGAAAAAGACTATAACGTGCTAGTTATGGATCTTCTTGGACCCAGCCTTGAAGACCTCTTCAATTTCTGTTCAAGAAGGTTCACAATGAAAACTGTACTTATGTTAGCTGACCAGGTATGTGAAACTTTTATGAGAATAAAAGCTAAGAAATGCTACTGTTTAGTACTACTTAACTATAATTTCAGTATAGAAACCAGAGTATTATAACCCTGTATAATAATCCTTGGGTTAAAAGTATAGTCATTCAAGTTTGTTGCTCTGATAAGTCTTGTAGATGTTTTCCTGTGGTATAAGACAAAAATGAATTACACTGGTTTATTATTCACCTGTAGACTAAGAGTTTTCGAGCTACTCCCATCATATAGTGTATTTGTTTTAGTGTTGAGTATAACAGGTTTCTTTGTAAGATTTTGTTTGAAGAAAGGATTTGGGAGTGTTTGTGTGTGTGCAAATATAAATAAATATGTATATATTGAAATTTTGATTAAAGCAAACTGAATGGTATTATGTGTTGAACCCTTATAAAAGGTATATTTTTGAGGAAAATAAGGTACTGAAGTAATTTAATGAACAGTTTTTGACCAAGTAGATGCTTCTTACAGGATTCTCAGCTATTGGTAATATTTAAGCAAAATCATGGAAATTTTTATGTCATGAATTGGATTTATGCATTGATTGAGGTTAGATGAAATTGTTTTAAAGTCCAAGGCTAGATTTATTTTTTTAGCTAAAGGTAATAAAAAAGAAAACCAGTTTTAAAGAATTTTAAGATGGGAGAATGGGGTCAGGAACAGACCTTGAGGAAACAGATATTATGGTCAAAGATAACAGGTAAATGTCAAGGACCTTGCATAAAACATGACTTCTTAATATGCTTTAATTCACATGTGAGCGAATCTTAATAAAAGAGTTTGTATTCTGTAGGCTCAGTAACACATAGGCATACATGCAGTGAACATTTATTTAGGATCTGCCACTGTAAAGGAGATCAGTCCTGGGTGTTCATTGGACGGACTGATGTTGAAGCTGAAACTCCAATACTTTGGCCACCTGATGCAAAGAGCTGACTCATTTGAAAAGACCCTGATGCTGGGAAAGATTAAGGGCAGGAGGAGAAGGGGACGACAGAGGATGAGATGGTTAGATGGCATCACTGACTGGATGAACCTGGATTTGGGTGGACTCTGGGAGTTGGTGATGGACAGGGAGGCCTGGCATGCTGCAGTTCATGGGGTCGCAGAGAGTCGGACACGACTGAGTGACTGAACTGAACTGTACTTAGCACTGGAGTGTACAAAAAATAAGGGCTAGTTTCTTCCCTCTTTTAACATAGAGTTAGTGGAGAAAAATGGACAGGTTCTGTCGTAAAAGTCTATATTGGATACTCTGGTAACATCAGAGAAATAATGTAATTTAGGGAAGGGGGTTGTAGAAAGGCACTTGTTTAAGAAAGAACCAGCTGAGTCTTGCTCTGTAAATGACAGGCAACACTTGAGTAGTCTGTAGTTTGTGCTGTTAATTTATCTTTTGCCTGACCTTCCCCCTGTGAGTGAATACTCATAGTTTAATGGTAAGTATTACTTGGCTAGAACAAATACTTTATGTACTTGACTGGTACAAAAAGTGAGACAAATGTTTTGTTTTACTTATTTAATATATGAATTGCTGCTGTACCTAAAGATGGTATTTGAACATTGTATACATCTTCTTCCTTGAGTGTATAGTTTAAGCCAGAGATTACAATTTGCCTTCACAAGCCGTTTGCCAAGGTAGAGGAATAAGAGTTAGAATTTATATCCTTGGTGATAAAAGCTGTAGAGAAAACGCAGGCAAGTAAAAATAGAGTCCTGACGTACACTACTGAGAAGAGCAAAAACATATGGGCAGAAAGATAATGTTGGCAGCCTTTGGACATGGAAAACATTTTCAAATACAACTTTTATTTTATGGAAAAGGTAGACATAATTGATAACTTAGAAATTTAAACTATTACAGAAGAAAAAGTTTAAATGTTTACGTAACAAATGACTGATAAAAAGATTGTCTGTTGTATGCAAAGAATTCTTAAAAACTGACAAGAAAAGGACAAGCCAAAAAAATAATGGAAAAGTATGGATTGACTTCACAGTACAGTACTAAGTCCAGAAGGTCAGTAAAAGTGAGCAGGTTTTTTAACTGTTATGAAATTACAAGTGAAGTCAGTACCTGTGAAAATGGGCAAGATTTAGAAAAAACTGAGATAACTGCTAGTGGGAAAAAAACACTAGTGCTGAAAAAATGAGCTGTTATAGGCTATTCTGAAGGCAATCAGTTTGCCTTCAAAGCAGCAACTCCCCCTGCAATGATAGGGGAGGTATAACCCATAGAAATAGAAGTGCTAATAGATAAGGATATATAAGTATATTAGTGTTATTGTTTATGGTGAGAGAATATTGGAAATAATGAGCATTAATACTGTGAGTTGGGATAATTGGGGAGTACTTCCATCTATGCCATAGAATATTTTATCTCCATTAAAAAGAATGGTAAGACCATACCACTTGACTTGGCAGAATTTCTGGGAAATTAAGAAAAGCTTGTTATAATGCCATGTTTGTTAGTTTTAGGATATGATCATACATATATGGAGAAAAATCATGGGAGAGTCGGAAAAGCATGCCAGAAAGGAAACCCAGCATGTATATGTCCCCATTTGCATAAAAGTTACATGCTTACATTGTATGGTACCAACTTCTAGAAATGTTTGGGATAGAATTAGTTAAAAACAAGTGAACAAAAATAAAATGAGTAGACTATTTCTATTGTAGTTTAAAGCAATAACAGTGTATAACTGTATCTGTCAATTGGTCAACATCCCTGTACTCTGAAGCACATGTAAGTTTGTGTGTGTACATATAGAAGAGAATAAAAATAGATCTGAGTAATACCAGGTACCTCAAGGGGCATAGTATTGACGTTTACTTTATATAATTTTGAACAACTGAAACAATTCTAAATTTATTACTTCTGTAATTAAAAAAACCAGTTCTTTCTATCAGGTTCTGTCATGTTTATAATCATTCATATTGAAAGAATAAGCTCAAAGGAAACTGCTGGTTTATGCTTGTATATCCATTAGTCTGGAGGTAAATGCAGAGCTGGTTGTCCTTTTTAATTTTGTCTAGCATTGTCTTTTTGAACTCTAAATAAAGTTAATAAAGTATACTTGTGATCTTGAAAAATGATTGACATATTGAAATAATTGAGACACAGTATGTTGCTTTCTTTTGTTTCTTAGTGCAAATCACTTAACTTGATTTTCTCTCCTCCCCTTTTTTCCAGATGATCAGTAGAATCGAATATGTGCATACAAAGAATTTTATACACAGAGACATTAAACCAGATAACTTCCTAATGGGTATTGGGCGTCACTGTAATAAGGTTAGTCACATGTTCTTTGCATGAAAGGACAAAGAATAAAACTTCCAAGAATTGGCTTTGATAAACTTTGGTGAACTTTTTAAGTCTTTTAAAAAGTCATAGTAAGTTGAATTTGCTATTGATAATTGTTTTAAAAGATTGTACTTGAAGGCTAATCCATTAACTTAGTAACTTGAAATAAAGTATCTCCAACTTAACCCAACCAAAGTTAGTTATTTATATGGAAATATGAAATTCCAAGGGCTTTATAATGAAATGTAATCATCTATATTATTGTATCTATTTTTCATTCATTCGAATAGCAAACAAACAAACAAAAAAACCCATATACCCATATACTTTTCTTCCTGAATGCTAAAAATCAGATTTTAACCTTTCTTTCTGAAGTGTGGGTTTTTGCAATATATGTGCTTGTGCCAGTGTGGGAACCACTGTCCCACCCATCTGTCACCATGGCGTTAACATTTGCTGACTGAGCAAGGTTGATAATGAGAATTCTTCAGTCCTTGGATTTGTGTATTCAAAAGGATAACTTTTGGACCTGTTTCAAAAGTAGTTTGACAGTTTATTTGGGTGCCAAGTTGAGTGGGGTCTCCACCCCTCTTCTCTCCTGTTCAAAGGAAAGTGTAGACAAGTGAAATGAACTTTCATACAATGAAATTAGTGTTCATTGGGGGCCACAGAATGGTTGAACTTACGGGGTGATTGGGTTTTAGCCAGTGACGCATGATTGCAGTTAGAAACTAATTGTGTTGACAATTTTCTGCAATGATTAGTTTTACTGAGTGAATTGCTTTTATTTTCAATTGTTGAGGTCGGGCAGACAGGCAGCATTGGCAATGCACTAAGCATGTTATGATCTGACGATCTGATAGAAATTCTCAACTTCAGGACAACTTGGGGGTTTTTTGTGTTTTTTGTTCTGTTCTGTTTTTGGAAGGAACATTCCTATTTATTTTATTTAGTCATTAGGGAATGTTTGATGTTTTTAGGTCTAGCTATAAATGTTTACCTTTGTTTGCCTGTATGAATGCCAACTTGGAGCCATTACCATTAGAAGTGGTATTATTTGTTAATGCGTGAGACATTAATGTTGGTCTGACCAGGTTTTAGGAGTTAAATTTTATTTTTCTTGAAAGCTGAGCTTTAAATGATAGAAGGTGTTTAAGTCTACATGTAACCTTTCTTGCCATTCCCAAATCACATCTTTTTTCTTTTTTTAAATATTATGTGGCTTCTCTCTTTGAAGCATCCAGGTTCTTGTTATTTTAAAACCTGGTAATTTAATTGAACTATTACTAGTCTTAATTTTGGCAGGCAGTTTTGTCAGAATGACCCTAATCTTTTGACCATTTCCCAGCCTTTTCTTCCCATTTTCTTCCTGCTAAAGGCCTTCTATCCTCATGTAATCCATGTTCTGCATGTTGATGTTGCAGTACATGGTTTGTCTTAAACTTAATGATAGTCCAGATGATGTCTTTGCTTCCCCACCCTGCCCCAAACAGCTTATTAATCACTTAGTTGTGTTAGGAAGTCCAGATTGCCCAGTGATATGTAAACCTTTTTAGAATCTTGTGTCCTCTTTTAGAGATACTAAAAAGATTGTGAAATTGCTTTGCTGTTACACAGATTCAGAGAGACCCTAGGGTTAGAAGTGCAGTGTTTTACCTAAGATTCTGAACGTTGTTCTTAAACATTTTAGGTTAGTGTTTGTTTATGTAGTTGGTTTTTAGTGTTTTCTGTATTGTAGTTTGAAATACGCCAGTTGTATGATACTGGATTCTTTGGTCAGCTCGTTGTAGTAGTTTTCTATTTGTGGGTAGAGTTGGGGGTGGGGGGGCATTTGAGGTTGATTTTTAAAATCAAATTTCTTATTTGGAAAATTGTTCTGAATTTGATATTTAGGAGTAGTCACTCCAACCGTAGTGAATTTGCTCAACTCTTCCAGTAATCAGCCCTGCATGCTTATGAAAATAAATTTTAAGGTGACTAAATGCCTTCTACCTCTTCCTTACTGAAGATTTTTTTCCCCCTGTGCAATCTTTTTTTAGGGGAAGGGCAGATTGTGGTGCCAAAGATTGCAGATCCAAATTCCCTGTTTTGTATTAAAAAATTAAAGAGCCAAATGTCACCATTGCTATCCCTGTTTCAGGCAGTGACACAATATAGTGGCATTAAAAACCTGAGTACTTTCCAGAATTCAAATGTTGTTAAGCATGTGATTCTTATTTGGAAAAGTGAGAACCTACAGTGCTTGGTGGAAGAAGGATGGCATTTGGCTACCCTGTTCTTTCTCTAATGCCTCGGTGTTGCCTGTCTGCGCCGGCCATTGTTGCAATGTAAGCAATACTGTTTGATGCACTGCCACCCTCTATTGTCTGTTTAGTGTTTAGAATCTCCAGTGGGGAAGAGGAAAAGAAGCATGACTGTTAGTACTTCTCAGGACCCATCTTTCTCAGGATTAAACCAGGTCTGAAACTGTCTCCTATTCCAACCTCAATCCCAAATTCATGTGCTTTTCTTTCTTATTGTTTGATTATTTTTGTTTGTTTTAATTCTGGAGAATATAGATCTTGCTCAAGCACCTCTTAACGTTGGCATTATTCAGACATACTTGGCAAACATATAACATTACTAAGATATTTCTTTATGGCTTTTGCTTAAAGTTTGTATAACTTAGAGAAAACCTAAATGAAAACAGGATTATGTTTAGATTTCTAACATCCACGAGAGGAGATATGTTGGTCTAAAATTGATACTATTTAGCTAATGCTAGATTTAAGATAGACTGTTCAATTTTTAAAAAATAATTTGGAGTTGCATCACTGCTGAATGATGATATTCTGCCTCAACTCTTCCCATTCCCTAATGAACTTTAGGAGTTGTGTAGATCAGATTTCAGATCTAGTTTTTTTTAGAATTGATTGCTTCAGTATGAGAATTCTCTCATCTTCAACCAAGTAGCATAAAATGCTTAAAGAATATTATATGCTCTGGAACTAGAATGCACTGCATTCTAATGATAACATAATTGGTATCAATTACCATTAATAACACATAAATAAGATAAACAGATGTATAACCTAATGATTTATGTTTGGCAGGCTAGATAAAACACTCAATATTTCTAAATTTTTTTTTTAATGTAAGGAAATTTTTCACTTAGTCTTCATTTACTATTGAGAAGCTGGCTTTATTTACTGTATGAATTTTCAGATAAACAAGGGAAAATAAATTTTAAAAAAATCAGCACCACCTAGGTACTTAATTTTTGAAGCTCCTGAATGAATGAATCTTTATCAGTAGTATACACTGAGAAGTAAGTGTTGACATAAGTATCAAAAAAGGAAAAAATTTGCATTTGATATGTGAGCATACTTTGTAATTTCTTTATTAAACCACATGTATCATCTGGGCTATCATTTAATCCTTCTCCAAACTGCCCAGCTTTATATCAGGAACTATGTTCTCCTGCTGTTAAAAAGGTTTTAGAAATTAGATTTTATTATTATTCACAGACAAAGAAATAACCAACTGTGGTAACTAGATCTTGACTGGGCAGAGAGAGAATGGGGGGTAATTAGGTACATTGTAAGGCAACTTTACTGCCCTATTTTTTCTTATCCATATACATTCACACATTTTACTCATACTTTACAGCATAATTACTTATAGGTTTTCTGGGTTGTAAGGAAAAGTATTCCTGTGAATTCTTGAAAGGGCAAGGAAATATGACTGCTGGTGAAGAGAAAAATGGTTGAAATACCAATACCTGAAATTGGCATTAGTATTTCTGAAGAAAATACACCTCTGCTGAATGAGTTATCCCATTATACCCAACATTAACTCATTTCCACATGCCTTTGAAGAATATGCTGCTTTCTTTAAAACAGGCACAAATTTTTGAACATGTAGTTTAAAAATCCACAGAAAGGCAGCTTGCCCACCAAAGAGTTTAGATGTCGTCTCCTTTGTATATGCAAACCTATAAAAATACATTACTTTATGACATTGGATATTGACTTTTCCTTGTTTGGTTTTACATATCTGCGGCTATTTTGGTTATATCCTTGGTATCACATGGTTTCATGTAAACAGTTCCCATTTATGTATGTTTTTATTCATTTTAAATTTGATGCATGGAGAGCTGCTAAAGAAGCATGCATGAATAGGTACCATTAGATAATGAACTATAAAGAGATTTAAACTTAAAATTTTAAGTAGTTTTCAGTTGTTTTGCTCTTCAAATGGAATACCTGTTTATCAGTGACATTACTTTCCCTGACTTATTTTCAGTTTTTATAGGAGGAGAAAATTTTAAATTCATTTGCTTTGTAATTTTTTACTTTGATACTGAGACTCAGATACTTAAGAAGATAGTGTTTCATTTTTGTTTCCTTGATAAATTAGATTTTGTCCTTTAGAGTTGTGGAAGGAAAGAACTCTCAGAGTCTTCTAGTTGTTAAGAAGTGGTTATTGAGTTGCACATGAAGCTGTTGAATCTAGACATGAATGTAACTGGCAGACTTAACCCTCTCAGAGTTGTCTATTGTTTTCTCCTCTATTTTGGAGTACTAAAGAAAGCAATCTCAGAAGATAGTCCTTAGAAGAAAATCTGTCCCAATCACTTTTTTTCATAACTCACATAATTCTTAGAGATAGTTTTTAAATGCTGTGAAAGTGGGTGTCCTTTTGTGTTTGTTTTTCCTTTGTTTTCTTTTCAGTGTGAATCTGTAGAACTTAGTCATGGATTCTGTTTTGCTTACCAGACGTATATATTGCTCATTTTAATATTTGAGTACTGAGCCAGTTTTCATATCAAAAGAAACTTAAAGCTCATACTTTTAAGTCTCTTATTTCTCTTAGCGATTTATAGCATTGATTTCTCTGTTCCTATTTTATAGTAACTCAGTTGTTCAGTCATTTAATCATACTAAAGAACTTTCATTATTAAATCTGTATTTAATAATTTAATCTTTATTCTTTGTAATAGACTAGATGAAAATAAGTATTTCAATGTTAACATGGTTACAGAAGCACAAATCTCACTACCCAGTGTCTAACTGAGGCTAGATTGTAGTGCCTGCCTGCAATAAGTATTTTCATCTTTCTAAAAGAAGCACTTGGTGGTATCTTTTCCACTTAAATCAGTAACTTGCTTTATTTATATTTTGAGGCAGACCCTAACAGACTAGGTGATCATGTTTCCCAGTACATCCAACACTGTAAACTGTAGCAGAAGGGGCCCAGTGTCAGCCTAATAGGAAGAAAAAGTACCAAATTGAGGTATAACTAGAAAAGAATAGTGTAGGGCCACATAGTATAAGAGCACATAGATCTGCTTTGCTTAATAAATTTTGTAGGCATAACTTTAAATAAGTGATTTTATGGTAAAGGCTAAATAAAGTTTTTAGTTAAGATTATTTTGCTTTAGAAGGTAGGTAAATATGAACATATTTTGGGTTTTTTCCCCTAAAAATACTTCTGCTTTTTTTTGTTCTTCTTATAAAAGTTTTAATCATGGAGAATAAACCTGAATTATTTCTAAAAATAGCTACATTATAAATGAGCATCTTATTCCCTGTGTATCATATAAACAGAACAGCACTAAATGTTATTTTGTTTTGAAATACTATTAATACTTTGGTTTTTAGTTAGCTCATTTAAGCTGCTAATTGTAAGCCACCTTGACTTAAGTAATAGATCAACTTGTTATATTTTCCAGAAGCTTAAGCTGATCACATGTGTAAATGTCATTTGGGAATAAAATGAAATGTATGCTTGTTTTAAAGTACTCATTTATTATAAATAAAAATTCTGGTTTTGTTGTCAATATCAAACTTTCAGAGTTGTCTTATTTCAGATAATGAGCATTCTGTTGGCATACTAAAGAGTGGCCTTTGTAGAATGGAAGAGTTCCAGGTGGCTTATGTCTAGTTTTTTTTTTTTTTTTTTTACCCCCCTGCTTGTTTACCACTAGTAACAGGATGTCAGGCTTCATTATGGCACACAGCACACTTGTCAGCAACTCTGCTATCGAGCACGTGTACATTTCTCCACTACATTGGAGGTTCCAGAGACAGGCTTCTGAATGTATAATGAGCTATGCCTGTGAAATTGTTCAGCTGACAGGGATCAACTGCTTGATGTAACTGTATTTTTTTAAAACCTGATTTATTGATGAGGTATAGTAAAAGCTTATTGGAATGTTAAGTTTGTTCATTATCTGTTCTGCTTACAATGCTTTATTTTGATATAGTTGAAAAAAATAGAATAAATGCCATTTAATAAATAAGCAGTTTGACTGAGTAAGCTTGGGAATCTAATGTCTCTTTATTTTCTTTTAAAGTTATTCCTTATTGATTTTGGTTTGGCCAAAAAGTACAGAGACAACAGGACAAGGCAACACATACCATACAGAGAAGATAAAAATCTCACTGGCACTGCTCGGTATGCTAGCATCAATGCACATCTTGGTATTGAACAAAGGTGAGTTTGTAATGAATGCATTTATCAAATCTATAGCAAAAGCCATTGATGGGTTTTTGAAATATTTTAATTAGTTTCTTACAATATCTAAAGATGTCTCTTGGCTGAAGATTTGAAAGACACTTATTAATCCTTTAACCTGCTTCTTTAGACAGTGCAGAGAAGCCAATTAAATGAGGCCTTTTTGTTTTCTTTGTTGTAACTTGTGTCTTGGGCAGGAAATATTGCACCTTGGAAGTTAGACGTGTAAAGGCAGCTTTATTTTTGCAGCTAAAAACAATACTTTTTCCTTAATGGTGATCTTGTGCTTTTTATATATTAGTGATGCAAGCTGAGTTTGGGGAAAGAATGTATTGGTTATTTTTATATGGAAAATATTATATAATAACTAATGAATCAAAATTTCATTGGTGGACCACCCTCTGTTCTCCTCTTCCACCCCTACATAAAGGATTTGGTTTAAACATGGTCATAATTTCTGTGCTCTTTCTGTTTTTTGACTTGAATTCTAGTTTTTCTTCTGCTTTCATCTTTTGTCAATGCTTTTTCTTTTTGCCCTTTAAAATAAGCATAGAAATGACAAATTATACACTTCCAGGTTAGGGAACTTCATGAGAAGAAAGTTATTTAGCTAAATTCTTTTTTCTCTGTAAAAGTTAAGTTGCAGGATCATGTTGGATTTTATAATTTTGGATTCTATGAGAAAATTTTGTTTAGAAGTAACCCATTAGGAACTTTTAAAAATTACTTGCTCATGATACCAAATTATTCTCTTTCCTTGCTTGGGAATATTTCTCCTTGTATACCTGGCTTTCTTTCACATGTTCTTCATAATAACTTCAGCTTATAAATTTACATTTTCTTTTCTAGTCGCCGAGATGACATGGAATCATTAGGATATGTTTTGATGTATTTTAATAGAACCAGCCTGCCATGGCAAGGACTAAAGGTAAACCAGATTCAAATTGCCTGCTTTTTATTTTAGTGTGTTGCCATTATGTTGAAAATGTCTACTTTTATGTACAGTAGAACTAGTTTATCCAGTAATTCTATATTATTTAATTGTCCTAACATTTTACTTGTTTCCATTAATTAGGAGTTTTGCCATTACTTTTGTATTCGTAAATTAATGATAAATTACTGTGTTCAAGAATTTAATGACTATTTAGGTACTTTATTGGTTCTTTCAAGGTAAATAGTCTGTATATTTATTGAGTACCTGTAAACTTGACACATTGTTTGGTGTTGTATGGGTAGCTTTATTCAATGTGAATATTTTTACACTGGAAAAGTAACAACAGTTGTGAATGTTAACTAAATGATGGGCATATTTATTTGGTATTGATCTGCTTATACCTTTGCCCTTGCTGAATATGGGTTAAGAAATCTAATTTAAAATTTGACTCCACCTATTTTTACTTAACCCCTATCCTGGTGGCTCAGACAGTAAAGCGTCTGTCTACAATGCAGGAGACCCGGGTTCGATCCCTGGGTTGGGAAGATCCCCTGGAGAAGGAAATGGCAATCCACTCACTCCCAGTACTGTTGCCTGGAAAATCCCAGGGACGGAGGAGCCTGGTAGGCTACAGTCCACGGGGTTGCAAAGAGTCGGACACAGCTGAGCGACTTCACTATTTTTACTTAAATCATACATTTTGATGTTCCTGTTAGACTCACTCTTTGCTATTAGCTAAAAACATTCTTGAAGCAGAAAGTCATATGAAAAGTTAACAGCTTAGGGGGAAAGTTTTAAATGTATTATGCTTTCATTCCTCTTTTCCCTAGGTTATGATTCCTCTTGAATCTCAAGTTTACTTTTACGTGTAATATGTTATACTAAAAGAATCTTTCATAATATTGAGTATGTCTGTGTGGTTTGATTCTTATTCTCCACAGGCTGCAACAAAAAAGCAAAAATATGAAAAAATTAGCGAAAAGAAGATGTCCACACCCGTTGAAGTTTTATGTAAGGTAAGTGTACACTGATGATTTGTTTAAAAATATAAATGATCCAAAACCAAAAAGGAACAGTTTATTTCCCAGCCTCAGAACTTAAACTTCCTACTGAGTAGCTGTTACTGTTTTAACTTTACTTTTAGTTGATTCTTGGTATCTTTAAGAATGACTTGAACATATGAGTCATTTTAAATAATTGTTTCTGGTTTACATGCTATGATCCATTTTAAATTAGAGGAAAAATAAGAGAGCAGGTAAATTTACCTAATAGAACCTCACCGATCTGTGAGAAAATTCAATTAAGAAATATTCTTCTTATTCCTAAGCTGGTGCCAGAGAAGAAAGAATATCCACAATTGGCATATTGAGGCGTTAGAGAAACAAAGGCAAGCAGGTTAGAACAATCCAAAAATAAGACATGTCCAGTAGTATATAGATGGTAGTTTTAATCAGGCTCATTTCTCTGAAATCTCAAACATTATAGACAGAAGCATGTTAGTTGAGAATAGAAAGATACTTGTATCATGATGTCTCTTCCATAGAAAGAAGACCACATGGTCATCTTTGTGACAGTTGCATACCTAAAATAATTAGGAAACAATGTATAATTATATATTTGTCTGGTAGAAGGGAGAAATCAGCATGAGTTGAAATAGTATTTTGTGGAAGGGTATAAAATGGTGATGTCTTTATGTCTCTCCCCACCTACAAATTGGCTTTCACCTTTTCTGCATATCTGCAGGAATGGAGGGGATGGGTTGAGAAAATAAGACCCTTTCTGAGAGTCTTTGTTTTAAATTATGAAATAAATTTTAGGCTAATGAGTAAAATAGTCATTATGTTACATTTCACCCAAATAACTTACCAGGTAACACTTACGTTGGTAGTTTTCTTTTGTAAAAGCAAGTTCATATGATAAATGTGGAACACTATTAATACAGACTGTGAATGTATGTTAAAAAGTGAAAAGCCCTGTTACAAGATTTTTAAAAACTGTCCACCAAAAAATGAAATAACATAAAAGTACTTTGTAAAAATTAAATTTGTTTCTATCGGTATAATCAATAAAACTAAATGTTATAGGTATACACATTCTATCCTACCTTCTGTATATGAGAAATTTCTCAAAACCATAAGGTTGTGGGAAGAGACTGCCTCTGTAACTCATCGCCCTTCATATTCACATTTACTCAAGGGGAAGAGACTTGGGAGTTTTTGTTTTAATAGTTTGCATTTCTACATTCCTAATGGCAAAATCCTTTTGGTGACTAATATCTATAGCCTTAAAAAATGTTTATATACATCTTTGAGAATCTTTGCTGAGAAACCGAACATGGAAAAAATTTATATCCATAGATGTACTTATTAGTATAATAGAGAAAAACTGGAATCCTCCAAATGTCCAATTATAGGGAACAGGTTAATTAGGATATGTTCAGTAGGTCAAATAATATCCAGCCATGAACTTCTAAATAGTTCATGGGGAGGTTGGAAATAATATAGAAGAATGTTTTAATGGATTTCTTTTGATGGAAAAGAGAATATGTATATGTGCAATATGATAACAGTTACAGGAAAAAATATATAAACCCAGTTTATTCATAGGATGAAGCATTGGATTGATCTGTATCATAATTTTGATTGCTCTGTATGATTGATTGCACTCTTGGTGGTTTTACTTCTCTCTTAATATAGGTCTGTACTACTATTTTTAAAAGTAATTTCAGAATGGAGAAAGAGTACCCATTCATTGTCCTGTTCTGGCAAAGAGAACATTACAGGCCTCATTTTAGTTATTCTTTGTTGCCATCCAGTTACTGGATATTGATAAACTAATAGGTTAAGAAGTGTGATATCTAAATTATTTAAGAACCTGATACTGTAAGAAAAGGATAAACATTTCCTTTACCAGTACTAAAAGATACTACACATAAGGTGGTCTGGATGATGAAATTCTGTTAAATTCATGTGGATAACAAGTCATATAATTGTTTTTAATTTTATGTTTTAACTCTTGAACTTACAGGGATTTCCTGCAGAATTTGCCATGTACTTAAACTATTGTCGTGGGCTGCGCTTTGAGGAAGCCCCGGATTACATGTACCTGAGGCAGCTATTCCGCATTCTTTTCAGGTCAGTTTTAAGACTATAAACTCCGGTGAGGGAAATTAGTTCAATCCACCCAATGTACCTGTTCTGACAAGTAGCAGATAAAAGTGGATTTAACCAATATTAATGAAATGTTAAGGAACTGAGTTTGACATTTTTCTATTTCCAAATGTCCTTGAAGTGTTGTAGTTTCGGATGGAGAAACCATTGAATCATGCTCAAAGTAGAATGTAAGTATTAGATACAAGTAACTGTTGTTGGAACTGGGGACTCTCCAACTTGGTAGAGAATCCTGTTTAATGCCAAAATGAATAACAATTAAAATATCAGACAAAGTTTATGATACTGTAGAGGTAGGCCCAAACTCTCGGGTCCCTAGGTAAACAACCCATAATTGGTCTTGAACAAAAGGGAAAAATAAAGTACATGTGACTCAAAAATCTTAGTTGGAAGAGACGAATTAGGGATAATGCTGTAATCCTACAAAAGTCTTGCATAGACAAAGTCAGCATAGACATCTCTCTCTCAAACTTTAACAGTTCCATGTCTACTCTGATTTGTCTTCAGGGGATACCATCTTGTTATAAATATTCCCCCAGATAACTGATAGCTTGACTCAGTATTTTTGTTGTTCATGCTGCCGTCCTCCTGTTTTTTTTGGCCGCACAGAGCAGCTTCTGGGATCTTAGTTCCCAACCAGGGGTGGAACTGCCCTTGGCAGTGGAAGCACAGAACCCTAACCACTGGACCATTGGGGAGTTCCCTCATGCTGCCCTTCATTCCCACTCTCCTGCTCCTTTCAAAAAAGTTCAAAGGCAGCTTCTTTTTGAAAAGGGAGAGGATTTAATTATTCTTGAATACAGCAGACCAAAGTGGTGACATTTCCCTCCAATCATAATGCGTAAAAAGTAGAATTAATTAACCAAAAAGGAAGTCAACTATAGGGAAAGAAATCTTATAGGAGCTACCACAAAAGAAAAAAAAAATGCTCTCACTATTTTGAAAGTTCAGTAGAGCATTTAAATTGGACCTTGTTGTTAATGGATTAACATATAATTTTATATTTTCTAGGACCCTGAATCACCAATATGACTACACATTTGATTGGACAATGTTAAAGCAGAAAGCAGCACAGCAGGCAGCCTCTTCAAGTGGGCAGGGTCAGCAGGCCCAAACCCCCACAGGCAAGCAAACTGACAAAACCAAGAGTAACATGAAAGGTTAGTAGCCAAGAACCAAGTGACGTTACAGGGAAAAAAATTAAACACAAAATTGGGTAATTCATCCATTTCTAACAGTGTTAGATCGAGGAGGTGGTTTTAAAATACATAAAAATTTGGCTCTTTGTTGTTAAAAAAAGACGTCCTTGGAAAATTTGACTACTAACTTTAAACCCAAATGTCCTTGTTCATATATATATGTATATGTATTTGTATATACATATATGTGTGTATATTATATCATTTCTCTTGGGATTTTGGGTCATTTTTTAACAATTGCATCTTTTTTACTCATTCATTAACCCTTTCCAAAATAAACATTCGGTGTTGGGAATATGGTATAATCAATCAATCCAAAATCCTAGACCTAACACTTGTTGATTTTTAATAATGAATCTGGTTAGCCATGGTATTTTGACTTTTCAACTAACAGTGTTAAGAATTTTCTGCATGTTAATGCTTTAGCATTTAAAATGGAACATTGAGAACATGATCTAATTTCAAGGGTAGAGTCTGGCATTGCCCCCGGAGTGTCTGTCTTCTCAGTTGCAGAGCACCTCATTTACTCTCTTAAATGCTCAAATAACTGAAAAGCTCGACACATCCTTTCTCATCACAAAAATAAATCTCTTTTGCTTTTAGTTGCTATTTACCAACGTGTTCTTAAAATGATTTTTTTCCTTAGGGCTTCAGTTTTTTAAATTGTACAAATATTCAAGATCTAAAGGGGGTCTACTGTAGAACTGAATTCTGCAGTTAACTCCTTGCAAATTGGAAAAAAAGGAAAACTGGGGCGAATGCCACTTGGCTGCTAGTCTAGTCCCTTCTCTCTCTGGCATTCTTAGTATCTGTAAGGAGTAGAACTGTTAGGACACAGTACCATTTCTTATCACTGTTGCCACACAGTTCAATTCCTGTGTTTTTTGTCTGTTTTTCTTTTCCCCTTTCTGGGCCTTAACTCCTGATACCTGCCTACTTCCTAAAAGTGTAGTGGGTGGGTAAGGTTTGTTTGGGGTTGTTTTGTTGTTGTTGTTTCTAATTATGTAATTTCTGAATGACTGCTCTAGTCTGAACTTGATCTTTTTGGTCCGTGTTATTAGTGTTGAATTTTAAAAATTTTGTAATATAAAAACAGGCTCTAATCTGAGGATACTGTTCAAGTAGTATAGTTAACTGATGTCATCCTCATCCCAGCAGCTCATCTATTAGAATGAAGTTGAGGTCGTTCACTTTCATGTTTCTGTATTTGGGAAGGATCTGGAGTTGAATGTTTGATGTAGTGGGAGTTCTTAGAGATGGCAAACACTAATGCTTGTCCAGTGCTCTGCCTCTGCATCATAGTTGGGATTTAATTGTCCCTTTCTAATCATAGTGTCAACAATTTCTTAATGAGGTAGGTAGCTAGCTAGTATTGCTAAGAAGTAGTTCTGCCATTTAGGTAAGACCACAGAGACTCTCTAAACTGAGGACCTGACACCTACAGTATATTTGTGCTTTTTCTACAAAATGAAACAAATTTTTGCCTAAAGCTAGCTGGGGTAATAGGATGATCACAAGTTGCAGTTTCTAGAACTAAAATTAGATTGAAATCTTACCTGACCTAGAACATCTTACTTCAGGCATTCAGCAGCCTTCAGAAAGAATAACCTTATTTTGAGCTAGTTTCGTTGTTAGTTTACTGTGTCTCTTACTCAATAAACAAGCAGAATTTTTGTCCTGCCTTATCCAGGTCTAAAAGATGAGAAGTTGGATCCGCTGAGTTAGTATGTTTCCTTGGAAAAAAAATTGTAATTAAACTGAAGTTTGATCCTTATTTTGTATGGTAGCCATTTTTCATAAAAGCAACTTAAAATCTTGTACAAGTTTCATAGCACTCTTAGACACTGGGGTTATACAAATACCACACAAACATGGATGTTTCATAAAACATACCACATACCACCACAGACTACTAAGAACAAATTCTTAAACTTGTTTTATTTGGTATATAAAATGTAGTGCACTAACCAAATCTTACACAAACCCATCCATATATAAAGCCATGAAAGCATAGCACATTTGAAGGTGGCATGAAATGGAGAATCTATTCCCTTAAGTAATCTCTACCCACAACTCCGTTATCTGGGTCATCCAGTAAGAAATCCCCTGTGAAGCCTGGAGTTTGTAAGTAATAAAGGTGTTTGAAGGCATCTCTTCTTTTAGGATTCCCTACTGTACGTTTTTAGGTAAATCTCTGTATTGCAGGCACATGCATTCCTGGGGGAGGGGGAATCCCCCAAATAGTAGCTTTTACTAATAGGTTTTATATAATAATATTGGAAAAATCCACATCTAGTATTTCTTCCATCAAAAGCTATAACTTGTTTTAGTAGTTGACTAGGAATGTGCAAAGACTTGAAAGTCTGACTTAGCTAAGATGGACTTCCTATGTGTAGTAGACTTCTATTTACTTTTGTAAAGAAAAGATCTTTTGAAATACTCCATGGCAAAGGCCATCAAAAGACTAAGAAACAAAGCATCTCCTGTAAAGCTGACTGTGATCGCTACTGTTTTTAAGTGCTCAGGTGCCACAAGACTACAATTACTGTTTTTATACACATTAAAGAGGAAAAGATTTACATCTGGTACAGTTCCAAATGCATTTCCACTCCCTTTTCTTCAACTGTATTGATTATAGGGAAGGTGCTTTTAAGGACATTTAAGACATAGTAAATGGCAACCCACTCCAGTGTCCTTGCCTGGAGAATCCCAGGGACGGGGGAGCCAGGTGGGCTGCCGTCTGTGGGGTCGCACAGAATCGGACACGACTGCAGTGACTTAGCAGCAGCAGTAGCAAGACATAGTAAAGGAAAGAAATATTTTTAGGACATTCAGAATTCACCTAAGTTCACTGTTTCTTTAGTATAGGGCAGAGATGGGGAAGATTTCAGAAGGTAGTGAAGCCAAAGGTGGATCCTCTCAGAATTCTAATACTCTCATCATCTTAACCCATCTGTTTACTATTCCACTGGCTACTAAGCATAACTGTATCATAGTGTAAATGGATGTCAAATTGTTGGCATTTAATAGATTAGATATAATTTTTCCATCTCCATGATCTTCCTTGAATTATCTTCCAGTATTTACTGGGCTTCACTTAACATTTATGTCCAGTTTAACTTTTTCTGGCTTCACCAATTGCTGCTAGGAACGTGGCTGGTCATTCAGCAACGTAAACCAGATCACAGGGGAAGACCTTGAAATATCTGGAGAGACTGCTTTGCTCTGAATACTCTCAATCCAAAGGAGTGGCAGGGAGCTGCATCTGTTTCAGCTGCTGCTGAAATTTTTATCAGGTGTTTTTTCACCGCGGACAATAAAGCTGGAGAAAAGAGAACCAAATAACCCAACAGGAAATGAAGATGATTGCTTAAGAGTTGATTTGACATGATCTAAAGCCCACATCTCTAAGGCTTGCTGGACCTATCAAACTTTTCAACTTGTCAGATTGGAAACAACAGAAGACCTAGAACAACAGTCAGAAGACCTAGAAGAGCACAGTGCTGCCGACTCAGTGGTGTATAATGCAGACCATCTACCAATTGGGGAAGGAATCAGTTGTAACAGGTATTTTAAAATTCACATCCTTCAAAATCTGTAGCAGAATTAATTGCATAAAAGAAAAGACAAGAAATCAGATCATCAGTCTTAAAATGCAGTGTAAGGATGATGACAACTCTATACTAAGTTGTCATCTATTTTGTTTGTAGTGATAAAAATGTTTCCCTTATCTTTCCCAACTGAATACATTTTTTAGTTTCTGTGGAAAAGGAAGAATTATTGTAGCTCTTCTTTCTTTGAAGTTTTGGTTTTTGTTTTTAACTTTTATACTGTCAGTCTGATTCAGAATTCTCCAAGCTTGATTCTGATTGTGCACAAACAAAAAAACTGCACAAGCGTGTTATAGGAAAAGGGAAAAAGTTAATTAATATAAATGGCATTCATTATTATAGTCAATTTTTTTGTCAATTAATTTTTAAAAGTATTATCTTATTAAGGAATTCTAAATTTTAAAAGCTCATCATAAACTTCCTGGCCTTACTATTAGATAAATATCTCTTTAAACTAGTTTGTGATTCTATTGAAAAACAAAGGTTAATATGAAGTTAATTTACAAATAGGATCAAATGTATACTTTGCAGATATCAGACTGAGGGATAGAATCTCCTGGTTAATTACAAATGAGCATTTTTTTCTCCTTTTGCAGATTTGTTAAATCTTAAATATAGCTATTAACTCCTGAACTTGTCACATTAGTTCTCCAGCCTTGTTTTAACTTTTCCCTCCTCTTCTTTTTTTTTTTAGGAACAAATGGATTCAGTCCTTATTTTAACTGTTGTGATGAAGATGGGTTTTGGACTTTTAGAAGCCAGGAGACACCACCTAAACAACCACAAGACAAACCGAGGACTAGTGCGCACTGGGGAAAAGAATACTTGAAGACTGAAGATTGAACACCTGCTGAATGCTCCTATTGAGATGTTTCCTAAACAGACATCTCTAACATTTTAGGACGATTTCACCGGAGAAACATTGATCTCTGGGTGGAACATCCTACCATTGGCCCGTCTGAAGAGTTGAATCTGGATTTGACTCCTCTCTTCTACCAGGAATATTATTAGGCCAGCCTTTAACCAGTCCCTAAATAATTGTAATCATTAATTAACCCAGAAGTTCTTCAAATATAAGATTAAAAAGATGAACAGATATAATTCTTACCCTTATTAAAGACAAAAGAGTTTTCTAATATTTTGACTGATGATGTAACTTATGTTTTCTTTTTAGTTTGTTAGTGGTTTTTATTTTAAAGCTGTTTGGATATTCAGCATAGTACAGGTTTGCCCTCTACCTGAAAGTAGGGTGTTCTTAAAACTTTTCCAAAGCTACAGTGGCATAAAGTGAAAAAACAGTTACCTTAGGATACATGTTGCTGATACATTGAGATAATGCTTAGATGCTAGCTGACACAGTTCAGAGCTGTGTTAACTTAAGGGCTGAGAGCAGTTCCCAGGGAAAGAACTTGGTGGTGCCATTCTTAATACTCAAGGTGCATACTACGTCTAGATCTGCTGAGAAACACTGAGCGGTATTTTGATTTTGCCTTTTTTTTTTTTTTTTTTTTGGAAAAGCAAAATACCTTTGAATTTCTTCTGGTTAGTTAAAATAGGTACTAATGTAGGTCTTTCCTATATCAAGTGGCATACAGTGAACTTTTGAAAAGTTAAGGGGACACTGGTAATTAAATTATCTGTAATATAATCATGTAAGAAGCTATGGTAAATGAAGACCCAACAATCTTAGTGGCTGTGAAAACATTTTTACTGTATTTTTCAATAATTTCAAAAAAAATAATTGCAAGACTTGAAACCATCAGGTACTCATCAGGATAAGTCTTATTGCTATTTAGCTAACCCATAGTTTCAATTTGCTTCAAAATATTCTGTATTTTAACATTGAAACTAAGTTAAAACTTATGGTCAGAATTTGTTTAAATTCAGGTTTGATCTGACAGCCTTTTTGTGGTTTTACTGCTAATCCTGCTTAATATGCATCAGCAAGGTGGTATTTGTTGTGATAAACTACATTTTCAGAAAGTTTTATCTTTGATTTTTAGCATTTACTTTGTGAACTTAGTACTAGGATGGGTGGCAAAGGCCTATTTTCACACCTATTTTGTTGTTAGGCATTATGCAGAGATGGAGAAGTAGTCACATCTTTGTCTTCAGAGCTTGTCACAATCTAGTTTTTAGGTGAATAAAGATGAGTTTCTGCCCTTAAATGAAAAAACAAAGACATACATGCAGAAAAAATTACAGAACTGTTTCATTTATCGCACAAAACCTGTCGGAGATGGTCCTAAAAATGTTGAAGTACCAAAAAAAAAAGCAGCTTATGATTGGCAAAACAATTTGTGCTGAGGAAAAGTAAGTCAATGGAGTAAGCTCGAATGATATATATATTTATTGGCTTTAAGAGGAGGGATTGGACCAAGAGGACATTGATGCCTCTAGGTGAGAGAAGGTGCTGATAGGATATTCCTGATGCTGAGAGACAGTATATTCCTTTTAACTACAGATAAAGCTTATAGGCATTAGAGGTAGACATATTTGCTCTGATTCTCTTCAGCTGTAGGTAGAACATGGCAATTATATACCTGAAGCCTCCTCCTATTCAAGCCTACCTGTATGTAGTAGCCCTAAGGTCTAATTTGTGAAACAGGAGTGGTATATTTACAGAGTGGGGAGGCTTGAAGTAAAGCCAGAAGGCCTCACTCATTTACACATCAAATCAGTGGTAAAAATTAGTGTTTTTAATATAACTGATAAAGAATTTTTAAAGTCTGTGGTTCTATGGTAATAAGTATATGGTTTATACTTATTACCAGATTTGTGTTCAGTGAAATAACTCAGATAATTGTGCCTTTAATACATTTGTTATTAAAGCCTATTGTCCCTCATTCGTAAAAGAAATAACATACAGAAAAGTTCTTGCTCATAGTGTGATTAAAACTATATTTTCTAGTTGATAGAGCAATCTTTTTTTTTTTTTTACTTGACAAACACATATAATGTATTCTAGGTACTAGAAATACAGAAGTAAAGTGAATAGGCTTATTGGAATTAACACTAATTCTCCATCTTGAGGATTGTATGCTGGACTGAAGGCTTTAATTCACTGTATACTACTCCTGCCTAGAGGCATCCCGAACAGAAGTTTGCTGTTTTCTTAAACAGTTGGGCTGACCTGGTGATTTTCAAATAGATGAAAATAGCATGAGTATCATTCTAAAGTAATTATTTCCCTACTTTGGGTATGGTTAAGAAAATTTACTTGAATTTTAACCTGTTTTTCTGTTTTGATTTTTTTTTTTTTAATAGGTTTCTAAGCATGAATCAAGGAACAGAAGAAGCAGAGCAGATGATCGGAGCAGCATTTGTTTCTCCCCAAATCTAGAAATTTTAGTTCATATGTACACTAGCCAGTGGTTGTGGACAACCATTTACTTGGTGTAAAGAACTTAATTTCAGTATAAACTGGCTCTGGGCAGCATTGGTGATGGATGCTGTGTCCTGAGTTGTAGCCGCTGTAATTGTGAATATTAACTGAGATAGTGAAACATGGTGTCAGTTTTCTATTGCATTTTTTCAAGTGGAAAAGTTCACTAAATGGTTGACACACACAAATTGGTGGAGAAATTGTGCATATGCCAATTTTATGTTAAAATCTTTTATTTTGAACTATACTGCTTTGAGATCTCATTTCAGAAGAACGGCATGAACAGTCTTCAGCCACAGTTGTGATGGTTGTAATTGCTCACAATTGTGCATTCTTAGGGTTTATCCATCCCTGGGGTTTGCAAGTTGTTCACTTAAAACATTCTTAAAATGGTTGGCTTCTTGTTTGCAAGCCAGCTGATACGGTAGCAACCAAAGATTCCAGTGTTTGAGCATATGAAAGACTCTGCCTGCTTACCTGTGCTAGAAATAACAGCATCTAAAGTGAAGACTTTAAGAAAAACTTAGTGACTACTAGATTATCCTTAGGACTCTGCATTAACTCTATAATGTTCTTGGTATTAAAAAAAAGCGCATATTTGTCACAGAAATTTAGTTAACATCTTACAACTGAACATGTATGTATGTTGCTTAGATAAATGTAATCACTGTAAACATCTATATGATCTGGGATTTTGTTTTTATTTTGAAATGGGAGCTTTTTTGTTTACAAATTCATTAAAAACTATAAACTGTTTCTGTAAGGAAATGAGATTTTTTAAAAAACAAAAAAATGCCTTGCTGACTCACTAAATCAAAATCTCCCCAATTTTTTAATAGACTACTTCAAGCCATTTGTTACGTAATATTCCTTTGGAAATCATTTTAGATTTACTGTCATAACTCTCAAATTTTTTATTAAAAAAAATTTTTTTTCCCTGAAGCGGAAAGGCATTCTTTCATTTTTCTTCTTTTTTTTAATGACCTGCAGACACAATACCTCGTGCTGCAGCACCTGCCAGGACTTGGTATTGTAACTTCTGCAGCTTCAAACTAACCGCTGGACTGATTTTGAATAAGAATGAAAGCGTTAAAGGGTTTATCTATAAAATGAAGCTATTCTTTAAATTCCTGGTTGATGGGCAGATTGACTCCTAATCTTGGAGAGCATCATACCATGAGAGATTCTTGTGATTGGTGATCCTCCCCAGCCCCTACCCATTTCTATAAATTATCTGCAGTTTATCTCTCAGTCTTACTGTGGCTCTTTTTCTGACCCAAGAAAAAGAAAAGCTTTCTATGATTAATTCTTTAGTGTAGCGTGAAAGTTGCTCAGTCGTGTCCAACTCTTTGCAACCCCATGGACACAATCCGTGGAATTCTGCAGGCCTTAATACTGGAGTGGGTAGCCTTTCCCTTCTCCAGGGGATCTTCCCAACCCAGGGATTGAACCCAGGTCTCCCGAATTGCAGGCGGATTCTTTACCAGCTGAGCCACAAGGGAAGTTAGTGTAATTTATTCATTTATAGCATGTCAGAATAAATTTAAAAACTTTTGTCTGAAAATGCTGCCAGGCGCCTATTGTGTAAATGTAGGTATTTTGTAAAAAATAACCTTGAAATTGTAAATTGACATGTGTTTGGTCAGATTGTGTCAGGTTTGTTTCCTTCCTTTTTTTTTTTTTTTAATTTGAAAACTACATTAGCAATAATTAATTCAGTGATTACCACATTCTGCCATTAAAGGATATATTAGCACCATCATACTGCAGAAATCTTAATGAATATGAACTTCGGGGTAGGCAGCTTCTTTGTTTTCTTTCTATCCACCCCTGTTGGTTAAGGTATTTGTTTCTTGACTAATAAACCCTTTGATACTTTTAGCCAGAAATCAGTCTCATAAAGCTATTTTTGAGTATAGTTTGTGTAAAATAAAAATGTTTAGCTTTGGTAATAACTTTTCCAAGCTGAACTCCCTCTAGCAAGATATTTTTCAGTGCTTTTATTTACTATGCACTTAGACTATGCACTTTTTCTGAAATATTTTTGTAACACTTAACTTTTTTGTATTTTTGCCATTTGAAAAGGTTGTGGTGTAGTTGGTCTGTAATTAAGTTGCAGATTTAAAACTGCTGTTAGCTTTGTAAATCAAAATATAGGTGTTTTTGTCCTGGTATATTGTCGTTCCATCTGCAGCTGGAGTTGGAATCTCATTGATCTTCTAGCTACCATTCATTTTCTTCACAGTTCACGAAAGAAGAATGTGAAATTCAGTGAATGCTGTTATTAATCCTGTCGGGAGATGAATCTCATTTCACCAAAATTAAATTATGTTTTTCCAGTAAAATGATGATACAAGTTGAAGACACATCACTCTGAAATTGGAAGACCTCACCACTTAAGGCTCCGCAGTGGCTTACTCAGCTGAACTCTAGGTTACTACTCTTTACTTTGTTCACCCATTGGGGGGTGCAGTTTTTTTAAATGTTGGGAGATGGCCATTCTAACTACTGTTGAATGTCTCTGTTTTGGGAAGGTATAACAAGAAAATAAAAAAGAATATATATGAAGGGAGAGACTGGTTATCTCCTCCCACATGGCTGTGCTCATGCTCCTATGGCCTACGAGTGGAATTTTGGAGGGTTGCTTTTGCTGCTATTTTCCATCAACAAATACTAAGAGATTTTTTCCTATTTCTACTAGTCCTTGCAGTGTTTTGAGCAAACTATACTTTATAAACTTAATTCCATTGTAATAAAAATACCAAGCAAAAGGATTTTAGAAGCCAAGCCATTGAGCTAGTTTTCTCTAACATTTGCTGAGATACCAGTATTACGTTCTTGCAACTTGACTAGAATGAACCTTGGAAAGGGGCGTCCTAGACGTTTTCAGCTTAGCTCCTAAAAATTTGTCGGTAGTCTGGGAGATAGTTGCCTTTTTCTGAGCCAGACTGAAACTTAGCAGTCTTTCAGATTTTCTCTTTGTCACATTTTAGACATTGATAACTGTGACCAATGATTTTATGAATCTGAGATGTGCTGGTCCCTTTGAAGTGAGACTATAAGTACATTATGGTTGCTCACAACATTTTAGGGATTCCCTCCCACCTCAAAAACAGGTAACTTCCACTCTTCTCTGGAATATATTTACTGACTTTCAGTATACCTCTCATCTTTTGAAACTGCCTAAGACAGTAATGAATTAGGTGTAACATGACCTGAATCTATGCTATGCATTTTGTAGTCAGTCATCAAAAGGTATATTGTTCAGTGCTTTCTATTCTGAAATGACCTATTAGGCCACTTTTGAGGATGTGCAGATACACAGTGGAAATGTTGAGCAATATCAGAGCTGTTAGAGAAATCAACTGTCTCAAGACACATTTTAGGTTGGTCAGATTCATTGTGTCTTGCTTTTCATTGATGAAAGGAATTACCCATTTGTCTACTAAATAATTAATACAGTCATTGTTCAAACTAACAAGCCAGAGCTTATTTAATGCTAGATCATCTTAATGAGCTGAATCAAGGCTTTACCCTGTGTTAATGGTCCTTTGGTTGATGAGGTGCTTTTAAGCATTTTAATTTTGTAATTTATCTTGATATTATTCAAAGCAGAATGCTCTTGACACAGCTTCAGCAGTTGTTAACATTTTGCCCCATTTACACTTCTGTTTGTACCTTTGCTCTTTTAACATATACTTAGCTATTTGAAAGTAGATTACAGAGTCATGATCCTTTACACCTAAGTGTAGAGTTCCTAAGAAATGAGACATGTTTAATATTGACCCAGTTTTCTAGGCCAGTCTATTCAGTTTCATCAGTTACCCTAATGTTTCATAATTTTTTTTTCCCCGAGTCCTGTCATGGATCCAACAAAAGGATCATTTATCTGCTTTGGTTTGTGTGTGTAGCATTCTTTAACTGGGGACAGTTCCTTACCCTTTATCTTTTGTGAGTTTAGTATTTGTGTGTATCCATGTAATGTTTCCTTTACTTGCCAGCTGTGTTCACTGAGGGCCTAGAAGACATGATACTGCAGTCACAATGAGCACTAAGACCTCAGTCTTGATTTTTAAATACTAAAAACATGGCTGCTTGGAGAAATGTCTGACTTCAGGGCTAGAGCAGAGAATGTACAAAATGAACCTGGAACTTACTATTGTGGCAGAGAAGAAATCTCAACCAGTGTTGGGTATGGGTTGGAAGGACACAAGACTCACTTGAAGGGTTCTTACTGGCCAGATCTATCACTTTCATTATCAAAATAATGATAGCAAGTTAACTTACTGAACAAGGACACATGATTTCCATATTGATATAGAAAATGAGAAGGGGGAGCACGAAGCTAATAAAAGACGAATGATACATTAGAGAAGGCATTTAGCTAAAAGTAGCAAGTACAAGTTTGATGAGAGTAAACCTAAAAGTGCAGAATTGAGTTTATGTAAAACTTAATGATTTTTCAAAATTATGTGCAGCATGTCAGTTTTCTGAACTGTGTGAAAAAGTTACTGTTGTTCCCATTGGGTGACTGAGGACAGTGGGACTACCTTAGGCAAGACAGCTCAGTAAGTTTTGCAAAGCAAAGACCTAAACCTGATAACCTTTAGTTTTTCATCCTGTTGAACCGTGGTGTCCCTAAAAATCTAATATAGCACTTCATCACCATTTTAAACCCTGAGATTGGTAATGTTATTTAGTGCTATATGCCTGTCACTTTTCTAAGCACTTTACCTGGATATGCCTAACTTGCAGCTTCCCCTAAGGTAAGTTGTCTCCATTTACTTTTGAAGATAATGAAAGTAAAGGATTGGAGGGGGTATTTACGTTACTATTGGCTTCATAAGTGAGAGCTAAATATACCCCTTATAATTTATGGTCTGTGTCTTAAATGAGTATCAAACAGGATGGTAGTGTAGGAGGAGTTAAAATCCAAACTGATAGGTTTTCATAAACAAGTCATCCCTTCAACTGTTGGGGCTATTAGTCGAGTCCATGTTTAGGACCAAATACTAAGTAGGATGCATTAATAAAGTCTGCATTCTACTGAATAAGAAATTTGATCAGGTTATTTTTACCTATGGTAAATATTTCATTTACAGTTTTGGAGCATTTCCATGTAATCAGGTTTATAGAGGTATGCTATTCTAATGTATTAGTATATTCACTGACAGGATTTTCTCACCCTCTAGTACCATAGTACATTCGTAGTCTGATTATTTATGGAGTAGAATGTATTAGGTAGAAAAATGTGGCCCTTTCTCACCATTACCATATTAAGTCAGCCTTACTAATGCAGGGATGTGAAATAGTTTGAATAACCATTGGAAACAATTTTGTCAGGCAGGCATCCATTGGTTCTCTGCCAGTGAACAGTGACACAAATCTTGGTGATGAAGTGCTATATTAGATTTTTAGGATTGGAAGAAAGGTGGGAGGTGGGTATTTTTAGAAACTGCTCTCAACAGTTGCTAAGTAAATATTTTTTCACTAATTGCAAAACTGGTTTGCACTATGCTAACATGCGATTCCATTTAAAGTGTAATGTTTTAGTCTCGATATAGACAGTAAAAAGAAAGAAATTAGTCTCTAGATAGTGTGTGACCACCAAAAAACATGAAGGTTAATACAATTTTTAATATCCTTGACTATACTCCCCCTTTGCAAAATGGTGAAGAAAGTGTTACTGCTTTATCTTGAATTTTATATGATGGTGTAATTTTTTAAGGTTGCGTACAAAATTTCGAGTTTTGTACAAACAATAGGGGTTAATATGGCACCCCACTCCAGTACTCTTGCCTGGAAAATCATGGACGGAGGGGCCTGGTGGGCTGCAGTCCATGGGGTCGCTAGGAGTCAGACACGACTGAGCAACTTCACTTTCCTTTTTCACTCTTCCTGCATTGGAGAAGGAAATGGCAACCCACTCCAGTGTTCTTGCCTGGAGAATCCCAGGGACGGGGGAGCCTCGTGGGCTGCAGTCTATGGGGTCGCACAGAGTCGGACACGACTGAAGCGACTTAGCAGCATACTAGAAAATAGATTAATGTTTAAGAAATATTTAATGGGTTTCTTAAGTGCCAGGCACTGTGCCACACCCTGGGGATTCGGGGATTGACAGTTCACTTGAGACTGTGATATGGGATGTTAACCAAGATGGATTCAGTACTAGTGGTACAGGTGGCGCGGTCAGAGAGGATAAATCTCTGAATTGCATCTTGAAGGATGAAGCAAATACCTGAGGGAAATACATAAGTCATATGTAATTTTTTTAAGCAAAAAGTTGAAATTACACAAGTTTAGGGAGAAGGCAAAGTTCCGTGCAGCCATGTCCTTATCCAGATAGTTAAACAAGCCTTTGCATGACCATTAAGGAGATCTGAGAACAATAATAAGATAAATGACCTTAAGTGGTAGAAGCAGAGGAGGGCACTAAGTTGTGAGAAAGTCCAAGCAGCAACATGTAAGGAAATGCGTTGGGCCACGTGGGTGGTCGACAGGATGGTTTCAGAGCAGTGCCAACAGTAGTAGAGTTTCTAACTAATTCCCTTGCGCCAAGTCCAGCCCACTACAATGTTCGTGCACAAAGCTAACAGTTGCTTAGGTAACAGGGTCATGAGTTAGTGGTGGTGAGGACTCCAGGTTCTGTTGTATATTAAAGCAAGTCTTGGTAGGATTTTAAGGTGGTTAATCTGTTCTTGTAAGATAAATACTTTGTAATGTCTAAAACTGCCACTTGTCTAGTTTTTATCTTTAAAATGTGCTATATCTTCAACAACATCAGGAAGGAAAATGCCATAGTACACAATGTACACATTGTCAGCCAGGAGAATATTAAGTCTTTTGGATATTTTGCTGCTTGTGACATTTGGAGGTACCCAGCTCTGCTTTTTTGTCTCTAGATAGTACACATGGAGTGGTAGCAGGCTAAGATGGATAGATAAGAAAATAGCAGTACATGGAAAGTTAATAATAAGGTCACTGAATCTTGAAGCGCTCTGATCTCCCTTTGAATAATACCCTGTTCAAGGTTACAGAGCTGATTAGCAGCAGAGCTAGGAAAGAATCCAGCTGCTTCTCGTCACCACTCCACGTTGGTGACATGGTGACGGAAAAACTGTTGGTAAATTAGAAAGCTTACCCACCATTCCCAGTCCGTTTATCAGTATACCACTGGTTCCACATAGCAGTTTATCTAGTTTCTTTGTCCTCACATCTTGAGTTAAAATTGGTGACTTAGTGACTGAGGTAGTAGAATCTCTTTACGTTGAAAATTTAGGGAAGAAATTTGATTTATACATCTTATTAGGACTTCACTCTCTATCTAAAACAATTATCCACAAATCCTTTAAAGCCCTCCAGGAGTGCATGTGTGCATGCACACACACACACACACACACACACACACACACACACACACACACTTGCGCTCACGTATTTTGAATAGCTTTTAAGGCCAGCAGTGCCCCAAGCCAGAGATACTTGGACTCAACTGTTGATCTGAATGTGATGAGGGTTGAGCACAGAACTTTGGGGTGACAGTATAAAGAATAATGAGTTACTGAAGAAAAGTGGGGAGCAGTCACAAAGGAGGACATCCAGAAATTCATCAGGATCATATGGAGGGGTCAGGAAGGAAGCTGCATTGTTTACTAGTCAAGGTACTTGGTGTTGCTTGCTGCAAAAGACAAGGTGTGGAGTAATGACTTTATGCAAGGATAAGTTCTCTGTGAGGAGAGAAGCCTTCATCCTCCCAGGTTGATGCATCAGGGGCCAGATGCTGGAGGCACACTAGCAGTGAACTGCCTCAGCAGGATTGACATGTATCACTTTTCCCTACAGACCATTGACCAGGACTGGTCAGGCTCAGTCTATCTGCAGAGGAGGCTTATAAACTCTGGGGCACAAGTTGTTTGCAAGTTCTGTGATGGAGAAACCTGGGTGTGTCACCAGACTCTGGCCTCTGTACTCTCAGGTATCCAGGCTATATCTTCCAGGAAGCCAGAACTGGAGCCAGTAAACTCTGATGGCTTCTCTGGCATGGGTTCCTCGCCTCTCTTCAGGGCTTGTCACATAGGGAAACAAGCCATGAAGTCACTGTTGCTAGGAAATACATAAACACAGCAAGAAATAAACTTGCTGAGGGTTTAGCATTGCAACTTTCCCATAAATGACCAACAGCTGTTTCCCCTTTTTGGGAGATATATCCATGTTGGCATAGGAATAAGGAAGAAGAGTTTGTATGCATCCATTCTCTTAGAAAAGGGGTTTCTTGTAGAGCAGAAGCCATAACTTTTTTCCCTTGTATTCCTAGTTTGGGCTTGGCTCTGGTAAAGCATCTGCCTGCCAATGCAAGACTCACAGAAGATCCCAGGGTCAAAAAGATCCCTGGAGGAGGAAATGGCAACCCACTCCAGTATTTTTGCTGGGATAATCCCATGGACCGAGGAACTTGACAGGCTACAGGCCATTGGGTTGCAAAGAGTTGGACACCGATGAGTGACTGAGCACATATGTACGAATTCCTAGTTTAGTACAAGATGATAGTTGGTAAAACCGCTGTTGAATATTAATGAAGACTCGGATAGTATTAGCTTTCTTTCAGCAGTAGAATGCTCTTGATTCATTGAATTTGTGGTCATTTAAAACCTGCATTATCTCTTTTTCCAAGATCTGTTGCCAGGCCACATCTATTTTGGACGTATGCAAAAAAACCCCTATCTGCTGCTGATTTTAGATTCAAAGACTTAAGATGACTCCACCATTAATCAATACTACTCCCAGAAGAGATCAGGAAGAACTCACCAGATTAATAGAATTACCATATCCCTAACTGGAAAAGGAATTTAACCAGTACTTGATCTGGGGTGTATGTGTGTGTGATGTTGTGTTTTCAAGTGGTCAGTGTTGCCGGCCTACTTGAATCTGACAACTTTAGTTCTTTTTTTTCCCTCCGAACTGTGCTGACTCTTCAAGTTGACGTGAAAACCGAAGTCCTTTCTTATGTTTGCCTAATGCTTGCTGCTGCTGCTAAGTCGCTTCAGTCATGTCCGACTCTGTGCGACCCCATAGATAGCAGCCCACCATGCTCCCCTGTCCTTGGGATTCTCCAGGCAAGAACACTGGAGTGGGTTGCCATTTCCTTCTCCAGTGTGTGAAAGTGAAGCCACTCAGTCGTGTCCAACTTGTAGCGACCCCAGGGACTGCAGTCTACGGGGTTCTGTCCATGGGATTTTCCAGGCAAGAGTAATGGAGTGGGTTGCCATTGCCTTCTGCCTAATGCTTAAGAACCTGCTATCCCTCTACCCCTTCTTTCCTGAAGTCCGTGAAAGAAGACTTGAAAACTTATTTGGATGTGTTTAATATTGGGCTTCAGAGCCCACACTGAAGGTGGCTTGTTACTTTAATAATATTGTGTACCTAATGATTTGCCACGTATAGTGTGTGAGAAACTCACCTGTGGCTTTTGTGTAACCTTAGGTTCAAGATTCATGCATTGCAATGACTGAGTGTCAAGACTGATTAACTGTGTCTACAAATGAACCTACTATTTTGCCTCCTTAAACCTATTCTTTCAATTGTTTAAAAAATCTTAAAAAAAATCTTTGGCTGTGCCAGGTTAGTTGCTGCATGTGGATTCTTTAGTTGCTACACATAGAGTCTAGTTTCCTGACCAAGGAATTGAACCTGCCCCCCTCCCCACTCCACCCCCACCCCCACATTGGGAGCTCGGAGTCTTAGACACTGGACCAGCAGGGAAATCCCTAATTCTCCCTTGAATGGAAACTCCCGAACAGCCCTGGGAGCCATCTTGACTCATCTCTCAAGTCCATCTCCTCACTTTCCTCATTGGTTCTGCCTAAATTTGGCCTGTATCATCTCTCCTCTGAACTCTTAGATTAGCATCTAATATAGTCTCCTTACCTGGAATATAACTTCTCCAGTTCACTCTCCACTCCATTCGTGAGTGTGCCACCCCTTTCCCCCCTTACTTTCAGGATAATGACCAAACTCCATAATCTGTCGCCTGCTCATCAAGCTATTCAGCCTCATCTCTTGGTTTCTATCCCCAGCCCCAGTTTCCATCCCAACACCCTACACTTGAAGTTTCCAGCATTCACTGTGCTTTCATATACTTCTCTGTGCTAAAAACGCCTTCCACTTTTTTCTCCAATATGTCCACTTGTTCAGTTCAAACAGCCCTAGGAAGCTGTGGCACTTAGTGAGGAACTGGGGCCCACACTCTAACTGAGCAGCTCTGCTTGCTATTGTCCTTTGAATAAAAACACCTGGACAGATGCCAGTCAGAAATTTTACATCATTCCTTTTTCTCTTTGAACTCCTGTTTCCATTCCTTTTTCCCGACAGGATTTTATCATGCAAGCAATTCATTTTCATGCCCTGCTGTTTTTTAATGATTGCCATGTTATATTTCTTTGAAACAAAAATATGCATTTTCAATTTTAATTTCTTGTGACCATAACCTTGAAGTGTTATTTCTTCTGGTAGAGTTGCCATTACAGTTATTACACCTAATTGATCACAGTCACCTAAGTGCATTTTGATAACAATTTGAATATGGAGAGTTAAATGTTATTTATTGAGAAGGATTAAAAAAAAATTTTTTTTAATGTTTATTAGAAGTCTTCACAAAATTATATGTAACTGGAAGACGTTTTGTTATTGTGGTGTCACTCAGTTCTTTGCAATCTTTCCAAGATACATGCCTAAATCACTTAAAGATCTTTTACTGAAAAGTGAAAGTGAAGTCGCTCAGTCCTGTCCAATCCTCAGCGACCCCATGGACTGCAGCCTACCAGGCTCCTCCATCCAGGGATTTTCCAGGCAAGAGTACCGGAGTGGGGTGCCATTGCCTTCTCTGCTTCGTGGGTTGTTATTGGTGTAACTCACTTCTTTGCAATCTTTCCAAGATACATGCCTGAATCACTTAAAGATTTTTTACTGAAAAGCAGTGAACAACTCAGAACTTTCTTCAATGTTGTACCATGGCAACCTCTTTTCTCTAAGGCCATTCCCCTGAAGGAGCTTCTAGAACAAGGAAGAAAAGTTTTACAGTATGCCTACTGATTGGAGGCTCATGGGGCTTCTCAGGTGGCTCAGTGGATAAAGAATCCACCTGCAGTGCAGGAGACATCGGAGATGTGGGTTCCATCCCTGAGTCAGGAAGATCCCCGGGAGCATGGCATGGCAACCCACTCCAATATTCTTGCCTGGAGAATCCCATGGACAGAGGAACCTGGTTGGCTACAGTCCATGAGGTCTCAAAGAGTTGGACATGACTGAGCATGCACACAAGCACATGGAGGCCCATGAGAGTGGAAACTTCCAGGGCAGGGCTCCCCTCAAGGTCTCAAGCCCTAAGCCCACAAGGGGTCACCAATAGTTTCCTTCTAGCTCTCACTTTACTCCTTTGCCTCTCCAGGTTTGAATCTCTGCATCTGGTGCCTGAAACTCTCTTGGTCTGAGTACCTGGATTGTATTCTTCCTCCCACTATTAACAATCCCTCTTCCTGAGCTGACTATGCAGGACAAAGATTCAACTGGTACAATTAGCAAATCAACTCTAATCTAAAATGATGGTGCTGACAACATCCACAAAAAGATGGCCTCTGCCGGCTGGCCTACCACATTCACTTCCCAGGTTCAAAATGATGTGCCTTTTAAAAGACAAGTTTGCTGAAAGCGTTCAGTGTCAGCTTTGTGAGCCATTTACAATCAGCTCTTACACAATGTAGGAAGCTAGCAGGCTCTACTCAGTTCACTAAACCACTCTAGAAAATTGTGTGGTGCTGGCCCCAACTTGCCTCTGTTAGCGTTTTAGTTCAGGGCATTAGCTTTGGTTTTGAATCTGAGCCTACTTGGATTCGTGCCTCTTTCTGACCACATTCATTACCTCAGGTTCCACCAGGGCTCTCCTTTTGGCTCACTCCCATTTCTAATAAAGATGGAGTCACAACATCAAAGCTGTGTACATTGGTGACTTCCTCCAGGTTTAACCTTTGCTGTGAAACAGAAACCAGAATCCTCTGTGTTGTTGGAAGGTGGCTTGATGCCTCAGAAATAGCACGGAAGCTGATGGGAGACAGAAGACCAAAGTTATACTCTCTAGTTACAGTTAGACATAACTTCACTCTCACCCACAGTTGCCCCGGTTAGCCTTCCTTCACCCCCGACACTTACTGTATCTAAACAATTGGATACAGTTTTTCACTCTGTTTTATCCTTCTACCCAGGATCAAGGGAAAGGCAAAAGTTGTGCCATATTTTGCTACAACAGTGCCAAGCACACAGTCAACTGTGTCCTCACTATCTCCATAAGCCCATCATCAAGGCCTGGGCTGGGGGGCACAGGCTGCTTCCCCAGGTGGGACCAACCCAGCTGGTTTCCACAGCTCTTGGGGCGGGTGTGGGTGAGTCACAGTAGCCACATGTCTGGGCAGCACTTAGCCTACCTGTCTGGTGAAAGAAATGCTGAGGACACCTGGGAGAGCCCATCCTGCCCCAGGGTGGCTACCCAGAAAAGCCTGCACTCCCAGTCCCGAGGCGGATGATAGAAAATGGGCCAGTGGACCAAGGAAAAGACATGCTGGACAACCATGGCCCACACCAGGGTGGCTGAGGAGGCCCAGGCCCCGCCCTCAGACAATGGTGGTCCTTCCAAAGCAGAGACCCATCTGTAGACAGGGGCTGGGAAAAGCAGTGTGGATGGTCATCTCAGCGCTGAAATCTCAGATTCGAGTGTGGCTTCTGGCCACACAGCCTACTAACTGTGTGTGTGTATGACTTTAGGCAAATCATTCAACCTCTCAACTCTGAAGAAAGGGCTGATATCTGTCCCCTGGGCTTTTGGTGAGAATTCAATGACATTTTGTAAAACCCACTTCAATATAAAGGTCTCTGCAGATGTCTTTCATTGGAAGGACTTGCTGAAGCTGAAGCTCCAATACTTTGGCCACCGAATGCAAAAAGGCAACTCATTGGAAAAGACCCTGATGCTGGGAAAGATTGAGGGCCAAAGGAGAAGGAGGCTGTAGAGGATGAGATAGTTAGCTAGCATCGCCAACTCAAAAGACATGAATTTGAGCAAAATCCTGGAGACAGCAGAAGGACAGAGGAGCCTGGCATACTGTAGTCCATGGGATCTCAAAGAGTCAGACACAACTTAGCATCTGAACGACAAGCAGATGCCTAGCTGATAGAGTTGGAGGCCTTCCAGCCAAAGTCGAATTAAGGGCCTGAGGCTGAGAAGTGATGTTCTCCTGAGAGTTGAGGAGGCAACAGAGAAACTCAAGGGGGTGGGTTTAGGTGAAGGAGGGGCAGGAGGAGTAGAGGAAGGTGCCTTAACTGTGGGGGGTCTTGAAGACCAGGTTGCAGAGACAGACTTCTACTCTTTAGGCCACAAGGACTCCTTGAATGTGTCTGGAGAGGGTAGGGATGCCTTCAAAGCACTGGAATGCAGAGCGGTACTATATTTTCAAGTGCAAGTTTTGGCACTTTTCCTTGGGGAAGTGACAGGGGAAACGAGGACAAGGCAAACCATGAGCCTACCTGGGCCACACCCACAAGCAGGGATCAGCTTCATACTTCACCCCCGGGGGAGGTAAGAAGCCAATGGGTGGCCAAGGTTTCACTCCAGGAGTCTCTGGCTCTGAGCTCCCAGGAGGCCCAGGCCCAGTTACACACTAGGCTCTCTGGTGTAGAGCTAAAGAACCAGGAGCCTCTGGCCCTGCCCTGCCATTTTTGAAGGAGAGAGAACAGGCCAGAGTGGGAACTTTAAGTGCACAAGTCACACAGCAGGCAATCACAAATGCAAAAGCTCCTCCCTTCACTCCAGCCCCGACCCCTGTAAATCACACCCCGCTCCACTTGCTGCCCCCACAGCCAGTGGGATCCCACGCCCACCCCAGGGAAAGGAGGTAAGGGCAGCAGCTCTCAGAGCAGGAGAGGAGGGTGTTGCGCTGCCTGTCATGGCCTGCCTGTCTCCACCTCATCTCTCCCTCTGGCTACGGGCTGCTGCTGCTGCCATGTCGCTTCAGTCATGTCCGACTCTGTGCAACCCCAGAGACGGCAGCCCACCAGGCTCCCCCATCTCTGGGATTCTCCAGGCAAGAACACTGGAGTGGGTTGCCATTTCCTTCTCCAATGCATGAAAGTGAAAAAATAAAGTGAAGTTGCTCAGTTGTGTCTGACTCCTAGCGATCCTATGGACTGCAGCCCACCAGGCCCCTCTGTCCATGGGATTTTCCAGGCAAGAGTACTGGAGTGGGTTGCCATTGCCTTCTCCGCTGGCTACGGGCAGGAGCTTCTGATAAACCTTGCTGGGCGACCTTTGCCTCCTTGGAAAGCTAATCACAAGGAAACTGCCCATGCTTGCATTCTGTGTTCTCCAAAAACCTTCATGCTCTCTGTCCAGAGAGGCTTGGGCCGCTCCTCACCCACTTTCCAGCCTGTCCTGGTAGCCTCCACACACAGGGAGGCCTTTCTCCTCTCCGCCACGCTGGATGCAGTCACGGTCCACCAGAGAAGGTGGAGTAGGGAGAACAGGCAGTGAATGAGCCTCGGGACTCGCCTCTCGTGGCCCTCCTGCAGTCTCCTCCCAGTGCAGCAGCAACAGCCTAGTTTCCCTCTACAGATATCCAGCCATTCACATCAGCCCCCAATCAAAACCCCACCTCTGTCTGTGTGAAGCCCAAGTTTACACAAGCCCTGCCCTCAGGCCTTCTGACACCTCCCTGACCTCATCTCTGTGGCTCTCCCTTAACCTCCGTTTCCCTCCTCTCAACCTCTCACTGCCAGCTTCTCAGGGAGAAGGCCTTCCAGGACCATTCTCTTGGCAAATGCAGATCCCCTTTCATTCCTCACCCCTCTCCCTGCTAACATACTGGCTGGGCTTCTCTGATGGCTCAGTGGTAAAGAATCTGCCTGCAACGCAGAAAATGAGGGTTTGATCCCTGGGTGGGGAAGATCCCCTGGAGGAGGAAATGGCAACCCCCTCTGGTATTCTTGCCTGGAAAATTTCATGGACAAAGGAGCCTGGTGGGCTACAGTCCATGGGGTCTCAAAGATTTGGACACAACGGAGCATGAATGCAACATACTGGTTATTTGACTTAAAATTCGCACTGGCTATTTTACTCATCATTGTAAAGTAACAATCATCTCAGCCCCAGCTACGATGACCGCAACATGAGAGCAGATGTCCTGTCACCACTATATCCTTGGAATGCAGTCCCGTGCTCGACCCACAGCAGGCCCTCCACGAATGCCTTTGAGCAAGGGGAATCAGAAATTAATTAAGAGAACACCATATGCTATTTTGCCCTCCCAGGCAGGGGAAGTTCCCTCCCGGTTATGGAAATCCTGAAAAATGCCAGATGTGGACTTTTGTAAGAGAGAAGGGGCCAAGCTGTGGGTCAGGATCTTAGCTGATAAAACCACCGAGTGCAATCATTCACTCCCCAACCCCATCCAAACACACTTTTATATATATATTTTTTTACAGAGCGCTTAATCCGCCCCTTTGGACCCAGTTGTCACTCTTGACTGAATTATCTCCAGTTTTTTCTTTTTTTTCCCGCATCTTTTTAATCATGGGTTCCATAAAAGGTACAGATCTGAAGCCTGCAGCTTGGTGAAATTTTACATGTACACCCACCTGGGTGACCACCACTCAATTCAAGATCTAAGCCGTCTCTCCCTCCGCACGAGGTCTCCCTGCGGGCCCCTACCCTCCTGACAATAGAATACAGCATGGCACTTTTGTGTCCAGCTTCTGCTCAGCATTGTATCTGTGAGGATTTCCTACATTCTCCTGTGTTACAGAAGTCTTTTTAATTATTATTATCGCTGTTTATATTCCTCTTCACGGCTTCTTGAGTGTGGATTACACGTTGTTGTTGTCTTGTTGTTTTTTGGCCGCACTGTACTTCATGCCATGTCTTAGTTCCCTGCCCAGATTGAACCCCTGCCCCCTACAGGGGAGGCTCGGATTTCTAACCACTGGACTGCCAGGGAATTCCCTTGAGCATAGATTTTAAGATCTGGACCAAGTCTTTCATTAGCCTCACAAAGGACATGTGGAGCCCCCCACACTGGCTCAGCCCTCTGGTCTCTGGCTTTTCGTGGACACACAGGCTTGAGAGAGACTCAGTTGCTCTGCTCCAGACTTGGGGACCTCATCACAGACCATGGGAGGTGGACCAGTGTTGTGGGAAAGGGCTTGGGCCTTGGAATCAGGTCTGGGTTCAAATCGCTAATCGTCACTTCTCGGCATTGTGACCTTGGGTGAGTCCCTAAACCTTTGTTTCTTTTCTTTTCTTTCTCTCTCTCTCTCTTTTTAAATATTTGTTTATTTATGTACTTGGCTGCACCAGATCCTAGTTGCAGCACTGAGGATCTTCAGTCTTCATTGAGGCCTGCGGATCTTTAGTTGCAGCATGCAAACTCTTAGTTGCAGCTTGTGGGATCCAGTTTCCTGACCAGGGATTGAACCAGGGCCCCCCTGCCTTCGGAGCACAGAGTCTTAGCCATTGGACCTGCAGGGAAGTCTCCCTTTATTTCTTCTATTCAACTGTAAAATGGAAATATAATTACATTACTGACTGTGGCACTGCTGTGAAGATTAAAGAAAATGACATGTGAGTCTGGTGCTCAGGGCATTGTAGACGCTTGATAAATGCTAGTTGTTTTTATTACTGCTCACACCACCTGACGCTCGTCCAGAGCTGTCTACCAGGATCTTTGCCCCACAGGCCAAACTGTAGCTCTTTCCTGGCCCTCTCTCCTCAGCCCTGCTGGGCTACCTGCTCAGGCTTCAAGTTTCCCAACTTTCAAAGTACTTTTATAAATTGGGACAGGGAAGCAACCGGAAACCAGAAGGAAGAGGAGGAAGGACACGTATATGTTTACAAGCACGATAATGAAAGCTTTGTATCCTCACTGGCTTAGATTCATTATCAGGTCTTTCTGGCAGGACTTTGAACTTGAGCTCCGCAAAGTGCTGAGTAAAGAGGTAGCTTAAGTGCAGGAGGCAGGTAGCAATCTGAGATTCAATCTGCACCCCACCCCTCTAGGGAGATGCCTGGGCTGCTCCCACCCACCCAGGAGGGGCTGTTGCCTCCCAGCTAGAGAGCTGTGGTCCCCACCTACATGGCCACACACGGAGGGGGCTGGGCACGTTATGGGGTTCCCAAAGTCACCCCACGACTCAGCTCCTGGGGCTCCCAGCCTGTCCACAACACACTGACATGGCACACACTGTGGCTGTGTCGAGCGTGCCTTGGGAGTGCTTAGTCACGCCACCTACCATCCGAGATGACTTAGGAACCATCCCGAAGGATTGATAGCAGTGGTGGTTCTAAATAGTATTTGAGATGGGCCACAACTGACAGTCCCTCAGTCATAGATTAAGTGGGACTCAGAGTGTCTTCAGAACCCTTGCTGTCTTTGCTGGTGAGGTCAGGGACATTGGTGAGCGCTGAGCCCCTCCACCCTCAAGGTCCTCCTTGCAGTGAGATTCTGGAGCCACGCTCCCGGAGAACGCTCACACTGTCCCTGTGGCAGTTGCCCCACAAGACACACTGCAGCATGCTGGCAGCCACTGCACAGCAAATAACAATATGATAATAATGAACATTTGTTGAGTGAGTGATGAATCTGCAGCAGGGGCTTAGTGCCTTGGCGCATTTAATCCACTCTGCGATTCTGTGAGGTGGTACTCTGGGTTGAATTGTGTCTCCCCTAAAAGATGTTGAATTCGTAACCCTCCGGTACCTGGCAATGTGACCTATTTGGAAACAGGGTCACTGTGGATGATGAAGTTAAGATGAGATCATAGGCTGGGCCTCATCCAGTTCAACCAGCATCCTTATAAAAAGGGGAAATTTGGACACAAAGACTCACACACAGGGAGGTCACGTGGAGACGAAAGCAGAGATGGTGTGATGAGTCTAAAAACTAAGAAATGCCAAAGACTCTCAGCAAACCCCCAAGAGCTAAGAGAGAGGTCTGGATCCAATTCTCCTGCATAACCCTCAGAAGAAACCAACCGCGCTGACACCTTGATTTCAGACTTCTGGCCTCCAGATATACACCTCTGTTATTCAAACCTCCCAGTGTGTGGCACTTGGTTACAATAACCCTAACAAATTATCACAGTAGAGACTGAGGCTTGCCCCTCATGGGGCTTTAGAGAGTTGGGATGATAGAGGATCTGAGGTGGGGCCAGCAGAGCTCCCGAGGGGCTGTCTGTGCCCTGCCAGCTGGGCAGGTGTCCCCCTCTCCCTGCCAGTGGGGGTCCACTCTTAGGAAGTTTCACACCCAATCCTGGTGGCTTCTCTCTGTTCCCTCGCATTCTTAAGGCCTAAACAGTGAAGTCAGTGACTGGGGAAGGGAGCTGCTAACACAGTCCAGAGGCTGCAGTAGGGAAAGGGAAGGGCCTCACACCCACAGCAGGAGGGTCTGGCTTGAGGATGGGGGAGCTACCACAATACCCTTTCCTTTTTACTCTTTTACTCTTCAAGATCCTAAATGGACCTCTGGTGTAGGCGAAGACCCTGACAAGGCCACGGAGCGGAACAGCAAGGGCGCAGCCACAAAAGGAAAGTGTTGCCATGTCTAGAGGATGCGGTGAAGAGGGAGTAGGTGTGCCTGAGTCCAAACTGTGTTTTCTTCACTTATTGGCTAGGGGAAGTTGGTCTGATTTGGCCTCAGTTTCCCCATCTGTAAAATGGAAATAATAATGTTATAGCCTTACCTTATAAAATAGTGGCAATTAAAAAAAACCCTCACTTAGACTCTCCTGGTGGTCCAGTGGCTAAGACCCCATGCTCACAATACAGGGGGCATGGATTCCTGGTTGGGGAACTAAGATGCCACATCCTATGCAGAACTGCCAAAAAAAAAAAAAAAGCAAAAAAACCTCACTTAGCACAGCCCATGGACATATTAAAGACACAGTGTTATTGATTGTTCTAATGATTGTTACAGGGATGACCCTGAACCAATCCTGAAAATAAATATAGTGTGGAGGGAGCAAGGTCTCCTGTGTCCTGTATAGAGAGGTAGAGCATGGGGCACCAGCTGCCAGGCCTGGGTTCATGCCTAACTTAGTCCCAGCTCCTTGGGTGATCTTGAGTGAGGTTGAGGGAGGCTGGGAGGGCCAGATTTTAGCTCTTGCAGCCTCTGAATTAGGCTGGAAGAAGGAAGGGGTCCCCGTCAATTCTCAGGCGTACATCCTTAGTGCCAGGGCTGTGCTAGCACCTGGGGCTCTAAACAGCTACTTGGCTGTCGCTTGTCTTCCTCAGGGTGCCAGAAAGAGCAGGGTTTTCCGGGAGTCATCATTTCTGGGTTTGACGTGTTCCCCAGATGAGGTGTGCTGGGAGGGGCAGATGATCTGGGCTCTGCTCTTGGCTCATTCTGGACTGGCATTGGAAGACTTGGGCCTCTATCTGCCCGCTCATAAACCAACTGATGGTTCCTTTTGGTGATGAAATTTTGGATGTTCTTCCATACCTCAAACAACAGGAGGTACTCACTGAGTGACTCCTAAGTGCCAGGGGCAAAGGTTCCCACACACTTCATCCATTTACTCCTCATAGCTCTAGGTAGCTGCCATTACTCTCCCGCTTTGCAGATGAGGAAATGGGTGTCTGAGAGGCAGGTAGCTTCCCTGAGGTCCCGCAGCTAGTAACTGGCAGAGACGGAACTTACGCTTTCGTAGCTTTCTTCCAGAACTTGTTCACCGCTCCAGCCCTCTGTTCTCCATCCTCACTCACCATGTGTCACTGGGGCCACTCCCCTGAGCACATTCGCCAGAAGTGCCTCCTTTTTGAATAATTTTTGAAGATGGCATTAAGAATAAGGTGGGGGGACGTGGTGCCACAGCCGTGACTCATTATGGAGAGAAGGCAGTCAAGGGACGGTGCTGTTTTAATACGCGTACTGCCTCACCAGGTGTGGGCACCACTCCCTTCCTGCCCTCCCCCACCCCCCTCCACCCTGACCTGAGCACCAGCCACAACCCTGCCTGGCCTGGGAAAAGTCCCAACCCTGGCTATAACTCGGGCCCTCTTGTGACCAGGGTAAACCCACTGCTCCTGTTTCCCAGGACCAGGCCTTCCCTGAACCCTGGGGTCTCAAAGCTCCTCACCTGCTGCCTGATGCTGTATGCTTACCTGCCACCAGGCTCCTCTGACACCCTCTGAGGCCTTCATGTGTGGGCTTTCTGGAACGGTCTGCCTAGCCTGGAGGCATGTCTGGTGTTCGGACCCCTGGACTCCCTGTTTGGAGTCCAGCCCTGCATCGAGCAGTCTCTCTACAGCAGGGTTCCCACAGTAGGCTTCACAGTGGGTCCAATCTTGTTCTACAGCACCCAGTCCAGACCCACCCTGTCAGCCTGCTCTGTATGCTTGGCTCACATTTTGATGTGTTGAGAATGCTATGAAATGTTTGAATGGACCAACACTCCCTGGGCTGGCCTCATGTTACACTCTTTCCATGCCACTTCCTGGAGCCACTGCCACAAGAGTATGTGTGAGCATCCTGGCTGGTCACTCAGGACTCCAAAACGACCGAGAAGAGAAGCCATGCCCTGGGCTGATTGGATCTGCCTGGTTTCTATGATGATGAAGCGGGTGGCTCTGGAGCATGTGAGCACCCAGCAGAGCGTGGCTCTGGGAAAGCCTCTCTGGCCCTCACGGGAATGTAAACACACTGACACAGCAGCCCAGAGGCCGGCACAGATCAGAGCTCTGGCCAAAGGGCACTAGAATCCACAGTTTGGTTTCAGGCTCTGGTGTCTTCAGCCCTCGACATGAGAGAAGCTCATAGAAAACTCTGGAGGAAAAGACCTGAGATTCTTCCTCTAAGGATATTAAACACACACATAACAAATCGAACGCTGCAAGTGAAAATGTGTTTTCTGAATTACTTGCCACAATTTAAAAATATTTCACATGGAATCTGGATTTTTGTCTTCTGTTGAAAAATTGGAAACTCTGGCAACATTGGGACTGGGCTCTTGTGTGGAAAAATTAGCAGGAGCCGAGGAAAAATTAGCTTGTGTGGAAAAATTATCAATAATTAGACTCTCTCCCCTGGGGCGCCCTGACCACTGGTTTCAGGCCCCACCCAGGCTGGGTGTTCTGCAAATTAGCACTCTGGCTTAGCTCTTCATGCAGGATCATTTTAAACGTGACCCATTCTCCTTCTATCCAGTCCTCTTCCCTCTTTCTGTTATCTGCATTCTTCCACAGGTAGGTGAATTTCTTTTATTTAAGTCCCATGTAGTCCGGCTGTCAAAATAAGTCCAGTAATTTGAGGAAGCCCTGCGTACCCTTCCTGCTCTTATTCATGCCCAGACCACATGAATATATTGAGGCTCTGGGAAGTCCTGATATTTCCCAAAGCATCCCCAGACAGGGAGTGGGTGCCTCCTCAGACAGTCCCTGTGCCTTTGGGGCAGCTCCCTCCGCCCACCGCACCCCTGCCTGGTGAATGCTTTGGCATCTTCTCAAAGGCCTGGGCAGGTCTCCCTAAGCTGGCTGAGGAGCACCTGTTGATGTGGGGGATGTTGCCTGTTTGACTCACAGAGAGACAGAGACAAAATGAGAGCAAGTGATGAAGAACTTCAAACCCAGAGCCAGTGAGTCAGCGTCTCACCCTCAGCCTTTTCCTTGATCTGGACAGCCCCTCACGAGCCGGACTGATGCCAATATCCTAAGAGTTATCAGTAATTAGACTCCCTCCCCTGGGGCGCCCTGACCACTGGTTTCAGGCCCCTCCCAGGCTGGGTGTTCTGCTTAGGTGGGAGCGCTGACTCAGACACAAGCCGTGCCAGTGCCCAAAGCAACTCTAGAGATCTTCCCATCCTATCTAGTTCTTTCATGTCAGCTAGAATCGCTTGGCAATGGCTTCCTGGAGAAAACTGTTGATTCTGAGTCTGATTCAGCGCTCAGCTCAGTGAATAGATACCCGCAATCCACTGGTATCACCTGCTATGGTGGGAAAAGAAAGCGTGGTGGGTTTGCCCCAGATTAACATCCTGGCCCTGTGGGTCAGTTCAGGGGTCCTTCCTGGGGTTGGGGGCAGCTAGTGAGAGGGAGCTGGGTTCAACCGTTAATAAGGAAGCCAAGGCATGAAGGAGACAATTGTGGGCACAACCATCTGGTAGCACATTGTCCAAGCCAGCCTCAGCCTGCCTGCCACTCCCACAGTCTCCTTCAGCAGCAGTCATGTTGGTGTCACGTGATGCCTCCCCCCACCTCCCTGGTTGCAGCTGACTGGACCGTGGGTGGGGACCCAGTCTACAGTCTGATTCACCAGCCTTTGAGGTAGCTTGGTAGGAATGGTAGGAAATTAACTGCACCATTCTTTTTGGGGAACAGGAATTGAAGACAAAGTAACAGTTGACTGCAAGACCCAAAGCTGATCAACAGACAGAAGTGCAAAGAGAGAAGCTGCGTGAGGTTAGTGATATACCCTAGAGTGACAACCTCCCAATTCCTGCAGCTGACACACCAGTTATGGCAGTAACCATGGGTGAGGGTGTGGGAGGGCAAAAGCCATGCTTGCTGGTTTATCAATAATCAGGGCCCTATAGGGCTTCCCTGGTGGGCCAGTGGATAAGAATCTGCCTGCTAATCCTGGGTGCGGGAAGATCCCACATGCCACGGAGCAACTAAGCCTGTGCACCACAACTATTGAGTCTGTGCGCTAGAGCCTGCAAACCGCAACTACTGAAGCCTGTGCACCTAAAGCCTGTGCTGCACAAGAGAAGACACCACCATGAGCCTGTGCACCGCAGTGAAGAGCAGTCCCTGCTTGACACAACCAGAGAAAACCCATGCGCAGCAACCAAGACCCAGCACAGCAAGCAAGAAAGAAAACAATCAGGTCCCTCCAACACACTGAATCTGTTTCTGACCAAAGGGGTTTTTCTTTCTGAGAAGGATGGCTTGTCAAGGTGGGCTCCAGAGGGCAGATCATGGGTGGGTTGATTAAAGTGACAGCCAACTTCCATTAGAACTCGTGCCAGACTCATTCCTGGGCCACTGTGGGCAGAGCACACTCTCTGTGCACCACCTCTCACTCCCAGGGTCTAGTAAATCTGTCTTGTGGGTGGGGAATTGGGCCTTAAGAGAACATGTGCGAACTCATCAGAGGCTGCAGCCTGGCTCTGCTGCTAAGCTGCTAAGTCACTTCAGTTGTGTCCGACTCTGCGACCCCATAGACGGCAGCCCACCAGGCTCCCCCGTCCCTGGGATTCTCCAGGCAAGAACACTGGAGTGGGGTGCCATTTCCTTATCCAATGCGTGAAAGGGAAAAGTGAAAGTGAAGTCACTCAGTAGTGTCCGACCCTCAGCGACCCCATGGACTGCAGCCATCTAGGCTCCTTCATTCATGGGATTTTCCAGGCAAGAGTACTGGAGTGGGGTGCCATTGCCTTCTCTGGCAGCCTGGCTCTAGCCTTTCATTATTTCAATAAATATTGAAGATGAGCAGATAAGAGGCTGGGCTTACCAGCCAGATTCCCTGGATATACCACTTACCAACAATAAACTTTGGCTAATTCACATAAACTACCGGTGCCTCAGTTTTCTCAGCTGTAAAAGGGGGGCAGTGAGGGCCCCTGACAGGGATCCTGTGAGGGATTAAAGTAGGATGGGCACACAGTAGGGCTATTTAGTGTTAGGCCCTGTGCCGGGTGCTGAGGGTACCAAGTGGATTTGGCTCCTGCCCCCACGGAGCATAGAGTCTAGAATTCAGTGGCTGCTGGGGACTCCTGCCCACTTCTGACCTCCATGCTGTGGGGAAACTGGTCTTTTCTGGGCCTGGTCTCAGCCAGCCCTGGTGAGGCTGATATCGTGCCCATATGTCTAGTACTGCTCTGCCCTTCCACCCAGCCTGGCTGGCAGAGCCCATGCTCAAGGAGAGGGAGGCATTCAGGGTTAGGGATAGGGTTTAGGGTTAGGGTTAGGAAGAAGAAGCACTAACATCACCAGGAGCCACGTGGGGGTGGGAGTCCTTCTCCTGAGTGACCACTGTGTAGTAGATACATGCATATAGACATCCCTGTAGGCATTTTGTAGGGCTGCAATAACAAATTACCACAAACTGGTGACTTGAAACAACAGGAATTTGTTTTTTCACAACTCCCAAGGCCAGAAGTCCAAAATCCAGGTATCAGGTGGGCCATGCTCTTTCCAAAGGCTTCCGGGAGAAATCTTCCTCGCCTCTTCCAATCTGGTAGCTTCTGGCTTGTGGCCGTAGGACTCCAATCTCGGCTCCGTCTTCACACAGCTTTCTTTCTGTGGGCATTTGTTTCGTCTCTGCGTCCAAATCCCCCATAAGGACAGCAGTCACAATAGATTTAGGGCAACCCTACTGCACTATGCCCTCTTGATCACATCTGCCAGGACTCTATTTTCAAGTAAGGTCAAATTCACAGCTTCCCGTGGATGTAAATTTTAAGGGGACATTATTCAACCCAGTACAATCCCTTAGCTATCATCTGTCAGAATGCATTCAGTATTATTTCCCCCATTCTACAGATGAGAAAACTAAGGCACACACCAGCCCAGGGCCGTACGGCAAACCCAGGTCCCTGACCTACAAAAGACCTCTGAGTCTGCAATGGCGACCAGATGCTAGGTTGCTAGAGGAGAGACTGGAGCTGCACTTACGAGGAAGAAGGAAGCAACAACAGGAAATTCTTAGGGCAACGTCCAAGGCTGCTTATCAGCCCAGGGACTGGACTTCAGCCTCCCAGCCCTCTTCCCTTCTCTTTCCAGGCCCAGGACCCTCAGCCCTTCCCAGCAGCAGGCAGGAAGCAGCTTAGCCTGATACTCTGCTGAGATCTGGGCTGTGCTGATCTGGCATGAATAAGCCAGCAGCAGCTCAGGAGGCAAAGCTGGAAGGAATGTTTATCTGGGGCCAACAGAAGGGAGAGGGCTGGAGCCCACAGCCAGAGCTGCTTGCCTGGGAAGGGCCCCTATCTCGTGTGTGTGTGTGTGTATGTGTGTGTTGACCAAAGGCCCTGTTGCCTGTGCTGGGGCCCTGCCAAAGCTTGGACAGCTGCTGATTCTGATCACAGCAGTGTGCTCATCAGCGAAGGGCCCTTAGAGAGATCTCAGTGCAGGGGTATCAAATAAATGACAGGTCTACCATCAGAGGAGATAGTTGGATGGCATCACCGAATCAATGGACATGAATTTGAGCAAACTGCAGGAGATAGTGAAAGATAGGGAAGCCTGGGGTGCTGCAGTCCAAGGGGTGGCAAAAAGTCAGACACAACTGAGTGACTGAACAACAACCATCAGATTTCCTTCCTCTGAATCCTCCTCAACACAGTGCCGCATCCAGAGCTATTATCTACCAACTGGATCTGACAGAAGGGTTAATAGCTGCCCTGTGGTTCCAATCCCAGACTCAGGAGTCTGAGCCTCAGTGATTCCTCTCCAGGGCATTGAAGAGCCTCCACCAGATTCTACAGCTTGGAGAGAGAAGTGGGCCAGTTCTCCCGATCCAGACCCCAGGCTCTTTTTCCTGACATCAGACTTATTACATAGGGTGACACCCAAGCCTTCCTGTCTTCCCACTCCCTATGAATCATTGCTGGTTGCTGCCAAGAACCAGGTTTCACAGCTGCTGTGCTTGCAGCCCTGGCACTGGCTTCTGAGGACAGCTGCTGCTGCTGCTGCTGCTGCTGCTGCAGGGCGCACCCTGCCCCCAGGACAGCTGGTCTGTGTGCCGGGAAAGCACAGAGTGGTGCTGAGGTACAGGTAAGAGTCTGCCCAGTCCAGAAAGTTCAAGGAGGAAATTCTGCGCAGAAGAATCAGCATGTGTAAAAGGATCTAACAGAGCTGAAGGGAGAAGGGGGGTGGGCGGGGGTTGGAGGAGGACCTAGAGGTAGCAGCCAGAGTCTTGGCTTTAATGACATGACTCCATTGTCCACGGGACCTGGGTTCTGGTCTTGGCTTAGCTACCACCTTGCTGCAGCTCTTGGAGCCCCTGCCCTTCCAGGCCTTGGTTTCCCCATCTGTACAGTAAGAGGGGGCTTTTTTCTTTACCTCTGGCTCAGTGGTAAAGAATCTGCCTGCTCTACAGGAACTCCAGGAGATGTGGGTTTGATCCCTGGGTTGGGAAGATCCCTCGGAGAAAGGAATGGCAACCCGCTCTAGTATTCTTGCCTGGAGAATCCCATGGACAGAGGAGCCTGGCTGGTTACAGCCCATGGGGTTGCAAAGTCAGACACGACTGAGGCGACTGAGCACATGTACATAAGCACAGTAAGAGGCAGGATCCAATGCTTCTATAGCCATTCCTGACTTGTCAGCGGCCACCAGTGCCCTCCTCACTGTCCTGGCTGGGAGCTGGCCCAGTTGTCCCTGGGCTTCTGCAGGAGCAGGATGGGGAGAGGGACACGATGTTCTTCTCATCTTTGTGCCCTGGGGCAGGAGGCAGCTTGGCACAGGGCACCAGTCACCACACACCTCTCTGACCCTGGTGAGTCACACACCTTCTCCGGGCCCTTTCCTCCAAAGGGCAACAGACCACTGGACCCAAGGCCCTGGCAGCTGGTGGGGCGGTTGGAGCCGGGGGATGCCTGCGTGGCCAAGGAATGTGTTTACTTCCCCCCATGCTGAGAGGAAACCCAGCAAGGCCCCTGCTGGATTCCTTCCCAGCCAGAACAGCAGGACTTTCGGCCTCGTCCCCAGGCCGGCCACATGGTTCTAAGCAGCACTTCCCACCAGCCACTTTTCAGGACTATCCCGCATCACTTTATCCTTCCACAAATAGAAAACTGGGCCAGTCGGGGCCACCCACTGGTTTTTGCTCCTTGCCCTGGAACCAGGACCCTGCTCTCCCCTAGCTGTGTGTCTAACCACTGTGGAGCCCTCACAGGTGCCTTGCCCTCTCCGGCCTCAGTTTCCCCTTTCTCTTATGCAGGGGTAGGACTAGGTAAGCTCTGAGGGCCCCTTCAGGCCCAGGAGTCAGGGGAAAGTCCTGGGGAGGCTGATTTGGGGGCTGTGAGCCCAGGCTGCCATTCATTCACCAAGATCTCAGCACGGAATGTGCCACGTTCCGTTCTAGGTGCTGACAAACCAGCAGCAAGCAAGACAGATGCAATCCCCGGCACCAGCGACGGAGATAGGCATTGACCAGACACTTAAGTGTGTTGAGAAGAAGACTCCATATGAATAAACTATCAGAGTGGTGAGAGATGGCGGGTGGTGGTCAGGGAAGTCTTTGTCCTGGAGGTGACATTGAAGCTGAGATGCAGGGGAAGAGATGGTGCCCGTGTCATCAAGAAAGGGGCAGAAAAGAGCATTCCAGGCTGCAGGACTCGTCTGTCTGAAGGAGTGAGGAGGAAAGACTCGGTAGGGGACATGCAGACCAAGGTGCTAACTTCACCATTAGAGCCCCTGGGACCCTAGAAAGGACCCTTAACCTCCCCTAGGCTCATTGTCATCATCTTAAATTAGCCAAAATATCTAACTTGCAAGATACTCACGAGGAGTTAATTACATAGCTTATTCCAGGGCCTTATGAAGAATAAGTACTCAATAAATGGCAGCAAAGTATCTAGTTATGCCCTGTGTATATATGATTTATAGCTATTGTCTGGTTATATTTTGTAATCCATTCTTCTGTTTTTCTTTATTCCTTTGTTCCTAACTTTGCACTTTCATGCTATATTTTACATATTTCTTTAAATTTCTATAGAATAATGGGAACATTATTATTATTACTAATAGTAGTACCAATAATAGTAATAAAATGAGAATGTGGGAGAAAGTACGTAAGCTGTTATGCAAATAGGAGGAATTCTTATCACATATTCCAAATGTCTCAAACTTCATTGATATATAATACACTGCATCACAGAGTCAAAAGCTGCTTGCAAACCTGAAGCCTCACCCATGTGCGGGGAAGCTGCGGACACTGGGTCTCTTTTCTCATGGGGCTCTGGGAAGTGGCATAAGGGATACACTGAACACAGGCAGATCCTGTGAGGAAAGGAGGGAGTCAGACATAGAAGCTCTGGGCCCTGTGAGCACTGTCAGCAGGACTCTGGTTGACCCTCCTGAGGGAGAAAATTGGCTGTATGCAGACTGAATGAATGAAGATGAGGAAGAATTTTCTAACACATTCCTAACAATTCAATTCCAGAGATGAAATGACTTTGAGAGGTAGTAATTGTGTGAGCTGTCCTAACCCTTTAAGGAATGGATTCAAGCCTTGGATGGAAAGATGGTATTTTTGAGGGGTGGTGGAGGATATGGAAAATTTGGAAGAGATAATGCCATCAGTTAGGAATTGATTCGACTATAGGAAACAAGTTAAAAACAATGGCTTCCCAATATGGATGCTTATTTCTTTCTCTCATAAAAGTATAAAGTAAAAAATATAAAGATGGGAAGTCCAGGGCAGTGGTGGCTCTCCTAGCTAGTTCACATCCACCTTCCCTCTGGTGCAGCATTCATCCTAGTGTTACAAACAGATGGCCATCATACCCACACTCCAGGAAGCAAGACTGAAGAGACAGAGAGGTGAACAGACAAGGAAGGAAAAACAAAGGAAGACTCAAAAGCTGCCACGTCTTATCTGCCAGAACTTAGTCACACGGCATACCTAGGGGCAAAGGGCCTGGGAAATGAAATGTGGTCTTTATTTTAGGTAGCCATTAGCATAAGCATGTGTACTCAGTCATGGCCGACTGTGCCACCCTAGGGACTGTAGCCCATCTGGCTCCTCTGTCCATGGAATTTTCCACTCCAAGAATACTGGAGTGGATTGCCATTTCCTCCTCCAGACTGGTGTCTCTTGCGTCTCCTGCTTTGGCAGGCAGACCACTGAGCCACCCGGAAGTGTTAAGTCGCTTCAGTCGTGTCTGACTCTTTGCCACCCTATGGACTGTAGTCCACCAGGTTTCTCTGCCCATGGAGATTCTCCAGGCAAGAATACTGGAGTGAATTGCCATGCCCTTCTCCAGGGGATCTTCCTGACCCACGGATCAAACCTGTGTCTCTAAGATGAAGCCCCTTAGGTAGCCATGGCTGTAGCTAATACATCCTTTAGAAGGAGGAGGGAATCAAGGCTGAGGAGCAATCAGCATGTTTCTGATATCCTTCAGTTCCAAAAGCCCATAAGCTTGTGATTCTTGACCTTGTATCACTGTAACTAAGGTCCAAACCCTTACTTTGGACCCAAAGTGCGTATCTGAATGGAATAGGATGGGCTAAGACTGCTAAGGGAAGGCAGGAAGGATCACAGAAAAGCTGTATCCGAGAGGGAGCTGCCGCTCTCTTTTTCACGCTGAGTGCGGACTTGATATGTGGATCCTCTCTCCAGGAACCCAAGAGCTCAGCAACCTACAGAGTTGCCTTTCCTTGAGGTAATGAGACATTCTGTAGTGTGTTGTGGTCCTTGTGCACGTTGGAAAATAATTTCCAGAGATGAGGCGGAATGAGAGGAGAACAAAGTTTATTAGAGTGGGAGACGCTGTTAGAACAGTGTGCTGGCTCAAGGGAGAGCGGAACCCTTTTGCAGGCTAGCAGCCAATTTTTATAGTCTCAAGACAGAGAAAACTGCTACCAGAATGGTGGCATAAGGATATCCAGAAGAAGGTCATCCTAACCAGGTGACTGGTTAGGATGCTATAGGGTAGATAATAGGGTGGGTATTTTATCTCATATTGGGTCAGGAAACTGGCCAGTTTTAATTCAGAGGCTCATGGCAACAATTGCTGTGGGGCTTAGTCGGTTCCAGAGATTTTTATCACGTGACCTTCATACAGAGCTTCCACACCTGTGACCTTGGTATATGGCTCCACATTGTTGGCTTTCACAGGTGGGCGATTTACAAAACACACACTTGAAGGGTGTTTCCAGGTCTGTGCCAAAATGGGGGTGAAGCTGCAGTCCACTATGTCAGGAAACAGCACTGGATTTCACTGCTTGTGAAGGGATCCAGTCTGGAATTTAGAATCAGGGGAATGCTTATCTCTAGCTGGGCTCACATGATTTTCTTTCTCTGTAACACATCAGATAACATAGTGGCCCTCTGTTGTGTGTGCTGGCTTAGCATGATGACTCCCCTTCCTTTGGTAGCGTCACCAGCTTTTATTCGGGGAACACCCCATTCCAACTCCCCACCGCAGCTTCCAGTGCGTGTGGTTCTGCTGAGGCTGGTTCTACCTCCTCTTCTCCTCCGGGGAGGGCACGATGTGCAGGCCCGGCTAATTGAAGTCACAGTGATTGCTTCCTGAATTGGATTATGATTCACTCTGGGATATTTACATGACACCCTTGAGACTTTTGCTGATATTATTGAAGAGTGGGAGAAGTACATGCTTTCCACTGGGGGTGTTAGGCTGATAAGACGCAAATCTGAAGTTGCTGGTGGCCATCTTTGCACTTTGTAGAAAGAGCTTGCTTGAGAAAAAGGGAATGAGGCAACACGGAAGATGGCAGCAACACATTCCTGAGGACGTGAGTTGAGTCTCTGAGGCCAGCCCGTCCCTGAATTTCCCAGTATTTCCCTAAATTTCCCTGTATATGAGTCGATATAGTCTCTCTCTCTCTCTCTTTTTTTTTTTTTTTTTGTTTAAGCCAGTTTGAACTCATTCCCATCACTCACAAATGAAATAGTCCTCAGTTATATACTAACCAAACTACAGTTCTGCCTGAAAGTAGAGATACGAGTTTTGTGATTAAGAATGCTAAGGTACCAAAGATGCTAGATTTACCTGCTGCTCAGTTTCTTTCATAGGAAATATGTTGGGAGCTAATGAGCACGCCAACTGTGGCAGAGTGCCTGCAAAAGTGATTGACAGTGATTCCTCTCATCCCTATGCATGGCTGCCACTCTTCCCATTGGGTAGTGAAATTGATTTTTCTCCTCTTAAACCATGAATCTTGGTTTGTTTTATGAGTTGCTTTGACCCATACAATGTGATTTCAGGGATGCTGTGATAGTTCCAGGCTTAGGTCTTAAGAGGACTGGTGGCTTTGGCTTTTGCTCTCTTACAACCTGAGCTGCTATATAAAGAAGTCTGGCTAATCTGCTAGAGAGATCATGTGAGAGAGCAGGTCTAGGCAGCCCCAGATGTTCTAGGCACCACAGTGGAGACACTAAGCATGTGAGGGGAGCCATCTTGGACATTTAGCCCCAGGCAAGCAGAGCAGAGACAGGAAGTGTGGTACATTCCTAATGACATTACTTGAGCCTCTGGATTTAGCCATGCCTGAAGGCAGTCAGTCCAGTTGGATGCAGCTGAATGCAGTAGCTGAAACTCCGATACTTTGGCCACCTGATGCAAAGAACTGACTCATTGGAAAAGACCCTGATGCTGGGAAAGATTGAAGGCGGGAAGAGAAGGGGACGACAGAGGATGAGATGGTCGGATGGCATCACTGACTCAGTGGATATGAGTTTGAGCAAGCTCCGGGAGTTGGTGATGGAGAGAGGTCTGGCGTGCTGCAGTCCATGGGGTTGTAAAGAGTCGGACATGACTGAGCGACTGAACTGAATTGAATGCAGTAGACTGAGTAGTCCCAACACCAAATAGAGACCAAGTAGAGCCCAGATGAATCCACCCAAACCTAAGGATCACAAGAAAGAACAAATTGCTGCTCTTTTTTTTGACACGAAGCATTCGGGAACTTAGTTCCCTGACCAGGGATCAAACCCGTGCCCCCTGCTGTGTAACTGTCAAGTCCTAACCACTGGACCACCGGGAGACTCCCTCAGATTGCTACTTTGAGTCATTAAGTTTTGAGTCGGTTTGCTACACAGCGATAGCTGACTGAAATGCCCACTTGAGCAACTTCAAAATATCAGGATGTGTTACTGGGTGTTGTGTTTGAATGAGGGCCTTTTTGAGAGATGGTGGTGGGAAAGGTCAAGACTACGGGTCAGATGAATGGAGCTTGAGAATTGAAACTCTAGGACGATGAGGAGAGGAACTCTGCTTTTCTGTGGCTGGGAACTCAACTGGTGGGAGAGAGAGGCCAAGGTGAAGGTTTCAGCTCAAGAGGCTGACTGGCGGTGGATGGGAAGGCGAGTGCAGAGGGATGGTCATGAGACCCTGAGGCTGGTCCTGAGGCTCTGAAATCACAGATCACTGGGTCCTTACAAGGTTAGAAGGCCCAGGTCAGGAGAAACAAGGGTTACGCTTCAAAAAAAAAATTTTTTTGTATTGTTTTATTTTTTAAATAGCATCCACCATCCAACACACACTACTGTTTTTTTTTTTAATTTTTGTATTGTTTTATTTTTTAAATAGCATCCACCATCCAATACACAGGTTTTTTTTTTTTTTAATTTTTGTATTATTTTTTAAATAGCATCCACCATCCAATACACACTACTTTTTTTTTTTTAATTTTTGTATTGTTTTATTTTTTAAATATGGGTTACGCTTTTAATGCTTCTACCCTCTTGTGTTTCTTTTTCATTATCCTGTTTTATTTAGGATTTAACCTTCTAAATCATCTCAAATCCCTTTTGAAAGTGGGTGGGAGGCAATGGCTCACAGTCTTCTGAGAGCTGGGATTAACCCTGGAACCCAACATGAGGGACCAGAGCTGGCAGACAGCCCCCTGACTCCACTGGCTCTTCTTGAGAAAGGCCCTCAGGTGTGTGAATGTGTGAGTGTGTGTCAGTGTATATGGGTACAAGTTGTGTGTGTGAGTACTTGTGAGAGTTGGGTGAAAAAAATGGGTGTGTGCTTGTATGTGCTTGAGAGTATGAATGTTTGTGAGTTATGCGTGTACACAAGTGTGAGTATGAAGAAAGTTGGGTGAAACTGGATGTGCATTCATGTGTGCAAGCGTGTTTGTGTGAACGTGTGTAAGTGTGATCATGAAATGTGTGTGTTGGTGCGATATGAATGTGTTTGTGTGTATCAGTTGGGTGCGATTTGGGTGGAAATGCGTGTTAGTGTGAGTGTGTTGAGAGCATGCTGATGGGAGAACAGAAGTGTATGAGTGTGTGTGGGTTAAGTCCATCCCCCATCATAGCATCAGAGTGATCAGAAAACCTAGTTTTCTGGATTGGTTCACAGACAAAGAAAGTGCTGGGTGTGAGCTGCTTCTAGGACCAGCCCCCTATCCGACCCTGTGACCCTTCCCCGACAGATTGTCCCGGCAGCTTCCCCGCCCCCATCCCCACCCCCGGCCCCCCGCCCTTCCTCTGCCCTTGTGGCCTCCTTCCGCATGCTGATCACAGCTGGGCATCCCCACCTCGCCCCTGCACCACCCCGCCCCAGCCCCAAGGCTGCTCTGCCCCTCCGGGGGTAGGAGAGTGATGAGGGGTGGGCCGCCCCGGGGCCGAGATCTAAGAGAATGCCGCTGCGCCAGAGGCCCTTGTGAAAGTTTTTCCTGACAGCAGTGAGGCTGAAAATCCCCAGGCCTCCGCCTTCGTGGACTGACGAGGTCACGGCTCCCTTGCGCTGGGATCCCGCTCTCTGCCGCCCTCTTCTGGGCGCCCGTCGCCGGCGGGCGCAGAGGGGAGCCGGCCTCGCACCGCACCCCACCCTCTTCGCTGGGTTTAGGGGGACGCTTTCCAAGGCCTAGGATCCGAGTTTATTGTCTCTTCGATGCTTATTGCAGGTCTGACACTCGCTGGATGCCAGGAAGAGAAAATGAATGTATACATTGGCTCGCTGCTCGAAGGGGAAACTGAGGCCCAGGTGGGGGAACCCAGTGAGCTGGTTGCTCATACAGAATGCAGACTATCAAGTGCCCAAGGCTTGCCCTCCCGTAGCTTCATGGATACGGGGAGGCGGGCGAGTCCCTGCCCTTTCCTACTCAGCATGAACCTTTCTCAGCTCACTGGCTGGGCTGCCCTACTAATTGGAGCAACTGGGCCAGACTGGGGAAGTGGGCGGTGAGGAGAAGAACGCAGCCTGCCTCTTCCGGGCGCCCAGGCCAGTCCTACAGCGACTTTGCTGAGCTGGCGGCCCACGCCCGGGTGCACAATGATGCTGACACAGACACACCCGGGAGCCTGAGGGTATGTGTGTGTGTGTGTTGGGGGAGGGGGAACCTAGGCGCGTCCACCCCACCCACTGCCTCTGCTATGGAGTCATTATCCCTCGGGGTAGAGGGAAACACCGAGAGGCCGAGTTGCCAATGGCCACTCCAGGTGTCCAAGCCTCTCCCACCAGACCCAGGAGCTCCCCAGGAGGGCTCGTTTGCTCTCACGGGCTGCCCTGGGCGTGTCCCTCCAGTGAGACAGGGCCACCTGGTTCCCAGCCTTGGGCTCCCAGAGATAGCCCACTCGCTTCTTTACTAGTTACTCAGTGCAGCAAAGTGGGAAGCACAGAGAAGCAGAAAGAAAGCAAAACCACCTGCGGCACCAACCAGTGATCAGCCCCACTCCCCAAATAGGCCCATTCACTCTGCTGTTGCCGGAGTCTAAATGGATTCCTCCCCGTCCACCTTCTCCAGGACTGAACCTCTCCTTCCTGACCTCTCTGGGCAGCCTCACCCAGTCCACCAGCCACTGTCACTTGAACCCAGATTGTCCCCACCTCAAGGATAGGCCTCTGTGGCCTCCCTCCTGTTTTGTCCCTTCCCCCATTATGCCTGCCTCCATGATGGCCCAGGGGCCCTGTGGGGCCATAGGGTCTAAGATCTCATTTCTAAGTGAGATGACTGGGTCAGCCACTCTTCTGCTGTGAAACCTGCCCTGGGTCCCAGGCAGACAAGAGAAGTTCTCAGATAGATTAGCTTGGCCTTCAAGGCTCCACCAATCCTGCCTAAGGCCACCCCAGCCATTATTCCTTCCCTCTATAGGAATGTTTAGTTTCCTTTTTGCGCTGGCTTCCCCTGATGTTTTGTGATCTAAGTGAGCAGGAGCTGCGTCCACTTTATTTCTATGTCCCCAGTGCTTAGTTGAGGGCCTGGCACGGTTGTGGCCTCTCAGTAAATGTTCACTGGAAGGAACGTAACTGGTTGGGGTTAGTAATAATAAAAAGCTTTTAGTCAGCATGTATTATGTCCAGGCATTGTGCTGTATGCATTACAAGAATTGCTCGTTGTCCTTAGAACTACTTTCTTAGATGATGGTATTATTTTCTTTACTTATTTATATTTTGGCTGCACAGCTTGTGGGATCTTAGTTCCCCCACCAGGATTTGAACCCAGGCCCTTGACAGTGACAGCACAGAGTCCTAACCACTGGACTACCAGGGAATTCCCCAAGGTGATACTATTATAATATTCATTTTCCAGATGAGAGAACTGAGGCTGAGAGATACTAAGTGATTTGATCAAAGTTACATTCAGGATTCCACCCAAGCCCATGACCTGCTGTCCTAGACTGTTGGGTTTGTCTGCTCCTGCCTTGTAAGCACATTGGCTTCCTACTCCCTTTTCCCACACTCCTTCGTCTGGGCCCAAAGGCTCTTCCATTCCGCCTTCTCTTCAGGCTCAGCCCCAGGGCCTCGGCAGTGCAGGGTAAGGCTCTGAGGAATGATTCTGTAGCGAACAGGAACACCTCTGTCAGAGGTCTCAACAAGATCCAACAGGTCAATTTTAAGTCCTGAAACAAGTTTCCGACATGAGCTTGAACTGATGCAGCACTGGAGAGATCTGGCCTGGGAATCTCAGTCCAGGCACAATTCCAGACTCTGTGTGACTCTGGGCAATGAGTTTAGCCACGCTGGGCCTCAGCTTCCACATTTGTACAATGGGCATGAGAATATACACTTCATGAGTGTCTGGGAAGATGATCTGTAAGCTGGCACGGGAAGGCACTTCATAAACTACAAAACTGCTAATGGAGGATGAGGGGATAGTGTTGCCTTGTGGGACTGGGATTGTCAGTGGCCTAGTTTAGAGGCTGGGAGAAGGGAGAGGCAGGTCAGATGCTGCCCAGACACAGGTTTTTCTGGTTAGGATGTGCACAGGGGGTGGAGGGAGAAGTAAAAAAGGGGCTGGTGAAGGTGGCAGGGCCTCTGTCGGGAGCTGCTGGGGATCCCAGAAGAGATGCTGAGTCACTCCCCTCTTCACTTTCCTTCTCTTTTTAAAGTCTTAATTGCCTTTTTCTGCTTACAAAAGCAGTGTATGCCTGTTGTATAAAGTTCAAACAACACCAAACTAATAAAGGTAGTTTCCTGTTCATGCTCCCCAGCTGTAAATGCTGTTGACATTTTGGTGTATGTTCTTCCAGATTTTTCTTTTGATAAATAAATAGATACGAATTTCTATATTAGTACAAAGTCATTTTCCTTGAAGATAATTCAAAGCAGGGCAGAACTAGAGATTGTGTAGTCCTTCTCATACCCTTCTCAGAATCAGTCACTATTAACAGCTCTGTAGGTATCTCCTTGAACTTTGTATGAGCATTTATATCCATAAGAGGGCATGAATGAGGAGAGGCAGTAACGATTATAGACACAACAGCCAAGACTGCCAGGGTACAAGTCCCAGTCGTAACAGTTACCAGCTGGGTGCCCATGGGAAAGGCATCTAACCTCTCTGAGCTTCATTGTCTTTCTCTGTAAGGTGAGAATAATGATAACACCTTCTTCAAAGTGTGATGGAGAGAATGAAATGAAATAAAGCATGCAGTGCTCAGCATAATACCTCAGTGAAGATTACTATTGCTGTTGACACACCTAATGAGAGTCATTTTCTCTCCTAGGAAATTAGGATCATACCATGCATACTGCCCTGTTTGGTTTGGAGGCAGAATTATGTGGAAAGATTAGTCACAGGGATCCTGAAATTTACACTGAAGACAAGAAGTCTTGCATTTAGAGTCAAAGCATTGGTTGCATAAATGTAGGATGGAAGAAACCTAGATTTCCCAAGCTGAGTCACAGCTACCTCTGTGATGTGGCTGTGATGTGGGCTTGCATCAGATGTTGAGCTTTCCAAACAAAGGAGGTGATGGGTTTTCTGTAGCCTGGGCTTGTTGTCCACCTGAGGCTTCTGATCCCTTGAAGGTTTTTGCAGGCCTTTCCACATACATCCAGCTTCCTTCATGGTAACTTCTGCTTTAAATGTCTACAACTTCTCCCTCCCAATCTCACCTCCTTGGAGCCTCCTTGTCTTCTTATCTTCCCAGACTCAGGGAAGGTACCAAAATCTGCCCATTTGCTCAAGCCAGACCCAGGAATGGTGGGGGCATGCTTTATGAGGGTCCCTCCATCCTGCAATAGCAAGGAGAGATAAGAAAGCCTTTCTCAGTGATCAGTGCAAAGAAATAGAGAAAAACAATAAAATGGGAAAGACTAGAGATCTCTTCAAGAAAATCAGAGATACCAAGGGAACATTTCATGCAAAGATGGGCACAATAAAGGACAGAAATGGTATGGACCTAATAGAAGGAGAACATATTAAGAAGAGGTGGCAACAATACACAGAACTATACAAAAAAGATCTTCAAGACCCAGATAATCACGATGGTGTGATCACTTACCTAGAGCCAGACATCCTGGAATGTGAAGTCAAGAGGGCCTAAGGAAGCATCACTAGGAACAAAGCTAGTGGAAGTAATGGAATTCCAGCTGAGCTATTTCAAATCCTGAAATATGATGCTGTGAAAGTGCTGCACTCAATATGCCAGCAAATTTGGAAAACTCAGCAGTGGCCACAGGACTGGAAAAAGTCAGTTTTCATTCCAATCCCAAAGAAAGGCAATGCCAAAAAATGCTCAAACTATTGCACAATTGCACTTATCTCACACGCTAGTAAAGTAATGCTCAAAATTCTCCAAGCCAGGCTTCAACAGTACGTGAACCATGAAATACCAGATGTTCAAGCTGGATTTAGAAAAGGCAGAGGACCCAGAGATCAAATTGCCAACATCTGCTGGATGATCAAAAAAGCAAGAGAGTTCCAGAAAAACATCTACTTCTGCTTTATTGACTATTCCAAAGCCTTTGCCTGTGTGGATCCCAACACACTGTGGAAAATTCTGAAAGAGATAGGAATACCAGACCACCTGACCTGCCTCCTAAGAAATCTATATGCAGGTCAAGAAGCAACAGTTAGAACTGGACATGGAACAACAGACTAGCTCCAAATCGGGAAAGGAGTACATCAAGGCTGTATATTGTCACCCTGCTTATTTGCCTTATATGCGGAGTACATCATGAGAAATGCCAGGCTGGATGCAGCACAAGCTGGAATCAAGATTGTCGGGAGAAATATCAATAACCTCAGATATGCAGATGACACCAACCTTATGGCAGAAAGCGAAGAACTAAAGAGCCTCTTGATGAAAGTGAAAGAGGAGAGTGAAAACTAAGAAAACTAAGGAGAGTGAAAACAACATTCAGAAAACTAAGATCATGCCATCTGGTCCCATCACTTCATGGCAAATAGAGGAGGAAACAATGGAAACAGTGACAGACTTTATTTTGGGGGGCTCCAAAATCTGCCTCCTTCTCTATGGTCTGACAAATCTCCCCTGTGTGTCTCTTGTAAGAGCAGATGGTGACTGCAGCCATGAAATTAAAAGATGCTTGCTCCTTGGAAGAAAAGTTATGAGCAAACTAGACAGCATATTAAAAAGCAGAGGCATTACTTTTCCAACAAAGGTCCATTTAGTCAAAGCTATGGTTTTTCCAGTAGTCATGTATGGATCTGAGAGTTGGACTATAAAGAAAGCTGAGCATCAAAGAATTGATCCTTTTGAACTGTGGTGTTGAAGACTCTTTAGAGTCCCTTGGACTACAAGGAGATCCAACCAGTTCATCCTAAAGGAAATCAGCCCTGAATATTCATTGGAATGACTGATGCTGAAGCTGAAACTCCAATACTTTGGCCACCTGGTGCAAAGAACTGACTCATTTGAAAAGACCCTGATGCTGGGAAAGATTGAAGGCAGGAGAAGAGGATGACAGGGGATAAGATGGTTGGATTGCAACACCAACTCGATGGACATGAGTTTGAGTAAGCTCGGGGAGTTGGTGATGGACAGGGAGGCCTGACTTGCTGCAGTCCATGGGGTCCCAAAGAGTCAGACAAGACTGTGGGACTGAACTGAACTGAACTCTGTCCTGCCTCCGATCCTTCCAGAGTCCAGTGGACCCTTGCTCACATACATACCTACCTCCCTTCACCTCCCTCCTCTGTCAATGTGCAGTCCTTCTGCCACCCCAGAGCTAGAGCCCCATTTTAAAGTTTACTTTGATCTTATCGGATAGGCATTGTGATGGATTGAATGGTGGCACACCAAAAGGTAATTCCACACAGTAATTCCTGCAATCTGTGAATGTGACCTCATTTGGAAAAGGGATCTTTACAGATGTCATTAAGTTAAGGATCTCGAGATAAAAAGATTATACTGGATTATTCAGGTGGGCCCTGATTCGATGATAAATGCTCTTACAAGAGACAAACAGGGGAGATTTGTCAGACCACAGAGAAGGAGGCAGAGCAGAGCAGAGTGACATAGCCATGAGCCAAAGAATGCTCCGAGTCCCCAGAAAATGGAAGAAGCAAGAGCAAACTCCCCTAGGATCTTAAGAGGGAACCTGGCCTTGCCAACACCTTGATTATAGATTTCTGGTCTCTAGAACTATGAGAGAATACATTTCTATTGTTTTAAGTCACCTAGTTTATCATAATTTGTTATGGCAGCTACAAGAAACTAAAGTTTTCAGATCATTCAAATGTCAAAACAAAACAACATAATACGTAAATATGAGAAGTCTTGCTTTTCTAAGTAACCATTCTTTATTAAGTTCTTTTGTATTTTTCTAGTATTTCTCTATGCAGATATAAGGAAACATGAGAGGGGAATACATTTTGATTCCCTTCCCTGGTTTGAGTGATCTTTTCAAATGTATACCTGACTATATCACTCACTGCACTTAGATGGGACCCAGACTACCCACTCAGCCTGGCCCTGTTTTCCCCAACCACGTCTTATACACCCTCCTTCACTCTAGGCTGTAGCCTTCCTGGTCTCCTTCTGCCTGAGCCTTTTTTTTTTTAATTAACTAATTAATTAATTCAGTGGTGCTGGGTCTTAGTTGTGGCACACAGGATCTAGGATCTTTGATCTTAGCTACAGCGTGTGGAATCTAGTTCTTGGACCAGTAATCGAATCTTGGACCCCCTACATTGGGATCCCAAAGTCTCAGCCACTGGACCATCGAGAAGTCCCTCACCTCAGAGTCTTGACACCCATCCTTGTTCCTGCCTGACCCCCACCCCCTTCCACCTCAGTGTCTTCTGCTCATCAGATCTCTACTTAAATATCAGCCCCATCCCAGCCCCCAGGGCCCTCCCCCACCTTCCAATTTAAAACAGCTCTCCTAATCCTGCCACTTCTCATTGTACCACTGTCCATTTTCTTCCTTGAATTTGTCACAATAGAAAATTAAAGATGTGGTGGCTGATTTGTTTGTGTCTCTCTCCTGCTCCAGATTGTAAATTCATGGAGCTGAGATTTGTTTTAATCACCCTTCCATCCTGGGCACCTGAAACAGTGCTTGGCATGTGGTAGGTTCTCTGTAAACATTTGTTGAATACATAAATTAGTACTAAAGGCCAACCACTTTCTGGAAACTGTGCCATGCATTAAAGAAAGGGCCTAAAGTAGTGAGTACTGCTATTTTCTTGGAGATGGTTGATTGTTTTTATTAGGCTCTCAAAGGACGTCCTGGACCCCAAAGAAGGGGTCTTGATTGTGCAGGCATGGAAACAAACTTAAATTCAGTCTCAGAGGCCCACTGGGAGCCCTGGGCATGTTTGTCTTGGAGGAGAAGAAAGAAGCCAAAGCCACTGTTTGTACATCTCTGTGTCAACTACAAATTGGCACTTACCAAGAGCATCACCAAGGACTGAACAACAAAGGCATTTGCCATCTGCCTCTACGAAATTAAACTCATGCTGCTACAGCTATTGACCTTCAACAATCCCTGAGGGAGTTGAGGGTAGAGAGAGACACTCTGTGCTCCAGGGAATCTGGTGGGACAGGTCTTGAAACAGATTTTATGATCTCAATCCTTGCATCTCCTCACATTTAAAGAAGCACTAAATCTCTTCATGGTGACATCAGATCCTTATGACTAACAAAAAAAACTCATTGTAAAATGAGTATTTCTTGGTATTGAACTCCCCCCTCACCAAGACCCTGTATATTGGCCTTCCCCCACTGCCGCTTTGGAGCAGTCTCTCAAAGCTGAGATGCTGCCTCCCAGGCTGCATCCTCATTTTGCCCCAAATAAAACTTCACTCACAACTCTCAAGTTGTGCATCTTTTTTAGCTCACATCTGTGGGCAGCAAAGGAGCTAGGGAAAATGACAGAGCTTTTACTCCAAGAGAAGGACTTCCTAACGATCCCTGCTGATCAAAGACGTGGCCTGGCTGGTAAGATGGTGAGGTCCTTGTCACTGGAGGTGTACAAATTGATGTGCATGCCCATCTGTCAGAAATTGTGGCATGAGCAGGCCAAGGAAACAGTTTTGGGATTTCAGAGTGGTATATGGATTAAGGCAAAGGGGACAGTTTCTAAATTAATATAGCTATATTTCTTCCAGGCTCCCACAGACTGGAGTGCAACCAACATGGCTCTTGATGTCCCCAAAATGAGGCCACTTGGGTGCCATCCCCATATTTTACATAGAAGGAGCAAATTCAGACCAATCCCCTTCCTGCCGGGTTGATTTTCATTTTGTCTGCTTCCGTGACCTGGAGTGCTGTCTGAAATGCCCAGACAGGCCTGAGTCCCCTCTTCTGGCCACTCTCCTTTCACAGCAAGGAGATTAGCTTGCACAGGCTGCCAGTCAGGCCCGTAGGACTCCTGGAGGCATGCAACCTTCCTTGGACTAGACTGTCTTCCTCTCGGCTTCTGGCTGGATCCCTCAGAGTCAGAGCAGTCCTTTTCACCTCCTTTGTCTGCATCCTCGGACCATGTGTTAGTCGCTCGTGTCCGACTCTTTGCGACCCCATGGACTGTAGCCCACCAGGCTCCTTTGTCCATGGGCTTCTCCAGGCAAGAATACTGGAGTGGGTTGCCATTTCCTTCTCCAAAAAGCATCCTCAGACCATAGCCTGTAGCAATTTTGGAGTGCCCTTCTTAAAACAAGGATCAAGTGAGATCATGAGAGGAGAACTGTTTTGAGATGCAGCGTGCATATGTGCTAAGTCACTTCAGCCGTGTCTCACTTTACGACCGCATGGACTGTAGCCCACCAGGCTCCTCTGTCCCTGGGATTCTCCAGGCAAGAATATTGGAGGGGGTTGCCATGCTCTCCTCTAGGGAGATCTTCCCCACCCAGGGATGAAACCCACGTCTCTTCTGTCTCCTGCATTGGTAGACGGGTTGTTGACCACTAGCGTCACCTGGGAAACCCCCTTTTGAGATGCAGAATCCTATGCAAATATGTTAGATAATGGTCATTGATAATAACAACAAAAAGTCCTTCTAAGTTAGCCTGTCTTTCCAGGTTGGGCCACAAGAGGGCACCGCCTCCTTCTTGCGTGCGTCACGCCGCCTTCTTGGACACGCCCCCAGGAGGCACCTGGTCCCGGCTGCCCTGTCAGTAAAAGGAGGTGCCGGTTCTCACTGCTGGAAGATCTGTCACCGGACTTGTCAGGGGGTGCCAATTCCTGCTTCCCACAGGACAGAGGCCCATGGCTTGTCTGGGCATGTCGGGACGTATTTGAGAGAGTGTTAACACGTTATGGCTGTGTTCAGAAGTGGTCTCGACGCTGAAATTCTGGAAGAGGAGCGCGAGACCTCACACCTGTGTGTGTGTGTGTGTGTGTGTGTGTGTGTGTAAGCGAGTCCTTCTCACAAGGCGGAGTTCTCTGGTTGTCTCGTTCACTGCTGTGTCCCCAGCAGCAGGCGCATACGGACGCCCAGTCAAGAAGGCTGGCAGAGGTAAATGGAGAGGACACAGCTTTGCTGGACATTTGCTGTTGCTCCCACCCACCCCTCCATCCACTCCGGGGAAATCTCAAACCACGGAGCAGAACCCGCCTGTGGGAGTCAGGAAGCTGCATCTTAGCGATAATTCCCCAGGGGTGTGAGGGAACATTCTAGAAGGACTTCAGCAGGACCAGGCCCATGAGTTTGGAGAGGCCCCAGTGACTGATGCTCCAAAGCTGAACAAGAACAGGGTGTGTCGTTGGGGCGTGGAGTGTGGTGGACGGCTGGGTGGTGGCGGGGGAGCTCTCCCTCCGGCCTGCCTCTTCCTCGTCCCTGTGGCTCCCCAGCTGCTGCCCTGGGCCTTGTGGGACCTTGGGCTCCTTTGCAGCGCGGCGCAGGCATGCAGGCCTTGTTTTGGGCCTCAAAGGAGCATCGAGGGGAGGCCCTGGGCATCTGGGAATCAGCAGGTAGGAAGTCATGTTGATTTTTTTCCCCCTCAGAATGTATCGGAGTTTGGAGGGTCAGTGCCAAAGGTAGAGAAGTGTGTTTAAAATGTCCGCACAGTTGGGCATGATGCCTGTGGTGCAGCTGATATTGCATTCACTCTGATTCCTGGCACCGTGTGAGGTGTGATTTCAGAGTCTGTCTCGCCTCCTCCACTTGGTCAGTCACACCTTTTGGGACTGAAGGGGAGAGGCTGCTGCGCGGCCAGGCTCCTCAGCCTGCACCTTGGCCCCTGCCCGAGGGGACCTCGCCTTGTGGGACGTTCTGCCTCCCCTCCCTCTTTGGTGGGTGTTCTCAGACACAGCCTGGCACCTTCCTGGAGCTTCTGATGTGGGTCCTGGTTGTTGTGTAGCTGGCCCCTGGAAATGTCCAGCAGTGTGAAGTCACCTTAGGGTTACCTCAACTGGGGCTGTGCTGTGGGCTGGATTGTGTCCCCCCACTGTGTTCATGATGAACGTCTTAACCCCCAGTACCTTAGACTCTGACGATACTTGGCGGTAGGTCTTTAAAGAAATAATTCATGTTAAATGAGACCTGAGGGTGGGCCCTAATCCAACAGGACTGATTTCCTTGTCTGAAGAGATTAAGACACTGACATGCACAGACTGAAGACATGGGGAGAACACAGCTGTCTACAAGACAGAGAGGCCTCGGAGGAAGCCAGCCCACCAACACCTTGCTCTTAGACTTGCAGAGTCTACAGCTATGATACAATAACACTCTATTGCTTAAGCCGCCCACGCTGTCGCACTTTGTTACGGATGCCCTAGTGAACTAATACAGGCTGTTAGGCTGCCTTCACCTCCCCTCCCCTCCTCTCATGTTCCCAAAAGACACAGGACACAAGTCAAGAGTCTCACACTTTATTATTAGTCACAGAACACAGGAGGGACCACTTGGGTCTCACTGAAGGTTTGTTTTACCATCTGCCCCAGGGGAAGCCACAGGAGACAGCTCTACCAGCCAGACCAGGCCAAATGGGAGAGAGGGGGCAAGCGCAGGTGACAAGTATAAACCCAGACTTGATTTGACTCAGTCTTACAACTTGTCAGCTGTGTGATGTTAGACAAGTCTTTTAACGTCTGTGTCTTGGCTGCCTCACCTGTGAAGTGGAATAAGTGATAGAACCTATCTCACTGAGTTGGTGTGAAGATTGAATGGGACAACGCTTGTGAAAGTGTTTAACACAGTGCCTGATAAGTTGCAAATACTCAGTAAGTGGAAGCTATTATTATCATTTGGAGCAAATCAGATTTCTTCATGGTCAGGCCAGCTCCAGTCTCTGAGGAGGAGAGGAACGGGAATCTGATACTTTGTAAATTGTCTGCAGCATGGCCTGTTAAGAGAGACAGCCTGATACATAAGTGGGAGCCACCTGGTCCCTGGGAACATGGCTACTAGACCCCAAAGTAAGGATCCTGGGGTCATGGCACCTCTTGTCTCTACAAACTCCATAAAAAGCACTAGGAAGACTTTGTGAAAAGTTCTAGTATTACACCTGGACCACATCAGGTCTCTGGCATTCAGCCAGCATTTTCTGCATCTATTCAGATGTCTTCCTTTTATTTTTTATTTTTGTAGTTTTTACTTTTGGCCGAGTCACTGAACTCGGAACAGATCCTGGCTCTGCCTAATGCTATCTGGGTGACCAGGGGCTGGTCACTTCACCTTTCTGAACTTCACCATCTCACTGACCTTCAGGAGTTTTGAGGACAAAGCCAGGTAATGTGAGTTAAATTAAACTGTAAATGATGGAGACATCATTGGTAATGAAATGATGGATGGGTCTTAAGCTGGTTCAAAAGGAGTCTGTGTGTGTGTGTGTAGGACAGCCCAGTGTTCCTGGGTTCTCCAGGGTTGTGGCAGGCGTCACCACAAGAGGGCAGTCTGAGCTCTTTTGTCTTCTCTACCTTGATGAAAAATTACAAAATTTTTCTGTGGTATTCCAAATCGAACTAAAACTTACAGATTTTGTTTATGTTAACTGATCTAGTGAACTTTTAAAATTCTCATATATTTATTTGTTTATCACTAATGTGGATTTGATATTGTGACCCCACAGGCACCACTGCTTGGCATGCTGGAAAGTGAGATGGGGGTTGGCGGAGGTGGAAAGAGACACAAGCTTTATGGTGTCCTGGTTCAACCACTGCTCAACTGAGTGTCTGGACAAATTTCCCAAGAGTAGGACAGAGGTGAAGTTCCCATTCCAGCCTCACAGGATGTTGCGAAATGGACAAAATGGAAAGAAAAGCAATTTAAAGGTCAAGAACACAGTCCTCAAGTCCTCTTACCTCCAGTGCATGGCCTTCCACGTGACCTCATGCCGTGCTTGAGCCCAAGTCCCGCGGGGGCAACTTGGGGTGGGAAGGAGGCGAATCCAGCTGTTAAACCATGACCTCAAGAACAGTATTTCCAGGAATCCCCATCTTAGCATCTAAGGGATTCCTGGGAAAACTGGACCGTGAGGACAAGGTGAGAGAGTGGCCTTCAGCACCAAGGCCCTGCCATATCCCTAAGGACCAGCTGGGGTTTTCTTCTGCATCCAGCCCCATCTGCAGAAGCCAGTGTGGCCACCATGTCTGGCGGGATGTGGATGATTGCTTCAGGGGAGGGGGTAGTGACTGGAACTTCAGTGGCCCTGGAAAGTACCTTCCTGTAGTCAGAGGCCATGTTGTCAACCAGAACTCATCTGGTAACACCCCACCCCCCGCTTCAGTTGCCATGGATTGTGTGTATTCCTGAGCCTCCAGCCAGAGGGAGGGTTCTACTCGAAACCACCTGGACAGTTCTGGTTCCCAGTCTCTGTTTGGCACCTTCCTTACTGGTGACCTCCAGCAACTCACTTAACCTCAGTCTTCCCCAATTATAAAATGGGATGGTATAGGACCTACTTGAAAGGTGAGATAAATACAATGGTGGGAGGCGGGAAGAAGAGGAAGGAAGTCTATAGGATTACTGGAAAATGTCTCAGTCTGTCTTTGCTAAAAGTGACCCAGGATGTAAGGACAAGACTAGAATAGGATTTATTATGTTCTCCTCCTGCTCCCCCAATCCCAGGTTCCCAAGTCACACGCAGTGGGTAAGAACATGAATCTGAAGGCAGACAGATTAGGTTCCAAGCCCAGCTCAACATAATTTATGTGTGACCTTGGGCAAGTTGCTTACCTGAGCCTCCGTTTTCTCATCTGGAAAATGGGTCAATAAAATCCACCTCCCAAGCTTGTAGGGAGGTTAAATAAAATTGTGCTTAGCCCAGTGGTTTTCCTCTGCTATTTCTGACTAGTCTGAAGCCCCTGAAAGGGATCAGATATTTGGGAGATGCTTGGATTAGTTTAGGCAACACCTCAAAGAGTAAAGAGCTGGACTCAGAGCCCAGGACCTTGTCTTTAGTCTGAAAGATTTTTTAGGAATTGACCAGTTCACAAATGATGAAGTGTTTCAGCTTTGGATCAATAGCAGCTCTCTAGGACTTAGCATTAAGAAGGATTCTGAAGCCGCATCTGAATGCTTTAAGAAAGGATACCTTGACTGATTAGCCATGTCTGCCATGGGCTCAGGAGAAAGCAGAGTCAGGGTACTGGGTAATGGCCACCACTGAATGCTCCAAAATCTCATATTACAGATGAACAAACTGCGGTGCACAGAGGAGTCAGGACTTGCCCAGAATCATGAAGCAGATAGTGACACAGATGGGACTCAAGTCCAGTGCTTCCTCAGCGGACATTCTGGAGAATGGAAACACTCCCGTCCTTCCTGGTGCCTGCAGGCACCACACCACTTACCACTTCTGGCGACGGCTGCAGAACAACTTCTCCCTTCCCGAGCTACAGTGCTTCATCTCAGACTCCCAACTGACCAGAGATGCAGCACTGCACCTCAGGCTGGGAGACAGGACGCCATACCGCTCTGCACCAGGGGCCGAAGACAGGGAGTCCACCCTAGGCAGGAGAAGGGGCATTAGAGGGGCCTCGGCTCCTCCCTCCAGCTCCTGCCCTGGAGGCTGCTGCAGCTACCCTGGGTGTGCTTCCTGTCCTCAGCCTGGCATTTGAGCCCTCTGGGACCAAGCTTCACCCTTCCTTTTCTTTTTAAACAGTTTCATTGAGATATAATCCTCCTATTCAAATTACACAATGAAATGGTTTTTTAGTTCAGTCACAGAGAGGTGAGTTGGGTTTCCCTGATGGCTTAGTGGGAAAGAATCTGCCTGCAGTGCAGGAGATGCAGGAGATGAGGGTTTCATCCCTGGGTTGGGAAGATCCACCAGAGGAAGAAATGGCAAACCACTCCGGTATTCTTGCCTGGAAAATTCCATGGATGGAAGAAAGCCTGGCGGGCTACAGTCCATGGGGTCACAAAGAGTTGGACACGACTGAGCGTGAATCCAACAACACAGAGTGTCACAAGCATCACTACAGTTGAACATTTCATCATCCCAAAGAACCCTCTACCGTCCCACCACCCCTCACCCTGGGTGATGGTCTACCTTTTTGACTCCATACCTCATCTTTATGCTTGGTGTATCCCAGCCAAATGGCACATTCATGGTACTTTATATCATCAAACATTTGCTTCAGCCTCCCACCTGGCTTCCCTTGCTTCTGCTCCCGCCAACTTCCCACCCATCCTTCCCAGCCATCCTCTCAGAATGATTTCTCAAAATGCAAATGTGCCCATATTTCTCCTGGGTTTAAAATGGGGAAAGGTCTCCTTCTGGCTGAATTCTAAAACCCTTACAAAAGGCTATAGGCCTGCGCTATCTAGCCCAGCTGGGCTGTCCCTCTTGGGCCCTTGCCCTCTTTTGCCACTCCTCCAGGGAGTCCTGTGCCCACCACCTTGGGGCCCCCAGGAACCGTGTTACTCCCTCTCACTCCCCTGCCCATCTCTTCTTGGTGGGATGAGTCTCTACTTAAATGGCCACTTTTCCTGTGAAGCCCTCTTTGACTTTTTCAGACATCAGAATTCCCTGGTCCACATCCTTTGCCCTCTTTCCCTCTTTTTTAAAAGTTTAGTTATTTGATTGCATTAGGTCTTAGTTTTGGCACGTGCAGTCTTCATGCGGTGCGTGGTTGTGGCATGAGAGCTCAGCTGTTCGGTGGCATGTGGGATCTTAGTTCCCTGAGCAGGAATTGAACCTGAGTGCCCTGCTTTGCAGGGCAGATTCTCCACTACTGAACCACCAGGGAAGTCTTCTCTGCCCTCTTTCTCATCCTTTATTGCATTGTGATGGTAGATGCTTAATATGTGTTGTCCGAGTGAATGAATCATGTTCTTCAGCCACATTCTCTCCAGTGTCAGAGCTCTTTGCCTCTGGGTCTGACTGGGGTAGAACTCCAGTTCCCTGAGGACAGCACCCATGTGTGTTTGTGGTGGGGATCCCTGGGCCTTGTGAAGCCCTTTGTACATAGTGAGGGACCCCAGGGAGTGCTGCTGGTAGATGACTGAATGGCCATGTAGATCATTCATTTTCCTCTTAAGACCTACTTAGGTGGGAACCTCTGAGTGAGCAGGCAGAGCCCTGTACCCCCTTCTCCTGTCCCGCCAAGATCTCAGGGCAGCCCTCCTACACTGCTGATACAACTGTGATGGCCTCAATGCTGGATGACATGTACTTTCAGGGATGTCTAAAGGGCGGAGGGGGCCGGCAGCCTTTTCTCAAGGCTGGGAGAGAGCAGGAAAGCACTTACATCCTTCAAAAATTAGTGTCTCTTATGCCTTGGATGGAAATCTGACATCAGGCCCCAAACTGCAGAGTGTTTTCCTTTGGTCTGCCACTTGGGGCAGGTCAGCCCCTCTATGAGGTATTCCCACCCAAAGAACTGCCTTCCTCTAATATGAGTAGGAACTTCTTCCAAACTGCATTTGGCTGGGGAGTGATTCCAACAACAGGACCCAGCTTGGGGGGTCCTGGACAGCCCACAGTCTGTCTACTCCACTCTCGGACTGCTCCCACTAGTTCTGCAAGAGGAGATGCCTGGCCTGGCCAACGTGGAGTTTTCAGTAAGAAGCAGGGAGGGTCGTCCCCCAGAAATGAGCCTTTGCTGTTGGGAGGCCAGCTGATAGGCCAGCCCCTGCATTCCTCCGTGCGGGACTCTTTCCAAAGCTCTTTCACCTGACCACTTTTGGCTTCTCGCAGTTTTGCTGCATATGTGGCCTGAGCACAGACTTTGGAAAACACAGTGACCCAGGCTGTTCCCTGTCAGTTTGCTTCCAGTCCTTCTGTTTTCCAGGGGGAAAGAGCCTCGGTTTGGTGCTATCATGTCTCTGACACTTTTCAGGCTCCTGTTTATCTCCCTTAAGTCCAGGACCTTGCAAGCCATTGCTCAAGGGGAAAGAGTAAGAGCACCGCTGCATATTTACTGGCTCTCTTATCTTTATTATCTCCTAATTATGGACAGTGTTTAGTTTCCTATTTTAGGTATTAAAAAAGACTCATCTTAAAATTTAAAATCTTATGATTGTTTGCAGATATGGCAAAAGTTAAAAAGGGGGCATCTGAGGAAAAAAAAGGGGGGGTGGCATCTGAGTGCCTGCCATTTGAAAAACCGCCCCTCCATGTTTAATCTGCAGAACAGCTGTGCGGTGGTCAGGGGAGGCTTATCATTGCACATGGCGAGCCAGGAAGGGGAGGAGACGGTTCCAGGGTCACAGCCCTGCTTGCACTAGGGGAATTGGTGGCTATTTCCAGCACACCCCGTTGGGCTCAGAGTATTGCCGCAAAGATAGCAGCTCTCCTGGGTGCAGAGACAGGAAATGGATGAGAGGCAGTCCCACGCTCCTGTGGGAAACTCTGACACAGGGCCAGAGGTTGAGGCCTTTGACCAGGGGAAGGTATTTGCTTCCGTATCCTCTGTGGCTGTAGGTTGCCTGGTTCTGTTCCTTTGTCTCTAGAAAGACCACAGTGACGCTGATGGTAAAAAGAACGATCATGTTTTGAATGTTTTCATTGTGCTAATCCCCATGCATCTCAAGGTTCCATGAGAAGGGGATTTTCTAAGGGCACAGAGCTAGGAGCCCAGCTTGGGTTCCTATCAGAACAGCCACCTCAGGATCATGACTTTTAACCTCCGTGCTGAACATTTCCTCCCCTGACCACTATACCAGTCTATCAGGGTTGAGGACAGGGTCTAACCATTTCATCCATCCATTTAGCAAACCAAATGCGTCTTCCACATGCCGAGGGGACAGGCCTGAATCTGATATGGTCCTTACCCTGGAGGAGCGCAGTCAGGCTGAGATGGAAGGATAAATGCCCTTGGTGAGCTGAATAGGGCACAGACCCAAGTGGCCTGAGAGAGAGCCCAGAAAGGACTGCTGAAGGCTTAGGTTCCTCCTCCCTGGGGGAGCTAGGAGGGCTTCCTGGAGAAGAAGGTGGTGCAGCTGGATTGGGAGGAGGGCAGAGGTGCAGGAAAGATGTCATTCTGCCGCTCTCTGGCTCCAGGAACTCCTCCCTTGAGTTTTGCATCCTTGCTGGGAGGCAGACAGAGCTGGCCTTGACCCCATTTCTCTTTCAAATGAGGCCCCACTGAGAAGGGGGTCTATAGCTCTCCTGTTCCACTTACTCCACAAGAGGCCTCTCCTTGCTCTGGGTCCCCAGTCAGGAGATGGGTCCCACTAGGGAGACTCAAGTGGTGTGATCCCTTCTCACAAGCACCTCTCACTGCCTCCCTGTTTCCCATTCCATCAAAAGAGGCCATCGAACAGGTGGCCTCACAGTCTTACCTGGCAGAATCTTACCTGGTGCTGGCTGTCCACATCCTCCTACTCCCGGAGGACGGACTGTTTTTTCTTCCCTGTTCCCCACTGTCTTCAGGAAATGTTGCTTGGCCCCGGGGGGCAGCCTGTGTCTTCTGTCGGGAAGCTCTGGGGAGCCTGGGAAGGAGAAAATAAACAGTGGCTGTCTGGATTTTCTCGCCAGGCCTGAGCGAGGAGACCTTCCTGGCTCCTTCCCTTATATGGCCAGGCTGCTCTGGGCTGGGAGCCTGCTGCTAAGTGCCCCCACCCCCCGCCGTCTCTGTGGGCGGGGGGCCACCACTGGTCACCTGGGACTCTGGTGCTGCAGAGGCTGGGCAGGGCTCAAGACGGAGGGCAGGACCCAGGACATGTCCCTGTGGGCCCTGCACAAACTGGCCAGCTATTGTGGCTCTGGGCTGCTTAGGGTGAAGCAGGTCGGGGGGCAGGGGGAAGGGATCCACCTGGTTATGACTTAACCCCCAGTGTGACCCTGGCCAAGCCCTTTCACTCTCCAGGCCCCTGTGTCGAATAAGCATAGGGGAAATAAGAATTAGTCCTCACAGTCAGTCTCACGAGGTGGGAGCTTTTGTATTTTCCATCTTACAGGTGGGAAAACAGGCTTCAAAAGACTAAGACCACAGCTATCCAGTTAAAAGGAGAGCAAGGCAGGATTTGAACTCAGGGATGTCACTTCAGGGTCTGTGTTCTGAATGGGCTGATTGCTAAGGCTCCTCTTGGTGATAATTTCAACTGCTCACACATGCCATATGGAAAAGGGATTCTGCTGGAGCTGCTCCCCAGGAAGATCGGGGGGGGTCCCAGTGCTCAGTGATCTGGCCAAAAGTTGACTGTTCCATTAAGCCACGCGGGCAGAGGCTGCAAGTCATTCCCCAGCACCACACATAGGGCCTGGTGCAGACTCAGGGCTCAGGACAGGAGGGCTATGGGATCACTCAATGAATGAAGCTCAGTAGTCACATCTGTAATATGGGCACAGTGTCCTAACTCCCTGGCACATTCTGAGGATCAAATAAAACAACGGATGAGAAAGCATAGAGATGCCACTTTTATGATGGCGTCCTCTCAGTTCACAGATATCGTCTCCCCTCTGAAGTGCCTGTGTCTCAGCCCCAGGGCATTGTCTCCTAAGTGACTGGTTCTTGCTCAGTCCAGCTGTGGACCGAGATTTGGGGGTAGATCTGCTCGGGGTCTGGGCTCTGGCAGCAGTGATCGGGTGACCGTGGGAGAGGTTGCTGGAGGGGAGGGAGGGAAGGGAGGTGGGGCTGGTTTGCTGGAAACAGCTCAGAAATGAGCCTCGCATAAGCACGAACATCCTGTGTGCTCTTGAGCTAGCCCTGGAACCTCCCTCAGCCCATCCATCATCATGGCATTCTTTGGGACCCAGGCCCCCTTCCCGGGGCCCGGGGGCGGGGTGAGGGGACCGAGGAGGCCGACCTGTCAGCATGGCCGAGAGACCGCAGCTGGCTGCTCTGCAGGCCTGCTCAGTGTCGGAGCCGACAGCATGGGGGAGGAGGCGCCTGCAGCCCTCCTAATCCAATTTGTTTGGACCCAGTCTCCGAGGTTCATTTGCTAGTGAATGAGGGCCAGGTGTGTGCGCTGTGCTGGGGCGCACGTTTGCACGCACGTGTGCGGTGTGCAGAGGTAAACAGGTGTGCTGTGTTATATAACCCAGGCCTGGGGCACCCTGTGTCTTTGGCATATCAGCTCCTTCTCGGAGTCTTGCTTCCTCTGTTCACTTCCAAGTCTTCCTCTTTTTTTCATCTTTGTGAGATCTGAGTGGAGTCCCTTCCCCACCCTGGGCCTCAGTTTCTCCACCTGTCTTATGGAGCTGGTCCCTAACCCTGCCTGCTCCACGAACAGCTGTAAGCGTGGGAAGAACATGATGGATGGTGAACACAACCGCGTGGGTTTCTAGAGCTTCACAGTGTTCCAAGCACTGTGAGTCCGCACACACACCTGACCCTCTCAGAGCCCTGAGAGCTGCTTCTGTTATCAGAGGCTGACAACCCGAAAGCCCCGCATCTACCTGCTTTCAGAATCCGACCCCGTTTACTCCTTTCCAGGGAAGATGACCACCATCCTTACAGCTCCCTCAAGTCCTTTGGTTTTGGTAGCATGCAGGCTCTGTGTTTGTTGGTTTGTAGGGAGCATGGGATGGGGGTGGATTCTTGGCTCCTGGTGGATTTTCCCTTCCTTGGTTCCATTTCTTTTCACCTACAACCCCAACCCAACAGCCCTGACTTGTCCTCAGCCCGTCAGTCAACAGGGCCTTCCTTGTTAACACTTCCCATTCTGAGGCCTGCTTTCATGGTCATTCTGAGGATGGGAGGGGAGTTTATTGCCGGCGTGGTGTAGAGGGGAGGATGTGGGTGCCAGTGGGTGGGGAGGGGTGGCACTCACAGTTCTGTGTCCTGGGAACCCACTGCCTGCCCTCCTCGGGTCCTCAGGAGGCCCTTCTCTGTCAGTGTGAGGGTTGAAAAGGGGTGGTTCCCACCAGCCAATGCCCTTGCCTGAAAGGAACAAGGATGCCCCCATCAGAGAATGTTGGGCTGCCTGTGGGTCCTGACCAGGCTGCTGGGCTCCGAGGGGTTGAGGATGAGCCTGTGCTGCTGCTGGGTCCTTAGATGCCTCAGGCTGAGTCTGCTGGGATATTCCAGGCCTCAAGGCGCCTGTCCTTCTGTCCCTGCTGCTGCTGCTAAGTCGCTTCAGTTGTGTCCGACTCTGTGCAACCCCAAAGACGGCAGCCCACCAGGCTCCGCCGTCCCTGGGATTCTCCAGGCAACAACACTGGAGTGGGCTGCCGTTTCCTTCTCCAATGCATGAAAGTGAAAAGTGAAAGTGAAGTCACTCAGTCGTGTCCGACTCTTAGCGACCCCATGGACTGCAGCCCACCAGGCTCCTCCATCCGTGGGATTTTCCAGGCAAGAGTACTGGAGTGGGGTGCCATTGCCTTCTCCGCCTTCCACCCCTAGGCTGCCATTCTCTGCAATGCTTGCCCGGCTTTCAAAGGGGGTCTTCTGAGGAGCTCTAGGCTCCAAGAGCAAGAGGGGCTGCCTATCCTTTTCAGTGCACCAAGACCCCATTTGCAGAAGTGTGGGTTTGGAAGGAAATTTCCGAGAGGCCCCGGTGACCAATGCCCCCACCTCTAGACTCACCCAGGAATAAGGAGCCATTTAGGAGTAGATGGAAATTTGTCGTTAACGCAGTAGCCAAGACTGAAGGGACAGCCCTGGGGCCACCTGTGACCACTTCCAGCTGCACAAGGCTTGCAGCCTGCAAAATGCTCCCCCCATAGCTTTGGAAATGCTCAAAACCCCTGCCAGAGGTAGGAGTGACTTCCTTGCTTATTGAGGTTCCAAGAGGCTCTGCAGTGTACTCAGGTCAACGCCTGGTGAGTATCAGAGGTCAGCTTGACCCCTGGGCTGTTCACTCTCAACCCAGCTGTCCCCTGAGCTTGGGCCACAGTTGGCTGGATGACCACAAGACAGAGCTCACGTCGTCATAGATGTTGCAAAAGGCCCTGTGCCCTCTCCTGGTCTTGCTCATTTCCAAGAAGTCCGAGGGGCTGGGAACAGGCCACATCTGCAAGCCAGATGGCACTACCCTGGGAGACGGCTGAGGTCGGGGCCCCATGTGAGTACACCCCCACCACCCCACGCCAGTCTTCTCTGGAGGGGCTTCCTTACCCACAGCTCCCCTTCCTCGGCTCCCTCACCCAGGTACAAGTCCTCTGGCCTGTGTTCTCCTTGGGTTCCAGGGCCCTAGGGTTTCCGGCATATGTCTGGGGAGAACTGAGAAGACGCTAGCCCTGGAGCCCGGCAGACCTCTGTTTGAATTCTCACCCGTAGCACTTTCTAGCTGTGTGATCTCGAGCTGGTGGCTTTGCATCTCTGGACTTTGGCTTGTTTGTGAAGGTCAAATGAGGTGGATGTCAAGTGCAAGCGCAGTTGCTGGCACATTGTAAGCCACAATGAGCAGCGGCAGCTTCCATTATGAGCCCACAGTGAGACACAGGCACGGGAGCAAGAGAAGCAGGAAGGATGAGGGCAAAGGTCCAACGTGGCATCTAGAGAAGATGTGGAAGCTGGGGTGGGAGCTACCGTGTAGGGCCCCTTCCCATGTCCCCTCCACCGTGCAGCTTCTCTGGGCCTGTGTTCCCAGAGCACCCTCCCACCCCCTTGACAGCCCAGCTGAGTTCACCAGCCTCACACGCTCCCCACTTCCTCCCCAGGGAAGGTTGCTGCCTGGGACTTTTGAGCAAGGCCTGGGAATGCAGTCTGAGGCTAACACAAGATGAAGCAGGAGAAAGGGAAGACAGGGAAGGAAAGGAGCCCAGCCCCACGGCCTACAATCCCAAGCCCAGCCTTGAGTAGCTTGGGCTCTGGGAGGCTGGGGGAAGAGACCAGGGTCCCCGAGACTCCCCGTCACCCTGACTTTCCAGTGTGAACAGACTGGCAGGACAGTGACAGTGGTGAGAGCCACCACCCACCTACCGCACTGGGACATGCCGTAATCGTAACAGTGGCCTGTACATGTTACAGGTGACACACTGGGGGTCTTCCATGTGCTCCACACTTGCTAAGGGCTTTATTTTACACAGGCTTTTCTCATCCTCACCATTGCTTATGAGTCAGGTACCATTTTTATCCTGTTTTGTAGATGAGGAAACAAGCTTTCACGAGTTATAGCAGTCCCTTGAGGTCACATGGTTAGTAGGCGTCAAAATCAGGGTTGCCAGCTAGCTTGTGTTTTTCAAGCTCCCCTGTAAGACCAGACTATTCATGGAGACAGCCTGAGTCAGTGAGTCAGTGTCTTAGGACATTCCGTCAAATGTGTGTTATGGAAAGCATCCTTATGGAAAGGGGGCTGTGAGCAGAGAGCACATTTTCAGTGTAAGCGAAGGCTCTGTCAGCGCTGGCAACGTGTGTCTCTGGAAACAGGGGACTTCCCACAGCATTTCTCCCTTGTATGCGGTCTATTTGAAGAAAATTCCATGATAAAGGAGTTAGTTCTCCTTTCCCTCCTGTCTACTTTGCAAAGAACTGAGACCTCCAGGGTTCCAGTTTGCTGGGCTGGGTGATGTTTTCTGGAGAATACAAAGGTTGGTTTCTTCTGGAAGGTTTTGGAAGGGAAGAGCAGCAGGTTAGGTACCGGGTCTCCTGCAGGCATGTTGTGTGATTGTGGGCCTCACTATGATGTGGGGAAAGGACTGGACTCTGGCATCCAGAGTCCTCTTGGGGTCACAAAAAGGGAGATGGTTTGGTTCCGCTCCCGCCCCCACCATTAAGGAATGCATAGATCTCCTTGGGCTGAAAGGCACAGGGCTGCAAGGGGAGAGGCTGGAATTCCCCTTGCCCCCATCTTACCCCATGCTCAGCCCAAGGTGGGCCCCAGGGACCTGGGCCTCAGGATTTTCTGCACCAGGACATGAAGTCTCAGAGCATTAGCGCTGGCGGCTCCCTAGTCGTGTTCCCACAGTTCAGATGAGGAAACTGAGGTGTGGAGAGGAGAAGCAACAAGCTTAAAGTGGTGCAGCCCATCAGAGGCCCAGCTGGGACTGACCCCTTCCACTCACTGAAGAATCCTAATCTGTCAGATTTTAACAAAGGGGCCCTGGGAGGGAGGTGGGGGAGAGGGGGGCCTTTATGTTCCTTTGGCTTTGAAGATGGAATAATCATGACTTCCTTTTCTAAATATCTTTTGGCCCTTTCTAGAACCAGATGGCGGATGTTTGGAATTTATGTTGTAAATAGTGTTTAAGAAGGGTGTGGGGGGGTGCAGATGTGTTACTTTCTCCAACCACCAAAAACAAGATCTGCCGGAGGGATGAGGGGGAGGGGGAAGGGGAGCTGACTGAGAGGAGATCTGGGGAGAAGGGAGAAGTGAGGGGGAAGGAAGAGAGGAGGAGAGGGAGAGAAAAAAGGAAGAGAGATTGATGGAGTGAGAGTGAGAGCAAGACAGAGGCAGAGAGAGGAGGAGGGAGGGAAGAGACAGCAATGGGTGAAGAGGGAGGAAGACAGAGGGCAGGTGGGCAAGGGAGATGGGAGAGGGCTCCCTGGATGCAGGCTCAGACAGGCTCCATCTTGAGTTCAGGAGCAAACCCTAGAGTTTTCTAAAAATAGTTCCGCCTTTCCCCCAGTGGGGCTGGCAGTGGGGACCCAGAGAGGCACGCTTGCCCTTTTATGGTAAGAAAAATCCAGATCCTCCGAGGGAGCTGGGCTGGAGCCTGTAGATCTGGATGAAACCCAGTCCTGGGGTCTGGGGTGGTACCCGGCTGGATGGAGGTTGTGATCTGGTGGGGTTTCCTGGCCTGGGTAGCCCCACCCTCTGTGAAGAAAGAGCTGAGGAGGCCACCCTGGGGTCCTGGAGTGCAAGGGTTCCTAGAGACATCTGTTCCACTCCATCTCCCCTTTGGATAGAAGAAGAAACCAAGTCTCAGAGAAGGGTGGAAGAGTGTGGGCTCCCTGTGTGGGGAGTGTTAAGTGTCGAGTGAGTCAGTGCCTAGGTCCACATGAGATTGGCTCGTGTGCCTGTCATCCTGGAAGGCAGTGTGGTCAGTGAAAGCGCTGGTCTGAGTGTCAGGAGACCTAAGGCCCACTGCCACGTGACTTGCTGTGTGACTTTGCGTAGTCTGCGGAAGCTCTCTGGTCTCAGATCTCTCACTGGATTGATCATAAAAGCCTTCCCAGTTTTTTGCTTCTCTGGGAATTCCAAGGCTGGAAAGCAAAGTTAGGGCATAGAGGATGCTGCTCCCAGCAGAGGGGGATCTGCAGGCTACTGTTTTTTTCTGCTGTTCCTGGCCTACTTCTGTACCAAAGCAAAAGCTAAGATGGCTTGAGAGAGCGGGGAGGCACTCAGGAGACTGAGGCAGGTCATGGATGAAATCTCTGACCATCCAAGCTGGTTGGGTCCAGCCCCTCACCAGGCACATTGAGGTCAGAGAAGACCCTACCTCAGGTCATATTCAAGGTCATGTGGTGAGTTAGGGCAGAGCCAGAAACAGAACCTAGGGCTTCCCCTCCAGCCTTGGGCTCTCTCATCTGTAGGAGTTCCCTATCTGCAGCAGCTGACAATTCTGAGGACCGTGTCTGGCCAGGGAAAGCACCCTCCTGGGCAGAGCTCCCAGGACTGAAGCTGTGACACTATCCTCTGACTACCTCCTGGAGACAGTTATATCCTGGCAGGGCACCTGCCTTTTCTTTGTCTCCCTCCTTGGTGGGGAGACCATACCATAGCCTCCATCTCTGGCTAGAAGGCAGGGAAGAGGCAAAGAAAGATGCATAGGGCTGGGTGGCCTCTCTGGCAGTCTGACCTTAGGCAAGTCTCCTTCCATCGTGGACCTCAGGTCCTGCATCTGTAACACGAGGAGATGGTTTTGATGCACTTAAGGGTCCCTGTTGGCTCTAATAGGACTTTTATGCTATGAGTTTAGGATTCAACACGAGGAGTGTTTACTAAGCATCTCCCAGGATCACCAGGGTGAATGAGATGGATTTAGTAGTACTCTGTAGCTTTACAGTCCCTTAAGGCCAGGCCCCAGTGTCCAATAGTCTCAGAAGAACTGATCCTGATACCATCTGTCCTTCTGGGAAACTTGGCTGATTCTCTGACCCCAGCTTGAACCCAGAGCTGAAGTAACTCTGGTCTTGAGTGTCCAGGAATGCCTGCTGGTCTCATTATCCCCTTGATTTTGCCCTCCCCGTTGCCCTCTCCCATGTGGAGTCCACCTCCCCAGGCCCATCTGGGTCCCTTCCCTCTCTGCTCTGCAGCCCCATCTCTCCACCCTGGTCTTCCTGTGATTCTGCCCAACAAGGATGCTTGCTTTCCTCTCCCAGCCTCCTGTGACAGCCTCTCCCTCCCCCCAGTAAGGGGAAAGGAAAGAAAAGGGGACAAAAATAAAGCATTTTGTTCTAAATTGGAATCTTCCCTGTGACCCTCCTGGAATTTCCATGCAGTCTCTGTGGGGCGTGTGAACAGGGCCCCCAGGGATGCTGGCCCCCTCTGCCTCATTCCTGCTGGACAGATTGTTCCCTGGGGACCTGATCTCACAACCAGGCTCCAGGTCTGTCTGGTCAAGCCTAGTGCTCTCTGAAAAGGGCAGAAGGCAGCAGAGGGGTGGAAGGAAGTGGGAGGAAAGGGTGGGGGGTGTCCCTAGAGGCCCCTATGTGAAGTCAGGGCAGAACTGATGTCATGCCCAGCTGGGAATCTGACATCCAAGCAGCAGGGGCGGTTCAGCCCCACAAGACTATCCCAGGGCCATTAGGGCTGTAATGTGAAGTCTCAGGCTGCTGGTGGGAAAAGCCATGAGGTCCAACCTCCTCTAATGCTGAGTTCTAGAGTGTCCCTGCTAAGCTCACATACCTCTCTGGTGACAGGAAGGTCACTGCTTCCCAATCACCTCATCTCTCTGTGGACAGACTGTTGAAGACTTCTTCCTAATATCCTGCAGATACTTGCCTCTCTGGGGCTGCATGCCCTGTGTTTTCAGGCTGCAAAGAACAAATTCCTGATCCCCAGAAAGCTCTTCAAATCTCAAAGATGATGACTGCAGCCCTCGGGCTTCCTAACCCCCCAGTCTCATATTTGACATCTCAGAGTCAACAGTGCCCAAATTCCCAGGTCTCTCTCCTCCCCTGGGGCTCTTGGTCTGATGGTATTTTGGGGGAGGGTACAAATCTCCCTCCCAGGAACACTTCTTCCATCTTCTGGAGCTGTGGTTTCTGGTGATCAAAGCCACTTCATGACCAGATCTTCACCACTTAGCCAGCCTCAAATCATACAGGGTCTTGACCCACTCTTGGTTCCAGCCAAGTGGAACCAACAGCAAACCACTTGTTTGCTGTTCTTCTGAAAATGTTTTTCTAGTCCTGCCTCCCCACCTTTGCAGGCAGAACCCCCCTGGGGTGCCGTCTTCTCTCACCTCTGTCTGTCCAAAGTGTGCCCCTGCTACTCTGACCACCCCTACCCCAGGTTTTTCTTCCCTGAGAGTCTGAGTGTCCACTGTCATACAAGGGGTGACGGGAGCTGTCCTACTTCCATCCCAAATCGTGGAGCATCTCACCCTGCAGGGCCCAGAGGGATGGACTAACTTCTGTGTTGGCTGTAGAGCCAGGGCCAGCATCTTAGCCTGTTTCTTTCCCTTTCTCCCCATCTTGTTCAGCTTATTTCATCAGATGCCCTCAGACACAATGGAGTTGTTGGGTCACATGCCTGAGGTCTGGCAGGCTCTGGGCAGACTGACCAGTGACCTTGGAGCCCAGCACCCCTGCCAGGGTGGTGTCATGGCCACTATGGACGGCCTCCCAAGGCGGCAGCCTGCCTTTGAACACTTCAACCTGATCTGTTTCCCTGAAGGAGGAGCAAGGTAGGGGCAGGAGCTAGAGGCAGCCGAGCAGTGTCCCTGCCAAGCTTGCAGCGTCCAGTGTGTTTTCCATCTCCCTCGGAGCCTGGCTTGGGTCAGAGGAGGACCTCAGAGGAGGGCACCCAGGCCTGTGGCTGGAATGTGCACTCTCAGGGATGTGCAGGAGTGAGGCGGCTTCTTCCTCAAAGAACCGATGAGCTGTGCTAGTCAGGGGCAGCCCAGGACTGACCAGGCCCCGGGGGCACTCAGCCCACAGTAAGGTATGCTCCCTGGTGAGAAGCATTGTCTGAAATTTTTTGCCCCTGAGCGGGCATGGGGATGGGAAAGGGGGGCTCTGTTTTTATCTTACTGACGCATCATGCTTCAAAAGGCCCCCTTCCTAAATGCCAAGACTTTTCCTACTAGACGAGTACAACCAGAGGTAGCTTTTGCTCACAGACTAGTCGGGACAGTGCTAGGGTTTCTGTGCATGGGTTCTGGAGTCAGCCAGACCTGGGTTTGAACCCCACCTGAGCCTTTTATAAAGCTGTGTGACTTTGGGCAAATGGCTAAATCTCTCTGAGCCTCTGGGTTTCCAGAGGGATCATGGTATTTACTTCAGAGAGTGCTGGGTGGAGAGCTGGCTGCTTGGGAAGACTTGATATATAGTTATTGTTATTTCTGAAGGAGCAAGAGTAGATTATCCCCCTACGTGGAGGGTGGAGTTGAGGCTTCATATGGCACCTCCTCCTACCTAAAGAAACTGCCTTTTGTCATCACATTTGGACAGTTATTTATTTATTGAGTACTATGTGCCAGTCACTGATCTAAGGACTTCATGAGTTGTAACTCATTTAATCCAGATGATTCAATAACCTAATGAGGCTGGTACTCTTAGCTTGCCCAAGGTCACACAGCTGTTATGGGGCAGATCTGCGATTCAAACCCAAGCAGCCTGACTCCTCTCTGGCACCTTTAATGGCCAGCCTGCTGCATCTTGAACTGCAGTGTTGGAGGAGACTCTTGAGAGCCCCTTGGACTGCAAGGAGATCCAACCAGTCCATCCTAAAGAAAATCAGTTCCGAATATTCATTGGAAGGACTGACGTTGAAGTTGAAACTCCAATACTTTGGCCACCTGATGTGAAGAACTGACTTGTTTGAAAAAACCCTGATGCTGGAAATGATTGAAGGCGGGAGGAGAAGGGGATGACAGAGGATGAGATGGTTGGATGGCTTCACTGACTCAATGGACATGAGTTTGAGCAAGCTCCGGGAGTTCATGATGGACAGGGAAGCCTGGCGTGCTGCAGTCCACGGGGTCGCAGAGTCGGATACGACTGAGTGACTGAACTGAATGGAACTGCTGCATCTTAGCTCACCCTAGCAGTGCTCTGACCAGCCTGGTCTCCTTATCACCTGGGCATGGGGATTCATTCAGCCCACACTGGAAAGGTCCCTGGCTCCAGAGTCAGCCTCTGTTTTCTCATCCAAACAAAAAGGGGCCTGATGAGTGGGTGATCCATGGGCCACGAGAGTGGGTGACTCATGCGGTGCATTCCTGTTTTGAACTGGAGAAAAGGTTTCTGGTGATGAAGCACTGTCGCCAACAAGCCTCTTTTGCAAGAAGGGAGGGGGCTGGTCTCTGTGGGGTTTCACCATGTGTGGTGAAGCCCCGTGGGGCCAGGGTTGTCTAGACAGGCTGTTAGGAGGTGGCAGACACCGTGGGCTCTTTCCCCACCCCAAATTCCTGCAGACTGTCGCAGGCAATCTCCAATTGGCCCGAGGCCCCTGCGTACTGCTGGGCTGGGGGAGGGCCATGTGGGCTGTGCCCACCCCCACTCCAGGGCCTGCAGGCTGCCCTGCAACTTGGTGCATGTAGGGCAAGTTTCTAAATACCCACGTGGACAGTAGTGTTAAAGCATTTCTGTTTCTTCCTTCTTAATTATACAAATTCAGTAAGAACAAAGTATATAACAAGAATTCAGGTAATTTCAAGGCTTGTCAAGGAAGGGAATGCTCACCTACTGCTGGTGGAAGCTGTGACATGGATTGGCCACTTTGGAAGATACTCTGGTGCTTTCCTGTGAAGTTGATAGGCATGCACACCAGAACCTAGCAATCCCTCTCTAAATATGAACCCCAGAGAAACTCTGGCTCATGTGCTTCAGGAGATGTGGACAAAAATGGTCATAATAACCACAATTGGAAAAAGCTTTATCATGATCCTTTGCACAACCCATGGCCCTGAGCCCCAGGGCCTGTTTAGTTGGGAAATCACTGTTGAGGCAGGGCCCAGGCGTAGCCTGGAGATGAGGACCTCAGAGGCTGTCTTCTCCCACCCTCAGGGCTCACACAGCGAATAAGTCACAGCCCCACAGGTCAGGGGTGGCACCGGGACTGGAGCTTTGTATTCCTCAGGGCTGTGTGTGTGTCAGCTGTTCCCTGGCACAAGCCAGCCTGGGAAAGGGCTGACTTTGCCCAAAGAGCTGTCCTGTGGCTCCTAGGGACCAATAACAAGCAGACCCTTTTCTTTCTTGGCAGTGGTGGAGCTAAAGGAAGAGCGATGGCCTTGGAACTAGAAGACTCAGGTTCAAACTCTAGTGTGGTCACCCACTTAGCCTCGGTCTCCTCGAGAAGTGGGATTTCTCATCCCCGCACTCAGAGGTGTCCTGGTGGGCAGACTACAAGCATGCACTTTGCAGAGTGGGTTCAAACCCCCTCCGCCAGTTCTAGCGGTGTGACTTTGGATAAACTCCAGTGGTTTTTTTCCCTATGGATTAGGATGGTGGAATGATGCTGATCCTGCCCCAGGGTAATCCTGGGAGGATTAAGTGATAATGCAAGAGAGGGGGGAGATTCCCTGTACACATTCATGAGGTGCTTTGGAGGGTCCCCAGGAAGTTATGGAGTGTGGTGTCCAAGGAGCAGGGCAGGAGGTAGGAGACTCCTGGGGACAAAGGGGCAGGAGCAGCGGATAGACATACTGTGTCCAGGTTAATAGTTCACCGGTTGTGTGACCTCATGTGAGCTACTTAACCTCTCTTTCTCAGTGTCCTCATCTGTGCAATGAGGATAATTGTTGTCCCTACCTTACAGGGTTGTTGTGAATTACTGTAATTTGTGTAAAGGCCTTAGGCCTTTGCCGTCGCAATCGCAGTGTGATTCTATCCTTACTTGTTGGCAGAGGCTTGTTGTGCTGTAGTTCTGCCATCAGCTCTCTGTGTGATCTAAAGCAATACTCTCTTTTTCTGGGTTCAGTGACCTCGACTATGTTTGTAAGGGCCTCGAGCTACTTGACAGCACAGCATTCTCCAAACTCCATACACCTGGGGTTTCCTGGAGAGGCTGGAGTACAGCTTCCTGCCTCAGCCAGGATTCTGTCAGCTGATGAGTGTGCAGTGCTTCAGACACCACACTTTGGGACACATGACCCACAAAATGCCCTATTATATATGCGGAAAATGAGACTTCACCTAGCCCTTTACACATTTCAAGCTGACCCCTCTCCTGTGCCTTGTAACCTCTGACCTCTGACCTCACCCCTCTTGCCTCTTTCCAGATCCTGTTCTCTCTTCAGCAATTCAGGGTGCTCCCTGGCCAGTCCTCACTCTCACTTCTCTCTAAATATAGCTAAGGTTATCTTGCTTCACAAGAGGACTAGGGCCCAAATGTAATGAACATGAGCCCCATTTATACTGCTTTTAGGCTTCCCTGATAGTTTAGCAGGTAAAGAATTTGCCTACAATGGAGGAAACATGGGAGATGTGGGTTCGATCCTGGATTGGGGAGATCCCCTAAAGGAGGAAATGGCAACCCACTCCAGTGTTCTGGCCTGGGAAATCCCATGGACAGAGGAGCTTGCTCTTAGGTACATATGTCCCTCACGCCTTAGGACAGCCAAGTGAGGTCAGAACAGAGATCATAGCTGTTCTATAGACGAGGAAGCTGAGGCTCAGAGATGGCAAGTGACTTGCCCAAGGTCATGTGTTCTCTAAGTAAAAACAAGCCAGAATTGGACCCAGGCAGTTGGTTCCAGAGTCTGCTTTTGGACTGTTGTGGCCTCGGATCTTGTGTAACCAACAGTGGGAGGTGAAAGTGCTGGGCAGGCTGACAATGGAGGACTGTGTCCGTTCTGAGCCCTAGATGTGGCCAGAGCATATTCAGAAGAGCTGTGTCTTCCAGCCCTGCCTCCCACGTTCCCCATTGCAAGTCCTCTGCTTTCCTCTGAATCTCCTGGCTCCACCACCTCACCTCACTGAAACTCTCTGCTGTCCCCAACTCCCTCCAAGATCCTGAACCCTTAGTACACTGAATTTAGAGACTAGCGCCTTCCCCAGCAGAGGCTGCCTTGGGGCAGGCTCATCCTGAGGTCTCAGGGCTGTGGGCTGACCCTTCCCTTGGCCAAGCCTGCAGTCAGAGATGCTTCAGCTCTTTCCACCTCCTGAGGCTCAACCTCCAAGTACATCCCTGGGCTCCAGGTGTCAGCTTGGCCCCTAATCCTGTTGTCAAATGGCAGACTTAGCTCAGGGCCTCCTGGGGAAACTTCCCAACACCAGCTGCCCTCTAGGCTCAAACAGGGCTCAAAAACCACGTCCTCAGAAGGACAGAGACTGTGTTGTCTGATGGCCTCACAGTACAGATGGGAAACTGCAACCCAGAGAGGGTAGGGTGTCTGCCTGGGGCCACAGGACCAGGCAGTGAGAAGCAGAGCTGAGGCTGGAGCTTGCCACCATCCCCCAGCCAGTGTGCCCTACCCACTGCGGCCTCTCAGCCAACACCCTGGCCTTCCCGCCTCGCTGCCTGTCTGCTGGAACCTGAGCTAACATAGCTTCTCCAACAGCTTTGTTTCTTGAAACCATTATTTGAAAACAATTTTACTTGCCAGAAGCCCCAGGCTCTTAGGGCTGAGAAATCAAACCTCATAGACAAGGAAGAAGCATTGTCTATAGCGAAGTCAGCAAGATGGGCCCAGACTCGGCTACAGTGGTGATGCTCAGATGGTGGGACATCGATGCCATCCCCTCCCTCTGCTCCTACCCCCTGCATTTAACCACAGCCACAAGGAGTCCCCAAAGCCAACAGGATCACAGATCCGCACATCTGGTCAGGGCAAGATGGGTGCTTAGAGATCATCCAGTCCAGGCTCTGCACAGATGCGGAAACTGAGGCCCAGAGGGGATTAGCAAGAGACCAAGGATCAGAACCCCGACGCAGCATCCCCTGGGGGTCTCCGGGGGGAGGAGGATACCACAGAAACACCCCCCCCAACACACACACACAACTAGACTCACAGACCCCTATCTGCCACTGGTTCTTACCTCTCTTGGGGTCCATCCAGGTGTGGCTCCTTGTGGCCTGGAGACGTGGGCCAGCCCATTTGGGGGATGGTTGGAGGTATCACTGCTTCTCAACTAACTTCACTGGGCCTCTGTTACCCCTCACTGCCCCTGCCACAGGGGCACTTTTAAACAGCTGGCACTGGGCCCCCCTCCCCTTAGCCCCTTGCCCGCTGCTCCCTGGCCGCAAAGACCCCTCTGCCTTTTACCTTATATGAGCTGAAGAGGCGAGCCCGGTGTTGGGGCGAGGCGGGTGCTGAGTCCTCTCCGGGGCCCCCATTGGCCCAGGCGCCTGCCACGTGACTGCCTCGCCTTGACCTGCCCCCGGTGCCGAATGTTGCTTTTACCCCCTAAGGAAGGAGTGGTTGACAATTTTCATATTTCTTCTAAATTTGGAGATTTCAGACAATGCTGGGAGGCTTGGCTCCAGCTGCCAGAGGCCCATGTGGAAGTCATTAAGCTGGAGAAGGGGGGCTGGGGGGAGAGCGGGAGGCAGGGAGAGGAGGAGGAGGAAGGGGGTAGGGGCCAGAGTTCTGAGGGTTGCCAGTTGTCAGCCTGGGAACATGAGCAAACTCCCTGGGAGCAAGCTATGTGTGAGAATTTCCTCCCTCTCCCCTGGCCCCTGTGTCCCAAGGCTGGAGTGGGAGTGCTGAGATTTTTTTCTGGGAATCTCTGGCAGGGAAGATACCCGTCCTGACTCCTGGGGTCCAGAGGGTGGTGGGAATGGCAGGGGATAGGTGACCCCGAGGAAGTAAATCCTCTCTCTAGAAAGTTGGGACGCTGGGGGGCCAATCGCATCATTGTGCAAAGAAGGCTGGCGCCCCAGAAGGGTAGGGCCTGCCCTGGTCACACACGGGGACTGCGACCGGCAGGAGAGGGAGTATGAGGACCTGCCTCTAGGGCTCTCCTTCCCCTGAAGTCCTAGCCTAGAGAAATGCCTGTCCTTCGCCCTTTCTCATTATACTCTGGCCATCAGAGGCTCTTAGACAGTCCTTAACATTTTTCATGCCTCAGTGCCTTTGCATTGCAGTCCTCTCTGACAAAAGTGCTCTCTCCCTAATCTTCCCATGGCTGGCTCCTCCTCCTGCTTCTGGCCTCAGAAGTCACCTCTGGGAGAAGTCTTGTCTGGCCATAGTGTTAGTCTCCATCGCTGCCTCTGCTTGCTGCCTTCCAGGGCTATGCCTATTTCGTATGTATCTACTAAAGTAGTTGCTTTTCATCTGGCTCTTCCCAGAGAGCACGACTCCCCTGGGGACGGTGAGTCCCAAGGCCTCCTGCAGTGCGGGCGAGGGACCGCCAGGAAGATGTCTGTGGAGCCAGCAGCCGTGGGCAGAGGAGCGAGATGTCTGTGGAGCTGAGGCCGGTGGAGGGCTCCTCCCAGTGGCCTTGTTGCTCAGAGCTTCCTTTCTGTGGTGAGGCTGGCTGGACCCTAGTCACCTTCATTCAGACTCTCATTCATGGTCCCCTGGACCCCTGGCCCACACGGGGCTGCTGCCCTCCCCTTCCCTTTCTTGGGGCAGGATTACCTCTAGAATTCCCTCAGGCCGTCTTGCGTGGGGCAGCTAGGTGGCCCCAGGGGTGTGGCATGCTGAGCCCTACACTGTACCTGGTCTTAAGAGGCTCCTGGTCTAGTAAGAGGGTCTTCACCCCGACTTCGTTCCTTCTGAGGAAAGAAATCTCTTCTCGGGAGCTTGTGTTTGTTCCTCCCTTCGCAGTTTCTTGGCTGTGAGGTCTGGGTGCAGTTGTTTAGCTGCTGCTCTGTGAAGTGGGGAGCACAGGGCCTGCCTTTTGGTGTTGCCGTGAGGGTCAGGTGGGGTGCAGTCCTAGGGGATGGGCCAAGTCTGGAGCACTGCCTCTGCTGCTTCCCACAGCGGGTGGGAATGGGAACTGTGTTTAACATCTGTGACCCCCACTTTCCTCCTCTGTAAAATGGAGCCAGAAGCAGCCCTCACCTCCCAGGGTTGCTGTGAAGATGAAGCCAGACAGTGCTTATGAAGGGGTGAGTCCTGTGGGGCTCCAGAATAAGTGCTCAGTAAATGCCAGGTATCTACCCCACACCTGACACATAGCAGGCTTGTTATTCATGTCATCTGCTTCCTTCCTGAGCCAAGAAGATGGATGCCATTCACACGTGTGCCCCTGGGGTGTAAGACTGTGGCGACGAAGGCTTGTCACCCCCACCCTCTACCCTGCTCAGTGTTTCGTCTGACAATCCAAAGCACCACCAGAGGACCCCAGGGAAAAGATAAAGCCAGCCCGATGGAGCCATCAAAATTATGGAATGTCCACTTTGGAAGCTGTGAAACTTAATTTATGCTTCTGTTACTTCTGCTACTGTCACATCAGGATATTACATCAAGATGGAGAAGAAAACAGAAAAATAATCAGTGTAAGTCACGGAGAGACCCACTATTTGAATACTCACGAACTCTGTGCTTGGCCAAGCATGAGTCGGCCACCCTTGTGAGCCAAGTTTCCTTTATCAGGAAGTCTTTGACTAGAGGTCAGAGCAAGTATTTGAAATGACCTGGAGGCAGATCCTAGGAGAGGAGGTGTCCCGGAGCCATGATATCTCAAGAGACTAACTAAATGGCAGCCGTTTGTGATACAGTCTCCCCAGATCTGTCTCAAACATTTTGGAAACCATTTCTGCTTGCTCTCATGCCCTCTCTTGGGAGTTATTAGTGCCTTATGTCTATTAACCATTGTGTGATGTGGCTTTTCTCTCCACACTGTGGCGAGGCAGCCATGAAACCCCTCCCTTCCCAGGGGAAGCAGAGACTCTGGCTTTGTGAGGAGGCCAGAGTGAGGCATCTGGGGAGGTGAGGGCAGCTTCTTGTTAGGGGCTAAGAATGAGAGTGTCTGGTGAGTTCCCTGTCCTCAGAGGGTGTGTGCTGTCAGGGGCAAGGTAATCCCTAGTGGGAGGCGGAGGGGCCTGGAGACCAGGAGATTCGGGAATGGAGCAAAGCTACTCCACCTCTATTGGTGATCAAAGAAGAGGTTGAACTGGTGCAGTTGAACCTGAAGGAAGATGGGGTTTAGACCTACATCAGTTCAGTTCAGTCGCTCAGTTGTGTCCGACTCTTTGCGACCCCATGAACCGCAGCATGCCAGGCCTCCCTATCCATCACCAACTCCCGGAGTTCACTCAGACTCACGTCCATCGAGTCAGTGATGCCATCCAGCCATCTCATCCTCTGTCGTCCCCTTCTCCTCCTGCCCCCAATCCCTCCCAAAGACTTTTTTTGGCGGGGGCATGTGGGATTTTAGTTCCCAACCAGGGATTGAACCTTCACCCCCAGAGCACAGAGCTTTAACCACTGGACTGCCAGGGAAGTCCCAGGAAGGACTTTTTGAGTCAGTGGATTTACTCAAGGAAGAGATGTACTAATGGGGTATCTTGATAAATTGATGGGTCAGAGAACTCATCACTTTACCAGGACAGCTAACAGACTGAACGACAGCTTGACAAGTCCCTTCCAGCCCTTAGATCCTGTGAGCTTTATCTCACACCTCATGTTCTCACCCCAACCTGTCCCTGACCCCTAGCCCTTATTTGATGCTAATTTGGCCCAAAGGCAGAGCTCAGAGGTGAGCATTTGGGAAACATGTTTTCGAACATTGAAAATCAAGCTCGTATGTTTCTGTGATGAGCATACAACTTTTGTTTCATTGACCGAGTTTGATTCTGAGAGGTAATAAACAATTAGTGAAGAACTGCTTATAATTGTCATCAAACCAATTTTTAAAAAATACATGTATTTTAAAATATTTATTTCACTTACTTATTTGACTGTGCCTGGTCTCAGCTGTGGCCGTGGGATCTTCACTGTGGCATGTGTAATCTTTAGTTATGGCATGCAAACTCTTAGTTGCGGCATGTGGGATCTAGTTCCTGATTAGGAACATGGAGTCTTAGCCACTGGACCACCAGGGAAGTCCCTCAAAAATATTTTATAGATAGCGGCCCACAACATATTACTGAGGCTAAAGATCACAGTATAGAAGAAGATATATGGAATAATACCATTTAAGTAAAATGATGTGTTTGCCAAACTGCAATGAGATACCACTTCACACTCTTCAGGATGGATGGCTATGATAATAATAATAATTATCACCACCACCAAAACCCATAGATACTTAGACACTTGTTCACTGACCTCTGTAGCAGCATTAGTCACAATAACCAAAATGTGAACACAGCTGAAGTGTCCATAAATGGATAAGTGAATAAACAAAATGTGGTTCATGCATACAATGTAATGTTATTCAGCCATAGAAAGGAGCAAAATTATGGTACATGCAACAGCGTGGGTGACCTTTGACAACATTATGCTAAGTGAAATAAATCAGATACAAAAAGGATGAATACTGTATGATTCCACTTATATAAGGTATCTAGGAGACAAAGTCATAGAGACAGAAAGAATAGTGGTTGCCAGGCCTGGGGGGAAGAAGATGGGGAGTTAATGTTTAATGGCTGTAGAGTTCCTGTTTGGGATGATGAAAACGCTCTGGAAATGGATAGTGGTGATAATTGCACAACACTGTGAATGTACTTAATGCTGTTTAATTGTACACTTAAAAAAGTTAAAATGTTCAGTTTTATGTTGTGCATTTTTACCATAACAAAATAAATGACGTATCTGTGTGGAGGAGTAAGTGTGGATGTAGCAAGATGCCCTCCTGGAGGTTAGGTTTGTGTTTCGACTTGCCTTAGTCCACAGAGCAGGACAGAGGGTCATTATGAACTGCCCGAAGGGAGTATTTCTGGGAAAGGCAGGGAGAGAGGGACCTAACAAATCTTTTGTGCTGATCACCGGGGAGGGAGCGGCTGTAGGGGAGGGGCAATGGTGTGGTACAGTCCTTTGAAATTTCTGTGACTCTCTGGCATATGAATGCTGTTGGAAAATGGGACAGATTTGCCCTGTTGAAGGGCCCTAGGCAGTTGGCTTGGAGCCCTTCCCTGGTCTAGGGAGAATATTAGCTTTCAACTCTGTAGGCCCTTTGGGAATTGTGAACTTGACCCACAGTTCTGGATGCAACTCACCAGGAGCAGCTTCTGCTTGGACAGTCATATCCTTCTATCATGGTCGACACATTGATATAGCACCAGGTGGGGCTCATGACTGTCTATACCCCCAAGACACCTGTAAGGGTTAGGGGACCACTGGATTGGAGAAGGAAGTGGCAACACACTCCAGTGTTCTTGCCTGGAGAATCCCAGGGATGGGGGAACCTGGTGGGCTGCCGTCTATGGGTTCACACAGAGTCGTACACGACGGAAGCAACTTAGCAGCAGTAGCAGCAGCAGGGTGTGTAAGAGAATGGTGGTAAGAGCCTCTGGGAGAACGGCTGCATTGTGCTTTGCTTTGTGGGCTTACTGGCATATGAGGCCTTGAACATTTAAAGTCTGAGGAGCAATTGGGCCACAGTAACCACAACCTGAATGGTGCAAAGGAACTGCCTGTGACACATGTGAGTGTGTGTATGGTTGCACATGTGTGTGAAAATACACTGTTAGATGTTTGCAAGAATATGGGAATTTGGGTGATTTTGTCTTACTTCATTGTAGTTTTCTGTTTTTGATTTTTTTTTCCTGATTTGCACTGAGGTGATGAATTTAACTAAAGGGGTTTAGTTATATTCTATATTCTATTATATATACAGTTATTATAATTATAAGGACTTATATTTTTATTTCTATCTAATTTCTTTTTTTGTGTGTTAAGAAGATAGAATATATTAGTATGTAGTACTTTATAAAATTTGTAAAGATTTATTTTTGAAAATAACTTACTTAAAATATATTTGTTTAAATAACCATGGAGATCAAACCAACTCTTAGTCCATGTTTCCCCAAGGAGAAGGGCACTAATCATGACTGCTAATGAAAGGGGTCAGTTTTTTGTAGAAGCCAAGAGCAGTGTGCTCATTGTTTCACCTGCTTGCCACAGAGCAAGTTCAGGTTCACTGCCCCTGTATGAAAGGGTTATGGTAACAGAGGGCAGTTATTGGAGATAATTTCCAGATGGGAGCAACATGGTTGGTGGGATTAGGCGAAATTACTTTAATAGTCCCCTCCAGGCCTCGGCTTAAGTTGACTTTGCTTATCCATCTCTCCCCTTTGCCACAGAGGCCCCCTCCCTGCTCCCTACCCTCACCCCGCCTGTGTCTCCACATCTGACACTCCTCAGCAGCCCTCAGGACTGCAGGCTGACTCCAAGCCTTTGTAAACCACCGGGGATTATTAAACAAATCCTATAATTAGAAGCCAGGTTTCCTAAACGAAGTGAAAAATGTAACGTTACCCTTTGTTTGTTCACTGGATGCTCAACGCATGTCCCATGACCCAGAGGAGCTGTGACTTTGGGTTTCCAAGAAGCCTTAATAAGGTAATGTTTATAAAGTTCTTAACTTTACAACTCCATCAGAGCACAACTCTGTGAAATGAGGACAAGCTATAATTCCGAGATATCTGCCCCACTCCTTGCCCAGTGGTAGAGAATGTTGTTCCCTTATGTGATGTGTGGAAAGCCCTAAGGCTGGGATTGAAGGAAGTGCGTTCTGGTCTCAGCTATGACACTGAACTGCTGTGTCAGTCCCCTTCCCTCTCTGGACTTGTGTTTACCCTTCTGTAAAAGAGAGGTCATGATGAGACCTTCTTGTTTTAAAAGTCTCTTGTCACACTGACATTCTATAGTTTGACTGCTGTGTTTCTCTACCACAGGGTTGTAACTCAAGAAAGAATTCTCCAGATTTTACTTCTCTTCTCTGGATTCATCAAAAGGACTTGGTAATGTACCTTGAACTGGATAAATTGGTTGGGGTTGGAAAGACACATGGATGTATCCTTTTGTGCCTCAGCTTTGAACCCTTAAGGGCCTCTCTCATGAGATAAAGTACATTAAAAATAGTGTGAAAATGACTTGCATCATAAAAAAAAACTCTTCAAAGGAATTCAAACTGGTCAACATGAGGAATAGTGGAAAGAACCACTGTTCTGTCTGGAGCTGGTAGGCACTATTCAGTTAACATAATTCCATGGTAACATTATATATAACTGACATTTATTGAGTTCTTTCTATTAACCAGACTCTGGGCCAAGGGTTTACATCCATCCTCTCAGTTAATCTCATAGCAAATCTGCGAGATAGGTACTTTCTCATGATCCTCACTTTATAGATAAGAGACAGAACCTTGAAGAGATGAAATAATTTGCTTGAAGAAAATAAGTGGTTGGAGCCAAGACTCCAGAACCTGTCATTGATCTTTGTAAATCCACTGCCTGTATACTTTTGATCCAATTATGGTGCTTGTGGAAGCAAGTATCATGATGAAACTTCCACCACACTGTGTTGCTGAGTGATTCTGATGAGCAGAGCCCACTCAGGCAGCCTACATAGGATGTGTAGATGAGAAAGGCGCCTTTCCTGGGCCAAGCCTCCGAGAGCATTACTTGTTACTGCAGCACAACTTGGCCCATCCTGACTGATACTACTTGTCCCAGAGAGAGATATCAGCTTTATTCTTTGTATTCTCAAGAGCAAATTTGTCATCAGCAGATGGAAGAACTGGGGAGATAGACATTTTTAAAGGAAGTAGAGACTAATAAGAAACTGGGAACGTCTGATAGGAGTATCACTGAGACGCCAGCAAAATGACGTGCAAGGTCCCCTTGAGCCTGTGATTCTAAGAAATGGTCTAAAAACAAGATTCGTAAGTGATTCTGGAATGACAGGGTCAGAGCTGGCTCTGTGGTTGAGATAATAAGATAGAATGCAAAGGAATCCCAATATGGAAGACAAAAAATTATGGACATAGTTATGTGACTCCTTGACTGAAGAGCCAAAACCAGTTTTTTCCAAGAGCACATGATGTGGAGGTGGGGGGTAGGATGGATGGAGATCACGGTTAGCCTGACCTTTGAACTCTTTCCAGCGCTGACTCAGAAAACATATCCCTTGGGCACCGAGCCCTCTCTTCAGACGCATTTCCCTCGAACGTAGGTTTGTCCGTAGAGCATAGCCAGGCTGTGTCAGAAATGACCTGGATGGCTTTTGGTGCTCTGTGTGCACTGCCTAATGACAGGGTGCCCACTTCTAACCACAGCCTACATACAGTGCTCATTCCCTAACTGGGGCAAACGTTAGGGTTGGGTGGGGGTCAAAAGCGGCTTTGGGAGCCCGGCCTTTCATCTCAAGCTCTGCCACCCTTTTACCTACTATATGAACATGGGCAGGTTATTTCCCTTCCCTGGGCCTCAGTTTCAACTCCTGTGAAAATCTTTTTTTTTTTCTTTTTATTCTTTTAATGTATAACCTCCTGTTAAATGTAGAAGTCTAGTTTCTGGTGTTTTCAGTCATCTGTGTTAACTTGGAAATGAGCATTTCAGATAGCACAGTAGGGTAATTAAGCAGAGATCTTAGGGAAAAATCTGAATTTTCACTGTTCTGCCTACTTATGAGAGCTCCTGTGAAAATCTTACATTTACATAGGATTGATGCCAGGAATAAATAAAGCCCCAGATGTAAATGTGCTTTGTAAACTGTAGAGTGTGACCAGTTGAGACGGGTATCACTGTTACCACTAGCCAACTGCTTGCAGCATCTGCCTGGGTGCTAGGCCTGGACCACCTCCGGCTCCCAGGGTCAGAAAGCTTGGCCTATCTTCTAACAGCAGAAGAATGGATGGGGCTTCTTTCCTGGGAACCAGACTTTGGAAATAGATTCCACGCTAGGCACTTCTTCCTCTTTCCCCACAAATACAGTATTTATGAGAACTGACCTTCCAATGGAAATTTGGCAAGATTTCACATTCTGGAGACATTGTACCTTCCTCCACATGCCCTGAGGGCTGAGGTCATGGGCTTCCCAGGAGATGCAGGAGTTCCCACGGATACAGGAGGTACAGGGGACTGAGAAGAGAGGGGCCCAGCAAGACCCTAAGTCACAGGCTTGTCCTAAAATGTTGATACTGTTACCTCTACCATCCTCTAAAAGAATATGAGCTCAGGAAATGTTTTAACTGTTCACTGCTGTACACCCAGTGCCTAGAACAATGCCTGGTACATAGTTGGTGCTCAGTATATATGTGTTAAATGAAGGGAACAAACCCTTCTCAAGACTTCTTAAGGCTCTTCCTTGCTCCTACCTTGAAGGTCACAGCTCCTAGAAACTTACAGAGCCTCCCAGACAAGGTATGCAAACCCCTACTTGGTGCATCTTCTCAATATTGTCTCCCAAGAGGCTCAGACCACAGGGACGAGCTTCTGTTGAGAGGCCTGGGTTGAGTTCACTGCAGCTCTAAGAGCCTGCAAGTTTTGCAGGCTGTTTTCTGGTCTAGGGAGGCAGGGTGGGGACAGAAGCCTTGGCTGTGGCCATCAGTGCTCCTTGCTGAAGAGTGAAGGTGATGGATCTTGGAGTCTCTGCCTGTCCCCCAAATGCTGCATAGTGAGTAGCCTTAGGGTTTCTCTCTTTTCTCAGCAGATCCTGCCGTGGTCACAGCGGGGCCCAGACTCCAGAGTCAGGCACTTGAGAAGCACATATGAATAAGGTGTGTCCAACGCCTGCAAGAAGCTTCCGCCTGATGACTCTTCAAATCAATATTGAAACGAAACCCTCACAGGCAAGACCTCATCCACAAATTTGTGGGCATACAGGTATACTCCAAAACCTGGGCAACAAAAACAGCACTATCTGAGCCAGTAGCTGAAGCCAATATGTAAGTCAGACTTTGGTGAATACCATCCACTATTAGCTGTGTTGGGGGGAGCAGGTCTTTGAACCCAAGCTGCAAGGGAAGTGCCCCCCTCCCCCTGCCTCTCCCTCCCAGGACTCCTCTCCCATTAGCAGCTGTGAGACACCACTGCCTTCTCTGCTCATCCCCCACAACACAAGCTCCCTCCGCCTCTGGGGTCCAGGCTCTGGGAGACTGAAGAGAACATTTCTCACCCTTTTCCTGCTTCCCCTGGAGGATGGGGCTTCCCACCCAAAATAGGTGCAGACCCACCCAGCAAGAGGAGGGGCTGACAGTTGGCGGGGAGGAAATCAGAACTCTGGATTTTGTAAGTCCAGACGTCCTGTAAACTCTGACCAGAGTATAAACATCCCCTGGGACTGAGGGGAGGATATGCTGGTGGGCAGGGGGCCCGGCGCCTCCATCTGCCCTGAGGACAGGCTGTTTATCCCACATCCTTCACAGGCCCCCTTGGGCTCCTTCCTGTCTCTGTCTGGGCAAGTAGTGGCAGGCAGGATGGCCCCGCATGGAGGCCTGAGGCCTCAGACGTCAGACTCAACCTCTCTGGGCTGGAAGAGAACTTACAAAGCTCAAAGAGCCCAAGTCTCTGTTTTTCTTGAATTTCCCTCACAGCTGGTCTTCTGGCCTCCACTAAAACACCTCGGCTAATGGGGAGCTCACTCTTTCCCAGGGCAGTCCATGCTATTACTGGCACTCTGGCAGCTGAAAAGTTCTAGAAGAAAGTGCTTCTAGAATTGTTTGGTGTGACCTGATTGAGCACAGCTCAGAATAATGTGTAGCATGGCCATTCACTGAGCCCGCACTGTGCCGGGTGCTTTAGGTTCGTTTTCCCATTAATTTTCCCTCCCCTCAAGGAGGACACAGGCTCAGAAGAATTAAGTTACTTGCCTGAGGTGACTCAGCTGTTTTGTGGTGGGGCTGGGATGCAGTTGCTATAGTTCAAAGTCTGTGCTTTAAATATTAACCTATTCTGGTTCTTCCTGATCAGAAAGCAAAAATAGCACACATATCACAAAAACACCCATACAACAAACACAGTCTCACACAAACCAATCACATTACTATAAAAGCAACCCAAACTAGCCAAATCTTAAGTATCTATTGTATGCTGGGCAAATCATAATTTTTATGATAAAGCCATTTTAACAACCCTATGAGGCAACTGAGGCTCAATGAAGTTAGAGAAAAAAATGGACTTGGCAAGCAAGTGTTCAAGCACCATTTCTGAAGTCTGCAATTACCACTACACCCTATTGCGTGATAGGAGGAGACTGAAGTATAATGAAAGGCAAAACCTTTATCGCTGTTATTTTCAACAACTAAAGCTCTGAAAAGTGGGATGTGCAATCTCAGAGACAAATGATTGCCCTACACTGGAGGTGTCCAGCAAAGATGCTTTGAAAGGAGCTCTTACACTAGTAAGGGCTAACACAAGATATTCCCCAGTGTCAATCTGCAACCCAGAAACACAAACTTGACATTTTCAAGGCTGGATCCTGGGTGGAAGAGTGGCCTTGGCCACCCAGTCCCAGAGCACAAGCCCACTCTTAGAATCCTACCCTGCCTCCACTCACGTTTACTTGACTGCCCCTGGAAACGGAGGCATTGGCTCCTGGCCTGGGCAGAGGGTCATGTGGACGTGGTGGGCCTTCTGCATATCCCAGTGGCCGCCCATTCACCCAGGCCTTGCCCTTTTTTGAGAACTGGGAGCTTTCTGGCTGGGTCTGTTCCCACCAACAGCGTTCCCGTCCAGGGAGCTTAAAATAGTGCCTCTTGGCTGGGGCCCTGAAGCGAGCAGTGAGGGAGGCATTTGTGCAAATATGGGCCTGGGAGAAGAACTCCTACCCCGAGAGGGTGGGGGATGGGGTGGGCAGCTCGGCAGGAGAGCCAAGACCTCCAGTGGAGGATGCGCCCTCTTGGCCACAGCCCCCTCCATCTTGCAGCAGAGGCGCCTGCTCGTCTCCTCCTGCCTCCCCTGACCTTACTGGGTCCACTTGGGCAAATCTCTACACTGAATCCCACAGGCCTTCCTGGCTCAGCCGAGGCTCCAGGGTGGGCCCTCAGGGAACAGGGACCTCTGCATTCTTCTGCTGGTTCTATCCTTGTCCCCCTATCACGATGCCCTTCCTACCCAGGAACATCCTAGGTAGCAACCTTTTTTAGAAAAAAATTATGCATTTAGCTGCACCAGGTCTTAGTTGTGGCATGTGGGATCTTTGGTTGCAGCATGCAAACTCTTAGTTGCAGCATGTGGGATCTAGTTCCCTGGCCAGGAATCAAACCTGGGCCCCCTGCATTGGGAGGGCGAAGTCTTAGCCACTGGACCACCGGGGAGGTCCCCAGAAGCATTCTTTGGAAGGCCCAAGTCAAAACTTGTTTTAATAATCACAGTGACAACTGCAGCTGTCACTGATTAAGGGCTTGCTTTTGTCAGGTGCTCTGCTAAGGGCTATAACATGCATTATCTCATTTGGTCCCCACAACCATCCACTGAGAGCCAAGTTACTATTATCTCTACTGTGCATGAGAAACTAAGTTCAGAGATGTCAAGTAACTTCCCTGAGGTCACACAGCTCTGAAGTGGCAGAGGCAGAATTAAAACTCAGGTCTGTCAGCCTCTGAACTCTGATCTCCTGGGCTGCATCTCCTCCTCTGGTTCCCTGCTGCTCTGGCCTCCCATGCTCCACCCCAGCATTACCACCCTGTGTCACATATACATAGCTGTTTGGATTGAATGCATCAGGTATTTAGTGAATGCCTGCTATGAGCCAGGAATATTGCTGGGCGCCAGACCCATAGCCTGGGAACTCTTAGAGCCCTATGAGGACTGTGTTTGGTCTTGGGTTCAGTGACCACCCCAACATGCACGATCTGGTTTGATGATGTCAAGGTGTGGCTGAGGCAAGCATAGACCCTCCTCAGTGACCAGCTGACCATTTGGACACTCTTGCCTCCTTGCTGACTGTGATGTCCCTCTCCTTCCTGCACAGCAGGAAATAGAATGCATAGGAATCAAATCTGCTTTGAATCCTCTGTGACTTTGGGCTCTCTGAGCCTCAGTTTCCCCATCAGTAGATTCAGGATCAAATTAAGACTTCACCACAGGGTGGTTGGAAGGATTTAATAAAGCAGTGCATGTGGTACTTCCCTGGTGGTCCAGTGGTTAAGACTCCATGCTTCCAATGCAGAAAGCGCGGGTTCAATCCCTGGTCGGCAGACTAAGATCCCATATGTTGAGCAGTGTGGCCAAAAGATTAAAAAACAAACAACCACAATGCACATGAAAGACTTATCACTGTACTAGGTGGTCTAAGTGGAGGAAGAAATGGCAACCCACTCCAGTATTCTTGCTTGGGAAATCCCATGGACCGAAGAGCCTGATGGGCTACTGTCCGTGGGGTTGCAAGAGTTGGGCGTGACTGAGCGGCTGAGCGTGCATGCATGCAGGTAGTCTAAGTAAGTAGAATTAAGCAGCAGCTATTATTACTTATTGTTTTCCTGAAGATTACGTTGTCCTGGTGCCAGAGGCCTAGGGCCTAACACATGGTAGGTGCTCCAAGTAAAGGCAGCCACTCACACAGCAGACAGAAGCCACCACCTGGCCCCTGCCCCCTCACTCCTGGCTGGTTGTATGTCATGCAGTTCCTGCTCTGATCTGGAAGGTGTCCCGGGCACTGGTCCTCATCAACGCTAGGGTTGCTCTGGCGGCCATGGCAGGCACAAGACTTTTACTTACCTGGTTCCCTTGTTTTCATCCAGGGAAAAGGAGTGGCTGGCGTGAAAGTTCTGCCAGGGTGTGCCTGCTCCTCGGGGACATCTGGCTTTCTGGTGGTGCCACCTGGCGGTGAGTACAGAACGCTTCTAGCTGGGCGGCCTCCGAGGGACCTGGTAGCTCTGAGCACGACCATTTCCTGCCCCTTGCTCTCCAGCCCATGTAGCCCTTCCCTCATTCCCCTGTATTGATTACTGACTGTGAGAAAAGACCTAAGGGGTCCCTGTGGGGTCTCTGTTATCATGCCTCCTTCACGCTTGGCTCTGACCTGCAGGGTAAGGTCCCTCAGGGATCAGCCAGGGTTCATCCTCAGGATATCCTTTAGGTCTGATGACCTCTCAGTGGTTTCTAGAAACCAAAGTTGGAAGAACGGGCCTGCTTCCTGGCTTGAGCTGGCCCAGGAATGGGAAACCCAATGATGGTGACTGGGTCCATCCTTGACTCCTCACTGTACCTGCTTAAGTATCCACAGATCCCCCTCCCCTCTCTGGGGCCACCAGAAGGACTGGCCTGGCTTCTCGGTTCTCTGTCTTTTTAAAAAGTATTTGAATTTATTTATTTGCCTGCATCAGGTCTTAGTTGTGGCATGTGGGATCTCTAGTTGTAGCATGTGAACTCTTAGTTGCAGCATGTGGGATCTAGTTCCCTGAACAGGGATTGAATCCAGGCCCCCTGCTTAAGAATTAGGAGAATAAATTGTGCTCGAACCAGCCTTACTCAGCTGTGCACCAAAATGCTGTGTGAGCTTGGGTAAGGCCTGTCCCTCCCTGGGCCTTGGTCTCCCTGTGGGGCAGGTGATGGGTGAGGAGCCCTGTAGTTCCCTGACTGGGGCCTTGGTAAGGTGCAGATTCCTGGGACTGCCTCATTAGAACTCTGGGGCCGGGACCCTGGAATCTGCGAAGTTGGAAGCTGAGGCAGCCAAGCCCTGTCTTTGGGAGATGAAAGCCCGCAGTGTGTGTTGCTGGCAGGCAAGAAGAGTGTGGTGGTTTCAGGGGTCCTGAGAAGCTGAGGAACCCCCTTGTAGCCCAATCCCCATCTTTTAATTTCTCCCTTTCTGTGGATGCAGGGAGGGCCCCCCCAGCTGCATATCTGTGGGACCCCACCACCAGCAGCAGCAGAAGGGCAGCAAGAAGGCTGCATAGGTTACAATCAGCTTGCCCCCATCCTTTGCCGCCTCATGCTGGCTGTTTCACACGTCCAAAGGACAGTGGTGTTGGGGCTGGGGCAGCCTGGGATGGGACTGGGGGCCTTTGTTGCTTGAGGAGGTATTTTCAGAGTCCCCCTCCCTCTGGAGTTTCCAGTGATAGAATAGAGCCCTGTCTAGTATTTGACCAAATATGGTGGTATCTCTCATGAGCTCGAGCCTCAGCCAGCTTCTCAGTTATGCTGTGGAAACCTGCCCCGGACAGATTAATCTTGTGACATTCAGGAGCGCCTTGCACCCTGCGTTCTTCCCCTTGGCGATTCCTGTAAATGGCCACGAGTGGCCCCAATAGGACGGTGTAGTCCTGGAGCGTGCTGTCTGTGTTCCTCCCCTGTGGTCTTCACACCCCCTTCACCTCCTCCTCAGGGGAGCTTGCTTGCTCACATTCAGCTGGGCTGCTCACTTGAGGGGAGAGACCCAGACCAGGTACATCCAGCACATGATTCTTAGACAAGAGGACCCTGGGGTTACCTAAGCTCATGAAATTTTGGCCAGAGCCCATGAGGTCCAAAGCTCTCAGCCAGGAGGGTGGGCCCAAAGAGGTAGAAAGGAGAGTTGGCTGGGCCATGAGAACTGTGCTTGCTCTAATGCTAAATAGAACAGCAAGAATTGATGCTTTTGAACTATGGTGCTGCAGAAGACTCTTGAGAGTCCCTTGGACTGAAGGATATCCAACTGGTCCATTCTAAAGGAGATCAGTCCTGGGTGTTCATTGGAAGGACTGATGCTAAAGCTGAAACTCCAATACTTCGGCCACTTCATGTGAAGAGTTGACTCATTGGAAAAGACTCTGATGCTGGGAGGGATTGAGGGCAGGAGGAGAAGGGGACGACAGAGGATGAGATGGCTGGATGGCATCACTGACTCGATGGACATGAGTTTGAGTAAACTCCGGGAGTTCGTGATGGACAGGGAGGCCTGGCGTGCTGTGATTCATGGGGTTGCAAAGAGTCGGACACGACTGAGCGACTGAACTGAACTGAATGTTCCCAAGAACAATTACACTGTTATTGTACAGTGATAGTCTTCATAATAAACAGCTATGTTTATTGAGCACATGCTACATGCCAGGCACTGTGTCAGCTGTTGAATGTGGCTTATTTCCCTTACTCCTAGTAACAACCCCTAGAGGTTGTTCTAGACACAGGGGAAATGAGACTCAGAAAGATTTCCAGGAGAAATGGGCCAGGCCACCACTGATTCTTGGGCACGGCTCCCATTTTACAGAGAAGGAAACTGAGGCTGAGAGAGGATGGAAGTCACAAGCAGCCACGCAGAGACAGGCCCTTGGAGTGGAGACCTTTTCTACATGAGGGGGAGCATTGCATCCAGAAGGCTGGGACAACCAGCCATCAAGTCCTCACGGACCTCATGGAGTTGGCCCTCGTGAGAGCACACAGATTCAGAAACATGTTCACAGCAAGCTTGAACTGTGCAGAAAATATGCCAAGAAAAGCAACATGGGGGGTGGATAAAGCCCTGCCCGGAGACCAGGTATGAATCCTGGCTTTGGCATCCCTCACTCACTGTATAATCCTAGACAAGTCCCTTCTTCACTCTGGCCTCAGTTTCCCTGCCTGGGAGCTATGGGGGTGCCGAGGGCCTCTGAGCTCACCTGGGGCTGGCTGAGGCCGGGGTGCCTGAGGCTGTCTCCCTGGGAGATGGGGCCTGTGTCCTGCTCCTGGCCAGCGTGCTCCGAGGACATTTGCTGTCCTGACCAACGGACAGCCTGTCCCTCCTCCACCCTCGCCCCCTTGCCATCCCCCAAACTAACGAAGCTGATTGTCTTAGGTAGCCCTGTGGGTGCTGGCTGGGCGGCCAGCCGCAGGCCACAGGCGGAGGTGCCACCCGCCAGAGCCCCACCAGACACACAGGGCATTGTCCCTCAGTCAACAGCCCCTGGGCACCTCAGCCCGGCTCCTGGCTTGCCCCCACGCCCCTCACCGCCTGCCACTGCGCCAGGCCCGCCAGCTGGGAGCCCAAGGTTCCCAGGCGATGACGAGCCCACCCACCCACTCCCCCGGCAACCCCCTGACGAGCTATAATTGCTGCGCTGAGTCCTGTTGCTGCCATTCTCGTGGCGGAGGCATCTGGGGTTCCAGGCGGGCGGCAGCTGCAGGCTGATCGCCTGGCTTGCAGGATGGACTGGCCGCATAACCTGGTACGTGGCGATTCCCCACCCCACCCCCACTCCTTTTTAGGGCCTGAGTGTTTTTTTTACTTCTTCTCCATTGATTAATGGCCACCTCTGTTTGGCTTGGAATCTGCAGAGGCGAGTTCTCCCTCTGTCCTGTCCCCCAGGACGAGAGAGAAACAGAGACTGGTCTCAGAGCCTGCAGCCATGGCCAGCGGCTCCGGCTCCTGAGCTGGGTGCAGTCTCACTACACCAAGGCCCTTTCAGGCCAAAGGCAACTGAGGAGATCTTGGCAATCTCAGTTATCGGGGTTTTTCCAGAATCTCTCTGTCCTGAGATCCAGGCTGTGTGACCTTGGGCAGGTCCTTCTGTTTCTCTGTTTCCCATCTATAAACGGATGGAGGGAGATGGGTTCTCTTCTGAATTTCTCTGAGTGGAGAGCCAGGGTTTAAGAATGCCATGTGAGCAGCTCAGATGAGAAAGCCTATTGTTAGGGAGATGTCTTTCTGTACCAGTGACTTGAATCTGTCATGGATTTGGTGCCAAGAAATGGTTCTACCAAGAGGGGCTCTGCTGAAACTTGTTTGCAAGGGTCAAGACTGGCTGGGTAGGCAGGAGAGATCAGCATGGGCCATGCGGGTGGCGGGGTGAGGGGTACAGGGCAGGTAGGCTCAGGGAGGAGATGAAGTCCCCTCTGGAGGCTTCTCCCTTCTGACCAGCCCTGACTCCCACCCGAGTCCTGGCCGTCCTCTCCCAGCTTCCTGTGGAGTCTGCATTCTGCTGGGCACCCAGGTCCTCTCCCAGGTGAATGAGAGGCTTTCCTGATGCTGCTTGTTGTGCAGGGAGGAGTGGACAGCAGCGGGTGGGGGGGGGGACAAGGGGTCGGGAAGGCAGATGGTTGGGGCGTGGAGGAGTGGAGAACCAGTGTCATGGAGTTCATCAGGGGTCTTTGGCCGTGAACGGCACACATCACCAACTTCATCTCCTGCCCTCACCTCCTGTCCACTCTATTTCAGCCCCACTGTTTCCTTTCAGCAAAGTTTTAAGCCACTGAAAGTTCCTCTCACACGGTTCCCTCCCCCACCTCTACACCATGTTTAGGCTCCCTCTGCGCACATCTGCCTCTGTCTTATTCTTCAAACCTCACCAGACTTGCCCCCTTCCCCAGAAAGGCTTTGCAAGACCACCCCACTGCCACCAGGCTAAGCGGGTGTCCCTGTGTGTCTCTGACCACACGCTGTGTGGCCCCATCCTCACCCTGCTGCTAGCGAGGCTTAGGTGCTTGTTTCTTCTTCATCATCTGCTTTCCTTGCCAGATTGCAAGCTGCAGACGGGCAGGGCTGGTGGCAGGCATTCATTCACTCAGCAAATGTTCACTGAATACCTAATGCCCAGTATCGTGCAGACATGGGGGACAAGGCAGTATGTGGAAACGGATAGAGTGCTGGCTCTCACGGAGCCTGTGCTTAGTGGGGGCCTGACTTGTGAAAGGATCACATGTACACTGGAAGACAGTAGTCATGAAGGAGGCATGGGGTGCTGAGAGCTCAAGAAGGTCCACAGAGGGCTCCCTAAGGAAGTGACACTGGAGCCAAGACATGTGGGGTGACTGTAGGAAGCAGCCTGTGTGAAGTCCTTGTGCGAGAAGAGGAAGGTTCGAGAGAAGGCCTGAGGCTGAAGCATGGGTGCAAGAGGAAACCAGGTGTGATTTGAGGAGGGAGAACACAGCAGAGGTCTGGCCTGGGGAGGTGATGTTAGTAGGTTGGCATTCCAACCTATCATTGGGCAGGTGTGGAGAACTGATCGGAAGGAGCCAGGGGGAGATGGGGAGATATGGAGTACCAGGTAGGAGGCTGCTGAGCTGTCCAGGAAAGTGACAGGTTGGTGCAGGTAGAGAAGTGGATGGGTGGGGAGGTTTTTAAGAGGTGCAACAGGATTTAGTGATGAATGCGGCATGCACATGTATCAATACAGGTGTGGTGGGCTGGTGGGACCAGGCCAGGGCTTGACAGGTGGCTCCCCTAGGGGCCTTTCTTCTTCCCTCCTCCTTCCTTGTGCCCTGAGTCTTGGCCTAGGCAGTGACCTGTCTCTCCCACCTTTGACCTGTGGCCTTCCTTCCCAGCTGTTCCTTCTCACCATCTCCATCTTCCTGGGGCTGGGCCAGCCCAGGAACCCCAAAGGCAAGAGAAAGGGGCCAGGGCGGCCTGGGACCCTGGCCCCTGGGCCTCACCAGTTGCCACTGGACCTGGTGTCCCGGGCAAAGCCCTATGCCCGCATGGAGGAATATGAGAGAAACCTAGCGGAAATGGTGGCGCAGCTGAGGAACAGCTCTGAGCCGGCCAGGAGGAAGTGCGAGGTCAACCTGCAGCTGTGGCTGTCCAACAAGAGGAGTCTGTCACCCTGGGGCTACAGGTAGGCCAGGCCAGGCAGCCATGGGAAAGCTTTGTGTTGGGGGCTGGCGGGGATGCCCTGCCCACTCTCCCTGTCAAGAGTGAAGACGTTGGATTCAGAGGCTTAGGTGTGCATCCTGGCTTTGCCTTTTACTGGCTGTGTGGCTTTGGGCAAGTTACTTAGCCTCTCTGAGCCTCAGATTCCTCAACTATACGTAGAGGTGACAGTCGTATCTACTCCGCTGACTTGTTAAGAAATGAGACATCTATGCCGGGCTCTGATGTTGTGCTCTCCAAGTCTCCAGGGAAGGGCCTGAAAGGCCTTCCCCTAATGCCATGTCCTCCAGCTCGCAGTGCCTTGTACACACCGCTGGTTACAGCACCTTCAGGCCGTGCTGAGTTGGCTGTGTGCTCATCCATCCCTCACCTAGATGGGACCATCCCGGTGCCTGTATCAGAATCATCTAAGGATTCTCACACCCCATCCAATCAAAATCTCCAGGGATGAGGCCCAGCAAGTGGCAATTTCTACATCTCCACATGGTTAGGATACACTGCTGGGCTTGGGTATCAAGACCCGCTGCCCCTCGGGGACAGCAGTGGTGTCTTACCTTGGTTGTAGCTCCACTTCCCTGCACAGCACCTGCCACACAGAAGGGGCCACGTGTATATGTGTTGATTAAATAATAAAGAAAAGGACTGACCCTGAGGGGTCCTCACTCACGAACCCAGGCCAAAGATTTTTAGCCACATGATTTATATCTTGAGACTCTAGAACAGTATGTTCATAGGACTTTCTGTGACAGTGTAAAGTCCAATGTGGTAGCCACTAGCCTCATGTGGCTCCTGGGCGCTTAGAACGTGGCTAGTGTCACTGAGGAGCTAGTTTTGATTCTTTTAAGCTCGAACAGCCCCATGTTGCTAGTGGCTCCCATACCTGGAATGTGGCAACTGAAAGGGTCTGTAAAGACCCTCTGAAGCCGGGCTTCTACTTTGCTGTGTCCTTGACCTTCTTGGGGATCTTATGAGTATGTAGGCACTGATTCAGGAGGTCTAGGGTAGGGGGAGGTTCTGAATTTCTAACAGGCTCCCGGGCAATGCCGACGCTGCAGGCCCACAGGTTCACTGCCTGTCCTCCACATGGCACATGCTTGCTGTGCAGTGGAAACCTGGGCCAGGAAAGGCAGGGGCGTGGTGATGGGTGTCGGTTTGTCCTTCCCGCAATCTTCCTTCTTTCTGCCCTGTGCTCTCTCCCGCGTTCCCACAGCATCAACCATGACCCCAGCCGCGTTCCTGCAGACCTGCCGGAGGCGCAGTGCTTGTGTCTGGGCTGCGTGAACCCCTTCACCATGCAGGAGGACCGCAGCATGGTGAGCGTGCCCGTGTTCAGCCAGGTGCCTGTGCGGCGCCGCCTCTGCCCGCCGCCGCCACGCCCCGGGCCCTGCCGCCAGCGCGCAGTCATGGAGACCATCGCCGTGGGCTGTACCTGCATCTTCTGAGACAGCACTCCCCATACCCCCTTGCCGAGCAAGGCGATGAAAAGTAAAGGCTGTCTTTTGTAAAGCAAGACTGTTTTTGCTCCTTGTGGCTCTGAAGCCAAAACTGGGTGGGAGGTCGATTTCAATCAATGTGGAGGAAGATTTTCCATCACCCAGAGTTCAACACTGAGATGGGTTATTACAAAAACTACATTCATTTATACCATTTAAGTGTTAGTTGCTCAGTCGTGTCCGACTCTTTGCAACCTCATGGACTATAGCCTGCCAGGCTCCTCCGTCCTTGGAATTTTCCAGGCAAGAATACTAGAGTAGGTTGCTATTCCCTTCTCCAGGGGACTTTTCCCACCCAGGGACTGAACCTGGGTCTCCTACATTGCAGGCAGATTCTTTACCATCTGAGTCACCTAGGAAGTCCTTTCTACCATTTAGGACAGTTAGATACTTTCTTTGCATTTATAAGCCTTTATTTCAGTCACGTTATTGGAGCTTTATTAGTAGAAACCTATCTAGGAGTGAACAAGGGCTGATTCTCCCTGATGAAGTCATGGGCCATTGCAAACAAGCCCTTGCTGCCGGGGGTGGGGGGGAGGGGGGTTAGGGGGGTGGGGGCAGAGGAGGATAGTGTGCAGCTGGGGGTGGGGCAGGGGGCAGGGGATTGAGACTTTGTGTTTCTAATGCAGTGGTTCCCAGGTGATACTGACGCTACTGGTATGGGGACCACATTTTGAGAACTGCTGGCTTATACCAAGAATCTTTTCTGATCAAAAATGCAGTGTGGGGACTTCCCTGCAGTCCAGTGGTTAAACTCTGCCTTCCAGTGCAGGCGGTGTGGGTTTGATCCCTGGTCGGAGAATTAAGATCCCACATGCCGTGGGGTACAGTCAAAAAGTTTAAAAAAAAAAAAAAAAGGCTGTATGGACTCACTTGTCCTAAAGGCCCTGCTAGCTTCTAACCCCTGGATGCTAATCCCTTGCCTGACCCCATCCATTAGACCCTTGCAATCAAATCCTCCTGTGCCCTCCTAGCCCCTGCAGCAAATCCTGAATCAGCTGTTCTAGGGGCTAAAAATACCTAGGCTCTCTGAAGACAGCTGAGGGGCTCAGGCGGTGTTTTCTGAAGGTAAGAATAGCTGGCACTTTAGAGTTAATTTTGAGAAGACGGCCAACCGCCAATGTAGAATACTTGGGTGCTCAAACTTCAGTGCCTAAAGCAGCCTTCGTTCTGAATGTTTTCAGGGTCTAATTCATGAAAGGGCAGTGGTTAGGTATGTGCCTGTCTGGGCTGGCAAGTAACTTACCTTTTTTGGTATTGTTCTAGAGTGGATACTGGTTAAAATTACCCTAGGAAGCTTCGGCCTGGTTCCAGACACATGGAAAATAGACTTCCCGTGCCAGCGCGTGCTGATGCCTTTTCAGCAGCCGCTTCTCCTCCCTGGGGGGTGGCTCTTCCCTGTGGCCCCTGCAGTCTGTTCTCCAGGCCTTAAGACTTCAGCAGCACATGAGGGGCCTCCAAGGCCTTTTTGTGGGGTAAGGGCCTGGGAGCCCCCCCAGGGTGCCCGGGGCATAGGGATCGGGTGAGGAAACTTCTAATGTGGGTGGGACTGCCTGTCCTCCTCCTATGAGAACATCAGACACGCAGAGGCTGGTGCTCAACGAACGCTCATTAATTTTATATGGATGTTGCCTTTCCCTTTTTCTGGGCTTCAGTTTTCTCAATTGTGAAGTAAGCAGTGGGATTTAGGGATCTCCAGGGTCTTCTCTGGTTTTACCATTCTGTGACTTAGGAGCCTGGCCTCATGAGCTTGGGCTGACAGTTGGCCTTTTCCAGTTCCCTGGTTTAAGGGCAGCAATGGGAAGTTCAGGATCTTTGGAGAGCCAGGTCTACACTTTTCCCCCAACTTTGTGTGCTCTAAGTGGGTTTCCTGTTTTCCACTGTCTGGTGAGAGACTCCCCCTCCACAAGAACAGAGGCCTCATCTAACTCCTTCAGAGCTCCATCTCCAACATTAGGGCAAAATAGAGGTGTAGGGATTCGTGAATGAATGCATGCACTCATCCACAGAAGCCTCTAGGGGGAGCCCATGATCTGCCCTTTGTTCCTGTTGCTTCTTCAAAGGTGGGTCAGTAGCAAGGCATTCCTCTCTCCCTCACTATTCCTCAGTTCAGTTCAGTTCAGTTCAGTCGCTCAGTTGTGTCCGACTCTTTGCGACCCCATGAATCGCAGCATGCCAGGCCTCCCTATCCATCACCAACTCCCGGAGTTCACTCAGACTCACGTCCATCGAGTCAGTGATGCCATCCAGCCATCTCATCCTCTGTCGTCCCCTTCTCCTCCTGCCCCCAATCCCTCCCAGCATCAGAGTCTTTTCCAATGAGTCAACTCTTCACATGAGGTGGCCAAAGTACTGGAGTTTCAGCTTTAGCATCATTCCTTCCAAAGAAATCCCAGGGCTGATCTCCTTCAGGATGGACTGGTTGGATCTTGCAGTCCCAAGGACTCTCAAGAGTCTTCTCCAACACCACAGTTCAAAAGCATCAATTCTTCAGCACTCAGCCTTCTTCACAGTCCAACTCTCACATCCATACATGACCACAGGAAAAACCATAGCCTTGACTAGACGGACCTTTGTTGGCAAAGTAATGTCTTTGCTTTTGAGTATGCTATCTAGGTTAGTCATAACTTTCCTTCCAAGGAGTAAGCGTCTTTTCATTTCATGGTTGCAGTCACCATCTGCAGTGATTTTGGAGCCCCCAAAAATAAAGTCTGACACTGTTTCCACTGTTTCCCCATCTATTTCCCATGAAGTGATGGGACGGGATGCCATGATCTTCGTTTTCTGAATGTTGAGCTTTAAGCCAACTTTTTCACTCTCCACTTTCACTTTCATCAAGAGGCTTTTAGTTCCTCTTCACTTTCTGCCATAAGGGTGGTGTCATCTGCATATCTGAGGTTATTGATATTTCTCCCGGCAATCTTGATTCCAGCTTGTGTTTCTTCCAGTCCAGCGTTTCTCATGATGTACTCTGCATATACCCACCCCAAATTCTACCCTCTAACCACTCCTCCCCACAAAGTGCTGAGATTTTGCTTGGGTTACCTGCTCTAGGGGTGGAGTCTAGGGGGGAAGTTTTACCTGTCTATTACTTGTTGGAAAAGACTGATGCTGGGAAAGATTGAAGGCAGGAGGAGAGGGGGTTGACAGAGGATGAGATGGTTAGATTGTATCACTGACTCAATGGACATGAGTTTGAGCAAACTCCCGGAGATGGTGAAGGACAGGGAAGCCTGGTGTGCGGCAGTCCATGGGGTTGCAAAGAGTCTGTCACAACTGAGCGACTGAATAACAATGTTGCACCCAGGACTACTGAGGTGGTGTGACCTCTTTCCTGTTTCATTTGGCAGGTTGTAAGGCTGTCTTTGCAAATGCTGTCTTCTCCCAGAGAACTCTGGGCCCATGGGGTCTCTTTCCTGGCCTAAGAAGGCTAGGGTGGGCTCTGAGACCAAGGTTTCCTGCTGGTTTCCACACTCCCTTCTGCTGCCTTCAGGAATCTCTGGATTTTCCTTATAGGCAGAGAGGTAGTGGGATCCAGCTGTCATGTTTGGGCTTGTGGAAGAAGGTAGTGTAGGCATCTTGGCCTGTTTTTGTTCTGAGCTGTTCAGGCCTGCCTACCCAGACAAAGGAAGTTTCTGAGGACCAGTGAGCCCCACTGCAATCAGGCTGAGGATCAAGCGAATCTGTCCTGGTTGGCCTCTTCTGTGCACATAGCCTGAGGGATGCGAGGCTTATTAGGGACAAGTCTGATATTGGCCTTGGTCCTCCAGCCTAGTACCAGTGGTCATCAGTTACACCACGACAGCCCACAGCATCCTTATTTCAAACACAGGCCTTGACAAGAAATCATTGCATGTAGATTTCACCAGACCTGAGAGGAGGGGGAAGGAACAGCCCCATCCTGCATCTGGCTGACCTCCCTCCAGCACTCTTTCCACCCCTCTGATCTTGTATTCTGGAGATCACCTCTTCCTCAGGGCTGTTCTAAGCTGATTTGTTTAATCTCATCCCTTGTGTCCCAGGTACTGGTCTAGTAGCTAAGTCCTGAGCCATCTGCACGTGGTGTTCATTTGACCACAGGAATTGGTTCAGTAGGGGCCCAGTGAGCCCAGAGCCAGACTCTGCTTCAGGGGTTGTGAGAGAAGACCCTCTGGCCCTGGGAGCTGTTGGCGGCCATCTCTGACCACGAAAGAAATGATGACGCTGGCATTGCACTACACTCAATGCCTGCCCTGTGCCTGGACTTTAATAAGACCCTTTTATTGCTTAGGCTAGTTTGAGTTTGGTTTTTTACTACTGCCACAACCAAAAGTATTCTTACTGGTGTGTCGGCTTCCTATTTCCTACAATGACCAATGAGTGCACGCTATGTGCACTTCAAAGGCACCATCTCTTTCACTACCATCACTTCCGCATAATAAAAGCAGCTTCAGACAAGTTTGGGCCTCTGCTGCCTTGAAGGGTATTTTGTCCTATACTGAATTCAGTTAACTTTTAAGGAGAAGCTCTGGATTTCAGTTCTATGAATTCATCAAGAGACTGGGCAAATTTGTTCCTCACTTTGGGCTTTTATCTCCATCTCTACAAAAAGAGGGAAGTTAGCTGGATGATCTCTGGGACTCTTCCTGTTAGGAATTTACAATGCCAATGTCATTTGGCAGTGTCGTATCCTCATGGGGATCTGGGCCTTCCTCAGAACCAGCTTTAGCTGGTCTGGATAGGACTTGGGCATCCAGTCTCCAGCAGACTTCATCACAGCGTCCCTTTTCTCTTCTGGGTAGATATTTGGGGGGTGAGGCACAACTGCCTTCCACCAGCTGGGAACTTGTCTTCTTATAAGACAAGACTCTTAATGGACAGAATGGTCGTTTCTTCCAGTTGCCAAGGAAAAAAGTGTTCCTCTTCCTGTGGCCTGATATGTTTCCCTTTTTCCACTGGTTGCCAGGAGGCTCAGAGCTAGGCTGCCACCTCTGCTGGGGTAACCATTTCTTCCTTGTATACTTCCAGGCATCTCCTTCAAATGCAGTGTTGTTTAAAAACTTGGATGGTGTCTAGTTAAAGTTCTTAACTAGGTACTTGCATCTAGGAAGCCTACCATAAATAGGAGCTATTATCCTGTCTTATTTATGTTTTCTCATCTTCCCTCTATTTGTAACTATCTGGCTACATATGTTTCATTGGAGGTGTTCCTTAGGTGCCTGTTGGGAGTAGACAATAAAGAAATTGGATTCAAAGTTTTCTGCCTTATATTCCCTACCACGGTTATCACCGTCTTCTACTTAGAAAACAAAGTCAGAAGCAGCTTAAGATGGACTTTTATTTCTTAAAAAAAAAAATAAATAAGTGAATACATTGGCTTGAATGTTCTTCCTCTTCTTTTACTCTCCCCCTTCAAAAAAAAAAAAAACACCACTGTGAGAATCCTTAAGATGGAAAGGCAGAGAGTGGGTCACCAGGACCCACACTGGAGGGAAAGGACACTCCACACAGGAGGGGTCAGAGAAGGACTCTGTGGGTGCATGTGGCTTATACGATCTTGGCTGTTGTGAAGGGAGTCCTTCTTCAGCAGAGGCTGGACATTTCCAGCTCTCCTCGGAGCCCTCACAGCTCAGTCTTCACCTTATGCATCAAATCCTTTTGGTCAATCTTGTCTAGGTCCTGGTACCACCGGTTGAAAGCCAGCAGTGCCACGTTCTTGGCAGCCACAGCCGTCACCTCCACGGAGCTGGCCGCCCACTCCAGGGCATTGAGGTGGAAGAGCTGGTCATGCAGTGTGAACCGTGGGAGGGGGGTGTGGGGGCTATGGACGGGGTGGGCCTGCCACTCGGCCGTCTGGACTGAGTAATAGGAGCGAAAGAGGGTCTTCAGCTGGGACCGGAGGAGGGGCTGGGGGGACTGGACTCGCCAAACAGCGGCCTCCTGAGGCTGCTTCCGCCGGAAGCTGGCTGAGATGTTGACAGGACAGATGTTGTCCAGGGCACAGAAGAAGCTGGGGAAATCTGTGGTAAGGATATTGGCAAAGGGGAAAAGCTTAGGGTCGGGGAAGCCAAAGTAGGAAGAGTTGAGGTAGCCATGGACCAAGGAGACGACGGTGGGCTGGAAAGAGCCCTGGACGACATCGATGGGTGGGTCGAATCCTTCAAAGGCGATGGTGCTGCTGTTGTCCAGGTGCAGGGGGGTGGCGATGACCACTATGTCATAGTTGTCAGAGCCCGTGCCCGCCTCATTCTCATACCTGACCCGATACAAGGGTTTCCCCTCTGGACGGAGAGAGAAGAGAACACAAAAGTCAACTTCTTTCTTGGCTTCTACCCACTTATCTGCTGTCCAGGGCCTAGCACCGAGGGGACAAGACCCTGGGTGCAGCCGTGCCGTCCAGCTGCTGTGTCAGTTTTTCAATGCTGGTATGGTGGCAGGGCGAGCCCTGGACCGGAATCAGGAAACCCAAACTCTTTCTCTGCCTGTGGTGCTGACTAGCTAGGGAGCATGGGCAAGGCTGTGGCTCAGAGTCCTCAGTGGTCAAATGAATGGGGCTAGATGAGTGCAAGTCTCTGCTTTCTGCTCTGACATTTTAATCAGGACAACAGTGCCCTCTGGTGTCGCTTGGCAGTGCTGGGACCTGCACCCCAGCAGAGGAGTTTTAGGGATAGAGGAGGAAGTGTTCATTGTATAGGAAGGGAGTGGTTATGGCCCCTGCTCTGTCTATTTACCTGTTGGCTGCAGGGTCACAGTGGTCACCGTGGCATGGATCACGTTGGCCTTGGTGAGCTTCAGCAGACCAGAACAAACCAGCTTGTTGCCTCCCTCCACAGACCACAGGCTACCTTGGGCCCCCGCTAGAGACATGGCTCCTGGGCAAAAGGGGAGGGAGGGTGATCAGTGGCTTCTCAACCTCTAGGCAGTGGGGCTGGAGAGGCCAGCACCATCCTACTCAGGCCTCTGTCCCAGGCCAAGACTCCCCCCAACTCCCGCAGGGAGAGACAATACACAGAGATAAGATACGATAGAATTCACAATGTTGTAAAGTAAAAACATTATGCTCAGTGCAAGAGCCCCTATAGAAGAACACAGATTGTATGATTCTATTTAAATAGACTGCCCAGAATGGGCAAATCCACAGAAACACAGAGCAGATTTGTGGTTGCCTAGGGCTGGAAGGCTAGGGGATGTTGGGGGAACTGATGGCTACAGGGATGAGTTTTGAGGGCAGTGAAAATGTTCTCAAATTGATTGTGGTGATGGAGACACGGGTGTATGTGTGTGCACGCTCAGTCTCTCAGTCATGTCTGGCTCTTTGCGACCCTGTGGACGATAGCCCACCAGGCTCCTCTGTCCATGGGATTTTTTTCCAGCGAGAATTCTAGAGTGGGTTGCCATTTCTTCCTCCAGGGGATATTCCCGACCCAGGGATTGAACCCATTGCTTCTGCATTAGCAGGTGAATTCTTTATTGCTGTGTCACCAGGGAAGCCAGATGGAGACACAACTCTGAGTGGTCTGAAAGCCATTGACTCCTACATTTTAAATGCGTGCACTGCATGATACATGAATTATATATCAAAGGATACCTACAAGGTGCTGGGAGAATGAGCAGGGTCATCTTGCTGAGGGGACACTAGGCAGGACCAGAAGGCTGGGAAGGAACGAGCAGCGGCCAGAGGAAGAGTATCCTAGGCATGTGGGAGGTACTTGTTCATTATAAACCCTTTCATTCATTTATTTAGCAAAAATGGTCTGAGTGCCTATGATGGTCAGCACTGTTGTAAGGATTTCTCAGTAAACAAAGGGGAAAGATTCCCATTGGGAAGCCTGCATTCGAGTGGGAGGAGATAAAATAAGTCAATTCAGTAGCCTGGTAGGGCAAGGGGACCAGGACTCCTGGGGATGGGAGAGGTTATGCAGCTTCAATGAAAAGGCAACATCTTCACAGAGACATGGGAAGCGAGAGTTTACTATGACTGCGTCTCCAGGAAGGTTCTTCCAGGCAGAGGGATGGCCACACAAAAGCCTCAAGGTGGGAGAGTACCTGGGACGCTGGAGACACGGCAAGAAGACCAGAGTGGCTGGTCTGGGGTGCGTGAGTGGTGAGGTGGTGAGGCCTAGACCACAGGGCCCTGAAGACCACTGGAAGGACTTTGGATTTTCCCTGAAGGAAAGTAGGAGCCATTACAGTCTTACACGCAGGCCTGTCAGGATCTGTCTTTTGTTTTAAAAGGATCATCTGGGTGAGGTGTTGAGCTTGGAGGGGCCAGGGAGTGGGCAGAGGGTGGGGGACCTGGTAGGAGACTTGTAGCAATCCTGGTGAAGGATGCTAGTGCTTAGACCAAGGAAGAGGCATTGCTAGGAAGCAGTCAGGTTCTAGGTATACATGGAAGGCAAAGCAGATGGGATTTCCTGACATATGACACAAAGGGTATGAAAGAAAGCAATGATTCAAGGTTTTGGCTGGAGCAACCGAAAGGAGTAATTACCAGCCAGCCTATAGGGAGGCTGGGAGGGGCAGGCTTGAGGGGAAAGATCAGAAGCTCAGGTTTGGGTGCACTGAGTCTGAGACGCCCATTAGCCATTCCAGTGTGGACACAGGGTGACGGCTGACACATGAGCTTGCAGTTCTGGAGACAGGTCTGGGCTAGAGGTCATGTTTGGGAGTCAGGTGGGTGGAACTGAAGCCCCAGGACTGGCTGAGCTCACCAAGGGAGGCTGAGTAGTTGAGAGCAGAGGAGGACACAGGACTGAGCCTGGGCCTTCCATGTTAGGAGGCAGGAGAGGAGAAGAACCTAGCCAAGCAGGCCAGTGAGTGCCTGTGTAGTTCCTTGACCTTGAATGCCCCTCCCCAGCCCTCACCGCCCCAATAAAATCCTACTGTATCTTTCAAGGCCCAGAATAGTTACTACACCTTGGGGAAGATGTGCCTTGATGTCTTTCTTGGGCAGATCTGTGTCCTGTGCTGGAAGATGGTGGGTGATATATGTGCCTGCCCACCCCAGTAATGAGCTGGGAAGATGCAGTGCTCTAATAAGTGGAATCCCAGGGGCCCAGAGGTCTTAGCGGGGCAGATTATGAAACCAATCCAAACAGGAGTGGCAGAAACATCCCAGACCTGAGATCTGAGCTTCCCTTTCACTGTGAAGTGAGGTGAACACCATCTCCTGCCAACTGAGAGGATGGATGCCAGAATCAAAGGGTGTTGGGGTGATGTCATGTACTGAGTTGGGTAAATGTAAGGTTATTACAAGGAGGGCTGGGGAAGGGCAGGTGGGCAGGCTGAGGGCTGGAGGCTTACCGGCAAAGGCGGGCATCGCTGCTGACTGGCCATAGCTGGCCCGCAGAACAGCGGAGACTACGTCGTCGATAAAGCGCTGGGTGACGCCCACCTGGAGCAGGGACTCAGCCACGGAGCGCTGGGTCATGTTGACGAAGGCAGATTCTCCCAGCGAGTAGAGCAGTTCCTCCACACCCGAGAAGGCATAACCGTGGGCCTGGTACTTATAGATCCTGGGAGACATATGGACCCAGAGCTCTTGTGCAGAAAGGCCTTTCTGCTGACCACCTGCCGCTGGGTCACTGCACCTGGGGGCCCACCCCTCCTCTCCATGTAGGGGTGGGAGAGGAAGCTTGTTATGTTACCTTGGCCTATTTGCTGGCTATGGTGGGCCCGTCCCACCTGAAGGGACAGCCCAGAGGGAAGGGCAAACACTTTGGATCCCACCAGAACCTGGCTTCACATGGTGGCTCCTCTGAATGACAATCATATCACCTCTCAAGTCGCTCCCTGATGAGGTTGCAGTCCTCTTCTCACTCAGCTGGGACTGCCAAGCAGTGGTCCATGCCCACCCCCACTGACATATCCCCTCTCCAGCAACAACAGCTCTTCCCTGGCTTCTAGGACCACACTGGACCCCATGGCAGCTGCTTTATGCCAAAGTTGTCACCCTCTCTGCTGGCTTGGCCTGTCTTCCCCTGTGTCTTGGTCCAACGAGGCTCCCACTCACCCCCTCGCTAATGTCTTCTTCCCCCACGACTCTCCCCACCTTGAGGACTGGCTTTTGCCTGGAGCTGTCGGCTGATGGACTTTTGAATAGTGGCCTTTGGAATGTTGCTTCTGCTCGGGCTGTTCTGTAAATGTGCCGGGTTTGGTTGTTGACAAGAAGCCCAAATGGAGGTATCCAGAAAGCAATTAGAGACTGCTTAGGTAGTGGGTCTGGAACTTAAGGGGAAACTGGGGCTCACAGGTGGAGGTTGTCTCCCACAAAAGGGAGAACTTGGTGCTGGGGGGTTGGATAAAATTGACAAGGGAGAAAAATATATGAAAGAGGAAAGAGAAGTGAAGAACTAACTTTGGGGATACCTGGAGAGTACAAGGAAGAAGTGCCATAAAAAAGCATAGTTATAGGAGTGGGAAGAGCAGAGAAGTGCCAGAAACCAGGAAGGAGGCCTGGAGGCCATGAACAAGTGTCTGATCCTGAAGTCTCTGCACCTAGGCCAGGAAACGGAGAACCTTTGGAAGGACTGACTGTCGGGGAGAGCTGGGGACTAGCCTGGTGAGTGAGTGGACTATGAGGGGTTGACAGAGTGACAACAGGATACTTATCCTTCTTATTTGGAGTTGATGGGGAGGGGGCTGGGTCATAAGGAGGAGGAACTGGTAAAGAAAGGTGTTTGTTCTAGATAGGCCTGGAGGACAGAAGAGTTTGTAAATGGTGGTCCACAGGTTGCTTGTGGCCTGCAGGTATGTCTTATTTGCCTTGTGAGATGAACTGGTTGCACATATTGAAAAACTAATCTCACATACAACTGGATTTCCAGTTTCTTCTGAAAAACCGGAATTTGCCCTGTAAGGCTGGCATTCCCACGTGGCCACAGGGGGTTTGAGCAGAGGGCTAGCTGCCCATTCCGATAGGGCCTGGCTCTTCAGGACCCCTCACTGCTTATCCTTCCCTTTCACTAAACTGCTTCATTTATTCATACCCCAGGCAGGCCCTTGAAGGTGGCTGAGTTTGCAACCCATGCTTTTTTTTGGCCAGAGCACAAGGGGATGTGGGATTTTTTAGTTCCCTGACCAGGGATCAAACCCATGACCCTTGCACTAGAAACACAGAGTCTTAACCACTGGACCACCAGGGAAGTCTTGCAACCCATGCTTTTATTTACCAGTTTAGCTAAGGGAAAGAGGATGCCAGTGTGACAACACGAGAGACAAGTACCGCTGTACTAAAGTAAGTCCCTTCCTGATGCTGGGGGTGTGCTCAGAGCCTGGGTGGAATTCTCACACCCAGTGAGTACCTTTTCCATTTTGACAATGTACAGTCAAGTTGGTTCCTTCTGCACCTCTTTTCCTCTCTCCCTCTGGAAGGCCCTCCCCAAGGCTCTGCCCAGCCCTACCTCATGAACTTCTCCATGACCTCCTCCACCCACATCTGCAGTCTCAGGAAGCTGATGCCGTAGTGCCACCAGAGGCGGAAGAGGTTCAGTAGGTACCAGTCTGTCTCCTCCAGCACGAAGTTCTCCCCATTGAAGATGGCGCTCCTGCCTCCCACCTCGCGCCGGTGCCGCAGCCCTGAGGAGACAATGAAGAGGCCCTTAGGTCCCCTACAGAGGCCCCCCTGAACCCCAGGGGAACCTAGCAATGCCAGAAGCTTAAATTCAGGGCCATCCTGAAGGATGGCTCCACTAAAGGGAATGTGACACTATGTTTGGTGCATCTGTGCTGCTTGTTCAACAACAGTAAACAGTGTGCTGGGGAGATGTCTGGCCCGCCTAGTCAACAAAGAAATGAAAATTAAACTCATATTCCATTTTAGATGTTTTCCTAACAGGGATCCACTCAGCCATGAGTGAGGGAGATTCAGTCGTCATCCTGGATCGTCTAGGGGCTGAGAACCACGGGGCTTGCTCTGGAATGGTGGCCCGGGGCACCAAGGCCACAGGGAAGAAATCACAGCTCCTGATAACCACCTGCACTCTACAACTAACAGAGCACCGAAGCTTTGGATCTCACTTCATCCTCTCACAGTCTCGGGAGAGGCAGAACAAGAGTCAGTATCCCCCAGGTAAAGATGGATGGATGGAAAGTGAGGCTTAGAGATTATAGGGCCTGCCCTAAGTCATGGACTTTTCTTTCTTTCCCTCCTATTCCTGTCCCTAAATCACAAAGTTCCCCTACCCAGACGCAACCAGTAAGTATATTCCTTCACCATCCTTCTAGAGATATTTTGTGCCAACACTTATAAATGTGTACACATCTGTGAGCTGTCTCTCCCTCCACCCACCCCCATATACTATTAATATACACAGTGGCCTGCACCTTACTGACATGTGCATCTTAAGAGAGTGTTCTATACCTGGGCATACAGGACTTGGCTACTGAATAGTCTGCTGTGTGCTTAAACAATATTTAGTCTCAGATCCTAGTGGATGGGCAGGTAGAATATTTTCAACTTTTTACTATTACAAACAGTGCTGTAACGAGTAACCTTGTGTGTCTGCTGCTCTGTACATCTGTGAGCACACTTACGGGATCACTTCTGAGAAGTGGAATTTCTGCATCCAGTGGTACATATATTTGTGGTTTTGACAGATGCTGCTGGGGTTGAATCTCAGCTCTCTCACTTATTAGCTGTAGGGCCTTAGCCCAGGTGTATGAGCCTCTGTTGCCTTGGGAGGAGATACAGCACCCATCTTGCAGGCTGGTAGGAGGATTAGAAGTAATGTCTATGTATGACCCAGAAGGATGCCAGGTGCTTGGCAGGCACACAGCATGTGGAAGCCGTTATGATTATAGATTACTGAGAAGCAGTAAACTGATGGGGAGAGAAACTAGTCTGGGGGTGGGGCTGTCAAACCTGAATTCTAATCCGGGCTCTGCAACTAACTCACTGTGTAACCTCAGGCAAGTTCCTTCCCCTCTCTGGTCTCAGCTGCTCCATCTGTAAAATGAGGAGATTGGGCACATGACCTTCTGGCCTTGACCATCTGGGTCACCTGGGAAGGGCCCGAGGGCTGCCGCCAGCCCAAGGATGGTGCACTCACCCAGCTGCTTGACGAAACCCTGCATGTGGAGGCTCAGGGAGTGAAAGGAGGCGGCGCCACTCTCATAGTGCTGCTTGTTGACGGAGATGGTGGCTAGGCGGCCGCCCACGGTCCCCTTCTCAAACACGTCGATCTGCACCCGGGGGCCAAAGTGCTGTTGGAGGAAGTGGGCCACAGCAGAGCCCCCGATTCCAGCTCCAACCACAGCTGTCATCAGGCCCAGGAGGCAGGCGTGGGGAGAGACAGAGCAGGGGTGTGAGACTGTGGGTCACTCCTTCTCAGTCTCCTGGGCCAGTGGTTTCCTAGGTACTCGCATCTCATAGGCTTCTAACATCTCAAAAAGGAAATCTGTAGACTAGTGCTTAGTAAAGTGTTAGCTTCTCAGTCTTTCCGATTCTTTGCAACCCCATGAACTATAGCCTGCTAGGCTCCTCCATCCATGGAATTCGCCAGGCAGTAAAGCTATCAAACAGCAAATTACAACCTGCAAACTACCACCTACTATAACCCTTATTTTATAAAGAAAAAGACAAGTTAGCAGCAAAGGGGCAGGGAAGAATCTCAAAATTTATTTAAGGGAATAAATCTAGCTTTATACAAACTCATTGAAAGTCAAAGTGAAAGTCACTCAGTCGTGTCTGACTCTTTGCAACCCCATGGACTGTATGTAGCCTGCCTGGCTGCTCTGTCCATGGAATTCTCCAGGCCAGAATACTGTTCCCTTTTCTAGGGGATCTTCCCAACCCAGGGATCGAACCCAGGTCTCTCACATTGCAGGTGGATTCTTTACCATCTGAGCCACCAGGGATATTTTACTATGAATTGGTGAATACCTGGTCACTGCCAGGTAATTAGGTTAGATTAGTATTAGGAATCCACTCCTTAATCCAGGGGTTGGCAAACTACAGCCTGAGAGCCAAATCAAGGCAGATTTCTGTTTTTGTAAGCTGAAGCTTTATTGGAATGGAACCATGCACTTTCTTTTGCTTATTGGCTATGGCTCTTTCATGCCAGGCAGAGTTGAGTAAAGTTGGAACAGAGGCTATAAGCACAGCCTAAAATATTTACTCTCTGGCATTTAACTTAAGAAGTCAGCCAACCCTTGGTCTATTGCAACTTCTCACCTGACACTTAAGTCATTTCCACATCCATGTTTGCCAAGCCTCGAATGCACCCTGTGACAGATAACTAGTCACTATATAGGGCACTCTATTCCACTTTGGACTCTTGTTATAGTTTCAGCTTTTTGACATCTTTTTGGGTCTTACCTACTGTCTTTACTTCTCCTCCTTCTTTCCTTAGTTAGTTGCAAACTTAGTTCATATACCACCAATATTCTGATCCAAGTCACTGAGAAAAGTGTGTTACTGGTCAGGGCTCTGAGGTGCTGCTAGGAACCACTGACCAAACAGATAGTAATCATTACACAGCACTGAGAGGATAGTGAAGCAGCTGTGAAGCTACTGAGTTGGACAGCCATGCTACCCACAGTTTTTGCCCACCAGGTATCTAAGACACAGCTTTCCTCTCACCTGACAGTCTAGTAACATATCAAAGAGAAGGAGATTTGTCCTTACTAGACCCATGTTGGGCTTTCCAGGTGGCGCAGTAGTCAAGAATTTGCCTGCCAATGTAGGAGGTACAAGAGACGCACGTTCGATCCTTGGATCAGGAAGATCCCCTGGAGGAGGAAATGGCAAAACCCACTCCAGTATTCGCGTGCGCACGTGTGCACACGCACACACACACACACCCACTTGTTGGATCCTAAGACTACTAACTCTTGTCAAGAAGGCAAAACTACAAGTTGCTTTATGATCTGGTCTCCATTTACTTATTCCATGTCCTGCCTCAGCCTTGCAACACTCCACCTTTTTGTCTGCCTCAATTTCTTTTTTTGGCCATACCATGCAGCATATGGATCTTAATTCCTTGACCAGGGATAGAACTTGTGCCCCCTGTAGTGGAAGCACAGAGTCTCAACTACTGGACTGCCAGGTTAGTCCCCTGCCTCAGCTTCTTTTGCTGTGGAACAGACTTCGCCCTGTCATGCCTGTGCCTTTGCCCACGTCGTTCCCTTTGTCAGAAACGCTCTGTTGTTTTTTGCCTTGCTGACCTCTGTGGCCCTTATATGTCATTCTTAGCTGGCTGGCCTGACCTGCCTAAGACAACTGTCCCTCCTACATATTCCCACAGCATACTCTCCTTACCCTGGCCTGGTCCATGGGACACTACTCAAATGATCTGTCAAGGACTGAGGGTCCCTATGTCCCCAGATTCTGGCAGGCAGTAGAGCTCACTATTGCATTTTGAAAGAACAAATTACTTCTTTATTCTCAGTGTTTACAAAGCCGCTTCCAAGGATACCCTTTAACCTTTTAAACCAAGTGCTTCGACCCTTTCCATTTTTGACAAAGCCCTGAATTACCCTTCCCCTCCCCCCCCCCCCAGAGAAATTGCTATCACAAGACCTGGAAGCTGCCTAAAGGCTATAGGGAAGCAGAAGACCTCATCTCACTAAGAAATGGCTCCTTCAACACCAATGACCTGACACCTGCTCTCTAGTCTGTGGTAAGATTTGCTGGACATAGAATGAATGGAACAGAGAGGGCCCTGTAGCAATGTAGATTGGGATCCTGGAGGATAGTGGGTTTTACCAGTGAGCAGAAACCCATTCTCTGCAGAGAGAACAGCATAAGCAGGGCCCGGGTGGGATTCTGGGGGACTTTTAAGGGTCTGATGCCACACCGAGGTGTTCAGATTTGATCATGAAGCAGCCTGAGGGTTACAACATCTTAACAGGAAGCCCCTCATTCCCATTGTGGGTAGAGTCCAAGCCACCGAGGATGCACAGAGGCTCTTATCAGAGCAGTGAGGAAAATTAAGAAAGTTGCAGGAAGCTTGGCATTGCCAAATCTCTTGCCTTGATGATGCCTGGGGTGAAGTGGGTAGGACCAGCTGGAATGAGGCAGGCAGCAAGTTCTGCATTGGCAGAAATGGTTGAGCTGTGAGAAGGTCCTACCCCTTCCTCAGTGGTCACTGGTAAATGCCATGCTCTGCTGCCCTTTCTCAAGAGATGCGGGAGCCCTGCACATCAAGACCTTGCCTGCCTCATTCTTCCCCATCCTTCAAAGCCTGGCTCCAAATCCATCTCCTTCATCAAGCCTTCTCTATCCATTCCAGCTCTCAGGATTCTCTCTCCTCTGAAAACCCTAAATGTTTAGTCCTAAATTGATTTCTGGCACGCTTCAGCCTGTCTTAATCCTTTATGGCCTGAGCTGGGGTTTGGTAATGCAGACCTTAGCACTGCACTGGCCCCATTATGTCTGTGGTATTCCCATGGGGCAGCCCTCCCTCCCAGTGAGAGTCACTCCTCTCCCACACCAGAAACCCAGCATCTCTGTCTACAGGAATCTGATATATGAGGGACTTGAAAATCTTTGATTCATGTTGAATTAAAATGACAAATGTTAAGAGAAAAAAAGTATAAACAAATATGGAATGTTAGTCAGTTATATACATGATGAAGTATTTAGAAGTATGTCCTCATGTCTGCAATTTATTTTGAAAAGCATTAAAATCTAAGATGGATTAATGGACATGTGATAGGTCTGTGATAAAGCAAATATAGTAGCAGTTTCTTAACAACAGAATCTAGGTGCTGGGTAAAGAGATGATCAATGTGTAAGTCTTTAAACTTTGGTCTAGGTTTGAAAATTTTCAACATAAAATGTTGGGGGAAAAAAAGCAAATAAATAAGAAGACTGCTGTGAAAAATTCCTCATTTTGTCATTCAACAAATCTGTCCCCAGAGGACTTACCATGGGTTCTGTCTCTCCTAGAACTGTCTCCTACCCTCCATGAGGTTTTTGGCTTAGATGTTGCTTCTAGGAAGCCCTCCCAGAGCCCACAAAGACGGGTGACTGCCCTTCCTCTATATTCACAGTCTTTCTCAGCCTCAGCACTAACTTCCTTGTATTGTGCAGTCTCTCCTCCTCCGGACAGGAACTATGAACCAGTGCCTGCTACACAGACGACCCTCAATAAACCTGTGTGAATGACATCATCCAGACAGACCAGAGTCCTGGGGGCACCTGGCAAAGAGCCAGGTCGAGGGCAGATACTTAACGCCCCTGAACCTTCTGGTGAGATCAGTGACCAGTCCTGCCCCAAGGGTCTTTTCTGCCCCAGGTAGCCCTGGACACAGGCCCACGCCTCCCTCCCCATCAGCACCTTGCCTACTGCGGTCCCCTTCCTCGCCCAGTCGCAGTGCCTCGGCTCTTCTCCACCCAGCTCCTCTCCCGAGGACCCCTCCCTCGTCCAGCTGCCTTCCCCTTCCCCCATCCAGCTGCTCCCGGCTGACAACCCTTTTCCCTCGCAGCCCTCCCCAGATCTGCACCCCACCCAGTCCTTCCCGCACCGATTTTACTGGGCCGGGCATCGCCTGTAGCGGCGGCAGCGAGGAGCGCGGCCAGCGCGGCGAGGAGCCGGGCAGCGTGGGCCATGGCGGGCAGCGATGGGGGCAGCACGCCGGGGCTCGGGCACTGGAGGGTTGGCGCTGGGCTCCCCGCCCCGCCCCAGCGCCCAGCTGGCTGTTCCGCCTTCCAGCCTCGCTGGTCACAGCTTCTTATTGGACAAGCGGCAGTCCCTCTTCGGCACGAGGCCCTCATTAGCCGCATCTCTCTAGGGGCAGGCTCTGTCATTGGCAACTTCTCCGTCCCGCCTCCTGGATGCGGTTTCCTCATTGGCTGGCTTGTCTTGCTCCGGCGCAGGTGCGCGCGCTTTGGGTACTCAGCATCAGGACCCGGGCCCAGCTCCGGGGAGATTGATGATAGAGAAAGAACTGCAGCTTTGACGATCTCCGTTCAAATCCAACCTCTGAGCGTTAGTAACTCTGTAACGTGCCTTCTCCGTGTCCCATACAGTCTCCTGCTCTACCTTTCTAGGTGGTTGTGACAATCACGTGAAATAAGGCACGTGAAATCACTTGGCAGTGTCTGCAAGTGCTGGAGATTGCTGACCAACCATGCAGCCAGGATGGCTAGACGCTACTTGTTTCAGCATGCTGAAACAAAGCCAGATGCTTTCCAGACTGCTGTTAGTTACCACGTGTCTTTGCGGCTTTGACACACAGTTTGTGTCTCTGCCTTCTGCTTCAAAAACAAAAGGTAAGAGTTTCATCCACTCTTAGAGGGGAGAGGAAAGCTAGAAAGAAGAGATAAACTCCATTTTCACTCTCTAAGGAAACAAAAGCAGCTTCACTATGGCTAGTTAGCTACAGTATAAAGGACAGATTTCCTCTCACAGAAAATAAAATTGGGGATGAGTTTCAAAATAAAATAAGGAAAATTCATGTGTATTCAGTCAGATTATGGCTAAGAATAGAAATAGAAAGGACTCTGTGAAGAGTAAAAGGTCATAGAGCTGAGATTACAGCCAACCTTGTGAGTTTTAACATGGCCAAACTGGATTATTAGTAAAATGGTAGATGAATAAATATGCATTTCTCATAAAAAAAAAAAAAAAAAAAACCCAAAAACACTTTTTGGTAATATTTATGTTAAATGCAAAACCAGACTCAAGATACTCCTTTAAATTACTATGTTTTCTTTTTGGCCTCACTCTGTGGCATGTAATCTGCATTTCAACTTGTGCCCCCTGCACTGGGAGCAGTCTTAACCACTGGAATGCCAGGGAAGTGCCTTCCTTAATCATCTTTTAAAACAAGCATTCGTTGATCGCTTTGTGCCATGTTCTCTTATGTGCTAACAGTATGATCCATGCAGTATTTAATAGGGTAAAATCATATTAAAACTCAACTTTGCTTTTAATTTTAGTAAGTAAAGTAAATGTTGCTCAGTCATGTCCGACTCTTTGTGATCCCATGGACTGTAGCCTACCAGGTTCCTCCGACCATAGGATTCTCCAGGCAAGAATACTGGAGTGGATTGCCATTTCCTTTTCCAGATCTTCCCAACCCAGGGATTGAACCCAGGTCTCCTGCATTGTAGGCAGACGGTTTACCATCTGAGCCAATTTTAGGGTCCTTGGTAATTCTAGATTTTACAGCTCTTTTCTCCTGTTAGGAAAAAATTCTTCCAATCCCACAATACCATGTGTATCAAAGTTGTAGGACAAATTCAAAAAATCTGTTTAAGAGGAAAAGCAAGGAGCCATAATTCTGGTGGCCAAGGTACTAGTAGTGAGACTGGGAGTGGGGTTGGGTGATTCCATCAGTTATTTATTGCTGCATAACAAACTACCCCAAAACTTAGTGGCTAAAGGTAACACTTTTTTTTGCCCATAAATCTGCACATTGGGCAGGACTCAGTGAGATGTCATCTGTTCCATGTGATGTCAGATGGGGCTGTTCCACTGGGGACTGCAAAGTCCACTTTCAAAGTGGCTCACTAAGGTGGCTGGCAGGTTGGTGCTGGCTGTCAGCTAAAAGCTCAGCCATGGCCCTTGGTTCTACTCCACTGGCTACCTGAGTTGGCTCTTTGGTTTGATGGCCAGGTATCAAGAGTGAGCATCCAGAGACAGGAAGGTGTGGGTTAGAAACCAGCAGTGTCACCTCCCTATAATCTACTGGTTCAGATTCAAGGAGATTTCAAAGCTGTTTTAAAACCTCCAGTGAATTTGAGAATGGAAAAGAGTAAGGATATACTTACCAACTAGCTCTGGGATTGTGAGAAACAATGGATTATGGAGCCAGGGTGGGAAGAATGATGAAAATGCAAAGCCAAAACTACAGAAAAGGCTGGCTACAAAGAGGGGCACTTAGCCAGGAGGCTGGGTATGTGGAAGCCAGTGGAGAAGCAGAGGTAAAGACAAGGCTAGGCAAAGGTTGGGAAGAGCACGTGGAAGCAGGCAGCCACATGCCAGTAATTGGATTGAGAGGATGGTCAGAAGTTCTGCAGTTCGAGTAAAATGATTAAAGCAGGTAAGATGATTAGAACCAAGAAGCAGGCACAAGAATATAAGGCAGTGCCAGACAGAAAGGCAGAAATAAATAGGAGTCTAGATTGAAGAAATACATAGAAATTAGAAGGAAGCAAGTCAAGGAGGTAAAAAAACAGACAAGACTTCAACACCAAGGCAAAATGACTGCACTGCATCCACTGGCCTGGGCAGCTGTGAGACCCCAAGTTCCCTCCACTGAGCGTCAACAGGTCGGTCAGCAATCAGTGAAGTGACCATGTCAATACACAGTATGATTCTGGCAGACAGTAAATACATGAAACGCAGTAATTTCAATTAAGGTTTTATTAACGTTTCTGAAGATTATATTTCACCTTTGTCTTCTCTGATTTTGCTTTAGTGTTTAAGGATGTTTCTTCATTTATTAAATCCTTTGCCATGAAAGAGCACCACGTAACTTATGTCAGTACAAACTGAATGATTCTTTTATAGTGGTAAGGAAAATCCACCAAAGATTCATAAAATCTAAGTACTAAGACACCAAGGTCCCTCTTCACATAAGCCAAAGCTTCCTTACACATATCATCTACATGCCAACAGTATCTTTTTACTTTAGCATCAAGATGAAAATAAGAGAGCCGAGACCACCTTATTTCTCCAGTCTAAAAATGTACACTTCCTCAGTATAGTTTAAACAGACACACACAAAAAACAGAAGTTGAAAGGAAAATAATTCAGTGACTGATTAACTTACAATTATTTTTTTATAGTCAAGCACCAGTCTTCCCCTTCCCCTAGACTTTAGGCAACTATGAAAACAAACAAAAAACAATGTGTATAAAAAGCAATAAAAATAAATATTCGAGGGCCTACTGTAATAGGCAATTTGCACATTTCATTTAATCCTCGTAATAGTTTGAGAATTGTAACTATTTTACAAACATGGAAGCAGGCTCAGAAGAGTGAAGTGACTAGGCTGGGAATTATGTTCAAGTTGATGCTTACTAAGCATATGCTCTGTTATGCTGTGCTGGCTCCTGAAAGCCTTTCCACTTTTTGAGATTCTGTTACAGCTCCAGCTTCTAAATTTATACTTTTAACTCTGCAAAACTACTGAATAATAGAAGAATCTAAAATTATTCTCAATCTACTTGCTAAAACAGGAGGTTGCAAAGAATACTGAAAAACTCTTCAAGTAATCAGAACATTCCACACCTAAAATTATGGTTATTCTAATTCATTTGTAATGAATAGCTAGTGATCCAAGAACAAATGGAAAATCATAATTGCCTCACTTTCTTATTGTCACTATTTGTCATTCTCAAAGGAATGAAGGCAAAAGAGAAGAGACAAATTCCCATTGTGAAATCTGAGTGCTCATTACATTTACAGGATGTACTTAGTGGAATGCCAAGAGGTTCTGGTTTTAAAATCTCACCACCAGTCTTGTTTGCATCTTAGAAGTATGCATTTGTTTTTTAAAGTGTCTAATCTGGTGGAGGTGGTAGTACCCATTAGGGGATGGTTTTGAGGATGCATCTGTGTCGTGTGCTGAACTATCTATGATGTCTAAGAGGCTGTTTCACCACCCCACAGAATGGGGTCATAGATTCTAGAAGAAATGGATTTATTTTATGGGAAAGTAACTTAAACCTAAACCTAACAACAGTTAATTGTCTGTTGGGGGTATATTTGCATGTTAATTATAGAACTGTTGAATCTTAAACACTGAAGTTAATATCTAGTTGTTTCTTACTTAAGTTCTCACTGAAATTTAGTTTACTAGTTTTAGAGATTTGTTTTTTTTCTTTGAGTCCAGTCCTAAAAAGACTGTTTTCACACATAGTCTGAAGAAACTGAAAGGGTGAGATTAGATCATTAAGGCGGCTTCTAACATTAAAATATCTATAAAGACCTCCTTTCTAATGTTCGATTGATATATACATCATTAATTCACTAACTCATTTACTGAATAAATTTTTTATAGAACACTATCTATAAGACTGAAATAAAAAATATACACATAGGCTCATTACCTCTAGGAGGTCAGTACATAAAAGGGGAGCTAAATGTTTACATGTGACATAAGACAGATAAAAAAACTAGGATATAAAGCTAGTTAATGTAAGAGAGGTAGTGAATTGTGAGTACCCCCCCAAAAAAAACCCCAAAACAAAAACTCCAAGCCCATTATAACTAAATGAAATGAGGAATCATAAGAACCTAACATTTTTTGGTCCTGACCGCCTCCCTACATAATCTAATCATGGATCACAAGATAAATCTGACAAAGTGGCAGAGGATTTAAGGGCCAGTGGAAAGAGAAATTGTGGTAAACTACTTGCATAGACCAGTTTGGTCATTAGCTGTTGGCGCTGCCTCAATTTCCCTGAAATGATTATACACCCAGGGAGGCTGAAAATAATTTGAAGACAACTCAGTAAGGAAAGCACAAGGTTTCTTGGCCAGACTTGCTTGCAAGGGACCTGGTATCTTGATTTCTTGCCAGTCTCTGTCTTCCAAGTCTTTCCTGGGGCCTTAGCCTTGTAAATGGGATTTGAAAAGGGAAATGAGTGTGAATATGAAGTCCACCTGGCAGAAACTATAAGGACAAAAGACGGTTAGAAGAAAAATAAAATGAAAAGAGTAGGCTCTGAAAATCTATGTGCATAAAAATCAATCCAAATGATTTAAATTCATACAGCTATAAAGCTTTATCATTTCAGTACCCAAATGTTAAACCAATCCCTACCACCTCCTCTTCCCACCAAATTCAAGATCGTATTCAATTTCTGTTATAGGGACCAGAAATGAACGTTTAGTTGAAAACACATAAACATACAACTCATTTCCACCTTTAAAAAAGATTTTGGATTGAAAGTCATCAGAGTACCAATTTTAAAATAATTTTCTTCAACACATTTTGATAAGGCCACAGGAACACTTGTCACATTGTTCAAATGCCCAATGGCAAGACTTCTGATGAGACCAAACAGGTCACATTAAATCAAGAGTATCTCAGAAATAAAGCCAATATGACTAAATCCAAAACAGATCACATGAAGTACCTCATGTACAATACGAACCTAGTTTAATAAATAAAGGAATCACAGGTGACTGCACTCTGGGAGAACATGCAGTTCCTCTGGGCCCATTCATAGTCTTCTCTGAGACTCTACTGCCACTTCCACCTGGGCAAGTCTAATGGTGCGGCCATGAAGCTTGTAGCCATCTTGCCTTACGAATGCCACGGTGCCAGGCTGCACCCCAACACCAGCTGGCACGTGACAAATGAGTTCATGCTCATGAGGGTCATATTTGTCACCAATGGGTGTCATCTTCTCCAGGCCGTGTTTGGCGAACACACTTTTCAGCTTTGCTTCTAAAAGTGACAATCCTCGGAAGATCTTCTCCAGAGTGAGCTTCTGGTCCGCAGGCTCTGTTTCTTCAGAAATACACTCTGTAGTCTTCTCCAAAATGTCTGCGACCTCCACCAAATCCTTACAGAAACTCTGAATTCCTACAGAGAAACCAGACACTCTTACTGTTTGTGAGGAAATCACTGTTCTTGAGAGCAGAGTTTGGGGAAGGCTCAAAGAGGTGGCTGGTATACTAGGTACCCCAGGAAATGCAAAGATTGCCACATGGGATTCGAGGATCATCACCAGTGATTACCCTCGCAACCAAACTGATGAGCCAACATTTCTCTTAAAACACATACATCTAGGAAGCCGCTTAGGAGATGGGGAAGATCGTTAGAACCCAAGAACTAGGTAAGACTATGTACAAAAGGTTCAGAAACGTGTCTTTTTAAAAACTTGACTTAGTTTTATATGCTTGTTTTATCTATGGGGTGAAGGACAGGGAGGCCTGGTATGCTGCAGTCCATGGGGTGCAAAGAGTCGGACGTGACTGAGTGACTGAACAACTCACCTTTACGTATATTTTGAAAATTCCTGCCTGTCTCATTTGTGCTAAGGCATGCATTCTCAATAGGAAGAAGACGTTCATTGATGGGGGAATAATAAAAGAGGAGTTGACAAGACTGTACTAAGGAGGAGTAAAGGAGTGGTTTATTCTTGAGGATTAGCTAAACAGGAACAGGAAAGAAATATACTCCATAGATGAGGTAAGTCTCTAAATGCCTGCTACAAAGTTATATCTTATTGTTTGTGAGGAAATCACTCTGTTCTGTCCGCTGGAGACAGGCCACCAAGCTTGTCTAATTTTTTTAGAGTCACATAAACTTTATAAAAGTGAACTCAGTTGTTGAGAAATCTCATTACTTTCAATGCATCATTCTTCATTTTTCTTAATAGAAATGAAGGAATATCATTTTTGTGTGGTAACACAAAAGCCCTGGTAGGAGCTGGTGAGGGGCAAAGGACTTTGTTGATCTAGTTTTAACCCAGGGACAAGTTTAAGGCCCTGTATCAAAACACACAGCCAATAAGAGAGATAATGACAGAGGAGAGACTTCCCAGGTATGTACTGTCTGGATGGAAAGGCTGCAGTTTGCTGAGCCCTGATAGTTGGAAATATGCGACTAAAACTTGGATGAAATATCAGAAACACATTTGGGGGTCAGTACTGAGTTATTTAGGAATACAATTTCAGGGTTAGTATTTATTCAGAGTCTTGAAACATGGTATCTAAAGCACTGAATGAGAATCAGAAGGCTAAGCCAAAGGAACGGCGTTGGATGGGACACGAATGGAGTGAATCTCGTGTATGAATAGCAGATAAAATCCAGAGAACAGGAAGGAGTATGAGTGATACAAGGGAAAGAAAAATAGATTAGGGATCAGGGATCAGTGGATTCATATCTACATCTGACATCAAATAACTTTTTCTAGCTTGCCTGTAAGAGGAGACTGGACTAAATAGTATCCAAGGGCCCCTCGGGCACTCCATTCTATGTGCAGTAAAAGTATAATGCTCCATATTAAATTGTGAGTATAGCAAGTCATCACAGATTGCCTTTTACCCTTGAATCTCTGTTATTCAATTAACAGTTTCATGAACAGATTTGGAACAAGATGTGGTGCATTTAGGAAAAGATTTCTGAGAGACTTTGAAATGAACCAAGAAGATGATTCAACGCCATCAGTGAAAAAACAGATTGATCTAGCACAGCCATCAGGGTTATCTGATTCCATGTGGTCTGAGAGCCTCTGAGTTGTAACTGAGCAAGCTGTAGAACACTGACAGTAACACAAATGATTTTTGTCCCTAGTTGTGAAAGTTGTCTGGTAATTAATAGTTAATTATTACATTCTGGATATAGACCAGTTTTGCTAAGATGAAGCAAATTTTAGTATTTTCTTTGGATCCTTTTCTGAACATCTTAATGATTCACTTCACTTGTTCATTAAAGAGTTAAACAGAATTGCCTGTACAGGCACTAGAAAAACTGTACATGCTTGAAAAATAACAAAAGTCTGGTGAAAATAAAGGCAAACATTATTTCAGCAAATGGTTCATTTTCCAACATTCCCAATAGGCAGCGCAGAAAGCCTATGGAATAGAGGAAGGGTACAGTATAGGTTGGTTAAGGACCCAGATGTATTTTTTGCTAAGTTCAGTGTGCAGAACTGCTAGTAAGTGCCCTTAAACTAAAAAATATTTTTATTATTAATAAATCTCTCACCAAATATCTTGGCATCTTCTACACATCTCTGGGTTCGCCTTCTTATATTTTCACTGTCAGCCACAGCTCTCTGGTATCTCACCTGAGCATCAGAAGCAAAGTCAAATGATGAGAAAACAAATGCTTATTGGTAGAAAAGAAACTTTTTGCTTATTTTACAAATTTTACCCTTGGTATAGATTTTTATTAAAACAAACAAGCAAAAACATTAGGAGTTGTATAGGAATCTTGTATCAGCTACTCCAAATTCCCAGAGAAGCAATCTCTGTTTACAACAGTTCTGATAGGCTGTCATTTAGGCTGCAGTTTGAATCCGTAACAACTGTTTTCAAGCTCATTATCTTCAGAAAAAGCTTTTTCTGAAGTCTTCACCCAACACTGCCACCCTCCAACTTTCTTTTGTTGAACTGAAACTCTAGGACAACCAAGAGTAAGTTTTTAAAATATGTCATCTTGGGACTTCCTTGATGGTTCAGTGGTTAAGACTCCATGCTCCCAATGCAAGGGACCCAGGTTTGATTCCTGGTCAGGGAACTAGATCCCACATGCTGCAACTAAGACCCAGCACAGCCAATAAATATGTATTAAAAAACATATGTCATCTATTTGAAGGCAATTATTTAGCCTCTTTAGTGTTTTTTTCTTTCATTCTTATAATCCCTGGTTCCTTTCATTATTCTCGTAAGACATACTTTCTAACCTCATTGCCCTTTCTGGGTGGTCCTGCTTTGGAATTACTCTATTTCTCAAAATCTGTCAGTACAGTACTGGCACATTAAGCCAGATAGAGTCTGATTGGCAGAATAAAATGATAAATGACCACATTAATTCAACAAATATTTATTGAGTGTCTACTACATGCCAGGGATTGTATCTCCGTTGAAACTACCAAAATATCAGATATCTAAGTACTGTGACACACCAGGAAACTGAACAAAGATGAGTATCCGTAGTCGGCAATGTTTTTGAACTACTACAGATTATTTTGCTCAGTATATCTAACAAGAGGGAGTAAAGAGCTAATTAGAGGAAACAGTTTAAAAAACTGACTTAAAAAACTTTATGTGAATATTTAAGCCAGAGAGATGTGACTACAGGTAACATAAACAGATAATATAAAATATGATATATATTTCAGACGATATGAACAGATAATATAAAATCTACCTACTGTTAAATCTTGGACTTCCTTCTCCAGTTTAACAGCTTTTAGCTTTAAGGCTCGTTCTGCAAGAGAGGGTCCCAGTTCATCAGGGGGGTCCTCAGAATTGCAGTCTTCACCAGCAGTTCTCTGAGTGGCAGTGCTGAAAGGATGCAGCCATCCCCTAGCCATGACAAACAGCCAAAGTTACAACAAAGTTCAGAGACTGGAATGCTTCCCAGATTGACTCTCTCTAGACAAAGTGCTTTCAGTTTCAATAACACCACAAACACTTATAATGTGCTTGTGAAGTGCCAGATACAGTTGACAAGATTTTATTAAATCATCTTTTCATCTCACAATATGTGAGATAAATACTATTATCATTCCTACTTTATAGATGAGAAAACCAAAGTTCAGAGAGGCTTATGCCTTGCTCAATATCACATTGTTAGTATACTGTTGAATCAGGATACTGAGCATCAGGCAGTAGAAATAGCTGGAAGTGGGGATACAAAAGTCAGCAAGAGAACACCAAATTATAGTACCTAGAACCAGCAGAACAATGCCAGAAGCAAGAATTCAAAACAAAAAGCCATACAGTTCAGGTTCAGTCTCTCATTTTATAAATGGGGAAAATTAACCCCAGTAAAGGTACCTTATCAAATTGGAGTAAGGCCTAGAATTCTAAAGCTTTCTTGATATACAAGAAAAAAAAGCTTGTAATGCTTTTAGAAGCTCTAAGTAAAAGGCTTTTATAGAAGAGAATTTGCATTAGGAGAAAATGAGTTGGGAAATTACCATGTAAAATCAAATCAATCAAAAACTTACAAAACATTTACTATATGCTGTGGACTGTGAACAGGTGAATGAAATAGATCATATAGATATGTAGTTCAGTTTACATAAACATTTTAGAATAGGGGTTTGTAGATTTTGGATTGCAGCAGTTTTGAACCCCCTGTTCAAGGAAGTTTCCATTACACCTCCTGGATCCTCATAATTTAACTTGAAGTAAAACCATCAAGAAAATCTGTGGGTGCAAAAGGTCTTAAAAACAAATAGTTTATTTATATAAACTGGCATGTACTGAAGAGTGGCCACTAAGGTGAAATCTAAATGAACGCTTAGTAGGGGTAAAGGAGTTTAGTTCAAGAAAGGGAAGAAGGAACCATCAGTTTAAGTGTGTGGTCAAGATTACTTTTTATCTTTCATGCTAGTCCTGAATTCAGTTATTATAATCTTATGTCAAATTATACATGATTACCAATTTTTAGTTCAGAAAATGTGGTCATCAAACAGGGTGAAATAGATCCTTCCTCCTAAAGTCCTAAAAAACAACATTTATCCAATTAAGAATAGGTCAAAATATCCTCAGGGCCAGTTGAAGGGAACATGGCTAGGGCCCAAATCATGAGAAAGAGGGAAGTTGTGGTGGATTCATTCAATTGCTACTCTTTCAGAACTGGAGTGGGGAAAAATTTTATTAGAAGGAACCATTTTGCTCCCGATCACTTCCCTACACCAAAAACTGCCAAAAAGATTAGGGGAAAAAAGCTTGAAACCCAGAATTCAACCTCTCATCCTAGTGCTGGGTCAGGTGTGTTATGGTAAAAAGGGGACAAATAGTTATGCAAAATTTTTGGATTTCACCGTAATTTACTTTTCAGAGATCCAACCTTATCCATCCCCCTACTCAGCAATTTTTATTTTTTCTGGTAAAGAAACTGTCAACAGGGAATCGTCCCTGAGACTAACGAACATTGGTCACTAATTAAAAGGGCCGATTCTACAGCCCTGACTGGTTTTCAGTCTGAATTCCACCACTTCATGGGTATTTAAGTTTGGAGACATTACTCAAAATTTCTAAACCACAGTTTCCCCCAATTAAACGGGAGAATAAAAAGAACTACCCATAGTTCTGCAATCGGCAAGATAAGTGATCAAAAAAAGCTGCTGCAATGATAAAAGCAGCAACCAGAACTTAAACTCCTGAAGGCAGGTGGAAGGGCCGTCTGGCAAAGTCCAACGCCCTCCTTTTACTTACAGGAAAAGTGAAGCTCAGATATTGGTTCCCCATTATGTTCATACAGGGTGCTAGGAGAGAATCCCGTCACCTGTAAGCGCCAAAGCTGGAGAAAGGGGCGGGAAAGGCACGTCCCCAGTTCAGTCGGAAGAACAATTCCCACCTCCGAGGGCGTGACCTCGGATCTTCCAACGTACGTCGGCCAGACAAGGAGGCGCGGCTGTGAACCTCAGTTTCCCGCTCTGCAAGATGGGGCCGTGAGCGCCCAGTTGTAGAAGCCGAGAGGCTAGAGAGGTCCCCGCGTCCTCCAGCCCCAAACTGCCCCTTCAGATCGCTCGTCCCTCATTGTCCTCAAGTTCCCAATCCCCACCTGCCTCGCTTACCTGCCCTCGGACGCGGCATGGGCGGCCAGGGGCTGCATCCGCCGACGGACCGCCCACAGGAGCCTGGCGGCCATGTTCCCACCTCGGCTTACGGAAGCAGCGCATGCGCACTTGCCCCAAATGACGAGCTACGTTCGCTTCAAAAACCACGCTTCCCAGCAGCCTTCGCGGGCTTTTTTCTCTTAGGGCCCCGGATGGGAACGCCACTTGTTGGTTGCTCCTGTGCAGTTCCCTACCCGGTCTTTAAGCAACGCAACTCTTCCGGTCCCTGGCGTGTTCCGCGGGTAGGTTGGTTTCCTGTGGCAAGGGAGTGGGTTCAGTGCTAGGCGCGGAATACGCGGCGACCACAGGGAGTAACACTTGTGCCCTCAAGGAGCTTACATGAGGTTTTACACAAGGTGCAAACACCATATGAGGTCAAAATATGACCCTTATTTAAACGCGAGGGGCTTGGCGTTGCGGAACCCTAGAATACGATATGACCTAGTGTGGGGCGTTTTCCCAGGGGAAATAACGTTTGAACTGAAAGCGGAGTAACGAGTAAATGAAAAGAGAAGGCAAATGGTTCAGGTAGAAAGAAACAGCATCTGCAAAGTCTTTTTCGTCAGTTCCCCCTCCCCCCTCGACTTACTGTGATTCGAAATGTGTATTTTTTAATTTCTCCTCACTAATGTGTACACTCCATTAGGGCAGAGATTTTATTTTTTCTTTTTGGTCTGTTCATATTTATTAATAAACAGTGGAACAGTGCCCTAGTGTAGTTGTTCAAAATCTTTTTGTCTAAAGAACTTAAATGTTACAGTGCCATTACGAGTTTAAGGGGCCACTGACCGTAGTGTGGAGGAGATTGGGTCTAAGAAGTGGGGAAACGAGCTGTTGGACGGGTCCATGCAGGGAAGGGGTGTGTCCTGTCCTGGGATTACCTCACCAGAGAGACGTTTGTAACCACCTTATCTAAAATAACTACTATTTTAGGTATATCCAGCAGTTTGTTTTTGTTTTTAGTGTAAGCTTCATGAGAGTGTCTGCCTTGTTCACAGCTGTGATTTCTGACATCTAGTACAGGGGCAGGGGAGCCTGGTGGGCTCCCGTCTATGGGGTCGCACAGAGTGAGATACGACTGAAGTGACTTTGCTGCTGCTAAGTCACTTCAGTCGTATCTCACTCTGTGTGACCCCACCAGGCTCCTCTGACCTTGGGATTCTCCAGGCAAGAATACTGGAGTGGGTTGCCATTTCCTTCTCCAATGCATGCATGCAAAGTTGCTTCAGTCATGTCTGACTCTGTGCGACCCTGTTGACAGCAGCCCACCAGGCCCCTTTGTCCACAGGATTCTCTAGGCAAGAATACTGGAGTGGGTTGCTATTTCCTTCTCCGGTAGATGTTCTAGTATTTGTTAAATGAATTAATGAAGTTGGATGGTGTCAGTGGAGATGGGAAGAAATGGATGAATTTTAGAGAGATTTAGTACGGAAAATTGACAGGTTGTGAGTTGTGGATACTTGGAGTTGCCAGACTAGTTACTGGATAATCCTTAACGTCAAAAAAGTTTTTTAAGGAAGGAGGAGTGTGCCTTCTTCTGAATCTTCACCTTAGCGTGGCTCGTTCGTACTGTAGCTATTTGAGTCATAGTTTTTCTCTGCTTGTTTGTGAGTTTCATAAAGAGAAAGCTGGAGTCTCCTTATATTCTATCCAAGGCCTGGCTCAAATGTGTTATAATCAGCAACCTTCTGTTTCCTTTTGACCTTAGGAAAACATGGGTTAAGGAGTGATCATGATTCTCTTACATAGGAGAAAACAGGATCAGAGAGGTTGGTGAACCTGCTCAAGGACCCCCACTGAGGATACAATGATACTAGAAATCTGATAATCTAAACGCTTTGCAATACTGGGTAGGATGGAGCTTCAAGTCCACCTTAGAACCATGGCCCTACCCTTTGAAAAAACAACCAAACCAGAAGTGGCATCCACGCTGTAGCCATTTTGTTAAAGCGTCTGGTAGCTAAGTTACACCAGGTGTGCTGCATCCACTCATTAGGTGCTTGTGTGCTTCTGAATGCTGCACTGCGAAGGAGGGAGGACATGAGTGAAGTAGAACCTTGGAACCAAGAGGAGGGGGATTCTAGGGTCAGACTCCATGTATTCAAATGCCGACTCCACCACTTCTTAAATGTGGACTTGAATAAATTACCTAACTTTTCTGGGCTTCCATTTCCTGAACTGTGAAAACTGGGATAACAGAACCTATCTCACAGGGTTTTGGTGAAGATTAAAGGGAAAATACCTAGAGAAGTAATTAGCATCAGCTTTGGCTACATAAAAGGCAAAAGTAAAGTGTGGAGCCCTTTGCTCAAGATTACTGAGTGGGTAACAGAGCAATAAACCAAGCACAGAGCCCTGCTAGGCATGGGGCCCTCTGTGACTGCACGGGTTGTATGTCTTGTAAGCCAGTCATCGCTAACAGTGCCTGATGCATGGTGAGTGCTCAGTAAATGTTAATTATTAATTTTGTAGGGTAACCCCTTCAAAGAGCCAAGATCTATTGGTGGGAAAAGGCACTCAAAATAACTAAAAATAACTGTAGGAAAGAATGTGACACACATCACATACACAGTTGAATTGCTGGGTGCCATTCCAGGATCTATATTTTAAGGAAGAACATTGGCAGTGCAGTTTATGTGAGCTCCATTGTCATTGAAGACACTCAGGTGGAATTTGGATGAAAGATGTCAATTATGGATTGGTTACCTTTTAGCCTTTAATGGTTGTTAAAACCATGTGAAAGTCATTTCTTTAGTGGAAAGGACGCAAAATTTGAGTCAGGTGTTTCTTATCTAGCTAATAACCACTATGGCTGAACCTTTCCTATTTCTTGGACAGTGTGCAAGATGCTTCCTGTGTGTTATCTCATTGAATCCCCCCAGTAGTCTTGGGAGAAGAGTAGCATTGTTAACATGGTTTTCACAGGTAAAACAATCAGAGGTCAAAGTCACAGCTGGTAAATGGCAGAGGCGGAGCTCAAGCAGCCTTGTCTGGATCCAGGCTTATCAGCCCTAAGCCTCATATTCTGCCACTGACAGCTGGGTGCTTTTGATCAGGTTATTTTACTTGCTTTGGTCTGCTGCTCCCTCAGAGGGTGATACAGTTTGGGTGAGGCTCAAGTGTGTAAAGCCTTAGGTAAGTAAAGTGTGTGCAGCCCAGAGTGTCCAGAGGCTTCTCTAGGATTTCCTTTCTTTCCCCTTGAGTTAACCTTTGAGCTTTTGCATTTAAATGATTTTTATCTTTATTGGAGGGAAAGGTGGTGAAGGCCTGTAATGGGCCTACAGTGTTGATAAAGTAATGAATGGCACAGTTAGAAGACTGCCTGGGACTTGAGGTCCCTGCTCTTCTATAAACATATCAAATGTTTATAAACGGTTTAGCACCCCTATGGCATAAATGAGCCACCATCCTCTTGGTTTTCTGTGATAGGTTTACTTGATAGTAGGGTTGAAAGGGTGGATGGTGGGTCTCCAAGTGCGAAGTAAGGTTAAAGACATAAAGAGTATCACCTGGATATCTGATCATAGTAATCATAGCTCCCAGAGCCTGAGTGCCGTATACATTATGTAGGGAACTTCATTGATAGCAAATGATCCCACCTTACAGTGCCTGCAACATTCTGTGGACATTAGAAACCTGTGCTTCTGAGTAGCACTGTGAGCTTAAAATATGTCAGCTGCTGAACTTCTTGGCCTGCTAAACTCCTCTGTGCCAGATCTCTGATTTGAAAACACTCAAATCTGGGGTTCTAGAATCTGTGTCATGAGGAATGATTGTAGAATTTGCATAATCTCTGTAGTTTTTGTTCACTTCATGCGAATAGGGATAATGGTATTGATTTTTCAGCCTGTTTTGCCTAGAGATTGTCAGTAAAGCCCAGTGTGAATCCATTTGGCACAGGTGTTGTCAGATGATCAAGTCCCATCTCTCCGTACTGCACCACTGATGCCTCAAGACCTTCCTTTTTCCTATGGACTGGGAATGGGATGCTGAGAAGGGGATGGAATGGCTTATTCACATGTGCTTTCATTTTTCTTCTTCAGAGAGGAAGGCAAAGACATTCAACAAAACCTTACAACTGTAGAGATTTCTGTCTCCCTCCGCCCCCATTTCCACCCTCTGTAAAGTTATAAGGATGCCCTCTATTTCCCTTTTCTACTTCTTTTCTTCCCATATACCCTATAATCATGCAGACAATAAAGGTCTTTGGGATGGCCAGAGAGTTTGGGCTACTTCCAGTCTTCTGATGTCTCCTTGTGAAAAGGCTTCGCCTTGGATGGACAAGGTGTTATTTCCTTTGGATGAAATCCTCATCTTTTTTCTAGGTCTTCTTCATTTCCCATTCCTGAATAACAGAAAAACAGGGGAAAAAAATCGGTTTGTTGAATATTCAGATGTAACTTGCAGGATGAAAACAAGGTAAAAACATCCTTGATTTCTTTCTTTTCCGTATCCTCCACATCCTCAGCAGCAAGTCCTTCTTCTCTACCTCCAAAACCAGCTACTTCCTATCACCTCCACTAAACTTTTCTAATCTCTTGTCAGAATTCTCCTAACTGATCTCTCTATCCCCCCATCCATTTTCAACATAGTAGCCAGAATGGTCTTTTAAAAATGTAATTCATACCCCAGAATTCCTTGGTCCAGATTTGCCAATGACTTTCCATTATGTTAGAATAAAATCCAGAGTTCATCCAGTGGCCCATAAGGATCAAGGAGAAGCAAACTCTGGCTCATGGATCAAATCTGGCTCACTACATATTTTTGTATGACCCATCAGCTAAGAATGGTATTCAGATTTTAATATTTCAAAAAAAATTTTTTTTCATGACACCTGAAATTTATGTGGTATTCAAAGTTGTGTCCATAAACAAAGTTTTATTGGGTCACTGACATGTCAGCCACTTCTTTACATATTGTCTATGACTACTTTCCTACTATGATGGCAGAGGTGAGTGGTTGTGAAAGAGACCGTGTGGTCCACAGAGCATCAAATATTTACTGTCTGGCCCTTTCCCAAAAAAGTTTGCTGATGTCTTGTCTAGGTGGTCTGGCCTTGGGCTGGTTACTTCTCTTATCTCCTGTCCTAATGCTCAGGTATTTGTTTTCAGGTCCACACTTTCTTATCTTCAATTTTGAAACCAGACAGCTCTGAGACCAGAATCTTTTTCAAGTGTTTTGGCACAGATTCAGTGGCCTAGCCTGACCTGATATGAGGTTGTTTGAAGTCTGTTTATTTAATGTGCTGTGAATGTTTGTGTCTTGCTATAGAATTATCAACATGTTTGCTTACAGAGTACCTCCTGAGAACTTGGGGTTTTTCATCATATATAGTATATGCACCACATTACCTTTCTAAAATTCAAAAAGTTCTGGAACACAGCTGGCCCCAAGTTTCACTCCAATCTCATGGAGTGAGCTGTTGACTGGGAGCTGGAAGAGATGGGTTTGCATCCCAGCTCTCTCGGTGATGCCCTGCGTAACCCTGGGCAAGTCCCTTTACTCAGTTTCCTTACCTATTAAACAGGGCCTTTCTTGTCTCAAGACATACTGTAGGTTCAGAAACCAAAGCTTGGTAGAATTATGTATTAAGAAAGAGTAAATAGCTTCCAAAGGAGATTTGAGGGTCTTGCTTTCTGAGCAAAGTTTGAGTTTTACTGCATGGATATATTGGCAAATCTCTGTCTTTCTCACTAGCTGGTTTTTTTTTTGTTCTTGGTGAGGTTCTATAGAAAGGAAGCTTCCGGGTCTCTGAATTTTGATTAGCCAAAGTGTCATGGTACCTTGGCTTTTTGTAGCACCCTTCCTTGATTGGAGTTTATGATGGATGGGCTCCTCTTCCGTAACTCGGAAACACAATTGACAGGGAGAGGTTGCTCTGGGACATTGTTCTGGGGTTTATTTGCAGTTTCCTGTTGATGACAAGACATAGTTACACTGGTGAAGTCTACTACTCACACAGCCTGCCCTTCAAAGAATGCCAGTAGAAGACATTGTCCAAATATGTCAGCATCAAACAGGATAAGGGGTGCAAAATACCTGAGGGCCTTGGAATAAATTTATGATTAAATGACTAAAATTACTAAAGTTAAAATATCTGAATCCTCACTGTGCACCAGACATTGCATAAATTGTCATAGTTCATTTAGCTTTTTCAGTATTTAAAGCAGATGCTTATTATATTGTTACATTTTACAGATAAGGAAAATGAGAAGGTAAAGTCACTGCTCAAGGCCATAAAGCTGGTGAGTGAGACAGCTGGGATTTAAATCCCACAGTCCTGTCTCTTAACCTCTCTTCTGCATTCCTTCACGTTTTTTACACTGCCTTTATTCCTTAAAATTTTCAGGTGATTGCTTAGTATCTTGCTGGATGTAGTTCCTTGAATGTAACATACCAATAGTTAAGCCTGTAGGGAATTTAGAGAAAACTTTGTCCAAAGGCCATCACAAGGATCAAAAGTGGAGGGAAAAGCTCTGTGGAATGTGAATGTCAGGGCATGCTGGTGGGAGGAAGCATCTGGGATGAGGGAACCACTTCTACTCCTCCACCAGTCCTCTGTGATTCTCGGAAATTGTTTTGTCCCTCTGAGCTTTTCTGTAAATGAGGTTGGAAATGACCCCATGGAGAGGAAGTGTAGGAGTAGAAGAAACTGCTCTGGCTTCTGAGTCATGAGGTGTGGCCTGACCTTGGATGACAATAGGAATACTGTTTCCTTGTCTAAAAGCAGGTATAAACATTTATTAATTTGACAAGCATTTATTGCACTTCTACTATTTTTCAGATGTATATATGTACATACAAACTGTGGCTAAGTGCCATGAAGCAGAATAACAGATGGGACTGTTGGTAATTTAGACCAGTGGTTCCCAAATGGGGACAGTTTTGTCCTTCCTGGGGATGTTTGGCAATTTCTGGAGACATTTTTGGTTGCCATAACTGGGCATGGAACTCCTGGCATCACATGGGTAGAGGCTGGGGATGCTACTAAACATCCTACATGCACATGACAGGGCCTATACAAAATTACTAGTAGTCGTGCTGGGGTTGAGACACCGATACAGACTGAGGGCCCTGAAGAAATCCCATTCAGCATGAGGATTGCTGGGAGCATTAGAGGCAATGGATGCAAAGCCCTGAGGATAGGGCCTGGTACACAGGGGATCCCAGGACGGGGCCTGTACCAATGGCTAAAGCAAGCCTCTGGAGTCAGACTTCCTGGGTTTGGGATCCTGTAAAGAATGCTCAAACTACCGCACAATTGCACTCGTCTCACATGCTAGTAAAGTAATGCTCAAAATTCTCCAAGCCAGGCTTCAGCAATATGTGAATCGTGAACTTCCTGATGTTTAAGCTTGTTTTAGAAAAGGCAGAGGAACCAGAGATCAAATTGCCAACATCCGCTGGATCATGGAAAAAGCAAGAGAGTTCCAGAAAAACATCTATTTCTGCTTTATTGACTATGCCAAAGCCTTGACTGTGTGGATCACAATAAACTGTGGAAAATTCTGAAAGAGATGGGAATACCAGACCACCTGACCTGCCTCTTGAAAAATCTGTATGCAAGTCAGGAAGCAACAGTGAGAACTGGACATGGAACAACAGACTGGTTCCAAATAGGAAAAGGAGTACGTCAAGGTTGTATATTGTCACCCTGCTTATTTAACTTCTATGCAGAGTACATCATGAGAAGCGCTGGGCTGGAAGAAGCACAAGCTGGAATCAAGATTGCCGGGAGAAATATCAATAACCTCAGATATGCAGAAGACACCACCCTTATGGCAGAAAGTGAAGAGGAACTCAAAAGCCTCTTGATGAAAGTGAAAGAAGAGAGTGAAAAAGTTGGCTTAAAGCTCAACATTCAGAAAACTAAGATCATGGCATCCGGTCCCATCACTTCATGGGAAATAGATGGGGAAACAGTGGAAACAGTGTCAGACTTTATTTTTTTGGGCTCCAAAATCACTGCAGATGGTGACTGCAGCCATGAAATTATAAGACACTTACTCCTTGGAAGGAAAGTTATGTCCATCCTATATAGCATATTCAAAAGCAGAGACATTACTTTGCCAACAAAGGTCCATCTAGTCAAGGCTATGGTTTTTCCTGTGGTCATGTATGGATGTGAGAGTTGGACTGGGAAGAAGGCTGAGTGCCGAAGAATTGATGCTTTTGAACTGTGGTGTTGGAGAAGACTCTGGAGAGTCCCTTGGACAGCAAGGAGATCCAACCGGTCCATTCTGAAGGAGATCAGCCCTGGGATTTCTTTGGAAGGAATGATGCTGAAGCTGAAACTCCAGTACTTTGGCCACCTCATGCGAAGAGTTGACTCATTGGAAAAGACTCTGATGCTGGGAGGGATTGGGGGCAGGAGGAGAAGGGGACGACAGAGGATGAGATGGCTGGGTGGCATCACTGACTTGATGGACATGCGTCTGAGTGAACTCTGGGAGTTGGTGATGGACAGGGAGGCCTGGCGTGCTGCGATTCATGGGGTCGCAAAGAGTGGGACACGACTGAGCGACTGAACTGAACTGAACTCCCATTTAGCTGAGTGACCTTGAGCATGTACTTTGACATCTGAACCTTAGTTTCCTTGTCTGTCAGATAGGGTGAATACACAATATTGCCTCATTGGATTGCTATGAAGATTGTGTGAAATCGTACAGGTTAAGATGCTGCACTAGCCTGTGGTAATTTATCAATACAAGTTTGTTCTTATTCAATATAGTATATTATCAGTAACCCCAAGGCCACTTCTAAGATTACATTCAGGATAAAAAGTCAAATAATGGTGCTTCAGTGGAGAGAACACAGGCCGGAGAACTTGCTCCAAAGAGTCCCCTTCATAGGTGTACCACTTATGACATGTTCCCTCTCAGGGTTTTAGCTTTCTCATTTGTAAATAAGGATAGCTCCTACCCCTCAAAGAACGATCACGAAAGCCTGTAGCACGTGAGGGGATTAAGGAGCAGCTCACCCCACTCTTGTTCTTGCTGTTGACGGAGAGCCCCAGGGCTGGGCCCCCTGCCAGGGACTGCTGCAAGCGCTCCTTCACAGTCACCAGCCGCAGCTCCAGGTCGATCCGGTGCTCCTCCTTTGCCCGACACTGAGCTTCGAGGGTGGCCAGAGCCTCTTCAAGAGCCTTTAACTTTGCCCCTGTGTCCAAAGACATCTATGAGAAATAGCTGAGCCTGGCCAGAAACATCAGGGAGTTTGGCAGCCCCACAGGCCATAACGTGCCTTCCCAGAGGGCCTTTCTAGCCTTACTTCTGGTTAAGGAATGGACTTGGGACCTGCAGTTCTAGCTCCGTGCTGGGTTTTGTGATCTTTATCTGCCCACTATCCATTTCCCCATTCCCCTTTCTTTCCCTATAGATTGAATGGGGTTGACCTCACTTCCAGTTCAGGAGATTGGCATATAACTTAGACCTGGCCCATAACTGTATCTCATTTTCTGGTCACAGTGGTTAAAGTGAATCCTAAGGTGCTTATGGGGCCCATTGGGAAGAGGAGCCTCTCTTCTGGAGTGGTTGCGTGGACTGTGTGAGGGCTAGAGTTGTGAAGCCTTTGTACTACCATGAGGGACAGAGAATGAAACCAAAGTAGGGAAAGGCAGAAGCAAGAATTAGAATATGCTTCCTGGTGACATCATTTAAGTTCCTGGACTTTGCTATACCTGATCACTTAAGTTTCCAGTTATGTTTTTCTTTTCATTTCTAAGCCGGTAAGTTTTCTGTAACCAAGAATCAACACAGGGCTTTACACTGATCACAAGACCTTGCTAGGATTTTGCTGCTTATTCAGTTTAAGCCAACAAACCTGTGTTAGGAGTTTGCTTGTGTCAGGAGGTGTGTTGCATCTTAATAGGTTTAAAAATTAGTTCCATTGTTTGCCCTGAAAGAGGTTGCACTGGAGGGTTTTCTGGTAATGGTGATTCTCTTTATTCATTCATTCAGTAAATATTGAGTGCTTGTTAGGTACCAGGCCGTGTTCTATGCCCTTGAGATATATTAGTGAACAAAACAGGGAAAGATCTTTGCCCTATTGAACTTATAATTGTGTGTTTATATGTATGTGTGTGAGAGAGAGAACAATATAAATACAATAAGTAATCTGTTAAAAAGTTATATGCTATAGAAAACAATTGAGCAGGACAAGTTGGACAGTCAAGTCAACCTGCTTCAGACTCTAGTTCTGACTCTTAGAAAGTTCTTTATATTGAAACCAAACTGTCTTCATGTGTCTCCTTCCCATTGATTCTGGTTCCTAACCACATAGAACAAGTCATTAAGCCAGAAGTTCTCAGTCTGAGGTTTGTGAATTCCTAGGCAATCTGTGGCTCTGGGTGCACTTGAGCTCCTGAAATTATTTGCAACATTGTGATTTGTGCGGGTTTTCTCCCTTAGGAAAGGGTCCATAGGTTCCATCAGATTCTCATGGGGCTATGTGACCTTGAACATATTTTATATAAGGATAGGACTTCCAGTTCCCTGCAACATGTTCAGAAACCTCAGTCTGAAAGTGTGCTGAACTGCAGCTATAGAGAGAATTCAACAGAAAAATGGCAGAAAGTGGGGCGTAGAGGAGCCCAGGGTATACAGGGCCTGCCGAGGTCATGGTCCTGGGTTTCAGAAGGGGATACTGGTGAAGTGTCACTGTCCATTACGCTCAGCACCTGGACCAATGTTTCACACATTTGGGTCCTTAGTACATAGCTGTGAATAATGAGTTAATGTGAGGTTCAAAATGATATCTCTTCCTTGATTCTAAAGCACACTCTGTTTTTCATGTTTTAAATTTTCTAAAATCAGATCTCATTTTACCACAATAAGTATATACATTTGTGTTACTTTTTCATCCCCTCACTCTAAAAACAGTTACTCAATCAGTGGCACTTTCATTAGTCAGGAGAGATGGTGATGGTGGTGGTGGTGAGGAGGAGTAGAAAGGGGAGGAGAAACCTACCTGTTCCTGGTAAGAAGCCAGGTGGCTAGTACTAGGAGAGGTGTCAAGGCTCAAGTGTGAGCCCCTCATATGCTCAGGGCCACACCCCATAGATACCTGGGTTGTTCCGAATGGCTTCCTTTAGTTCCCTCTTTTCCTGCCGCAGCGCCATCAGCTCTGTCCGGATTGTCTCTTTCTCTTTCTCCAGCTTCTCTTTTTCTACCAGGTACCTCCTGGCATCCTCCTCAGCTCGGTTCTTACCGTACTTATACTGATGGGCACCTGCAGAAATGAGGCAGGAAAAGGTCCTCAATTCTGAGCTCTGGTGAGAGTACTTGGGTGGTGCTAGCTTCTCTCTCAGCCTCAATCTGTCCATAAAATGGGAATATTTAGGTCCATACCCCTAGATATATTTAGTGTGAAGGAGAGGAAACTAGGAGCCAAAGGGAGGCCATAGTGCACAGGGGTGAGGAAGAAGGGCTTTGTTGTTGTTAGGTAGCTAGGTTGTGTCCAACTCTTGTGACCCCATGGCCTGTAGCCTGCCAGGCTCCTCTGTCCATGGGATTTCCCAGGCAAGAATGCTGGAGTGGGTTGCCATTTCCTTCTCTTGGGGATCTTCTGACGCAGTGTTGAACCTGCATCTCCTGCTCTGGCAGGCAGATTCTTTGCCACTGAGCCACCAGGGAAAGCCCTACAAGGGCCTTAGAACCAGACAGATGAAGGTCTGTGTTTTCTTTTGCCCATTACTGGTTGTGTGGCATCAGACAAAGTGGATGTGGTGTTTTTGTGCCTTCTCCTAGCTTTAGTTTCCTCATTTGTCAATATGGATATCAATCAGATTTAGCTCTTGGCATTGTGATAAGGTTTTAAAGAGATAATTCACGAAAAGTGCTTGGTAAATAGTACCTGGCAAATAGAGCTTAGTAAATGTTAGATAATAATTTAAAATAGATTTTGTGATGTATATATATTTTTGTTTTAAAAGGGCATTTTTATAGTTAACTTTCAGTGCATAGAGGATAGACAGCTACATGTAACACAGATCTACAGAGAATTGAGACCTGGGGATAAAGTCAGGCATTGCCTGTTTTATTACTGGGAAAAGGAGGGGGGGAGGGGGAAGAGAGACCTAGGATTCTACTATAGGCTTTACACTATGGTGGGCAGTAACAACAAATTATTATGGCAAAAATTTATAGACTGCTTACTATATACTAGATAATTTATCTGCATTTCTATTTAATCCTCACAAAAGTTACTGTTATTTGCTCTGCTTTATTGTTGGGAAAACTGAGGCGCAAGAGGTTAGGTCTCACTGCTAATGATGGGAGAACCCAGGTTTGAACTCATGTCTATCTGACTCAAGGATCCATGCTATGAAATACTGCCAAGCTTGAGCAAGGCCATAGTCTAACCTCTTAGTGAAAGTTTTATTTATTTTTTTATGCTGCAGTCAGTCACATATAGTCCTTTGTAAGTGGGTGTGGAGCAATTCCCACAGTTTGCTGGTAAATGGGGGATCTTGTCTCTGTAGCTCTGTAGGGATTGCAGTGGTCACCCATGGCCTATTTAAAAATCAGTTCCTACTTTAACTACTCTACAATTCAAACCTCATTATAAATAAAGCATGGAGGGCTGAGAAGGGGGCGCTGAGAAGAAGCTCCCTGTACTTCCCAGCTATACAATAGCATCCCAAAGGAGTTGGCTTTCAGACTTTTGGATTTTATAAACTGGTAAAATTTAAATAAGGATATCCTGATTCACTTTACTGTACACTTGTAACTAACACCACATTGTAAATCAACTATCAGATCAGATCAGATCAGATCAGTCGCTCAGTCGTGTCCGACTCTTTGCGACCCCATGAATCGCAGTATGCCAGGCCTCCCTGTCCATCACCAACTCCTGGAGTTCACTGAGACTCACATACTTCAATTAAAAAAAAACGTAAAAAAATATTCACAGAAAAAATAGGGATACCAACAAAGGACTGTCAGCATTATATTGTTGACAATATAAAGACCTTAAAACTACCAATATTATTATTATTGCCACTGTTTAGCAGAATAATATTTTAACATCAGAAGTTGGACACAAATGTAGAATAGTCATTTATATTGAGTAGAATTAACTTTATGAAAAACTTCATGCACTATGCTTATTTTTCTCATTTCATTGCAGATGAGTGAAAACTTTCTTATGGACCAAACCAGCAAGTAGACTCGCCTTTGGGAGCCACCATTCCGAGCCACCTTGCTGTGTCAGCACCGCGGAGAGCGGCTTACCTCACACCTAACCCTGTAATGCTTGAGTGTTAAAGATTTTCATCCTCTGTAAGTGATGAGTTGATTTTCTTTTCTACTTTCAAGATTTTCTCCTTGCTTTTGGCTTTAGCATTTTAGCATGATGTGTCTTTTAGAAATGGTTTATTTGTTGGTTGCGCTGGGACTTGGTTGCTGCGTGCCTCTGGTTGTAGTGAGCAGGGGTGCTCCTTTTTGCCGTGCATGGGCTTGTCATTGCAGTGGTTCTCTTGTTGCGCAGCACAGGCTCTAGGTGCATGGCAGGCTTCAGTATTTGTAGTGCAAGTGCTCAGTAATGGTGGTGCCTGGGCTTAGTTGCTGCACGGCATGTGCAATCTTCCTGGACCAGGCATTGGATTGAATCCGTGTCCCCTGCCTGCATTAGCAGGAGGATTCTTATTCACTGGACCTCCATGGAAGACCTCCAGGAAGTGTGATGTGTCTTTTGTGGATCTCTTTGCCTTTATCCTACTAGAACTTCACTGAATTTCCTATATGGTAAATTAATGATTTCAATAAATTTGGCAACTTTTCAGCTATTATTTCTTTTAATATTTCTTATGCTTCTCTTTTTCTTCTCTCCTTCTAATACTCCCTTTATGTATATGTTAGTACTCTTAATGGTGTGTCTCACATTTCTCTGAGGCTCTGTTTATTTTTCTTTGTTCTTTTTTCTGTTATTTTAAATGCAAAATCTCTATTGATTTATCATGAGGTTTACTGATTCTTTTGCCAGTTCAAATGTGCTATTGAGCCATTTGATAGAACAATGTCATCTTACTTGGTTTTTTTTTTTTTTTTTAACTAACTGAAGCTCATACTTCATTAAATTTACTTAGAATTTATCCAATGTCCTTTTCTGTTGCAGAGATACCACATTACATTTAGTCATCATGTCTCCTCAGGTTCTTGGCTGTGACATTTCTCAGACTTTTTTTCCCCAGTTTTATTGAAATAATTGACATAGCACTGTGTAAGTTTAAAGTATCGGCTTCCCTGGTGGCTCAGATGGTAAAGAATTTGCTTGCAATGAGGGAGACCTGGGTTTGATCCCTGGGTTGGGAAGATCCCCTGGAGGAGGGCATGGCAACCCATTCCAGTATTCTTGCCTGGAGAATCCCATGTTCAGAGGAACCTGGTGGGCTACTGTCCATGGGGTCTCAAAGAGTTGGACATGACTGAGTGACTAAGCACAGCACACTGTGTAAGTTTAAAGTATACTGCATAATGATTTGACCTACATAAATCATGAAATGATTACCACAAGTTTAGTGAACAGCCATTATCTGTGTAGATACAAATTTAAAGAAATAGAAAAAAATGTTTTTCCTTGTGATGAGAACTCTTAGCATTTACTCTTTTCTCTTTCATATGTAACATAGAACGGTGTTAATTATATTCATCATGTTGTACATTACATCTCTAGTATTTATTCATCTTCGAACTGGAGTTTATACCTTTTGACTGTCCTCATCCAGTCCTTCTCCCCATACTCCCTGCCCCTGGTAACCACAAATCTGATCTCTCTTTCTATAAGCTTGTTTGTTTTTGAACTATTAATGTATTGAACCTACAGTATTGTATATTAGTTCCTGGTATATAACATAGTGATTTGATATTTCTATACATTTTAAAATCACCACGATAAGTCTAGTTACCAGCTGTCACCATACAAAGTTATCATGTAATTGTTGACTATATTCCCTGAACTGTACATTTCATACCCATGGCTCATTTATTTTATAACAGGAAATCTGTACCTCTTAATCTCCTTCACTGCTCTCCTCCCCCGGCCCCCTCCCCTCTGGCAACCCCCTATTGTTCTCTGTATCTATGACTTTGTTTCTATTTGTTATGTTTGCTTGTTTTTTTCAGATTTCATGTATAAGTGAAATTATATGTATTTGCCTTTCTCTGTCTGACTTATTTCACTTAGCATGATACTGTTTAAGGCCATCTGTGTTCTTGCAAATGGCAGGACTTCACTCTTTTTAATGGCTGAGCAGTATTTCATTGTATATATGTATGTCACATCTGTATCCACTCTTTTTGTCTGTTTTTTTTTTAAATTTTTACTGACATAGTTGATTTAAAATATTGTGCTTCAGTTGTACAGCAAAGTGACTAATTATACACATACATATATTCATTTTTTATCAGATTTTTTTCTCATATAGTTATCACAGAGTATTGAGTAGAGTTCCTTGTGCTATACAGTAGGCAGGTCCTTGTTGGTTTTCTATCCTCTCTATAGCTGTGTGTGTATGTTAATCTCAAGCTCCTGATTTATTCTCCACCCCCCATATTTACCCTTTGGTTACCATACATTTGTTTTGATATCTGTAAGTCTGTTTCTAGTTTGCAAATAAGTTCATTTATATCATTTAAAGAAATAGATTCCGCATATGAGTGATACCATATATTTGTCTTTTTCTGTCTGACTTCACTTAGTGTGATAATCACTAGGTCCATCCATATTGCTGCAAATGGCATTATTTTGTTCTTTTTTATGGTTGAGTAATATTCCATTGTATTTATGTACCACATCTTTTTTATCCATTCCTCTGTTGATGGACATTTAGGTTGCTTCCATGTCTCTAGCTATTGTAAATGGTGTTGCAGTGAACATTGGGGTCCATGTGTCTTTTTAAAATTCATTGGGGTCCATATATCTTTTCAAATTGTTTTTTTTTCCTGGATATATGCCCAGGAGTGGGATTGCTGGATCATATGGTAGTTCTATTTGTAGGTTTTTAAGGAGCCTCCATACTGTTCTCCATGGTGGTTGTACTAATTTACATTCCCACGAACAGTGTAGGTGGATTCCTTTTTCTCCACACCCTCTCCAGCATTTATTATTTATAGACTTTTTGATGATGTTTTGATTTGCATTTCTCATATACTGTGATGTTGAGCATCTTTTTATATGCTTTTTGGCCACCTGTAGTGTCAGACTTTATTGTTTTGGGCTCCAAAATCACTGCAGATGGTGACTGCAGCCATGAAATTAAAAGACGCTTACTCCTTGGAAGGAAAGTTATGACCAACCTAGATAGCATATTCAAAAGCAGAGACATTACTTTGCCAACACAGGTCTGTCTAGTCAAGGCTATGGTTTTTCCAGTGGTCATGTATGGATATGAGAGTTGGACTGTGAAGAAAGCTGAGCACCGAAGAATTGATGCTTTTGAACTGTGGTGTTGGAAAAGACTCTTGAGAGTCCCTTGGACTGCAAGGAGATCCAACCAGTCCATTCTGAAGGAGATCAGCCCTGGGATTTCTTTGAAAGGAATGATGCTAAAGCTGAAACTCCAGTACTTTGGCCACCTCATGCAAAGAGTTGACTCATTAGAAAAGACTCTGATGCTGGGAGGGATTGTGGGCAGGAGGAGAAGGGGACGACAGAGGATGAGATGGCTGGATGGCATCACTGACTCAATGGATGTGAGTCTGGGTAAACTCCAGGAGTTGGTGATGGACAGGGAGGCCTGGCGTGCTGCGATTCATGGGGTTGCAAAGAGTTGGACACTACTGAGTGACTGAACTGAACTGAATGTCTTCTTTGGAGAACTATTGAAATCATCTATCATCTTTTGATTGCATATTTTTAATGTAATGCTGTGTGAACTATTTGTATATTTTGGAGATTAATCCCTTGTCAATTGCTTTGTTTGCAGATATTTTCTCCCATTCATTCTATGGGTTGTCTTTTTGTTTTGTTTATAGTTTCCTTTGCTGTGCAGAAGCTTTTAAGTTTAATTATATCCTGTTTATTTTTTTTTTTAATTTTCATTACTCTAGGGGGTAATGTAATCTTCCAAAAAGATACTCCAAAAAGATATTGCTGTGATTTATGTCAAAGAGTGTTCTGCCTATGTTTTTCTCGAGGAATTTTATAGTGTCCAGGCTCACACTTGGGTCTTTGACTCATTTTGAATTTATTTTTGTGTATGGTATAAGATAATATTCTAATTTCATTCTTTTACATGTAGCTCTTCAGGTTCCCCAGCACCACTTAATTGAATAGATTCTATGCTTCATTGTATGTTCTTGCCTGTTTTGTTACAGACTAATTGACCAAGGGTGTTTGGGTTTATTTCTGGGCTTTTTATCCTTGTTCCATTGATCTATATTTCTGTTTCTGTACCAGTACCATACTGTTTTGATTGCTATAGCTTTGTAGTATAGTCTGAAATCAGGGAGCCCTATTCCTCCAGCTCCATTTTTCTTCTCAGGATTGCTTAGGCTATTCAGGGTCTTTAGGGTTTCCATACAAGTTAAAATTTTTTTTTTGTTTGTTTCTATTTATGTAAGACATGCTCTTGGTAATTTGATAGGAATTGCATTGGATCTGTAGATTGCCCTGCACAGTATAGTAATTTTGATAATATTGATTCTTCCAAGAATATGGTATATATCATTCCATCTGTTTATGTCATCTTTGACTTTTTCATCATTGTCTTATAGTTTTCAGAGTATGGTCTTTTGTCTCCTTAGGTAGCTTTTTATTTCTAGGTATTGCATTCTTTTTGATGCAATAGTAAGTGAGATTGTTTCCTTAATTTCTCTTTCTGATTTTTTCATTGTTAGTGTAAAGGAATGCAAGAGATTTCTGTGTATTAATTTTGTATCCTGCAACTTTACCAAATTCATTATTAAGCTCTAGTAGTTTTCTGGTAGCATCTTTGGGATTTTCTATGTGTAGTATCACGTCATCTGCAAACAGTGACAATTTTACTTCTTTTCCAATTTGAATTCCTTTTTATTCCTTTTTCTTCTCTGATTGCCATGGTTAGGATTTCACAACTATGTTGAATAAAAGTGATGACAGTGGACATTCTTGCATTGTTTCTGATCTTAGAGGGAATGCTTATAGCTTTTCACCATTGTGAATGATTTTAGCTGTGAATTTGTCATATATAGCCTTTATTATCTTGAGGTAAATTCCATTTATGCCCACTTTCTGGCGAGTTTTTATCATAAATCAGTGTTGAATTGTGTCAAAAGCTTTCTCTGCGTCTATTGAGATAATCATATGGTTTTTATCCTTCAGTTTGATAATATGGTGTACTACACTGATTGATTTGTGGATATTGAAGAATCCTTGCATCCCTGGGATAAATCCCTCTTAGTCACAGTGTGTGATCCTTTTAATGTATTATTGGGTTTGGTTTGCTAGTATCTTGAGAATTTTTGTGTCTATGTTCATCAGTGATATTGGCCTGTAGTTTTCTTTTTTGTGGTATCTTTCTCTGGTTTTGGTATCAGGGTGATGGTGGCCTCTGATGTTGATCCACAGGGGGTGCAGCCTTAGGCATATACGGTCACCTTGGAGGACAGTGATCTTAGCAGGATTTTCTTCCTGATCTCTCTGTTACACTGCCTGCCTCTTGGTATCATATCCAGCTGTTAGGTTCCACTAATTGTCAGCTGATTGTTCTATTGTTTTTGATAATGCTTTGTATCATCATTTGCTCCACATTCTATTCCCACTAAAGTCAGTTCTTTTGAAGGAGAGCTTTGGAGTTCAGTGTTTTTTTTTTTTTTAATTAATTAATTTCTTTATGGCTGTGCTGGGTCTTTGCTGTGTGTGGGCTTCCTCTAGTTGCAGCAAGTGGGGTCTGTTCTCTTGTGGTGCATGAGCTTCTCACTGCGGTGGCTTCTCACTGTGGTGCACAGGCTCTGGGCTGCGTGGGCCTCAGTAGTTGTGGCATGTGGGCTCTAGAGCACAGGCTCAGTAGTTGTGGCGCGTGGGCCTAGTTGCCTCGCTGCAGGTGGGATCTTCCAGATCAGGGACTGAACCCATTTCGCTTGCAGTGGCAGGCAGATGCTCAACCATTGAACCACCAAGCAAGTCCCTGGAGTTCAATGTTTTTATGACTTGCCTTTCTTTTTATCCTGGGCACAAGTCTCAGATCACTGTTCTGAACAGTGGCCTGCTTCTCTTAGAGTGACATCTTTGTTTCGTGAGCTGGGTGCTGGGTGGGGACTGTTATCTCTGATCTTCTAAACTTGCCTCTCCTAGTGTGGAAGCCCTGCCTTATGAGTGATCTGGGGTGAGGGCATATCCTTGGCCTGCCCAACCTTGAGTACAGCATTTGCCCTATGAATGGAGTCTGGGAGCACCCTACTTGTGGGCTGCACTCATCTGTGATTTAATGTCAGTAGTACATAATTGGTGGTAATAAGAAATGCTGGTGACTTGATCTTACTGGGGAGATACTGCTGCTCTTAACTGGGAATGAGAGGAGAGAGAGCCCTGTTTTCTTGTCCACAGCTGCCTAGAGTAGAGATTCTGCCTCACTGAGTTGGGAAAGAGGTAAAGGAATGGGTTGTGGCTCAGATGTCACAAAGTCTCAGTGTTTTAACTGAGATTTAGTAAATTATCTAGAGCAAATCTTCACTTGCCATATGCCCTTAGGACAGTTTCTGGAGACTTTAGATGACTGTTTTAGCAGTCCTCACTGGTTATGGTCGTTTTCTGGGAAACAGGTCTGTGGAGCTTCTAATGCCACCGTTTCCTCAGTAGTCCCTCAGTTCCCATGATTTTTGTGTTCTTGTGTTTGTGTCCTTTTGCCGTCCCCTTCCACTGTGGACAGGGCTGACCTGTGTAACCATTAGGATGTGGCAGAAGTGATCACAAAAGCCAGTCCACGAAAACAATGCAGCTTCTACTCTGTTCCTCCTTCCTGGGTCACGTGCTGTGGGGGAAGCCAGCTGTCTTGTCATGAGGACAAGCAGCCCAGTGATGAGGTCCCCATGGCAAGGAACTGACGCTTCCTTCCAAAAGCCAGCACAGACTTGCCGGGCATACACATGAACCACCTTGGGAGCAGATTCTCTAGCATGTCAAGCTATCAGATGATTTCAGGTGACCAGCTGGCTTCTTGACTGTGACCTCATGAGAGACCCTAAGCCAGAGCTACCTAACTCAGCTGTCTCGGGATTCCTGATCCATAGAAACACTGACATAACACATACTTATGTTTTGAGCTGTGGGATTTTGGGTAATTTGTTATGTAGCAATAGGTAATTAATACACGATCTTGGGTAAAACCTTTCTCTCCTGTTCTTGTTTCTTCATCTGAAAAACATTGCTGGGCTAGATCCATGGTTTCCAACCATCTTTGAGGAGCTGTATGATTTCACAATGATGGGTAACAGGCTACTGTGTGGAGTAAGAGGGAAGCCAAGCAGGTCTCTGGACTCCAGGAAAAGCAGCTCCACTTTTTCTCTTTCTTATAAACTGAGCCTCAGTATAAGATTTGATATGAAGAATTTTTTTTATCTTTGTTCTAGTTTTTTTTTTGTTACATTTTGTGATTTCTTCGATCTTATTTCATGCTTATTTCAATTCAGTTTCCCATTTTGAAATGGGTATTCCATAAGGCTGTGCATTTCTAGTGTCCACAAGCATAGAGCATAAGGAATGTTATAACAACCCTTTAATTGTTCAGAGAGGAAACTCTGGAGAGGGGAGGGACTTTTCCAAAGTTACATAGTAGTTTAGTGACCAAGTAAGGAATGGAATACAAATCTCCTGACTCTAGAAGAGATCATCTGTGCTAATGAAGTGGACTTCCCTGGTGGCTCAGTGGTAAAGAACCCACTTGCCAATACAGGAGAAGTGGGTTTGATCCCTGGGTGGGGAAGATCTCCTGGAGAAGGAAATGGCAACCCATTCCAGTATGCTTGCCTGGAGAATCCCATGGACAGAGGAGCCTGGTGGGCCTACAGTCCATGGGGTCAAAGAGTCAGATACAACTGAGCAAATAAACAACAATGATATGGAGTTATCATAAAGTATTTAAAAAAATAAATCTTCAAAAAGCAAAGACTAGAACTTGACTCTGTTCAGGTACAGGGGGAAGAAAGTAAAAGCAACAGAAGACTCTTGGGACATGCTGTCCTACAGAAGGCTGGCTTGCTCATAAAGATAAATCATACAGGAGTAGAGATGTATGTTGGGAATTAAAGAGACCTTTTACCATAGGGTTTCCGACACAGTCATTACTTTGCAGTGTGGCAATCAGGCAGTTCAACAAACTTTTATGAAGTGCTAGGCAGAGCCTGAGCTGGGACACAGAGGTGAACTCTCCCTCTCTATATATGTGGGTTTATGTAGTGTTAAAATTTTAAAATAATTGCTAACATTAAAAAATAAGTAGATTTCTGGTTTGTTTTGAATAATTGGCAAATCTGAGCTGGCAGTGCTGCCTGGGGGCCTTGGCTGGAGCTGAGTGTTGGCTGCCCCTAGAGCTGGGGCCTGAGCACTGCAGTTTCCTTCAGTCTCCCCCAACACATTCCTGTTGTTTTCCCTCTGAGGCCTCCTGCTCACTGCCGTTTATCACACTGCTTGTGCTGTTATTTTTCTTAAGAGTATTTTCTTACACCTCTCCTTACTCACTTACCACATGACCCCTGGAAGGATCTGATTTTGAGACCCCCACCCCACCCCGCCCTGCCTCTGTCCTAGACATTCCCCTCCCTTCCTCCCTTGCACACAGAACTTACTGGAGGCGTGGCGCTTGACTTTGACCTGTGGGTCCACCCGATGGGACTTCTCACTGCAGGTGGAGGCGTGGCGCTTGACCTGGGCTCCAGGGGGACGCTCAGGCTCCTCGTCCTAGGTGGGAGACGGAAGGAGAAGATAAAGCATGGGTGGGCTCTGAGCCCTCAGTGATGTGCACTTGATGGCTGAGTGCTGCCTGACCTCTGAGGTCTTGGCCTTACATTTTTAGTTGTGTGCAGTCTTCAGCAGTCTATAAACCACTTGCACTGGCAGTGTTACTTGATCCTCATACCTTCCTAAAGGCAACCCTAAACTGGAATTTCTGCTGAGTGGAAAATTAGGAAGTCTCAAAAGACTTTGGGTGACCATATTTGATTTACCATAGATAATTTTGTCAGTACATCAATTGGATGTATAAATTTTCTGAATTGCTAAAATAAAGTCTTAAGTTAAAAAAAAGTCAAAGTTGAGATCAGCCAGTGATAGAAGTGGCATAACTTAATAGACTGGCTATACATTTTCACATGAAAGAGTAGTGAGAACACTCAACATCTTGTCAAAGCTCAGGAAACCATGAGTGGAATATAATAGTCATATAATAATGATATTGATAATAGCAGTATTATTTACCCTCATTATAAGACCTTCCAGTGTTTAGGTACTGTGCTGAGCTTTTTCCATAAAGTATTTCATTTAGTTCTTGAAAGACCTAGAGGTAAGAGCTCAGATGGTCACCTAGCACTGTCCAGGGCAGGGGTCCTGGCCTGCAGACACATCTGCTTTCCTTGGCACCTTGATTCCCTCTCTCTGTGCATGAGCTGTGAGGCCTGACTCACCAAACAATGCCTAGTCAGAATGTGGTCCTCTTGCTCTCCCGTGGCAGGAGGAGGCACAGGGCAGATTGTGGAGCAGTATGGGTCATGTGATGGCTACAGAGGCCTTACTGTAAGTTAATAAGCTGGCGTCTTCTTGGTTTAGTGAGCAAGACAGAGAGATTGTCCTGGGAACTGAAGCCCAGACTGTGGATGCCACCAGGTAAAGGGCTGTGGGGGCAGCCACTCAGTTAAATCCACCTGAGACAACTACTGAATCAGTCAGTTCACAGAGCTGTAACAGGGGTGGAGAGCCCCAGCCTGCTCAGACTGGAGCAGTGCTCTGTACCTTGCAGAGCCCTCTCTCCTTCCTGGCTAGGGGCTCTTTCCTCCACACTGCCCAGCCTCCTGTTCCAGAGATTCTCCCAAGCCACAGTCTGGGGCAAGAAGGTCCCCTCTCCCCTACCTTCCAGGTGCTGGTTAAACAGAAATGATTTCTCTGAGGCAAAGGAATAGGGAAGGAGAGGGGGAGAGCTAATAAGTGGCCTTTGCCATGTCCCCCAAAGAACCAAGGGACCATACCTGCATCTTTTCATAAGGAACATCATCATAGACTCGGGGCTCAGGCCACTGATCCTGGCAGGATCTTGCATATCTAGAAAATACAAGGGATGATGATGATGATGTGACAATGATACTTATGCAGCTTACAGTGCTTTCCTGTCCACTTATTTGATTCTGGCAGCAGCTTTTAATGGAGGTCAGAAAGTTAGTGATAGCAGCCATGCCAGGCAGCACTGTGCCACTGATGTGTTTAGAGCTTATAGGCAGGGATGCATGGGATTCTCACAATCCAGGAAGCAGGTTATTCATCACCTCCATTCTGTACGTGAGAAAACAGAGGATCCAGGCTGGCAAGCAACCAACCCACCCAAGCTGTTGCTCATGATAGAGCCGTAATTCGAAGCTGGCACTTATAATGCAAACTCCGCAGATGAGCCTCATGCCTGCCCAGAGGCTCAAGGGTATGGGGACCCTAAATTTCTGTGGCATGAGAGCAGAGCCCAGGCCATGGTCCAAAAGAGCTTCTCCTTTCTGGCTCATTCCATCCACAGCATCCTCAACCCTGAGCCTCCTCCTTTAACCAGCTTCTCTCCTCCTGCTGGAAGAGGAAGGCACCCACTCTGACTTCCCAAGGAAGCAGTCTTTCTCAGCCCATCCTCCCTTCCCTCCCAATCCGCCTCTGAGAGGGAGCTGAGATAGGAAAGGTTGTAGGCAGCTTTGGGGGGCTGTGGGGTACTGGCCCTTACAAGAAGGAGTTGCGCCCTGCACTGACGATGCTGGTTAGGGTCTCCACATCCACATAGTCATAGTGCAGTGCTTCGGGAGTGACTTTGGAGCCCATCTCCACTAGCAGCAGCCCAAGCCAGCGGCCCATGTCCTCTGAGCAGCTTGCCTGAGGGAGAGAAGGCATAAGCTGAGTTCACTGTGGCACATTCAGGGTCTCTGGCTACCCACTCACTTCAGCCAAACCCATATATGTATAGTATCTGTTTGGACCCAATACTTAGGGATCCAAGAGGAGCAAGACTAGAACACTCATCCAGAAAACCAAGTTTTCTGGGTGAGAAATAGAGACTCCCTCCCCAACTACCTCTCTAAAACATATAACCTCACTCATTATCCTCAGAGCCTTCCAGACCGATTGGATAGGAAAACAAAATTTAGGTGTTCTCTGAATTTTTTTTTAATATTTGCTTTTTATTAAATGAGGAGGCCATTTATCACATAACCCACATGTTTTTCTTGTATCATAAATGCCAATTATATATAATATTGTATACAGGAGAATCTCTAAGAAGTTGCTGGTCAACTAAACACATGTTTTTATTTAAAGAACATTATCATAAAATAAAATATATAATATATATATTAGAAAACTTATGAATTTTTGCCTAACTAAAAAAGTTATGACAGTTTGATTCCACCTGTTTGACTTAGTATGAATAGAATGCTAGATTTCTAATTTTAAAAAATAGATATGCAACAAGCAACAAAGATTTGCTGTAAACTACAGTCAATATCTTGCAATAACCTGTAATGGAAAATAATTTCAAAAATAATATATGTGTATATATAATTGAATCACACACAAAAAGAATTCTACTTTTTGAAATTTAGGAATGTTTATCTTTTTGCCAGTTTTTCTAAATATTCTATGGACATCTAATAACAACATATGAGATGCAGACTTCTAAATATATTTGTGTAGGATATAAGATTAATATAAGTTAATGTAAATAGAAATCTATTATGTTTAAATTACTAATGACATCATTCAAGATGCTCCTATTCTTATTTTTTTTGCACTTGATAAATACTCTCAGAGAAATGTTAAAGAGCATCATCATAAAATCAAGTTAGCACACAAAAACTAGAAACTTGAATTTAAAAAGCACAGTTTTTGCCAGAAAGCTCTTTGTGAAGAGAAAGGGAAAGCTTTTTCTGAAGAAAAGTAAAAGACCCATCTCAAGCTATCAAAAGTAGAAGTGACATACAGAATCAATATTTCCTTACATTTAATAACTGAGAGAGGCAGTGGGTACTGGGCAAAGAAAACAATACCAAGAGGCTGGGTCTTAGTTGTGGGAAAAAAACCAAGAGGCCATCAGTCCTCTGTGGAGCTTCAGGTGAAGCATGTGACTGCCCTGGCCTCAGTTTACTTATCTGTAATATGAGGGGGTAGTTTTTAGGTTTTCCTCCAGTTATATTTAAAATTTCTAAATAGCTGAAGGATTGACATGTAAAGAGAGATTCAGTGTATTCTGTATGACCCCAGAGAGGAGGCCTGGTGTCAGTGGGTAGTTAGGAAAAATGAGTGGGTGAAATGAAATCACATTGTCAGTCAGCCATTTGTCCAACAGATGTTAATTGAGTCCTTACTGTCCCTCATTGAGCCCAATACTGTCCAGCCCAGGATTGCTGGATATCAGGCTGGGTTCTGGAAAAACAAAAATATGCAGAACAGGTGTAGTTGCTTCCCACACAGAGTTTTAAGATTTCAACTCAATATGGAGAGAATCTTTGTAAAAATTTAGTTGCTTGGTGGGAGGAGCAATGGTTTATCTGAGATGAACAGTCACTGGTGGGAAGTAAATTGTAGAGAGGTTTCCAAAATTAAATCAGAGTTAGACTAGATGCCTTTCAGGCTTGGGACTATATTTATAAGGTAGAATAAACAAACCTTGGGTCTAGGGTTGCCAAATTTAACAAATAAAAATGCACAATTCTCTTAAATTTGAATTTCAGATAAACAATGGTTTATTAGCATAGGTATGTCACAAATATGGGATATACTTGTACTAAAAAGAATTAGTTATCGTTTATCTGAAATTCACATTTAAGTGGGTGTTCTATAGTTTAACCGGCTACTTGGCGACAGTTGGCTCATTTTCCCTCTTCCTTAGTCCCTGTAATGTCAATAAGGTCCCCTGGACAAAAGCCAACCTCCAGGCCAGAGCTCCTCTTAGCTCCCACCCCTAAGCTATTTTCTCTTCTCACCTCTAAGATAGCGACCTCCTGCCGGTTGTGTAGGATCCTGAAGGCAAATGGGTGTCTGGGCCCAAAGCCTGGGGCCACCTCACAACCGCGGAGGGCAATGGCGTTCACGTGGGTCCGCAGGTCTGTGCGGTCCTTATGGAAATACAAGGTGTTGCACTTCAGGCGGCACCAGCGTTCCTTCCATCCGTGGTTCACCAGCACATTCAGATACCCTGGGAGGGAGAGACCAGCGATGCGACCTCCTGACAGTCCTGGGGGATACAAGTCAGGGTGCAGGGACAGAGGGCCTGGGTAACTCTTGTACTCTAGCTGGAGAGAAAGGCCTTCGGGTCCTGAGTCAGCTCATTCCTGGTCTGTGACCTCAGGTTTCAGTTTGTTATCTGTGAACAGGGGACTGATAATCATATTTGTACATACCTGCACAGCCTTCAGACCGTACCAACCTTGATGAAAAGGACAGAACTACTATATATAATGAATGAAAGACACAACTCTTCCTTCTGCCTTTCCGCCTAAAATAGCAAAAACTAATCGCGGAGGACAGAAAACAATGGCTGATGCTGACACCTGGTGGCAGATGTGGGAACAAAAAACATGTAGCCAGGATGAAGAATTAAAAACAAGTGAGGGGCAGGCTGGTGGCTGATGACTTTAGAATTCCCTTTAATGTTTTAGGTCTTAATTTATTTTTTACCATAACAGTGTCCTCGTCCACTTACAAAACATTTCTTTATATCCATGTTCTTTATATATAATGTTCTTTCCAGGTTAGCAGAATATTATCGTTTACCTAAAACACATGATTTTTTTTATTGGATTCCAGTATATGGAACAATGGGTTTAGATGAACAATGTTTCTTTTCTTTCAAACTACTTTTAATTCGCATTTTATGTGTTTACAATAAAGTCCTTAAATATTTTTATTCAAGAAATATCCTTGTAAGACTGGACCATAACTCAAACACTTGGTATATTATATTATATACTGGGAAGTTAAGATACTCTCCTTTTGTCATAGTAGAGGAAACTGAGGCCCAGAGATGGGCAGTGATTGGCACGAATGTCATAGGGAACATAGAAATAGGACAGTTGGTTGACTTTTCCTTCTGTTAGGTGCCAGGGCCTCATGGAGGAGAAGTGGTGGATTGGCATGGATTATTGATGGAGTGGGGGATTAGTCGTCTAGGAGGATTCTATCCTCTGCCTTAGGAATGAGGTAGATTAGGCCTGGAGGGTCTTCTGGCTTGGCCCCATCAACAGGGTCTGAATTCTCTGCATGCATGGTACCCACCACAGCATGGAACCTCCTCAGTAGAGGACGCCTGCAGGTCATCAGCCAGTGCCTTCTTCTTAGAGAAGCTGATGATACGGGTGATCTTGCGGCCTGCAGCTCTGCTCATTGAACCCTTCAGCTCTGACAGGCTGCTCTTCTTCCCTTTGCCTGTTACCGTGGAGATGGGTTAGATGAGGGGAGGGAGCCCCAAGTTCCAGATCCACCTGCCCCTAGCCTTCCCCCCAGCCTTTGAATCTGCATACAAGGCCTAGCCCAGTATGGATAGTCCAGGTCACATCAGCTAGGTCTCCAGAATGGTCAGGACCTGATCTGCACTGCGTGTGCTCATGGCAAGGCCCCTCCCAGCTCTAGCATTTTCCCACCTGAGCCCCCAGAGGCTCCTACCATGTTCACGGCCCAGAGTGGAACAGCTGTCACCCATGCCTAGGCTGTCAGAATCCGAGGTCTGCTTCTCTTGGGACAGCCTCTGGGGAGGAACACAGACAGCCCCCTGTCAGAGGCACACTCAAAGTCTCCCTTTCTTGGTTCAGTCTCCGCTTGACCCCTGTACATGAGGATTAGCTAAAGAAATATTTGTCAGCAACTGTCATACTGGTATGAGGAGGACAGCTATGACTTAGGGTGGTTGTGTCTTCCATTTATTTGGAAGTGAGGAATTCAGTCTATTTGGGGAGTGAGAAATTCAGTATAATAGGCTGAGATTAGAATCCTGGGAGTTTGGACCATATTTGGTAGGTGATGGGGAGGTAAGAAGGTATTTAAGTGGGACAGTGGTGAAGTTGGTCTTGTAAGCCCCCCAGCTGCATCATGGGAGATGGACAAGGAGGGGGCAAGACTGGAAGCAAAAGGGGCAGTACGAATGTCATCCTGGGCAATGTGAGACTTGATAGGAGGGTGAGCCAAGCACTTGTGAGGATGAGGAAAAAGATGAGCTGGCATTTTCAAAACAGTCGTAACAGGACTCGGTGATCAGTAAATGTGAATGGTGATGAGAGAGGAATCCATTACAATTCTAGCTTGGATGAGAGAATGGCAAAGATACCACACATACACACACACCCCACCCCCACCCAGCCCATGGTAACAACTTCATGGTCAGCCAGCAGTATTTTTACTTATTATGCCAACTTTGGATCAGTCATTCATTCATTCCTATTAAGGAGTGGGGTAGAATAGTCAAGATGGGCCTTGGAAGAAATGATGTCTCTCCTTAGCTGTGGGGATATGGGAAAATCCTTTCATCTCTCCAAGCCTTCTCACTTGAATTACCCTCCTGTCAGTGGGCTGCTGTGAGGCACTAGGGAACTGGCACAAGTGAAATTGTGAGGCCAATTGTTAGAAATTGTCATTTCTAACATCTGTGTGATATGTGACTGTCCCACTTTAAGAAGCTAAACTGTGCCAGCCAGACTCAGGACAAGACTACAATGATACCTATCCACTTAAAAAGGTGAACTTACAGAGCTCTGAGGCCCCTAAACCTTTTCTGGGGATACCCCAGACCAGGCTCAGGGATGCTTTGCTATAAGCATAGTACTAGAAGGCAGGGGAAATGAGAGAGTCTGTGCATTCTCTCAAGTTTCCAAAGGTTGGAAAAATGGCAACTGTCAGAAATGGGACAGAACTGTCAAGTATAAAGAATCACCTCTGTAAATTGTGAAACAGAAGTTGTGGCTCCTGTTTGTTCTGTGATGATGTACAGATGTTAAGGTTTTCATCAAGATAGACAGCAAATATAAAGAAACACTGTGTGCACTTTGGAATTGGCTTGATGATGATGACAGCTCAATCACAGGAGTCTGTGGAGAGAGAGCCACCAGTAACACGTGCTCACTCCCACTCTTCTCCAGAAACGCCACCTGAACATTTTAGCTACCCTCCTGCTGTACACTCAGCCACCGGTCGGCTGGCTGGGTGTGATCAGCTAGCTCTGTTCTTATTATGTGTGACTTTGGGCAAATATCTTTTTGCCATGGCTTCCTTTTCTGAAAATGCAGTTCATCAAAGAATTATAGAAATTAAATTCGGTACACACACACAAAGCATTTAGAACAGTGCTGGCCACAGTCACATTTTCTATAATGCTAGCCTTTATTATGTCGTGTGAGACCCTTATGTGGGGGTCTTAACCTCCCTTAGGATTTGGGGCTGAGTCCCATGATCACCCACAGCACCTAGTGAAACATAGGCTTTTTAGCATGTATTTGCCGGTGGCCTGATAGAATGAAACGACTGCTTCATTTATGTCCCAGTGGACACTCCTTGTCTGACTGACTGATTCCAATTTGGTGTTCATGGCTTGGTTCAAACGTGACCTCTTCCTGTCCTGGCAGGGTAGGCACTCCCTCCTCTGGCTTGTGCTGCACCTTGGACATGGGCATTCATGAATTCAGTAGACGTTTATTAAGTGCCTGGTCAATGTCTGGCTTCACCAGCAGCCTGCGCGTCCCTTGGGACAGAGCCTGTGCTGAGCTCCCACTGTCTGTCTCAGAGGGACCCTGTGAAGACAGAGGTACCTTGTCCAGGTCCGCCTTGCACAGGAGGACTGGGGATCTGGGCACGTCTGCCCCCTCAGTGCCCCCGACGGGTTTGCTGACCTCTCGGATGACCTGTGGAGAGGACACACACTGTGAGCAGGTGGCAGAGGTGCTGTGGAGACAGCAGCAAGAATGAGGCCCAGCAGAGCGGTTGGGATCACTGGGTGGGACACAGGTTGACAGGGCCTCCTGCCCCATGTGTAGGGCACATCAGGATCTGAACAGGCTTTCTCCTGTGTCTGTCCCTTGAATTGAAAACGTAAGGAGCTGGGAGCCTAGAGGCTTGGCTTCTAGACCTGGCGCCATTACTAATTATTTGCATGGCCTTGGCAAAGCCATGTCCCTGCTCTGGGATTTCATTTCCCCATCTGTAACATGGGGATGCTATGGGTCCTCTGCTACCTCCTTGGGGGTGTGAGGACCAGTGAGATGATGGGTGTGAAGGGCCATGTGTATGCCCCGCACAGGCATGAGGAACTCACTTCTGTGACATGTTGGAACTTTACAACAACCTGCAGAATAGCCAGGATTATTCTCTTCATTTCAAAGATGTGGAAACTGAGACCCCAAGGCACTCCCCTGCGGCCATGCAGCACAAGCATCCTGATCATGAAATAGTAACAGACCGCTGCTGCTCATCTGTCAGGTGGCTTTGCCTGGATTATCCCCTTGTATATCCCCACAGCAGCCTTGTGGGGTGGGGTACTTTGGTCCCCAAATTACAAATGAGGATGATGAGGCTCTGCCCTACTGTTTGCGCTAATTGGGGTACCAAGACAGGCCTCTTTAACTCCAAGTCTAGGACTTTTTCTTACCCAACCACAGTCCCTTAGGACAGAGCACTCCCCTCACCCCCACCCCAGCAGGCAGGTTGTCTCTCTTCCTTCCCCTCCTGAGACAAAGGCAGTAATGAGAATCAGTAAACATCCCAGTGGGAGAGCTGGTAATCACAGGAAGGAAGAGAGGATGGGGAGGGAGGGAATGGGGGCTTTGGTTTCTTTGTTCGGAAGATCAGAGGTGGAGAGGTCTGCCGTAAGGGCCTGGGGGTGAGGGCTTCACCGTCACCGTCACAGTAGTTGCTGACAGTTACTGAGGACTTGCTGCCTGGCAGGCTCTATGTCAGGTACTTTCTAGAATGCTTACAAGAGCCATTTTATAGAGGCAGAATCTGAGGCACAGGGGAAGTGAAGTCCTTTGCAGAAGATCACATAGTCAGTAAATGCTGCTTAGGTCCGGGACTTGAACTTAAGGTCTGTATAGCACCGAAGTCTTCCCTCGTCAACACTATGCCATCCTGTCACCTTTGGGCTAGATTTCCTTAGATTTTCCTTGGAATTGGATTCACTTCCAATTCTGGTCCGAACCACTGGTGGTTGACCTTGGGTGAGTCACAGAAGCTCTTGTGCCTCAGCTTCCTCATCTGTAAAATGGGGACAATATTAGTCCCACAGTGAATAGTAAATGAAGTCATGTGTATAAAGCTCTTACCACAATGCATGGCACAAAGTAAGTGCTCAGTGCATGGTAACTCTAATTGTTGTGTAAGATGCAGGAACTGGGTCATAGGTGGATCTTATAAGTATGCACATTTCATCTAAGATAAAGAATTTCTCCTTTATTAAAAAAAAAAGGATTAGCCTGTCTAATGATAAAATCAGCTTCTTCTATAGGAGGTCTTAAGCTCTCTAGTCCTGGAGATGTACATTGCAGGTAGGATAAATGCACAGTAGGCATGTTAGGGGATTCACATAGCTAGAAGGAACATAGGTCTCTAGGCTGAGGTCTGCCTCCTGGAGATATCCGAGGCCCATTTCCACATAAAGCCCTAGCCATGTGAAAGGTACTGATCCTCTGAGCCAGGCCTGTTCTTCCAGTGACAGGGGCCCACCCCACTGAGGGCTGGGCCTGGGGAAGAGAGGAAGGAAGGGAGGGAGGGAGGGTGGAAGGGTGGGTGAAGGGCACAGGCCCTCCTGTACCTTCAGCCACTCCTCGGCCTGCTCCCGGCTCTGCAGGGCCAGCACCAGGACTTCAGTAGCCCCCTGGGAGAAGCGCAGCTCGTGCCTCTTGTGCCGGCTGTCCTTGGGCACATAGATGACACTGCAGACATCCAGCGCTAGCCTCAGATGCGGCTGCCGGTCCTTGGAGTTTTTGTAACACTGGACAGGAAGAGAAGGGGTTAGGGCCTCCTGGAGTGGAGAGTGGAGGGAGGAGACTGAAACTCAACCTACCCCAAAGAGACCTCCCCGCCCATCCCGACTGTGGGCACTGCATGAAGACAGGGCCTGTGACTGTTCACCACAGAGATGAAAAGCCTGGGAGGGGCATCTTTGGGAAAGCTCCGGATCTCAAGGGCTACTGAGCGGTCTCAAGGGTCACAACTACTTATTTAGGAAGAGGCAGGTTTTAGCACAATACCAGGAAGACCATTCTAGTCTAAAGAACCAGAGAAGAAACAGGCTGTCTTGGGAGGAAGCCAGCTCTCTGCTATTAATGGGCTACAAGGCAAGAATGTGGGAGAGAGTTATAGCAGAGATGGAGGGTTGGGCTTGGGAAGTCCATAGTTGATGAATAATGATTCTCACTTCCCAGTTCTTACTATGAGGCTCACATTACCTTGATACCAGAACCTGACAATGACATTAAAAAAAGGAAAGTCATAGGCTAATGTCTCTCGTAACATAGTTGTAAAAACTATAAACAAAATATTAGCATATAATATCCAGACATATAAAAACCATATTGCATAGAGATCAAACTTATTCTAAGAGTGCAAGAGTGGGTTATCGTTCAAAAACTAACCATGTAATTTATTGTAGGACCAGAAAAAAGGAGAAAAACCACATGTTTCAATAGAAGCAGAAAAAATATTTGATAAAATTCTGTATCCATTTGTAACATAAACTCTTAGAAAACTCTTAGAGGGAAACTTGCTTAATGTGATAATAAGGAATACCTACAAAAAAACCCCACAAGCAAACATTAGCCTTAATGGTACATTATTGAACTTTTTTTGAGATCTGGATTGAATACCTACCTAAAAACCCCACGAGCAAACATCAGCCTTAATGGTGAATTATTGAACTTTCCTTTGAGATCTGGATTGAGACAAATATGCCTACTCTCACCACTTCTATTTATATCACACTAGAGGTCCTTTGTTGTTCTTGTTTAGTCACTAAGTTGTGTCCAACTCTTTGTGACCCCATGGACTATAGCCCGCCAGGTCCTCTGTCCATGGGATTCTCCAAGCAAGAATACTGGAGTGGGTTGCCGCTTCCTTTTTCAGGGGATCTTCCTGACCCAGGGTTTGAATGTGCATCTCCTGCTTTGGCAGGTGGATTCTTTACCACTGAGCCACCAGAGAATCTCCACTGGAGGTCATAGCCATTGCAGTAAGTCAAGAAAAAGAAGGCATAATGTGTGGAAAGAAGTATGTCATGATTCTTGGCCTGATTCTGACCTGGGATGAACTTTTCATTGCTCCAAGGTGAGAAGAGGTCATGTTTCAATGCATACATGTTTAGTAAGATGCCAGGCTTCAGCAATACGTGAACCGTGAACTTCCAGATGTTCAAGCTGGTTTTAGAAAAGGCAGAGGAACCAGAGATCAAATTTCCAACATCCGCTGGATCATGGAAAAAGCAAGAGAGTTCCAGAAAAGCATCTATTTCTGCTTTATTGACTATGCCAAAGCCTTTGACTGTGTGGATCACAATAAACTGTGGAAAATTCTGAAAGAGATGGGAATACCAGACCACCTGACCTGCCTCTTGAGAAATCTGTATGCAGGTCAGGAAGCAACAGTGAGAACTGGACATGGAACAACAGACTGGTTCCAAATAGGAAAAGGAGTACATCAAGGCTGTATATTGTCACCCGGCTTATTTAACTTCTATGCAGAGTACGTCATGAGAAACACTGGGCTGGAAGAAGCACAAGCTGGAAATGAAGATTGCCGGGAGAAACATCAATAACCTCAGATATGCAGATGACACCACCCTTATGGCAGAAAGTGAAGAGGAACTCAAAAGCCTCTTGATGAAAGTGAAAGTGGAGAGTGAAAAAGTTGGCTTAAAGCTCAACATTCAAAAAAAAAAAAAAAAAAGCTCAACATTCAGAAAAGTAAGATCATGGCATCTGGTCCCATCACTTTATGGGAAATAGATGGGGAAACAGTGGAAACAGTGTCAGACTTTATTTTTTGGGCTCCAAAATCACTGCAGATGGTGATTGCAACCATGAAATTAAAAGACGCTTACTCCTTGGAAGGAAAGTTATGACCAACCTAGATAGCATGTTAAAAAGCAGAGACATTACTTTGCCAACAAAGGTTCGTCTGTTCAAGGCTATGGTTTTTCCAGTGGTCATGTATGGATGTGAGAGTTGGACTGTGAAGAAGGCTGAGCGCTGAAGAATTAATGCTTTTGAACTGTGGTGTTGGAGAAGACTCTTGAGAGTCCCTTGGACAGCAAGGAGATCTAACCAGTCCATTCTGAAGGAGATCAGCCCTGGGATTTCTTTGGAAGGAATGATGCTAAAGCTGAAACTCCAATACTTTGATCACCTCATGTGAAGAGTTGACTCGTTGGAAAAGACTCTGATGCTGGGAGGGATTGGGGGCAGGAGGATAAGGGGATGACAGAGGATGAGATGGCTGGATGGCATCACCGACTTGATGGACGTGAGTTTGAGTGAACTTCGGGAGTTGGTGGTGGACAGGGAGGCCTGGCGTGCTGCAATTCATGGGGTCGCAAAGAGTTGGACACGACTGAGCGACTGAGCTGAACAGGTAAAGAGGTGTCATTTTTCCCCAGAAATTATGCCCATCCTTATACTTACTTTACTTACTTTGGAATTAAAAGTGTATTTCTTTTATGAAATGATAATGATGAGACATGATAAATTAAAAAAAATGTTTCAAGTTATATGATAACAAGTATTACATGGGCTCAGTTTCAGAAAAGACAGATGTATGGAAATGAGGGTGGAAGTTTATGCATCAAAACTTAATAGTGGTTAGCTCTTGGTCAATGGGATTTTTAAAAAAAAAATCATTTTTCATTTTTTTTTCTAGGTTTATAAGTAAATACATTTACTTAGTGAAAAACGATAAACATTGTTTTAAAGTGATAAAAAAAATCATGTTTTGGAAAAACAAAACTTGGTAAAGTCGATCAGTTCTTCACGTTTTGTATTGTTTGTTTTTTTTTAATTCTGCCTGGGTAGGAGAGCTCTGTTCTCAGAAGAACTGTCCTTTGAGCCTCTGTGCACAAAGCAAACCCAGAGGAACAGAGGCAGGCACGCCTGCACGCACACACACATATGCGCACACACACGCAAGTCCACGTGAGGCCAAGAGGCTGTCGTCTGTGGCCACTCACCAGGAGCTGGTCCTCCTTGATGACGGTCAACTGCTTGGCCCACTGCCCGAAGCGCTTTTTCCGCAGCAGGAAGGCACATATCCTGCAGTCCCTCACCAGGTGCATGGAGGCCTCCTCTGAGGGCCACTGGTGTGTGGGCTGTGGCCCTTTCCCTTCCTCCTCCTCCTCATCGTACGACTCGTAGGAGCTGCTCATGGCGTCAGAGTCATTGTCTGCAGGAGCCACAGGAAAGGACCTGTCCCTGTGCTGTCACCCGGTGTGGGGGGAGGTGGGCCTTCTTACTCTTTTGCAGATACCCCTGCTCTGGGGCCCAAGGGGTGGGTGTGAGGTGTGATCCTGGTAATGACCTAGCTCCCACACGGGCCCTGTGTCTTTCAGATTTACCACTTGCTTTGTGATCTCAGTGACTTTACCTCTCGAGGTTCAGTTTCCTCATCAATGAAATGGTCATAATAAATTATAATACCTACCTCACTAGGCTATTTTGAGCAGCAACAAATGCAAAACGTTTAGCTGAGTGTTTGGCACTCACTGAGGGCTCAGTAAACATCAGCTATTGTCTTTACCCATCATCTTTGCATCTGTTGTCTCAGGTCATTTTCATGGCCCTCAGCAAGTCCCTGTTTGATACAGAGGAATCTGGAGGCTCAGGGAGAGTAAATCACTTGCTTAAGGTCAGTCACCGAGAATCAGGGCAAGGGCTTCGTCGGGGGCTCCTAACTCCACTCAGCAGTCTTCCCACTGAACCCCAGGATCACTGAGAACAAGGGCTTTGAGGCCTCTGTGGTGACCCCAGGGAGTTGAGGGGGGCAGTGGGTATGGGCATGCCAAGGTCAGGTCAAGGTTTGCTCTCCCTGAGGACAGACCTGGACTGAACGTCCACCCAGTACTTACAAGAATTCTTCAGCTCCCCGTTCATCCTGGTGGCGGGGTAGCTGCTGTCTGCATCCTCATAGTAGCCGTCCATAAGCGAGTGGGCTGGGCTGCAGCCATCTGTGGGGTTGGCAGAAAGAGCAGTACTTGGAGAAATGCAGGCAGACTCCAGGTGCCAGGGCTGGCAAAGATCTTGGACACGGTGTCCTCCTCGGGAAGAGGGAGTGGAGCTTCTAGTCATTGCCTGGCCAGAGTGTGGGGCCTCCTCTCCGTATCTCATCTGCCTTAGACCACACCTGCCCCCTATGCTCCTGTCACCCAGAATGGCCCTACCAGGCCCTGTCACACTTCCAGGCCTGTGTTCATGCTCTTCCCTGTGCCCTCTTAGCAACAGCTAGAAAATTCCTACTCAGCCTCCAATACCCTGCTCAAAGATCTTTCCTCTGACCTTCCCAGGCACAGCGTGGTCAGCCTCTCTCCTCTGACCCCAGAACACTGGTATGTGTGGGTGTGTGTCGTGGTCACAGTTCCAGTCACTGGACTACAGGGAGTGGTGTGTCAGCACCTGGGCCCAGACCCCCTTTCTGCTTTGCCCTTGTCTCTTCTTCCACCTCAGCCCCTCTGCTCACTTCTTAATGCATCCACTCCCTCCTCTCCTTCTAAACCTGCAGAGGAGGAAGTGGACTAGAGGAAATAACAATAACACATACAATAGTGAATATATACAATACATACAATAGATGCTAATGCTGAATTTTGGTGCTTTTCCCATTCATGGGAGTCAGTATAATATAGGAATGGAGGTATCCTAAATTGTATTTTTATCACAACTACCAAGGGTCTTTTAATTTATTTTTCTTTTCCATTATTATTATAAGATACTGAATATAGTTCCCTGTGCTGTACATAGGATCTTGCTGGTTATTTGTTTTGTATTTCCTAGCTTGATCTATTAAATCCCAAACTCCTAATTTATCCCCTTCTTTCCTCGTTGGTAACCACAGGTTTATTTTCTATGTCTGAGTCTGTATCTGTTTTGTAAATAAGTTCATTTGTATCATACTTTAGATTCCACATATAAGTAATATCTTCAGGTATTTGTCTTTCTCTGATTTACTTCACTTAGTATGAAAATCTCTAGGTCTGTGCGTGCTGCTGCAAGTGGCATTATTTCATTCTTTTTTCCTATGGCCTAGTAATATTCCATTGTGTGTGTGTGTGTATGTATGTGTATATATAATATCTTTACCCATTCATCTGTTGATGTACATTTAGGTTGCTTCCATGTCTTGGCTGTTGTAAATAACACTGCTATGAACATCAGGGTTACATGTATCTTTTCTCTTTTCAAAAAATTTATTAATTTGTGTTTGGCTGTGCTGGGTTTTTGTTGTTGCCCTAAGGCTTTCTCTTGTTGCAGTGGGCAGGCTTCTCGTTGCTGTGGCATCTCTTGTTGCAGGGCACAGGTTCTAGGGCATATGGGCTCTGTAGCTGTGGCACACAGGCTTAGTTGCCCTGTGGCATGTGGCATCTTCCAGGATCAGGGATCGAATCTATGTCCTCTTCATTGGCAGGTGGATTCTTAACCACTAGACCACCAGGGAAGTCCTATGTATCTTTTCGAATTAGAGTTTTCTCCAGGTGTATGCCCAGGAGTGGGGTTGCTAGATCATAACTCTTTATTTTTAGTTTTTTGAGGAACCTCCATATTTTTCCCTTAATGGCTGCACCAACTTACATTCATTTGGGGTCTTTTAAAAAATGCAGATCCCTATGGCTGACTCATGTTGATATATGGCAGAAATCAACATAATGCTATAAAACAATTATCCTCCAATTAAAAATAAATAAAAAGGAAGAAAAAATTTAGATCCCTGAACTATATCTCCACAGATTCTGAGTCACTGGTGTGGGCTGAACTGAGGAATCTGCACTATGGAAAAACCTATTTAACTGGATAGTTTTAAACATATGTAAAAATAGAAAATGTATGGAATTCCAAGGAATCAGATTTTTTTTTTAACATTTAAGATTATTTTAATACGGATGGTCTCTGGAGCATACTTTGAAGCTCAGTGGGTTAATGGCATGTGCTTTGGGGTTAATGAGATCTGAGTTCAAATCTATCTCCTTTATTTACTGAGTGACCTTGGAAAGAAAACAGTTTCTCTGCATTTCAGATTCTTTACCTATAAAATTGACATGAACAGTTCCTACCCTGGATTAGTGATATAATGCATATGAACTCTCAGTATAAAGTCTGGCACATAAAACATCTTAGACAAATGCTAGACATCATTATAACTATCTTGATTTCTGTAGTGCAGGGAGGGAGGTATCAGACCCACTTCACAAATGAAGAAACTGAGGCCACACACTTTTCTAGTGATAGAACCTGGATCAGAACTGAAGTTGCTAGCTCAGGGGACAGGTGCCCACCCCCTCCTCCAGGAAGCCTGCCTTCTTTCAGACCAACTTGCTCTCACACCACGCTGTTCATCAGAGCACTGCTCTGGGCTCTCAGCCCTACTGTTTTTCTGAGGATGGCAGCACTCAAATTCCCAGTGACTGGGATGCCCAGTTATATCTCTCAAGTGAGGCTCACAGCCTGCTTTTCCCAGCAGACATCCTGAGGTCTCAGATGCTAGAGACATCCCTGTGGGGTGGAATGGGGTACTCAGGCCAGGAGTGAGGGTGGGAAAGGAGGAGGCGCAGGTGGGAGAGGGAGGGAGCACTGAAAGCCCTCAGACACCTGGCAGGCTGGTGAGAGGGGAAGGATACTTCCTGTTGGGCGTGGTGCCCTCTTCCTGGACAAGGTCCCTGGCCTTTCCTGAGGCACTCCCTTCCCTCCCACCCCAGGATCCCCACTGCTCGAGGAGGCAGCTTCTCTGCCCCATCTGAGCTCTCTGGGGAGGGGAAAGAGCCTCACCCAGCTGAGGGCTTGTCCTGGGATTAAGGGTCTAGCAGCACTTCATCCCCTCCTTCTCTGTCCTCAAGTGGATAAAATAAAGTCAGCTGCTTCACATAAACAGCTGCTGGCAGTGACATAGGTCCCAAGTCTGAAGAGGGCCATGAATTACCTGGTCCAAGTCCACCATTTCACTAGTTTTGTTTAAACTAGTTTATTAATCATAAGAATAATATATCATAATAGCCCGAAGATGGAAACAACCCAAACGTCCATCAACTGACAGATGGATAAACGAAATATGGTATATTCATACAATAGAGTATTATTTGTCCATAAAAAGGAAGTACTGATACATGCAGTGACATGAATGAAGCTCAAAAGCACTATGCTGAGTGAAATAATGCAGACATAAAAGGTCACATATTGTATGATTCTGTTTAAATGGAATATTCAGATGAGGCAAATTATAGAGACAAAGCAGATTGGTTGAGAGGGGAATAGGAAGTGACTGCTTACTGGGTATGGGCTTTCCTTCTGGACTGACGAAGATGTTTGGGAACTTGATAGTGGTGATGGCTACGCAACACTGTGAATGCACTAAACGCCAGTGATTGGACACTTGAAAACAGTTGGAGTGGTCAGTTCTATGTCGTGTGTATTTTACTACAACATGATGAAAAGCACAATCACTACAAAAGAGTGTGAATGGGAAAATATGTTCCCTTTCACCCAGATTTCTGCTCATTCATTTCCTATAGGAAAATACTGTCAAGAGTTTCTTGCATATCCTAGAAAAACTGTTAAATGCATGTGTGAGTACCCTATTTAAAAGCAAATGGGATCATGTTATATGCAGTATTCTGATTTTTTTTTTTTCCAGTATGTATCCTGGGATTCATTTCTGATCAGCACAGACAGACCCGTCTCATGTAGTTTTTGATGGTTGAAGAATATTCCTCTGTGCTGCCAAAAGATAGGATAGATATCTTATGCAGGCTCAACTACACATGGTGCATCACCCAAAACCGTAATAGAGTTTCTTGTATGTGATGTTAAGTCCCTATACCCAGGCCGCAGCACTCGTGACCTTCCACCCTAATACCTTGATATGTGTGCATCTAGCCCCTCTTTCTTATTTCAAGGGTAGAGGAACAGAAGCCCAGAGAGGGGAAGAGGCTTGTTCAAGGTCACATAGAACTGGGTCTGGAACCCCAGCCCCTGAGCCCCAGGCCATGCCTACTGGCCCGCCCACCCAGGCTGTCACTGGAGAGGTCAGGGTCTCCCACGCTCCTCCCCAGTAGGTGGGTATGGCGGAATGGTGCCAGGCTTGGCGCTTTAGCCCCAGCAGGACACACAGGAGCTTCAGGACAGGAGCCTTCTCCCCCTCACCCCCAACCCTCAGGGACCAGAACTTACTGTGGGAGCTGATGTACTCAGGGGACTTGCCAGGTCCCAGGGGAAGGGCCTCCTCATAGTAGTCCTCAGGCGGAGGCCTGTTGGGGAGTGGTGGAGGCAGGTCAGCTGTCTGAAAGAGGACAGAGGAGGTGTGTGAAAACCAGAAGACCAGGAGAGCATGGGGAGCAGGGTGACAGGGAGGGGCCTGGGGGTGAGGGGGACAGGAGCTCCTAGAAGGCAGGATGCAGTCTCTGAATATGAAAGGACATGCTGCTGCTGCTGCGGCTGCTAAGTCGCTTCAGTTGTGTGCAACCCCATAGACAGCAGCCCACCAGGCTTCCCCGTCCCTGGGATTCTCCAGGCAAGAACACTTGAGTGGGTTGGCATTTCCTTCTCCAATGCATGAAAGTGACAAGTGAAAGTGAAGTCGCTCAGTTGTGTCCGACTCTTAGCGACCGCATGGACTGCAGCCCACCAGGCTCCTCCGTCCATGGGATTTTCCAGGCAGGAGTGCTGGAAGGACATGATGAGTGGTCAACAACTGGTGCCATTTATGGTGGTGATGATAGTGAATTATGCAGTCAACAGATAATGTTTGATGTGATTTGGCCCCCTGCTCTAATTTCATGGCCCCAAAGGCTGGGAACTTCATTTTTGGTCTGTGATCCAGACCTTCATTTTTGTAGGTGAAAACTCAGGCTCAGAGATGGGAAGTGATCTGCCACACAGCAGAAGGGAGGAAGGCAAAGGCCATCCATCTTGTGATCCAGAGCTTTCCGCATCACTCCTCCTGTGCTCCTGAAATCAGAAGTTGGGGTGGGCAAGTCCTTTGGGCCTGAAGGGACAGGTCAGTTTACCACATTATCCCTGCTCGGCACTGGCACAGTGAGCTCATCATCATGAATCATTGAAATGTTCTCACAGTGCTGTTTATGGCCTTAACCATCACACTGAAGAGAGAGTAGATCTCTCATGGTCAAGAGGATCCCCAGCATTAGAGTTTAGAGTTTCTCTACCTCCTCCAGAGGAAAAGAGGGCCAGAGAGTGTAATAACTCACGTGTCTCAGAGATGGACTCTTGGCTGGCTCAGGACTGGCTGCTTTGCAGGACTCCGCCTCATCCTCTGGCATGTCTTGAAGGCCGCTCAGGTCACAGTCTATGGGGAGTCGGGCCATTAGGACAGAGTAGGTGGAGGATGAGCACGGCAGGGTGAGAAGAGGACTAGATTTGGGGTCAGGAAGCCCAAGCACCCCCTCCATTAGTAATCCGGGGCAAGTGACTTCATCCCTCTTATCCATAAAGTGGTCACAATAATCCCAGTGTTTCAGGGAATCAAATGGGATAATGCAGTTTGGTACAGTGCTTTGGAAGTTTTCAAGGGTTATTTAATGAAGGCACGGTGTTTTCCCAAAGTCTGTCAGTCCGTGAATCCTCTCATCTGACCCACAGCTTTCTCCCTGTGTTGTATAGTGCTGTTCTCCCTTGGGATAGATCAGGGATTGCACACACCCGGCACGCGGCCTGGCTTGGCTGCTCCCATATGCTAGGTGCCTCTGCTAGTCCCTCACAGCTCCATTTTCTGCTGAGCTGCCAGACCGCTCAGCTCAGAGACCAGGCAGCTACTAAGATGGATGTTAGCAGCAGACGAGACAAGGCCCTGTTGCCAGCATTCTTCGGCCTGTGTGTACATCCCTACCCTTCCTCAAATCTAGGGGATGATTTCCTGTAACTATGGATTTTGACTAGACTTCAGACCTGGCAGGGCCCAGAGAGGCAAAGGGACTTTTCTGAGGTGACTCAATTTTGTAATGTTAGAGCCAGACCCAGATGCAGGGGACCCTTCTAGAGACTGAGATGGTGGACATGCATGATGCGCATGAGCTGGAAGGATAGATTCCAGCTGAGGTCAGCAGAGAGTAGCTTACCAAATTCTTCGAAGAGGGACTCCACAAAGCTGGGCCCAGAGTGGAGGTCCGCTGTGTTCACATACAGGTAGGAGACTTCTTTGGCTGTGAGGAAGGAGGAGAGCAGGCCAGCAGTGAGGGGCATGGGGGCCAGGACTGCTGCTGCTGCTGAGGATGGCTAGTCCCCCCCGCCCACTCAGACTTCTGTCCTGCACAGGACACAGCACTCAGGTAGCAAAGCATGTGCTTATCCTAAATCATCTCCAAAGCTTTCAAACTTTGTTTCCTTTTTTCCATTGTTACTGAGGATCTCCTTCTCTGAGTGAAAGGATGCCCAGAGCCCAATATAAAGGACAAAGTAGAGGCGCTGCTCTGGGGACAGCTGGGGGCCAGTCGGCAAACTGCTGCCCCTTTCATTCTCCAGCAGTCCTGTGAGAGTGGCTGAGGACATTGTCCGTGGGAAGTGAGGCTCAGTTTCAACCAATGGTGACCCCCCCCCCCCCGATGTCACTCAGACCCCTCCAACCCCGCGGGACAGGACACAGCCCCTTTAGAGTTTACTGAGCTCTTGATTTACACATACCGTCTTGTGCGCTCACTTGAGGTTGGGGAAAGGCTGGAGCAGAGGAGAAAGCTTTGCTGCTGAGAACACAGTGAGGCAGAGAGTCTGTGGGGAGTTAGAGGGAGGGCCCGAGTGGAGATGGAGGGGCAGGCATACTACCCATAAAGCCAAGAGGGAGTGTGTGAGCGTGCATCTGAGTGCAGGACAGTGTGATGTGTATGTGATACGTCTGTCAGAGTGTGCATGAGTGTTGTGCATATATGCTATGTGTATGTGATAAGTGAGTGTGTTGCGCGTGATAGAACATGTGGGGTATGTTATGTGTGATGTGTGTTTGTTACTGTGTGAGGTCTATGTGAGAGCATGTTGTGTGTGTGAGTGTGTGGTAGTGGTGTGTACATGAGTGTGTATGGCATGTGTGTTGTGTGAGTTTGTAGAGGGCCAGGGGTGGAGGAGAACCAGGAGCACAGCCAGGGCTGTGGTGGACGAAGCTTGGAGTGCATGGGGACGCTGCTTAGACCATGAAGAGAGCTGAATGGCCATGCTGTGAGGTTTCCTTCCTCCTGCCAGCAGGCCCTGGGGAGTTACTGAGGGTTCTTGAGAAGCTCTGGGCAGCATGCTGACGGCTACCTGGGAGGGGCTGCAGGCTCTGCAGGATGGAGGCCACGGCCATCTTCTTCTCCAGAGTGGTGTCACTGAGGTACTCGTGGTCCAGGAGGCTGAGCAGCCCTGTGAGCTCGGGGAGGAGCTGCTCCAGCACTGAGGAGGAAGCCCGTGGAGCACAGTCACGGCTGTGTCCAGGGTGTGGGCCCCACCCCCACCCTGCGGGACCCGGGGAAGCAGGAGCCAGAGGACAGGGCCCAGGGCAACACGGAGACCTCAGAGGCCCTCACACAGCTGTCCCAGCGCTGGCCACCAGCCTCCCTTGGGAGAGCCCTGCTCAGTTAACTGTGACGTTTTTCCGGCCTCCCTGCTCCCCGCTTCTCCTCCTCAGACCTCATCTGGGCTTGGCCTGAGGACTGAGCCTCCCAGGTAGTTTGAGCAGAGGCATCGAGCCCTCTGTTTGTCCCAGCCTGCCCTCTGCTCTACAGGCCCAGGGTCCTTCCTCCCTGAGCTCAAGGGTCAGCGCAGGTCCCAGGCAGGAGCTCTGGCCGTCCAGGACACAAGGCAGGAAGGAAGCCTTCCTGTCCCATCAGTCTATACACTTCAATCTCTGGAACCTTCTGTTTCCGGTGACTTGACAGGAGCCAAACTAAACATTAACCCTTCCCACCCCTGGCCAAAAACTCTTGTTGCTGTTCTTTTCTCTATGCTACACTAGTGTTTCTCAGACTTGAGTGTATACAAGGAATTACCAGGGGATTTTGTCAAAATGCAGATTCTGACTTGGGAGGTCTGATGTGGGGCCTGAGATTCTGCATTGCTGACGAGCTTCCAGCTAAAACTGACGCTGCTGGTCTGATACCACACAGAGTTGCAAAGCCTAGAGCACAGAGTCCTTTAAAAAGACTGAAGCATACCAAGACCATGATGTCATCAATGTCTCTCTGTCCCAAAGCAGTATCTTGGGACTTGGTTTGCCTTAGAGCCAAAGACTGACTTCTCTATAGAAGTAGTATTGTCCCTCTTTGCAGCTTGCCAATCACTTGTGCCTAATAATATGAGCTCACGTGTATTGAACAATTATTTCCAGCTGTGCTAATCCCTTTCATACATATTGTCTTATTTAAATCTCAGGCCATGTATTTTATTATCTCCATCACGTGGAGGATGCAGCTAAGGCTCAGAGAGTTTAAACAGCTTCTCCAGGGCCATACAGCCAGCAGAACCTCAACCGAATTTCCTCACTTTGTACTTTATACTATAGCACTTACATTGCTTTGCAGTATTTTATAGGGCCCTACCAAGTTGAGATTGGTCTGATGGTCAAGCCCATTTTTTGGTTGAAGAAACTAAGGTTCAGAGAAGGTAAGTAACTTGCTTAAAGTTACATGGACAAGTAGAAGAGTCAAGATTTAAGCCCTGGTCTCTTGACTCCCAAATCCACATGCTTCTCCCCACTAGGACCTTCTGAGAAAGAGGTGAGACTGACTTGCAGCTACAGGTCGGGTTGTGTAAGAGGGGCTGTAACATGGAGCATGACAGAATCAGTCCTGGAGCCAGATTTCCTGGGTTCATGTTCAGGCTCTGTTATTCATCAGCCATGGGACCTTTGGCAAGTTGCTTAACCTGTATGACTCAATATCCCCCTCTGTAAAGGGGAAATAACAGCACTTGCCTCACAGTATCATGTATGGGAAGTGCCTGGCCCGTACATAGTAAATCCCACCCCAAGTTAGCTATGAATACTGTCACTGTAGTATCTGCCGTGCTGATCTGTGCTGTGAGGTCTGCATGTCTGTCTCAGGAAGAGGGGAGGCTGTGGGCTCTGGGAGGTGTGAACTGTCAGTCTTAGCTTCCTTAGCATCTAGTTCACCTGCTCAGACTGGGTGCTCTATATGTGTTAGATGAGAGAGGGAATGGAGAGATGACCACATGAGGACTTTTTAAAAAACAGAAATTTTATGTACAGAGAGTAGCACTCATTGGAAAAATATGATGATGTAATCTTTCTGTGCCATTCCAAAATCACCCCAAATTTGTTGGAAATGAGCTTGAGGCTGTTACTGACAGCCCCTACCTCGTTGGCTCTCTCTAGCGCTGGGCTCTGAGTAGGGGCTTTCCATGCCATGTTTTATCTCATCCCTGCAGCACGCCTGTGAGTAGGTCCTCCAGGATACCTATTTTCTAGGACCTGACTCTCAAGCTGAGGGGGACCTGTGAGATGGTAGCACAGCTCAAAAGAGGAGGAGCCAGGCTGATCCCAGGTTTGCATGATTCTTGGAGCTGCTGTGTGGTACACCTCCAGGCATCACTCCAGAGCTCAAGTGAAAGGAGCTGGCACCCTCTGAGGTGCCACTGGGCAAGGGTTCTGGAAGGGAAAGGCTCTCTCTTTGAAGCAAAAAATTGTTTAAAGTCATTTTAGCCAGGTTTTAGCTTCCCTGGTGCTCAGATGGTAAAGCATCTGCCTGCAATGCAGGATCCCCCGGGTTTGATCCCTGGGTCATGAAGATCCCCTGAAGAAGTAAATGGCACCCTACTCCAGTGTTCTTGCCTGGAAAATCCTATGGTTGGAGGAGCCTGATAGGTTACAGTCCATGGGGTCACGAAAAGTTGGACACGACTATAGATGGGGAAACAGTGGAAATAGTGGCTGACTTTATTTTTGGGGGCTCCAAAATCACTACAGATGGTGATTGCAGCCATGAAATTAAAAGACGCTTACTCCTTGGAAGTAAAGTTATGACCAACCTAGACAGTATATTTAAAAGCAGAGACATTACTTTGCCAACAAAGGTCAGTCTAGTCAAGGCTATGGTTTTTCCAGTGGTCATGTATGGATGTGAGAGTTGGACTGTGAAGAAAGCTGAGTGCCGAAGAATTAATGCTTTTGACCTGTGTTGTTGGAGAAGGCCCTTGAGAGTCCCTTGGACAGCAAGGAGATCCAACCAGTCCATCCTAAAGGAGATCAGTCCTGAGTGTTCATTGGAAGGACTGATGCTGAAGATGAAACTCCAATACTTTGGGCCTCCTGATGCGACGAGCTGACTCATTTGAAAAGACCCTGATGCTGGGAAAGATTGAAGGCAGGAGGAAAAGGGGATGACAGAGGAAGAGATGGTTGGATGGCATCACCAACTCAATGGACATGAGTTTGGGTAAACTCTGGGAGTTGGTGATGGACAGGGAGGCCTAGCGTGCTGCAGTCCATGGTGTCGCAAAGAGTCAGACGTGACTGAGCAACTGAACTGAAGAGACTTCACTTTTTTTTTTGGCCAAGTTGTATCTGTTTTGGAGGAAATCTTTTCAAATGGAAACACAAACCTCTTTGGCACCAACAGACACACCAAAAGTCAGTAACTCAATTCCAAAATATTTCCTTATTTACTCTAATTTTGTGCCAGTCTGGCCACTTGGGGAAATTAGAAAATGAATAAGATACTGTTCTGGGGTATCACTCTCTCTCTCTCCCACTGTATTTCTCCTCCATTCCTGTCATACACACAGACAGACACACACACATATTAGAAATTAATTTGTCACCAGGAAGGCTGTGGATGTGCTGTAAGGAAGGCACCACAGGGTAACCATAGGAACCTTCCTGTGGCCTGCAGCCGTGGTTCATGTTTGAAAATCTCTGACGCTGCTCTGCTATCATGCAGGGGTGTCAAGGTTACAGGGTGCAGTGGCTGTTTATCTCTCTACCAGTGGTTGTGAAATTTTCTGGCCTCAATATTACTGTACAATTTTAATAATTATTGAAGACCCCCAAAGGGCTTTTGGTGTGAGTTGTATCTACCAGTATTGGCTTTGCATGCATGCGTGCTCTGTTGTCTCTGACTCTTTGCTACACTATGGAATTTTCCAGTCAAGAGTACTAGAGTGGGTTGCCATTTCCTCCTCCAGGGAATCTTCCTGACCCAGGGATTGAAGCCAGGTCTCCTGCATTGAAGGTGGATTCTTTACCACTGAGCTACTGGGGAAACCAGTATGAGTTTAACATCACTTAAAATTGAGAATCAGATCTCAATTAGGATTAGATCTAATAGAGTGCCTGAAGAACTATGGACGGAGGTTTGTGACACTGTACAGGAGGCAGTGATCAAGACCATCCCCAAGAAAAGAAATGCAAAAAGGCAAAATGGATGTCTGAGGAGGCCTTACAAATAGCTGAGGAAAGAAGAGAAGTGAAATGCAAAGCAGAAAAGGAAAGATATAGCTATTTAAATGCAGAGTTCCAAAGAATAACACAGAGAGAGAAAAAAGCCTTCCAGTGCTCAATGCAAAGAAATAGAGGAAAACAATAGAATGGGAAAGACTAGAGATCTCTTCAAGAAAATTAGTGATACCAAGAGAACATTTCATGAAAAATGGGCACAATAAAGGATTGCAATGGTATGGACCTAACAGCAGCAGAAGATATTAAGAGGTGGCAAGAATACACAAAACTATACAAAAAAGGTCTTCATGGTCTAGATAACCACGATGGTGTGATCACCCACCTTGAGCCAGACATCCTGGAATGCAAAGTGAACATCATTATGAACAAAGCTAGTGGAGGTGATGGAATTCCAGTTGAGCTACTTCAAATCCTAAAAGATGATGCTGAGAAAGTGCTGTACTCAACATGCCAGCAAATTTGGAAAACTCAGCAGTGGCCACAGAACTGGAAAAGGTCAGTTTTCAGTCCAATCCCAAAGAAAGGCAATGCCAAAGAATGTTCAAACTACTGCACAACTGGACTAATCTCACATGCCAGCAAAGTAATGCTCAAAATTCTCCAATTCTATTGAATTCTCAATTCAATAGAATGTGAACCGTGAACTTCAGATGTTCAAGCTGGATTTAGAAAAGGCAGAGGAACCAGAGATCAAATTCCCAACATCCACTGGATCATCGAAAAAGCAAGAGAGTTCCAGAAAAACATCTACCTCTGCTAAAGCCTTTGAATGTGTGGATCACAACAAACTATGGAAAATTCTTAAAGAGATGGGACAATACCAGACCACCTTACCTGCCTCCTGAGAAATCTGTATGCAGGCCAAGAAGCAACAGTTAGAACTAGACATAGTTCTAACAGACTGGTTCCAAATTGGGAAAGGAGTACATCAAGGCTGTATACTGTCGTCCTGCTTATTTAAGTTATATGCAGAGTACATCATGCGAAATGCCAAGCTGGGTGAAGCACAAGCTGGAATCAAGATTGCCAGGAGAAATATCAATAACTTCAGATATGCAGATGACACCACCCTTATGGCAGAAAGCAAAGGAGAACTAAAGAGCCTCTTGATGAAAGTGAAAGAGGAGAGTGAAAAAGTAGGCTTAAAACTCAATATTCAGAAAACTAAGATCATGGCATCCGGTCCCATCACTTCATGGCAAATAGATGGGGAAACAATGGAAACAGTGAGAGACTTTATTTTCTTGGGCTCCAAAATCACTGCAGATGGTGACTGCAGCCATGAAATTAAAAGATGCTTGCTCCTTGGAAGAAAAATCTATGACCAACCAAGACAGCATATTAAAAAGCAGAGACATTACTTTGCCAACAAAGGTCCATCTAGTCAAAGCTATCATTTTTCCAGTAGTCATGTATGGATGTGAGAGTTGGACTATAAAGCTGAGTGTTGAAGAATTGATGCTTTTGACCTGTGTTGTTGGAGAAGACTCTTGAGAGTCCCTTGGTCAGCAAGGAGATTCAACCAATCCATCCTAAAGGAAATCAGTCCTGAATGTTCATTGGAAGGACTGATGCTGAAGCTGAAACTCTAATACTGTGGCCACCTGATGTGAAGGACAGACTCATTGGAAAAGACCCTGATGCTGGGAAAGACTGAAGGTGGGAGGAGAAGGGGACAACAGAGGATGAGATGATTGGATGGTATCACTGACTTGATGGACATGAGTTTGAACAAGCTTCAGGAGTTGGTGATGGACAAGGAAGCCTGATGTGCTGCAGTCCATGGGGTCACAAAGAGTCGGACACTATTGAGCAACTGAACTGAAAACTGAGAAAAGCTTGAATTGAAAACATTGAAAAAATTGAAAAAAATACATAGTCACACATCCCATTAACCTTGAAAGCTACCACACTGTCACACATCATATAGCCTTTGGAAAACTCTGCTGTGTACCCGTAAGAGAATGAGAATGAAGAGGGCATGTAAGGTCTCAATACTATGTAAAAGTAGGTGTGACCTTAGGGGTACCCCTGGAAAGCATCTTGGGGACCCCCAAGCATTCCTGTCCCCAGCCACATCTTTCTGAGAATTGCTGTCCTTCAATAAATGATCTCAGATTGCCAAGCCTTTGTATTCCTTAAATCAGTCTGTCTGTTTCTCCTTCCTTCCTCCTCTTCCTATCTCCCTCTCTTTTGTCTGTGAGGTTTTATCTCACAAATTTCCTCTTGCTGCTATCAGCAAGTGCCTCTTGTGGCAGCATTCTGGTTTCTAAAAGCTCTCCTGCTTCTAAAGTGAGGACAGGTAGTCTCCGAGTGAGATTCGTGCATTTAAAAACACGAGTTTAAGTACCCAAGCATTATAACACCTTTTTTTGCTTTTGTTTTTCCTGGTACTCGATAGGATTTCTAACATGGGCCCTTGACTTCTAAGTGTTTTTTGTTTAACTGATCTGTGATCACAAAAGTCCAAATAGAGCAAAGGAGGGAGCTGAGTAAATCTGGGAGTAGCACATGGGGAATGAGGAGCTGCTTCATCCTGGTGGCATTGGTTTCTGGAGCCTGTTACGAAGTGGTGGGCAGCAGATGGTGGAGGGAGCGTGAGCCCTGGGAGAAAGCTCAGCCTGTAGCTTTAGTGGGCAAGAACCATTCATTGAGCTGAGTAGTTACCATTATGCTGGGCAGTTAACACACATCATCTCATTTAATCCTCGCAAACTACACAGGTGTCTGTGTTCTATGAGGGAGGAAGCAGAGGCTTAGAGAATTGAGGTCACCCAGCCAGTAAGTTGTAAGGTCAGGCTCTCTGACTTCAAAGCTTCCATTTCCCTGTGACTCTTGAGTCCTCTATCAGAGAACTTGGGCTCAGAGAAAGGGAGGCCAGGTTGGGGCAGGGAGGAGGCAGATGGCCCCTCAAAGCCTGCTTGCTGAGCTGGGTCACTGGGGGTCTTTATCTGGAAGTCCTCTCACTGGATGAGTGGGAGACCCTTATTGTGGGGCTGAGATCCTGCTCAGTGGGTCTTTCTCCACTGAGCCCACTGAACTTTAGAGCCCTAACTATGTCGATCTCAGAGGAAAAAAACAAGTGATTCAAGCTTATACCTGACTTACCAGCAGAATGTCATCCCAGGGAGAAGCTTCTACATCGTGGTTACAAGAAAGCTTTTGGCCAGTAATAGAGTTTTGCCAAGAAAATGCACTGATCATAACAAACACCCTCTTCCAACAACACAAGAGAAGACTGTACATATGGACATCACCAGATGGTCAACACCAAAATCAGACTGATTATATTCTTTGCAGCCAAAGATGGAGAAGCTCTATACAGTCAGCAAAAACAAGACCAGGAGCTGACTGTGGCTCAGATCGTGAACTCCTTATTGCCAAATTCAAACTCAAATTGAAGAAAGTAGGGAAAACCACTAGACCATTCAGGTATGACCTACATCACATCCCTTATGATTATACAGTAGAAGTGAGAAATAGATTTAAGGGCCTAGATCTGATAGATAGAGTGCCTGATGAACTATGGAATGAGGTTCGTGACATTGTACAGGAGACAGGGATCAAGACCATCCCCATGGAAAAGAAATGCAAAAAAGCAAAATGGCTGTCTGGGGAGGCCTTACAAATAGCTGTGAAAAGAAGAGAAGCGAAAAGCAAAGGAAAAAAGGAAAGATACAAGCATCTGAAGGCAGAGTTCCAAAGAATAGCAAGAAGAGATAAGAAAGCCTTCCTCAGTGATCAATGCAAAGAAATAGAGGAATGGGAAACAGAATGGGAAAGACTAGAGATCTCTTCAAGAAAATTAGAGATACCAAGGGAACATTTCATGCAAAGATGGGCGCGATAAAGGACAGAAATGGTATGGACCTAATAGAAGCAGAAGATATTAAGAAGAGATGGCAAGAATACACAGAAGAACTGTACAAAAGAGATCTTCACGACCCAGATAATCATGATGGTGTGATCACTGACCTAGAGCCAGACATCCTGGAATGTGAAGTCAAGTGGGCCTTAGAAAGCATCACTACGAACAAAGCTAGTGGAGGTGATGGAATTCCAGTTGAGCTCTTTCAAATCCTGAAAGATGATGCTGTGAAAGTGCTGCACTCAATATGCCAGCAAATTTGGAAAAACTCAGCAGTGGCCACAGGACTGGAAAAGGTCAGTTTTCATTCCAATCCCAAAGAAAGGCAATGCCAAAGAATGCTCAAACTACCACACAATTGCACTCATCTCACACGCTAGTAAAGTAATGCTCAAAATTCTCCAAGCCAGGCTTCAGCAATACGTGAACCGTGAACTTCCTGATGTTCAAGCTGGTTTTAGAAAAGGCAGAGGAACCAGAGATCAAATTGCCAACATCCACTGGATCATGGAAAAAGCAAGAGCGTTCCAGAAAAACATCTATTTCTGCTTTATTGACTCTGCCAAAGCCTTTGACTGTGTGGATCACAATCAACTGTGGAAAATTCTGAAAGAGATGGGAATACCAGAACACCTGATCTGCCTCTTGAGAAATTTGTATGCAGGTCAGGAAGCAACAGTGAGAACTGGACATGGAACAACAGACTGGTTCCAAATAGGAAAAGGAGTATATGTCAAGGCTGTATATTGTCACCCTGCTTATTTAACTTATATGCAGAGTACATCATTAGAAACGCTGGACTGGAAGAAACACAAGCTGAAATCAAGATTGCCGGGAGAAATATCAATAACCTCAGATATGCAGATGACACCATCCTTATGGCAGAAAGTGAAGAGGAACTAAAAGCCTCTTGATGAAAGTGAAAGTGGAGAGTGAAAAAGTTGGCTTAAAGCTCAACATTCAGAAAACGAAGATCATGGCATCCGGTCCCATCACTTCATGGGAAATAGATGGGGAAACAGTGGAAACAGTGTCAGACTTTATTTTTCTGGGCTCCAAAATCACTGCAGATGGTGACTGCAGCCATGAAATTAAAAGACGCTTACTCCTTGGAAGGAAAGTTATGACCAACCTAGATAGCATATTCAAAAGCAGAGACATTACCTTGCCAACAAAGGTTCGTCTAGTCAAGGCTATGGTTTTTCCTGTGGTCATGTATGGATGTGAGAGTTGGACTGTGAAGAAGGCTGAGCGCCGAAGAATTGATGCTTTTGAACTGTGGTGTTGGAGAAGACTCTTGGGAGTCCCTTGGACTGCAAGGAGATCCAACCAGTCCATTCTGAAGGAGATCAGCCCTGGGATTTCTTTGGAAGGAATGATGCTAAAGCTGAAACTCCAGTCCTTTGGCCACCTCATGCGAAGAGTTGACTCATTGGAAAAGACTCTGATGCTGGGAGGGATTGTGGGCAGGAGGAGAAGGGGACGACAGATGGCATCACTGACTTGATGGATGTGAGTTTGAGTGAACTCCGGGAGTTGGTGATGGACAGGGAGGCCTGGCATACTGCGATTCATGGGGTCGCAAAGAGTCGGACACGACTGAGCAACTGAACTGAACTGTTCTTTAAAGACAATAAGGACTCTCCCCCCAAAGCTAGCTTTCAGGTGTGGTGAATACAGATGTGCCTTTGAGAGTACCTTCGTCTTTAACACCGTAGAATTTAAACCACAAGGATTTAAGCTATCAAAGAATTTAATTTGGAGAGAAATCATATACATATAATGATGCTTATGACAAATGGTCATACCTCTCCCAGGGTTTTGCTGGACCTCCTATCTGAGAGTCTCATTTAGTAGGCTCTATACTAGGACCCAGGAATCTACATTTTTAAGGAGTATTCCAGGTGATTCCAAGGTTAAACCTCTGAAAAATATGCCACCAGAAAACCTACTAGAGGGCATGTCCGTGAACATACAGACTGTGGGAAGACCTCCCTCTTCCTTAAAAAATTGTCATTAGACATCTCTTTGTGAAACAACTGAGTGAAGGTGGGAATAAGAGCCCCTGCAGACGACTGTAACTAGCTGGAACATGAAGTCTTGCTTGGGAGAGCACAGTGATTAGGGCTTTGGGGCAAGACCTCTGAGCTGGACTTCTTGTGCTGCCACTTCCGAGTTGTACAAAGATGGGCACATTAGAGAGCTCTGAGCCATGGTTTTCTCATGTGTAAAGTGAGAATACTGGGGTCCCAGCCTCCTAGGCTGGGGTAACTAGGTTAAGATTATGCTTGCAGGGCACTTTGTTCCGTGCTGTGCCTGGAGCCATCAACAGGGCCACATTATTGTTGCTGCTGCTTCCTAATATTCCCCAGAATTGTGCACATCCAGAGTATTGACCAGATAGTATTTAGTGACAGATTTGCTATAGTTGTGGTAACAGACTTTGTGAGGACATGTCTTAATCTGTGCCTCAATCACAGTAGATGCCCAACAAGCATCCATTCATTGAATATTTTGATGACCCAGTCTAACACTCTGATTTTAAAGATGTGGAATGTGAGGGTTCAAGAGTTTATGTGACTTAGCTACAGTCACACAACTAATTGAAAATAAGAATATCTAGTGTTAGATTTACACTAGGTTTGATGCTTGTATGTCATAGAAGAGTGGCTAAGAGCTCAGGGTATACAAATCTGGGCCCCCACCCAGCTCTGCCATTTTCTGCTTGGGGAAACGTCTTAACTTTTCTTAGCATTCAATTCTTCATCTGTAAACAGTGGGGGTAAAACAGTAGCTTCTGCGCATGATTGCTATAGAGATGAAATAAAAAGATACATATGGTGCTCAGTGATCTCAATGGCATTCTCTTCATTTGTGTAACTCCCCAACAGATTCAGGTGTGCTAGGCACAAGGGAAGGGAGTTCTCAGGGCAGGAGGACATTGTGGGATTCTGTAAGCACCCTCCTCCCCACATGGACTGTTCATGGCCCTGGGCCTGACACTGAGCGTGTGTGGTTATGGCAGTTGGAGGTGGTAGAGCCCCTTTTGGAGAAGGCAATGGCACCCCACTCCAGTACTCTTGCCTGGAAAATCCCATAGACGGAGGAGCCTGGTAGGCCGCAGTCCATGGGGTCACTAAGAGTCGGACACGACTGAGCGACTTCACTTTCACTTTTCACTTTCATGCATTGGAGAAGGAAATGGCAACCCACTCCAGTATTCTTGCCTGGAGAATCCCAGGGACGGGGGAGCCTGGTGGGCTGCTGTCTATGGGGTCTCACAGAGTTGGACACGACTGAAGCGACTTAGCAGTAGCAGCAGAGCCCCTTTTCTCAGAGTGCTCCCCTCCCAAGGACTCCCTCCATGCCATGTGGAGGGCCAGCATCTTTCAGCTGGAGGGGCAGTGATACAGCCCAGAATCCTGTCCCTGCCATCCCAGGAAAAATCTCCACTAGTTCCTACCCCACCCACCTCCCATCTTTGCTCCTGGTCCAGGTCATCTCTGGTGTCTGTGGGCAGACGGGGCATCAGGACAAGGTTTCCTTTTATGATTAGATTTTATTTAGAACCATGAATACATTTCATTTATCTTGTTTGGTTTAGTTGAGCCTTAGGGAGGTACAGTGAATTCCACTCAAGGAAAACCAGGGAGAAGTAGTCTAATCATTGTTATAAGTCTTCATTTTTTTTTTTTTTTTTAACCAGGTGGGACAGAGAGGGGGCATAGAAATCCGAGTTGATAACTGTTCACAGGGATGCAAAAAAGTTTGTCAAATAAAATTAGAATCCTACTTAAAAATTTATCTAAGGTTATACCACTCTGTGCTTATTGTTCCTGGTGAATACCCAACTAAGACTAAGATCAGTTTTCTGTCTGCTCCTCCACCCTCCCCACCTAAGTGAAAACAGTATGAGGTGGTAGAGAGCAGAAATTTAAGCCACAGGCAAAAAGCACTGCCACCTGTTCCCAGGACTGCATCCCTGGTGCAGTCTAAGTGAAACCTTGAAGCAAAAGGCCTCCATTACAACCAGTATGGGCTCCCAGTGCAAAGAAGGTCAGATTTATTTAGAGATCTGAAAGGTAAAAGGTCTAATTTCCATGACAAAAAGCAAGTAAATAACACATCTTCAGCAAGCCACAGGAATAAGAAACCCTGTTTGGGTTCCTACCTAGTCAGCTGGTGGGCTCTTTGACTTGTGATCTCATTGCCGGGCACCTTTTAGTCTCTGAAATTTACAAAAATGCTTGGAAACAGCTTGCAAGTTATAATCTCATTAAATGCAAAGCAGTAGGAGGAAACCAATTTCTCTTTTCCCCACTTCACTACTTGACAAGCCTCTTTAGGACAAAAACAACTCATACTTCTTTGTTATCAAAGTCAGAGAAAATGCAAACAATGTAGTTGAAAAATGAAAAATAGGAAGAGTTGTCGGAATGTGGTTTTATGATGTTAGAGATGACATTTAGTAAACTGTTTTAACAGCCTAGCATGTCAATGAGGTATGACCCATTATAGCAGTGGGGAGTTAACTCACCTTAGAAAGGAAAGCAGTATACTTAGTAGAGGTGGTCTCAACAGTTGGGTAGGAGGAAGGAAGGAAAGAGGAGACTTTACTGTGGCCTTCCAACCCTGCATGCCCTTCCAGACAGACCTTTCTCCAGGCTGCTTTCTGCTCTGTTCCTCAGCCTCTTAACCCCAGGTCTCTGCATATGTGGTTCCCTCTTCCTGTCAGAATTCCCTTCTCCTAACCAGTAATGGCCCCCTCCAGCCCTCTACTCACTCATGACTTTCTCACAGACCTTCACTGTCCTCCTGATCACATACACTCCCTCTATTTTATGCTGTCATAGCATCACTCTCCCTGTGGTAATTCTTGTGGTGAAATGTTACACTTTTCACTGGCTCTCTGGATGGATCCCTGGATGAAAAACTTGAGGATGCAGAACCCATGGGACTGACTGTGAGGGAATTGAGTATCTGAGGATTTTGGTGTTGGTGAAGGTCCTGGAACCAATTCCCTGCAGATCCCAGAGGATGGCTGTATTTAAATACGTATATCTCTTATTAGCATCTGGTATATCTCTGATTAGCATCTGTTTCCCCCACTTGAGCCTTAACTTCTTGAGGGTAAGAATAGGGCAAGCTTTTGCTAGTGCCTGACATAGAATACATGCTTAAGTATTTGTGGAATGAGTAAATTCTTGAAGCAAAGTTTTCTTAAGAGTTGATAAAGTCCAACAGCTAGTTAGACAAAAGCTATGACAAACCTAGACAGCAAATTTAAAAGCAGAGACATTACTTTGCCAACAAAGGTCTGTGTAGTCAAAGCTATGGTTTTTCTAGTAGTGATGTATGGATATGAGAGTTGGACCATAAGAAAGGCTGAGTGCTGAAGAACCGATGCTTCTGAACTGTGGTGTTGGAGACAACTCTTGAGAGTCCCTTGGACTGCAAGGGGATCAAACCAGTCAATTCTAAAGGAAATCAATTCTGAACATTCACTGGAAGGACTGATGCTGAAACTCTAATACTTTGGTCACCTGATGCGAAGAGCTGACTCATTGGAAAAGAGCCTGATGCTGGGAAAGATTGAAGGCAGGAGGAGAAGGGGACGACAGAGGATGAGATGGTTGGATGGCATCACCAACTCGATGGACATGAGTTTGAGTAAGTTCCAGGAGATGGTGAAGGACAGGGAAACCTGGGTGTGCTGCAGTCCAGGGGGTTGCAAAGAATTGGACACGACTGAGCGACTAAATAACACTGACAACTAGTTAATGTCTAGTTAACCATGTTTGGTCTCATGGTGACTCAGGATAATAAAAAAGATGCTTGAAAGAAAAAAAAAACAACAGGTAGCAAAAAGCCCAGGGTACAAAAGGGAGCAGAAGCCCAATTTCTCATGTGGCTAAGCTCCCCAAACCCTGTTTGTTTGAACTTGTACCCCTCGTGTGAATATGGTTTCCAGTTGGTTTAGCGATGCATGTTTTGTAGTTTGTGGATTTTAATCCTAACATAGTAACATTAATATAGGAACTATGTGAGTTCAAGTCTTATTCCCGTTTTCTAGCTGTATACCTTTGGGATAATTACATAACTCCCTGATGTACATCATTGGTGACCTGTGAAGCTTATCTACCTCAACAGTGAGCCCTAGTACAGTGAGAATGTGCCTAAAACAGTGTCTGGCACACAGTAAATACTCAGTACATGTTAGCTGTTTACATTATTCTTCCTTTACTGTTATATGTTATACCCTGCTTTAAGCGATTTACATGTGTTCTTTACATAATTAAATTATGAATTTTGGTAAATTCTTAATGAAATTCATAACTTAATTCTTACAGATGTGGGAACTGAGGACTGCAGAATGGGAAGAATCCTGAGGCCATTTGGAGATGCCTCTCCCAGTGCTCCTTCAGAATGCTGCGTGCATCTATGCTAAGTCCTGCATTAACTCTGCAGAGAGGCCCCCAGCCACACAGGTGAGGCTGAGGGAATTGACCCCTCACTTCATGGGTACAGAAATGCTTCATTCCTCTGCCCAGTTTCTTCCAAGTTATTGCAGATCTACCCATCTGGGGCCATGAAGATGTCTCACTTCCTTCCTCTGAATTTACAAGCACTTCACGGAGTCCAAATGAAGGCCAAACAGTGGGCAGGACGTTGGAGGGGACCTCACTGGTTGGACTAGCATTGTTGATCACTAAAACAAATACATCCTGTTGTCCTAGAGCATACAGGGAAGACCGTGGTTCATGTGGGCTGGGAAAGAATAGAAAAGGAGCAGCAAAGAAACCCAGCTGCAAAGCCAGTGCCTTGTGCTGACTGCTTTCCAGGAGTTAAATATAGCTCCTGTGTGAGGCAGGCAGAGGGTTGTCGAGGTCACCTTGAAAGGCTTTTGTGTGTGATAATTACAGCTTATGCAGGAAACAGAATATCCTTTATGCTGAAGAGAATAGTACAGTTTGACTCCTTGGGAGAGAAGCCCAGAATCCTGAGGGAGGTGGAAAAGAAGAGTGGAGGATCTGGGATTTGGTAGGAGAACCGACTCTTTGGAAAAGACCCTGATGCTGGGAAAGACTGAAGGCAAGAGGAGAAGGGGATGACACAGGATGAGATGGTTGGATGGCATCACTGATGCGATGGACATGAGTTTGAGTAGGCTCTGGGAATTCATGATGGACAGGGAAGCCTGGCATGCTGTAGTCGATGGGGTTGCAAAGTCGGACACGGCTGACCGACTGAACTGACCTGAGGAGAGTATCTGGTTTGGGTTCTGACTCCTCCCACTTGCTAGTGTGGAATTGGGTAAATCAGCCCCTCAGAGCATCATCTTCCTGTTCTGGAAGAAGGGATTTAGAATCCTTGTGTGTGGGAATCCTTTGTGGGAGGGGAAATGGGCAATGGTGGGGTAAGGGTTTGTAAACTGTGGGGATTCTTACTGGGGATCCTCTGTGGCACAGTTCTGTGATGTACTCTTGTTTCAGGAAGGTAAAAGGTCAGGGAGGTGGCAGGTCAGTGGGGAAGCAGGTTGTGGGGATGTTTTGGGGTGACTGTGTTCTGGAAGGTGGGCCAGGGTGACAAGCTCATGGAAGCCCTGCATCTTAATGGCCTTTTGAGCAGCAGCTCTGCCCATGTCTTGTCATCCACCAGGACAGCTCTCATTCTGAACACCTTGTTTCTCAGCCCTGGATGGCCAGGGAAGTGGTAGTTCCCCCTCATTAAGACATTTCCAGACAAGAGTGGGGTGGGGCAAGGAAATAGCTTTTGGCAGTGGGGCTGGATTCTCCCAGAATTGTTCCTTTGTGTGCAGATTCCTCCCTGTTTGGCTCACAAAGGAAATGGTTCCAGGAGGAAGTGGAAAACTGTGACACACACATGCTCAGCCCTCACACACAAGATGGCAGCTGTTTCCGCTTGGTGGAAGTCCCTACCGTCTCCTTCACTGAATGGGGTGGCCTGGGATACCGGATGATAAAGGCAGGGGGTGTTTTTGAGCTCTTAAGTGATGTTCCAGATGTTATGCTAAGCATTTTGCATGGATTACCTCATTTAATTCTCATAATGGCCCTGTGAGGTAGTTACTGTTCTCACCCTCTGTTTTATACATAAACCAAGTGAGGCTCAGAGGCTCAATTGTTTGTTTAAAGGCACATGGCAAAAAGAACCTAGACCTAAGTCTAGGGCCTAAACTCCTAACTGTCGCATCATAATTCTTTCTGGCCACCTTCTTCTAAAAGAGGTTCCCTATCTCTGAAGCTTGGTAGAACCACCAGTGAGCCACTCATGACCACTCCCCACTAGTGTCCCTTCATAGGATGGGTGCCTAGTCTGAGGCCTAGATGGAGCTGGGCTTGCCGTTCTGAGAAGTTTGAGTTTGAGAAGCTATCTTACAGTTGCCTGCAACAGACACTGAGGATGTCCGGCTAGGGGTTTGCGAATAATGCTGATAATAATAAAGATAGTCAACGATGACAGCGAACATTTATTGAACACATTTTACAAAGTGGGCCTAGCACTTACATTTCTTTAATAAATTAGGACCTCAAGTGGACAAAAATTGGATTAATCCTAATCGTTGTTTCGTGAGATACTGTCATCATTGGTCCATGCATGCTTCATTTTTATTTATTTATGTAATCAATTATTTTTGCTAATGTAGTAAGTACCCACAAGTCCACCATTCAAAGCGGAATCCTGGATCTAGACAATATCATACATCTAACTATGATCTCATGCTTCTGCTTACCCTTTCGCAGTCTGTCATCCTGAATGCTGTATTCACCACATCCTTGTTTTCCCTTATAGATTGCAACTAGATTTACCCATAAAAATTTTAGTTGTTATAAAAGCCGGGAGAAATATCAATAACCTCAGGTATGCAGATGAACCACCCTTATGGCAGAAAGTGAAGAGGAACTAAAAAGGCTCTTGATAAAAGTGAAAGAGGAGAGTGAAAAAGTTGGCTTAAAGCTCAACATTCAGAAAACGAAGATCATGGCATCTGGTCCCATCATTTCATGGGAAATAGATGGGGAAACAGTGGAAACAGTGTCACATTTTATTTTTGGGGGCTCCAAAATCACTGCAGATGGTGATTGCAGCCATGAAATTAAAAGACGCTTACTCCTTGGAAGGAAAGTTATGACCAACCTAGATAGCATGTTAAAAAGCAGAGACATTACTTTGCCAACACAGGTCCGTCTGGTCAAGGCTATGGTTTTTCCAGTGGTCATGTATGGATGTGAGAGTTGGACTGTGAAGAAAGCTGAGTGCCGAAGAATTGATGCTTTTGAACTGTGGTGTTGGAGAAGACTCTTGAGAGTCCCTTGGACTGCAAGGAGATCCAACCAGTCCATCCTAAAGGAGATCAGTCCTGGGTGTTCATTGGAAGGACTGATGTTGAAGCTGAAACTCCAGTACTTTGGCCGCCTGATGTGAAGAGGTGGCTCATTTGAAAAGACCCTGATGCTGGGAAGGATTGAGGGCAGGAGAAGAAGGGGATGACAGAGGATAAATGATTGGATGGCATCACTGACTCAATGGACATGGGTTTGGGTAAACTCCAGGAGTTGGTGATGGACAGGGAGGCCTGGCGTGCTGCGATTCATGGGGTCACAAAGAGTCGGACAGGACTGAGAGACTGAACTGAACTGAAACTTTATTAAAAGGGCATAATGTTATTGGTAACTTTTTGTGACTTTTTTCTTACTGTGATACTGCTAAGATTTATCCATATCGTTGCCTGTCATTGTGTTCATTTATTGTGCTGTATGATACTCCATTGTGAGGATATTCTCCATGGCTAACACTCTGTGCCTATTATGTTTATTTCATCTTTGCAGCAACTGCATATAGTAGGAGCTCTTCTTATCTCAGTTTTACTGACAAGAAACTAAGGCCTAGAGAGGCTGAAGAGCTTGCTGGAGGTCATAGGTGCCAGGTTCACATCTTTCTGGCCTTCACTGTTCGCTGTGTTTTGGTGTAGAGGGGAAAACACAGGAGTTGGAGCCAAAAACCTAGGGCTCAAGCTCCATGCTTACTGGCTGTGTGGGCTCGGGCAAGTTGCCTCTATGTCCTCAGCATTAAAGTGGAGTGATGGTAACTGCTCTATCTCTCAGGCCTGTTGTGAGACTCAAACCTGACAGTATCTGTGGAAAGTGATAGTAAACAGTCTGTAAACAGAAGTTTTTATAAATTGGTATGTTGTGATTAATGATCACATTAATGATCACATGTGTGTCATCTGCTCCACCTTTTCCTCAATCAAACAACAGAATGTGTGTAGGATTCAAGACATGAGCATCCCTATTCAGAAAAGCAAGGGTTAGGTTGACAATCAGCCCATAGAAACCTTCGTGTGATTAAAGAATTATAAAATTATCAACAGAGGCCTCAGGCTGCACTAATGGGAACAGTGTATTTATCTTTGTTCTGTTCAGTAGAGTTTAAAAACTTTTTTTTTTTTTTTTTTTTTTTACTATTTATTACCTATTTTCAATATCTGAGCCCCCACCCCACTACTGTTTGCTCGTGGTGTTTCCTTTGCATGTCTTGTTCTCCAGCTACTATACTATATGACCCCGGGCAGGTTACTTCACATTTCTGAGTCTCCACATCTGAATAATGGGGATAATAATAATAATTACATCTTACAGGGCTGTCATGAGGGTCCAGTGAGGTGTTGTATGAACTGCTTAGAACAGTTCCTGACACATACCAAACTGACTAATGTCATTATTTAAACTCTCCCCTATTCCCTAGATGGTGCCCATTTATTCTTTGACAATTAGTTTAGAGGCCACTTCCTCCAGGAGGCCTGTCCTGCTCTTCTGGACAAGTGAGGTTACCTGTTAAGAGCCTCCAGGGCAGACAGTTCGTTCAATGACCTCCATTAAAGTGTGAACTGTGAGAGTAGAGATGCTGCCTGATTTAATATCTGCTGCTGCTCCCTGGTGCCCAGTACCGTAATGGGCACAAAGCACATGCACTGCAGAGAGATTAACTAACAGCCCAGAATTCAGAGGAACAACCACAGGTTAGGCAGAGGGCTGCTAATTCTGCCTGTGACAGCCTTCTCCAAGAGCAGAAAGGCTTACAGCGATGGGGGAAGAGGCAAGAGGAGGCAGACTTGTTCCTTGGGCTCTGGAGGACAGTCCAGACCAGCGGTGGCAGCTCCCAGACCATATTATTAGGTCCACTATATGTAGGAACTTTCCAGAAATTTGAACTAAGAAGAGAGCCAGCTATCCCTTCCAAGAGGGGCTGAGTCTTGGTGGACTGCCTCTTGGCAGGAAGGTGGGGGTTAGTATAGTGGGTAATTGTGACACCGGTGACTATGGTGAGAAGCACACAGAATCACACCTGGGGTTTGTCCTTCCTAGCCCAGCGACCCCGGGCAGGTGACATCAGTTTTCTCATCTGTGAGGCAGAGGTAATAAGACCACTCATGTCGGAAGGTTGTGGTGAGCAGAAAGGGAGATAACGTAGAAAAAGTGTTAAGCTCTGTGCCAAGCACATATGAGACCTCCTACAAAGGTTGGTTGTTACTATTAATGTTGTTGATGTTAGTAATCACAGGGGATTCAGGTATCTCCCAGAGTTTAGTCTAGATATTCTAGGTGGGAGGCTAAAGGTTCTGCTCAGAATGGCCACCCTGCCTGCTGCCCAGGTGGTAAGTCCATCCTCTTCCCTCTCTTCCTTCCTTCCTTCCCCTTGCTTGCAAAAGCCTTCCAGTGCTAACCTTGGATCATGTTCTGGGCCAGGCCCCTGTGAGTGCAGCCCACAGGGAGCCGAGCCACCCCTGGGAGGCTTTGGGAGATGCCCAGAGTGATTTCCTGCCTCCAGAGCTGGGGGTGAGATTGAGAAAATGATCCTTAAAGGTCCCGGGAATGACTGTCTTGAGTCTTGAAGAACCCTGGACAGATGTCTCCTCTGCTCTCCCATGAGATCAACAATTCTACATGCTCTCTTTGAAAGTGGACGGAGTGTGAAGTTTTCTGTTTTTCTGTTCTTAAATAGGAAGGTGAGGTAGTCTTACGAAGTTTGCTGCTCACATGCAGTATTTGCTGCAGTTCCTAACTGGTCTCCTTTCTCTAATCTCTCCCTTTCTACTCTAATGTGAGCTTTAATTTTCCCCAAGTGGCAACACACAGCATAACCCCCTCCTGCTCACACGGCTTCAGAGCTCCCCAGGGCCTAGACACCAGTTTCCTTTGTGACTCAGATGATGAAAGAGCTTCCTGTGCTCCCTATACTCCCTGTGGTTTATTCCCTCTGTAATTCCATCCCTTTCCAGGATGGGCAGGCAAGAAGTGAGAGGAATCCATCCTGATTTTTAAAGAAAGGTGATCATTTAAAGAAAGGAGATCATTTATAGAAGTGTTGTTTAAACATTGGCTTTTTTTTTTTTTTAATTGTGTGCTTCCTGCATGCTGACTGCTTTTCTTGCAGAAATCCAATTGTCCCCCATAGTCAGACAGGAGATTGTTATCTCCATTTTTAGCTGAAGAAACTGAGACCCAGTATTAAATAGAAGGAGCAGAGGGGATTCAAACCCTGGCAACCTGACACCGCAGCCAGTGCACTCGGCTCCCACAGTATGCTGCCTCTATTATTAGTTACCAGTCACAGCCACAGCTGTGGACCTGGAGGATAAAGCCCTTCTTGAGGCCCCATTTACCTCTGCCTGCTTCTCTGGGCTGTAGGCACACTGACCAACCTGTGCTCTGAGCACGGCTTCTGTGCCTCTCCCCTTCCAACTCGCCATTGTCTCTACTTAGAATGCTAATCCGCCAGTGTTTCTGAGGTTCCTGGCTAAAAAGTGTCCCTTGAGTCTTCTGAGCCTTTATGTATTCTCTTTGATGGACACTAACCAGATGTGACTTCATGTCACAGGCATTGGTGACAGTCTTAGTTTTTCTGCCTCACTAGGAGGTTTGGGGTGTAGGAACCCTATGCTTCCCCCTGTTACCCCTTAGAGCTGGTTGCTGGCTGGAGGTGAGGAAATGCGATCGGTCCCTCTGGCTTCCCAGCACACCCCTAGATCAGTTTTCTTTTTGCTTCAAGTAAAGCTTTAAAAAAAAAAAAATCCCACTTGGTTTCATGTCGGCTGGATCTACCCTTTGCAAACTCTTCAACAAGAATGGGCAGGAAGAATAAATATTTATTCTACAAATGAATAAATCTGATTCCATCTTCAAAAGAAAGACTTAGTATAAATTATCATAATTTCTCCATTCTAAGATTTCACTGATTTAAAGATATTTTATCTATTAAATAATAGTTTTTTGAAAAAAGAAAACAGAAAAAATGAACAAATTGATGTAGCAAATTTACAATGTTCTTTCAAAAGTATGTTTGGTATCAATGAAATATTTTTAAGAATATGGTCCAATTCAATTTTGATTTTTTTTCTTTTGATTCTGGTGGTCTCAGAAAAAAGTTTTCTAAGCCTTGAGTAGATCACCATGAAGCATAGGCAGGTGTCAGCCAGTCATGTACCAGTGGCAGCCCTGAGGCCCCCAAGGCCAGTGGACAGGCTTTCTCCCCAGCAGAACTCTGTGCTCCACTGACATCTCTTGACCAAGTCAGTGGTTCTGGGGAAAGCTGACTGGGAGTCCCTCATGTGATCTGAGGCGCGACACCACCCCATGAGCCTCCGTTTCCCCGGCTGTAAAGTGAGAGGCATAAGATTAGACAGGCGGTTTTCAAATGTTCTGCAGATGGAGCTCTGGGGTTTGGGAGGCTTCTTTGGGGGCTGCCTTGGGAGTAGGAAGATGGAGTGGACTGTACTCAGTATTTTCATTCCTACTTCCCCCAAAGCAACTCTTTGTTTAAGATTTTATTTGCAGAAGGATTCTGAGGCTAAATGCAGTTTGAAAAACACTGGTAAATGGCATTCTGGGGCCTTTCCAAATATTAGTCTTGAGTACGTACTCTTGAATGATCTGAGGACAGGGCTTCATTCCTCGGCCTGGACACACCCTCAGAATCTTTCTCACCACAGTACTCTAGGCAGACACTCCCCAACTCGACAGATTAATTCAGGGGTTGGCAAACTTTTTGTGTAAAAGACCAGATAGTACATATTTTAGGCTTTTCAGGCCACAATGTGGGCCTCTGTTGCAACTACTCAACTCTGCTCTTTTGGCAAAAAAGCAGCCTTAGACAAAACAAAATGAATGGACATGGCTGTGGGCCAGTACAACTTTATTTACAAAAAGATGTGGGGGTCTGGATTTGGTCTAACAGCCAAGGTGTACTGCTACCCATGCTGTAATCAACACCTCGACCTGACAGGTGAAGAAACCGAAGCCCAAGGAGGAGATTCAAGTCAGGATCCCTGTACCTTGGTCAGCGAACATGCTTTCAGCACTCCACACTGCTCACTTAGCCATAACCCTTACCCTGATTTGGACTGTGGGCATCTGAGATTGCATGATTGAGGGAATGGTGCCCAGAAAAGACACGTGCCCCACTTATCCCCTCTCAGGAGATGAGTTTTCCCCTAGGTTCTTAGAGGGCTATAAAAAGCCCCTGAGCTTGCCTCCTGTGGGACGTTCTGTCAGTAAATTCCCCAGAGCTGGAATGACTGCAATGTGGTGCCACATTCTGCCCCCTCTGCAGCCTGACAGCTGTGCAGGGAGAAGAATCAGGGCAGGCAAGCTCTGCACCTCCACCCCCACTTGGGGTGTGGCTGGGATTCCCCGAATGGAATTTTAGGTGGAGGACAAAACCCTGCCTGGGCCCTCCTGGGGCAGGATCTTTGCCAGTTCCAGGAGGATGAATGTTTCTTGAATTCTAAACACCAGAACTACAAGGGCCATAGTGGGAGGAGTGTGAAGGGTAAGAAATAAAGTCTCACACCAGCTGCCTGGCTGTACCATTCACTGATGGAAGCTGTCCCTCCTGGAACTGTTTAGATTCCCTTTCCCTCCCCTGCTTCCCACCTTGAAATCTTCACCTATTAAGTCTTTGTGGCTTATCTGGCAAGTCCTTCACGTAATAGACCTGGGAATGCCTCTCTCCACTGGACAAGCAGTGGCGAGCATGGTAAAAAACTTAGGTTTGGAGGTGGGCAGGGCTGGGTATATAAATTGACCTGTCTAGGCCTTACGTCTTTTCATCTGTAAAATTGGGATATTAAAAAAAAATACATGTATGACACATTTTAAAGTAGGTACTGAAAATAAATTACAGTAAATAAACTTAAAATGCAAACAATGGCAAAGTCATGATGAACATTCCCATCGAATTCTGTTGGGAGGTGTGATGATGAGACTGCAGGGCTCAGAGAAGATAAATATCACAAATATATCAAAAACTTCAAATTATTGTGCATTCACACACTGACATGGGCCACAAACATGCTTTCACAGGAACTGTACTTATCAGTCTACCAACCAGATTTTGCCATAAACTACAAAATTTTTAACACAAAGTTGTATTGACATCTTTCTAATTCATATACATGCCCTAGCTGTGATTTTAAAAAATAGAAACTACACATTGTACAAATACTCTCCCCTCACAACTGCTGGCAACATTTTTGGATGGAATTTCTCCCTCAATAAAATTAATGGCATATTTTATACACATGAAAGTCAAACTGCATCAGCTTCATGATTGTTGAGAGGATTAAATGGCTCAATGTACATATGTAAACTGCCTGACTCATGGTGAGTGCTCAGTTGGCAATTATTATTAAACATCTGTTACATGCTAGACCCTGGAAATAAGATGTAGAGACAGTCTCACAGCACAGGCTTCATATATACACAGAGGAGGCATTTAAGTTAGTACAATACAGTATTCTAAGAACTGAAACTGAGGAGGGTGGTGGTAACCTAAAGTCAGAGGGAAGGTCCAGGGAGGATGTGGCAGATCATTTTCATGGAGGTGATGCTGAGCGTTCTCTTTCAGGGAGAGGGGAAAGCAGAGGCATCTTTTTAACCTCAGTTTTTGCATCTGTCTAACTGGGAGAATGTCTCAGCTGACCAATTCACAAGGCTTTACCAGAGTTAAGTTATTGAAGAGAATCTCAAGGCTGAAAGGGTCCTAGAGAAAGGATTTTAGTGGTTAGTTCTCTGTTTGAATATCCCTGCTATTACACAGGTTCCTTCTGGCCCAGAGTGACCGCGCTGTGGATGACTGCTGAGTGAGAGAAACTGTATGACTGCCAGAGTTGCCCCAGCTCTAAAGGAAGCACTCTGATGAACAACCCCGACACTACGTGGGAATGGACACAATTGGCAAATGTGAAAAGGTTTCTAGAAGTTTAAAGCCTTATAAAAATGTATGTACCTATGTTGCAGAAGTGAGTGGCTGAGCCATTCACTAGGACATGGTATTTCTGCTTCTATGTCCAGATCCATTTCTCTGCTGGCACTGTGTGCTTGGTACATTTATTGTAGGTTTGTCCTCTCAGGCTAGAGTATGCATACCCTGGGAGTCCATGGTGGAAGGCAGGGTGAGGTTAGGGAAAAAACCTTGAGAAAAACATGTCTCTGCAAGTCCACTGCACAAAGATTTTTTTGGTGGGGGAGTGTGTTTGTTCAGGTAGTTATGGATGATATTAGAAATTTGTTTGGCTTTAGATAAAATGAGACACTTCAAGCTTTCAGAAGCCACTCTGGGTAACAGACCAAACCCTAGAATTTCACTTGGTTGAAAAGTGTGAAAGGCAGTGCTGGAGCAAGTAATCAAGGGAGGTGTTTGAGCAAGGTCAAGGGTCCTGATAAGCCTGTGCACGAAAACAGCAAGCACGTCAGACTTACCTGTGAGCTCTGCAAAAAGTTCACATTCCCAAACCTCATTCCAGACCCACTGATCAGACCTCTGGGGGTATATTTTCAGTAGGATCCCTGGAAGATGATGATTCTTCCAGCTGGATTCAAGAACCACAGCTTTAGACAAATAGAGAATAGTTCTTACAGGAGGCTGGAGAGGTGAGAGGAGAAACAGGAAGCTCTTACAGGAGATGACAGGATATTGAAGAAGAAGCCATCCAAGATACATTTTTCAGTAACAGTTAACAGAATTGGGGGTCTGACTGCAGAAAGGGTGAAAGCAAAGGAAATGATGAATAATGACAAAGTCTATGTTTCTGTCCCTAAAATAGGAATCACTGAAATGGAAAATCCTGGAGCTGAAAGTGGCCTTACCCAGCTCTACTCTGTGAACTTTGTATTTTTTCTTTTATTTATTCATTATCTCAGCAGACATTTTTTTGCACATATACTACATGCAAAGCATTATGTTAGATGCTGGAAAAGAATCATGAACAAGGTAAGAAGGACCCTGCCCTCATAGAGCTCACATTAACAGCTAATTAATTCCTATAATTAATCATTACTGTGAAGATGGCAAAGATCTTGCAAAGATGGGCACAATAAAGGACAGAAATGGTATGGACCTAACAGAAGCAGAAAGTATTAAGAAGAGGTGGCAAGAATACACCGAAGAACTATGCAAAAAAGATCTTCATTACCTAAATAACCACGATGATGTGCTCACTCACCTAGACATCCTGGAATGTGAAGTCAAGTGGGCCTTAGGAAGCATCACTATGAACAAAGCTGGTGGGGGTGATGGAATTCCAGTTGATCTATTTCAAATCCTAAAAGATGATGTTGAGAAAGTGCTGCACTCAACATGCCAGCAAATTTGGAAATCTCAGCAGTGGTCATAGGACTGGAAAAGGTCAGTTTTCATTCCAATCCCAAAGAAAGACAATGCCAAAGAATGTTCAAACTACCCCACAATTGCATTCATCTCACACGCTTGCAAAGTAATGCTCAAAATTCTCCAAGCCAGCCTTCAATAGTACATGAATGGTGAGCTTCCAGATGTTCAAGCTGGATTTAGAAAAGGCAGAGGAACCAGAAATCAAATTGCCAACATCCACTGCATCATTGAAAAAGCAAGAGAGTTCCAGAGAAATACCTACTTCTGCTTTATTGACTATGCCAAAGCCTTTGACTGTGTGGATCACAACAGACTGTGGAAAACTCTTAAAAGAGATGGGAATACCAGACTACCTTACCTGCCTCTTGAGAAATTTGTATACAGGCCAAGAAGCAACAGTTAGAACTGGACATGGTTCTAACAGACTGGTTCCAAATAGGGAAAGGAGTATGTCAGGGCTATATATTGTTACCCAATTTATTTAACTTATATGCAGAATACATCATGTGAAATGCTGGGCTGGATGAAGCACAAGTTGGAATCAAGACTGCTGGGAGAAATATCAATAACGTCAGATACGCAGATGACACCACGCTTATGGCAGAAAGCGAAGAAGAACTAAAGAGCCTCTTCATTTAAGTGAAAGAGGAGAGTGAAAAAGTAGGCTTAAAATTCAACATTAGAAAACTAAGATCATGGTATCTGGTCCCATCACTTCATGGCAAATAGATGGGGAAACAATGGAAACAGTGAGAGACTTTATTTTCTTGGGCTCCAAAATCCCTGCAGATGGTGACTGCAGCCATAAAATTAAAAGACACTTGTTCCTTGGAAGAAAAGCTATGTCCAACCTAGACAGCATATTAAAAAGCAGAGACATTACTCTGCCAACAAAGGTCCGTCTAGTCAAAGCTATGGTTTTTCCAGTAGTCATGTATGGATGGATGTGAGAGTTGGACTATAAAGAAAGCTGAGTGCCAAAGAATTGATGCTTTTGAACTGTGTTGTTGGAGAAGACTCTTGAGAGTCCCTTGGACTGTAAGGAGATCCAACCAGTTAATCCTAAAGGAAATCAGTCCTGAATATTCATTAGAAGGACTGATGCTGAAGCTGAAATTCTAGTACTTTGGCCACTTGATGCAAAGAACTGACTCATTGGAAAAGACTCTGATGCTGGGAAAGATTGAAGATGGGAGGAGAAGGGGACGACAGAGGATGAGATGGTTGGATGGCATTACTGACTCAATGGACATGAGTTTGAGTAAGCTCTGGAAGCTGGTGATGGAGAGGGAAGCCTGGAGTGCTGCATCCATGGGGTCGCAAATAGTCAGACACTTCTGAGCAATTGAACTGAACTGTGAAGATGGTAACCAGTGAAAAGTACAGAGTGCTAGGGTTAGCTGTAATGGGGATGTAGTGTGGGAGACAGGGAAAGATTGTTTTGAGGAAGTAATATTTGAGCAGATTGCTAGGGATGAGAAGGAAGGAGTTAACCAGGTAAAGGTACAAAGGCCATTGTGAGGAGAGTCCACAGTAAGACAGGGGCAGGAGCCCAAAGGGAGCTGGTAAAAGGCAGGGTGGTCCTTGAGGCCACACCACGATTGTAGTCTGTATTTTAAGAACAGTGAGAAAACCACTAAGCAGTTTAAGCACAATCAGATCTATAGATTTAAGTAACTGTCTTTAATTGTATCAGGCCCTCTTCTTCCCATATTTTATCCACGAGCATAGATAATTCATAAGTCCCATTAAAAGCTATGATAGATATACATTTGAATAAAAGATGAATAAAAAGTAAAATATATACATCTACAAGTTCTTTTCTCTATAGTTTTCAAAAGGGCCATGCCTATGGAAACCTCTTGAGTGACAGTTGTTCTAATTTACTACTGTGGTCCCCATAGGAGCCATTCTAGGACTCCCCAGTCTGTGTCCACTCAGCCTCTGCTTCATTATGTCTCTGGGCACCTCTTACTCTGTCACTGAATAGCTCTTTTCATTTGTTTGCTTCTTCCAGATTGTGCCCCAGTTAGTCTCTGTTTAACCTCTTGTATAGCCTTCTGAAGAGTCTTTCTAATACTCTTCTACAGGACAGCTAGTTTGAGAAATGATCGCATATCCCCCCCTTCAAATTTAGTTTTATTCACAAACAGCCCCATTTCCTTCAATAACTCCTCACATTGTTGTGTTGTTAATAGAAAAAAAGAGAAACAGGAAGGGTGATTTGATTTGGTGGTGAATAAGATGAGTTCACAATTGGGTCACTTGGAGGATGAGTTGACTTCCAAATGGAAATATACCAAAAGCAGGAGTCAGTGCAGGAGTGGAGCTCGACTCATAGCTGAAGATAGACACTGAGAGCAGCCCTCAAAAGAGGCTTGGTTGTCTGTAGCAGTAATGTAAAGATGAGGCAAGAGTCATCATGCAAGAAAAATTGAGCTAGAGAAAAAGATGGGAAATAACAATTAATAAGGGCTTCCCTTGTGGCTCAGCAGGAAAGAATCTGCCTCCAATGCAGGAGACGAAGGAAACATGGATTTGATCCTTGGACTGGGAAGATCCCCTGTAGGAGGGAATGACAATCCACTCCAGTATTTTTGCCTGGAGAATCTCCATGGACAGAGGAGCCTGGCAGGTCACAGTTCATTGAGTCACAAAGAGTCAGACACGACTGAAGTGACTGAGTATGCATGCAAGCACCTATCATGGGCCAGGCACTGGTTGCTGGGCAAATATTACCACATTGCTGCTGCTGCTGCTGCTGCTGCTGCTAAGTCGCTTCAGTCGTGTCCGACTCTGTGCGACCCCACAGACGGCAGCCCACCAGGCTCCCCGTCCCTGGGATTCTCCAGGCAAGAACACTGGAGTGGGTTGCCATTTCCTTCTCCAATGCATGAAAGTGAAAAGTGAAAGTGAAGTCGCTCAGTCATGTCCGACTCTAGCGACCCCATGGACTGCGCCTACCGGGCTCCTCCGTCCATGGGATTTTCCAGGCAAAAGTACTGGAGTGGGGTGCCATTGCCTTCTCTGATTACCACACTGCAGTTTCCTAATCCTGGGTGTCATTCTTCCTGCTTTGCAGCTAAAGGAACAAGACTTAGCTGGGTCACTTGCCTTAGAGCAAGAGAAGCCCTGAGGCTATGAGCACCTATAACAGTGGGATTGGAGGCCGTGGGGAAGGAGAGACAGAAAAGACTTCTGGCAGATGGATGGAGCAGTGGTTATTTAACATAGGTTTATCTGATTCCAAAATCCATGCTTTCTCCATCTTTGCAAATAGGAGAATCCATTTAGAAAAGAGCTGCAGGGAAGCCCAGGAGATGGGAATAAGAAGAGGTGAAAAATTAGACAAAATAGAAGCTGCTTGTGACTTTTAGGAGTGGGCTTTCATCAGAAGGTGTGATTGGAAGTAAGACTGCAAGGAGGGAAGGAAGTGTATGGGGAGAAAGAGGAGACTGTGGCGGTGGGGTTTTATTTTTCTGTTCAATTGCAAGGTTTTTTTTAGAAGGGTAAGATGGGTATGAGGAGCTAATGGTATCCCCAAACAGTTATTTTTTTGAACCTAAGATCAGAATGAAATAATGATAAGCTCTTGGCAGAGATTGGACAGGGAGGGCTTACTTGGCAGGGTACTCACTCATGTGAGCAGTAGAGTTTGAAACTGATATTTGAGGGAGAGGCAGAAAAAACTCTGAGTGGGACAAGGAAATGGAAGTGGTGCCCAGTGACCAACAGAGGCCTCTACAGAGAATAGGGTAAGGTTAAATCCTATGCATACACCCAGTGCAGAGTGTGGCTAAAATCCAAGTAATTATATTTGATAAATGTAATATCTGTCATTTACTGAGTGCTTCCTAAGTGCTAGCTTACATGCATCACCTTTCCCCACAACACTCCAAATGAAACTGGTATTCAGAGAAACTAAGTAATTTACCCAGTTCATACAAGATCATACAGCTAGAAAGCTGTGGTCAAGACATAAGTTTGTCCATTCCCTGAACCATTCAGCTGTACTGAGTCTCCAGGCTAACAAAGATGACTTTATGGAACATGTTTGGAAGAAAACATGGGTGTGTACTCCTTTCAGAAGAACAGTAATTGATAGGAGTAGAAAATGAACTCAGATGTCAGGGAAGAGGTATGGGAATTCACAGCCTGGGGGACAGAAATTGGGCAGTGAGTCACAGAGGGGACATGGAGGGGAGCTCATTGTAGGAATGGCTATGGGCTGCTTGGCCAATGGAAGCCACAGATAGGGAAGATGTGACTTTCCTAGTACAGATGTCAAAGCTGGTCCACCAAAGGCAAGACAAGATTGGGTTCTTCTAGCATCTCTTGAATGATAAAAATCTCATTTAATGAGATAGGGTGCTCAGGGCCGGTGCACTGGGATGACCCTGAGGGATGGGCTGGGGAGGGAGGTGGGAGTGGGGTTCAGGATGGGGAACACATGTACACCCATGGCTGATTCACGTCAATGTATGGCAAAAACCACTGCAATACTGTTAAGTAATTAGGCTCCAATTAAATTAATTTTAAAAATCTCATTTAATGAAAAGCAGAGCTTCAGATTATGTCTTAAATTATAATCTCCCAGAGAATATATATAATTCAGCAAAAGAAACTCCCATCTTGGGTTGAATGCAACTAGTTGAAAAAGAACTAGTTGTGAAGTAGAAAGGAAGGGAACTTTGGTAAAATTGATTGCTTCGTATGAGCTAGGCATATCAGAACCGTGGGCATTAAGAAGGGAATGAGGGAGAATTTAGACCAAAGACTTAAGCAAAGATGGCTTGAGAACACTACAAAGTTCACAAAAGCAAAATTGTGAAGATACAACTGTAGTCAGTAGGTACGAATAATAGCATAAATAAGAGAAAATAGACATGTTGACCTATAAATATTTAGTCACTCAGAAACACTTGTCAGGTGGTTCTGTTATTGCATGTCAGAGATGGAGTTTCAAGAGACAAGGACCATGAAAGAGCTCCAGGATAGAGAGATTATGACATAGCCCCTGTCTTTGAGTTGTATACAAAGTTGTCTAGCCCAGTTCTTAAAAGAGAGTAGGAACTCAAAAGTGTCCTCAGAGTCAGACCAGCTTGGGGCCAATAGAATTTTATTATGTTAAATGTGATTTAAAAAACACAGTTATTACTGTAACTAGTGTTTATTGAATGGGACTCATATGGTAGGCATTGTCTGAAGTATTTTCCATACATTTAATGACAACCCCATGAAGTAGGTATCATCAGTATTTTATCTTTATATTTTATCTTTATGTGAGGATAAAGAGTTAAGTGATTGGTTCTGTAGAAGGTGGTGTCCATAGTCATTAGTCTATAGTGAAGGTGTTACTTTCACCAGTGGCTGATTCTCTTTGTATGATGTTCATGAATTGGGGAAGTCCTGCTGGAAGGAATTTCCTTATAATGTAAGGTAAGTCATTTCTGTGTCTGTTACTGCATCATATGAATCCTCCTTTACTCATGGGAAGACACATCCTGTTAGCAGAGAAATCCTACTGCTTAGGTTTGTTTTCATTCTTAAGTCAGTTGACTTTGATCCCGAGCTTTTATGCTGTAAGATCTGAACGGTATGGTTGTGGTGTGATGGAGGTGCCTGGACCTGCGTTAAGAAGATTCGGTGTCCAAGCCCTGTTCTGTTCTAGGGCTTGGGCAGGTCACACGCCACTGTGGAGTCAGCCAGCAGCCAGTTTAAGATCAGGACTTAGATTCAAACCCAGCTCTGTCTCTCACATGATGAGTGACTGTACAAGCTAATGGCAGTGCCCTAATCCTGCTGTTATGGATTGAACTGTGCCCCTACCTCAGATCCATACACCAAAGTATGTAAATTCTAACCCCCGGTGTGACTGCATTTGGAGATAGGGCCTTTAAGGAGGTAATTCAGGTTAAATGAGGTCATAAAGGTGGGCCCTAATTCAATAGGACTGATGACCTTCTAGGAAGAGGAAGTGATACCAGCAATCTCTGTCTCTGTCTGTCTGTGCACAGGGAAGAGGCCATGTGAGGACAGAGTGGGAAGGCTGCCATATACAGGCCTGGATGAGAGGCTTCACCAGAAATCTACCCAGATGGCACCATGACCTTGGACTTCTAGCTTCCTTAACTGTAAGAAAATAAATCTGTTGTTTGAGCCACTGAATCTGTGGTATTTTGTTATGGCAGCCGTAGCTGACTAATACACTGCTAGACCTGCCTTCCTGTGAGGTAGGGATTAACAATGGTACCCAATCATAGCCCTGTCCCATTGTTTGTTCCAAGAGAAGCCATGAAAAGAGCTGAGCATGTTGCCTGGCTCATGATAATACCCTGATGATTTCAGTTGTTACTGTTATTAATAGTGAAGTGTGGCTTCCTTCCCTGGGCATGACAGTCTCACTCCTCACACGGTAGGTATGAGGGTGAAATGAGACCTGTGATTCTTAAAACCTCCCTAACAACATTACTTTGCCAACAAAGGTCTGTCTAGTCAAGACTGTGGTTTTTCCAGTGGTCATGTATGGATGTGAGAGTTGGGACTGTGAAGAAAGCTGAGCGCCGAAGAATTGATGCTTTTGAACTGTGGTGTTGGAGAAGACTCTTGAGAGTCCCTTGGACTGCAAGGAGATCCAACCAGTCCATTCTGAAGGAGATCAGTCCTAGGTGTTCTTTGGAAGGAATGATGCTAAAGGTGAAACTCCAATACTTTGGTCACCTCATGTGAAGAGTTGACTCATTGGAAAAGACTCTGATGCTGGGAGGGATTGGGGGCAGGAGGAGAAGGGGACGACAGAGGATGAGATGGCTGGATGGCATCACCGACTTGATGGACATGAGTCTGAGTGAACTCCGGGAGTTGGTGATGGACAGGGAGGCCTGGTGTGCTGCGATTCATGGGGTCACAAAGAGTCGGACACGACTGAGCGACTGAACTGAACTGAACTGATGACAGAAGAGAGTGCTCACACCCTCCTGGGGATATGGGCACAGCAAATTTCCACCAGAATGATTTGTAAAGACTCACATTTTATCTTAAAAACCCACACAAATTTTGTATTCTAGTTCATATGCAGTTGTGTGTGCTTTAATTCCTACAGTTTTTGCAGTAATTTCTCAGGGTAGACCACTGAGTTTCTAGACAGATGACCTCGTCCTGTGTGCGTCATTCACTTCACTTGCATTTGAGGAGGCCTTTCCAAGTCACGAAGCACTGTTCTGATGTGAGGATTTAGTGGTATGTATCTTTCAAAATCAGCATTACACCTGTTCAATTTGGGGTGCACTATAAAGTGTGCTTCATGTTGTTAGTGAACTACTCGAGCCACTGTTAGTGAGCACCGACTGTGTGCCAGGCAGTGCTGTCAGCAGGGTGGCTGCCCAGATCCACTTCCAGCCTTCCTGAAGCTTACATTCCGACAGGCTAGGTAGACACTGAACACATAGTCAGATAACTGACTCTTAGAGGAATGGCACATCGTGACGAGAGCTATGAAGGAGAGAGAAAGTAGGCTAGGAAGGCCTGCAGCAGGGGAGAGAGGCAGAGCCCTAGAGCATTCTGAGTACTAACAGATTCCTGGGGAAGTCTGGCATCCTAGAAAGAGTGGTCTGGAAGCAGCCTTCTTTAGTGAGGTATCAGTTATTAAGCATTTTAAGCTGGTCTGTCAAAGGAGGGCATAGTCTGCTTTCTACAACTCTGGGTAGGCTAGGTATGGATTTTTGTACTGGGGATTTTGTACTGGGGACAGGGTGGTATTTAGTACCATGTGGGGTGTGATGGGGTGGAGGGCAGTGCTGTTTGCTTTAAACATACAGTGTGGGAGATGGGGATGGGGGACATTAGAGGCACCTCTGCTGTCTTTTTCTCTCCCCGGCAAGTGTGTATGCTCTGTGCACACTTGTCCAGGAGTCAGTTAACAGGTAAGAACTGCTTTATAGATGAAGCCCCCCCATTTTCTGCCTGACTTTCCAGCTCCTAATAGGAAAGGGTTGATGCAGCACTTGTGCTAGAGATGGTATGGGTGGGGAAGCTGTCCCCAGCACCTTGAATTGGAAGTCTGGGGTCCCCTGCAGCCCTCTGAACTCTGGCTGTACCCGTAAGAGGAGTGCGGGGAGGTTACCATGACACCTGCCCCCAGTGCCCTTCCTCATTGCTTCCACACCCCTGGCCACTCCTTTTTTCCCCTTGGAGGTCTCAGTGCAGCAAACAGGCAGATGGGGGAAGCGTGTAAGATTATGTAGGGAAGGGGAGGAATTTTCCACTAATAATAATAACAACAGCAGCAAGAATAATGATACTTGTCATGTTGGCAGCACTTGCCAGTTTACCAAGTGCATTCACACTTGTGGGCTCCTCAGTTTCCAGAGGTGGGGCATTGTGACACTGGTGTTCTGGTTCCCAGCCTTTGTCACTGCCCCCATGTTCAAGCAAGCCACTTTTTTTTTTAACAGCTACAAGCCCATTGAGGTGTCCAGACCTTTATTTAAGCATAGCTTCCCATGAATGCGCCCCCCACAAATGCTCTCTCTATGCTCCTGTTGCAGTTTGAACAAGCACCCCCACCACGTCTGTGAAACTTTCTTAAATACTCTTCAGCTCTTCAAACTGTCCAGGTAAGAAGAGGTCTCAGAGACAATCCAGTTCAACCTTGTCACTAGCCCAGAGATAGAGGGTGGGCTAAGGTCACAGGGCTTATCAGGCTCAGAGCCAGGGCTGGGACACCCATGCAGGCACCCACAGGCACTCCTGCAGCTCCTCCTCCCGACACCCTGGGTCGATGCACACACTTCTGTCTCCTGGGGCTTTTCAGCGTGTGAACAGTAGGGGCTTAACCCGCCCTGTTGTTTTCAAGAGTGTGACTTGTTAACTCTATTCTACCCTTGGTGGAGGGGGTTGGGATGGGGTGAGAGGAGCTTCTCTTCCTCAGGAGTACTTTTCGGGATCTTTCATGAAGTTAAGGCTCCGAGTGTATGAAAACTCTGGTTTCACACACTGGAGGCAACTCAAGTCCGGGACAGGAGTCCCCCTAGCACACCCCTAGCAGCCCAGGCACAGGAGGCACCTGTCCACACAGCGCCGGGTCTTCGGCCCCCAGCTTCTCCCTTCCTCCTCGCCCCCACACTCCTCGGCCGGCCCAACCCGCTAGTCTCTGCCTCCTCCTCTCTGGCTTTTAGATCGCGCGGTTCTCCCCTTACCGCCCTGCAAAGCAACAAGTGTGGGCGCCGCGTTTCTTCTTACCCCGGCCTCGGTCCATGGCGCCGGCGATAGGGCAGCAGGGCGCGGTGCCTCCGGCGGGCCTGGCAGCAGTCGGCGCGGCACTCTGCAGTCCGGCCCCGGCCCCGCGGGAGCGCCCTCCGCGCGTCCCCTCCCCCGACAGGATGCTCGCCCGGCGCCCCCGCCCGCCCGCGCCCGCCCCTGCGCTCGGCTCCCGGAATAGACCCGGAGCCCGCCTGGCCCCCTGGGCCTCGGGTGTCCCTCATCCCCACACACCCTTGCCACGCCCTGCTTTTCACAAGTCCTGGCGCCCCTCTGTGGAGGGGCTACTAGAGGACCCACATGCCGGTTCACGCTTCCTTTCATGCCCGTACCCGCGTGCATCGCACCCCTGCCCAGACCGAGGCACTATTGAGCTCTGCTTGCATTCCGCTAGTGACGAGAAGCTTACTACCGCACTTCTAGCCGGGTCCATTTTCAGATTGTCCAAACTGTTAGAATCTGTTTTTCAACAGTAGAGTCAAAAATCTCTGCCTGCTGCGGCCACACATTTCGTGTCTTTGGGTTTATCTTCTTCATTAAACATGTCTTTCCTGAGCACCTTCTAGAGCCAGACAGTGGACCAGACACTATGCCAATAATGGTGTAAAAGAGGAGTGAAATAATAAAGATCTTTTAAAAATGACCTAGGAAAAGGAGAGAAAGGATTGCTAAAAGGTGGGCAGTGGCTTGGGACACATCAAACTTTTGAGGTCCCCAGTGTACTGAATCTTAAAGAATGCCAACATGGAGTGTTAAAAACTGTGGAAATGAACACATTTTTAGCATAGAAGGGCAATGCAATGTTGAGTGTGCTCTTCCTTAAATAATTACAGGATGTAGAGAAATATTGCTATGACCAGCAGCAGCAGTGTGGTCAGGAATGGGATTTAAGTTTAAAGCTGTGTGAAGAATGTCAGCATCTTTCGTCCTGTTAGTGTGTCTCTGTGAAAGTAGGTCCAAACCGATTATAGTGAAATGTCTAAGGCCAAAAGTGAACTCAAGGCTTAATTCTTCTTCTTAACACTTCTCCTCCCCAAGATAGGCCAGACCACAGTTTGAAGTTTTGGCTAGGCCGCTCCTTTACATAGAACATTCTAGCATTGGGACCATCTTGTGCAAAGGCTCAAGGAAGGACCTGGGAAAGACCATCCTGCCTTTTCCTGGACTGGGAATATTTCCTCCATTCCCAAGTTGAAATTAGTGCCCTTGCTTCACCAAATTGCATCAGTAGTTTGTTTAATATATCTGTGTGTGAGCCCAGAGGAAATATGGTGTAGTGGAAAAACAATGGGATTGAAGCCTGAAAACTTGTGTTTGAGCTCTTGCTCTGCTGCTTACGAAATGTGTAACTTTAAGCCTATGAAGCTTGCTTGCTCATCTGTGCTGTGGGAAAACTCATACTGACCTTGCAAGGTTTTGGGGAGGGCAAATGACATGATGGTACAAACCCACTTTGTAAACCAAATATAGCTATAAAAATGTGAGCCATTATTATTTTCCAAGTTCCTCTTTGTTCTTGCCCACTTTTCCAGTTTGAAAAGGTCAGTTTAAATTCTAAAGCAGACAACCAACAATTTATAAGTGAATTAACTTCTAAAAGTTCACTGTTTTAATTCTGAAACACTTGAAAACAAGGCTATAAATTGTAGTTAAGTTCTCAGTCTAGCTCATTTACTGCTTTAAAAAACACAATATTTCATTTGAAGTAAATTTTAAAAATGTATAAAATGCAACTATTGCAGGAACAGATGGAGGGCTTAGAAGCTTTAAGAAATTTTTAGACTGGCAGTTTATCAGAGAATTGTAACAGAAGAATAAAAGCTAAAGGGAATTTATATGCACCTATGAAATGGTATATGGAATGAGATTAACTGAGCTAGGAAAGATGTAAAATGGGAAATGTGGGCTAGGAAAGATGTAAAAATGGGGTCTAGGAAAAATGTAAAAATGGGAAAACATAGTCTGTGCAGTTTTCCTAAAGATTAACAGTAAGGAAGTAGCTGTGAAGATGTAGTGGTTCTGGTTTAATAATTACCCACAGTGCCCACTAGGTGGCACTGTTGACTAAATTGACTACAGCTTGGTTGCTGGCTGTTTGTGGCTTTAGAACAAGGAATAACTACATATCTTTTCTGTACTTTTTCTTTACATAGGCCCATAGACACCATTAAAAACTACCCCTACTTTTGATTAGTCTACCTAGGAATATTTGTTGGATTCTGTGCCAGTTTCTATTGGGAGAACTACTTCCCTGTGGCTCAGACGGTAAAGCTCTGCTTGCAATGCAGGAGGCCCAGGTTCGATCCCTAGGCCAGAAAGATCCCCTGGAGGAGGATATGGCAACCCACGCCAGTACTCTTGCCTGGAAAATTCCATGGATGGAGGAGCTTGGTGGGCTATAGTCCATGGGGTCGCAAAGAGTCGGAGACGACTGAGTGACTTCACTTTCAATGCTAAGTAGAAATGATCTCCATCCTTTATGAGTTTCCAATCTAGTAGAGGAGGTAAATATGCATAAAATAATTTAATTAAAAATTATTATGTGATAAGTACCAGAGGAAATATAAAGTGCTCTTGGAATTCAGTAAGATGAAGCAGGAATTTCTTACTGATCATGGAGACAATAGTGGATGACAGACACTTGGGTGAGCCTGTAATGAGGAGATAACGTTACAGACAGAGAAAACAGTGAGAGCAAAGACATAGAGATAGAAAACTGCAGGATGTGTCTGCAAAGCAGTTTGGCTTGGCCAGATTATAGGGTATCGGGTGGGCGGTGCTGGAATGGGGATGGAGGTTGTGGGTGCCTTTGCCTGGTTTTCTCCTCCCCTTCCCCCTTCCCTGTGTGAATGCAGTTCTCTGGAAAGGATTTTTAGGATCTGCCTCATATATTCCCTTTTCTTATTGCTGTAGTAATTCCCTTTTCTTATTGCTGTAGTAAGTTTTCCAGGTTTGCCTGGTGCTTGTCTAAAGAAGTCTGTGTGAAGAGTTCTAGCTCTGTAAAAAGATATCAAATTTGGTCCCACTGAACAATTCCAGGAAAAAAGCTTTCAGCTCCCACATGCTCTTAGTCTTGTGAAAACAACTGATAATCCCCATTCTCATTCTTAGCTTATCAGGTGGAACTGGGAAGCCCAAGGAAAGAAAAATTTAGAGGCTAAATGTTCTTTGTCCCAGTGAGAGAAACATACTTTAGCCTTTTAATCTGTCACTTTGCCTCTAGGTCTGCTTCCATCATGGCTACCACAGCGACCATTCCATGGTTCTAGTCAGATCCTCCTTAAAAGTATTTGATGGCTTTCCTTTGCTGTCAGTGCAGAGTTCAGATTCCGCATTATAGTATCTGCGGTACGTTCCTCTCTCAGCTCCAGCCCGCCATTCCACAGAGTAGTGATCTCAGGAGACCCTGGGAAAAGTAAGAAAAACCACCAATTGGGGTTCAGATCTGGATTCTTGAACTGACTTTGTTACTATGTTACTCTGAGTTCTTCCATTGGGTCAGTTCAGTTCAGTCTCTCAGTCCTGTCTGACTCTCTGCAACCCCATGAATCGCAGCACGCCAGGCCTCCCTGTCCATCACCAACTCCCGGAGTTCACTCAGACTCACGTCCATCGAGTCAGTGATGCCATCCAGCCATCTCATCCTCTGTCGTCCCCTTCTCCTCCTGCCCCCAATCTCTCCCAGCATCAGAGTCTTTTCCAATGAGTCAACTCTTTGCATGAGGTGGCCAAAGTACTGGAGTTTCAGCTTTAGCATCATTCCTTCCAAAGAAATCCCAGGGCTGATCTCCTTCAGAATGGACTGATTGGATCTCCTTGCTGTCCAAGGGACTCTCAAGAGTCTTCTCCAACACCACAGTTCAAAAGCATCAATTCTTCGGCGCTCAGCCTTCTTCACAGTCCAACTCTCACATCCATACATGACCACAGGAAAAACCATAGCCTTGACTAGACGAACCTTTGTTGGCAAAGAAATATCTCTGCTTTTGAATATGCTATCTAGGTTGGTCATAACTTTTCTTCCAAGGAGTAAGCGTCTTTTAATTTCATGGCTGCAGTCACCATCTGCAGTGATTTTGGAGCCCAGAAAAATAAAGTCTGACACTGTTTCCGCTGTTTCCCCATCTATTTCCCATGAAGTGATGGGACCGGATGCCATGATCTTCGTTTTCTGAATGTTGAGCTTTAAGCCAACTTTTTCACTCTCCACTTTCACTTTCATCAAGAGGCTTTTAGTTCCTCTTCACTTTCTGCCATAAGGGTGGTGTCATCTGCATATCTGAGGTTATTGATATTTCTCCCGTCATCAGTGTTTAAATTCCTACTTCTCTCTTTACCTCTTCTTGGCCCCCTAGACTGCAAGCACTATGCGAGTGGGTGTTGTGTCTTACTTGTTGCTAGATCCCTACAGCCTAGCACAGTGTCTGGAAACTATTAAGTGGTAGCAAGTATTGTTGGGTGTCAGTGAATAAATGCTCTAGGACTCAGGAGGTTTCTATTAATGCAGGTGTCTTGGGGCGTGATCTCCTTTATCCTCTGAGATTGTTTATTTGCTTATTTATTTGTAGAGGAAAATGAGATAGCAGTGATGTGTTCTGGGAGCATTGCCTCTCTGCTTCCCTTCCCACTGCCTGCCACTATGGACGTGCAGCCCAATCCATGGGGCTTCTCATTGGCTCAGGGCCCCACTCCCAAACTCATTCGTGCAGGGTGAGCCCCAGAGCCCCTTGCTTGAGTGTCTGCCCAGTGCTGGTCGCTGGATGAAAACCTCTCTTGTTCCACTCAGCACAATGTCACCATTATAGCCCCTATCCAGGGAAATGACACATGGCTGTTGGTCCACCCTGGGCCCCAGAAAGCAGATAGAGGTCTGAGTGGTGGCTACCGGGGAAGGAGAGTTTCATGGCTGGATGAACACCTCTTCTTTTGTTGCACTTTCTGGTTTTTGTTCCAAGGCACCAGGCTCCTACCTGCACCCAGGCCACAGGTTTGGTGTCAGCTGTCACAGAGCCCAGAGCACTGTTGTGTCGCTGGAAAAGGAGCGTTTGTTCTTGTGCCCCAGTGCTGCACATCCCCACCCCTAGGATCCTTCAGGAAAAGAGCTCCTTAAGTGAGGCTCACAGGCAGAAGTACCCTCAGGACCAGTCAGGGGAGGTGTGTATGTGAGCCGACCAGCTGGAAAAGCAGAGCACGCTTGTTCCATCTGAATGCCAGGAGCCAGCAACTCAGTGCAGTGGCCAGCTCTTCAGACTTTTCAAGAAAACCCAGGAATCCAGATTTCAGCTTTTGATTTTAAAATGTTGGTAAATAAGTCCAATTGTTTTAAAACATTGGAGGGGCCAACTAAAATACCCCTGTGGGCTTAAAAGTGGCATACAGGAACCCTGAGAAAAACTGTGGGCCCATGAAGACTTCTAGAGAGTCTGTCCAGCTGGTGCCTCTACCTGGGGGCCAAGGTGATGCCCATCCTTTAACCCTGCAGCAGGGACTAGCTCTCTTTTGAAAGGGTGCACTGCCTTTTCCCTCTTCATCTCTAGCATGCAGGCTGATGCCAGGGTACAGAGTGCAAAGTGCAAAGTGAATTTCTAAACCTTGGAACTAGAAGAACTTTAGAGCTGAGAGGAGCCCAGGACTTTAGCCAGGCTGGTCCCTTTGTTTGTCCAATGAGGACTGAAGCCAAAAGGGGAAGAAAGCTTGCCTGGAATCACAAAAGATCTCAGAGGCAGAATTGGGGAGTGGTGCCAAGGGCTTTAGACTTCTGTGACATACAGCTGTGAAACCTTGAATGAATTATGTATTAAGGGCTGTTTCCTCATCTGTAAAATGAGGATGAAAGTAGTACCCAGAGGATTAAGTGAAGTTTGTAAAGTGCTTAGTGTAAAAGTACAAGTTATTGTAATCAATGTGCATTTCCTCTGGAGACATTGTCAGACGCTTATGGAAATATTAAGGAACACTGAACTCTCAGCCGCACATCCAGGCTGCCCCCTGCAGGGAGTTTTGTGTAAGCCAGACCATTGGAAATGGGGTAAATTCTGCCAGCTTCCTCCTTCCCTGTGGGGACACCTGATACCCTCGGATACGAGGACTATGGCGCTTTCAGCTCCTGTTACCCACAGAATCTGAGAAGGGGTAGCAATTTGTAGTTATGTTTTTAAAAATTAAATAGTGCTGTTACTTTGTCAGAAGGACAGATTGCTTTCTCCTGATTCAAGTAGGCAAGACCTGAGTCTTGGGCACATTTCTTTTGTATGACAATAAAGTCTTTATCCAAAGGAGGGCTTTGGGAGCAAGAAGGCCTTTGGTCCAGGTCCTACAAGCACTTTTCATGACTGAGGCACGTTTTGACTCCTCACAAGTGCTTCCCTAGTGAGTCACATGGCCTATCTCTTGTTCCTGCAGGAACCGATATAGGCACTACTGAAACTGGGATCGTGTGATTTCCCTAACACGGCAAAGCTGACGTTATTAATTCACTCTGGGAGTCAGTGTGTTTGTTACAACTCCTTTGATGCAAGTGATATAATAACAACTCAAACCAGCTAAAACCAGAAAAGGAATTAATAAATTATTAACTCAGAAGGTAACTGGGGATTTGAAAGGTGAAGTTGGATTTAAGATAAGCTCAGATTCAGGAACACAAAGCGGTTGCTACTTTCTTTCCATCTCCTGACTCCACCCTCCTCTGTTCAGTTTTCATCTTCTGGTGGTGTCTCAATCTGTGGCAAAGAAGGCCCCAAGGCTCGAGGTCTGCACACCTTTGCTGGTGGGAATTCAGGTAAGGGTAACGCACCTGATCTAAGAATGAGGGAGATGCTGAGAAACCCCCCTCCGCCGCCCTTGCAGCCAGGTACTGTGCCTGAGGCACATCATTCAGTCCTTACCATCTAATGAAATAAGTGCTGTTCCTCCTGTCTTGAAAGTCTCATTTCATGTGGTGTATTAGTTTGCTATTGTTGTTGTAACAAAATACCACAGGCTGGGTGGCTTAAACAATGGAAATTTATTTTCTTCTGGTTCTGGAGGCTGGAAGTCCCCAAGCCAGGTGTCAGCAGTTACTCTCCTCTGAGGCTTCTCCCCTTGGCTTGCAGGTGGTGACCCTCCTGCTGCCTCATCACATGGTCTTTCCTCTGTGTACCTACATTCTTGGCATCTCTCCCTCTGTCCTAATCTCCTCTTCTTATAAGGACACCAGTCAGATTGGAATCGGGCCCATCCTCCTTCCTCATTTTGACTTGTCACCTCTTTCAAGGCTGTATCTCAAATACACCCATGTTCTAGGGAACTGGGGGTTAGGGCTTCAACATATAAATTTTGGGGGGATACACTTGAGCCCATAACCCTCCAGGTAAATGGAGAGGCTGAGGTTCGTACTCAGGGAGGCTGAGTCTAGCCGTGGTGCTGTCATGTTCCTGCCACAGGTCACAGTGGTGCCCAAGTAGGCAAGTCTTCACAACGCAGAGCAGCAGAGAGAGGGATGGGTCCAGTGAAAACCGTAGCAAACAGGAAGTTCTTGGACATGATGTCCTGGGAACAGGCTTGTGGAATATGCGAGTTTTGGCTCCCTGAGGTGGGGTGGGGTTAACTCGGCCCTGCTTGATTGTCAGAGTACTTGTGTTTTCTTGTCCCTGAAGCATCTTCAGATTTTTTTTTCCTTTGGTTTCCTAGAGAACAGTCATCATGAAGAGACTGAGGGGATACATGTCTTTCCTCTCCTCTCACTTATGTCAAAGGGAACAATAATTTGCGAAGTGTGGAATTCAGGCTCGTGGTGAATATGTAAGGTAGGTTTAGATGTGACTCAGGCCAACATATTTGGAGAGTTATGAATTGATCTGAATTTGTATTAAAAGCATAAAGTTGGTCCTTATTTGATACTGATAAATAGAAAAGTCAGGAATGGAATCAATTGAAAGAAAAGTATCACATAAATAGCATTAAGTAAATATTAATAAATGATGAAAATTGTGGAGGTGGTGTTTGAGTGACTAAAATTTGGGAAACACTAGGACAGTTTCCCCCAAGGAGGAAACACTTCTGGACATGGGCATAGATGTCACCTTAATTTTTGACCTGATTCATCTGTACACTTGGCCCTCATTTACCGCAAGGACACAGGCGCGACTGCAGGCCTTTGGTTTTTCTGCCTGTGCTCCTGTGCCAAAAATCACATCAGAGGCCAGGTGAAGAGGCATGTGGATGCTTGGGTGATAGAGGCCAGCCCTAGTCGTCACGGCTTCTGGATTTTATTTATTTAGTCTTGCTCTAGGGCTTCTGAATAGCTTGGCAGTGGCTCACAGCTCTGTACGTAAAAGCAGATGTTTATCACTATGTGATCAAGAGTTTTAGCAACTTGACATCTGATGTGGAATGAAGTATTTAAAATTTAATTACACATGGGGCATTAACAGAGTTGGCGTAACTCTGCAAACTCACTTCATAATTGCTGTGAATTTTAGCAGGGCTTTGTTGCCCTTGAATTCCAAGCCCTTCTTCTCCACATTTGGCTCTGTTCAGTGGCCAGCTGCAGCTGCTGACACCATCCACAGCCGGTCCTCGGGTTTCCGCACCAGGTGCCTCGTGAGGACGAACAGCTCTGGGCGCAGGAGAGCTGGCGGCTTGTCTTGTTCTGCTCAATGCTCAATGGGCCTGTCTCTGTGGCTGCAAAATGCAGCCATTGCCTTGTCTTTAAGCTCTAACCTTCTGTGATTTCTGTGGCCCCTATTTTGAGTTCTGCTTTATTAAAGTAAGGTTGCCCTCCAGTGTCCAGAGAAGTCATGTGCACAGGGAAAGGGCTCCCTTCTAGAACTTCAGGAGGTCAGACACAAAATGTTGCCATCCCTCTCCAAAATAGAAAGATGGTTTAAAGCAGCACTTCTCAAACTTCACTGTGTGTGTGACGCACCCGGCGGTCTTATTAAAATATGGGTTTGGATTGAGTAGGTTGGAGTAGAGCCTGAGATTCTGCATTTGTCACAAGCTCCCTGGTGACTCCAGTGCTGCTGGTTGGAGACCACACTTTGAGTAGCTAGACTTAGAACATTTCTGCCTGCTTCTGGTAGGTACAGCCACAGTGCAAGCCAGACGATCTTCACGTAGCCTGCGTGACTTAGAGGTGTCCTTCCAGGCCTGTTGCATATTCTGGTCTCTGCCTGCCCTCCAGCTCCCCTTCCTTTGCGTCTCTCCCTTGTATTTTAGTTCTACATACATCAAGCTCTTAGTCACCTCAGTGCCTTTACATACACTGCTCTCTGTGCCTAAAATGCTCCCATCCCCGCTTTTCCCTTGGGCACTTCGTTGTCATCCTTCAGTCAGAGCACTGCTCCTGTCTTCTTCCCTTTTTCTGTTCACTTGTTTACAGTCTTGTTTCCTCTTTAAGACTAGAGCTGCATGAGAGCTCACCCCGGACTTGTACACAGTTGCGTCCTTAGTGCTCCTGCCTCACAGCAGATGCTCCAGAAACAAATACTTTCTGAGTGTGTGTGTAGCCAGGGGGCAAGGAAACATTCTTGAGTTTCCTTTTATACATTTTAGCCACCTGTCTCAAGGGGCTGTGATGGGGGTGATACTTGGAGGAATCATAGAATGAGAAGTCAGGAAAGGAGCTCCTTTTAAGCCACATTTCATCATCATAGACATCAAAATGTGAAAAAAGTTTATATCTTAGAATGGATATAATAAAGTAACGTTTCTTACTTATGTCACAAAAAGAACTTCATAGAACTTCTTGTAAGGTGCATTGTGATTCTCTGAGGGGAGAGAGTGACTGTGGTTGAAACCGTGTGATTGCTTAACCCAGAGGCCATTCCCCATCTGCCCTGTCTTTCTTCTTTACCAGCAGGGCATCAGCCTCCCACTATTGAGTCTGAAATGCAAAAAACAGATAGCAGCTGTTTTTGCTTCAAGGGCATGGGCCTGTTTTGTAGCTCTGCCAGCAGAGCCTGCAGAGAAGCCTACTGAGGACTTCTGGGAAGGTTTGTCTGCTTAAGAGAGACACACAGAGGGAAATTTCTGTCCTGTTTCTCAGTGTGATTGTGGGAGGACACAATGCCTGGCACCACAGCAGCCTCTTCTAAACCTGAGGAATCACACCTGAGGATGGTGGAACGGAGCAATGCCAAGAATCTGGGCACCCAGCAGTATCACTGAGCTGCTGAATCGACTAGCCCTGCACCTGGGACCTCTTTCTAGTTGGCAAGGTAATGTGTTCTCATCATTAAAGCCACTTTTAAGAAGGTACTTTAAAAAAAATACATATTTATTTATTTAGCTGCATCAGTTCTTAGTTGCAGCATGCAGGATCTTCATTGTATCATCGGGGGATCTTTTGTTGTGGTGCACAGATTCTCTGGTTCTGGGGTGTGGGCTTTCGAGCATGTGGGTTCAGTGCTTGCGGCACTCAGGCTTAGTTGTTCTGAGGCATATGGGATCTTACTTCCCCAATCAGGGATCAAACCTGCATCCCCTGCATTGCAGGGTGGATTCTTAACCACTGGACCATCAGGGACATCCCTAAGAAGGTACTCTTTACTTGCAACTGAAAGCATCCTACCTGATAAGAGTGGTTGAACTGATTTCTTCAGTCAGAGAGGTAGGAATTGGCTCCTGGCACCACCACAGTTATTAAGCATCCTCTTTAACGCTGCTTCCTCCTCTATGAGATGCAGGTAAGAATAATGATACCTCTTGGGTTGTTAACAGAGGCTTAAATGAGATGATGGGCGGAACGTCCTTAGCATAGAACTTGGCACATTTCATCAGCTATACTGCAATACAAAGTAAAAAGTTTAGTAATAAAAAAGAACTTGGCACACTCTTGGTACTTAATAATGAGGAACTATTACTATGATTATTAAATTGAAGTATAGTTGGTTTATAATATTGTGTTTTGGGTGTATAGCAAAGTTATTCGATTATATATATTATTTTTTATTCAGATTTTCATTATTGGTTATTACAAGGTATTAAAGTTGTTCCCTGTGTCATACAGTAAATCTTTGTTCCTTATCTATTTTATATAAAATATGTATCTATTAATCCCAAACTACTATTTTTCCCCCAACTCCCTTTCCCTTTTGATAAGCTTAGGTGTTTTTTAAAATTATATTTGTGAGTCTGTTTCTGTTCTGTAGATAGATTCATGTGTATTATTTTTTTATATTTCATATATAAGTGATGTAATATTTGTCTTTGAGTTCCTTCACATGTTGTGATATTCTCTAGGTCCCTCTGTGTTGCTACAATGGGCAACATTTCATTCTTTTTTATGACCGAGTAATATTCCATTGTGTTTATGTACCACATCTTTTTTATCCATTCCTCTGTCTACGGACATTTAGGTTGCCTCATGTCTCTAACTATTGTAAATGGTGCTGCAGTGAACACTGGGTGCATGTGCTTTTTTTGAATTATGGTTTTCTCTGGATATATGCCCAGGAGTGGGATTGCAGGATCACATGGTAATTCTACATTTAGTTTTTTAAGGAACCTCCATACTGTTCTCTATCGTGACTGTGCCAATTAACATTTGCAGCAACAGTGTAAGAGGGTTCCATCTTCTCCATGCTCTCTCCAGTGTTTATTATTTATAGATTTTTTGATGATGGCCCTTCTGACTGGGGTTAGGTGGTATCTTGTAGTTTTGATTTGAATTTCTCTACTAAATAGTGATGTTGAACATCTTTTCATGTGTCTCTTGGCCATCTGTCTTTCTTCTTTAGAGAAATGCCTGTTTAGATCTTCTGCCCATTTTTTTGATTGGGTTGTTTTTATGGTGTTAAAGCCTCATGAGCAGTTTGTAAATTTTGGAGACTAATCCCTTGTTGGTCACACTATTTGCAAATATTTTCTCCCATTCTGTGAGTTGTCTTTTTGTTTTGTTTATGGTTTCCTTTGCTCTGCAAAAGCTTTTGAGTTTAATTAGGTCCCAGTTGTTTTTGTTTTTATTTCCATTAGTCTTGGAGATGGATTGAAAAAGATAGTGCTGCAATTTTCGTCAGTGAGTATTTGCCTATATTTTCTTCTAAGAGTTTTATACTGTCCAGTCTTACATTTAGGTCTTCAGTCTACTTTGAATTTATTTTTTCTGTATGATACTGAAGAGTATTGTGATTATTTATTTATTTTTCCCATGGAGCTGTCCAGTTTTCCCAGCACCATTTATTGAAGAGACTATCTTTCCTCCATTGTATAGTCTTGCTTCCTTTGTTGTGGATTAATTGACCAGGTATGCATGGTTTATTTTTGGGCTTTCTGTCCTGTTCCATTGATTTATATTTCTGTGCGGTTTTTTGGTACCAGTACCATACTGTTTGGGTTACTGTAGCTTTGTAGTATAGTCTGAAGTCCAGGCACCTGATTCCTCCCGCTCTATTTTCCTTTCTCAAGATTACATTGGCTATTGAGGGTCTTTTGTGTCTCCATATAAATTTAAAATTTTTCTAGTTCTGTAAAAAATGCCATTGGTAATTTGATAGGGATGACATTGAATCTGAGATTGCCTTGGATAGTACAGTCATTTTGACAGTATTGATTCTTCCAATCTAAGAACATGGTATATCTTTCCATCTGTTTGTGTCTTTGATTTCTGTCATCAGTGTCTTATAGTACGAAGGTCTTTCATTTCCTTAGGTAGATTTATTTCTAGGTATTCTTTTTGAGGTGGTGATAAATGGGATTGTTTCCTTAATTTCTTTCTCATCTTTCATTGCTAGTGTATAGAAGTGTAACAGATTTCTGTGTATTGATTTTGTAACCTGCAGTTTTACCAAACTCATTGATGAGCTCCTGTAGTTTTCTGGTAACATCACTGGAATTTTCTGTGCATAGTATGCCATGTACAGACAGTGACAGTTTAACTTCTTTTGCAATTTGAATTCCTTTTAATTTTTTTCTTTTCTGATTGCTGTGGCTAGGACTTCCAAAACTATGTTGAATAAAAGTGGTAAGAGTGGGCATCCTTGTCTTAGAGGAAATGCTTGCAGCTTTTTGCTGTTGAATATTATGTTAACTGTAGGTTGTTGTAGATGACATATATGTTGTTGTTTATTTGCAAAGTCACGTGGAACTCTTTGTGACCCCATGGACTAGAGCACTCCAGGCTTCCCTATCCTTTACTGTCTCCCAGAGTTTGCTCCAACTTATGTTCATTGAGTCGATGATGCCATCCAACCATCTCATCCTCTGTCACTCCCTTCTCCTGCCCTAAATCTTTCCCAGCATCAGGGTCTTTTCCAGTGCATCGGCTCTTCATATCAGGTGACAAAAGTATTGGAGTTTCAGCTTCAGCATCAGTCCTTCCAATGAATATTCAGGGTTGATTTCCGTTCCATTTCTATGGTTTGATCTCCTTGCTGTCGGAGAGTCTCAAGAGTTTTTCTCCAGCACCACAGTTCAAAAGCATCAATTCTTTGGCACTCAGCCTTCTTTATGGTCCAACTCTTACATCTGTACATGACTACTGGAAAAACCATAGGTTGGACTATACAGACTTGGGATCTAACCATAGCTTTGCCTTTATTGGCAAAGTGATGTCTCTGCTTTTTAATATGCTGTCTAGGTTTGTCATAGCTTTTCTTCAAAGGGTCAAGCATCTTTTAATTTCACGGCTGCCGTCACCATCCGCGGTGATTTTGGAGTCCAAGAAAATAAAATCTGCCACTTTTTCCATTGTTTCCCCATCTATTTGCCATGAAATGATGGGACGGGATGCCATAATCTTAGTTTTTTGAATGTTGAATTTTAAACCAGCTTTTCACTCTCCTCTTTCACCTTCATCAAGACGCTCTTTAGTTCCTCTGTGCTTTCCTGCCATTAGGGTGGTATCATCTGCATATCTGAGGTTATTGATATTTCTTCCAGCAATCTTGATTCCAGCTTGTGATTATGTTGTGGTATATTCCCTCTAAGTCTACTTTCTGGAGAGTTCCTGTTATATGTTAAAAGGTTTTTCTGCATCTATTGAGATGATGATATGATTATTCTTCAATTTTTTTTCAAGTGTATCACACTGATTGATTTGTGGATTGAAAAATCCCTGCATCCCTGGGAGAAATCCCAGTTGATCATGGTGTAGGATCCTTTTAATGTATTGTTGGATTTGGCTTGCTATTATTTTGTTGAGGATTTTTGCATCTATGTTATCAGTGATATTGGCCAGTGATTTTCTTTTTTCATGGTATCTTTGTCTTATTCATTGCTTTTAGCTTAATGTTTATCTTGGCAATTCAGTTGTCTGGTTTTGATTGGTTCCTCTTTATAGTTTCTAGTTCATTGTTACAGTAGTATGCATTTCTGTTGATAATCTTTCTTAATTCCTTTAGCATTTTTATTGCCTCCTTCTTGAACTTGGGATCTAGTTGACTGGAGAGGTCTGTTTTATTGTTTTGTTGTTTCAAGTGATTTTTCTTGTTCTTTTTGTTTTTAATTAATTAATTTATTTTAATTGGAGGATAATTACTTTGCAATATAACAATGGCCTCTGCCATACATCAGCATGAATTGGCCATAGGCATACATGTGACCCCTCCCTCCTGAACCCTCCTCCCACCTTCCTGCCTACCCTATCCCTCCAGGTTGTCATAGAGCACTGGCTTTGGGTTCCCTGCATCATACATCAAACTCCCACTGGTTATCTGTTTTATATATGGTAATGTATATGTTTTAATGCTATTTTCTCAAATCATCCCACCCCTTTCTTTCTCCCACTGTGTCCAAAAGTCTGTTCTTTATGTCTGTGTCTCCTTTGCTGCCCTGCACGTAGGATCTTTGGTACTATCTTTTTAGATTCCCTTCAGTTCAGTTCAGTTGCTCAGTCGTGTCCGACTCTTCGCGACCCCATGAATCGCAGCACGCCAGGCCTCCCTGTCCATCACCAACTCCCGGAGTTCACTCAGACTCACGTCCATCGAGTCAGTGATGCCATCCAGCCATCTCATCCTCTGTCGTCCCCTTCTCCTCTTGCCCCAAATCCCTCCCAGCATCAGAGTCTTTTTCAATGAGTCAGCTCTTCGCATGAGGTGGCCAAAGTACTGGAGTTTCAGCTTTAGCATCATTCCTTCCAAAGAAATCCCAGGGCTGATCTCCTTCAGGATGGACTGGTTGGATCTCCTTGCAGTCCAAGGGACTCTCAAGAGTCTTCTCCAACACCACAGTTCAAAAGCATCAATTCTTCGGCGCTCAGCCTTCTGCAAAGTCCAACTCTCACATCCATACATGACCACAGGAAAAACCATAGCCTTGACTAGACGGACCTTTGTTGGCAAAGAAATGTCTCTGCTTTTGAATATGCTATCTAGGTTGGTCATAACTTTCCTTCCAAGGAGTAAGCGTCTTTTAATTTCATGGCTGCAGTCACCATCTGCAGTGATTTTGGAGCCCCCAAAAATAAAGTCTGACACTGTTTCCACTGTTTCCCCATCTATTTCCCATGAAGTGATGGGACCGGATGTCATGATCTTCGTTTTCTGAATGTTGAGCTTTAAGCCAACTTTTTCACTCTCCACTTTCACTTTCATCAAGAGGCTTTTAGTTCCTCTTCACTTTCTGCCATAAGGGTGGTGTCATCTGCATATCTGAGGTTATTGATATTTCTCCCGGCAATCTTGATTCCAGCTTGTGTTTCTTCCAGTCCAGCGTTTCTCATGATGTACTCTGCATATAAGTTAAATAAACAGGGTGACAATATTACAGCCTTGACGTACTCCTTTTCCTATTTGGAACCAGTCTGTTGTTCCATGTCCAGTTCTCACTGTTGGTTCCTGACCTGCATACAGATTTCTCAAGAGGCAGATCAGGTGGTCTGGTATTCCCATCTCTTTCAGAATTTTCCACAGTTTATTGTGATCCACACAGTCAAAGGCTTTGGCATAGTCAATAAAGCAGAAATAGATGTTTTTCTGGAACTCTCTTGCTTTTTCCATGATCCAGCAGATGTTGGCAATTTGATCTCTGGTTCCTCTGCCTTTTCTAAAACCAGCTTGAACATCAGGAAGTTCACAGTTCACGTATTGCTGAAGCCTGGCTTGGAGAATTTTGAGCATTACTTTACTAGCGTGTGAGATGAGTGCAATTGTGCGGTAGTTTGAACATTCTTTGGCATTGCCTTTCTTTGGGATTGGAATGAAAACTGACCTTTTTCAGTCCTATGACCACTGCTGAGATTTCCAAATTTGCTGGCATGTTGAGTGCAGCACTTCCTCAGCATCATCTTTTAGGATTTGAAATAGCTCAACTGTAATTCCATCACCTCCACTAGCTTTGTTTGTAGTGATGCTTTCTAAGGCCCACTGGACTTCACATTCCAGGATGTCTGGCTCTAGGTCAGTGATCACACCATCGTGATTATCTGGGTCGTGAAGATCTTTTTTGTACAGTTCTTCTGTGTATTCTTGCCACCTCTTATATATGTGTTAATATATGATATTGGTCTTTCTCTTTCTGACTTACTTCACTCTGTATAATAGGCTCTAGGTTCATCCACCTCATTAGAACTGACTCAAATCTGTTATAGTTGAGTTGTATTCCATTATGTATATGCACCACAACTTCCTTATTCATCCATCTGCTGATGGACATCTACGTTGCTTCCATGTCCTAGCTATTGTAAACAGTACTGCAGTGAACATTGAGGTACATGTGTCTTTTTCAGTTATGGTTTCCTCAGTGCATATGCCCAGTAGTAGGATTGCTGGGTCATATGGGAGTTTTATTCCTAGTTTTTTAAGGAATCTCCATACTGTTCTCCATAGTGGTTGTATCAGTTTGCATTCCCACTGTCAGTGTAAGAGAGTTCCCTTTCCTCCATACTCTCTCTAGCATTTGTTGTTTGTAGACTTTTTGATGATTGCCATTTCAACTGGTGTGAGATGATACCTCATTGTAATTTTGATTTGCATTTCTCTAATAATGAGCAATGTTGAGCATCTTTTCACGTGTTTACTAGCCATCTGTATGTATTCTTTGGATAAATGCCTGTGGAAGTCTTCTGCCCGTTTTTTGATTGGGTTGTTTGTTTTTCTGGTTTTGAGCTGCATGAGTTGCTTGTATATTTTGGAGATTAATTCTTTGTCAGTTGCTTCACTTGCTGTTATTTTCTCTCATTCTGAGGGTTGTCTTTTCAGCTTGCTTATAGTTTCCTTCATTATGCAAGAGCTTTTAAATTTATATTATTTTAAATAAGTCCCACTTGTTTATTTTTGTTTTTATTTTCATTCATAAAGGATCTTGCTCTGATTTATGTCAGTGTTCTGCATATGTTTTCCTCTAAGAGTTCTACAGTTTCTGGTCTTACATTTAGGTCTCTAATCCACTTTGAGTTTATTTTTGTGTATGGTGTTAGAAGTGTTTTATTTTCATTCTTTTACATATGGTTAACTAGTTTTCCCAGCCCCACTTGTTGAAAAGATTCTTTTCTCCACTGTATATTTTTGCCTCCTTTGTCAAAGATTTGACCTTTGTCAAATCCACAGGTGTGTGGATTTATCTCCAGACTTTCTATATTGTTCCATTAGGCTGTATTTCTGTTTTTGTGCTAGTATTAATGACTGTAACTTGGTAGTATAGTCTGAAGTCAGGCAGGTTTATTCCTCCAGTTCCATTCTTCTTTCTCAAGATTGCTTTGGCTATTTGTGGTCTTTTGTGTTTCCATACAAATTGTGAAATTATTTGTTCTAGTTCTGTGAAAAATACTGTTGGTAGTTTGAGAGGGATTGCATTGAATGTATAGATTGCTTTGGGTAGTATAGTCATTTTTACCATATTAATTCTTCTTATCCAAGAACATGGTGTATCACTTCATCTCTGTGTTGTCTTTCTTTCATCAGTGTCTTACAGTTGTCTGCACACAGGTCTTTTGTCTCTTTAGGTAAATTTATTCCTAACACGGCTGAAGCGAATTAGCAGCAGCAGCAGCATTCCTAAGTATTTTATTCTTTTTTGTTGCAATGATGAATGGGATTGATTCCTTAATTTCTTTCTGATTTTTCATTGTCAGTACATAGGAATGCAAGAGATTTCTGTGTATTACTTTTATATTCTGGGACTTTATTCATTGATTAGCTCTAGTAATTTTCTAGTGGCATCTTTAGAGTTTTCTATGTAGAGAATCATATCATCTGCAAACAGTGAGTTATACTCCTTTTCCAATCTGGATTCCTTTAATTTCTTTATCTTCTATGATTGCTGTGGCTAGGACTTCCAAAACTATGTTGAATAATAGTGGTAAGAGTGGGCACCCTTGTCTTGTTCCTGATTTTAGAGGAAATGCTTTCAGTTTTTCACTATTGAGGATAATGTTTGCTGTGAGTTTGTCGTATATGGCCTTTATTATGTTGAGCTTTGTTCCTTCTATGCCTGCTTTCTGGAGAGTTTTTTATTATGAATGAGTATAGAATTTTGTCAAAGGCTTTCTTTGCATCTACTAAGATGATCATATGGTTTTTATCTTTCAGTTTGTTAATATGGTGTATCACATTGGTTGATTTGCATATATTGAAGAATCTTTGCATCCCTTGGATAAAGCTGACTTGATCATAATATATGATCTTTTTAATGTGTTGTTGGATTCTGTTTGCTAGAATTTTGTTAAGGATCTTTGCATCTATGTTCATCAGTGATATTAATCTATAATTTTCTTTTTTTTGTGGCATCTTTGTCTGGTTTTGTTATCAGGGTGATGTTGGCCTCGTAGAATGAATTTGGGAGTTTTCCTTCATCTGCATTTTTCTGGAAGAGTTTGATCAGGATAGATGTTCAGATCAGATCAGATCAGTCACTCAGTCGTGTCCCACTCTTTGTGACTCCATGAATCGCAGCACACCAGGGCTCCCTGTCCATCAGCAACTCCCGGAGTTCACTCAGACTCATGTCCATCGAGTCAGTGATGCCATCCAGCCATCTCATCCTCTGTCGTCCCCTTCTCCTCCTGCCCCAAATCCCTCCCAGCATCAGAGTCTTTTTCAATGAGTCAACTCTTCGCATGAGGTGGCCAAAGTACTGGAGTTTCAGCTTTAGCATCATTCCTTCCAAAGAAATCCCAGGGCATATCTCCTTTAGAATGGACTGGTTGGATCTCCTTGTAGTCCAAGGGACTCTCAAGAGTCTTGTCCAACACCACAGTTCAAAAGCATCAATTCTTTGGCACTCAGCCTTCTTCACAGTCCAACTCTCACATCCATACATGACCACAGGAAAAACCATAGCCTTGACTAGACGAACCTTTGTTGGCAAAGTAATGTCTCTGCTTTTGAATATGCTATCTAGGTTGGTCATAACTTTCCTTCCAAGGAGTAAGCATCTTTTAATTTCATGAATGCAGTCACCATCTGCAGTGATTTTGGAGCCCCCCAAAATAAAGTCTGACACTGTTTCCACTGTTTCCCCATCTATTTCCCATGAAGTGATGGGACCGGATGTCATGATCTTCGTTTTCTGAATGTTGAGCTTTAAGCCAACTTTTTCACTCTCCACTTTCACTTTCATCAAGAGGCTTTTAGTTCCTCTTCACTTTCTGCCATAAGGGTGGTGTCATCTGCATATCTGAGGTTATTGATATTTCTCCCAGCAATCTTGATTCCAGCTTGTGCTTCTTCCAGCCCAGCGTTTCTCATGATGTACTCTGCATATAAGTTAAATAAACAGGGTGACAATATACAGCCTTGACGTAGTCCTTTTCCTATTTGGAACCAGTCTGTTGTTCCATGTCCAGTTCTCACTGTTGGTTCCTGACCTGCATACAGATTTCTCAAGAGGAAGATCAGGTGGTCTGGTATTCCCATCTCTTTCAAAATTTTCCACGGTTTATTGTGATCCACACAGTCAAAGGCTTTGGCATAGTCAGTAAAACAGAAATAGATGTTTTTCTGGAACTCTCTTGCTTTTTCCATGATCCAGCAGATGTTGGCAATTTGATCTCTGGTTCCTCTGCCTTTTCTAAAACCAGCTTGAACATCAGGAAGTTCACGGTTCACATATTGCTGAAGCCTGGCTTGGAGAATTTTAAGCATTACTTTACTAGCGTGTGAGATGAGTGCAATTGTGCGGTAGTTTGAGCATTCTTTGGCATTGCCTTTCTTTGGGATTGGAATGAAAACTGACCTTTTCCAGTCCTGTGGCCACTGCTGAGTTTTCCAAATTTGCTGGCATATTGATGTTAGCTCTTCTCTAAACATTTGGTAGAATTCACCTGTGAAGCCATCTAGCCCTTGGCTTTTGTTTGTTGAAGATTTTTGGTTACAGTTTTGATTTTTGTGCTTGTGATTGGTCTGTTCATATTTTCTATTTCTTCTTGGTTCGGTTCTAAGAATTTGTCCATTTCTTCTTCCAAGTTGTCCATTTTATTGGCATGTAGTTGCTCATAGTAGTCTCTTATGATCCTTTGTATTTCTTTGTTGTAACTTCTTTTTCATTTCTAATTTTATTGATTTGAGTCTTCTCCTTTTTTCTTGGTGGGTCTGTCTCTTGCTCTTTTAATTGGGAATATTTCCTCTTCTTTTTCACTTTACTTAAATTTATGTTTGTGAATTTAGGAAAAACAGTTATCTACTGTGGTCTTAAAGGACTGTTTTAAGGTGGAAGTGTCCCTATGTGGACTGTGTGAGTCCATTATTTTTGGTACGAATGCCAGCCATGTCTTTTTCGGAGTGGAAATTATTCCTTTGATAGTGGGTGTGATTGGTGTTGTGGTAACTAGTGTGTGCACTGGAGAGTGTGGGGAGACCTCTGCTTAGTTCTGTGGCTGTCACAGCCCTGTCGGGGCTGGAGTCTGCTCTCCTGTTGTTGAAGTAGAAGCTCTGATGATTGGGTTCAGTAAGGCTGCCTGCCCTTAAGTGCATGCTCTTTCCCAAAGGATTTGAGTGCTGAAGCAAGTGAGGCCCATGCTGTCACAGAGGATCTCCGCACCACCTGTGCAGGTGTCCTTGGTTTTGCCTAGGAGCAGCCCAAGGCCATGTTCCTTTCTCCATTGTGGTTTTCTGAGACCTAGTGTTAGGCAGGTACTGGGGGCCAGGGCATTGTGGCTGCAGGAATTGAAGTGGTTGTGCTGCCGTTTAGCACCTGGGCTGTCTCGGTGATAGGACTCTCCCAGGGCTTGTCTACCCCAGATATGACTCCAAGCTGTGGTGTGAGGTAGGCAGGACTGGAGTGCTCCCACTGGAAAAGGAACAGCTGCGTTCTCCTCTCCAGGGTCTACTGGGGGGGTGGTGTGACTGTGGTCATGCCATCTAGTGCGCACCAGCACAGCGCAGGTGATGCTGGACTTGCTCTCGGGCCCACTCCTCGAAATGGCAGCCCTGATAGTTGGCTCTGACGTCAGCCTCACCACTGTCGTGCCCGGGCTCACAAAGTCTACCACCACTGGAGCTGCTTTCCTCTGTAAGCATGCTGACAGTGGGGGTCTTATGGTGGACTGTGCCCCTGTGGCAGGCACTGACAGTGGAGGCCCAGACCACACTCCAGGTAATCTCTGCACAGCTGGACTGAGTCCTCTCCCAGGAGCCATCTGCTCAAAGCCAGGCTTCAGCACCTAGCTGCTGTGCATACTAGCAGCCCTGCCCAGATGGCATTTTGGGTTGACAGTGTGAGGTCATGGTGGCCATCAAGTGCTGGTCCCTCTTTCCCTGACTGCTAGCAAACCAGCAGACACACACTCCTTGCAAGCAGAGACCAGGCCCCTTCAGCTCCCTGTCTGTTCTGGTAGACTTCCCAGCTGGCAAAGGTGGTTTCCAGGGTGAGAGAACCTTTCCTCTTTCATAAGTACCCCCCAGGGGTGCTGGCCCCTTCCTGATGCCTTATTTTTCTTTTTTGTCCTACCTGGTTGTATGGAGATCTTTCTTGCAGCTTTGGTTGTATAAGAGCTCTTCTGCCAGTTTTCAGTCGGTCTCCTTTGAGAACTGTTCAACATTTAGATGTATTTTTGATGCATATGTGTAGGGAAGTGAACTTCATGTTCTACTCTTGATCTCCTCTTGTGTTTGTCAGTAACTGCAACACTGATTCAGATGAAGTCAGGTGTAGGGGTGGGTGGTTTCTGGCTTACTGAGGATGAGAACTCTGATACTGTGCTTCCCCATCTCTAGGTTTACTACCTTTTGGAAATCGTCAGCTCACCTGGGTCTTACTACCATTATTTTTTTTATCATAGAACCCTATTCATTATTGCAACAACCTCTTCCATCCTCTAGGACCCTGCATTCTGCAGGAAACAGTTTGGGTAATGCTCACCCGGTCAGACTTTCTTATCAAAGGAGAAACTGAGACCAAGAGAGGGCTTCTCTCTGATAGTTTTATTTTGAAAAATGTGCATGGTTCAGCCTCTCCCCATGTCACTCATTTCCACTCACATGAGAAACAACAGAAGGACACAAGTCTGGGTTGAAATTATGTGCATTTATGGGAAACAAAGATATTCAACAACAATAACAAAAGCCCTTCAATCTCTCCAAGTTCTCAACCAGCAATAATGAGGCAGTTTCAATGATTGTGTCTGGCTGGGGTCTTTTCTAAAAGGGTCAGGGCAGTTGAGACATTGGCCAAAAAGAGAAGATGCAGAAAGGGTGGACGTTCTAAATGAGAGTGTATTAGACCTCCCTTCTGGCCCTTCATCCTTTCACCCTTTCAGGTTACAGTCTCCTCCCTTCGGTCTCCTTCACCTTCCTCAACTTCGCTTAGATGCAGTCTCTTGCAGAAAGCTGTCCTTGGTCTGCCCCAGCTGCATCTGCTTTCTTAGTAACATCACATACACTTTCTCATGCTGTCTCCTATCACTTTCTGCCTCACATCCATCATGTTTGAGTACATGCCTTATGACACCCATTTTTAGTAGGCATGCCCCTGAGATTGGGCCCCAGGTTGATCATTCTAGTATTCCCATTGCCCTCCCACAGTAAGTGCTCAGTATACAGCAGGTGCTCAGCATCAGCAGGTGCTCAGTGAGGGTTTGCTGAAGTCAGTCCTACATTTGCCACAACACATAACCTCTTGAGAGTCATAACTGTCATTTCCACTTCTTCATCCTTCCTTCGTGGTCTGACTCAAGCCATCTCCAGGAAGGAACAGATCTTACCATCACCAACTCATGGTTACAGATTTGGGGAGGGGAGGAGAGATGGTTAAGCTTTCATCCCTGTTCCAGAAGGCAAGGAGGCAGGAAAGGCAGCCACTGGGGAAATCAGGATGACCGTGAGCGACGTTGGCCAGTGCTCCATTTTGGAATCTCATAAGCAGTCATTCTTCAAAAGTTTCCCCCATGAGGCATGGCCAACTTTGCAGTGGGAGCCAAGGACTGGTGGGGGTATGGTTGGGTTGCTCTGCCAACCCAGAGACCAGACAGCATAGGCCAGGAAGCTTTCTTTAGGACGTGGTCTGGATTACCTTTGGAGGTGTGTGTTAGAGGTTGTCTGTCTAGTTGTTCGGTTGGAGCCGTGGTGGGAACATTAGCCCTGTGGCGAGTTGTCAGGCACATAGATTGTAGTAAGGCTGAAAAATACAGGCTGCGAAAATGGGCCTCTCCTCCTAAGGGGGAAGGTCCGGAGGTTCTGGGAGCAATGAGGGAGGGTCCCAGGGGTCCTGCAGCCCCGGCACTAACGGGCATCCCGCTCTGTCTCCTGCTCCTGGCTCCCACTTTCTCCCTCTGGTTCTTCACGTAGGGGCCAGGCACGGGGCCATGGGAAGCAATGATGCAGAAAAGGGAAGTGCTTTTTCTTTTCCTACCATGAGTCATAGATTTGGACTAGAGAGAGGTGAGGATCAAGGATAGGAGGAGGATTGAAGAGGCGAGGAGAGGCCAAGGCCCTATCCATTTCTGTTTATTTCTGTAACGAATAGACGTGAAACCCACATTTCTAGCTGCATCACCCCCAGACAGCACTGAGGTCCTAATGGGGGGGATAAGAAAATTCTTCAGGGCTCTCAAAGGTGTTCAGTGACTCGGGGAGAACGCTGTGGATCCCCCTTGAGAAGGGCCCCTCTGGGGCCAGTGAAGTGTGAAAACTGCACGGTCAGCATCGTCCCTGGAGGTTGGGGGAAGAGCCGAGAAGCAGAGAGAAGAGAGACTCCTTCAGGCACCTCTTTCAGGAAAGAGAGTTGGACCCTGGGGGACTCAAGTCAGGACAGATGTTTCAGTATAAAAAGGCTCCCCAGTAAAAGGATGGGAGTCCCCACAAATTCCTTCCCAAACCCCATTGCACTTAAAAAAGAGAAAGTAAGGAGCATAAAAATATCTTGATGATGTGGGCTTGCCTGACGATACAGAAAAGCAAGTCTCATGGCAGGCAGTGTGTCCCATTACACAAGAGGATTATACCGAGCTTCAGTATAGAGATTTTACATATATCTTTATATAAATGCATATATATTTATAGAGCCTCTGCCTAGAACAGCCGGGCTTGCTTCTTGAGTTCATTCCTCTTCCAGAGGGCCAGCCGGTCAAACTCGGAGATAGTCATGCCAAAGACCTGGTAGAACTCTTCCTGGGACAGGTGGCGCTGGAAGAAGAGGGGAGGAGACAGAGAGGGAACAACTTGAGGACGTGAGAGGCAGGTAGATGCAGGAGTGGTTCCTGTACGTTTCCTCTGGTTCTGCTGTGCCTGGCACAGTGCCTGACCCACGGAGGGTGTGTGATGAGTATGTCGAGTGGATGGCTGTGTGAGTGAGTGTTTCCTGGGAGGGACCCCTGTAGTTGATCTGGCTGGAGAGGCTTTCTCTACCCAAGACTCAGGCGGGACTTCCGCTTCACCTGAGTGCCTCTCGGTTGGCCTCCCCTTTCTGCATCCCTGCTCCATGCATTGTGTCCAGGAGTGTGTATGGAGTAATGTTACTGCTGTCTACTTTGGACAGAAAAGGAGGCATGTCCAAGATTTTAGGGTGTATTTCCTCTTAGTAATAAGTTTACCAAAAAAATCTGGAAGGTTTTTCCTTAGGTCAGTCAATGAAAAAAAAAATTTCTCTCTCGATTTCTCCATACCATACTCTTTGTTATATGAAAACAAGTATGCCACATAATGAAACATTGTTCTTCATGTCTTAGTGGGTTTTTTAACCCCTTTCTGCCTGTCCTTTCTCCTGTCCCTTCTGAGCAGAATTGAAAGTTGATACAACTTTGATTTCTAAGCTTTGAGTTAGAAATATATGGCACTTAAAATGTGGCAAAATGTAAACAGTTGGTGAAGGATAAATGGATCCTCATTTTGCTATTCTTGAAACTCTTCTGGAGGTCTGAAATTTTATTTTTTAAATAAAATTTATGATTTTGTTTAAAGAGAGAATTAGATGGCCTATGTCCTGCCTGAAAGCTTACTGCATTCACTTGCTCTTGTTACCAGTTATATCAGCTCATCAGGTATTGAAGGAAATTGAATGAGAATTATGTGTACAGCCACATAACACTTAGCCAATTCTCTGGCTTGTTGGCACTGTGAATGAATGTTTTTGCCACATTTCCAAAACTTTCTTTAGGTAAAGGTAACTTTGATACTTTTGTTAGATATTGTTGGTTATATATCATACTTTTGTTAGATATCACTGGTTATATATCTGAGTTGATTTTTGGGTACTCTATTGCATTTTTATCATGCTCATATGTACATTCACTCTTTTCTCTTTTAATTCTTCTGACCACTTTGAAAACCAGGAATTATTTCTACCCAATTGGAAAGTGAGAAAAGCAAAAGTCAGAGAATTAAAATGACTTGCCCAGGAGGGCGGGGAGATCACTAGGCAGGTAGCAGAACTGAGTCTAGGGCTCCTGATGCCAAATGCAGTGTATGCCCACCACCCTCTTGGTCAATTTCAAAAATACACAAGAGAGAAAATAGCACAGTGCACACCCATGCCCCTCACCCAGATTCAATGACCATCAGAATCTACCACATGTTCTCTTTCCTCTCATGAAGTCTCTTAACTCTAGATACTGCCACTTCACTCCTACATACAGCAGTTGGCATCTCAAAGCATACTGGGTATTTGCTTTCTTACATAACCACAACAGCATGGGCAAGAAAAAATGACAATTCCACAGAATTACCTAATACTTGTCCACAATAAAATTCCCCTAAGGGTCTCCAAAGTATCTTTTTAGAGCTGGTTTGTTTGAATACGGATTCAGACAGCACCCACATGTCACATTTGGCTGTTAGACTCCTTCAGACCCCACCTGTCTAGACAGTGTCCTTCTTTTGTTCTGCTATTGACTCGCCCAGATCTGTTTTACTCTCACTGAAGTGCTGAAAATATGTGGATATGAGAACATTCTCTGCCCCTTCCATAGTGAAGCCTGAGGGGAACTGTAATTTAGTCTAATCTGCTTTTTCTGTTGTTGGAGAGTGATGGTTACTATCGATTCTCTAGCTGGCTTTCGCCACTGTGTTAAAAAATCTTTAACACAGTATAAAGGAATTAAGCCGAAACTCCTCAAGTAGCCACTGTAGGACACGCTGAGGAATCTGAGGCTTTCTTCTCTCTGTTGAGGGCCACATGGAGTCTCCTTTCTCCTGAGTTCTCAGAGCATTTAATGGCAGCCTGTCCACTTGACGTCCATCACAGACTTTAATGGATGAAGATTATGCGCCTGGGCTTTAGAGCCAGGCAGATATGAGTGTGTGACCTTGGACAGGGTACTTCCAACATCACTGAGCCTCAGTGTCCTCTCATGAGAGTGGCAGCATGCCAGTACCTGCCCTCATGGGTCCTGTGAGGATGACAGATGATGAGGGGCATGCTCTTGGCACAGTGAATTACTGGTGCAGGGATCTCTTCACGTGTCTGTCACACGGTGTGGCCTGGTCTCCGTTTCCTTTGATTTCATCTCCTCCTCCTCCTCCTCTCTCCTGGGCTCACGTGGCCCCAGCTACACTCACCTCCTGCTGTCCTCCAATGCACCAGGTTCACTCCTGCATCAGGGCCTTGGTGATGGCTGTTTCCCTGGCCCAGAATGTGCTTCCTTTCTATATAGGCATGGTTTGTACTTCAAGTGTTTGCTCAGATGTCATGTTTTCAATGAGCTCTACTCAGACCTCCCTATTTAAGCCTGCAACTCACCCCTCCAGCTCCCAATCCCCCTCACGCTGCTCTCCTCTTACTCCTTGCCCTCAGCCCCGTTACCTCCCAACACACTATTGTTTCCTTATTATTGTATCATTTACTATATGTCTCCTCACATGAGAACACCAGCTCCAAGGGGGCAGGGGTCCTTGTTTTGTTCACTGATAACACTGCAAGGACCTAGAGCAGTATCTGGTATATATAATAGGTTTGAAAAAATACTTATTGTGTGAATAAGTATCTATACTCTGAGCTCCCTGAGGACAGGGGGTTCTCCTTCTTCAATGCCCACCCTGAACTGCTGCTGCAGGGTTTCTAGCCCAGGAGTCTTAGCTCAGGCTACGTATCAGACATCCCTGGGAACCTGTGAAGAACACTGATGCCTGAGCTCCTTCCCCAGATTGCAATTTAATTGGACTTGGGTGGGACCCTGTACTAGTATTTTTAAAAAGCTCCTCAAGTGATTCTTAGAGAAGGTTGTGTTTTCCTGGGTGTCTAGGAGCAGAGCATTTGGTCATCCAGGATGAACCAGGCTTGTGAACATTTTCATCCCTAAATGCTGGCTCCTCTGAGCTGCCGAGGGAGCTGTCCCTGTCAGCACTGGCAGACACTTATGTGGGGAGAATCACTGGCTTCTGTTCCTGCTAACCCAGCCTGCTAGAGCTGGAAGGACTCACAGAGCATCCTGGCTGCCCACACCCCCGTCCTACGGCTTCAACCCTCTACTCTGGGCAGATTCCTTAGCTGTCAGGTCAAGGGTGTCCCAAGAAGTGCTGAGCCTCCTCTCTTACAAGCCTGCATTCAATTCCACAGACATCTCCTGACCCTTCTCCTAGTCCAGGCCCTGTGGTAGGTGACAGCGTGTCAGACAGAGGAGATGGATGGCTTGATGAGCTGATGCAAAGGAGAAAGATATTGGGTCTGTGCTCTGGACACAGGGCTGGAGGAGGAAGAGAAGGTCAGTGACACACCCTGAGGAAAGCTTTGGGGAGGCTTTGGGGCACAGGCGTCACTAGAATGGAGCCCTGAGAAGTGAAGGGGCTGCTGAGATGGAAAGGGTGTTCCAGGGAGAGGCAGGGAGGGAAAGGGCAGGGGATGCTTCTGGAGTCGGTGTAAGCAGGAACTGGAACTCCACGCCCAGTAGACTGGACGGCTCCAGAGCCCAAGGCCATGTTCAGGCCTCGTCTGTTCTGTATCGCTTGCTGTTGCTCCTCCCTCCTTGTCCATCTGGACCCGCCCACCCCAAGTCCATCCAGTTCCTCCCTCTCCCTGGAGGCCTGTGTCAGCACAGCCAGCCTTGTCGTCTTCTCTGAGTAACAGCACAGAAACTCTGGAGAGCTTTCTACTCAGTACACTGCTGGATTCCATGTCAAGGGCTCCTGTGTACTGTCTCATGTATGTCACTTGGCAACCTGAGGGAAGCATGACAATCACCCCGTCTTATAGAGGAGACAACCGAGGTTTGGAGATGGGCCAGTTCGTCACGTGGCCAAACTGTCCACCCAGGGATGGCAGCATCAGAGTTGGAACCTAGGGAGTCCTGCTCGAGACTTGCGTATATGTTTACCCTCTGCAGAGAACTGTCCCCGTCCTTTCCCACTGCAGACACTGGTTTTCTATACCGTCCTATGTAACGCCAGTGCTGTGTTTTTTCTTAGCACACAGGCTGCAGGCCCTTGAAAGGCAGGAACCAAATTCAGCTCTCCTCTTACATCTGCAAAAGTATCAGCCCAGTTTGGAGACACGCTATAGCTGTGCACTACAGATGCTAACTGAATCAAGAGGCTGCACAGAACAGCAAGGAACAGCCTGGGCTAAGGAAACCAGGTAGGAGTGTCTGTTTTTTCAACCAGCTGTGTGACCCCTATGTCATTCATTCTGTCTGTCCCTCCCGAGCTGGGTTAGACCGGTCAAATTCTGCAATCACTTCAAACCCAGAGGCTCCTGCTCAGTTTTTTGTACCTACCTCTAAACGCGTCCGGTCCACATCCTTGGGCAGTCGGTTTCTCCCTCTTGTGGTCACCAGTAGCAGTTCGTAAGGGTAGATCTGAGGAGAGAGGAGGGGGTGTTTGCAGGCTGGGTGAGGGTGGTGGCTGCGATCCCTCTTCTATCCAGGAAGGGCCAGCGATTATCAAGTCTGGAGGAAGCACTGGTGCGTCCTCTTTGGGGTTTCCTGGCAGCCTCAAGGCGCCGTCTCCCAAAGGCAAGGCCCCACAGTCCTTGGATACTGCCAGGGATGAGCGTGGTGTGTGAGCAGAAGGGCTCCTGCATGTGAATGTCTCATATTTGTGATTGGCAAGCCTCCAGAAACGTCTCCGAGGCCTGGGGGAACTGTCTGGTTTCAGGAGGCAAGAGATGTAGGGCAGGATTCAGGGAAAGTGCCCAAGCAGGGACCGGAAATGCTAGTCCTGAGAGGACCCTTGGGGTTTTTTGTCGATGTTCCCTTCCCTGCATAGACAGTGCTGTCATCTTCCCGCTCGTCCCCAGTGTGGCAACTTGCAGGGTCCCAGAGACCCCCAGGGTCTATGTGTCTTTACCTTGTACTCTGCAGAGAGAAAAGAGACACACAAAAAGTAGAAACCATCAGTCTTTGCTTTGCATCCCTACACTGGCTTCTTTTTTTTTTTTTTCCCTTTCACTTTTCTTTCTTTTTAAATTTAATTTTATTTTTAAACTTTACAATATTGTATTAGTTTTGCCAAATATCGAAATGAATCCACCACAGGTATACATGTGTTCCCCATCCTGAACCCTCCTCCCTCCTCCCTCCCCATACCATCCCTCTGGGTCGTCCCAGTGCACCAGCCCCAAGCATCCAGTATCGTGCATCGAACCTGGACTGGCGACTCGTTCCATATATGATATTATACGTATTTCAATGCCATTCTCCCAAATCATCCCACCCTCTCCCTCTCCCACAGAGTCCAAAAGACTGTTGTATACATCAGTGTCTCTTTGGCTGTCTCGTATACAGGGTTATTGTTACCATCTTTCTAAATTCCATATATATGCACTGGCTTCCGTTATAGAGACCCTATCCTTATTGAATTCATCCTAAATCAAGGCTGGTTTGAATACAGTGGAGAAAGGGGTTGGGCTGATCCAGGGACAGGTTTTTAGAGATATTTAGAATAGAAATAAGAAGAGCCTGGGGGCCATGAAGCAAATGGGTGAAGTCCTTCATCTTCCAGGGGGATTCCTCCAGGGTTTGATGTGGACCTGCCTGAGCCTGCTTACTGGAGCCGGATGAGGCCGGTGGAAGAGCATCACAGTGTGAGGTTCATGGAATTTTTTCTGGGAACAATGTGTCTGGCTTTGAGTGTTTCCCTCCACCTGGGGACTGGCAGGCAACTCCAGCTCAGCAGTACTGGGAGAAAAGCAAGCATTCTGTGATGGCTCTGGGAATCCAGATGGGACAAATGGGCTGGAGATCACCCAAGGCCAGGGACCTGAGAGGATGAGGGAGGAGCAGGGGAAAAGGGAGGGAATGGGAAATGAAAGGGAACTCGGGGTTTAGATAGAGCCCAGGGTGGGGCCATAATCGTTTGTCAAGTGGGCAGTTGTGAGCAGCGCATTGTAACGAGGTCCCTGTGAAGTCCCAGGAGAGGCCCACACTCACCTCGCATGCCCCAGTTGACGGCGTTCATGCTGTCGTAGTGGAATAGGTCTGCGCTGGGTGTCTGCAGGGGAGACAGAAGCAGGGCTGGCCTGAGGTGGGCTCACCTCTGCCTCACTCAAGTCCTCACCCGTCTCCAGAAAGTGGACTGGAGCTGGTGGGACTCAGTGCTGTCTCAGAAGCTTCAGTCTCAAGTTGGGATGATTTAATTTGCTGCCGTGTGCCTAGTGCGTAGGCCTGGCACATAGTAGGCACTCCGTAAATAGTCATATGCTGGTGAACTGCAGCATACACTTTCTTTCATTACTCAAGTATCATTTTTTCTATGAGATCTACCCTGACAACTCTATCTAAAATTATAAGTCGCCCCTTCCCCAACTCGCCACCCTTCTTGTCCTGCTCAACTTCCCCCTTTTTTCCCATAGCACTTACTACCCTCTGCTGCTGCTGCTAAGTCGCTTCAGCCGTGTCCGACTCTGTCTACACAGTGTGTATAAGGTGATTTGCATACTACGTAGTCCTACTTGCTTTCTGTTTCTCTCTACAAGAATATAAGCTCCAAGGGGCAGGGGTTTTTGTTTGATTTGGTCACTGGTATTCCAAGCACCCAGAGCAATGCCTGGCATACATAAATGGCTTTCAGTATAAACATCTGTTCATGAACAAATGTCCAGGCTCTGGGCGTGTTGAGGACAGGGTCTGTCTGTCCCCTGCTTGGGAGAGGGGATGGTATTAACACCAGCCATCTCTCTACCATGGAGCTCTGATCCCTTTTGTGTGCTTAACCTTAAAATTGTCTCTCATACAGTTAAGTCTCCCACTTCTGTCCCTTTGCAGTCTCTTCTCTACACAAGGGGGAGCCCATTACAAATCTGAGTTGGATGGTGCAGCACACCCATGGGAAACCTTCTGAGTCTTTACCAGTGCTGGGCCCTAATGACACCTGTCTGGCTTCATCTCCACGCTCACTCCATCCCCGCCTCGTGTCCTCTCCACCGAGGGACTCTGACACGGTGCTTGCCTCTATTTGGGTGGTTCTTCCTCATCTTGGACAGGTGAGGTCGTCCCTCCCTGCACTCAGGCCTTTGTTTAAATTCACCCCTCTCTGACCTTCTCCAAATACACATGACTGTTGACTTCAAGTCACACATGCACTTACAGGTCATCTGTCTCTCCAGCTAGAATGTGAGCTCCACAGGAGCAGCAAATATGTTCACTGTAGGACCCCCAGCATCCAGAACAGTGCTGGCCCTGTTCAGGGCCAGACAGTAATGAATGTCTGTCTTAATGTCCCTTCCCTCCCCCCATCCCTTGTCTAGTCACAGAGCCTCTCCTTTTGCCAACAAGCCATTTTCATTCCCTTTCAGTCCTTAAACAAACTCAGCTTCCATGAAGGTTTTACGCTGTAGGATATCTAAGAGTTCGGAAGGCTCCAGGCCACAGCAGGTGAGTCAGTCAGGTCAGGCTGTGAGGTCAGCTCGAATCCTGGCTCAGCACTTACTGGGAATGAGAGCTCAAGCAGGTCACTGCACCTGTCTGAACCTCCGTTTCTTCATCCACAAAATAGGTTATTAAAAATAGTAAGTACCTTGCAGGGTTACAATGAGTGAGTGCTCAGCATGGAGTAATTGTGCCATAAATACTAGGGGCTCCCAGCCCTCCCACGGGGGCTCTTTTGTCAGTGCACCTCTAGCCCCAAAGCCTCTGTCTAGGTTTCACCCGTTTGTCATCACCCACGAGCGGGTGCAGGAGCTGTGAACCGCTTGGGGAGAATGTCCCCAGTGCATCCTCTCTTACTTACCCTGTGCAGCCCGTTTCTTCTGTAGGCAGGCAGGGAGGCAGATTTAGAGATGAGGGGATCTGAAAAGGAGCCGAGACAATTACCAGAAGCCCCAAGCCAGGGTTCCCTCTCCCCGAGGTCATCTGGGCAAATGGCCAGTGTTACTCCCACTTCCATGGGAAGGGGTATGGACAGGGGCCGCCAGCTCCTCCCACTGCTCTCCAGGCTTACAGCTGACCATCTCAGGGGTGCCTCATCCTGGCAGAATTCAAGGCCCCCCCGAAGTACCCACTCACAGTCTTTTGGCCTTAAATGCTCGCATTTACACTCCTATGATGGACCCATGTGTCCTGGCTACAGGGTGGCTCTGAACATAGGCCCTGGGATTGGAGTCAAGCTCAGAACTCAGACGGGCAGGCTCCCACATGGTGGAAGATGTGTATGCTCTTTCTTTCTCTCTGGGAGCCATTGGGCATGGCTGCCCTGGTTCCAGAACCAAAGATTAAGGCCCACCATCTGACAAACTATGTCAGATGAGGGCTGTGCTGGAACATCCATGCTGTATACTCATCACAGCTCAGGGGGCCCTGCAGCTGACTCGGCTCTGGCCCTCACACAACATGATGGTCTGAAGGTAGGGTGGGCAGGACGTACCACTGTCGGCCAGGTAGTGGGACCGAGGGGCTGCAAGAGAGAGAAGTTGGAGATCAGTGCTCATGTTGACAGACAGAAACAGCTCTCATTCCTGGGCCACCCTGGCCGGCAGGTCGGAGGGTGTCTTCAGTGCCTCTTCCCACCGGTCAGTTTCTAACTGCTGCATCTGCAGCAGGTCCCCCCTCCTCAGGCCAGCATGCAGCCCAGCGCAGGTGCTCTGTGATAGCTGCCGCACAGATGCCATTGATGGAGCTAAATTTTGACCAGCTCTGATAGAAGAATGTACAGAGCCCAGAGCCAGGGGTTGAAAACAGTGCCCCTCAGTGGTCAAACAGGAAAACAGCTCATCAGTTCATCCCGGCTCTGCCATTAATAGATACCCAGCTTCAGATTAGTAAATCATGCTTATCTGTAAGACAGGGAAGGACAGTGTCTCCTTTATAGGGTTCTTGTGAAAGATATAGGGCACAATACAGTAAATATCAGTACAGTGTCTGACAGATACAAACCCTCCATAAAACTGGCTTTATCAGCATCACTACCACTGTCATCTTTGACCTCACCTGGAGTCAAGGTGCAGTGCATACAGCCAAGAGGGGAAAAAGCTTATGGCCTGAGTCACTCTGTGTTGGGTCTGACTTTGGGCAAGGGCTCTCTCCTCTATGAACTGGGTGGTAATAATCCCTCTACATTCTGGGTCTTTGTGAGGACCAAGGCTATAGTGTATCTGCAAATGCCCAGCACACTGGATTGTAATTGGTACCTTTGTTTATCCATCAGGTATTGACCTGAGACAGGATTTCCTGGCAGGACTGAATCCCACAGGGGTAAGTAAGAGATGAGGCAGGTAGAGTTATGTGTGGGTCCAGGAATAGGGAGGAGCTTACACTGAGAGACTCTCAGGGCAAAATGCTTGAACCAAGCCTCTGATTGTACACTTCCAGTGATGGAAGGCTCAACTACCTCAAGAGTCAGCCCCGTTTATCTTCAGACTATTAGAAGAGCTTTTTCTTTCTTTACATGGCACCTGACTGGAAGTCACAGCTTCAGATTGACCCAAAGAGGCAGAAGTGCCTCCTCAGGTCAGAGCATGGTCTTTAGCCTGTATTCTAGACCCTGGTGTGGCTGTGTAGGAGGTTAGATTCACTTAGGGAAGAACTGATGGGGAAGAAAGTGCCCCCCCCCCCCCCCCCCCGCCGCCACCCCCAGCAGGCTCCGGGGCAGTGCTTACAGCCATTTAGGGACACATCGTAGCCAGCTGTGTGCAGGGCCTCCCGGCTGCTGGTGGAGCTCCGGGGCGGGGTCCAGGGGTCTGCATAGGAACTGGACCTGGCCTTCATCTCTTCCTTCAGAATCAGTCTGCCAATTCCGCTCTGGAGCTGGGGGTGGGAGAGGAGGAAGATGAAGTTAGAAGGAAACAAAGAACACTGAGCTGAAACAGGCTTGGGAAGGGCTGAGGGACCAGACTCTATAGAGTGAACCTCTCACGTTTTTTGCCTTCCCAGTGTCCCTCTACCTTCATAGCATCCATGTTTTCTTTTGGGGGACTTCATTGGTCAGAGTGGGGCCCTGGTGGTGGGCACAGAAGTAAGACCTGGCCAACAACAGCATTGTGGACAATCACTGTCCACAGTGATTGGTTCAGCGATGGACAGATGGCGCTAGCTAGGCCAGGGAGAGCCTTCCTGGGACTCTTGGAGTTGCTGGCACCCATTTTTAAAAAAGACATTTTTTTTGGTGGGTGGGGGGCGGTGAAAGTCACAAACATAAAATTAACCATTTTAAAGAGACCACACAATACAGTGAGTGTCATTTAGTACATTCCTGATACTGTGTAGCCACAATCTCCACCTATTTTCACATCATTTTTATCATTTTACCCCAAAAGAAGACCCTCTACTCATTAAATGATCACTCTCTTTCCCCCCCTTTCCTTCTAGGCCTTGATAATCACCAGTCTCTGTTCTGTCTCTGTGGATTTAGCTCTTCTGGATATTCCATATAAGTGGAATTGTACCCGTATGTGGGCTTTTGTGTCCGGCTTCTTTCACTAAGCGTAGTGTTTGCAGGGTTCATATACACTGTACCATGTATCAGCACCTCATTCTTTTTTTAGCTGATACTGTGTCATATGGATATGCCACATTTTGTTTATTCATTCGTGAGTTGATGAACTTTTGGGCTGCTTCCACCTCTTGGTTATTGTGAGTGGTTCTGCCATGACCTGCGTGTATGTTATTGAGTACCAGTTTTCAATTCTTCTGGGTATTTACCTAGGAATGGAATTGATGGGTCTGTGAACCAAGAACATCTCCTGCCATATCAATAACAAAGGATGTTGCAACCATCAAACCAACCTCTGCAGCCGCCACCCCCCCGCACCCCCCCCCCCCACCCATGCACCCTGAGGGGATTCAGAAGGGAGTAAAACAGGATGCTGGCCCTAGATAGTTTAGGTACATAACAAATGAATCATTTCAATGAGCCCAGACTCTTGCATCTTCCCATACATAGAAAAGGGCTAAATTCATTAACTTGAGATGTTTGTTTTTTCCTTAATTATAATCTTTTGATGTTTGACTATTTTTTGTCTTGTTTTACAGAAACTCCTTTATCTCCTGGTTCCTCCCTTACCTTTTCAGAACTGTGCCTCAGAGATATCTGAGAGCTTAGGTCCTTAGTGTCTGCTGAATAAAACATAATTCTCAACTTTTCAGTTGCATATATATATATATATTTTGTCAACAGTTTTGGCAGCCACAGAGGGACCCAGAGCAGACTTTTCTCCTCTGCCTGAACTCTAAAGGCTCCAGAGCCTAGGTACCAGCAGAGGATTCTTGGGCCTGTCTGCCTCCTCAGAGTCCAGATGAATTTGGGTGAATCTCTCCTGTTATTGGGCTTCCCTTGTGGCTCAGCTGGTAAAGAATCCACCTGCAATGCGGGAGACCTGGGTTCGATCCCTGGGTTGGGAAGATGCCCTGGAGAATTCCATGAAGTGTATAGTCCGTGGGGTCCCAAAGAGTTGGACATGACTGACTTTCACTTCACTCTCCTATTATTGGCTGATGATCCTAAGTTTTATTCAGTGGTGTTAAACTCCTCACTGGAAGAGAGGTAGGTTATCCTTGAAACTTAGTTTCAAGAAGAGGTACCTGGGTTATCCTCTGTCTGAAGACACTGTGAAGACTTTTTGCCCAGTTTAGACACTGAGCGGGTTATCCTCAGTTGAAATACTGAGGAGACTTGGCTCAGTTGTAAGACCCTGAGTAAGGTTGGACGGAGTAATTATATAGACTGGCTTGTTGTTTTTCCTTGAATTGGATGCTTAGTAATAAAAGTGAAGATATTTCATGAGAGCTTTCAGCTCAGAAGGAACATCACCTCCTGGCCGGCAATGGCTTTCTGAGGAAACTGAGAAACTTGTGGGAGTGACGGAGCCAAGTCCTCACACCGTGCAGCTGTACCTATAGGGGAACTCACGCTTTTTAATTAAAACTTGCTTTCCATGGACATGCAAAAGAGCCGACCACTCCATACTCCAAGCACCCTCAGTGGTCTCAGGCTACTGAAGGGAGAAACCAAAACACAGGGCTAAAAGGACTCCAGGCTAAAATCTAGAGGGGTTAAGCTCACACCAGTCATCACTAGTGACTTTATTTGGACAAACTGACCTTGGAATGGGGAATACAGCTTTCAAAACAAAAAGAATAAGGATCGACAGGTTGCCAGCCTCTAAGACCCCAGCCAGATTTCTGCATGTACAAAACTTAATATTTACAAGTACTTACTTCATTAGGAACTGAAGGAACTCTTGTCCTGAAAATGACTAAGGCAGGGGGTGGGGGTGGGGAGGGCCTCTTCTATTGAGTACACAGTTAAATTAGAGAAAGCCATCTTGATAAAACATCTTTACGGAATTCTGACCTTAAAGAACAAAAGCCCTTCTAGGGAGAACTTGCATTTCTGTCCCCGTGTCTTTGAGATGTAAGTATTCTACCTGATTTTCTTAGGCATTTTGTGTATGTGTCATCAGTGTGGGCTGTATTCACATTTCTGATTTTTAGAAACTTGCAGGACAAAGACAGTTGCTTTTAATTCTCAAAAATGGTCTGCTGTCTAAATGATATTTAGTCTTTTTCACAAAGAGCAAGGCCATAGTAATCTGAGCAAGCAAATTTAACTTATTCCAACTGTTATTTATAAACTAGTAAGTTTATATTGTAATACCTGATTCATAACTTTTTAAGGTGAAGCTAATGTAAATATATATATACATTACATGAGGTGTCTCTACCTCCAGAAAATACTGTCAAAATTAAATTTATAAAAGAACTAATTAGCTTAAAAGTAAGTGGTTACAAATTAAATACTTCTAAACAAAATGCAACTGGCCAGAATGAATTTCACGTTCATTTAGGAAATATTCAATATTAAATTAATACCTGGTATTAAAGCTAACTTAAGCTTGCTGGTTTAATAAGACAGACATTTCTTACTTTTGTACCAAGCTTTACTGAAGGTCAGTAAGTTCATGTTATTTCTGTTGCAGCATTTGTCAGCAAAAAAAAATTAGTATGATGATATTTTTGCAAGTTATAAAAATAAAGGTATATGAGATTAAAGTTCTCAGGTGAACCCTTTAGGAATAATTATGATTTGGGTTTTTAACTGCTTTTGAACTGTGTTATTGGAGAAGACTCTTGAGAGTTCCTTGGACTGCAAGGAGATCCAACCAGTCCATCCTAAAGGAAATCATTGGAAAGGCTGATGCTGAAACTCCAATATTTTGGCCACCAGATGCAAAGAACTGACTCCTTGGAAAAGACCCTGATGCTGGGAAAGATTGAAGGCAGGAGGCAATGGGGAAGACAGAGGATGAGATGATTGGATGGCATCACCAACTCGATAGACATGAGTTTGAGTAAGCTCTGGGAGTTGGTGATGGACAGGAAGCCTGGCGTGCTATAGTCCATGGGGTTGCAAAGAGTAGGACACGACTGAGCGAGTGAACTGAACTGATGATTTGGGTATATTGATTTAAAATAGTTTCTGCAGATTTTTGGTAACTTAAAACTTTAGAGTTTTTCCTATTAATTAAAAAATTTTTCTTTCATACTGGAGTATAGGTGATTTACCATGCTGTGTTAGTTTCAGATGTATCGATAAATGATTCAATTATACATATATCCATTTTTCAGATTCTTTTTCCATAAAGGTTATTATAGAATATTGAGTTCCCCATGCTATACAGTAGGTCAAAAGGACAAAACATTTCAAAAACAAATACAAATCACTTATAGAAAAAGAATCTCACACAACCTGTCAAAAGCAGTATTCCAAGAAAACTTTGTTCTCTTAACAGAGAGAGGAACCAAATCCAGTCTTGTACCAGCCTACCTCTAATAGTAATATGCAGTTACCTGTATTTGTTTTTGAAATTGTCACTTTGGTTAAGTAAGTATTGTTTCACAGTGATCTATGATCCTGTTTGGCCAAGCGTTTTGAAACCTTTGTGATATTTTTGACAAATTTCCCAAAGAACAAATTCTAACTGAAATTATTTGATCCCTAGCTAACTCTGGGATGCTTCAAAGAAATTCTGAGGCATCTCAGAAATTGCTATTTATTTGGTATGTTATTAATAAATCAGGGGTCTCCAGCCTCTGGGCCATGGACTGGTACCTTCTGTCAGATCAGTGGTGGCCAGATTAGAAATAAAGTGCATAATAAATGTAATGTCCTTGAATCATCCTGAAACCATCCCCCTGGTCCATGGAAAAATTATCTTCCATAGAACATTCCCTGGTGCCAAAGGTTGGGGACTGTCAAGGTTATATTGTATGGCTAAATATCATTAATATAGATATTCCAAAATTTATATGGAATTCCTGAAAATCTGATATGTCCTACTATAAAGCTATAAGCCATAATTCTAGTTATCTTAAAATGTTCTATATCACAGAAATATCCAAGTATCTTGTCAGTTATAATAAGTCAGATCTTTAACCTTGCCAGTTTAAGTCTTGTTGTTTATAGACAATCACTGTTTTACTCTGACACTTCTATAAAATGAAAATCTTAAAAAAGATTCATTAAAAATGACATTTGATAAGCATAAGTTTCTGATAACTTTTAGATCATACTCCTGAACTGGGTAAGAAATTTAAAAACGAATGGAAAACCTAACAACTTCATCGAGATTAACAGGAATTAATTACATGGGACTGAATGATTGATAAATATGATTGATAATTTTATGACTTTTTCTGATATTTACTGATTTTTAATTTATGTTTTCCAGAAAAACTTTCCTCTTACACTATGACCTACAGCAAGTTGATAAAGTATACCTTTGTAAACAAAGATGAAACATTTACCTTTGTTTCTCTACCTGATCCTTCCAGAATTTGGCTTTTCCAGCTGGATTCCCCGTGGACTTGATGACTTGTTTTGACCAGATTACAACTAGTTATACTAATTACTCTTTTAGTTTGTTCTTTCTTGTTGTTTTCAAATTATTTATACTTTGTACCTCTCTCTGGTGCACAATCAGTTTATTAATGTTACCAGCTGTATTGCTTATATGCTGTTTTATAAGATTGTTATCTCTTACATTACCAATGGGTAATCAAGCCTCCAACAAATTTAATGTTATCTCAAAAAACAAACAAACAAAAAAAATAATGTTATCTCAAGGCAGTTGATCATGTACATAACTGTACATACAATAATTGTAATTGTGCAACTCTAGATATGGGAAGAAGGAACAAGGGAAAACATTTCCTGGATCATAACAGACTAGTAAGACACATGACCCAGAGACTTTTAGATTATCAGCAGGACCCAATCCAAGGAAAATCAGCACATTCAGTGGCCTGTCAACAGAATCTTTGCCTGATCTAGGAATGCACCTTCCTGGCACCAAGGGACAAAATCGGTCATGCAGTACCTCCCAAATTGGTCAAATTTATTACCAAGAGGAAGCACTGTGAGCAAAGGATGTCACCTGCCATATCAATAAACAAAGGATGTTGCTGCCACCAACCTCTGTGGCTTGTCTCAGTGGTATACCCTGAGAGGGTTCAGGATGGACAAAAACAGGATACTGACCTTAGACAGTTAAGGTGCAAATTAAGGAATGATTTCAGTGAGCCCAGTCCCTTGCATCTTCCCATACATAGAAAAGGGCTAAATTCATTACCTGGAAATGTCTGTTTTTTCTTTAGTCAGCAGCAATCTTTTGATGTTCAACTTCCTGATTTTTTTTTTGAAAAAAACTATATATCCTGGCTCTTCCCTTACCTCTTTGGAATACTATCTCAGAGCTATCTGAGAGGCTGAATCCTGGGCTTAGGTCCTCAGTATATCTGCTGAATAAAACATAATTCGTACCTTTCAGGTGGTGTGTGTGTTTTCCATCGACAGTTCCTGTTGTAATTCCTGGAACTTTGTGAGGGCCACAGACTCCCTCAGCCACTGCACCACTTTCCATTCCCACCAGCGATATACAAGTCACTGGTACCCACTGACCACCTGATGGCAGGGATAACCTACAGCTAATCCTACCAGCCGACTTTTCTGTTCTGCCAAGTTTTGCATTTCTTTTTTTCTATCATAGTTTGAATTTGGTTTCTGTCCCTCACAAATGAAAAAACCCTCAGCGACATACCATGGCAGCATCTCATTCAGTGGTGTGGCCTGCTTACCTTATGCATACTGCGGTCAAAGTCGTCCTCCTCTCCTCCAGATGAGAATCTTCTGGCTCGGGGCACTGCCGGAAAAGACAGCTAGGATCAGCCCCTGCCCTGGGGAGAGGGCGTCGGGGGCAGCACAGCCTTCACAGGGGGTTTCTGCTTGGCGCTGCCACTTTCTAGGTGGGTGACCCCTCACAAGTGCACTTTGCCTTCACTGTGGGCCTCCCGGTACTGAGACGCCCAGTGTCCCTTCCCGTTCTTAGGCTGGGAAGCGCCGGCAAAGCTAACAGCCCAGACAGAGTTAATAAACCACGATGTGAGGACTCTTGCTGACACTGGCAGGAAAGGTGTTCTCTCTGCCAAGGGCAGGGGGTCAGCCTGGACCCGCCAGAGCTCATCCTGGCATGAGGACAGTCAGCCTGAGGCTGGAGCCACCCAGCCCTGAGGACTGCTCGGGTCCTGGTGGTTCCCACCCACCTCTAGATCCAGCTGTACCCCAGAAACTTCCAGTCACCTGACCCAGGAAATCCTTGTTTCACCTCAAGCCATTTGGAGATTTTTTTAAAATATTGTTTCTCCTTTTTTTGTGATTGAAAGAGTCTCATCTAAGATTCCCCTCCGAACACTGTCTCCTGTGGACACTGCCCACTCCTCGTCTCTGGGTTACATCTGTGCTTGTGTCTAACTCTTTTCCAAATGGAGAATTCTTTGAGGGTAGGGCAGGGTCACCTCTGAGCTCCCATGAAACTGCTCAAATGGACATTCATTACTAAAGGTACATGCTGAAGCAAAGTGGCACTTAATGACAGCTCCTCCCCATACTTGAAAGAAACACCCTCTGGTGGGCTGGCACCTTGAGGACCATGAAGACCCCCCGCCAGGTGCCTATGAGAGCCTTCCATTGCCCACAATCCTCTCTTTTCCATTCTCCAAACCATTTTCCACCTACAGCCAAAGTGGTCTCTTAGAAACATAAATCTGATCACGCCACCACTTTTTAACAACTTCCTACTATTTTGGATAAAGATCAAAATCTTTAAGGCCCTGTGGTATCTGGTCTCTCACCCCCACCCCCGCCCTTCCCTCTCTGAGCTCAAGGTTAAGCTGACAGGCTTTCCTTTGCTCCAGTAGAGCCCATCCTCTGATCCTGCGTCTTTGCAGCTGTGTTTCTACATCCTGTAGGCTTACCTGCTCCTCACCCTTCCTGTGGCAGCCGAGGCTCTGCATTTAAGAAGCTTCTGTCATCTTCCAGGCTGCATGACACTCCCCTGCCATCAGCTCTCTACCTGCTGTACCTCACCACCCTCTCCAGTTGGGGCCTATGTCTTGTCTACAAGGCCAGGACCTGCTCTCGTTTGCTTTCTAGTGTCTCCTGAAGGCCTATGACTGCCCTCAGTACGTGTTTGCTGAGTAAATGCATTATTGTGTGAAGGAATGGCGACTGTCTGTCCTAGCCCTCTGTGTCCCTGGCGTAGGTGACAGGGCTCTGGTCCTGGCTCCCTTGTGGAGGGGGGTGGTACCTTTGGGGGACCCGTGATAGGTCCAGTACTCAGACTCTGTCGCATAGTAGGGGTCTGGCGAGTAGGCTGGACTGTACTTAGAGGCCTGGCTGATGTCTTCACTTGTTTTGCTCTTGGTTGCTGTCGACAAATCACCTGCAAAGGACCCAGAGAGAGAGCTTCAGGGAGGCTGATGTCCTAGGAAGAGTGTCTTGGACACACAGTCCCTTTTCACTGGGCTCCAGCCCAGGGGAGGGAAGCCACATCCAGGCCAGGGTCTGGGACATGGGTGTTAGAGCTGGAAAACACTGAGGTCAAGCCTCTCATTTCACAGTTGGGAATCTGAACACCTGAGAGGGAGAGCCTTGCTCAGACCACACAGCGAGTGAGACCGGAACTGGATCAGAATGAACATGTCTCAACAGTGGTTCCCTCTCAACAGTGGTTCCCACTCTGAGCACAGGTAGGAGTCATGAATGAAGCGGGTTACAGTGCAGAGTCGTGTAGGCTACACGGTTAGTATTTCTAATTAAGGAAGTCTAGGGCAGGGGAGGGGTCGGGGTATCTGATTGGTAAATAAATTTCGGGTGCAGGTGGTCCACAGGCCATTCTGTAAGAAACACTAAATGGATGAATGAATGAAGGCACCCTCAGCCCCTTTCTCATCCACACCCCGTCTCCAGGCCTTCAGGCATGTACTCCCAGGCCATGGTGACAGAGAACAGCTTAGAGCAGTGGTTCCCAAGCTGGGCTGGACATTAGAATCACCCGGAGAAACTGTTACAAATACACAACTTGGATTAAGTCCGGGGTGGGGCCCAGGAACCTGTATGCATCCCACGGGATTCTAATGGACCTCCAAGTTTGAGGACAGATGCCTGGGAGCGTCACTCTCCCAAGGCCCCTGCATTTGACAAGGGTTACTCTGACCATGGACCTTAGGACACCAGCCAGCAGGGAAGGATAGGGGTGAGGGGAGGTGAGATGGTGGGAAGGACAGGGGGGATACAGGCCTTCCTTGCCCTTTTGAAATGACACCAAACCCCACCCGAGGCCACCATGAGTGAGCAGCCAACACAGACTGAGTTGGATCCTTGTCAGCGTCCCTCTCAGTGGCCCTGCCGAGCCACCTGCACAGGTTATTAACTGCCCCTCCCCTTGCCGAGCCCTCTCCGCCCCTGACCATACCATGCCGCTTGTAGATCGGGGGTTTCCGGTAGATGTTACTTTCTCCAGCTGCCAGACAGACCAGGGAGGGACAGTGAAAAGGAGAGAGAAAGACAGGAGAACAGGAGACAGCAGTTGGTCAGTCGGTCCCAGAAGAGAGGTGCTTAGCAGCTTCTGAGGCTTTTCCCACTCCTCCCCGTGGACTTCCTCTTCTAAAGGTGAGCCTCCAACCTCATCCCATCCGGTTCCAGGAAAGAAGAGGGGAAACGGGGTGGATGGATTCAAACGGGGCTGAGGCAGGGGCTTGGGCTGGAATGGTGGGCATGCAGGTAAAGGCAGGCTTGTGCTCAGCAAGACTCCGTGCGGGAAGGTGCCCCCACCTCCACCTGGCGGCCATGCCTCATTCCACATGGATGTCCCCAGAACCTTTCAGCCATGGTTCCGCACTCTCCACCCCCACCCTCCACCCAAATAGACCAGATGAGAACTTTCTGGGGCAACTGAGAATGGTGTAGAAGAAACAGCAGGACCAACTTCTGGGAAAAAGTGGGTGGGCAGTGAAAACCTGGGCTCAGAGCTGGGAGACAGGGGCCTAGGCCTGGCTCTGCTGAACTTACTAGGGTAAGACCTTTTCCAAGGGCCCCCACCCTCTGCCTTCCTCTACCTTCCCATCACCTTCCCTCATGCTCACCACCTCCAGCCACTCTGGCCTGCTGCAGGCAGTGTTTTAGGGCCTTTGGACTGGCTGTTTCCTCCACCCAGGATGTTTAACCCTGGGATATCTTTGGCTTCAATGTCACCTCCTCTAAGAAGTCCTTCCTGACTGCCTCACCTAGCCCAGGCTCCTCCACCCCATCACTTGACCACAGCGCCCTGTCTTTATTTCGTTTAGCACCCATCTCCTGAAATTATACTTTTACTTATTTGTTTACTTATTTATTAGCTCTCTTCCCACATTAGAACTTAAAACACCCTGAAGGCAGGGAGTGGGCTGGTTTGAGCACAGCTGCACCTTCAGGATCCAGAAAAGGGCTGGCTGTCCGGAAGGAACAACTCAGACTCCAGGAAGCTAAGTCCCGGGCCTGAGGTCACGAGCTTATAAGCAGCAGAATCAAGGATTCAGTCCCAAGAGTTTTGGTGCAAAAGCCCATGACCCTTAGCACGGTTACTGCCCCGTCCCATCACAGCCCTCAGACCTTCTAGGCACTTCCCTGGACTGCTTCCTGGTGGTCCTGATCAAGGTTGGTTCTGTCTTGTGGATGGGCTAAGGTTAGTGGGCGTGTTGGAGCTGGAGGTGGGCTAGTGCAGGTGACTGGTTAGGGAGGGTCCCCAGCACCCATTTCTCCTCGGTGCTGGTGACCCCGTGGAGCATGCACCCATGCTGGGAATTCCAGGCTGGCAGCCTACCTGGGATGTGAAAGTGCTTGGGAGCCTGGTAAGAGGTCGGAGTGGAGGACCTCACATCTAACTGGCTATGGTATGGAGAGCTCCGGCCACTCTCGGGCCCTGGAGCGCGCAGGCAGTGGTCCCCAGAGAGAACAGAGGCACAGAGAAAACAGGCATTAATGCAGCGGCGGCAGTGACGGCAGCAGCAAGGTGGCGACGGCAGGATGCGGGGGTGCTGTGCTCTCATGCACGCGTCTGCAGAAACAGGCTTGGCCCCGCTGTCCTGCTTCACCCCCAAGTCAGATTTTGTGGGTTGTTAAGAACCAACAGCACTGAGTGTCTTTGCCCCTCTTAGCGCCCCAGCTGGGCCACTCCCTTAATCGCTCTGCCCACTTCATCCCTAACCACTGAGTGGCCCTTGGTCGAGCCAGGCCACTCTGGTCCTGGATGGGACAGGACAAACGACGGAGATGCAGGCGTCTTCTCTCAGCCAGGGCGGCTGGGCGGTCTGCCACTTCCCCTGCCCCCAACCCCAGCAGCGCACCACCCACCTCCCACGGCATCTCAGTGCCACATATTCCCTCCTCTTCCCCTGCCAGGGGCATCGGCGGGGACTTGGCGAGGCCTGGGTGCCACAGGCCTCCCGGGAACCATGCTGCGATGGAGATGTCCCGTGGAACCCCATTCTGTCTCCACAGCTGGGGACATAAACCACGGTGCTGTCCCTTGGCTTTTCCTGTCCCTTTGGGGGCTTCCCCCTTCCTTACCGGAGCGGTAGTAGTGATGAGGTGAGCGGGAGAAGGTGGGGGACATGCCCTGCCTGCTGTAGGTGGGGGAGTCGATGTATCCTGGGCTGGAGGCCCGTCTCTGCCGGAGGTCCAGGTTCTCATAGATGTCCTGAAGGGGAGGAAGCAGGGCCATGAGCAAGACCCGCATTAGGGGGGCCTGGAGCCAAGGGTCCGGCAGGCAGCAGGGGGAGTGACGTGACTCTGGGATCCCTGGGGGCTGAAGCACGGTGCTACCCTCCTGAATACAGACGCCCCCTCCCTGGGTGACGCGCAGCCCGAGAGGCTGCAGTGGCTTCTCAGGGCCTTCACTTGCTCCCACACACCCTTGAATACAACCCGTAGGTCAAGTCCCAGGGATCTGACCGAGGATCACAGGAGCGTTAGGGAGGCCATCCCTGGAAGCAAGGTTCTCCCCGCCATCTCTGCCCTTAAAGTCACTGCCACTTCCTCCAGGTCATGCTCTTAACTCTCCCCATCTCTGCTCAGGTTGTGGGAGCACCTTTGGAGGCTGTGCAAGAGCTAAATCAGGAGTCTGCTTGGTCAGCATAAAAGGACACGATTCTAGAAAAGGTCTCCCGGAACCAGCTTAATTACCTGGGAATAGGGAGATAAGGTTCCCAGCGACTTGGAGGCGAAGTTTGAAGGCAGCCGTGGAAGGAGCGAAAGGAGAGAGGAGGGTGAGAGGGAGGGACAGAGAGTGGTTACACGGAGCAGAGAGAGGCCTGCAGCTGCCCCCCAGCCCCCCACCCCGGATAACACTTCACCTGCCAGATGTCAGCGGTGCTCATGGGTGGGAGGGAACCTTGAGATCCTGTCCCCAAGAGGGGACGAGGGGGCTCGGGGCCCCTCGGGAAAGGATCGGTAGGGTCTTCACTGGGACCCCAGCTTCCCCACTGCAAGCTCAGGGCCAGTCCATGGCCCTTCCCTGTCCCTCCGTCAGTTCACACCCCCTCTGTGGTTCAGAGGACAGGGCCCAGGGCAGGGGTCCCAAATGCAGGGCCAAGCAAGAGCCAGGCTGGTGCCACCAAGGCAGGAGTGGGCAGGGAGTAGGAAGCTGGGGATGGAAGGCATCGCCCGCAGAGGGGATGGCGCTCAGCTCCAGGGCACCCAGGCCAGCCCCATGCTAACACAGCTTCTTATTTCCAAGACAAGACAGAAGAGCAGACACCTATGTGAAATCTCCTAATGTCTAAATGTTGATAACTAATTTACATTTTTAAAAGACACTCTGTGAGTGAAACAAAACACATCTAGAGCTGGCCTGTGGCCCCCTGTTTGCCATCTCTGGCTTCAGGAGACTCAGCCTCTACCAACTGCTTGGTTTCCTTTTACTGGTCCATTTCAGAGGCCAGAACTCAGAGAATCTCAGCCCTGGGCTCTTAAACCAAATGAAACCCCATCCTCCTTAAGAGAGGAAGAGGTCAGCAGCGAAGTGGGGACAAGGCCAGGACCCCTTCTAAAGTGCCAGACGATCTCAGCGCAGGGGCCTGGGATGGGTTGGACACCTCCCAGGATGTCTGCTGCCAGGACCTCTGGTAGTAGGACCACTGCCTACCCCAGAGAATGCCTTCTCTTGTCCAGCAGCCATTTAGTTATTTCAAAACCCTTCTGATGCTGCCTTTTTATAAGAGTGTCTCTTGCCCTGAGCACAGACCAGGGGCAACACCCAGAGAACCTACCTAACCAGGGTTTATAAACTTAATTGGCCTCTGAGCCTGGCTGGTGATGAGAGCTGGAGGCTGTGTATAAAACCTCTCCACTGTAAGAGGAAAAACAGCTCAAGCAATAAGTGATCACAGGTTCTTGGCTTTAATGTTGGGGTTCTCAGGGTGTAGTGGGGATCAGAGAGAATTGGGGAGCCGGTGTCCTGCCTACAGAGGGTGCTGCTCCCTATCTCCAGGTGGTGGAAATACTGGGGTAGTGTTGCCAGTTCTGCTCTTTCAAGAAAAGCCAGATTTTGGATGAAATGGCTTGATTTTTAAGTGTTGACTATAAAAACCAGTTTAAAAGAGTCTGGGGGCCACCACTATGGAGGCCTCAGTCTCTGTGATTGAGGGGCCTGGGGACCCCGTGGGCTCTCCTCTCCTCCAACGGCCCCAGAGAGAGGGCGAGACCCCGTACCTCTCCATAGCCACACCTCTCCAGCATCTCGTCGGACGTGTATCTGGAATGAGGCTCGTAGGAAATGAGGTCAGGGCGTTGTACCTCGTAGATTGACTTAACCTTGGGGAGAGCTGCCAGGTCTTTGTAATTAAGGATCTCATTATCCACTTTAGCCTGAGGAAGAGGGAAATGGATAGGAAAGAAGCAGAAAGATAAGCAGGAAAGGAGAGTGGAAATAAAAGCCAGGCACAGAGGGAATGAGCCTCTTCAGTTAAGATGGAAGACTCAGAAAATGTGAAAATAAGACAGGTCATTCATTCCACCCGGGCTGACGGTCACTGAGCACATGTGTGTGCTGTCCTGTGCTGTACAGGAATGACCTTTTCTAAATGTTAGGTCACTTCTGTGAAAGAAGGGTCAACATTGTTCCTATTTTTTAGAATAAAAAATTTTTAAACTTGTATGGAAACACAAAAGACCCTGAATAACCAAAACAATCCTGAGAAAGAAAAAAAAGCTGTAGGAATCAGGCTCTCTGACTTCAGACTATACTACAAAGATACAGCAATCCAAACAGTTTGGTACTGGCACAAAAACAGAAATATATCAATGGAACAGGACAGAAATGCCAGAAATAAACCCATGCACCAATGGTCAATTAATCTACCACAAAAGAGGCAAGAATATACTATGGAGAAAAAGTCTCTTCAATAAGTGGTGTTGGGAAAACTGGATCTACATGTAAAAGAATGAAATTAGAACATTCTTTAACATCATATATTGTTGTTGCTGTTTAATCCCTAAGTCAAACTCTCTGTGACCCCAAGGAGTGTAGCCCACCAGGCTCCTCTGTCCATGGGATTTTCTAGGCAAAGAAATCCCATGAGTTGCCATTTCCTTCTCGAGGGGGTCTTCCTGATTCAGGGATCAAAACTGTGCCTCCTGAATTGGCAGGTGGATTCATTATCACTGAGCAGCAAGGAAGCCCAACATCATACATAAACTCAAAATGGACTACAAACCTAAACTTAAGACCAGATAATATAAAACTCTTAGAGGAGGCAAAATACTCTTTGACATAAATCATAGCAATATCTTTTTGGATCTACCTCATCAGTTCAGTTCAGTTCAGTCACTCAGTCGTGTCCGACTCTTTGCGACCCCATGAATCTCAGCACGCCAGGCCTCCCTGTCCATCACAAACTCCAGGAGTTCACCCAGACTCACGTCCATCGAGTCAGTGATGCTATCCAGCCATCTCATCCTCTGGCGTCCCCTTCTCCTTCTGCCCCCAATCCCTCCCAGCATCAGAGTCTTTTCCAATGAGTCAACGCTTCACATGAGGTGGCCACAAAATACTGGAGTTTCAGCTTTAGCACCATTCCTTCCAAAGAAATCCCAGGGCTGATCTCCTTCAGAATGGACTGGTTGGATCTCCTTGCAGTCCAAGGGACTTTCAAGAGTCTTCTCCAACACCACAGTTCAAAAGCATCAATTCTTCGGTGCTCAGCTTTCTTCACAGTCCAACTCTCACATCCATACATGACCACTGGAGAAACCATAGCCTTGACTAGATGGACCTTTGTTGGCAAAGTAATGTCTCTGCTTTTGAATATGCTATCTAGGTTAGTCATAACTTTCCTTCCAAGGAGTAAGCGTCTTTTAATTTCATAGCTGCAGTCACCATCTGCAGTGATTCTGTAGCCCCCAAAAATAAAGTCTGACACTGTTTCCACTGTTTCCCCATCTATTTCCCATGAAGTGATGGGACCAGATGCCATGATCTACCTCATAGAGTAATGAAAATAAGAGCAAAAATAAACAAATGGAATCTAATTAAACTTAGAAATTTTTGCACAGCAAAGGGAAATCAAACAAAACAAAAAGATAACCCACAGAATGGGAGAAAATATTTGCAAATGAAGTGACCAATAAGGGATTAATCTCTAAAATACATGAACAGCTCATATAGCTGAATATCAAAGAAAACAAAACAAACAATAAAAAAATAGGCAGAAAATCTAAGTAGACATTTCTCCAAAGAAGGCATATAGATGGCCAAAAGGCACATGAGAAGGTGCTCAACATCGCTAATTATGAAAAATGCAAATCAAAACGACAATGAGATATCACCGCACACCAGTCAAGTAGCCATCATCAAAAAGTTTACAGATAGTAATTTCTGCAGAGAGTGTGGAGAAAAGGGAACCTTCCTACATTGTTGGTGGAAATATAAATTGGTATAACCACTACAGAGAACAGTATAGAGGTTCCTTAGAAAACTAGAAATAGAGTTACTATATGATCAGCAATCAGCAATCTCATTCCTGAGCATATATCCAGAGAAAACCATACTTCAAAAAGATACATGCAGCCCAGTGTTCACTGCAGCACTATTTACAATAGTCAAGACATGGAGACAACCTAAGTGTCCATCAACAGAGGAGTGGACACACACAGTGGAATCTCAGCCATAGGAAGAAGGAAATGATACCATTTACAGCAACATGAACAAACCTGGAGGTTGTCATACTAAGTGAAATAAGTCAGACAGAGAAAGACAAATACCACATGATATCACTTCTATGTGGAATCTAAAAAAATGATACAAATGAACAGACTCACAGACTTCAAAGCAGACTTATGGCTGTCAAGATAGAGGGGAGGGACAGGCTGCAAGTTTGGGACTGACAAGTACTCACTAGTAGATGTGGAATGAATAGTCCACAGGGACCTACTATATAGCACAGGGAACTCTACTCAATATTCTGTAATGGGAGAAGAATCTGAAAAAGAATGGATATGTGTATATGTACAGCTGAGTAACTTTGTTGTACACCTGAAACTCACGTAATATTGTAAATCAACTATTCTCCAATATAACATAAAAATTAAATAAAATATTATTCCTATTTTCCAGATGAGGAAATTATAGCCCAAAAGATCCTCTAACTTGTACCACTTAGCCAGCAGGGCTGAATCCAGCCTTCCAAGCCCACACAGTGAGGGCATCCTTGAAGAAGATGCTGAAGATGTAAAGACAGAGTTAATCATGACAGTAAAACTCCAGCAAACATGTGATGACCATCTATAATAAGCCAGACTGCATCTTAAGTCCCTTCTGTGGATTAACTGAGTTAATAGAACCCCCAGCTCTAACAGTACGTACTAATATTATCCTCATTTTTGCATAAGGAAACAGGCACAGAGAAGTCAATGAACTCGCCCAAGGTGACATAGCTAATAAGTAGCAGTACTAGAATTCAATCCCAGGCAGTCTAGCCTGGGAGCCTGTCCCCTGCACTGGCCTCTCCTGGCTTCCCGGGACGGTGAAGTTGCTGCACTCAGAGAGCTGCTCCTCGCACTGAACTGAAGCGAGCCTCTATCAACCACCTGACTTCACCTGAGTGCAGCCCCCAGGAAGCACAAGGGCTGAGGGACAGCTTCCCCTGCTGGGGACAGCACCCGGCTCATGGCGCCCGAAGCCATGTCCTTTCTGTGTCTGCATCCTCCAGCCATTACCTGTTTCTGGCCACCCGGTTTCCACTGTGGTCAATCAGAATCTATCTCCCGAAACCACTGTGGCTTATGAGGTCCTGAGGTGAGGTAGATTAAGAGAGAATCCAGGGAGACTATATTATTGTATAATATTCTCCCAGTACCTAGGGGGTGGAAGTCTCAGGAGTCAAGACTTCCATAGAGACAGCAACTTTCATAAAGACCTTAGGACTGTTGACATTTTAAACACTTCCCAAGGCCCTTCCACTCCTCCATCCCATCCCATCCCGCTGCTGTCTGGGCACTGTGCTGTTCATTGTCTGCTCAACTGAGACCCACAGCCCACTCCTCCTGGCCCTGCTCTGAGCTCTGAGGTCCCACGGACTGTACTGCAGGCGCTCTGGTTGTCAGCTGGGTTTGGTCAACAGGGGGCGCCCGCAGGTTGACACTGAGTGGAGAGAGGAGCTGTGTATGTGTCTGCCTTGCATAGCCCTGCCTGCCTTGGTGGACTTGACTCCTGTCCTGGCTGCTCTGCCATAGCTCCAGCCTGGCCAGTCCTTCCCTTTAGGCCGGGGTGGCGACACCCTTCTGCCACAGTAGGTCTCACGGGTGCCCTGGCCCTACCCATGCTTCTGTACATGCTCCCTTCACACTTACACCCCCTGAACCATGCCATCTCATTTCTGCTAGACCCTGCCCAGGTCAGATGCCCACGTCTGAACCAATCTGGGGGTGTGTGGGCAAGAGAACCTTATCAGGAGACTCCACTGGCTGAATTAACTGCTGCCTTTTGTCCTGGGATGCTAGATCTTGACCTTGAGAGCTCTTGGCATCTTACAGACTTGTCAATATCAGAAGCATCCTAACATAATTAGCTGGAAGGAAGGAAGGACGAGAACACACTGGGCTGGGGATGATTCTAGCAGTCAGTGGGGAGTGCAGCAAAGTTTGAAAGAACCTGCCCCTCCAGGTTCATGGATCATCCTAATACCAAACCTCCAAATTTATGAACATGAAGCCAATACTTGATCTTTCTGCCTATTATGAAATGCCCTAGAAGTGGCTGAATGGATTCTTCCTTGAATTTGGAAACCATGCTTTCAATGGTCTGACTTAAAACAAGGCTCACATGACAAGGGCAGTCACTTCCCAGAGCAGCTGGAGGTGACAGCAGGGGAATACAGGAGGAGAGATACACAGGCCGGTGCTGGGCTGCCAGGGGTGACTGGTCTCCGTGGATAAGCCCCCATTTGGAGGACACCATGGCAGGTGCCCCCAGCTCCTGCTGTTCATCTGGAGTGGGGCTGCTTCTCCAAGGGGCAACTCTATGAACTCAGAACTCCAGGGTGAACGTCATCAGGGCCTAACTTACATCACAAAGTTCGGGGGCTCCCCAGGGAGGGGACAGCCAGGGGCCAGTGGCATTCTGTGTCCCTGTGTCTGTCTGAGCTCCCATATCCTGGTAACGCTCTTCTAGAGACATGCTCATTTTTGTCAGTGACCTTCTCACCCTGTAAGCCCTGAAACTAAGCTCATTAATCCTACTTTGGTTTGACCCCATTCACAGCACCAGGGGGACTATTAGCTCTCTTGTTCTGGACCGGAATCTCCAACAGGACAGCCTGTGATCAAAGTCGCTTGTCTTTTGTGGAAGCCATATGGCTGTATTGACCCATATTGAAGTTGCAGTCAGTGGTAACTCACATCTCTTTTTCATTTGAAAAGAGGACAAAAGGAGAGGAAATAGTCTCATCAATGGACGTTATCCAGGGATCAAGGAGGAAACAATGGGGGTCTGGAGTGAAATGATGATGAAGCAATGGTGGGCTGCTGGCTGTCTCCAGAGCTTCTTATGAGGAGCGGGTTTTCTGCTCTAGGCCACTTCCCTCATTTCTGGTCTTCGTGGCCCTTTGACTTGAGGAAGGCTGCAAGGCTCTGGAATCTGGGGTCTGCTGACTGTTGGGCCCCGTGGCTACTGACTGCAGTCTGCTCTGGATCGGCCCACCCCCACCTCTGTGACCTCACTTCCGTTTACTTCTCAGGCCTGAGCTAACTGTTTCTTCCTCAGAAGTCTTCTCCCAAATGATCCTAGGCTGTCAGGTCCCTCTGTAGCATCAGCAGAGCACCCTGCACGTTTTCTTATGAGTACTTATTAGAGTGCCATCCTATTATCTGTGGAATTACGGGGTCAGTGTTACGAGGACAGGCAGCAGGTGAATGCGGTTCACCAGAGCCCAGCCCTTAGGCCAGAGGGGACACTGAGTACCTATCTGCTTAATGAATGAATGAATACATTACACATCAAAGGGGCCTGTGAGGTCATCTAACTCAACTCTTGTCCTTTCTGCCACATCCCTGCAAATGAGGGGCGTCTCCGTGTTTGAAGCATCTGGGGCTGGGAACTCAGACTCAGGCATGCAGTTTACTCCACCCCTGGACTCCTCACATGATCAGAAAGCTCTTCGTGTTTGCAGACCCTTTACAGCCATGTTTCCACATTCCTATGGCTTCTTTCTCCTGTCTGCCTCTTTACCACACACCATCATCTCCACATCAACATCCCACCCAAGACCTACTCCAAATACCACTGTGATCCAAGCTTTCTTCTTGCCCTATACGATCCCTGTAACTATTATGAGGCTGCAGGCTCCACAAGGGCAGGGCCCACGTTGTCCCTGTGCCCTGCTGCATCCTCAGGACCTAGCACAGAGCCTGGCACAGGACAGGCACACATGAGATACCAGATGGATGGAAACCTGACTGCCAACTTTGCCTGTCTTTAGAGACTCTTTGGGGCTTTCCTGGCAACTCAGCAGTAAAGAATCTGCCTTCAATGCAGGAGACGTGGGTTCAATCCTTGGGTCAGGAAGATCCCGTGGAGGAGGGCATGGCAACCCACTCTAGTATTCTTGCCTGAAGGATTTCATGGACAGAGGAGCCTGGCGGGCTACAGTCCATGGGGTCGCAAAGAGTTGGACATGACTTAGTGATTGAGCACGCATGCAGAAAATCTTTAGTTACCAGGCCCCGGGGAAGAAAAGGGGTTAGTGGCTGCAAAGTGATACATACGCAGATGACTCGGTTGGGTGACCCGATGCTAGAGCCAGGGGGTGAGATGGAAGTTTCAGACGTCCGCCGATGCTGTGGGAGAGAGGAAGGCAGAGGGTGAGAGGCTGTGCCTGCCGCTTGGTGGGGCTTCTTTGGGACACATTAGTAATACTGCTAAAAGCACTCTCTAGCTCTTTCTGTACTACCTCTTTATAGTCTGCCTTTTAAATCAATGTCTGACTGTGAATGAACGTGGAAATGCACAGGACCTTACATGGTTGGACAGAATTTGTTTTTCAAGTATTTTTAACTGGCCTGTTAGATAGTAGTAAGAGTCGCTCAGTCGTGTCTGACTCTTTGCGATCCCATGGACTGGAGCCCACCAGGCTCCTCTGTCCATGGAATTCTCCAGGCAAGAATAATCTACTCATAAAAACTTGTCATTTTGGCTTATCCCAGTCAATAATGTGTTTACTTTAAGTGGATAGAACTGCTTAGCCTCATTCTTTAGCAATTTGTTTATACAAAAAGGAAAGGTAGGTTAAATGTCGCATAATTTGCACAATATGCTGATTCTTTTTATAGTGTACCCACTGCAAAATGACATCAACCTAAGCGAGAAACTTAAAAACTCTTTCTCTGAACAATGGCAATGATGGATTAACGGCTCCCTTAACAGAAAGGCACTGTGTTCATCTTTGGTGTATTTAAGCGAGTGGTAGCAAGTGCGGTTAAATAGTAAACAAATTGGAAATCAAGGTTCACTGGTAAACTATGTGATTCTAGGCATCTCGAATTCCTGATCTGTGAAATGAGGGGCTTGTCTTAAGGACTGCTACACTCCCTCCAGGATCTCTCATCCTACAAGTTAAAGCCACTAGGGAAGCCCCTAAAGCATTCTAAGTTGGACTACATGGCACTGGTTCCCAAACGTAGATCATGGACTAGTGTGTCTCTGGGGAGATGAATTTAGGAAAAAATTTGATAATACTGAGTCATAGAGTGAGAGAAATGTAAAATTCTATTTCAATCCTCTTGGTTAGATTAAGGAAGAAATCTTAATTTGGTCCTAATACATTTCAATAACAATTGCTAATTCTGTTCCCCAACTCTCTCCCCCACCGTTTTTTTTAGAAAAAAGAAAGTACAGGCAACATGATTAGCTAAAATTTCTAGAGTTATTCTTCCAAAATATTTCATTTTCAATGAATTTATTTTAGGGTTGCCTTCTATTTATAGAAAGCAATACTGATTTTCCACTGGGTGATACAAAGTCTCATTTTAAAATAAGTTTGATTAACTAAAAAGGAGTAAGTGATTTCAAAAAAAGAAGTACATGATTATATAAGTGGTACACAGATATAGCAAAAAGCATCAGGTTTGTAGACAGGTAACTTAAGTTTGAGAAATGCCAACAAAGAGAAGGAAATTGTGGAAGAAAAGGACAAATATGTCTTCTTACACCTTAAAAAGGAGAGGCCTTGGAAGAAATTGGGGAAAAAACTCAACAGCTCAAAAAAATTTGCATCAATAAACCAGCTCTTTCACAAATGGAACAGACGAGATGGCAAAGGATATAGTTTAACCAGCTGGTCAGAAACTGTACACACGCATTTTTAGTTGAGATTCCAGCAGGTAACTTTCACAGCGTCCCTACAGCCGAGTTAATACCGGGGGACCAGGGTGGAGAGACACTTTAAGAGGTCATCGGGGGCCCCCAACACACACCCCAGGGCTCCTCTCCACAGCATCAAGGACTAAGGAGCTGTGCCCCACCTCCCCTGCAGTCCTAGGATCAAGAACCCAGATTCATGGGCCTTCCTGGTACTTGTCAGCACACGGTCATTCAGAGGGACACAGGACCTCAGCTGCTCCAGCATGTGTCTGGGGAGGCTGGCTGTGCTCCTGCCTGGCTGCATGACTGCTGGACAGTCACCACCCTCTTTAAGGCCCTGGTTTTCTCACAAGCAAAGTAAAGATACAATTCCTTACCCATCTGCCCTGCGGTATTAAAACAAATCAGAGGGTGGCTGTGAAGACGCCTTGCAAACTGTCAACTTCTGTGACAATTTTAATCACTATTATTAATGAATGACTTTAGGCTGGGGAAAAACCATGGCATCTGTGCCTCATAGATGCCACCATCCTGGTGAGTAATGAGAAGGGTGTAGCCTCGCCCCAGAAACATGAAAAACTCATATTCATACAGTGCTTTACAGTTTTGAAAGTGCTCTCACATCCAATGTCTTAATCCCTTCAAAACCTCCATGAGGTGGATGTTACTGTTGAGGAAATCCAAGGAGACAGGCACACATTTGAAAGTGTGCACACTAAGGTGTGATTCTCTAGCAAAGCGCAGTGCCTCCAACCTGGGACCAGAAGTAACTGGTTTGGTATTATCACCACCTTTGCTTACCTTTAACTTCTTCTCTGCCCGGGCTGCCTGCTTGCAGATGGGGTGCCAGACCTCAGAACCTAAGGGACCAGGAAAATAATAATTTCAGACCTTTCACACCCATCAGAATCCTGGGTTTTTCCTCATGCCCACCTCCATTTACTCCCCTGTCAGCACATGTGCCTGACAGCAGCCAGGAGGACCCCTTGGTTTTCCTGGATCTCAGCTGCAACGTCGCTCCAACCACCCACACTCTCTCTGCCTGTCCACGCCCTGCCCTCCCCAAGGTCCACATCTCATATGACATCCTGTGAAGCTTCTTACCTGCCAGCTGTGAGTGACTTGGCTCTCCTCTGTGATCCGTCATTCTCTGTATCATTCCCAGCACATATGGCCTTAAAACATAGTAGCTTGTGGATTTATCACCCCAACTAAATTAAGAGATCCTTGTGGGTGGGAGCTGAGCTTACTTCATTACTGGGTCTCCCACAGCATCCAGCATGGGGCTTTGCTCTCAGCAGAGGCTCTGTACATGTTCGTGGGGTGATGAGATGAGTGGACGATTGGCAGTGAGTGACACATAGCAGGTGGTCAATAAATATTTGTCGAATGAATGAATGGCAGTGGAGGTGAGATAAAGGGACAGCCTGTGTGAACCCCAGCCTTCCTCTCTTCAGAGACTTAGGGCAGTCTACCAGAGCTATCACGTTCAAGGGGAGGAAGTGTCATGATGCACATTCTGCTTCAGAGCAGAGTCTTGACCTGCTAAATCCTAAGAGACTTCAGACTCCTCAAATTTAGTATATTCGGCTGCCCATGTTTTCTTGTGTAGGGGGGGTCCAGTTGGCCAGGCCCCGACCGGACAGGCCTATTTGGAAAGGCATGAGCAACAGGTGGCCAGTCACGTGTTAAGAAGCCCCAAATATCACACATTCCTCAAAGAAAGGACAGGTGTCCTGGATTAGAAGGAAAAATAGGAACATGTTATCCCTCTGGTGCCACTGTTCCTGTAATCAACCCTAAAAGGAAAGGAGCCAGCAAATGGCTAGATTCCTGAGCTCCCAGATGGCATTTGTTTGTCTGACTTTGTTTTTAGAATATCTTTTCCATTACAGTTTGTTGCCTGGAACCACTAGGGCTGGAGACTGAGGAAGTGACAGCGGGTAGTGTAAGGTTGAACAGTGAGGTGGAGACAGGAGGGGCCCAAAGCAAGCAGCCCTCCTGGGCTCTGCTCCGTCCCAGTTTCTTCATCTGAGTAACAGTGAGGTAGGCTTTGGAGGGTCTCAGACGTTATTTTCACCTCAAAAGTTTGAATTCCAGGGCCAGTTTTGTCACTTGAGGGATAGGGATCTGATTCTTGTTTGCTGATGTTTGCAGGTGTCTGCTTGCTGATGCTAAATGGTTCTACATGAGTGTATTTCCTCCCAATGTAAAGTGCAATGGCTCTCGGAACCCAGTAGGGGGACTCTGGGTCTGCAGCTGGAGCCAGCGATCTTAGGGTGTGTCCATTACCAAGTGATGGGTGGGGACCCCAGCTTTGGGAATAATTAGAGACAGCATTTCCGGGTCCTCTCTGAGTTGCCTCTGAATCCACCAGGGGTTGTTTATTGCAGTGGCTCTGGCAGGAAGCACATGTTACAGGTCATTGTAGGAAATGGATGAGGGGGACACAGATGTCTCGGAAGGTCATGAGATTAAGTGAGAGAGGCACAGGGAAGGTAAAGGGTCAGACGGAGGTTCTCACGGGGGGAAATAAAGCGCAGAGGGAACAGGTCAGACTGGATGATCTCTGCAGGCCACAGACATATCTGTTCTGAAATAAGGCCGAGCCGCAATTGGCTTCAGCATTCTGCATACAGGAAAGCAGATTTTCATAAGTAGTGTGTGTGTATGAAGGGGGAGGGAAGGATCAAAAGGAAGAAATAAACTGTAATTAAATAGTTATAATCTTTAAAAATTAAAAACAATTTTGAAATTTTTAAAAATCAGAAGTTTGGGTTTTGGCAGTATATCATTTAAAGAGGGAAGGGGGGCTTTCCTGGTGGTCCAGGGAGACTCTGTGCTCCCAATGCAGGGGGCCCGGGTTTGATCCCTGGTCAGGGAACTAAATACCACATGCCGCAACCAAGACTGGGCCCAGCCAAACAAACAAATTTACATATATATAATATAAATAAAGAGAAGGGATTTGCTGGAGTTAGTGGCAAACTTAGATAAATGAAGGTAAGAAAAGATGGTTTGTTCATAAAGACCTCTGTGAGATTATGGTCTGCATATGTCATCAGTCAATAGCTTTCTTCCTAAAATAGTACCTGATACAGATGAATGAATGACTGGTTGGAGCCTGTCTTTGTATTTTTTTAAAAAAGAGAGACAGACTGATATGTGCCCACAGGATAATGGTGACCAGGATGGTGAGGGGACCCAAAATTAGGCCTTAAAGCAGGGTCTTCTCCATGGAGAAGAGGAGACGTAACAGAAAGGAGGAAAGGACTTTTGAATATTTCAAGGCCTCTCCAGGGGAAGAGAGATTAACTTGCTCAGTGAGTCTTACAAAGTAGAACAAGGATTAAGGGCAGGGGAGTGGGAGGTACAAGGTACTGGATATAAGACAGGATCAAGGTTGTATTGTACAAGACAGGGAATATAGACAATATTTCATAACAACTGTAAATGGAAAATAGCGTTTCAAAATTGCATACAAATAAATTAAAAGACTTTCAAAAATTGAAAAAAAAAAGTATTAAGGGCAGAAGTTTCAGGGAAGGAAAATTTAACCTTTAAAGACTGAATGGGTTCACTCAGAGAGTGAGCCTCCTGTCCCTGGCAGTATTCAAGCATACATTGGGTATATAATTGCTCAGCAGGGACATTTTTGAGGAGACACATCATGTGGTCCTAATAGATGTTTATTATCTCTCCAAACCCTTAGAGATTCTGCTTCCAACTTAACAGGCACCTCTGTACAGAAAAAAAAAAAAAAATTTTCCCCATTCAACAATCTGGACAAGAATGTAGGTTCTGCAAGAAGCAGGATTCACATTTGTTTTATCTATGGACAAACCTGAAGGGACCGCAGATTCTTAATAAATACTGAATGAATGAAGAAACAAGAGAAACATGATACTCTATTTTAGGCCGTTGAATTCTCTGAACTGGACTCAGAGATTTGGACAACTGGTATAGTCTAAACTCTGATATGACAGCTACAATTCCAGATTGAGTGTCTGTAAGATTTAGTAGATTAGGGCTTGTTAAAATGGGACCTGTGGACCACCTGTCCAGCAGCCTGGTGAAATGCAGAATCCTGACCACTCCCGCCCTGCCCCCAAGAGTTTCTGAAGTCAATTTTCTAGAGGGGGGCCTGGGAATCTGCAGTTTAACAAGCTCCCTAGGTGATTTTTGATTCTAAATTGGGGAACCACAAGGCTAACTATCAGTTAATACTTCAAATCTGTTCCCCTGGAATGTCATGGGGTAAAGAAACCAATGTGACATGACAGAACTAACTTGCAAGACTTCAACACTGTTAGTAAGACTAGTGATGTCACGAGTCACTCTCTCATCCTCCGAGACTATCACCCACAATTCCAGATTCTGCAAATGTTATGGAAGTGAAAGATTAGCTATTTATGATTCAGCTGACTCAGAGTCAGAAATCTAAATCTCTAAAACTGTCCCTCAGCCGAGCAGTAAGGCTGTTCTGAATCCCTAGCAGAGTCAGCATTCAGTCTTACCTCTTTGACTGGTTACAATACACCTCACCCCTGTAACATTTTGGCTTATTTAAGCTTTGGGGACCCACCCACATCTCTGCCAGACGTGTAAGTTCAATTTGTCAACACCTTTCTTTTTTTTTTTTTTTTGCATTAGTGGAGATTTATAAAACCCAAAGCTGGAGCTGGTGCCACAGTCTTCCAGAAGCCCAGCCAGGCTTATAGATGCAGCAGGGACCAAAACTGGCCCAGCTGAAGGTTCTGTTTGGCAAACACAATGTTTTTATTTTAAAGTATTTTTGCATATGAATGCCCTTAGACCCTGCAGGAGGCCAGGGACCCTCCCTGCAGTCTGCCTCCCTGCCCTTCTCACTCATTTAAGCAGGCATTTGAGATTTCAGCCCCTGATCCCAGCCAGACTGTTAGGTTCCTTCTCTGATTGTAACAAGTGAGGTTTCTGAGTTCCACCTTTATGTTAGAAGCACTATTTCTGTGAAACAGCCTTGCTAGGACCTTAGAAAGGCTCCTTTAAAATCCCCACTCAGATGAACAAGTATGGCATATCCATAAAATGGAATATTATTCAGCTGTAAAAAGGAAGGAGACACTGATGCATGGTACAATGTGGATGAACCTGGGAGACATTATGCTAAGTGAAAGAAGCCAGACACAAAAGCCCACATCTATATGAAATACCCCAAATATGCCATCTGAAGACAGAAAGAAACTGGTGGCTGCCAGGGGCTCAGAGGAGGGGAAATAGGAAGCAACTGCTTAAGGGCTGCAGGTTTCTTTTTGGGGTGATGACAATGTTTTGGAACTAGATTGAAGCAGTGGTTGCACAGCATTGTGAATGCACCAAAAGCTACTAAGGTGTTCACTCTAAAATGGGTAATTTTATGTATGTGTAGACCATGGGGTCGCTAAGAGTCAGACACGACTGAGCGACTTCACTTTCACTTTTCAGTTTCATGCATTGGAGAAGGAAATGGCAACCCACTCCAGTGTTCTCGCCTGGAGAATCCCAGGGACGGGGGAGCCTGGTGGGTGCCGTCTACGAGGTCGCACAGAGTCGGACACGACTGAAAAGCAGCGGCAGCAGCAGCATACTACCTCAACTTAAAAAAATTCCCCATGCCCACCACTAGGGGATGCTTCTGTAGACCAAAGGACACTGTTCACTTACTACTAAGGGTTCTAGTCTTAGCAAGAGGAGAATGGGGAGTCAGCCCTTTTGTTGAATTTGACACGTAGTAATAACAACTGAGTGAGTGAGTGAAAGTTCCTCAGCCGTGTTGGACTCTTTGTGACTCTTTGCCACTGTAGCGCACCAGGCTCCTCTCTGTGGGATTCCCCAGGCAAGAATACTGGAGTGGGTTGCCCTTCCCTTCTCCAGAGGATCTTCCCAATCCAGGGGACGAACCCAGTTGTCCCTCATTGCAGGCGGACTCTTTACCGTCTGAGCCACCTGGGAAGCCCACTAACAACAGGATCATCATCATAATCTTGGCCACTGGGAAATCTTCACCTTATATGAGGCAGTTTATACATTATTTAATGTGCTATTCCTCAAAGGTTCAATCCTGGTTATGACACCTACTAGTTTCATTGCCTAGAGCAGGGCAGTGACCGCCCCGTGCCTCAGTTTCCCCATCTAGAACATAGAGACGGTTATAGTACCTGCCTTGTACATCTGCTGTATGGATTAATGCGTTAATACGTGTAGAGCACTGAGAACAGTGTCCGCCAAGAGCAGGCACCATGTAAGTGTCAGTTGTTGCTGCTGTTTTTTTTTTTTGGTCAAACCCCGTTGGCCAGGATCTAGTTAGGGTGAGGGGAAGGGAGTAATGGGGAGACCTGCAGGGGGTGGGTGGTGCTTTACTCTCCTCCTCCCAGAGCTGGCGCCTGGCTGGGCGAGGGGCACGCAGCAAGCAGAGGGCTGGTTGGGCAGGTGCAGTCACTGAGCAGAAGCCTGGCTTGGCGGCCAGCACACCTTCTGGAAGGCTGGGCTGGTGCCCAGGGACGAGGGCACTGGGGAGAAGTGGAAAAGACCAGTTTGCCTGGGCTTGACATGATCAAGTAGGCCTGAAGCTTAATAAAAAGTCTGAAGGAGGAAAGTGCTTGGCCACCATGATGCTGGTTGCCACAGAGGCAAGCAGGCAGCACAAGGGAAAGAGAATGGGTGGCCTGGAGGCGCCTAGTAACTCACAGGATGCTAACAATAGTAACAGCACTGTAATTCAAGTGTACTGAGTGCTTCGTCTGTGGCAGGTGCTAAGTAGTCTTATTACTCTTATTGTTATGAATAGTACTTAAAGACTGCCTGTGCCAGACTTTATGTTACATACTTTACAACAATAGTAACTGAGTAAAAAATAATAATGATCACTAACATACGCTGAGCCCTATGCTAGGTATTGATAATGATGATAATATTAACAGCAGCCAGCATTTATTAGTCATGGCTGGGGGGAATGGCCCTTTTGACGTGACTGGGTGTTTACCACGAGCTTGGGCTGGTGGTGGCAGGTTTGATGGGATGGCTTTTCTGTGCACTTGTTCATTTAATCCTCACCAGAGCCTGGTAAGATAGGGCCTGTGGTTATCAGTGTTTTCAGAGAGGGAAACTGGAGTTTGGAGGCTTAGATGTTTTCCCTGCTCGCCTATTGCTGCCTCCCCGCCGGTGTCCACATGTGCCCAGAGCTAGGCTCCCTGGCATCACTTTGGGGCTTCTCTGCTGAGCCGGGCAGGAGATGCTGCCTCACTGCTCCCACGGTGCCCTGGGGGGGCCCTGGTGCTGGCCACACCCTCCTTCCCCTGACAGACAGGCAGGCAGCCTGGATCTGCACAGGGGAAGCTGCACACAAAAGGAACAGGGAGAAGACCCACCTGCTGCCCCCTGTGCACCCCTCAACCCAGCTGGGCTGCTCCTGGACACTCCCAAGTCTTGTGAGCTCATCAGTCCCCTTTTACCTGACGTCATTCGAGTTGAGTTCCTGCCACCTAAGAAGTCCACACCAATAAAACATCTCATTGAGCTAAAACCTGAGTATCTGACAAGTTCTTGACTTCCCCAGCAGGCAATTTTGTTTCCTAGAAAATAGAGGAAGCAACCAGGGAAATTGCTACTCTAGACCTAATTCTGACCAACATGGACAAATTGGCTGGTGAAGTTGATGTGACATGTAACTGGCGAGAAAATGGCCACGTCGTCTCGAGTTTGTGGTGCAAGGAGCAAGTCAGAAACAGACTATACACGTACAAGTCTTAAACTACCACGCTATAATATTTTCTATATGATTCAAGATGTTTGGTAACCCTAAACATCTAAAAAAAAACTACAGCTCATCAAAAATTAAAATGTACTCTATTTAAAATGAAATATGCTTCGAGGACTCAGACTTGAGGAAATATCAATTTAGTACAGTTAGGCTATGTTTGAAGAGTCTAAAATTATGTAGCAGGATTGGGGAAACATAAGATTTAAAGTTTTTAAGCATGACTCCTACAACCTAAGCTGTCAGTAGAGAGATTCAATTTAAAATAACACTGCTAAACTACTAAATTATAGCAACCAATGTTTCATTAGTGCTTTTTAAAGTGTAGTTTGATGAGATGTGGAGACGATGACAGAGGGCTGGTGTTCCAACATCCATCATGATGGGCAGCCCTCTCTTGAACAATCTATGAGCTCAGGGCACCTCTTATGAGGTACTTGTCAGAGGGAAATGAGGCCTCAGCTAAATATCAAAGGCTTCTCCAGCTGAGCCAGAAAGACACACCTCCTCGTACCAGGACCTTATATCATCTAAACTGGAAAAAAAAAAAAAAAAGTTATCTGAAACAGAGTAAGTTTTCCAAGAGAAGTGTATGGTGTAATTACCAAAGCGTTCAGGGCTCTGTTTGGGATTTGCATTAAAACAGAACTAAAGCTTTTTTCACTTTACTTTGAGCCATAAACAGCTCTGAAAAGTTGATAAAAGCCACACACCCTATCCTTAGAGAAACGCACCCATAAGCAAACTCCAGCAGGCAATGTCAGGGGGTTTATTGAATTCAGAAGGCCAACTGTGAACCACAGGTTAAGAATTCTGATAATAAGTGGAAAAAATGCCTCTAACAAAGCAAGACAGGCTAGCTAACCTTGGCTCAGAGATGTAACTTTTCTAAACTTTCTTGTTCTCTGAATTGAAGATATGAATGACTTTCAATTCACAGGGTTTGAAGGATAAAATGAGATACTGCATTTAAAACTCAGAAATGTGCTGGCACACAGTAAGTGCTCAGCAAATGTCAGCTGATGGCATTTATTCTTATTCTTGTTAGGACCTACGATTTGTTACAGTATTTTCCTTAGCAGCAAGATTTGTCCTAGGATTCTGTGAGTGATTTCCTGCCTGGTGTGCTTTAATTAAATATACAAATGGTAGCAGAGACCTATTTAAAAATATACAGCTGAAATCCAAAGTTTCTAGTGTTATTCTCTGTCTCAGGTCCTCAGAAAAGGAAAGCATTTAGTGTAGACAGAAGGAGAGAAAAAGGCCCATCTTTCCTTTTTCTGGGGCACAGGCACAAGAATAAGAGCAAAATCTATCTCCCAAGCCACATTTTGGGCTTAGAAAAACTCCCTCTAATCTAGCAACTGTATGCAACTTTTGTGATATTTGTATAAGTTTTGCCCATAACCCGCAGCATTTTGGCAAACATTTGCTGGACAAAACCGGTGACCTAATTTCTTGGTGAAGTCCAAATGAAGGGTTTGGACAACAAACAGATTAGAAATCTGGCATCTTTACAAAAAGACTTAAAAGATGAATGCACAACAGAACGTGAAACAAATGAAAGAAAACTTGCTCTTGTCCCCTGGGGCCCCGGAAGTTCTTATCCAGACAGATGTCAGACCTCTCCCAATTAGAGCCCATCAGAAAGCCATCACACAGTAATTAAAACACAAACTGACCCAAATGTCCTCCTGAGTAACACAGTTGCCAGTAACATAGTGCCCTGCCACGGGGACGACAAGACTGGGTTTATAAGCTTTGCAGGCTTCCTAACCCACCCTCTTATGTGCACACTGTTTTACAGGGCACTTAGCATTCTCACATTCACCCTGTCTAATATTCTGGAGGCCCTCGCTTGCTGTCTGTGCACGGGGTAGGTAGGCCTGTCTCGGTTTCTCCACCACATAAAGCTTCCTCCCGTTTGGGCCTTTGCACCTGCTGTTCTCTCTGCTTCCACACTCTTCCCTCCCCTCTGTACCCTCCCACCTCCTACTCAACATCAAGATCTGGGCTTGAACGTTCCCTTCAGCAGCAGAGCTTCGCCAGACCTCCCAGACTAGATGAGGAGCCTTATAACATACTCCAGTTATTTCCAAGCTTCCCCGTCACAGTCTTATCACAGCTTGTCCCTGGATGTTTGCACTTCTGTTTGATTAAGTCAGTCTCCCGCTCTTGATAGTAAACTCCACCACCGAAGCCAGCACCCTGCCTTGTTCATCTCTGGGCACCCAGCACATAACAGAGAGCCTGGCACAACCATGACCTCAGTGTGAATGTTTGAATGAAAGACAGTGACAACTTCCTCATTTTACAGGTGAAGGAAGAGACCTCAGACAAGGAAGTTATTCTCAAGGTCACAGCTCCTTAGCGGAAGTGCTGATGCCTGGACCCAGGAGTCTTCTGAACTGGTCCCCACCACTCCTGTGCTGCCTGGGAGGACAGTGTTCTTGCCATTTCTGGGAAAGATCATTTTGACTCTTGGTACCCTGCCCAGGGAGAGTGTCTAAGGCGATCACAAGCCCAGTTCCCAGTGGAAGCAGAAGCCCCTGGTGGCTGCCACCTCTAAGATGCCCATAAGCCAAGTCAGCGGGACTCCAGCAGTGGATGGCCCAGACCCCCTCATTCCAGGATCACTCAGCATCCCTCGAGGCAGGTCCCTGAATGCCCTGCAATTACTCCCACTCTCTCAGGAGCCAGGGAAGTAGGGAAGGGGATAATTAAGGAGGAGGGTGACAAACCCTTCTTTATCACCAAGAATATCTCCACCTCCTGGAGACATTTGTGCACTCTCTCTCCTGATCACAAAGCTACTCACTTCATCACTTAACTCTTTCAGCAATCTGTGAAGTTCTGGTCTAATGCAGGGCTTGGAAGATACTGGAACAAGAGGATGTAAGCTCCAGGAGGGCAGGGGACTTGCTTACGGCCACATCTCCAGTTGTTAGAACAGCACTGGATACATAGGCGGTGCTCAATAGGCATCTGCTGCAGGAGGGAACTAAGAGCTCCCTGCATGTCAGGACCTTGGTGGTGGTGGTTTAGTCCTTAAGTCGTGTCCGACTCTTGCGACCCCATGCACTGTAGTCTGCCAGGCTCCTCTGTCCATGGTTTCTCCCAGGCAAGAATACTGGAGTGAGTTGTCATTTCCTTCTCCAGGGGATCTTCCTGACCCAACGATCGAACCCACGTCTCCTGCGTTGGCAGGCAGATTCTTTACCACTGAGCCACCAGGGAAGTCCAGGGATATTACTATATGCTATATTATAGTGACTGTTACTACCTCCTTTTACAGTCTAGGAAATAAGGGTTTAGAGTTTTTAAAGAGGTCAAAAACTTACTAAACAGCGGAGCCAGGATTCAAAGCACCAAATGGGCAAATATCAGCATTGGGAATTCAGACAGGAAAGGAGGGATCTTAATTTCCAGTGATACAAACATGAGGCCAGTTTCAATACTAGCAAAGGGCTTCACCAGAGAAGGGTGAGAGGAATTTGTTGTTGTTCAGTTGCTAAGTTGTGTCCAACTCTTTGCGACCCCTTAGACTGCAGCATGCCAGGCTTCCCTGTCCTTCACTATCTCCTGGAGTTTGATCAAACTCATGTCCATTGAGTCAGTGATACCATCCAACCGCCTCATCCTCTGGGGAGGGGAATACCACGCAGCAAACTTTCAAACCAAGTGCAAAGTCTAGATTCTCGGGGCCCATGAAGATACCATGCAGCGTGCTGAGACTCACATGGGCTTCCCATCACCTAACACGGGGTACTGCAGTAGGAACCACTTAGGGACCCAGGCACTGAGGGACCAGTGCTTCTGGAAAGAGGGAGCCTAGTCCCTGCAGGCACCTGAGTAGCTCTCAGGGCCTGGGTCCCAGGAGGCAAGATGGGGAGAGCTCTGGGGCGGAAGTCGTAAGGCCAGCTTCCCCACCTTTGCCCCTGTACCCTCAAGTTCTCATGCGAATCTCTTCTTCTTTCTGGGGCTCACTTTTCCCTTCTAAACAATGAGGACAGTTACTTCACAGCCTAGAGTGACTCCTGGGGTCTATTCACCTCTAACACCCGTATGACTGTACATACACGTCAGTGGTTGTAGGGTCAAAGCATCTTAGAGACGGTCCCCTTGCCTAGTCCAGCAAGGAAACCATGTTTTAGCTTTCCTAGCAGATGGTATGAGATTCTGCTGAATAGCTCTGGGCTAGTGGTTCTCAACCCAGGTTGATTATGCCTCCTGGGGCAATGTCTGAGATATTTTTGGTTGTCACAACAAGAAGATGTACATTATGCATTTAGTGGGCAGAGGCCAGGGACGCTATTGAACATCCTGAAATACACAGGGCAGTCTCCACACCAAAGAATGATCTGGCCCCATATGTCAACAGTGCTGAGGTTTAGAAACCAGCTCTAGGCAAAGGGGATTCATTACATCTTGAGGCAACTCCTGGCGTGGGCATGTGTGGCTTGGACAAGCTTGAGAGGAAGCTATGCTCCTCATAATAGCCTTTCTGACCTTCCATTGCCTTGCGAGGAAACCAGGAGGAAGGTGTCTCCCAAAGAAATGCCCTCCCCAATATGACTATTCAAACATCTGCAGATGGCTAGCACAGAAATTCAGCCAACAGTGATCAGCAGTCGAGTGAGTGCATGGGGGTCAATGCCAGGGCTGAGGGGCCAATGTCAGAGGCAAGGCTCTCAGGGAGGTGGCCAATGGCTCAATGCAGGCTGGAGGGGACCAGGTGCAAACAGAAGGCTCAGGGGGTTCGGGGGGGACTAGTGAGCTTGGGTGGGGGTTGGGGACATCTGGGGGGCTTTAGAAGTGGGCAATGCCTCTAACTTGGCCTACATTGTAGGAGCTCTGCGAGTGAAGAGTGGCTACTTGGAGGCACCAGGACCATGAGATCATTTGAGGGTGAATACCATCCCCGCCAGAAGGCCCAGCCTAGCCTGTCCTGCGGAGAAGGCGATGGCACCCCACTCTAGTACTCTTGCTGGGAGACTCCCGGGGACGGGGGAGCCTGGTGGGCTGCCGTCTATGGGGTCGCACAGAGTCGGACACAACTGAAGCGACCTCGCAGCAGCAACAGCAGCAGCCTGTCCTGCCCTCCTCTCTCACCTCCTGCTGCACCCGGCCACACTGGCTCTCTCGGTCTCCCACTCTTGCCATTTCTTTACCCGCCCTCCCGCACCCCCACTGCCAACCAAGAGGCCGGCAGATTCTATGCCCTTGGGTTGGTTAATTCCATCCCTCCCTTCTTTGCCCAGTTAACACTCACTCCTCCTTGGAACCCTGGCCCCTCATCAGGGACCCGCCCAGCTGCCCCTCCCCACCCCATCATGTGCTCTCACAGTTCACACTCCTTCCCGCCGTACAACTCATCACAGTTGACAGTTATCTGTGTGACTATTGACCACGGTCCACCTGCCCTGCGGACATCAGAGCCATGGGTATAGGGCTGGAACTCACTGTGGACCCTTCAGAGTCTGCTGGTAGGTATCCGGGAGTTTTTGAATGGATGAAGGAATGGTTGCCAGTTGGCTCTGGCAAGCTGAAGTGTTGAGTTTGTTCAAGGCAGATGGAGTCCTCACTGAGAGTGTCTTAAATACTAGGCTGAAGTGTTTGCATCTAACTAGTCAGCCCAGAGGTCTCCCAAAGACCCCTCAACAGGGCTCTGCCAAGAACACTGATGCCTGAGAATGATGGACTGGGCAGAGGAAGGAGGACTGAGCAGCGCCTGGAGACTAATGGGGAGGGGAGCAGGACTCCTGGGGCCAGACGGCTGGACCCTGGGAAGTGGCAGAGGAAAAGCAGCTCTGATTAGCTTTTTGGTGACTCCTGGCTCCCTCGCATTCCTTTTGGTCCTTCCTGAGAGGGGCGACCAGGCAGTGGCCGGGTAATGCTCTGAGATGTGGAGGGAGGGGTGGGAGAGGGAGGCGGCGGTAGGCGCTGTGATGGTGCAGACACTCTGCAACCCTGTCATCCTCCTGTTCTCTGACCCCTTGGCCTGAAGGAGCTCAACCTCCCACCCTGAGGCAGAGCCAGGGGAGTCTGCTCAGAGAGAACTGCCAGGGAAGTGGGCCAGCCGAGCAGCGGGGGGAGGTGCACAGGGACAGAAGGCAGATTACATGTCACTTCACATTAGCCACACCGGCAACTTTCCTGAACCACCCAGAGAGGGCCGAAATAATCACAGAGTTGAGGACAAGCCAACAGCACAGACAGCACCGGGACGGAAGGAGGCTCTCTCCTTTCCAGTCATAAGCGGAGAGGAACGCCTCCCTGAGGGTCAGATTTGCTTACCTGTGAGGTACATCTCCTCCCCCTCGGTGAACATCTGGTGGCAGCGCACACATCTGGCGCAGGTGGGGTGGTAGTGCTTCCCTCCCGCCTACGGGAATAAAAGATACAAGAGGAGGTCAGCGCTGTGGCTGCCATCCAGCAGGGTAGGTCGAGTCTAATGTTTCCTGACTCATTAGTGTCAATGGCATCTTCACGGCCCTGAGGCTGGCTGGGATCTACCCAAGGGAGTCCCCCAGAACAATCTACACATTTGCCAGAAGCTTGGTGATTCCATACCATGGGCATCTGAAAGCTTTCAGCGGACCTGCCTGGACACCGTCATATCTATTCCAGCAACGGAAGGGCCATTTGGAGGCCTCTGGTCCTAGTGCCTTATTCCTGATGAGAAAACAGTCTTACTTTGAGGACATCTCAGCATTTCCCCAACAATGGGCCCTTACTGCCAGTGGTTCAAGACATGTTTTAAAGGGATCCTCAGGTTTAATAACACTGAATTCATGGGGGAAAAAAAAAGAGAGAGAGAGATTTCCTTTTCAATCCTCTATCTATTCTTTTGATTTTTTTTTTCAAGGAGAAAATATCAGTTTGGTCCAGAAGGTAACATCTATCCAAACCTTACTAATCTACCTTTTAAGGCATGAGAATAGGTAAGAGTCTTGAAGCTTCCACTAGAACACCACTTTTTAGTTACTGGCAACATGGCAAGTGATCCTGGTTTTCCTATTATGTTACACAAGTTTTCTTATTTGCAAGAGAGCCAACTTGAAGATAAGATAAAGCATTAGGTAAGAATGAATACATGAGGCTCATCAGATCAGATCAGTCGCTCAGTCGTGTCCGACTCTTAGCGACCCCATGAATAGCAGCACGCCAGGCCTCCCTGTCCATCACCAACTCCCGGAGTTCACTCAGACTCACGTCCATCGAATCAGTGATGCCATCCAGCCATCTCATCCTCTGTCGTCCCCTTCTCCTCCTGCCCCAAATCCCTCCCAGCATCAGAGTCTTTTCCAATGAGTCAACTCTTCGCGTGAGGTGGCCAAAGTACTGGAGTTTCAGCTTTAGCATCATTCCTTCCAAAGAAATCCCAGGGCTGATCTCCTTCAGAACGGACTGGTTGGATCTCCTTGCAGTCCAAGGGACTCTCCAGAGTCTTCTCCAACACCACAGTTCAAAAGCATCAATTCTTTGGCGCTCAGCCTTCTTCACAGTCCAACTCTCACATCCATACATGACCACTGGAAAAACCACAGCCTTGACTTAGACGGACCTTTGTTGGCAAAGTAATGTCTCTGCTTTTGAATATGCTATCTAGGTTGGTCATAACTTTCCTTCCAAGGAGTAAGTGTCTTTTAATTTCATGGCTGCAGTCACCATCTGTAGTGATTTTGGAGCCCAGAAAAATAAAGTCTGACACTGTTTCCACTGTTTCCCCATCTATTTGCCATGAAGTGATGGGATCGGATGCCATGATCTTCGTTTTCTGAATGTTGAGCTTTAAGCCAACTTTTTCACTCTCCACTTTCACTTTCATCAAGAGGCTTTTTAGTTCTTCTTCACTTTCTGCCATAAGGGTGGTGTCATCTGCATATCTGAGGTTATTGATATTTCTCCTGGCAATCTTGATTCCAGCTTGTGCTTCTTCCAGTCCAGCATTTCTCATGACGTGCTCTGCATATAACTTAAATAAACAGGGTGACTATATACAGCCTTGACGAACTCCTTTTCCTATTTGGAACCAGTCTGTTGTTCCATGTCCAGTTCTAACTGTTGCTTCCTGACCTGCATACAAATTTCTCAAGAGGCAGATCAGGTGGTCTGGTATTCCCCTCTTTCAGAATTTTCCACAGTTTATTGTGATCCACACAGTCAAAGGCTTTGGCATAGTCAATAAAGCAGAAATAGATGCTTTTCTGGAACTCTCTTGCTTTTTCCATGATGCAGCGGATGTTGGCAATTTGATCTCTGGTTCCTCTGCCTTTTCTGAAACCAGCTTGAACATCAGGAAGTTCACGGTTCACATATTGCTGAAGCCTGTCTTGGAGAATTTTGAGCATTACTTTACTAGCGCTCATAGGCATGGCAAAAATGGTGAGAGGGCACAGGACAGACACATTTTGGGGGCTCACTGGGCAAATGAGACCCACAAAGCCAGGACCTGTCAGGAAGTCTCTGACCCCCAGGCCAGTCCCATAACTACTGTGCTTGGGAGCCTCTGCCCCAATCTGGCATTGATGAGCCCCCTTCCCTATTCCCACTTTGTTTCCCTACGCATTATTTCAAGTGTAAATGGAAATGATCTGAAGCCGAGAACTCCTTTCTAGGTGGAAGAAAGCACCTCGGAGAAGGTTGTGACTCAAGGTCCCAATGGAAGCCAGCAGCCACGTGGGAGCTGCTCCCCGGAGGGCAGACAGTCCTGACACCACAGCCTAACTGAGAGGACCTGACCCATGAGGGCCCTTCCCTGGTGGCTCGAGAACTGCTGTATGGAGGAGCTTCAGGCAGCAATGGGGTTGGAAGGTGGGGCTCATTTTGAAGGTGTATATTTCAGGTTAGGGCAAAGTTTTTTTGGGGGTATGTTGTTGCTGTTGTTTAGTCGCTAAGTCGTGTCCGACTCTTTGCAACCCCATGGACTGCAGAATGCCAGGCCTCCCAGTCCCTCACCATCTTCTGGAGTTCACTCAAGTTCATGTCCACTGGGGCAGCGATGCCATCCAACCAACTCAACCTCCCTTTTGGGGGGATATGCTTGGGGCAAATTGATGGATACTGGGGTATTGTTAAAGGACCCTTCCCCAGCCATCACTTGGTCTGATGCTAATGGGCTCCTTCCAATTCAAAAATTGTAGGGACTTCTGGCCATCATTGGTTAAGGCTTTGCCTTCCAATGTAAAGGAGGGGGTGGGTGTGGGTTTGAGTTCCATGACTGGTCAGGGAGCTAAGATTTCACAGCCAAAAAGCCAAAATATAAGAGCAGAAGCAATACTGTAACAAATTCAATAAAGACGTTAAAAATGGCCCACATCAAAAAAATCTTAAAAATATTGTATTATAATTGCATAATGCTGAAGGCTTATCCCCAAATCTTGTGTGTGTGTTTGAGTCGGGGGGTAGTCGGGCATGGGTTTATCTATTTGGGAGATACTTGATTTATTCTAAAAATTAAGCAAATGGATGGAAAGGGCAGGCTTTTTAAAAAAGAAAAAAAATCCCAAATCCCTTTTTTTTTTTTGCCATCTTGGTTGTTTGCATGGCTCCCACTAATGAGAGAATGTCCTTATTGTCACCAAAGCAAACGGTGTTCAGACTCTGGAAGGACCTGCTATTTTCCCAAGCTGAGATGTCGTGGGACTGATTCTCCCATACCATGACAGGGATAATCGTTTTAATTAGTAGTCTCTTCCTACTTTGTGTCTCTTTATCATTTCAATTATAGATCTGTTTCTAGAATGGAAACAGTGGGTTGGCAAAACTGAAGCTGGCATCTTCCTAAATGTCACACCCCAGCACCCTGCTCTAGCCGAAAGAGGCTCTGTGCACATCTCAGAAACTCTGCCAAGGATGGCACGGAAGCCACCTGAGGGAGTGGGAGGGAGGCCACATAGCCGCTGGTGCCAGCACAAGGGGAACCAGTCAGGGGGATAAGATGAGACATTCTGTTAATCAGCCAAAGTCCAGAACACAGTGTTCAGGACAAAGAATCAGTAGCTGGAAAATGGGCCCCCTTGGCGAGGACTGAGAACCACAGCAATGTGAGGCAGGCAGCATAGGACCCCAGGGCTGTGATTCTCCCCAGCAAGGACACAGACCAGCAAGAAAGGAGTGTGGTCAGCGCTCAGCATGCTGAGTTCTGTCACTGAGGAAGGGACTGTGGGGTGGGAAGGGGACACGGAATTTAATTAAGTGCCTACTGTGTACCCAGAAACATACCGGGGCCCATAGCAGGAGGCTGTTGTTTTGGTCTGGCCAACAGCCTTCCTCCAGAAACAGCATCAAGCCTTTCCTGGGTGGGAATGACTACCCGTTCCCCATGTCAATCCATGTGGTTATTCCAACGCTATGCTCACAGTGACTGGTCTGGAGATGGGCCTGAGGTTCTCCAGTGAGAGCCAGTCCCAGGATGCTTGCTGAGCTATTAGGAAAGAGAAAGCTCTCCTTCCACTGGAAATGCTGGCAGATAGGATGGAAGCCTAGAGTGACTGGTGTCCGATTTCCACATCATAGAGGAGAGAGATAAAGCCAACCCAGAAGAAAGTTGCACCAAGAGGGCAAGATATTCAAACACATTTGTGTGAGTACTGGATCCAGCTGTGCCTGAAGCAAGACGACTCCTGGGTTTTTCACTATGGGAGTTGATAAATTTCCTTTTTGGTCTGAGGTAGTTTCTGAGTATAGTTTCTATACTTGCAACCAAGACAGTCCTGACTAGCTATAAAGGAAAACACACTCCTGTGTTTGTCCCTTACTCTCAGACCACTACCACACTCATAATACTTCTGACACCAGATGTGTGGGTTTTTTCCTCTCCCACACCAAGCAGTTCTCTGTGACACCAGCTGAGTGTCCTATAATTTAATTGATTCTGATACTCTACCTGGACAGAGTGTCAGACCCCACAGGTTAAGGGCTCAGACCCGTCTCCCCCACATCACTGTCTCCCCCAACCCTAATTTAGATAAGTCGGTAAGTCCCAATTGTCACTTATTTCTGACTGACCAGCATTAAACTGGGGTTCCCATGACCCCCATCTAGGGTTTATTAATTTGTTGGAATGGCTCAAAGAACTCAAGAAATAGCTATGTTTACTGGTTTGTTATAGAATGATAGAGATGAACATTCAGACAGAAGAGGTTCAAGGTATATGCGGAGGGGCACGGGGCATCCATGCCCTCTCACTGAGTACCACTCTCCCAGAACCTCGGGTGTTTACCCACCTGGACACTCTCTGAACCCTGTGCTCGCGGGATGTTCTCACTGAGTACCACTCTCCCAGAACCTCGGGTGTTTACCCACCTGGACACTCTCTGAACCCTGTGCTCGCGGGATGTTCTCACTGAGTACCACTCTCCCAGAACCTCGGGTGTTTACCCACCTGAACACTCTCTGAACCCTGTGCTCGCGGGATGTTCACAGAGGCTTCTTTGTGTCGACAGGATCATCATTAACTCAAGTTCTAGGCCATTTCTCCTTCCCAGAGGATGGGAGTCGGGGCTGAAAGTTTCAAGCTTCTAATCATGGCTTGATCTTTCTGGTGACCGGCCCCTGCCCATGAGTCGCCTCATTAGAACAAAAGATGCTCCCATCGCTCAGAAATTTCTGAGGGGTTTAGGAGTTCTATGTTCAGGAACTGAGGTCAAAAACCAAATGGTAGAACAAAATATGCTCCTCATGTTCTTATCACTTAGGAAATTACAAGGGTTTTAGGAGCTCTGTGCCAGGAACCAGGGGCAGAAACTATTATATATATTTTCCATGATTTCACACTGGCATATATATCTACTAGGAGTTAAATAACAGTAGTATTCTCCATTGATAGATAAAGACTCTAAGACTCAAAGAAAGACTTGCTTGGTTTCATGGCTAGAAGAGATAAAACTCGAATTCAAGTCTGTTTAACTCCAACTGTGTATTTTCTTGACATCCCACTGTGTCAATGGCCCTGGAGAACTGAGAGCTGTGGGCACTGGTGTGGAATACAGGAGGCTGGAGTCCTAGGTATCAGCTCTGTCTTTACCAGAAATACAGCATATGACTTTGGAAAGAACCACATGTCTCAGGCCTCACTTTTCTCATCTGTAAAGCAAGGAGGGTGAACTAGTTGACTGGCAAAATTCTCTTACAGATCTAAGGTAAAAAAAAAAAAAAAATCAATACATCCAAGATGATAATGGAGCCTCATACAAATGGAATCAATGGAAACCCAGTCACAAGAGCTGCCCAAGAAGAGGGGGCTCCAACAATGCTGAATGACAGTAACACTTGGGGGAAAGACAGGTGCTGACATGATTTCAGAGCAGCCTGGAAATGCTGGGACAAATTCCTGTCTGAGGCTCTGGCCCTGCGTGTAACTGAAGTCTCTCCCTTCTGGAAAGAAAAGTCTGCTTTTATGATTTCTCAATGACATATGCCAGTGACATATGGATTTGTCTGGTGGTGAAAGTAAAGTCTGATGCTGTAAAGAAAAACATTGCTTAGGAACCTGGAATGTTAGATCCATGATCAAGGTACGTTGGAAGTGGCCAAACAGGCGGTGGCAAAAGTGAACATTGACATTTTAGCAATCCGTGAAAGTGGACTGGAATGGGCGAATTTAATTCAGATGACCGTTGTATCTACTACTGTGGGCAAGAATCCCTTAAAAGGATTGGAGTAGCCCTCACAGTCAACGAAAGAGTCTGAAATGCAGTACTTGGGTGCAATTTCAAAAATGACAGAATGATCTCTGTTTGTTTCCAAGGCAAACCATTCAATATTACAGTAATCCAAGTCTATGCCCCAACCACTAATGCCAAAGAAGCTGAAGTTGAACAGTTCTATGATGACCTGCAAGACCTTCTATAACTAACACCAAAAAAAAAAAAAAAAAAAAGATGTCCTTTTCATCTTAGGGGACTGGAAGGCAAAAGTAGGTAGTTAAGAGATACCTGGAGTAACAGGCAAGTTTGGCCTTGGAGTACAAAATAAAGCAGGGCAAAGGCTAATAGAGTTTTGCTAAGAGAATGCACTGGTCATAGCAAACATCCTCTTTCAACGACACAAGAGACAACTCTACACATAGACATTACCAGATGGTCAATACCAAAATCAGACTGTTTATATTCTTTGCAGCCAAAGATGGAGACACTCTAAACAGGCAGCACAAAACAAGACCGGGAGCTGACTGTGGCTCAGATCATGAACTCCTTATTGCAAAATTCAGACTGAAATTGAAGAAAGTATGGAAAACCACTAGGCCATTCAACTATGACCTGAATCAAATCCCTTATGATTATACAGTGGAACTGACAAATAGATTCAAGGGGTGAGATCTGATAGACTGCCTGAAGCACTATGGATGGAGGTTCGTAATATTGTACAGGAGGTGGTAATCAAAACCAGCCCCAAGAGAAAGAAATGCAAAAATGCATAACAGTTGTCCAAGGAGGCCTTACAAATAGCTGAGGAAGGAAGAGAAACGAAAGGCAAAGGAGAAAAGGAAAGATATACCCATCGGAATACAGAGTTCCCAAGAATAGCAAGGAGAGATAAGAAAGCCTTCCTAAGTGAACAACGCAAAGAAATAGAGGAAAACAATAGAATGGGAAAAACTAGAGATCTCTTAAAGAAAATTAGAGATACCAAGGGAACATTTCATGCAAAGATGGATACAATAAAGAACAGAAACAGTATGGATCTAACAGAAGCAGAAGATACTAAGAAGAGGTGGCAAGAATACATAGAAGAACTATACAAAAAAGATCTTCATGACTCAGATAACCACGATGGTGTGATCATTCACCTAGAGCCAGACATCCTGGAGTGCAAAGTCAAGTGGGCCTTAGGAAGCATCACTAAAAACAAAGCTAGTGGAGGTAATGGAATTCCAGTTGAGCTATTTCAAATTCTAAAAGATGATGCTGTTAAAGATGCTGGGAAAGATTGAAGGAGAAGGGGACGACAGAGGATGAGATGTATGGATGGCATCACTGACTCAGTGGACATGAGTTTGAACAAGCTCTGGGAGATGGTGAAGGACAGGGGAGCCTGGCATGCTGCAGTCCATGGGGTCACAAAGAGTCGGATACGACTCAAAGTCTGAATGACAACAGGCCACTGACCCTCGCTACTTGTGGGTGCCCCTGCCCACAATTCTGCAGACCTGACAAGTGGTTCTCCTGAACGTGACCGTGTCCCACACCCCACAGCTTTTTCTCAGCCTGCAATATCACTAACTGCTCTTGCAGAATCTGCCCAACGCTCTGACTTACTTTCCATCTTTTCTGGAGTTCTGTCCTCTCACCACCTCTCCCCAGTCTCACCCAATCCTGCATCCCTTAGCGCTCCTCCTCTTTTTCTGACTTCTCAGTCTCCTTCTGCACTCCTGCAAGCTGCCACTCCCCATGTTATCTTCAGCCCTCTCCTCTTTCTCTAAGAAATCCTGATGACTCCCAGGGTGCTGACTATTATTCAAATCTTAGCATTTTGGAGACTGTTCCCTCCAGGCCTGAGCTTTGTCCCTCACCTCTGGTCCACATTCTCATTGTCCTCTTGAAAATTTCCTGGTGTTTCCACCACACTCCTTCCCAAAGGGAATTCACGTGTTTCTGCTCAGATCAGCCTTTCCCTGCCATCTGCACTTCCGCAATGGCAACACCAGACTTCCTCTCACCTGGGCCTCACACTTGGGTGCAACCTTTGGCCTCTTCCCCTTTGATGGCTGCATCTACAAGCGGCCCCATGGTTGCAAAGCTACTGGAATTCAACTTCCACAGTGTTGCAGACAGGCTGGTTAACCCTGCCACTGCCACAGTACCTCCCAAGCCCTTGGGGGGTCGAGGTCTTCTTGCGGGTCTCCTGCTTCCAGTTTCTTTCCTTTAAATTTAGCCTGTGGACATCATGTTCTTCTCCCCAAGGCGCAGCTTGCAGCAGGTCACTTCTGCTTGGCCTTTCCCCAACCCTCTGCTGTCCTGTGAATTCCAGACGCCTCGCCCTGGTATCGGGCCTCAGAAACCTGGGCCCAAATCCTCCATGTACTTCTGTTTCATGCTTTTTCTCCACATTGCACTCCTACTGCTCCTTGGAAATGCCTGATGGCTTATCCACTCTGTGCATTTATCTTATTCTCTGATTCCCTATAGTCTCTTAATGGAAATCTTACAGTGTTGCTCTTTGGTTTAAAATTCTCCAATGAATTTCCACTGCACTTACTATAAAATATAAACTCCTAAACAGGCCTATAAAGCTTGATATGATATGCCCTTTATGATCTACTCCATCTTCCTCTAGCTCTGATTTATAGAACTCAGCCACACTGGCCTTCTTCTCTGTTCCCTGAAAGGGTCAAGCTCATTCCTCCTCTAGCCCTTCACAGGGCAGCTTCCTTCTCACCCTCAGGGCTCAACTATACTGCATCTCCTCAGAGTCCCTTCCTGGCTGCTACACTTTCTCCCGAGCTGAGGCTGTAGGATCCTTCTCAACACACTGCTAACTCCAGGCAACCTCGGTCTCCCAGCCAGCTTTGTCAGAATTAATGATTCTGTTCGTAAGCCCTGACCCAGTCTGTTGTCCCTCGGCCACTGTCAGATGAGAAAATGTGGAACTAGAAAGGCAAAGACACTCACCCCAAAATCTGAGCATGAGTAAGCAACTGAGTCAATATTAGCACCCAATTATTTATACTCCTAGGCTATTGTTTTTCATTTTTTGAGATTTGAACAAAATCTGTACTTTAGTTATTAATACTGTATCACATGCTAATTTCCTGTCTTCTTAACCAACAATATTTCTTTATGTTCTCAGAACTGGGTTAGGAGTTTCAAGCCTCATTCAAGTTATTTTAATCACTAAGATAATTAATTTTCTAGACGTTTAGCTGTGATTCTAGATGCCAAAATACATGAAACTACATCAAAATTTTGAGTAAATATAAATTAGAAAGCTTTTGTATACATATATATATAAATAGAATGTATAATAGAATGTATATATTTCAGAAAACTTTAGAATTTTTGCCTAGCAAAAGAATGTACGACATTTCGATTCTACTTGTTTGACTTGGTATGAACAGAATGCTAGGCCACTGCTTTTCATTTGCACCAAACTCTTTCCTGCTTCTGACTCCTCAAGGTGGGTGGTCCCAAGGCATAGGAAGACAGCTGCCTGGGCCCAGAGTGTGGGAGGGAAGGCCAGGAAGGCCAGCGAATGGGGGCTCGGGGAGGGGCTCAGCATGGGTGCTGCAGGTTGTCTGTCACTGGCAGAGCGAGCTGTGCATCAGAAGCAGAGGAAAGTTGTCGCCATGGTGATGGACCAGCCAAAGAAGGGCTTAGGGAGCAGGCTGCTAGACAAGCTGGTTCATAAATCAGCACATTACCGAATGCTTAAAAAAATAAAGGCTCTATCCTTTAGGCAGGGCAAAGAAGGAAATCATAATCATCACTCCCCAGTAATCTATCTGGGTCTGAATCCAGAGAAACAACTGATATTTCCAACACGACATTTTCTGAACAAGGAGTAATTTCGTCCAGCTTCTCATTTGAGGGGTACCTACAGAAGCAAGGTTATCTGCTCAAGGTCATGTAGCAAGCTAAGCTGAGGTAGAGAAAGCAGAGGAGGTAGAAGCTAAGGAAAAAGGGGTATGGGGTGACTTTCCCCTTCTTCAGAGATGACTCTGTGGGGTCATAGGCCACCTGCTCAGTCATCTTCACAGGTACTTGTACCCACTCACCTCCAAGACCCTGCCGCTGATGTATCGGTCACAAGTCTCGCACTTAATGCCAAACTGGGAGTGGTAGTCAGACTCACAGTACGGAACGCCATCCCTGCAGAGGAAATCCACACAGGAAGAGGAAATTAGGGGGGTCCGCGGGGGTGTCACGTGGAATTTCCCAGACCCAAAGATAACTGTGACTGGACCAAGATTAGAAGCACTCAGGTAGCTGTTTCAAGTGCAAAAACTGCCCAGACACCCCTCAGATCTACAGGATCAGACAGTCCCTGGGGTGAGAGGGCTGGGGAATCTGCATCTTGACAAACTCCCCACGCATGCCTGGAAAGTACTGTTTGCTGTTGGCTGTGAGGGTCCCTCACTCTTCTTCTTTGCTCTCTCCTCCGATTTTCCAGACCTAGTCTCTTCCTTTTACCCTAAAGGACTCTTTTAAAAGGTCATTAAAAAAAAAAAAGCTTCCATTTAGAATAGGTAATATCTGCATTTGGCACACTGCAAAGCCACAAGGGGAAAAGTCTGTACCCTCCTCTCAGTCTCTCCCAGTTTCCCTTTCAGGAGGTCATCAATGTGATCAATTTTTTGCATATGGCACCCCACTCTAGTACTCTTGCCTGGAAAATCCCATGGACGGAGGAGCCTGGTAGGCTCCAGTTCATGGGGTCACTAAGAGTCGGATACGATTGAGTGACTTCACTTTCACTTTTCACTTTCATGCATTGGAGAAGGAAATGGCAGCCTGCTCCAGTATTCTTGCCTGGAAATCCCAGGGACAGAGGAGCCTAGTGGGCTGCCATCTATGGGGTCGCACAGAGTCGGACACGACTGAAGCGACTTAGCAGCAGCAGCAAGGGTTCCTTTTCTAACAAAACACTGGTACAAAAAGAATCATATGACTATGCTCTTACAACAGTAGAAAACAGGAACCCTTGCCCTCCCCAGTCATCTCCTAAGTGCTCAATCTTGCCCAGTGCTTGTAACTTACTGGGCAGTAATAAGATTATTGTTAGTTATTCTTATACTATCCCCTACTACAGTAGCCATTGATATTTACTGCTCGGTATGTGTTGGGCTCTCTGATGGTATTTTACATAGGTTATTTCATTTAATACTTGCAGCAGTCCTGTGAGGTTGGAATTAGTGGTCTTCCCATTGTGTGGATGAGAAAACCCAACTCAAATGATCTAGTGCTGGTTCAAATCCACATGGTCTGGTTTCTCAGCAGGCTGTCATGAGAATTAAAGGATGTGGCTCCAGGGTGTCCCAGGGCTCAGCACAGCACCTGTCCTAGGGGGATCCCCATGATGGCTGACAGGAGTCCCCAAAAGATGTCTGGGTTCAGCTTTCAAGGGCCAAGGTGGGGATGACTGGGGGCATCAAAGCGCTCAGCCCAGCTCGGGCCCGGCCTAGCTCTAAGGCCCAGATCTGACGACATCTCTCTGAGGTGCCGATGACATCTTCTGTATGGGACAGAACTCGCTAACACGCAGAGAGGCCTTAGACCAGGCACATCCATGCTGCTGCCCTGCGGGTACTGCTGGGATCCCACCCTGGGCAGCAGGGCTGTCAGTGTTTCCTGAAGGAGAGGCAGCATTGAGGACTGGTGCTCAGCAAAGTCACGAGGTGACACTGTTGTTTGTGGGTCCATGAGACAAGCCTCCCTCACCCGCAACCCTTTCACACTCTGTGGGGTAGGAGGGTAACCCTGCAGGGGGATAAAGTCATTTGTCAGGAGGTGGGTGCAATGAAACAGCAAAATTTGGGTATAAATGCCAACACCTCCTAATTTGGGCCCAGGGAATCTGCATCTTGACAAGCTCCCCATGCATGCCTGGGAAGCACTGTCTGCTGCTGGGTGAGGCCTTTGGGAATTAGACATACATGATTCTAAAAAGAGGCAGAGTGTAAAAATTAATATTTACTGGGTATTGATTAGGTACAAAGCACAGATCTCTGAACCCTATGAGGGTTCTTCTTTTTAGCCCTGTTTCTATAAATGAAGAAAACTGAGACTCAGATAAGCTGAGTCTCTTGCTGAGGTCAAGTGGGCTGGGCTTCTAACTTGGGCATCAATACCAGAGCCGGTGCTGCTAAGCACCTTCCACTCTTCTGGCAGATGGATGAAGAGCCCAGAGACCAGCTGCAGAGGCCTAAGGCGTGGTAGATAATCTGGGTTGGACCTGCTCATAAGGAGCTCTGAGCAAACCCTTACTGCCCCAGAGAATTTGGACTTGAACTCACAGACTCAAGGACTCCTGGCTGGCATCTCATCAAGGGAACACCTTACTTGGCAGGCACAGAGGTGCATGCCAAACTCCCACTAATATGTGTTCAAAGCGCTCGGGCTGTGACCTCAACTCACCTCTGCAGCCTTGGACTTCACCTGTGCACACACCCGAGTTCCAGCAAACAGGATGGATGTGGCCAGCAACTCCCTGCCCTTGCTCAGGCTGGGCATTCTGGCTACAAGCTCTCCTTTGCATTTTCAAATCTTATACCCCTTTTCAAGGTCCAGACCAAATATTACCATCTTCCATAAAGCTCTCACATATTCCAGATACCACTTCTGCTAGTTAGAAGTAAACAGTCACAGCCACAGCCTGTGGCTTAGACCTCCGACACAGACAAGGGTTGTTTGGCTAGTACCTACCTCCCTTTTTGATAGCAGCAGTACCTTGCCTGAGGTCTGGGAACCAGCCCTTCCCACTCACAATTACAAAGGGCTGCTCTCTGACTCAAGGGTTTAGATCCTTCTGGCCAGTGATTGGTCAGGGATTGTCATGTGACCCAGTGGAGGCCAAATCAGAGGCAGTTGTGGGACTTTTGCTGGAGTTCTTGGGAAAGAGGCCTCTCTCTCTTTGCCAAGTTTATGAAGCTGCTAGAAACAAAGCTTGGAGTTGTTGGTAATCATCTTTGCTACCAATTGGAGAGGTCCTGCTTGAGAATGAATCAGACACAGAGGAAGGCAGAGCTGAGAGAGACAAGAAAGACTGGGAGAGGGTGGGGCTTCTGAAGGGCTAATGACAGCTTTAAGCCTCTGGATTCAGCCACGCCAGAAGCCAGAATGCCACTGGCCTTCCCATTTCTGTGAGTCAATAAACTCCCATTTTTGCATTCAGGGAGTTTGAGTTGGGTTTTCTGTCACTTCTGATTGGAAAGGTCTTAAAGAAAAGAACTTCTCTTGAGCTCTGAATCACATGTACCCTGGAGTCATCATATTTTATGCATATAGCCTCTCTTATTTCTTGGCAGCAGAACCATGCATGCTACAACTTTAATGCTTACTACATCCTAGCATCAGGTCAGAGAGTGATACTAGAAAATGTCTGGATCAAAGTGTAAAAAGTCTGAGGGCTAGTGGCCCTAATTTTTTTTTTAGGTACTTGAGTATGTAAATATGGTCATAAGGGCCTGGCACAAGGGGCCTTGTCTAGTGTTCAGTGTCGGGGCTAGGCCGTCTCTCCTGACAACAACTCTTATCTCATTTCAGTCAACAGCTGTATTATCGACTTTGGGTCAGGCATTGTGCTACAGGCTGCAGTGAATTAAACAAAGTCCCACCGTGGTGAGGACAGACACTAAATATAATCACTGCGGCAATAACTTCCTGAGACTCAGTTTCTGCAGCTTTTCAAATAGGGGTTAACACCTAATGGGGGTAGTCATGGGGCTTAATGTGATAACTTGTACAGAGCAGTTATTACATTCCTTGTCCATACTAAAAGCTCAATAAATGACAGCTAATATTATTATCCTTATTAAAAAGGTAACATGGTTAAATATACAATCGCAAATGGTGTTGACCTACCCGAAGGAAACCAATAGGGCCGCTGAGGGCCACTGGGAGGGCCAATGTGGAGGGCCTGTAAGAGGTGGTATGAAGCCAGTTCTGAGGGGAGGGTATGGGACCTGAGACCAGAGGAAGGGGAGGAGCAACATGCTCAGAACAGAGCAGAGCATCTCAGAACAGAGGAAGCACCGAGTGAGGGCCCAAGGTGAGTGGGGTGCCATTTGTGACAGGAGTGTGGCAGCCGGACAGAAATGGAGGGAGATGCTGCTGGTGACTCAGGCCAAGGGCCATGTGGGGCCAGGCCTGGGGCATGCAGAGGTCAGGCAGGCGGGGCGGGGGAGAGACCTACTTGCTGATGTACTCCCCAGTGAGGATGACACTGCAGGTCTGGCATTTGAAGCAGCTGACGTGCCACTGCTTGTCCAGCGCCAGGAGCGACTGGCCATGCTTGATCTCCTCCTTGCACCCAGCGCAGTCTGCAAAGACAGGAGGACCCGATGAGCAAAGCACCTTGGGCTCTGGGACCCTTGCTGTCGTCTCGCGCCCAAATCTAGGCAACCCCTCCTGAATGCTGGCTTTTCTGTAACTGCTCCCACCTAGGTACCAGCGCCAGTCGAGACTATGTCAGGTAAGCGAAAGGCCAAAGGCACCCTGGCCTCTTGACAAGGGGTCCTGGTGTGAGGGAGAAAGAAAGACCTCATAGGGTTCCTCCAGAAAGTTCCTTGCTGGTCATCCTGACCATGGTTCATCCAGAGCGGACCCTGAACTGCTCCTAGCCTGTTCTCAAGTTGCTAACAAAGTTCATGCAACTCTCTGTGACCTGGGGACCTGCAGCATCAGTGTCACCTGGGAAATTGCAAATGTGTAGAAATGTGGGCCCCATCCAGACCAACTGAATTTTTATTTTTAACTATTTTATTTTTATTGAAATACACTTGATTTACAACGTTGTATTCATTTCAGGTAACAGCAAAGTGATTCAGTTACACACACACACACACACACATATGTAATATATTTTTTGTCAGGCTCTTTTCTATTATAGGTTGTTACAGGGATTAAATATAGTTCCCTGTGCTATACAGTAGGTCTTGTTGCTAATCTATTTTACATGTAGTAGAGTGTATCTTTTAATCCCCAAACCCTAATTTATCTCTTTCTCCTTTGTTAACCATAAGTTTTCCTATGCCTGTGAGTCTGTTTCCGTTTTGTAAATCATTTGTATTATATTTTTAGGTTCCTCATATAAGTGATATCATATGATATTTGTCTTTCTCTGACTTATTTCACTTACTGTGATAATCTCTAGGTCCATTCATGTTGCTGCAAGTAGCATTATTTCATTCTTTTTTATGGCTGAGGAATACTCCATTGTATATATACACCACATCTTCTGTATCCATCATCTGTTGATGGACATTTAGGTTGCTTGCATGTCTTGGCTACTGTGAATAGCACTGCAATGAACACTGAGGGGCATGTATCTTTTTAAATTAGAGTTTTCTCCAGGTAAATGCCCGGGGGTGGAATTCCTGGATCATACGATAGCTCTATCTTTTGTTTTTTTGAGGAACCTCCATATTGATCTTCACAGTGGCTGTATCAATTTACATTCCCACCAACGTGAAGGAGAGTTCCCTTTTCTCCACAGCCTCTCCAGCATTTGTCACTTGCAGATGTTTTCATGACAGCCATTCTGACCCATGTGAAGTGACAGCTCATTATAGTTTTGATTTGCATTTCTCTAAAATGCAAAAAGTTTGAGCAACTTTTCGTGTGCCTGTTGGCCATCTGTATGTTTGGAGAAATTTCTATTTAGTTCTTTTACCCGTTTTTTTGGCTGGGTTATTTTTTTCATATTGAACTGCATGAGCTGTTTTATATATTTTGGAAATAGAGCCCTTGTCACTGAATTTTCTCAAGATCTCCAAGCACAGCAGAGTTTGAGAATCCCTGATCCAAGCTTAGGTTCTACTTTTTCTCACCTTTAGGCTCACATGCTCAATGGTTTGTGATTTGTGTGCTTTTGGTTAAACCTATTCTCTTGCCTAGCACCATGTTCAACACACAGTAAGAACTTAGAGCAGATGTGCTGAATGAGCAGCCCTCCTAGCACCCAGGCAAAGGATATAACTTACCACGCACACCTCCTCCCTTAGAGTCCAAAATGCAGTACTTGGATGCAATCTCAAAAACGACAGAATGATCTCTATTCATTTCCAAGGCAAACCATTCAATATCACAGTAATCCAAGTCTATGCCCTAACCAGTAACGCTGAAGAAGCTGGAACGGTTGAACGGTTCTATGAAGTTGAATGGTTCTATGAAGACCTACAAGACCTTTTAGAACTAACACCCCAAAAAGATGTCCTTTTCATTATAGGGGACTGGAATGCAAAAGTAGGAAGTCAAGAAACACCTGGAGTAACAGGCAAATTTGGCCTTGGAATAAGGAATGAAGCAGGGCAAAGGCTAATACAGTTTTGCCAAGAGAACACACTGGTCATAGCAAACACCCTCTCCCAACAACACAAGAGAAGACTCTACACATGGATATCACCAGATGGTCAACACCGAAGTCAGATTGATTATATTCTTTGCAGCCAAAGATGGAGAAGCTCTATACAGTCAACAAAAACAAGACCAGGAGCTGATTTTGGCTCAGATCATGAACTCCTTATTGCCAAATTCAGACTTAAATTGAAGAAAGTACAGAAAACCACTAGACCATTCAGGTATGACCTAAATCAAATCCCTTATGATTATACAGTGGAAGTGAGAAATAGATTTAAGGGACTAGATCTGATAGATAGAGTGCCTGGAACTATGGACTGAGGTTTGTGACATTGTACAGGAGACAGGGAGCAAGACCATCCCCATGGAAAAGAAATGCAAACAAGCAAAATGGCTGCCTGGGGAGGCCTTACAAATATCTGTGAAAAGAAGAGAAGCGAAAAGCAAAGGAGAAAAGGAAAGATATAAGCATCTGAATGCAGAGTTCCAAAGAACAGCAAGAAGAGATAAGAAAGCCTTCCTCAGCGATCAAAGCAAAGAAATAGAGGAAAACAACAGAATGGGAAAGACTAGAGATCTCTTCAAGAAAATTAGAGATACCAAGGGAACATTTCATGCAAAGATAGGCTCAATAAAGGACAGAGATGGTATGGACCTAACAGAAGCAGAAGGTATTAAGAAGAGGCGGCAAGAATACACAGAAGAACTGTACAAAAAGATCTTCACAACCAAGATAATCACGATGGTGTGATCACTCACCTAGAGCCAGACATCCTGGAATGTGAAGTCAAGTGGGCCTTAGAATGCATCACTATGAACAAAGCTAGTGGAGGTGATGGAATTTCAGTTGAGCTATTTCAAATCCTGAAATATGATGCTGGAATATGCCAGCAAATTTGGAAAACTCAGCAGTGGCCACAGGACTGGAAAAAGTCAGTTTTCATTCTAATCCCAAAGAACGGCAATGCCAAAGAATGCTCAAACTACCACATAATTGCACTCATCTCACATACTAGTAAAGTAATGCTCAAAATTCTCCAAGACAGGCTTCAGCAGTACATGAAACGTGAACTTCCAGATGTTCAAGCTGGTTTTAGAAAAGGCAGAGGAACCAGAGATCAAATTGCCAACATCCGCTGGATCATGGAAAAAGCAAGAGAGTTCCAGAAAAACATCTACTTCGGCTTTATTGACTATGCCAAAGCCTTTGACTGTGTGGATCACAATAAACTGTAGAAAATTCTGAAAGAGATGGGAATACCAGACCACCTGACCTGCCTCTTGAGAAACCTATATGCAGGTCAGGAAGCAACAGTTAGAACTGGACATGGAACAACAGACTGGTTCCAAATAGGAAAAGGAGTTCGTCAAGGCTGTATATTGTCACCCTGCTTGTTTAACTTCTATGCAGAGTACATCATGAGCAACGCTGGGCTGGAAGAAACACAAGCTGGAATCAAGATTGCTGGGAGAAATATCAATAACCTCAGATACGCAGATGACACCACCCTTATGGCAGAAAGTGAAGAGGAACTCAAAAGCCTCTTGATGAAAGTGAAAGAGGAGAGTGAAAAAGTTGGCTTAAAGCTCAACATTCAGAAAACGAAGATCATGGCATCTGGTCCAATCACTTCATGGCAAATAGATGGGGAAACAGTAGAAACAGTGTCAGACTTTATTTTTTGGGGCTCCAAAATCACTGTAGATGGTGACTGCAGCCATGAAATTAAGACACTTACTCCTTGGAAGGAAAGTTATGACCAACCTAGATAGCATTTTCAAAAGCAGAGACGTCACTTTGCCAACAAAGGTCCATCTAGTCAAGGCTATGGTTTTTCCAGTGGTCATGTATGGATGTGAGAGTTGGACTGTGAAGAAAGCTGAGCGCCGAAGAATTAATGCTTTTGAACTGTGGTGTTGGAGAAGACTCTTGAGAGTCCCTTGGACTGCAAGAAGATCCAACCAGTCCATTCTAAAGGAGATCAGTCCTGGGTGTTCTTTGGAAGGAATAATGCTGAATCTGAAACTCCAGTACTTTGGCCACCTCATGCGAAGAGCTGACTCATTGGAAAAGACTCTGATGCTGGGAGGGATTGGGGGCAGGGGGAGAAGGGGACGACAGAGGATGAGATGGCTGGACGGCATCACCGACTTGATGGACGTGAGTCTGAGTGAACTCCAGGAGTTGGTGATGGACAGGGAGGCCTGGCGTGCTGCAATTCATGGGGTTGCAAAGAGTTGGACATGACTGAGCAACTGAACTGAACTGAATTGAACAAACCAAACATCTGCCTCCCCAAGCAGTGAGGGTTAAAGAGTCTGATGAGGTTGTTCCAGAGCAGAAAGGCACCCTTGCTCTCCGTTTCCATCACCCTGGATCATGCACTGAGGCCAATAGCATGTAGGGGGGCCCAGAGGCTGCTTGTTGCTCAATAACGTCTAGGGAGGGGCAGGAAATGGAGGCAGGTCAGAGGTACTTGGGAGATGCTGGGAATTCAGGCTTAGCTGACCGGATGTCCCACTCTGGAGGAGGAAAGGGTCAAGGGGCAATGTTTACCAGAGCACAGGCCCCCTTCTTGGCACCAAAGGCAAATGCACACTTGGGAGCAGTAGAGGAGGAGAGAGACACACAGCAAGTTGGGAGAGGTTGGCTGAAGCTCTCTCATCCAGCTCGAAGCCAGTCCTGGAGAAGAGATGAGGCATCTGTGCCTCTAGGAAGGGGGTGTGTCCAGCAAGCTGTGGAAAGTCTGGGCCCTGATGAAGTGTGTGTATGAGTCAGCTCCCATAGTCCACGCCTTTTGGCTACACAGCACCTTTCTAATGTCTCTTAGCACAAGCTGGGGGCAAGAAGGTCTCCCATTGCAAAATGCTTCAAGTCCCAGGGCTTCAAACGGGGGCTGGTAGAACAGATTTAGGATTTCTTTCTTTTCCTTTTTTTTCTCCTGGAATAAGTCAACTTCCACTCCATCCCAATCACAGTCTTTGGAATGTCATTGTTTAGAGGTCAGTACCCCCTCTTCTTTTATAGATAGGGCCTCTGAAATTACTTGTCCATGCTCTGTATAGGAAAACCCGAGGGCTCAGGCATCTGGTCCAGCTTTCTAGGCCATAGGTGCTGAATTTGTGTCTCTGTGGGCTTTCTTGATAGGGTTAAATGATTCCACAGAGGCTCAGAGTTCACATCAAAGTCCCACCCAGCACAGTAATCCTCAGCATTCTCAACAGGTGGGCATCTTCCTCTAAATCACTGCCTTCCGGGGTAAGCAGCTCACCCCCTCTTGCCTCTGGACAGGTATGACTGTCATGATGGCCTTTTTAATATGAAGCTGAGGCCTGAATTCTTGTGACACCCCCTCTTTTAAGCAACCAAGGATTATCTACCTCTTACCCTAAATGTGTTTCTTCAAATCTTTTATGACAACTACAGTTTCTCGCTTCTCCTTTATCTCCTGCACTTCACTTTTCCTTGCTTGACATGGTCTGAGCAAATTCACTTGTAGATTCCATGGAGATAGAGAAGTTACGGGCTAACACCACCATTGTCTACCTTACTCAAAGAGTTGCATCCTTTTGTGGCCACAAAAGAGATGAGCTCCATCTCTTTAAGTTGCAGTGACACATCTGATATGAATTGGCATCTTGAATTAAAATTTAGGAGATGGTACAGTATAGTGGTTAGGTTGAGCTGAGAGGTTAGAGTGAGTGGGGGGAGGCTGGCCAAGGGGAGAATCCCAGCTCCCCAGCTGATTACTTGTGCAACTGTTCAGGTCCAGCTTCCTCATCTGAACATGACTGGTGTGAAGATGAACTGAAGTCAGGCCTGGAAGGACTTTGCACAGTGCCGGGCATGTATGTACCCAATAAGTGGTTCTTATCATTATTATTCCACATTCTCATGGTTTTTAACTCATACTCTGTGCATTATCCAATCTCTGATATGAGGTCAGAAGCAGTATCTCTGATGTAGGGAAGGCCTGCTAATTCCTCCGGAGAATTCTGGCACACCTATTCCACTTTTTTTTTTCCATATTATATTGCTCATCCTCCACTCAACTGGCTTCAGATGAAGGATCTTTACCAGGATCTTTTTCTCCCCTCTTCTTCCAACTTTTACTTATGACCAACATTGGAGCTTCAGACACTGCATCCGGGAGCCCATGGAGCCGGTGTAATAAGCAAGGTCAGGACACACCCTGTCCCAAGCTGGATTCTGCACAGCCAGCTGTCCACTCCATTCCTCATACGTTCTTCTTTATTCCAAAATTACCACCTTCAGCTGGCAATAAGCACGATGCACCTGCTCCTCCTAAATCCCTCCGTTTACTGGAATCTCTGAAGACCCCAGACAGTTATTTTTAGCTTTTTCTGACTGTGTCATTCATTACAGCAAAAATAGGTGGGTGTGTGCGTCATAGCAAGCTCCCCACCTTGTTTTAGGCAACTAATCCAGAAAGACAGGACCCTTCCTCTTAGCAAGTCATGTCTCTGGTATAGGGTGTTAAGGGAGTAGGCTCCAAAGCCAGACTTGCCTAGGCTCACACTCTGGTCCCATTACCATTATCTGAGTGACCTTTGACACTCTTAGAGTATCTGGTTTCTTATCTAAAAACCATTGCTCTTGTCTCCCTCATAGAGTTGTGGTAATGATTCAGTGAGATGTTTAGAAAACTTAGTGCAGTACCGACAATAGTAATGGCCAGTCAATGCTAGCAGCCGTGATGGCAGTGGTTTTGGTGGTGATGGTACTACTGCGCTGATTCTTTGCAGTGAGGTCTGTGCAGTGCCTGGCACTAGAAATAGTCAGTCAGTGTTAGCAGTGGTGATGGCATGTTGGTGATCATGACGGTGGTGATGGCAATGGTGCTGGTGATGCTTCTGCCCCCGATTCTTCTCAGCGAGGTCTGTGAAGAAACAGTTCTCCTGCCTGTGATAAGTAACATGATTCCCATCTCTTAACAGTTCCCAAGTATTCTTGATCTCTTCTGAGTAGATACAGATTCTGCTTTTCCACAGTGTCTTGACATTCCAGGAATGAAAATTCACACTCCTCTGGCTCAAAAATACAGCAAGTTTTTCGTCCTTAATTTTCCTTTTCCAAGCTATGTTTGTCATCTTAGCACTCTTCTGAATCTTGTTTCAGTTTCCTCCATCCTCGGGGGACTCAGAAGCCTTTCCAACCTCCCCTCGAGTCAGGAGACTACTTCGTGTTTGCAGCATGGACAGTGACCACCTTTGGGGAAAGAACATTTCTCTGAAACATATTCCCCACAGATCCACACATTGATGTCTAGACTTCGTGAGTAGCAAGAGGAGCCATGATCCTCGGCATTCCCCTGGAGACTGCCCACATGCTCACTGTTCTTCTGTACTGACTCTTCTTTCCCTTCTTCCACCTCCTGATCTGAAGAATTATGGTGGAGACATTTAACAGCCTCTCCTCATGGACATGCTCCCATGCAGGCCTCCCACATGCAGCTGAGGAAATCTCCCACCTGCCTGAGATCCCCAAGGCACACAGTAACACACAACACAAGCTGAGTGAAATAACAGCAGATTCAGGAATTTATTCTCAGTTCTCCTCTGGCATGTTTTCTAGATTAGAACGCCAAGTCAACAAAACCCCTCACTTTATATTTAGAGAGCAGTTTACACACTATGATGTATGTTAGTCTGATTGCTGAATTTGCTTTCCACCAAGTTGGGTAAACTGAGCCACAGGGAGGCTGCCTGACAGGTATGCATCACACAGAAGGAACACAGCCTCCTGACTCCAGCTGGCTTCTCTCTATGGCCTCACAAGTGGTCTCACTGGTGTCAGGGTACCTGAGCAGCATGGTCCTGTGGTCCTGCATCCCAGCATTCCAGACTTGCTATCATTCTGGATGATGCTTTCAAGCAGTTAGGAAGGATAACTGTGTGCACTCAGCCTTAGCCACCTCGAGATGGAAACCTGCTCAGAGCAGCAAATTTTTCTTGATCCCCACCAAAGACACTGAAGGCAGGTCTGGGAACAGGTCTGAATCAACTGAAAGGAGGGAAGGATGATGGAGGGAGCACCCCTTCCAACAGGCTCCCTTGCTATTAGAGCCGCTGGGAGCTGAGTCCTGCTGACTTGGGGGAGGTGGTTCTAGGCTCACCTTCCTCGAGTGGACACAGCCCCAGCATGCTGATTCTGCTGGTGCTGTGGCTGACAGCCCCTACATGGCGCAGTGATGCAGCACAGGACGCTAACGGGCTTTCACTGATTCTGCTGACAAGGCCAGTGAGAGTGTCATGTAACATGAAAGAATGCTGGAGCCTAGCCTGGCTTTGGAGAAGGCGATGGCACCCAACTCCAGTACTCTTGCCTGGAAAATCCCATGGATGGAGGAGCCTGGTGGGCTGCAGTCCATGGGGTCACGAAGAGTCGGACATGACTGAGCGACTTCACTTTCACGCATTGGAGAAGGAAATGGCAACCCACTCCAGTGTTCTTGCCTGGAGAATCCCAGGGACAAGAGAGCCTGGTGGGCTGCCATCTATGGGGTCGCACAGAGTCGGACATGACTGAAGCGACTTAGCAGCACAGCAACCTGGCTTACGAGACCCTGGGTGTGTGTGTGGGCACATGCAGTGAGGGGTCCGAGAAGGGCGTTTTGCAACAGTGATTTAGATATCTTACAGCTAGACAAGTTGGAATGGAATGGACATTCAATAAATCAGAATGACTGTTCTAAGGCACACCTCTGATTCTCAGCTCCCCTTCATGCCCCAACTTGTATTTTAGTGATAGAACATGACCTTTATGAGTAGTTCTCAGTTTTAGAAGCAGCAAATGAATCATTCAGGAAGCTTCTTACGATCATATATTTCTAGGTCCCATTCCTACAAGTCCAAAATGGGCCTAGAAATCTGTATTTTTGCCAGTTTTGCAGTGAAGCTAATGCTGCAGTCCACAGGACACACCCTAAGAGACACTAAACACAGCCCTTGTGGCTTTCTCCCATATTCCATCTTTTGCTAAGATATGTCTGCATATAGTTTTTTGGGGAATTTTAAGAATTGAGAGCCACTGGTGGAAAACACCTGATCAGCTCTGTTGGGGTGCTCCAGGCAGCATGGACCAGAGGGGAGACAAGCAGGCCCGCTCATCCCAGGAGAACCACCCAAGCGGCTGAAACATGGCCCAGGCCATCCCTGTTTACTGTTGGGCAGCCTGTTTTTCCTGCATTTGTATGCAGGGAAGCTCATGAGTCTGGGCTGTCTGCCAACTGGGTCATACTTCAGGAGTCCTCCAGGGTGGGAACTGCCCCCACTTCCCTCCAGGCTGCAGAAGGGAAATGGTCAGTGAAACTGGGACAGGGGAGCCCTGGGAGATGTGCTTGCAGAGGGGGAGGCACCCAGCGGGGAGGACTCACGGCTTGGTCCGCGGATCTTGATGGGCTTACTGCTGGTCATGGACTGGGAGCACGTCTGACACAAGCATTCCTTCCCACTGAAGGTCACCTTGTCTCCAATGGGGAAAGGCTTCCTGTGAGGAGGAGGAAGAAGAAATTCAACACCTCCTCTCCAGAGGGCTGTGTGTCTATAGGTGACTTGATGACATGTACTTGAAGACCTCTGGTAGCACATACAGCACATACAGAGTACCAGCGACATTCACAGGCTGTTCCCGAGGCAGAGCCAAACCACTCAGTCAGGATCAGGACTGGAAGGAGATCCAGTTGGGCCATTTACATGATTTTTAAACATTGGGAAAATCACAACACTTATTTGAGCTTACATTTCTCCTCTATACAACGGTGGTGGTGGTGGCTTAGTCGCAAAGTCGTGTCTGACTCTTGTGACCCCATGGACTATAGCCTAGAAGGCTCCTCTGTCCATGGAATTCTCCAGGCAAGAATATTGGAGTGGGTTTCTATTTCCTTCTAGACAATAAAGAGGTTAAAAGCTCGTCTCAGGTGTGCTTCCTCCTGGAAGGATGTCTTCCCAACTTGACCTATCCCTGTATGTCAGGCAGAACTCAATTCAATTTGCCAAAATGTCTTCCTTTTACTCCCCAGGAATCTTAGACACCCATAGAGAACCTCTTCCTCTGCTCATCTGCCTTTGAACAGTTGGGAGTTCCATAGCTCAGGAATCTCAAGCTTGTCCTGTCCTGCCTCCCTAACTAAATATAAACTGTTTAGAACCCTCAGCACAGCCAATCCCATCATGCAGCAGCTCTTGCTCATGTAGTCTAGAATGGCTGTTAACATGGGTTCTGAGCACACGGCCCTAAGCCTGCCGTGGTTCTACTGCCCTTACATTAGCGACATGAACAATGGAGCGAGTGCTGGGGAGGGGGGAGCTGTGCTCTTGTCACAGCCCAGGCACTCACTACCAGTAAAAGGACATGGATCATGACCTTGAGAAGACACCTCACCTCCATGGGGCTTCACAAAACCTCCACTTTATACTATATGGACCCTACTGTGCAAACTTCCAATGGTTCTGGCATTCTAGGACCTAAGGCCCAGGTTTTAAGGGCTGGATGAAAGAATGAATGCCACTGAATGATATTTTCTTAGGCACTGTGCCATTAGTCTCAGTCAAAAACTCCAAGTGGTTAATAATTCTAACTGGTAACAAAGAGGTGGTTATTTTATGAGAAGAATAACTGATCTATAAATTACTTTCCCTATTAAAAAGTACATACATATACTCCAATAGTGCTTTACTTATGACTTAGAGCAGTCCATTAAATGTTAAAATATTGGTGGACAGGGTTGAGGTTTTCTTTATTTTTTGTCTCCTTAATATGGTATTTGGTATACAGTGGGTCTTTAAGGTACATTTGCTAAGTTAACAAGTGATGGGGATGCTTGGGGTAGGGAGGAGGCAGATGGTGAGCTTTCCATCACCTATCAAAGGTCTTGAGAATGGAGAGAGTAACATGGTAACATATACACTACCATATATAAAATAGATAGCCAATGGGAATTTGCTGTATGACTCAGGGAACTCAAACCAGGGCTCTGTAACAGCCTAGAGGGATGGGATGAGGTGGACAGTGGGAAGGAGGTTCAAGAGTGGGGCGGGGGGGACATAGGTATACCTATGGCTGATTCATGTTGATGTATGGCAGAAACCAACACAATATTGTAAAGTATTATCCTTCAATTAAAAATAAATTGTAAAGTCTTGAGGAGGTGGATGATGAACATTATGATAAAGAAAAGAATAATAAAATCAGACACAATTTGGTACCAGTCACTGAGCAGGTATCATCTCATTTATTTTCCTGAAAACCTAGTGAAGTTGGACTGGTTTTGGTGCCCATTTTACCAATGAAGCTGAGGCTTACAGAGGTGGGGTCACCTCCAGGGTTGTGGAGGAAGGCTATAAATAGACATCCCAGGACCACATGTGGCTGAGGATGTGAGAGCCTGAGCCAGACCTGTGGATTCCACACTGAGTATTGAGAGGCCATGGCACTCAGTGGTTCCTTTGGGGCCTTTTGATGGGAAAAAGGAGACTTGAGTGTAGGGGCTCAGATCTTTACTCTGCCTTCATCTTGGGACAAACTAGTGTTTTGTATTAGACCACATCTAACAGACAGGATTCAGCTGCTAAATGTTCAAAACCATTTGCTTGTCAAGTCCTCCCACCCCTGAGATTCTAGGAATGAAAGTGTTCACCTCGAGATCTGCCTGGGAAAGGCCATTTCTTCTCTTCCCCAGGGACTGAGGCAGGGGGCCCCAGCCCTCACTGGCCACCCACTTACTTGCACAAGCTGCACACGAAGCACTTGGGGTGGTAGGTGCGGCCCAGCGCGGAGATGACCTCGCCTGTGATGAAGTCCCGGCAGCTGTCGCAGCGGGTGCCGTAGAGCTGCTGGTAGTCCTGCGTGCAGATGTACTCCTGGTTCTTGAAGAAGAAGCCTGACTGGGCTAGGCCACAGCCACACACTTGAGGAAACAAGGGGGAAATAAAGGCAGGTGAGTCCAAGGAAGGGTCTGCGAGCAGGAGGCTCTTGCTGGGGATGAGGCTGGAGAGCTCTTTCAAATCCCCCTCGTTCAGAGTTTGCATTCACCCTTGTCTGACAGTTTGACTTTCTACATAGGTTGCCTTTGGGAAGAAGCAGCTGGTCAGGGCAATGTGAACTGATACAACAGAGAGTTACAGCTCTTGTTTACGGTAATAAACAGGCACTTAGCTTTAATACATCGGTTTCCCAAAAATGTAGTTAGCCTGACTCAGCTTTATCAAGGACCTGGCCTGGACCGGGTGACATCACCCCAGTAAATACCCTCTCATTTTTAACAGGCAAAGTTGTTTTTCAAAAGCAGCTTGGTTAAAGGTAGGAGGGACTTCCAGGTGAATGTCAGAAGTATTTCACAAGTGTTTATTTACTCTGAAGGCCAGAGGTAGGAATAAAGGGCCAAGGTGAGCGAGCAGGGCAGCTTCAAAGTGAATTCACATGTCACAGCACCAGGGAAAACAGTCTAGGTCAGTGACAGACTCTACTCTGCAAGTCTGACGACCTGGTCTCTGGTCTTGTCACTGCCACTAACTCCCTGGGTGACAATGACCTTGGCTGTCTGTAATCTGGGGCCTCTGTTCACTGCTATGCAAAAAGCAGAAACTGGACAAGAAATGACCTGAGATTTTCTTCTGATATTGACATCCTGTGAATCTAGAAGAAGGAGAGCTTTATTCAGGGCTGACTATGTGTCTAAACATTTAAAACTCTGTATGAGGTAGAGCTGGAGGCCCATAGAGACCAGCGCTCTGGGCTGGCGAGTGGAGGAGGTGGTGGTGGAGGTAGCAAGTGGGGCAGGGTCCATCTTTCATCAGCATTCATGAAAACTCATCACATCAAACAATGCCTGGTCTGGAGGGCAGGCAAGGCCAGAGAACAGGCTGTTCTCGAGTGTGCAGGTGGCAGATCGATTGATGGCTGTGGAATTAGTTAGGTCATGGCCTATGACATCCCTGGAAAGAGCTCCTGTTTTTTCCCTTCTTTTCTCTCTTTTGTGTCCCCTGCCAACTCTACTCCCAGAGCCACCTCTCCCAGTGGAGAAAACCAGGAGGCCATACAAAAACTTGGAACAATCAGTTCCTTCGTTTCCCCCAAGGAGCTGAAGGAGGAAGTTTTTGGTAGAAAGGATGTAAGAGTTGATAAGAATCCCAGGTTCCTGGAAATACAGTGGGGAACACGACGTGGAAGGTAGGCTGGACCAGCATGACAGATGTGTTTGAGCCTGAGCAGAGGTCTTCATTCAAATAACAAGAAAGGCCACGGGAAGGGTCTGCAGTATGGAAGTGACATGGAATTAATATATCCAGGGCAGTCATTATTTTGTGAATCAAAAAATAAAATCTTATAATTAAAAGAAAGATCATATGGTCTGACAATGGGACAGAATATGAGAACTCAGAACTGCTTCAAGAAAATAAAGAATGAAAGCTCACTATAAATATAATGCCTAGAAGAGGCTTTACACCCAGCCTTACTGTGTTTCAGTGGAAAACGTACTATTTTGAGGGTCACTGGATCTTCCTCCATATTTCTATTCTAGCACTCAGGTGCTGTGTGACTTTGAAAAAGTGACTTCACCTCTCTGGAGTTCAGCTGCCTCATTTGTAAAATGAGGGAGCTATGTGATAACTGAGGACACATCCAGGTCTAAGAGTCTAGGATTCTGTCATATAATTCTGTTGATTTTCAACTTTTCAAAAGAGATAGTTTTATGGACTTTCAGAGTCCTTTCAAAGCAGGTCCCCTGAGGGGGATTTCATTCATTACTTTAGACATTTAAATTGTGAAATATACATATAGAAAATGTAATAAATACACTACACTGTATACTGTACACTGTAAATAAGAAACATAAAATACACCCCCAGGTATCCATTAGTGAACTTATGAAACATTACCAGCACCTTGGAATCTCGTTCATCACCCTAAGAATGCCTCCTCTCCACACTCCTTTCCCGAATCATGAGTTTATCAATCTCTTTGCTTTTCTTTCCAGTTTTACTACCTTTGCTGCTGCTGCTGCTGAGTCACTTCAGTCATGTCCGAATCCACAAACAATATATTGTTTAGTTTTGCCTGTTTTTGAATTTTATACAGATGGAATCATACTGCATTAACTATTCTGTGTAATTTACTGCTTCGTTCTCTCAGTGTTACGGTTTTGAAATTCATTCATGTCGATGCACCTAATTGTGGTTCTCTTGTTTTGCTGTGCTGTATTCAACTGTGTGACCACATCTGCTGCTACTGCTAAGTCGCTTCAGTCGTGTCTGATTCTGTGAGACCCCATAGACGGCAGCCCACCAGGCTCCCCGTCCCTGGGATTCTCCAGGCAAGAACACTAGAGTGGGTTGCCATTTTCTTCTCCAATGCATGAAAGTGAAAAGTGAAAGTGAAGTCACTCAGTCGTGTCTGACTCTTAGCGACCCCATGGACTGCAGCCCACCAGGCTCCTCCGTCCATGGGATTTTCCAGGCAAGAGTACTGGAGTGGGGTGCCATACCACAACTGATCTATTCCACCTGTCCTAGATACAACTCCTTTACAAGTATCAGTACATGATTTACAGATCCTATCTTTCATTCTGTGTGTTTACTTTTTACATTCCTGATGATCTACTTTGAAGCAAAAGAATTTTAAATTTTGATGATGTTTAATTTATTTTTCCCCAAGTTGCTTTCTTTGTTATCATGTCCAAGAAGGCTTTGCCTAACAATGTCATGAATATTTGCTTCTATATTTTGACTCACTTTGAGTTGATTTTTGTGTGTGGTGTGAAGAAGACTCCAATTTTACTTTTTTGTGTGCACATATGTTCAGTTTTCCTAGCATCATTTGTTGAAGACTATTCTTTCCCTACTGAATTATTTTGGTTGTCTTGATAATATTCAGCTGGCCATAAATATAAGACTGTGTTTTTAAAATTTAATTAATTAATTGATTTTTGGCTGTGCTAGGTCTTGCTTCTCTACTCGCGATGAGCAGGGACTACTCTCTAGGTGCAGCGTGTAGGTCTCTCGCTGCAGTGGCTTCTCCTGTGGGGCACAGGCTCCAAGGCATGAGGGCTTCAGTAGTTGCAACACATGGGCTCTGAAGCATAGGCTATTATAGAGCACCACTGAACAACTGGGCTCTAGAGTATGGGCCCAGTGGCTCCACGGCATGTGGGATCTTCCCAGATCAGGGATCGAACCCGTTTCTCCTGCACTGGCAGACAGATTCTTTACCACTGAGCCACCAAGGAAGCCCAGGGCTTTATCTCTGCCTCTCATTTCTACTCTCTATGATCTCTATGTCTATTGTTGTATCACACTGTTGTGTTTATTGTAGCTTTGCAGTAAGCTTTTAAAGTGGGAATTTTGAGTCTTCCAACTTTGTTCTTCTTTTTAAAGATTATTTTGGTTTTTATATGTCTCTAATTTCACATACATTTTAGAATCAGTTTGACAATTTCTGCAAAGAAGTCAGTGGGGATGTTCATAGGGATTACATGTGCTATGAACTGAATAGTGTCCTCCCCCAGATTTGTATGTTGAAGCCCCAAGCCATAACGTGATGGTATTTAGATAGGTGGCCTTTAGGGGATAATTAGGTTTAGATGAGGCCATAGGATGGGACCTTCATTATGGGATTAGTGCCCTCATTGGAAGAGACACCAGCAAACTTGCTCATTCTCTTTCTCATTCTCATCTTCCCTCCTTCCCTCCCTCCCCTCCACCTCTTTCCCTCCCTCTCAGAAAATGTGAGGACACAGTGAGAAGGTACCTGTCAGCAAGACAGGAAGAGAACTTTCCATAACCTGACTATGCTGACACCGTGATCTTGGACTTGCAACCTCCAGAATTGTGAGAAAATACATTACTGCTGTTTATGTCACCCAATCTTCATTTTGTTATGGCAGCCTGAGCTGACTAAGATAGCACCAGGTTCGTAGACTGACCTGAGAATATCGCCATAAAAACAAGATTTCTGATCCATGAACATGGTATATTTTTTCACTTAGTCTTTAATATTTTATAGCTTTCAAAGTATAAATTTTATGCCATCATTAAATTTATTCTTATGCATTTTATTTGATGCTATTGTAAAGGGAATTGTTTTCTCATTTTTATTTTCAGATTGTTCATTCTAAGTATATAGAAATACAACTAATTCTGGTAAACTGATCTTGTAACTTGAAATCTGATCAACTTGTTCCTTCTAATAGTTTTTTAGTGCATTCCTTGGGATTTGTTATACACAAGATCATGCCATGGGCAAATAGAGGTATTCTTACTTCCTTTTCAATCTGGGTGTCTTTTATTTCATTTTCTTGCCTAACTGACCTACCATGAACTTGCAGTATAATGTTAAACAGAAGTGGTAAGAGCAGACTTTTTTTTAATTAATATTTTTGATCTCAAAGGGAGGCAGTCAATCAGTCTTTCACCATTAAGTATGATGTTAGCTGTCGGTTTGCCTTTGTTCTTGAAAGATAGTTTTATTGAATACATAAATTTTTAGGTACTTCTTTCAGTACATAAAAATATTATTTCACTGTTCTCAGATTTCCTTGTTGCTACTAAAACTTTAGCTGTCAGTTTATTTACCATTCATATGCAGATATCCTGGCTCTTCTCTCTGGCTACTTTTAAGATGTGTTTTTTTTGGGGGGGGGTGGGGAGGGGAGGTTGTTTTTGGTGATCTGCAGTTTCACTATGATGTGTGTAGGTAGATTTCTTTTATATTTTCCTACTGGGATTTATTAAGTTTCCTAGATTCAAGGATTTATGTCTTTCAACAGTTCTACATAATTCAAAGATGCTATCTCTTCAAATATTGTCCTCCTACTCATGTCCTCTATTATATCTCTGTAGAACTTTGATTAGATATATGTCAAACTCTCTCACTATACTCTCCATGTATAAACTTCTCTTTTATTTTTACCACTTTCTTGTATTTCTGGGCTGTCAATATATACCACTCTCTTTACTGAATCTTCAAGTTTATTGTCTTTTCAACAACATCAGATCTGCTATTTAATCCATACACTGAGTTTTAAATTTTAAATACTATACATGTTTATGTCTAAAAGGTATATTGTTCCTTTTTCAAATCTGCTGTTGTTATAATGTATTGTCTCTTGTTCATTGTTTTTGCTGGCTTCTCTTACTTGTTTAAATGTATTGAAAGTAATTATTATACAATGTCAGAAAACTTCAATCTAAAGTCTCCAAGGTTTCCATTCTATTCTCCATCATTCTGCTGGCTTTCTCTCATTATGATTGGTGCATTTTTTACTGGAGTTATTCATTATGATAATAATGTTATCTGTAGAAACTCTTTGAGGTCTAGAATAAACCTCACCTTTGCCAAGTGTGGGATCACTTTAAAATTCTGTTTCACTTTTAAAAATGTCAAATGTATAGCATGAAAATAGAATGTGAATCCATATAAAGAGTGGGTATGGTTAGACATTTTGTTACAAATTTCCCTGTCTTATACCCAGTGCCTAAGTTGGTACAGGAAAGTTTCAGTGCTGTTTCCTTTACTGGTTTACTTCTCATCCATCTATACATTGGGAGTAATCTTTAGTAGGAGGAAATTTAGTTTTACTCAGAGGTCTCCTGTTAGAATCCTATGTTGGTCAGGCTCTAGGCTTTGACTTTTATTCTCCATGATCCATGTAGCCGTCAAGGTAAAAGCTCAAGGTCTTCAAGATTTAGCATAAAACATGAGGATTAAATCTGGCATTGGCAGTCACAGAATTTCTGCTTTTATTTTATTTTTTTTCACCTCTGCAGATTCCTTCCTTTCATGTCAGCACAGTTGTGCACTTTAAAAGGGTTCTAAAAGAAATTCACAGAAATTTAGGGTTATTTAGGGTAACTAATCCTTATACCATTTACTACTGGAAACAAAAATACTCTCCAAGTAAAGCTGACATTGAAAATATTCAGAAAAATGATAAATTTTTTGGTCTGAAAATCTCCCTTAAAAGATTTTCTATTATCTCCCTATGGTAGACTGTCAAAACGGCCAAATTCTTCATTTCTCTGTATTCACATCATTGAAATCTCATGTTGCAGCTCCTCCCACAAAAGTCAAAGTTTATTTTCCATGATCTTGAATCTGGGTTGGCCATTTGACTTGTTTTGGTCAGTGGGACATTAACAAGTATAACACAAGGTGAGGCACAAAACGGTCTTGCTTACTAAAGCCTGCTCTTTTGTCACATTTGGAACTCAAAGACTACCAAGCAAATGAGTCCAAGCCAGTCTGCTGGAGGACGAGAAGCCATATGGAGGTACTCAGGTCAACAGCCTGCCAACCACTGCCAGCTGACCCATCATATCATTACAATGAGGTGAGGAGAGATAAGCAGAGCCAAGTCAGATTGGAATAACTGCCCAGCCAACCCAGAGAAACATGAGCTAAATAAAAGATTGTTTTAAACTATTAAATTTTGACTTAAAGCAAAAGAACAAACAGAATCTCTTAAGAATATAACTGTAGATTCATAGTTCAAACCTCCTTATAACAATTTTATTGTTATTACTCTTTGTCCTGTCTCAGTTTCTGGGGATGTACAAATGGTCACACACCAAGATACTCTCTTAGGTCAACTAGTACTAAAGGGGTTTACCAATTCTCAATATAAAATACCAACCACACAGAACTTTGCCAAGATGGAGTAGAAGGACAAGAGCTCACCTTCTCATGAAAATACCAAGATCACAACAAACTGTTGAACAATTACCGAAAAAAAACCACTGGAACCTACCAAAAGAGATATCCTACATCCAAAGAAAAGAAGAAGCCACATCAAGATGGTAGGAGAGGAACTGCTGCTAAGTCGCTTCAGTCGTGTCTGACTCTGTGCGACCCCATAGACGGCAGCCCACCAGGCTCCCCCGTCCCTAGGATTTCTCCAGGCAAGAACACTGGAGTGGGTTGCCATTTCCTTCTCCAATGCAGGAAAGTGAAAAGTAAAAGTGAAGTCGCTCAGTCGTGTCCGACTCTTAGCGACCCCATGGACTGTAGCCTACCAGGCTCCTCCGTCCATGGGATTTTCCAGGCAAGAGTACTGGAGTGGGGTGCCATTGCCTTCTCCAAGGAGAGGATCAATCATGATCAAATCAAACCCCACAGCCCCTGGATGGGTGAATCACAAACTGCAAAACAATTATATCACAGAGTTTCTTTCACAGAAGTGAAAGTTCTGAGCCCCACATCAGGATCCCTAGCCTGGGGGTCTAGCATCAGGAGGAGGAGCTCCCAGAGCATCTTTTTTTTTCCTGAATCATCAGTTTAATTTCATGAACTGGTCACATGTGACACATTGCCAGACATCATTAAAATTTTTAGCAAATTACACTGAACCACTTTTTTCTAGATGATTATTTTTTAAAAATTTTAATTTTATATGTAGATAGAGTTAACATCTATCCTTCTGAAACTCTTCAATATACCACACTAACAAACTGGAGAATAAAAACTTTATGATTACCTCAGTAGCTGCAGAAAAATCTTTTGATAAAATTCAACACCCACTTATGATAAAAACTCTCCAGAAAGTGGGCATAGGGGTAACCTTCCTCAACACAATAAAGGCCACATATGACAAATGTAGTTGACATCATATTCAACATCGAAAAGCTGAAAGCATTTCCTCTAAGACCAGGAATAAGACAAGGATATCAACTCTAGTCACTTTGATTCAATACAGTTTTGGAAGTCCTAGCCATGGCAATCACAGAAGAAAAAGAAATAAAAAGAATCCAGATTGGAAAATAAGAAATAAAACTGTCACTGTTTGCAGATGACATGATACTATACATCAGATCAGATCAGTCGCTCAGTTGTGTCCGACTCTTTGCGACCCCATGAATCGCAGCACGTCAGGCCTCCCTGTCCATCACCAACTCCTGGAGTTCACTCAGACTCACGTCCATCGAGTCAGTGATGCCATCCAGCCATTTCATCCTCTGTCATCCCCTTCTCCTCCTGCCCCCAATCCCTCCCAGCATCAGAGTCTTTTCCAATGAGTCAACTCTTTGCATGAGGTGGCCAAAGTACTGGAGTTTCAGCTTTAGCATCATTCCTTCCAAAGAAATCCCATTCTGATCTCCTTCAGAATGGACTGGTTGGATCTCCTTGCAGTCCAAGGGACTCTCAAGAGTCTTCTCCAACACCACAGTTCAAAAGCATCAATTCTTCAGCACTCAGCCTTCTTCACAGTCCAACTCTCACATCTATACATGACCACAGGAAAAACCATAGCCTTGACTAGATGAACCTTTGTTGGCAAAGTAATGTCTCTGCTTTTGAATATGCTATCTAGGTTGGTCATAACTTTCCTTCCAAGGAGTAAGCGTCTTTTAATTTCATGGCTGCAGTCACCATCTGCAGTGATTTTGGAGCCCAGAAAAATAAAGTCTGACATTGTTTCCACTGTTTCCCCATCTATTTCCCAAGAAGTGGTGGGACCAGATGCCATGATCTTCGTTTTCTGAATGTTGAGCTTTAAGCCAACTTTTTCACTGTCCACTTTCACTTTCATCAAGAGGCTTTTGAGTTCCTCTTCACAAAATCCTAAAGATGCTACCAGAAAGCTATCAATACTATAGCTCATCAGTGAATTTGGTCAAGTTTTAGGATACAAAATTAATATGCAGAAATATGCATTCCTATACATTAACAATGAAAGATCAGAAAGAGAAATTAAAGAAATAATCCCATTTACCATCACATCAAAAAGAATAAAATACCAAGAAATAAACCTAGCTCAGGGGACAAAAGAACTGCATTCTGAAAGCTGTAAGATACTGAGGAAAAAAATCAAAGACAACACAAACAGATGGAAATATATACCATATTCTTGGATAGGAAGAATCAGTATTGTCAAAATGACTATACTACCCAAGGAAATCTACAGATTCAAGGCAAATCCCTACTGAATTACCAATGACATTGTTCACAGAACTAGAAGAGAAAAATCTTAAAACTTGTATGGAGACACAAAAGACTCCTAATTGCCAAAGCAATCTTGAGAAAGAAAAATGGAACTGAAAGAATCAGGCTCTGTGACTTCAGACTACACTACAAAGTCACAGTCATCAAAACAGTATGGTACTGGCACAAAAATAGAAATACAGATAAATGGAACAGGATAGAAAACCAGAAATAAACCCATGCAGCTATGGTCAATTAACTTATGACAAATTGACTACACAATATCAGAAAGACAATCTCTTCAACAAATGGTACAGTGAAAACTGGAAAGCTACATTTAAAAAGTGAAATTAGATCATTCTTTAACACAATACACAAAAATAAGCTCAAAATGGATTACAGACTTAAACATGAGACTGGACATTATAAAACTTTTAGAGGAAAACATAGGCAGAACATTCTGAGATAAATCACAGCAATATCTTTTTCAATCCATCTCCCAGAATAATGGAAATAAAAACCAAAATAAACAAATAAAACCAAATAAACAAACGGAACCTACTTAAACTCAAAAGTTTTTGTAGAGCAAAGGATGATCACAAACAAAACAAAAAGACAATTCACAGATTGGGAGAAAATGTTTGCAAATGATGTGACTGACAAAGCATTAGCCTCTAAAATTTATAAACAGCTCATGATGCATAACAGCATCAAAATAAACAACTCAATCAGAAAATGGGCAGAAGACCTAAATAGACATTTCTCCAAAGAAGACATACAGATGGTCAAGAGGCACATGAAAAGATGTTCAACATGTCTAATTAGAGAAATGCAAATCAAAACTACAATAAGATATCACCTCACACCAGTCAGAATGGCTATCATCATCAAAAAGAAAAATCCACAAACAATAAATGCTAGAGAGTGTGTGGAGAGAAAGGAGCCCTGCTACATTGCTGGTGGGAATCTAAATTGGGACAGTCATCATGGACAACAGTATGGAATTTTTTAGTTTTGTTTTTTCCTTACAGAAGTAAAAATAGAGCTACCAGATGACCCTGAAATCCTACTCCTGGGCATATATCCAGAGAAAAACATAATCCAAAAGGATACATGCACCCCAGTGTTCATTGCAGTGCTGTTTACAATAGCCAAGACATGGAAGCAACCTAAATGTCCATCAACAGAGGCATGTATTAAGAAGATCTGGTACGTATATATAATGGAATATCCCTTAACCATTAAAAAGAATGAAATAATGCCATTTATGGCAACATGGATGGACCTAGAGATCGTCATACTGAGTGAAGTGAGTCAGATAGAGAGGGAGAAGTATTATATGACATCTCTTATACGTGGAATCTAAAAAGAAATGATACAAATGAACTTACTTACAAAACAGGAAGAGAACCACCGACTTGGAAAATGGATCTTATAGCTGCCAGGGGGAGGGGTGGGGGGAGGGATAGTTGGAGAGTTTTGGATGGACATATGTACACTGCTATGTTTAAAATAGATAGCTGACCTAGATGGGAGGTGAGTTTGGGGAAGAATGGCTACATGTGTATGTATGATTGGGTCCTTTCGCTATTCATTTGAAATTGTCACAACATTATTTGTTAATGGACTATATACCTGAATACAAAATAAAAGTTTTTTTTAAGTGCAAGAAAAAAGTATTGTCAAAATGACTATACTACCCAAGGTAATCTACAGATTCAATGCTGCTGCTGCTAAGTTGCTTCAGTCGTGTCCGACTCTGTGTGACCCCACAGACGGCAGCCCACCAGGCTCCACCGTCCCTGGGATTCTCCAGGCAAGAACACTGGAGTGGGTTGTCATTTCCTTCTCCAATGCACGTAAGTGAAAAGTGAAAGTGAAGTTGCTCAGTCGTGTCTGACTCTTTGCGACCCCATGGACTGCAGCCCACCAGGCTCCTCTGTCCATGGGATTTCCAGGCAAGAGTACTGGAGTGGGGTGCCATTGCCTTCTCCGATGCAATCCCTATTAAATCACCAATGGAATTTTTCACAGAACTAGAACAAAAATATTTAAAATTTGTATGGAAACACAAAAGACACCAGATAGCCAAAGCAATCTTGAGAAAGAAAAATGGAGTTGGAGGAATCAGGCTCAGACTTCAGACTATACCATAAAGCTATAGTCATTAAAACAATATGGTGCTGGCACAAAAACAGAAATAAAGATCAGTAGAACAGGATAGAATGTCCAGAGATTAACCCATGTACCTATGGTCACCTAATCTAAGAAAAAGGAGGCAAAAATTTACAATGGATAAAAGATAGTCTCTTCAATAAATGTTGATTGGAAAACTGGACAGCTACATGTAAAAGAATGAAATTAGAATAGTCCCTAACACCATACACAAAAATAAACTCAAAATGGATTAAAGACCTAAATGTAATGTTGGATATTATAAAACTCTTAGAGGAAAACATAGGCTGAACACTTTCTGTCATAAATCACAGTAATATCTTTTTCAATCCACCTCCTAATGAAAATAAGAACAAAAATAAACAAATGGGACCTAATTAAACATAAAAGCGTTTGAGCAGCAAAGGAAGCCATAATCAAAATGAAAAGACAATCCTCAGAGTGTGAGAACATATTTGCAAATGAAGCAACAAATAAGTGATTAATCTCAAAAATACACAAACAGCTCATGTAGCCCAATATAAAAAAAAAATCAAATAAAAAAAATGGGTGGAAGAGCTAAACAGACATTTCTCCAACAGCACTAATTATTACAGGAATGCAAATCTAAACTACAATGAGGTGTCACCTCATACTGGTTAGAATTGCCATTATCAAAAAATATACAAATAATAAATACTGGAGAGGGTGTGGAGAAAAGGGAACCCACTACTCTGTTGGTTGGAATGTAAATTAGTGTAGCCACTGTGGAAAACGGTATGGAGGTTTCTTTAAAAAATTAAAAAATAGAACTACCCTATGATCCAGCAATCCCAATCTTGGGCATATATCCAGAGGAAACTATAATTCAAAAAGACACATGTGCCCCAATGTTCACTGCAGCACTATTTACAATAGCCAGGATGTGGAAGCAACCTAAATATCCATTAACAGAGGAAACAAAAAAGAAGATGTGGTAATATATACAATAGACTATTATTCAGCCATTAAAAAGAACCAAATAATGCCATTTGCAGCAACATGGATGGACCTGGAGATTATTATACTAAGTGAAATAAGTCAGGCAGAGAAAGACAAATATCATATAGTATCACTTCCACACAGAATCTAAAAAAATAATATAAATGCACTTTTTTATAAAACTGAAACAGACTCACAACCTTAGAAAACAAACTTATGGTTACCAAAGGGGAAAGGTTGGGGGGGGGTGGGGGATAAATTTGGAATTGACATATACACACTATTTTGAGTTTGGAATTGACACATGCACACTACTATATTTAAAATAGATAACCAAGAAGGACCTGCTGTATATCACAGGGAACTCTACCCTATATTCTATTATAATCTAAATTCTAAATGGGAAAAGGCTTTGAAAAATAAGATATATATATATATATATATATGCACATATATAACCGAAGTACTTTGCTTACACTTGAAACTAACAAAACATTGTAAATCAACTATACTCCAATACAAAATAAAAATTAAAAAAGAAAACCACATAATTAAAATATATTCCATATAAGCTTTCATAGATAAATTAGGGAATATGTATATGAAATTTATTTGCTCAGTGAAGAGTCCAGTTAGATCCTGGGGAAAGAAATCTGGGACTTTACTTGACGGCAGAGGAAGTCAATCTCAGATGCATGAGGCTGAGGTTTGTAGTACGCACTAAAATGAAAAGATCTGGCGGTTTCAACTGACCTTAAATTCAATATATATCAGTGGTTCCTCAGGAAGTTAACTTAGTATCAGTCACATTAAAGAAATGTAGTCCTTGCTGTATTTGGCAGACCTTGAGAAATGTGGTCTGTTACGAGCATTATGCTTTAGGAATGATAGTGACACACTGGAAAGAATCAGGGAGGAAGACTCTAGGATGATTACACAAGTTGGAATCAATTCAGACGAAGCCCAGTTTCAGGACCTGCAATATAATCGGGTGTGGGAGAGGCTTGACTGCAAGCATGTGTAGGGCAGCCATGGGGAAAAGCAATCACAAAGAGCTCATAAAACCCCATGAGGACAAATCTAAAATCAGCAGTGGAAGTTACGACTTAGAGGTCAAACATGCCCTAAACTCAAAGGCCAGTCCAATATCAGAATGGCTTCTCTGTGGAACAAGAAGCCTGGAAGGAAAGTTCAAAAAGTGGAGGCTGGAGCGGCATTAGTCAGGGACACGGGGGAGGGAGGGTGGCCTGGTATGAGAGGCCCACAAGGCTCCTTCAGCCCAGTTCCTCTTTTCCTGCCACTAGTGAGCCTTCTTTGGGAATGCTTAGCTTGCTTGAGCAAAGGTTTAATGAATTATCCACGGGTAAGCTGTCACAATTAGAGGTTACCCAGCATCTTGCCTGGAGAATCCCAGGGACGGGGGAGCCTGGTGGGCTGCTGTCTATGGGGTCACACAGAGTCGGACACTGAAGCGACTTAGCAGCAGCAGCAGCATCTGTCTGCTCCCAAATTACAAACCTTACTGAAGATGTATCTTCTCCCTTGTTAAACCTCACCTCTGAGGACTCTCACCCTTATCTCAGAGCCATGCCAAATTTTAGCCATGACAGTTTTACCCTTTCATTGGCTCTCAAATTGATTTATAGGCACAAACCAGGAGTCTTCTCACATGTGTAAAGTAAGCTTGCAGGATTGCCATTTTCCTTCAGGGTCAGCACTTCCACTCCAGGATCTCCAGGCTCCCTCTCCCACCCTGTATCCCACATCCCTTACTCTACCCTCTCGTCTCATGCCACACTGCCGAAGAGAGAATTCTTATAGCCAGCTCAAGGAAGGTCTTTTTAGGCCTCTGTAGGTATCTTAACTGCCTATGTTTGTTTGTTCTGCCTGCCCTGTGGCATGTCCTGGGGTGAGAGTATGGCCAGGAATCTGAGAAGGGAGTTGGGAGACTGGGCCTCCTACCTTGACAGGTGAAGCATCTGATGTGGAAGTGGTTATTGTGGACACGAACCACCTCCCCTTTGCAGGTGTCTCCACATCGGTAGCACTGGATGACATTGGAGCTGCCCCGGGGACTGTAAGGATTCTGCTGATATGGAACTGTAGAAAGAAACAAAGAGATCACCATCCAGAAGGCTCTTTTCCTTTAAAAAGTCTGCCATAACACACGATTATAATATTAACTGGCAGAAAAAGCAGAAAGGGTGAGCATGATTAGCAAAGTACCTTTAATACATCATTAGGCTGAGTATGCCAAGCTAAGAGATCTTTAAAAGGTGAGTGGCATTAAGACAAGAGTTTATAAATCTACTTAAGCAGGCAGAGACTTCTGAGTGAACATAACCTTTTCTTGTAATAATAGAGCCCAAATTCACAAATGAAAAATAAAAGACGAAGTAGAGTATTGCAAGATAAATGATCCAGAAATACCATTTCTTGGGAGATCTCTGGATTAATACCAAGCTCCAAAGGGAATTTAGGTCTTGCCATTGACTCATGGGTCTTGAGGAAAGGGGTGGCTGACTGCCTCCAACTAGTCTTTCTGTTGAGCAAGTTCCAGCTCTTCTCTGCCTCTCAGTTTACACATCTATGAAATGAGGATGCTCAATAGCGGCTGACTTTCTGGAAAAAAAACGGCACTCAAGTTGGAAGGAGGTTGATGACGTGACTTACCTTACAACTTCCTTTGAATAGCACTTTCCATAACATTGAGAACCTTGTCAAATGTGTGTAGTTGGGGGAAAGAGCTGGTGGAGACTATAAAGGGGCTGAAGTCACTGGGATGGCAGTGCTATGGTCAGCATTTGACGATACTGTAGACCTGCACTTGCCTTTTGAGGCTACTGATCTCTTGCTTAGACTTTCTCATAGCTCCTTTTCTAGATTTTCTTTCCCTGGAATATACTTTGCATGACCATTCTATAAACTGGTCATCTAGTATTTAATAATGGTAGGAGCCTGTCTAGAACACAAGTTTCAGGGTCAGAAGGGATATTGATAGCTGTCTGGTCCAACCTCTATATATAAACTGTTGAGACAACTTTAGGAGTGAGGAACCCAATCTTCTCTTTTGGAGGAAGCCCCTAGGGGTCCTGGGGAAAGAATCACTCAACTCCTCAATTCTTACTCAAGGCTGAAGTAATTGTCCACAAATTTATGCTCATATCCTATTAGGAGAAGGCCCACTCTTGTCCTAATTTTAAGGATGACCACTTGATTGGAGGGGAGGGGAATTGGTGTCCGTCATTTAGACGTGTAGACTTTCTGGCTAAACTCTGAATAAGCATAAGTTAAAACTGTACTCAAAGAAATTTTTAACTGCCAAGGAACCTAAAGAACACCTAGATCAAGGGTTCTTGACCTTGTGTGGTAACTGTTATGTCTGTTTATTGAAATTTGAGTCTTTTATTCTTGGCACATGGAGGACTACACAGTGTCTTGCTTGACAATGAAACGTGAATGAAAATTGTGTGTCACTTCCAATTGGAAGCCCTGGGAGCCAGTATGGGATCTGCCGTATTGCCTTTCCCATAGCCCAGCGACCAGTGATATCCCAGATGGTGTGCAGGGTGCAGCAGCTTGGATTCCTGATGGAGAAGTCCTGGAGCAGAGCTCTAAGCTAACCCAGGATGAACGTCGATCGTGAGCAAGGAGGAATTTTTGTTGTCATAGCCTCTAAGGCTTTTTTTTTTAACTGCAGCAAACCCTGATACACCTGATATCTAATATTTCTAATGAAACATAAAATTCTGTGTTATACACATTATACTATAGTTTTCTTCAGATTCTCAAAGATGATCTCCACAACTGATCTCATGTTCCTTACACTTTTTGAAGACAAGGAACAGAAATGCCGGACTTTCAATTACCTCCCACATCTTGAACCATAAGTGCACTGAAGGGCAAAAAGCTGGTGGATTATCCCTGAAACTGCTAATACTGACAACTTTTATCTGAGGTGGGAGAATAATAAAAAAAACTTCTTTTTTTTTATCTGAGGTGGGAGAATAAAGAAAAAAACTTCTTTTTCTCAAGAAGTTTATGCCCTTTATTTAAAGTTTCTTTTTCCTGTCTTAAATTTAAGACAAAAGTTAAACAAGTTAGCTAGTTAACTAAATCATTAATTAACTCAGAAAATGAGTTAATACATGTAAAGCATTTAAAAAGTTCATGAAATATTCCACAAATATATTTCAGGGCTCCACTGGTATCTTGACCATCATATCCTCCCCAGAGCTCAGAGCAATCCTTTCCCACTCCCATAAGGTCCACAAACATTCTCCTTGGTCTTATTATTATTATTATTATTTTGCTTCTTTTTCTAATTCCTGCTCAGTGTCCCCTGAAAAATATTTCATTCTCCCATCTCCCCCAAATTTTTGAGAAAAATATAGATTCTGTTTATATAAGCAATGTAATGATCTACTATTGCTGAGGGAAATAAAACTGTGAGTCTGAAAATAAAATAAGAAAAAATAGTATAATCACCACCATCAATGATGAAAGCTCTTGAAAGGATCCAAAAGTCCCTCCAGAATCACTACACAAATTTCATCTACCTCTTCTCTGTTTTAAAAAATTTTTAATCTATTTTTTTTCATAGTCAAAAAAGAGTCCAAAATGTAGTACTTGGGTGCAATCTCAAAAATGACACAATGATCTAGGTTTGTTTCCAAGGCAAACCATTCAATATTACAGTAATCCAAATCTATGCCCCAACCACTAATGCTGGAGAAGATGAACTTCAACGGTTTTATGAAGACCTACAAGACCTTCTAGAACTGACACCAAAAAAGATGTCCTTTTCATCGTCAGTTCAGTTTAGTTGCTCAGTCGTGTCTGACTCTTTGTGACCCCATGGACTGAAGCACGCCAGGCTTCCCTGTCCTTCACCAACTCCTGGAGCCTACTCAAACTTGTGTCCATTGACTTGGTGATGCCATCCAACCATCTCATCCTCTGTCGTCCCCTTCTCCTCTTGCCTTCAATCTTTCCCAGCATCAGGGTCTTTTCCAATGAGTTGGTTCTTCGCATCGGGTGGCCAAAGTATTGGAGTTTCAGCTTTAGCATCAGTCCTTCCAATGAATACTCAGGACTGATTTCCTTTAGGATGGACTGGTTGGATCTCCTTGCAGTCCAAGGGACTCTCAAGAGTCTTCTCCAACACCACAGTTCAGAAGCATCAGTTTTTCAGCACTCAGCCTTTCTTATGGTCCAGCCCTCACATCCATACATGACTACTGGAAAAACCATAGCTTTGAGTAGATGGATCTTTGTTGGCAAAGTAATGTCTCTGTTTTTTAATAGGCTGTCTAGGTTGGTCATAGCTTTTCTTCCAAGGAGCAAGCATCTTTTAATTTCATGGCTGCAGTCACCATTTGCAGTGATTTTGGAGCCCCCCAAAATAAAATCTCTCACTATTTCCATTGTTTTCCCATCTATTTGCCATGAAGTGATGGGACTGGATGCCATGATCTTTTCATCATAGGTGACTGGAATGAAAAAGTAGGTAGTTCAGAGTTAAGCTGGAGTAATAGGCAAGTTTGACCTTGGAGTACAAAATGAAGCAGGGCAAAGGCTAACAGAGTTTTGCCAAGAGAATGCACCAGTTATAGCAAACACCCTTTTCAACAACACAAGAGATAACTCTACATATGGACATCACCAGATGGTCAATACCGAAATCAGATTGATTATATTCTTTGTAACAGAAGATGGAGAAGCTCTATATAGTCAGCAAAAACAAGACTGGAAGCTGACTGTGACTCAAATCATGAGCTCCTTATTGCAAAATTCAGACTTAAATTAAGGAAAGTAGGGAAAACCACCAGGCCATTCAGGTATGAGCTAAATCAAACCTATGATTGTACAGTGAAAGTGACAAATAGATTCAAGGGATTAGATCTGATAGAGTGCCTGAAGAACTATGGACGGAGGTTAGTGACACTGTACAGGAGACAGGGATCAAGACCATCCCCAAGAAAAAGAAATGCAAAAAGGCAAAATGGTTGTCTGAGAAGGCCTTACAAATAGCTGAGAACAGAAGTGAAAGGCAAAGGAGAAAAGGAAGGATATACACATCTGAATGCAGAGTTCCAAAGAATACCAAGCAGAGATAAGAAAATCTTCTTAAGAGAGCAATGGAAAGAAATAGAGGAAAACAATAGAAAGGGAAAGACTAGCAATCTCATCAAGAAAATTAGAGATACCAAGGGAACATTTCATGGAAAGATGGGCACAATAAAGGACAGAAATGGTATGGACCTAACAGAAGCAGAAGATATTAAGAAGAGGTGGTAAGAATACCAGAAGAACTGTACAAAAAAGGTCTTAATGACTCAGATAACCACGATGGTGTGATCACTCACATAGAGCCAGACATCCTGGAGTGTGAAGTCACGTGAGCCTTAGGAAGCATTACTACAAACAAAGCTAGTGGAGGTGACGGAATACCAGCTGAGCTATTTCAAATCCTAAAAGATGATGCTGTTGAAGTGCTACACTCAATATGCCAGCAAATTTGGAAAACTCAGCCATTACCACAGGACTGGAAAAGGTCAGTTTTCATTCCAGTCCCAAAGAAGCAATGCCAAAGAATGTTCAGACTACCACACAATTCTGCTCATTCCACATGATAGCAAGGTAATGCTCAATATCCTTCAAGCTAGGCTTCAACAGTATGTGAACTGAGAATTTCCAGATGTACTAGGTGGATTTAGAAAAGGCAGAGGAATCAGAAATCAAATTGTAAACATCTGTTGGATCATAGAAAAAGCAAGGGAATTTCAGAAAAACATCGACTTCTGTTTCACTGACTAAGCTAAAGCCTTTCTGTGGATCACAACAAACTGTGGAAAATTCTTCGAGAGATGGGAATACCACTTTACCTGCCTCCTGAGAAACCTGTATGTAAGTCAGGAAGCAACACTTAGAACTGGACATGGAACAATGGACTTGTTCAAATTGGGAAAGGAGTATGTCAAGGCTGCATACTGTCACCCTGCTTATTTAACTCATATGCAGAGTACATCATGAGAAATGCCGGGCTGGATGAAGCACAACCTGGAATCAAGACTGCAGAAGAAATAACCTCAGACATGCAGATGACACCACCCTTACAGCAGAAAGTGAAGAGGAACTAAAGAGCCTCCTGATGAAGGTGAAAGAGGACAGTGAAAAAACTGGTTTAAATCGCAACATTCAAAAAACGAAGATCATGACATCTGCTCCCAGCACTTCGTGGCTAATAGATGGGGAAAGAATGGAAAGAGTGACAGACTTTACTTTCTTGGGCTCCAAATCACTTTGGACAGTGACTGAAGCTATGAAATTAAAAGATGCTTGCTCCTTGGAAGAAAAGCTACAATGAACCTAGACAATGTTTTAAAAAGCAGAGACAAAGGTCTGTCTAGTCAAAGCTATGGTTTTTCCAGTAGTCATGTTTGGATGTGAGAGTTGAACCATAAAGAAAGCTGAGTGCCAAAAAATTGATGCTTTCAAACTGTGGTGTTGGAGAAGACTCTTCAGGGTCCCTTGAACTGCATGGAGATGAAGCCAGTCAATCCTAAAGGAAATCAACTCCGAATATTCATTGGAAGGACTGATGCTGAAGCTCCAATACTTTGGCCACCAGATATGAAGAGCTGACTCATTGGAAAAGATGCTGATGCTGGGAAAGATTGAAGGCAGGAGAAGAGGGCAACAGAGGATGAGATGGTGGATGGCATCATCGATTCTATGTATATGAGTTTGAGCAAACTCTGGGAGATAGTGAAGGACAGGGAAGCCTGGTGTACTATGGTCCATGGATTTGCAAAGAGCTCAATATGCCAGCAAATATGGAAAACTCAGCAGTGGCCACAGGACTGGAAAAGGTCAGTTTTCATTCCAATACCAAAGAAAGGCAATGCCAAAGAATGCTCAAACTACTGCACAATTGCACTGATCTCACACACTAGTAAAGTAATGCTCAAAATTCTCCAAGCCAGGCTTCAGCAATATGTGAACCGTGAACTTCCTGAGGTTCAAGCTGGTTTTAGAAAAGGCAGAGGAACCAGAGATCAAATTGCCAACATCCGCTGGATCATGGAAAAAGGAAGAGAGTTCCAGAAAAACATCTATTTTTGCTTTATTGACTATGCCAAAGCCTTTGACTATGTGGATCACAATAAACTGTGGAAAATTCTGAAAGAGATGGGAATACCAGACCTCCTAACCTGCCTCTTGAGAAATCTGTATGCAGGTCAGGAAGCAACAGTTAGAACTGGACATGGAACAACAGACTGGTTCCAAATAGGAAAAGGAGTACGTCAAGGCTGTATATTGTCACCCTGCTTATTTAACTTATGTGCAGAGTACATCATGAGCAACGCTGGGCTGGAAGAAACACAAGCTGGAATCAAGATTGCTGGGAGAAATATCAATAACCTCAGATATGCAGATGACACCACCCTTATGGCAGAAAGTGAAGAGGAACTCAAAAGCCTCTTGATGAAAGTGAAAGAGGAGAGTGAAAAAGTTGGCTTAAAGTTCAACATTCAGAAAATGAAAATCATGGCATCTGGTCCCATCACTTCATGGCAAATAGATGGGGAAACAGTGGAAACAGTGTCAGACTTTATTTTTGGGGGCTCCAAAATCACTGCAGATGGTGACTGCAGCCATGAAATTAAAAGACGCTTACTCCTTGGAAGGAAAGTTATGATCAACCTAGACAGCATATGAAAAGCAGAGACATTACTTTGCCAACAAAGGTCTGTCTAGTCAAGGCTATGGTTTTTCCTGTGGTCATGTATGGATGTGAGAGTTGGACTGTGAAGAAGGCTGAGTGCCGAAGAATTGATGCTTTTGAACTGTGGTGTTGGAGAAGACTCTGGAGAGTCCCTTGGACCGCAAGGAGATCCAACCAGTCCATTCTGAAGGAGATCAGCCCTGGGATTTCTTTGGAGGGAATGATGCTGAAGCTGAAACTCCAGTACTTTGGCCACCTCATGCGAAGAGTCGACTCACTGGAAAAGACTCTGATGCTGGGAGGGATTGGGGGCAGGAGGAGAAGGGGACGCCAGAGGATGAGGTGGCTGGATGGCATCACTGACTCGATGGACGTGAGTCTGAGTGAACTCCGGGAGTTGGTGATGGACAGGGAGGCCTGGCGTGCTGCAATTCATGGGGTCGCAAAGAGTCGGACAGGACTGAGTAACTGAACTGAACTGGACACAACTAAGTGACTGAACAACAACATTTATTTATTATTTTTGGTCTTTTGGCCACACTGAGCAGCATGCAGGATGATTCCTGGACCAGGATTGAACCTGGGCCTCCACAGTAAAAGCACTGAATCCTAACCATCTGGCCACCAGGGAATTCTCTCATCTACCTCTTCTAATTGATCTCAACGTATTTCTCAAGAACCAGATTACAAGATCAATTAATTTTTTGTGATTTGATTTTCTAGGAAGATTGTTTAGTGATCCTGGTTTTCAGTCAAAACTCAATCTTTGAACGATTCAGATAAAAGCCATAAAATCAGAGAGGTGATGGATTGGGAAAACAGACCTTTGGGGGCAGAGTAGCCTTGGGCTCCCTGCCCTAACTCTACTGCTTCGTTCAGCATGAGGGTGCTGTTTCAGTGATCCTGACTATGACTGGAGTCCACAAATGTCTGATGTTTATAAATAGTCCCATAAACAGAAATGCATGCAAATAAATAAATTAAAAAAAAAAATGGGACATCCCTGGTGGTCCAATGGCTGACTCCGAGCTCCCAATTCAGTGGGCCCAGGTTTGATCTCTGGTCAGGGAACTAGACCCCACATGCCATAACTAAGAGTTCGCATGCTGCAACTAAAGATCCCACGTGCCCCAACTAAGATCAAAGATCCCACGCTGCAACTAAGACCTGGCACAGACAAATAAATATTAAAAAAAAAATTAATACATGCATCATTGGTTCAAGTTCTTCCAGATTGCTGATGTAAGCCGTGACTATAAATGGGCAGCGGATGTGTAAGATTTGAGCTTCCAGACATTTTCTTATTCAGACAGTGCCAGTAGGAACTGTAGGGGTCAAGGGAAGTGCCACTGAGATATGCTACATCTGCTCTTGCCCTGGAAGCCACCTCATTTCCAGTAAGATTTTGTTTTACTCTTGGTTAAGTCAGCAACTTAATCTAATCTTATTCTGTGAGTGTATGGGGGGTGGGGGCGGGGTTGTCATTTCTTCCTTCCAATCTGTAACACCCTCTGAAACTCTAAAATTTTACTGTTGATTTTCTGCTGGCTATTATTTCCATTAAGTTTTATTTCAGAAAGTACTAAAATTCAGTCATGTGATTTATAACATTTATCTTATGGGCCAATAACTTTGGAATTCCAAATTGACTTATACATGAAGTTTTGAGCTGCTTCATGCTAGGAACTGCCTATCTTTTAAAGCAACATTGGAGAGCAGGACATTAGCTCTTCAAAGCCTCAAAGGACATTAGCTCTTCTCACTTGTTAAATAATCCATGAAGTTAACAAGTTTAGACATATGGGTCATATGACATATTTCTAAAAGGCAGGAACCTCTAGCTTCTGTTTTATGCTACTTGGATACACTTTGTTATCCAGGAGAGACATTTCCAATTACTGGTTCCTAAGCAGTGATGTCCAATAGAATTTTCTGAGCTATGAAAATGTTCTGTATCTACACTGTCCAATGTAATAATTGTTAGCCATATGTGGCTGCTGGGCACTTAAAATGTGGCTAGTGTGACTGTGGTACTGAATTTTTAATTTTGTTAATTTTAATTAATATAAATTTACATTGAAATAGCCTCATGTGACCAATGGTCATCAAATTGGACATTTTTGCAGCCTTACAGTTTCACAAATGGAACACCAGGCATTAAGAATGAAGAAAAAGAAATTAAACTTGGTTGAATCCTGTTTATACAAAAATCACATGTACAAATTAATTTAGGAATACCACCTCACACTTAAATTATTCCTTTATATCCCTGAAGAGTTTTGAAGTTGTATTTAAAAAATTATTTGCAATAAGAACCAGTTACACGCAGATTCACCCATTCTGAATTTGATCTGCATACTACAGGTTCTGAGCAGAGAAATAAATACTGATTTTTTAAAAGCACATTTTCTTCAGGCACTGTAAGACTTAATCTTAAGAACAATTAAGATGAAGATTGTTCTAAAATTAAGAACAATCTTAATCTTTCCAAGAATGAAAGAAAGAGAATCAGTTGTCAATGGCTGTCAGAATAATTTTTTAAGAAAGAAAATCAGCTGGTCAGTACCTATGAGATTAAAAATTAAGGTTCTACATGCTTACCAAATCTTTAGTGTTCTATGAGAAAATACATCTTAATTCCACAACTAAATTTGTGAGTAAAGCTCTTTCCCAAATGCTACCAAGGAAGTTTAAAACTGCTAGAGCTAAACAACATACTGGAAAGGGAGGGGTGACTGCCCCTCAGAAGTTAGAACAGGAGCACAACAGTTGAACACAGCAGGAGACAAACTGCAGCGTCCGGTTCCTCCTGGCTCTTCCTTGCTCCCTGTCATTCCTTAGTCCACGCTTCTCTCTCTGATAGGTACTGCTGGGGGTAACCCGGGTTCCAATTCCCTTTCTGCGGTCATCTAGTTTTCTACAGGATTGCAAAATCTTGCAACTTTTCTAGCTTCAATTCCTTCCTTAGTTGTCAAGAAGGTTGGACAAAATGATTTAAAGTATCTCTCCAATCAAAAACTGCTTCTGTCTCTGTGTGTTCTTTTCTGTGCCTCTCTCTTTCCCTCCACCTTTTCTTTTCTCCTCTAACTGGTCCCACTTTTAAACTAGACTGTGCTGCCTGTTATCAGATTTATTAGTCTCTCTTAAAAGCAGATAATGGCATGATTCTTCTTTCATAAATAACACAACCTAAGTCAAATGTTCTCTCTACTGATGTGGCACCGGCACACATTTTTTTTCCTCTCCTGAGGGTCACTTGATTTTGTGGGTAAAAGTGTTCCCACATTCTAACTGAGTCATCTTTAAAGCAATCTTTAAAAGATATTATAGAAGCACCTATGTAATGCTGGGGTATAATTAAAAAAGTGACAAAACTGACATGGAGATAGTATAACAACTGTGAATAACTGGCTAGAGGTGTAATAAAAACAGTGGAGCTTCTGTCTTAACAGTGAAACATCAAGCAGAGAATCAACTGGTTCAGCAATGAGCTTTCCGTAGCCCAGGGCCCCAGAAAACAATCGAGTGAGGCAGCTGGCATGAGCCGCCCAGCTCCCAAAGTACCCATAGTGTGTTAACAGGTATTCGCTAAAGACCCAGGAGGAGACTCAAGTGAGGATCCAGGCATTTCACAGGTAGAAAGCTATCTGCCTGGGTCTGGATATAAGAGTTGTCTGGTAGTTCAGAACAGGGCCCTTCGGTTTGATTTTGGAGTTGAATCAGAATGCATGCACCAATCCTGTTTCCTCTAGTAAGACCAGAGAGACGCGGGTTCCCTGTGTGGCAAGGGGTGCTAAGAAGCTAGAGGCACAGAAGTTAAGAGTGTGGATGCTAGAGTCAGGAAGGCTGCGTTTATGGCCCAGTCCTGCCACTCACTCACTGTGTGAACTTGGCCAAATCACGTGACACTGCTCTCAGTCTGCTCATCTCTAAAGTAGGAATAACTCTAGTCCTTTGTGAGTATTAAATTACCTAAATGATACACAGATGCTTAGTACGCTGGCTGGCATGTCACTTGGGCTCCGTAAGGTATAAGCAATAATTAATATTAAAGAATCCTCAGGGCTTCCCTGGTGGCCCAATGGTTGGGAATCTGCCTTGAAATGTAGGGACACCAGTTCGATCCCTGGTCCAGGAGAATCCCACATGCCTTGGAGCAACTAAGCCCGTGCATGACAACTGAGCCAGTACTCTAGAGCCTGTGAGCCACTACTGAAGCCTGGAGACTGTGCTCCACAAGAGAAGCCACTGCAACGAGAAGCCTGCACAAAGCAACAAAGATCCACCACAACCAAAAAATAAAATAAATAAATAAATAGACCTTTAAAAGAAAACAAAAAAGAATCCTTAGAGTCATGTACCCCAACTGCTATTCAATGCAGGAGTTCTTTCTAAGTTACTACGCCTACCAGCTTGCCACTGAGCTTTGCTTGAGCATTATTAAATCTGTTTTTGGACCAGTCCAGCTTGGGCAAAGGTTTTCGGGTTTTCCCTCCCTGCTGACTGTCAAGAGAAAAGCCCTTGGCTGCAGCCCATTCCACTGCAGGCACCTCCTTTTACCTCCCCAATCTCCAAGTTTTCTCTGTTTATAGGTTTCTTTGAGCTGCAGAGGTGGGTGGCTGACATGCTTTTGATATATCCTGCAGAGGAATGTGTGAACTGGGTGTTTCCTGTAGTGGGAATGAGAGGTTATGATCTATGTTGTCGTGGGGTGGTGTATTTTGGGCGCATCTGCTGTTTCCAGGGGGACGCGTTAGCGTGCTAGTCCTCTGTGCATGCTTCGAGTAAGTGAGTAATTTGTTTGCTGAAAACTCCGATAGAGAGACTATGAGAGCTGCTTTTGGTAACCCCTTAGGGTCAAGCATTTGTCATGTGATTGTGTCATTAACATCTCTGTTCCTCCCACGAATACCTGGAACCAGACTCTAAGCACTGAGGTTTAATATTACAACAGGTGAGCTGGGGGTTAGTGTTCCAAGATGCAGAAGCATAGGAGGGAGTTTGGAATGGAAGGTATGCATGAAGAAAATGGAGGGGTAAATGAGTAAGGATAATAACAGCTAATATTTAGAGAGTGGTTACTCCAATAGGAACTGTTGCAATTTACATACGTCAGCTCACAGAGTTTTCCATAATTCCAGAGGAGCTATTATTATCTTTATTTTACAAATATATTATCTTTATTCTACATATTTTATTATCTTTATTTTACAAATGAGGAAACAGAGGCCCAGAGAGCTGAGGTCAGTTGTCCAAGGTCATACAGTTAGTAAATGGTAGAGGCAGGATTTGAACCCAGGCAGTCTGACTCTAGAACCTGCGTTCTCACTACTGAGCCCTACTGCCTGCCGTGCAAAAAAGCCAACAGCCGCTGCCTCTAGGGAGAAATCAGGCTTTGGGGGAGGTAAAAAGGCACCTAATTTCTTTCCCTCAATAGCAACCACCCATCACTTAGCTAAATATTTATTTGTGTGTGTGTGTGTGTGTGTGTATGTGTGTGTGTGTGTGTGTGTCTACATATGTGTATATGTGTATTTGGGCTTCCCTGGTGGCTCAGACATTAAAGAATCTTCCTGCAATGCAGCAGACCCAGGTTTGATCCCTGGGTCGGGAAGATCCTCTGGAGAAGGGAATAGCTACCCACTCTGGTATTCTTGCCTGGGAAATCCCATGAACAGAGGAGCCTAGAGGGCTACAGTGAATGGAGACACAATTGAGTGACTAACACTTCCACTTTTTTTCATATGTGTATTTATGCATATATAATGGCCTAAGAATAATGATGGCGGGTACTAGAGTGCAGATCAGGAAACCAAGAAGAGTCATCCTGAGTTTCTGGCAGATGATAAGGAAGCTGTGATTGCTGTCCCCAGGCCAGGGGGTGTCAGCCTTGAGCAGCTTCCCTGGCGTGGGCAGGTACAGCCTGACAGGTGTGCGTTGCAGGTACCCTGGGACAGGCAGGCTCTGCAGGTGCCAGCAGCTGTGGAGAACAGAGGCAGGCACCCTCTGGGAACCTCACAGATGGCCCTGCCCTGGCCACAATTTCCGGAATCAGCAGGTCAGTAAAACAGTCTGTCATCCCAAGACGATATTGTAAAACCTTTGCTGCAACGGAAAGTCCTCCAGAGCCTCCCTCTGCCAGGCTCCTCAGCATGTAATGTGGTCAGAGTGAAGCTGGCAACACAGTTCATACCGCTTTCTCCAGCAACATGTTGTCAGGACATGTGTCAGAACCACATGCTCTTGGCCAGACAGACTGCTCTTGCCTGGCAGCCAGCTGCCACGCTACAGCGACAGCAGAGAGGATCTGGGCTAGACCCGGACAGCCATCCCCAGGGCGAGCATCACGGGCCAAGAGGCTGGAGCTGCAGTCCATGAAGGGATGGATGGATAGATTTCTCACTTGTGAGTGAAGTTAACTCAATAAAATGAGAATGGCATACTGGTTATTCATTTGCAAATTTAGAAAGTCGGCTCAGGTATAATGCCATAGAGTTAACTTTTTACTTTTTTTTAACTTTTTACTTTTTTAAACCCCAAACTGTGTACTTTCAATTGAAGTCAAAGATTAAAAACAAACAAACCAAACTCAATTCTTCCTTATAACCAACTTGGTTCCTATTTCAAGACAAGCAGAAGCTAAGTTTGGGTTGGTTTGCCCCTCTGCCCTCGTGCTCACTTCCCTCCCCTCATCTTGTTCACTGGGGCTGTGTCCCTGCTTTGGCTCAGAGGGCAGGTAGCACACAGCCTCTTTCTAAGGACTCAATGAGATCTGTGTATTCTCTTCTTTCCCTGAGATCCTTCTCCCCAGTTCTGGGCCAGGGAATCAAGTTTGTTAGCTGTGGGGTAAAGGAGCCCTTTCTCCCCTCCCTAATTCATGGTTTCTTCAGAATATTTAGCTTTGTAATAAACCCTTCCTGTTCTAAGGGCACAGACGTCTGAGATTCAAAAGCCAGGAAGCGACCCCTTTTGTCTCTGCCTGCTGTCCATCCAGTCCCTGAGGCAGTACTCCCAGAATGAAGGTCGGGAGGGGGAAATACCAGTTAATGTTTCAAAAATATCATCTTGCCACACTTGGTCATGGGGTTTTATGAATATAATATACAGAGCTGTGTAAGAATGACTGAGGAACAGACAAGATTTGATGGAGAAAGGGGAAAAATCCCAGCCTGTGGTGGTTATCCCACTTTGGAGTGGCTCTTGTTAATCACCACCAATTCTCTTGTCACTGCTGACTCTGTCCTCAATACCTTGACCAAGCCCCTAGTCAGGGATGCTGAGGAGCCGTGAAAATAGCTAACAACAGCTAACATGAATTAGGCAAAAAATTACTATGTGCCAGGCCTTGTGGGTCACACCTATCATCTCATTTACTTTTCACAGCCACTCCATGAGACAGACACTATATGATCGATCTTGTATTTTATATATAGGGAATCTGAGGCACGGAGAGGTCAATCTGCTTGAAGCCACACCACATGTACACGGGAGTTAGGGTGCAGATAGGCATCAGGAGGCCTAGGAGACGCTCAGTTTTCTCTCCTATCCTCAGGGCATCCCCAGCAGGGTCTCCTCTGCGCAGCAAGCCTCTCCTGAGAGAAATAAGGGGATCTGCCAGGCACCCCCAACAGGGAGAATGGTACTGCCCTGTGCTGTGGCCTTGTGGCACCCTCTCCTTATCTGAAAAATACTATTTGGGTTTCGTCTGGGGCCCTGGAAACCATGTTGGAAATAGAGGAACTTCAGGAAGCCAGCGATTGTCTTTGCACTTTGAGTGACTCAGTCCGTTGGCCTCTGGGCCAGAGGTTTAAATACTTATACAATGTTTACTCCCCGAGACTCTGGCAGGCCATCAAGCTCTGAAACGTTATGGGGAAATCCAAGGAATAGCAGCTGTCACCTGGGTTCCCCTTTATTTCAGGTTTTTAGTATCACAGCAGAGAGCACAGAGAAAACATCTATATATCTGGAGGTTTCTCTCCCCAACCCCCGACTTTAAGCTATGAACCCTTTATTGAAATGATGAGCCGGCCACTAGGCTATATTGATTCTATTCCAAACCATGCTTGGAATGCAAACACACGATGACCTGGTGGCCATTCAGGGAAATCCCCCACACCAGGGCTGCCCGGCTTTGGATGTGGCTCCCAGACGAGGTTTACTTGTGAGGCCTGGTGTTGTTTTTTCAATCCTTCCAGATCACCATGGTTCCTACCTCTTCCTTTTGCCTCGCCTCTGGTCAGCTTCTCTCCTATGTTGCCACGTGCTTGAAGGCCCAGGTGTGATTCCTGCCTAGGGCTCCAGAGGTGCTGTGACTGCCTGCAGGTAGGGCCTGGAGAGCCATCTGCTTGGAATCCCCGTCTCCCCAGCGTAGCCCCCAGGGCACTTCTTGCCCCATCTCATCACATTCACAGATACAGACTTGAGGCTCAGAGAAGGGAGGAACTTGCTCAGGGCCCCCACCATGCTGGCCATACCAGGACCAGCAGGAAAACACCTTGTTGCAGATCAGGGACCGTTTGCAGGGCAGGTCAAAATGAGGTGTAGGTGACATAGGTCAGGTAATACTCAAAGGCAGCCCATGCAGCCTCAATTCTGAAAAACACAGGTCTCCTGGAGACCAGAGACCTCCTCTTTGGTATCTAAAGTGCTTGTCCCATTGCTCAAAGCTCCACAGGCTTCCCCTATTGGCCTCTGCAGCCATCTACTCACTGGAAGCCCCTCCAGCATGATTACCACCAGAGGGGCTCCACTTGCAGAAATATGACCTGCCGGTCAGGCCCTCTCCTCCTTTCCCAGGGCTGAGAGGATGGCGTGCGATCATTCTACTACATGCCATCTCCTTCCCTCCTCCCTCCCGCCCTCTCTTCTCTTCCTCTTTTTCCTTCCTCCTTCTTCCTCCCTCTCTCCTTTTTTCTTTCTATCCCTCTCTCCTCCTACGATTTTTCTTAATATCTGGAGCTTCCCTGTCAGAGGGAACCAATCCCTTCTAGTCTTTACTCTGCCATTAACTCTTGGTGAGGTCTCAGGCAGTGACTCCCCAATTCTGGGTCACTGTTCTCCCATCTATAAAGTAAAAGGGTTGTATTTTGTCATCTCTCCGTTTCCTTTCAGATCCAGTAGTCTATGCCTATTAACACAGATGCAACACAAAACATCTTCAGGGGCTGGGCATGTAAAGTCAGTGAAACACCATCCAAGGGGTTCAACTGGAGACACTGGGCCACCAGAAGGGGAAGAAGCTACTGGGCCTCAGTGGGTTATTGTTATACAAAAACACGTCAAGGTCCCAAAGAGGGCTGTCTGTGGGAGCTGGATTCTGCCTGTGGGCCACCCAAAATGTAGGATTTTGGATCCCTGCATCCAGATGGATAGATGACCACAAAGTCACTTCCAATTACCATTGAGAGAAGTTACATGCCCACTACATGCCTGAAGGATCTAGAGGAATAGAACATTCCTGAAATGAGGTCTTGCAGAGCCCCAGGCTAATTAAGGGAGCACCATGCAAGCATGTCGCTCTCAAGGTCTTAATGACATTACTCAGGGACAAACAGAGGTTTTCAAACATTTTTTTTGACCATGATCCACTGGAAGAAATTAACTCTAAAAAGTGACTGAGTACACAAACATGGGACATAAATGTCTCACAAACAAAGCTAATTCTTAGTATATGTAATACGTACTAATATTTTCTTTTCCCTCCATTTTAATACTTTATGCCATTTCATTAAAAAATGTTGTTTGCAACCCAATAATATGTACATGATCAGAGGTGAAAGAAATGATAAAGATTATTCTAGGTTTGTGGGGTCTAATATGGTAGCCATTTATTTTATGTGACTATTCAAACTAAAATTAATTACAATTTAAAGAATTTTAAAATTCATTTCCTCAGTCACACTTGACACATTTCAAGTACTCAATAGCCACATGTGGCCAGTGGCAACTATACTGGATAAAACAGGGGAAAAAAAGTTTTCATTATATGTTGTATTAGATATCCCTAACCTAAATCTCTTGATGAAAGAGCGAAAGAGGAGAGTGAAAAAGTTGGCGTAAAGCTCAACATTCAGAAAACTAAGATCATGGCATCTGGTCCCATCACCTCAAGGCAAATAGATAGGGAAACAGTGGAAACAGTGGCTGACTTTATTTTCTTGGGCTCCAAAATCACTGTAGATGGTGACTGCAGCCATGAAATTAAAAGACACTTACTCCTTGGAAGGAAAGTTATGACCAACCTAGACAGCATGTTCAAAAGCAGAGACATTACTTTGCCAACAAAGGTCCGTCTAGTCAAGGATGGTTTTTCCAGTAGTCGTGTATGGAAGTGAGAGTTGGACTATAAAGAAAGCTGAGCGCTGAAGAATTGATGCTTTTGAACTGTGGTGTTGGAGAAGACTCTTGAGAGTCCCTTGGACTGCAAGGAGATCCAACCAGTCCATCCTAAAGGAGATCAGTCCTGGGTGTTCATTGGAGGGACTGATGTTGAAGCTGCAACTCCAATACTCTGGCCACCTGATGAGAAGAGCTGACTTATTGGAAAAGACCCTGATGCTGGGAAAGATTGAGGGCAGGAGGAGAAGGGGACAACAGAGGATGAGATGGTTGGATGGCATCACTAACACAATGGACATGGGTTTGGGTGGACTCCGGGAGTTGGTGATGGACAAGGAAGGCCTGGCATGCTGTGGTTCATGGGGTCACAAAGAGTTGGACACGACTGAGCGACTGAACTGAACTGAATCTAAATCTCACAGTCTGGCCCAATGAAGAAACCAAGGCCAGGGTCCTTCAAAGAAATATATCTGAAGGTGTGGATATATGGGTTGGCATCAAGTGGACATAGTCTCAAAAATGTCTGCCAGGGGTCACAAGAAGAATTCGGATGAAGAATGGGTCCCCTGCAGATTTATCCTCATTATAGGATTTACAACTCAGAGTCCATCCTGCAAGGTGGTATACCAGAGCATTAACTTTCACAGAAAAACAGAAGCAAATTTTCACTGCTTGATGGGGCTTTTACGGAGCAATTTCTGTGAGCTTGAGAGAGAACGGGCTCTGGAACCTGTTGGTACTGGGTTCAAATCCAGGCAGGTTGGATGAAATTTGGCAAGGTGCTATGTCCCTGGGCCTTAGTTTCCCCATCTGTAAAATGGTGATAATAATGTCTACCTTTCAGAACTTTTGAAAGGAGAAGTAATATATTTATAAAATGCCAAAACATCGTCTAGTATATTGTAATTGCTAAGTCAAAGTTTTGCTATAATAATAATGATAATGACAATTGTGGTAACAATTTAAAAATGCTGAATATTGTGGAGAACTAAAGATAAACACATCTCTCACTGCAAAGGAAATTCCAGGGATGGAATAGGGGAGTTTTGTAAAAAAAAATTGTATCTCTAATGCTAAACCCAGTACTTGGTACTAGTAGGCACTCAACTCATACTTGCCAAGTAGAAGAATGACTAAAATATATCCCTAAATGCTACAATCTCAGGTATAATTGGATAAAGGAATCAGAGAGATCCAAACATGAAGTGCTTAGATTCTCATGAATTATTTCTGATTGGGTAGGGGAGGGGAGGGAAAGAAAAAAAATTGGAGAGATATCATTTCTATATTTTTTTTAGTAGGTTGTTGATACATAGTAATGAGATGAAGAAGTCAACATACACAGTAACCAAGAAAAAAGAGAGAAGACAAAGACCAAAAATAATAGGAAGAAATACAAAGAATATATTTTCTTCTGAGATTAAAAACTTTTTTAAAAGCAAAGATCCTCCATAAAAATCAGCGAATGAAAGTTGCTTTTTTATCTTTAGGAAACAAAGCATCATTCAAAGTTTCAAACTGAATTTGTATGGTCTGGGGAAAAGAGGGGAAAATGTTTACATTCTGTGTGTATCAGCAAGTAGTTCTCAATTATTGTTGGTCCATGTATCATGCCCTACAAGCTGCTTTTTTTTTCCATCCATAAGTGTAGTGGACATCTGCTGTTTTGCCTTTTCAGCATCTGCTGTCTGCTTTTTCTGGCAACATAACCTCTCTTTCCCATGGGGAACCCATTCTGTGGGGCTTGGTGGGCTGAACCTGTTCCAACACCGATCAGCAAGTAGACCAGTCCGGCCACCCAGAGAACCCCATCTTCTTTCCATGTGATTGGCTGACCTCATCACCTCTGGGGTTTTTCTACAGGGGCTCTTGGAGAAGCCATCTGGGTTGCTAAGTCAGGAGGAGGCAGTCTGAGGCCCTTGGCCCCATCCTGCCTTCAGATCGAGAGAGAGCATTATACAGATGGAGAGAGTGAACAAGTCCCTGATGTATCATTTGAGTCTGTGGATAAAAATGGGCCTGAAGCCACTGTACTTCTGAACTTCCCAATTATACAAACCTATATAGTTCAGTTCCTTTTTTAAAAAAATGAGTTCGTTTGAGTTGGGGTTTCATCAATTGCAATGAACTACTTTATGTCCTCAGTTTTCCATCAAAATAAAAATCTGCTATTAATTTAAACAAGCATTCCAGGAGCACTCCATACTGGATCTCATGTATCTAACACGGCCTGTAGCATCTTGCTGAGGAAATGATGAACCAGGCGGCCATGGTCCCTGTCCCCACATGACTCGCACTCCAGTGGGGGAAATGTTGGGAAAAGTGCTGCAGAAGAGGAAGAAGGGGCCTGTAGCAGACACGAATGATGCCATCCCAATGGCCATTCCTCTCTTCATCTGCTAAGGGAACCTCTCTCCTCTGCGGGGAACCCATTTTTGCTTATCATCCCCTGAGCATTCATGTCTTTCAGGAATGGCTGTGACCTTTCCTGGAGTCAGAGAAGGAACCTTGATTGGTGAAAACAGATTCTAGTACTCTCATTCCTTTGCCAACTGATTAACTTAGGCAAAGGCATGTACACATTCCTGGCCAATGAGACATGAGGGGAGGTTGGGTGGGGGTCCTGGGAAGGTTTTCTTCCCTCTTCCTGGCCTCTGGGATGCTGGAACTCCAGCCCTGGTGCCTATGGTGAACTCTACAGGGAGCCATCCAAGATAGAAAAAATCTGGGTGTCTGAGGATTATGCTCAACCTCTGAACTAACCTGTCTTGGATCTGTCCCTCCTCGGACTCACTGTCCTATAAAATAGATGTGTCTAGATTGTTTAAGCCACTTTTAATTGGGAGCTGCCAGTTGTTGCTGCAGGCACTCTATAGAACTAAGGCTATGCTATGGGGTCATCGGAGCCATCAGGGAAAGCCTCCTGAAGCCACTCTGAAGATGGGCAAAGCTAGCCAAGCAGGGGCGGGGGGTGGGATGTGAGATGAAGTGGTCTTAGAGCAGAAGTCAGTGGTGGAAGCAAAACTGGAACACATTCCGTCATGGTGCTTTTTGCTATGGGAGTGTTTCTCAAACTGACCAGCTAACCACCTGCTTCAGAATGTCCAGGGGTTGGTGGGTGGGGGGAGATCGGCGTGGATTATCAAAATGCAGATCCCTAGGCACTGCCCCAGACCTACTGAGTCAGACTTTAAAATTTAAACAAGCTCCTCTGAAGAGTCTTGTTCACTAAAGGCTGAGAACCCTTGGGTCAGTGACTAGAAGACTCATACAATCTTTGGCACTGAGATGAGAATTTTAGAAATCTTGATATATTAATTTGTATCAAAGTGCCATCATAGAGAATGTGCCAATATCCTTCTGAGTACTACAAAGTATATTTTCTCTGATACGTTTGCCAACCTTCACAAACATTAAAAAAAAGTCAACTGGCATTGAAATAATGTCCTAATACAGCTAGATTAAACATACATTTAATTCACTCAGCCCTGGCAGATGGTTTTTCTTTTCTAAAGTTGTCATTTCTTTTAGGAAGAGCTGTTTCTGATCTGTTATTAGAGCCACCCCCATCAGGCAGAAATGCACAACACAGGTGGTCGTGCAGACAGGGAGACAAACAAAGGTATTTCCCCTCTCTCTTTATCTAGTGTATTCTGAGGAGTGTAGCTGTGATGTCTCAGAGCCAGCTTGCCCAAACCAAAGGCAGTCCTTCAGCATGATAAGCCCTGAAATCCTTTGTTGGCCTCCCCACATCCACTCTCATGGTCCACCCATCACCAAGCTGTGCAGATGAACCCCTCACACAGCTCTGCCATTCAGCTCATCTTCATCTCCATCAGCTCTGGCCCAGTGACAAGCATCTTTCCTCTGGGCTACCACAGTGGATTTCCTACCATACCTCTTTTCTGCACCAGTGGTTCTCAACTCTGGGGCAATTCTCCATTCCTTCTTGACTACACCTGCCAGGAGTCATTTGTCAATGCTTGGAGACATTTCTGATTGTCACAAATGAGGGGTGTGTGTGTGGGTATGATACTGACATGTAGTTGGTAGAGGCCAGGGATATTGCTAACTATCTTGTACAACATAGCTCCTCTCCAACCCAATAAGGAATTATCTGGTCCTAGATAGTGTCAAAGTTGAGAAATCCTGCTTTAGATGTACCCCTTACACCCCATAGACCTCAGGTCAAAGGCCCTTCTCTGACTTACCTTCACAGTACAAACCCTACTGTTACTGGTTCTCAGAGTCCTGGGTACCCTCCCTTGACTGTATTATTTTCAGTATGTATTGATATAACAAGTTGTGATTATTTGCTTATTGTTTTCTCCATTAGACTCTAAGCTTGATGAAAGCAGGGATGCTGTTTATCGAGCTCACTTCTCTAATCAGGCCAAGTACAATATCAGGCACACAGCACATTTATAATAAACACCTTTAAAATAAATGAACTTACTTTGTGCAAATTCATGTGCAATCATGGAACACAACGGTTAGCATAGATCCTGACTGCTAGAAAATTACATTCTTGTAAGGACTCTTTGAAAGATTCATATTTAAGACAACTGTTTTGAAGTATAAGAAAATCACAACGGCAGCAGGTTGGAGACTCTTTGGTTTCAGGATTCCTATACACCCCTGAAATAGTATTGTGAACCTCAAGGAGCTTTTGTTTAGGTGCTTTGCATCTATTGATATCTATCATATTAGAGTCACATCGAGAATTTTTTAAAAAACAAAAAAACAGAAGCACACATTCCATTAGCTGTCAGTGGTGACTTCATCAGACATCACCTCTGGAAAACTCAACTCTATCCTCCTGAGAGACAGAGAGTGAAAAAGGCAAAACACTTCTTAGGATGGTTACAAAAATGGTATTGATCCTGTGGACCACTCAGAGGGCCTCCAGGAGTCTCAGGGGTCCCTGTAACATGTCTGAAAACTGTTGCACTATAGGAATCCTAATGTTTTAGAAATAACTTCCTGCTGAGGAATCAGGGCAATTGATTCCTACTCAGAAATGGAGTTGGTCCTTACAAGATGGAAGGCATGGGGACACCAGCAGAGACACACTCCTCTTCTGCTGATCCAGTCTACAACTATAGCAAACTATGGCTCGAAGATCAATTCTGGTCCACTGCTTGTCTTTGTAAATAAAGTTTTATTGGAACATTGCTATGTCCATTCATGGATGTTTTGTCTATGGCTACTTTTGCGCTAAGATACCAGAGTTGATAGTTACATCAGAGCCTGCAGGACTTACAAAGCCTAAGAGACTCGCTATCTGGCCCTTTCTAGAAAAAGTCTGCCAACTCTTGTTCTTTAGAATATTTACGAAGGCAAACGCTTCTGTCAAAAATAAAATTGATGTTGAATGACATTTCTCCAAGTACCCCTCTGCCCCTAAATTGGACTGGGCATTAGTGAGTGAATAAGGAAGGTGAGAAAGAACACACCTCTGTCAGGTGGGATAAAAAGGCCATCAGCTTGAGACCTTTGCTTCTAATCCTCCAGCACACTAGGAGACTTAGGGCAAGTCATCCCAATCTATTTGGGGATGCTGAGGGGGATGGGCTACACGGGGAAAGCATTCCCAAGAGTCAGAGCTGCTCAGAGATGAAATGAGCTGCCTTTCCAGACAGTGAGTTTCCCGTATGTGGAAGCTGGTTGAGGTTGGAAGGATCAGATTGACAGGAATCAGATCTTTGGGAATCAGATGGATGACTGTATCAAATCAGGGAACACAAACTCAGTGCTTCAGGGGTAGGAGGTCATATAAATGAGTGAGTGGACTGGGATGAAGGGAGTGAGAGATGTGGCCAAAGAGGCATGGTTCCTACTCTATTTCAACTGACCCCTGCCGTATGGGGTATTGGCTTGGGGTAACCAGAAATCTGGATTTTAAAGTCTGGATTTTAAAACCTCTTTGTGTTTATAGTTTGGCTCAAATACCCAAAAATAAAGAAGAACAGTACATGAGTCAAGTAAAACACATGTATGGATCATTTTGTCACCCAGGCCACCTAGATAAGATAAACTTCAGGGCCTTTCCTAGCTTAAATATTCTTTGATACTAAGAGAATAAAAGAAATCCCTTATATTTATTTATTTATTTTAAAAAATTTTCAGTGTGTCTTGACATCTTATTTCATGCACATTTCTGTATTCAAGAGCACAGTCAGAGCTAGAACCCAGGACTTCTGATGCCAAGTCCAGTGCTCAAAGCTATGGCTGCAGGATCCACTATGCCAGAAAAAAAGACCTGAACTTAGCAGAGCAGACTGGGTGGAATGAAATGGAAATGGGCAGTGAGGGCGGAAGAGCTAACTAGGCTGAGTGAACAGGGAGAGAGCTTAGCAGCAGGAGGTACAGTAGACATGACCAGGGCAGCATGGACTAGAAAAGACAGTCCATCTGATCCCCAGAGCAGCAACTTCACCCAGACCTCCACTTGATTTCAAAGGTCCAGGAGCTGATGGATTCCTGTTTAACTTGAGCTAGTTTGACCTGAGTTTTGGTCACTCGTGATCTAAGAGTTCTTGCACAATCTTAAGGATGGATTAAAATGTTGTGCTACTGTAGTATAAAAGCAGTCTTAGACAATAAGTAATGAACGGGCATGGCTGTGTTCCAATAAAACTTTATTTACAAAGATCAGCAGTGGGCCAGAATTTACCTTTGAGCCATAGTCTGCTTATCCATGCTATGGAATCATTCACTGGTCTAGTAGAAATGCTACTATGCTGAGTGTCCTGAGGCCATGTATATTTCAAGGCCAGCTCACAGGTTATTTGGCTGGATTATTAGACTAGATGATCTTAAAGATCCCTACACACCGTGAGATTCCAGGATGCTTTGATTTTTGCTTAAATCCTTTTAGGATTTAAAGGTAGACTGTAATTCAATCTATGTTGGGAACAGAAAGTCTCCTCCAACAAAATGCCTCCAATCATAATTACCAGCTCTATAACTGAGCATATGTTGATGGAAGCCTCCATTCATACCGAGCCAGTTAAAATGCACGGAAGGGACAGCTAACAGATCTCTCAAGTTAAGAGTCCAGGCTGTTAATTACTTTTGTAAAAGAAATATATAAACATGCAGATGGCAACTGTAGTAAATATGTTCATCTACATATAAATACCAAAATCCAGCCCACTCCTCCAGGCCTATCTCATATGCAACATACTTAGAAAGACTTACAGATTTCTTCCTCATCCCCCCTCCATTATCTCTCTTCTTTAAAATCTCATGGCATGTACTTCTTATGACCAAGCAGTGGTTCCCAAACCTAAGCATGCATTAGAACCCTGGATGTCTTGTCAAAACTCAGATTGCTGGGCTCCACTACCAGGGTTTCTGATTCAGGATATTCAGGGCTGGGTGAGAATATGGATTTCCAACCAGTTCCCAGGTGATGCTCATGCTGCTGGTTTGGGGACCACGTTTTGAAAACCATTCACCTAGAGCACAGTCTACCCTATGATATCATCACTTTTGTGCTTGCCTTATTTCTCTAGCAGACTGTACATTACTTTAGGAGGGATACTGTTTATATTCACAAACCCTGGAGAGTATTCTGTAGGCTTTCAAATTGTGGTGCTGGAGAAGACCCTTGAGAGTTCCTTGAACTGTAAGGTGATCAAACCAGTCAATCCTAATGGAAATAAACTTTGAATATTCATTAGAAGGACTGATGCTGAAATTCAAGCTCCAATACTTTGGCTAACTGATGTGAAGAGCCAACTCATTGGAAAAGACCTTGATGCTGGGAATGACTGAAGGCAGAAGGAGAAGAGGGTGACAGAGGATGAGATGGTTAGACAGCATCACCAATTCAAGGGACATGAGTTTGAGCAAACTCCGGGAGACAGTGAAGGACAGGGAAGCCTGGTATGCTGCAGTCCATGCGGTTGCAGAGTCAGACACAACTAAGTGACTGAACAACAACAACAATTCTGTGGGCGCTTCGCAAACATTTAGATACAGCCATGGGATGAGTTGAGGAGTTAAGTTTTTGGCTAAGGTACACCTGACAGCTGTTTCCTACAATAGGAATTTATGGAGACCACAAGGAAAGCAAATGCAACAGACTTGTTCTCAAGAAGTAACCAGTAAAGGAAATTTCTGTGGCTAAACCATGCTGTAATAGAATTCAAAATTCCATCAAGTTCAGTATTCTGGTGGAAGACCAAAACCCAAATGAAATCGATCAAAGAGTTATACAACTTTTCCTATACATATTGCAGGTCTAGGTATGTGTTTGCCTAAGGAGAGTGAGGTGGGAGTAGATAATGATGAATAATAGAAATACTTCCCTGATAGCTCAGTTGGTAAAAAATCTGCCTGCAATGCATTAGACCCCGGTTTGATTCCTGAGTTGGGAAGATCCTCTGGAGAAGGGATAGGCTACCCCACTGGAGTATTCTTGGGTTTCCCTTGTGGCTCAGCCGGTAAAGAATCCGCCTGCATGTGGGAGACCTGGGTTTGATCCCTGGGTTGGGAAGATCCCCGGGTTGGGAAGATCCCCTGGAGAAGGGAAACGCTACCCACTCCAGTTTCTGGCCTGGAGAATTCCATGGACTGTGTAGTCCATGGGGTTGCAAAGAGTAGGACATGACTGAGTGACTTTCACTTTCACAGGTTACCTAAATACCCCTTATAGGAAAATCAAGGAAAAAACATTTGCTGGGAATTAGGATGTGGCGGTATTTGGAGGCAGGGTCTTTAAAGAGGTTATTAAGTTAAAATAAGGTTGTAAGGGTAAGCTCTAGTCCAGTATGACTAGTGCCCTCATAACAAGAGAAGATGAGGACACAGACGCACACAGGGAGAAGCTGGCCATCTACAAGCCAAGGAGAGATGCCTCAGAAGAAACCTTGATCTCAGACTTCTAGTCCCCAGAGCTATCATTAAATATATTTCTGTTGCTTAAGTCACTCATGTGTTAAAGGTTGTGATGGCAGCTCTAGGAAACTAATACAGACTCCAAATCATTATTTTAAATAGTATAGAGATATAAAACCTCCCAGGGCATCAAGACCATGCAATGCTCCTGGAGTGGAAAGTGCCCTGACCAATCTACTCCTAGTTTAGGCCCTAATATCTCCAGCCTGGAGGATCCCAACAGGTCCTAACTGGTCTCCTTTGCCCACTCATTTCTCTACACAGTCGCCAGAGTGATGCTTTCAAAATGCAAATCCGATGATGCTTACCCCTGAAGTGCTGAAGCGCTCACCACACTTCAGAGCATTTAACACCATTTAATGGCTTCACTTGGCTCTTGGGATAAAGCCAGACTCCTTGCCATGGTTGACAAGTGCTTGCATGGCCTGGTCCCTGCCAGCCTCCCCCATCTCCTTTCAGACCCTCCTCACCTCCAGCAGTAGATGACAGCTGCCTGGCTTTCTTTCTTGTCCTTCCAATGCACCCTGCTTCCTCTCAACACTAGGAGACTCCCAGTCCAAAACAGACATGACAGAGGTGCTTTCACATGCAGATGTGTTGTACGTCCTGGAAGATTCATCTCAAGGCAGATAGCTTTCAGTCCTGACTGCTCTTGCCCCACTGCCTCTTTTAGGCTAGTCACTGGTAGAGACTGTCTCAACAACAGCTAAAAGCACTGTTTACAATAGCCACTGGGAAATAATCCAAGTGTCCATCAACTGAATTCGGGTTAAGAAGATGTGATGTGTGTGTGCGTGTGTGTGTGTATAAATACAGTGGAATATTACTCATCCACAAAAATGGAATGAAATATTGCCACTTGCAGCAGTGTGGATGAACCTAAAGGATATCATACTAACTACATCAGAGAAGACAAATATTTCATGATATCACTTACATGTGGAATCTAAAAATACAATACAAATGAATCTATGTACAAAATAGAAACAGACTCACAGACATATTATAGAAAGTGAATTTATGGTTACCAAAGGGGAGAGGGATGGTGGTGGAGGGGAAGGATAAATTAGGAGTATGGGATTAACAAATACAAGCAGATACTATACATAAAACAGGCTTCCCTAGTGGCACAGATGGTAAAGAACCTGCCTGCGATGCAGGAGACCTGGGTTCAATCCTTGGGTTGGGAAGATCCCCTGGAGGAGGGCATGGCAACCCACTCTGGTATTCTTGCCTGGGGAATCCTCATGGATAGAGGATCCTGGTGGGCTACAGTCCATGGGGTCGCAAAGAGTTGGACATGACTGAGCGACTAAGCACATACATAAAACAGAGAAGCAACAAGGATTTACTGGATAGCACAGAGATCTATATTCAGTATCCTGTAATAACCTAAAATGGAAAATAATCTGAAAATATATATATATACCTGAACCCCTTTGATGTACTCCTGAAATTAACACAATATTGTAGATCGAGTATAATTCAATTTAAAAAAATTGAAAAGTGAGGGGAGTAGTAAACAGTAAAATGTACCAAGGTGTACAAGGGTATCCTTCCCAAACTAGGCACGGGTGAATCCTGTGATGGGTACCATTCATCTGGGAATTGTAAAATGAGCTGAAGGGTGAAATTCTGGGCCTGTCGGCCAAAACGAGTCACCTGCTCTGACGGGCACGATGAAAGGGCTCTTTCTTTCTGGTCTAGCTTGCTCACTGCCCTTCAAGACACAAAGAGAAGAGCAAAGATTCTATCCTATGGTTACTGTCCTGTGTCTCTCTTTATCGTCATTTAATTATAGAGACCACGCTTTCTGAATGAGATACTGAAACGCATGACTGGACGCATGGCCTAACAATGGGATGAAAAATTTGAAATGAGGACAGTTGTACATAAGGACACTAGAGGCACAATGAATGGACTCTTTTTACCTCGTCCCATTTACCTATAACCCAAATAAAGCTAGATTTGCCTTGTGCTCAATTTCTGTGCACAGCTGTATTAAATTCTAATGACGAAAAGAAACATATCTAACAATCCAAAGCAATCAGAAAAAACAATTCAAACATTTGCTGGATTCTCTTTCAAAGAAAGTCAAGGGAGAAGGCATCTATGTAATAACTAGCGAAATAGAGGTTAACTGAAAGCTTCTCATTCATTGCAATAATTATATCACAAAACATGAGTCAAGGGAAACGAGATCACTCCACCTATTTTACAGATGAGAAAACTAAGGCTCAGGGAACTGAGATGGTCCCAGACTCCAAATCAAGACTTCCGACTCCTAGTTTAGTGAGCTTGCTTTTCTACACTTGCGCACACACACACCACCAGACTTCCTTTCCACCATTCTGCATTATAAAATACTTTTTAAAAATTTCTTGACACTAATGGCAGCAAAAAATGATGATTGTCAATATGAGTTCAAGAAATACTCAGAGATTCATTGACATTTAATTCCCAAACCTCAGCTAAGTGTGGCGCCCAGACAAGAAGAAACAAACATCAACGAACCATACACACATTTTCACTCTTGCAACCTCTCTAAACTAGATTAATGCTTCATTAAAAAAAAAAAAAAAAAGCAACCTACCAGAATACCTCTTTTCCAGCCAAAGAGGCATTCTGTCCCCAGTCGACTCTATGAACCCTGGGACAATAATTAACATGTGGGCCAAAGGCCCAAACCCATTGGCACAGGACAGATTCTCAGATGAGAAACAGAGAAGCCCCAAATCCCACTCACATAAAGGGCTTATTGACACTGGTAGAAAGAACACAGACTACAAGGGAGACAGTGAGGCAGAATTTGGGCTATAGAGGAAATGGGTGGGAGGACGGGGTAGACTTCTTCCCTATTTCAAAGCCCCTTAGATTTTCACCAGAGCCTTTTCTAAGTTTACACCCTCCATTGGACTTTGCTCCTGGCTAACAAGCATTTCCCCACAGCACAGAATGATGTCACCGAAGCCAAAGTAATCCAGGTCTGCTAACACATTCCTGTGGTAAAATAGAAGGTTTTGGAGAGCTCCCGTGGACAGATCAGCTCAGGGTGATGTCCAGGTGCCCTGTACTTGGGGCTGATGCCCAGGAGAGAAACCACTTCAGTGGGGCAAGGGCATTCACATCCAGAAAGCCCCCAAAAGGTGATTTGATTATTAGAAGGGGAGAGAGGAAAGCAATTAGGGCTAAAAGGCCATGTGATGGACCAGAGGTCTGAAAAGTGCTGAGTAGGAGGATGAATATGGAGACAAGCGTTCATTCCACCTGATCTTGGGCCCTGTGCTAGGCGTGGACACACAGGGCCCTGGAGAGACAGGACAATTCCTGTGTGATAGTTAAGTTAGCCTGTGTGTGCTTCAGACTTTTTTCAACATGTAGATAAATGTAGAGCTCTTAGGTTATAGCCCAACAGACTCATGAATAGAAAGTGTCCTAGCCTTCCTAAGGACAAGATATCCTAAGATTTCCTTGAGTCCTTTGACATAAAAAGCTTTTTCTTATTGAGTATGCTACAGTGATACTAGCCCTCCTGATACCCACCAAGCCCCAGGGAAGACCTGGCTCCAAGCGGAAAGTCCCAAGTCAGCACTGCTGCTGCTGCTGCTGCTTCTAAGTCGCTTCAGTCGTGTTCGACTGTGTGCGACCCCAGAGACGGCAGCCCACCAGGCTCCCCGTCCCTGGGATTCTCAAGGCAAGAACACTGGAGTGGGTTGCCATTTCCTTCTTCAATGCATGAAAGTGAAGAGTGAAAGTGAAGTCGCTCAGTCGTGTCTGACTTTTAGCAACCCCATGGACTGCAGCCTACCAGGCTCCTAACAGGTTACAAAGTCCATTTGCTAATGCTAATACCATCTTCGTTGGTGCAGTTATTTATTGGGCAATATTTACTGGGTAATTCCTATGCACCAAGGACTGGAGACATGCTGGTGAATAAAACAAGCACGTTTCCTCTCCTTTGGAAGTGCATAGTTCCACGGGAAAGATACGCATCCCTGGTGGCTTAGTGGTAAAGAATCCACCAGCCAGTGAAGGAGATGCAGGTTTATTGGAGATGCAGGTTTAATCCCTGGGTCGGGAAGATCCCCAGGAGAAAGAAATGGCAACCAATTCAGTATTCTTGCCTGAGAAATCCCATGGACTGAGGGGCTTGGCGGGTTATAGCCCACGGAGTTGCAAAAGAGTCGGACACGACTTAGCAACTAAACAACAAGAAGCAACTAAAGAAATAGATAATTACAAAGTGTGACAAGTAGAAAGAAGAAATGAGTAAGGCTTGGGGAGAGGCAATCTGAAGGTAAAATATTTCATCTGTGACTGTAAGCAGGCAAGGAATCCAGCCATGGAAGACAAGGGGCAAGAACAATGCTGATGGGGAAACAGCATGTGCAGAGGTCCTGAGGCTGGAAAGTGTGTGGTGAGTTCAAGGAGGCCAGTGTAGCTGGAAAATCAGGGCCAGGAAGAGACCTGCACAAGACCATCTGAAGAGGAGGCTCTTGAAATGCACAATATCTGAGCATTCACCAAGCACTTTCCCAGGTGTGATGATAGTTGAAATAGTCCTTTGTGGTAAGCAAAGATGAATAGGATAGGCCCACTGAACTGATGAGAATATCAACAGATGTCACTGAGTTGGTAGGAGAGCTGAGATTAGGAGTCAATTCTTCTGTTTCTAAGCTTAGGAATCTTTCATACACAACACACACATACACACACACACATAAATGAGTGAGTGAAAGTCACTCAGTCGTGTCCGACTTTTTGAAACCTCATGGACTACAGTTCATGGAATTCTCCAGAATTGCAGAATACTGGAGAATACTGGAGTGGATAGCCTTTCCCTTCTCTAGGGAAAGGGTTAGGTTGATCCCAACCCAGGGATCAAATCCAGGTATCCCACATTGCAGGCGGATTCTTTACCAGCTGAGCCCCCAGGGAAGCCCAAGAATACTAGAGTGGGTAGCCTATCCCTTCTCCAGCAGATCTTCCTGACCCAGGAATCGAACTGGGGTCTCCTGCATTGCAGGTAGATTCTTTACCAACTGAGCTATAAGAGAATAATTCAGTGTAATTTACAAATAATGAAATACATACATCTTAAAAACAAAAAGTTTTGACAAATACATAAACACATGTAAACAACATCTCAGCCAAGAAAGGACACATTACCGTAATATGGAGATAATTTGCTGTAACCTTTTGTGACCAATCACTCCACCCCCAAACTAGAGGCAAACTCTGTTATGATTTCTGTCCATATAGATTAGTTTTGCCTGTTCTTGAACTTCATAAATGGAATCATCCAGTATGTGCTTCTTTTTGTCTCGCTTCTTTTACTCAGCTTTTTTTTTTTTTTTTTGAGATTCATTCATGCTGTGGCATGTATCAATAGCTGCTTTTTTTGTTTTTGTTTGTTTTGCTGAATAGTATTCCATTGTGGAAATGTAACCAGATTTGCTTATCCATTTGTCCACAGACGAACAGTCCAATTGTTTCCAGCTTTGGGATATTATGAATTAAGCTGCCTGGAACATTTCTGCACAAAACTTTCTGCAGATTTATGTTGTCACCTCTCATGGGTGGAGTTGCTGGATCTTCATTTTATTGTGTTGAGTTTTTATGAAACTAACAGTTTTCCAAAGTTGCTGTACCATTTAACATTCCCACCAACAATATATGAGAAACTTAAGCCATTTTTATGGGTGTAAAAAGGTGGTTTTAATTTGCAGGACTGATGCTGAAGCTGAAACTCCAATACTTTGGCCACCTGATTTGAAGAGCTGACTCATTAGAGAAGACCCTGATGCTGGGAAAGATTGGATGCAGGAGGAGAAGGTGATCTGGTTGGATGGCATCACTGACTCGATGGACATGAGTTTGAGCAAGCTCTGGGAGTTGGTGATGGACAGGGAAGCCTGGCATGCTGCAGTCCATGGGGTCACAAAGAGTCGGAACAACTGAGTGACTGAACTAACTGAACTGATGACTAATGATGCTGAGCACCCATTTGTATATATTCTTTTGTAAAGTGTTAGAATTTCTTGCCAATTTTTGCCGCTTTTAGTGTTCTGAGAAGTCACTGCCTACCTCCAGATCATAAGATAATCTTCAATATTCTCTTCCAGAAGCTGTACAGTTTTAGCTTTTCATTTATTAAGGTCTAAGACCTATCTCTGGAGAAGGCAATGGCACCCCACTCCAGTACTCTTGCCTGGAAAATCCCATGGGTGAAGGAGCCTGGTAGGCTGTAGTCCATGGGGTCGCTAAGAGTCGGACACGACTAAGCGACTTCACTTTCACTTTTCACTTTCATGCATTGGAGAAGGAAATGGCAACCCACTCTTGGGTTCTTGCCTGGAGAATCCCAGGGACAGGGGAGCCTGGTGGGCTGCCATCTATAGGGTTGCACAGAGTCGGACACGACTGAAGCGACTTAGCAGTAGCAGCAGCAAGACCTATCTCAAATTTTGTGTATTGACTAGTGATGGACAGGGTTATCAAGTATAAGGTATAAGGACTCCTTTATTTTTTTTTTTACTTTTTATTGTGGTGTAACTTGTATAAAGTGTATAAATCTTCAGTGTAAAGGTTAAGAATTTTACATTTGTTTATATCCATGTAACCACATTCAGATCATTGGAGGATTCCTTTTTATTGTCAAAAATATTAGCCTCACTATGTTAGTAACAATTAGTATTTAAGTAACAATTATTTTACCACATTGATTTTCCTTCTATGCATGCATTTGACAGAATATCATGCATTTGCATTTTGGTGCACATATGGATTTGTAAGCTGCAGCAATAATGCTCTGACTCCGCAGTGGTCTGTTGCTTGTAGCTGTAGAACAAATGCACTATTCCCTACTGACATCGGGCTCCTATTCTCAAAGAGCTTATAGTCTAAGAAGAGTGCTAGGAAATGCACATGAATAAAGCTGTTGAGTTACAGCAAATGACCCATAATCATAAGAATGTTTTAAAACAAGAGTTCGGGACTTTAGAAGAGGAAATAAAATAACTTCAGGAGTGGAGGAGAGGAAGTTTTTAGCCTAAAGATGGCTAGAATTTTGATAAATGAAGATAATTATATGAGGTAATTGCCTATGAGAAAAAGGGTAAAATAACAACAGCAAGTGCCTTAGTTAGGGTCCTTCCCATTGTAATTTACAGAAACTCAAAATTAGTTTAGGCAAAAAAGAGAATCTGTTGGTTCTTACAAGTGAGAGGTCTCTGGGTGGGGTGGGCGGCCTCTGCATTCAGATCTAGCTGGATTCAGAGGCTTTACCATATAGTAAGAGCTATAACTTTTTTCAAACAGCTTCTTCCCACATGCCGGACAGGAATGCCCACTAGTATTCCAAGAGCCTTAGCTCAGCAACCTTAATGGAATGAATACTTTTTCCTAGTATTTCCCTATACAATTCCAGCGAATACTATGGTTGACCTCTCTTGGGTCTAATGTCCATTGATGAACAAATCCTTGTGGCATAGATAGATGGGATACCCCGATTGGCTGGTCTAGGTCATGTGCCACCACTTAGGGGAGGGGCAGAACACAACTGACAGCTCATTTGTACTCCAGGGAGTTAGGGACAGTTCTTGCAAGGAATCAGAAGCAGGGATGATAAAACATGCTGGACAGACAATTTGGCTATCGCACCTCATTACAGAGGAAGGGGGGCTTTGAGCAGGAAATGTGAACAGGGAGCAAAGTAGGAGGAGACTTCGCTTTGCACCTAGAGGCCCTGGCATGGATACTGCCCTGTATATTTTTTCGCAAGTGGAGAGTCTCTGACCTGAGTATCAAGAGCTGTCTGCTCAACAGACCCTAGGGCAGCTTGTGCACCCTGGCATTTAGTGGTCACATGAGATGAGTCAGGTAATCCCAGAGTATGAATTATAGGCTGTGCAGAAAACAAAGCCACAAAGAGGATGGAGCCTTCTAGAGTCCTTTCTGGGTCTATCTTTCCAGTGTAATCCTTATCATATTTAAGGTGAAATTCTCTTATAGTTACAAAGATGAACTAAGCAAGAGAGATTAAGTATTTGTGTCCTCCTTTTAGACTTTCAAATTTAGAATTTCAAAGCTGGAAGAGACATTAGAGATTATGTGGCATAAGGATCAGCAAACTGGCCCACAGGTTAAATCCCCCTCCACCTTTACCTTTGGAAATAAATTGTGACTCAACTGCTGCCGCATCCATATGACCACATATCATCAAGGGCTGCTTCTATGCCTCAGACACCATATGGCCCGCAAAGCTCCAAATATTTACGACCTGGCCCTTTACAGGAAAGGTTTGTCAATTTCTGGCCTGGTATGACTCTCTCCCTATTCAATTAAGATTGTCCTCTTCAACATTAATCTCATTCCTGACTCACACTTGGATCAAAAGAGACAATTCACAGAGAGTTTAGAATATAGTTTGACATATAATAAATAAATAAAATTAAATGTTAGTGAAAGTCCTAGGCTATCAATACCTCTGTTCCTCTCTCCAATGGAATGATTAAGCGGTGACTGGTCCTATCCATGCCATGTGCTGATTAATTTGTTTATTGAAAAGGGTTTTTTCCAACACATTCAACTGCATTTCATTAATTATTACTGAGTGTGTGCTAAGCATCTAACACGCATTCCCTCACTCTGCCCTCCCCCATCCCAACCACCTTGAGAGGAAGCTGAAGCTATGGGGGTAAAGAAAGTCACAGAAGGTTGCACAGCTAGTTCGTGGCTGAGCTGGAACATGAATCCAGGCGTTTTGACTCCACAGCTCAAGTGCTTATCAAATACACTATCGAAGGCATCTCACTGTGGTCAGTAACCTAATTTTCAAAGTATCAGTTCGCACAGTCCCAGCAATCAGAATCAGATTAACAGGTCCACTTGAAGGGACAAGAGCAGTGACACCAACACCGATGCACAGCATGCCTAGGGAACCCGCCAGCTCATCCTCTCTGCTCTCCATGCCTTCCCTTCTCATCCGTTCACACCTGCTCCACGGTGCTCAGCCAGCCTCTGCTGCCTCTGGGCTCTCCTATCCATCAGGTATGTGTTACCAGGGAGATCTTCCTAAATAATGCACAGCTCTGAGGAGGGGCTCACTGCTCGGCTCGAAACCTCTCATGGCTCCTCATTGGTCACAGACTGTAACAAATACTCTCCAGCCTGGCATGTACAACTCTCGAAGATCTGATCCTCACCAGCCACCCCCGCCCCCACCTTCTTTCCTCACTGTCCACCTCCTCATACTTCATAGATAACCAGACCTGCTGACCTTTCCTGAAACCCTCTGTTTACTTTGTTTTTGTTTATTTTACCCTCCCCACCCAGCCATGGGTCTGGGATGCAGAACTTGTGCAACAAGCGAATGTGGAAGCTAGCCTGCGAGAGTGGATGGATGAGCCCATCAGGAACGGCCTTCTTCCCCATCCAAGCTATCTCTCAAGATCTGCAGTGAATGCTACCTTCTCCACAAAATAGTCCCCGGCTCTTTCAGGGGAATCTGGCCTGACTCCCTCTTCACTCTTTCCTGCTCTTTCAACAGCCAAGAGGGTTTTATTGTATTACAGTCACCCTTGCTCGTGTCTGCCCCTGGGTGATGCTGGAAGGAGGCTGTCTGAGGTCACATTCTTTCCTGTGCATCTCCAATCCCTCAGCACCTGGTACATCGCCATGCAGAGAGCAAGGATTTGTGTCATTGCCCTAGTGAACAGGAGAGTAGTGCTGGGACATCCAACAAGAAAAAGACCAGCCACCCCAACCTGCACTTCCCCTTCACCCCATAACTCTCATCACAGTAAAATGGGGAAAGATGGTGAAGAGGAGGAAGCAGGAAGGAGGGAAAAGATCCTTGGAGTTGGCTCGACGTGGTTTCAAATACCTGCTCCACCACCTCCCAGCTCGTGTGACTGAGGCCAGGAGACTGTACCTCTGAACCTCATTTCCCTTTTATGCAAAATGGGAGTATTTAATAGTCTATGTTAGATCCTCCCATTCACATATTCATTCAAGGTGTCATTACTTGTTAAATATGAGATTTAGGACCAGAGACCTGTTTTCTGAGCCTTGGTCTGCCCGTCTGTAAAACAAGGATATTATTAGCATTTACCTCCTAGGTCTTCTGTGAGGGTTAAATGCATTCATGTCTGTGAAGACCTTAGCACCACGCCTGGCACACAGTTAATGCTCAGCCAACATGAACGGTCACTGGCGGCCATCACTTTGTGCCAAGAGTGGTAATGAGTTTGGAGGACTCAGCAGTGAACAAAACAGGCCTGTCACAGAGCCATCATGTGGCTTATAGTCCAAAAGGGGATAAGAGACAGAAATGACAAGCCAATGGCTAATACAGTTACCAACAATGGTGAGTTCTGTGTAGAATGGTGAGAGTCCATGTAACACGGGTGACCGTCCTTACATACAGAGCAGGGAAAGGCTTTGCAGGATTGTTGCAAGAATTAAATAAAGAATATTTGTAAATAATTGCACTCAGATAGGCTATAATTGGAAAAGAATGTCTCTTGATTAGGAGGAGGAGGAAAAATGGGTCTAAGGCTCAGGCATTTCTGATGGGGCTTGAGCTTCTCTTTGTTCTGAAATGTTGCCTCCTAGGTCCCTTTTCCCTACCTGAAATGGGCCTGGGCTCTGTTTCTGCCCTTTGAAAGAGGAATTTATGGTCACTCGAGGTTCCCGTGCCCTATATTTCTGACACTATGGGCAATTCTCCTTGCAGAATACCTCATACTGACTGTGAAGATATCTAATTTTACGGTTGCTTTAGATCGTCCTTGGACGGGCAGGGTCTGGATCCCTGGGCTGCTTCCCCAGATTTCAAAAAGCAGCAGCAGACCTCGAGCTGGCCCTGGCCCCGCACGCTGAGAGCAGCTTGCTGCGGGAAGATTGGCACTTGGTGGAGTGTGCTTCAGGTGCTTAAAATAGATCAACTGTGTCATTAGACCATTGCAAGGCAGTCTTTTCATTGGCCCTGCTGGTGCGGGTGAGGGCAAGAGATAACAGCCCATGGAGAAAGACCTGTGCCTTGCACAAAATCAAGCAGATCCGAGGAAAAAGCTTTTGAAATGATACAGGCAGTAGAGAGTGGAATTCTGCCAGAGAAGGGGGTGGGGCTGTGGCACGAGCACACAGCAGTAACCACAGCACAGGGAGCAACAGGACGGCAAAGTGGAGCCTGTCTGGACCTCTTGTCTGGCTGGCGAGGCACTCAGAAAGAAGGCTAACACTTCTGGATTGCAGGCCACAATCCAGTAGCATCATGTGAAATCACCAAGGGATCATCTATACTCTCTGGGGGACACAGAACCAATGTGTGGGGCTGACTCTGGAGGATCCCCGCTGCTCCTTCAGGGCCCTCTCCTCAGGGTGTTTCAAGTCCCTCCACCATTGCTGGGCATGCTCCACCCTGGATACAATGCTCAGACACAGCCTAATCAGGGTTCTGCAGAGCAGCACTATGACCCCTCCTGCCCCTTGCAGCCTGGAATCATACTGTCCAGCAGCCCACATGGCTCTGACGCCTGCGACTGAACTTGAGCTCAACCCACCCCTCCCCCAACCATTTACTCCAGTGGCTGCCATGGCTGGTGCTGGGGACACTGGGCAGTGATGGCAGCTGAGGAAGGAAGAGTTTGGGTCACATTTGGGAGGTAGGAATGACCAGATGTGGACCCAGACTGAACACAGGGGAGTGGAGGAAACGGAAATGCAGATGAGGGCTAGTTTCTGATTACTAACTTCCTTACTGGGTAAATGCAGATTCTAGCAATCAACTGGGACCACAGAGTAGAAGGTTTTTTTTTTTTTTTTCCCCCATTTAAAAAAATTTTATTAAATTTTAGTTTGAATTTGGAGTGCCTTGGAATATCCAAGTGGGCAACATAGCAGATGGTCATAAAGATGAAACTAAGAGAGATCTTCATAAAGGAAATGAGAGTGGGCTTTTCATTAATGAATTAAATCATCAAATATCTTTTGAGCAACGACAATGTGCTACGTACTGTGCGTTGCTTTCTATGAATAATTTACTATCCTGATTTCTTCCAGAGAAATGAAGAAAAATCTGGTCTCCACTGAAGAAATTTTGTTGGCATTACCCAATTTCTCACCGTTCTTTCTCAAGTAGGCGATCCCCATCATAACAGAGAGGTTTTATGCAGCCATTCTGGGTCAAGGTGTGACCTTTCAGTAATCACCCCTTAGCTGAGTGGGTGTATAAACTGACCTTACAGATACGGAGCTCATGCTGTCGACTAGATGTCCTCCACTGGACCAGGCATGTCCCATATGTCACAACAAGCTCTGGAACAGTCCAGCCTCCCAGGGTCCTACTTTTGGGCTGATAAAGGCACCCAGAACTGGGACCAGGTATCCAGAGCTGCTTTACTTTGGTCTGTGCCCATCCCCTACTAACAGATTCCTCTGGAAGTGAAACTGACCTCTAGGAGTTGGGGGTGGGGCACTGTTTGCCCAACTGTATCCAAAAGGATATGATATCACCCTCTGGGAATGTGTCAGCTGGGGAAAAAAGGCCATGAGCAGGATCTGGCTCACTTCAAGAGCACTTTATGGCATGGCGGTGTTAATCAACTGCTAACTCGAGATAGAACTTTCTCCCATGATGAACAATATGCTGCGGTTTTCTCATCTCTGTGTTTGATGTTATATGAGTCATATACTAGACTAGAGTTTAAAAAATTCAAATGCCTGCATATAAAATAGATAAACAAGCATTTACTATATAGCACAGGGAACCATACTCAATATCTTACAGTAACCTGTAATGGAAAAGAATTGGAAAAAAAAAAAAATATATATATATATACACACACACACACACATACATGAATCACTTTGCTCTGTACCTGAAACTAATATAATATTGTATGTCAACTATATTTCAATTAAAAATAAATTCAAATACCTACAGTGGCAAGGTAATAGAAAAGTATTAAGCTGTCCTTGTGTGACACCTCTCTTCCTATAGAGGTGGCAACTATGGCTCTCTAGAGAATAGTACATGCCCCCTCAAGGCAGGCAATTCTACTGACTATTGTCTGCCATGTAGGAACAAAGGGGCACGGATGCCAGGTCTTTCAGGCTGTCCTTAGACAGAAGCTAGAAATCCCAATTTTGATTTCTGAGTGTTTGTAAATAATTAAAATTCACTGAAAGCCTGGTGTTGGGCACATAAAACATATCCTATCAGGCAGGCCACCAGCTGGCCCCTTTTGCTGACCTATATGATCCACGAAGGCAAGGACCATGCCTGTTATATTTACGGCTGTGTCTCCAGCAACATGCTGGGTGCAGGGTTGGTGGTCAGTAAATATTTGTTGAGTGAACAAATGAACAATCTAATCCTTGTTCCCCTTCTTGGACATTCCTAGGAACCAGGCAGACTGAAAAACAATTCCACGACTATAAATTCTGTTTCACTGCTGAAATGCTACAGCTGTACATAATGACCAAAATGAGGGGTAAGGTGGGGAGTGTGCGTTTTGCAGAGAGACTGGAATACTGAGTCACCACGGTCCTCTTTTCTGGGCACCTCCTACGTGTGATCACTCCCTTCAAGCTCTCTGGGGCAGGCTCCATCTCTGCTGGTTAGAGGTGGTAAAATCAGAGCTTAAACATCAAGACTAGGTAGACAACCAACTATCAGCGTCCTACACTAGCCCCAGGGTGTCGCTGGTATTTGGGAAGACTGATCCACAGGGAAATCCTCTCCTTGAGGAGTCATTTACTTAACAAACGCCTTATGGATTGAATTGTGTTTCCTCAAATTTATACATAGATGTCATAACCTCCAGTACTCCAGAATGTGACCTTATTTGGATATGTGGTCTTTACAGAGGTAATCATGTTAAAATGATGTCATTAGGGTGGGCCCTTATCCAATGAGACCTTATTGGATAAGGTCCTTATGAAAAGGGGAAATTTGGGCACAGAAATACGCATAGACAGAGGCGATGTGAAGAGACACAGGGAGAAGACAGACACCACAACCAAGGAGAGGGGCCTGGAGCAGATCCGTTCCTCACGGCCCTTGGAAGGAACCAACCCAGCAGAAGCTTTGATTTTGGACTTTCAGCTCCAGAACCATAAGACAATATATTTCTATTCTTTAAGCCACCCAGTTGGAGGTACTTTATTACAGCAGCTCTAGCATAATACTATTTTTATTCATTTTATAAACACTCGCTATATACCAGGCACTGTTTTAAGCAATTCACAACTGTTAACCTATTTATTTTTTATAACAACTCTATGAGAGAGGCACTATTACTATACCCCTGTGATTATCACTGGAGATGAGAAACGGAGGTACACAGAAGGCAAGTGATTTGCCTAAGCACACACAGCAAGGAAAGGGCAGGGCTGGAATGTGGACCCAGCCATCTAGGTCCAGTCTATGCCCTTAGGAACTGCAGGAAAACAATTTAACTGGCAAAGCACCCAGCAAGAGGTGCTTACACACTTCTGGTTGTTTTCTGTTCTTTACAATGGTATCTGGCTAACGCTGGGTATTGGCCAGTTGTTCACATTCACGACACCAGATGATATTTCAGTCAGATAAGGCTTTTTCCAGAGAGGAATGAAAGAGTTCAGAACTGATATCACTTCCTTTATGCAATGCAAGTACTCTTGAAATCACATTGTGATTTGAGAGATGTGTTATACTCATTTGGGATGGTTTAACATTGTTCCTTATATTATTCCTCTAACGCTCCCTTAGCCTCAAGTGGTCATTTGTCAACAAGCGCTCTATTCATTTAGGAAGTACTGTTTTATTTTTTAAAATCTCTATTCTTATAAAGTATATAATCATCTTTACTCCATCTATTATGCGAATTTAGAATGTCATTAGCGGGCATCCTCCTGTGCCATTTACAATAGATCCTTTTCTCTAGAAATTCTTAGAGTTCCTGATGTGAGCAATGACATGAACAGAGGGAGGTCTTGCTGCTCCTGAGCTGGGTGTCTTGGATGCTGAAATCCCTTGCCTCCCCAGGTCCACTCTGCTCCCTCTCTACCCTGGGAGGCTGACTACGGTGGGGGCTCAGCTGCCTTCCTTGCCCTCTGGCTCCTGGTTGGATTGGGTACCGTAGGAAATCCAAGGGAGGAAGGAGAGAGAGGTCAGGATATTTATTCCCCTGGTTCCTTCCTTGGGGTGTTACCATGAGCTGCCTGCCTGCCAGGAGCAACAACTCCCACCAGACAGTGCCTTCCCTACAGCTGACTGGGTCTCTGGCTTCCTTTTTTTTTTTTTCCCTCTTTCAGTCTGGGGGAAGGTGTGGTAAGAGTAGTAAGGGCCACTGTTTCTAGCCTCCTAGTCCTTGGCCATCCGGGCTTCTTGTTTATTTCTCTACATCCTTCTCACATATTTGCAAAGGCTCCTGCTTAAATCCCCTCAAATCACACATCTGTTCCCTGCCAGGACCTAAGATAGACTCCTCTTCTTTTTCACCCTATAACTCAATCAGGTACAAGGCCATGCGGACTTCATTCTCTAAAGGATCTTTCCCCTTATTTCTATTGTTGTAATTACTCAGTCACCCAGTCATTTCTGATTCTTTGCGATCCCATGGACTGCAGCATGCAAGGCCTCCCTGTCCCTCATCATCTCCTGAAGTTTGCCCAAGTTCTATTCTTACAGCCACTCAAATCCTGGCCCTCAGACCTTTTCAGAACTAGGTTAATTATCTCTCATCTAGGATCCTACCTTCCTGTCTTGCCCTTTTAGACTCATATACAATACCAGGTTAATCATTTTCCTGAAGGTTTCCTGAAAGCCACGGCTCTCCTGTGTGTTGAACCCAGTGATGGCCACAATACCAGCAGAACAGGCTAGTTTTGAACTAGAGGGTTTGGCTCGTATGACACCATCATTTCAAAACTTTGCTCTATTCAGTGGCCAATGCAACTTCAGGTTCAACTTCATTCCCTGAGACCTACCACCAAGGAGTTTCTCATGCTATTTCACGTCATCTTCACAACAACCCAGATAGCATATTCAAAAGCAGAGACATTACTTTGCCAACAAAGGTTCGTCTAGTCAAGGCTATGGTTTTTCCTGTGGTCATGTATGGATGTGAGAGTTGGACTGTGAAGAAGGCTGAGCGCCAAAGAATTGATGCTTTTGAACTGTGGTGTTGGAGAAGACTCTTGAGAGTCCCTTGGACTGCAAGGAGATCCAACCAGTCCATTCTGAACGAGATCAGCCCTGGGATTTCTTTGGAAGGAATGATGCTAAAGCTGAAACTCCAGTCCTTTGGCCACCACATGCAAAGAGTTGACTCATTGGAAAAGACTCTGATGCTGGAGGGATTGGGGGCAGGAGGAGAAGGGGACGACAGAGGATGAGATGGCTGGATGGCATCACTGACTCAATGGACGTGAGTCTGAGTGAACTCCGGGAGTTGGTGATGGACAGGGAGGCCTGGTGTGCTGTGATTCATGGGGTCGTAAGGAGTTGGACACGACTAAGCAACTGATCTGATCTGATCACAACAACCCATCTGGCACTACTGCCAACATTTTATAATCATAAAAATTTAGGTTGAAACATGATCTATCTTGTACAAGATTATAAAGAGAATACATGATAGATGTTGAATTTGAACTCAGGAATCCATACCCCAAAGCTTAGGATTTTATTACCCCAGTGTGCTGTCTGCTTATCCCATGACACCTTTGTGAGGTTTCTATGACTCTTTTTGCTCTCATCAACAAAACAATGCTCAGATATGTCTGACTCTTTGCAACCCCATGGCCTGTAGCCCACCAGTCTCCTCTGTCCACGGAATTTCTCAGGCAAGAATACTGGTGTGGGGTGCCATTTCCTACTCCTGGGGATCCTCCCAACCCAGGGATTGTCAAACCACGTCTCTTGTATCTCCTGCATTGACAGGCAGATTCTTTACCACTAGTGCCACCTGGGAGGATTTCAACAAAACAAAGCCTACTCCAAAAAAGTAGCTCGTTGGCATGCCAATCCATAATAACAGCCAAGGAAGAGACCATCAGGGGAAGCCAATAAAGGGAGAATGGCTCTTGGTACCATTTTATGTGGTATGCAGGTCACTCTCCAACTTCAAGGATGAGCCAGTGCTGGCTTTGTGCCCAGGAAAGCCATGGCCTTCAGGAGCTCTGGGAGCTCCAACCCAAGTGAAGCACAGCATTTTACGACACACGGAACTAACTCTGGTGCTCAGGGCATCTGATGCTCTGGGGTCAACTCGGTCTCCCCTGGCTTTGATTCCCAGGTCTTGAGAACTCCTGGGGCCAAGACAAAATGGGAGACACTGACAGGAAATAACCAAAGATTCATTGTTGCCTAAGAAAATGCACATAAGGTGGTGAGGCCTTTGGGGCTCTGCAGATTATGGAGAGCAAGAGGTCTGGGACCAGACTTGCCTTGCTCTGTAGGGTCAGGAAAATGTGACCACAGGTGTGAGTGTGTGACACCAGAGACAAGGTTCTGAAGGAACAGGAGGAGAACATCATCAGGGGAGTTGTTAGCTGGACTGGGGTCGGGGTGGGGGTGAGGAGGCCAGCCTGGTGAAGAGGGGTGGTGGGCAGAGGGGCTGGTGCTAGAGACAGGGAGCCTTCCCGGAGGTGAATGAGAGGAGGTGGACATGATGGAGCTGCGGAGAAAGTGGATGCATGTGTGGATGAGCTGGGGCTGTGAGCAAGCTGGGCCACGGGGGACTCTGCAGGCCTTGCTGAGAGGTCTCCTCTCGCATCTTAAGAGTAATGGGATGTGTGTTTTAAGCAGAGGGTGATGCAGAGAGTGGATGGGGCACTGAAGTAGGCTGGAGTGGGTGAAGGGAGACCAGTTAGGAGGCTGCCTCAGCACATCAGGAGTCAATTGACAGATCCCTGGAATTAGGCTGGGTGTGTGCAGGGGGACAGAAAGGCTGGAAGGTAGACCCACCTCACAGAGCCCAAGGTAGAAATGATGGCTCTGTTTTCCCTAAAGTCCTTGGCCCATGCGGGCCACGATCTCAGTACTAGCCCTGGGTGTCCTGCTCATGCCTTTGGTGTTTTGTTCTCTCTGCAAGGAGACCTCTTTCCCCTTCTCTTATTGGTTCAGATGGCTGGAGCCCACCTGTTGCATTCTCCCAGGCCTGGACCACCACCCTACTCTACATCTCCTGAACTACTGCTTTCTCTCACAGCCCTGTTTTGCAGCATGCTAAAGCTCAGCAAGTTTCAGAAGAATTCTGATGAAACTAAACCAAAATGTACTCTGAGGAGTCACTGACTGGGCACTCCCCTGTTTTTTTTTTTTTTTTTAAACAACTGAGACATGTATTTCTTATTAATAAAAAATTTACATATATTTACAAAGCAATCTCTCACCTTTCTGTCTTGTCCTCAAGATCCCATTTCTACGTTCCTTTCAATTTATGACAAAGGTGTGACATCTGAGAGGTTGAGTGACTTGCTTGCTAATGTCATAAAGTCCACAATGGTAAGAACCACAGTGACTACAGCAGTGACAATGACAGCCTGGCCACCATCGCTGACACCTTGCCAGCTATGTTGCGGGTACTGCTCTCTGAATTGTACACGACACATGAACACTTATCTCCATTCCATGTGGAGGAAGGTCCCATCATTCCCATTTTGCAGATGAGACAACCATCCCGAGGACCACATAGCCAGCAAGTGAAACCACAACTAGAACCTGGGCCCACCTGACGGCAGGGCTCGAGCTGTCTCAACTCTTACACGCTGTCCCAAGCTTATACAGCCCATGCACCTCTACTCCAGATAAAGTGACCAGCAATATAATAAGAAGCTCATGATCTGCCCCCATCTCAACGGTGACATTGAACAGTTGATTAGGAATGGCACACACTGTTGATAATGTTATGCGTCCACGTACCTTTCACAACCCAAAAACTAGCCACATGACTTGATGAAGACTGCAAAACTGGAGCAATAATGCTCATTTGACAGGGTGGATGTGAGAGAGGTGCAGGTGAAATGCGTAGCCCAGTGGCTGGTAGAGTGAGGATTCAGGAAGTGAAAGTGCAAGGAAAAAACCGAGTGACAGTTTCTCTTAGGTTCAATTTCAGGCATGAGGATTGAGTTAAGAGTCTCACATGGTAATGGGGCGAGCACTTTTGCTTACAGCAGGTCACCCCAAGGGCCACATGCCCATGCTCTGTCCCTGTGACCTGTGACCCCATCACACCATCACTTCTGCAAGGTCTGATTTCTACTCTTTCCTTCTGGAGGCTCCCAGGGTGGGGAGGAGCCTCAGTGATGAGGGAGCCCGGCCCCAAAGCCCTGAGCAGGAGTTTCTCCACAGTTTGCCTCCAGGTAGCCCTTTAGAGAATCACTTCCTCATAGGGAACCTCAGGGACCCGCAGGCTGCCTGAGTCACTCTGTTTATTTTCCCCTGCTCCTGGAAAATAAACGCGCTCTCCCCACTTAGAAAAAGTATATGAGGCTGGAATGGCATTTTTGTTAGTCCTTCTCTTCTGCAGTACTCAATTCTACTACTTTTTTTTTTTTTTTTTAAGTAAAATCTATTTCCTTCTTTAGGGGATACTCAGTGTTGCTAATGGTACAAGAGTTTATGATTCTAAAGAGAGAAAAAAGCAGAGTCTGTTGCTTGTTACCTTCTTTCTTAGTTCCTTGAAAAATAAATGAGCCATCTTTCTCTTCTGTCATTTAGTGAGAAAGGACTCCCATAAATACATTTTTCCCTGCCTAGAGATAGTAAGAAGTGACAGGCACTTCAGATTCTTACTTGTCTGAGAGCACAGATGGATGCAAATTTGTGGCCCACTAGGTGATCGGTTCTACCTAATTTTGCTCTTTTCCTGAGCCTCAGGTGAAGCCTCAGCCTTGTTTCAGACTGTCAAAATCAAGAAGCAAAATTCTTGGGCTGTAAAAGGCAGAGGGAGTCCAGCTACACTTGCCTGCCTAGCACAGCTATGCAATACACAAAGGAAGACGGCAGAGAGATGACTCATACAAATATATAGTAAATAAATATATTTCATTTCCATCTCCCTGGCTTTGTTTTCCTCCCCTCCATGCCAACAGCCTTGAAATGGAAGGAGGTTAAGGAAACCTGATTTGGTGTCAAACACAGCCTCAGAAGGTACTGATTTTTATGACCTTGCTTCTCAGCTGTAGCTTTTTTAGAAGGAACTTGCAGATTCTTAGACTAGGAGAAGCTCAAATTCAACCCTTCTCATTTTACAGATGAGCAATCGGAGATCCAGAGAGGAGAGAGCCAAGTCAAAGACCCAGGGAAGTGAATGTTCCTAGGCGTTCTCTGGTTCAACAACCCCACATGCTGCTAAACAACCCAGACAAGTGAAGCTGGCCAGGAGGGGGATTTGAATCCAGATCTCTCTTTCAGGGTGGTGCTCACGACACCTGCCCCAGTGGGTGCCCATGGTCAAAGGTACTGAATTGAAGAGAAAGAGCTTAGGCCTCCTTGTATCTCTCACTGCATTTCTCAGCAGCTGAGGCTCAGCCCAGCAGTAAAATGTCTGGTCCTGCCTCTGCAGAGCAGTTACTGCTTCTGGCATTTTAGAAACATTGGCTAAAGGGCTTGTCTCTTTTCTCTTGTTCTCAGGATGGCTAAATGCAGCCTTCAGGTATGTGAAAAATATCAGCCCTAGGTCCATGGGGCTGCTTGCGCGCTAGAGCGGGATATTTCACAATCTCCATCCAGACCCAAAGGTGGCTTCCTGACGATTTGTTTATCAAACTGCTCGTTCCTATCCCACAGTCTGCCCACACCCACCCACCCACCAGCCCGAGGCCAGTCTCCCTGCCTTTTTCCAGCTCCAAGACCAACAGGGCCTTCCTCTTCTTTCCAGCTGTCTGCCGGGAGGTCTCCTCTGAGCCCCCTCAGTCAGACAATGGCTACACTTCTGCTTCCTAGGCCTTCTCAGGCATTGCTAGAAGGAGACAAGCAGCCTTCCCAACGGAGACAAGTGGCGCGGCCAATAAAACATTAGCAAATACCATGAAAACCCGGAGCCATATCCCTGTGCTCGGGAGGGAGCACAGAAAAAACCGAGGAGGAGTCTGGGGGCATGTGTCCACCCCGTGCCAGGCTTCCTTCCTCCTTCCAGGCAACCCCAGCGCCGGCTCCTGCACCTCCCGCCCCCACCCTGTTCCCATGGCAAAGAAGAGGAGGACCCACTTACGGCTCGTGTTCATGATGATGCCTTTGCACTGGGTCTTTCATTCAATACGGAGACTCCAGATGCTTTTTAAATCTTCGGATCTTTCGACTTCACTCATCACCTGGGGGTGAAATAGTCCAGTGTTAGCTCTGTATCCTCAGGTGCCCTCTCCCCTTCTGCTGTCCCTCTCAGTCTGGGCTGTAGCCTCTGGCCTTGAAGGCAAGTGGGCTAATAGCTCAGGTGAGAGCAGGGAGGAGGAGGCGGCAGAGAGGAAGCGGGCGCCTGGGTCCGTCCGCTCCTGGGACCTGACTGCCCGGCAGAAGCGGGGCCGGCAGCGCCTGTTGGCGCGCACCCCGACTATTGCAGCTCAGCGGCTCGGGAGCCCAAAGGGGGTGTGGACCACAGGGCGGCAGGGCGGGGGCAGCGCGCTGGGTGCCGGGCTCTGCTGGGCAGCGCGTCCCCGCCCGGCGTCCACGAGCGGCGACCCGCCCCGGGACCCACCTCTCGGCCAGCGTCGGGAGCCAGAGGCCCCTGCCCGGGCCCCTGAGACCAGTTCATGAATCCTGGTCCTCGTCTGGGGTCTCGAATTCTGAGGCGAGCAAAGCGAAATAGGAGAGCTCGACATCCATGATGCGGGCTCGCCGGGTGGCTGCGCGGGGGGCGCGGCTGCTCGCTGCTGCCACCTGCTGGACGCGCCGGCGCGTGTCCAGGCCCCGCCCCGCCCGGGCTTCTCTCTGGGTCCTGAGCTGTGAAGGGGAATGGATGGGATCCTGTGTCCTGGGGCGAACGAGTGGATGCTTGAGCCCTGCTTCCCTCCCTCGATACTCGGGTCTAAGAACTAGACAATGGCAGGAAAATAGACCCTCCATGAGAGGGGCTGTGAAGAAAGGATTGGCTTCGCAGGAAGACAGTGTTCACTTCCAACTCCGCTTCTGACCAGCTGGGTGTAGTCTGGTCTTGAGCAGGTCGCTGCTGGCTTTGCCTCGTGTTCCTCAAGGGTAGAAGGTGGGGGCTGGACAAGTGGATAAGAGATTATGGGTTCCTCCAGTCTCCTAACCTCTGTCCCTACCTCCCCTTCATACCCCTTATCACTGACTCATTTGTTACATTTTTTTTTTTTTAATATTATCCCTCTCCTCCATGAGAATGTTAGTTCCATCGAAGTATGGGTCTTGTCAGTAGGGTTCACTGCCAAGCCCTCAACACCCAGAAAAGCACCTGACACATAGTGGGTATCAATAGATATTCACTGACAGACTACCCCAGTCCTTTCTGCATCTAGTATCACTCAGTCCTCAGAATAGAAGGTCCAGAAAGACCTACTTTGAAACACTTCCCTGTATGAGGCAAGTATCAGGTATGAACCCTAGTGACTCAGACTCACTGGTTCACCCAGTGTTGTATGGCCAAATGTTTTTTTTCCCTGTAGTTAGTTTTTGCAGGTGTGTATTAAAGAAACCTATATTCTGATTCTGCTGGTTAATTCAGTGGGATGAGATTCTTGACATGCCTCTGACTACTTACCCTGTCACCTTTCTGAATCTAGTTCATGGTCACAGAACCATTTCTTTTGAGCATAGAAAAACAAGGCTGAGAGGACACACAATTCCTGTCTATAGAAGGTCACTGGTGTGTGTAGAATAAAAAAGCTGCGAACCACTCACACCCCCGACTTGCAGACAAGAAACAGAGAGGCTGCACCACCTGCCCCAGACACACAGCATCTGGTGGCTGAACTGTACCAGATCTTCTCATTTCTAGATTGGTCCTTTGTGAGAGAGAGTCAGTGTACCAGATGCTGAGATGCCAGGATAAAGGTAGGTAGCCACCCTCTTAAAACTGGGGAAAGAACACCTCCTAGATAAATACAGTGTTTCTACCTCACCCCCTGAGATGTGATAACAACAAAAGGATCTTTAGATAAACTGAAGGGTCAATGGATTTGAAACACCTTGGGATAGCTTACTAGGAATTGTTGCCAACAGAGGGGGAATAACCCTAACCTCCTCACAATTTTGTTTGTATAACAACCACCTGGAGATCCGCTCTGCATGTTAAACAAGGATCCCAGGTGATTCACATACCACTCTGCTACCGAAAAGGCCTGGGATAACTCTGAAAACACAGTAGTGTTTAATAAATACGTAAGTGATTCCCAAAGATCTCTTTAGAGACCCCCTACATTTTCAGATTGTGATTCTTTATTCAATTCCCAAGTTACCTGTAACTTGCTCGGTTCTAAGGCTTGGAAAGAGATCATTTTTCACCCTGGGAGAAAGTTCAGCTAAACTTAACATGTAAAATTAAAAAGACTGTTCAGTGAACATATTTAGTTATCACCCAAAACCTCAAAGTTCAGAAATTTTCAGATTTACAAAGTCAAATAAAAACATATCACTCATTCATTTATTCACTCAGGAGTCATTTATTGCCTACTTTGTGCTAGGACGACTGAGCGACTGAACTGAACTTATGCTGGCAGCTGGGGTAGAAGAAGACAGACAAGACCCTGGCCTCCTGGAGCATAAATCTTTTGGTAGGAGTGAGCAGGACAGTAATGAACTAAGCCAAGTATGAATTAGGTAAACCAGATGGTGGCTTGGTTAAGAGCCCAGGAGCAAATTCCAGCCTGGCTGGTTTTCAATCTCAGCTCCATCACTCACTAGCAAGAGACTCAGCCTCTATGAGCCTCAAATTATTCATCTATAAAATGGTTATAATATGGTACTTATCTCACAGATTGTTGTATGAAAATATTCAGAGTAATGCTAGGCAAATGAAGATGATATAAGTTAATTATTAATATCATCCCTCACTTATACCTACCTTCAGAGAGAGTCCTGTCATTTTCTACTTTTCCATAGAGTGATGGCCATGAAAATATGCTTCAGAACTTTCCAGCTAAGGAGGGGCTTAACTGACCAGTTCTTCTTGTTTGGGTTGCTTTTTTAACACTACACCCATCTGGATGCTGGTGAATTCAGCTCTTTGGAGAGACCATTGGTCCACTCTAAAAGCCCCAATTACCTTCTTTTGGGGAAACAATCTTATCTTTCTTGCCCAGTTATTAGGATAGGAAGAAAAGGGTTAAAAGAAGCTTGAAAAGCTATACCAGTGAGGATGTCCATAACAATCGGAGGTAGCCGGAAAGACGCAGGAGGAAGCTGGGGGTGGGATCCTTGGTGGAATCGGCTGTGAAAATCATTAGGAAAGCAGAATCTTGGCTCTGTCCTCGCAAGAGAATGGGGCTAAGAGCTGCAGAGCAGAGGGTCCCTTTGTTTGGAAGTTTGTTTGGAACTTTATGACTCCAGAATGGAGATAAACAAGTCGCACTCGGAAACAGACAAATGCTCCTGGGTGTTGGAAAACCAGGTGGCAAAATCATCGGGAGACAGATTTCAACCTTCTTTAGTGGGAAAGAGGAAACCATGGGGCCAACTGGAGCCATGCTGCTCCCACATTATGTTTCTCTTCTCCCCAAAGAGCTGTCGTCTTTACTGACTTCCTGTCCCTAACTGGGGTGGTCTCTGGCTCTCCTCCTCAGTTTCTGCCCCCTCGTGGCTATTATTGCCTAACACAGCCCTAGGCTCCAACTTTCCCTTGTGGTTACACTTCTCTGTTCCCATCCAGCTCCACCTTATCCTTCTGTCCTCACATCAGCCTGCCCCCAGCCCCACTGTGCTGCTCCTGTCCATTCATGAATACTGAATATGCTCTCATCCATCCTCATCTTGAATACAAAACCCTTCTGGCCTATGAGGGATGGCAACGGTGGGCAGAGGTGCTTGTGATCTGATATATTTACTTGCCATTCCTAGACTATTTGAATATACCTCCAAGAGGGAATACTATACTTACTTGCATTTGAAAAATAACGTGTAGTTTTCAGCAGCATGAGAGATCTACATCATGGGGTAGTGAGGGAAGATTTTCATTGTATGTGATTAAATAAAAAAAGAAAATTGCAGAAATACATATATATAGTACGGCTTTTAGGATAATGTATATATTTCAGCACATTGCATTATATATGATATAATAGGTATATAATGTACATAATAATATGTAGATAATGTAAAGAACATATAGAATATACATGATATACAAAATAGTGCTAAATCATCTTTTCCACAAAGGGGAACCTATATAGGTGCTACATATATATAGACCTGTAATGTGTAAAGACTTGGAAGGGCACACTCCTAATTACCAGACTCTTGGATCAGGTGAGTTTTTGAATTACATAGGTTTAACAAAATCATTGGACAAATGTAAGCTGTGAGAGATTTTGGCAGAAATGTATTTGAAGAACTAAGGTATTTCTTCATTTTTTAGTTCATTCATTCATTTGTTCTTTATTCAACAACTTCTGACAGGGTTTTTATTCTGTGCCAAGCACCATCCTGGCCAGGGACAGGGGGAGGGGACAATACATAAACACACAGACTTATTATTACAATCCACAGAGGAAGAGAAGAGCGGGGGCTCATGGACACTCAGGGATGGGTGTCTCCCAAACAGGTGACATTCGAGCTGAGGCTGAAGAGGAAGGAACCACCATCCTGGCTTGGTACAGGGTTGGGGGAAGGGGAGGGTGCAGAACTAGGTGGCAAATGGAAATCACAGGTCTGTGGGAGAGGCAAGACAGGACCAAACTGATGGGTCTAATGGCTTCTCGGTGGAAGAGCTGAGTGGGGCACACACAGTTGGGATCACGTTCAGGATTCATGGACCTGGGATGGGAGTGGCTACATGGACAGGGAGGTCAGAGGTCCTGCTTAGAGTCTTGATGCTGCAGGAGTGTATAAGCCTGGAGGTGGTAGAATAAAGTGATCTGGATAAGAGTCTTGGGTCTACTCTTCATAGCTGTGTGACCTTAGGCAAGTGACTTAACCTCTCTGGGCCATAGCTTCTTAGCCTGTAAAGCTATACCTCCCTGTCTGTGAGCATCACCAGCAAAGACAGATATGATGGCTTAGCACCGTGTCAGGCCTTGAGTACATGCTCACACACCTGGCTCTTGTTTGGAACAACCAGACTGACTGGTAAGGTGACACTCTCTGGGCCAGAGTTTCCGTATTTACAAATGGAAATTTCAACCAGATGAGTCCTGAGGTTCCTTTCACTCTAACGTTCTTGGTTCTAAGCATCTGAGTGTCCTGTGGTTGGAGTTTGGCAGAAGGTCTGACCATGTTCTAGGCTGGTGCAGGGAGCCTTGATTTCCCCCAACCCGCCCAGGGGCTCCACTGGTCTATGATGAGACCCAAGTCCGAGGGAAGTGTGGTCTTCCCACCAGGAGATGTGTGGTAGCTCCTAATGCCATGTTTGCACCTCTTTTCTTCCTGGGGGAGCCCCCCGAACTAAGGGGAATTGGCAGGACAGAGGCCTGTTTTTCTGGTTGAGAGAGCTTTGAGATGGGGCCATGCTTTTTCCTTTTGTTCCTCATATTGTTTTGTGGAGAAATGTTAAAAAAAACAAAATCAAAGGGGTTCCTGAGGTCTTTGGGAAGCTTCTGGGGGGAACAAAGGAACTGGCTCTGAGATCAGAGTGTTGGGGGCTGCAGTGCTGGCAGCGGGGGAGCTCTGAGCAGACGGCCCCACCACGGGGTTCTGCTCACATCCGACCGCAGCCTGAACCTCCTTCCTGACAGCCGCCCTGCCGGCAGAAGCAAGGAGCTGGGGTGGAGCCAGCTCCGCAAGGATTCAGCCTACCATTCCCTTGGCCAGCCTTCTCTAGGCTTGGTTTCTGTGCTGGTAAGCCCAATCTAAAAGGGACCTCAGTGAGCCTTCTATCTTAATCCACTTTTGCATTAAGACACTGAGTCTTACCCATTATTCACCAATAATTTCTCTTCTGTCTACAGTTCTGCTAGTGGTGTCCGCCTCTGCTGTGCTTCCCTGTATAAAGCCGCTCATTTCCTGAAGATTCCCTCAAGTCTGTCTTCTCCTGGAAACATCCTCTGGGCCCCTTATCTTACACCTCCGTCTCCTTTTGGCTCCCTGCACAGAGGGATACCTTGGCCTTTCAGTGAGTGTCCATCTTAGAAACTGTGCCCATGCTGTCTGTTCCCTGTACCTGGTTTGCTTTTCTCCTGTTTCCTTGCAAAGCTGGAATCTCCTCATCCCCTAGGTTGTAGTTTAATTGACATCTCCTGAGAGAGGCCTTCCATGACCAGCTAGCTAAAGTACCTGAGAGAGTATTTCTAATTAATGGGTGGAGGAAAAGTCTCTCAGACAACATGGATTCATTCACTTCTTTTTAGAGTTTGGTTATGACAGCCCTCATGCCATCTTCCCCCAAATTTGTCTGTCTTCCCTGCTTATTCACTTGGCTCTTTAAGAACTAAATTTTATTGTAAAAAGAATGTATAAATGTGTATAACTGAGCCACTATGGTGAACGGCAGAGATTGGCAGAACGTTGTAAATCAACTATAATTCAACTTAAAAAATAAATAATTAAAAAAAAGAAATAAAAGAACTAAATTCTCTCTCTGAATGTGGTCTTTCACTAAATTCTTCAGAGACTACTGAGGATGCATGTCTTTCCTAGAATTAGGGATCGGCACATGAGTGGGTCTTCACAGTTACACGGTTGGCAAGATGCATGTCTTTCCTAGAATTAGGGATCGACACATGAGTGGGTCTTCACAGTTACATGGTTGGCAAGGCCATGCTGCTGTGTGCAGACGAAATGGACTGGGAATTAGAAGATCTGGGTTCCAGGTTCGCTCTCAGTTCCTAGTTATGTGACTTTGGGCAATCAGTTAATTATTGTTGTCTCGGTCTGCTCAGCTGTAATGAATAACAGTGTCCATTAAACCTCAGTATAATATGTATTATTATTCTCCCTTTCTTGTGTGTATCTCGGAATTGTTCCAGGAATGAAATGAGAAACTGTGTGCTTTGTAAATGAAAGCCTATGCAAAATAAGTGGTGATCATTTTCCTCTCATCTCATTATAACTCAGTGATTCAAGCTCAGTTATTTACACAGAATTTGCAAAAAGTGACATCATATCCCCTGGTATCCAGGAAGGCCATGGAAAAGGGCAGGCAGCACTCGGCAATATACGTGCACTAGTCATTTCCCCAGGAACACCATTAGAGTGCTGCCGCTGCCTGGAGGGACACGCTGCAATCCGCAGGCCTCCTGCAAAATCTTGTAACCTCTGCAAGGGAATCAAACCTCTGCTTGTGAGAGAACCCTGCAGGTTCACCACCTGCGGTCATCAAGTTTTAGATCACAATTACTGTGGATGTTCTCAGAATTCATCAAAAATAAGTTCCTCTTTCTACAGAGTCCCAAAGGTGATGGGAATTGGCTAACGCCATGCAGTGAACTAATGGTGAGGAAAGGTCTCTGGGGTCTAGATGACCACTGGGTTACTAGAGATTCTCATGACTGATTCTGCTTCCATTTGGGAATTGCATCTAAGAGTAAAGTCCCACTTCTGCCACAGAGGAACACTCACTAAGGGGACAGAGAGGGAATCCCACTACAGCATTTATTTTATTTATAATACAAAGAGAATAGGAAACAGTTTAAATGACAATTCATAGGGAGGTGGCCCGACCCTGGAGACCCCATGGACTGTAGCCCATCAGGCTCCTCTGTCTGTGGGATTTCCCAGGCAAGAATACTGGAGTGGGATGCCATTTCCTTCTCCAATGCTAAGAAATATACAGCAATTAGCAAAAAAGAGGTGGGTGTTTACATAACATGGATAGTTTTTCAAGACCTATTTTCTGATGGGGGGAGCAAAAACAAATTGCAGAGCCACTACATACAGTACGCTATAATTTATTAAAATGGACATAAAAATCACACTTATCTTTTACCAGGAGTACATACATATGCATTTTAAAGCATAAGAAATGGCCTGGAAGGCTTCCCACTTATTGATAATCATGGTATTTGGCTCTAGGTGGGATAGAGGTGTAGGGCTGACAAGATGATCAGGACTGGAGGAAAGGAGCTTAGGGTCTGTGTTCTATTTCATTCTTTTTTTTTTTTTTAATTTATTTATTTCTGGCTGTGCTGGGTCTTCATTCCTGTGCCTGGGCCTTCTCTAGCTGTGGCGAGTGAGGCCTTCTCTAGCTGCAGTGTGGTGGCTTCTCTTGTTGCGGAGCGTGGGGTCCAGGCACGCGGACTTCCATAGTTGTAGCACACAGGCTTTAGTTGTCCCGTAGCATGTGGGATCTTCCAGGACCAGGGATTGAACCCATCTCCCCTGCACTGGCAGGCAGATTCTTTACCACTGAGTCACCAAGGAAGAACATTGTTTTTTCTTAAAGAAAAGTATATTCATGAGCTCTTGTGTGATTAAATGTTAATAATAATGATTAAAAAATTAACCTCAGACTCTACTGATCCTCTGGGCTGGCAGGGCTGATTCATGACCCTTGTATGGGTCATGGTGACTAAAGGGAAGGGAGGGTCCACTTTCCATCGCCGTGAAGTCGGGTCACTCTGCTCCTAGGCGCTCCCTTGGTTTTCAGAGGCCTGTCCCATGCCAAGTCCTGAGAGTGAGCACAGTGTGGCCAGAGTCCAGAGTGGCAGGGTTCTCCTGTAACTGACGTGGTCACATGATAGTCTGCCCAGCACAGTGGACACAGAACCATAAAAACAAGAGGTTCCAGTTCAAATCTCAAGCCTGCTTCCACATCCTAGGGGGGCACCTGGCCAGTGCCTGAAGTCCCAGGAGGCTGCCTTGCCCAGGCCCTGACCTCTTGTCCTGGCATCCATCCCTGACTCTGTTCCACCCACACAGGCGTCCTTTCTGTGCACGCCTCCCTCCCACACTTGCCCCGGTTGCTGTTCCCTCTGATCGGAAGCTCTTCCCTCCAATGTCCATGTGAGTGGCTCCTTCCTGTGGCTCAGGACTCATTTCTAGTGAACTTTCCTCTGAGAGAGGCCTTGCAAGTCATCCTTCCCCAGCAGTCCTCCTCTGCCACAATGTGCTGTTTTATTTCTCCCAGGGAATGGACACCACTAGAAGTTATGTTGGTCAATTTGTTTGTGCACTTTCTCCCACTGGGTTGCCCACTGGAAGGGAAGGGCACTAGGAACAGGCACCTGTCCTGTTCTCCTCTGGAACTCAAGAGAATGATGTCTGGCACATAGCTGATGCTCAGTAAAGATTCAGGGAATGCACAACCTTTATGAGCCAGTGGGAAGAGTGCACTTGGAGAAGGACCCAAGTTATTTCTGGTTTCCTCCAGTCTGGAGTTGAATCCCCAAGTCAAGTAGGATTGGACAAAGAGACAAGCCCCACAGTTCCTCTTCCCAAGTGGGCCACCACAATGCTGAAGGTGTGGGGCCTGTAACTTAATGCCCAGATGCTTCAGTCTGCTCAGCTGGAATGTGAAGGAACTGGACTTGATGCTTCTTTTCAGCTCCAAGCTTTTACTATGCCATAAAATATAAATGATTTGGGCCCACATGCTCAAATCAAGATATATGCTTGAATACACTTTCTTTAATATGCCCTTAATATCAATTTAGTGTTTTTTTTCCTCCATTTTCCTCTTTCTCATAAAAAATAGAATGCAGAGTGTGTGGCAGTATGGTCTCTGGTGCACTGTAATATGGAGCCCTTTATGCAAAATTCATTACTGAGTCAAAGACTGCAGTTTTCTGTCCTCATTTGTTTCTGTGCTTTGCAAATGGTTTTCAGTGTTGACATCTTTATTAGTGTCCTTTGACCTTTTAGCAGAATGAAAATTCTGTGTATCTAGTCATGAGGCAGTATTTTGAATATGACTAAGTGGGTATAGAGAAGACTATGGGATATTCCAAAACTCCTCGTTCAGGCACGTGCCGTGTGAATAAGAAGGCTGAGTCCCCAAATTTCCATCCAGCAGAAAGGAGCTGGGTCAGCATGGCCTCTGGGGCCAGATTTGGATTGCTGTGCTGGGTCTCTCCTTCTCGTTGGAGAGGTAACTAAGCAGATGCCCTCGATTGGAGGCTGGAGGCCAGAAGCATTATAAAGCCTCCTTTTATTAAGAGCTTGCTGTGTGCCAGGCACTGGACTAAGGGCTTTGCAGACATTATTTAATTTAACTTTAATTCTTTCAAGGGCCCTATGAGATAGGAATTATTATCCCATTTTTCAGATGGAGAAATTGAAACTAAAAGAGGGTAAATCAAGTGCCTAAGCTTATGTAGGACTGGCGCTCAGATTTAAACCCAGGCTTAAACCTAGAACCTACAGTCTTTCCCACTTCCGATACGGGGACATGTGTAGTACAGGATACTATACACACCCCGCAGTGCAGGTCTGGCTCTGCTAGAACAAGGTATAGTCAATAAAAATAATCCCCAACATTCAAGTTTTCAACAAGATTTTAAAAGCAGCAATCAATATCAGATTGCAAAAAATGATTAGGTTATAAGCAAAGTACCATTCCTTCCTTCAATAAACACACAAACACTTGCTATGTGCCAGAAGAATGTACATATTTCATTGCCCCAAACAGAGGCAGTCCCTGCCCTCATGGGGTTTATAGTCATTTGACATCTGAGAGAATGAAAGTTGAGAGATTTCTTCATAACATATCCATTTCCAGCCAGCTTGTCAATGAGAGAACTGGCATTCATACCCAAACATGGGACCCCTCAGCCACTACATTTCCTGCTCAGTGGAAAACAAGAACTCTAAGGTATCTGATGTGAACTGCCTATCATCTATTTCTTTCCCCAGAACAGTTGAAATATTTAGATAATTATTCGGTAAGTTGACAAAGATACAGATTAGTGTAAGAGGGTGAAATAGGACAGCACCATTGATATTTTGGGCTGGGTAATTTTTTGCCTGGAAAATCCCATGGACAGAGGCGCCTGGTGGGGTACAGTCCATGGGGTTGCAGAGTCGGACATGACTGAGCAACTAACAACAATTTATCGCTATGGGGCTGTCCTGTGCAGTGTAGGATGAATAGCAGCATCTCTGGCCTCTATCCACTGGAAGATAGTAGCCAGTTGTGACAACAAAAATGTCTCCCATCAAATGTCTCCCAGGAGGCAAAACTGCCCCTGGTTGGGAACCACTGGAATTGAGTAATGAAAAATAAAACACCGAAAAACTCTGTTGCTTCACACTGATGACAGCGTTCATACATGGGATGCACATCATACCAGAGGTTAGGACTCCAAGTCTCATTTAGTTAAAATGATCCTCAGAACGACTTAGAAGCCTGGGGTTGTGGTAGGACCGTAGTTTCCTCAGTGTGATTGGTCTCTGTAGCTCAAAGGCCTGGCCCGTGCTGCCCCCTGCTGGTTAAGTCTTTAAAATTAATTATGGTATGGATCAGAAGATGAAGAAAGGAGAGCTAGTCCGTTTAAAGATTTCTGAAGTTTATACCTTGTCCTCATCCCTCATCCCTGTGAAAGGAACCCCTGGGGCAGTATTTGCCAAAATTCCAGCTAATCAAAATAATCTAGGAGGTATATAAAAAATTCCCAATGACATTATTCTCTCCAGAGATTTTGATCACCATTGATGTAACCCTTGAAGGAGATACTTCATGCCTCCTTTCCAAGGTCACCTCTGCCACCCCACAGTTAGCCATGAATTTCTCCTCCTCTCTTCTCCAACAACCTTCTTCTTTTGCTTATTTATAATGACACATCCACAGGTAAGTGATTGTTGCTAAAATCCTCAGATAATACAGAGTACTTAAAAAAGAGAGAGACAGTACTGTTTTCTCTTCTCCTACTACCACTGCCTCCTCACCTGGCTACAGGAGGCAGGGATGTTGTCTTCCCTGCTCTCTGCTGATCCTCTCATCCAGCCCAGTGGAGGGGCACAGGGGCCCTCCATGAGCATCTATGGAATAAATGAACAAATCGTCATCATCAGGCTGATGTGACCCCTTCATACATTCAGTCACATATATAGTATGCTTCTGTACATAAATGGGGCCACACCATATGCACCATATACAGGTTTCTTTAGTTTTTGCTTCATAATACATCTCAGAGGTCTTCCCTTGACTCTCTATCTAGACCTGCTTCATGCTTTTTCACTGCTGACTAGATGCACATCATTATTCGACCACTTCCATATTGACAGGCATTCAAGTTCCTTCCATTTCCCACTATTTCCAGCCATGCACCTGCATAGGCTGTGGTACCTGGACACCCAACAAAGGCACCTGAGACAGACTCACTGAATGGAGGGGCTCCTCCTTCCTCTCCCATTCCTTTTTTCCTTTTCCTCCCATTCAAATTTTTCTTAAAGATAAACTGGACAGAGGAGAAATTCTTTTCCTTGGGAGTGGTGGGGAGTGTCAGCCCTAGGGCTTGTACTTGGCATGCACAGTCCAACTGCACACACACACACACACACACACCCCCATCCTATCCTGGCCTGCTCACTAGGGAACCTAATTTTGAAACATGAACCGATTAATCTGTCACGTTCTGTGGAAGCATGCTGAACTGAGAGTCCTGAAGTTTGAGTTCTGATACAGACTCTGCCACAAAATTGTCTAAAAGTATTGACCAAATGATTCAGTTTTTATGGGACTCAGTTTCTTTACCTTTAACTGGGGTTGGGGAGTGGACATACTACTGTAAGGACACTTTCACTGCTATCCTTCCAGGGTGAGGCATCAGTTGCCTGCCCTTGACTCCACGTTGGTTGTGGGAGCCAAGAAATAGGAAACTGATGTTTTGGAAAGAGCAGTCAGCAGTCCTGGGTGAGGTCAGAGCTGGCAATGTGGTGACCTCTGCCCTGGTCAGCAGATCAGCAGCCAGTCCCCCTCCCTGAGCTGCTGGGCCAGTTGCTCAGCTGACCCCTGGCAAGGGTTCGCTTTCACCCCATGCAGAGGGAAGTCTGGGCATCACCTTGCCCATGGTGTGGTGGCCTATCTACACCTCTGACAGCCTCCTGGCTACACGGCACAGACGGGGATCAGTCCTCCTGGCAAAGCTTCAGGCACTAACCAGAGTGGTGAGGACCAGGGCCCTAAAGTCACCCTCCTGGGTTCAAGCCCTGACTCTTGCTGTGCCCTGTCAGTGAGTGAATTTGGGTGAGTCACTATTTGCTGATCTCTAAACTGGGGATAACTCACTCTAGTATTCTAGCCTGGAGAATTCCATGGACAGAGGAGCCTGGTGGGCTATAGTCCATAGGGTCACACAGAATCGGACACGACTAAGCGACTTAGCATGCATGCACACAAACTGGGGATAATGTTAGTATATTTCTTATGGGGTGTTATAAGGATCAAGTGAAGTTTTTTGTTTGTTTGTTTTATACTTTATTGACCGAAGTTTGTTTATATTATTACATATAACATATAAAGCTTTCATCCTGAAAATATAAAATTTAAATAAAATGTTAGCTGTAAAAACTGAAGAACTGGCCTCTGGGAGCCTTGATATGGAAGGTAGAGTAAACAATAGGTAAGAGATTAGTGGCTGTTGGACTAGGGCTGTAGGTGAGTCTCCAGAAAGGACCCTTTCTTGCCAGGTGGGTCTCGACTAAAGCTGCACAAACTGCCTTCTGAAGGTTCCACAAGATTAGGGACCTTGGTCCATTTCATTCCTTGTTCTATGCCTAGCGCCTGGAAGAGCGTCCAGCACAAAGCTGGTGTTCTGTAAACACTCTTGCTCTTTGTTTTTGGTTTTACTATTTTGCATATTTCCTTTTAAAAATGACTTTTCTTTTCCAGTATCATTGTTGTTGTTTAGTCACTAAGTTGTGTCTGACTCTTTGTGACTCCATGGACTGTAGCCCACCATTTTCCTGTCCATGGGATTTCCCAGGCAAGATGATGACATATGACATTAGTTTTTGGTGTACAAAATGGTGATTTGATATTTGTACATATTGCAAAATGGTCACAGTAAGTCCAGTTAACGTCCATCACCTCACAGTTACAAAATTTTTTTTTCTTATGAAGAGAACTTTTAAGATCTTCTGTCTAAGCAACTTTCAAATATAAAAAGCAGTATCGTTAACTATAGTCATCATGCTGCACATGATATCCCCAGGACTTATAACAGATGTTTGTATTTTATGACTACCTTGACCTGTTTTGCCCACCCAATCATCCCCTGCCTCTGGCAGCTGCCAATCTGTTCTCTGTTTCTGAGTTTGCTTTTTCTAGATTCCATATGTAAGTGAGATCATACAGTATTTGTCTTTGTCTGACTTATTTCTTTCAGCATAATGCCCTCAAGGTTCATCCATCTTGTCACAAATGAGAGGATTTCCTTCTTTTTCATAGCTGAATAATATTCCACTACACATATCACATTTTCCATTTATCTGTCAGTGGGTACCAAAGTTGTTTTCATGTCTTGGCTATTGTAGATAAAGCTTTAATCAACATGGGGATGCAGTTATGTTTTCGAGCAGTGACTTAATTTACATCAGATATGTATCCAGAAGTGGAATTGCTGGATCATACAGTAGTTCTATTTTTAACTTTTTGAGGAAACTCCATACTATTTTCTATAGTGCCAGCACCAATTTACATTCCTACCAACAGTGCACGAGGGTTCTCTTTTCTCTGCATCCATGCTGGCATTTGTTATCTCTTGTCTTTTTGATGATGACCATTCTAACAGGTGTGAGGTGATATGTTATTGTGGTTTTAATTTGCATTTCCCTAATGAATGGCAAAGTTAGCATCATCTCATGTACTTGTTGATAATTTGTATGCCTTCTTTGGAAAACATCTATTCAGTTCCTCTACTCATTTTTAAATTTTTTGAGTTATTTTTTGCTCTTGAGTTGTATCAGTTCTTTATATGTTTTGAATATTAACCCCTTATTCGATCTATGATTTGCAAATAATTTCTCCCATTTGCCTTTTTTATTTTGTTGATGATTAAGTTGTGTTTTTTGCATTGAGTGCATAATTACTGCACAATAAGTGTTATTATTATAACATCCAGAACGGAGCATATCCCCTAGGCCAAGTAGGTGGTAAATAAATATTTGATAAGTATATGACAGAGGCATGAAAGAACTAGAAGTAAGGAACCACATTCTAGTTCCATTTCTGCCCTGATTCCCTGAACAGCAAGGCTACAGCCCTTCCAACCTGGCCTTCACCATACATGCCTTCAATTTACTATTCCAGCCCTTTTACTAATGACATTCCCTCCATTTGGAATACTTTTCTCATTTTTTCTGCTGTCAAAATTCTATACTTCAAGATGCACACTACATGCCACCTCCTCTATGAAGCCTTATTTTTTTCCCCATGTGGAAGTGTTTCAATTCAGTTCAATTCACTCGCTCAGTTGTGTCCAACTCTTTGCAACCCCATGAATCACAGCACGCCAGGCCTCCCTGTCCATCACCAACTCCCGGAGTTCACCCAAACTCATGTCCATTGAGTCAGTGATGCCATCCAGCCATCTCATCCTCTGTCGTCCCTTCTCCTCCTGCCCCCAATCCCTCCCAGCATCAGGGTCTTTTCTAATGAGTCAACTCTTTGCATGAGGTGGCCAAAGTATTGGAGTTTCAGCTTCAGCATCAGTCCTTCCAAGGAACACCCAGGACTGATCTCCTTTAGGATGGACTGGTTGGATCTCCTTGCAGTCCAAGGGACTCTCAAGAGTCTTCTCCAACACCACAGTTCAAAAGCATCAATTCTTCAGTGCTCAGCCTTCTTCACAGTCCAACTCTCACATCCATACATGACCACTGAAAAAACCATAGCCTTGACTAGACTGACCTTTGTTGGCAAAGTAATGTCTCTGCTTTTGAATATGCTATCTAGGTTGGTCATAACTTTCCTTCCAAGGAGTAAGCGTCTTTTAATTTCCTCCTCATATTTTTGATATATTTCTCTGTTGATAGTTTCCAAACTTAGGTTTTCAGTCCAAATCTTTCTTATGAACTCCAAACTAGGCTATTCTACTATCTACTTGGCATCTTCATTTGTACAATAATAAACTCAGGCTTAATATATCCACTGCCCACCCATCCACCCATCTATCCACTTAAATTAGCATCACTTGCAGGCTCTCCCATCTCAAAGACAACTCCATCTTTCGAGGTGCTCAGACCAAAACATTAGTCACTTTTTGATGCTTGTCTTTCTCTTACATCCTACACTTAATCCATCCAGACTTTTTTTGTATCCACTTGGATATACCCAGAATTAGAACACTTCTCACCACCTCCACTGCTACTACTGTGGTAAAAGTCAGGACTAACAGCCTGTACCCCTGCCTTTCTCTCACCCACAGTCAATTTCTACAGAGTAGCCAGAATGAGTCCTTACAGAGTAAAGGTCAAATCATATTACTCTTCTGCTAAAAATCCTGCAGTGGCCCCACATTTCAACTTAGAGCAAAAGTTGACATTAAAACCACAGGTCTCTGACTTCAACTACTCTCTCTGTCCTGTAGACTCTCCTTTTGTCCCTCTAGATTCATCCTCCAGCCTTTTCCACTCTCCTCTCTTTGCCAGGAGACTGGCCACAGGTATCTTCAAAAAACCTCCACTGCCTTTTGGCTTGGAGTTGACCTGTTGATAGCAGGCACTGGTACGGGGAGGAGAAACGGGAGCTGAGAGAAGTTGAGCTGTTTAGACCTCTGTTTCTTTCCTTGCTAAGCCTGGTTGTGGCCATGACTGTGTTCCTTTACCAAAGATCACATCTGCCACAGCCCTCTCCTACAGTCAGCCCTCTAAGGTCCAGAAATTCTGCTCTCTGATGCCTGCTTCTGAGTGCTAAGGTGGCTAGCTATTGCTACCTCTCCAGGGCCTGACCTTGCTGGTTTATCTTAACTCTGTGCACAGCTTTGTAAATAGCATTTTTACTTAACACTCTTCAATTACTCCCTTTTAAGGTGTTCTCTGCTTCTTGTACAACTTCATCGATTCCTCTTCACCTTAGGTCACTCCGTTCAAGCAACACTTTCTACTCTGGTCTTCCTCTATCATGCCAGGAACACTCCTGCCTCAGGGACTTTGCACTGGCTCTTCCCTTTCCTGGTATCCTCTTCTGCGTATTCAGGCATCCCTTCCTCATGTCCTTAAATCTTTGCTCAGTTATCACCTTCTCAGTGACCACATCTCTCTCTTTCCTAGCAAAAACTATAGTCCCTCTACCCTGGCAGTTCCAATCTTTATTTATTTATTTTTTAACTAAAACATAGTACATAACAACATATAGGCTTCCCTGATAGCTCAGTTGGTAAAGAATCCACCTGCAATGCAGACCACCCCAGTTCAATTCCTGGGTCGGGAAGATCCACTGGAGAAGGGAGAGGCTACCCACTCCAGTATTCTTGGGCTTCCCCTGTGGCTCAGCTGGCAAAGAATAAGTGGAAAGAACCATTCATAACTCACTACATTATTTATTTGTGATTTTTCACTATCTTCTCACTTGACTAATAAGATCCTTAAGAGCAAGGATTTCATTGACGAGTTGCCACTCTCTAGAATAATACCTGGAATATGGTAGGTCCATCTAGTCAAAGGTATGGTTTTTCCAGTAGTCATGTATGGATATAATACAGAAAGCTGAGCGCCAAAGAATTGATGCTTTTGAACTGTGGTGTTGGAGAACTCTCTTGAGAGTTTCTTGGACTGCAAGGAGATCCAATCAGTCAATCCTAAAGGAAATTAGTCCTGAATATTCATTGGAAGGACTGATGCTGAAGCTGAAACTCCAATACTGTGGCCACCTGATGTGAAGGACTGACTCATTGGAAAAGACCCTGATTCTGGCAAAGATTGAAGGTGGGAGGAGAAGGGGATGACAGGATGAGATGATTGGATGGCATCACTGACTCGATGGACATGAGTTTGAGTAAGCTCCGGGAGTTGGTGATGGATAGGGAAGCCTGGCATGCTGCAGTCCATGGGGCCACAAAGAGCTGGACACGACTGAGTGACTGAACTGAACTGAGGGGCTTCCCTGGTGACTCAGTGGTAAAGAATCCACCTGCAACTCAGGAGACAAAGGAGATGTGGGTTTTATCCCTGTGTCAGGAAGACCCCTTGGAGAAGGGAATGGCAACCCCAGTCCAGTATTCTTGCCTGGAGAATCCCATTGACAGAGGAGCCTGGTGGGTTTATGGGGTTGCAGTTGGACACGACTGCAGGTCAGGAAGCAACAGTTAGAACTGGACATGGAACAACAGACTGGTTCCAAATAGGAAAAGGAGTATGTCAAGGCTGTATATTGTCACCCTGCTTATTTAACTTATATGCAGAGTACATCATGAGAAACTCTGGGCTGAAAGAAGCACAAGCTGGAATCAAGATTGCCGGAAGAAATATCAATAACCTCAGATATGCAGATGACACCACCCTTGATGAAAGTGAAAGAGGAGAGTGAAAAAGTTGACTTAAAGCTCAACATTCAGAAAATGAAGATCATGGCATCTGGTCCTGTCACTTCATAGGAAATAGATGGGGAAAGAGTGGAAACAGTGTCAGACTTTATTTTTGGGGCTCCAAAATCACTACAGATGGTGACTGCAGCCATGAAATTAAAAGATGCTTACTCCTTGGAAGAAAAGTTATAACCAACCTAGATAGAATATTCAAAAGCAGAGACATTACTTTGCCAACAAAGGTTCGTCTAGTCAAGGCTATGGTTTTTCCTGTGGTCATGTATGGATGTGAGAGTTGGACTGTGAAGAAAGCTGAGCACCCAAGAATTGATGCTTTTGAACTGTGGTGTTGGAGAAGACTCTTGAGAGTCCCTTGGACTGCAAGGAGATCCAACCAGTCCATCCTAAAGGAGATCAGTCCTGGGTGTTCATTGGAAGGACTGATGCTAAAGCTGAAACTCCAATACTTTGGCTACCTCATGCTAAGAGTTGACTCATTGAAAAGACCCTGATCCTGGGAGGGATTGGGGGCAGGAGGAGATGAGAGGATGAGATGGCTGGATGGCATCACCGACTTGATGGACATGAGTTTGAGTGAACTCCAGGAGTTGGTGATGGACAGGGAGGCCTGGCATGCTGCGATTCATGGGGTTGCAGAGTCAGACACGACTGAGCGACTGAACTGAACTGAACTGGGCATGCATGCACATACATACATGGTAGGTGATAAATGCATGCTGAATGAGTGAAAGTGTGAATATATTCCACATTTTGTTTTTATCTCTCAATGGATCCCACCACATTTTCCCTTGAAATGTGTAAACCAGGTGCATAGCTCATTACTCCAACTAAATTGTGAACTCTTCAAGAGGAAGAATTAGCATTTATTCCTGAGATTGCAAAGCAGAGGCCCTTGGGCTAGTGTTTGCCTGCAGGCAAGTTTGTTTGTACTAAAGTACTGGCCCACACATTGTTTCAAATATCATTCTGATTTACCTTTCCAACATTTAAAAATAGGGATATTTCACTTGAAGATGTGGATTTCTGGTTTCCATGCCAAATCAGGTTGAATCACACTTCAGATCATGTTTCTCATTTCGTAATGGCTGAGCAGGGCATTCCTCTTTAGACTGGGCATGTTCCCTCCTGGGCATCAAGGCTGTATCTCTTCCTATTGTTTCCCTGACCTCCACAAAGCTAGTGTCACCCAGCCAACTCCACTAACTTACTCATCTGCTTGGCCCTTGTAGAAACAGGACTTTGCAACCCTTCATGGTGAAGTGTATTCCAGGAAGCCAATAAATGTTTAAGGATGATGATATGATCATCATCATAGGGAGAAAAATGGGTTGAACTACTTCTTTTATTCTTTTCTCTTGTACCTTCTCTTCATCTACTTGTTGGATCAATTAGTATTAATGTCTCCAGATATAACTGTGGATTTTTCTTTTTCAAGTTATATCATTTTCCTTCTTGTAGTCTCAAATTCTACTATTAGGTGCATATATATTTGTGATTGTATGACTTCTAAAGAAGACCTGAAGAACACTGAGGACACTCTCAGCCAACTTGTGGTCAAACACCTGAAGGACATTATTAACCAACTTGACTTAATTAAGCCCCTTAATTAGGGGCTTCTCTGATAGCTCAGTTGGTAAAGAATCCGTCTGCAATGCAGGAGACCTGGTTCAATTCCTGGGTCAGGAAGATCCTCTGGAGAAGGGATAGGCTACCCACTTCAGTATTCTTGGGCTTCCCTTGTGGTCAGCTGGTAAAGAATCCACCTGCAATGCAGGAGACCTGGGTTTGAGCCTTGGGTTGGGAAGATCCCTTGGAGAAGGGAATACTAGCCACTCCAATATTCCGGCCTGGAGAATTCCATGGACTATCCCACAGGGTCGCAAGAGTCAGACATGACTGAGGGACTTTCACTGACTTAATTAACATATACAGAACACATAACAATAGCAAAGTAAACATTTTTTTCAAGTACATGAGGAATATTCATCAAGATAAGTCATATTCCAGGCCACAAAACAAATCTCTGCAAATTTATAAGGATCAAAGTAATACAAAGCATGTTCTCTGACATAATAGCATTCAACTAGAAATAAAAGAGAGAGAAACAGCAAGAAATCTCTAAATAATTAAAAATTAAAAGATACATTTCTAAATAACCCATGGACCAAAGAAGAATCATAAAGGAAATGCTAATTGAATTAGACAAATGAAAATTAGACAACCTATAAAAAATATGTGTGATTTATAGGACATTAGCACTTATAAAGAAGAAAAGTCTCATTACAATTATCTTAGCTACCACCTTAAGAAATTATAAAAAGGAAAGGAAGTTAAATACAAAAGAAGCAGAAAGGTAGAAATAAAGATAAGAGCAGAAATCAACAAAATAGAAACCAGAAAAACAACAGGGAAAAGTCAACAAAACTATAATTTATAAATTTCTGTCCAACATATTTAATTAAAAACAAGAGAAAGATGGTACCAATTACCAATATCAGAAATTAAAAAGAAGACTTTATTAGAGATCCTACAGAAATTAAAAGGTTAATGAGGGAATATTATGAATAGCTTTGTATTAATTTGAGAATTTACATGAGATGAAAAATTGCCTGAAAGACCCAAACTCCTAAAACTCACTCAAGAAGAAATATATAGCCCAAACAATGCCATACCTATTAAAAATTAAATTTCTAGCTAAAAACTTTTTAACAAAGAAAACTCCTAGCCCATGTGAATTTAGTGGTGATTTTTAAGGAATAACACTAATTCTAGAGATTTTTTTGGCAAAATATTAACAAATTAAATCCAGCAATATATAAAAAGGATAACACATGATGAACAAGTGGTTTTATCCTTATAATACAAGGTTAGTTCAATATTTGAAAATAAATTAACAAAAAGAAAATTAATCATGTAATCACCATATCAACAGATAAAAAAAAGATTATCTCAATAGATGGAGAAAAAGTATTTTAGCAAATCCAACATCTGTCCATAATAAAATCTCTCAAGAAATTAGAGATAATAGGAAGGTTCTTCAGTCTAATAAAGATCAACCATGAAATGTATAGCTAGCATCACATTTAGTGTATGAAAGACTGAATGCTTATTCTAAGATCAGGAACAAGGCAAGGATATCCACTTTTACTACTATTCAAAATTGTATTGAAGACAAGAACAAGAAATAAATGGTATTGAGATAAGAACAGAAGAAATAAAAATTGTCTTCACTTGTAGATGACATAATGATCTATGTAGGAAATCCTAAAGACTCTACAAACATGTTACAACAGTACCCAAAACATGAAAAACATAGAGACAAGTCTAATAAAATACATGCAAGATTTATATGCTCACATTTACGAAGGACTGATGAGAGAAATTGAACTGGACCTCATAAATGGAGAGACATATTGCATGCATGGATTGGAACAGCCAATGTTGTCAAGATGTCATTTTTCCCCAGGCTGATCTATAAGTTCAATGCAATCCCAAGCAGAGTATCAGCACTTGGATGTGAGCTGGTGCCTGCTCTGGACACTGCTGACCAAGCCTGAGAGGCCAATGCCCAGGGAATCCGCAGTAACAGAAGGGGTCTTCCCAGGATATAAACTGGAACAGGCTGCTGCCCTCCTTAAAATGATCCTGAGGTTTCCATGTAGCGTTGAGAATCAAGTTCTAAATCCAGGCAGCCAGAAACACAGGTCCTGTAATCTCACGACCTGGCCCCACCCTCTCTCAGTCTGCATGTGCTTACTCTTCCTCAAAAGAGACTCTGCACTTGCTGAAGACTTCTATTTTGGGCAGACTGATTTAGAAAACTTTCTGTCACTAAGTGGAAATCTTGGTTCCTGTTATACCCACCCTGGATTAGACTCCCAGAGACCATTGAAGTATAATCTCGCACTCTCATGAGAGCCTTTAAGTACTGGAATGTGACTATTGCCTCTGAGTTTTTTCTCATGCTTGCTAAATGTCCTCTTGTTAACTGAGGTATTCCTTGATGTACTGACTTGCTTTAGTGAGTCATTAGTGGCCCTTTTCTCAAGAATTTCCAGTCGATAAAAGTCTATTTTAGTATCTGTCACTTAGAGCTGAATGCATAGTCACTTTAGTCAGCCCAGAGTCCAGCAGGAATTGCCATCTTGTTTTCTTACACAGTATGTCTCCTCGTGTAGTCTAAATTGCATTAATGTTTGGTAGCCTCATTTACAGATAATTCTTGCTTGGAGATTGAGGGTAAGACTCTGACATGTTTCTTCTTTGTGTTGTTTTTCAGTCATTTCCCTACCTGTACTGTGTCATTGTATTTTTGAGTGTACTTTGAGTTAAGATTTTTACATGTATTTTATTTGCTTGTTATCTTACTGTGCCATTTCCTTCAAACTTTTGAGATAATGGTGAATTCTGATTCTGTTTCTGTTCACCCTCTGTGCCCCCTCACCAATGGCTTTCACCAGCTCATGTGCAGGAGTTCCTCACCAAGTCCCCTAAACACTTCTCAATACTCTTCGCTTTGTTCCCTCTGCAGTACCCCCGTTTAGTTTGATCTTCATCCAGAAACAGAATGTTTATCCTGGCTGATCACACACATCGAATTCCTACCTCCTCCAGTCCTTTCTCTAGCCTGAAGACAGGCTAATCTCTACAAAACAGTTTGTAACTTCCCAATGCTTGAAAAGTCGAAGTGTTAGTTGCTCAGTCATGTCTGACTCTTTGCAACCCCATGGACTGTAGCCTCTGTCTATGGAATTCTCCAGAAAAGAATACTGGAGTGGGTTGCTATTCCCTTCTCCAGGGGATCTTCCCAGCTCAGGCATCAAACCTGGGTCGCCCAAATTGCAGGCAGATTCTTTCCTGTCTGAGCCACCAGGGACGCCTCTACAAAACAACGTCCCATTGCCTAAAAACCTACAAAATCTCTTATATACTCATTAGCATCCATCTATCCCTCCATTCATTCTCTCAATATTTCTCATAGTACCTACTATGCAGTAGGCACAGCTCTAGGCACTGGGGATACAGCAGTGAGAAAAATAATTCAAATCCTCTGCCCTCATGGAACTTACATTTCAGCAGATGGATGCAGGTCCTCATGGCTCCCACACCCTTGGCTTTCTGGCCTTTCATTCCTTCACCCTAGTCACACTGCCTCCTGGCACAGGGCCCGGAGGGACAAGCTAGTCCCTCTCTCTGGAACTCTTTTTCCTCTTGTCTTTGTAGCTCTTATGTATCTTTCAGATATTAACTTAAAAGGTACTTGTGTAGGGAAGTCTTCCTTGATTGCCCCTAACCGCCCTGAGATGAAACTCCCCTTTGATGTGCTCTGACAGTACGGACCTTCCTCCCTGTCACAGCCCTTACTGCACAGCCATTTGTGTTTCACTCTGATTGACCTCTATGTCCTCGGTTGACGGTGGGTTCTGTGAGAGCAGAGGCTCTGCTTTCATTCAACAGTGCCATGAGTGCCCTGTGCAGAATAGGCACCCACTCAATATTATTCAAAGGAGTGAATTTGTGCCTTCATCCAAGAGTATTAAAATTTGGCCTGGAATGGAATGAGAGCTGCAACTAAGAACCTACTCTGAAGAGAGCATCCAAGGAAGCATTAAGTAATTTATTAGTAGTCTTTAAATCAGTCATCAATCTGTCTAACCTTATTTGGATTCAGTCCATATTTTTTCCATCTCATTTGCAAGATCTCATGGGAGGCTTTTCTAAAGTTCAGCTCACTATGTCAACTGCATGCCCCTGCTCTGCTGACTGTCCAAAAAAGCAAACAAGATTTATTTTATGCAGTTAGAATTCGTGCATAGCCTTAACATACTTGGTCCTCCATCCTCTCACCTGTAAGATGCTGGACTACATCAGGTGATTTCCTGGATTCCTTCTGACCAAGACTTTGGGAGCCAGGGCTAGGGATTGGCTCATGGATGCTGCTGGGGGTGAGGTGAGACGCCATGCCCACAGATCCAGCTTCACCCAGATAGCTAAGGGAGGTGTTTGCAGAGAGAGGCTGGTTGGTGAGCCCTTTCCCAGTGGCAGGTGAACCAGTGTGGGCCAAGCCAGTCAGGGAGGGAGCAAGCTTTGAATCCTGGGATGCTGTCTGCCCCCCTCCCATACCTTGGTGGCCCCCACTGGTACCAAACTGTGTATCTCAATCCTAGAATGGGTGGAATGTGCCACAGACTGATAGGCATGAAGCAATCTGCAGAGAGGCAGGGAGGAGCTCTGCTCCCCAGTCAGAGGCCCGACAGTGCAAGGACTATATGGGTCCTGAGGGCTGGGTGGCCCCTTGCATCCTCCCTGGACCTCCTGCTGCAGCCAGGATATCAAATGCAGAATTGTTCTTTGAGCAGGACTTTGGGTCCCTCATGTTTCTGGTGACCTAGAAGAGCCAACGCATTGAAAGAGAATAGCAAAGTAGGAAGACTGATGTCACCTGACTTTAAGACTTACTATCACGCTACAGTAATCAAGATAGTGAGGTACCGGCAAAACAAAAGACGAGTAGATTAGTGTAACAGAATAGAGAGTCCAGGAAATAGACTCCCATAAATATGGTTAACTAATCTTTGACAAAGGTGCAAAGGCAGTACAATGGAGCAAAAATATTTCTCTTTTCAACAAATGATGCTGGAGTATCTAGACCTGTATCTGTTTTAGACACAGACTTTACATTCTTCATAATAATTAACTCAAAATGAATCATAAGCCTCGATGTAAAATGTGAAACTACAAAACTCCAGAAGATAACACAGGAGAAAATCTAGATGACCTTGGGTATAGCCATACCTTTTCGGATATAATACTGAAGATATGATCCTAGAAGAAATAATTAATAAGCTAGAGTTCATTAAATTGAAAAACTTCTGCTTCTGCAAAAGACAATGTCAAGAGAATGAGAGGATGAGCCAAAGCCTAAGAGGAAATAATTGCAAAAGACACACCTGATAAAGGATTGTTATTCAAAATAGACAAATAACACTTAAAACTCAACAATGAGAATCAAATAACCCAATTAAAAAATGGGCCAAAGATCTTCATGGACATCTTAACAAGGAAGAGATGCAAATAAGGCATACGAAAAGATGCTGCACATCATACGTCATTAGGAAATGCAGCTCAGTATACCACTAAATACCTATCAGAATGGCCAAAACCCAGAACACTGACACCACCAAATGGTGGTGAGGGCATGGAGCAGCAGGACCTCTCATACACTGCTAATGAGGGTGCAAAGAGTACAGCCACTATGGAGACAGTTTGGCAGTTCTTATAAAAACTAAACATACTCTTCCTATATGATTTAGCAATTACACTTTTTGGCTTTTACCCAAAGGAGTTAAAAACTTATGTTAAAAAAAAAAGCGCACAAAGATGTTTATAGCAGATTTATTCATAATTGCCAAAACTTGGAAGCAAACTAGATGGCCTTGAGTAGGTGAATAAATGGTGGCACATCTAGACAACAGAGTGGTTTATTTGGTGCTAAAAAAGATATGAGCTATTAGATCACAGAAAGACATGGAGGAATCTTAAATGCATATTACTGAGTGAAAGAAGTCAGACCTGAAAATGCTACATACTATATAATTCCGACCATATGACAGTCTGGAAAAGGCAAAACTAGGGGGACAAGAAAAAGATCAGTGCTTGCGTGGGTGGGGGTGGGGTGTGATAGACAGCATAAAAGATTTTTAGAGTGGTGAAAATATTCTGTATATTTAATGATGGACATTTGTCATGATATGTTGTCTAAACACAGAGAATGTATGACACCAAGAATGAACCCTTCGATAAACTATAAACTTTAGATTATAAAAAATTTTTTGCTCTGTCAAAGTAGATTCATTCTTGGTAAAAAATGTACCATTCTGGGGCGTGATGCTGACAATGGGGGAGGCTATGTTTGTGTGTGGGCAGCGGATGTAATATGAGAAATCTCTGTACCTTCCTCTCAATTTTGTTTTAAATCTAAAGCTACTCTAGAAAAAATAAATCCTTAAAAAATGACATGGGGAATGATAACAAAAGGTCTAACACTGTGTAACTGGAGTCCCCAAATGAGAGGAGAGAGAGAATGAGGCAGAATCTTTCTTCAAAGACACGAATGCAAGAAGCTCAGTAAGAGAAATTAGAGAAAACTGTTGCTAGTCACTTAATAATCAAACTGTTGAAAACCAAAGGTAAAGAGAAAATGTGGAAAGAGCTAGAGAAAAAGACATTACACACAGTGGAATATGACAGACTCTCTCCTTTGATCAAACTTGAATCAAGCTTCTCTGAGACCTCTTTTTGACTAGATCCCACCTGCGGGCACACTCCTGATCCACTTACTGCAGTATTAGTAAGAATCCTGCTGAGTCAGTTTAGCAAAATCCTCCACTCAGTCTCTGATCACTCCCCATTTCTGATCAAATTCCTCATCCCTGATCCTCAATATCTTATCACCCTAGTGTGGCTTTAGCAAGAATCCTTCCATCCCTGATTTTTCCTCTTAGTAATTTTCCATTACTGACCCCATCCTGTTCCTTGGGTATCAATGTCCGCTTGTCCTTGTTGTATTTGGAGTTTAGCCTGCCCTCTCTTCCCTGCTGCAAAACCCCACTGTAGTAGTTCCTCCTTCTTGAATAAAGTCTTCCTTATCATCTTTAGCAAGTGTCATGAATAATTAAAAAAAAAAAAGACCTCTGACTTCTCATTACAAACCATGGGAGCCAGAAGACTAAAAAACAACACTACTTAAAAGACAGAGATTGTTAGACTTGACTTGTAAAAAGATCCAAATGTATGCTATGCTTCAGATACATATTTTAAATTTAAAGATAGGTTAAAAGCAACTGGATCAAAAAAGACATCATGTAAGGTGTAAGCATAAGAAGGCTGAAATGGTATATGAAAAGACATATAATCATTAATGTGTGTGCTGATAATCTCTGAAACAAAGAAGCAATTGATAAAATCGAGGGGAGAAACAGAAATTCTACAATCACAGTTAGGGATTTTAACACTCTCAGCAATTAAAATGACAACAAAATAACATACAATTGAAAGAACACAAAAAAATCAGTAAAAATAAACATGATATTGAAAACAGTTGATCATTTTGACATTGTGTTTGACAAACACAATATCCTATAACTAGAGAATAGACATTTTTCTCATGTATGTAGTACATTTACCAAGACAGATCAAGTTTGTGGGAGAATATGACTCACGTTCAAACTCACACCTCATCTGAAGATCATCTAGACACCACGGCCAAATACATCTTTGTAAGGACATTAATTTTCACTGTGACATTTACTTAATTACAAATCTTTCATCACTCTCTATTGCATACAAGGTTAATTTAAGTCTCTTCATGCTGACATATAAAAAGTTGCACAATCTGGCTACCATTCCCCCCACCATGTCATGACTCATTATGCTCCACTCCATATCATTTATTTTTGGTCACAGTTGAGACGGACTCTGTATTATCTGCTAGACCTACATTGTACATTTGACTGCCAAGTCTTCATCCATTTCATTCCCACTTTTAAGCTCTCCCTCACACCTTCACTCAGGTTGGCCTGCATCCTCCAAGGTATAGCTCAGTTATCTTTTCCTTCATTGTGTCTCTTCTAATCAGAGGCTGGAGCTTCCCTCTCTCTCTCTGCTGCTGCTAAGTCACTTCAGTCATGTCCGACTCTGTGCAACCCCATAGACAGCAGCCCACCAGGCTCCCCTGTCCCTGGGATTCTCCAGGCAAGAACACTGGAGTGGGGTGCCATTTCCTTCTCCAATGCATGAAAGTGAAAAGTGAAAGTGAAGTCGCTCAGTTGTGTCCGACCCTCAGCGACCCCATGGACTGCAGCCTTCCAGGCTCCTCCGTCCATGGGATTTTCCAGGCACTCTCTCTTTCTACTGAACTTAATTCAATCTCGAGCTGAATTGAGCTTCTGTCACCTGTCACACGCTGGTTCAATTGGTTGAGTCTTGACAAAATGACCTGACCTTGAGGAAAAGTGACATTTGGACCAATGGCTAGTTATAGTCAAAGTAGAATTTTGGGCAGGCATGGAGCAGGCAGGCAGAGACAGCCACTTCCTAACTCAGCCAATCTGTAGGACTTGACATTAAGGAATTAATCTGGCTCTAAAAATTGTAAGAGGTAAATCCCTGAAGAGGACGTCGCTGGTTGGCTTTTTGAAACATCTCCACTCGTCTGTAAATAAATCGAAAGTAAATGTTAACCATTCTTCTGAAATGCCATGTGAAGAATCTGGCTTCTTTGTCTCCAGGGAGATCCTTCTTTATTAGATAACCAGTCAAATTTGGCAAAGAGTTATTGATCACCTACTAAATGCAAGGTACTGAGATTGATGTGTGATTAATAGCTTCTTAAAAATGAGGAACTAGTTTTGAACAAGAGCAAAGAAGCAGTTGCGAATATAAAAGTATCAGATACTCTATGCCACAGCTTTGGGTGGGAGACGGCACATCTCTGCTTACAGCAGGCTCAGGCTGCAAGGTTTTGCAGAAGGTAAATAAGGATACTGGGGCACAGCACTGTGGTGGGAAATGGTTCACCTACCCTCTGCATGGAGAGCAACTCATGATAGGAGAGTTACAGTTACAAAGCAAAACGAAGCAAGGCAAGGGAATGCCAACTGATTTGATGTATCTTCAATATCATCCAGAAAATACTGGCTTCATGTAGCTTTACACACAAGCAACTTTGTGCAAAGGGTAAAGGGTCAGATGGCTCATGGTTGAAGGAATAAGGGAGAGATTTTTCCATTTGTAGTTTTGGAGATCTTTTGTTCTCCATGCTAAACATCTCTTGCAGTGAATATTACAGACCTTCACTATTCAAAGTGTGGCCCACTGACCAGGAACCTCAGCATTACCTAGAAGCCTGCTAGAGATGCAGAATTTCAGACCCCATTTCAGACCTACTGAAAACAGAACTTGCATTTAATGAGATTTTAGACAATTTTTTTGCATATTAATGTGTGCAAGCAGCATTGTCATAATACCCACCTGAGGGCTCAAAATAGCCAGAACAGGGGAAAAAAAAAAGGCAAAAAAAACATGTATTTGTTTTTTAGAAATCAAGCTTAAAGGAGGAAAATATCAATACAGATAAATCATGTTTATAACTATGCTTAGAGGACTAGGGATTAATAGAATTTCAGAATTTCATAGTTTTCAGTCTGCTTTTTACAAGAAAAAGCTTACTGGATATAGGATGAGAAGGAACACAGGGCAAGCAAGGATATTAGAGTAAATCCTGGCTCTAAACTGTCTGTGATCCCTTGTATGGGAATTTGAGCCCAAGGCAGGAGAACGTTAAGGAAGGCAACAGGTGGCGGCACTCAACATTTTCAGTCTGGAGCACTCCCATCCTGCATGTTTTAGAAGAAGCTGAATTTGGTTCAGACATTTCACTAAGCATTCAGAGAGACCCATAACATGTTAATGGGGCTTCTCGGATTGCTCGAACGGTAAAGAATCTGCCTACAATGCGGGAGACCTGGGTTCGATCCCTGGGTCGGGAAGACCTCCGGGAGAAGGACATGGCACCCACTCCAGTATTCTTGTCTGGAGAATTCCGTGGACAGCGGAGCCTGGCGGGCTACAGGCCATGAGTCACAAAGAGTCAGACATGTTACATGTGAGTAACATTTTCATAACATGTTAATAAACGTATGCTATTTTGATGTAAGGTAAATGTAAGATGTTTTGAAAGATAAGTTCAAAACAATTTATATCTCCAAACTAATGTATGGGAAAACACATTCATTCTCGAAATTTTCTAGCTAGCCACTCCCAGCCAACTTTCTCATGTTCTTCTAATTCCACCACCAGGTGGAGCTAGCGTGCAGCCAAGGTAAGACCCACTGCTTTAAACAACCCCCTGACTTTACTGCAGGAGAAGTGAGGACTCCAGGAGTGAAAATGATGGATCCAAGACCTTGGGTATGGAACCCCAGTGTCCTGACCATTAAATTCAAGGAACACTTCAACCAAGGTCCTCGTGAAAAGGAGAAAGAATAAAGAGACTGGAAAATAGGGTTGGTGGGGAAGAACCTTGGAGGATGCTTCTATTTACAGAGCAGAGGAAGTAACCATAGCAAAAGAGACAGGAGCAGGCTGAGAAGGAAAGAATGGGAAAGACTAGAAATCACCTCAAGAAAATTAGAGATACCAAGGGAACATTTCATGCAAAGATGGGCTCGATAAGAATAGAAACAGCAAGAACCTAACAGAAGCAGAAGAGATTAAGAAGAGGTGGCAAGAATACACAAAAGAACTGTACAAAAAAGGCCTTAATGAACTGGATAACTGCAATGGTGTGGTCACTCACCTAGAGCCAGATATCCTGGATTGTGAAGTCAAGTGGACCTTAGGAAGCATTACTATGAACAAAGATAGTGGAGGTAATGGAATTCAAGCTGAGCTATTTCACATCCTAAAAGGATGCTGTGAAAGTGCTGCATTCAATATGCCAACAAATGTAGAAAACTCAGCAGTGGCCACAGGACTGGAAAAGGTCAGTTTTCATTCCAATCCCAAAGAAGGGCAATGCCAAAGAATGTTCAAACTACCACACAATTCTGCTCATTCCACATGATAGCAAGGTAATGCTCAAAATCCTTCAAGCCAAGATTCAACAGTACGTGAACCAAGAACTTCCAGATGTACAAGATGGATTTAGAAAAGGCAGAGGAACAAGAGATCAAATTGCCAACATCTGCTGGATCATAGAAAAAGCAAAGGAGTTCCAGAAAAACATCTACTTCTGCTTCATGGACTATGCTAAAGCCTTTGACTGTGTGGATCACAACAAACTGTGGAAAATTCTTAAAGAGATGGGAATACTAGACCACCTTACCTGTCTCCTGAGAAATCTGTTTGCAGGTCAAGAAGCAACTGTTAGAACTAGACATGGAATAACAGACTGGTTCAAAACTGGGAAAGAAGTACGCCAAGGCTGTATATTGTCACCCTGCTTATTTAACTTCTATGCTGAGTACACCATCCGAAATGTGGGGCTGGATGAAGCACAAGCTGGAATCAAGATTGCTGGGAGAAATATCAACAACCTCAGATATGCAGATGATACCACCCTATGGCAGAAAGCAAAAGAGGAATTAAACTAAAGAGCCTCTTGAGGAAGATGAAAGAGGACAGTGAATAAACTGGGTAAAAATCAAAAAGCTAAGATCATGGCACCTAGTCCTATCACTTCATGGCAAATAGTTGGGAAAAATGTGGAAACAGTGACAGATTTCATTTTCTTGGGCTCCAAAATCACTGTGGATGGTGACTGCAGCCACAAAATTAAAAGATGCTTGCTCCTTGGAATAAAATCTATGACAAACTTAGTATATTAAAAAGCAGAGACATCACTTTGCTGACAAAGGTCCATCAGTCAAAGCTATGGTTTTTCTAGTAGTTGTGTATGGATGTGAGAGTTGTACCATGAAGAAGGCTAAGTGCTGAAGAACTGATGCTTTTGAACTGTGGTGCTGGAGAAGACTCTTGACAGTCCCTTGGATAGCAAGGAGATCAAACCAGTCAATCCTAAGCAAATCAACCCTGAATATTCATTGGAGGGAATGATGCTGAAGCTGAAGCTCCAATACTTTGGCTAACTTATGTGAAGAGTCGAATCACTGGAAAAGACCCTGATGCTGGGAAAGATTGAGGGCAAGAGGAGAAGCGGGGGTGACAGAGGGTGAGACGGTTGGATGGCATCACTGACTCAATGGACATGAGTTTGAGCAAACTCAGGGAGATAGCACAGAGAAGCCTGGCATGCTGCAGTTTGCTGCTGCTGCTAAGTCACTTGAGTCGTGTCCGACTCTGTGTGATCCCATAGACGGCAGCCCACCAGGTTCCCCGTCCCTGGGATTCTCCAGGCAAGAACACTGGAGTGGGTTGCCATTTCCTTCTTCAATGCATGAAAGTGAAAAGTGAAAGGGAAGTCGCTCAGTCGTGTCCGACTCTTCGTGACCCCATGGACTGCAGCCCACCAGGCTCCTCCATCCAATGCTGCAGTTTATGGGGTCACAAAGAGTCAGACACAACTTAGCAACTGAACAATAGCAACAAGGCTGAGAGGAAAGAACCAGCCCCTGGGGAGGAGAAGGGATGGTTAACACTGTTGCAGATCTCAGAGAGGTAAAGCAGGGTGGACTGAGGGAAGCCCTTTGGGACTGGCCATTGGGAGGTCATTTGGATATAGTGCAGCTTAATGGTTGACAGAGTTCTAGAGACAGACTGCTGAAAGGCACTCTGGGGTTCCATGAGAACACCATGTGTCCCATTAGCTTTCCAGCTCGGTGACTTTGGACACATTAATTTATCTTTCTATGCTTCAGTTTTCTCATCTGTAAAATATTAGTACTTGCCTAATAGGATTGTCATAAATTTAAAAGAGCTAATACATGAAAAGCACTTAGAAGGGTGGTGCCTCGCACAGTGTGTGTGTGTGTGTGTATTGTCAATATATACTAGTTTTGTTGTTGTTGTGGCTATTGGTGGTGGATGATGGGGGAGGTGTCAGATTTTACAGTGTTGTTACAGTGTTTGCATCTTGGCCAGCATTTCTGCAGAATAATCTCCAAGCTGGCAGTTGCTAAAGAGTTTAGAAAGATAACTACAGCTCTGTTTGGAGAAGTGAGGGAGACCTAACCAGGCCTCACTGAGGCTTATTTCTGATATAATGGACTGTCTACACTGGCAGTCCAGTGTCTTATACCTGCACCTTGAATTTCAATACTACTACTAGTACTACCAGTATTACTAAATTAATCAACACATTTTAGCTTAGTTGTACAGGATACACTGACCCTGCAGAATATCATCCCCTGTATCACAGAGGTGGTAGGAGACCTCCTCCTTACTTACACGGTCACCTGTTGGCCTCTACCTGGTCACCTGTGGGACCCCATGCACCAGAGATTGCACATTTGGTAGGGAAGGAAGTGGGGAGAAAAAGAGGTAAGAGAGGGGAGAGGAGAGGGGAACTGGTACATTGCATACCCTCAAAGCAGTCTCTAGATTACAGACACTCTCAAAACACAGCAATTGGAGGAAATCCCCACAAACAACCTGCTGCCTGCAGCAGTCAGGGTGTGGACCACCACTATGTGCTGTGCTATTCATGTGATCAGGCCACTGGGTGTCAGTCTGTGTTCCTTTGGAGTCAGATTTCTGAAGATAGCCCAACCTTTGCTGAAGTCTCCATTGTCTTCCTCTAGCTTCCCTCCCTGTGCTGGTGTATCTGCTTTGGAAGGCTTTTCTGACCACATGGGCAGTAGACTGAGAGTAAAGCTGCCCTGGAAGCTGACTTCTGATTAGCACATGGGGGAACAGCCTATCTGTCATGGAAGCAAGCAGAGCCCAGCGTAAGTAACTAAAACAGCAGCAGCAGCTTGAGAATGAGTTCTTAAAATAGAGAAATATTTCATTATTTTTGTCACTGTCATTGTTATCTCCTTCTTTCTATATTCTTTGTTTTTCATTTTATTAATTTCTAGTCTTACATTTTCATTTAATTGTTTCATTCTATAAAATTGAACACTTAGATGAAATGGAAATTAAAGACTGGAGGAAGGATTGGAAGGAAAAACAAGAACAGATAAAACCTGTAGAGAAATATAAATCTACAGGTTTTATACAGGTATATAATCTATAGGTAAATAATAGAAATTATTTACCCTCTTGAGAAATCAGTGTGCTTTTTCAGCCCGAAGAGTCATGTCTTCATTCTGGAATATCCTTAGTCATTTTCCCTGTGATTACTGACTCCCTTTCAGTAGTTGCTTTTGGAAGTTCTATTAAATTATGTTGGGCTCCTCATTTTCTATTCTCTATCTTGCTTAATTCTTTTGTAGTTTCTACAGGCTTCCCTTGTGGCTCAGCTGGTAAAGAATCTGCCTGAAATGTGGGAGACCTGGGTTCGATCCCTGGGCTGGGAAGATCCCCCGGAGAAGGGAAAGGCTATCCACTCCAGTATTCTGGCCTGGAGAATTCCATGGACTATATAGCCCATGGGGTCGCAAAGACTCAGACACGACTGAGCGACTTTCACTTTTCACCTTGTTTTTACAGCTATATTCTGGGTTATTTCTGTAGATCTGTGTTCAGGTTCAAGGATTTTTTTTCCCTCTGCTGTGATGAATATTTTGTTTAACCTATGAAGTGAGTCCTTAATTGCAGTGTCTTTTAATTTGTTTGTTTATAGGAGTTGTATTTTAAAATTTATCAAATGTGTCTTTTTTTAAAAATCAAATTTGTATTCTGTCAAATAAAATTTTATCAAAAAAATTTTTGGTTGTTCTACCTGGTTATTTATCAGATTTGTCTGTCCACAATGCTCTATTCTTTCATTATGGTTCCTAATTTTAAAAATCTTTTAAATAACCTTGAACACTTATTTTAGGTGTCTTTCATTTTCAGTTCTTTTATTTCCCATTTTTGCAATGCTAATTCACTGGCTGGTTACATCTGCTGGTATTCTCTCCAGATAGTTAATTTCCTTGTGAGATTTGTGTCTCTCTTACTGTGAACTACCCTGAACTAGTCTTCAACCTATGTACCCTGCTCTGTGACAGTATCCTTTAGAATAGTGTTTGCAATTGTTTCTATTGTCTTCCTAGAGAATCAACATTGAAGGGCCAGTTTTTATCACTTACTTCCCTGACTGGAATTCCTGTGGATTGCAGGGCAAATTCAGATCCTACACCTTCTCAAGTAGTGGTTCTGAGGATTTGACTCACCCTCACAGGTGTGTGGTTTTTTTCAGGGTGTCCTTGGAAGGTTGAAGTAAGCTTTCTAATGACTTTTTGATGGAAAAGCAACACTTTTAGGCTTCAAGCTTCATGCAGGGAGCAAATGTCCAGCTCTCCTGCTTTACATAGGCCCATGTCTAATAATGGAGGTGGTGGTGGACATTAGAAGACCAGCCCAGCTCTGAGGACCAGTGTTCAGGCTAAGAACCCCCAGGGTCCCCATGGCATCTACTCCCATGAGCCCATTAGGCTTTGAATCAAGGCTTGTTTCTGGCTCCCACAGATTTGCCTTTCTTTCTCTAAAACTAAATATGAATTAAAATATTTACCTTTGTCACATTTTATCCTATCTGGTTTTAGAAAAGGCAGAGGAACCAGAGATCAAATTGCCAACATCCACTGGATCATGGAAAAAGCAAGAGAGTTCCAGAAAAACATCTATTTCTGCTTTATTGACTATGCCAAAGCCTTTGACTGTGTGGATCACAATAAACTGTGGAAAATTCTGAAAGAGATGGGAATACCAGACCACCTGATCTGCCTCTTGAGAAATCTGTATGCAGGTCAGGAAGCAACAGTTAGAACTGGACATGGAACAACAGACTGGTTCCAAATAGGAAAAGGAGTTCGTCAAGGCTGTATATTGTCACCCTGTTTATTTAACTTCTATGCAGAGTACATCATGAGAAACGCTGGACTGGAAGAAACACAAGCTGGAATCAAGATTGCCGGGAGAAATATCAATAACCTCAGATATGCCGATGACACCACCCTTATGGCAGAAAGTGAAGAGGAACTAAAAAGCCTCTTGATGAAAGTGAAAGTGGAGAGTGAAAAAGTTGGCTTAAAGCTCAACATTCAGAAAATGAAGATCATGGCATCCGGTCCCACCACTTCATGGGAAATACATGGGGAAACAGTGGAAACAGTGTCAGACTTTATTTTTCTGGGCTCCAAAATCACTGCAGATGGTGACTTGTTGGAAAAGACTAATGCTGGGAGGGATTGGGGGCAGGAGGAGAAGGGAATGACAGAGGATGAGATGGCTGGATGGCATCACTGACTCGATGGACGTGAGTCTGAGTGAACTCCGGAAGTTGGTGATGGACAGGGAGGCCTGGTGTGCTGCAATTCATGGGGTTGCAAAGAGTTGGACACGACTGAGCGACTGATCTGATCTGATCTGATCCTATTTTGAACTTGAGTGATTCAGTTTATCTTCTGGTTTTCTTATCAAAAGTTTTCAAACAGGGTTCTCTGAGCTGTGAGGGAGAAGAAAAAATGACAGGGTTGTTGACACCTTCACCACTTGAAACCCTTGCCTCTCCTTGCTTTAAACAGGCAGCTCTTCTTGTATGCTGCTCTATGACAGCCTTGCATTGTGACCCTGGCAAATAGCCATTCTGTCTCTCTGTTTCTCTATCTGTAAAAAGGGAACAATTACAGTGCTGCTTCACCAGGCTGTTGTGAGGATTAAATGAGGTAATATACATGAAGCAGTCATGTCAGTGCCTGGTTCAAAGTAAGCACTCAGTAAGACTGCAGATTGTGATCGCAGCCATGAAATTAAAAGACGCTTACTCCTTGGAAGGAAAGTTATGACTAAGCTAGATAGCATATTCAAAAGCAGAGACATTACTTTGCCAACAAAGGTCCATCTAGTCAAGGCTATGGTTTTTCCTGTGGTCATGTATGGATGTGAGAGTTGGACTGTGAAGAAGGCTGAGCGCCGAAGAATTGATGCTTTTGAACTGTGGTGTTGGAAAAGACTCTTAAGAGTGCCATGGACTGCAAGGAGATCCAACCAGTCCATTCTGAAGGAGATCAGCCCTGGGATTTCTTTGGAAGGAATGATGCTAAAGCTGAAACTCCAGTAATTTGGCCACCTCATGCGAAGAGTTGACTCATTGGAAAAGACTCGTGCTGGGAGGGATTGGGGGCAGGAGGAAAAGGGGATGACAGAGGATGAGATGGTTGGATGGAATCACTGACTCGATGGACGTGAGTCTGAGTGAACTCTGGGAGATGGTGATGGACAGGGAGGCCTGGCGTGCTGCGATTCATGGGGTTGCAAAGAGTCAGACACGACTGAGTGACTGAACTGAACTGAACTGAAGTGGTCTTTGTTAATTATTGAGCTTCAAGTTACATTTCTTTTTAAAAATGATTCTGAACTAAACAAACAAAAACAGATTATTTTTAGAGCTAAATGGGGCTTTCAAAACTATCCACATACATTCTAGACTGGGTACTTTCTAAAAGATCTTCTAGTTTGAATATTCTTTACTTCTATATCAACACTATAGTAGGAAGGTTAGTTTTAGCCAAGCTTGGAAACCTAGCAGGGTGGGCATAAAGATCTCTATTGTTTATGATCACTTTCTTCCAGCCCCCTGACATTCCTTCAACCCCACTTCCCATCCCTAGCAATTCTATTTTAATGGTTCACAATGAACTTGTTGTAACAGTTGTACAAGCTTCCTTCTGACTAGTCAGCTTTGCTTCACAGTTTCTCAATGTTTTATCATCTATCCCTAGATTTTTTGCTAAAATAACCTAACAATAAAGAAATTCCACTTAATGATCTCTCTCTGATATTTACATATATGGTAATCCCTACTACATTTCCTATAAAAGTGGGGACCATGTAGTCTCAAGGAATAGATAGGGTTAAGAGAAGGGCTTTGTATGTTGATGAGAGAAGGTGAAATTAGGAGGGGTACTTTCATTTCTGCTCTGATCTACTCAGCGATCGTTCAGCTCAGTTCCGCATTCCTGAGTCAGTAACAGCTTTTCTTACTTGGGAGCATGACTACATTATGAACCAGTGAGATGATGAGTCAGGGCTGAGCCAAAAGCAATGAGGGTTGATGGTCTCCCACCACATCCCAGAGTAAAGTGCAGAAAGCAGTGGTTCTGTGGCCTAAGTCAGGGGTAAGAACTCTGCCATCTTCAGTGACAAGGTAGGTCCAGGGAAGAGAGAGGAAATCAGAGTGTGCCAACTCCTCTGCAGGTTGCTCATATTCATATAACATCTGCCTACCGCATAACATCTGCTTATCCTGTAACATCTGCCTACCACATAACATCTGCCTACCACCTGACTGTACCTTCCTGGTCTCTTCTGAAAGTCCAAGCTCCTCTAGATCAATAGTCTTTTTAATTGTGAATAGGTTGTTCTAATGCTACCAAGAATTTGAAGCTATAGTCACAATTGAGGTTATGACTTAGGTAACCGTTGATGGGTACAGTTGGTATAAAACATCCAGAGTTACCTAGGGGATGCTGTCAAATGTCCAGTGGAAGTAGTGAGAATATTAAGCCATGTGCACCTAATCTCTTAATGCAACTGTGGTTTGAGGATATAATGTGTTGAGAGTAGGACAGGGGTCTTAGTAATAGAAGGTTGTGATTATGTGAACTCAGACAGGAAGCCGATCACATCAGTTTACCATGGAGTATCTCAGCTTACTGTCTCAGCATTAAGTGTGACATTCTAAAACTTAGGGTGGTCAGAGTCAGTCCTGGGATATTGTAGATATCATGTCAAAGGCAGGACAGCAGGAAAAGTGGGGGCTCTTTCTTCCCAGTCTTTTAAACAGCCAAAGCCTGACACTCCTTTCAGGAGGTCAATAGCTGCCTCATTGCCAAAGAAATCAGGACCTCCTTGGTCAAAAGCAAGGGTATAATTCCATCACTGTGAGTTACCCTATACGTACGATGTAAGGTAAGGACTCAAATTCATTCTTCTTCATGTGGCCATACAGTTCTCCTGGCACCATTTGGTGAAAGAGTATTCTTTGCTCCATTGATTTGGTATCTTTGTGGAAAATCAATTGATCATAGGTACATGGGTTTATTTATAGACTCTCAATTCTATTATGATGATTTATCTGTAGATAGCACCAAACTGTCTTGATTTCCACTGCTTTATAATAATTTTTGAATATTTATTTTCAAGACTATTTTGACTATTCTGGGTCCCTAAATCTCCATTTGAACTTCAGAATCAGCTAGTCAATTTCTTTTTTAAAAAAGGAAGCTGCTGAGATTTTGGTAGGGATTGTATTGAGTCTGCAGATTAATTTGGGGGTATTGTCATTTTAACAACATTACATCTTCCAAATCCATGAACATGAGATGATTTCCATTTATTTTTCCCTTTAATTTCTCCAAACAATGTTTTATAGTTTCCAGAGTGAAGTTTTGCATTTCTTTTGTTAAATATATTTCTATGTGTTTTGTAATTATTGGTGCTTTGGCAAATTAAGTTGTTTTCTTATTTTCATCTTTGGATTGTTCATTGCTAATGTATTGAAAACAACTGATTTTTAAAAAAATGTATTTATTTTTTATTGAGGGATAATTGCTTTATAGAATTTTGTTGTTTTCTGTCAAACCTCAACATGAATCAGCCATAGGTATACATATATTCCCTCCCTTTTGAACCTCCCTCCCATCTCCCTCCCCATGCCACCCCTCTAGGTTGATACAGAGCCCCTGTTTGAGTTTCCTGAGCCATACAGCAAATTCCTGTTGGCTATTTTACATATGGTAATGTAAGTTTCCATGTTACTCTTTCCATACATCCCACCCTCTCCTCCTCTCTCCCCATGTCCATCGTCTATTCTCTATGTCTGTTTCTCCATTGTTGCCCTATAAATAAATTATTCAGTACCATTTTTCTAGATTCTGTGTATATGCATTAGAATGTGATATTTATCTCTTTCTGACTTCACTCTGTATAATAGGTCCTAGGTTCATCCACCTCATTAGAACTGACTCAAATGTGTTCCTTTTTATGACTAATAGTCCATTGTGTATATGAACCACACTTTATCCATTCATATGTCAATGGACATCTAGGTTGCTTCCATGTTCTAGCTATTGTAAATAGTGCTGCAATGAACAATGGAATATATGTGTCTTTTTCAATTTTGGTTTCCTCAGGGTACATGCCTAGGAGTGGGATTGCTGGGTCATATGGTGGTTTTAAAAAGCCCCTTGATGAAAATAAAAGAGGAGAGTGAAAAAGTTGGCTTAAAGCTCAACATTCAGAAAACTAAGGTCATGGCATCTGGTCCCATCACTTCATGGCAAATAGATGGTGAAACAGTGGAAACAGTGTCAGACGTTATTTTATTGGGCTCCAAAATCACTGCAGCTGGTGACTGCAGCCATGAAATTAAAAGATGCTTACTCCTTGGAAGGAAAGTTATGACCAACCTAGATAGTATATTGAAAAGCAGAGATATTACTTTGCCAACAAAGGTCCGTCTAGTCAAGGCTATGGTTTTTCCTGTGGTCACGTATGGATGTGAGAGTTGGACTGTGAAGAAAGCTGAGCGCCAAAGAATTGATGCTTTTGAACTGTGGTGTTGGAGAAGACTCTTGAGAGTCCCTTGGACTGCAAGGAGATCCAACCAGTCCATCCTAAAGAAGATCAGTACTGGATGTTCATTGGAAGGACTGATGCTGAAGCTGAAACTCTAGTACTTTGGCCACCTCATGCGAAGAGCTGACTCACTGGAAAAGACCCTGATGCTGGGAGGGACTGGGGGCAGGAGGAGAAGGGGACGACAGAGGATGAGATGGTTGGATGGCATCACTGACTCGATGGACATGAGTCTGAGTGAACTCCGGGAGTTGGTGATGGACAGGGAGGCCTGGTGTGCTGCGATTCATGGGGTCGCAAAGAGTCGGACACGACTGAGCGACTGAACTGACTGACTGACTGATGGTTTTATTTTTAGGAAAAAACCTGATTTTTGTATATTGTTATTTTATTCTGCAAACTTACTAAACTTGTTTATTAGTTCTAATAGTTTTTATTTTTAAATTAGACTCCTTATGATTTTCTACTTAGAAGTTTATTTCACCTGAGACTATAGTTTTATTTCCTATCCAACCTGAATGCCTTTTATTTTATTCGACTTCACTCATCACCTGGGGGTGAAATAGTCCAGTGTTAGCTCTGTATCCTCAGGTGCCCTCTCCCCTTCTTCTGTCCCTCTCAGTCTGGGCTGTAGCCTCCGGCCTTGAAGGCGAGTGGGCTAATAGCTCAGGTGAGAGCAGGGAGGAGGAGGCGGCAGAGAGGACGCGGACGCCTGGGTTCATCCGCTCCTGGGACCTGACTGCCCGGCAGAAGCGGGGCCGGCAGCGCCTGTTGGCGCGCACCCCGACTATTGCAGCTCAGCGGCTCGGGAGCCCAAAGGGGGTGTGGACCACAGGGCGGCAGGGCGGGGGCAGCGCGCTGGGCGCCGGGCTCTGCTGGGCAGCGCGTCCCCGCCCGGCGTCCACGAGCGGCGACCCGCCCCGGGACCCACCTCTCGGCCAGCGTCGGGAGCCAGAGGCCCCTGCCCGGGCCCCTGAGACCAGTTCATGAATCCTGGTCCTCGTCTGGGGTCTCGAATTCCAAGGCGAGCAAAGAGAAATTGGAGAGCTCGACATCCATGATGCGGGCTCGCCGGGTGGCTGCGCGGGGGGCGCGGCTGCTCGCTGCTGCCACCTGTTGGACGCGCCGGCGCGTGTCCAGGCCCCGCCCCGCCCGGGTTTCTCTCTGGGTCCTGGGCTGTGAAGAGTAATGGATGGGGTCCTGTGTCCTGGGGCGAACGAGGGGGTGCTTGAGCCCTGCTTCCCTCCCTCGATACTCGGGTCTAAGAACTAGACAATGACAGGAAAATAGACCCTCCATGAGAGGGGCTGTGAAGAAAGGATTGGCTTTGCAGGAAGCCGGTGTTCACTTCCAACTCTGCTTCTGACGAGCTGGGTGTAGTCTGGTCTTGAGCAGGTCGCTGCTGGCTTTGCCTCGTGTTTCTCAAGTGTAGAAGGTGGGGGCTGGACAAGTGGATAAGAGATTATCGGTTCCTCCAGCCTTCTAACTGTGTTCCTACCTCCCGCTTCATACCCCTTATCACTGACTCATTTGTTACAATTATTTATCATCATTAACTCCATGAAAGAATAGAGGGGTCTGCTGACTTTACCCCTGTACCTACTTTCCTTCCTAAACTTGTATCAGTGAAGGCCTGTCCCACAGTTGGTGCTTAATCAGTATTTGTTTAATGAAGCCCCCAGGTCATCGTCAATATTTCTTCCATCTCCATACTTCAAGGTTCTATAAATGTCGGTTGCATTATTCTTTGCCAAAGCATTAATTAGGACAACTTTATGGTGTTCTAGTCAAGAGCCCCCAGTTGGGTGAGCTCAGCTTAATGAAACACACCCAGTGCTTCCCAGCACCTCACAACTAACAAAATGCTTTCAAGGATCTTTCTGATTTTCTCCTCCCAACTACTCTGTAAAGCCCACAAGGCAGGGATTACATCTGAAAGCCCAGGAGCCCCACTCTTGGATAGTCAGCTCAGCCTTGCTCTGAGGCAGGGGGAGCTCCACAATTGAATGTGATACCCCCATACCTCTTTGTCTATGGCACTTTTCCCCTTACCTAGCTGGCTGTGATGAATTAGGCTGTTGAAACCTGGACAACTGAAAAACCCCAAATAACTTCTAATGGGAAAACAATCTTCTTCTCCCTAAATAATTATGAGGACATGAAGAAAGGGGTCAACAGAAATAAGATGCTTCAACCCCAGGAGGACATCCTTATGAATTGGTGGCCACTGGGAAGGGGCAAGAGGAAGCCTGTGCCAGGTTTCTCTGGGAGGCTTGGCTGGGAAAGTTTGTCAGAAGACTTGTATCTTGGCTTATTCCTTTCAAGGGAATGGAATTGAGACCTGGGAGCAGAGGATCCTTTTAGAAGTTTGTTTTGATTCCAGGAAGGGTGATGAACAATTCTTACCCGGAAACAAGGAATTATTCCTAGATGTTGGAAAACCACCTGGAGAAAGCTTTGGCACACACTTCTTCTACCTTCAGCAAGAGAAAACAGGAAATCTCTCTGGACCAGCTTCACCCACGGCCATCACCTCCCCCTTCATGACTGCTGCCTGGGCTGCCCTCTCTAAGGCTTTCTACTCCTTGGAGAGCTCCTATCATTCCTATTTGAGGGGTCCAGTGACAAGTCAGGTGCAACAGGCCAAGTCAGAGTTGTCATCCTTACAATAAGGGATGATTCCAGTGTTGAGAGTGAAGCAGTGAGCAAACTGATGCATGGGATAATATATATTATCCTATTTAGGAACATTTATACATAATGTACATATATAACATGTATATATAATATTTCTCACAGAAATGGGATCATATATACAAGTGTCTGGAATGCAGAGCCAGAGGTCTGGAAGGATGCTCAAAATCACCAGTGAAATAGCAACCCACTCCAATATTCTTGCCTTGGGAATCCCTTGGACAGAGGAGCATGGCAGGCCACAGTCCATAGGGTCACAAAGAGTCAGACATGACTGAAGCAACTTAGCATGCATGCATGCCTCCAGAGAGGGGACTGAGCTTTGGTTAGGGATGAATTGGTTTAAAGGGGACTCACATTTTTACTTCATGTATAGTTTGAACCTTCCCATGCATGTATTACTACTGTAATGATGCCATTTTAGGCAGATTGCTTAGTTTTCCTGTAGGATGATACTTGCCTGACTCCCCCTACCTTGTAGGCACTCCCTCTTGCCCTGCACCTTTATAAACACCTCTGAAACTTCCCTCTGTACTCTCTGCCTTTCAGTTATCACTCTCCCTGAATCCTCCCAAATATGCCGGAAATTTTTCTTTCACGTCATCCCAATTCTCATATCCCTTTCTACCCATCTTGGCCTCCTCATCCAGCCTGACTTTGAGGCACCCATTTTGGTGACTCTCTCTTCAGCCACTGATTTTTTTCAGCCCAGTGTCTCCATGCCATGCCTGCTTTGCTAGCTGGGAACTGTCTGTTCTCCCATTGGAAGGACTGATGCTAAAGCTGAAACTCCAATACTTTGGCCACCTCATGTGAAGAGTTGACTCACTGGAAAAGACTCTGATGCTGGGAGGGATTGGGGGCAGGAGGAGAAGGGGATGACAGAGGATGAGATGGCTGGATGGCATCACTGACTCGATGGATGTGTGTCTGAGTGAACTCCGAGAGTTGGTGATGGACAGGGGGGCCTGGTGTGCTGCGATTCATGGGGTCGCAAAGAGTCGGACACGACTGAGCAACTGAACTGAACTGAACTGAATCAGTTTCTTATTCCACTGCCCCATGTACCCTTCTCCCCTCTCCCTGTTTAAACATGGCCCTACCTGTGACCTACCCCAAATGCCCACCTCTTTCCTCCATATTCTTTTTTTTTTAAATTTTATTTTATTTTTAAACTTTATAATATTGTATTGGTTTTGCCAAATAATGCCTTCACACATTACATCCTGCAGTTGGCCCATCTCAGAAAACATTCTGCAGTTGGCCCATCTCAGAAGACCCCTGTCTCAACATAAACTCTTTGGGTACACCCTAAGATCCACCCCAGTTTTCCTTCTCTGGACCCTTCTGTGTCAGCAATCTTTCTCTTTCTTTCATCTTTAGTCTGTTCCTCTCTGGTTCATATTGGTTTGACACAGAGCTGTATTCTGGCTTTTAATACCTCCTTTTCCCCTAACAACTGAGGAAACAGGTGAGTGTTGTGAAGTCTTCTTAAATTCTCACCTATCACCACTGGCCCATACCTGCCTTCAGTTCTGGGAAGCTTTCGAGGTTGACAGCTCTTTGGGGCTTACAGAGAATTGAAGGGTGCCAACTTCAGGTTGTGCCTCCTTCTGAGGCAGCCTGCCCTCAATGACTGGTTTTTCCAAGAATGTAACCAGTCCAGTGACTGGTTGTTACCTGGCACCCTTGGCCAGTTAAGGACAAACCTGAAGGGCCTGCCTGCTTCTTGTATGAACTAGTGTCTGCACTGCAGGCCATGCCCACCTCTCCGCCTAGTCCTGTTTCCCCCATCTCCTTTCTGTATGGAACCTGTAAACATGTCCCCATAAGCTTCCTGCCTGCAAAGCTTCCAGTTTGCTTTGCAGGAACTAACCTGCTATATATATAGTAGGCGTTTCAAATTTGGGGAGAGATCTTGAGCATGGGTGAGAAAGATCAATATTCAGATTGATTTCATTTGCTTGAAACACAGATTCCAGTCTAAGAAGATAGAGCTTCTTGGGTCAATGTAAACTTTTGGATTCTGTAGCTTAAAAAAATGTCAGTTGTACAAAACAAGATGTGAGAGATTCTGGCATTTATTTGAAAAAGAACTGAGTCATTAATTCTGTAGTTCATTCATTCATTCACACAGGAGAGCATGTTCTGTGCCAGTCACTGTGCTGCACAGTGAGGGTGAAGCAGCAAGATACAGCATGAGGGGGACAATAGGCAAAACACCCCGATTTATGCTTACAGTCTGTGAGGCAAACATATGGGGGTGGGGGCAGGAATAGAGGATGAAAGGGGGTAGCCCTCAGAATAGGTGACATTAAGTAACAAGAATGACAGGGTACCTGCACCATTTTCAGAGGAAAGGAACTCAGGGGTCTGTGGGGTCAACGCTTCCATCCTTTGCCAAGGGGAGGCCCAGTCATTGGAGGAACAGCTCTATGGCATTTCCCTATGGCCTTGCTGTTCCAAGTGTGGTCCAAGAACCAGCATAGGTACCACACCACGCTCTCAATAGAGTTTCCCACTCCTTCCTAGATGTGGGATGAGAATCTGCATTTGACCAGTTCCCAGGTGTATTCCTTTCCTAGGGCTGCTGAACAAATTGCAAACTTACTGGCTTAAAACAACAAAATTTTCCCATCTTAAAGTTCTGATGTCAGAAGTCTGAAGTGGGTCTTACTGGGTTAAGTAAAATCATGATGTTGGTTGAGCTGTGTTCATTTTGATGTTTTAGGGGAGAATCCACTCCTTGCATTTTTCAGCTTTTAGAGGGTTCCCACATTCCTTAGCTTATGGTCCCTTCTTTCATCTAAAACCAGGGTCATAATAGCATCTTCAGTTGACTTTCTCTGATTCTGACTTTTGCTTCTAGTTCTGCCATCACATCTTCTTCTGACTCTGACCCCCTTCCACTTGTAAGGAACCATGTGATTACACTGGGATAATCCAAACAACCTCCCATTCTCAAATTCCATAAGTTAAATCACATAAACAAAGTCTCTTTAACCAGGAAAGGTAACATATTCACAGGTTTTGGGGGTTAGTGCATCTTTGGGGGCCACTGCTCTGTCTACCACACCAGATAATTCACATCTGTGTTAAAGTCTGTGTGAAGCCCTGGCCACCTTATTTAAATGGTTTTTCTTTTTTATTTTTTTTAAACTTTACATAATTGTATTAGTTTTGCCAAATATCAAAATGAATCCTTCACAGGTATACATGTGCTCCCCATCCTGAACCCTCCTCCCTCCTCCCTCCCCATACCATCCCTCTGGGTCGTCCCAGTGCACTAGCCCCAAGCATCCACTATCGTGCATTGAACCTGGACTAGCATCTCGTTTCATACATGATATTTTACATGTTTCAATGCCATTAAATGGTTTTTCTTTCCTACTTTCCCTGGGTGCTCACATGTGGTTGAAACCTTTTAAGTTATAATGCACATATGATAAACTTGTTTTACTTGTTTGCTCGACCCCTGTACATACGTGGTTCTGTGTAGGTTAAAGTAATTATAATCTTTTACTATTAGACAGGTGTTGCTTGAGGAAGGGGCTTGGAGGTTGGGGCTCTGGGTGTTATGTCCTCCTGGATGTCTTAAGTGGTGAAAGCTACTCTGTGTGCTGGTGCTGGGTGGAACGTTTGGGAAAGTCCATCTCTGCCAATTACTAATAGTAAGACCCTGGAGAAGTCATTTATATCACTGACAAAATGGCAGGTCCAACCTCTGTGTCACAGATGGTGTGAGGATATAATGAGATGGAGTAATTTGTCAGGAGGGAACTCTTGTACTCCTGTAGGTCATTATTTGGTTATCTGTGGAGCCTGAGGAATAAAAGGGACACTCTCAAGAGTCTTTTCCCTCTCAAAGTGTGTCACCCCTGCCTCTGCTGCCCTCATATGGTCAAGGCTTTTACTTAACTTTGGCATGGATCAGAAGATAAGAAAGGAGAGATGGGTATGTACACCCCTGAAACACATACCTGCCTGCCCCTCATCCCTGTGAAAGAAACCACTAGGGTATTGTTTACCAGGAGAAGGCAATGGCACCCCACACCAGTACTCTTGCCTGGAAAATCCCATGGACGGAGGAGCCTGGAAGGCTGTAGTCCATGGGGTCGCTGAGGGTTGGACACGACTTCACTTTCACTTTCATGTATTGGAGAAGGAAATGGCAACCCACTCCAGTGTTCTTGCCTGGAGAATCCCAGGGACGGGGGAGCCTGGTGGGCTGCTGTCTATGGGGTCGCACAGAGTCGGACACGACTGAAGTGACTTAGCAGCTTAGCAGCATTGTTTACCAAAATCTCAATGCACAGTAGAATCATTTGGAATGGATCTAAAAGGAGACCTACAATCACTCTGTGTCCAGAGACAATGATACACTGAGTCTGGGCAAGATCTAGGCATCTGAATTTTGATAACTCTTTCCAAGTGAATAGAATATGAGCTGTATCCTGACTCAGTAAGATAACATAAACTTGAGATTCATTAATACAAGTACAGTAAGTGAAACAAAGGAGGGAACAATGCCTCAGAGTCATATACGGATTACAAAGCTGTATTGGACACTGGATGGAGATCTGGGTACCCTACTTCCAGAGGAACTTGGGCAAAGTCTTCATAGGAGCAAGACCTAAGTGGTGTGGGGACTCAAGGCTACATTACATAAGGAAGAGGGGAAAGCCTTGAAGGGGACATGGCTGACTGACTGTCACCGGATGAAATTTATCAGTGAAAACACCAGAAAAGAGAGAGAAAGAAGGAGAGAGACAGTCACATTTCTTTGTGCTTGAGATCACAAGCCAAATATAATGATGAAAGTAGTTGAGCATGAGATTTTGCTTTCTTTCTTAAGTAAACACCTTGAAAAATTCCTTTCTGTTGAAAATGTTAGCCAATGGAGAGGTAAGGACCGAAATGCAGCTAGGGTAGCCTAGGCTGGATGCCTTTGCCTGAAGTAACAGAAAGGAATCTTTCTGATTATCTCTGAAGACAGGCAGATATGGTTTTACTTGGAACTGAATTTTGTCTCTGTCACAGCTACCAGGCACATTTTGGTCACTTAGGATATCCCTTTCTTCTCAGAATCCTACCAGCTCCAGATGTATGGAGAAAATACCCAGGACTAATAGGACTGTGACTGTGTGTGTGGAAGTGTGCATGTGCGTGCACACACACACACAAGACTTGCATAAGTGAAAAACAAACACCTATAAACACTTTTCTATATCCTCACAACCACTTTGTGAGGGAGAACATTTTTGTTACCTCCATTTAATTATTATTACTATTACATATAATAATAATAATTATTGTTGCTGTTGCTATTTACAAAGGAAGAAATATGCCAGAGAGTATATACATCCATGGCAAAAGCCAGGATTTAAACTTAGGTTGTCTAACCACAAATCCAAGTTGATCACTGCGATGTAAACACACAGAGTGGTGGTGAAATTTCTGTTACCTTATTGGCCAATAGCTTGTTTCCCTAGCTCTCCTGCTCAAAGAAGACAAGCCCAGGACTGGGGTTGCTCGGGTGGGGAGGGGCATGCCTCTCTGGGCACCCATGTAACGGACTGTGCAATCTGCTCTCAGGTAAACTGAGTAGAGATGTGGCACCTTCAAGAAAAGAAGAGGCTTGCTCTGCTTCCTCTGCCATTAGTCATGGATCCCAGCACCAGGGAGGGCCCTCTAAATAGGTCACTGGTCAGGTGGAAGCATGAGGAGGCGGGAGGAGGGAGGCCATGTCTGCAAGACTACATTCCCAGAAGACAGTGTAGCTATTAATATTTTCATGGCAACAGCCCCAGAAGATGATCCTCGGATTAAAAAGTTACCTCTTCTTGGAGCTATAACCAGCTACAGGCCATCTGAAGGCCAGCAAGAAACTGTGGGAAGTTACAGGACTTTGAATATGCCCTCTTACTTCAAAGATGCTGCGGACATTGTGTCTGGCATTCTCCAATTGATATTGTCCTTCTGTGGTGCTCAGTATGAGAGACCCTTCCTCAAGTCAGAGCCAGAGTGTCAACAGCTTGAAAGTCACCCTCTCACGACCTCCCCTGACACATTGTATTTACCTACGCACCTCCCCTCCTCCTTCTCTTCTTTTTCCGCCTCTCTTTGTTCCTACGTTCTGTATTTATTATGACCATGAAACATTCTAGCTGGAAAACTTGCCTTAACACAGAAGTACATAAATAAAAAGACTTCATGTCCCTTTTCCCCTACCCCTACCTCTTCACCTGGCTACAAGAGGCAGGGATGTTGTCTGCCCCACTCTATGCTGATCCTCTCATCCAGCCTAGGGCTAGAGGCACGGGGCGGGGGGCTCTGTGAGCATTTGTGGAATAAATGAACAAATTGTCATCATCAGGCTGATGTGACCCCTTTATACATTCAATCACATATACAGTATGCTTCTGTACATAAATGGGTCCACACCATATGTACTATGGACAAGTTTCTTTAGTTTTTGCTTCATAATATATCTTAGGGGTCTTCCCTTGACCCTCTATCTAGACCTGCTTCATGCTTCTTCACTGCTGACTAGATGCACCGTCATTATTAGACCACTTCCATATTGACGGGCCTTCAGCTTCCTTCCATTTCTCACCATTTCCAGCCATGCACCTGCATAGGCTGTGGGCACCTGGACACCCAAGAAAGACATCTGAGATGGACTCACTGAATGGACGGGGCTCCTCCTTCCTCTCCCATTTCCTAAAAACCTGAATTTTTCTTAAGCTGGATTGAGGAGAAATTCTTTTCCTTGGGAGTGGTAGGGAGTGTAAGCCCTAGGGCTTGTACTTGGCATGCACAGTCCAACTGCACACACACACACACACACACACACACACACACACACACCCCCATCTTATCCTAGCCTGCTCACTAGGGAACCTAATTTTGAAACATGAACTGATTAATCTGTCATGTTCTGTGGAAGCATGAATTGAGAGTTCTGAGGTTTGAGTTTTGACATAGGCTTTGCCACAAAATTGTCTAAAAGTATTGAATAAATGACTCAGTTTTTACGGGACTCAGTTTCTTTACCTTTAACTGGGGTTGGGGAATGGACATGTTACTGTAAGGACACTTTTCACTGCTATCCTTCCAGGGTGAGGGATCGGTTGCCTGCCCTTGACTCCGGGTTGGCTGTGGGAGCCAAGAAATAGGCAACTGATGTTTTGGAAAGAGCAGTCAGCAGTCCTGGGTGAGGTCAGAGCTGGCAGCATGGTGACCTCTGCCCTGGTCAGCAGATCAGCAGCCAGTCCTCCTCCCTGAGCTGTTGGGCCAGTTGCTCAGCTGACCCCTGGCAAGGGCTCGCTTTCACCCCACGCAGAGGGAAGTCTGGGCATCACCTTGCCCATGGTGTGGTGGCCTATCTACACCTCTGACAGCCTCCTGGCTACACGGCACAGACGGGGATCGGTCCTCCTGGCAAAGCTTTGGGCACTAACCAGAGTGGTGAGGACCAGGGCCCTGAAGTCACCCTCCTGGGCTCAAGCCCTGACTCTGCTGTGCTCTGTCAGTGGTGAGCTGGGATGACTCACCCAGACCTCGTTTGCTGATCTTTAAGTAGGGGGTTAAGATTAAATGGGGACTTTTCACATGAGCATAAGAGTTCAGTAAGCATTTATTATTATTAATGTCCATGACAAAAATAGCTGTTAAAGTAGGTGACCAGTAATGCTCAATGAATAAATAGATAAGTGATGAAAGAAACAGAAGTTAAGAGGCTTACACTTGGCTCCCTGCATCAGTCTGGCTCATTCAAATGGAATGACTGTTTCCTAAACTTGTCCTCAGTGACAATCCTAGCACCTTTGCTAATGGCTTTTCCTGAGTCTGGGATTCTCTTCCCATTTAGGTCTGTCTGTCAAAATTCAATCCTTCAAGGCCCTCAGTCACACCACTTCCTCCATGAGGCTTCCTTTGCTTTAATCAATAGGATATGCAAACTTTCTTCTCATGTCTCCAGTATATCTGTATACTGATGATTGATTCCAGTAGAGGCCTTTACCTTGAACTCCAGACTTCTGTACCCTCCTGCCTGTTCAAGGTCCTCAGGCAGATGGAGAACAGACTTTTCATTCTCACCCTGTCCACCCACCCACTCAGCCAAGCTTACTCCCCCTGCAGGACCCCATCTCGGGTCATGGCTACCTTGCTTCTTGCAGGAGCTCAGGCCCAAACATGGGGAGCCATGATTTACCCTTCCTTCTCTCACAGCCTGCATCTCATCCACAGGTAATTCTGCCTCTACCTTCAAAATAAGCTGGAATCTCACCACACTCACTACCTTCACTGCTACCTCCTTGACCCAAGTTGCCCTCTCCTCTTGCTCGGATTTTTGCAGTAGCCTATGATAGGTCCCGGAGAAGGCGATGGCACCCCACTCCAGTACTCTTGCCTGGAAAATCCCATGGATAGAGGAGCCTGGTAGGCTGTAGTCCATGGGGTTGCGAAGAGTCAGATACGACTGAAGCGACTTAGCAGCAGCAGCAGCACGATAGCTCCTCTGATTCTTTCAGATCATAAGTCACTCCTCTGCTCAAAACTCTGCAATGGCTGCCATTTCACTCATAGTGAAAGCCAACCTCCTTAAAGTGGTCCAGTAAGCCCTGCATCTGCAGGATGATGTTACCACTCCCCTTGTATTGGATAATCTTCAGTTATCCTCTGGAATCCTCTCTCCACCTGTTTCTCCACTGCTCTGGGCCCCTTGGAGGCTAGCCTCTACAGGTGTCCTCAACTCAGCTCTCTCACACTTTGGTTTTAAGTTGTGTTCAGTCAATGGAAGTTGGGAGGTGAGAGGATGGAGTATTATTCCTCTGGCCCATGTGCGCACATGGCCTTGGCTAGGCCACAGCTGTGTTCCACTATTAATAACACAGGGCCTGTCATCAACCTTGGCCTGCAGCCAGCTCTTGCTAGGTTCCAACAATGACTCTTTCCTTTTGTCCTTTCAGGCTTCCCTTCAGGATGTTAATGGCTTCTTCATCTTCCTAGCCCTGCAGTACCTCACCATCCTTGCTGGTTTTCTCTAACTCTGCCCACACTTTTGTAAATAGCTCCTTCTTTAAACTGTATTTAATTACTCCTTTGGAGGTACCCTCTGCTTCCTGCCCCACTGTTACTCTGCTCAAGTTACACTCTCCCTGGCTCTTCCCCTAGCATGCTGGGTACTCTCTTGCCTCAGGGCCTTTGCACCGGCACTTCCCTTTTCCTGGCAGGCCTTCTCCTAGATGCCCATGATCTCCTCCACCCCCCAAGTCACTCAGCTGTCACCTTCTCAGTGACCATTTCTTTTTTTAACTAGATTTTTTTTAAACATTTTATTTTGTATCGGGGTATAGCCAATTAATAAACAATGTTGTGATAGTTTCAGGTGAACAGAGAAGGGACTCAGCCATTTAGTGACCATTTCTTTCTCCACCCTTTGGAAAATTGCAGCCCCTCTACTCTGATGGTTCCCCCCCCCACTTTTTTTTTTCTGTAACACTGTCCACTGTCCAACACACTGCATAAATTACTTATTTATTCTGTTTCTTGTCTTTTTTCCCTTATTAGAATGTATGCTACACCAGGGAGAGTCGTTTGTCTGTTTTGTTCACTGCTGTGTCCTTACAACATAGATCACAGCCTAGATTAGTGGGATGCACTATAATTTTTTGTCCACTGAATAATGTGATTGAATAAGTGGCCTGTTGTTCTTATCTCTCATGTAATCTGCATTTGTTTCCTTGGGCTGCCCTTACAAAGTACCACAAACTGAGAGGCTTAAAACAACAGAAACTTAATGTCTCATAATTCTGGAGGCTAGAGGCCCCAAATCAAGGCATTTGCACGGCCATGCTCCCTCTGCAACCTGCAGGGAGAATCCTTCCGTGCTTCTGGTGGTTTCTGACAATCCTTGGTGTGCCCTGGCCTGCAGCTGCAGAATGCTAATTTCTCCATTCATTGTTACCTTCTGTGTATCGCTTCACAGGGTGTTTTTGTTTGTTTCTTAAAAAAGGTAACCACTCATATTGGATTAGGGGCCTATCCTACTCCAGTATGAACTTATCTGAACCTAAATAATTACATCTACAACAATCATATTTCCAAATAAAGTCACATTCTCATGTACTGGGGGCTAAGGCTCCAATATATCACTTTTGGGGGCCACAATTCTGCCTATAAGATGGTCTTTCAGTTCTTCCAGTGAATTTTAGTATCCAAGTACATATCTTATTACCCAACTAGATTGTAAATTTTATGAGAAAAATTCAATTTTTCATCTGATGTAGCAAACTGGCTGGTCTCAGGCTGGATGTGACCTACATCTGCCCTGAAGTATTGGCCCAACCATACAGTGATTTGGAAAATGTTCTGAATCAGTTTGTGAACATTTAAAAATTTGGAAACTATACCTGAAAATCTGAGCGTCTGGTTTTCATAATAAATCAGAATGTCTGGTCACATACCAGAGGAACATTGTGCCATGTTCTTCATTGCCTGAAGCCTAGCAATGGTTTGTCCTTGGACTGGATAGTACCTTCTTCCTTACACACACACACACACACACACACACACACACACACACATCTATATCCTAGTGGATTTGCTTCTCTTAGAGAACTTTGACTAATATAGTCTTCATCCAAAAATGTCCATTACTATTACCTTGGTTCAAGCCATCACCATCTCTCTTCTGGATGTTACAATTGTTGCATACTTGGAATTCTAGTTACAGCCTATTTTCCAAGGAGCAGCCAGAGAGACCCTTTATAACCATAAGTCAGTCATGTGACACCTCTATTTAGTGTCCTCCCTTGGCTCCTATCTCTGTCAATGTAAAAGCTGAAGTCTTTAGATGGCCTTCAAAGTCCTACACAATCGGCCTTCATTTCTACACTCTGCCCTGCCTCATGAGACTCCAACCACACACGTTTTTCCTTTAGCTCTCTAGGCAAGTTCCAGCCTTAGGGCCTTTGTACTTGCTGCTCTCTGTCTGGAAAGCTCTTTGTTCTGGCTAATTCGTCTGAGCTTCCCATAAGCAGAACACCGCTTTCTTGTATCTCAAGAGAAGCAATGACTTTTTCCAAAATGGACCATTTAGTTCAGATTTGCCAAAATGTGTGTCTCAACCAACTGCCTGAGGCTGTCCTCTCTGAGCTGGCCTGGGGATCCTTTCATTGGTTGGTCTTGATCATTTATAATTTCTGACCTTCATCGTTGCACCTGTATAGAAATGGTGTTCAGCCAAGTCAAGGAGAAATGCTAAGTCTGAGCATTCGACATCATTTGCAAATTATACCATGGTTTCTCTTCACCAGTTCTCACATATCTCCCAAAGTTCTGAGTGGTTGCTTTGTAAAAAAATCCTTGCCCTTTTATCTTAGGCCCAAGAAAACATCCCAATTCATACGTAAAACACTGTGCTTTGGTGAGGGGAAAAGATATGAGACACATTATGGGAAGTGGATACTTTAAACTGATTTGTGCAGAGAAAACATCTTCCATGGTAGTTCTGTGATCAGAGAAACCCTGTGTCCCTGCATTCCTGGCCCCACTCCAGGCGTCCACTCCTGCGCCCTCTGTAAGTGGTCAGCTAAGCTCCAGAGAGCTCAGCATCAGATCACCAAATCCTTCCTTATTGTAGTCATGGAAAGATCCTGAATATTAGAAAAGTAAAGCTCCTGGACTGTGGAATCAACAAGATCTGGCTCAAGCCCTGAATCTGACATACATAAATGGTGGGGCCTTCGGCAAGTTATACATGCATTAGCTTCCTCACTTACAAAATAAAGATGATAATGCTAATATTATGGGTTGTTATGGGACTTAAATTAAGTAATGTATGATGAGTGCCTAACCCATAGTGAACATTCAGTCACTGGGAATCAAGATGGGTTAGCACTGAAACTGAAGTCAGACTTCGGAGATATGGTGGAGAACCCGTCACTTGGGACTGAGCTGGGGTGTGTGATGGACACCCCTGATCACTCCAGTGAGACTGATATCTAGGTGCTCCTTCATGTTGTATTCCCAGTGCTCCTCCCAGAATATAAAATGGACCAGGCCACCTCCCTCCTTGAAGTGGTCATGTGACTGGCTGCAAGTTCAACCTCCAAGTAGCCTGCACAGCAGGACTACTTGCTTTCCCTAGGCCACACCTCCTCACTCTTTGGACCACTCAGGAGTGACCTTTGCTCTAGGCATTAAGGAAACAATAAGTAACTTATGATCCTTCAGCTTGGTTGCTGGATCAGTCATGCCTCTGTCTAATGTTACTGGCATATGGCCATATTTTCTCCATCTTCCTTAGGAGATGCCATGGGAGGTTTTCTGAAATTCAGCCATACTGTCTCAACTACATCCTACTGCTCTGCTCCTTATTGTTGTTAAGTTGTGTCCAACTTTTTGTGACGCCATGGACTGCAGCATGCCAGGTTTCCCTGTCCTTCACCATCTCCGGGAGCTTGCTCAAACTCATGTCCATTGAGTTGGTGATGCCATCTAACCATCTCATCCTCTGTAAGCCACCTTCTCCTTCTTCCCTCAATCTTTCCTAGCATCAGGGTCTTTTACAATGAGTTGGCTCTTCGCATCAGGTGGCCAAAGTGTTGGAGCTTCAGCCCCAATCCTTCCAATGAATATTCAGGGTTGATTTCCTTTAGGACTGACTACTCCTTAAACAAGATGGAAAAGAGTTTGGTCTGGTGTGATCCATTTTGTGTGCATATTTGTAGCCTTAACATACTTGGTCCTCCAACCTCTCATCTGTAAGATGTTGGGTTACATCAGGTGACTTCTTGGATTTCTTCTGACTTTCTGATTTTGGCAGCCAGGGCTGGGGGTGAGGTGAAATGCTGTACCCACAGCTCCAGCTTCACCCAAATAGCTAAGGTGGGGTGTTTGCAGAGAGAGACTGGGTGGGGAGCACTTTCCCAGCAGCAGGAGAATCAGTGTGGGCCAAGCCAGTCAGGGAGGGAGAAAGAACAGAAGCAGCCTTGATTCCTGAGATGCTCTCTGCCTCCTCCTCCTGTGCCACTCCCCCACACCGTCCACCCGCACAAGAACCAAACTGTGTATCTCAATCCTAGAATGTGTGGAATGTGCCACAGCCTGATAGGCATGAAGCAATCTGCAGAGAGGCAGGGAGGAGCTATGCTCCCCAGTCAGAGGCCCGACAGTGCAAGGACTATGGGTCCTGAGGGCTGGGTGGCCCCTCCCATCCTCCCTGGGCCTGCTGCCGCAGCCAGGATATCAAAGGCTGCATTGTGCTTTGAGCGGGACTTGGTCCCTCGTGTGCCAGGGAGGAGGCGGGAGGAGGGACACCGCTGGGAGGCTGTCTCCTCCCAGTGCTCCTCTGGCTGGTGTTCCCAGGGGCCTCGGCCTGGGGAGGATGGTGCACACATGGGTGGCTGCTTCTGCATCCCTGGGGAGCCAAGTCTGTCCTGGGGCCCAGGTGAGTTTCCTGGGGGGAAGGGGGACCCCGGCCTGTGGAATGCCTAAGGCGGTGGTGGGTCCACTGAAGGCTTAGGGATCTGCTGGGTTGGGGAGCTACTCTTCTCAAGATGGGTAGATGGTTGTACTTTCTGGCTTCTTCTCCTCCCTTCCTCTTCCTCACTTAGTATTTGTCATTCTGACATTGTGAAAAGGGAGTGAAACCTGGGAAGCATCTACTTTTCCTAAAGAAAGAGGCTTTGAGCTCACTCTAGGAGGAGAGAAGGCTGTTTTTGGCTGCCACTCCCAGGGTGTGACTAAGCCCTTCCTTCCTTTTTTCCCAAGATGCCCCAGTTCAGGAAGAAAGCTCAGGCAGTTGGTTCCTCTGGGGACCAGCAGTGGTCATAAACTTGGCCTTAGTCACTCAACCCTATTTTTGTCAGGGTTAACGTTACTGGAGGAAAACAGGCAGTTTCCTGCCTCCTACCTGTTACAGTGTGTGTGTGTGTGTGTGTGTGTGTACGTCAAACTGAGGTCACTCAAGAGTTGTTGCTCTAAGAAACTGTCAAGTCATCTGAGGCTTGACATACAGTGACCAACCCTGCTGGTTTCACTGGGACCAGGGCTTTCCCAGGATGCATTCAGCACTAAAACCAAAACAGTCCCCGGCAGACTGGGGTCACTGGGCACCCTAATGCAAGTTCCTTGCTTCTTTTCAGAGGGAGACCAAGGTGAGGCCCAGTGGTCTCATGTATGGCATTCACCAGGAGGAGCTGTGGCTCTGTGGGAAGAGTGTGGATTGAGGGAGGACTCTCTTGGAAGACAAATGAGCATTAAACCAAGAAATTATTCCTAACACTTGTTAGGATTCCATGTCTTCTTGGAGCACCACCATGTTTCCTTGGAGGGGGAGCCCAGGAGAACCTCTATCCAAGGTTTTCTACTCTCTGATAGACAACTTCCCCCTGTAATTTTTTGACCTGGGCTCGATTAGGTGGAAGGCACTACAGGTTCCTAAAGCAAATCTGAAGCAGCCATGTTCTGCTTCCTCTGCTTGAAGTTCCAGCCTAGGCACCTTGGTATCTCCAGCAGGGAGAGGCTCCCACACTAAAGGTAACCCAGACTTAAAAATTCCCCAAATAATGCCCTTGGCACTAAATGCACGACCTATAGCTAAAAAACATTTTGCTTCTCCAAATGTCTAAATTGTACACACTTTTCAGACCCTCTCCCTAAATCCTGCTGTCCTTGTACCCCTTGGGAGCAGACATTGCATGGCAGCTGCAAGAATATGAAGGACCACTGGTCTGTAAGGCAGGGAGCTGCATTCTAGATCTGATTTGGTTTATCTCCTCTTAGGCATCCTCACAGTTAATCACCCAGTCTTTGAGGTTAGGTCTTGTCTGGATTTGCCAGACAAGGTCTTGGTTCTTTGATTTGCCTTGAGCAATTTATTTATTAACCTTTCTGTGTTTCAGTTTTCTCATTTGCAGATTTTATGATATAATTATGCTTTCCTTATAAAGTGTTGTGGTAGGGATTAAGTCTACATGAAAAACAGTTAAAACAACCTGACACAGTTAATTAAGCCCAGTAAATAAAACAAGGCACATTAATCACATCTCTATGACTCTGGCATATCACGCTCTCTCTCTAGGTCTCCCTTTGCTCATCTATAAAATGAGGGGGTTGTAAACTCAGCCTGTGGAGGTAAATTAGGGAGCTCTGCTCCTGGTCCCTGACCCCCCAGCTTCAGCCTGAATAACCCTACTTCTGTTTGACATCCTGTTGTTTAGCCCAAGATTTCATGTAAAGAATTCTGCAGCTTGAAAGAAACAAACCAACACTGAGGAAAACAATCTTAAGTTCTTATGACACTATCATTCAATTACCTTATTATTTCACCACATTTTTGCTGTTCAATTGGTTAGCATCCTGGATTCACTTTTTCACCAATAGTCAGCCTGATATTTATTTCTATTGAGGCTTTTCATGCCATCTCCCCAGTTTTCTGTACTTGTCAGGGCCTTTCCCTGGGGAGGATGATATGGTATTGTAGGTCTGAGGTCAGTTGTTGTAAACATCCCCTTCTAGGTTCCCCTATTTATCCTAGAGAACGGGAACAAGGTACACAAGCTAGAGTGACTTAATAGTATGTGAGTTTGGCAAGTCTCTTATATTCTTTGAACCTCAGTTTTCCTGTCTCTAAAATGAATATAATGATAGTATCTGTCACACAGAGTTTTTGTGAAGATTAAATCAGATAATTCATCTCATGGATTTAGCAGGGTCTGGCTTTTGATAGCCGCTCAGTAATTGCCTGGAAAATCCCATGGATGGAGGATCCTGGTAGGGTCAGACACGACTGAGTGACTTCACTTTCACTTTTCACTTTCATGCATTGGAGAAGGAAATGGCAACCCACTCCAGTGTTCTTGCCTGGAGAATCCCAGGGATGGGGAAGCCTGGTGGGCTGCCGTCTGTGGGGTCACACAGAGTTGGACACGACTGAAATGACTTAGCAGCAGCAGCAGCAGCACTAATTGCCGGCTGTTTTGTTAACTAATAAGGACCACTCCAACATCCCTTCTCCTATGCCTGACTCCACTGGAGTAGGAGTCGGTGCTCCTCTTTCTTCGGCTGCTTCTGCCATTGTGTCTGTTTCAGTGGGAGTAAATAGTTAGGACCAACAGTCCTCAGGGGTTAGGGAGGCAGGAAAGGAGAAGGCCTGATAGCACTATGCCCTGGACCGCTGCCCAGCCGGTCTGCAGTGGAGTGACAAAATGAAAAACACTCTTCCTGACGCCCCCCAGGTGTGCTGTATTCTCACACATGGACTCTGCCTGCAGCGTTTGTTCCCATGATGCTTCTTACTTTGGACATGGGCAGGGGGTAGGTTTCTGGTAACTGCCATTATTTCTGACTTCTGGACCCCTGGAAATTCTTGCCACTGTTAAACCACAGTTGCTTAGTTAAGATCACAGAGCAAGCTCATATCAAGATTTGTTGGCCTAAAAGCTTCTAGCACTGCCGCCTTATCTTTCAACACTATCTTGAAGAGATCTGGCAGATTTATACCCTTATACAGAGGATGTGGGAGAGATACATTTGCCTACATTGATTGCTGTTGTTTGTAACTTTCCTTTCAACCTTTGTTGGTAAATATGAATCATCAGTAGAATTATAAGAGATGGAGGGATGAATGCTGACAATAGTAAATCATGATTCACATTTGAGCTTTAACAAACTTGAGACATTTTGAATATACTGATAATAGATAATATGAGAACATTATGCAACTTTCTACTTTATGTCCTATTAGCTTCAGAGCTTCTTTATTTCTTTCTTTTACTTTTTGGAAAAATAAAAGATTACAGATACAGTTAGAGTCCCCTGGTAGTTTTTCCCAATCTTACTCCTCACTCTCCCTCCCCCAAACTAATCACATTCATGAATTCAGTGGTTCTGTGCCTTCACTGCATATCTGTATACTCACGAGTGTTCATTGGAAGGACTGATGTTGAGGCTGAAACTCCAATACTTTGGCCACCTGATGTGAAGAGCTGACTCATTTGAAAAGACCCTGATGCTGGGAAAGATTGAAGGCAGGAGGAGAAGGGGACAAGAGAAGATGAGATGGTTGGATGACATCACTGACTCAATGGACATGAGCTTGGGTAAACTCTGGGAGTTGGTGATGGACAGGGAGGCCTGGCGTGCTGCAGTCCATGGGGTTGCAAAGAGTTGGACACAACTGAGTGACTGAACTGAACTGAATTGAATCTTGTAAAGAATTTATTATTAAGATTTTTTTAACGTAAAGTGATATTATTATGCAGCCTGTTTTTTTTTTTTTTTTTTAAATAATTCAACACTATGATCTAAGATGGGCTTCCCTGGTGGCTCAGATGGTAAAGAATCTGCCTGCAATGCAGAAGATTCAGGTTTGATCCCCAGGTCGGGAAGATCCCCTGGAGAAAGGGAATAGCAACCCATTTCAGTATTTTTGCCTGGAGATGTACAGAGGAGCCTTGTGGGCTACAGTCCATAGGGTCACAAAGAGTCGGACATGACTAAATGACTAACACTACTAAACTATGATCTAAGATACATTCATGTGGATAAACATAGCTGTAATTCTAATTTGATATTTGTCGCAACAAGGACAATGTCGGTTCACATCATAAAAACTGCTGGTGGTATGCTTGTCAAGTCAAAGAAATAAAATGTGTGTGGAGAAAAAAAGCATGCAGGGAAATCTTTACTGTTTAGTTTTCTTAAATTTGGGAGTGGTGGTGAACAAGTGGGCCCAAGGAGAGACTGAGAGAGAAGTGGGAGTATATTCTCATTTCCAGCAAGTTTCTGTGACTGAAATATCTCCTGAGTTGGAGACCTTAGACTTCAGTGTTCTGAGGTTGGGTTTATGTAGTGGAACCGGCAAGATCTACACCCATAATCTGGATGGCCTCTGACTCTGTATGACTCTGGTAAAATCACTACTTCTCTCTGGGCCTTAGTTTCTCAACAGTAAAATTAGGAGTGGAATTCAGTGATCTCTGTTCCTTTCAAATATTCATTTTCTGTAATTATTGCCTCTCTTCATTTTTATGTCTCATATTTAAAATGTCAAGATGCCTTCCCTTTTCTAACTTTAAAATACAGTGTTATTCACTGTATTCCCTGTCTCCTCATTTGCCAAGATCACAGTCCACATTCTCACTCACACTGTGGACTGTCACACAGTTTTCAGCTATGCTCCCTGCCTCTCTTTCTTGCCTCTCCCTGTCCTTTCAGTGCCATCCCAGGTAGGATTTCCACTTTTGTTTTGCCACACCCATGCTCAAGAATGTTCCATAGCTCCATATTGCTTGCTATATCCATTCTAAATTCCTTTGACTTCTTTATAATGTTCTCTTTATCCTGACCCTACCATATTTATCAATTTTAGCTCCACCATCCTGACCTCTCCAGTATGTTGTCAGCTCATGTGCATGCAAACATTTGCTCCTGTCCTGCTGATCTCTTTACCAGTAATCCCATTTTTCTACCACCTATATAAATCTACCAACAAAATAAAGAGGGAGCCATAGACTGGGAGATAATATTTGTAAATTACACATCTAATACTTGTATCCAGAATAGAAAAAAAAAACTTATAACTCAGTAATGAGAAAATAAATAATCCAATACAAATTTTCAGAGAGTTTCATTCAGAAAATATAGGGATGGAAACCATACATGTGAAAAACGCTCAGCATCATTAGCTGTGCTCAGTCATGTCTGACTCTTTGTGACCCCATGGACTGTAGTCCCACCAGGCTTCCCTGTCCGTGGAATTTTACAGGTGAGAATACTGGAGTGGGTTGCCATTCTCTTCTCCAGGGAATCTTCCTAACCCAGGAATTGAACCCAAGTCTCTTGCATCTCCTGCATTGGTAGGCAGACTCTTTACCACTAGTGCCATCTGGGAATCCCTCATTAGTTATTAGGAAAGTGTAAATTAAAATGAGATAAAACCACACACCTACTAGAATGACTACAATTAAGAAGACTGATACTAAAGTGGTGTGGATGTGGAGAAACAGGAACTTTCATGTGTAGCTGATGGGAATGCAAAAGGTACAGCAACTTTGGAAAGCAGTTTGGCAGGTTTTTTTGAACTAAGCGTTGGTAATTTTCTCTGACCAATAATAAAAATAAAACTAGCTTCCAGAAAGTAATTTATTGATTCACAAATGAAAAGTCCAGGGATTATTTGTTTCAAGTATGTCTGGATCAAAGTATTTAAATGATTTTAACTGATTCCAGCTGGGCTATTTGAAAACCTAAAAGATGATGCGGTTAAAGTGCTGCACTCAATATGCCAGCACATTTGAAAAACTCAGCAATGGCCACAGGACTGGAAAAGGTCAGTTTTCATTCTAACCATGAAGAAGGGCAATGCCAAAGGATATTCAACTATTAGGCTGATTTCACATGCCTCCCATGTGATTTCATATGCTTCCCTGATTTTACCAAGGTTTCCCTGGTGGCTCAGCTGGTAAAGAATCCTCCTGCAATGTGGGATTCCTGGGTTTGATCCCTGGGTTGGAAAGATCCCCTGGAGAAGGGAATGGCTACCCACTCCAGTATTTTGGCCTGGAAAATTCCATGGACTGTATAGTCTATGTGGTCGAAAAGAGTCGGGCACGATTGAGTGACTTCACTTTCACAAGCTAGCAAGGTAATGCTCAAAAACGTTCAAGCTAGGTTTCAATGGTACATGAACCAAGAACTTCCAGATGTACAAGCTGGATTTAGAAAAGGCAGAGGAACCAGAGATCAAATTGCCAATATCTGTCGAATCATAGAAAAAGCAAGAGAATTCCAGAAAAACATCTACTTCTGCTTGATCGACTATGCTAAAGCCTTTGACTGTGTGGATTACAACAAACTGTGGAAAATTCTTCAAGATATGGAATACCAGATCACCTGACCTGCCTCCTGAGAAACCTGTATGCAGGTCAAGAAGTAATAGTTAAAATTGGACATGGAACAACGGATTGGTTCAAAATTGGGAAAGGAGTACATCAAGGCTGTATATTGTCATCTTGCTTATTTAACTTCTATGCACAGTACATCATGTGAAATACTGGGTTGGATGAAGCACAGGCTGGGATCAAGATTGCCAGTAGAAATAACAACAACTTCAGATATGCAGATGACACCACCCTAATGGCAGAATGTGAAGAGGAACTAAAGAGCTTCTTGATGAAGGTGAAAGACAAGAGTGAAAAAGCTGGCCCTAAAACTCAACATTCAAGAAAACTAAGATCATGGTATCCGGTCCCATCACTTCATGGCAAATAGATGGGGAAAAAGTGGAAACAGTAGCAGATTTTATTTTCTTGGACTTCCAAATCACCACAGACTGTGACTGCAGCCATGAAATTAAAAGACACTTGCTCCTTGGAAGTAAAGCTATGATAGACCTAGACAGAGTATTAAAAAGCAGAGATATCACTTTGCTGACAAAGGTCCGTATAGTCAAAGCTATGTGTTTTCAGGCAGTCATGTATGGGTGTGAGAGTTGGACCATAAAGAAGGCTGAGCGCCAAAGAACTGATGCTTTTGAACTATGGTGCTGGAGAAGGCTCTTTTTTTTGGATAAGACTCGAGTCCCTTGGACCGCAAGGAGATCAAACCAGTGAATCCTAAAAGAAACACACCCTAAATATTCTTTGGAGGGACTGATGCTGAAGCTGAAGCTCTAATACTTTGGCCACCTGATGCAAAGAGCCAACTCATTGGAAAAGACCCTGATGCTGGGAAGGAATGAGGGCAGGAAAAGAAGGGAGCAACAGAGGATGAGATGGTTTCGAGCATCACCAACTAAGTGGACATGAACTGGGCAATATCTGGGAAATAACGTAGGTCAGAGAAGTGTGGCGTGCTGCAGTCCATGGGGTCACAAACAGTCCAACACGGCTTAGCAACTGAACAACAATTCCAACAACCTTTCCCACTCTGTTTAGAAAATCGCTAGCTACCCCAAGTCATGCAAATACTCTTCTATATTTCGCTCCAAGTTTTTTTGGTATCTTTTAAAAAACAAGCACCTAAATAATTCTGATGCAGATCATCCACAAATCACATTCTGGAAAACTGTGATTTTTCTTCTCTATACCTCACATGTTCTTTAAGAGCTGTGCGCCCTGCCTTCTCCCCCAAACTGAGGTCAACATCCTGAACTTCCTTATTCAAGATGGGATCATGCCACAGACTCTCACGGTCCTTAGGCAACTGTCTCTTCTCATGGACACACAAAGCTTGCCAGGACTAGGTGTAAATAAGTGAGCTGGCATTTCTGGGGCCCATGATGGCCAGAGAACAAATGCCCCGTAGAGGTGGCAGCAACCACTCAGTGCCAGCTGACTGTTGCCAGATGAGCATGAGGGCCCCAGACTATAGTTCTTCCAGTATTCAAAGCAAAGCCAAGCATCTGGGTTATGTAAAACATCCTGATTTCTAAATGATGTAGAGCAATTTAAATCTTAAAAGTGCACAGTGTAGAGGAAAAAAAAGAAAAGAAAAATGTTGGTGGGTTTTTATGGCCCTTGGCCTCTGGTATACCAGTTTTCAAACTCTATCCTAGAGTAGGGAACCAGGCTGCCACTCAAAGTGATTCTAGGACCTGCAGGATTATTACCTGGGAGCATATTAGAAATGCAGAATCTCAAGCTTGCAACTACTGAGGCAGAATCTGCATTTTATCAATGAGTGCTGATAAGTGTTACCCGCTCAGTCGCATCTGACCCTTTGGGACTGTAGCCGGGCAGGTTCCTCTGTCCATGGGATTCTCCAGGCAAGAATACCGGAGTGGGTAGTCATTCCGTTCTCCAGAAAATCTTCCTGACCCAGGGATGGAAACAGGGTCTCCTGCATGGTAGGCAGATTCTTTACCGTCTGAGCCACTAGGGCAGTTTATCAATAGCCCAGGTGATTCATTAAAGTTTGAAAACCTCATGCAGATATGTGGTTCTTACTGACTCAAATCAGAATCCTTTGGGGAACTTAAGAAAAATACCTGCATCGATGTGGTGACGTCGCGCTCTTCCTGTCTCGGCTTAAGCAGCACCTGACAAGGAACAGACGTTCAAGGCAACAGGACCACTCTTCTCATTTGCCCGGGCCCCTCATCTCCCCTTCCTGCCTGTTGGTGGTGTGTGTACGGCAGGTGCTGTGTGAATCACGTCCCATCTGGGTCTCCTGCCCCTCTGTCTCAGGGCATCGGCGGGGCCGGGTGCTCAGACGCAGCGCGGACATTCTCACCTCGCTTTCCCAGAGGGTCTCGCGAGGCGTCGCGCCGTGCTAGCCTCTCTGTGCGTGAATATCCCATCTGCCCTTGCGGTGCCCCTGGAGCGCTCCAGTTTTTCCCTCAGCGGGTGAAGCTTCCAGTTCCCAGCGAGCCCCTGGGGTCCCCCCTGAGGTGGTGCATCTCGTTGAGTAGCTGTCTTGGAGTGTCGAGATGATAAGGGAGGCAACGTGCCTCGTGGTGGTTGTCCTCACTGTGTGCTGTGAGGACTGACTTGGCCCTCGTATTCTCCCTTCTCCGGGGTTGCACGGGGGAGTTTGAGCGACCATGGAGGGTCCGGCGAGGCGAAGCGGAGCATCTGTGAGACATTTCAGCTCCTTGTGAGGTAAATGGAGGAGTCTGAGGCCTCATGGACGTTTCGCTTATCTTGCCTCAGGAACCCCCTCCTCGCAGCCCTTCCCCAGCCAAAAGAGAACTGGCCTCCCTTGAAGTGCCTCCGTGGGCCCAATGGGGAGACGATGGGTGGAGGACGACGCTCCCTAAGTCAGAAAGCCTTCTCTAGCCATTCGAGAGCGAGCCTAGGGGCACTGGACCTCCCAGCCTCCGCCCCTCCAAAGCGCACAGAGGATGAGGGGTGGGCTGACCTCGCGGTGGGGTGGAGCACTGCTCTTCCTGGGAGAGGGGGAAGAAAAAAAGAGAGAAATCAAAGGAAAGGAAGAGAAAAGAAAAGTACGTGTGACTGGGTAGCATGATGAAGGACATAAATTAACATTTTTGGAGATGAGGCCTAGGCACTGATATTTTAAAAAGTCAGTTTTTTCAAAAGCCAGTTGGGTGACTTAAATAGGTAGACAGGGTTGAAAAGCACTCAGATCAAGCCTTCACCTATAATCGGGAAAAGTGAAATCTGAAAAAAATGGACAAATGAAATATCCTGACCAGTGTCACTTAACCAATGTATGGGAGAATCTGATTTGTGCAAACTCATCTCTCATGATTCTCAAGCCAGAAACTTTTCTGCTGCAGTTACTTTGGTTCCTGGGGGCAGAACTACAAAATGATCTTGGTAGACTATAGCTCATTACTGTTGGCTTCCAGGTAAGCTGCCTAATTTCAGCACTAACAAGATTGCTACATGAAAAGCTGTGAGCTAATGACCCCGCCTTCAGCACATTCAAGCCTAAATTCATTTCATTCTCCCTGTTCATTACCCTAAAAAAGTGCTAACTGTTCCTGCTATGAAAAAATGGAAGATCCTCAGCTTGGGATCAAAATCCCACTGAACAGGCATGGAAGAAGGCAGACTTGTGGCAGCAATATGAGGATTTGGGTTCAAGGTTAACCAGCCATGATTGGATGGTGCGTGATTACTTCATTCCTTATCACTCTTGGACTGCCTGAAGCACAGGTCCAGAATGCTAACCTAATAGATCTGCTTGACTTTGATCCACCAGCATTTTACAAATGAAGAAGTTGGATGGATTAGATGACTGACTGACAATTAGTAGCTGAGCCCAGATTCCTAATCCCTATTTCCAGTGTCAGGTATTGCTTGATAATATTCTGACCCCATGGTAGAGTCCTTGAGCAGTGTCATGTTCAAAAGAACAGAGCAACCAACAATAGTGGGTTAAGAACTTGAGTTCTTTTGTTGTATTTTGAGGATACATGAAAGAGGCCCACATTCCATGTCAATACTTTCAAATTTCCCTTCTGTTTTTTTTTTAATCTACTGCCTTGTGCTTTATAACTGCACTTTTCTTCTCTTTTCAACTCTGTGCCATCAAAATAGCCTCCTCGTTAACCCTAGTATGTGCTATGATCTTCTCTTTTTCATTCCGGTTTTACAGCTGCAAAGACTGAGGAGGAAAAAAAATCCCATACAGCAACGGTCTCCAACCTTTTTGGCACTAGGGACTGATTTTGTGGAAGACAGTTTTTTCCAGTGACTGGGGGTGGGAAATGGTTTTAGGATGATTCCAGCATATTACATTTATTGTGCACTGTATTTCTATTATTATTACATCAACTTCACCTCAGATCAGTAGGCATTAGATCCTAGAGGTTGGGGACCCCTGCCATACAGAAGTCTGTATAGTGGGCAGACAGAAGGATAGTTTGGGGCCAATCATAGATGTCAGGGCCATTACAACCATGCCCTAGTTACCTCCCTCAGGATGTTACTCTCAATTGCTCTGCTCCAGCATTTCCATTATCCACCTTGCTGTAGTCAGATTTGTTATGACCTTGTAGGCCCAGCATATATTGAACACGTAAGCCATGGGACTCACTCTGACCTGTAGGTGGGAAATCTGTTTTTTTTTTTTTTTATTTCCCCTTTTTTAAATATAGTGGAGATATCCAGGCTGCTGTAGCATTAGGATAGCATGCTTTAGTTGAGAACTAAATAATTCTAAGGCAAAAGTGATAATAATTAGAATTCTTCTGGACCACCAGCCTGGAGAAAAGAATGATTTCTGACAAAAATTTGTAACCCTTGCTTATGGCTTACTTACACTCTCACAAATGACCTTTCATTTGATCTTCTCCAGGTAAAGATACTTCTTCCAAGGATCCAACCATATCGAGTGAATTTATATCCTCATCTGAAAATAAGGAAAAATGTTTCCTGCCACAGAACATGATTCCAGGTATCTAAACCCCAAAGACAAAACTTATTTAAAAATATTTAAAAATATTTTTCATGTAGAATGAAAAAAAAGGGGGTTACAGTAACCCCCTTAACAGTCTCATCTTCAAGTTCCCTCCCTCTGATCCTTCCTGGGCACCACCATTAAATACATCTTTGTAAGCATGACCTTGACTATGATATTCACTTGCCCACAAATATTCCACTGCTCTTCATTGTCTGTGCGATTAAAGCTAAACCACTCAGCTGACTCTGAAAGCTTTTCACAACCTGGTACATATTAGGAGCTCTATACATATTTGCTGTATTAAATAAAGTATATATCACCAAGTAGATTTTAAGGTGCTGAAGGGAAGGTGCAATTTTTTGAATAATTAAGTGTTCTACATAGTATGGCAACCCACTCCAGTACTCTTGCCTGGAAAATCCCATGGACAGAGGGGCCTGGTAGGCTGCAGTCCATGGGGTCGCTAGGAGTCGGACACGACTGAGCGACTTCACTTTCACTTTTCACTCTCATGCATTGGAGAAGGAAATGGCAACCCACTCCAGTGTTCTTGCCTGGAGAATCCCAGGGACCAAGAGCCTGGTGGGCTGCTGTCTATGGGGTCGCACAGAGTCGGATACGATTGAAGCGACTTAGCAGTAGCATAGTACCTAAAAGAGTTGTTTGTACATATGTAACTGGTGCTCAGAAAATGTTTGGTAAATAAATACATGAATGATTGAATAAGTCCATGGAGGTCTTGTTTGTCTTCTATATACCACCTTATACAGAGGTTATTAAATATATAAAGGAATAAAGGGTTGAGTATGTGGGATGAGATTGGTTGAGCAGAAGGGTGTCTGAGTGATTCTTTCAGAAGGGAAAAAAAAGATTTTGAAATTAAAGTAGAAAAAATCTTTTTCTTAATACATATTTTTCACAATGTTATCCTTAAGAGACTTTAATGAAACTGGCAAAGACAACCATCCTCAGAGAGAGAGGTATACCTGAGCTGAACCTTGTACTGGAAATTCTGAGGATAAACCTGGGGAAAACCCAGTTTCTATTATCCAGTAACAGGTACCGTTTTTAATGGCAACTCACGTACAAAGCACATGCTAAGTCATGCCTGCATCTACTTCTCATCCTCACATACTCACTTCTAGGAGGTGGCACCACATTCTGCATTTCAAAGGTGGCAAACAGAGACTCACAGAGTGTGGTAAGTTCCCCAGTGCCACACAGTTAATACACGAGGAGAAAGGGATTCAATCCCCGGTCCTTGTTTGTAACCATAATGCCCTGTTGTTTCCCAAACATGTACTTCTCTACAGCATACAAAATCAAGATTTGTCAAAAAAGATCCGCAGTATGAATGTTTCAAAGGATATGTACTATGTAAACAGATAGTGTATAATGTCATGCCACATTCTTTCCCCCATTTTAAATTCTGTCAAGCTTCTTTGTTGACTATGAAAAAACCTTGCCCTCTATTTTTTTGCTGTTCTGTCAATCTGCTTATCTGTCTGTCAGCTTGGGCCATCTCTGAAAAAGCTGAATCGCCAACCATCTGTTGTTTCATGAACACAGTGGAGTCAGCATTTTATCCTATCAGTGAATGAAGGCAAGTGAACAAAGGGTACGTGTAGGTGAAACTTAACCTCCTGAGCCAGAACTTGTCCATCTTTCAGCATTTTCTGCCATGATGCTGTTTCCAAGAAGGTCATAGTGTGGGAAGGGGAGACTCAGCTCCAACTGCCAACCTCTTCTTCATGAGGAAGAGTCACAGACAGTCAATCAGATACATTATCACGATTAAACCGCTAGTTTTCAGAAAGATTAAAGAAGTGACAAAATGTACTTTGCACTAAAAGTAGAGTGAACCTGATTTATTCCCTTGTCCTCAGTGGGCACTGTAGGATCCCACATTGGCCTAGAGGTTTTGCTCTCAGTATCAGCTCTCACTGGTTGAGATCCAAAAGCAGTCTGCTTGTTTAAATCCAGGTCTTTTGAGTTCCATAACCATGAACTCAAGTGCATGGCAAGGAGATTCACTTTCAAGGGGCCATCACTTATCAGGAGCTTTTCTGGGGGAGTTTCTGGAGAGGAGTGTGGATCAGGCTTTGGAAGGACAAGAAGTTTAGTGAAAAGAAATCACAGAATCAGTTAGTGTCAAGGTTAATTACAGTGTAACATGATGAGGGCAGTGAGCAGAAACTGCTGGAGTACTAGGGTAGGGATGGGGGTTTGTGACGGACAACAGTTAATGCTTAATGTGTTTGTTGAATGTTTAGTATGTACCCAATACTGAACAGAATGCTTTATGCACATAATCTCATTTAGTAAGCCTCTTAAAAATTCTGTGGGATTGTACTGTAAAAGCTCTTCAGCTAATGAGAAAAGTCAAGTGTAGAGGGGTAATTAACTGCTCAGGGTGGCACAGTTAACAAAGGCAGAGCCAAGCCTTGAGCCCAAGTCTGTGTGACTCCTCCTCCCTGGGCTTTACCTCCTCCCAGAGATCAGTGTTCAGTGAGGCTACCAGATGAACATTGGACCTGGACTGCTGAAGATGGAGGACTTGCATGAGATTAGAACACAGGCCAGGGAGGAGCGGAGTGGAATAAACATCCACCTGAAGCTCTCGCCGATGTCAGGTCAGTGGGTATTGTGTTGGAGCTGGCCTGCAGCCACAGCATTCCCGCAACTTCTGCGTTAGAGACAAGCCTTTATAAAGATAGAAGTTCAGGCTGCCTGTGTGCTCAGGCGAGCATGACAAGGACTATCTTTAATGTGTTCAGGAATTTGCAGAAGCCCTGGCAAGTTAAGGCTAGAGGACAAACCTCTGTGCTTATCCAGTTGATGCCTTCATGGTTCATTGTGTTTGAAAATTATTAATGGGATTGCTACTTATTGTCTAAAGAAGACACATGGCAAAGTGCAGTTATAATGATGAACCTCCTCAGTGTGGCCTTTCACGACAGCACTATCCACTCTCCAAAAGCTCCATCACTCTGTCTCTTTACCCTATTAACATTTTTTTACTCATACCCCTTTTCTCCATCTGAAATTATTGTGTGCACGGAATTGGTTACTTGCCAAGAACACAAGCTCCATGAGAGCAGGACCATGTTTATTTTGTTCCCACTGTATCCTAGCACCTAAAACAGCTTCTGTTCAGAGTGTTGGTTTGAATGAATGTGCATTTTGAAGATATTAAAGATAGGTTATAATATATTAACCATTTATCCTGACAAACAATAAATGCATTATCAGAAAGAAGCGTGTTAGAGGAAATACATGTGTATAGGTACAATGCATGGGCTTCCCTGGTGACTTAGTGGTAAAGAATCAGCTTGCAATGCAAGAGATGTGGGTTCAGTCCTTGGGTTGGGAAGATCCTCTGGAGAAGGAAATAGCAGCCCATTTCAGTCCTCTTGTCTGGGAAATGCCATGGACAGAGGAACCTGGTGGGCTGCAGGAGGCTGGTGCGACTCCATGGAGTTGCAAAAGAGTCAGACACAACAACAGCAATGTATAATGCATAAAGTACATTATTATATATCATAAATCTGACATATAAATACTCTTCCATAAATACAGATAAATTTCATATTCTTTGGAAACTTTCACAAATCATCCACAGGAGGAAATATATGTTTTAGCTGATTCTTTGTGGTACTGTTCCCTCAGTGCCAGCCAGCTAGGAATATACCCTGTACAAACAGAAATAACCAAGCCAACTGTAGCAGTTCCTGAGATTCTAGAACATTCTGGGCTTCACCATTTTTTGTTTTTGTTTTTTTTTGAGGGGGGAGAAGTTTCAAGAATGTGCTCAGAGAATTGTTAAGATTACTTAACAATTACTTAACAATCTCTAATTGATGAGACCGTCACTTTAGGGAGTGGATGTGGGAATCATTGGGGGTTACCTAATTCTTTCTTCCCTATTACTACATTTCCATCCTGATCTTTCTCCCTCTATTCTCTTTAAGATCTGACACTCTCCTTCAGTGTGAAGAGCCGCTCCAGAAGGTGTGTAAATGGCCCCTTGCAAGAAGCAGCCAGGAGGCGGCTCTGGGCGCTGGAGAATGAGGACCAGGAGGTGCGTGCATTGTTTAAGGTGAGCTTCTGGGAGCAGTGCAACCTCATCTTTTGTCCTTCCACTACCTACACTCTCCCCAGCACCTAGGACAGCGCCAGGAACAAAGTCCCTCAAGAAAACTTCTAACTGAATGCACAATAATGTATAGGTTCTCTGCTCAGCAGGAATGGGTCAGGAGTCAGAGTCAGAGAAAGCTTCATTTTAAGTCTATTGATTTTTGATCTTCATACTTCTGTAGAATAGGAATCATTATAATATAAAGTATATTTTTTAAAAAATGCTGTGAATTTGACTCTTAAAATTGTGATAAAATATACATAACATTTTCAGTTTTAATGATTTTTAGTGTACACATCAGTGATATTAAATGCATTTATATTATTGTGCAACCATCACCGCTATCCATTCTGGAATTTCTCATCATCCTGGACTAAAACATTGTACCCACTAAACAGTAACTCTCCTCTATCCCCTTTCCTCAGTCACTGGTAACCTCTAAGTGTACATTTTTAAGTACCAAAGTTACCAATCAAAAATTAATAGCTATAAATTTTAGAATGAGAGGAGGAAAAGACAATAAGATAAACCAATTTCTCATCTTTCATAGTAGGTAGATAGTATCTTCAAGTTCTAGACCAAGGAAAGAGGGTATAATTAAATTATTTATATTTTAGGGGGTACTTCAGTCAGTCAGTTCAGTTACTCAATCATGTCCAACTCTTTGCGATCTCATGAACCGTAGCACGCCAGACCTTCTTGTCTATCACCAACTCCCAGAGTCCACCCAAACCCATGTCCATTGAGTTGGTGATGCCATCCAACCATCTCAACCTCTGTTGTCCCCTTCTTCTCCTGCCCTCAGTCTTTCCTAGCATCAGGGTCTTTTCCAGTGAGTCAGCTGTTTGCATCAGGTGGCCAAAGTATTGGAGTTTCAGCTTCAACATCAGTCCTTCCAATGAACACCCAGGACTGATCTCCTTTAGAATGGACTGGTTGGACTTCCTTGCAGTCCAAGCGACTCTCAAGAGTCTTCTCCAACACCACAGTTCAAAAGCATCAATTCTTCAGTGCTCAGCTTTCTTTATAGTCCGACTCTCACATCCGTACATGACCACTGGAAAAACCATAGCCCTGACTAGATGGACCTTTGTTGACAAAGTAATGTCTCTGCTTTCTAATATGCTGTCTAGGTTGGTCATAACTTTCCTTCCAAGGAGTAAGCATCTTTTAATTTCGTGGCTGCAATCACCATCTGCAGTGATTTTGGAGCCCCAAAATATAAAGTCAGCCACTGTTTCCACTGTTTCCCCATCTATTTGCTATGAAGTGATGGGACCGGATGCCATGATCTTAGTTTTCTGAATGTTGAGCTTTAAGCCAACTTTTTCACTCTCCTTTTTCATCTTCATCAAGAGGCTCTTTAGTTCTTCTTCACTTTCTGCCATAAGGGTAGTGTCATACTTGCTAGGAGAATTAAAGTCAGAAATAGTTAGAAGTTGCTGCAAGTTGTTAAAAGAGATGGGGGAAAGAGAACACTGCTTTACATATTAAATTAGCATGTTCTAGTTATTTTACAGTCTCTGTATGAATTTGATACAAATTTAAAAGAGGAACATACTCTCTTACTCAGCCTTATAATAAAAAATATAGTGTTTGGTTTTTTAGGAGAAGTAAATGAGATAGTATCTGCAGAGAGCTTGGTGTTTTGCTTGGGTGGTAGGATGTGCTCCAGAAATAGTAGATATGTTATAAATTGCAGAGTGGTTTTGTTTTTAAATTTCCAGAACTCAGGAACTTGGAGAGAGTTGCACCACTGAGTTTCTTTTAATTTGAGTCACTTTTGACATGGGCAAGAACTGGGTTTGGTGGTGCAAACTGGCCTGCAGGGGCTTACAGTCAGTTGAATCTGAGATCCAGTTTGGGTGTCATGGCCCCCTTGACTTCCCCTGTCTGCACTCTGGCATCCTTGAGTATAAAACAGGGATAATACCATTTCCTATTAAATCTGAAATGCCATTTGATTATAAATTTATTATTTTGAGAAGGAAAATAAGTGATGACAATTATTTATGATGTCACGCTTCCTCTTATTTTATTTCAGAAATGGTTAAATGTGATAAAAGTGTATTTGGAATGGGTTAACTCCTCTTTTCATAGGGTTATTGTGAAAGTTAAATGAAGCATTACTTATCAAACTGTTGCTGAAGTGCCTGGTGTGTAGTAAATTTCTTGTAAACCAATTTTTACCAATTTTTACCTCTTCCCTGACTACCAGGATCCACATCTCCCAAGGACCTGAGGCCTCTTGGGGCCTGGGATGGGAGAATCTCAGAGTTGACTTTGCTGATGTAGGGGCTTTTTCTTTGATCCTTCTGTCCTCTTCTTTCTCCAAGGTTGGATTTCAGGGGTTGATGAAATCAACCTCTCAGGATAGGATTTCAGGGGTTGATCTTTGATGGTAGGACCTGGCCTGGAGGGAGAGGGACTTTCTGATCATAACTTGTTATAGTCAAGTCCAGAAGCTTGGACAAACAGAAGAGAAATGTTTTAGGGGAAAACCAAGTCTGGGCAGTGATTCAAGCCTTTTTATTCAGGTATTTTAAAAAGAGGGGTAAGTGTTGCAGGTCTCTTCTTGCTCTGTTTGTGTGTAAATTGTATAGCCTTTTGAAGGGTAGTTTGGCTCCTGTATTTTAGGATTGAGAACGTGTATTCCCAATTACACTTCTTGGAATTACTTGTGTCAAAACAATCAAGGATGCATGCAAAAATTTAGATATGGGGTGTTTATCACAGTACTATTTAGGATGTTAAAAAATTAAAACAAGTCAAATGTCTAATCATAAAAAAACATTAAGAATTAATTATCTTAATGTGTGACAATGGCATATATAACCATTAAAAATAATGCAGATTATTTAATGACTTGGGAAATGGTTCATAAAACATTGTTTAGTGACAAACTATTACAGAACAACTTAGTAATGTGATTCTATTCATATAAAAATAGTTATGTAGAAACTCATGTTCAGGATAAAAGGTTCAAAGTTCATAGACAAAGTTGTTAACATTGATGATCTCTAGGAGGAGGGATTATGGATACTTTTTATTTTTGTATGCTTTAGTTTGTCTGTTGGCTGGTTTCATAAAAATAATTATTAAACAGAGATTCACAATTGAATTTACTTCCAAAGTGCCTTCTGTGATACATTCTTCACCCTCTAACATGTACTTTTTTTTTTTAAACACAAAAGATAACATTTTCTGTGCACAGTTCTACACTTTGGCTTCTTTTTGTTGCTGCTGTTGTTTCATTCAGAGGGTACATTTGGAGCCTATATCAGTTCACAAAGAGCTTTTTTATGGATATATAATATTATAATTTTATAATATATAATGTATCCATTGAATGGATGAATCATAATTTACCTTAACCAGTCTCTTATTGATGAACATTTAGGTTATTTCCTTTTTGTTTTTCTGGTGATGTAAAAAATCTACACCAGAATTGGTGAAAGTGGTTAAAAGGTACAAGCTTCCAGTTATAAATAAGTGCTGGGGATGTAACATATAGCATGGTGACTGTAGTTAACAATACTATATTGAGTATTTGAATTACTAACAGAATGGACCTTAAAAGTTCTCATCACAAGAAAAAATGAATCTGTAATTATATGAGGTGGTGGATGTTAACTAAACTTACTGTGGTCATCATTTCATAATATATACATATGTTAAATCATTATATTGCACACTAAAAATTAATACAGTGTTATATGTCAATTATATCTCAAAAAAAGAAGTTCATGCACAGCATGTTGTCATATGTGAACTTGTTCACAGAATACTTCTGTCATCCCAGACTGACTCACTGTTCTCTTTATTCAGGACCTCTCAGCCAGGTTGGTGGGTATCCAGTCCCAGAAAGCCCAGTTCCTCATCACCTTTAAGACTATGGAGGAAATCTGGAAGTTCTCCACCTACCTGAACTTAGGTATGACATGGAGCAGGCAGGTAAAGGAGCACCTGTGTCTCAGATCAGCCATTTTGTAGAGCTTGACATTAAGGAATTGGTGTGGCTCTGATAATTAAAAGAAATAGCACTTAATTGGATGCTCTAATTGAAATATCACAAAGTTCCTGGAACTAAATCTAAAGCAGATACTGCACTGAAATGTCACATGCAGCACTTCTTTGTTTCAAGGAGATATTATTAGATGATCATTTAAAACTGCCCAATAGTTATTGTTCATCCACAAAATTCAAAATAGAGATAGATTGAAAATTTATGGTTAAAAAGAAAAAGAAACCAGCCTTAGGTAGGATCTAAATAGCTGTTCAAAATAGTTCCAGTTCCATGTTCCATGTTTTTGTAAGAGTCAAAGAAAGATATTGGGGAATTGTCTGCTAAAGGGGTCGCAGGATGCAGGGTTTTCTACAAGGTAAAGAAGGATATTGGGGCACAGCACCAGTACCAGTGTGGTGGGAAATAGTTTACCTATCATCTCCATGGAGAGTAACTCATGATAGGGAAGTTACAATTGCAAAGCAAAACCAAACAAAACAAGAGGAGGCCTCTTGAATTGATGCATGTTTTACATCTCTTAGACAATGCTGGGCTCCATGCAAAGCACAGGAAGTGATTTCATGTAGGGGAGGAGGGTCAAGATGGCTCTTCACTAGAAGCCGTAAATTCTTCTCTTGTAGTCAGGGTGATTTTCTGCTCTCCATTCTACCCATTTCCTTCTGTGACCATTAGAGATCCTTATTATTCAAAGTATGCTCCATGGACCAGCAGCATCAGCATCAAGTGGGGCTTGTTAGAAAAATGGAATCCTTAGCAAATGAACAACAACAGGCCCACTCTAAACCTACTGAACCAGCATCTCTATTTTAATAATGTCCCAGGTGATTTTTTGTGCACATTAAAGTATGATAGGCACTGTTACAGAAGATACACAGGGCCTAAATCAGTACAATGGAGAGTCAGAATGGAAAAAGACAGGTTTTGCATCTTATGAAAGTAAGGAAGTCTAGAGAAGAATCAAAATTTTAATACAAGTCATTTAAATTTATAGGAATGTTTAAAATACTATCCATTATCATTACAGTTTTGCAATTTGCATAGTTTTTAGTCTGGTTTTAACAAGTGAGATCTTACTGGCCATGAGGTAAGGGGAAGGTTAGAGGAATGTTAAAGTAAATCCTGACTCATTTATGGATCATAGAGAATCTCCCTGGCCACTGCATCATCAGGGATATAAGAATTTGGATTTGATCAGGAGAACTTTAAGGGGGAACCAGGAACCCCCAGAGTCAACATTGTAATCTTGGAGATTCCTCTATGTGTATATTATAGAAAGGTAGTTTGGTTTGATAATCTCATTCTACGTTTATGGAGACTCATAATATGTTGAAAATAAACATGATTTAAAAATGATTTGTACTTCCAAACAGATGCTGAGAAGAACTAATTAGTTTTAGAAAATTTCTAGCTACCTCTCTATGCTCTAATTCCAGTTAAATGTAGTCAGGTTAGGGATGAAAGTCTGGGGGAGAAATTCAAGTGGGAAATTGCTCACCCTAATGCTCAGCTAATGGCAGGAATCATGTTGTTGAGGAATCCTGTTGGGCTTGACTTAGGCTATGTATCTACATGTCTGGAGCATCTCCTTTTTGACCACAAGTACTGGCTCAACTGCCGACTGGTTGAGGATACAGAGATCCACGTGTCAATAGATGATAAACACCTGGAAACTATATACCTGGGACTCCTGATCCAGGAAGGTGAGTATGGTGTAGGGGTGGGAATGAGGGTCTTATCTGGATATTTGTTATCAGAGTCCTTGCAATAGGATACAGAGGGAAGCAAAAAACCATTCAAACATGAAAATATTCACAAACGAACCCACCTGTTATAGTGTTATTTCAAGCGTCTCAGTTTAACATCAATATCACATGAATAGCTCTGTTGGCCAGCCTCACTGATTGTCTGATGTTGGAACCACTTGAGAATTTTTAAGAAGATGTCCATGTCAGGGCTCCACTGGGGTCAGTTTATCTCCAGAGATGGGGGTCAGGCTTTGATATTTTTCAAAAGTTGCAGATTATTCTAATGTGCACCCAAAATTAAAGAACCACTCTTACAAAAGTTGCATAATTTCATGAGATTGAAGAAAGTGATGTTGGAAAATGTTCCAAGAGGAACATCCACTAATCTGTTTACAAGGAAGGATCAATCCAGGCTGCAACCAACTGTTTAACAACTGATGACATCATAGTGAAAGAGTCAATTCCGAGGCAGAAGTCCAGGGTCCCCAAGGAGGAGATAGGGGTCTGGGGCTCTCGAAGTGAAGATAAGGGTCTGGAATTCTCAAGGAGGAGGAAAGGACAAGCTTTTTTGTCTACATTCCTTAGTCTTAGTCAACTACACAACTCAGTTTAAACTCTGTACTAGGGATTATACTTTCATGCATTGGAGAAGGAAATGGCAACCCACTCCAGTGTTCTTGCCTGGAGAATCCCAGGGACGGGGGAGCCTGGTGGGCTGCCGTCTACGGGGTTGCACAGAGTCGGACACGATTGAAGCGACTTAGCAGCAGCAGCAGCAGCAGCAGCAGCAGCAGCAGGGATTATACAACAACAATGTATACTGCTTGAGGACAGTTTCTCCTTCCTGAAAACCTTCTGACTAATCCTGTAAGATTAGTGACAGGGGGGTACTCTTTCTGCCCTCTTCTGATGTCTATGTCAGAAGCTTTCTCTTTTATACTATAATAAAATTTTATTACACAAAAGCTCTAAGCGATCAAGCCTCATCTCTGGCCCCAGATTGAATTCTTCTCCTCCAAAGGCCAAGAATCCTGGCGTCTTTCGTGGTTCAGCAATAACCTTTCAATAGACACAGTGAAAGAGCCAGATTTCTGTAGAATATTTTGCGGAATAATTCTCTTTCTGATTGTATCACATGAATCATACGTGAAAGAAAAACTTTCATACTGTACAACTATAAAATTTAGTTGGAGAAATTATATTCACCCAAATCAACTTAATTTATTCTTTTTTGATCTTAATATTAAGCATGAGGTTGCAATTATAACTGAAGTTCTCTTAAATATATTTTCACTAACTTTGTTTCATATTTTCTCAAGGTTAAGTCCCACTTAAACCTCATTCTTGAGAATTATTTGGAATTTTTGGTGCCTATTTTAAGTGAATTCCCTCTCAGTTTTTTTTTTTTTTTTTTTGAACCTGGTACCAGTTTCCTGGGGTCACAAAGACCTCCTGTAGCACCTCTCCCTGGACTGTGTACTTTATTTTCAGGAAGAAAAGTATTTGGGCTCTGATGGAAATATACATAGTGGATACTCCCTTTTCACTGCCTGCTACTCCTTGGAAAGAGCTTTTCTCATTATCTACAGGTCACTTCTTCTGCAGAGCCATGTGTTCTGTGGCTCAGCCAGCTGAGAAGGAAGGGGAGTATTTGACACTTTGCAAGAATGAGTTAATCTCGGTGAAGATGGCTGAAGGCGAGTCTGAGTGGGAAGCTGTGTCCTTGGTGACAGGTCAGCGGGGCCTGGTGCCAGTGTCAGCCTTGGAACCCCTGCTTCTCCCTTTCCACCAGTGAGTAGCCACTCAAATCCTGGGAGAGGGTCCCAGAGCACACTGAAGTCTGCACAGAACAGACTAGGCACATTTGTAGATATGGACATGCATGGTGCCAGGGAGGGAACAAACCTGGATGTTTTTTATCTTTTTTGTTTTTTTTAACAGTCAAGATTTGCACAATTAGATGAAATAGAGAAAACCCAAAATTTCAAATGGACGTTGCATCAAAGAATAAATACACTGCCTGATCTCCAATATAGTGTTTGTGGGGACTGGGGACCATTTGTACCAGAGTCACTTGGAGATTTTACTACAAGTTTACACCCCTGGTCTTTCTCAGTCTCTCTTGGGGTTGGATCCAAAAATCTTCAATTTATGTAAGCTCCCCTTAAATATCAGGGGATGTTTTTCACACTAAAGTCTGAGAATCCTTGCTGGGAGGAAGTATAAATTCCAGCAGAGTGACAATAAACATGATTCCAGGTCATGGGCCCTGTGTGTCAGAGAGTCTGACAGTAGAATGGAGTGGGATCCTTTGTTAGTTATTTAACTGGCAAACTAATTGCTGAGCTAGAAAATACCCTAGGCTTGTTAAGCTTCCCTCTTTTTCATAATGCTTGATAAAAAGTAAGTTCTCAATGAATGTTTGCCACTATTAAAATTAGAGTAATCTAAATGACAATAATACTTATCATTATTACCATCATTGTTATTTTAATGAATTATTCTGTTCACTTTTCAAATTTTTTGAAATCCATGTTTGCAAACACTGTGTTTCCATTTGCAGGTGGTTCCTAAAGAATTATCCAGGAAACTGTGGCCTTTCCAGGAAGAGGGATTGGACAGGCTCCTATCAGATTGGTATGGCTGAGTTGAAGACAGTATTAGTAGGGAGATAATATTGCTCTGCCTCCTACTTTATCCACAGATTTGGAGTCAGTTGATGTGAATTCCTGTCTTATCTCTGCTGTTGACTCCATTTGGGGAAGTCAGTTATACCATCTGTAGACATGGGTTCCCTTGCCTGTGAAGTGAGAGGTCTCAGATCAGGGCTATACTGTAGCTATAAATGCTTCCAAGGGCAGGCAGAACACACAGATGCATGGAGGGCCTGAATGGAAGATGATGTTAGGAAACGGTGGGGACCATAGGGTTTTAAAAATATGTGGGTGAAAAAGAAGCCCCATGTAGGCCAGATGTGGTCTGCAGCTGCCTGCTTTCAATCTCTAGTCAAAATGTTTTCTAATTTCCTTTAGAATTTTGTGCTTAGGAAGATTAAGAATGCTTTACACATAGTGGGTGCTCAGTAAATATTTGTTGAATAATGAAATACATGCATACATATATGTGCATAAATATACACATACATTTTAGTTAATCTCTCTGTGTATGTGTGGGTATATATGGGCTTCTCAGGTGGCTCAGAGATAAATAATCCACCTGCCAATGCAGGAGACACAAGAGACATGGGTTCGATCCCTGAGTTGGGAAGATTCCCTGGAGAAGGAAATGGCAGCCTACTCCAGTATTCTTGCCTGGAGAATCCCATGGACAGAGGAGCCTGGTGGGCTACAGTCCATAGGTTCACAAAGAGTTGGACTTGACTGAGCATGCATGCGATGCACATACTTATATATACATATACACACATAAATATATATACACACACACATATATATACATAAACACATACATATATATCTGTAAGTATATTTATATCTACTAGATAATAAAATTTAATGTTTTCATCTTCATCCCTGGAGCTGCCTTACCACACCTAGCACAAAGTGCAATTTTTAAAGTTCTGAGCTCAAATAACACTTAAAAATATACAGAGGGAATTATCAGATCCAGACAGTAGATCTAATCAATAATCGACCATAAACAAGATTTTTATCTATCTGAGGCAGTATGGTCTTGTAGTTAGGAACATGGGACTGTGAAGTATGTTCTGGGTTCAGATTCTAGCCCTACAACTTAAAACCAATGTGACCTCAGCCTATTCGTGATATGCCACAACTTCCTCAATAGCAAATGAGGTTACTGTAAAACCAACTTCAGATTTGTCATGGGAACTAAACTAAGTGACATCTATAAATCACTTAGTACAGTTTGTCACATTGTAAGTGTTTAACTCATGGTAGATACTATTAACCCCCAAAGCAGTGGGAACTTCTGATTTTGAAGACACAATCAACAGCTAGGGAGTTGGACAGTCATAATGGCCAAAGGAGCCAGAAAGAAGTGGAGAGATCCTACAGTGGTCCGCACCCTGGTCTGTAGATCTGTGCTAACCATGATGAAGTGTTTGCATGGTAATGGCAAATAAGACAAAGAAAGACAATATAGTGAGCTTTCCAGTTTTACACAAGCTGCCTTTATTCTGTTTTAAGAAATACCTAGTATTCTGAGATTATATTTCCTACATTTGTTAAAGTTTCTTTTATAAAACAATGGTAAAAGTAGATGATATTTCCTTTTTTGAATTTCCTAGATTGGCCAAATGAAAAGCCAGTTACCCTGGATCATTCCTGCCAATTTCTTTTTTTTTTTTTTTTTGAAGAGGGGGGAGAAATTTCACTGGTCCTTAAAGTTCTAAAGTCTTGGGAACACTTCATTTCATATTACATTGGAAGCTAGTGAGTGGCTCAGCTGTTTCTGCCTTATTTGGTTGACCTGTGTGCTGTTTTCCCACAGGCAGAGGAAAATGTAAGGCCTGGAAGGAATATGAGAGGGAAGAAAAGGACGAGCTGAATTTCCACCAGGGAGAAAGCATTGAGATCATCGGCTTTGTCATTCCTGGGCTTCAGTGGTTCATTGGGAAGTCAGCGCTCTCAGGAGAAGTGGGCTTTGTGCCCACCAGGATCATAGATCCTGATTCTTATTCCCCAGTGTAAGTATGACAGATAGACCATCTGGGATGTGCTGGAGCAGGGCCACTTTCCCCAGTGGTCCTGTCCCATTCTGTGCAGGTTGCAGATGAGCTTCAGGGCTTCCTAGTAACACAAAGCCATAAGAGCACATTCTGACAACCTAGACAACATGAAAAGTGATAGGAAGGGAAAGATGAGTGACCAGGAAAGGAGTCAGTTCATTTCAGCAGATGGTCATTGAGGCTTTCCTCTGTGCAAGGAGAGAAGCACAACCCTCCAAACTCAAGGCCCGCTTTTAGACCTTCCCATCCAATCAAGGGGCCCCATCAAGGGAGTGCATGCACAGGGACCTGTAGACTACTGCTTAGTAAATGGAGGGTTCCCTCTCACGTAGGTCTATCTGCTGAAAGTTCAGTGTGGGAAGTCAGTGTTGGCCAGGATGACAGAGTGCCTCTTTTACTGTTTCCTGCCTTAAATCCGAAAGGCTTGGTTGTGAGGCACAGAGCTACCATGTGACCAGTCAGCAGCAGGTGGCAAGGCTGCTCCAGCCACCCTGTCATAGAGTCCTAGAATACCTCCAAGTCTCTCTGGGTGAGTGTCTTGCACTGGGATAGGAAATAGTGAAAAGCCTGGGTCCAGGAAGTACTAGAGGAAACACCGAGTAGGTGGCTAAACTTGAGACACTGTAGCCCTCCACGTGGGGAAAACATGGCCCAAGCAATGCCTTAGGCTCTGAACACTCAGACTGGAACTCCTTCCCTCACTGAAAGAGCCACTAAGAAGAGTGAGCCAAGAACAAGCTATTTCCTTTGTAGGGAGAGGGGAGAGAAGGTAATTTTCCCTACACAAACATGTGGGAACCCAGGTACCTCTCTAAGAGGAATGAAATGCCAATGTAAATGCTCTGTAAATGGGAAGAACCATTTACAGAGCAGAAGAAGAAAGAACGTAGTGAAGGAGACAACTAAGAAGGAGGAACTACTAGCCATGTGGGAGATTGGGGGATGCTTAACACTGTGAAAGGGCTTTGAGATTGACCATTGAGAAGTCACTGGTCATGAGGAGGTCCCTGGTCATTGGAAAGTAGCATAGCTCAGTAATAAAGAGTTTCAGAGCCAGATTTCCTGATAGGCATTTATAGCCACAGGAGCACATCCTGTGTCTCCATTAGCTTACCAGTGGGTGACTTCGGATATGTTAATTTGTCTCTCTAAGCTTTAGTTTTCTCATCTGCAAAATACATAGTGTTAGTATTTGCCCATAAGATTGTCTTGAGTTGAAATGAGCTACATGTAAATCCCTTAGAATGGTGTCTGGCATAGTGTATGTGAGGGTGTGTGTGTGTATTATGATCAATATGCATTAACTCTTATTATTGCTGTTACTGTTGTGGGTGGTAATCTTTGAGAGGCCATTAAATAGGCTATTGAAGGTAGGTGTCAGATTTCATCAATTATATTGGACTTCTGTACCTCATACCATGGGCTTCCCTGGCGGATCAGCAGTAAAGAACCTGCTTGTCAATGCAGGAAACACAGGTTCGATGCCTGGGTCAGGAGGGAAGCTCCCCCAGAGAAGGAAATAGCAACCCACTCCAGTAGCCTGGCAGGCTACAGTCCATGGGATTGCAAAAGAGTCAGACATGACTTAACAACTAAACAACAACCTCATACCATGCCTCAAATGACAATAACCCAGATTAATTAACATAAATTAATCTGATCATCACATTTTAGCTGGCTTAGTTGCACAGGACACACTCATCCTGCAGAATATCATCCCCTGTATCACAGAGGTGGTAGGACACCTTCTCCTTACTTGCACAGAGTCACCTGTTGGCCTCTACCTGGTCACCTGTGGGACCCCATTTACCAAAGATTGCACATTTGGTAGGGAAGGAAGGAGAGAGTGGACAGGAAACAGAGAAGGGTGGCAGAGGGAGAAGGGAGGGGCACTTGTTCATTGCACACCTCCAAAGCACTCTCTAGATTACAGACACTCTCAAAACACAGCAATTGGATGAAAACCCCACAAACAACTTGCCGCCTGAAGCAGCCATGGTGTGGACTAGGAACCAGCCATCCCTGTGTGCTGTGCTGTCCCTGTAATCAGGCCACTGGGTGTCACTCTTAGTCTGTGTTTGTTTGGGGTCAGGTCTCTGAAGATGGCCCAGCATTTGCTGAAGTCTCCATCCTCTCCTCTCAGCTCCTCTCCCTTTGATGGTTTTTTACTCTCTGAAGTGTTACTACAACATATGTATGTATGTATGCAGGCATGCATATATTTTTTGATTTAACCAAATCGGCTGTGTATTGACAATGAAATTTCTCAGAAGCTGTTTTCTGAGTCAGATTTAGGTCATGCCTCTGACACATGGGAATGGGATCTTGCTTATCCATGGAATCAAATTTTTGTGGGTGTCTTTTTTTATAGCTCAGGTTTCAACATCAGCTACCTAGTTTCACAGCAACAGTAGCTGGAAAACCTGTTCTTAAACCTTGGGCAGGTCTGTCTGAATAGACAGTCTGTGTTTGACAAGAGTGACTTTAAAGACTATCACCCTTTTGAGAGTGACAGAAGGCCACATTTGTCCTCTTTTTGTTTTTTTGTTTTTAAGCATTTAATGTGTTTGTGTTTGAGTTTGTGTGTGTTTTAAGTGAAAAAGAAGTCTTTAGATATAATTGAAGATGCCTTTTTACGCCCTCATACTTCCATCCTCTGATCCTGATTCCATCCTATAGGCCAACACTGTTTGAAATTTCTAGTCTTTATTCTGATACATTTAAAAAATTGACATTTGTTTATAAATGAAAATACTATGGTTTTGTGTATTAAAATTTTATATAAATGTTTTTTCTACAACTGGCATTTTCTGCAATTGACATTATAAATTTAAGATTTATTCATGTTGTAAAAGATATAGCTCATTTTCATAAAGTGTTACTTATAAGAAATTTATATACTCAAATGCCTACATTTAAAAATAAACAAGATTGAAAGATTAATGTACTTGAAACCAGATATAAGAGAATAGGAGAAAAGCCAATATTTCGTGGTATTAAATGTTAAAAAATTTCTTTGTTAATCCCCTCTTTTATTCTTATTGTTTAACTGTGTCTTCTTTATAATTCCATTTCTTGTGGCATCTATTTTTGTTGATGAGAAGTTTGCTGTTTCATAACCATTTCTTTGCAGTAGGTAGCTTTTATCTCGCTGTTTTTGTTAAGGTTTTGTTTTGTTATTGATGTTTTGCAATTGTACCGTAATATATCTAGCTTTGATATATCCTATTATTTATAGCAAGTTGTCCGCTTCCTTCTCCATCATGTACGCCTCTAGGTAGATATTTCAGTGGAGATCTGTGAGTTGGTAAATGCTTTCCATCTCTTTAAGATACTTAAAATATACTCTTGAGTGATCATTTACATAGGTGTAGAATAATATCTTCAAAGTGTAGAGTGAAAATTAATTATTAATATAAAATTTCAAATCCATTTTGCCAGAGTTTTGTCAATCTTATTAGTCTTTTCCGAAAACCATTTTTTCTTTTGCTGACCATCTTTATTGTTTGTTTCCTATTTTATTAATTTCATATTTACCTTTCTAATTTTTCTACTTTGCTTTTATTTCATTAATTTATGTTCCTATCCTTTATATTTAACTCTTTTATTCCATGAGTTGAATAATTAATTGATAATTGAACCCAGAAAGAATGATTAGGAGAAATAGAAAATCCAAAAAGACTTATAACCTTAATGAAATGGAAATCATGTTTAAATTGTATTATTTTTATTTATTTTGCTTAGGACTTGGTGTGCTTCTTCAATCTGAAGACTCATGTCTTTCTTCAATTTTGGAAAATGCTCAGTCATTCTTCCTTTGAATATTGCCTCTCTCTCATTCTCTTTAGTCTCTCTTCTGGAATTCCTGTTAGAGGTATGTTGGACTTATCATTCTATCCTCAATCTTGCTTAATCAGTTCCTTTATATTTTTCATCTTTTATCATGCTAGGCTACATTCTGGATGATTTCCTCAGAACATTCTTCAGTTTCACCAATTTTCTTCTCTGTTGTGACTAAACCTGTTGTTTAACTTTACTCATATGGTCCCAAATGTCCATGCTTTTATTTTCACTTCTAAAATTCATATTTTACTATTTTTCACATATTCTGTTTCTGCTCTTATAGTCCCATATTTTCATTGCAGCTTCTATTCATTCTTTTTATTTCATTATTTTAACCATGCTTATTATAAATTATCTTCAGATTACTGTTAGTTCTATTGTAGTGTTGATCTACCCATTTGTGCATTTGCTGACTCTCTGTGTCAATAGTTCATTTTCTTGTGTGGTTTGTATTTTCAGTTATGTGAATGAACTTTCAACATTTTAAAAGATGGTCTTTGCCTGAAGCCTTGACTACAGAAAGCATTCCAGCAGAGCAGTTTTGGCCTTTGCTTTCCCTGGAAATTTAGAAACTCAGTGGTTCAGATCTGGTTCTCTGATAGGGTACTACATTGTTCAGTGTAAATTCATATCCCACACCTTGTAATAGTGTAAGCCTAGGTGTCTTATTTTTTCCAGGAACTCAGACAGACAGAAAGCATGTTCTTGGCAGGTTATGAGAAGTTTCCAATCTCCTTTTATAGAAGTTGCAGCACTTCTAGATTTTAGGCCATAGGGAACACAAAGCTATTTTGGGAGCTCCATTCAGCTTCCCTGCTTCACACAGGTCCAAAGTCACATTCTGTCCCTAAGTGGTATTAGCAGGTCAGCCCCACCTCTGAGGGCCAATGTCCCAGCTGAGAACCAACAGCATCTCTGGACCATCTACTCTAACTTACCAACTTGGCTTTGGTTTCTCCTTTTGTTTCTGGTTCCCAGGAATTTCCCTTTTTCTCCTTAAAGTTAAATACTATATTAAAATGTTTATCAGATTTTATCCATGCTTTGTCTATGTATATGGTGGCAAGTAGCCCTGTGCTTCAGCCTGTTGTATTTCTAGAAGCCCTACCACACTCCTTCTAAGGATCTCCATGCCGGCAAGCCCTAATGTAATTTGTCAAGCTTCTTGGACTCTCTCTAAGTATCTGGGACTCAGGGCATTAGCATATTAGCCATAGGCAATGGACACAGAGGCAGAAGACCTCAGCTTTGATCTCAGCTTTACCACTTTCCAGCTGTGTAATTTTGAGCATGTCACTAAACCTTTCTGAATCTTCATCTACAAATATGAATAAAAATATCTACATCATAGGATTGTTATGAAGAGTAAATGAAATAGTAAATTAAGGAATGGGATCATATCATTCTTTTTATCTCAAATAAGTTTAGATGTAGAATTCAATTACATGCTCTTTTAAGGATTGAATATCTTAAACTTCCGGGGAGAATCTGGAGGTCAAGCCAGAGAGATAGGGGTTCCATAAGACAGGGAGGCTTGGCGTACTGCAGCCTAGGGGGTTGCAGAGTCAGACACAACTAAGCAACTGAACTGACTGACTTAAGTATTTTGTCAAGAGCTATAGATGTCAAGACAAGCTTTAGTGCCAGTTCTGCCTCTAATCAGAGTTATGACCTTGAGCAGTTCACATTAGTGGCTAGTTTTCTCAACCAGAAAACAGCCACTAAAGTGGCTGACTTTCAAACTGCATTTACCTGAGCTATGGAGACAATGGGTAAGTGGCAGACCATGGCACTGCATCCCAGCCCCTCCCTTAACCATGCTTGAAGTAAAGAAGCTCCTCTTATATCCTGCTTTACGGTTACCTAAGCACAGACTTTATTTTTTTGTACCTCAGTCTCTTCCTCTGTAAAAAGGGAATAAGAATTGGAGGGAGGAGGGTTCAGGATGGGGAGCACATGTATACCTGTGATGGATTCATTTTGATATTTGGCAAAACTAATACAATTATGTAAAGTTTAAAAATAAAATAAAATTAAAAAAAAGAATAGTATATGCATCATAGGGCAACTGCATGCATTAAATGAGTATCTGATTCATAATAAACAGCCCCCACAAAGTATTAGCTGGTATTAACACTTAGGCTTCCAAGTTATTTTTGTTTTAAAGCTGGATTCTGAAGTTAAAAATATATTGGGAACAAAGAGATATTTATTAAATGTTGTCTATATGGATACTGGACTGAATACTTTCCAAGGCACTTCTAGTTTTCATGTTCTTTGATTTATGACAGGTATCTAGCTGACAAATTGGTTTTAACAATTAGTTTATACAGTAAAGTGAATATACAGAGCTCTATTATTTATAATCATTTCTTCTAGCCCCCTGGCCTTCCTTCTACCCACTTCCCATGCCTTAGCCTTCTTTCCCTCTCTTTATGGTGCATAACACTGTTGTGCTGTGTCATGGAATCTGATGTCAATATCAGCTGTGAAGGGTTTCTTCTGACTATAGTCAAGCTTTGTCCGTTGTTCCTCTAAATTGTGTCATCAGTCCTGAGTGTTTTCTTGAAATAATCTGTCAAAGAAACATCTTTTAATGGTCCTTTTCCAACCCTTGCATTTAGGACAGCCAGTTCCTATTTCTTTCCTTAGAAATGGTCACCATGTGGTCTCACAGAATGGGTAGGGGTTGAAGGAAGGGGTTTTGTTTTCTTGAGAGATGGAGATTTAATTGGAGGGTTGTTTTCATGTGCCACTTCTTCAGCCACCACATAGGTCGGTTCTGCCCAGATGAGGTGCCTCCAGCTCTTCTTTGATGTATAAATAAGAGCATTATACAGATTTCAGCTCTGACTGTGTAGGTTGATGGCTTCTCTGTGTCCTTCACTGCATTCTAGGGTGAAGAGAGGAGGTCGTGTCTGAAACCTTGCACTGATCTGTGTCCATGTCTTTTGCCTCAACACAGGAGCAAGAACTCTGCCTTTTTCAGTGATGAGGAAAAATGCTCTCTGGGGTTCCTGGGAAGTGACAGGAAAGCTGAGTGTGTCAGCTTCCTCCGCACACTTGCTCAGACTGACATAACATCTGTCTACCAGCTTAGTGAGTATTTGCTTCTCAACTGCCCACCCCCTGCCCTGAGAAAGCCCAAACTCCTCAAGATTAAGGAATTGTTCCTAACCCAAAAGTACAGTATCTCTAAAGTCTAATCACATGCATGTATGTGGGGCTGTGATCACAGTTCAGTTGATGACCTGGGTCATATTTGATTAGCAGCATTTTCACTTTGGATTTCAGATGATTCTAAAGTCACAAGGGACTTGGTGCCTAAAAACTATGAGATGTAATGAAATCAATTCAACTATACAGTGGGAGGCTGGCCATATTGAACCTTCCATTCTAAACTGGAGAAGAAAACTTCCTGGGTTGTGGCTGAGGGTCTTCCTCCTAGGGCTGAAGTAGGTCTGGCCCCACAATAATAAAGGTGGGGCCATAGAACATTATAGCTGGAAAGACCCTAAGAAATGACTTCTCTCATTTTATAGATTAGGAAGCTGAGGCCCAAGTGAATTAGTGTCTGAACCAGGATAAGAACTGCCCTCCCCTGTCCTCTAGTCAGGACAATTCCTACTTCACCACATTGCCCCTGACACAAAATGACTTTGGACTGTTGGATATGTCAGCCTTGGGTGAGTGAGGCGCCTCAGTACCTAGCACAGTTTCAGTGGTGTCTGAATGACTAACTGAGTGAATGAATGACACTCCTTTCCCTTACTTTGTGAGGGGTCCCCTGCTCTGTGTCAAGAAGTGCTTCATCCAATGACAGGGTTTGAGGAAGGAGTCCTATTTCTCCTATCTCTTCAGTGATGGGGATGCTGTGTCCACTCCTTTGTGGCCACATTAGATGGCACACATTTCATGGGTATGGCCAGAGATTCTGCAGAAGGACTCACAGGCTAGCCTCTGGAGCAGAAGTGGGAGTTAGAAACTTTCTCCAGGCACAGGAACATTTGTGATTAGCACCTTGCCCAGGTATCAGCACTAGCCCTGGCAGCACTTTCTTACTACAGGCAGATCACACTGCTGCACCAAGCTGAACCAGGAAGCTGAAGTTATGAATGTAGCCTGGTAGTTTGGAGCCAAGGTCTGAAAATCAAGGATTAAGGGCCTGCTTTGGAGGTAGGGGTGGTTGCAGACTTGGATCCAGGGTATCTGCCAACTGTTGACCCAGTGGTTGAGGGAAATCCAGGGACAGGTCTCAGGCAGCCCATTAGCTCTTATCTACAGACCAAGGGTGCATCTCTGCTGGGTGGCGGGCTGCACTTCATGGCTTCACAGGTTGTCCCTGGCACCAGGGCAACCAGCAGAAGGGGCATCCTGTCGGTAAATTCCAACTCCCCCAAGGCTTATGCCCTGTAATTCCTTCTCTGAGAGGAAGCATTTTAAAAAAATTCCTGCATTATTTGTGTTCTTGAGGGGTCCTGGCCTAAAGAGAAATGGTTGCAGTAGGGCAGGCACGTGTCCCACAACATCAGTGAGGGACAGGTGCAGGAACCCAGAGTCCAGCTCTCTAGCTCTGCTGTGTTAGGCTGTAGGACCTTTGGGGGTTGCAGATATCAGGTACCTTCAATGACACTCACAGAAGAAACCTTCTCCTGAGAATAGCAAGTGGAGGCTTCACTTGGTGAGGGGCCTGCTACCCTCAAAGTTCACTGGAGAGCTCAGAGTAGGGGCACAGGTGGCTGGCTATTGCTTCTTTGCCAGGAAGAGGTAGAATCTTTTTTCTAGCAGCCCCTGTTCTATGAAGCACAAACCTGGCCTTCACCTCCACAAGCTCCACTGTGGCTACTTTGGCCAAGGGGGTCAACTTCTTTGCTGCCAACCCCAAGGTCATCTTTTTGGTTCTCACCTTATCTTATTTCACTTTTGCTCACTTTTGAACACGGTGAAATGTGTTCACTTTTGTTATCTTGTTCACTTTTGTTCACTTATCTTGTTTCACTTATGTCACTTTTGTTAGATGGCTGCACCATAAACCACCCTGGTCTCCATGACTCCTCTTTTCTCTGTGCCTTTCCAGTCTCCTGGATTGGCTCTCATCTGCCAGTAAAATGCTGATGTTTTCCCAGCTCATTCACAAATCTCCTATAACCACTCCTCCTCCACCTGCTTTGCTTTTCCCTGCAAATCCTTCTTTTGGGACTTTGAGACATTCTTTGTGACATAGTGTCAGTCACAAATCCATGTTTGCAAGTCTCCACTTTTCTCCTTGGCCACAGATCTATTTCATTCTCTGCTAGAGCTCCTTCAAGTACTACAAATTCAAAATGTCTAAAACTACTAGAGATTGTGCTTTCTCCCACCTCATCCCACCACAGTACTTCAGGGAACAAGACTTAGGAACCTCAGATGCTTCTTTACCTTCTTTTCTTAATTATTGACATTTGGTCACCTCATCCTATCAAATTTACAAAGCACATTGTGCACACTGAATCTGTCTGTTGAATGGGTGGATGACAGGAAGGAAGAAGGAAGGCTGTACGCATGGAAACGAGAGGCAATGCCACATGCCAAGAGTGTGCTGCTCTGTCATAGACTCACTGAAAGATTTGGGCCTTAAGATTCCGTCATCACCCCTGCCCTGCATACTCACACCTCTTGGCATACAGCTCCTGTTTCTGTCTTTTCTTCTCTGACTCTGTTCTCATTTCTACCTCAGTTCTCAACTGTATGGTGAGTGGGTTAAACCAGATAATCTTTAGGTCCCTGCAGCACTGATGGTGAAGGGGAGATGCTGTCTTGTACTTTAGGGACTGCAGTTGGCCTGAAACACAAAGTTTCCAAGGGGCCACTGGTCCAGGGAACGCGTGCAGGCATAGGCATGCTGGACCATTCTGACCTAACTCAGGTCTGTCCTTCATCTCTATCCAGGTGGGTTTGAATCCATCCAAAGTCTTCCAAACGATCTGAGCGGTGAGTAGAGATCATGCTGAACCAGACCTCCAGTCCTGTGGGACAGAATCTTGTCCTCTTGCCAAGAGCTGGCCACCATAGTTGCAGGTACTTAGTGTTGCTCAATTCTGCCCGTCCCTTACAGTGTCCCAGTCCGAAGGCTTCAAGGAGACCCGGCCTGGTGGAGCCTGGGAGGAGCATCAGGCCATGGGCTCCAGACAGTCCAGCAGCTCTGAGGACTCCAGTCTGGAGGAAGAGCTCCTTTCAGCTGCCTCAGACACCTATCATCTGCCAGAGCCTGATGACCTTGATGACCCAGAATTGCTCATGAACATGAACACTGGTCAGGAGGAGGAGGAGGCTGAGAACTTCGCCCCCATATTGGCTTTTCTGGATCATGAGGGTTATGCTGACCACTTTAAGAGCCTCTATGATTTTTCCTTCTCTTTCCTCACGTCTTCCTTTTATAGTTACTCTGAGGAGGACGAGCTCATGGCCTACCTGGAGGCCTCGAGGAAGTGGGCCAAGCGGAGCCACATGACCTGGGCCCACGCCCGGCTCTGCTTCCTCCTGGGTCGGTTAAGTGTCAGGAAGGTCAAACTCTCTCAGGCCAGGGTGTACTTTGAGGAGGCCATCCACATTCTCAACGGGGCATTTAAGGATCTGTCCTTGGTGGCTGCCCTGTACATCAATTTGGCGGCCATCTACCTGAGGCAGAGGCTGAGGCATAAAGGCTCATCCTTGCTGGAGAAGGCAGGTACCTTGTTGGCCTGCCTGCCTGACCGGGAGTATAGTGCCAAGAGCGAGCTGGATGTGGTGGCCTATGTGCTGAGACAGGGCATCGTGTCAGGCAGCTGCCCCCTGGAGGCCAGGGCCTGCTTTCTGGCCATCCGATTGCTCCTAAGCCTTGGCCGGCATGATGAGGTCCTGCCCTTCGCCGAGCGCCTGCAGCTCCTCTCTGGACACCCTCCCACCTCAGATGCTGCAGCCACCATCTTGAGTTTTCTCTATGACAAGAAATATCTGCCACACCTTGCAGTGGCTTCTGTCCGGCTGCGTGGAACTCCGAGTGTCCAAGGGATGGCCCTTCCAATTTGGCAGGTCCACCTGGTCCTGCAGAACACCACCAAGCTCCTTGGCATCTCCTCCCCAAGCTGGGGTGAAGTTTCTTCCCTGTCTTGCCCGGCACTCAGGCAGGCACTGACTTCCTGTGAAGAACAGGCGGACTGGAGCACCCAGAGGGTCCTGTGTCTCATCCTGTCCAAAGTGTACCTCCAACACAGATCTCCTGATGGTGCCATCCACTACCTGAGCCAAGCTTTGATGCTAGGCCAGCTGCTGAGTGAGCAGGAAGCTTTTGAGTCTTCCCTCTGCTTGGCATGGGCCTATCTCTTATCCAGCCAGCCAAAGAAGGCTTTGGACATCCTTGAGCCATTCTTATACTCCCTGAAGGAGACAGAGAGTGTTATCCACAAAGGAGTGGTCTATAACCTCATGGGACTTGCACTTCAAGGTGAAGGCAGGGTGAACAGGGCAGCCAAGAGCTATCTTCGGGCCTTGAACAGAGCCCAGGAGGTAGGGGATGTGCGCAACCAGGCAGTGGCTTTGGCCAATCTTGGCCATCTGACCCTTAAGTCCTGGCCTCAGCAGCCAGCCAGGAACTATCTTCTACAGTCTGTGCAACTCTATTCTACACTCCAGGCCAGCATGGAGACAGACATGGAATTAGTACAGGTGCTTCTCTGGTTGGCTCAGGTCCAGGTATATGGACGCCAGCTGGCTAGTGGCCGCGTTTGTTATGAAATGGCATTGCTGTTTGGCTTAAGGCATCAACACCTGAAGAGTGAGTATGTCCTATGCTGCTGAGATGCTTTAGAGAAAAGTGTTAGAGGACATTTTTTTCCTTTGTCCTGTCTCCAGTCATCTCATCCATGTTCCTGCTTTATGTTCAGGTCAGCTTCAGGTCACCAAATCCCTCTGCCATTTCTACAGCTCTGTGTCCCCAAACCCCGAGGCATGCATCACCTACCACGAGCACTGGCTGACACTGGCTCAGCAACTCAGAGACCGGGAGATGGAGGGGAGGCTGCTGGAGTCCCTTGGACGGCTCTATCGGAACCTAAATACATCCAGGTGAGTGCAGGCTCAAGGACTCTCCTAGAAACATCTTTCCTTCCTTAAGGAGAATCAGTATACTTTCCCTCACAAAGTTAAGTCCAGATGTACATGATGTGTTTGTGGCATCATGGAAAAGAACGTGGTCTTTGCAGCCAACACACATTGTAAACTCAGTGCCACCCATCACTTATTAGCTGTGTGACTTTGGGCAATTTTTACATTTGCCCATGCCTCCGCTTCCTCACACGGGACACTTGGACAGTGCCTGATAAGGCTCGATCATGTTGGCTGTGTTACAAGTAATTACCTGTGTGTCTCAATCCATCAGATGGATGTGGCTGACGATGCATAATTCAGAGAGGTGGCAATTACTATACTGAGGACCATGGAACCCTCAGGAGGTCTTCATTACCTGAGGACAGTTAGTATTAGAGAAAAGACACAAAGTAAATAAATGCACAGAAAGCAGGGGTATAAAATTTCACAGTAAAAAATTTTGATGGTAACTTACCTTTAAAATGAAACTGGAAATGATGAAACTAAGTTTATTTTCACTTTTTAGTTAAGAAGCTAAGGTTATAACTGCAACTGTGCACTAAGTCATAGACTAAACATAACAAAAGAAGTGTTTGGTGATTGACTTTTCGGGACTCTCTTAGAAAGGCTCATTTTTCAAAAATATCCCAAAACGTATCTGTTTTACCCAAAGGCTTTTTTTTTCACTCTTGATATTTAAATTATTCTCAAGTGAACTATCCTGCCATCTCTTGCTGATTTTCCTTTCTGTCTCTTCACTGATCAGATCTGCCTGATCCTCATTTGCCAGTGGCATGGCCTGCAACTCTGCTCTCTAACAAGCCTTTAATTGATTCCATTAAACTCTGCATGGTTTATATTTAATTATATACTTTGCAATAGATTAGCATTGTAGCATTGTATTCATAATTATGAATGACTTCTAACATGGGGTAGAGATGATTGCTAGGGTTGAGCAAAGAGAAGTAATTGAGGAAAAGCTATTTAAATGATAATTTTTGCTTTTCTACGCAATGTGGTAACCTTGGGCACCTGATAAATCAGACCACTAATAATCAGATAATGAAATCTTTCTTTGTCTTTCTTTCTCCCATTCTGTCTCCCTCTCCCTCATCTCTTCCCTCTCTCACAAGAATCAGGTATCCTCCAAATATCCCATTGTCTTTAGTCCCAGGAATGGAGTTTTGGATCATTGCAGGCTGTGAGGGGCCAGGAAGCCTGGCCCCAGCCCCACTTTGTTTCTGTTTAGAACACCTTAGGAATCTGTATAGTTTTGGAGCAGATCCAGAAGGTAGGCTTAAATTAACCTTAGAGATGAGATAGTCATGTATTCATGGTAACACATAGTGAGAATGGGCTTTGGGAAAGTTGACTTTTAAGGGACAGGAGTATGGGTGACAAATATGTGTCAGGTTTATTGCCACCCTTCCCTGTGTGCAACTTCAATCTCAGATTAATTGCTGTGCAGTGATTAATCACCGACCCAACTGCCATCCTTTGCTCACAGCCTTCCTCCTGCCTCCAGTTGTCAAAAACCACTGAAATTCTAAGTGAAAAGCCAAAGAAAAAGCCCTTGTTGCTGTCAACAGAGTGCAGAGGCCTTTCTTAAGGCAATATGAAGGACCACTGGATTTCTTAGGTGTGGGGAGTGATAGAGAGAAGAGAAGGTGTGGAGCTGGAGTTGCTCCAAGAAGTGTCTGGAAGTCACAGGCCACAGAGCAGTGAGAGAAGAGATCAAAACTGGATTAGGAGTCAGGAAACCTGAGCCTGCCATGAGCTTATAATGTGTCCTTAAATAAGCCATTTCTCTTCTTGGTTCCCCCATTTATAAGGTTAAATTGAATAAGGTGCCTTCGTGTTCTAAAATGTTAAGTCTAGGATGAGCCAGCTATGCTATGCTGACACTGGTAATGGCCGTGTTAGTATAAGAATTCCTGCTGCCTCCAAAGAGTCTTGAGTTTTGGAGGCAGATTCTTAAAGTTATGGGCCTTCTAGATCAGAGACCTAAACTTTTGGGGATTTTTAAAGACTCTGCAGTAGCTTCAGAAGATCATAATGTAGTGACTGTAAACTCCAAGTTGGTAGACCTGGTGTCTAGCATAGAACAGAGAGACATACATATTTGTGTGGGCATAAGATGTTTACCCCTTTTCAGGATGCTCAGTTTGTCAAGGAGAACATGCTATAATGCTACATTTATTTAGCGTCGATCAATCAACTACTCCTGCAAAGCCTTTGTGAAAAAGAATAGAACAAAGACCAGCTAACAGAAATAGATAAACAAGTGTTTCCATGCACCTGGAGGTGGTTACTGTAATTTAGCTCTAAGCTTCCTGGTAGCTGAGGTAAAAAGGGAAAAACCATATGAGGTTCTTACTGTCTGATAAAAAAAAATATATAAACAAATGTATCTGTTGGAGGAAATTTGTTCCTGGCACTGACTTCTAGGAAGAATTTATTAAGTGGGTTTGATGTAATGGTTTTTTCAACTAAATTCTCCCCATGGGATTTCCATTCTTACAAAGCTCAAAGCCATATCAGGCAAAGGCATGAAGTGTTCATGGGTGAGATGGCAGGCATCTGCCGGGGCAGGTTTGGAGGGAGAGGAAACAACACTTTCAGCTAAGGGTTGGTGGATCTGTCAGGGAACACTTCATGAAGGTGATAGCATTTAAAGATGCCCTTGAGGGATAAGAAAGATTTTGAAAACTGGAGCAGGGTAAGAGAAGACCATTTGGGGCCAAGGGTCTAACTGTAGCAATGGAAAGGGGAGGACTCATTTGAAAAACATTTTGTAGATTTAACAGACTGAGTTTGATGTTTCTCTGGGTATAGGTACTAAAGGAGAGAGAAGATTATAGCCTACCTCCCGGAGAGGGATATGGAGGTTAGATGGGGGTGCAGGGGGTTACGGTGGGCCTCTGGACTGGCACAGTCAGCATCTGTATTGAAAATGGTGGTCATAATAGTAACGGAAGACATTCAGTGAGCATGCACTGATTACCAACCAACGTGCAATCTCAGGATGACCTTATGAGGAAGAAAGAGTGAGTCATTTTCACTACCCATACTGCTTTTCTGCTCATTTACATTCCTCCTGTTTGAAAGGTTTTCTCTAGTGTTCAGTGATGGTGAGTAGGAAGGCAGGGCAGTAGATGATGAAAACTTTGGCTCAGCCTTCAGAATTTTGTCTTGAGACACTTTGCTGTCCCTTTGTTCAGTATATCTTTTGAGTCTTGCTTTCTTTGCCTTCATGATGATGACTACAGAATTTAGTTTGATGAAGTTTTTCAGTCTCTCAATGAGAAAGGTCATTAGGGGTCTTGTTTTCTGTCTCAAGGTGACACAATATAGACTTTAGACTGTCTATAGACTTAGCTGTAGAGCTGAACCAGGTGGGTTCCTTGAGAACTTTATGGCTCTATTGGATCAATTCGACTAATACTTGCTGAGCATGTACTATGGCCCAGGCCCTATGTTAAAAGCTGACAAATGTCAGCCCAGTCCCTGAGCTGACAATGCTTATCATCTAGTTCAGGAAGTAGATATTATACACATACTAACTGCAAGTATCACATAAATGGTGCTAAGAGACACAAAGGATGTGCATATTTTTTTTCAGAAAGAAATGCCTTGCATGCAACAGGCCTTTGCAAAGTAATGATTCTTTGCATATAATACAATCCCTAGATGCCTAGAAGTCATTTTTCATGGCTTTTATTCTTATTCTTGTGCATCTTACTCCTGTGGAACTGAAAAAAATGTTTCCAGTTTGGTTTTCAGTATAGCTAATATGACTAATCCCTAACATTTTTGGAATCATAAACAAGGAAAGAATTGCACTTGCTGACATGTTCTTTTATCACAAGCCTAGGATGTACATCACCATCCATCTTTTTCCAATGGGGGTACTTTGTTCAAGGTTTGAGGTTGCTTATGTCCTTCAAAATTTTGAAGTTGTTAAAGTGGCAAAAGAAACAAAAGCCTTTCCACAGTTGATTTCTGAGCCAGAAATTGAGCACTGTTTGAGGGTCTTGGGGGGGCTCTGGAATTTGATTCTCAGGGTTAGATCCTCATTTAAACAGTTTATTACCTGGTCTTTATTGCTTACCCTTCAAAGCCTTATTTTTCCCATTTGCAGATGGATATGATAATAATACTGTTCTCTTAGTGCTGTTGTGATGATTAAATGAAATTATGCATGTCAAGCCCCTAGTGCATGCTAAGGTCTCAATAAATCATAAGTAACAATTACCGTCAGTGCTGTTATTAAAGACAAAACAGCAGAAAGCTACCCATAAAGCTTTAGAAATGAGGAATGCAAACATGGACAAGTTTTTTTAAAAGACCCTTGGGTTTCTTTATTTGCAAAATGAGCTAAGAACTTTCATGGCTGGGGATTTCTTGAGGATTAAATAAAAGGATGTGTAACTGGAAATTTGTATCCCAACACCTGGCCCAGGGTCAGCCCCTGGTGAGTGGCAGTTCTTATTATGGAAATTGGATGAGACCAATTAGTGGAGGCTGGGCTCTGGCCAGAGGTCCAACATTCATCCAGGAAGGGCAGGAATCTGGAAAACCCCAGCAGGGGTTGGTAGGAGGAAGTCTAGGAAGGCAGGTGTACTGAGGTCACCTCACCACAGACTCATGGCTGATATCCACACAGGAAGGAAGAAACAAGGATTCAGCCACAGAGATTGAATTTTAGGGGCAGAAAAAAATGAGAAAAAGAGAAAACTGGGGGTTTAAGAGGAGAGGAGATACTATGGCAGGGCCTGGGCATAGCTGGCTAGGAATTCATGAGACTTGGGATCAAGACTGATTTCATAGTTTTCCACCAGCTGTTCTCCTTACTTATTTGATTTGGGAGCTGAGCCACACCTAGAACCTGCAGGTGTTGACTGGAAGCATTGGCATGCTGGGACATTCCAGGCCAAGCTAGTGACTCGTCTTGTGGGTGAAAAAGCATAGCCACTGGTAGATGTAAATACATGAGGTGGTGAGTGATGGTAGGAAAGAACCAAGGAAGCTGGAGACCACTTCCCAACTTTAGACCATAAGGTGCTTGTCTTATACTGGAGTCATGAATCAGGTATAAGTCTTGGTGGAAGCAGTGGTCTTTGGAAAATCCATGCACATAGAGTGTTGATAGAGTTATGTGAGCATCTGGGTCTCTCTAAGTCCTGCCTTCCCCCTTGGAGTATTTTTTGAGGAACGCTGACCTCCTCTCTTTCACAGTCATAGTGAGCTCAGAGAGAAAAATTCTAAGATCAAAATGCCTCCTTGTGAGTTGATTTCTCTGTGATAACCCACATCTTGCTCCCTGGGGGTTTGGACAAAATAACCATATCCCAAGAATCTCCCGGAGAAGGCAATGGCACCCCACTCCAGTGTTCTTGCCTGGAGAATCCCAGGGATGGCGGAGCCTGGTGGGCTGCCGTCTATGGGGTCGCACAGAGTCAGACATGACTGAAGTGACTTAGCAGCAGCAAGAATCTCCCAGGATGAGATGTATGGGTCCTGTCTTCATTAATTGTTACAGTGGGACTAGGGAGAGAAGTGGAGGCCAGGCCTGTAGACCTGTTATCCCTGTTTGGCATTTAAGGGATACAGAGTGGGCGAGAAAAGGTCAGGGCTTCCTATAGTGAAGGAGGTCTGTGGTTACCAGGCCAGGGAGGTTGGTGACCACCTTAGCATTGCGTACAGCTTCTCAGCTCACAGCACAGTCTCAGCAGCAAATCTGACATTCTGATTCTTGACAGAGAGTGGCCACTGCCCATCCTTGATGTCTGTAAATATTATATCAGAAGCAGGGCAGCAGAGAACGAGAGTTCTTTCTTCTCAGGACTTACAAGGGCCAAATGTCTGGCAGTTTCTCTGAAGGCTAATAGCCACCTTGTTGTCAAGATGAATCAGGGCCTTATTAGTCACAAACAATGCTTATTTCCAACACTGTGAACAAGGGGGCCTGGGGCCTGGGTTGCCTATCATGAGATGGAACCATGTTTGATAAGTGAAAGTGAAGTCGCTCAGTTGTGTCCAACTCTTTGTGACCCTGTGGACTGTAGTCTACCAGGCTCCTCCGTCCATGGGATTCTCCAGGCAAGAATACTGGAGTGGGTTGCCATTTCCTTCTCCAGGGGATCTTCCTGATCCAGGGATCGAACCCTGGTCTCCTGCATTGCAGGCAGATGCTTTAACCTCTCAGCCACCAGGGAAGCTCAATGTTTGATAAGGACCTCCTAACTATTTACAGACTTAGTTGGTAATGGTCAGTGTTCCTAGAAGGATTTGCATGGTTTGGTGTTTCCCAAACTTCAGTGCACAGTAGTATAATCTGGGTGTGTCTTAGAAATTCAGATTCCTGGCTTGCTATTGTGATGATTCTGATTCAGTCAGTCTGAGAGATCTCTGGGAGTCTGTTTTTAATAAGCTCCCCAGGTAATGTTGGTACAGGTGAGTCATGATTTACACTATGAAGAACTATGGGTATTATGGGATGAGTCCTGGGCTGAGACTCAGGAGAATGGAGTTCTGGCCTTTGATTGTTCCCCACTGTGGTGTGCAGTCTTGTGCAAGTCACTTCCCATCTCTGGGCCTGTTTTCCCTATGAAATAAGGAGAGAGTCTCAACCCAAGTTGCACAATAGAGTCACAATAGTAGCTGATAAGGAGCTACTTACAAACAAAACTTACTGACAAAATGCTGCTGCCTGAGCTAGAGTGTACCAGGCTAGCATGGTATGTCAACACATTGAGGTGATGACTTTGCCTGTGGATGCATGTTTAAAGAGTTTCTAGACGATTCTAATTACTGCTGAAGTTGGTGATACCCAGTGTTCCTTCTTGCTCTGGAATTCTGAACCTGTACAACACTGTATTACCTACACCTCATTTCTTCATTAATCCCTGACATGAGGGGAAGAGTTTTCTACATGAGCAATTTCCAAATAACTGAAGAGTAGTCTGTTAAACACCAAAACTTTCCTCCTTCTTTGATTTTTCTTATTATACAAACATCAAAATCTTTTTAATGATTTACAGTTACCACTATGGTCATTCTTTTGTGCATTTACTCAATAAGTATGCATTTGTCATCCACTGTGTTAGGTTCTTATGAAAAATGTTATAGTGTTATGGAAAGGTGGTTGGATCATGAGCTAGTAATCATAAAAATGATAACTAACATTTAAACATTTATCAAGTGCCTACTCTATGGTAGGCACTGTTGGAAACACTCTATCTCATTTAATTCTCATAAGCATCCTCTGAGGCAGGTACAGTTATATTCCCATTTTGCAGATGGGGAAATCAAGGCACAGAGAGATTCTGTACTTTCTCAAGATCTCACAGTTAGTTTAGGCAGATCCAGATCACAGCTGGTTTGGAGCAAGATCACAGCTGGTTTAGATAGATCCAGATCACAGCTGGTTTAGGCAGATCCAGATCATAGCTCAGAGAAGGCAATGGCACCCCACTCCAGTACTCTTGCCTGGAAAATCCCATGGATGGAGGAGCCTGGTGGGCTACAGTCCATGGGGTCACTAAGAGTCGGACACGACTGAGCGACTTCACTTTCACTTTTCACTTTCATGCATTGGAGAAGGAAATGGCAACCCACTCCAGTATTCTTGCCTGGAGAATCCCAGGGACGGGGGAGCCTGGTGGGCTGCCATCTATGGGGTCGCACAGAGTCGGACACGACTGAAGCGACCTAGCAGTGGTGGCAGCAGCAGCAGCAGATCATAGCTGGTTTAGGCAGATCGCCCTGTGTGATCTGAAATAATGTTGTTCCCCCACTAGAGCTTCAGTGTCCTCCTGTGCTGAATGACTCTAGGTCTCTTTGAGCCCTCATACCTTATGGGTCCATGTTCATCCCCAGGTCCCTCAGGAGGTCCCTCACCTGCATCAAGGAGAGCCTACGTATCTTCATTGACCTGGGGGAGAGAGACAAGGCTGCTGAGGCCTGGCTTGGAGCTGGGCGACTCCACTACCTCATGCAGGAAGATGAACTGGTGGAGCTGTACCTGCAGGTAAGTCTCCAGCAGAGCTTATCTGCTGGCCTGGACCATGGGAATGGGGGCAGCTGTACCCTCCAAAGTGGTGAGCTGGAACTAGGGAGAGGTGATGTTCTGGTCAAGCTCTTAGAAGGACAGTCAACTCTGGGCTGCTCCCTGGACTCAAGATGGAAACCAGGGCAGTCTGGTAGGCTAAATACAAGCAGCTGTGGGCCAGTCCCTGAGTTCCATATGCATGTGTGAGCTCTCAAAGAACATGATGGGAGACTTACTCATCTGTCTTGGCAGAATTATCCATCTTTCTAAAGCTCAACACACAGCTTGACTTCAGGGAGGTAAGGAAGGTTGATGTTTGCAGTGTATTAACATTATTATTTTCTTATTTTTTTTTGCACACCTTTAACATCTGTAGTATATCATAGTGTAGATTAAGTACCTCTGCTTTAAAGAAAGATGGACCTGGAATCAAATCACAGGGCCATTGATTATGAACCGTGTGACCTATCTGAGCTCTCTGGGCCTCAGTTTCTTCATGAGGGGATCTGTCTTTAGTAAATATTAAGTATAACATTTGCATAGTAACATTAACTATAACATTAACTATACTATTTGCATAGTAAACACATGTACATACTTAATAAGTGGTATTTCATCATCATCATTATCACTATCTGCACAATATTGACATTATGTTGGTATATAAGAAGATGTATGCCTGTTAGTCTTCACTTCCTTCCCATTTGTCATTTTCTTCCCCTTTACCCAACTCCCTTACTCTGTTACTTATACTCACACAAATTTGCTTCCCCTGAGTCTTAATAATGATTGTATAACATTGTTTGAAGGCTTACTTTGCATGAGAGACTTTGTTAAACACTTCACATGCATGATGTTGTTTCATCCTCATTACAAATGCTGCAGGAATTTCTATTGAAATTTACACTTTACAGACAATACTCAGTGAGGCTGAGTAACTTGCCTAAAGTGATACAGCTAGTAAGTGGTTAAAACTTCTCTCCAGCAGTAGGACTTAAAGTTTTTTCTTTCAGAGACTCTATTCTGCCTTGGGATTTTAGAGGTGGAAGAATTATCCGAGAACAGACAATTTGGTCTTGTCTTTCTCTCTCTAGGAGACAAAGGCCCAGAGGGGGCTATTGGGGTTGTTCATTGCTTGGTGGCAGAACTCCTGATTCCAGGATTTCATCTCACTGCCTCTATCTTTGTGTATCTGTACATGCAATAAAAATAACTGAGGGACCTTGGCCCTGTAATTCACAGACCAGAATTGGTCCCAGGTACCCCTAACCCTAGACTACCACCTGACTTGATGTTCTGCAGTCATTCCCATTGAGGTAAACCATTCTCTACCTAAGGATCTTTGAGATACTGTAGCTGTGCTGCAGGTGTGGTACATTCTTCTCTTCTATGTCTTCATCACATTTTGTTTAGGTGCAAAATTAAATAGCTTGTTTGAGATAAAGAGATCATAGGGGCCAGGAGAAGGGTAATGGAATCAAAGACACTAGCATCTGTTTGCCACAACTATTGATGTAAACTTGAAAACTCCTTATTCTGAGCCTGTTTCTCCATCTGGAAACTGTGTTGGATGAACTCACTTTTTCCAAACTTCAGTCATTTATACATCAGGTTTATAGTTTTGCCATAGCCAGTACCTCTATACCATTATTTATTTATTTATTTTTCTTTGACTCAACTTCAAATCAACTTAACTTTTTACATTAAACAGTGCTATCTAAAATCAGAGATTATGATGTATTATTTTTTTAATTTTAAAAATTTTTAATTGGAGGATAATTGCTGTACAATATTGTGTTGGTTTCTGCTGTACAACAATATGAATCAGCTGTAATACATATAGTCCCCTTCCTCTTGAGCCTTCCTCCAACCACTTCCCCCATCCCACCCATCTAGGTTGTCACAGAACACTGAGCTGAGCTCCCTGTGTTATACAAGTTTCCCTCTAGCTATCTATTGATGTATTGTTAGTCTTTTTTCTCTGAAACACATTAAAATAAATATTCAACTATTACAAGATGTTTGTGCTGCTGAAAACCATTTCTAGGGCTGTCAAAGTAAACTTATCATCTCATCAAATGGTCTCATCTCCATGTCATCAAAGGGGAAATGTAGAACTAGGGAATCCTGAAGGCTTCTTACCAGCCTTATGAGTATGGAAGACAATTTAAGGTTCAGGGGACTTTAACAGAGGGTTAAGCTAGATGGTCAGGATGTCTTTCTTGCGAGTCCTGTGGACATTCAGAAGTGCTTCTCTCCGCCTTTGACAGCAGTCTCTTTTCCACCCAGGCAGCCATCCAGAAAGCCCTGAAGTCAGAGGAGCCCTCCTTGGCTCTCAAGCTCTATGAGGAAGCGGGTGATGTGTTCTTCAATGGGACTCGCCACAGGCATCGTGCGGTGGAGTATTACCGAGTGAGTCATGGGCTGCATAGTCAGCAATATCCCCAGCCAGGCTGTGGCACAAATGTAGGCAGGTTCACTTGGACTTTGGCCTGGGGCCCCATTCCCCTCTCTTGATGGTATTTCTTTGTCTTCCCTTCTTCATTCAGTGCCTGCAGGCTCTCCCTCTCTGAAGTCCAGCAGGCTCTCAAAGAAGGAGCTGATAAACTCTGTCACTCTTGGGGTTGATAAATAAAGTATTCTTCCTGAGAGAACATACCATAATAATTACAACTTTTAGGTGCATGGTACTATACAGTTTGTAGCACATGTCTTTGTCGACCAGAATGTTTCTATGTACATGGCATGGTGGGAGATGATTGGTCTATGGATGAACACTTTTTCTTTACTATGTTTTATTATGTATTAAAATATATTTTAAAAATTAAATATGTATAATACCAGTTCATCAAACACATGATTTCACAGATATTATTGCAAAGAATGAAGCAAGAAAAAAAAAGACAGTTAATTTAGGAAATAATAGTAATTAAATAAATGTCCATATGTTAAGTAGATATGTAAAAAATCATGATTGTTCATTACAGACTGAAGTTTGGGAAACTTGTTATCTTACTTGATCCTAAAATTTCACTTATTCTAATACTTACTCATTTGCTTTGTTTATTCAGTCATCAAACATTCATCAAGCAGGCAATATGTGCCAGGCACTGTGGTAGGAGTGAATGAAAGACATGTCTCTGACTTTTGAGGTTCTCATGGTCATACATATTTTATAGATGACAAAACTGAGGCTCAGAGAGATGAAGTGACCTGCCCAACATTCATAATAAAAATAACAAAAATGACTATTTCCTGGGGACTCTCAGGCACTGTGCACATACTCCATGTATGTACTTCGTAGATTAGCACTGTGGGTGCTAAGGGAGTGCATAACTGGAAGGTGAATAACTTCCCATGTGGCCTTGAAGAAAGTTGTCTTCTCTTTCCTGCTCTCAGTTTCAGGGTAGCCTGATGACCTCTAGTTCCTCCACCTCTGAGGTCTGGGCAGAGCAACCAAGAGCAAGGATCAGAAGAGAGTTGAGAAAAGCCATGCATGGGAAGTGCCATCTCCCCCTGGGCTTCAGTCACTGCCATCCCTCAGTCCCTGGCAGTAAGATATAATATAACCTTCTAGAATATGGTATGTGTTGATGATTCTCAGCTAGACTGTTTCCTTGTGCCTCTGTTCTCAGACTGGGGCTGTTCCCTTAGCAAGGAGGATGAAGGCAGTGAGAACCGAGCTCCGGATTTTCAACAAGCTGACAGAGCTGCAGATCAGCCTGGAAGGCTATGAGAAGGCTTTGGAATTTGCCACCTTGGCAGCCAGACTCAGCACAGTCGCAGGTAGGTGGTCCTAATTGTCTGGGGGTACTGGATGGGAGGGGCTGACACTCCCTGAGGGACAACAAAGTTGTAAGAGCATACCTGTGGAGTCAGATTCCATAGGTTCAAACTAGGTCAAAGTGTCAAGGAGCCCCCAGGTAAGCAAGTTGCTTAATTTAATATCTATAAGCCTCAAGTACTTTGGCCACCTCATGCGAAGAGTTGACTCATTGGAAAAGACTCTGATGCTGGGAGGAATTAGGGGCAGGAGGAGAAGGGGAGAGGATGAGATCGCTGGATGGCATCACTGACTCAATGGACGTGACTCTGGGTAAACTCCGGGAGTTGGTGATGAACAGGGAGGCCTGGCGTGCTGCGATTCATGGGGTCGCAAAGAATCGGACACAACTGAGCGACTGAACTGAACTGAACTGAAGCCTCAAGTTTGTCATTGGCATATCAGGATTAAAAATGACACCCACAGCATACAGTTGTTTTGAAGACCAATGATAATCCAGCTGAAACCCACAGCACAGTGCTTGGTGTATAGGTCCTTGATAAGTGTTACTTGTGCACACTATTATAGTTAGTATCGTTGGTATTATTCTGAGTCCAGGGTAAATGGTATTTTATCCTATGCACATATGGTATTTTATCCTATCCTATCCTATGCACTAATGGCCTATTACAAAAGCACTGTGCCTTAACCTTTTTAATTAGTTGATTATTAGTCAAGTGCGTATTTTCCTATGGTATTGAAATATAAATGAAAGTCAGATTCCCATAACTCACTCAGTAGCTGAAATAGCTTGCATTTACAACAGAAGCTAATGAGAAACAATGTAAGTCATTAAAATAGAAAAAAAAATGCAGAATATAAAAAGATAAACTCATCTCAAATATTGATGCTTGAGGAAAAGCAGGTTTTATTAAAGGATGCTTGATTAGATGTAAGGGCAAATGGAGTCTTCTGTGATGATTCTAGAAGGGACTTCTGGGCATTCTCAAGGGCATGAGATGTGGATGGTACTGAACTTTATTGTGTTTAATTGCACTTCAGAGCTCTCTTTTCTTTTCCTAACTCTTCCTTTACTGCAGAAAACCTTATTTGTGCAACTGTCTGCTGGTCTTAGGAAGGCCTTGAGAGCCCAGGCAGCTCCCTCTGGAGCATTCTTATCCTTCCTTGGACGGAAGCTGAAAGGAGGATATATTCACCCTTTCATGCTATTCCGCATGACTGGATATTTCCATATCAGACAGTTGGATTTTTCTCTTTTAGCTTTGGCTTTTGGCTCTTTGAAGCTTAAAAGTGATGTTTTTAGATTGCATCAAACAGCCACCTTGTAAATATTCCAAAAAATACAATTGGAAGCCTTTGTTCTATTTAAAAGTCTGTTTTGTGCTAAAAGAATTAGTTATTGAAACAGTAAATCCACCAAAGACAAAACCAGTCATAGACCCATTAGACCCCAAGATTCTAAAGCATGAGTTAAAAGTGAAAGGGTCTCTAAACTGTACAGAATGAATAAGTGAACTAATGATGCAAGGTGTTGGCTGTAGGATATCTCTCTCAGTCTTTCAATATCTAGGAGATCAGCGGCAGGAGCTGGTGGCCTTCCACCGTCTGGCCACTGTGTACTATTCCCTGCACATGTATGAGATGGCTGAGGACTGCTACCTGAAGACTCTGTCCCTCTGTCCACCCTGCCTGCAGAGCCCCAAGGAGGCCTTATACTATGCCAAGGTGTATTATCGTCTGGGCCGACTCACCTTCTACCAGCTGAAGGTAAGAACCAGGCTTGTGAGGCTGTCTGAGAGCTGCTGTCCAGTTATATTCTTCCCTTACCCTGAGCCTTCATGGTAAAGTAGAGAGAAGTAAATTGGGGAGTGTTGTCTCATAGGGTGGGGAGTGGCTCCTCTGGGAACACAATGACAGTCTCCACTTAAGCCCCCCTTGGAGACCTCAAAGAGGCTCCCATCTCTGCTGAGGAGACATGTTCCTCTCTTTCTTTGCCCCGCTGGGATTTCTGGGCCCATTTCATTTATCAGATACTATGGGCACATGTTCTAGTGCCTGTGATCTCCTCCACAGGACCTGTGAAAATATATGAGACCTAAACAATACATGAGACCCCCAAACAAAAGAACTATAAGCTTCAAAATTAAAATTAATTCCTAACTGTATGTCTAAAAAATGTTATAGATGAACTAGTCAGTTGAAACTCACTTCTTACAAGGTTTTATAAATGATATTTTAGATGAAATCTAGGTACATGTTGGCACGTTTGAGATAATAACATGCAGGGTCTTAGAGTGTAAGCATGCCTAGGTCCTGAGAAGACCTTAGCCCTGATCTCCTGTTTGCTCTGCTGGAGTTGAATCCAGAACTTCTTATTTTTCCAGTGACTTCTATTAATAGAACTGTGTGTGTGGTCTATAATTCTCAGTTGCATTCTGGCCCTTGAACTTTGTCCCTAGGCACTGGCTTCCCTTACCAGATGTCTCTGTCTGCTTCAGCACAGCCCTTACTCTCTTCACACAGAAACAGTGGCTTCTGTTTGCAGACCCTTAGGGCAGCTCTGCTGTCTTTTTCTTATTTGCCAGAGTGTTTCTGGTCTGAATTTATTATTGACTTATGAGGGTTAATGAGAACCAGACATATCTTTTTGAGTCTCACCGGAAGAACCATATGTTCTGCATCCCAACCATGGAGGGAGGAACGATGGGGTAGTGAAGGACTCCCCTCAGTGATCTTGCCTTTGATCCACAGCTCCCAGGAAGTGGGACAAAATGTGTATGATTTGATTCCATCAACCAAGGACTCTAGGCATTGCAAGGGAAAGAGCTCAACTCAAACTAGCTTAAGCAAATAAGGAGATTTATTGGCTCAAGGAACTGGGAAGTTCAGGTATAAGTTTAATTTCAGGTAGTTCTGGAAGCTGGTAGTCAGATGCCATCATGGATCTGAGAGAGACGTGGGGACCTCTCTCTGTACTTCTTGGCTTAGAATGTTTCTGCTGCTGCTGCTGCTAAGTCGCTTCAGTCGTGTCCGACTCTGTGCGACCCCATAGATGGCAGCCCACCAGGCTCCTCTGTCCATGGGATTCTCCAGGCAAGAACACTGGAGTGGGTTGCCATTTCCTTCTCCAATGCATGAAAGTGAAAGTTCAAAGTGAAGTCGCTCAGTCATGTTCAACTCTTAGCAACCCTATGGACTGCAGCCTACCAGGCTCCTCCGTCCATGGGATTTTCCAGGCAAGAGTACTGGAGTGGGGTGCCGTTGCCTTCTCCGTAGAATGTTTCTACTTCTCTCTATTACTTGGCCTTTTTTCCTTCTATTATTGGCAACTTCAAGCCCCCATCTAAAAGGGTGAGGGACCATTTTCTCTCTTAGGTCACACTTGAAAGGTCCCAGGGTGTGACTTGGGACAAGTCAGCTTGAGTCATATTCATATACCTAAAGTTCTGTGCCCAGGATGCTGCTGCTTTATGATTGTCTGTGTCTGGGTAAAATGCCATCCCTGTGCCTGGGGAGGAGGGCCACCGAGGTTAGCAATGCCACAGAACTGCCATGGACTTGGTGAGGGAACTCCCCCAAGGAACAAGGAGAAAGGGGTGGGAAAGGATGTCAAACAGGCAAAAGCTAGTTTTCTTAGATTTCCCGGCATTGCCTCCAAGCCTCTCCTGGAAATGTCTGCTAATGCTGTCTCTTTTCTGCCCTCATGCTGGGGATTAGGATGCGCACGATGCCACCGAGTACTTCTGGCTGGCCCTGGCAGCAGCGGTCCTGCTTGGTGACGAGGAGCTGCAGGACATCATTAGGACCAGGCTGGACAACATCTGCCAGAGCCCCCTGTGGCATAGCTGTCCTTCTGGGCGCTCCTCAGAGAGGGCACGCTGGCTGAGTGGTGGGGGCCTGGCCCTCTGAGGACAGCTGTCCCATCTCCAACCAGTTGCCATGGTCAGAAGCTACCTCTCTTCTTAGCCTCTTAGACACTAATCTGGGGAGTTCAAGCCATGTCCTGGCCCATCGTCTCATCTCAGAATGGGAAGAGCACAGTCCAGAGGGAACGGGCTCAACTCAGTCACACAAGGAATGGATGGTGGAGCAGGGATGGTGGAGCAGGGATTAGGGTCCTGGCTTTGTGTCTAGAGCCTTTTCAGTAGACTGTGGCCCTTCCACACATGCAGCCCCTGAAATGTACTTTCTAGACACACAGTTCTAGAGAAAATGAGAACTTTTGCCCCTAGAAAAGCTGTCCCCTTCCCTCAGTGAAGAAGTCAGGCACTGCACTGGAGAGAAGGCAAGCAGATTGGATTTTGTTCCGTTTACTGACTTTTCTCAGGGAAAGACCCCTCCCCTTGCCAGCAGTGAAACTAGTCATTTCTTTCTTCTCTTTCTTCAGCCAATGGAGGTGCTACTCCTCCTGTCACAAGGACTGGCGGGTGAGAATTCACCATGCTCTTAGTGCAAAAGACACAGCCTCAGAATGGCCAGGTGGAGTGCACAGAGGGTGAGGTCTGATGTGGATGCACCATCCCCATCCTGCCCTGAAGCTCTGCTCCCCCACAACCTCCCTAAAACCCAGGGGAAGCCTCCCCAGGGTCATAGCTTAAAAATTGAGCAATAAGAACATTATGACAGAAATCACGTGTAAATAGTGTGTATTATTAAACATTGCTCATTTATGTTTATTCACACATTTGTCTCCTTAATAATATGGAAGATGAGATGAGAGACTTGAAGGATGGGTTAAATACCAAGGGGTCATATCGATTCCAGGGTTGCTCATGTACAAAGTATCTCTATTATCTATCATTGCATAACACATCTAGTGACTTGGATCACTGATTGTTTCACAGCTTCTGTGAGAAGGCAGGAATCCAAGCTTGACTTCTCTGGGTCCTCTGGCTCAGAGTAGCTCACAGGTCTTCCATCAAGGCATCAGCCATACCTATAGTCTTCTCAGGCTCATCTAGGGAAGGATATTTCCAAACTCACTCACATTGCTATTAGTAGGAGTTAGTGCCTTGCTTGCTATTGGCCAGAGGCTGCTCACAGGTTCTTGCCTTGTGGGACTTGCCATCGGGCAGTTCATAGCATGGCAGCCTCTTCATCAGTGAGCATGTGAGAAGAATAAGAGCAAGGGTGAGAGTGGGTAGTCACTGTCTTGGCATAACTAGTCACTAGTTATGACTAGTTATGTGACTAGTTGGATGCCACCTCTAGTCACACTAGAGGTGGCATCCAACTAGTTTTGCATACTGTATTCAAAATATGTGAATTTTATTCAAAATATATGTGAATCACTAGGTCCAGCCCACACAAAAGGGAAGGATTTACCAAGGATGTGGATTCCAGAAGGTGGGGAGTCATTTGGGGCTACCACAGTATCTGAGTTCTTTGATGACAGAATCAGGAATTTTCTAAGGCAGTGAACTCCAAGTATGGCCCACTGACTGGACCAGCAACATCAGCGTCACCCATGAGATTGTATGAAATGTGAATATCAGGACTCTACCTAAGACATCTGAAGCACGGTCTCTGGGGCCAAGGAGCCCTGGCTTTACCCTGTTTTCCAGGTGATTCTAATGCACACTAAAGCATGAGAAGCAGTGCTCTGGAACCATGGTTCTCAGAGAATGTGAAAAGGAGTTACCTGAGAAACTTGCAGAAAATGAACTTTCTGGTCCTTACCCCAATAATTTTGATTCAGTAGGTCTGGGAGATACCCCAGGAACATGGATTTTTAATGAGCATCTGAAATACCCCAGATGCTGGTAGTTCACTATTGTTCTGAAATGTGGAAACATACAAGATCTAGCTACAGGTCTCACCATCTGATCACAGACGGCTTAGATTTACTGTAAGATGCTCTGCCCTTTCTTTCTAGCTTCTTGGGGCAACCGGATGATTGGTGGTGTGGAAGGGTAGGATAGAGGTGGTGAGTTGAGTCAGCACTGCATCTTCTAGTCAGGAATATTGTGCACATACTGGTACATCTTATTTTCTCTTAGGAGCTTGATTGGTTGTTAAAATGCTCTCTACTCTAGAGTATTCTTCTTCAGGAAGGAAATGAAGTGACCTAGTCCACTGCCATGTAAGATGGATGTGGTTTTGCCCCCAACACAAACCATAAAGACCCCAAGGGAGGGATGTTGAAGTTGAGTCTAACCTCGCATGCAGAAGCCTTTCAACAACATTGCTGGGAGGCACATGCATTCCAGAATGGTTACGAATCTTGTAGTTGGAGAAGACTTGCTTCTCTGGGATCTTTGGGATCCAAGCCATGAACCATTCCCCACCTGTCTCAGGTTACAGACCCTCTCCTTTTCCCCTTTTCCCCACTGACCTATTACTGTTCTCTGGCCAGATGCCAATTCCTGTCCCTTTGATAGTGTGGTTCTTATAACTGGTATTAGCTGGTGGGTAGAGAGTACTGAGGGTCATTACTGTACTTCCCCTGCTTCTTCAGTTGTGTCCAACTCTTTGCAACCCCATGGGTTGTAGCTGCCTCCCCAACCCCGTCCATGGGATTTTCCAGGCAAGAATACTGGAATGGGTTGCCATTTCCTTCTCCAGGGGATCTCCCTGACCCAGGGGTCTAACTTGGGTCTCACGCATTGCAGGCACTCTTTACTATCTGAGCCACCAGGGAATCCCATTACTGTACTTAATGTGGTTTAATATCGTATTTTAACATTGCATTAAGATTTTTCTTCTTCCCAACAGCTACATCTTATCATTGGCTCACATTGAGCTTATCATCTGTGGTCTCTGCTTATATGAGTTTCTGTTTGGCCAAGTATTTTTCAATTGTTACAAATATACATATTTGTATACATAAATACATACACATATATACACATAAATACCTACACACATGGGCTTCTCAGGTGGCTCAATGGTAAAAGAATCTGCCTGCAATGCATGAGACATGAGTTCAGTCCCTGGGTTGGGAAGATCCCCTGGAGAAGAAAATGGCAACCCACTCTAGTATTCTTGCCAAGGAAATCCCATGGACAGAGAAGCCTGGTGGGATACAGTCCGTGGGGTTGCCAAAGAATCAGACACGACTTAGTGACTAAACAGCAACAACAACACCCCCCACCACACACACATGTATTTGGGTGAAGAGCATTATAGCTACCCATTTTACACTTCACTGAGAGATTTGGTTAGACTTTTCTGATTCTGCATACTTTTAAAAATTGAATTATAGTTGATTTACAATGTTGTGTTAATTTATGCTGTACAGGAAAGTGATTCAGTTATATGTATACACACAAATATATATTCTTTAAAAAATTCCTTTCCATTATGATTTATCACAGGATATTGAACATACTGTGCTGTTCCCTGTGCTGCACAGTAGGACCTTGCTGTTTATTCATTCTATATATAATGGTTTGCATCTCCTAACCCCAAACTCTCAGCCCATCCCTTTCTGACCCTCTCCCTCTTGGTAAACCCAAGTCTGTTCTCTATGTCTGTGAGTCTGTTTTTGTTTCCTAGATAGGTTCATTTCTGTTATATATTAGATTCAACAAGTGATATATGGTGTTTGTCTTTCTGACTTACTTCACCTAGTATGATAAGTATGATTTACTTCACCTAGTATAATAAGAATGATCATCTCCAGGTCCATCCATGCTGCTGCAAATGGTATTATTTCATTTGTGTTTTTTTATGGCTGAATAGTATTCTATTGTATATATGTACCACATCTTCTTTTCCATTCATCTGTTGATGGACATTTGTTTCCTAGTTATGGCTACTGTGAATAGTGCTGCTATGTATGTGTGGGTGCATTTATCTTTTTGACTTGTGATTTCGTCTGGATATATGCTCAAGAATAGGATTGCTGAATCATACAGCAACTCTATTTTTAGTTTTTTGAGGAACCTCCATACTGTTTTCCATGGTGGCTGCACCAACTTACATTCCTACCAATCGTGTAGAAGGGTTCCCTTTTCTCCGCACCCTATCCACTATTTGTTGTTTGTTGACATTTTAATGATGGCCATTCTGACTGATATGAGGTGGTACCTCATTGTAGTTTTGATTTGCATTTCTCTCATAATTAGCAATGATGGGCATATTTTCATGTGCCCGTTGGTCATCTGTCTGTCTTCTTTGGAGAAATCTCTATTTAGATTTTCTGCCCATTTTTCACTTGGGTTGCTTGTTATTTATGTTGTTGAGTTGTATGAGCTGTTTGTATATTTTGGAAATTGAGCTCTTGTCAGTCACAGCATTTGCAAATATTTTCTCCCAGTCTGTAGGTTGTCTTTTTGTTTTATTTATGGTTTCCTTTGCTGTACAGAAGCTTGTCAATTTGATTAGGTTCCATTTGTTTATATTTGTTTTTATTTCTTTGGGAGATGGACCTGAGAAAAGATTGGTACGATTTATGTCAGAGAATGTTTTGCCTGTATTTTCTTCTAGGAGTTTTATGGTATCATGTCTTACATTTAAGTCTTTAAGTCATTTTGAGTTTATTTTTGTATGTGGTATGAGTCATTTTGAGTTTATTTTTGTGTGTCAATGTAACTTCATTGATTTCTGCGAGGCTGCCCAACTTTCCCAGCATCACTTACTGAAGAAACTGTATTTTTTCTACCGTATATTCTTGCCTCCTTTGTCAAAGATTAATTGACCGTAGGTGTGTGGTTTTATTTCTGGGCTCTCTATTCTGTTCCATTGATCCATATGTCTGTTTTTGTGCCAATGTCACTGTTTCAATTACTTTAGCTTTGAAATACTGTCTGAAGACTGTGAGGGTTATGCCTCCTGCTTTTTTTCTTTTTCCCCAGGATAGCTTTGGCAATTCTGAGTCTTTTATGGTTCCATATAAATTTTAGGATTATTTGTTCTAGTTCTGTGAAAAATGTCATGGGTAATTTGATAAGAATCTCACGAAATCTGTAGGTTGCTTTGGATAGTATGGCCATTTAACGATATTAATTCTTCCAATCCAAGAGCATGGGATATCTTTCCATTTCTTTGTGATTCTGTGTACTTTGGTTCACCTGTAAATCTGTTAAATTTGCCTTTAACCAGGTCAATTATAAAAATGTCCAGCACATTTCCAAAGACAAGGATAAGGCTATTTTTCTTAGATGAAAAGAAACATTGCACTGTGTCATTGCAGTGACTACACTGTGTATGCAAATTACTCTGCTAAGATGGTCTTTAAAAGTGTCTGAAAATTCCATTTAAAGAAATGTTGGTGAACTATTACCCCTGGAATCATGTTCATGCACTTTTTCATGATCCATAGACAATGAGTAAAGTGGTGTTTGGGTCTGGTTTCTTTTTATGCAGGTTTTATTATTCCTAGGTAGTAGCTAAAGATGAATCAATTACCTGCTTTATCCTAATCCTCCCCCAAAACTTAGCAACATGCCTGGATCCTGGCTCTGGGTTCCTTGCATCTAATCTAAATAAAGAACAAGGAGGGAATTACAACATTGTGGAAAACCCATAACGTATTTTCTCAGCTTTCAGGTACATTACTTCCCTATTCAATCATACTAATGCTTTGAAATCTAATATTGCCTTTATTCTTTTCTTATTTACTTTGCCATCATTTTAAGATGTCTTTATATTATATCTGTCTGTGTTTGCTTATACTTTGTAAATAAAACATAATTCTTTTCACAAGTTTATCTGGGGAAAGAACTAGGGGCGCAGGGTTTCAGAAATGAAGAGAGAAACAGTTCACTGGGGGTTGGGGAGACTTGGATTTTGGTCTTGCATTTGACATTAAATTGCGATGTGACCTTGGGCATGTCACTTAACTTCTATACACTTTGAATCTCTGATCTCTAATAGAAAAAGTATGACCTGCTTCAGGTTCCTTTTCAGCAATGTTATTTCTATGCCATATGAGCAGGAAGAGAGATGAATCTGGGAGATGAACTCCTATATTTTTATGGCCCAGTTTTTTTTCTCTTCTTCCCAGGTGTCGCAATGGTAAAGAATCCACCTGCCAATGCAGGAGACACAAAAGACATAGGTTTGATTCCTAGGTCAGAAAGATCCCCTGAAGTAGGAAATGGCAACCCACTTCAGTATTCTTGCCTGGAAGATTCTATGAACAGAGGAGCCTGGTAGGCTATAGTCCATGGGGGTCGCAAAGAGTTGGAGACCACTGAGCACACACATACACAAACTGAAAAACAGAAAAGTAATTTTTTCCCTGCCACATAGGTAGCTGTGGCAAAGAGCAGTACCCTGGATCCAAGGACTTAGCTACACAAATGATTACTTCAGGGCTGTTTTCACAGTTAAATGCACATGTGCATATGTGCATGTTTGTGTTCATATGTGCTCATGCATATGCACACGTGCATTTACCACCATATGTGCCACCTGAAAACCCCCTTACCAGTTTTTTCCTAAATTGACTTACTTCTTTACTCATGTAAATTAATTTTATAAAGGATGACTGGTCTGTGCAGAAGAGAAACTTCTGTATTGCTTTGTATAAACAGATTTTTATAAATAAAGATAAACACGGTGAAAACAGTGTACCAAATTCAAGTTAGATCCTGTTGCTTATGGCAAGTGCCTAGCCTAGGCTTGATCTAGCATTATTTGAAAATAAAGAGATTAACAATTGGCAGGGAGTGTTGAAGACCAGTTAACACAGTTCTCCTTGCAATCAGGAAAACAGCAAGCAGCGCAAACAACTGACCTCCTCACAATGGGAGTCAGTGCTATTTAATGCCATGCCTGAGTGCATGCTTCCCATTTCAGTTGTATGAGAGGGAAGGGGCAGATATATATATGATCCAGGATAGAAAGCACTGTGATGGGAGCTAACTACTGGGTGCAATGAGAACTCCGGGGAAAGGACTTAACCCAGCATAGGAGTGAGGGCATCAGGGAGTGGTCCCCAGAGGAAGTGACATCTAAACTGAATCCTGAGAAAGAGAGATTTCTGTTTAATTCTAGCTGATGCCTGGGCAGTTGACTGACAGGGTATGTGACAAGAAAGGTCCAGAGGGTGGAGAGGGCTTGTTTTCTCAGAACAGCAGTGAGTTGAGCAAAGCTGGAGCAAAGTCAGGGAGGTAAGGAGGGGAAGTAAGAGCAGACTTTGGAGACGGGAGCTGGAGACAGACCCTGAGGTGAGGGTGAGCCACAAAAAAAGTTCTAAGCAGGAGAGAGAGCATGCTCAGATTTGTCCTTTGGAAAGATGAATCTGGAAGCAGCATGAGAATGGATTACAGGGCAGCAGGAGGGAAAGCAGGAAACCCATTAGCTGGATATTGCAACAACGCACTTCAGCCTTTATTTGGATTTCACCAGTTTTCCCCCCTTAAGTCCTTTTTGTGATCCAGGATCCAGGATATCACATTTCATTTAAGTTGTCATGTTTCCCTAGTCATCTCTGATCTGTGATAGTTTCTCAGTCTTTCCTTGTTTTTCATGATCTTGACTTCCTTTCCTTTTGATAGTTGCTGCCATTGAGATATGTGGATGAGGAGATGGGAGGAAGCAATAATTCAAGGGGATAAACCCTGCACTCACTGAGTTCTTAGTTGGGGGCAAGGAAGTCAGGGATACTTGGATTAGAATCTGTCTCTTACTATCTGTTTGACCTTCAGCAAATTAAGTTCTCTGAGCCCAAAGTTGTAAGAATTATATAAGACAGCACACGTAAAACTACCAAGCACTCTCAATGCCTGGCACATAGTGTAGACACTAGATGAACTGATACACTTATTTACATTCTTTATTTTATAGATGAGGAAATGGCTGAGGCACGTCTGTCTTTGTGGACAGGCCTTTACCTGAGGAAGAAAGAAGTCTGATCCAAGACTTAAAACAAATGAGGCTATTTTTAAAGCAAACTAATAGTTTATGTTCTTAAAAAATGCCGATTATGACCCAGTCATTATTTATTTTAAAGTTAAGATTAAACTCTTTTTCATACTGGGTTTTATTTGTCACTCTGTAATTCAGTCAGTTTTTTCTTTTTTTGGTGTAAGCTCTGAAGTTCGGAAGTGTAGCCAGACTTAGCGCAGTGGCTGGGAAAGCTGGTCCTGCACTCAAGGGGGTCTGGGTCTTAAGCTGGCTGAGTGACTGGACAAGTTACTCTATATACTTCAGCCTCAGTTTTAACTCTGCTTCAAGTTTTACTTCAGACTTCAAGTGTGGATGACTAGGTATGAGCCCTCAATTAATAGTAGCTCTCATACTGAAGCAAGACTAAATAGATTCTTGGTAAGTGTATCTGGTTTTCTGGGCTTTAACATCTTAAGACAAGGGTGTGTATTAGGGGTGCTCTTCTCTTGTGGTCTTTACCTCTTGGTGCAGGCTTACCTCTGGGGTGGGACAGCATATCTTTCCAAGTCTGTGCCCCTCTGGTCTTCCAACCCTAGTGAGTTACTTTAGAATTCAGGGGCGTTAGAGGTTGGAGGCTGCTGGCAGTCCCAGCTCTGAGAACATGCAGTTGGTTCACCTTCCTCTGAGGGGTGTCATCTGCCCAGAGAAGAAGAGACATGCCCCTGCTTAGGGGCTTGGAAGGCTCTGCCGGGCTGTGATGTGTGACAGGACAGAGGTGAGACCTAGGATAACTCAGTTACGGTGCTGCTCAGTTTAGTTTCTGGGAGAGACTGTGGGAGGCAGGTGGGAGGGAGGGACGCTGTATTTTTAAAATTATGTTAAAGGTGAGAACTCTGGCTCCCACTTCTAGTGCTGCCTTGGACTCACGGCCCAGGGAGTCAGGATAGCTCAAGGGGTGCATTCCTCGCAGGCAAGCTTCCAAACAAGGTACTGGTAGGATGGATGAGGTCGTGGTCTAGGAGAAGGAAGGCCTCTGCCATTTTACGGTAGTGCTTCTCCATGAGAAATAGAGTTCCAGCAGAGGGCAGTAATGTCTCTCTTAAATTGTATCTCATTACCAGAGTGTGTTTGGGAGCTCTGGATCAGCCTACAACAGTCTTTCAAAACTTTTTTTTTTTTTTAAACCATGACACACAATAAGAAATGCATTTTACATTGTATCTCAGTATGCATATGCACAAATATACATATAATATTTGAAAAAACATCATTTAATGCTTACAATATGAAATGCACTTTAATATAGTCTATTCCATTCATTTTAAAGAACATTCTATGCTAATTAAGAATATTCAGATTATGACCTCCTAAATTGATTTCTAGGCTTACTAATCTACCGTTTGAAAAGTACTGACCTTGAGGGCTCTGGCTTTTGTTCGACCAGAGAATGTATACATTTCAAAATAAAAACAACAGTTGACATCATGAATGAATATTATGTGCTATACCCTATGTAAAACTTTTTGAGAACTCTCTCATGTAATTCAACAGCATTTTGAGGAAGATACTATTGTTGTTATCTCAGTTGAGGTTTAGAGAATGATATGTCCGAAGTTAGTACATGGTTGAGGTGAGATTTGTCTCCCAGATGCTGGAAGTAGAATGGAGAAACTATTATGTTATATTGTGCATCTAAGTCAGGGGACACATCTTTGGGACAGATACCACCACTAATATGATCATGAAGAGAAGCAAGGTTAAAACTTGTTTCAGCAGCCTGGAATGCTAGGCTGAAATCAATATGGTGATTCTGGTGGGTCTAGAATAGGGTTGGAGAGAACTGATTTTCTAGGGGATCTTGAGAAAATACGGAGGTTTTCATGGATTACAGTTAAGTAGCTCAGTTGGTAAAGAATCCACCTGCAATGTGGGAGACCTAGGTTCAATCCCTGGGTTGGGAAGATCCCCTGGAGAAGGGAAAGGCTATCCAGTCTAGTATTCTGGCCTAGAGAATTCCATGGACTGTATAGTCTATGGGGTTCTAAAGAGTCAGACACGATTGAGCCACTTTCACTTTCACCCACTTTCAATAGTCCAGAAGAAATGATAGACCATCTTTCCCAGATAGAAAATGAGAGGAGAAATAGAAAGCTTATAGTCACCCAATGGCGATACATCAGAACAAATTATAAATTCGATTTTAAAGATTCCAGGTGAGGAATGGGATGAATTTGCAGGAGACCCCAGGGTCAATAGTAGAAGACTGTGGACACCTGAGTAAGTGAGACAGCCAGGTAGATGGAATTTTGTGGTACTTGAAAAGGCAGCGCAGAAGGGAGGTCACTGACATGAGAGAGTTTACCTGCTTTTGATATCATGGAAAGCTGGTGGGGATACCCTCATCTTCCAAATGTGTCTTATGAAACAAATAGCCAGAGAGAAGCCTCTGTTCATGTTGAGATGCTTTAATTCATATGCATGAAGACTGTTAGGAACAGGGTTGTTGTTTTTTTTAACCAACTCACAATATTTAGGACCACATTTATTCTTAAACTTATATATTATTTTTATTTGGGATTGCAAATTTTTGCCTATGCAAATTTTTACCTACTGCAAATTCTTTATCTATGGAAAGAATTTTAAGTAGGTGATCTCTTCTGTTTTTGATTCTAACATTTTAGATCTAGAATATGATTTTTAAACATGATTTATATGACTCAATTACTTTACCTCTTGCATGGGCCAAATATTATGTGTGAAAGTAACATTTTTGTTTTTGAACTTTCTTGTAAATTGAGAGCTTTGATGTTTGTTCATCTGGGAGTATACTGGACATCTGCTTCACAGAGATGCTCATAAGAACACCCCTTATGTCTGCACATTGCCCTAGACAGCAGTGACACTAGCCACATCTGCTTTCTTCCCCAGGGGAACTGCCAAGGGCCAGGCTGAAAGAACAGCTGCACGGTAATCCTGACAACCAATTACTTATTCATGAAACAAACAAAACAGATTTTTGTCTATCCTAGAACATGTAGCTTTGGGACTGTACTGAGCAGAGAAAAGGATGGCCAAACAGAGAGATGACATGGAGGATCTGCATTTTTGGTAGTTTTAAAGTTCTAAGGGATTATTCAGATTTATAACCTGACCCTCTTCCAAGTCCCATGGCATTCCTTTCTTTTCTTTCCAGTTATACAAAGTCTGTGTCTTCCTTTGTTCTTGTATCTTTATATTATGCTCTCCCTCTTTCATGTGCTTGTAGATCCTTGCACTTTTCCATTAGGACACTTATCATAGTTTGTAGTTATACTGTCTGTGTGACTTAAAAAAAATTCCTGTGCACCATCTAGATTGGAAGCTCCATGAGAGCAGGGACTTTGTTTCAGTCACTCAATTCTATATTCCCAAAGTCATTACCAGTGTCTGACATATGGTAGAACCTCAATAAAGGTTGAGTGAATGGGTTAATAAAAAAATGAATGAATGAAACTTTTGATTCAGGTTGTGGCCCCTTCTTGTTAATTATGAGAGGGAGAAAGTATTAAGACCATAATCTACCTGCTTTTTGCTCATGAGAAACATAAGGAATTAGATAAGACTGCTCACATTCATAGCGGGTGCTCAGTAAAAGTTTATTGAGAATAATAGACATCGTTTTTATTTGCTTAGGATGTATTGCTCGAGATGTGCTAGTCTCTTCCTGATTTTCAACTCAGTAACAATTATGATCAGGGATGATCACAGTCTTTTGCTGAGTCCCTGCCCTGTACTAGGCATGGTGTTAAGTAATATACTTATGGTATTTGACTTGATCCTTCAAATGACCCTACAAAGAATGTGTTATTATTCCCACTTTCCAGATGAAAGAGTACAGGTTCAAAGAAGTTAAGACACTTGCAGAGATTCAAATCCAGTTCTATCTGATCTGAAAAGCAGTGCTTTCAATAACCATGCAATTCTGGTTTCACATTTTCTATTTAGAACTTAGGATCCTAAAGAGAATGATTTCCCTTGTGAACACTTGATGGTTCCCCTTTGTCTTAAGAAAGTGAATGACCAGGAAACTCAGTTTTTATAAGCATTAATTTACCAAGCATTACAGGAAATCCCTTTAGTTCTGAAAGTTCTTTGGAAGTAAGGGTAGCAGGGAACAGGTGAAATTTTAGGATGTCTTGAAGCCTGAGTGGGCAGTGTTGTTTCAGGCTTCCAAGGCTCCTTCATGGGTGAATCATAAATTGGGGCTGTGGTGAGATGTAGGACAAAAGACCTGCCTTTGAGTATCTGTTGGTCTTCTTGGGGGAGAATGGATTCATATATGGGAAACTCGCGGAAGGAGAATCTGAATTGGGGCTAGCTCCTGTGGGACAATGGAAACAGAACCATCCATCTATCCATCCAACCAACCAATCACTCAACCAACCAATATTCAACATCTCTTATGTGCTAGGCTCACATTCCAGTGAGCAAGGTAATCAAGGTCCATGACCTCAAGGAGTCTATGGACTCTTGGGTGGGCCAAGGTCCCAGATATGCAGTCTCGTTATATCACTGACTCCTGTTAATGGTCTCACCCTACCCAGGAAGTAACTGCATAGTATAATTGTTCATATAGAACACATGAGGAAACAAGTTCAGCGAGGTTAAGTAAGAAATTAACTCTGCCCAAAGTCCTTCAGGTGGAAAGTGGCAGAGTCAGGATACCTACCATCTGAAACTCATCCAGACTGCAGGTATTGCATAAAAACTGAAGTTCGACATTTGCTAAATTTCATGGAATTTCAGCTGGATTGATCTTGTTTACCTGAACATCCTGCCCAAGGTGCATAGTGGTACCATTGAACAATTTCACTGCTTATCAGAGAAGCTTTTAAGCTCTTGGTAAAATGAAGGTGATAATAGGTTTAATAATTCTTTGTGGGAATTTTGTGAGGAATAAGTGAGTTAATGTATGTAAAGTTTTTAGTGCCTGGCACATGTCATATAAGTAGTGGCTATGATTGCTGTGGTTCTGTTGACAGGCATTTGAGAAGAGTATTTATGTGAAGAAAATAATGAATTTCAGCTTGGAACATGTGGAACAAGCACTTAGAGTTTGCATCCAACTGGATGTAAAACCATTTAATGTCCATATTGTCCACTTGACATTATGCGCCATGGGGTCAGAGACTGCCTGGGTCACCCTTGTACCTATAGCACAAGAAAAGTGCCTGACTCACAAAGGTACTCAATATTGATTTATTGTATAAATGATTGAATGAATATGTGATTGCATGGTAGGCATTATTTAGGATATAAGTTATACATGGGTAAAATAATTAAATAACTAAGTATGATCCCCCTCTCCCCAAAAGGACACCAGCAAATGAGAAATAGAGAGGAATGCGAGTGAGTGTGGTCTTCCTACAGAGACTCCAAACGGTGTATTGCCTAAAGGAAGAAGTGGGGTTGTTCTCTTTCCAATTCTTGTGCGAGCTGTCCTTCCAGGGCCTTGAGGTGTTCTCGGCCAGTGCTTCATAGTACCCTGGCGTTCTCTGCCAGCCAAACTATGTTGCCAATCATCATGAAAGTAAAGAATCTTTCTTCCTGTCCTTTGACTTCAAACTGGGGTCAAAGGCCTTAGGCTGGTGTGAAAATAAATAAAGGCCCAGAGCAGACAAAGGCCATTCTGCAGCCAGCCGTCACTGTAAACACTGGCCTTCCTTTCCTCTAGTCTGAAGCTCCCAGTACTTCCCTGGGCCCATCATGACCTCAGTTGGCCTAGTGGCCTGGTGGCTGCAGCAGGTCCTGGTCTCATGGTAAGAGATGGGAGGCTTCTGAGGGACGTCAGAGGTAAGTGACAACTCTGGAAATGTGTGTGTGAATGCATACTCAAGGTTATGATACTTTTTACTTTTATGAAGGATGTACAACACCCAATTTACAAATAATAAAATGTAAATGCTAAGGTAAATTCCATATTAATTTTCAGACAATGCATTCCTTGATAATTCAGAACTCTTGTATCTAGTGTCAATCATGGTTGCAGTTGGATAACGAGAACAGTTTTGACAAGAATGTTCATTGATATTTTCACTAACAAGTAAGACAAAAGTGAAACAACAAAGAGCTTGGAAACCACTCATTTGTCAATAGTGTGAGTGACTTTTTTTCTGAGTTTGAAAGAATATTGCCTGCTTTTTGTGCGTATTACTGTGGAACAGCTATAGACTTATCAGCTTTAAGTATAATCTACATTATTAGTTTCACTTTCTTAAATCTAGACAAACATCAGAACCATAATTAAGTCTCTATTTGTAGCATTTGCAATTTTCTGTGGTATAACTACTCCTACTTTGGCTAATTTCGATCTACTAGGGTGATGTTACTGAATATGGGGCTGGGAAAGACATGCACATCACCATATAGTGACTACCATACAGATGTGATAGATGTAAATGACCTTAGAAGCAGATTCTACTAAACTAATCAGGAAGTGATGAGTTTTGAATATTTATTACCTATTTTTAAGGTGGTATATTTGATCATAAGTTTCAGTTCAGTTCAGTTCAGTCGCTCTGTGTTCAACTCTTTGCGACCCCATGAATCGCAGCATGCCAGGCCTCCCTGTCCATCACCAACTCCTGGAGTTCACTCAAATTCATGTCCATGGAGTTGGTGATGCCATCCAGCCATCTCATCCTCTGTCATCCCCTTCTCCTCCTGCCTCCAATCCCTCCCAGCATCAGAGTCTTTTCCAATGAGTCAACTCTTCGCATGAGGTGACCAAAGTACTGGAGTTTCAGCTTCAGCATCATTCCTTCCAAAGAACACCCAGGACTGATCTCTTTTAGAATGGACTGATTGGATCTCCTTGCAGTCCAAGGGACTGTCAAGAGTCTTCTCCAACACTACGGTTCAAAAGCATCAATTCTTCGGCACTCAGCTTTCTTCACAGTTATAATTTCACTTTTAATAATGGCTGTGTTTAACACCCACCGTATCAAATCCTTAAAATTTAATAGCTGGCTTTCAGGAGTGGGTTTGAACCAGCTCTGGCATACCACTGACTCCAGCCTTGTTAAAGAAGATAAGAGTGCACAGGCATGAGGCCCAGAGGTCTGGTGGATAAGCCAGTGCCTAGCACTGGAGATGACCTGGAGCAAGTAACTCCTGGGACCACCAGAAAAGGAAGACAAAGAGGAAAGAGACCTCTCTTGTTCAGGAAGAAAAGTAAATTCTCCTGGAAACCCCTTGCAAGTTTGAGAAATTCTTCACTCACTCCACCCATAAAGATAACATTTACTCCTTGATGTTTTGTGTCTTCATGGAACTTGTAGGATTAAAGCATGCCTAAAATAATATAGTCTGTGCTAGTTGCTTGGCTTTTCAAGTGAGCTTTGCAAAGTCAGTGGCCATGTCGGTTTGTCTGCCTCATCAGAGCATTGCCTGCAAATGATTGCAAATCCTCGCAAAAGACTACGGGAAGTTTTGATCTCCCTCTATTAGCACTTTCCTTTTGACATGTGTTTAACATGGCAGACATTTTGACCTCTGTCCTTTGGCACCAAGGATGCTTTGACTCCATGTTTATAACTAGCACCAACATGGTTGATTTTTTGTCAAGAACGTATTTTTCTTAATTAGTCTCATTAAGCCATTTCAATTTAAAAATCAATGTTCAGTATAGTACAGTGAATCTATTTCTACTTTTTGTCATTTCTTATTTTATCAAAATCAATTTTACAGGAATTCACTCCTTTATGTGAATTTTTACAAGGAAGGCTTAATTATCAGTTGTGATTTATCTGTATCAAATGTAATTGTATCAAATTTTAGCTTCTTCCAGGGTGAATTTTCTACTGTGGCTTTACTTCTACTAAGTCCAGTTTTCCTGAAACACATTTGGTTGATCTGAACTTTGTCAGGACAATGTGATTCAATGTTTAGTCATTAATATATTTTGCTTTATGTAGTTTAGCTGTTGTCAGTTTTCTTTTGAACTGATTTTTTAAAACAGAACAATGAGAGAAATTCCCAGCTAGGCATCTATACAGGTCAGGAGTGAAGCTAGTAAAGGCAGACTGGACCAAATATGAATGAAATGCCATGGGCTAAGTTTTTGTGAATAGCAGACAGGCAGATCAGTGGTAATTATCAATGACAAGAACTTTAGAGAAACAATGAAATGCCATTTTGCATTAAGCATGAAGCATGACAATTTTCTAAAACTACTCAAAGTCTGTGAGCTGTGTGTGTAATCCCCATTAAGGCTTCTTGACCCTGGCAGGCCCTTGATGCATGTTGAAAAGAATTGAGTTGAATGGGCATGATGTAGCCAAAGAGCCCAGGCTCTGGGTCAGGTGATCTGGGGTCTGAACCCAGCTCTGTCACTCCTTGCTGTGTGTACCTGGTCAGGTTCATTTTCATCTGGTGGTCTCAGACTGTCAAAACATGGGTTGATCTCTAAAAGTTTTTAGATCTTCTTGGAAATTTGAAGAAATCTATGACATTTGTCTTCAGAATTACACACACCCTTATTTTGTGTATAACTTTAGAGAGTTTATGTGCCCTTTAATGGCTGCTCAAGGATAATGAGTTAAGAACACCCAACCCAGATGATCTGTTAGGACCTGTCTGGCGTTGACATGCCAGTACCTAGGTAGGTGTTTTGTATGTACATCTGCCAGCTGATGCCTGAGAGCTGACACACACACTGTTGATGGCATAGAAATGGAGAAATCCTGAAAAGAAGCATCTGGAACCCTTAGTTTGCATGACTGGTTCATTAGTGTTTTCATTAATAATATTAATGATTAAGAGCATAGGCCTATGGGTTGAGCTGCCTGGGTTAAAATCCCAGCTCTGCACAAGTGTCTTGGGCAAAACACTTCACAGTCTGGGCCCTGGTTTCTGCATCTGTAATATGGGAATATTAATAGTACCAACTTCATAGTGTTGTTGTATGAAACAGTTAGATATTAAATTATTACTTCTTACTACCTCTTAAAGGAACCAATGCTCAGAGAATTTTCTATCATAACATGTGGTAATATTACAGTCCATGGGCTTCAGAGACCATCTAGTTCAACCCTTCATTTTACCAAAGGAGAATCAGAAAGGGTAGAGCTTTCACCAAGGTCGCTCAACTCACTGGAGTCTGTGTTGCTCTCTGAAACTACCCTTAGACACTGGGAAAAATGTCAACTCACATGATGTCATCGGCATGCCACTTTTCAAGGCAAGAGAAGGCCCATCTCCTCAGACCAAATCCTATGTGTTTCTGTAATATATTTATCGAGTTCTCTGATGCCAGCTGTTCCTGCTTTGAGTGTAGAGTGATTCAGGGCAGGTTGGACATTTGAGGGTATGATTTCTACAAAAGCAATTTGTAAGAGTCTCTGATTCTACCTGGAAATTAGTCACCCCAATTCTAATAACAAGGCTGTTATGACCCCGGCTTTTGTGACTGGCCACCCCTCCCAGAGCAGGTATTTCAACCACCCATCTGCAACATCTAGGGGTTGCTTAATATCACCACCACTCAAAGAACTGGAGCTTCTGGGGGAAACTTTTCTGACCTAATCACCTTAGTATCTGACTCAAGGTAAAAACTAAGGTGGAAGCCCACCCAAGACATTTCTCAGTTCTACTGGGCACCCAACGATACAGGATGGTCCCTGAAGACTGGGGTTAACTTTGCTGTTGAGGAACTGTAGATTATAGAACTGGTAACGGCCTGTGTTGCTACTCTCTCAAAAGAAGTAGACTCCTTCCTCAGAGCCCACCCATTAGCACATTACCCACCCATGAGTACTTCACTGCCTTGCTGATTTCAGCAGCTGGTAGGATGTTGTGAGAAGAACACTGCCAGCCCCTAAGGGGTCCTGAGCAGGGCACCCAGGTTCCCCAAGTCATGGTATCCTTGTCTGTATGGTATAACTGTTTTGAGAATTAAATATTAATAATAATTACAAATAACATTTTTGAACACTTAACAATCACAGTATTATTATTAGGAGTATTAACCAAAGACTTCCCATTTGTCTTGCACTGTGTCATGTGCTTCACAGGGATGACCTCATTTAATCTTCAGAAACATCCTCTGGGGAGAGGTGTGTCCTGTTACCTATAGAGATGAGGAAGCAGGCTCACAGAGGAGAAATGAGCTTCCCAAAGCTGATGAAAGACAGACAGAGGGCTTGAATGCAGGGTAGTCTGACTCCAAGCTCTGAGCAGGTGTCCTTCACGCTCTCTCGCTGCCTCACTTGCTCTCTGCCATGTTCACCGTGTGTCAGGACTTGCAACATCTTAAAAGCATTTATAATAAATACATTTATCCTCACACAATATAGTGTGTGGGTGTGAAAGCTCATAGAGAAGAAAGAGTCCTCTACACATGCTTGTTTTTACCTCATGTGAAGTTATCTGACTTCCACAGTGGATACCCCTGGTATTTTTTTTTTTTTAATTAATTTATTTTTTTAATTAAAAAAAATTTTTTTTTACCTCTGATGTTTTAAAGGGCCATAAAGGTTTTGGGGAGTTCAGAGGGATTGGGGTCCTGAAAGGCCTATGAAAAGTGTAGACAGATGTTCAAAGAAACTCTGCTCTGGGTTTTAGGAAGGTAATTTTGTGTGAGACTTGGCTAGACCTCAGACTTGAAGTCAGACCAACTGTGCTGTGATACTTAGTAACACTGGGACCTTGCAGACATGACTTAACTTATTTGCATCTGTTTTCTCATTTGGAAAAGGGGATATTCTAGAACAGGGTTGCTGTTCTAGAAGATTAGGGTTGCTCTGAAGATTGAGAGAGATAGTGTATTTAAATAGCCTACAGTCTTGTGTGTAGAAAATATTCAATAACTAATAGGTATTATAAATTTTATTTTGTGTTCTATATAGTAAATAACAACAGCTAATATTTACTGAGCATTTTCTGTGTATCACTCATTGGGTTAAGTATTTGGCATGTATTGACTTATTTCATGTTCAAAACAACTTTGAGGGTAGGTACTATTAATATCTCCATTTTACTTATGGGAAGCCAGGTCTTGGAGAATTTCAATAATTTACCTAAGATCTCACACTCTGTGAGTCATAGGGGTGGGGTTTGCAGTGGGCTGGTCTGACCTCAGCCCATGTGCTTTCCAGGCTGTCCTGATAACATTTACTCCTGACTTGGCTTCTTTGCAGTCTTGTCTCCAGGTAACCCTAATCATCCACTCAAGTCTCTTTTCAGTTAATTGAAAATACAATGTAGTGTGTGTGTGTGTTGACAAAGGCCAACTTATGTGGGAGGACAAGTATGGACATTTACTTACAAGGAAACTGAGAGTCAGAGTCACATGTTTGCATTTCCAAAGAGGAACTATTGATTATTGTAATATAAATATACTCTACTTATTTTTGAATATATTTTAAACGGCAAATGTCCTAGAGGGAAAGAGGTACTGCAGTTATGACTAGAGATAGGAATAAGAGAAAAAGAACAAATAGAGCAACCCATCCCACCCCTGCACATTCTACCATGAAATCTCATCTGAGGCTGTCTCAGTTTCTCCAAGATGGTTTGGCTATGAAAGAATGCAGAGAAAATTGGTTTGAAGGGACACAGATGGAATGAGAGGAAAGGTTGTTTGGAAACAACTCATAGAGGAAAAGCAGCCCCTACCCTTTCAACATGCACACACACACGCACACACACACACACAAAGTGTGCACACATATATACCATTCCCTCCCCTCAAAACCCATTCTTTTCTGTTGTGTATCCCATTCTCTCCCCAGTGCATATGGACTGATCCATAGGAATGGTTTCTAAATGTCCTGGTTGCTATTCAGTTCATGCCAGCAGCCTCTGAGTTCCCAGTTATTAAATCTCCTGGGTCCCTGTAATTGCCTTTTGTGTCCCTGCTCGAAGTCTTCTGAATGGATAATCCCCAATGTCTGTCCACATGAAAGTGAAAGTGAAGTCGCTCAGGCATGTCCGACTCTTTGCAACTCCATGGACTGTAGCCCACCAGGCTCCTCCACCCATGGAATTTTCCAGGGAAGAGTACTGGAGTGGGTTGCCATTTCCTTCTCCAGGGGATCTTCCTGACCCAGGGATCAAACCTGGGTCTCCCGCATTGCAGGCAGACGCTTTTACTGTCTGAGCCACCAGGGAAGCCCATGCACATGAAGGATGGGATAAAACTTACATAGGGAAACTACCAGTGCAATCTGGACAATACAGAACTCTGTCAATGACTGTACTAATATAAATAAGCAGTCTGAAATTGTCAGCACTTTGCAGTTTCCCAAACTTAGATTCAAATTCTCTCCTCAGGGTGATCCACAAGAATATATAGTTATTTTGGCCAAGCTGTGGTTCCTGCTTAATGATTCAATAATTAAGGTGTGATTTCTGGATGTGTGGGAATTCAGAGATTTTTCCAGCTATGTTTCTGTTGCTTGAGAGGTAGACCTAGGTTCAGAGTACTTAATATCTGTGAAACTTTAGCAAATCACTTAACTTTTCTGAGCCGTGGTTCTTTCAGCTGTAAAATGGGGATAATAAATAACAAACCTTGTATAATAATAATAAACAACCTTGTATCAAAAGGTTCTGAAGTTAATGAGTAAATGCATCTAAAACACTTAGCACAGTTCCTGGAATACAAGAGCCATAACTTAACTAACAACTCATAAGTGGAATTCAATGTCTCCAAAAGGAACTGAGAGAACTTTAAAGAAAATAAGTTACAAAACAATGACAACATCAAATTCTTCCATGATCCAAGATATTTGTTTTCTGTGTATTTGTGTGTGTTTCTATGAGTGTGTGTTAGAGGTTTTTCATTTCTGTCATGATTGGGTTCAGTAGGGCACAACTAGACCAGATAAATCAGCATCCCAAATCCAAAAAAGAAAGCAAAGCTAGTACCCTAGACAATGAGTCATGGGGATTATGCTTTTTGAAACATGAGAAGGAATATGTGACCTGACCTAGGGTTTCTGTGCTTGTCTTTGGTGTGAGATGCAGCTTGCAAGATGCAGATTTGACACAATATTTCAGCTTCCCCCCAAGTCCTGTAATTTAATGGAAAGATTATTTGAAATCAGGATAATTTTGAAGAACATAATTGTGAGAGCCATAGACCATAATCGCAGACATGTATTTGGAGCCAAATTTATAAAACTAGTTTTGTATTATATTTTTAAAAACTCAACCTCATTGTTTTGCATTCAGTGCAAATCTTTTCAAATTCAATAGGAGAAAATCCTAACTTCAAAATTTAATTTAGAAGTATTTAAAACAAACTCAACTATTTGTAAACTTCTGCTAGGAAGGGGCAGTGTGTGTAAAGTCACTCAGTCATGTCTGACTTTTTGTGACCCCATGGACTGTAGTCTACCAGGTTTCTCCATCCATGGGATTTTCCAGGCAAGAATACTGGAGTGGGTTGCCATTTCCTTCTCCAGGAGATCTTCCTGACCCAGGGATTGAACCCAGGTCTCCCCCATTGTAGGCACATGCTTTATCATCTGAGCCACCAGAGAAGCTCAGGAAGGGGCAGAATCTTGCATAAATGAGCGTAAATGACTTATGAGAGCAACTCAAGGTCATAGAAACTTGTAAAGGAATTTGAGGCAGTGTTCCAGTTACTTCTGGAGAAGGAAATGGAAACCCACTCCAGTATTTCTTGCCTGGAAAATTCCATGGACAGAGGAGCCTGGTGAGCTATATAATCCATGTGGTCTCAAAGAATCAAATATGACTGATTTACACATGTATTTACACATGACATCCAGTTACTTACTGTTGCATCAAAACTTTGTGACTTTAGGTAACACCTTATTATTTCTCTTGGCCTGGTGGATTTACTAGGTTCAACCAGGAAGTTCTCTCTTGAGGAGTGTTACGTAGTTGTAGTCAGATGGTGGCTGGGACTAGAGTAGTCCAAAGACTCGACTGGGCTGGGCATCCACGATGGCTACCTCGTAAGCTAGGGGTGGGTGCCAGCTGCTAGCTGAGAGCTCAGCTATGGCTGTGGTGTGCTGAGACGTGGCCTTTTCATGGAGCTTGGGCTTCTTACAACATGGTGGCTGGGATCCGAAAGAGAGCATTCCAGGAACTAGCTTTCCAGGAGTCTAAAGTGGGAACCACAAGACTTATGACTTAGCTTTATACGTTACACAGTGTTACTTCTGCTGCATCATGTTGGTTGTACAGGTCTAGCTTAGATTTGGTAAAGGGAGGGGACTACATGGTGGTATAAATACTGGGATGTGTGGTTCACTGGGAGATATCTTTGAAGATGAGAGAGATCCTACAGGGGCTTTATGAGATCAGGTGGCATTCCCATCTAGGGGAGGATATTTGAAAATTACTTTCATTTCCATGGAAAAAAGAGAAAGGTGCTTTGTTGTCTGCTGTTCACAAAATCCTGTGGTTTCCTTGGAACTTCCGCCATGGAGCTCCTAGCACACAAGCACAGGTTTTTATTATCTAGTGAGGCTGGAATAAATCAACCTTATCTCTAAGAGATGCAGCAGTGATAATAAACAAATCACGTTTTCTGCCCCAAATGGGGCAGGCATGACTCTGCCCCTGGCGAGAGGCAGGTGCTACAGCAACCTCAGGCTTTTCTTGTGGGCATCTGGAGGAGTGGTGAAAGTAAGAGATGGGTTCACCTTTAAGTGCACTCTGTATAAAAACTTACTTGGTCCATAGAATGATTTTTAGATGAGAAACCCATGTGCTAAAGAACCTCCTCAGTTTTCAGATGAGGTCTAGAATGAGGATGTGACTTGGTGACATTTATATATGAGTTAAGTGGTGTGGGAGTGACCAGAACTTTGTTCCAAGTTTTAATCTGATGATCCTCACTGAATCACTCCACTGCTTCCTTGTAAGGTTTCCCTTTGTTTCTGTACTCGTTCCTGGGACCTAGTTTTTTTCCCAGAGTTTGTATGTAGTGAGGCTCTCAGAAAAGTACCATAAGGTAGCTTGAGTAGGAAACCCAGTCGAATTCATGGGATTTATATGAAATGTGCCTGAGAACATGGATGTAAAGACCACACAGGTCTCTTCTGGAATGGTGCTGGGAGCTAGAGGCCCAGGCTTATCTCTCCTTGAAAAAGCCATGGGAGAGTTTTGACTTGAGTAAATAACACCACATTTTTTCATGCACTTAGTAAATAGTTATTAGATTTCTTCTATGAGCCTCATACCATCCCACGTTCTAGAAATAGACCAGTGAAAAAACTCACAGAATCCCTGACCTCCAGAGAGAATATTCCTAAAAATTCCCACTGGTGGCAAATGGAACCAATCTTTGTTCAGAACAAATAAGGTTGGCAATTATGTATTTCTTTCCTCCACATGGATGAGTTACAATGGTTAAAATTCTAATTAAATTTAGAAGCATTTGCTTTACACATTTCTTCTAAAAAGTTAGACTAATAAGATGACTGTGGAATGGATATAAAATTAAGAATTTCAAATGTGAGAACTAAGCACAATGAATTCCCATGAAAGAGATTAGTTACTGAGTTAATTCTTCATTTTCCAAAAATCTTTTCATAAACAATAGCTCCCTGGCATGGAACTAGAGTCTTTGAAAACTCTGCCTCTCCTCAGAATTCTTGATATTACCTCATCTTGTTGCATTGTTAAATAATCTCAACCCTTTTGGGTGTAACTGATTTAACAAGTTAACACTTGATGCTGTTTAGACAATGTGTCCCTTACAGGAGCAAGACGGAGCAGGACTGGGCAATGATGGGATGGAATGGGATTTAGGCCCCTTGAGTCTGGTTCCCTGAGCAATTATCTTTCTCCCGTTGGGCTTGTGATGCCTTCAAGTCACCCGAACAAATGACTTAAAAAGTTGTCAGAGAAGATATCTGTCATTTAGTCAAAACTATTGTGAGCATGAATGATTTTACTAATGTCTGTTTTTCTAATCATCATTCAACAAAATTTTATTTAGGATTTACCATGTGCCAGGTAATGTAGTTAATAGAGGTTCCTACCCTGGCAGAATTTAACTTCCACTGGGGCAGAGAGACAGTACAACAAATGGGTGAAGGTGGGAATTAGTACCAGGTGAGAGTAAGACAAGGGATTGTGATAGGGAGCACCTCGGTGTTAGTATAAGCTGGATGGCTATTCCATTGTGGTGGGGACTAGCTGAAAATTTCAGTTCAGTTCAGTCACTCAGTTGTGTCCAACTCTGAGACCCCATGGACTGTAGCACACCAGGCCTCCCTGTCCACCACCAACTCTTGGAGCTTACGCAAACTCATTGTCTGTTGAGTCACTGATGCCATTCAGCCATCTCAGCCTCTGTCATCCCCTTCTCCTCCTGCCTTCAATCTTTCTCAGCATCAGGGTCTTTTCCAAGGAGTCAGTTCTTTGCATCAGGTGGCCAAAGTATTGGAGTTTCAGCTTCAGCACCAGTCCTTCCAATGAATATTCAGGACTGATTTCCTTTAGGATGGACTGGTTGGATCTCCTTGCAGTCCAAAGGACTCTCAAGAGTCTTCTCCAATATCACAGATCAAAAGCATGAATTCTTCAATGCTCAGCTTTCTTCATAGTCCAACTCTCACATCCATACATGACTACAGGAAAAATCATAGCCTTGACTAGATGGACCTTTGTTGGCAAAGTAATGTCTCTGCTTTTTAATGTGCTGTCTAGTTTGGTCATAACTTTTCTTCCAAGGAGCAAGCATCTTTTCATTTCATGGCTGCAGTCACCATCTGCAGTGATTTTGGAGCCCCCCAAAATAAAGTCTGTCACAGTTTCCATTGTTTCGCCTTCTATTTGCCACGAAGTGATGGGAGTGGATGACATGATCTTAGTTTTCTGAATGTTGAGTTTTAAGCCAACTTTTTCCACTCTCCTCTTTCACTTTCATCAAGAGGCTCTTTAGCTCTTCTTCGCTTTCTACCATAAGTGTGGTGTCATCTGTATATCTGAGGTTACTGATATTTCTCCTGGCAATCTTGATTCCAGTTTGTGCTTCATCCAGCCCAGCATTTCTCATGATGTACTATTCATATAAGTTAAATAAGCAGGGTGACAATATGCAACCTTGATGTATTCCATTCCTGATTTTGAATCAGTCTGTTGTTCCATGTCCAGTTCTAACTGTTGCTTCTTGACCTGCATACAGATTTCTCAGGAGGCAGGTAAGGTGGCATGGTATTCCCATCTCTTGAAGAAGTTTCCAGTTTGTTGTGATCCATGCATGTAGTCATATATGGATGTGAGAGTTGGACTATGAAGAAAGCTGAGCACTGAAGAATTGATGCTTTTGATCTGTGATATTGGAGAAGACTCTTGAGAGTCGCTTGGACTGCAAGGAGATCCAACCAGTCCATCCTAAAGATCAGTCCTGAGTGTTCATTGGAAGGACTGATGCTGAAGCTGAAACTCCAATACTTTGGCCACCTGATGCAAAGAACTGGCTCATTTGAAAAGACCCTGATGCTGAGAAAGATTGAAGGCAGGAGGAGAAGGGAATGACAGAGAATGAGATGGTTGGATGGCATCACTGACTCAGTGGACATGAGTTTGAATAAACTCTGGGAGTTGGTGATGGACAGGGAGGCCTGGTGTGCTGCAGTCCATGGGGTCTCAAAGAGTCGGATATGACTGAGAGACTGAACTGAACTGACTGAGTGCAGCACTTTCACAGCATCATCTTTTAGGACGCAACCTAAAATTTGGTTGTGTTTAATTGCTGTTCACACCAGTCTTGAGAAGACAGTTGGGCAGAATAATGAGAGAATTGGACATTGGGTCAGAAATTTCTGAATTCTCTAACTAGCTTTGCAACTAGTAACTTTGTGTGATCTCAGCTTTTTCGGGCCTCCATTTCTTCATTATCATTAAGAACTAGGACTTGGTGGAAGATCTTGAAGGTTCTTTTAGTTCTAACCTTCGAAAATCTCATTATCTGGGCTAACATTTAATACGTGCTTTCGGTTTTAAGCCTACCTGGGTTGGGTAAGATTGCCTATAGAAAGCAAAACACTAGCAATGTCTGTTTTTTTTTTTTTTTTTAATTAATGCTTAGTATTTAACTGTTTTTTGATTCCAGAATTCTTTCCCATACATTTTTCTCTTGATCCTCATAAAAAACCTTTAGAGATGAAGAAGCGAGCTTAAAGCAGCTAAAGAACATGTGCAATTTCACATGGGCAGTAAACATGGGGTCTATTGAACAGGGCCTGAAAGGGAAACAGTCTATTATGATTGGGTCAAAACAGCCCTACTCAAATGGCAAGATTTATTTCTTGCCATTAAGGCTGGATAATATTCCACTGTGTGTTTATATATGTACAATCTCACATTTTCTCTCTCTATTCAGTTGATGATGGACATTTAGGTTGTCTCTATACCTTGGCTATTGTGATTAATGCTGCAATAAGCAATAAAGAAAATCCTGCCATTGTTACAACATGGATGAACCTTGAGGGTGTTATGCTAAGTGAGATGATTCAGATGCAGAAAGACAAATACTACATGATATTACTCATGTGTACAATCTAGAAAAATCAAACTCTTAGAGGCAGAGAGAACATAGTTACCAGGGGACTGGAAGTATGGGGAATGGAGAGATGTTTGTTAAAGTTTCATATATGCAGGCTGGGTAAGTGCTGGTAATCTAATGTATAGCTTGGTGACTATAGTTAACAGTGCTGTATTGTATACTTGGAAGTTGCTAAGAGTGTAAATCTTAATTGTCACTCCCCTCCCTGCACACATACATACAAAGAAAACTATGTGAGGTGATGGATATGTTAATTAGCTTGACTGTGGTAAACAGTTCACAATATGTATATGTGTATATGTATAATAATCATATTGCACAAATTGTACATACAATTTTTATTTGTCAGTCATACCTCAAGAAAGCTAAAAAAAGAAAAAAACCAGCCCTACTCAAAAATATTGATGCAGTGAACTTTAATTTCCTTTCAAATATCACAGTTATACATTTGTGTCTTTTTAAAAAATCACACTTGAGCTAGGGCTCTTGAGTCTCAAGTCACAAAAATGATTGAGTGATAGCTATAGATTACTGTGCTCTTACCAAGGACACAAAGTCCCCTAAGGCTTAATGGAGATATGATGATATAGCTAAACCTATACAAAATGACATTCAACTTATTTAGGAATGAAGGTGACCACATTGCTGCAGGGAATGCAAAATGAAACAGTCACTGTGGAAAATGCTTTGACAGTTTCTTATAAGTTAAACACACACTCAACCCGCACTTGTCCTCCTAGGTATTTGTACTAGAGAAACAAAAACTTGTGAAGACAAAAACATGTAAAAAAATGTTTGTAGTGGCTTTATTCATAGTTGCGAAAACAGGAACACCCAAATGTCCTTTCCCTGGTGAATGGATAAACAAACTATAGTACATACACACAATGTAATACTTCTCAATAATAAAGAGGAACAGATTCCTGATAGATGCAACAACTTGGATGGATCTCAAATGCATTATGCCAGTTAAAGTGAGTCAGATTTCAAAGGTTACTTACTATGTGATTCCCCTGTCATGGCATTTTGGGAAACCCTTAAGTTCAGAAAACTGATCTATGGTTGCAGGTGCTGAGACTGGGGGCAGGGACTGGTTAGCAACGGACACAAGGGAATTGCTTGAAGTGATGAGACTGTTTTATATCTTGATTGGGGTAGTGATCGTGCAACAGAATGCATTTGTCTAAATTCACAAAACTCTGTAACTAAAAAGGATGAATTTGATTGTATGTAAATTATGCCTTAAAAGCCTGAATGCCTCAAAGTAACAGTATGTACCTGTGTGCTTTGATTTTAAAATGTTTTGAGTGAATAGCTTTCTGTCAGAAAAACATCCCATTCTTATGCAGCAGTGTCTATTTTTTGAGGATGTCAATTGGGGTCAGAATTAATAAAATTTCCAACAAGAAGCATCTCAGTTAAACATATCAACTTGCCCAAATTCAGGAGACCATGAAAGCCAGTTTAGAAATAATCAATGAAAAACCTTTCATTGCTTCAGTCTCTAGGACTCACTTCTTATCTTCTGTTTTTGTAAACTTTTAAAATGCTACCTCTGTAATCCATTATGCTTTTAGTATCATTACTCATTTTGACTACATACAAGATTGCAGACTCTTTGAGGTCAGAGAAGTGAGTGGAGCACAGGCACACCAGGTCATATAGGAAGGAGATTTCTCTTTCAGAGTATGTTTTGAGGATAGGTACAGCAGCACATTAAATTAAATTAAAAGATGTTTGCTCCTTGGAAGAAAAGCTATGACCAACCTACACAGCATATTAAAAAGCAGAGACATTACTTAGCCAACAAAGGTCTGTTTAGTCAAGGCTATGGTTTTTCCAGCGGTCATGTATGGATGTAAGAGTTGGACCATAAAGAAAGCTGAGCGCCGAAGAACTGATGCTTTTGAACTGTGGTGTTGGAGAAGACTCTTGAGAGTCCTTTGGACTGCAAGGAGATCCAACCAGTCCATCCTAAAGGAAATCAGTCCTGAATATTCATTAGAAGGACTGATGCTGAAGCTGAAACTCCAATACTTTGGCCACCTGATGCGAAGAACTGACTCATTTGAAAAGACCCTGATACTGGGAAAGATTGAAGGCAGGAGGAGAAGGGGATGACAGAAGATGAGATGGTTGGATAGCATCACCGACTCGATGGACATGAGTTTGGGCAAGCTCTGGGAGTTGGTGATGGACAGGGAAGCCTGGCATGCTGCAGTCCATGGGTTGCAAAGAGTCGGACTTGACTGAGTGACTGAACTGAACTGAACAACAACACAAGAGACAACTTTACACATGGATATCACCAAATGATCAATACAGAAATCAGATTGATTACATTTTTTTGTAGCCAAAGATGGAGAAACTGTATATAGTTAGCAAAAACTAGACCAGGAGCTGACTGTGGCTCAGGTCATCAACTCCTCATAGCAAAATTCAGGCTTAAACTAAAGAAAGTGGTGAAAACCACTAGGGAAGTCAGGTAAAATTTAAATCAAATCCTTGGAGAAGGCAATGGCACCCCACTCCAGTAACTCTTGCTTGGAAAATCCCATGGACGGAGGAGCCTGTTAGGCTGCAACCCATGGGGTCGCTAAGAGTCGGACACAACTGAGCGACTTCACTTTGACTTTTCACTTTCATGCATTGGAGAAGGAAATGGCAACCCACTCCAGTGTTCTTACCTGGAGAATCCCAGGGACGGGGGAGCCTGGTGGGCTGCCGTCTATGGGGTCGCACAGAGTCGGACGCGACTGAAGTGACTTAGCATAGCATAGCATAGCATGAATATACAGTAGTGGTGATAAATAGCTTTAAGGGATTAGATCTACTAAACAGAGTGCCCGAAGAACTATGGACAGAGGTTCATAATATTGTACAGGAGGCAGCAGACAAAATCATCCCAAAGAAAAAGAAATGCAAGAAGGCAAAGCGGTTGTCTGAGGCAGCTTTACAAATAGCTGAGGAAAGAAGAGAAGCAAAAAGCAAGGGAGAAGGGGAAAGGTACACCCAACTAAATGCAGAGTCCTGGAGAATAGCAAGGAGAGACAAGAAGGCCTTCTTCAATGAACAGTGCAGAGAAATAGAGGAAAACAACAGAAGGGGAAAGACAAGAGATCTCTAAGAAAATTGGAAATATCAAAGGAACATTTAATCCAAAGTTGGGCACAATAAAGGCCAGAAACAGTAAAGACCTAATAGAAGCAGAAGAGATCATGAAGAGATGGCAAGAATACACAGAAGAACTGTACAAAAAAAGATCCTAATGACCTGGACAACCACAATGGTGTGATCACTCACCCAGAGCCAGACATTCTGGAGTGTGAAGTCAAGTGGGAAGCATTGCTGTCAATAAAGTTAGTGGAAGTGATAGAATTCCAGCAGAGCTGTTTAAATCATAAAAGATGATGCTATTTAAGTACTGCACTCAATATGTCAGCAAATATGGAAAACCCAGCAGTGGCCACAGGACTGGAAAAGTTCAATCCTCATCCCAGTTCCTAAGAAGGGCATTACTAAAGAATGTTCAAACCACTAGACATCTCCTGTGCTAGTAAGGTAATGCTCAAAATCCTTCAAGCTAAGCTTCAACATTACGTGGACTGAGAACTTCCAGTTGTCCAATCTGGGTTTAGAAGAGACAGAAGAGCCAGAAATCAAATTGCCAACATTCGCTGGATCCTAGAGAAAGCAAGGGAATTCCAACAACAACAACAACGACAACAGTAACAACACATCTACCTCTGTTTCATCGACTACACTAAAGCCTTTGACTCTGTGGGTCATAACAAACTGTGGGAAACTGAAAGAGATGGGAATACCAGACCATCTTATCTATCTCCTGAGAAACCTGTATACAGGTCAGGAAACAACATTTAGAACCTTGTATGGAACAACTGACTGGTTCAGGATTGAGAAAGGAGTATGGCAAGGCTGTTTATTGTCACCCTGTTTATTTAACTTATATACAGAGCACATCATGCAAAATGCTGGGCTGGATGAGTGGGAAGCTGGAATTAATGCTGAGAGAAATATCAACAATCCCAGATATGTGGATGATACCACTCTAATGGCAGAAAGCAAAGAGGAACTAAAGAGCCTCTTGATGAAGAGGTTGAAGGAGGAGAGTGAAAAAGCCAGCTTAAAACTGACTATTAAAAAACGAAGATCATGACAACTGGTGAAATCACTTCATGGCAAATAGAAGGGGAAAATATGGAAGTAGTGACAGATTTCCTCTTCTTAGGCTCTAAAATCCCTGCAGGTGGTGACTGCAGCTATGACATTAGAAGACAATTGCTTATTGGAAGGAAAGCTATGACAAACCTAGGCAGTGTGTTAAAGGCAAAGACATGAGTTTTCTGCCAAAGGTCAGTATAGTCAAGGCTGTGGTCTTTGCAGTGGTCATGTGTGGATGTGAGAGCTGGACCATAAAGAAGACTGAGTGCAGAATTGATGCTTTCAAACTTGTGCTGGAGGAGACTCTTGAGAATCTCTTTGACAGCAAGGAGATCAAACCAGTCAGTCTTAAAGGAAATCAGTCCTGAGTAGTCATTAGAAGGACTGATGCTGAAGCTCCAATAATTTGGCCTCCTGATGCAAAGAGTTGACTCATTGGAAAAGACCCAGATGCTGGGAAAAATTGAAGGCAGAAGGAGAAGAGGGTGACAGAGGATGAGATGGTTGGATGGCATCACTGGTTCAATGGACTTGAACTTGGGCAAACTCAGGGAGATGGTGAGGGACAGGGAAGCCTGGTGAGCTGCAGTCCATGGGGTTAAGAAGAGTCGGATGTGAAGAGACTTGGTGGCTGAACAACAACAACAACTAGGAAGAGATTTACTTATGGCACCACGTTTCTTTGAAAGTAGGAACCCCCACTAAACCTCTAGGTAAATGTGGACATCTACCTTTCTGGGGACACATGCTAACAAATTCCTTCCCATATCCCAACCTGAAAGACTATGCCTTGAAAAGAAATGAAGTATTGCCCAGTCCGGAGTGAGGCAGAGGATGAGTCAGGGGTTTCATCTTAGTCAAAAAGATGTACCATTTTACATCTTTTTCTTCTCTCTCATGAGTCATGAGCCCAGATAAGGCCCTCAAGATTCTTCTCAATATAATTCTTCAGGCAGTCACTGTCAATCTGCTGGAGCTGGCATTTATATGCAGGTCCTTTGACTGCAAGAAACAGAGGTGAAATAAACTGGCTTAAATAATTTTAAAAAATGTATCGCTCCATGTGACTTAGAAACCAACAAGGTTTCAGGAGCATGTTAACAAAATGTCAAAGCTGTTGCCATCTCTTGTTTCTGCTTTACTCTATCCCCAAGCTTTATGCAATTTCATCATGGTGACCAGCAGCTCCCTTACATCCCTCTCCCCCAAGATTTGATAGTAACAGTAAAGAAACCATCTTATTTCACGATGCATTGGAGAAAAGCCCTGGGTCTGATGATCACTGTGGCAGGGTAGAATTCTACTGTTTGGCCAGCTGGGGACACCTGGACCTAGGGATGAAGCACAAGGGAAGGGGCAGAAAACTCCACCCCCCCACCCCTGCAGCAGAAATAGGAATGTAGAATATTGTTAATAGAAGGGGAACATTTCTGTTTGGTGAGGTAAAACCAGTGTGTATTACCTCATTTAAAATGTTACCAATCAGAGCAATTCAGCTCCCAATTACGCAGAAGTGGGAAAAAGGGAGCTGCATTTGGTTTCCTAGAATATCCATCTGGATGAACTGAGTCTCTTGGTTCAGTATGAATTTATGGGCTGCTTCCACCCCGCTGAATCTTGTTTCTTGGTGGCTCCTACTCTCTGTCTCTTTCTGGGTCATCTTCTACTCAGGACCTGGCCTGTCCTCTATTGCCATATCCCAGGCCGTAGTCATCTTCATGACCATGTAACCTTAGCAGATGCAAGATGAGAGCTTCTCAAAAGTAACCGTAACAAGGCAGTTTTAAAAAAAGAACACCAATGAAGCAAAGTGAAAAAAAAGTATTCAGAATGCCTTAATAGGACATATTTTATAGAGGATGTAGTTTAATTAAAATTAACTAAAGCTTAGCCATTGAATACATCCCAGAATGTCAGAGCAATAGGGGACCTTTAAAAAGTTTCCAGTTCACCCTTATTATCTTATAGGTGGGAGCACTGAAGCCCTGGGAGGGAACAACTTCCCCAAGCATCAGCATCAATGTCAACGTCAACGTCAACTTCAATGTCAATGTCAGAGCTGGCCCAGGATTAGTGACTTTTCCTGGTTCAGTTCTTTTCCCAAACATGATGCTTCTGCTGGTCCAACCTACTAAAATGATCTTTCATAAGACCAAAATATGTTGTAACAGCTCATTTTTTTTTAGCAATCTCTATGCAAGCAAATATTTTTAAAGAAAACTACATAAACATGTAATGCATTCTCATAGTTCCCAAGTAAAAGATTAATATGGAATGGCATACAAATCCTGTCTCCTTCCCTTACCCCTGTTTCATCTATCCATAGCAGTGCTTTTTGTTAGTTTCTTGTGTATTCTTCCAGAAATATTTTGTGCATAAATAAGCAATTTAATGACATACTCTTTCCATTTTTTAAACACAAATTATAGCATGCTATATACTTGGCTTTTACACTCAAGTTGTTGTCTTGGAAAACTTTCCATATAAATATATAGAGAGCATCCTCATTCATCTTTACAGATGCCAAGTTTTCCATTGCACAACGGGGACCCTAATTTATATAGCTGGGTCTCTAATGATGTCAATTTTGATGGTTTCCAGCATTTTGCCATTGTAAACAACACTGCAACAACAACAAAAAACTTTATATAAATGTCATTTCATGTTTTTGTTATTATATATATAATATTATATATAATATATAAGATAAATTCCACAAAAATAAAATAGAATCTTAAGGGTATGTACATTTGTTGTTTTTATAGATGTTGTCAAATTGCCCCCAATAATAGTCTCCTATAAGGTAGACTCTTATAATACTTGAGAGTGCCTTTTTCTCCATGTCTTCTCCAACACAGCCTGTTACCAAAATTTGTATCTTTGCATATTTGATAGTATTAATAAAGTATCTCAGTATTTTAAAACTCAAACTATAGAAATGTAAACATTAATAACTGAATCTCCCTTCCTCACTTCTGAATTTCTTTTCCAGGATACTTTCTATGATCATTTTGACAATAAGTTCTCATTAGCTAACTTTTCTTTTTTACTCAAAATACATCATTAGTTTTATTCAAAACATACAGATCTGCCTCATTCATTCATACAACAATTATTTCCTGAGCATTTATCATGTTTTAGGCCCTGGAGATAAAGCCCTAAACAAGACAGATACATTCCATGTCTCAAGGGGCTTGTATTCTGGTTGGGAAGACATGTGCTGCTGCTGCTGCTAAGTCGCTTCAGTCGTGTCCGACTCTGTGTGACCCCAGAGACGGCAGCCCACCAGGCTCCCCTGTCCCTGGGATTCTCTGGGCTCCCCTGTCTCTGGGATTCCCCGGAGAAGGTGCCATTGCCTTCTCCGGGGAAGACATGTAGCAATGGATAAACCAAATAGACTATTATGTAAGAGAATGTTAAGTCCCTTGAAGAATACACAGGGTGGCTTGGCAGAGGTGCTAAGGTGGGGATACAGCCTGACCAACCCCCTGCATCTAAGATTGTTAAGAACAAACAGGACAATGGCTACTAAGGGAGCAAACATTATTAATAGTAGGAATTTATTTGATCTTATAATTTTTTATTGGAGAATAGTCGATTTATTGGAGAAGGCAATGGCACCCCCACTCTAGTACTCTTGCCTGGAAAATCCCATGGATGGAGGAGCCTGGTGGGCTGCAGTCCATGGGGTCGCTGGGAGTTGGGCACGACTGAGTGACTTCACTTTCACTTTTCACTTTCATGCATTGGAGAAGGAAATGGCAACCCACTCCAGTGTTCTTGCCTGGAGAATCCCAGGGATGGGGGAGCCTGGTGGGCTGCCATCCATGGGGTCACTGGGAGTCGGACACAATTGAAGCGACTTAGCAGCAGCAGCAGCAGCAGCAGCAGTCGATTTATAATGTTGTGCCAATTTCTGCTGTACAGCAAAGTGACTCAGTTATACATTCTTTTCTTTATATATATTCTTTTCCATGATAGTTTATCAAAGGATGTTGAGTGTATTTCCCTGTGCTATACATTAGGACCTTGTTGTTAATCCAGTGTGTGTGTTAGTCACTCAGTCGTGTCCGACTCTTTGTGACCTCATGGATTACAGCCCACCAGGCTCCTCCGTCCATGGGATTTTCCAGGCAAGAATACTGGAACGGGGTTGCCATTTCCTTCTCCAGGGGATCTTTACAACCAAGGAATCAAACCCAGGTCTCCTGCACTGCCGGCAGATTCTTTACTCTCTGAGCCACTGGGGAAGCCCTGTTAATCCAGTAGTGACTTCTCATTTGTTAGTTTTGGCCTGGACTGACCTGTTCCTTTGGTATTATGTAGACAGAATTCAGATCAGCCTTAAGATCGCCTCAGAGGTGCTGAGCTAGAGACAGAAAAAGCCCTTCCAGTTTCCCTAGTGGGCTAAAAACACAAATGTCAGTCTAATTCCTGAGGACACGAGCCAGAACTCAGTTAAAAGAAAATGATCTCCTCATTTTCACCAAGCAATAAACAACTCATTGTCTTGAGGTTTAGAAAATCCCATTTGGATTTGGAGTCTAGCCCAGCAAGCATCACATGAATTAGGTAGTGGAAAGAGTCCTGCTCAGTGGATCAGGTACAGGGAGCTGTGTTTCTGATTCCTACCCCTTACTCGCCATGTGACTTTGGACAAGCCTTAGTGGGAGACTTAAAGTATTCTGGGCAGGAAGTGTGATACCAAGTAGAGTCAGTTCTGACTCTTACTTTTGCTGTGAGTCATGGTTCCTCCTTCATAAACCAGCCAAATCCCCACCTTGGATTTCAGTTCTGGTGTAAGTCTTGTATGTATTTAAGTCCTAGTTTTTCCCAGGGAGGGACCTTATTTAGTTCCCTCTTCCCTTTCCTTGAGGCCCTGGTCCTCTGACCTGCTCTTAGACCTCCCAGAAAATTCTTTGGTCATAACCAGCTATCAGGCATGTAGTTTAACACCCCTAAGAGCTGGAGAGTACTGGTTTCTACCTTGTCTTGTTGACCTCTATAAAGCTGCTCTTTCCCTGGCTCACCCCCGTTTCTGCATTTCCTCATGCACTGCCTTCCCAGAGTGTTTTCCCAACACCTACTGCTGCGCTCGACCTGAAAGCATGTCTAGTTTCTACCTTCTTCCCCTCTGGCCCCTACCATGGCCAGAATGAGGGGTTGGACTAAAAGTGGTAGCTTCCAAACAACTTTTTCATTAACAGTGTCAAGGCTATTGTTTTTCCTGTGGTCATGTATGGGTGTGAGAGTTGGACTGTGAAGAAGGCTGAGCGCTGAAGAATTGATGCTTTTGAACTGTGATGTTGGAGAAGACTCTTGAGAGTCCCTTGGACTGCAAGGAGATCCAACCAGTCCATTCTGAAGGAGATCAGCCCTGGGATTTCTTTGGAAGGAATGATGCTAAAGCTGAAACTCCAGTACTTTGGCCACCTCACGCGAAGAGCTGACTCATTGGAAAAGACTCTGATGCTGGGAGGGATTGGGGGCAGGAGGAGAAGGGGACGACAGAGGATGAGATGACTGGATGGCATCACTGACTCGATGGACGTGAGTCTGAGTGAACTCCGGGAGATGGTGATGGACAGGGAGGTCTGGCGTGCTGCGATTCATGCGGTCGCAAAGAGTCGGACACGACTGAGCGACTGAACTGAACTGAACTGAGTTTACTTTAAACATCAACTTTTAGGTGGAAACCCCAAACAGAAAAGAAAATAAAAGCTTGCTTAGGCTAATTAAATCTTTCTTAAGAGAAACACATCATTGTTTGCTGCACCCAGCAAGTACCACAGAATCCTAGAATCCCTCAAAATTTAGTCCAAAATTATGAACTAGGTGATCTGTCTATCCCCTTCAATTTTCTAGGCAGCTTACAAAATTCAGTGGCTTGCTAAGGTCACACAGTAAGACTGGCCAAATCTAGCCTCTAGAATAGAATGTGAATTCTACAGTTGAGAGGGTGGAGACCTTCACTGCCCTGTGTAATTCTTGCATCCTTCGTGTAGAAATGCAGTGCCTGGCATGACCTGGATGCTTCATCAGTAGTGATGAAAGAATGAATGAGTCTTACTGAAGAGCTTTTATGTTCCAGGCTTCTTCCAGCCCTTAGCTCTCAGAACAGAACTATGAATAGGCTGACCAACATGGGTCCTTCTCTTATGGAGCTCAGAGTTAAAACAAGGACTTGAACCTGAAACCGATAATCACCGGGGTTTAATGAATAATTACAACTATCTGGCCCCACACAGGCAAGAGGACAGAAGTCAGGCAGGTCTAAAAGTGGCACACTGGAGTAAGTGCAGAGTGGGGTGGAGGTGGGTCCTGATTCCTGGGCCCTGTCTCTTCCTCGTGCCCTGTTTTGCCACAGAGATCTGGCCTTCATCATCTTGGCTAAGGGAGTGACCGAGGACTTCCTGAGGGGAGGCAGTGACCTCAGCTGCTCAGCTGCAGGAGCCCTGCTACGCTCTGTCATGACTATAGTGAGTGCTGTCTCTGCCTGGAGCCCTGAGCTGGGCAGATACTAGGTCCCCACATCAGCTGAATGCTCTGTTCTCTCCTCCCACTCCATCTTCCAAACTGTTCTTCCTGCTTAGGGTGGCCACTTCTACCTCTCATTGCTCACCAAAATCCTTTCCATACTTCAAGGCGAAGTTGAAATACCACCTCCTTCAGGGAGCCTGCCTTGATCACCACCCCCACTTCCTTACCCTGAGAGGAAGTGATCATTTCCTCTGCTGGCCTCACATAGTGCTCAGTTTCTACCTCTCTTGCTGCAATGATAGAAGCTGATTATGGTGTGTATTAGATCGTTTATCCATTTATTCCACAACTGTCTACTATGGACTGGAGCTTGTAGACAAGGTCCCTGCTTTCTTGAAGTTTGCTTTCTTTTAGGAGAATCAGGACAGAAAAGTAAATAAACAAATGAAGTATTTTCAGGTTGATAAGGGCTAAGAAAAAAATTTAGAACAGAGAGTTTGGGAGTAGATTGTGTGTATGCTGGGTTAGACAGGTCAGTCAGGGTCGGCCTTGCTGAGGAAGTGAAATTTGAGCTGAGCTGTGAATGACAAGAAGCAGCTAGCTATGGAAAGAGCTGGAGGAAGGGCATTCCAGGTCGAGGGGAGAGCATGTGCCAAGATCCTGAGGCAGGCAAAAGCTTGGTGTGTTTGAGAAATAGGAAAAAAGCTAGTGTGGTGGTCATGAGTGGGACGAGAGAAGTAAGAAGGCATCAAGGAGGTGGGCAGGACCAAGGTCAGCTTGGGTCTCATGGAGTTTGTTAAATATAAGGAACCACTAGACATTGGTAAGCAGGGGAGAGGTGAAAACTGACTGATGTTCATTCATTCATTTAGCGATGACACATGCCTCCTTTGTGATAATACAAAAGGAGGTGCTGAGAACACAGGGACCAGAGATGCTGCCTGCCCTCTAGGTGTACGGGGGAAACAGAGGGGCCTCTGTTGAGTGAAGTCATCCTAAGTGCATGGTCTGGTTTTCTGCTTTGCCAATTCAGATTCTTGATCTGTCAGGCTCCTTTCGATTTTGTTATTGGGAGAGTGGTACATGAGCCTCCGCTGCCATTACCTGGGAGTATGTTAGAAATAGAGACTCCAGGGGCCCACTAGACCCACTGACTCAGAATCTCTTCCCTGCATTGATTTGTGCTTATGTTAAAATTTGAGAAGGACTCAATCCAGTGAAGGTATGGAGTAATAGACTCTTCTAATCAAACTGAGATGGAAAAGGAAATGGCAACCCACTGTAGTATTCTTGCCTGAGGAATTTCTTGTACAGAGAAACCAGGCAGGCCACAGTCTATAGGGTCACAAAGAGTCAGACCTGACTGAAGTGACTTAGCATGCACACACAACCAAACTGAGAGGATGGTAATGAGTCAGATGCCAGCTTAACAATTCACTGCTACTAACCTCTTACATCAATGCATCTTAAAAGTTTAAAGTGCATGCATATCACCTGGGAATCTTGTTAAAATGTAGGTTCTGATTCAACAGTTTTGGAATGGGCCCCCACATCCTGTGTATCTCTCAAGCTTTAAGGTGATGCTGAAGCTATTGTTCTAAGGAGCACAGAGCTTCACATGAACTGAATGAAGATCACAGAAGCCAAAGCCGGGTGAGGAGGCTAGGAGTGCCAAGGGCCAAGCTGGAGAGACAGATAGGGGCTTGCTCATGCTGCCTCTCTCTATGACTCTCACAGTGTTTTGATAGTAACTCTGTGAAATGCTTTCCATGTTGGAGCATAATCTGGGCATCAGAGACTGGGTTTTTTTTTTCCCTTGTCTGTAGCCCCAGCACAGTGTCTGGTTCATAGTCAGGATTCACTACCTATAGACTGAATGAGGGTTGATTTGAGAAAGGATGGAAAGTCTGAGGAATGGAGTCTTTTTGATGCAGCATGTCTGATGCAATCTTGGCTGAACTGACACCTGTGGTACACTTTTCTCCAACTAATTCTGGTAGCAGCTGGGCATATTCCCCAGATTTGAAAACAGCTCCAAAAAAAGTCCTGCCTCTGGTTGAGATAAATATAAATCACCATCTCTCCCATATGGAGCAGAGGTGGACAGAAGGTGTTCTGCAAACCAACAGGAGTGTTTGACCAAGACCTAGCCAACTTCAAAATAGAAACTGGAACTGAGTGTAAATGACATAAGAAGAAGGACAGGGGCATGGCCTCCCCAGGAAATCAAATAGGCTGGCAGGACATCAAGCACTGGCAAAGAGGGAATCTGGCTGTTGAGCCTGGTGACTGGAAAAGAGTCAGACCCAACCAGGATGAGCAGGCACCCAGGAGTGAGGGTCTGAGTCACCACTAATGAGACATCAAGCCACACTCGGCTTTTCCTGCCCGCCTAGTGAAAACCGTTTGCTCAAATCCTGTTCTATTTCAGGAAACACCAGCTGTATCATAGGAAGTCCTGCTCTTTCCACATTAGGAACAAGAGTCACTTCTCTTTGCTTTCTGGATGCTCACATGACACTTGTCCTAGAGGGCACAAGGCTATTGTGCTGCTCATGTAAGATAGTAGGTACAGTCTACCCCAGGAGGTTAGGCAGGCAAGGAGAAGCTGAATTTGAGAGTCTTCACCATAAAGCATGGATTTCAGTCCCTCTGAGAAGCCTTAAAATGTCCTGTGCCAGATTCCAAGTAAAGAGAAAAAAATCAGCCAGGTTTCAGGCACTGTCACATCCCGCTTTCCCTCCCTCTTGTCCTGTGAGGGGTGCTTTGCAACCCTGGCCTCATCTTCCCAGGAAGGAGTAGAGATGCTGGAATGTACCCTCCTTGACAGGCAGATGGTTCCTGTGCCTCTGGCATCAATGATTTTCCCTGGGACCACTGCCAAGAGCTGCTCTTTGAGATGGGTTGGGGGCAGGCAAAATGAAGGTGACCTCAGAAGACAAGAGAGGATTCCCACCTCCTCCCGCCCCACTTCTGTCTCCTGGACTTGATTTAAAGTGTTACCATCAATATGTGGTGATGGCTGCTGAGTATAGGATGTGCACACTGAGAGTTTAGAGGACAAGTGTCCTTAAAGGGTGGGGCTAGGTGTTTTTTTCCTCACAGAATACTTTACCATAGCAAGTTAGCTAAGGATGTAGGACATTCAGAAGTTTCTACAAACTTGCTAGGTTTTATTTGGGATCTTGGTGGATATTTCCACCAAAAGAACTTCTATAACATGTGGAAAATGAGTGGAAGGAGAAAACAGAAAGAGGAAAAGAAAAATTTGATTTTTGTTAATGAGAGGGATCACCACGTCTGCCAGTTTGAGATAGATTTTGGTTTCTTCCCATCCAAAAGTGAGATGGATCAAGACTGGTCTTCAGTCATGATGAAGAGCAAATGTATGAATTTATTTAGTTGTTTGCTGATCTGCAGCTCACTGTAGTAGAACATACTGGTCTGGATAGAAACGTAGGGAGTTGGGGTTTGGTTTCAGCTCTGCCATTCAGGTGCTGTTCACCCTTGGTCTAGTTGCCACCCGTCTCTGGGCCCCAGCTCCTTCTCCAAAACGAGAGGGCTGGATTAGACATGATTTCCCAAATCCTGTAACTGCTTATTACAATAATTAAAAACAATTAAATCACATAGTAGATGACTGTGCAAAATTTAATTCTCCTTTAATCCTCTTGCTTAAGGAAAGGAGAACATCTCAGAGTAGTGTTAATATAGCTCTAACACCTTACGAATGCTTCCTGATCCTACTTTTTTAGATAGTGAGATATGACTTAAGGTTCAGGCTTCCTAAGACTGTATGTATGTATCCAGATGAGACTCTAATTACATTGTTTTATTTTTGTTTCATTTATTTTTATGGTTACTTTTGTTTTTAAAACAAGTGACCCCAGTTTTCCATTTACAGCAATGATATAGAGTTTTCTCTTAAAATAAGTGTTTATGTAGATGAGACCATCTAAAGAAATCTAAGAAGGTGATACTCGCATATGGCAAAAACCATGAGGTTGGTACTTGAATGATTGCACTTGGGAAAAACCCATCTAGATGACTTCTAAGTGCCTTTCCATCTCTTGGGCCTGTGGATGTGAATGCCCTGGTTTCAGCACAGAGCATACTTTGTTGGCCTCCAACTGCCTTAAATGTAAGCTTTGTGTGTGCAGTGGTTGTGTGTGGCTTTTGGGGCACTATATTCAAAACATCTGTAACCACTGTATCCATTCAGTGGGCAGCAATGGTTGGACTTCTCTGTATGATTCTGAAGGAGTGAATGCATGACTTGGCTGGAAAATACTGCACTGTGGTATCTTTCTATGTTTTGTTGCAAAAGAGAAAGAACCTCCTGCATTTCAGACTCTGTGGAGCCGTGACAGTCACAGATGGACACACACACACATGCAAACGTGCTCTATACTTTGAATGTTGAACTTTAACCTAAGTTGAACTTTTGTGATCCCATTGACATGTGCAGAACAAATTTAATACTATTTTTGTTTTTAAATAATTTGGCTCGTGACATCTTAGATCTTCTCTGGAAAAAGGCAAGATTTAAATAGTGAATGAGTGAATAAGTGTGTGTGTGTGTGTGTGTGTGTGTGTGTATTTGCTTTTGATTTTTGGTTTTCCTTGTTTTCAAATCTCATTGGCTCTCTGCTTGGAGCATTTTTAAATTGACTGGCTGGTTCAAATTGTGTTTGAAAACAGTTTTGGCATGGTCTATAGACCTGGTGTGTCTTCTGGGTTAGTGTTTGGGCGTGCCACCAAGCTGCTTTGGCTGGATGACAGTTTAAACACAGCCAAACAGCTGGTCCTGCCAGGGGAGACACTGGTGAGAAGATTCCACAGAAACAATGGCTTGGCCTGGGTACCCCTGCTCCCACAGGGGCATCTGAGGGTCCAAGGAGACCAGTGGATTCAGGGGAGCCAGCACTGACCCTCATTCACCTCTGTGTTCTTTTCACTTTTCACCTCAGAGCTGTAGATGGTTCTGACTTTCAGTCGTTGGGAACTGCTGCTTCTGCAAGCAGAGTTAGTGCAACAGAGAGCATAGATTGGACTTTCTCATCAGCCCCACCTCATGTTTCAGGTGGAAGCTTTTCCCTACATGCGGGAAGGTAGGGGAGTGTGAGGTCATCTTTTAGATACTGCCATCTCTGCTCCTGTTTGGTTTCATTTGTCAGCCTCCTCTGAGGGCAAAGGAACATCAAGAGTGAGGTAAGCGGAAGCAGAATCATTGAAATGTAATGAAAAACGTTCTAGTTACTTAAACAGTGAGAATAGTTATCACAAAAGAACAAAGTGATATCATCACAGGGCTGTTGTCATGAATTGAGATGCTATAAGTAAAGCATGGCAGTTGTGTCCAGCCCATCGGATGACCTCCATAAATAATAGTTATGATTATTATTTAACTCCTTCCACAGTAACTGACTGCTAGTGGGCCTCAGTAGATGTTTGCTGAGGGAATTAAGGATGGAACTGGCTGCTTTAGAGGGAGGAAACTAGAGATGTCCAAGCTGAAGATATATATTACCGAGTTATGGTATTGATACTCCCAATCAAATATCAAAATAAAAAATGGAAGTAAGTTTGGAGGCAGCACTTTAAATCTGTCACCCATTAGCCTAGTTGTCCTTTAAGGTAAAGTGGCTTCAACTGGCCAGACAAGGATGACTTTGCATGTACTCTCCTCTTTCTGCATGACTGAGGTTGAAGTGAGCATATGCCTCAAATTAAGCCATCATGCCTTCAGATGCTAGAGTTTTGCAGCAGCTCTTTGATAGGGCAATAGTTGGGGGCAGTGAAGCAGGTGGGTATCCCCTTTCTCACACGTGCTTTCCTGGGTTTTTGAGGTTTGATGTGATGTTCCAAGGAGCCTGTTCCTAACTTAGTGGAATATTAAGGAGTTAAGGTCTCTGAGTCATGTCTTCTGATAAGGGTTTCTGTTTCTCTTTTCCTGACCTAACAGTGTGATGAAAGTAAGCTGACAGAACTCAACACTTGACTCAGGTTGATTGGATTAGAGGGAGATGACATATAGGAGATTACTCAGATAAAGGAGAGAATAAAATCCATGTGAAAGTCTCTTTCTGAGCCACAGTTGGTCTCACTCCAGGACTCCAGGAGTTGGTGATGGACCGGGAGGCCTGGTGTGCTGCAGTTCATGGGGTCACAAAGAGTCGGACATGACTGAGCAACTGAACTGAACTGAACTGAAGTGGCATGGATTGTATCTTGTGGTCAGCAAAATCTTTTCAAGTTCCCCAGTCAAGTGGTCTTTACATTCAAAAGGTAGCTAGGGAGCCATGATTCCGAAGAGGAAAAGGCCTCAGTTAGAGGTAATTGTATGACAGGCCCGTTGTGGAGGGGGCGTCACAAGAAGCATAAGATGTCACAAAAGATGCTAGTGGCTAACAGACAGCTTACTGTGTGCAGGCAGCATGCTCAGTCCTTCACGTGGATTGTCTCTGTCACTCCTCTGAGCAGCCCTGTGGCAGGTGTGTGGTGGTATTAATAGATGCTCATGGTTTGTGGTCCCAGGCAGCACTCATACTCTGCTCACGAGTCCTGGTTTCTCTCTGGAAGCTATATTCCTCTCTGTTTCTGGTCTTGTTGGAATGGTAAATCAGCTGTCTCCCTCTCTCACTGTGGTACCCGAGGTTCCTTCAAATCACACTGTGAAGGCAAGGGAAAGTCCAGTTGGAATTTCCCTCTTCCAGAACTTGGAATCCTGAGCTTATCACTTGAGAGCAGAATTCCTAGGACTGGATGATAGCTCCATTTCCTGGCGGAGATTGCCAGGGAACTTCTGTTCCTGCTCTGAGGTTGTCTCGAGCCTTCTCTTATCTTCCCTTTTGTGAGCAGCCCCACACCCTCCAGTGAATGTGAGTGGTCTTGAGTTCCAGTCTGTTTGCCTCTAGAGCCCAGGAATTTAACCGTTAAGCAGTATTGGAGAGAAACTCTCTGTTTCCTTGAAGGCCAGAGGTTCTAAGAGGCTCTGATTCTTAAAGTCTGAGAATGTACAATTCTAAAATATGATTAATGCCTCTTCTGTTCTTTTGGAGCTGGTCAGTGTTCACACCTGTAGGTCCTCCTCCCAAGTTAGCTGTTGGTCTGAGCTGTCTGCTGAGTTAGCAGCAGAGTGGGTGTGTAAGGGCTTTTAGACTCTAGCACAGCTGACAGAACACATCCCTTTACTCATTCTGGCTTCTGCCCACAGGCTCCTTGTAGTTGGCGCTGCCTTCCTGATCTGCCTGCTTGTTCACAGACCTGGGGTTTATGATCCTTGTAGGATAAATCTGCAGGCCACACGGGAAAAATCTGAACTTGAGCAAAAAGGGGAAGAAAACAGCACCTTGGACACTATAGAGTTTCTGCCCTGTTGGCAATCCCCAGAGAGACCTAGGAATGATCTATCCACTAAGCAGCAATGACTGGGATCTCACGGTAGCTTTGAGAAGCACTCCACAACCCATCTGCAGAGTGAAAAACTAGAAATGTTCCACCATATCACCACTGCTGCTGCCGCTGCTAAGTCGCTTCAGTCGTGTCCGACTCTGTGCGATCCCATAGACGACAGCCCACCAGGCTTCCGCGTCCCTGGGATTCTCCAGGCAAGAACACTGGAGTGGGTTGCCATTTCCTTCTCCAATGCATGAAAATGAAAAGTGAAAGTGAAGTCGCTCAGTCGTGTCCGACCCTCAGTGACCCCCTGGACTGCAGCCCACCAGGCTCCTCCGTCCACGGGATTTTCCAGGCAAAAGTACTATCACCACTAAGTAGATATAAACAGATATTCATTTTAAGTGGTCATTCATTTCCTCAATGCTATTCTTCATTCAATGACATAGATAATTTGAATTGTGTGTGAACACAATACATTTTCCCCATATGAGACTCAATAAAATTATTTTAATTTTGGGCAAAAATTTAGCCCAATATTCCCTGAGTTGCCTTTTGCCAAAAAATACTGCTTACCTTTGGGTATCCTATAGGATTCTTCAGTATAGGAGCCTGAGTTTCTCCATGTGATCTAGCTACCGTGGCTAGCTTGGAAATTTTCAAACTTTTTTTTTTAAGCAATGGAATAATTTTCTTCAATCATAGTTTTATGTAGGACTATAATATACAAAACAGGTACGATAGAACTTCTCTCTTGAAGTGACCCCTGACCTGTGGCATCTCCCTTACTTTTCCTATCTGCGTCCCTAAGGCAGTCCTGAAGAATCACAGGTGCTGAGGAGCCACTGGAAAACTACTGACCTAATTTGAACCAAAGTGAGCATGGGGCAAGTGGGCATCTGAACAGAATCTGGGCTAGAAAGTTTGCATTGTTCTTTTTCTCTATGTCTCTCTGTCTCTGCCTAGTGCTCCCTTCCTCGTCCCAAGATAAGGCTGAGGGAAACAAGAGAGTGGTTTTGAGAGATGAGAAAGGCAGGCCCGTATATCCTTTAAAGGTGAGATTCCAGGCAGAAGGTGGGAAGATGGAGTGCTGAGCTGGGCGAGAAGAGGCTCCCAGCAAATTCTCAGGATCCCTCAGGTGGACAGAAACTGGAAGAAGGGTAAAGAAGTTAAGAATAGGTGAGGGCAGCAGCTAAAAGACAGCCAAGGACAGGGTGTCACATGCTGAGCTGTCTGCAGCCCAGGGATTTACGTGATTCCCGGGCTTCCTCAGAGTAGGATCAGACACAGCATAAGGGCGTTTGTACCAGAAGTGGCTGGTTCCTTTTGCTTTGTGTCTGTCCTCCTTGCCTTGCTTCTCGGGGTCTCTAAAGAATATACCCATCATTGGAGCCTCTGAATTTGGGTCAGTGAAAGTCAGAAACTGGCCAAGATTTTATGGTTTGCAAAATACCTTTCTATACATGACCTCATTGCTCCTCTGAGGTATGTTGGGAAGGTGTGTAAGAGGAATGTTACACGGCATCCAACGTCACAGAACACTGCAGATGCCACCCCTATGAGAAAGCAGAGCATAAATGAGGTAGGGAGAGGAAAACAGTACAGACAGGCTAATTGCTGACTCTCCTGTGTACGGCCTCCCACTTAGGCTTGGCCACCGGGCAGGATGGTAGCGGTTATACATTCCATTCCCAATAGGTCAGAATGGCTTTGTGCTAAGTTTCCTGGATCGTGTCACTCAAATGTGTCATGCGTACTTGGTAGTCATAGCACGTTGCTCAAGAAGGATGATCTTCTAAGCCAGAGGTCACACACTGTCTGCACCCAGTGGGTTTTGTTTGGTCTGCATCAGATTTAAAATTTTGAATTAGTTGCCAACACTAAAAAAAATTAGAAAATATAAACATCTGCATTTCTGGCTTTCTTGAAAAACTGGAGGATCTGACTATATTGGTTTTTTTACAACTGCCCTCTTTCCATGAGTCATGTATTCTCCACACCACCAGAGACCCCACCCAGCCTGCTTACTTCTTTATGTGCCTTGAGTAGGCCCATGCACATTTGAGTTTGAGACCCTTGGCCTAGGTTTGTGTCTTATGTAACTTGGCATAGAGAACAGGGGTTGCAAACTATGGTCTGTGAGCCAAATCTGGCCCTCCACATGTTTTTATAAATGAAGTTTTATTGGGTCATATTGGCTGCTTTCATAGTACTCAGTGCAATGGTTACTTGCTAGAGAGATCATAGTGTCTGCAAATCCTAAAATACTTTCTATCTGGCCCTGCAGAGACCCTATCTGATCCCTGATCTAGACCATGTTTTCTAAACAAAAGTTTTCACCTATCAGAGGAATTCTTACCAGTGTTCTAAACTAACTTCACTTTCTCTCTCTCCAGACTTTATTTATAACCTACCAAACTGACAGGGGAATTTGGCGACTGGTTGTTCCCTGGGTCTGGGTTATTAGGAAGTCATGCAATGTCAGTTTTAGTGTCTGGCCATGAGGCAGTTGGCTTTCTTTTATTTTCCCCTCATCTGTCATGGCCTCAGAAAAAGAACAGCACTACCTAGAATCACTGACATCCTGCTTTTCTGCAGACTCTAATTAGCCTTGCAATTATTAATTATGAGAATGTTAGCTTACATGTGTGTAGTGAAAGGGATTAACTCCACAGGATTCCTGCACCTTTTCTCACATTTCCTTCTCAAGACTGTCCTGCAAGGCAGGTCAGTTGCCCACTCAGCAGCTCTTCTTCCTCCCATATTCCTTGCTCTAGAGCCCAGCTCTAGGTAGTGACTGAAAATGCCAGAATCTTGCCTTTTGGCCTTCTACAGTGGCTGAAAGGATCCCACACTCCTGTTCTGGCTAATAACAGACAAGGGAAGTCTTCCTAGAGGCTCTGAAGGAATATTTTCCTTCCTCATAAGAAAGTGACACGTGCAAGAGAGACTTCTATGTCCCTTCTGTTCTGTTTGTGGGTGTGGCTCTGTGAAGATGTGATGCTTGGAGCTGCCGTAGCCATCTCTGGATATGAAGAGAGGTGTCAGTGATATGTGGAAGATGTTGGGAAGAAGAATGAGACAATCCTGAGTTCCTGGGAACATCCTTGAGCCTGGAATCATTGTCTTCCAGATGGTTCTCATTGTGAGAGATACTAACAAAAGCTTCTTGTTAAAGCCACTTTGGGTCAGATACTCTGTTATTATATAGGCCAAAGTATCTTAATTTGAATGATCAGCTATTACCTCTAGTTTACATAATTTTTTGAAAGTAGCTAATATATATTTAGTTGTTACTATGTGTTAGGTATTATTTTGAGTTCTAAATAGTGGCTCACTTAGTCTTTATAATGACACTAGAAAATAGGTATTATTCCACATGATATCACTTGTATCTGGAACCTAAAATATGGCACGAATGAACCTATGTACAAAACAGAAACTGACTCACAGACACAGAGGACAGACTTGTGGTTGCCAGCGGCGGCGGGGAGAGGGTGGAGGTTTGGGGTTGGTAGAGGCAACTATTACATTTAGAATGGGTGAACAGCAAGATCCTGATGTATAGCACAGGAAACTATATTCAATGTCCTATGATAAACCGTAATGGAAAAGAATAAGAAAAGATTATATATGTATAACTGAGTCACTTTTGCTGTACAGCAGAGTAAATCAACTAGACTTCAATTTTAAAAAGTACATATTATTATCCCAGTTTTATAGAGCAAAAAATGACACTTAATAAATGCTAATACTGCATGAGGTCACATACCTGGTAAGAGACAGAGCTGGGAATTAACCCAGTCTGGCTCTGGAGCCCATGGGCTTAATACTCTACTGTGCTCTCTCTCTGCACAGAAGAAAAGAAAATGGTCTGCTATCTCACAGCATCTGGTATATCCCTTCTTGGGTCAGACACTGCAACAGACCTTATACTTGTCCATCCTTATCAGACAGTGAGTGCTCCATCACTCTCCATTCTCATCACTTATTACAGCCTGGATCTTAGTGAGTGCTCAATCCTTGGACTGGATTGAAACCCCTTTGCTGCTCACCTGCTGCTCTTTGTTTCCCCTCTCAGCTGTAGGCATCAAACCATTGCCAGCCTAGAAAAGTGCAGGAAGGTACCCTGTGTCCTGTATCCTAATGAGGGACATTTCATGGTGACCATGGATACATGGATTCTGGGCTTGAAGCCAGGCAGAACCAAGTTCAGTTATGGCTCTGCAACCTCTAGCTGTGTCACCATAGGAGAATCCTTTCCCCTCTCTGAACCTCAGTGTCCTTTCTTTTAAATGGAGTAACAATGACCTTCCACTGTGGTTGTTTTGATTATTAAAATGATAGAGGTATAAAATGCTTAACAAAATACCTGGCATCAAGTAATTACCCAGTTAATGGTAGATACTATTATTAGTAAGGTTGCTTTTTTATTCTTTTTTTAAAAGTCATTTTATAAGAGCTGTCTTTTAAAAAAAAATCGACTTGTTTCTTGGGTGTGCTGGATCTTCTTTGCTGTACGTGGACTTTGGACAGCTGTGGTGAGAGGGGCCTACTCTCTATCGTGCTGCACAGGCTTCTCATCGTGGTTTCTCTTGTTGGGGAGCACAGGCTCTATACTGAGCGGGCTTCAGCAGTTGTGGCGTCCAGGCTTAGCTGCCCCATGGCACATGGGATCTTTCCAGACCAGGAATCAAACCTGTGTCCCCTGCATTGGTAGGCAGATTCTTAACCACTGGACCCCCAGGGAAGTCCTGCCTTTTTATTCTTATTATCACTATGAGGCTGTTTGTGGAACAACATGTCTGTATGAGGTGAACCTGAAACCCTGGGAGTAAAGGAGGGGGCTCACTCTGGTGCTGACGTAGAAGTCAGGAGAGCAGGATGCTAGCCCGGTTTGGGGATATCAGGGCCTTCCCTTTCTCTCTCTGGGCTTAGGTTTTCCCACCTGTCAAATGCATGTATTTGCTGAGATGACCTCTAAGGACCTTTCCCAGGTCAGATAGGACACACTGTGAGATGCACCAAACACATCGGCCTGCTTTCTCTCCAGGACTCTGCACAGCTCAGGAGCTGTTACTGTCTCTGAGAGTCCTGATTCAGTCTTCTCCAAAATCAGCCAAGGTTGTATATGGGTTTCCAACCCATCAGCCACCAGCATGACCCAGTGCCTGGCACAAGGTACATGGTTAACAATTCTGAGTTGGATGAATGAACTCCATTGAGTGAATGAGTGGCACCTATGACCCCTGAAGTTTGGGCCAGTTTGGTTTCTTGTAGTATAAATATTTAGAATATAACCATTATTATGGTTTTTGGCAAGGGTGAATCACTTAGTCATGGTCATGGCCTTGAACTGAACCAAACTGTAAGCCAGCACAAGAATAAACTGCATTCAACCACTGACCTCAGAGCCAAAGGGAAACTGACTTTCTGTTGACCCACGAGCCAGGTTTGGTTTTGCAAGGAAAAAAAAAATTATGAACAATCCAATATTTAGCAAACCCTGTTTCCTTCCTTGAATTTTCTTCTAAACCCTCAAATTGGGACAAAATTAGACCCTAAATAACCCCTGCTTATATTATTGCACAATATACTCAAATAATAATAATGTTACCCAACACTTGCAGGGCAATTAGTTTGTACTAAGTGCATTATCTCATTTAGTCCTGAAACAAACCTATAAAGTAGGTCCTATTTTTATTCCTCTTTTACAAGTGAGGAAAATTTGACAGCTAAGTAACTTTTGCTAAGGTCACATGGCTATTAGGAGGCATGGTGGACATTCAGTAGAGGTCCAGTGGATTCCTCGGCATCAGTGACAGTACATTTAATGAGCATATGCTAGGAGGCAGTCACCGGGTTGAGCATTTTGCATGCATATGCTCAGCTAATCCCTACAGTAATGCTGTCTGCAGTGCAGTATTAGCTCCATTTTAGTGATGAAGAAGCAGAGCTTTTGGGAGATATGTAACCATCCTATAATTTGTGTGTGGCGGAGCCAAGTTATCTTTGGACAATGGCAGAGTTCAGAAAACTCAAGGGTAATAAAGAGGGAGAGATGTTTCCAAAGGCATCATGAATCAGTGGTTGAACTGGGTCTGGGTTTCATTGAAGACATTTTCCAGTCATTGCTGGGAGGGTGTTGTTCAGTAACAGTGGGAGGGGACCTGCCATATCGCCAATCCACCATGTCCCCTGCCCTTACGACAGGAAAGAGAGTTCAGTGGAATAGGGCACGTGCTTTGGAGTCAGACCTGTGTTCACATCACAGCTCCCAAACTAACTTGCTGGATGACCTTAGGAATAACCTTTCCTCTCTCTAAATCTCTGTTTCCTCTTCTACAAAATGGAGCAATAGCCAGGCCTGCTTCTGAGGTTGCAGAAGGAGTAAATTAGAAAAGGAACACAAAGCGTGTGGCACCGAGACCATCACACAGGTAACGTAGATTAGCTGTTGTTATTGTCATTGAAATGATCCACAGCTGAAAGAGGTTTGAGAGCCTCAGTTCCACATGGAGAAGCACTGAAATCTGCTTCACAAGGATGATTTCTTATGGTGGAAAAGAGGCCCAGAAGCTGAAGAGTGTCTTACTCTCTAAGAGACACATATGTGTTTGGGACATACACACACACACACACACACACATATGCACCTGCATGCCTTCACACCTGGACACATTTATCCTTATGGCATATGTGTGCACACATTTGTGCATGCATGCACATACATACATGTATACACACAATATGTGGGCCTTCCTGGTGGCTCAGAGGTAAAGAATCTGTCTGTAAAGCAGGAGATGCAAGTTCGATCCCTGGGTGGGGAAGATGCCCTGGAGAAGGAAATGGCAACCCATTCCTGTATTCTTGCCTAGGAAATCCCATGGACAGAAGAGCCTGGTGGGCTACAGTTCATGGTGTCACAAAAGACTGAAATGTGACTTAGCGACTAAACAACAGTGAACACAAAAAACATATATGGCACATATATGCTCACACACACACACACTACACCTATGGTTGTACATGCTTATACATGTTTGCATGTACCCAAATGTGTGCATGCCCATACTCACAGGTACACACACTCTCACCCTACTTTGCCTACTTAACACCTACTCCTTTAGCTTTCAACCCAAAGGTCACAGCCATGGGGCAGCTGCCCTGACCTACCAGGTGAGGCTGGGGCACTCAGGCTGTGTTCTTAGCACTGTGCATTTTTCCTCTTCAGTTTGCATCTTAATTGTCATTGAACAATTGTGTAATAAGTTGTTTAATTCTGGATTTCTTACCAGAAGTTTGTTCTGCAGAGGGGAGGGACAAAGTCTGACTATTTTCCACTGGTGGAAAGCTGCTAACATAGCCTAGCTCATAGTAGGCTTTCAACAGATACACACCCTTGATTGAACAGGACCATCAGATTCCATTTTGCATGCAAGCTGGAGGATAGCTGATTCACTGTGGGCCACCTTGTGTGAGTTTTGGGCTTTGGGTCCATGATGGTTTGTAGGCTCACCCAGTGAAACCCAAGCCTCAGAATGCTGTGGAAGCTGGTTAGGAAGAAAATTCACCTTTCAAATGTGTTCTGAGTCACCAGGCAAACAAGTGTCGGCGGTGGATGGAATGCTAAGAAGTCTGAAAGGTAGACTTGCTACTTAGTACTTGTACTAAGTACTACTTACTTACATTACTAAGTACTACTTAGTAATGCACTTAGTACTTGCTACTTCTCGCTCTGTTTTCCCTGGGAGGTGAGGGGACACCAGCAGCTGCCACAAGTAATAAGGTTGATGAATCACTGCCTGGGCTGGGTCAGAGCTGTTTTCTTTCTCTCAGGCTAGACGATAGCAGTGAACAGGCCCAAATGGACATAAAGAGGGCAGAGGATGATGGGCTGATGGAAATGAAGAACGTAGAGCTGGGAGGTTTGAGTAATTTATTTTCCTTCCTTTATTTATTAAAGGAATAGTTCTGGGCACCTTCTAAGTGCCAGGCACTTGGGCCAGTTGCTGGAAATTGGAGAATTAGGAGAAAATGAGATCTATGTGGTCTTTGGCCTCTGGGTATTCAAGCCTACTTGAGAGATGGAAAGGACAACAGGCAATTAGAATGCAGTGTGATCAGTGCTCCATTGGGGAAGTTTGATAGAGGGGAGCTCCAGGGAGAATGGGGATGGCTTCTGTAGAGGGAGATCTCCGAGCTAAAACCTGGAGAAGGACCACAGTTATCCAGGCTGGGAGAAGAGGAAAGAGTAGTGTGAGTGGAGAGAAGTGTTTGCGGGCAGGCCCCAAAGGGAAAGAGGGCACACGGTACACCAAGAGAGATGGCAGGAACTCAGTGCAGCAATAGCTGGTTGGTCCTGCTGTGTGGGCCTGGGGGCAAGGTCCACGGGATGCAGAGTTCATCCGTGTGGACTCGGAAGCCCCTGCCCCCAGGGTGTGGCAGAGGTATCCTAGGACTGAAGTACTCATAGGCTGGGAGAAGACCATTCTGGGGACAAGAGGAGTCCATCAAAGGGGACCAGAGCACCGGGGGCAGGGATCTCCTGCAGACCTGAGGATTCAGGGTGTGGGGGAAGGAGCTTTGCCTTCCACTGGCTACGTGACTGACCATCCTCTGGGCCCGTTTTCTCACCTGTCACCAGGGAGGCCTAGGTGACCTTTCAAGTACCTTCCAGCGGCTACTGCCTAAGCTTTCATTAGGCTGAATGAGCTGTGTGCTACACCCCCCAGCCCCCACAGCCACTCTCTGCCTCGCCTCCCATCCCCACAGCTCTTTCTACCCTTCAGTGTCTACCCTGGCCCCCTGGGCCTCATATTCTCTATCACTACTCAGAAGCTGTGTCTTACAGGCAACTCACATCACATCTCTGGGCTTCAGTTTCCACACTAACGGGAAGTGATGGGGGTGATAATACCACCTACTTTTTCCTCCTCATCTGGTGCCTTTCTACATCCAGGCCACCTGGCCTTCTCTCTCCAGCTATTTCTTGCCTGGAATTCTTTGCCTCTTTCTCCCCCAGCCTCCACCCCCTCACTTTTGTCATGCTAATTCTTCCTTCTCTTTCAAATAGAAGCTTAAGCAAGATTCCTTCACAGAAGCCTTCCTTAAGGGGGTCTATCGCTTGCTGTATTCCACTTTAACACTCTGTATACTTCCTTCTTAACACTCATCACAGCGGTCCTTTACCCAGTTGTGTGTGATAACTATTTCCCTTTCTGAGGTACAAGCAGGGGCAGGGAATATATCCGACACCTGTCCTGGGTGTATAGTAGGCCCTGGGTGTGAATTGTTCAGTGGATAAATGAATATCCTGATGGATTTAATATATTTCATACATATGTAAGTTATTAATTATACTCAGCCAGGCCTACAAACTGGCTGAGTATAATAAACTCAGTTTTCCAAAAAAACCCCCCCAAAACAAAAACAAACCACAAGTTTAGTAACATGTTCTAGCCACTAGAGGGCGGTGTGAAACCATAACGCTGGTGGGGTGGGGGCCTCAGGGTCCCCAGCCCTTTTATGAGTTGGAATGGGGCTTCTAAGGTGGCATTAGTGGTAAAGAATTGGCCTGCCAATGCAGAAGATGTAAGAGATGAGGGTTCGATACCTGGGTTGGGAAGATCCCCGGGAGAAAGGCATGGCAACCCACACTAGTATTCTTGCCTGGAGAGTGTTATGGACAGAAGAGCCTGGTGGGGTACAGTCCATAGGATTGCGAAGAGTTGACATGACTGAAGTGACTTAGCACACATGCATGCATAATGTTCAGCACTTTGTGTTCTATCCATATCCTGGATTCATTACATAAAATTCAAAATATACATAGACCGTTACGAGTTGGAAGGCTTGTCAAAGCCTGTTCGGTCCAATCCTGGACACTGAGGCCTGAGGGAGAGTGAGGTTCCCCTGCCTTCACTGGCCCTATGGCACAGACTTGTTCCTGGTTGTGGGCAAACCCCCCTCTTTTCAGTATTCCTATTTTCTATTATGTGGGAGACATCATTGTAAATCCTATCTGTCCAACCATCCAATACATATTTATTGACCTTCCACTACGTGCTGAGCACTGTTAGGTGCTAGAAGCTCTGGTGTACCAAACAGGTCCCCGTCTCATGGAGAGCACTGTCTAGTTGGAAGGAGGGGCACTGAGAAATCATATATCATTACAAACTGATTAGTGCGATGGAAAAAGTCAGAGCCTGTTTGCTGCTGCTGCTGCTGCTAAGTCACTTCAGTCGTGTCCGACTCTGTGCTACCCCATAGACCGCAGCCCACCAGGCTCCCCTGTCCCTGGGATTCTCCAGGCAAGAACACTGGAGTGGGTTGCCACTTCCTTCTCCAGTGCAAGAAAGTGAAAAGTGAAAGAAGTCGCTCAGTCGTGTCTGACTCCTAGCGACCCCATGGACTGTAGCCTACCAGGCTCCTCCATCCATGGGATTTTCCAGGCAAAAGTACTGGAGTGGGGTGACATTGCCTTCTCCACAGAGCCCATTTAGGGCTACCTAATTCTTTCTTGAGCTCATTCTTGAAGGAACGGTCATATAGCAGAAATCCAGAGGTTAAGCAGCCACTGGCAGAGGGATCAGAAGACCAGGCTTTTGTGCACAGGTCCATCTGAGCTGCCAGGTGCTATTGGGCAAGTCCTTTCCCCTCTTTGTCTTCTGTTTTTCCATCTGTATAATTATAGAAGCATTTCAAGCCTAAAACTTTTGATTAGGAGGGGCTTGTACCTTAAATACTTGGGGTGCCTTCTCAGTCCAGGAGCCCGAACTTTTGGAGTTCAAATTATATCCTCAATATACATAGGGATCTCACTTTAAAGAGTCAACCATTTGTGATGTGAATTTTCACTCCAGTGGAGTTTTTTTCATGTGTTAATTTCTGTAAGTGAGGATCACACCTATTGATGTCTCAGAGACTAACTTGCTGTTTAGTCACTCAGGCATGTCCGACTCTGTGACCCCATGGACTGCAGATCACCAGGCCTCCCTGTCCTTCACCATCTCCCAGACTAATTAATTAAAAACACCAAGAATTTAGCTTTGCAGAAGGTTTTCAGTCTGAATTTCCAGAAGGTGGGCAGGTGGGAAAGACTTGTAGCAGGAGGCAAAAAGGATTAAATTTCAAAACCTAGAGTTAAGCTCCTCCAGGTTAAAGCATTTATTTATTGTTAAATTTTTAATCACTGTCCATCTGGGACAGGTGAGCCCTGGCTCAGGGTCTCTTGAATACAGCTAAGAACCTGATGCCCTTGAGTTTGCTGTTGCTGAGGAGGCTACAGTTCCATGGCTCTGCCTCGGGCAACCATTCCTATTCCCTGTGGGATCTGGGAAGCTCTGACCCTCTTACTCTGGGCTGAAGAAGGGCACATGCAGGCATGTCTTTCATCATGCAAATATCTTGGCTCTTGATAAGGGATATTTTAATCAGAATATTTATCTCTTTGACCTGCTGCTCCAGGACCTGGCTTGTCCATTAAATTTCTGAAATTTGTGGGGCAGTTGCAGCAGGTGGTAGGCTGGCCTGGAGCAGAGCTGAGGGCAGTAGTTCTCAGGGATGGGGCCACCTCCATGTGGTTGCCTCACCTGAGAGTTTGTGAGCATAGAGGATGAATAATGGAGATGGTGACCCAATCAGCTTTTGCCTGTCCCAGGATGGCCAGAAATCTCTAAGGAAGAGACAGGGAGGTGATGAGGGCCAAGACAATGTAAAGGACCACAGGACCACAGCTGATGTCTACTTTGGGTCACGCCGAATCAGCAGTCCAGGTTGTTGGATCAGAGAAAATAGTCAGTTGGATTTAGGGCCCAAAGACCTATAATTTGCACTGAGGCAGAGGGAGGAGATGGCATCTGGAGGACCCGGGAAGATGAAATGAAAATGGCATGAACAGGAGATCAGTATTAATGGGAACCAGGACCCATGGAAGGGAAAAAGGGAAAAGAGGTTTTCAAATGCTAGAGAGAGAGACATGTTTAAAAGTAAACATAATTCTTCACATGGGTTTGCTTACCCGTACACCTCATGCATACTTCACATGCACAATATTGTCCACTGCTTTGTGGGACAGACTCAGAGGCCCCATTGCTTTGTGGGACAGACTCAGAGCCACTCTCACTCCTTGGTGAGGGAGGGGCACTCGCTGGCTTCCTGCAACACGATGAGGGCAACAAACTTTAATCTGGTGATGCTTGTAGGAAGGATCAGAAAGGGAGAGAAAGGAAGAGGGACAGCTCAGAAGGAAATTGACAGTTAAAGAAGAGATAAGACATGTGCTGCTGTGTCCTCTCAGGAATCAATCACATTCAGCTGGTCACAAGACGAGCAGCCTCTGGAGGGGAGCAGATGGTCAGCCTGGAGCCTGGAGGAGGAGTGACCATGGCGCCTAGTACCAGAACTGTACTACCTGGGGTGAGAGCATAGGGCCTCAAGTCATGCAGACTCAAGTTCAAGTCCCTGTTCTGCCACTTACTGGTTGTGTTCTTGGACCACATATGTAGTCTCTCTCTTAATTTCTTCATCAGTAAAGTGAGAATAAAGTGTCCAGTATGCTACTGGGGAAGAGCAGAGGGCAATTCAAACTCTGGAAGATAGTAGAGGACAGAGGAGTCTGGTATGCTGCTGTTCATGGGGTCATAAAGAGTCAGACACTACTAAGCGATTGAACAACAACAAAAAGTGGTAATAATAGTGGTTGTGGAAATTAGGTGAAATCATACAGAAGTACTTGGCACAATAGTAACCACTAAATAACTATCAGCTATGGTCATAAAAGTTGTAATGAATAATGTGAATGGAGTGAATTAGGTTGAATATTGTAGATTATATTGAATAATATAAGCATTTTCCTATCTCCTCCAGTTGACAGATTATTCCCTTGATTTCAACTCTTCTGGGCTACCTTAAGTCTCTTCTGCCTTTCTCACCCAAATTATTTTTAACTTTTTTTTTTTTTTTCAGATTCCATTCACTGAAGAAAAAATAAACCTCCTTCGGAGGCTAAAGAAGCTGAGTCTTAGATAAGGTAAGGTAACACTGTTAAGTAAGGTGATACATGTAGCAATGCGCTGCTGCTGCTGCTGCTAAGTCACTTCAGTCGTGTCCGACTCTGTGCTACCCCATAGACGGCAGCCCACCAGGCTCCCCCGTCCCTGGGAATTTCCAGGCAAGAACACTGGAGTGGGTTGCCATTTCCTTCTCCAATGCATGAAAGTGAAAAGTGAAAGTGAAGTTGCTCAGTCGTGTCCGACCCTCAGCGACCCCATGGACTGCAGCCTACCAGGCTCCACCGTCCATGGGATTTTCCAGGCAAGAGTACTGGAGTGGGCTTCCATTGCCTTCTCCGTAGCAATGCGCACTAGAGCAAATACCCTCGCCACCACCTTTTAGCAGGGAAGACAGACTTCCGTGAACGACAGAGAAGCACAATGAATGACTCCATAGGGACTGGCAGAGGGAACTAGCCTAATGCAGGGGTTCAGGAAGGCTTCCTTGGGAGTTAGCAGTGCTGCAAGGGATCAAGATTTTTCACTGGCGGAATGGCGGACTGGGGGAAAGCGACCCCCAGAGGGAGTACGAGGAATGCTTTTAGGAATCTGGCATGTGAGAATTTTAAAAATTATAATAATTATGTATTCATTGCAAATTATTAATGCAAAAGACTCTGTTTTACATTTATGAAGTGATAGCATGTTTCCTTCCTTTTAAAATATATAAATACATGTACAGTATTCTTGCCTGAAGAATTCTTGTATGGACAGAGGAGCCTGGTGGGCAACAGTCTATGGGGTGGCAAAGAATCAGATATGACTGGGTGACTAATACTTTCCCTTTTCACTTTCAGAGACCAATAGTTGGCAAACATTAGCTGTGTGATGACAAAAATCATGATTCCAAAAGTCTAATGTCTAAAGTTTGAGAAACTAATTTTGTACCACTTTAGATTTTTTTAGAAGAGAAAACTGAGACTCAGAGATACTAAATGACTTGTTTAATGTCACAGAGTGAGTTGGTGACCAAGCTTAGTCATATGAAAATCTGTGCCACTTCCCCCAAATCCTAAGATAACAGGGAAAGTAATGTATCAGGTTTGAGTTCCAGGAGACGTTTGATGAATGATTCTCGGTTCTTCTGGATAGATTCTTGGATTAGAATTCTTGGATTAGAATCTTGCTGGCACTTTCTTTATTTTATTTTTTTTTTCAAATTAATTTCTTTTTCCAGAATTCATCTATCTCCCAGATTCTCCTCTGTGGTGAGAGGGCCTTGGCTTTAGAAGGAGGATTTGTGACCAAGTCACTTTGTTCTCCTGGCCCCTGAATCATTAGGTTAAGTTCTGTCAGCTGACCTTACCTGGAGCTGGGGAGGGACAGACCCTGAATTTCTGGATGGGGCTGCAGCCAAGCCAGGTCTTGTCCCTGGTGTGTGGTCATGAGTGTAACCTCTTCCTCCCTGGGCTGCCTAGCTGATGGGGCCATTAGGAAGAGAACATGAGGCTAAGTATTTGGAGCTTGAAATGCCTGCCACTGGAGGGGCTGTTATGACCATTCATGCCCTCCCTATCAGTAGCAATGAGGCACATGAGCTGTGACCATCAACCATCCTGGCCAACTGACTCCAGAGCACTACGCAGGGCTGAGCCTGCGCTGATATGCTGACATTTACTCAACAACCAGACTGCTTCCTAGGGACTCCCTGGTGGCTTAGATGGTAAAGAATCTGCCTGCAATACAGGAGACCTGAGTTTGATCCCTGGGTCGGGAAGATCCCCTGGAGAAGGGAATGGCTATCCACTCCAGTATTCTTGCCTGGAGTATTCCATATACAGAGGAGCCTGGTGGGCTACAGTCCATGGGGTCACAAAGAGTCGAACACAATGGAATGACTAACACATGGACTGCTTTCTGAGAGAGAAAACCTACTCTTCATGAAATAGTGTCACAAATAGGATTTCATGTTGATTTTTGTAGTCACCCTCAGAGTAATCATCATCATTACTGTTGTGGTAAAGAGGAAACTAAAGCCGGGACCTGTGAAAGAGGTCTGTCCCAGGTGACTAGGCTGGTGAGTGGTGACCTTGGGCCCAGCCCACGGAATTTATGGCTGCCAGACAGGAGCTCTTTTTTCAGCACCTCCACTGCCAGCCCCCATCCCTACACTGAGCTCGGGGGGCAGGGGAGAGGGCAAAGGAAGGACCTGACCTTTCAGCAGACTTGCCTGTTCATTTCTGAAGTTGTCATTGATGGAAAACAGGCCTGGAGGGAGGAGAGAATGAGAAGAGCTACCATTAATCTCTAATTAATTTCTAACCAAATTAGGAAAACCAGCTTTTCACATAAGTAGAGACGATTGTGACAGTTGTAGGCTGTATTCTTCGTTAGGAGCTAGATTTCTAGGAAGAATTTGGGCAGTTTGAATTCTTTGCCTCTCATATAGACCTTTCCAGATTTTATCTGCTCATCTGATTATTTCATTATTTTATATATCTCTGGGCTTCCTTGGTGGCTGAGATGGTAAAGAATCTGCCTGCAATGCAGGATACCTGGGTTCAATCCCTGGGTCAGGAAGGTCCCCTGGAGAAGGAAATGGCAACCCACTCCAGTATAGTAGTCAAGCTTCTCCAGAGAAATAGAAGCAGTAATATATACATCATGGATATATATATCTATAGATAAATATTGATTGATTTTAAGGGATTAGCTCATGTGATTGTGGAGGTTGCCAAGTCCAAAATCTTCAGGAGAGGTCAGCAGGATGAAGACCTAGGGAAGAGCTGACGTTGCAACTTGAGTCTGAAGCCTGTCTGGAGGTAGAATTCGCTCTTCCTTAGGGGAAGACAGTCTTTTTCCTTTACATTCTTCAAGTGATTAGATGAGGCCCATCCGCATTATGAGGGGTGGTTAATCTGCTTTACTCGAAGTCAACAGATTTATATGTTAACTTAATCTAGAAATGCCTTCACAGCTGTATCCAGCTGTGTCTGGCCAAATATCTGGGCATTGTGGCTTAGCCAAGTTGACACATAAAACTAACCATCACAGTATATAAACATACAATATGTAGGATAACATAAGCTAATATTTCAGTTCAGTTCAGTCGCTGAGTCGTGTCCGACTCTTCGCAACCCCATGAATTGCAGCACACCAGGCCTCCCTGTCCATCACCAACTCCTGGAGTTCACTCAAACTTACGTCTATTGAGTCAGTGATGCCATCCAGCCATCTCATCCTCTGTTGTCCCCTTCTCCTCCTGCCCCCAATCCCTCCCAGGATCAGAGTCTTCCAATGAGTCAACTTTTTGCATGAGGTGGCCAAAGTATTGGAGTTTCAGCTTTAGCATCAGCCCTTCCAAAGAACACCCAGGACTGATCTCCTTTAGAATGGGCTGGTTGGATCTCCTTGCAGTCCAAGGGACTCTCAAGAGTCTTCTCCAACACCACAGTTCAAAAGCATCAATTCTTCGGCACTCAGCTTTCTTCACAGTCCAACTCTCACATCCATACATGACTACTGGAAAAACCATAGCCTTGACTAGATGGACCTTTGTTGGCAAAGTAATGTCTCTGCTTTTGAATATGCTGTCTAGGTTGGTGATAACTTTCCTTCCAAGGAGTAAGCATCTTTTAATTTCATGGCTGAAGTCACCATCTGCAGTGATTTTGGAGCCCCCCAAAATAAAATCTGACACTGTTTCCACTGTTTCCCCATCTATTTCCCATGAAATGGTGGGACCAGATGCCATGATCTTCGTTTTCTGAATGTTGAGCTTTAAGCCAACTTTTTCACTCTCCTCTTTCACTTTCATCAAGAGGCTTTTGAGTTCCTCTTCACTTTCTGCCATAAGGGTGGTGTCATCTGCATATCTGAAGTTATTGATATTTCTCCTGGCAATCTTGATTCCAGCTTGTGCTTCTTCCAGCCCAGCGTTTCTCATGATATACTCTGCATACAAGTTAAATAAGCAGGGTGACAATATACAGCCTTGACGAACTCCTTTTCCTATTTGGAACCAGTCTGTTGTTCCATGTCCAGTTCTAACTGTGGCTTCCTGACCTGCATATAGGTTTCTCAAGAGGCAGGTCAGGTGGTCTGGTATTCCCATCTCTTTCAGAATTTTCCACAGTTTATTGTGATCCACACAGTCAAAGGCTTTGGCATAGTCAATAAAGCAGAAATAGATGTTTTTCTGGAACTCTCTTCCTTTTTCCATGATCCAGCAGATGTTGGCAATTTGATCTCTGGTTCCTCTGCCTTTTCTAAAACCAGCTTGAACATCAGGAAGTTCACAGTTCACATATTGCTGAAGCCTGGCTTGGAGAATTTTGAGCATTACTTTACTAGTGTGTGAGATGAGTGCAATTGTGCAGTAGTTTGAGCATTCTTTGGCATTGCCTTTCTTTGGGATTGGAATGAAAACTGACCTTTTCCAGTCCTGTGGCCACTGCTGAGTTTTCCAAATTTGCTGGCATATTGAGTGCAGCACTTTCACAGCATCATCTTTCAGAATTTGAAATAGCTCAACTGGAATTCCATCACCTCCACTAGCTTTGTTTGTAGTGATGCTTCCTAAGGCCCACTTGACTTCACATTCCAGGATGTCTGGCTCTAGGTGAGTGATCACACCATCGTGATTATCTTGGTTGTGAAGCTCTTTTTTGTACAGTTCTTCTGTGTATTCTTGCCACCTCTTCTTAATATATTCTGCTTCTGTTAGGTCTAAGCTAATATTTCTTCTTCTGTTAAGCTAATATTTACTGACCATTTGTTATGAGCCAGGAAACATTATCTCCTTGAATGATTTTTTTCTAATGATTACAGTACAGTACCTTGCACATAGATAGAAATAAAAGGTGGTTTTAAAAATCAGAAGGCAATTCAGAGTAGAGGTTAAGAAACATGATTTTGGCACTGGGCAGACCTGAGTTCAAGTTCTAATATCTAACTTGGGCAAGTTACTTAATTTTTTCAAGTCTCTTTTTCCTCATCTGTAGAAGAGAATTAAAAATAGTACTTACTTCCTCAACATAAGCAGTGACTTGAAAAATAGTTATTGACAAAATGAAGTTTGAAGTTACCTCCAGAGTTATTATGAGAATTAAAGGAGATAACTTATCTAAAGCCCCTTCCTCACATAGTACCTGAAAAATGACAAGAACACGATGGATTTCTTTGCCTTGTACTATGATTATTTTTCTTCTTGACATCGGCAGCTGTTGGGATCCACCTCACAGGACTCAGTAAGGTGTGGCTTCCAGGAAGGTCTTGCCTCTAAAGGCCAGGTCAGAACAGAACAGAAATCTCCCTGGCCTGACTCAGAGGCTGGTTTCTCTTACTTCCTTGGCATAATTCTTGGGGCAGTCAGTTCTCAGCTGCTCCCCAAACTCCTTTCTCGGAGCTCTGGCTGTGACTGGGTTTGGCAGGGAGCGTCCTCCAGGTAATATGGTCTGGAGCCCAGTGAGCTTCCCATGTCTCTGCCAGCACACCCTTCTTCTTGTCTGCAGCCCAGCCATCAGATCTGTCTCATGAAGCTTGAGTTACTGCCTCTTAATGGAAAACAGCTGCCTGCTCCTCTTAATGTCTACGACCTCCCTGCACATACTCATTCTATTGATTTGGCTAATCATTCTCATTTGTTCTAAGGCAAATTGCACTACTTGTACTTGGAATATAAGGACATCAGGAAGACCACAAACCATTATAGTTTTAACTAATGCATTCATCATTCAATAAAATATTTGTGGTGCACTAAAGGACGGAGTCTCAGCTCTGACACTTACCAGCTGTGTGATCTGAGTCAAATTTCTTAATCTCTCTTATGTCTGTCTCAGTTTCCTCACCTATAAAATGAGGGCAATGTTAATGTCTACTCAAAATGGTTATTAGAACACTTAAATTAGTTAGTATGTGTAAAACGTGTAAATATATGCCCGATGTATATGGGACGGATTGGGGGTAGGAGGAGAAGGGGACGACAGAGGATGAGATGGCTGAATGGCATCACTGACTCGATGGACGTGAGTCTCAGTGAACTCCGGGAGCTGGTGTTGGACATGGAGGCCTGGCGTGCTGTGATTCATGGGGTCGCAAAGAGTCGGACACGACTGTGCGACTGATCTGATCTGATCTGATTATGATGATTATTATTACATTGCTACTTCTAACTCTACTTTGTTCCAACAATGCTACTGGGTGTTGGGGGAACAGCAGTGAACACAAAACACTTTGTCCCTGCCTTGTGAAGTTTATATACTTGTGAGTAGAGGCGAAAAAGAATAAACAGGTAAAACAAAACTCCCCACTGATGTGACTACAAATTGTGATGTGTCCCAAAGAAAACCAACAGGATGCTTTGACAAACACACAGTGGACTGGGGGAAACAACTTAGAGAGGCAGGTATGGTAGATGTTACTGAACTGCTACTATTTAGGCACAACTCCCTGGTAGCTCAGCTGGTTGCAGTTGAGAATCTGCCTGCAATGCAGGAGACCCCAGTTTGATTCTTGGGTCCGGAAGATTCCCTGGAAAAGGAATAGGCTACCCACTCCAGTATTCTTGTCTGGAGAGTCCCATGGACAGAGGAGCCTGGTGGGCTACAGTCCTTAGGGTCGCAAAGAGTCAGACGTGACTGAGTGACTAATACTTTTCACTAGAGAGTATATGAAAATGTAGAAAGTACATAGAATAGTTTTGTGTTTTAATAAATAGAGCAATCTGTTGAACTTGTTTCATTGAACGCTTGAATCATTCCTCCACAGTCCATTGGCCAGAACCACCAGGAGGCTCCACCCACATCAAGGCAGTGAAGGAGGGGGAGGTGCTGGGATTACAGCCTTCCCGCATGCCTGGAAAGAGGAGCACTGAAAAGGGTGAGTTCCAGAGGGTTCTATCACAGAGAGTGATTTTTAAAATGTCCTTTAAAAAATAAATTTCCTGAAGGAAAAAAATAAGTCATTTAAAAAAATTAAAGAATGGTGTAGAAGACATAGACTTAAAGCAAAAATGGAGAATGTGGTGTGAGAACGGACTTTGCAGCCTGGAAGTTCTGTCATCCCTGTGCTCCTGTGGAACTGTCAGATTTAGTGACAAGGCTACAGGCATCATCCTGCAGAGATCTTCAAGCCCACTGCAGCTGCCAGGTGCCCCAACCAAGCTTTCCAGAATGTCCAGTCTGGAAGGATGCTGGCCTCATGTCCCTTCCCCACTCTGCTCAGAAACCTCAGTAGCCCAGCACCCTGCCTGTAGCCCTCCTCCAGGTATTCATTTTAAGACCCACCTCTCCTCCCTAAAATGCCTGGAGACCTTGGCCCCAGATAATGGCTTCTTGCTAGTCACCAACATCCTCCACACGTGCTGACTCCTTCTCACATAGATCCCTGCGGTTCCTGAAAACATGATGGGACCATGCTCTGAGGAGGACCGTGTGGTGTTTGACAGGGTTCTGTTTCAAGAAGTTTTGGAATGTAGCCAGAATGTGGAACAGCTGCAGGGGAAGGGGAGAGAGAGAAAGTAGAAGGTGGGGGGGCGGGGAGTAGGGGATGGGAAAGGTGGGGTCGAGGTGGTGACAGAATCCCTGCCTCTCTCAATTCTTCATATTTATTTTCATTCTTCATCTTTTAAAATAAGTGGTCACTTTGGACTGATGTCTGTCAAGCAGCACAAAGAAGGCAGTTTTGCAGGGACTAAAGGTGTGAGGACCAAAGCATTGTTTTTAGCACCCAGCTTCCAATAAATGTTATCCTTTAGTATGATTTAGAATATAACATCATGCTTGATTCTCATAAGACCCTGTGAGCAGAATGTGTCAGGTACTCTCAAGGACGTTTTACAGGTACAGAAACTGAAGCTGAGAGAGTTAAAATGACTAGAGTGTGGCCCTTTAGCAAGTCTGTGATGGTAACTAGGCTCAGGAACAAGGTCTGTGGACTTCACATCCTACGCTCTTTAAGCTGATACCCTACCACTAACTATGCTTTGTTGTTTAGTTGCTAAGTTGTTTCCGATTCTTTTGCAATCACATGGACTGTAGCCTGCCAGGCATCCTCTGTCCATGGGATTTCCCAGGCAAGAACACTGAAGTGGGTTGCCATTTCCTCCTCCAGGGGATCTTCCCAACCCAGGGATTGAACCTGTGTCTCCCACATTGCAGGCGGATTCTTTATTGCTGAGCCACCAGGGAAGCCCACCACTCTGCTTACCTTTCAGTCATTGATTGAAAAAGATGCTCATCTGACTTGTTGCTTGTTTTTTCACATACATTAGAGGACAAGACACTTTAACCTTTTTAGAAAGTTCTGTGGTCCTCACACAGAATATTTGGCCAAATTCCTAACGCAAAATACTCTGAAGTTTTCATTGGCTTGTCCCTTGTTTAAGTATGCTGTGGCTCACCACTAAGGCAATATTATGCAATTGGAAGCAGAATTTAAATTGAAGCTTCTGTCCATCATCCCTGGTATGTGCAGGTGGAGCCCTCCACTGACTTATACCATCACAATTCCTCTTGGTGGCATTATATTTTTAGATAGATTAAAATGCATTTATTTGATCATTTATTTACTTTACTTGGAATTTATTGATATTCTTTGAGTGCCGAGAAACTAATACATTTTAAACCTTTGGATTATGAGTGTTGGAGTATTTTAGAGGGCTTGAAAAATAGCATCCCTCTTCCGTGGCTGAGCTGAGAACTGTCAGGAAGATGCAGATTGAGATGTCAGCATTATTACTGATTGAAGCTGGGTTGGGGGTTCTCCTTAGCTGTAGAGTCAAATGGGTGTGCTGATGTGTCTCACCAGTGCCTGGCAGGACAGGGCCACCAAAGGCTTTCCAGCAGGTACAAAACTGGCCCCAAGCTTCCTGCATGGCATCGGGCACAGATTGATAGCAGTCCCCTTTCTGCTAGAACCTGTCCCAGGAGAAGAGAGGGTGTACCCAGAACCTTGAATCTCTTCTACACTGAGCAGTCAGATAAATCCCCTTTCCTCCTGTAAGGAGGGCTGTGGGAGGAAAGATGGCAGAACTGTTTTCAAGATGAAGTTTTTTTACATGGAAGTATGAGTGATAAGGGCTTCCCAGGTGGCAGTAGTGGTAAAGAACCTGCCTGTCAGGGCAGGAGACATAAGAGACGCAGGTTGCATCCCTGGGTCAGGAAGATCCTCTGGAGAGGGGAATGACAGCCCACTCCAGTATTCTTATCTGGAGAATCCCATGGACAGAGGAGCCTGGCAGACTATAGTCCATATAGTTGTGCTGGAAAGAGTTGGACATGACTGAATTGACTTAGCATGCATGCATGCATGGGTGATGAGGAAGATTTCCACCTTAACAGTGAGAAAGGAGTGAAGGAATTTATAACTAGTTCCAGCCAATTCTCTGGGAATTCTTCACAAGTTATGAACTAGGTATCCTATATACATTGAAGAATGTTAGAATCTGTGTAAACCTCTACCTGGATTGTCTTTGTTTCAAAGGAAAAATGATTGAATGCTATGGTGGTGGAATATTGTCCAATCTCTAGTTTGTCATCGTAGGCTAAAGCAGGCTGTGTTTCCTGGAAGCAGACATGGGGATGGAGTTTGGGGTGTGAGATGTTGATACAGGATCGATACGTGTGAAAAGAAAGAGGAGGACGTAGGAGTGGGCAGAGGAAGAAGCCAAAGCAGGCCTGACAGAACCTGAGACAACCGGGTAGGGAACTTGGGAGTGAAAGTTACCCTTCAGTGTCACCCCACAGTGGACCAAAATGCTCCTGCCTCCCTCTGTTGCTGGCTGGGACTCAGACCCCATGACTCTCTGTGACTGAGGCCGACCCTACAGGAGCCATTGATTGGGCTGCAGGCTCTGGGCAGCTTGTGTACACGTTTGCCATGAGGGCCCTTCATTTCCCAGTCCCTGACTCTGCCTGCTGTCTCATTCTCTGCTGCTGCTGCTGCTAAGTCACTTCAGTCGTGTCCGACTCTGTGCGACCCCAGAGACGGCAGCCCACCAGGCTCTCCCGTCCCTGGGATTCTCCAGGCAAAAACACTGGAGTGGGTTGCCATTTCCTTCTCCAATGCATGAAAGTGAAAAGTGAAAGTGAAGGCGCTCAGTCGTGCCCGACTCTCAGCAACCCCATGGACTGCAGCCCACCAGGCTCCTCTGTCCATGGCATTTTCCAGGCAAGAGTACTGGAGTGGGTCGCCATTGCCTTCTCTGCAACTGCCTGCCTTTTTCTTGACACTTTAGTGAAGCCCAGTTGCTTTACTTCCCACCAGCCCTCATGCCTCTGGTTGTCATCTAAAATATCTATTCTGATCTATCATTCTCATTTCTCATGACTCAGTTTGGGTATCATTTCCTCCAGGAAGGTTTCTCTGACCCCCAGGCTTGGCCGAGCACCACTCTTCCAGTATTCATAGCCTTCTCCTTTGCTGTTGTTCGTCACTCAATCATGTCTGACTCTTTGTGACCTCATGAACTGCAGCATGCCAGGCTTCTCTATCCTTTACTACCTCCTGGAGTTTGCTGAAACTCATATCCATTAAATCAATGATGCCATCCAATGCCTTATCCTCTGTTGCCCCTCCTCCTGCTGCCCTCAGTCTTACCCAGCATCAGAGTCTTTTCTAGTGAGTCGGCTCTTTGCATCAGGTGGCCAAAGTATTGGAGCTTCAGCTTCAGCATCAGCCTTTCCAATGAATATTCAGGGTTGATTTCCTTTAGGATTGACTGATTTGATCTCCTTGCTGTCCAAGAGACTCTCATGAGTCTTCTCCAGCCCTAGCACTTACCAAATGACATTACATTTGCTATGGACCGACCTATCTTTTCCAGGTCTAAGTTTGTCTCCAGGATCGTCTTGTTTGCCTTCAGACCAAGAGTGCCCAGAAAGGTCTTGGTACATGGCAGGTGTTCAACAGACATCCGTCCTCTAATCCTCGCTCCCCTCTAGAGAGAGCCACGCCCTCACCCAATGAACACTCATTGAACACTTTTGTGCAGCCATAACAGGGCATCACAGAGCACTGGGCTGAACTTGTTACTGTAACCACCACAGTGCTCAGAATAGAATCTTGTATATTATCGTTTTTCGGGAAACACTGTTTTTTTTTAAATCAGGCCGTATTTTCTCTTGCCAAAATTGCTTCAGCACAGGATCTGGAAGCTGTGAAGGACTTGAGCAAAAATTGCCAGGCACAGGACAAGCAAGGCCTCAGAGCATATTTGAAATAATTTCTTAGGGGATGAAACTGCTAAGGTAAATGCACTTGTTTTTCTTTTGTTTTTATTGGAGCATAACTGCTTTACAATGTTGTGTTGATTTCTGCTGTACAACAAAGTGAATCAGCTATATGTATACATCTATCCCCTCCTTCTTGGACTTCCCTCCCACCTCCACTCCCATCCCACACCTGTAGGTCACCACCGAGCACCAAGCTGAGCTCTCTGTGTTATACAGCAGCTTCCCACTAGCTATCTGGTTTACACAGGGTAGTGTATATATGTCAGTCCCAATCTCCCAATTCATCTCACTCCCTTCTCCCCTCTCCATGTCCGCCTGTCCATTCTCTATGTCTGCATCTCATTCCTGCCTTGCAAATAGGATCATCTGTACTATTTTTCTAGATTCCCCATATATGCATTAATATATAATATTTGCTTTTCTCTTTCTGACTTACTTTACTCTGTAAATGCCCTTCTTGATTTGCTTTTATCTATGTCAAGGAGGAGGGCTTCCCTGATGGTTCAGTGGTAAAGAATCCTCCTGCCAGTGCAGGAGATGTGGGTTCCATTCCTGGGTTGGAAAGATTCCCTGGAGGAGGGCATGGCAACCCACTCCTGTATTCTTGCCTGGAGAATCCCATGAACAGAGGAGCCTGGCAGGCTACAGTCCATGGGGTTGGACACGACTGAGTGACTAACATTATGAAGATGAATGAATCCTGGATGATTAGATCTCTAAAGAGTTTCAGGATGATGAGGTGAGGATGGGTGTGAAGTTTGCACAAAGTGGTTGCAATCACACATTCCCCAACAAACAAGAAGAATGAGGAAGCCGAAGAAAGTTTGACTTTGTCCCTCTTCTCAAGACCAGTTCTGTGGAACACTCAGGAAGAGCTGGAGAGGCCACAAGATGCCAACCCGCTCACCCCAGATTGGCATGGAAGTCTGAAAACAAATGCTTTTCAGTCTGGCTGAGCCTCAAATCCTGTGCAGAGGCAAGATTTGACATGCAGAAACATATCAGGGGCTTCAAACCAGCCAAACGGGAAAAGGAAAGGCCCCTTCAATTGTTTGAGGGAGAAGAGGAAGACCAGAGGCAATATTATCTTTCATCAGCCACTCCCCATGAGGGAATGAGCTTTCCAAAGTGTACAGACTACACTTAGCAGGGAAGGGAGGAGCCGCCTTCACTAAAAAAGCCTGATTCTGACCAGATATCAAATCATCGAGAACTGGGACTACCTGGGGTCCAATCAGAGCCAGTCACTGTGTTGGCCTTGATTATCTCTTCTGTCCTGTGTGAGTGGGTGGGTGGGAGGGGGGACTGTGAGATTTATGCTTCAGAGGTTCACCAGGTTTGTCAGGAGTCCTGGCTTCTGACCTGTGGGCTCTGGGGGCACAGACAGGCTTGTGAGCCAGTTCCTGTCCCCCAGAGGCCAGAGGCCAGTTGGAGAGACACACACGCAGTGTTAGTGACGGCAGCAGCAACTGCTATGCTACTGAGGGGTTTCTGTGAACTGTTAACCTCATTTCTTCCTCATAATGGCACTAAGAGACGTTACGCCTCACAGCAGCTATCTGTTACATGCACAAGGAAACAGACTCACAGAGCTTAGTTACCTATTCCAAGTCACCGTGGCAAATAGATGGCAGAAGAAGGACTCAAAGACTCGAGTCTGTGTGACTCATTCTCTAAGCCGAGGTTCTCAACTGGGAGTAATTTTGGTCCCTTTCCTCCACTCCCCAGGGGACACTGGCAATGTCTCGAGGCGTTTTTTTTGCCACAATGTGAGAGATGGCCACTGGCATCTAGTGGGTAGAGGCCACCAATGCTGTTTTTAAGCATCCCACGGTGCTCAGATCAGCCTCACCCCCACCCCAACAAGGACTTATTGGGCCCAAAATGTTAATAGTGCTGAGGCTGAGAACTGCTGCTCTAGACCATCTCTGTCCACTTCATTAAAACAGGGCTTGCCTGATGGCTCAGATGGTAAAGAATCTGCCTGCAATGCGGGAGACCTGGGTTGGATCCCTGGGTTGGAAAGATCCCTTGGAGGAGGGCATGGCAACCCACTTCGGTATTCTTGCCTGGAGAATGCCCATGGACAGAAGTGCCTGGCGGACTACATTCCATGGGGTCGCAAAGAGTCAGACACGACTGAGTGACTAAGCACACCACCCTTCTCACCCAGTTATGTTTAGCTTAGTTCCTCAATGTTTCATTTATGGGACTCATCCCGGTGTATTATTTTTACTGCTTGTGATTTCTGTTGCATCTGTCTCCCTCCTGTGGGCTGCTTGAGGGCAAAGACTGCCTTCCTTCTTCAGTCCTCTGTCTCCAACACCTGGCACAGTGCCTGGGACACAGTAGGTGCTCAATAATATTTGTTGAATGAATAAATGAGCAAATAGAGAATTTAACACTATGTACAGGGTCATAACAACAAACTGGCAAACAGTATTATGGTCTCTCTGATTCCAAGTGTGCTCCTTACCCACATGCACAAGACTAAAACAATTAGTGTCACAGGACAGAGGATTGTGCTCTAGGAGCTCTGAGTCCCACAGAGGAGAGAGGACAAGTCAGCGGGTGTCAGTGTCTGATGCCAAATTCAAACTGGGAGATAAATAAGGGGTGGAAGGAGATGGGAAGAGGCTTAGGGCTCAGCTAAGGGCCCTGGCACTTACAGATGGAGAGAGGACTTAGTGGAGAGTTTCCCAGATATTAAAAGAATGGTTTAAAATGACCAGAATCAATCATTCTCCCCTTTAAGCAAAGATGGGTGATACAACATTTCTCTTTTCCCAGGCTTCAGGGACTCTGGTCCTCTTTCAGTCCCCCAAAATAATGGCTGGTGGCACTACAGATGCTTGTTCGCGTCCTAGAATGTCCCTAAAGTCAAGCTCCAGGCTGGCTCCATCTGGCGAATGAAAGCCTGGCAGCAGTTGTCTCCTGCCCCAGGCTTGTGTCTCCTCTGCAGCCTGCCAGCCTGCCAGTGACAGCCTTTTGGGAGCCAGTGTGGGAGCAAACTCCCATGACTCATGGCTGGGGAAGCTGTCAGGGTGAGGGGAGGCAAGGACACACAGGGCAAGGGCAGGCAGACAGGGGAAGGCAGGAGGAAGTGGGGAGTGCAGAGGAAGGAGGAGCCAAGTTAGTGACAGAACAGGGGAGAAGGAAGCAAGAGAGGGATGGAAGGAAATACTACAAGTAATAGTAGTGATAGCAAACATTTTGAGTATTGACAGTAGTCTCAAATTGTGTAAAATCCTTACAATGCATAATCGCCTTTAATCCTGAAAACAATTCATGGGGTAGTTTTCCTTTATCATGTCCTTTTTATGGATAAAAAACAACAACAAAAAAACCCCCTAAAGATCAGAGACCTTAACCAGTATAAGAACACACAGGTTGTTTTTTGGTGGATTCAGATGGGAAAAAAAGAAGGAAAGAGTTGATATTGTAGATGGTGATGAATAAACTCAAGGTTGTATGGTGTGTGTGAGGGCAGATGGCAGAGTCCTGGAAGCTGGTCTCTGGCTCAGAGTCTTAATGAACGTCTGTCTTTAACTGTCCTACTTGTGTAGTAATTTAGGATCAGCTTCGGAAGGTTCTTTGCTTGAATGGGCTTCACTGACAGATCATATTGGAGAGTGCTTGGTGACATGTGAGCCCAAGACAATTCCAATGCCATTGTTAGATATTGATTCTTCCTTCCTAATACAAAGCAATCGGGGTCACAAAAATAATCTGATCTTATGATGCTTGTGGCAAGGAAAACAAAGGAAGTTAAAATAAATACAAATAGCTTTTATATGCTTTAACATCTATGGGTCACTTTCACATCTGTTATCTCTTGTGATATTTTCATTCTGTGGTAGATGTCAGGCTCCACATTTCACCAAAGAGGAAATAGGTTCAGAGAGAGGAATTTCAATTACTAAAAATTGGGGATTCAAATTTGGGTCTTCTCCAAATCTCTAGCTCTTTCCTGCATAAAGGAGCTTTCCAACCCAGCTTCCTGAATGTAAATCTTGGGCACCCTATTGAAAGTCATGCTCAGTGTCTCTTAAAAGCAGTTATTTACTTTCTTTTCAAACTAACTTTCCAGAATGAAAAGTTCTGTGAAACAATACCTTAGCCAATTTCTCATGAAAAGAAGACTAATTCTAGGTTATAATTAAAGTCATATTTCTTGTATCAAATGTCCTTTCACTAATTGTTTATAAAAGAGCTCATTTAAAATAAAAAAGTTCCCCCAAAAGTAATATGTGTCCTTCTAGGAACAAATTAATAGAAGCAAACAGTAGTGTTTTTGGAAATTCCTTGGATAAATAATTTTGTACATACTGTTCCCTTTAGCCCCGCCTTTTCTGGGGCCACACCCTTGTTCCTCTCTTGAATCAACTCAGCCAAAGTCCTCTTATTCTCTCCACTCAGGTTGCCTTTCCTTCCCTCCACTCCTCCTCCCACACCCTATGGCTCTTTCTTTCCATGTAATTTCTTAGCCCTTGCTATCTACACCCCTTAGAAATGAAAACCCCAGAGGGCTGAGTCCTGATTTTTCTTCACTGTCACTGTGTCCTCAGCGTGCTGCCTGGCTCATAGTAGTTGCACAATAAATATTTGTTGGGTGAATGAATGCATGGGTCACTAGCCATTGGACACATTGTTAATGTGAGTTCTCTCTTTCTTTCCTTGTCTCTTCTATTTATATCCCTAATACCAGTCCTGGCACACGAAATGGGAGCTTTGTAAATGTTTGTCAAGTGAATCAAGGAGTGAAAGAAATATTGAAATATTGTTTTATAAAACCTACTTTCAATAGAAACAATATATCCATTTTGTGAAATAATATCATATCTCTCCTGTGTCTTGAAAAGAGTGGAGGTTGGAGGTTGAGTGGTGGCATGGCAACTCACTTCAGTATTCTTGCCTGGAGAATCCTACAGACAGAGCAGCCTGGCAGGCTACAGTCCATGGGGTTGCAAAGAGTCAGATATAACTGAAGTCAGTTAGCATGCACGCATGGGTGTGTGAGTGCATGTTTATGGTGCATCTGCATGATCACAGATTCCTAATGCTTCTGGTTGATGGAGACCTTAACAATCAAGTGGCAGTAATGATAATACTGATGTTTAACAGTTACTGGATATTTTAGTCCAGGCTCTGTGCCAAGACTTTTTTTGTATTAACTTACTAAATTCCTATAACCTATGCTGTGGGGGTATTTATTATTTCCATTCAACAGCTGAGGAAACTGAGGTACAAACAGCTACATCAACAGGACTCTCTGAAGCCTTCTGGATATATACGTGGGTGCTTCTAGGCTTCTCTGGGAATGAGGGAAGGTGCAAGACCATGTGAAGGCAAGGAAGGTCATCAAGGAAGAGCCTGCCCTCCCCTCCTGTATCCAGAGCTGTTGTTCTGTTAAATGTTTTACGTATCAGGCTTCTGCAAAAGTATTTCTTAGAGAAGCAAGGTTTTATATAGCTAGGAAAAAAAGATAGATATTTTAGTTTTACAGATAGGATATGAAGATTTTAGGGGCGTTAAATCCCTTGGCAGTTGTCATCAGTGGCTAAGCCAGGTCTAAAAATCTCAACTCCAAACAGTCCAGAATCTAATTCCTAGGCCAAGTTACTTGGGTGCCTGGGTGTTTCCATTAGTTCAGTTCAGTCGCTCAGTTGTGTCTGATTCTTTGTGACCCCATGAACCACAGCACGCCAGGCCTCCCTGTCCATCACCAACTCCCGGAATTTACCCAAACTCATGTCCATTGAGTCAGTGATGTCATCCAGCCATCTCATCCTCTGTCGTCCCCTTCTCCTCCTGCCCCCATTCCCCCCTAGCATCAGGGTCTTTTCCAATGAGTCAACTCTTCGCATGAGGTGGCCAAAGTATTGGAGTTTCAGCTTCAGCATCAGTCCTTCCAAAGAACACCCAGGACTGATCTTTAGGATGGACTGGTTGGATCTCCTTGCAGTCCAAGGGATTCTCAAGAGTCTTCTCCAACACCACAGTTCAAAAGCATCAATTCTTCGGCACTCAGCTTTCTTCACAGTCCAACTCTCACATCCATACATGACTACTGGAAAAACCATAGCCTTGACTAGATGGACCTTTGTTGGCAAAGTAATGTCTCTGCTTTTGAATATGCTATCTAGGTTGGTGATAACTTTCCTTCCAAGGAGTAAGCGTCTTTTAATTTCATGGCTGGAATCACCATCTGCAGTGATTTTGGAGCCCCCCAAAATAAAGTCTGACACTGTTTCCACTGCTTCCCCATCTATATGTCATGAAGTGATGGGACCAGATGCCATGATCTTTGTTTTCTGAATGTTGAGCTTTAAGCCAACTTTTTCAGTCTCCTCTTTCACTTTCATCAAGAGGCTTTTTAGTTCCTCTTCACTTTCTGCCATAAGGGTGGTGTCATCTGCATATCTGAGGTTATTGATATTTCTTCCAGCAATCTTGATTCCAGGTTGTTCTTCTTCCAGCCCAGCGTTTCCATAATGGCTCTTAAATTTGGTATAACTTATTGACCATGACTTCTTTGTCCAAACTTTCCAGATGTATGTTCTGAGGAATACTGAGTAAAATAAGGTCAGTTACAGGTAAATTTAGAAGTATTTGTCTTGCAGAGTTGTTAGAGGAAAACAGGAAGGACGAGGCAAAGCTAGACAAGGCAGGAAGTAGAAAGAGTACTCAGGACATTTAGAGAAGACCAGTGTGTGTGTGTGTGTGTGTGTGTGTGTGTGTGTGTGTGTGTGTGTATAGGTGTCTGTGGGTGGATGGGGTACTGTGTATACCAAAGTAGGCAGGCTTTTGACCCTGGAATAAAAATGGCAACAAAAATAACAATAGCAATAATGCTATTTTTTGAATGGCTCACATGTGACATGTTCACAAGCTCAATACTTTACATGCAGCATCATTTTTAATATTGAGGTCAATCAGCTCTTCTCATTGAAGAGGAAACAGAACCTTCTAGAGCTGGTAAGTGGCAGAGAGGAAACCAGCGTCTGTCTGGCATCAAAGTACATGCTCTAAATCCTTCAGCTACACTGTGACTTCAGAGTCCCCAGAATCACTGGGACTCAGGCATTTCTGTACCCACTGGCAGCTCTTGGGGCTGGGTCTGCCTCAGAGCAAGGGCCTGTGACCTCGACTCAGGGACACCACAAGAAGCTTGAATTAGATCTTCCTTTACAGCAAGCTAAGCCAGTCCAGGGTGATTCAACCACCTGCTGCTTGGGTGCCTGAGATTCTTTGACCTGGGGACCAAGCCTTCCATTCCCCAGTTAGAGATAAAATACTGAGATTCTTGGTGGCTGCCTTTTAGTCAATGAACAAGTCAGAAAAAAATGGTCAAAAGTAATCCCTGAATTTTTATAGCCTTTTAAGATTTTCAAAGCATTTCCCCTCTGTGTATTTTAAAGGTCGTTAGAACCTTATGTCAACTCCTATTTGACAGATCAGATCAGAATGAAGGAAAAATTTATGGAGAGTTACACACATCTCAGAAGTGGTTGACCAAGAACTCAATCCCTTGTCTTTTCAGGTCACTTCCTCTTTGCCAGGAACTAGAATGGTGAAGGTCCTAGAAGGAGTGAGAAGTCTTAAGGTCAGGAGAGAAGCTCTGCTGAGGGGCCCAGTGTGGAAAAAACCCGGTAAGTGACTCTTCAGAGGGTACAGCGCTGGCTGGCCCTGCTTCCCTTTAGCTGGGTTGGGGCCCAGAAGAGCTGTGCCCGGAGGTATTTTTGTCTTGTTGCTTCAGCTCAGAAAGCTCCACTTGGAATGATTTATGATGATTTCTTGGGTTTGTTTTGTAAACACAGCCCATACCACAGGAGGGAATTACATTCCCAGGGTCTTCCTTCACAAGTGATATTGCTCTAAAATTATTTTGCTTTGGGCTGATGTTCTCAAGTTGTTGAATCTAGAACATAAAGATGGTGAGAAGCCTCAGAGGTTATCTAGCCCATCTGTCTCACTTTATTTTTGGCAAAACAGGCCTAGAGATGGGGAGGGAGTTTCCTGAAGCATACAGCCAGCTACAGACAAAAGCTGGGCTAGAACATCTGACTACCTTCAGATGTTTCTTCCATGATTACTGTTGCTCTGGGGGCAGAAATGTGAGCACAACAGATACAGTCTACTGCTTCATGGAACTCAGACTTTATAGGGGATATTGACTAAACAGGTCATTAAAAACCACTTTCGTATATCACTTCACACTTGTCAGAATGGCTGTTATTAAAAAGACAAGAAATAAATGTTGGAGAGGGTATGGAGAAAAGGGAATCCTTGTGCATTGTTGGTAGGAATGTAAATTGGTATAACCACTATGGAAAACAGTATGGAGGTTCCTCAAAAAATTTAAAACATAACCACCATGTGACTTAGAAATTTTATTTCTGGGTATTATCTGAATATGCAGAAACTAGAAAAGATATGTGCACTCAGTGTTCATTGTAACATTATCTACAATAGGCAAGATATGGAAGCAACCTAAGTGTCCATCAATAGATGAATGGAGCTCTCTGGAGCTCCCTGAGAGCTATGGAAACAGCCCCACAACAGCCTCCGCATGCCAAGCAGGGCCATCAGAATCTAGAATTTTCCACCTCTGATTTCCAGTTTAGAAAAACCTGGACATGATGGATCTAGAAAGCAACACTCTCTTACACAGGTCTCAAAGCTTCCTCTCACAGAGGGTTTTATAGTTCAAAAGCTAATTTCAATGCTCTTTCCTTTTCCTGTCTCTCTGTTGTTCTGCTTCTCCATCTTTCTTTCATTTTTTGTCTTAGGAGGGTATTAGGTGGTTAAAAGCAATAGGCTTTAGAAATCAGCAGGTCTGGGTTTGAATTGTGGCTTTTCCACTTGCTGGGTGAGTCACTTTGGGTACATTTCTTAACCTCTTGGATTCTGAGTTTCCTCATTAGCCAAATGGGTATATTACTTTTTTAAAATGGAGTTGCAAGTTTGAATCAGGTAATATGCATAATATACATAAGAACTCAGCACATGGTAGGTGCATAATAACTTGCCATTGCTAGTCATTTGTTCGGTGTTTATCTGGTAGTTACTGGGTGCCAGGCCCTGGGCTAGGCACCAGGATCATAATGCTGATTCCTAAAATGCCCCTTTTAAGTGTCAGGCAGGGATCAGTGTTCCCAAAGCCCAGTGGCAGCACATGAAGAAAATGAAACCCCTAGGCAGGATCTAGAAAATGGCCCCAGATCTAGAAATGGATCTAGCTGCTGACGCTGAATGACGCTACCAAGGACGTAGGCTCTCACTTTTTAACCATATTTCCCCTTTGCAGTTTCCTTGTTCCATTTTGTTCAAATTAAAAATCACATTGTGTCTACTACCATGTGGCAGGCCCTGAGCTAGGTCCTGCAAAGGACCCCAAGGTGAGTAAGCTGTGGTCTCAGTCAGTCTGATAGCGCCCACAGGATGGCAACTGGGATGGTCATGGCACTAGAATTGCCCCATGAGGAATATCTGCAGGGACCAGTCTCTTTAGCTTGATGGTGAAGGACTCAGTGAACCTTCTAATTTCTGAAGGCTATCATAGGAAAGGGGGGTGGGTCACATGTTATTTTGGAGTCCCTCAGAGGCAGAACCAGGGCCCATGGCAGAAATCACCATAAGACGTATTTTGTCTCATTAAAAGGAATGGATCTTTCTAATATCTTTGGGTGTCTAGCAATTGGAAACGGCTCTCTGGTAATCAGAGCAAGCTCCATCTCTAGGAATGCTCAGCATAAATACACATCAGGTTGTTGTAAAGGGAATGCCTGATTCGGGGGGGAGCTTTGATAGGGTGACCTCTAAGCTTCCTAGTAGCTCTTCTCGATGCAAGGATTCTGTTTCCATTGTCTAACTCACACTACCTTCCCTTGGATGCCTGCCAGCTTCCTCCCTCTGGGGCTCACCCTGCAGTTTACCTCACTCCTTCCTGAACCTAGCTCCGGAACTTTGCCATGGCAACTTAACAACCCGGGTCCAATGTGTCAGGCCACTGGGGCATATGTGAAATAGATTTCAGTCTGTGTTTTGGCTGGAAATTTTAGTTTTGTTATCATATCAGCCCCTTTTAGAAATCTTCCCCCTTTAGGTATTTGGGTTTTCTTTCCTAGATTTATATTTTACACACATTTCATATAGAAAGATACAGCAGCATCTGTTACTACATTTTTAAGCTTGATATTTTGGAAAAATCAACATCATAGTCACTCTGGAGTCAAGATGTTGAGTTCAAATCTTATCTCTATTACTTACTATCAGTGTTGTCCTGGCCAAGCTTTTTAATCTCTGTAAGAGATTAATATCTTAATATCTGTAAAACAAGGTAATAATGACATATAGCTCATAGGAATGTTGTAAGTCTAAATATATAATAACATGCAAAGAACTTGGAACAACGCTGGTACATTGTTTTCAATAAATGTTAATGGTAAATAAATAATCATTCAATAATAATGTCATCCATATACTTCATTTATTATTTATGTATTATTTTTAGAACTATTTCCTGTGCATTCCGTAAGTCAGAATAATATCAGCTTTGAAAGGGTTCTAGAAGTTATCAAATTCAACCCACCTTTTTACTGCTAAGGAAATTGAGCCTCAGAGGAGTGCAGCTATTTGCTCATCTAAGGCAGAGGCAGGAGGAGGGTGCAGGGGCCTTCGCTCTTGTCGGACGTTCTTTCACATATCCCTATCCCCTAATGAGAATTAATTAAAGGTTACCATATTTTCCTCGTAGGTTGCTTTAAGAAAATAACACGTCACAAGCATGTAGCTAACTAAATAGATACTGAAACGCTTCCAAGGAAATTTATAGTTTGAAGAACTGGAAACAGGAAAATGATATTTATATACTACTCTCTGTCTCCCTGTTTGGGAGGACCTTGGATCCCAGCTCCCAGGGATCCAGCAGCCCGGCATCCCCCCTCCAACCGCCCATGCCTCTTGAGGAGCAAGTGTTATCCTCGAGATAACCTTGCATAAATGCCTCTTTGCAACAGCCCTTCTAGTTTCTTCTTGGAATACCAGTTCCAGGGCTGGTGCTTTCAGCCTGTGTGGTTTAAATTATTTATGGATGTGCTGCCAAACTTTTGAATGTGTGTAAAATTTATTTTTGCTTCAGCTGCACATCACACTGTTGCAAGGGTGCCTGCTGAGCTAAGTAGATGGAGGGATGTGCCGCAGAGCCAGGTCAACTGGCTGTAAAGAGGTGTTGTGTAAAGCTGAGGCACTCCAAGGAAGACTTGCGAAGACTTTACTGGGGTAGGTGGCAACTTGGTTTTGGAGTTCATGAGAAAGCATGATTAGGGCAAAGCAAAGTTCAAGTCAGCCTTCAACTCAGGACTGAGGGGCACTGAGTGAACCACACAGTTCTGATGGTCCCGTGGAGAGACCTTAAACATCAGACCTGCCCCTGCCCGTTGCCTGCTTTACTGATTTCAAGTGTGCTGCCCCCAATTCCAGAATTTGAAAGTGTACTATGAATAAAACATCTGAAAACCATTGTCCTAAGTCTAATATGGAACAAAGTGTCCCCTGGTGACATAATTTTGTGCAATACTGGGTTGAACAAAATTCAACCTGATTCCTTACTACAGGATTTCTCAGTGACTTTGAGGTGCTAATGTATGTGATGACTCCCGCAGAGCAGGGGTAGAATGCAGCATTTATTCATCTTTTTTGGTCACAGAACCATGTTTTTCTTTCAAAAACATATGTGGGGACTAGTATTTTGAGGAAACACTTTGGCAGATACTGTTTCAAAGGATTTCTCCTTTCTTTTGTTTGAGAGTGTTCTGAAGGCTGTCATATGAAGGCTTAATTCAAAGTCTGAGCCTTGGTAATGGCTCAGTGGGTAAAGAATCCTCCTGCAATGCAGGAGGCACAGGGTACCGGGGTTAGATCCCTGGGTGAAGAAGTTTTGGTCCCTGGAGAAGGGAATGGGTAAGCACTCCAATATTCTTACCTGGGAAATCCCACGAACAGAAGAGCCTGGTGGACTATAGTCCATGGCGTAGCAGAGTCTGACACGATTGAGCACACAGACGGAGTCCCTGACACACAACTCAGCAACCCACCTGGACGCCTAACTTTACTTAAGGTACTTTTTAAACACATCTGAGAAGGTTTGAAGGACTGCTTACTCTCCTTGGAGGGAGATGGGGTCACTTCTTAATGCAAAAACGAAAGATGGTAACTTGTATACTCTACCTTAGGTTAGAGCATCTTTGGAGGATCTGGCCTCCTTAGTCAGATATTCCTGTAAATTACTTTTGCTTACAAGGCTGCTTCCATGATGTGGCTCCCAGGCTGCCCCTGCTCAGGACACACTGTGTTGGAACTGCTTTCTCTCCATCTTGCTATACCCTGTAGAAAGCCTTCATGTTTTGGCCTGAATGCTACAGGCTGGAGCTAATCCTTTGGCCAGCATGTCATTAGCCTGCTCAAGTTAATAGCTTGGAATGTCTTTCCAATTTTTTGGACTCATTTTTTTCTCACCAATAAAGGCAACAAGCACACACAAAGGGAAGCTGAATCTACCTCAGGGTAGATGCCATGCTTTGGCAATGCCACAGTGAATACATTAGGGTTTTTTGAATAGATGCATGATAATAAATTAAAAATACAGCATGCTACCTTCAAGAAGTGCTGTAGAGACCAAGAGGAGGAAGTGATCACTTCTGTCTGGATGATCTTTAAGGTTCCTCCAAGCTCTTAAAGTATTCTTAGATACCATACCTCTGCTGCAGTTGGCCCAGAGCCTTCTGATCCTCAACACAGCAGAGAAGGTGGAGGAACTCTGTCACTGAGTGCTAGATGACTGTTAGCTGATCTCCTCTGGACTAAACCTCACCTGGCACAGACCCCGACTCAGCCCAGGCTGGCAGGATCATCCTGTCCCACTCCCCCAAGCAGGGGTGTGTGCCCGTCCTGAACCCAGTCTACCTTAGACATTTGGGCTGGAGAGGAGCAGAAACTGTGTGCATCTCATTCAGTCTCCGGAACAGCCTCCTAGTTTGAGAGGGGAGGATGGATTCTCACATGGAACAGCCCAAAGAAAACATCTAAAATTCTTCACCCAAGACCCCAAACCCTCTTGGTTCAGTTGCAGGGCACCCCTTTTTACTTCCTTCTGAGACCTGGAGACTCACATTCTTCCCTGTTCCCATTTTTTTTTTTCTCCTACTATTTTTCCTCTTTCTTCTGTCCTTCCATATTTCCAAGTACCATGAGCCAAGGGTGATTTCAGCAATAGTGAAATTGTCAATGCTAATGAGTTGCTGGTTATAGTTTCAAGTAGAAAAATGAGGACACACGTCTGCTAATCCCCAGGTGACCCAGGGTGTGAGGAAAGACTTTGGCTCTGAGCACCTTCAGGTACTTCTAGTGTACTCTAGAGAGCTTGTCCCAGTCTCCTTTCCTTAACAACAACAAAAAAAGTTTTATTCCACCGGGGACAAAATACCTGGAAGCAGCATTGTTAGTAGTTGTAGTCACAGGCCACCCACCCTCTGCCCTTCCTCATTATATCCCCAGGGGCACTACAGCAAACAAAGAGTTGTGTCTGGAGAAAGCCAAGGGTGGGCTGGCACAAGGAAGCCTGGAAACCTGGAATGGGGAGTCCAGGAATGGGAAGGCCTTAGCTGGGAGTAATAAGGAGGTGCTTCATCCCATCCCCTCTGAGAAGTCAGAAATCATGTCCACTAATCTCAAGAGCTGACTCATTGGCAAAGACTCTGATGCTGGGAAAGATAGAAGGCAGGAGGAGAAGGGGATGACAGAGCATGAGATGGTTTGTTGGCATCACCAACTCAATGGACATGAGTTTGAACAAACTCTGGAAGATGGTTAAAGACAGGGAAGCCTGGCTTGCTGCAGCCCATGGAGTCAAAAAGAGTTTGACACAGCTGAGCTACTGAACAGCAATCTATCTCATCAAGCCTCTAACCTGAGGTCACCATCTCACCACTTCACCTACCTAATCAGGAAACCACCTCCTACCCGCCCTACTGATAAGCCTGAGACTACCCTCCATTTTCTTGGAACTCAGGATTGTCAACCACCATCTCGTTCCCTCCTTCCCTCCCTCCATCCTTCCTTCCTTTCTTCCCCACTAAATGTATTCCTGTCACCTGTTTTGTCTTATTCTTCCCTGGTCCCACCCTGGACCTTCCTTCAAGACTTCTGCAGCACCCCTACTTTCTGCTGTTCTCTGGCTCCTTGTCCTCTGTTTGACATGTGGGCAAAGAAGAGCTACCACTGCTGATTCCACTTTTCACTGCACTCCTTTGTCAATCTGCACCACTACTCTGCCACTGAACCTGCTTTTTGATGGGTAACAAATGACCTCTGAATAAATCCTTTAAAAAAAAAAATCTATTCAACTCTTTCAAAGTATTAAAATTTAAATTAAAATATTTATTATAAAAATACCCCCAATAATACTCATTTTATAAAGAATTAAAATATTGAAGAAGTATGTAGAGTAGAAAATGAAACATCACCTTGGGAATTCCCTTGTGGTCCAGGGGACCTGTTAGCACTGTGTGGCTAAGCCAACACTCCCTGACCCCCAACTCTAAGCCATTCCCCAGAAGCAACCATTATAAAATAGTTTGGTAAACCTTCCACTATGCTGTTACTTACAAATTTGGGATTATTTTAGTACCCTTCTACAATTGGTATTTTTATTTAATGCTATGCTGCAGATGTCTTTCTATGTAAGTATATCAGTTCAGTTTAGTTGCTCAGTTGTGTCCGACTCTTTGTGACCCCATGAACTGCAGCACACCAGGCCTCCCTGTCCAAAACCAACTCCCGGAGTTCACCCAAACCCATGTCCATCGAGTCGGTGATGCCATCCAGCCATCTGATCCTCTGTCGTCCCTTCTCCTCCTGCTCCCAATCCCTCCCAGCATCAGAGTCTTTTCCAATGAGTCAACTCTTCGCATGAGGTGGCCAAAGTACTGGAGTTTCAGCTTTAGCATCATTCCTTCCAAAGAACACCCAGGACTGATCTCCTTTAGAATGGACTGGTTGGATTTCCTTGCAGTCCAAGGGACTCTCAAGAGTCTTCTCCAACACCACATCTCAAAAGCATCAATTCTTCGGCACTCAGCTTTCTTCACAGTCCAACTCTCATCCATACATGACTACTGGAAAAACCACAGCCTTGACTAGACGGACCTTGTTGGCAAAGTAATGTCTTTGCTTTTGAATATGCTATCTAGGTTGGTCATAACTTTCCTTCCAAGGAGTAAGTGTCTTTTAATTTCATGGCTGGAATCACCATCTGCAGTGATTTTGGAGCCCCCCAAAATAAAGTCTGACACTGTTTCTACTGTTTCCCCATCTATTTCCCATGAAGTGGTGGGACCAGATGCCATGATCTTCATTTTCTGAATGTTGAGCTTTAAGCCAACTTTTTCAGTCTTTCACTTTCATCAAGAGGCTTTTTAGTTCCTCTTCACTTTCTGCCATAAGGGTGGTGTCATCTGCATATCTGAGGTTATTGATATTTCTCCCGGCAGTCTTGATTCCAGCTTGTGCTTCTTCCAGCCCAGCGTTTCTCATGATGTACTCTGCATGTAAGTTAAAGAAGCGGGGTGACAATATACAGCCTTGACATACTCCTTTTCCTATTTGGAACCAGTCTGTTGTTCCATGTCCAGTTCTAACTGTTGCTTCCTGACCTGCATATAGGTTTCTCAAGAGGCAGTATATACAGACATATATAATTTTTAAAATGTCCAAACAGTGTTCCATTTCATAACTATATCACACTTCATTTAGCCAATCTTCTTGTAATAAATACTGAGGTTTAGAAATACCATTTATTTATTTGTTCATTCATTCATCTATTCACCAGTCTTCTTTGATGGCTGTTTCAATTTATTTATTTGTTTACTTATATATTTGTGTATATTTGTGTGTTCACTCATCCATAATCCCATTACAAAAAATTCCTTGTACCTGTGTCTTTGCACACTTGTGCCCAGAGTACTGGACACTGCTAATTGCTTTCCTTTTTGTCCTAGTAAACCACTCTTTCCCCATAGCACACAATGCATATTTACCCCTTTTTGCTTCTTTCCAAAGTCTCTTCTCCTGAAATGACCACTTTCAACTAAGTCTTCTTACCCCAGGCTTGTGTAGAATCATACCTGACTCCCTAGACTAGTCCTCCCTAATGGCTTCCATTTATATAGCATTTACTATGTGTTAGGTCATGTGCTGCAGCAGATGTTGTATCATTTCATCGTGTAACAGTCGGATGAGGCATGAATTATACTATTGTCAGCATTTAAAGGTGATTAAAAACTGAAGCTTAGAAAGTTACGGAACTTGTCCAGGTCATTCAACTCATTACATGGAGGAGCCAGGATTCAATCTCAGGCTTCTCCTGCTGTGTATCATGAATTCACATAAAGCACTACATTCACTACATCTTCGGCTCTGCTATTCATAGGACCTCACACATGCCTTGCCTACAGCACTTGCCAGATTGAATGGTGGCAACTTACTCACAGGTTTGCTTCTCTTCACTAGACTGGGAACTCCCCGAAGGCAGGCCCTGTGTCTCTTCTTTCAGCATTTCCCATATTGAGTACAGAACCTGGTTTTATCTAAGGTGCTGATATGGATTTGAATGAATGAACCTAGGTTTGCTGAATGAGGAATTCCAACAGTTCCTGAACCAGGTCAAGAGTCACACTTCAGCACTCAATAGCACATGCTGAACTTGAAGTTTATTTTCTGCTAATTAATGAAAATAAAATACCCTACTCCCAGGGCCCTAATTAACTAAATTACAAAAAGCTCTGTAGATTGGCAGGTGGTAGAACATAATGATTTAAGACACAGGCTCTGAAATGAGATGACCTGTGTTCTGATCCCAGCTCTGCCATGTATTAGACAAGTTATTCAACTTCCATAATCCTAAGTTACCCAACCAGTAAAAAGGATATGATGACAGTTATTTAGAGCTAGATGAAGAAGTTGATAGGAAACACTGTATGTTAGTGCCTGGCATAGAGAAGGCACTCAGTAAGTGTTAGTTGTGATGTTGTTATAAGGACCAGTATTAACCCCTGTCAGTCTTTGCTCAAAGTGAAATAGATGAAGCATTCATTTCTCTTACCACTCTCCAAAGTAAATTTATTTATTTTTTTTACTTCCAATCTGTAAAAATTCTCTTTCTGGCTCTTACTTATAAAACAAACATTTATTGAGTGCCTTCTGTTTACCAGACTCCTCTCTGATTGGTCCTTCAATTATCAGGGAGAATCTGCAGTCTGCAGAGAGACGATAAGCCTTGCTTGGGATAGCAGCCCCGAGGAGGATAAAGTTTTCCTGCTTTTTACTGCTGAGAACATTACTTGATTCTCTGGAAAACACACCTTTTTCTTTTCAAATTTCATGGATTTGTTTTAAAGTATTTTCTCATCAAAGTCTGAAGGTATTATACAGTGATACATGAAGGAACAGATAGTTTTTAAGGTCTGATTCATAGAGGTACCTATGCTGTCTTTGTTCTCTTAGGCAAAAAGCTTTCAGAAGGTCTCAAAGATGAGTTTAGGAATCAACATTTGTTTTCTGAGTCTGTGCATATTCTTACCTGTGAGTTAGTATTTGTTTTTCAGAGGGATTGTTGTTACTTTGCTTGGGCTTAACTGGGTCTTTCCAAGTACTATATTTGAGAATGACCCCACCCCCGGCAACCAAAACCAAACAAACCTGAAAGAAAATCCCCAGCCCTAAACTCAAATCCCCAAAAAATGAATGACTCTGGACAAGCAAGCTTTCTAGATCTAATGGATTATTCAGTTCTAGAACTATATATTCCCAGAGAACCGTGCCTACTGTTTTAATTGAATTACCTCAAAAGGAGGAAATATTTCTTAGGAATGTGGCTTAGCTTTGAAACTAGGGATTATCTTTCCTTGCATGTAAAGTACATATCTCTTACTACAAATGAAGGGGGTCCCTTTTCCAAGTGATACTTGTTTAGGAAATCCAGCTTTAGGGATGAAAGAAGACGTGAAAAGGGAAAAGTTTCCTTTTCTTTGGTCTGAAGGAGGCATGACTTCATGTTATGCAAATTCCTGGCTGCTTACTCTGGAATACATGTGCAGTAAGAATCAGGCCTCCCTGGACTGCCAAGTGCTCTAGAAGCTCCTAGGGCTGGGTGCTTCTTTTTGCTCCTTGCTTCCCTGGAACCCTGGCTTCTTGGTAAGATACTCTGTTATCTGAACTGCTCAGGCCACCACTCAGGAAGGAAACTGTGGGCCAAACAACCAAAACACTCACCTTGAGCCCAAAGTGTGACCCTTTTCCCTGAGCCTCAGTTCCCTCAGCTGAGAGGTAAGGAGTTTCCTCTGAGTGTTCCTGAACTCTAATATTCTGGGATTTCAGAATCTTTTCCCCTGCCAGGCCAGTGACCTAGTTGTGAAGGACAGTGAGAATGAAGCTGTTTGGAATTCATGGGTGGGGTGGGTGGGGTACCTCCTAATAAACTTGACAAAGGATTGGAGCAACCTGTTTCCCCAAGACTCCAGTGAGGGCTGAACGAGGTGTGTCCCTGCTTTGGCATCGCTGCAGAGACATTTGGAATGCACTTATCAGGGCACATCAGGCTCATAAACATGACACTTCACCATCTGAAATACTGAAAAGGTAAAATTGCACACGATGTGGAGCCCAGGTGATCTGAGGATCGAATCAGTATTTCAGCTCAATTTCTCTTCAGAGCCCCTGTCTGAGAGAACACCTCCTCTGCCATCTCAAAAGGCTTTTTAATACTGTTTACCCCTGAGTGATTTTGCCCTGAGGAGGAACTGTGGGAGGGCCCATGGGGATTTCAAAAGCTTAGTGCTGGACTGATTCTGTGCCTTAATGATTTTGAAAGCCTGTGTATTTAGGGAGGTGGTGGCAAGGAGTCTGGGGCAAGAAGCTTGGACTGCAGTCATGGTTTTGCCACAGCATGGCTGTGCAGTCTCGAGCAAGCTGCTTCATCTTTCTGGGCCTCCATGTTCTCACCAAACAGCATCTCTCTCTGGTCCCTTCCTGCCCTGGCACACCACAACTCTAACCCCTAAGGCAGAAACAGCCCATCTTGGGTGTAGAATGAGACTAGATCTACCCAACTATTTTTGCTCATCAGCTATGAGTTCATACCTCTGGTATGAAGGTTATACTCCCTTCCCAAACTCCTCATTTTGGAAGGTCTTTGTAATTTATCCAAGGAAACAGGTGAGAGGTATGGATGTTTGAGGCCAGGAAGGGGCTTCAAGGAGAACCACCCAACTCTTTCAAGAGTGCCTCCTACCCTCACTGTCTGGTGGTAGGTGTTTGACAAGTTTGGGCATCAACATTTCATAAAAAGTTAAAAGCCCTGGCTGCAGAGTCAACCAGCTCTTTTTTTCATATCCCAGCCTTGCCAATCATTTCAGTTCATTATTCAGCAAATATTTATCAAGTGCCCATTTTTTGCTAAGCTATTTTGCATACATTCTCACATTTAATCCTCACAGCCCTATGTAGCAGGTACTGATTTTATCCACACTTCAGGAAAATGAAACTCAGAGAGGTGATGTGACATATCCAAGGTCACACAGCTAGTAAGTGGCAAACCTGGGGCTTGAATCCAGGTCCAGAAGCTCCAGAGTGATGGCTCTCAGCCAGGACACTCTGCTGTTTCCCAAACCTTATTTTATTTAATCCTTGTTTAAATCCTCATTTGCTTTACTGCAAAACTTCCACCTCAATGCTTCAGAAAAGCCTCTGTGACTTTGCCAATCCACATAATGGATTAAAGAGCAGATCCACTTATAAAAGGGGATGGAGTAGACAGACATTGGATGGTGCAGTGGGAAAAGCTCTGAAGCATGTTTACCTCCAATAACTTGGCTTCTAGACCTGCCTGGCCCTTACCAGTCATCTGATCTGAGGCATTTCCACCCTCTGAACTTCACCAGCCAAGCTTTCCTCACAAAGATATTGTAAGAATCCATTGAGAGAGTGGCTATGAAAGTGATAGAAATGGACTCATTCTTATTGTGGTCCAACTTCTCTGTTTTTGTTACTCACTGAACTGGACAGCAAATTGCATGTTATCTTCAAGAATCTTGAAACACACCACCCAGTGATCCAAGCCTTGGAGTCCCACGATGAAGCAGTATGAGGCAGCTTTACACCAGGCACTCCTGCCTGACTCATTCAGAAGTACTACCTTCTGGACTATGTGGCATTACGATGGCTGCCACTGTGACTCGTGGTCAGCCCAGAAAGCCTGGAATGTGACATTCCTGAACAGACTCAGGCATGAGAAGAGGGAAGAAGAAAACACATTTGTAAACAGACAGTCTGGGGCTCATTTTCTACGTGCTTGTTTTGAAAGCCTGTGGAAGTACAGCTATTCACCCATCACTGGATCTTACGTCCCTTGGGAAGCATGCACTGCCACACATCTGCGGACTGCGTCACCCAGGGCCTCACACTCTTGGACCGCTGATTCTGAGAGGGTTGGGCAGGGGAATCACTTTCTAACTTAACCATACAATCCTCCAAGGAATGAGAAGAGATGAAAACTGAAGGTGCCATTTGCAGGTGGTTGGAGATGGTCTGTACCATTGGTTGCTGAGTTTCCCCAGATGTGCATTTATTTACACCCTGCCCTCTCCCCTGGCTGTGCTAAGGGTGGCACAGGAAGAGGGTTTTATTTCTTTTGAGGCTTTACGTCTAATTTGGGGCCCAGGGGTGAAAAGAGAAGCAGAGCCACTGGCCCAGGCTTGGGTAAGAACATTTCTTTCGTTAGACGAGGATAGAGGTTGCCAGAGAACAAGCCAAAGAGCTCCCAGGGCACATCAGTATCCCTCCTGTCTAACAAGTAGCAGGTAATCAGCTGTCAAAAGATACTCTGTTTAGGGTAGTACCAAGGAAGGAGCTGCAGTCATGGAAGTGAAAAAGTGAGGGTCCAGAGGATGCTGAAAGCAAACACCATTGAGGGAAAGGCCTGCAGGGCTAGTTGGAGATCTGTGCTCCAGTCCCAACCCTGCTTATTAGCCTCTGTGTGAATTGGTGACTGAAAAACAACTACAAGGCAATGATCTCTTAGGTACCTTCTAATCATCTCAGTTTGCCCTGGACTGCCTTGGTTTTACTACTGACTGTTTCCCATCCAGGAATCTCTGCTTCCTACTGAAAACTCCCCTTTCTGATTGTTCTAGTATCTTCCCTCCAGGGTCTCAGTCCCTTTCCTCTGTACTGTAGAAGCCTCTTCTCTGGATCAGAAAACCCCTGGGATGATTGTTCCTGCTGAAGGGGTGTCAAAGCATGTCACCTCCTATATGGCCAGGGCATCAACCCATCAGGAAAGACCTAACCATAAACCCCAGGCTATTCCCCACCCACCAGGCATGCTGCTGCTGCTGCTAAGTCGCTTCAGTCGTGTCTGACTCTGTGCAACCCCATAGATGGCAGCCCACCAGGCTCTCCCATCCCTGGGATTCTCCAGGCAAGAACACTGGAGTGGGTTGCCATTTCCTTCTCCAATGCATGAAAGTGAAAAGTGAAAGTGAAGTTGCTCAGTCATGGCCGACTCTTAGCGACCCCATGGACTGCAGCCCACCAGGATCCCCTGTCCATGGGATTTTCCAGGCAAGAGTACTGGAGTGGGGTGCCATTGCCTTCTCTGGCCCCCCAGGCATGGGCAGCCTCATATCAAAAGTGGGCTTCCATCTCCAGATCTGTGATAATTCCACCTCTTTCTATAGTCTCACCAGTGACTTCAGGACTGTAGAGCTAAAGGGTGACCCAGTTTCTCTCTTTCATATTTACTTAAATATTTTTATTTATTTATTTGGCTGCATCAGGGTCTTAGGTGCTGCATTCAGAATCTTTCATTGCCACATGCCCACAGCATGTGGAATCTCAGTTCCCTGACCAGGGATTGAACCCATATGCCCTGCATTGCTAGATGGATTCTTAACCACTGGACGACCAGGGAAGTCCTAGCCCAGCTTCCCTTTTGATCTTTGTTCTCAGACTGAAGGTAGTGACTCCCCAGTTTACTGGTCAGATCAGCTTCAGCCCAGCTTCTTACAGTCTTTGAAGCAGAGACTGCTCTGGGCACTGCTGACTAAATCCAGAGTATAGTTTCTACCTAGCCTGCCAGTTGTTTTTTTTCGTTCAGAGAGGAGCCCCTAAAGTATTTGGGGCTGAAGAAGTTTCAAGTTTCAAATAATGGTTGCCATACCTGTATCAAGAGCAGAGGAAATAAATCTCATGTGACTTCTGGTCCTTGTTCACCTCCATGCTTGTTGAGCACATTTCACGTGACCTCCCTGCCTATTCTGTGCCTTCCTCTGGTGTCTCCCTCATCCATTTATGTTGCATCTTGAGCGTGGTCATCTGCATTAGGCAACGTGCTACGGGTTGGTGAAGCTTATGTTGGATGTGACCCTTACAGTGATGCTACAATGTGGCAGGGCAGCTTGACATGAGCAGCTGTGCTGGGATGTGGTTTTTGTGCTCTAACACATTGGAGAGCCGTAGCAGCCTAACTGAGGATGAGTCATTCAGCCCCAGGGTGACATCTGGGTGGGGCCTAGAAGATGAGGAGGAGCTGGAAGTGGGCATGTTGTTGTTTAGTCGTTAAGTCGTGTCTGACTGTTTGTGACCCCCTGGATGGTAGTCCACCAGCCTCCTCTGTCCATGGATTTCTCAGGCAAGAATACTGGAGTAGGTTGCCATATCCTTCTCCAGGGGATCTTCCCGACCCAGAGATCAAACCTGCATCTCCTGAATCTCCTGCTTGGCAGGCAGATTCTTTTTGACTGAGCCACCTGGGAAGCAGGCATGCCAGGCGTGAAAAGTGGCACACATAAAGGCTCTCTCCCACCCCGTCTAATGGTCTCCCCTTGTTACCCACTGTGAGTGGTACCGTGGGTGGCAGTGGGTCAGGGATTGTTGGACCAGAAGCCAAGACAAACAAATCAGCCCTCAGGAGACTGCTGGGCCCAGGGAGCCCCTGCATACCCAGGAACCTCGTTCTTATTTCCCAGAGCAAGTGGAGGCTGCAGACACAAATTTCTTCTCTTCCCTTCTCATTCCTCAGACTCCCAGCGTCCTCCTATATCAAAGGACCTGCTCTGACCCGGCTTCACCCCCTTGCCCCTCTCCACTCCATCACCAGTCTCTGTGAATCCCTTCCTAGCCCTCTGGCCAACACTTGATCCTGTCCAGTCCCCCAGCCACCATCAAGGTTCAAATCCCAGTCATCTCCCACATAGTTACTTGCAATAACTTCCACGTCAGTCCTGTGATTCAGGCCTCTCCGTTGCTTACTGTCCTGTGTGTGCTGCCAGATGAAACTTTCCAAAACAGTTTTTTGTTGACCTTGTGCACCTGTTTTGAAATCTTTGTGAGCACATTTCCTCAGACCTCACTGTCCACTGTGTTCGAACAAGGCCACATTCATATTCACAACCCAGTTGTCTTTGGCTTCTGCCTCTCTGCTGATATGGGACCTGACTCAAAGCAATTCTGGGAAGCCCCCGGCTAGTGCTCTGAGCATCCAGACCAGTCTGTGCATGTTTGCTAATGGTCTGTGCACAGGCCAGACATCACTGAGAAGATGTGTTTGGAGACACATGACTTCTAGAATATATAACTTTTTATTTTACAAAACGAACAAGCCACTGCCCCAGCATAAAGCACCTGGTCCTTTACCACGGATGATTTGAGAAGCTCTGCCCTAGGAAAGGCTCATGCACAATTAAGTCTGGTCCTCCTGTGCATTCCCTCATTTGTTCTCTGTTACCTACTGGCAGCCCCAGAGTTGCTTTTTCATGAAATCAATGCTTTCAGCTTCTCTTAGAGCACAGCTATCCAGAATCTTCATGCAAGAAGAAGCTTGCTTCAAAAAAAGAAAAAAAAAAGAAAGAAACAAAGACAGAAAAAAATACTGGCAATTCAGAACATTTGCCCCTTTAACATTAAATTTAGGATATCCATTTCAAATCACTATTTGCCTTCTTTCTCCAAGGCATTTCTTTCCCCCCCATTTAGCACAGTACCTTAAAAAACACTTTAAAATCAACTTTATTGAAAGTGAATTTCCATACCATAAAGTGCACTTATTTTCAGTGTACAATTTGATGAATTTTGACCAATGAATATACTTATCAGATCACTGCCGTAGTTAAGATACAAAATGATCTCATCACCTTAGAAAATTCACTTGCATTCCTTTGCACTTCTACCTGCAGTCAGAGGCAGTAACTCATCTGATGTCTGTTACTTCTATGACTGGTCTTGTTTCTGCTAGAATATCATGTAAATGGGATCATCCAGAATGTGCTCTTTGATGTCTGACTACTTTCACTCACCATAATAATTTTGAGATCATCTATGATGTTGTATGTATCATAGTTTAATCCTTCTACTTGCTGAGAAGCATTCCACTGTATGTATCACGTTTGGTTTATCTATTCTCTTGTTAATGGATATCTGAGACATTTCCAGTTTTTGGCTATTTGCATAAGTTCTCTGAACATTCATGTGCAAGTCTTTGCTTGGACAATTGTTTTCATTTCCCTCAGGCAAATACCTACTAGTGGGATTGCTGGGTCATATGGTAAGATGTCTGTTTAACTTTGAGAGAAACCAGCACTAATCTACAGGTTATGTCCCTTTTGATGGGAATTGTGTGATTTCTAATGAGACCCCAGCTCTAGCTGCTCTTCTGTGAGCATGTCACAAAAGATGTCATTTGGGCCCTACTCCAGGGCCTCATCAAATCAAATTTCATTTGGAGTTCTCTATCTTAGTGTCATTTGAGGCTAATGCTGTTATGATCCTTTGTGAGTGGTTTTGCAAATGCTAACAACCTGTGATAAAAAAAATATTTAAAATATTTAAAAATACTGGTATTTTTAAAAGATTTAAGAAATATAATGATATATAGACTCTATGTGTATATGGAATATGTCTAGGGTTCCACGTTTTCTTTGCAATACCCAGATTTTTATTCACTTGCGTATTATCCTTGCTACAACTTGGTCAATGTTATCCACTGCTACAACTTGTAGTCAGTGGCTATATTAGTTAGCATCCAGTCTGCATGTATATAACAAAGACCTACAAAAACAGCAGCTAAATTAAACGAGTGTGTGTGTGTGCGTGTGTGTATGCATGCTCGGTTACTAAGTCATGTCCAACTCTTTGGGACCCCATGAACTGCTGTCCCCCAGGCTCCCCTCTCCATGGATTTTCCAGGCAAGAATACTGGAGTGGGTAACCATTTCCTTCTCCAGGGGATCTTCCTGACCCAGGGATTGAAGGCATGTATCCTGCATTGGCAGGTGGATTCTTCATCACTGAGCCACCTAGGAAGCCTGGACCACCTGGGAAGCCCTAAATTAAACAACAGAGAAGTCTATTTCTCAGTCACGTAAAACACCAAAGGGACAGCCTAGTCATTTGGGACCCAGGCTTCTTTCTGCTCACCACCCCTAGGGGGTGAATCTTGTCCTCAAGATCCAGGAGGGAAACCCAACTGTGATATCTTCAATCCAGACAGCAGGGGGAGAGGGAAGGGAAGGACACTCTCCCTCTCCTAGGGACACATTCCAGAGCCTGACTTGTCTACTTGGGCTTACATCCCATTGGCCAGTATTTAATCACATGGCCAAGCCTCACTTCAAGGAATCCTGGGAAGTGTAGTGTTACTCCTATCTAAAATGGGGTGGCTGTATTAGAGGTTGCTCAGTGGTAAAGAATCCACCTGCCGATCAGATGCAGGTTCCCTGGGTTGGGAAGATCCCCTGGAGGAGGAAATGGCAACCCACTCCAGTATTCTTGCCTGGGAAATCTCGTGGACAGAGGTGCCTGGTGGACTGCAGTCTATGGGGGTCACAAAAGAGTTGTACACAACTAAACACTCTCAGACAGACCTATTACCCTAAACTGGTTTTAATCTTGTAAAATTCCACATTTAGGCAAATACTGTCCCACAGTTTTGTAAACTCCTTGGAAATAAGAACCAGTGACCTTTTTATACCTCTTCACCCCAGCAGCCTGAGTTTCCTTAGACCAATTTTCCTGACTATCCATTCCAGGAATATTAATAAGCATTACAAGAAAACTGGATTCTGTAATTCAGATTCCAAAAAGTTTGGTTAGGACTAAGACAAACTTAAAAAATTTTTTTTTAATTGCAGAACTTTACAAGGATTTTAACATGCTAAGGCATGCTATAAATTTCCATGAGGGGAAATAAAATAGTCAGCATTGTCTAAAATTATTTGGACATTGAACCCTCCATGGTCTTTAACTCAGAGACTCATCTTATATCCCCTAATATGGTAAAGAATCTGCCTGCAATGTGGGAGACCTGGATTCGACCTCTGAGTTGGGAAGATCTTCTGGAGAAGGGAATGGCAACCCATTGCAGTATTCTTGCCTGGAGAATTCCATGGACAAAGAAGCCTGGTGGACTACAGTCCATAGGGTCACAAAAGGTCAGACATGGCTGAGCAACTAACACACAAGTGTTTAATCGTACAGACTTCCTTTTCCTCTAATTTTCTTTCTGTTCCTCTCTTCTGCCTCCTTACTTCCTTCCCTACTTTTTCTCCAGTCAACCTCTGTGTTAAAACTCCCTTACAAGTAGCCTTTACACTGAACTCTCATTAGTGCTATGCAGAGCACAGGTATAATTGCTCAGCCCTACAAAGACCCACAGATCTCTGGATCTTATTTTCCACCCAGAGGATTTAGAAATTGAGACAGTAATGGACGCTTTTCTGATAAATGCTTTTGGGGGGGGGATGCCATTTACATCTCAGACCATCGGTGGGGTCCATTTCCAGATTGGGAGATGGAACTGGTGATCAATCATGATCTGTGAGCAGGGTGTGAACTTGCTCCAACCTGAGACTCCAACAGGGTCTCAGACAGCTCTGGGAGCCTTCCTCAGCATTGAACACTTTAATAGAAGTAAGTGTCTGACACTCCTGAGTTAGCGGCTCATCTGACTGATGAGAAGTGTGTCCTGGGTTTCTAGCTGCATGAGGTATGGACTACACTGGTAGTAACAAGGTAAACAAATTAACAACAACAATAAGAACCACAAACCGAACAAACAAATAAAAGGTCACCCACATTTACCAGGGAATGCCCATACCGCTTTGAGAAGACCTATTCTACATGACAGAATCCCAGAATAGCAGAGTCAGGAAAGCATTGTATGCATGGCAAAACTGAGGTCAAGTTGAAGTGTCTGCCCAAGGTCACACGATTGAGGCTGTGACTGAGCAGGGATCAGCATCTGGAACTCTTGATTCTTAAGCTGGTGCCCTTTTAATTTTCTCCAGTGTCTTAGTAAAGGATATTTTTAGTACATTGTACTTACTAAACAAAGTTTTATGCTTTCTGATGCTCTCTTACAAGCCTGGGAGCCAAATGTTTTATAAGAAGCACGAACTAAATTGTTTATTCTATGTACCCATTAATTGATTTCCCAGGACTATTTGGGGGCTCAACTCAGTGGAGAAAGAGTGCTGTAAAATAACTATAAAGCACTCTGAAGAAGGAAGCATTGCTGTTGTCAAGTTCCTTTGAGCTTTGTTTTGAAGGTAGTCAGGGACCACCTTCAAAATTGTCATAGGATCTGAGATTGTTAGAGCCAGAGAACTGTGGGAAAGCACCCCTGTTTCATAAGTAAGGAAACTGAGGCCCAGCAGTAGTATCAAGAGGTTAAATTATATGAGCTAATTCATGTAAAATGATTATCACAGTGCCTGACATAGTCAAGCTTCAATAAATGCTAGCTAGCTGCTGTTACTGTAATCATTTTCCATATTATCATTATCAACTTCATCACTTTTTCAGAGGACCCTTTCTGCTCTGATGATCTATGTTCTTTCTGTACTTGGTTTCAATCACAGCCTGGACTCAACAGGAGAAGGAATCCTTCCTAACTATATTCCTAGCAGCAGGAGTGGGTATCCTGCTAATTGGGTCTCCTGGCCTGTTCCAGCCTGGGTGCCAGAAATAAACCAACCCAGGTTTGAATGCCTGGGAAATGGTCATGCCGTTCCCTAGCCAGACTCCATTCCTTGAGAAGAGGGAAGGAAAAGAGAATACTCTGTCTCAGTTAAGCTCCTCAAGTACATTATGAACCTGCCATTCTTACGGTATTCATGTTCTGAACCCAGTGGGATTCTCCATAAAGGGCAGTAGACAGATACCAAGCTTCAGTTTCATTTCTAAGTCCGTCACGACTTGGCCAAGTTATTTCATCATCACAGGGATACACTGACCTCCTCTGTCCTTGCTTAGAATTTCCTGGGTAGAGTGAAGTGGTGTCATATGTCCATAGGCAGTAGGGGATGGGGGAGCTGGCTGAAAAAGAGCATGATATAGATACAGATGTTAGGTGGGAAGGTGAGCTTTGTTTGGTGTTACTCTTGAAGCACTGAGATCTACAGGGCAGTCTCAAGGCATGAAGGGAGCGTGCTAGGATACAGAGACAATCCAGGACCCATGCCCCGGGACTGCTAGAGAAGCAGGTAGAGCCATTGTCAGCTGCTCTGGTGCTTGTCTTGCTACCTGCCTTGGAAAATCTTTCACCCTCTCTGCCTTCTCTCAGTTGCTGGTTTCAAGTAAACAATTTGGTGAGGTCGTGCCATCAGAAGACAAGACATACTGGTTTTCTGTGCTTTTCACTTGAGACTCACTTTAAACACTGATGTACTTACTGCTTAGGACTTTGGGCTTCTTGCCATGATGCAGGTGGTGGTGGGGCAGTGGTGGTGAAGAATTATACTGTTTATTATAAGAGCAGTTTCCCTTTGGTACTGTGAGGCATACAACATCCATCAGAAATGCAGGATCCCGTGTGCATCATGTTTTCTTTGCCTCTGCCTGGGAGGGCCACTATAGGATTTGGACTAGACATTAAAACAACGTATCACGTATCTCTAAGTAGACACAGTACTGTTGTACAGCCCCCCTAATAAATGACTAAGTCTGTATTTGAATCCAGAACTACCCCTTCAGCTCTACCTGCTTATTCAAGGAACTCCTAAATGGCTTAGGGCTGAATCTTGGCTCTGCCACTGGTAGTTCTTGAACAGGTTATTATACTTTAGTTTCTTCATTTGTAATCAGGGATAATAGTGTCTACCTCAGAGTTTTTTATGAGTTTTAAGTGAGATGACATGTAAGAATGTTTAATACAGTGTCTGGCACAGAGCAGGCACTCACTGCCTGTTAATTGGTCCTGCTGCCACTACTAGTAGTTGGGAAACAGGAATAGGAAAAATGGGGAGATGGGAATTGATTTCAAGCATTTAACCCAGCCAGAAATTTGTCACCAAACTATGAAATGCACACCTTGCAACATGGCTGGCAGATCACATCCTGTTCCTTGCTCAAGTGCTCTAACATGGAGACCACAGTACCTAACACAGTGTCTCAAACCTTTTTGATCATGCCCTCTATCAGTAAGATAATTTTGAATACTCTTACATAATATGAGCATTTTACGTATATACCAAGATATTATCAGGTATACTACAAAACATGCAAAATAAAAAAATTAAAACTGAGGTGAAAGTGAGTATCAAGAGAAGCTCTAATACTTTCTCCCTCTTTCAAGACTTCTGTGCTGCTAGTCTGTGGGTAGGACTGTGGACTTGAGAGAGGGGACGTTCTATCAAGCTCCCTGTTGCAAGGATCAGATGAAATAGCCTCCTTCATAAAGTAGTTATAGGATTTTAGTTTGCTTATCATTAACCCGTGTATGCACATAAGCAATAATAATGATAAAGTCTTCCTGAAAGTTATGGTTCAATGATAGCAATAGAGCTGTATTTTGAAGGGTCATCAAAACCTTACTGAAAAATGACATGCTGCTGCTAAGTCGCTTCAGTTGTGTCCGACTCTGTGCGACCCCATAGACAGCAGCCTACCTGTTCTAGGTTATTGTAGTCCCTGACGTTTCTGGGGTTCTAAGACTTGGAGACACTAGACATGAAACCAATTATATCACCCACTTTCAGATCTCCAGCCTCCTTTCCAACTTTACGGGAAATATACTCCATCATTTATGACTCCTTGTATCTACACTTCTTTTTTTTTTTTTTTTAACTTTTAAGCAGAGTATAGCAAATATAGAGAAAAGTGCATAAATTGTTAAGTGAATATTCACAAAGTGAGCACACTTGTGTAACCAGCATCCAGATGAAGAAATAGAAAATTGCCAGCATCCCAGAAGATCCCACCTTGCTCCTTGTAGTCATTACCCTCCATTCTGACTTTCAGTGTGCCATAAATTTGTTCTGCCTGGTTTTGAGCTTTGTACTTCATTTATTTCCCTTGTGGTATAGTATTTTATTGAGGAGATATACCATGGTATTTTCTATGGTTAAAGGGGATTGAGTAGTTTCTGGTTTAAAGCTATTACAAGTAGAGAGTATGACCATTCCTTTACATGCCCTATGGTACGATAAGCATGCATTTTTGTTAGTTTCCAAAGTGGTTCCATAGATTTACATCCCTACTAGCTGTGTATGAGGGTTCCAATTGTTACACATCCTTGTCAATACTTGAAACTGCCTATTTTTTTCATTTTAGTCATTCTGGTATGTGTGTGTGTGTGTGTGTGATGGTATCACATTGGTTCTAATTTGATTTCTCTGATGACTAGTAAAGTTGGGAATGACCACACTTTTTCACCAGTCTAGGTTTTTCATCTCCATTTCTTCCCCTTTCAGTTAGCCTTTACTTTGTCCAATTTATGTTCAACCCTAACCTCCCCACTAACATTGCTATCTCTAAAGTTGTCAACGTCCCATTCAGTTATAGCATAATACTTGTCCCTCTTCCAGTTTTACCTAGCATCACTAATGTATCAGTTTGGGCTCCTTCAGATGTAAGTGTAAATAAACCCAAAGCAAAGTGGCTTATGTGAAAGAAAACAGAAGGAAATTCTTAGGTTTCCATAACTGAAAGGTATTGTCATGTACCTCAGGTACAGTTTGATTCGGCACTCAGATGTTCTCATCTCTGGCTCTGCTACCACAGTGTTGGCTCTTCATAAGGGAGACAGCTGCAGTAGTTCCAGTTTGTACAGTTACAGGTTCAACTTCCAAAGTAAAGATACAGTTCCTCCAAAGACAAAGAAACAAGGAGCCCTAAAGTTGAGTCTCAGTGCATTTGCAAATCCTGGAACTACTTACATGGGAAATGAGCTTAGGGCTAGGTAACATGTCTAACCTGGGGGAAGTGGAGAAGATCAGCCCTGCTCAAAATAAATGGATTGAGAGTGGAGGCAGGTTGATTCCTCAGAAGGAAGTTAGGGTAAAATTACTTGGACAGTGAAAAGATTCTGAAAAATATATTCAGCAGTTGTCTGTTACACTTGTTGACCTGGTTCTAAGGCCAGAAACCTTGAAACTATTCTTGAGGTTTTTTCCCTTCTTCATCCTTTACATACATCAATTATGACTGTCCATCAATTCTACATCCTAAATAGTTTTCTAATCTACCCACTTTATCCCTCCTGTCACCATTTTAAATTAAGTAAACATTAACATGAACCTTCATTGGAAGGACTGATGTTGAAGCTGAAACTCCAATACTTTGGCCACCTGATGTGAAGAACTGACTCATTTGAAAAGACCCTGATGCTGGGAAAGATTGAAGGCGGGAGGAGAAGGGGACAACAGAGAATGAGATAGTTGGATGACATCACTGACTTGATGGACATGAGTCTGAGTGAACTCTGGGAGTTGGTGATGGACAGGGAGGCCTGGTGTGCTGCAGTCCATGGGGTCTCAAAGAGCTGGACATGACTGAGTGACTGAACTGAACTGAACACGAATCTTCGATTCATGTAATAGTTTTTATTACATTCTCTTTCTTTTCTCTAAACTCAAAAAATAACAATAATAATAAACCAACACTTGTTTGAAAGTGAAAGTGAAAATGAAATCGCTCAGTCATGTCCTGACTCTTTGCAACCCCATGGACAGTAGCCTGCACCAGGCTCCTCCGTCCATGGGATTTTCTAGGCAAGAGTACTGGAGTGGGTTGCCATTTCCTTCTCCAGGGAATCTTCCCGTCCCAGGGATCAAACCCTGGTCTCCTGCATTGTAGACAGATGCTTTACCATCGGAGCCACCAGGTAAGTCTGGATTTATTAAATATGCAACTCTGTAAAACACTTTACTTTCACTGTCTCATTCAGCTCTCAGAGCAACTCTATGAAGTAAATAATTGTGATATGGTATGTGTGTGTGTGTGTGTGTGTGTGTGCGTGGGTGCATGCCTGCACTTGCACTGAGTTGTGTCTGACTCTTTGCAGTCCCATAGACTGTAGCCCACCAGGCTCCTCTGTCCATGGAATGTTCCAGGCAAGAATACTGGAATGGGTTGCCATTTCCTTCTCCAGGGAATATTCCCGACCTAGGGATTGAATCTGTGTCTCTTGCTCTCCTGTATTGGCAGGTGGATTCTTTACCACTGGTGCCACCTGGGAAGCCTCAATAATTGTGATATTCCCCAGCAAATGGAAGGGGAAGCTTTAATTAGAAGCAAAATTCTTAATACTCAAATTTCTCCAATGGCTTCCTATTTCCCTACACTCCTGACATCTATTATTACATAATGAAGTACTCCAAACTTTACTGTCTTGAAAACAATAATGATTATTTATTTACATTAAGAATCTACCATTTGGGCAGAGCTCAGTAAGAGAGGTTCATCTCTTTTCCTTTCAGCATCAACTGAAGTGGCTTGAATGGGGTTGGAAAATGGCTGGCAAGTTAGTACCAGCTATTGTCTATAAGCTCAGCCAGGGCCAAGGGTCAGGGTCCTCAGTTCCTGTCCATATGGTCTCTCTATGTGGGCCTCCCTATAATCTGCTTGGGCTTCTTTGCAACATGGTGGCTGGATTTCAAGTGTCCAAAAAGACAGGAAGTAGAAGTTGCCATTTCTTAAGACCTGAACGAAGAATCTGGCATAGCATTACAGAACCCAGTGGGAGGAATATCAAAAGAATTTTGGGGTTAAGTTTTAACTTGCCACAGCAACTATAAAAATCCAAAAAATAAACTAAAGGACTTTCTATGATTTGGTACTTGTTAACCAACCCATTACTCATTTCATGATAATATGTCATTGTGAACAATAAATAGCCTTCTTTTAGTTTCTCCGATGTCTGAGGATTCTCTTTCACCTTCTTATACCTGCTATTTGCACCTACCTGGAATGCTCTCCCTGACTTTATCCAGTCTCCTAGCTTCAGATTTTAGCGTAAATGTCCTCGTTCAGTACTGTTCTAGATTAGGCCCCTTTGTTTTAAGCTCTCATACCATTCGTGGCTCACAGTAAGTGCATCTTAAGTATATATTGAAAAAAAAATGATTGAATGAGTGAGAAAATTCACTTCCCCTTCAGTCTGAGACACTTTCCCATCTCCATGTCTTCTCATGATGCACCTGTGCTCCACCCATTGTCCAGTTTCTGGTTGGATGGACTCCATATCTTGAAGTATTTAAACTTTTCTCAAAATTCTATCTCCTCCAGAAAAATTATAATTTCCACATGCAGCCTTTGACTGCATTGACTCAACTCATTGACTCCATTGCTTGTATGAATGGAAAGTTTTAAGTGTTTGTTTTCATGGAACCTTTGTCTACTGCTCACAGTGTTCCTATCAGAATTGTCACTATTTATTTTGAAGCTCCTGGAAGGCAGGCATGCTATCTTTCTGACTCACACTTCTCTATACTCTTAGTAAACAGGAAACAGATGGCTTGAGGACCAGCATAGTAAAGCTGAATTTTAGTAGGCAGACAGTACAGAATGAGCAAAGGCTAAGTGTGCTGGGTTTTCTTCCTGCCTTCCAGTAGGGAGGACATGGGTCTCATCATGCCACAGCCTAGGATCAATTTCTAGTCAGGGAAGGAGACAATTCTTATAATGGAAAGCAACTGATAGCAAGCCAGAGGTCCAGTTTACCACCATCAGGGGCTGTCATTTAACCTTCCTGGGAATGATCTCCTTATCTGTAAAGCAAAGGCCCTTACACAGTAGGATAATTAAGGGCTGCTCCAGCTACAGTGATGTTGATTCTGGCAATGGTTAGCTGGATGAGAAAACAGTTATTGAGAACCACTTAGAGGAGGATGTGGTGCAGTAGAGTGCTTATACTTTTTAAAAATTAATTAATTAATTTAATTTTGGCTCTGCTGGGTCTCTGTTGCTGCATGCAGGTTTTCTGTAGTTGCAGTGAGTAGGGGCTAGTTGCTAGTTGTGGCCGGCTTCAGTAGTTGCAGCCTACAGGCTCTAGAATGGAGGTTCAGTAGCGGTGGTTCACAGGCTTAGTTGCCACATGAGATGTTGGGTCTTCCTGGACCAGGAATTGAACCCGTGTCCCCTGCATTGGCAGGTGGATTCTTAACCACTGGACCATCTGGGAGGTACAGAGTGCTTATAATCTTGATTTGGAGCAAGGTAATATGTAAGCTTAAATACTGGTTTCATCATTTTCTAGCTATGTGACCTGGGCAAGAACCAGGGTGATGGCTGTGGTAACAGAGAAGAGGGGATAAATGAGTGTGTCATTGTGTAGATAAAAGCTATAGAATATGACAACAAACTGGGATGACTGTAATATGGATGACAGTGACTGTAATATGATAACCCTTCCCATGTTGGTGAACCCTTAACTTAGTTTACTTTTTACTTTTCAAGTGTGCTGGATTTGGTTATGTCAACTTAATTCAGTTGGAAACTATGTATGTTTCCCTTTTTGGTCCCAGACCAGAGTTGTGCAAAAGAGGAAGTTGTATAAGATTCAGAAGGAGGAAGTGAGGAAGCAGCCGTTGATGCTGTCTGGAGGTCACTGTGATCAGATGTGGTGACAGGCACAGAGGTACCTAGTAGGGTTCAGCTCAGTCAGCTCTTCCTCTCGATAACTAGCAGCTCCAGGATCACTACCTTACCTTGGTACCCCCCAAAGCAGTACCATTACCTCTGAGAGATAATGGTCTTTCAGACCTCTTCATGCATTATCCCTTTGTGAGCCTACTTTGGTGGCTAGACATGCTTGACTTTTAAAATTTACTATGGCTCCCTTTTTAATCCTTCAAATATGCTTTCAAGACTTTCATTTCCCCAGCATCACTCACAGTTGTGTAAGGTATTCTGTAACACTCATAATGAATATACCCCCAACTGAATACTGACTGATTCAAGCCTCATAAAGTTCTAAGTAGCTTGGGTTTTACTTATCCTTCAGTATTTCTGGTGTAACCAGGCTGCTAAGGATGGACCGATATTGATATTTCTTCTCTTTAAGAAGAGACATACATAGACCATAATCTCATCTGGTTCAGAACCAAAGACAATTATCCCCTCATTTGGCTCAATAAACCAAGGCATAGAAAATAAGCTAAATGACCAAGCAATAACATGAGAAAAGGGGAGAGGAGAAAGAATGTTCTAAGAGGGGACAGGATGTGCAAAGGTCCAGAGGTCACACCTGCTCTTTATCTACTTTAGGCTTGTTGTGAAAATTAAATGAGTTGATGAGTATAAAGGTAAGAAGATATGGAATCAAACTGGGTTTTCTAAGAAAATCTTTTTGTTTTTGCTCTTTAGTAATCCTCTGAGATCTTCAGTTCACCTATGTGCTCCAGCCATTTGACAACTAGAATTTCAAATAACCTAATTATGTGGTTAGAGCCAGCAGGGCCTAAAGCAGTTGGCTCAGGGAAAACCATTGTCTGCTCCTGAGCCACTAGGAAAAAGGAACCGAGAGTGTCTAAAGACCAGTTTGTTCTCCTTTCATGCCTGGACTTTTCTGGAATGGAAGTGTACTGGCAACCTCAGAATTACTTCACTTTTCTTGCCCAGGGCTCTTTCAGTTTATTTTTTCTCCTCTGTCCCTGGGACAAGTAAGGAAGAAACTCCCCTAAAGAATCTTGACTCCAACACTTGCTTGTTGTGTGAATGTGAACAGGTTACTTTAACTGCCTCTTAGTTTCTGCATCTGCCAAATGGGATAATTACTTATCTCATGGGGTTGTAGTGAGGATTAAATTACTTATATGTGTCTAGTCTTTAAAACAATGCACAGCACATAGTGAGTGATCAACAAATGTTAACTAATATTATGTTAAAATAATTTTTATTAGTAGTACAGAATCAAAAGGTCAGGTATAACCTCCTCCGTGTCTGAATTAAATATTATGATATTCTCTATATTTTTATTTCAGGCTTCCCAGGTGGTTCAGTGGTAAAGAATCCACCTGGCAATGCAGAGGCTCAGGTTCGGTTCCTTGGTTGGGAAGATTCCTCTGGAGGAGGAAATGGCAACCCATTCCAGTATTCTTGCTGGAAGAATCCCATGGACACTGGAGTCTGGTGGGCTATAGTCCAAGGGGTCACATAGAGTTGGACATTAGCATGCAGGCATAATTTTATTTCTGGCATCTTCTACCTTCTGGAATTATTTTCCTGGCAGAATTCCAGGACACCACGCTTCTCCTTTGTAGGCATTTTCCTTACTACCTTTCTGTGTGCTGCTCATTCTCCAGGCATTGTTATGCTTTTCACTCTTTTGCCCAACCCTTACATGTTGGTATTCTTTAGGTTCTCTCCTAGTCCTTCCTGTCCTCACAGTACACACTCCTCCCAAGAAAATCTCATCCATTCCCAAGGCTCAATCATTAGATATACAGAACTCTAGCCCAGCTCCTTCTCCTGAGCTTCACACTGAACCTTCTCACTGGGCATTGATACCTACATGTCACAAATGTGCTTCAAACTTGGCTTGTCCTAAAGTGAACTCATTACCTCCTCCCACAGAATGGCATCCTTCTGCTCCTGTGTCCCCTCTATCAGCAAATGGTACCTCAATTGGCAGATTACTTGATCTGCCTACACCTGAGAATCATCCTAGCATCCCACTTCTGCCTTTCTGTCTTACTTCCCCATATTCAATTAATCTCTGTATCTGTCAACTTTCCTTTCAGTGTACTTCTGGGAACAGATATCTTTTCTCTCCTTTTGGTTCTCTCTCTCTTTTTTAATAAAGGTATATGCATTTTTATTTATTTTTTTGACCACATTGTACAGTGTGTGGAACTTTCCTGGCCAGGGATTGAGCTCAAACTCCCTGCAATGGAAGTGTGGAGTCTTAACCACTGGACTGCCAGGGATGTCCTCTCCTTGATCCTTTTCTTCTTAGTTCTTATCATCATCATCTGTCTACGGATTGATTGCTATAGCCTCCTAATTGGCCTCTGGGTCTTCACTCTTTCTTTTTTTCAGAAGCAAAGGTATTCTGTATTCTTTTTTTTTTTTTTAATCTTTTTAAAATTTGTTACAATAGTGCCTGTGTCTCATGTTTTGGTTTTTTGGGTGAGAGGCATGTGAGATCTTAGCTCCCCAACAGGGGTCAAACCCGCATCCTCCTGCATTGAAAGGCCAAGTCTTAACCACCAGACTGCCAGGGAAGTCCTGAAAGCTGTATTCTTTGATGAAAGAATGGAGAGGTGCAAGCTCTTGCTCTAGAGCACACGTTTTCGTCCTGGCAAAGGCCATAGGGCAGGGCTGCTTTTAGGGCTCTTGTAAGTTCTAATAGGTTTGGTGGCTCTGGGTGGTTGTGGTGCCTTGTGCAGCTTCTCTGCACACAGCCTACCAATGCCGCTGCCTTGCTCTGCAGTGTTCTGCACAGACCTGCTGTGCACAGCCCACCACCATCATCTTGAATTGTGGTGCTGTGGGCAGTGCTTCTGCACATGGCCCGCCAGCCAGGCGGAGGTATCCAGCCACCGCTTTCACACTAAGAACTCTGGTCTGAGGTGCTGGGCGTGAGGCAAATATATGTAGCCCTCCAAGAGTGAGTGAAACTAGACCTAGCACAAAGCAGAAAAGGTTAGATTTCATTTTATTGCCCAGACTGTATTTTTAGTTCCCAAGAATTGTTAATGAGCTTTGTCAGTTGGGCCTTTGTTCTTGACTCATTCGAATTATTCTCCACCAAGTTGCCAAAATTCTGTTTTGTGAATGGAAAACTGACCCTGATGCTTTTCTGTTTAGAAAACTACCGATAGTTTTAAGGATAAACTTAAATATTTTAACTGAGCTTTCCCCAGTTCCCTGCTTACCCTTCTGGCCTCATACCTACTTCCCATAGCCCTGTCAGTATCACACACACAGTTTTCCTGATCTTTCAGTTCTCAGACTGTCTGCAGGTCCTTGTCTGGAAGCCTCTTCATAAATAACTACAGCCCATTCTTGAGGTTGCTTCGTCCATAACGTTTTTCCTTATACACAGGTCTGGGCTACGTCCTTTCCCTGGTGGGGCCTCGGATGGCTCTTCTGGTAGCTCTGTTCCCTCCCTGTGATTTATTTACAGTTTGGGCTTTGGAGTCATGTCGTAAGGGTCTGAATTACAGCTCTGCCACCTACTAGATTCTGTTTAGCCCAGCAAGCCTCATTTTTTAAATCTGTGAGTGAGTGAGTGAAAAGTTGCTCAGTCGTGTCCAACTCTTTGCAACCCTATGGACACTATGGTCCATGGAATTCTCCAGGCCAGAAGTGGGTAACCTTTCCCTTCTCCAGGGTTTTAAATAGAAACTGTTTTATAGATTTACATGTTTATTGAAATAGGACTTAAGTGGCATTTAATTAATTATTTGTGTAATTAATTGTTTAAAATCTATATTTTTCATTTGGATTTAAGTTGTAAGGGCAGGGGCTATGCTACCACTGAATGCCCAGTATCTGCTGTAGGGTAGCAGCTCAACAAAAAGAAATTTAATAAGTTGTTAAACATAAGTTGATATTTTAATTATTTGAAAAAATCTAACATAATCTTGGTGACTTAATAGTCTATTCATAAGTGTTCCAGAAATGATTAACTCTTCACTTATTATTGGACATTTAGGGTATTTCAGTTCTTAATCATTTTAAGTAATATTGAGACAAATATTTTTATGCATAGTTTTATGTCTATATCTTTAAATTACCTTGCTAGAAGAGGAATCTTCTTATTATGTCTTATTTTGAAAATGTTTCAGAGCTCTCTATTCTATTTACTTTTTTATTGCCTATAAAATATGTTTTGTGAATTTTTCTTTCTCTTTGATAGCTTTGGGATAAATAGTACCTAAAGCCCAGGCCTGAGCGTTCCTCAACCCTCCTGCTCTCCATGCTAGGGTGGATGTGGATGTTCTTGCTCTTACACTGGAAGCTACCAACATTTAAACCTTTGACTTGTTAAATATATCAGGTTACAGAGGGGGAATAAAAGAAGATTTTTAAATTATTATTATTCTTCTTTCTTTTCCCACCCCTCTCTTTTGTCTTCCCCTCCTGCATCCTTCTCCTCCTTTTCTTCTTCTTTTTCTTCTTTTCATACTCACCATTTTGAAGAAGGAAACTCTTCAAAAAAAATAACAAAAATATGTTTGTCATATATTATTGGGTAATTAGGGAGAAAAATGTAAAAAAGGGAAAAAGAGAAAGGAGAGAGTGTGAAAAAGAAGTAAAACTGGGAAAAGAAAGAAAAAACAGAAGGGAATGAAAGACCAGAAACAATATTTTAGGATAGAATAATTAGAGAACGAGAGAGGAGACAACAGGGGAGAAAAATACTGATGCAGCAAAATACACATTTGGGGGCATTCTTTTACATCCCTTTGATTAACTGATACTATTTCAAAGATTTGAGGAAGCTATTCATATTCCATAAGATTCATTTTTATCTTTGTTTTTGCTTTTCTCCAGGGTAAATTTGCCTACTTATTTTCACCATTCCTCTGGGGACATAGTTTTCATACTCCTCTATGGTCTATTTACCCTTTTTGGGTAGTAGTCAGTTTGTGAGCTTCCCTATTACAGAGTTGGACAGGATATTCCCGACTGTTCCTGGTGTTGGATGATGTACAGAGAGCACAACAGACAGTTACTCCCTGTGCTTGGCACATGGAGCTTCTATTTACTCTTTTGCTGTCTCTTTCTCAAACATTTATATAAGTGATTCTAAAACTTCTTGGTTTTGGATCATTTTACTCTCATAAAAAATGATTGAGGACCACAAAGGGATTTTGTTTATGTAGATTATATCTACTAATATTTACCATGTAAGAAATTAATACACATAAGTTTTAAAAATATTGATTTATTAATTCATTAAAAAATAACAGAAATAATGAAAATATACCCATTACATGTTAACATAATTAACATATCTTTATGAAAAAATTTTAAACCAAGAACTAATATTGATAAAAATGGCATTTTATATCTTTGCATATCTTTTTAGCATCTAGCTTAATAGACAACTTGATTTTTATATTTGATTCTGCATTTAATCTGTTGCAATGTGCTGTTTTGTTGAAGTGTTTAAATAAAGTCTGGCTTTGCTCAGAGGCATAGTTGGAAAATGGAGAAATAATTTAATGGTTTTTAAGATAATTATAGGTATTCTTTGATATTACATTAAAACTTGACATGTGGAATAGGGAAGCATATCAATGAACTTTTCATATTTTATTACATATAACTCATTTGGTCTAACTAACATTAAATGGATCTTTTACCCATGCATGATTCTGTAACATCATGCATTGTTCTCTGGAAAAAAATTAGGTCACTGAGTTATGCTGACCTTCTAAATGTTAGCACATTACATTCTGTAATATAAAAATTGCATTAATTAATATTACCTCAACACCTTTGGAAAAATCTCTGAGTTATGCTGACCTTCCAAATATTAGCACATTACATTCTGTAATATAAAAATTGCTTTAATTAATATTACCTCAACATCTTTAGAAAAATCTTTTAAGTATTGGGAATTTAATGAGTTTGTGGTAGCTAATATAAGTCTTCCAAAATTCACTTGAAAGCTTGAATTTTATTATTAGCAACAAACATTGGTAGTGATTTTCCTTGATGTGACAGACTCACTTCATTTATTTTTGAGGAAATGTCTGCCAAATGCCTTTGTTATCTTAATAACAAAGTTTGTTAGGCAGTCCATCCTTCTTTCAAGTAAAAATGTTCTTTGTGACAAAAGCGGCTGAATCATACTGCAAATCCAACATCTGCAGTACTTTTCCTTGAGACAGCTATTATATTGCACTGTCCAGCAGAAGTACTTTATGCCTGTCTTGATTTTATCACAGAAATATTAACAAGAAGTATACTCAAGGGTCAGGATTTAATAAAATCAACAATATTTATTGCTTAGTAAAACACAGTGTTAAGTGAAACAGCCTTTTTTCTTTCTTTCTTTCTGTTGCCTAGCAGTAAAGAATACAGTGATGAAATGTTCAATTGGGAATCTCTATTTCGATTCAGGCTAAGGCACCAGCAGTTTTGCCTGCCATTGCTTTTGCATCATTGGTGTAAAAATCGCTGCAGTGAAAAAGCCCACGTAGTATTACCCTAAAAATAGTTTTGGTGTTGGGGATCCCTTGAAAGTGTCTTGAGATTTCTCCAAGGTCTGTGGACCATACCTTGTGAACTCACTATTTTCAGGATGCCTAGTATAGTGGTTTCATTAGTAATGTCAGGCGTAGAGTGGACTTCCCTGGTGGCTCAGATGGTAAAAGCATCTGGCTACAATGCGGGAGACCTGGGTTCGATCCCTGGGTTGGGAAGATCCCTTGGTGAAGGAAATGGCAACCCACTCCAGTACTCTTGCCTGGAAGATCCCATGGACGGAGGAGCCTGGTGGGCTGCAGTCCACGGGGTCGCAAAGAGTCGGACACGACTGAGCAACTTCACTTCAGTATAGTAGTTTCATTAGTTACGTCAGGTCTTACACTAATCCTATCTGTGATGGCCAGGCTGTCATCAACAGTTTGGGGATGTCTTTAAAGAGAGAACACTAACCACAAGAGGAACTCACAAATCTTAGGTGCTGCGTCAGATGCTTTTTTAACACACTATCTTCACAGCAACACTTGAGGTAGTTTCTATTTTATCCTCACTTACAAATGAGGAAACTGAAGATCAGAAAGGTAAATTAATTTGCTGAAGATCACACAGATGATAACAGGGGAGCTGGTATGAAAATCCAGGCAGTCTGACTCCAGAGCCCTTGCTCAAATGGCATTGTTATTGCCGGAGAGACTAACAGGATGGGCACGGTGAGGGACTAGCACGTCAGAGGGTCAGAAGGTCAGAGCAGTGGCTGAGAGTCTTGGACCCAAGGGTCTAAGCAGCAATTCAAAGGTTTCCTCTGAATCTATTTTTCCAACTGATTCTCACAAAACACTGAGTTGGCTGGTCAGAGTTCTAATTTCTATTTCATAGTTCAGGAAGTTGATGCTGCTTAGCAGAGAAGGAACCCCTTGAAGCCCCAGAGTCATACACTGGGAGAGCTCCTCCTTCTCACTCAAAGCCAAGGACTCAGGGTCCCATGGAGGAGGAGCCTGGTGGGCTGCAGTCCATGGGGTTGCTAGGAGTGGGACACGACTGAGCGACTTCACTTTCACTTTTCTCTTTGATGCATTGAAGAAGGAAATGGCAACCCACTCCAGTGTTCTTGCCTGGAGAATCCCAGGCGGGGAGCCTGGTGGGGTGCCATCTATGGGGTCGCACAGAGTTGGACACGACTGAAGCGACTTAGCAGCAGCAATAGCAGCAGGGTCCTTTTTGGTAGTTTTTTCCCCTTGATGTGTCCCACTGTCACAAGCAATGGTGGGGAACATGGCAAAGCAGGTAGTGTTGCCACTGATTGTAGAGAAAGAGAAAGAAAGGGCAAGCCCGATAGTCCTGGTGCCATAGATGAAAATTGACCCAAGGCTGGGCAGCGATGAGAGCTCACTTCACCCTGGCTGTCTGTGCCTGAGACTCAGACTGGTTCCCCATTCTGGAGAGGCAATGCCCCATCAAGCAGGAAGCAATTTATCTGCCAATGATAAACGAGATATAGAGGGGTTAGGGGAGGGAGCAAGCCAGAAAAGTACACTGAAGGCTTTGAAACTACTGACAAGGAGGTTTGAAAGAAGAGAGAAAAAGTTGCCCAAATGCAGCCCAGATATCTTTCTGTGAAAGGAGTAACTGAGTCCTGCAGAGGGGAGGGAATTTGCCAAAAGTCATACACACTGTAAAGTGAAAATGCCGTGCTGGCCCCTAGGCTCCTGATGTTTGCTTCACAGTTCTCCCTGAAAGAGACCATGTTTGATAAATAAAGCAAGCCTGCCTGGATCTCCCTTCTGTTCTCTGAGAGCAGGCAGAGGTGCAGCTGACAGCCAAGTTTGCTTTGCAAGGAGAAGCCCAAACTCTGGGCACGTGCCCCTTCTGTGAAATTCTTGTGAACACGGACTGAGATCCAAGATAGAATTCTGTTGTTTTGTCTGGACCCTTCCCTGGTGGAGTGTGTGTGTGTTGTGCTGGTATTCCTTCTGCATGCCACTCTGAGCGGTGTTTCCATTCCAAGCACGTTTCATATTCCGTGCGCTCTGAGATTCCTTTCCTTCCAACGTGTCGATTTTGCCTTTGTTCTTTTGTTTATATTCCCTAGACAATCAGGTTCCTGAAAGTTACAGGGCTCCTGGATACGGAAGGGGGAAATTTCAGGACAGTTCCTGAATGTCCAAACCTTCAAAGCCCCATGCAAGGCCGGCAAACAGCCTCCACAATCAAGGGGGAGAGCCTCCCTAGTCAGGGTCTATTCCAGGTGGAAGGTCTATTTTCAAGTCCGCATTCTCCTGAGGCCTCCCTGCCCTGGGGCAGTGCCTCCACTGCCCTCTACATGTGGCTCCTTTGCTCCAAGTAGAGAAACCTTTGTAGGAATGAGGTGGGGGGTGGGGGGTGGGGCAGGCGGTGATTGCTACCCGCTCAGTTCCTTTCCTCATTAGGAGGCTGAGTTCTGAATCTTAATAATTAGAAGTTAATTCTTTAACTTCAGATTTTGCTCGCCTGGACAAAAGAGAATGTTATATGTAGAATTACTTTCCCTCTCATTCTTCTTCCTCTTCTCCTTCTCCTCCTCCTTCTTTTCTATCCCCAAATATTTATTGAGAATTTGCTATGTTCAAGGCCTTGTTTTAAAATCTGGGGGTTCAGCAATGAAAGAAGAAAACATTCTCTGCCCCAGTGGAGGTGGAGTTGATGGCCCTTTGAGGGAGTCAGATGATATATAATATGACACACATTGTAAGTTAAGGGCCTTAAGGATGACAGAAATGACAGTTTAGACTGGGTTCAGTTCAGTTCAGTTCAGTCACTCAGTCATGTCCGACTCTTTGTGACCCCATGAACTGCAGAACACCAGGCCTCCCTGTCCATCACCAACTCCCGGAGTCCACCCAAACCCACGTCCATCGAGTCAGTGATGCCATCCAACCATCTCATCCTCTGTCGTCCCCTTCTCCTCCTGCCCTCAATCTTTCCCAGCATCAGGATCTTTTCAAATGAGTCAGCTCTTTGCATCAGATGGCCAAAGTATTGGAGTTTCAGCTTCAACATCAGTCCTTCCAATGAACACTCAGGACTGATCTCCTTTAGTATGGACTGGTTGGATCTCCTTACAGTCCAAGGGACTCTCAAGAGTCTTCTCCAACGCCACAGTTCAAAAGCATCAATTCTTCGGCGCTCAGCTTTCTTCACAGTCCAACTCTCACATCCATACATGACCACTGGAAAAACCATAGCCTTGACTAGATGGACCTTTATTGGCAAAGTGATGTCTCTGCTTTTTAATATGCTATCTAGGTTGGTCGTAACTTTCCTTCAAAGGAGTAAGCATCTTTTAATTTCATGGCTGCAGTCACCATCTGCAGTGATTTTGGAGCCCAGAAAAATAAAGTCTGACACTGTTTCCACTGTTTCCCCATCTATATGCCATGAAGTGATGGGACCAGATGCCATGATCTTTGTTTTCTGAATGTTGAGCTTTAAGCCAACTTTTTCAGTCTTCTCTTTCACTTTCATCAAGAGGCTTTTGAGTTCCTCTTCACTTTCTGCCATAAGAGTGGTGTCATCCGCATATCTGAGGTTATTGATATTTCTCCTGGCAATCTTGATTCCAGCTTGTGCTTCCTCCAGCCCAGTGTTTCTCATGATGTACCCTGCATATAAGTTAAATAAGCAGGGTGACAATATACAGCCTTGATGTACTCCTTTTCCTATTTGGAACCAGTCTGTTGTTCCATGTCCATTTCTTTATTTTATTTTTTTTTTTCCATGTCCATTTCTAACTGTTACTTCCTGACCTGTATACAGATTTCTCAGAAGGCAGGTCAGGTGGTCTGGTATTCCCATCTCAAGAATTTTCCACAGTTTATTATGAGACTGGGTAGTTAGAAGTAAACTTAGAGTCAGGAACAGGGTTAGGAGGAGACACTGAGGAGGTGGCATTTGAGTAGAGATCAAAATGAAGTCAGAGACCATGCCCTAAAGCCACCTGGGGGATGCCTCCCACTTGTGGGAATGGTTCCCCAGGAAATGGGCCAGGGTGTGCTATCCACCTAGGATGGCACAGGACCATCTTAATCTTGTTTCTAGGTAATGTTCTTCTCTACATTCTTGAAGACTATTCCTAGGTCCTAATTAAATCATCTTATAACAGCAAAATTGGCTGTTATTTCAGCCTAAAGTTACCTTTCAGAGTAAATTCCCCTTAAAAAACATCTGTTTCAGAATCTCATGTTATTTGACTAAATCTCTGTTTTTTCTTCTTTCATTCTTGATCCTCACAAGATCCCAGTGTTTTAGAGTGGGAAGTGTCCTATGGGGTCATTTTAGAAATGGAGAAAGTAAGGCCCAGGCATAGGAAGGGCCTTGCTTATGGGTGGTCACAGGGTTAGGCACAGACAGTAGAGAGAGGACTCAGACCCTGGTGTCCTCCTAGTGCAGTGCCTCCGTCTTCCACAGCCACCCCCCCATCACACACAGATGCCCTCGAATCCACATTTCTTTTCTATACTGCAGAATAGCAATACTAGCTCATATTTCTGCAGAACTTGGGTTTTCTCTTGCAGTATTGTTCTGTTCTTCTTGAGAAGGTTTTCTGAGAAGAGAATCTCTCTGGAGGTTTCTTTCTTTTCCCTTTTAAACTAAATATTATCTTTTGCTCTATGCCAGGCTCTGTGCTAAAGGCTTTACACTCAAGATTTTATTTAACCCTTACAAACCCTTTGTGAGGTACTATTATAATCCTTCTTATTGGAAGACTGGGAAACTCAAGTGGAGCTGGAATAAGAACCTGAGTAGTGTGACTCCAGAGCCTGTACCCTCCCCGACTAGGCTGGTCTACCATTTGTGTGTAGTGTCTGGCACCAGCCAGTACTGAAAGCACTTCTGTTGGAGCGTCTGTCCCTCAGACTCATAGAGCCTCTATCTCTTTGGCCATTTTGGATACTTTCCTCACCTGTATTATCAAAGTAGGTGGTCCAGGCAAGGAGCCTGCTCCCTAACCTTCCTCTGGGAGGCTCCTGACACATTGGTTGGTGTTCTTAGCATCACCTGACCTTGGTACCCTGACTATAGGTGACAATATAGAATGGGGCAATGACCCAAAGACATAACAGTGTGTATGCTCTGTCCAATAGGAGCACTGTGCCTTGGCTGAGACTGGATGAACCCATCAGACCTTGTTTCTTACAGAGCAGTAAGACAGGGATCAATCAGGTGCAGAACAGTGCTCCTACTCAGAGAGGCAGTGTCAGATGCCCACTGCTCACGGAGAGATGTTTTCACCAAGAGTGAAAACAGTCCAGGCGCTGAACAATATTTTTGCCTCCATCTGATTTGGCTCTGTGGCTCAGATGGTTTCTTATCTTTCTCACATCTCTGTGAATTCTTAAATACCTGGTGAATGAGTGAGTCTCTGTCCATGCTCCATGGAAGAGGCAGATAACTGTCCTTGGTCTGTGTCCCATCAGTTATAGCAGTCAATTTGTCTGCTCACCCTGCAGTGCCAAGTACCCATGTCAGCCAGGACTTCCACAGTTGCCCATTTTACTGGCCCCTGGCTGGACAAGAGATCATCTTCCCAAAGGGAGGTCTAGCCACCATCTATCTGGGCAGATTCCTGAGGCCCACCTCCGACCTGCCAAATCAGTTTCCGCAGGTGGTGCCTAAGGGATTCATGTATCCAAACTCCTAGGCTGCTTTTATTCCCAAGTGATTTTTATGACCCTAAAGTTTGAAAACAATGGCCACAGAGAGTTGCTTTTCAATCAGAAGCTCTTCCTGGGTTCCACCATATGTGATGAGCATATTTTCTGGAGCACGTGCCCAAGTTCTGTTGGGGGAATGGAGATGGGGAGTATTGAACCACAGAAGCCAAAACCTGCTCTTATGTTTTAGAAACTGATTATACTTGAAATTGCAAAATGCCTCCATGAGCTCAAGTGACAATGAAGAAGTATTGTATTTAAAAAATTTTGAATTGTTTGCCAACTGAAGATTTCACACAAAAACATACTAGCTCCCAACTTTTGAACATCTGGAGGCTCCAGTAGCACCAAACCTTCATTCTGTCTGGCAACAATTGACTGTTGCTAACAGATGCCACCTTAAGGTGGGGCTTGAGTGCCCTGATTTACTCCTCTTCCCCTCTAGTCTCTTCAAATTTGAGGCTGCATCAGTGGTTCAAGCTGTGTCAACTTCCCTTACCAGCTGGTAAAGAATCCCCCTGCAGTGAAGGAGACCCCAGTTCGATTCCTGGGTTGGGAAGAGCCCCTGGAGAAGGGACAGCTACCCACTCCAGTACTTTTAGGCTTCCCTGGGGGCTCAGCTGGTAAAGAATCCACCTGCAGTGCAGGAGACCTGGATTTGATCCCTGGGTTCGGAAGATCCCCTGGAGAAGGGAATGGCTACACACTCCAGTATGCTGGCTTGGAGAATTCCATGGACTGTATAGACTGTGGGTTTACAAAGAGTTGGACACGACTGAGTGAGTTTCACTTTCTTTCAGTGGTTCAAGAGAAATGGGAGTGAGTACATTTTTTGGTAGATGTGAAGAATATCCCTTCGTGTTTAATGGATCAGTTTTGTGACTGTATAGAAAACAACATAATTCAAGATGGCTCATTTCACTCATGCCTAATGTACATCTGATCCCAAAGACATTTAGTTGGAACTGTGGACATTGACTCCTAGATTGTTCTGTGAGTCTGTAACTAGAAGCTGAAAGTCTATCAAAAACCCAGAGACTATTAGAATCCAGTTGTGGAGTGCAACAACCTCTTTGTACAGATGAACAGTAACCCAGAAAGAGGAAGAGCCCTTCTGGAGGTCACTCAGGAAGTAGGGTATGGCTAGGGTGCCAAGCTAGGTCCTCATTCTAGTCTCCCCCATCTTCATCTACAGCTAGCACTATTTCCTCCAAATTTTCCTTACACTTGGTCATATCATTTTTTCCCCCTGGATGTTTTCTGTATTCTAAGTACCATGCTAATTATAGTGTTTTACAAACATGTCTGATTTGATTGTTATCTCTGTTTGGCAAATGAGAAAACTAAGATTTACAGAGTCACTTTGCTTATCAGTAGAAGAGATGGAATCTGAACCCAGGTCTGGCTTCAATCTGAGCCCTCCCCACTGTACAGCCTCATACTGACCAGCCCAGCAACCCTGCCAGGGAGGCATCATGCTGTTCCCATTTTACAGATGAGAGGGCGAGCATCTTGGCCAGGAACCCACAGTAAGTAACTGATACAGTCATGGCTGACATCTAGGTCTGGCTTCAGGGCTGGGAGTATAATTGCGTCTTTCTTTGCTATGCTTCTGCTCCTCCTGGGACCACTTGAGGTGGTCCAAAAGTTCATTTGCATTGCTTGGTCTGTGGTCACCCTACAGAACTCGTTATCATATGTAAATTTGGACGTATAGAGGAGCTACATCCATTCTGTGCCACACTTACTGTCCCTGGTGGTTTTGCAATTGTGCAGCTTTCTGTGCCAAATGTGGTGAGTGGCAGCCACAGCCCAAACCCTCATGGAAAGTGGCCTCCATGATTGGGGACTCAGAGTCCAAAGACAGGAAAGGACTTCTCAGGAGTCACCCAGTGTGTGCTAACTCTGCAAAGACTTGAGCCAAAACTCTCCAGGGCCCACAGTAAAACACAGGGCCCAGACCTTCCTCTTTCCAACACATAATGCTAGTCCCCTCCTATCCCGGTTTAACCACTGAAAATGCTGTGAGATGCTATTATGCCCTTGTGTTGTCTTTGTCTCTCTTTATGAGACATGATGGCAGTGACCTTGTGTTTTTAATTTCACTTTGTGAAAGATGAGATCGTGACTTTTGATCACCCCAGAAAAGGGAGGAGGACTTGGTCAGTGGTTTTCACTCCATAAAGAACCCTACAGTCTCCTGTATATACTTCTGAAATTTGGAAAATATTATCTTTGCCATCAAAAAATAAATATTCAAACTAAGGAGCACATTAATCATCCATTTAAAAATATATTTTATATATTGGGGTTTAGTGCAAGATGTCATTTTGAAGAAAGAGTTCTGCTGCTAAAAAAGATTACGAATCTGTTTTTCTAAAATATGGATCCCAGAGCTATGGGTTACATCTGCTCAGAGGTAGAAAGTAATCATGAAACAAAGTCAAGCACCCCAGCAAAGTGGAGGAAATGAAATCTTCACCTTGGGCTAACTAGACACTTGGATGAAAGGTGATCCTGCCTTCCCAGCATTCCCACCTCAGTCTGCTGGGACAACAGCAACATGTCCCCTGTCCCTGCTAGACATGCATTGACCTGCCCTGTCTTTGCAATGCAGGCCCTGGGTTGCCCAGCTTTCCCTTGGCACAAGGATCTGAGCTTGTTGGAGGGTCTTGATATATAGGCTGCCCTATAGGATTCTTCACTCTGGGTCCTACAACCCAGAGACCTGGCTGCAGATTCTGGTCCTGGAAACCTGGGGACAAGGGTGGCTGGGGAGAGGGGTGATGTGAAGGTTTTTGGAAACAGGGCTACGGCTGATATTTCCTTCTCTGTGAGCACAGGGATTAAAAAGGTCTGTTCACACAGGAACAAACTTGAGAAAAGTAAATAGATGGAGGACATATACACTCAGGCCTGTTCTCCCTGTGCCTCCCCAGCTCAGACAGGTGAGTGCATACACACACACACACACACTCACACACACACACACACTCTCTCTCTCTCTCTCATTCAGACTTGGTTCAGTTCAGCTGTGGTTCTTAGTAAAGTGGTTTAACTAGTCAGATCAGATCTCCTGCTTGTCTCCTCTCCGTCCAGCCTCACCACATCTTCTGCTAGTCTTTATTTCACAGTGGGTAAATAACCATGGTCTTCTCTCCTGACATCCCTGGCAGCTCACCAAGCCCTGGACCCCTCTCAGTGCTTATCTTTTCAACACCATCTAGACTCCCAGCCCCTTCTGCTGCTCCTCCTGACTTCTTTTTCTACTCAGGCTGCTCCCATTTCAACTCACCGCAAAGGCACTTAAACTTCATCTCAGACACTCCCTTCACTGCTCAGTCAACATTCAATGTTCTCTGTTTCTGGCTTCAGGTCTTTATTTTCTGTCTCCCTCCCAGCTCACATACACTCTGCAAGACACTCCCAGTTATTCTTTTTAAAGTATTGGTCAGATCATATCACAGTTCAGTTCAGTTCAGTTACTCAGTTGTGTCCTACTCTTTGTGACCTCATGGACTGCAGTATGACAGGCTTCCCTGTCCATCACCAATACTCGGAGCTTGCTCAAACTCATGTCCATTGAGTCAGTGATGCCATCCAACCATCTCATCCTCTGTTATCTCCTTCTCCTCCTGCCTTCAATCTTTCCCAGCATCAGGGTCTTTTCCAATAAGTCAGTTCTTCGCATCAGATGACTAAAGTATTGGAGTTTCAGCTTTAGCATCAGTCCTTCCAATGAATATTCAGGACTGATCTCCTTTAGGATGGACTGATTGGATCTCCTTGCAGTCCAAGGGACTCTCAAGAGTCTTCTCCAACACCACAGTTCAAAAGCATCAGTTCTTTGGCGCTCAGCTTTCTTTATGGTCCAGTTCTCACTTCAATACATGACTACTGGAAAAACTGTGGTTTTAACTATATGGACCTTTGTTGGCAAAGTAATGTCTCTACTTTTTTATGCTGTCTAGGTTTGTCATAGCTTTTCTTCCAAGGAGCAATAGTCTTTTAATTTCATGACTACAGTCGTCATCTGCAGCGATTTGGAGCGCAAGAAAATAAAGTCTGTCACTGTTTCCATTGTTTCCCCATCTATTTGCCGTGAAGTGATGCAGCTGAATGCCATGTTTGTTTTTTGAATGTTGAATTTTAAGCCAGCTTTTTCACTCTCCTCTTTCACTTTCATCAAAAGGCTCTTTCGTTCTTCTTCGCTCTCTGCCATAAGGGTAGTGTCATCTACATTTCTGAGGTTATTGATATTTCTCCTGGCAATCTTGATTCCAGCTTGTGCTTCATCCAGCCCAGCGTTTTGCATGATGTACTTTGCATATAAGTTAAATAAGCAGGGTGACAATACACAGCTTTGACATACTCCTTTCCCTATTTGGAACCAGTCTGTTGTTCCATGTCTAGTTCTAACTGTTGCTTCTTGACCTGCATACAGATTTCTCAGGAGTCAGGTCAGGTGGTCTGATATTCCCATCTCTTGAAGAATTTTTCACAGTTTGTCGTGATCCACACAGTCAAAGGCTTTGGTGTAGTTAATAAAGCAGAAGTAGATGTTTTTCTGAACCTCTCTTGCTTGTTTGATGATCCAGTGGATGTTGGCAATTCAATCTCTGGTTCCTCTGCCTTTTCTGAATCCAGCTTGAATCTCTGAAAGTTCTCGGTTCATGTACTGTTGAAGCCTCACTTGGATAATTTTGAGCATTACTTTGCTAGTGTGTGAGATGAGTGCAATTGTGCAGTAGTTTGAACATTTATTGGCATTGCCTTTCTTTGAGATTGGAATGAAAACTGTGTTTTCCAATCCCGTGGCCACTGCTGAGTTTTCCAAATTTGCTGGCATATTGAGTGTAGCACTTTCACAGTATCATCGTTTAGAACTTGAAATAGCTCAACTGGAATTCCATCACCTCCACTAGCTTTGTTCATAGTGATGTTTCCTAAGGCCCACTTGACTTCAGACTCCAGGATGTCTGGCTCTAGGTGAGTGATCACACCATTCTGGTTATCTGGGTTATTAAGATCTATTTTGTATAGTTCTTCTGTGTATTCTTGCCACCTTTTTTTAATATCTTCTGCTTCTGTTAGGTTCATACCATTTCTGTCCTTTATTGTGCCCATCTTTGTGGGAGATGTTCCCTTGGTATCTCTAATATTCTTGAAATCTCTAGTTTTTCCTATTCTGTAGTTAAAGACCATCACTGTCTTTCTATTGCCGGATGGAGATAGGCTCCTCTTCTTTAGCATGGTCTTTAAGATGCTCTATGGTACTGGGGAAACTTCTCCAAGTGTCAGTCAGTTCAGTTCAGTCACTCAGTCGTGTCTGACTCTTTGTGACCCCATGAATCGCAGCATGCCAGGCCTCCCTGTCCATTACCAACTCCTGGAATTCACTCAGACTCACGTCCATCGAGTCAGTGATGCCATCCAGCCATCTCATCCTCTGTCGTCCCCTTCTCCTCCTGCCCCCAATCCCTCCCAGCATCAGAGTCTTTTCCAGTGAGTCAAATCTTCGCTTGAGGTGGCCAAAGTACTGGAGTTTCAGCTTCAGCATCATTCCCTCCAAAGAAATCCCAGGGCTGATCTCCTTCAGAATGGACTGGTTGGATCTCCTTGCAGTCCAAGGGACTCTCAAGAGTCTTCTCCAACACCACAGTTCAAAAGCATCAATTCTTCGGCATTCAGCTTTCTTCATAGTCCAACTCTCACATCCATACATGACTACTGGAAAAACCATAGCCTTGACTAGATGGACCTTTGTTGGCAAAGTAATGTCTCTGCTTTTGAATATGCTATCTAGGTTGGTGATAACTTTCCTTCCAAGGAGTAAGCATCTTTTAATTTCATGGTTGCAGTCACCATCTGCAGTGATTTTGGAGCCCCCCAAAATAAAGTCTGACACTGTTTCCACTGTTTCCCCATCTATTTGCCATGAAGTGATGGGGCCAGATGCCATGATCTTTGTTTTCTGAATGTTGAGCTTTAAGCCAACTTTTTCACTCTCCACTTCCACTTTCATCAAGAGGCTTTTGAGTTCCTCTTCATTTTCTGCCATAAGGGTGGTGTCATCCGCATATCTGAGGTTATTGGTATTTCTCCCGGCAATCTTGATTCCAGTTTGTGCTTCTTCCAGCCCAGTGTTTCTCATGATATACTCTGCATATAAGTTAAATAAGCAGGGTGACAATATATAGCCTTGACGTACTCCTTTTCCTATTTGGAAGTAGTCTGTTGTTCCATGTCCAGTTCTAACTGTTGCTCCTGACCTGCATATAGGTTTCTCAAGAGGCAGGTCAGGTGGTCTGGTATTCCCATCTCTTTCAGAATTTTCCAGTCTCCAAGTGTAGTTTCCTATAATTCCTTTTTACCTTTCTAGCCTTCCTGCCAAGCCAAACTATTCCTAATTTCTCAAATGTCCCCAATACTTATCCTATCTAACTACTTCTACCTTTTGCTTGGAATGCTCTACTTCTCAGCCTTCCTTTTGGGCCTCTGTTCCATCTTTAAAGGTCTAGCTCAAAAGCCACCTCTAGGAAGCCCTCTCTGAATAAAATTGTCTCCTTCCAATACCATCTTTGGGCTTCCCTTGTAGCTCAGTCGGTAAATAATCTGCCTGGAGTGCAGGAGACCGGGGTTTGATCCCTGGGTTGGAAAGATCCCATGAGAAAGAAATGGCAACCCACTCCAGTATCCTTGCCTGGAAAATCTCATGGACAGAGGAGCCTGGTGGGCTGCAGTCCTTGAGGTTACAAAGAGTCAGGCACAACTGAGCGACTGACACTTACTTACTTAATACCATCTTCATTCCTGTTCCCCAGCCAGGGAAGCAAACTCTCACCATTTGATAACTGTTTATGTGTCATGTACCATGTGCCAGGTACTGTGAATACTCATTCATTCATTCTTCCAAATTTTGGCAAATACTAATGGAGTGCTTAGTATGTGGTCTGCACTATCTTGATACAAGAGATATAACACTTACTGCCATGATATAATATCAGTGTAATGAAGAAAAGAGAAAGCAGCTAGGTCAGATACATAGGAGATAATAATGAACACGTGAGGAATGAACACGATCTACCAGGACCCAAGGCACCGAGAGACACCTGCTCCATATATGTGCAGGCCTAGTTGGACTCGCCTAAATCAAAGTTCAGCATCAGCATCTGGCAATTCTATGACTCTTTCTGCATGTTGACTCCTTTGATGTAGATTGACACTGTGGCTGCTGGGCCTCCTTGTTTAGTTCTCTCCGAAGGAAATGCAAGCACAAGAAGGGTCTGCTTCTGAGGCCTTCAGGTGTAGAAGTCCCCATGGCTGGACCCTAGAGGTTCTGTCCTGATGCCAAGCACCCTGTAGGCAGAAGAGGAAATGCAGTCGACCACTGGACAGCATAGGGCAATGCAGCCAGTTGGAACAAAGCCTGAAAAGAAGGGTGAGTGGGTTGATCTTTCGTTCTATGTGCCCCTCTGAAGTCTTTGAGCAGGATGGCAAGCTTCAGCCAAGAGTAGCTCAGGTGAGCTGATCACACTGGATATGATAGACATCATAGGCAAACTGACTGCTTCCTTTGTGCTCCAGTCAAGTCCAACCCCATGGAATGCACACTCTGCTTTCCTCTCTGATGTGGGCTGCTGACAATACTGACATTTACTGAGGCTCTGTGCTAAGTATGCTAGGTGGTTTTTCTCATTTCATGCTCAGGTAGTCCTTATCGCTGATTTATAAGTGAGAACTCTCAGGCTTAGAGAGGTTAAGAAATTCGCACAAGGACACAATAGGCACATGGGAGCATCAGAATTCAAAACCAATCAGAGGCCAGATTCCAGAACCGCTTTGTTTAATCATATCATAGCATCTTCCTGTGCTATTAAAATTATACCCAACCCCAAGGTCTCGTTCAAGTATCATCTCTACTATGAAGATTTCTTTGATTACCTTTTCCATCCTTGTATATGGCACATATAATTGCCCCTAGTCGTAGCTGTCATTCATTCATTCAACGTTTATTGCATATCCACTAGTTGCTCTTTGATGAGCAACTCTGCCTCTCCTCTTGGGAAACTCCCTGTCCAGAGACTCCAGGGTAGGATCAAGGTTACTATGGGATATATTTGGTCTGCTTGGAGCAGTACACTCACTTACAGAGCCTGAGAAAGTCATGGGTCTTTTCCTACAATCAGACCATCAAAGGCACTTAATTCAGGTCAGACATATGGAAATTTGAAAAGCTGCAAAACGAGCAGGTGGAGAAACAGCAGGGAGTTCCGCCAGGCAAAGCAGTGCTGGAGGGAGAGGCTTTCTAATTCTTGCTACTTTCCCTGCAACAAGCCATAGAACTGAACATCTTCCGAAAAGAAAAGAGTGATCTGCTGAAGCTGTGTGTACTCAGTGTGATTCAGGTTTTGCAGGCTTTTACCAAGTGTTTACAAAGTCACTTTAAGCAAAGCCTTGCTTCTTTCTCCAGGGTGCTGTCACTCCAGCACCCACTCAGAACTTAGAAGGAGCCGGGATTAGGCTGCACTCTGTCGAATTCCCAGGCTCAGGTCCAAGTGAAGCCCTCCCGTTCCCACCCCACCAAGGAACTGATTTGTATTTCCTCAATCAATTAGAAGACATTTAAAAGGGAGGATGGGAGGAAACTTGCTGAAAAGAGCTCCAGGCAGGCTATTTAGAAACTGCTGTCCTTTTGCCCCGGAGAAGGCAATGGCACCCCACTCCAGTACTCTTGCCTGGAAAATCCCATGGATGGAGGAGCCTGGTAGGCTGCAGTCCATGGGGTCGCTGAGGGTCGGACCCGACTGATGGACTTCAGTTTCACTTTTCACTTTCATGCATTGGAGAAGGAAATAGCAACCCACTCCAGTGTTCTTGCCTGGAGAAGCCCAGGGACTGGGGAGCCTGGTGGGCTGGGATCACACAGAGTCGGATACGACTGAAGTGACTTAGCAGTAGCAGTAGTCCTTTTGCGCAGTCCCTGCTCAAGAACTGACAGGTTCTTGGGGATACAACTGGAGGCACTAGTTCTCAGCTTTTCTACAGAACAGAACTTTGAGCATCACACCAAATTTATGCAATCTCTTCCAACAAAAATCCCCCCTCTCCCCACATACAGTGTAGTATACGGTTTTAGGGTATTCAAGGGATTCCTGAAGTATACTCATGAACCCAAAGTTTGATGTTCCCAGAGTGTTGTATGCAAATAAGATAATTAGGTGGTATGCAGACAAATCTTATTTTAAGTTTTTATTACTGAGTATTCATTTTAATATGCATTAGAATCATAGTCAACACATCACACCTGTGATAATGTAAATGTTCTAGGATGAGGATAAGCTAAAAAATTATGACTAGGGTTGAAGTCAGTTTTAAAGGGAGTGTTAAGTAAATGATCACCATTCCAGGAAAGTCCCCAGAGTAAGGGGAGTGTTTTTCCTACAAGCACCATTAGTCTTCTTGCTTCCTACCCATGCAGCTTTAACTTCAGAGGGCAAAAGGAGTCTACCCAGGTTCACGGTGAGAGCAGAGAGAACCAGCAGTAGCCTCAGATAGCCAGTTAGATCACTCATTTTACAAGGGCTTTTACAATTATTTTCCTTAGATTCTTCTCAGTGCTTATATTTACAAATGAAAAATTGTTTCAGGATGCTTGTCATTCCTCCCACATTGTTCCAGGTATGCCCACATAGAGTCTCAGGAAATGATTTGATGTTCTTCCCCCAGGTATTACTCTATTTAGCTGGAGTCTTAAGAGAGAGAGCGTGAGCTTTGCTTGCTGAAGGCTACTTTCAATTTAAGTTGGCATACTCTTGCTGGTCTGTTTGCCAGGATAAAAATTAGTAGTGTGTAATATAAAAACTTCTTTTAAATCCTCTGCTTGGGTCAGCCCCGCACCCTAGGGAGCATTGTTCTGAATGTATCCCTTTAAGAGGGACGCTGACCACGGGAGTGCGGTCAGAGAGAGTAACAGGACAGGGAGGACACTACTGCCAGAAGCAAAGGAGGGACAACTGAAGGAACTGGTGTGGAGAGTTTCAGTTGCGGGCAGAGAACTTGAGGGGCCATTCCAAGGTCACTGTCTGCAGATCTTTGAAGGATTGTTGTGGGACTCTGCAGTGCAGGCTAGGGCAGGTACATGGCGCTGCAGGTCAGCTCAGCTCAGGTCCACAGAGCAGATGGATGAAACAGAGTGGACAGGTGGTCACCTGCAGAAAGTGAGGAGGCGTATGCAGTAGCTCCAGGTAATTGTTGTCATGCAGGTTAAAAATCTGAATCTTATATGAAATCTAATTTTAAATGGTGGCAATATATTTCAAAAACATGTGAAAGCATTTCTTGGCCAAACAAAACATACCTGTGAGTCAGATCCCAGTTGTGGACAACTATTTTGTAACTTCTTCTGTGTTCATGAGTTATTTAGGGGTTCCTGGTTCCTGATCCAGTACTTGAGCCCAAGCATGAACTTGTCTTTTGTTGGATATCATTCCTGTGGCATGGTCCTGTGAACGGTGTTCAGGGTACACATGGACTTAGTCCAGCATCTTCACCTCTCTTTAGGGCAAAGTGGAAAGTTCCAAGAGCTGGGGGGGCTCCTTCTGGGGTGCAGGGGGGACAGGCAATGCCAGGGAACCTGAAGGAGATGTTATTGTACCTTGAAACATCATTGACTCAGAGGCAAGATATCTGAGTTCTCACATCACCCGTGTGATCACCCTAATTGTCCTGGAACAAGTTACTTTTCTGGGTCTGTTTCTTACTTTATAAAATGGGAGGTGGTATTGCATGACGTTGTGTGATTTTTATCACAGTCACTCCTCCTCACTCTCGACCACCCTTATAGGACTTCCAAGTCCCTGTACCCTGTGCCCTTTCTGCAGTGAGCTTCTGCCAACCCTAGGAAATCCCTCTGCAGTGCCAGCCTGGGTCATGGTGCCCCTTCCTGTCACTTTAGGGATCTCTCTGCTTGTAACATTTTCCTTTTCACTTTACCCACTAACTACTACTCACCCACTCTACACAAGCTTATGCTGACCCCAGACCAGGTCTCCTCCCTAGTTACATGCACCTTTCCATCTGAGTACTCCCTATAGTTGTCCTACTCATTTATTTGCACAATCATTAGGTTACTATCTCATTAGATATATTATCCTGATGGTCTGTTTCAACCCTGATAGTCAGTGATTCTGGTAACAACAAGAGGAAGAACACAGAGGAGTGGTTCTGAAGCTTTATTTCTGCCCCACTCACCTAAGAGATTGCAGCATGCACCTAGCATGAACTGGACCCATTGGTTAGAAACACTTACATGAATGTGACTTTTTGGACAAGCTACACTGAGCCTCGGTTTCTCCTTCTGTAATGTGGGGGAAAAAAATAACTGCCCCACAGGGTTCTTGTGAGGATTGTGTGCTAAATCACTTATTGGGCACACGCATGCAACACATGGAAGCCGTAAGAATATTTTCGTATTGCAGGTTAGGGCACCTTACTGTGTAAATACTAGCTGAAGTCTTGGATAGTTGCTCTCTTCACCAGTTAGCAACCCTCTCTCTACCACAGGACTAAGGAAGACAGGAGGCTAAATCAGTGGTTCTTAACCAGGGCACACTTTTCTGCCAGGGGACATTTTGCAATGTCTGGTAATATTTCTGGTTGTTATGGTGGAGGGCGAGGAGACGCTACTGGCATCTAGTGGATACAGGCCAGGGATGCTGTTAAACATCCTAGTGTGCAGGGCAATTCCCACAACAAAGAGTTATCTGGTATGAAATGTCGATAGTGGGCTAAACAATAACCCAGGGACACAGACTACAATGAAAGAAAATAATTTCATGAGGTTTTATATATGTGTTATATATATATATATATATATATATATATATATATATATGTATAAAACATGTATATGGTCAAGCAGGAAATGGCAAGAGTGAATTTCAAATCTTTAGAAATCAGTGAACTAAAATGGACAGGCATGGGCAAGTTTAACTCAATTGACCATTGTATCTACTATTGTGGGCCAGAATCCCATAGAAGAAATGGAATAGCCTTCTTAATCAACAAAAGAGTCTGAAATGCAGTACTTGTATGCAATCTTAAAAATGACAGAATATATGTATATAAAATATACATACATGCATATATATACACATTATGTCTCAATATATAGTATCTGTATATGGACTGTATACTGTATGTAAAGTCCATATACATACAATTATACATAAGGTTAATGACAGCCAACACAAAGACAGTCTGGGCAGACTCCTGCCACAAACCAGACTGACTCACACTCTGGAGGCTGACTTACTGGAATGGGAAAGTAAGCATTTGATCTACACACAACTTTTCAGGAAAATAAAGCTTCGGGGAGGCTGGGTGGTTTCCTATGCAGAGTGATCACAGGGCATGACATACCTTTGTGTCCACACCCTCTTCCTGCTTAAGTATTCCAATACCAAGCAATTCCCGTACCCGGAAAACTCTTTAGGAAGGTAAGAGGCAGAGAAGTTGCAGGCAGCACGGGAAATGGCGAGTGCTGGCTATTGTGCTGTGCTACCAACTGGCTGGCCAGGGCACCTCAGCTGACTCACTTTGCCCTCTTTGGCTTTAATTCCCTCATCAGTGAGATGACAGTGAAGGTTCTTTCTGTTCAGACAATGCTGATTCTTAGGAAGACAAGGTTGGAATTCCCTTGTTGAGGGTCTATTTTCCCAACTACTCTGTTGGCAGAAAATCCTAAAAGTTGGGAACACCAGCTTGGGAATTAAAGAATTTAAGATAAACCTATGTTGAAAACCCTGGGTCTTCCTTTTACTTCTACATAATCCTTGGTGCGTGGGGGCTTAGTTGCTTCAGTTGTGTCTGACTCTTTGCGATCCTATGGACAGTAGCCCTCCAGGCTTCTCTGTCTATGCGATTCTCCAGGCAAGAATAATGGAGTGGGTTGTCATGCCCTCCTCCAGAGGATCTTCCTGACCCAGGGATCAAACCAGCGTCTTCTGTGTCTCCTGCGTTACAGGAGGATTCTTTACCACTGAGCCACCAGGGAAGCCCCCATAATCTTTGGATAGTTACTTAAATGAGAATAGTAATATTACTTACCTCGGTAGGCTGGTGCAAAATGAAATTAGAGATTATTTGACTAGTCTCAGACACAGAATAAGCATTTGATAAATAGAAGCTGGTGTTATTATTATCAATATTTTTATTGTATTTATTTATTTTTGGCTGTGCTGGGTCTTCATTGCTGCACGGGCTTTTCTTTAGTTGCAGTGAGTGGAGGCTGCTGTCTAGTTGTGATGCACAGGTTCCAGAGTGCTTGGGCTCCAGTAGTTGCAGCACGTGGGCTCAGTAGTTGCAGCCCCCAGGCTTTAGAGCGTGGCCTCAGTAATTGTGGCACATGGGCTTAGTTGTCTCATGGCCTGTGGGATAGTCCCGGACCAAGGATCAAACCCACATCTCCTGCACTGGCAGGCGGATTCTTTACCACTGGGTCACCAGGGAAGCCCTATCAATATTATTATTAGGTATTGGGTAATGGTGCTGGTGGTAGTGTGATTAGGAAGTGGTCTTTATACTGGAAGAATTTATAATCTACCAAGAGAACCAGATAAGCGATACAGAGAATGATGAAGTGCTAAATAGAAGCATGGTCACTGAGATTTTAGGTGGGGTTTGCATTTAGGATGAAGAAATTCATCCCAGCTAGAGAGGTCAGAGAAATCTTTACTTGGTGGAAAAAGCAGGGTAGGGGCTAGGAATGTTTCAGGATATGCTGGGAAATTCCCTCACCTAAAAAATGTGTTTTGGATTCTAAGCACCCTCATCTTTACTCTCCTAAGTGGCAATCACATGGGACAAACAAGTTAACTCTGTGGTCCACACTTAGCCCAGGTGTCTGTGGAACTGATGAATTTCACAAATACTTTACCTTTTCTCCACTCTGCCAAAATGAACTAGAAAGAAAGGAAACACACACACACACACACACACACATCCTGTATCCCAAAAGAGTGTTTGGTGGTAGGATACATGTGCACAAAAGAGAAAAAAAAGATCAGGAAAATTTGTGATGGCTCTTCTAACCTGAGACTCAGATGGGGAGTTTAAAGGCTGAATGTCTCCTACATAACTCTTTGGTTGCAATATGAGGCTCACATCACACAAACTGGGCGTGCCCAGCCACACCAAAGGCTCTCAGGTAGCAAAGCAGCTTCTCATAGAAGAGAAGGGCAGTGAGAAGTTGGGGAGAGGCCAAGGCAATGAGGAAGTCATGCACAGTGGAACAGAGCCCTTGACTTGGTGCCTCAGCCTAGCCTCCTCCTTTGAATGAAAAATCCATTTGGCACATCATGGACTGGATCTTGAGGGTATTATGCTAAGTCAGACAGAGAAGGACAGACACTATCAATTTCACTCATATGTAGAATATATTAAAAAAAAATAAACAAACCAAACCAGACAAGAACAAGCATATAGATACAGAGCACAGAGTACTGGTTACCAGAGAAGAGGGAGGGGCTGGGAAGAGGGCAAAGTGAGTAAATGGTATCAATTGTTTGGTGATGAAAGGATACTAAACTTTTGGTAGTGAGCACGCTGGCGTGTATACAGAAATTTAAATATAATATTCTATAAAAATAAAGTTTTAGTTTAAACAATAAAGTTTTATTTAAAAAAAGCCAGCTGGGAGTAGGGCAAAACTTCTGGACTTGGGGTTCAGACCTGGGGTGCAGTCCAACCTTCCCAGTTGTCACAGGTCTCTCTGTCACAGGTTGCAGTGCGGTTAAACAGGAAACCACAGGTAAAAAGACTGATGTAAAATACACCATGTCCCATGTGAAACAAAGACACCATTCCTCAGAGATGGGGAAACTGAGGGACAGAGGGGAAGGTCTTTGCCTGGGACCCAGAGCAGTAAATGAACGGCAGAGCTGAGAGGAAGGTTCCATGTCCTCAGGCCAGAGGGGCAGGTCGCAGGCAGACCAGGGTCACCTGAACAGTCAGGCCCTTTGCTCCAGCCACAGGGGCAGGCTGGGGCTGATAAACAAAAGACAGACGCATATCCGGTGCACATTTCAGCAGCCCCAACCTTCGCCACCGCCCAAGCACATAGGTTTGTTGTGAGAAGCCCTGGGGAGGCAAGAGGAAGAGCTTAGGAGAACATGTGGGAAATTGAGCCCGCCAAGAGAAATGGAAAACACCTTAGCTGGTGTGAAGGGAGGAGCATGCAGAGACATAATCCATAGCTTCAGTGTTTTTTCATCTGTAGCAGAATGGTGAAGGCGACTTTCTGCAGGGTCAGCCCCAGTCTAAAGCCCAGACGACTTAAGCAAAATGCCTTTGGACTTCTCCGTTAAAATTTTTGCATATAAAGTGACAATGACAAAAATCACTGCAATGCAAATATGCTAAATTTCCACAGCTTGGCTTCCAGGTTGGTCTGTGGAAACCAACTTGTGTATACTTTGAGAATAGGAGTGGGGATGGGGAGACTGTAGTCCAATGACAAATTTCCAGACATTTTGAGTCAAGAGGCAAGGATGCAGATGGTTTCCACTTCAATTGGCTGTGGTTTGCCCGGAGAAGCGACTGCCCTAATTGAGTCTTTTGTGGGAAGAGTTATGGGGTCTTTTTAGTCTGAAATGTGAGGCATATGGGAGAGGAAAGGGAGAGCATGAACATTCATTATCACTAGTTGCTGAGGAGTACTAGCTTATATTTTATATGTATATATATAATCTATATCTTATATCCTGTAGCCTTTAAGTTTTCCCTATGAAGACTGTGTTATTGTTCCTAGTTTAGGTACGAGGAATCTGAGATCTGGAGAGGGTTCAGGCTCCTCCAGGGTCACACAGCCAATCACAAAATTGGGATTCAAAGTCATGTCTATTGTCCTTCAAAGACTGTGATAAAATAGTGGGAGCAATATTCTTGCCACTGAAAATGATGCTGTCCTTGAATATACATTCCTTGTTTTCCCCATGGACCTGTCCCATGTCCTAGCTCTAGATATTTTAGGGGAAAGATTCCCCAGCTTTGGAGATGGAACATAGAAATGTGTGCTGCAGCAGTCTCATACCGTCTCAGAACAGTTGGTTGTGTGCATCTCTTTCTCAACTCCACGTTCAGTGATGCCATGGCCATGGTAGGAGTATTTCCCCCATGGAAAGAGGTATACTACAAACCAAGGACTCTCCTCTCACCAAGAGTCAGCTTACTAACACACCACTGGATGTTGTCTCATCTCCATCATCAGCCGAGACACTAAACATTTAAAAACCCATATAGTAATTGTGGCGTTGCTGTGACATTAAAGTACATGAAAAGTGAAATTGTCTCACTGAGCTGGCTTAGACTGGTTTGGTGTTGGTGAGTAAGTGCTCTAAGAGAGAGAACAGAGGCCCAAATTTCTTAAAATAAAATAGGGCTTACTGTGTTTTTACCAAGTTTCCCCATGATTCTGATACCCTTCCCAGTTTGAAAACTTTTGGTCTGAAGACTGGGACTAGGAATCCCTCCCCTGACCTTCCCCACAAGACTGATTATTGGAGCATGAACAAACAAAATCATATTTTTAAAAGGAAGGCATCATATAAGTGCCACTGAGGCACTCCATCTCCTTGGCTATAAAATGTGGGTAAGTCTGCCTTTACCCATTTGTTGTTGAGAAGGTAATTCTGCAGTAATGATATTATAAGTGGGAAAACTGTGTAACATGTGGCATTATGATGACAAAAATAGAGGATGAACTCTCTTTTGGCTCTACTTTCCTTGAAGTGCTGGGGAACACCCTTCTTTCACCTTCTGCTCCCACATCCTATTTTTGAACCTGGCATATTTTGGCCTAGGGATTAAATGACCACTGGGGCCAGCAAACCTGCATGACTGCCCTGCCTCCAGCATTTCCCGGCACCTCCGCTTCTTGCAGCAGCTGACCTGCCTCCTCCTAGTGGTGACCGCTGGCCTCCAGCCCGGATACCTCCATCTCCTTTCTCAGAGTCAAAGTCTGACACTTAGCTTTTTAAGTAGTACCTACTACTTCATCTGAGGAGGTCACTTGGTTTTAACTTTTAAAATATCCCTTTCTCCTTTGTGTTTTGGAGTAAGGCCAACCTGACCCCAGACAGTGACCTCTCTTTATGGGTACAACTGAAAGTCCCAAGCTTGTGGGGCAAGGCCCAATATTCTAGTGTGCACTTGTCATGATTTTGCCAGCTGGTGTTCCTTCTCTGGATCTCTGCTTTGTTACCCAGAAGGCAAACTGTTGGCATTTTGTGTGGGAATGATTTCTGAAAATTGCAGGAAGTTTAGCGTTCCTGGTTCCCAGACACCAAATGCCAGTAGAGTGTCTGCTTCATCACAGTGACAACTTTAAGCACCACACATTTTCAAATGGGCCCATAAGGCTGGTTCTGCTCAGGGACTGTGTCCTGAAGGGCCTTGATTTCTTTATCTGGTAAATGAACAAGAGAGGGTCTTCAGAACCAGAGGGCCTTCACTCTGAAGCTATAAGAACTGCCTGGGGCTGGAAAGAAAGGCTGTATCTCTCCCCTGATCTGTCCAAAGCTCTGCTTGGATTTATTTAATCTATAACTTGTTTGGAGAAAACCTATATCTTAAGAACTTCTTTTAAAAAAGCATGAAAACCACTGTACTGGACTCGATGTTCCCAAATGACAGCCAAGGGTCCAATGTACTCTGCATGCATGTATTGTTTGTCATGGAATTTTAAGATATTTGGAAGCAACATTGAAAAAAAAAATCTGGATTTCAGGCTTATTGGGAAAAAAATAAAAATAAAAGCAGAAAAGAAGACAGGGAGATTTGGCAACAATAAGCCCAGATTTCTACAAGGCAACAGTGGGCTGTAGCTGCGCACAGGCTACCCACTGAAGTGGGGCCTGTCCTGTCCCCCATTTCCTTTATTTGCCTGGCCTTGGAGGCGTCGTGGTGTCAATGTTTGTTCTCAACCTGGAATACCTGGAAGAGTTTTCTAAAATTCCAGTACTAAGGCCCTAAGCCAGAGCAATTTAATAACTGTCTCTGAGTGAGGGGTCTAAATATGAGTCCTTTTAAAACCTCCCCAGGTACTGTCCTGGGGCAGAACCAGCAGACTCTAGAGCATCTCAGGTTTGGAAACCACCTGTGTGTGAGTGCTCAGTCGTTCAGTTGTGTCTGACTCTTTGTGAGCCCATGGACTGTAGCCCACCAGGCTCCTCCATCTGTGGAATTTTCCAGGCAAGAATAGTGGAGTAGCTTGCCATTTCCTACTCTTCCTGACCCAGGAATTGAACCTGCATTTCTTGTGTCTCTTGCATTGACAGGCAGATCCTTTACCACTGTACCACCTGGGAAACCCGGAAACCACCTGTAAGAAGTCTAAATTCATGGTGTGTGTGTTGGGGTGGTGGTGTCTGTTCCTGCTCCCTACCTCTCTACTTCTTTTAGGGTCCCCAGCCTCCTTCTCTTCCTCTGGAAACCTTTGATTTCTCCAAGACTCAACTCCATCAATCTTCTTTTTTTTTGGCCCCACCTGACAGTACCTGGTGAAGTTTTAAAATTACTCATATACATAGGCCCCTCGCCCAGAGACAGTTATTAAATTAGTCTGGCTTAGGGCCTTTTTTGGCCCCAGCTTGTGGCATGTGGGATAGAACCTGCACCCCTTGCAGTGGAAGCATGAAGTCTTAACTGCTGCATCAAAAAGGAAGTCTCCCTGTCAATCTTCCTACTTGTTTAGAGATTCTCACTTGGCAGAACATCCACCTGGCCTCTCTGTGGGTGCAGTGCTTTTTGTTGAATTCAGTCAATGCTTTGTTCTTGCCAGGCCCCCAGGGCTCAGAACCTTCTCCTAGGGACCCCACCCCATGCCCAGGGAAACTCTGCAAGCCTCAAACTCACCGGCTCCTGTCAGTCTCTGCCACAGAAGCAAGTCCAGGCTCCTTCCTAACAGTTCTTCTGGACTGACAAATATGGGACCCTCTTCCCTGGACATTCATTTACATAAATTTTTTTAAAAAGCAACTGGTAAAGCAGGGTTCTCAGCCTTAGCATTATTGATATTTTGGTCCAGATAAATCTTTGTTATGGGGGCTGTCTTGTGCTTTGAAACGTGTTTAGCAGCATCCATGACCTCTACCCATTAAATGCCAGAAGGACCTCAATCTGCTGCTCCCCCAATCCAAATTATGAAAACCATAAGTCTTTCCAGGCATTGCAAATGTCCCTTAGAGGCAAAAATCACACCCATTGACTATCACTGCTATAAAGTAATTCAAGGTCTCACTTTCTCTTAAGGCATAGATGACATTTGCTAATATTCCAATTCTTGTGCCATCCATATACCTATACACTCTCCAACCTAGAGCTCCGTTTCCTTTTGCAGTAAACAGGTCTCTCTAGTCCCAACCACCTCTAATGTTCCTTTACTACATCAATAAGAGAACATCAATTCACCCAGTTGCTGAAAAGCCTAGACATTTCCTTTGGGTCCTCTGATCTTAGTTTCCATATCCAGGCCATCAGCAAGTCTTAACAGGATCTATGTTTAGACATACTCCAAATCCTTCCACTTCTTTCCATCTCCATTTTTACTAGTTTCGTCTATAAATTTATTTATTTATTTATTTTTGATCTGGGCTGTTTAAATGGCCTCATTTTGCCTTTTACAATACATTCTCCTTCCTGCAGTCAGAGGGGTCTTTAAGAAACAGAAATTGGAGACCAAGTTGCTTACTCGCTTAAGAGCCTTCAGTTCAGTCACTCAGTCGTGTCTGACTCTTTGTGACCCCATGGGACTGTAGCATGCCAGGCTTCTCTGTCCATCACCAGCTCCTGGAGCTTACTCAAACTAATGTCCATCGAGTCGGTGATGCCATTACAAGGGCCTTACAAGGGCCCATGAGACCAACGTGGTCCCAGACACTCCTCATATTACTTTTCCCTTATTACCTTCCAGCCATACTGGTCCCCTTTCCGCTCCTTAAAGCCTTCTCCTGAGTCTTTCCTGCCTCAGGGCCTTTGCACACACTATTCCTTCTGCCTACAGCTTTTTTACCCCCTGGTTTCTACAGCTGCTTTCTTCTCAAGTTTCAGATTCTACCTTACTTGCTGCTTCTGCAAAGAGTCACTCCCCCATCCCAAAGTATTCAATAGCCATTAAATAAAATGAACAAATCCATGATATATTTTTACTAACTTTCAAACAGTTATTACAAACTGTAATTATCTTGCTTGTGTTTTAGTTTCCTTGTTATCACACCTCCTGCCCCACTAGCATATTTGAGTAAAGATACCTCATCTGTTTTATTGGTTTCTGTACCCTAGGATCTAGTACAGTGCTTGGCACATAGCACAGGCACAACAAACTTCTGTTAAAGGAACCAGTGAATGGATATCCATAACCTTCAGGTCCCAGACTCCTCAATGCACCCATAGTGAATGATGATGGCCGATGCTATTCCAGAACTGACATTTTAAGATGCCCAAACTCTGCACCATTAAAATGTCAATTCACACTGGGCCACTGGGAATTCCATGAGTCACTCAGGGGATTATTACTATCTTAGTGCCTCTGTTACCATAATAGGCCTTCTTTGGTAGAGGGATACTGATTTCTTAAATGTCAGCACCAGAAAGGAACTTACAGAGAATGAAAGCACAATCTCTTCACTTGTCAGTGAAAAATAAACCCTTAAATTTTCATCCACTGACATACATACATCCACAACTGAGATACATTAAATGTTACAGAACATAGGACCATTCTTGCCAAGAGAGTCACACCACCTTTTGCCATTGGTAAAAACTAATGCCTTTCTCTTGAGCCTGATGAGAGTGCTTTGATGCTTAGATAGATGTTCTGGCCATGCCCTCTACTTTATGGTTACAAAAAAAGCAGAAAGGAAGGGATCATACTTTATGATTTTCCCCAGAAGCCTTGAGGTTGGCAGAAAGGCTGATCTCAAACAATTTGTGATGGTACTCTCTTATGCCTGATATCAAAGGGAAATTGAGTTATTTAGACAAGTTTACACCCTCTCAACTTAAAATAGATATGGCTTAGTACTCAGCTTTTGTTAACAATCAGCTGAGTACAGAGGAAGAAGCCCATGAAATTGAGTTGTCAAAGATTATTATGAAGGAGATTAAAGACTTAAAAAGAAGAAAAGTTGAAAGTACAAACTGTTATCTGAGATTAATTTGAAACCCGAAGTTCCAAGGAAGGGAGGATGTGTAAAAAAAGGAGAGCGACTTCTCTTGGGTGCCATGCCTGTCTCTGCCAAGAATTTGTCATGTGACAATGTGCAAGCCCCATCTTTTCTCTGGTCCTGTGTAAAATGAAAATTGTGGAACAAATGATCTTGCAGTAATTTCTAGAGTCCTATTTATTTGTCACTTTTTGTTTCAAAACCACAGAGAGATCCCCAAATAGAACTGAGAGCAGGCTCTGATACCCTTTTGATTATGTGCCAGTTTATTCAAAATCAGTTAGAGATTTCAAAGGCTGATGGACCAGAGTGACAGACTGAAATAGCCAGCAGTAAAAAGCAGAGCTACTTCCTTCTACTTAGGTGGTTAACTAGGCATTATGAAGTTCCCAGTGACACCTGAACACCATCATATTCCCATCGCCCCCATGCAGAGCCTAAAGTCCAAGACACTTGGGATTAAAAAACCAATAATAAAAGTCCTTACGTTTGTACACGTGCCTTTTGAAGCTTATAAAGTGCTTTCACAGATTTTATTTCATGTAAGTTTCGTAAACAAATGTGAGAGGAATCATTCTTCTCAAATTGCCCATGAGGAAACAAAGACTGAGAGATGAAGTGACTTGCCCAAGGTCACCTGGGTTGCTTTCCACTTCTTTCTGCATATTTCCATGGCTCTGCTCTGCATCATAGGGATCTCCACCCTGAAGGTTCCCCCCGCTGTTGCTTCAAGGAAAATTTGGCTAATGGGAATCTATGACAGAAAACTAGAGGTGAGGAGGGGAGAAGTGGCTGTTTCTCCTCTCTTTCTGCCTCCAGTGTTATCTTTGACAAATGGCTTCATGTACTCTGTGCCTCAAGTTCCTGCCAAATAAGTGCCCTTGCTGCTGGGATCTTATAGCACCACATTCTCCTGTGTCTCTCCAAACCCAGGAGCAGCAGCATCTTCCTGCTGTTGTTAATCCCTGATTCCTCAGCATCCCCTGTTTGGCTTTGCAGCTCTTCTATCATCTGTGCATCTGATTCCTTATATTAAATTTCTTATTTGAAAGATCAAGGGTGGTTTCCGTTTCTTGATTGGACCCAGCCTGATTCCTCTGTCTGGGTAATCACTACTATGAGGAGCTGTAGGCATAGCAGAAATAGCTTGAGACTGTATATTATACTTGTATGTGTGCACACTTCATCATTAAACGGTGAGAGCCTTTTCATTTGGGAACCGAGTTTATACAGCTTTGGGTCTTAAGGTTCTAGCACAGTGCCTGGCACCCAGCAGGCACCAGTAAATGCTTGTTGACCTAATATATTTGTTTGCTAAAACAAACCCAGCCATTACCTCTATATCTCTATGTATAGGTCCTGTTAGTCTATAAGGTGTACCAGTGAGCACTGTAAGGTGTACAGTGACACTGTAAAGCCACACAGGAAACTGTGTTATTTGCAATTTCTATGGGATATTTCTGACTTTGAACCACAGTAGTCAATTCAGATGGTAAGATATTAATGAGTTGAAACTTGGAAAAATACATAATTGACCAAAAAAAAAAAAAGTGGATGAAAACTGGATGGAAATCATAGAAAAAACAGGAAAAAAATGTTTTATCTAATTATGTTAGTTTTCATATGCTTATATAGGCAAAGTTTAACAGAGTATAAAAGGGCTGGGATTGGAAGAGTTGCTGTTTGTGTCATCTTTGCCACTAACCTGGGCAAGTCATTTCTCTCTGGCCCTTGGTTTCCTTCTTGGTAAAATGAAAAAATAAGATTAGTTAATCTTATTTAATTAGTTAATCTCTTGCTAAAATATCCAAGAGCTTGTCAGTGGTTGGAGAATCAAGGTCAATTTTATGATCATATGAAATAAGACCTCACCTGGTCTGACCCCAGCTTACCTTCTAGCCTCACTCACCACCAGCCCTCTATGCTGCCTGCTCAGCCAGCTCCTTCCAGCCCTTGACTTTTAATCCTGCATTCTTTATTTGCAATTCTCTTCTCTGTTCTCTTCACCTCACTATGGTGAGAAGACTCAGCTTAAATTTCCCTCCTTTTCTTTGCGGGGATCTGATGTTTCTCCTCTTGATGGGATAAAAAGAATATGATCACTTGTCATGAAGAGGCAACGTGGGATCCTGGTTAAAAGGTGGACTTAGTGGCCAGATTAAGTGTGTTTGAGCTCTGGGCCTGCAATTTACTAGGTATGTGACATGTGGAAAGCTACATGCTGACTATGCTTTAGTGTTTTCATCTGCAAAGTACTGATCATGACAGTACCCGTATGAAATTTCTCATGTGCAAAGACTAAAGTGATTCCCATTTTCTGGTTAGGCACAGACTAAATTACCTGGCTGGTGAGTAATAACTAGTGTGGGAGCTGTAAACATGGCAGAAATGGACTAGGACAGTATCTAGACATACGAGTGTGTGCATTTCCTTATTAAGCAGCATGAGTATGTCCACTGTGATCTTAGCTTATGTATAATTTAGACCTCTAGGCTGAAGCATAGTGATTGACATGGCAGGCACTAATGAAAGTTTTCTGAATTTTATCCTGACAAGTATTAAATTAATACATTCTATGCTTGGAAGTGTACATGGTACACAGAGATGCTTGGTGATGCAGCTATTATGAATATTAACCGTCATCTGTGCTCCACAGTGCTCCTACTTTCCTGTATTACAGCAGTTATTACATTGTCTTATCATTCCATTTTTGGGCATGTCCATCCCTTTCATTAAACTGTGAGCTGGTCAAGTGTGAGAGGACTGTTATTGACTGAACTGTGTACTCCTCAAACTCATACACTGAAGTCTAAACACTCTTATCTCAGAATGGGGCTATATTTGGAGGTGAAGCCCTTCATGAGGTAGTTAAGTCAGATTGGACCCTAATCTAATCTGAGTGGTATCCTTCTAAGAAAAAAATTTAGGACACACAGAGAGGCACCAGGGCTGTGGGTACATAAAGGAAAGGTCATGTGGTAAGGTACAAGGGTTACCTCAGAGGAAGCCAACTCTGCTGGCACTTGATCATGGATGTCCAGTCTCCAAAACTATGAGAAAATGTTTATTTAAAGCACTTAGTCTGTGGTATTTGTTACGGTAGCCTGGGCAAACTAACCCAGAGACTATGTTTTTATTCATTCATTCAATAGATATTTATGGAGCATCTATTACATACCAGGTACTGATCTGTGACATAGGGTATTAGAGTGCTGAGAAAAAAAAGAAAGAAAAAGAGCCTCTGCTCTTAGGAAGCCTAGTAGGGGAGAGGGACAATCAAAAGGTCACATGAGTAGTGTGGTAAGAATGAGGGAGAGCTTGGTGTGCTCTGAGGGTGCATGAGTCTGGATAGAGTGCGGATGGTAAAAGAGGGATGTCTAGTTGCATGCACATTTTATCCTTAGCACGGTTGCTGCAGTGCTACACTTACAGCCAGTCCTCAGTAAATCTTGGTTGGCTTTTATTGAAGGCTCTGATCTCTCAATTCTTCATGCAGAATAATAGGATTTTTTAGCGCTCAAGGTAAAAGCCTACAAGCAGATGCTGCCAAGTGTGACTGTTTATAGGGCCCCACAAAGCTGGGGCAGTGGAAGGCCTGAGGGATGAGAAGGAAGAGGAAGTGGTTCTCATCTTAGCCCAGCCACAAGCTGTTGATATGGGACCTGCTACAACGCCCATCGCTCGTCTAGACCTCCGTTTCCTCATCTTCATCAGTGACAAGGCTGGAGCAGTTCATCTCTAAGATCCTTCCCAGCTCTCTGTAATCTTTTCTGAAATCTAGTTAATGAAAGACTAATGTCAATACTGAAAAGAGGAAGGAAGGGACAGAGGAAGGCAGGAAAAGGGGAGAGAGAAGTGGAAAGAAGCTCCCCCATTATTTGTTATGGGACCCTGAGTAAGGAGTTGTCCCCAGTTTGAACTTCAGTTTCCTTTCCTTTAAAATGAGGAAGTTTTATCTTCAATATTCCTTTCAATTCATGCAGACTTTATGTCTATAAATTGAATCTTCTGTCCCTGAGTGTCCCTGAGTGTTAATTTCAACAGGAAAAACACCCCTGGGTTGAGTCTGCGTTGAATGTACCCTGATTGTCTCCATTTCTCCATTTACTCCATTCAATTGTGAACACTTATATCGGCTTATCTTTCAAACAGGAAGGGGTAGAAACACAGCTCTTTAGTTTACTAACCACAAATCTTAATAAATAGATTAGCAACTAAGTCAGTTCCTACAGAAAGAGGTCACAAAAAACAGACAAGACTGAGAGTTGGTCTGTAGATATTTCCTGTTCCTTGCCAACTACTCATGGCAAGGAACAGTTACCACAAGTATCTTAAAGGCCAAGTTCTATCAGAATGGCTTGGGCAGAAAGCAGATCAGTTAGAAAAAATTAAATTATCATTATAACAATAGGGAAATGCTTAAATTACTTTTGATACATTCACATGAGATACAAAATAGAGTTAAGTTTAAAAGCAGGATATAAACCACAACTTAGTATAATCTTAAATTTTAAATATATATTATTTATTATATATGTATATATATACACACACATAAAAAACCTATAAAAATAATCTAAAATATTAACAGAAGTAAAATCCAGAAAAGGAAAATATGAGTGATTTTTATTTACTTCTTTATACTGTTCTGCATTTTCAAATTTCCTTCAATATGTTTTCATTTGTTAGTTTAGTTATTCAGCAAATATTTCTTATGTATCAACTATGAGCCAATTCTGCTAAAGACAGGAGCAAATATCAGCTCCCCTGCAGCAAACCCTCTAGTGAGTAGACACAGATAATAGAGAAAAATCAGTAAACATGCAAGATGATGCAGATGGTGGTCCATGCTGTGAATGTGTCCAGTCAAGGGGATGCGAAGGAGAATGACTGGAGTCGTACATCAGTCTTGCATGTGTGGTCAGGGAGGGCACCCCTGAGGCAGTGTCTTTAGAGGTGAGACTGAATAGCACAAAGAAGCCTGACAATCTGGGAGAAGAGCATTCTAGTCAGAGGGGACAGCCAGGCAGGTTGCACGGACCAGTCCACACATAGGCCTGGGAAGAAGTTCTGCTTCTATTTTAGCTGCAGTGGGGGCCACAGAGAGCTTTCCCATGGAGGGACAAGGTTGCATGGCCCTCAGAAAGATGACTCTGGCTGCAGAATGATTCCTGGTGACAGAGGCAGAGTAGATGCAGGGAGACCTATTACAAGACACATTTTCTTATAATTTGCCAGTTGTGTGACATTTTACAGTTTCCACTACTGTAAAAATGAGGCAGTAGGGCAAGGTCAGTGATTTCTAAGAGCACTTCCAGTACTTAAAAACTAAAAACATTATTGTTTTCCATACTTTTTCACAAAATGCGTAAGCTTCTTAAACCCAGGGCCCAGGTCTTACTCCTCTATTTATTCCCAGCACACTGCCTGTGGAACCTCACAGGACTGAATGAAGGAGTACACTGTGGGCTGCATCATTACTTCCCAATGTGAGTTTCCACTGTGCTTCCTTGTGGGCTCATCTGCTGAAGCCTTTATCCTGAGAGGAATAGGGAGCCACTGAAGGATTTCTAGCAGAGACTGAGTTCTCTGTGGTAGAAGGTTCATTCAGACAGTGATGAAGTGGGTGTGGAGGGGGCCACAAGCAAGAGAAGCACAGAGACAGAGACACATTGTTTCCTAGAGAATACTTCCTGGCTCTGATGTTCAGACCTGCCAGTGAGAAAGGGAGACCTCATCTCAAAAAACCACCTCCATGGGGGCCCTCACACACAGGGAGATGAGAAAGTGCAGGAGACTCCGCCTATTTATAGTTGGGGGAAATGAGGCACAAAGAGACAAAGTGACTCATGTGCCAAGGATTTCTGACTCCAGGGCCTTCACTCAGCTAATGTGAAAACCAGACTGCACTTAGCCTGTCATCCAGGGATGGGGAGGACTTTTGCTTGTGCAGAAGAAAAGGGAGCGTCAGGGGGTGGGGCAGGGTGGGGAAGGGGGAAGACAGATCCCAGGCAGAAACTGTGACAAATGCTGAAATACCTTCACTTCGACACTCCCATAATCCAAGAAGGGCTAAAATTGGCTGGAGAGCTTGTGTTATGAAACCAGAGCAGGTCAAACAAAAGAAATAAGCAAAACTTGAGTCAGTCGGATGATAATCCTTGTGGACAGCATGCAAATCCAAGCAAAAATAGACCAGAGACATTTTCCCAAGAGACACAAAGCTTGGAGATCCTGGAAACAAACCTCTCACGTGAAAGATGGGGAGGAAGAGGTGGGAAGGAAGGTTAGCATCACACCCTATAGGTGGAGATAAGCTTTGCTGGCAGAGTCAGGCTGGAATTCGAACCCAGCTTTCCCCATTCTGAGGTCAGAGCTCATATCACTGCTTCAAAACTAATTCTAGGTCTAACTTTTTATTTCCCAAATCTACTGACAGGCACAAAAACAGGCAGCTCTTAAAGTGATTTCAAGGCACCCTGTGTATACTCAGTGTGGCCATGTACAAACACACATGGGCTTGTGTAACACACACACACACCCCTTTAGTTTCATTAAGTACTATGGATCAATTAAATATCTGCATTCACTGCCCCAAATCAAAGGCACAGCTAAGGGAACCTAGAAACTATCTTAGTCCAACCCCTTTCTTTATTTTATAGACAAGAACTGGAATCCAGAATGGATGAGTTGCAGTCCTTTAAATCAAGAACCAGGGCAACCTGCCCCTGCATTCAGTGCTCTTTCTTGCCCTGGCCCTAGCACCACAGGCAGGAAAACTGTAATCTTTAATACGAATGCATTACTTTATGTTCTTAAGCATGGATTCTCAAAAGGAAGGTGTCGGAGACAATTTCCAGTGTGTCACTTTGGCTGGGGCCTGAAATCTTGGCACACTGATTAGTGAATTTCTAGAGAAGTCTTTTAACTTACTTGGAAGTTTTTTACCATAATAGTAACAATCAGTCATCCATTAAATAAACATTTGCTCAACATCCACTGTGTACTGGGCATTCTGCTGGGTCATTTATGCACTTTTAATCTCTTTTAATTTTCATAATGTTATGGTACACATGTCATCATTTCTGTTGTTTTTTTTCTCCACAGAGGGGAATACCATTTGGAGAGGTTCAGCATTTTGTCCAGGTCATAGACTCAGGAAGGGGCAGAGCTGGGATCTGACTCTCTGTTGTCTTTTATTATGCCGAGTGCCTTAGATATGAAGTGATCTGTACTGGACCATGGACACTATATAGGGCAGTCTCATAGTCCTAGAGGTATGTTGGGCTGGGTGTCTCCAGATCCCATGTTTTTCTGGACTGCCAAGTTTAACTGAGTTCTGTGCTACATCTCAGATTTATAAGGCCCTCCCAGAGGCTCAGAGTGGAGTTCCCAAAAGCCAGGACCCAAGGTAGCTGGGCGAGACTATGAAGATGCCCTGATCTCAGTAAAGGTCACTAACTTGTGAGGACCAGTCTCCTAGAAGGTTTTGGCTCATAGATGTGAAAGGAACAGAGAAAGAGTGACTCCAAGATGGATGGACTCAGAAACAGAAAGGGTATAATATACATCGTGGGACAAAGATTTAAAGACAGATTGCTGTTCTGTGTTTTATGTAAATATGCCTTTCATAGCAGACCCCTGGAGAATTTCCTACATATAATGAGAGTTTCCTCTACTATCCCGGATGGCAGTTTTGTTTCTGCTTTAATGTCTCCAAGAACAGGGAACTCATTACCTTTCAGACGACTCTTATAATTGTTAGAAAGTTCTAGCCCTCAAACTGGGTCAAAAATCTGTTGCCCAAATGTGTTCATGCACTGGGACCAGATTTGCCCTTTGGTTTACAAAGACTGAATCTGCTTCCCTCTTACTCAGCAAGACTTTTGGATATTTGAAGACGATGTTTTTATTTTATACCAGCATTCTCCAAAGTGTGCTGAGCGGAGTAAGTTTGCACAGTGTTAATAGGTGTCCTCTATAAAACAAACATATCAAAACAAACAGACAAAAGCCCATAAATAGCATTCTGTGGGCATGCTAGGTTAAATCAGGTCAACCAGATATGTTTCCTGCAAGGCTGCTCAGAATGTTTACTATGCTGATGCAGAGTATGGATTCCAAAATGGAAATACTGGGCATGCAATATTTCCCAAACTCTTAACCTCCTGATTTTTTTTTTTTTAATCTCAAAATCTTTTTTTCCCCTCCTAGTATATACTTTTACTATTTTCCATATATACTTTTAGAAACACTGGAAAATGCTTCCCTACACAGGTCGAGATTCTTACTATTGTCTCTGAGCTAAAAACCAGTCTCCTTCAACTATTCATTTTGAGACAGGGTGTTGGGTTTCTTCACATTCTTCCCTCTGGTTCTATAACAGGGCCGTCAGTTTAAAATACAGGGTGCCCAGTTAAACTGAATTTCAGATAACTAGTGAATAACTTTTGGTATCAGCATGTTCTGTGCAATATTTGGGACATGCTTATATGAAAAAGAACTCATTGCTTATCTGAAACTGGACGTCCTGTATTTTTATCTGTTGAATCTGGCAAGCCTAGAAAGGCTTCAAATGCTCCCTTGAAAATGTGTGACCGTCAGAACTGGGCACAATATTTCAGAGGTGGGTCAAGATAGCGACAATTGATAACTTTGTGAGACACCATCAACTCCGATTTTCCCAGAGACATTTTTAAAGAGGTGATAGTAATATTTTTATGCATTATTAGAGGCCAGTCTGAGATTGACAGATAGCAGATAACTTTCTGAATGTACTGGCAAAATTCAGAAGCCAATTTCCCACCCCTTACTCCTGTTCATTAGTATACTTAAGTTTTTCTGGTGTGAGTATACAGAACTTGATCCAAACATCATTTATAATTCCCTTCTCATTGTCTGCCTTCTCCATTAGATTGTAAGAAATGAAAACAACAATACCGACCATGCCTACCTCAGTCACTGCTGTATCCTTGGTAGTTATCACAGGTTCTGGCATATAGAAGTGTTCAAACGTCTTTTGAATGAATGAATGAACAAATTAGTCACACATTGCTTAGAAAGCTAAGTAAACCAGATAAGCTTATACTCTGTTGTGGAAAAGAGATGGCCAACGGGAGCTTTCCTTGTGGTTAGATTTGTTATTCACTCCAAGCTTGCCCAGATCCATTAAATAGAGTTCACCTGTGCTGAAGGCAATTCTGTTGGAAGATATGTGTGTAAAACAAGAACACTTAATTGCTCTAACTGAAATAATTTCAACCCAACACAAGCCATTTTCAAGAAATTGAAATATTTCCCGGAACCTGCAATTTTTATCAAGGTGTGGAACTTGGCCTTTAAAAGCAGGCGAGGCTGTGGCTCAATGGATGTGGGATTGGGGCAGCAAATCACACTGGGTCTTCCCACAGGAACATCTGGATCCAAGAGAAATTAGGCAGAGTGAACAAGGACAGCCTCAATGGAGCCCTAAGTTGTCAGGAGGGCATGTATGTAAAGCAGGACATGTGATTCTTTAGCTCTGACATGGTGAAAGTGCATCTGGTGACTGACACGAGCAACCCAGAAGGCTTGGAGCTTCTGCTCTGAGTCATAGTTGATAGAGTGAGGCCCTGCCTACATCTAGCATGAGCTCACATAAGCTCAGGGCTTGTCAGTGTTGAAAGCATCCTGGGGACTGTCCCTGGAGCTGGTAATCACTTATCTGCAGCTCAGCAGCTGTGGTTTCTGTGCTGGTGAGTGTTAACTCTAAAATTTTAAGTTAAATTCCAGCAAAAAACAGAAAAATACAGCAAGAAGAGCCCTGGGTCCTAGGAGGATACCAGAGTGTGAAAAAACTTGTACTTTTTTCTGCATATGAGAATGAAGACTGAGAATGAAGACCCTGCTATGTCTTAGTGCCATGCCCTTAAGCAAGTTTTGAACCTCAATCTTTTTATCTGTGAAATGGGAACAGCTATGTTGATCTCAGAGTTAAGAGGATTAGATAAAATATCTTATAAAAAAAGCCCTTTGTAAACTGCCCAGTGCTAGATAAATATGAGGAATTGCTATCCCGCAGCCCCGTGGGCACAGTGCTGTGGTCTTCAGTCAGTCCTTGATGCATACGGTACTTTGCTGCTTGCTGTTGTTCACTTGCTCAGTCATGTCTGACTCTGTGACCCCATGGACTGCAGCATGCCAGGCTTCCTTGTCCTTCACTGTCTCCCAGAATTTGTTCAAACTCATGTCCATTGAGTCAACAACGCCATCCAATCATCTCATCCTCTGTTGCCCTCTTCTCTTCTTGCCCTCAATCTTTCCCAGCATCAGGGTCTTTTCCAGTGAGTCAGTTCTTCACATCAAGTGGCCAAAGTATTGGAGCTTCAGCTTCAGCATCAGTCCTTCCAATGAATATTCAGAGTCGATTTCCTTTAGGATTGACTGGCTTGATCTCCTTGCTGTCCAAGGGACTCTCTAGAGTCTTCTCTAGCACCACAGTTCAAAAGCATCAGTTCTTCAGTGTCAGCCTTCTTTATGGTCCAACTCATACATTCATACATGACTACTGGAAAAACCATAGCTTGGACTATGTGGACCTTTGTTGGCAAAGTAATACTTTGCTTTTGTAGTAGCATAAAAGAACACCCGACTGAAAGAAAAGAAGACTGTTCCTTACATAGACTGAAGCAAATAAAAAGAGCTTCAAATTACATTATATAATTCCTTTTAATTGTGGAGGAAAACATTTTGCAAGCACATATTTGAAAATATAAAATCTCAGTGTGTAGGAGTCTTTAGAATATAAAAAAAATCATTTGGGAACATCCTTAAGAGTATAGGTGTAAGAGTCTAGTAGTAGTTTAGTTGCCAAATTGTGTCCAACTCTTGGGACCCCATGGACTGTAGTCCTCTAGGTTCCTCTGTCCATGGGATTCTCCAGGCAAGAATACTGGCTCTAGATGAGTCTTTAATTCTGCACAAATGTTTCTATTGATCTCCCTGGAGGCTGTCACTGCCTTTGGTCAAGGGCCTTGCTGGCTTGGCTGGTAAACAGGAGCAAAATGTGCATAAATGTACTTCTAGTACTTCTAGAAGTTCTTTGGAGTTTTTTGGAGGGGAAAATAATGCAGGGTGTTGTGGCTCATAAATTACTGGCTGTGAGATGGTATACCTGCTTGAGGAAGATTTGTATGTGTAAATATGTATTTACATGCGTTTTCTGTGCCAGGGGCAATGAAGGTCACAGACATCTTGCCTTGAAAAGGCTTTCTTGCGAGGCTTTCTCTTTTTCTTCCTCCATGTCCCATTTCACACAGTGGTTGCTGATGGAACACACTACTTTGAGCCCCATTATGATCGTCTGATTGTGGATCCTTGTGTTTATATCTCAGATTGCTGACTCTATGCAAAGATTACTTCATGCTTAGAGCTGGGCAGAGGCTCCGCTTACAGTTCTGGGAGGGCACAAGGCAATCTTTATGCAACCCGACCTGCCCTTCCTCCCCTCCTGGCCTGGGCCTAGAATAGTGAATTACCCTGTTCTGGAAGAAACCCACCTTGTCACTGAGTGCTCTGAGCCAAGAAGAGGGGGAGCAGAGCTGGAAGTACAGTCATGAAGCCAGGCCGCAAAGCCCAGAGCTCCAAAGTCAGAGGGCTCAGATCTGATACGCCACTTCCCTTGTCCCTGCACCAGGGGCCGGTTTAGCTAGAACTTGTGGTACCCAGCAAGGAAGGTGTTTCTCTGCCTCCTAATGCCCACTGGATTTATATATACCATGCATATAAATACATAGGGGTGTGTTCACAGAGGCAGAGTTTGCAAGTGAATCAGATCAGATCAGTCGCTCAGTCGTGTCCGACTCCTTGCGACCCCATGAATCGCAGCACGCCAGGCCTCCCTGTCCATCACCAACTCCCGGAGTTCACTCAGACTCACGACCATCGAGTCGGTGATGCCATCCAGCCATCTCATCCTCTGTCGTCCCCTTCTCCTCTTGTCCCCAATCCCTCCCAGCATCAGAGTCTTTTCCAATGAGTCAACTCTTCGCATGAGGTGGCCAAAGTACTGGAGTTTCAGCTTTAGCATCATTCCTTCCAAAGAAATCCCAGGGCTGATCTTCAGAATGGACTGGTTGGATCTCCTTGCAGTCCAAGGGACTCTCAAGAGTCTTCTCCAACACCACAGTTCAAAAGCATCAATTCTTCAGCGCTCAGCCTTCTTCACAGTCCAACTGTCACATCCATACATGACCACAGGAAAAACCATAGCCTTGACTAGACAAACTTTGTTGGCAAAGTAATGTCTCTGCTTTTGAATATGCTATCTAGGTTGGTCATAACTTTCCTTCCAAGGTGCAAGCGTCTTTTAATTTCATGGCTGCAGTCACCATCTGTAGTGATTTTGGAGCCCAGAAAAATAAAATCTGACACTGTTTCCACTGTTTCCCCATCTATGTCCCATCAAGTGAATACTTACATGTAAATATGCATTTTAGGAAAATGTACAAGTATACATAGGAAACTATGTACATAGGAACCCATATGTGTGCACTTACCTGTATTGAGAATGCTTTTGTGTGGGTAGTCATATCTTCAGAGATACAAATCTGATCTCTCAAAATACAAAATCTGATCTCTGCTGTAAACATATAAGTGGCTTTTAAATGCTTTTAGGATAAATAACTAAATCCTAATGCAGCTTAAAAGGCCCTTTATGTGTAGTCCTGTTACACTCCACCTCTTTGTACATCTTTTCTACATTGACCTTTGCTTAGTCCTTTTTAGGGATGAGGTTTCCTTTCACTACAGGATTTAGTACATGCTTTTCTCCCTGAGTGGAATGTTCTGCCCTCCTCTCCTTTTCTAGAAATTATCTAGACCTCCTTCAGCTCTCAGCTGAAACTGTACTTCTTTGGGGGAATGTTTACTAATCTCTCAGAATTAGACAGATTCCTTCAAAACACTCTGAGTCTCTTCATAGAAACTGTTACAGTTAAAAAATCTGCATGCATTAAAAAAAAAAAATCCCTCAACCACAAACTCAATAAGGGCAAAGATAAACTATTTTTGTTCACTTACTGATCTTCAGCACCTAACAATTCCTGCCACTTGTTAGGACTCAACAGACATGTATTGAATCAGGGGTATATATAAACTTACCCAGGAAGAAGGGCCAGCACAGGAACCTGTGTGTTCTTAGGTAGCAATGGGACCATGATTATGTGACATGACATATTTTCTCATTTGGAGCATGCAAAAGTGTGCTTATGAATCCCTAAGTGTATTTATCTAAGGGAGAATGTTTGGGTTAAGCAGGTCTATGTCCTAGTACCTGTGTGCATATTCCTATGGGAGTATACACAGAATAACAGAGATGTGTCCAGTCATCTAATTGAAAATGCATGTGTATGTATTTGTGCTGATATGGGTGTAGTCCTAGTACCTGTGTGCATATTCCTATGGGAGTATACACAAAAGAACAAAGATGTGTCCATACATCTAAGTGAAGGTGAGTGTGTATGTGTTTGTGCTGATATGGGTGTAGTCCTACTACTTGTGTACACATTCATCTGGGAGTATAAACAGAAGAACAGAGACGTGTCCATACATCTAAGTGAAAATGCATGTGTATGTGTTTGTGCTGATACAGGTGCAGGCACCAGTGTAAAAGTCCATGTGTATTATGTGTATTTATTTGGGTGTGTGCATCCATGGAGGTGTATGTATGTGTATGAATCACCCTCTTCTCTGAAGCTGGGTGGGTTCCTCTTCAGACTGTTAACTAGGAGGATTTATGTGAATTAGGCAAATTGATTCAGATAGACCTCAGTATGATTTGACTTAATCATAGCAGAGTGTCCAAGAGGAAGGAGCACTGGACAAAGAGTCCATCCCTGCAGCAAGATCCTTTTTTCTTTCTATGCTGCTGTTTCTTGGTCTACATGCCGAGGGTCTGGGACAGTGATATTATTATGGGGTATAACTATGTTGATGCCATGCTGTCACAAACACATTTTTAATCAAGTGCCTAATTGCTCAATGCACTTTATTATCATTGCTGTCTTTCATAGTAACTTTCTTTTTTCATCATTTATAAATTATTTTCAACTACATTGTTTTATTTGATAACACAGGGAAATTAGGATTCTGTTTATTTGACAGAATGATTACTTTTGTGAATGTATGCAGCTGTATAGAATCAATTTTTACATCTCCACTTTGTGCTCTTGAGCAGGAGGGGTGGGGAGAGGAAGACAGTGTGATCCCTAGGTCCCCAAACTGCAATCCTAGGAGCATCTGCATCACAGTCCTCTGGGGAAATAGTGATAAAATGCAGGTTCCTGGCCCCCAACTACAGTCCTGTCAGAATCTCAGGGATGAGGGTCAGGAATGTGCGTTTTCTCAGCCCAAATCATTCTGGGACTCTGTAAGGTTTGGGACCCACTGCAATAACATAAAATAATGTCAGAAGGCTCACTACCTAAACCGAGACCACCAACTCTTCCACAATTTCATAGAAAGTGATTTCTAAGGCTGCTCACCACACACTCGAGACTGAACCTCGATTCTCTTAGAGAGGAGGCTAGGTGAGCATTTGGATTTATAAAAAGACGCTGTGGGAACTGAAAGAAGAAAGGAAGTCTGAATATTTGTGAGCAGAACACACTTACACTTGCATACATTCTGTGAGAACTGTGAACCGCTCTTAAACACAACAATAAAAACCTGGCAGCTTGTCAGGGTTGACTGTAGTATCTAGAGACACCCACTATAATTTTTATAAAGAGAAACACCAGGCAGTAGTGGAGAGACAGAATTGTCTAATAATGAAGGAAGCTCCCCAACAGCACTTGTGGCTTCTGGGCACAAGTCCTGAAGCTGCAAAGCCAACATGGTATGATCGAAAGAAAGCAGGGATTACCTAGGAATCCAATTCTGCTTTGCCATGGGTGTTGCTGTTGTGATTTCAAAAACCTGTTTTCTCTTCCTGGAGAAATGAACACATTCAGAAACTCCAGTCTTTTTCTTATGTATGCATGCGTGCTCCGTCACTTCAGTCATGTCTTTGTGATCCCCATGGACCATAGCCCACCAAGCTCTGTTCACAGGGGTTTCCCAGCAAGAATACTGGAGTGGGTTGCCATGCCCACTCTAGGTGATCTTCCCAATACAGAGATTGAACCCACTTTGCCTACGTCTCCTGCATTGCAGGTGGATTCTTTACTGCTGAGCTACCAGGGAGCCCCCTTTCCCCCATAGCACCAGAAAAATAATAAGACAAGCCAGGAGAGATGGTCATCTCCTAGCCCCTGTATTACTTTGATACTGAGCCTGCCTCTTGGAATCTAGGGTTTCTTAGCACACTAAGAGGGTATGCATTCTCTCATTACCCATACTTCCCTGATATTCTCTACTGTGGAGACTCTGATGCAGACACACACCTGGGCAGAGAAATGGGAGGGGCACCCCTTTTCCAGATGTCAGGGGCTCCCTGCCTCTAAAGTGATTGGACTCACACAAACCCATGTGCTGTTAGTGAGCGCCACCCTCTGCCTCCTCCCTGGCCCTGGGAGAAGATCACTCAAACCGAGCTTGAATAATGGTGAAAGAGTATGCTGCCAAATTTCAGGCAATCTGGTTTCCTAGTCTACACTTAGCCACTGCTTACCTAGAGGATATAGGCTTGCCCCTTAGTTTCAAGGCTCAGAAATTGATCAAACCTCTCTGAAAAGAATCCCCAGGGAATAAAAACACAAATAAAACACCCATTAAAAATTTCTTCTTAGCATTGTCTCTCTCCTCTCTTACCTGATCCCCTACAGGGGAAAGATCGCCTACCCTAGTGGTAAAACACTGGGCTTTTGTTCAGGATATGTGGGTTTTACTTCAGTGTGGTCTGTAATCTTCAGCAACTTAGTTGACCCCTTCGAGTTTCACTTTCCTAATCCATAAAATGGGGACAAAGATAATAGTACCTGTTTTGTAGGGTTGCTGTGAGTACTAAACAAGATCATGCAGGAGAATCGCCAAGTACAAGGCCTGGCTCCCAGTAAACACACTGTAGTTATTAGCCATCATGATCACAACAGGTGCTCTATGGAATAGAAACCTGCTGTTGCACTTTTCAAATGGTAGGTATTGGTCGCTATATAACTTGAATAGACTGATTTTAACACAAGTCAACGGGGTGGGTCAGAGACACTTAACAATGCAGATAAAGCCCTGCCCTGGCAGTTATGGTTAGTTTCCCATGCTCTGAAAGCAGATCAGAGGCCAGGTGCAGAAAGCATGCTTTCAAAGAGACAAGTATAGTACAGAAACATATTTTTCATCCACCAGCAACAAGAGAGGAGGAGTTCTGCTTAATGTACAAAATTATCTATGTAACCTTATTCCTAAAAATATGGTCCTTGGAAAAATCCATGGGATCATGCTAAAATGAAGATTCTTAGGCTCTAACTCAGATTTCTTGATCCAGATGTTCTGGAAATGATACTTTGTACTCCAAAGTCGAAAAACTGCTAAATACTCTATTGCCAGGCCAGTAGCAATTGTGATATCTAGATCATATTATACATAAAACATATTCAAGGGGGCATCTATTAAAGTATTATCAATGGGCCCACAATTTTATGAATAATCTAATTCTGTTTTTTATTTTAAAATATATTTCAGCCCATTTGTATAGCCATGCTTAGGACAAAGACTGAAAGCATAACATCACATTTAACTGTGTGATGTATCTCTAGGTGATAATGTTATGTGTGATTTATCTCATTTTGTGGGGCTTCGCACGTGGTGCTAGTGGCAAAGAAACGGCCTGCCAATGCAGGAGGTATAAGAGACATGGGTGTGATCCCTAGGTTGGGAAGATCCCCTGGAGCAGGAGATGGCAACCCATTCCAGCATTGTTGCCTGGAAAATTCCATGGACAGAGGAGCCTGGTGGGCTATAGTCTATGGGGCTGCAAGGAGTACAACACGACTGAGTGCGTGCACACACACACACGTCTCATTTTGTGTTTTAATAGATTTTTAAAAGTTTCAGAATGAGTTCTATTCCTTTTTTAGCAAGATAAAAATGTACTTTTAAAATAAGAGCCATACAACCAGATGTGTAGCACTGAATACTTCCTGAAATCTTACAGAATTTTGGAGAAAGAAGGAAAGGTGGGACTTAGGTAAACCAAACTCTCTCTGCTAAGAGATGATGAAACAGGTCTAGAGAAAGGAAGTGATCTGCCTGAGGCTGCTCAGTGGTTAGGGGTATACTACATAGTTCCCAGGTCCTCAGAATCTTGGGCCAGAGGGCTTTGAAGTGCTCCCTGTGCTGGCCAGCAACCTGCCTCCCTTCCTTCCTGTCCTGTGAGGGTGACGGAAAGACCACAGGAAGTGCAATGATTCAAAGGGTGGAGAAGGATGTAATAGCCTTTGCAGAGAGGACTTTTCAGCTCTCAGTATTTTCTCTCTGGGAGTTAGTAGGTCATTTGCAAAAGGCATGGGAAGAGCAGCTGATGAAAAGGTCTAATAGTTTGGAAAACTGCTTAACCTTATTGCTCTATTTCTGGATTTCCCCCCATGGCCAAGGACTTTTGAGATCCTGATTTCCCCCGGAGGTTTCCTGGTTAGGAATGCAGTGAAACCTCTGAAGTCCAGAGGAATTGGGGAGAAGGCCGGCTGGAATTAGGGAATGGTCTGAATATTTTTTTAAGAACATTTAGGTCTATTGTTTTCCGGGACAAAGAATCACAGATTTGGAAAGGGTCTTAGTCCAAGCCCTGCTCAGTGTAGGAACTTTTTGTGCTTCATCCCACACAGAGCTTTGTTTGCACTTCTCTTGAATGCTTCCAATGAGAGGAGACACTATTCTGATAGAGAAGCTGTTTTATTCTCAGAAAAGTTTTCCTTTCCCTGAACATGAATCTATCTTCCTGAAAGGTTCTACTTGCCTTCTGCTATTCATATAAACCAGATATGCTCCTCTTCCCCAGATGGTCCTTGAATATTTGAAGGCAATGATCATGCACCAAATTGTGCTTCATGGCATTCTCTTCTGCAAGCTGAACACCCCTGGTATATTAAACCATTCTTTTTATGACAAATGCCATCAGCTCTAGTTAGAAACAAACTGCTGTCTTCTAATTAGCCTCTTAATTAATGGCTATATAAATTCAGAGCTGAGCAGAGCTTAGAGACCACCTGCACAAGCCTCACTATTCTACAGATGAGCAAAGTGAGGTGCACTGAGAAAACAGGAAAACTGCCTTACCCAACTTGAGAGAAACAGACAGGCAAACAGACAGAGGAGAGTCTGAGTTGAGACCTGAAATCTAGTTGCATGAATCCTAGTCCAGGCCTCTTTCACCCCACCCTGCCTCCTATTATTCATAAAACACAAGAATTTCTCAAGTTCTTGAAAGTGGTTGGGAAGTTTGTTCTCTTAGGTATTTCAAAAATTCCTCCTTCAAATTGTATTTGCACTGTGTGAAGTAGGGGTTAGCATAGGGCTGAATTTAATAAAAAGCATCCTTCCAGGTGTGTTAACCCTTATTGCTCTCTGTTGTCAGAAGTTCATCTCCATTGACCTAGAATTCTAGCTCAAAATGGCCAGCACATGCAGAGGGCCACCAAGGCAGGTCATATTTTCCATAACGTCCAGCTACCTGCTCAACGTAGCAGACCTTCCCAACTTTGGAACCAGAAAATGAATTTTCCAGGATGTGAGGCTGTGTTCCTGCTTTACCTTGTGCTTGTTTTAAAGTTTCATATCCTCTTTTCAATCTGGCCTGATTCTCTGACGAGAAGACAAAGCAGAGACTCAGGGAAGCAAACCAGGTACTTCAGTGATTGGTTTCCCATCCCAGTTCCCAACAAACCCTGCAGTCACATGCTTCCAAGGGAACATTCCTCCCTGCCCTAACCCACAGCAATCGCCCTCTTCTCTCAACAAGGTATTGTGTTTCCAGTTCTTACACTTGCTCTGGCGTGGACTATAAACTGGCACATGTTGCTCCCTGGTTTCCGTGTGTTCAGGAATCACACGGACCTGGGTTCCAGTCCTAACCCTGCAACTAGCTGACTATGTGACTTTGGAAAGTGACTTCACCTTTCTGAAACTCAATTACTTCATTTGTTAGATGAATACAATTTTGCTACCTACCTCATAAGACTGTCAAGGTCACACAATGCCTGCTGCTGCTGCTGCTAAGTCACTTCAGTCGTGTCCGACCCTGTGCAACCCATAGACGGCAGCCCACCAGGCTCCCCCGTCCCTGGTATTCTCAAGGCAAGAACACTGGACTGGGTTGCCATTTCCTTCTTCAATGCATGAAAGTGAAAAGTGAAAGTCTTAGCGACCCCATGGACTGCAGCCTACCAGGCTCCTCCGACCATGGGATTTTCCAGGCAAGAGTCCTGGAGTGGGGTGCCATTGCCTTCTCCGTGCCTAAAAGGTGCCTAAAGTGAAAGAAGTGAAAATGTTAGTCACTCAGTCCTGTCTGACTCTTTGCAACCCCATGGACTGTAGCCCGCCAGGCTCCTTGGTTCATGAAGTTTGCCAGGCAAGAATACTGGAGTTGAGTTGCCATTCCCTTCTCCAGGGGATCTTCCCGACCCAGGGATTGAACCTGGGTCTCCTACATTGCAGGTGGATTCTTTAGCATCTGAGCCACCAGGGAAGCCCCCAAAAGTATCTAATACAGTCCCTAATATTTAGTAAGATTTCATAGAAGATATCTATATAGTATTATTAATAGTATGCTCCAGAATTCAGAGACTAAAACCTATATTTTTCCCCTGCTACATACAGTAGTTGTAAATACCACCTGACTGATACTGGCCTAGGCTTCTTTAGGCAGTAGAAGTGAAACATCAGAAACATTCTCAGCATCGTGTAAGGACAGTTCCTATTTCCCAGCTCCCTATTCCCCAGATTCCCTCTTCCAATAATGATCTCACCAAGGAGGCCCACCCTGGCCTGCCACTTTGCACACCTGTCAGCTCGCATCTCAGGATAAGGTTCTCATTTGACAGACTTCGAGAACTTGCTGTCCAGGCAAAGACAACTTTATGACGATGAATCCAGCACAAACCTTATGTAACCAACCTGTCAGCAAACAGAGGGACAGAGAGACACTGACAAATGCCTGCCTCCACAAAGAAACAAAGCAGAACAAAAGGATATAGAAAGCAAGGAACTGAGATAGGCTTAAAATGCTCTTGCTTGTCCAAACTCTTAACAGATCAATGTTCTTATATTTGAAGTATTTCTAAATGAACATGAATTAGGCTAAACTCCATTTTAGCTGGGACTTTATGAACTAACATTCATAGCAGAGTGTTTAACTGAAATTACATTGTTTGCTCCTCTAGTCAAACAAGGATGTATATAACATTGTTTATTAATAATATTTATTGTCCATGGGACTTACAAATGATGATAGAAAAGTTTCCACCTTTTTTTTTTCTTCTAAATAAGACAGGAAATTTCTACCTGGAGTGGCTTGAAATCCCTTCAGGTCATAAAGAGTCAAGGAATCTTCCAGTTTCTCTAAATGCTGAGGATATCCTAGTGAACACTTGCTGAGAAAAAGGAATAATTCTTTCACTTGTCCCTATTGCAGATTATTTGTGTACTGCCTGTGTTCTTTATCAAGGACTCAAAAGAAATAAAAACATCTGCTTAAATGAATTTGTTAATGTGACAGCCCCAGGGAAAAGATTCCACGATTGAGGGTGAGGGCAAAATTCAATGACAATGTGGTGGAGAGAATACGCCAGTTCCTGGTATGACAGCCGGGTTCCCTGGCTTTAGTTCCGACTCTCACATCCTTGGCTTCTTACCTTGGGCAGGTCATCCCCCTTGCAGGCTTTTAGTCTCTTTGGATGTCAAATGCTTTTTATGCTTTCTCCTTCCAAGTTCAAGATCCCATGAGGCTATGAGGAGTGTGAAGATTAACTGCAGAAGCTGCCTGCATCTCTGAGTGCAGGGGCCAGACCAGGAGAAGAATGTGATAATAGGTATGAAAGCCCTTGGAGAAAGAGCAGAAGTGCTGAATGGCACACACTCTCTGAAGCCTGATGGCATGTTCTAGAAACACGGGCAGCTAACTTTCTCTTGAGATGTCAGGGCTCGCCTGGAAACACACTATCACTGAGCTGATGGGAAGCAGAGGAGACTAATGCTTTTCTGGTTGGGCACCCTGGCTGGGATAGAAGAGAAGAAAGAAGTAGAGTCAGCTTTGTAAGCGAGTGAAATGGCAACGAACCCTGCAGGCTGAACCTCTCCTGGCTGGCGCTGCCAAGGAGGACGATCCACTCCGTCAAACCTGGGCCAAGCTCTGGCTCAAACACACAGGCAAAAATAGAAAGGGGGTGGGAAAAGAAATGTGTTTACTTTCATGATTTTCCCTTACGTCCCTCTTAACAGTATTATAATCTCTCCACAAACAGGCAGTAATGGCTCAGAGGCCTCGCCTTCATTGATAAACCCTCTCAAACGATTCATGTCTCACAGTCAGTCTGTGGGCAGCTGGTGAATAAGCTTGGAAGGCAGTGTGATGGAGTAGAACACTGGCCCAGGGTCGGTTGCTAACTGGGTAAAGTGTGAAAAATGCCTCTCTGGTGCTCTGCAAAATGAAGTGGTTATATTAGGCAGAATCGAAACATCTGCTTAGATTTTTGAAGTTCATAACTGGTTCTCAACCAGGGGCAATTTCATCCCTCAAGGTAGGGGTATCTGGCAGTGACTGGAGACATTTCTGGTTGTCACAGCTCAGGGAATGCTCCTGGCATCTCGTGGGTAGAGACCAGGGCTGCTGCTAAACATCCGACAATGTGGAGGACAATCTTCCACAGTGGAGAATTCTCTGGCTGAAAATGTTAAAAGTATGAGGTTGAGAAATCTTGATTTGTCCTGAAGTGACTAGAGTCACAGGGAGAGGGGGCAAAAAAGGACAGCGGTTCAAAAGGAGGAGGGTTCAAACCCTGTTTCTAGATCATGAGGTTTTCACCAGTGACATGTTTTCCAGCTTTTCTCCCTATAACCCATGACTTTTTCATTTCCCTTGGAATTTCAGGGCTATGTTTGAGCAACTTTTTCACAAGAACTTCCTTATCCTCAAAATGCCAAGCCCTGATGCACTATGATCTCTACTATGAGAAAAGACAAAGATAAAAATATAAGCAGCTGCAAAACAAGTAGAACTGGAAGGTGGGCAGCAGAGGCACATGGAAGCACACAACAGATGCCCATAACTCCAGTTCTATGAGTCAGTGTTTCTGATGTTACAACATAGGAATAATACTCGTAAGAAGAGCAAGATGAGCTATGCTGGGTGAGCACACAGTGAAAGAACTGATGTGAGAGCAGCAGCGTTAGAAGAGACGCAGGTTTGCAGTGGCAGATTCAAAGGCAAACGAAAGGGTTAAGCAATCAGTGCATGTCATTCCACATTAAGTCACCGGGCAGTTATTACAAATAGTTACCTGCAGTTTCCAGTGGGGGAGGCAAGCACACTCCAGTCAAGGGGTTTTGGAGAAACAGGTGCAATGAAGTCATGGTCAAACAATTTATTTACTGTAAACTTTAGACTTTGCTCAGGAAAACAACCAAAGCTGCCCCTCAAGTCCCTGCCTACAACACCCCGTTTGAGCAAATAAGAGGGGCGAGGAGAGTCCATGTTCACAGCGAAAGGTCCGAGAGACTCAGTATCTTCCAGTCCAAGGGTGCAGGAAGGAAGGTCTCCTTCAGATACAAATTACCAGCAGCAATATATTACCCCTAATACTTGATCAATGAGGTAGATATGCAGGAAAAGTCATCAAAACATAGCAGCCCCAGGTCCTTTGAGACTGAAGCCCTTCAGACATAAACTTAACAAGTTCCAGGCAAAGAGGAACTGAACTGTACAAGAAACAGTTACTCAAATATATTTTGTTACAACTTAAAAAAATAAAAAATAAAAACGCAGAAGGATATCTTTCCTCCTGCACATCTCTGTACAACTTTATTCTAAATTTATTAGACTCAAGTTAAATAGTCTGTTTAGTGTTTTGTTGCAGGGTACTGGGGAGAAGGGGTGTCTTAAAAAGTAGAAAACCGGCATTACAGCAGTGAGTCATTTGTACTACAATTCCTCCCTTGTGAATCAATGCTATCACTGGGCACAGTACCTTGCTGGTTCACAAAGTTTTCGGTGCCTGGGGGGTCTTCACACAGCAGTTCACTGTCTTTCTCCTCCCCCAGGTGATATCCACTCTGTTCCCCTGTGTAGTCAGTCCTGTCATTGCTGTTGCTGGAGCAGCCATTCCCATAGGCCTTCAATGAAGACCTGCGCAGGCAGAGAAGCTCCTGGAAGGCAATCCTGAAATCTGGGCTCCGGCAGTAGATAAGGGGATTGAAAGCGGAGTTGATGTAGCCCAACCAGTTTAGAAGGATGTATATTTCCTTACGGATGAGGTTATCCTTGATCACGTGCACAATGTTGACAATGAAGAAGGGCAGCCAGCACAGGGTGAAAGTGCCCATGATAATGCCTAAAGTCTTGAGGGCTTTGTGTTCCTTCAAGTAGAACTTGGAGGTCCTGCGTTGTCCTAGACCGCTCCGCCCATCCTGCTCCACTTGACTGACGTTTTGGGCATGGAAGCGGCCCTCAGATTTGTCGATCTTCTGGAGCTGCCTTTTGGCCACCTGGAACACCCTGGAGTAGACGAAGACCATGACCACCAGGGGAAGGTAGAAGGATACAATGGAGGAGGCAATGGCATAGGGTTGGTTCGTGAAGAAGTCACAGCAGGTTTCCTTAGCATAGCAGTTGATGGCTTCCTTGTGGCTGGCCCGGTACCAGTGCATCTGAATGGGTAAGAAGGAGGTAAGGCCAGACACGATCCACACCATCAAAATGACCACCCGGGCCTTATTCTTGGTCAGCAGGCACTGATACTTGAAGGGTGACGTGATGGCTAAGTAGCGATCCACAGCGATCACGCACAAGGTCTCAATGCTGGCCGTGACGCATAACACGTCAATGGAAGTCCAAAACTCACACCAGAAGTTGCCAAAAGTCCACATTTTCATGAGGATGTGGCAGGCCCCAAAGGGCACCACTGCCAGGCCCATGACCAGGTCAGCACAGGCCAGGGAGGTGATGAAGTAGTTGGTGACAGTCTGGAGACGCTCAAACTTGGCAATGGCTGTGATGACTAGCACGTTTCCAAACACGATGGCCAGGACAATAAGCGACATGAGGATGCCCATGCCCACAACCCAGGCCTCGTCCCGTTCCTGCGTGACGTTTTGGTCCGGCGCGTGGCTTGCGTTGGGCGCCAGCAAAAAGACGCTGCGGTTCCCGGGCTGCCCCATGGCGCGCAGGCTGGCAGGTGAGCGCACAGGCTGCCGGCGCACCAGCCGCCCTCAGCGAGCGGACCTCCGGCGGGGCGCTGCGGGCAGCAAGCGAGCACCTGGAAGACTCATTCAGCGGCCGTGGGTGGGTGTGGGTGTGGTAGGGGTGCGTGGTGCACTCAGCTCCGGGGCTACTCTGGGCTCGCAGTGCCTGTCAGTTCAGCCAGTTCCAGCTTGCGCTCTGGAGAAGCCGTCTCTGAGTGCGCGCTGTCCGTTATGTGCCCAGGACTTTAGGGGAACTGCCCTCCCCGTGACGTGCTACAACTTTCAACCAATAGAACGCGGGAAGCCCCAAAGGGGCGAGGCCCACGCCCTCTCCCGCCCCTTCCCTCCCTTCTCCTGCCTGCTCCTGGGGCTGGCCCGGGCGGGACCCAACTGCTCTAGGAGGGCGGGTCGGCCACCATTCCCTCGGGGCTCTCTCGGCTGGCCCCGGAGGCTGAAGCCGGCTCTGGCGAGCTTACCAGCCAACTAGAAGGTGCCAGTTCTTTCGTGACTGCTACCTGTCTGCCTGGGGCGCCTGTGCGGCTTGGTCTCAGGGTAGATGGCAATACTCCGGCACTCCCTCGCATTCGGAAATAGATGATCGTGCCCACCGAGACACGCACAGGCAGGCGCACTGTACCCCGACATACATGCTTAGACTTATACGGAACCACAGCCACAGACACTCAGACACACCCATCCAGCGCACTAACGAGCGCGCAGGCACAGAAGCCGACTGGCACAAAGTCACCCCTGTCCAACACAAGAGACATGGCCAGGAGCAAACCAGGAGCACCCGGAAGCATAAAGACACGGACATACAGACAAAAAAAGTAAACAAATAGCATACAAACGCCCACTTGGAGGCAAGCAGTGTGCCACAGAGAAGGACTTCCCCATCTGGATATTCCAAACTCTTTACCCTTGCCCCCTGGACATCCACTCCATCTTCCCCAGTACACAGGACTCATGGTATATTCCCTTTCAGACATTTGGCAAGACCACAGGTGGTGACTTTAGCAGCAGCCAATTTCCTCAGCATGCTTGCTGTCCAGTACTTTTGGTGCCCTCCTTGGGAATTTGCAGGGGTTGAGACCTAATTTTACTCTTGGAATTTCATTTGGAGCTGGGGTATACATGTATGTGCTTGAGGATAGGAAGAGAACGTTGTATGCTTTAATTCTTAATTCTAGGGAGTGTGGCATCGTTCCTTCCTTCTCCGTTAAAATGAGAATATGTTGAAAATGAAATAATTTTCAAGTTCAACTTCTTCAATAATCCCTTTGCAACTAGAAAAAATCTTCTGTTCGGTAGTTTGTTGATCTGTTGGGCTGAGCCATATGAAATTGCCACTTTTCTGTGGTATCTGACTTTAAATAGATGACAATTTCATATGGCTCAGATTATTAAGAAGGTGTTAACATTAAGAAATGTTTTGAAACCACAGAAAGCAAAAGATAACTTCTCTTAAAAAACTAGAGTCTTTGTCCATGAAATACTATCCTTTGCATGTGGCATATGAATTTACTGTTTAAAAAATTAATTTTCAGGGTTTGATTTCCCATGTATCATTTGTGTCTTTGAAACATGGAAAGTATTTCATGCAGTGTAACTGAACATATTTTCTAGATTACATAATAACATAACAATGGCTAACATTTATGGAACGTTCTGCTATGTGCTTTTAATGCATTATTCCATTTAATCCTTCCCACAGTCCCATGGTGTGTGTTGTTAGGGTGGGGTGGGGTATAACTATTTTTAGCTTAATTCACAAATGGGTCTCAAAGAAGAAAATAGCTTGCCCATGGGCACAAGACCAGGCAGTGCCAGAAGCAGAAGCTGAACTCAGTTCTGTTTGACTCTAAAATCCATCTTTTAATCCTTTCAATGTACCGTGTCACCACAGTGCAGAAAGGAATAGAGGATGGGGAAGAAGGACCACAACTGGAATTGGAATACCAGGTTTCAAATTCTCATCTTAGAACTTTCTAGCTCATATTCCTTAGGCAAATAAAAAATGTGGAGCCTAATTTCCCCTATGTCTAAATGAGGAATTAAGTCACTTCCATTGTGCTGAATGAGAATCAGATGATATAATGACAAATGTAATTATGATTTGCACTTATAAATGCCACACAAATAAAGGTTATACATAAATTTATATAAATTACTTAGTAGTTTAGAAGATATTGTTCATATTCTCTAATAGAACACTAAAATGCTTTAGGACAGAAGTAACATGGGCATTTACACAAGAAGTATAACTCAGAAACAAAATTTAAACTACATGCTCTTTTTAACTTTCTTCACTAGCAGAAATTGTTTTTGCATGACAGATGCCTTAAAATAACAAATATTTCCCATAAAAGCCACACATATTAATTAAGAATCTATTATGTTCACATAGTTTTCAAAATATACCCACCCCATATTTGTGTTTTCCAAAATTGGCTCTGGTATGATGCATTTTAGGAAGAGGCAGTGTGCATTATGCAATTATGCAATATTTCTTTAAATATATATCTACCCCAAATTGTGAAACTGGGCCATTTAAAGCCTCCTTCCTGTTTGTGAAGCTATGAAATAAATAAGCATATTGTTTAACCTTCTTATAACAATAAAGGAACAAAGAAAGCCCTTATAGGACAAACATTAATTGATCATTTAGATATACATGTAAGTCACTTAAAATTTTAACATTGATTATTTTGGGAAGCACCTTTTAAAAAACCCACAAACACTAAATCCAGAAGGGAGGCTGCTATGTCAACAAAGTTCCAGGCCTTTGCCTCATCAGCTTTGCCAAATGGGCACCCCTCTCAATCTCTTCCCCTTTCTTTTTCTTATATCACTGTGGCTGATAGAAATTTCAAAATGTCTTCATGCCAGGAGTCTTTTACCTGACCTCCTTTTTTAGAATTGTAAGATTAAAGACAGAATGGAAAAGAGTTTAATAGATCATTTATTCTCTCCACGCTTCCAGTTTGAAAATTAGGAAAGTGTCTGGTCGAAGGTGACAGGGAAGACTGGGAGTTGAGGTCTGTTCCTGGTCTCACATGTTTTCACCGCCCAACATTGTAGCTTCATTTCCCAGTGGAGGAGTGTGACTAGCACTGCTTACTGGGCTTGTGGTCTTAGAGAGTTAATGTTTCAGTTGAACTGGAAAGTTCTAAATGTACCTTTGTTAGATGTAAGGAAAAGCAGGCTCTTTTATGGTGATTGATAGTGTCTAACTACATATTTTATCAATCCCTTACGACTCTGATTTGTCATTTCCTGCCTGCCAAACAGGAAAAAAAAGTCACATTTTGATTTACCAAACAAATGTTTAAAGAGGAGTAAGGCTCTGTGAGCCAAGGAATGCTCTCACATGAATATCTGGATGCCTTAGGAAACTCTTAGACTGGTCTTGGCTTAGGCAAGATTATTTCCATCTTTTAAAACATTTATTTTTATTGTTGAGGTGTAATTGATATATAACACATCAGTTTCAAGTGTACAATGTAATGATTCAGTAGTTGTATTCATTGTGAAGTGATCACCTCAATAAGTCTTGTTACCATCCATCACCATGCATTAAAAGTTAACTTTTAAGATTTGCTCTCTTGGCAACTTTCAAGTATGCTCTACAATATTACTGACTGCAGTCCCCATGCTATACGTTACATCCCCATGACTTATTTATTTTATAATTAAATGTTTGTACCTCTTGACCCCCTTCCCCTGTTTTACCCTTTCCCTATGACCCTTCCACTCTGGCAAACACCATTTTGTTCTCTGTATCTATGACTTCTGTTTTGTTTTCTTTTGTTGTTCACTTGTATTATTTTTTAGATTTCACATGCAAATGAAATCATATGCATTTGTCTTTGTCTGACATTTCATTTAGCATCATTCCCTTAAGGTTCATCCACATTGTTGTAAATGGCAAGATTTCATTCTTTTTTATGATGTAGTGGTATTCCATTTATGTGTGTGTATCAGATCTCCTTTATCTACTCATCTATCAGTGTATATTTATGTTGCTTTCTTATCTTGGCTGTTGTAAATAATGCTGTAAAGAACATGGGGGTACACACATCTTTTTGATTTAGTGTTTTTGTTTTCTTCAGACAGACACCCAGAAGTGGAATAATTGCATCATATGTTAGATCTACTTTTAATTTTTTGAGGAACTCAACCCCATACTGTTTTTCATAGTGGTTGCACCAATTTACATTTCCTCCAACAGTGCGTGAGAGTTCCCTTTGGTCCACATCCTTACCAACGCTTTTTTTGTTTTTGGTAATGGCTATTCTAACTGATGTTAGGTGATAGCTCATTGTGGTTTTGATTTGCCTTTCCCTGGTGATTAGTGATGTTGAGCTTCTTTTCATGTGTCTGTTGACTATCTGTATGCTTTCTTTAGAAAAATGTATACTCAGATCCTCTGCTCATTTTTTGAAATCAAATTGTTTGCTTGTTTACTATTGAATTTTATGAGTTTTTAATATATTTTGGATATTAATCTCTTATCAGATATATGATTTGAAAATATTTTCTCCCATTCAGTAGGTTGCCTTTCCATTCTGTTGATTGTTTCATTTGCTGTGCAGAAGCTTTTTAGTTTGATGTAGTCCCACTTGCTTGGTTTTCATTTTATTGCCTCTCTTTTGGATTCAGATTCACAGATTTTTTGCTAAGATCACTGTCAAGTAGCTTACCACTTATGTTTTCTTCTAGGAGGTTTATACAAAGTAGATACAGAAGGAATGTACTTCAGCCTAACCAAGGGCACATATAACAAGCTCACAACAAACATACTACATGGTGAAAGGTTGAAAGTTCTTCCTCTAAAATCAGGGACAAGATGGCAAAGATGTCCGTTCTTTGGGTAATATGGTCATTTTAATGATATGAATTCTTCCACTCCATTAGCACAGAATATTTTTCCATTTCTTTGTGTCTTCTTGAATTTCTGTTATCATTGACATCATTTTTGGTGTACAGGTCTTTCTTTCACCCCCTTGGTCAAATTTATTCCCAGGCATGTTATTCTTTTTGATGCAGTTGTGAATGGGGTTTTCTTAATTCCTCTTTCTGATAGTTTGTTGTTAAAGATATAGAAATGCAATTAATTGTTCTAACAATGACATGACTTTATGTAGAAAACCTTAAAGATGCTACCCAAAACCTGTTAGAACAATTGAATTCAGTAAGGTGGCAGGGTACAAAATAACATACAAAAATTAATTGCGTTTCTATATCCTTAACAACAAACTATCAGAAAATGATGTCAATGATGACAGAAATTCAAGAAGACACAAGGAAATGGAAATGCAATTCCTGTCAAGATCCCAACGGGATTTTTCATAGAAATAGAACAAACAATCCTAAAATGTGTTTGGAACCACAAAGACCCCAAATAGACAAAGCAATCTTGAGGAAGAAGAATAGATTGGAAGTCATCAAGCTCTCTGGTTTCAAGTTATATTACAAAGCTGTAGTAATCAAAACAAACACATAATTAATGGGACAGGGTAGAAGACCCAGAAATAAACCCTTGCATATATGGTCAATTAATTTACAACAAAAGAGGCAATAATATTCAGTGGAGGAGAGAACAGCTTATTCAATAAACAGCATTGGGAAAACTGGACAGACACATGCAAAAGAATAAAACTAGACCACAATGATACACCATATGCAAGAATTAACTTAAAATGGAGGAAAGACTTGAATGTTTCCTAGAAGAAAACAGATGGTAAGCTACTTGACATCAGTCTTTTTTTCTTTTTTAAAAAATTTATTTATAATTGGGGGATGTGCTCAGTTGCTTCAGTCGTGTCTGACTGTGATCTATCGACTCTTTGTGATCTATCTATCAAACCCACCAGGTTCCTCTGTCCATGGGGATTCTCCAGGCAAGAATACTGGAGTAGGTTGCCATGCCCTCCTCCAGGAGATCTTCCCAACTGGAGGATAATTGCTTACAATATTTTTGACCTCCATCTTGAAGACTTTTTCCATCTTTATGATCCTCTAAACTGAGAAAATCTATAGTTTTTTTTTTTAATGATGATCTCAAATGTTTGTCTTTAGTATGATCTCTGTATGGTATTACCTCATTAAGTTTACAGTAAATGAGACTAAATGCATGCAAGCTTAGCATATTGCCTTGGAAAAGAGATAGCTATTATTGAAATCTTATCTTTGAATCAAAATGTATTTAAAGAATGTATGTCTTATCAGATCACATTGTGAAAGGCCACTTTGAATATAAATAATGAGTAATTTATTTTTAATTTGAATTTTTGTGAAAAAGACTTTTGAAAGGAATAAAACTTGATTCCTTAGTAAGAAAAATGATGATGAAAATGACTTTCATCATTGAGTTATATAGCTGGATGGGATGTTAGTGACTTTTGAATGAAGCATCTCTTAGCCTAGGTCGCTCCTTACATAGTGCATCTGCCAAAATTCTTTGACAGCTATCTCTAATGAAAGCAAGCACACCAGTTCTTTTCATTGGTGTACGTTTCTCCAACTATCCAGATATTGAACTGAAATCCATCTTCTGATAATTTCTACCCATGGATCTTAAGTCTGCCCCCTTGAGGGCACTTGAACAAGTCTACTCTCTCTTTCAAGATTGTCCTTGAGATTTTGGTAGAATCCCTTCGAGTTCACCTGAGTCTTCTACTCTTTAGGTTAAATATTTCTGTTCCTTTGGGTCTAGAGTCTTCTTCACCATCAGATATCTTACTAGTCATACTTGGGCTTGTCAGTGTCTCAATATCAATACCTAGAGTGATCCTAGAGCAAGTCATCAAACAATCAATTTACAATTACCTTGGCAACCATAAAGCAAGCAGAGCAAACAGCAAAGCTTTCAGAGCAGCTAACTGTATCAGATTAATGTAATTTCCTGCTATACCGGTGTTTTATGAGATACATGCTAATAAATTCTCTGCATCTCAGGGGGACTGAACAAAAAGAGACGGCATTAAATTAAAACAGGAGGAACTTCAGATGGTCATATGAAGGACTTCTTGGCTGGAGGTCAGTCAGTCATCCAAAGGGGCTAGCCTCTAGCAGCTTTCCTCCATTGGGGTTTTATAAGAGAATTAAATCCCACAGAAAAGTGTTTGAGTGCCTGTTCCTCCCAGTTTTCCCAAGGGTGGTACATAAGTATTACCCTCCTAAGAGCTTGCAGTGTAACAGCTGCTTTAGGGAATGGGGCTTAATTTCCCTTACTGAATCCAACCAGAATTTCTGGGAGTCTCCTTTAGATCTGGGAATGAACAAGGGTGTGATGGTAAATGAAAGTCATCATCAGTTTGATGCAGAGGAGAGGGCATGAATTGGGCATAAGGAGACCTAGGTTCTGGTCCCAGGACAACTATAATACTATCAGTCAGTCAGTCAGTTCAGTTGCTCAGTCGTGTCTGACTCTTTGCAACCCCATGAACTGCTGCACACCAGGCCCCTATCCATCACCAACTCCCAGAGTTTACTCAAATTCATGTCCATTGAGTCGGTGATGCCATCCAACCATCTCATCCTCTGTTGTCCCCTTCTCCTTCCAAGTTCAATCTTTCCCAGCATCAGGGTCTTTTCCAGTGAGTCAGTTCTTCTCATCAGGTGGCCAAAGTATTGGAGTGTCAGCTTCAGGGTCAGTTCTTCCAATGAATATTCAGGACTGATTTCCTTTAGGATGGACTGGTTGGATCTCCTTGCAGTCCAAGGGACTCTCAAGAGTCCAACACCACAGTTCAAAAGCATCAATTCTTTGGCACTCAGATTTCTTTATAGTCCAACTCTCACATCCATACATGACTACTGGAAAAACCATAGCTTTGGCTAGATGGACCTTTGTCAGCAAAGTAATGTCTCTGCTTTTTAATATGCTGTCTAGTTTGGTCATAACTTTTCTTCCAAGGAGCAAGTGTCTTTTAATTTCATGGCTGCAGTCACCATTTGCAGTGATTTTTGGAGCCTTCCAAAATAAAGTCTGTCATTCTTTCCACTGTTTCCCCATCTTTTTGCCATGAAGTGATGGGACCGGATGCCATGATCTTAGTTTTCTGAATGTTGAGCTTTAAGCCAACCTTTTCACTCTCCTCTTTCACTTTCATCAAGAGGCTCTTTAGTTAGTTCTTTTTTGGTTTTTGCCATAAATATGGTATCATCTGCATATCTGAGGTTATTGTTATTTCTCCCAGCAGTCTTGATTCCAGATTGTGGTTCATCCAGTTCAGCATTTCTCATGATGTACACTGCATGTAAGTTAAATAAGCAGAGTGACGATATACAGCCTTGACGTATTCTTTTCCTGATTTGGAACCAATCTGTTGTTCCATGTCCAGTTCTAACTGCTGCTTCTTGATCTGCATACAGATTTCTCAGGAGGCAGGTCAGGTGGTCTGGTATTCCCATCTCTTGAAGAATTTTCCACAGTTATGATCCATACAGTCAAAGGTTTTGGCGTAGTCAATACCACAGATATAGATGTTTTTCAGAACTCTCTTGCTTTTTCGATGATCCAACAGATGATGGCAATTTGAATCTAGTTCCTCTGCCTTTTCTAAATCCAGCTTGAAAACATCTGGAATTTCTCAGTTCGTGTACTATTGAAGCCTGGCTTGGATAATTTTGAACATTACTTTGCTAGTGTGTGAGATGAGTGCAATTGTGTCGTAGTTTGGGCATTCTTTGGCATTGCCTTTCTTTGGGGTTGGATAGCTTTAAAAAAGTCACCTTTCTTAGAGCTGTAGTCTTTGGCCATTAAATGGGAGGTAGGGATAGATGACATCTAAGGGCCTTCCTATTCTGAACTGAACAAGCCTGTAGTGGGAAGGAAGCACATTGAGGGCCATTGAGGAGATGAGTTCCTGCTCTGAAGAGCTACCAAAGAGTTGGCAAGCAAAAACTGTCACTATCCCACAAAGCAACTTGGCTATGTTTGTTTGGTTTCTTTTTGGCATATTTCACCATTGAGATTCCTGCTATTCTGAGTAGGAGGTGTACTATTACTTACTGAATACTTTTTTTTGATGCTGACTTATTTCTAAAACTCAAATACATTTATTTTTAAAGAAAATTTTGTATTATTGTCACAACTGCACATGGAAAACCAGTGTCACCAGCCATAAATAGAAGGTAACCATGAACACAGAGCAATGTTAATAAATTCTAGCTAGATTTTGTTGCCTTCCAAGTTCTAAGCCTGAAGCCTGCTTTCATTTTACTGAAAAGTAAGATTAGCAAGTTCCAGGGAGAACTTAATGGTGTTCTAACATTCAGTAGGACCTTCTCCATATTTTAAAAGATCGAAAAAAAATTGAAAAGGGTAAAAATAATTCCTACACTGTTATTAAGTGTAGTGTTACTGAAGTGTTTAAAATAATTCCTTATTATACCTTTGGTGTCTCAGCCCTAGGCCACACTAATGGAACACACAGCTGTCATGCAAAGAACCTGGCCTTTGGAGCCAAGTGGACCTGGATTCCAGTCCTGATTCTGCCCTTAACAGAGTGCTGCAGGTAATATACTTGAGGTCTCTGGACCTCAGAATGTTTGTGTATAAAATAAGTATAAAATCTCTTGGCTGACTGTTAAGGGAATAGAAAGAATGTATGAAAAACTGGGTTTGGAAAGGGAGGGAGAGAACCAAGAGACCAGACAACAGAAGAAATCAGCCCAAGTTGGATTGCTGGAGATTGAGGAGATGAATCAAAGGAGTGGGGGCCATCGCTAAGCAGAGGTGAGGAGAGCAGCTTAGCCTAAGTGTTTGTAGGATAGGAAGAAGTGATGAATTTCAATATAGCCATATTGAGTTGGAGGTTTTGGTTGGACATCAAAATGAAAGTTAAAATGTTTAGGGACTTCGCTGATGGTCTGGTGGTTAAGACTTTGCACTTCCAATGCAGGTGGTGTAGGTTTGATTCCTGGTCGGAACAAAGATCCCACATGCCACATGGTCAAAAGAAAAATAATAATGTTTGAAAGATGAGTAGATTTGGGGTAATGTGTCTGTTGGTGGTTGTCATTACAGTGTTAGCATTCCCTGAATAGTGGTGCTCTCAGAGGATGCTTTTGATGGTTAAAGGAAATAATACATTTAAGGAACTTAGCGCAGTGCTTCAGAAAAAGTGTTTATCATTGTCATCATCATCATTGTTGTCCTTATTGTCATCTGACATTTTCTAGTGCAGTTTCAATTTCACGACATATTTCTCTAAGGGCAGTCGTTTAAATGAATAAATAAATTTATCCAACATGGAAAAAATCCTTTGTACATATCAAACTACTAATAGTGGTAACTTGTGGAGTGAATAGTTGGAAGAAGTCTCAGGTTGGATTTCCTAGCAGCAGCTGCTGAGATGAGGGTTTGTGTGCAAGTAATTGATGAAGGATGGGCTCCCAAGAGAAACCAGTCAGGGAGTGGCAGAAGCAAAGCCAGTCAGTGATGGTTTCAGACAGAAGCCCAAGCATGACTTGATCCTGTGAGACACTCTAGAGCATCTCTGGAGCCAACTGTTTGGTTTGAAGCCCTGCTTCTTCCAATTCTTAGCTGTCAAACTCTGAGCAAGTTACTTAATCTCCCTGTGTCTCGACTTCCTCATCTGCAGATTGGGCCTACTGATAACAATATCTTACAACCCCTTGCAGGTGTTTAGAGGAACAAATACGTTAATATCTGAAAAATGGTTAGAACTGCCCTGCTACATAGTAAGTGCTGAATTAATTATTAACATTAAACCTAGAAAAGCCATGGAAAGATCTGTTAGCCACAGCACTCAGGAAACCTCTCACAGGAAAGAGATTGTGCATGAAGTCTCTTTGGCTGAAGACCCCCTAACTGCAAATGGCCCAGCACTGGAGCCCAAGGAAAGAAAGTGAAATTGTGTGCCCTGCAGGAAAGTGGAGATGAAATGATTGGAGGGATCAAGAAGTATCTACTAGAAGAGAGGAAGGCAAGACGTAGGGGTGACAGTGAAACCGTGGGCGAAGGTAAAGCCAACTGCAGCTGGGGAGGATGGGCAAAGAAGGAGAAATGCCTTCAGGAGCTTAAAAGGGAGCAGGGCTGGCCTCCCGCCAAAGGTGCCTTTTGCTGGTGCCACAGGGGAAAAGACTTCACTGGTTCAAGAGGAGGAGGTGCAGGTGCTCAGTGGAGTCTGATCACTGTGGGGTGGTGAAACACATGCTGGCCCAGAGGAAGAGAGTCTAGCCTCACATTGTACAGTTGCCCCTCACTGGGCCTCAGTTTCCTCATCTGTAAAATGGGAAGGTTGAGTCAAGCGATCTCTTCCTAGTCATTTATTTGGTGATTGTGAAGGGATCTGAAAGGCAGCAGGCATAGGTTTCATTTATTATGTGTGTACTCTACATACCAGGAGCTGGCCATAGGCACCTTATATACATACTCTCAACTTTTATCTCATCTCATAGAGCATTATGAGGTGGCACACTTATTCCCATTTCACAGATGAGAAAACTAAGATTTAAAGAAATTAAGCAGCCTGCCACAGATTACACCATAGGTAGATGGAGGACTAGAAGTTCTTCTGACCCAGCTCTGTCTGATCAAAAGCCTGATTCTGAACGACTTAACTCATATTTCAGACTCAGTGAAAGGACTGCATATTCAGGCTGCTAAGGTAGAACCACCCTGGTTGTCAGGGTCTCTGAGCTAGATTCTACCATACCGCTGCAGGCTGCAATGAAGAGGCAGCACTGTCCTATCGCAGTAGGGAGACTGGTTGGACGTTATCTGCGCTGAGCCTCTGGGCTTCATCCAGCCTCTTTCCTCCACTCATGGCAGCCTCTTTTGACTACTATACTTCCTTCCCTTCTCCCCTCATCTCCTGCATGGTCCCCACTGCCAGCACCACTCACACATTTATTCATACTTTGTCAGCTTCCTCCAGGAAGACTTGCTAACTCTGAGAGCAGGATAGATGTCTCTAGTATTTGCTTTTGCATCTCCCCAAACAGTAGCACCTATCCTATATTAGCATCATTCCTCATTGCTTTCTAATACTAATTTATCCATCTTTGTATCCCCAATATCCCAACACAGGGTCCAGAATACAGAGGGCAGATACCTTACATATATGTGTGTGTGTGCATGCACACACACACACACAGGCCCATTTACTTAGACATCCTTAAAGTATCAGATCAGATCAGATCAGATCAGTCACTCAGTCGTGTCCGACTCTTTGCGACCCCATGAATCGCAGCACGCCAGGCCTCCCTGTCCCTCACCAACTCCCGGAGTTCACTCAGACTCACGTCCATCGAGTCAGTGATGCCATCCAGCCATCTCATCCTCTGTCGTCCCTTTCTCCTCCTGCCCCCAATCCCTCCCAGCATCAGAGTCTTTTCCAATGAGTCAACTCTTCGCACGAGGTGGCCAAAGAGCTGGAGTTTCAGCTTTAGCATCATTCCTTCCAAAGAAATCCCAGGGCTGATCTCCTTCAGAATGGACTGGTTGGATCTCTTTGCAGTCCAAGGGACTCTCAAGAGTCTTCTCCAACACCACAGTTCAAAAGCATCAATTCTTAGGCGCTCAGCCTTCTTCACAGTCCAACTCTCACATCCCTACATGACCAGAGGAAAAACCATAGCCTTGACTAGACGGACCTTTGTGGTAAAGTAATGTCTCTGCTTTTGAATATGCTATCTAGGTTGGTGATAACTTTCCTTCCAAGGAGTAAGCGTCTTTTAATTTCATGGCTGCAGTCACCATCTGTAGTGATTTTGGAGCCCCCCAAAATAAAGTTTGACCCTGTTTCCACTGTTTCCCCATCTATTTCCCATGAAGTGGTGGGACCGGATGCCATGATCTTCGTTTTCTGAATGTTGAGCTTTAAGCCAACTTTTTCACTCTCCACTTTCACTTTCATCAAGAGGCTTTTGAGTTCCTCTTCACTTTCTGCCATAAGGGTGGTGTCATCTGCATATCTGAGGTTATTGATATTTCTCCCGGCAATCTTGATTCCAGCTTGTGTTTCTTCCAGTCCAGCATTTCTCATGATGTACTCTGCATATAAGTTAAATAAACAGGGTGACAATATACAGCCTTGACGAACTCCTTTTCCTATTTGGAACCAGTCTGTATAGGTTTGGAGGATATAAAGAAATGAAAGAGGCAAGGTTCTTGCAATTAAGAAACTTACAGGGTAGTAGTGGATGTTAATATGTAAGCTTCATTTCCATGTAGTTGAAGTAAATGCTATGAGCTAGGAACTTGCTATTATGAATAGAAGAGGACTAATTCAGCTCTCCATCACCCCAGATAAACACTGGGGAGAAGGCATGGGGAAGTCTTCCAAAAGAGCAGAGAGCATTGGGTAATAGAGTCTTTAGCCAAGGGACTAATAAGATTTTTTAAAAAAGAAAATATATTGATACAGCTGTTTGGAGAGTAATTTGGTAGAATTTATTAAAATGTATATATCCCTTCACCTAGCAGTTCTGTTGCTGGAAATTTGTTTCTTAAATGTCAGGTGTTTATGTAAAGATACTGTTTCACTTGTGATGAAAATGAAACTAATTGTTCAGAAAGGGAAAATCATTCACTGAATTAAAAGAAACATATTATGAATTGTAGTTATTAAAAAGAATGAAGTAACCAAAACTTGCAGACTCAGAAAGTTGTTCATGCTTTATCACTGAGGTATAAAAGCAAATTATATGAAATGATTGCATTTTTCTCATGTTAAAGACATGCATATGGGAGTTTTGGTGGCTGCCTTACTATAACTGCAGGTACTGCTGAAAGCTCTGGGGGACACAGTTAGCTGCCTCCCAAAGATTTACTGTAACACAGTGAAGTTAAGTAGGAAAATTATGATATGATGGACTGTGTGACAAAGGCTACCAAAAAGGTATAAAGGAGATCTGAAATCAACAGAGGGCTGGTCTTGTTCGTTATGTGGGTGAAGATAAAGAGAAATTATAATGTATCATTCAGTTGGTGACCATGGAGCTTGGCTTGAGGATGGATGTGATTTGGGTCACCAGGGAGCAGAAAGAGAGAATACCATAGAGGAGAGATGATGTGAATGAATGTGGAAGTGGGAAACCTTGAACTATGTTTGAGGAACATATTGCAGGAGAATAGCTTTTGCAGGACAGCTGATAACACCTGATATATCAGGAGAGGAACAGTAAGATGTGAGTCAGGCTATGTATTTTGAAAACCCCTGAATGCTGGGATAAGCAGTTGAGGTTTAAGAGAAATTAAAGAAGGAGGCAGGCAGGCCATGAAAAGGTAAAATCTAGAAAAAGAAGTTGATAGTGGGATAAATGAGGCTATTTCACAGAAATTTGCCTAGCAGTGCTGTGCCTAAGGAGCAGATAAGGAAAGAAACCCCGGCACTGCTCCTGTGGGTCTTAGGGTAACAGATCTTTGTTTCCATATTTGTAAAGCAATTTTACTCCTCTCCCACCTGCCCTCAGACCCTGGTGGTGAGATCAAATGCACTATGTGTATGCAGTTGTGGGGCTGGGTGCCTGCAAAGGTCTGATTTTCTATAGAGGATTGTGATTAACACTGCGAGAAAATATAGGACAGACCTCACAAGCAGAGAATTCAGGTTGACACAGGGAGAGGGACGTGTGACAAGCTGCGGGAGCATATGGTGTGGTCATCTGGGCAATGAGGGAGGAAAGGAAGTGAGTAGATTGACATGCAAAATCCAGAAACAAGAGCAAAAACCGTTTTTTATCTAACATGCTGCAAAATTGAGTGCTTTGCAAAAACTCGGGGTTGGAACCAGACTCAGGTAGACACTGTTATTGTCTCATTGAAATTTAAAATGCACACATCTTTTGACTCAGCAATTGCACTGCTAGGAATCTAGAAATTTCTCTTGGAGATATACACACATGGATATGCAAAGGATATATATAAAGAATATTTTTTGCAGTGTTGTTTAGCATAATTAAAAAAGCTGCCAAACTGGAAATAAACTAAATGTTTGTAAAAAGAAAATGGCTTAATAAATTTGTATGCTGACATTCAATGGATTATTATGCAAACATGGATGTTTGTAGCAGCCGTGTTCATATATGCCAAACTTGGAAGCAACCAAGATGTCCTTCAGTAGGTAAGTGGGATAAATATACTGTGGTACATTTAGACAAAGGAATATTATTCAGCACTAAAAAGAAATTAGCTATTAAGCCATGAAAAGACATGGAAGAAACATAATGCATACTACTAAGTGAAAGAAGCCAATTTGAAAAGGCTACCTATAACTCCAAGTCTATGACATTCTGGAAAAGGCAAAATTGTGGAGACAGTAAAAAGATCAGTGGTTCCTGGGGTGAAGGGTGAGAGAAAGATGAATAGGCAGAACTCAGGATTTTTAGGACAGTGGAATTAGTCCATATGTTACTACAAGTTGGATACATGTCATTCTACATTTTTCAGAGTCCTTAGAATGAACTGTGTAAGAGTGAAACCTAAACTGTGGATTTTGGGTGATGATGCTTTATCAGTGTAGCTTTATCAGCTATTAACAAATGTAGCACTTGGTTGGGGGAGGCTGTGCGTGTGTGGGGCTGGGGGCACATAAGAAATCTTTGTGCTTTCCTCTCAATTTTGCTATGAACCTAAAATTGCTCTAGAAAAAAACTCTTATCACATAGAGGTAGCTCTGTACCAGCTGATATGAAGCAATATCCAAAATATATCATAAAGCAAAAAAGCCAATAGAACAACAGCGTAACATGTCCCCATTTATATAAGCAAACTATCATATGTGGCATCTTCCCCAAACACAAATATATATCAGTAAGGAGATGTGTAAATTGATTAAACAAATTAGGGTAACTTTACAGTGGACTTTTATGCTGCAGTTCGAAAGGATGGGATAGATAAATGTGATAAAGATTTCTAAGATATTAAATGAAAAGAGTTGAAACAAAACAGTATGTGTATCACCTTTTTGTATATATAACGTATATTTCTATTTTCACAAACGTTTTTGGAAAAACACTTAGAAACAATTACGCTTACTCCTTGGAAGGAAAGTTATGACCAACCTAGATAGCATATTCAAAAGCAGAGACATCACTTTGCCAACAAAGGTCCATCTAGTCAAGGCTATGGTTTTTCCAGTGGTCATGTATTGATGTGAAAGTTGGACTGTGAAGAAAGCTGAGCGCCGAAGAATTGATGCTTTTGAACTGTGGTGTTGGAAAAGACTCTTGAGAGTCCCTTGGACTGCAAGGAGATCCAACCAGTCCATTCTGAAGGAGATCAGCCCTGGGTGTTCTTTGGAAGGAATGATACTAAAGCTGAAACTCCAGTACTTTGGCCACCTCATGCGAAGAGTTGACTCATTGGAAAAGACTCTGATGCTGGGAGGGATTGGGGGCAGGAGGAGAAGGGGACGACAGAGGATGAGATGGCTGGATGGCATCACCGATTTGATGGACATGAGTTTGAGTGAACTCTGGGAGATGGTGATGCACAGGGAGGCCTGGTGTGCTGCGATTCATGGGTCGCAGAGTCAGACATGACTGAGTGGCTGAACTGAACTCAACTGAAGTATATAGAGGGCCAGGGACTGGGAGATGGGGCTGGTGGGGAAGGTGGGATGTATAATTTTGCTTTCATTTTTTTACTCATTTGCTCTATTTGAATTTCATTCTGAGTACTATTAAAAAGTGAGTGTGTGTGTATGTTAGTCGCTCAGTTGCCTCCGACTCTTTGCTGTCCTATGGGCTATAGCTGGCCAGGCTCCTGTGTCCATGGGATTCTCCAAGCAAGAAAACTGGAATGGGTAGCCATTCCCTTCTCCAGGGGATCTTCCCAACCCAGGGATCGAACTCGGGTCTTCCTCATTGTGGGCAGATTCTTTGCTGTCTGAGCCACCAGGGAAGTCCCATTTTAAATGTGTAGTTTTTTAAAAAAATGTAATACCCACAGAATTCTGGTATATACTGTCATGGCCATAAGAGTCTGTCCCTTTGACTAACTTTTGTTGGTGAAGAAATTGAGATGCAATTTAAGCAAAAGTTAGTGTATTCTCTGTAATTTTGGACACTGAGGGTGGGTGTGGGGAGGGGAGGTACAATAGATAACATCAAAGGAGTAAAAGTAGAAATGATTAGAATTTTTTAGTAACTTCTTTAGAGGGGAAGAGGAAGGATGTGAGAAGAAACCAGGAAATGAAAATAAAGATGGCAAAAAAATTTGAACTAATGAGGAAGCAAAAAGAGAGAAGACAAGGCTTGTTAAAGCAGTTTCTGGGGCTGGTCTGTCTTCTATTTGGAGTGTACATGAGTGTGTATCTGGGGCTTCCCTGGTGGCTTAGCTGATAAAGAATCCAACTGCAATGCAGGAGACCCCAGTTAGATTCCTGGGTCAGGAAGATCCACTGCAGAGGGAATAGGCTACCCAGTTTAGTATTCATGGGTTTTCCTGGTGGCTCAGCTGGTAAAGAATCTGCCTGCAATGTGGGAGACCTGGGTTCGATCCCAGGGTTGGGAAGATTCCTGTGGAGAAGGGAACGGCTATCCACTCCAGTATTGTGGCCTGGAGAATTCCATGGACTGTATAGTCTGTGGGGTTGCAAAGAGTCTGACACTACTAAGCGACCTTCACTCACACTCACTGAGTATGTATCTCTACTGATGTGGCCATTTTTGACAGTATGATGAGTTAACAGGACTATGAACCATTCCACCTTGCAACGGGAGTGCCCTCAGGATGGCCTAGCTCCGTGGAGCCCCCGCTTCAGTAGAGGACCTTCAGAGGCAGCCACAGACACAGGGAGGTGGTGGGAGGTCCTGGGTCCCCACCCCAACCAGTGCTGCTCCCCTTGTAGTTGCTTTTCCATATCCTGCCTCTGCAGAGCTTCCTTGGTAGCTCAGATGGCAAAAAAGCTGCCTGCAGTACAGGAGACCCAGATTCAATCTCTGCCTTGGGAAGATCCGCTGGAGAAGGGAATGGCTACCCACTCCAGTATTCTTGCCTGAAGAATTCCATGAACACAGAAGCCTTTTGGGCCACAGTCTATGGGGTCACAAAGAGTTGGACACGGCTGAGCGACTAACATTTTCACTTTTTTCCTTCATCCTGCCTCTGCATACAATTAGATTTGTACAAACCTTCCATTGCTAAAAAGATATCCATTAAAAAGCTATTCCAATCCTCTTATAGTATGAGTGGGGAGACTGAGACTTATGATAAGAAAGAAAGTTGAGAAACATTGCAAAGATGGAGGAATGGGTTGGAAGCCAGGGCTTCTGATTCTCAATCTTCCTTCTCACTTTTTATTCTTATGTTTTAGTTGAGACTGAACAGGAGAGGAACAGGCATGTAGGCTAGCTTAAATTTCAGTGGCTTAAGTTGAAAATGAATATTCCTAGGGGAAGGGAAAAAAAAAAAAAACAGAACTAGACTCACAAAGACAGAGAAAAAAAATCAGAATGACAGAGGAGAGTAGACAAAGAAGGGTAACTTAAGCCTAAATATGTTTGAGGATGAATTGGACCATAAAGTGGAAACTTACAGAATTGAACAGCAGGGATTAAAAAATATGTTAGCTGGTGCAACCAACAAGTATGTTTTGATTACCCACTCTGGCCCAGTTTCTTTTTATAGCTGATATAATGATGAATAAATCAGCTGCAGTTCCTGTACTCAATGAATTTGCTGTCTAGTGTACAGCTTGGCAGTTTGCACAAAACAAGACCATGGGTTCATTTATGTAAGCTTTCATTTGACATATCCTTGTGACCTACTGATTATTTGCAAAGAGCTGCAAAGTCTGCTGTGTGTCTGGCATAAAAAAGATATTGGCTTCAGCCTCTATGAAGTCCCTTGTCAAGAGAAACTAGCCCTTAAGGGTGGCTGGAGAGACCTAAGGCATTACTTACTGGTTATGGTTACCACGGGAAAGTGGAGGAGGGCCTGGGTAAACAGAGCAGCTAGGAGAGCAAACCAGAGTGTTGCTAAGAGGAAAGGCAAGGAGGAACAACAGAGGCTCCTGCCTGGCTGTGGAGATGACAGGCTGATGGGCTAAGTGGGAGAAGGAGCCAGTTGGTGCCCACCCAGCTCAGAGGAAGCAGTACAGATTCTCAGACACTCAGAATCCTAGAGCCACCTGGCTCTCACTGCATAGAGGAGGAGCCTGAGGCCTTTGGCGGGAAGGAGCTTGTCTATGTTGCATAGCAAGTCAGAGGCCATACTGGGAGCAGAACGCAGGGTTTTCCTTATTGCTCCATCCTGCCCCTGAAAGAATGTCTCGGGGCTTAAAATGCAGGATGTTTTGGGGTCATGTAGACCTGGGTCTGCATCCTACTTCTCCCACTTGCTGCTGGCTTTGTGATCTTGGCAGCTTTCTTTCTTGGCTTCAGTCCCTTCATCTGTACAGTAGTATTGTGGTGTTTTATCTCCAACACAGTCATCATTGATTCCTTCCCTCCTTTATCCACATGCATTGCCCCATCAGAAGATGGGCTTTATTCTTTCATCCCTTTGAATCTGGTCTGACTTGTGACTGCTGTGACCAATGGATACATTAGCAGTGACACTGCGGCATATTGGGGGCTAGTCATCAAAAAGACTGGCAACTTCTGTCTATCTCTCCTGAATGACTTACTCTGGAGGAAAACCTCTGCTCTATAACTGCCTGGAGATTTCATGTGAAGAGGCAGTCCAAGCTAACTACGAGGTAGAGAAGCCCTTTGGAGAGATATGCCCCTTGCTCTTCCAGCCATTCTAGCTCAGCCCCAGCCACCAGCTGGCTTAAAATGCATGACAAGCCCCTAGGAAGATCCACCCAGCTGAACCCCGTTCATAGTCAAGAGAGGGGATGATAAAATGATTGCTGTTTAAGCCAGAGTTTGGCAGAGTTTGTTACACAGCAGTGGTTAAGGGCACATGTGCTTTCTGAGGCTATTGTGTAGACTCATGAGACAGTTATTTAGAACAGGGTCTAGGACGTGTGAAACGAACTGAATTTTTATTTTAACTAAAAGCAAACAACAGATCCTAAGCACCCCCATCAGTTTCTTATGGAAAGTGTGTCCACCCCTAATGGATGCATCTACAGACTGCATAGAACAAACCTTGTCTTTCTTCCACTCAACAGCCCTGTGGGCCTTTGAAGACAGCCCCCATGTCCCTCGTCGGTGCTCCCACCACACTGGCCTCCTCAGTCCTTCCTGTGAGTTAGGTGTTTGCACGTGCTGTTCTAGAAGCCTATAAGCCTTTCCTCCCCTATGTTTTTATCACTAGCGCTTACTCAACTCTTAGTTCTCAGATGAATCATCATTTCCTATGGAAGTACAGGTCCCCACCCTCTGGGACACACCCTCAGAACACTATACCCTCCTCCTTCCCATCACCTATTGTTTGTGAGATTATTCAATCAATATCTTTCCAGAAGACTCCCTTAAGCACAACATCAATTTTATTTGTTTTTGCTTATCACTGTTGCCCCAAAACACCAGCACCAGCTAAAACCCTGACACAGGTAGATGCTCAGTAAATACTTTTTTGTCGACAAACCAGCCAATTACCATTTCCTTTGTGCCTTTTCTTCAGACTAAGCATCCCCAGTCCCTTGAAGGTACAGGACTTGGTCTGACTTTGTTCCTCCTTTCTTCTCTTGACCTCTGATCCAGACCACTCAGCCCACGTGCCCTTCCCTTTCTGCTACCTTCTCAGCTCTTCCCTCAACCCCACTAATGGGTGGCTTACATAGTCGTTTTGCTATTTTGGGAGGAGGCGTCTCTAATACTAAGCAGTTCCTCCTCTACAGTCGTCTGTTATCAAACAAGGCGTTTCCTTCCTCAAACTTGAACAGTGGTTCCCCGGGGCTCTAGGCAAAACTGCAACACTGGTGCCCCTCTTAGCATCCCAACCCCTCCCTGCCTCAGTTCTCTCAAAACTACCGACCATCCCCCCAGTTTCCCCTGCTCCAGTAAAGGCACCAGTCATTACTCACCTGGAATATTGTCTTTCTAATACCTCTAGTTTCTTTCCATTCCAATCTCTCCTTCATACCAGCTGCCTTAGAAATTTTCTGTTCCAGTTACTTCCCTGGCTAAGAACTTCAATGTACCCACCTCTACTCTCTTTGTCTTTAGCAGAGGTTTCAAACTGAAAACCATAGACCACATTTGACCTGCATATGTCTTTGGTTTGGCTTATAGAGTTAACACATTATTTAGGCACTAACGTTTGAAAATTGGGGGCTTCCACATATTTATTTATACACTCAACTTCTCTGGCAATATAGAAGAATGAGCTGGAGCTAAGTAGCCCTTGGGGCACATGGTCTGGAGTTGCCACAGCTGACACCACTCCCCAACAGTCCCTTCCTTTCAGGCCAGTGTTCTGCTGCCATTTATCATCACACTTGTAATGGTGTTTCACTTGATATCCCACCTTTGAGGTTTCTATAGGCCTTTGCATTGCCACCTGGCTTACAAGAATTTTTGATTCTTGAATCTGTTAAGAAGTATCAATAGAAAAGAGGAAAAAGAATAAAGAACACTGTCACCGGTCAGACCCTCCTGGTCCAGTAGCATTTGTAATTTACAGAGAAATATTAATTTTGTGTATACGGGGGTGACATTATAATTAATTTTTATTTTCTTCTCTGTGCATTCCTATGGTTCCTAAGTTTTCTGCACTAAACATTCATCCTTTTTGTAAAGCTAGAATAAAGTAAATGATCTACCTCCAGAATTTTACCTATGTCTATAAAATCTAGAGTATTTAGCTCTGCGTTATAGAGTTACACTATAGGCTTTATTGGGGCTTCCCTGGTAGCTCAGTTGATAAAAAATCTGCCTGCAATGCAGGAGACCCGGGGTTGATTCCTGGGTCAGGAAGATCCCCTGGAGAAGGGATAGGCTACCCACTCCAGTATTCTTGGACTTGCCTGGTGGCTCAGATGGTAAAGAATCCACCTGCTATACAGGAGACCTGGGTTCAATCCCTGGGTTGGGAAGATCCCCTGGAGGAGGGCATGGCAACTCACTCCAGTATTCTTGCCTGGAGAATCCCCATGGATAGAGCCTGGCAGGCTGCAGTCCATGGGGTTGCAAAGAGTCGGACACGACTAAGCACGGTACAGTATAGGCTTTGTTATCTAAGTAGATCATTTCTTATCACACAATACTATTTAATGCATAAACTAAATTTAAACCACCTTTTTACTTCTTACAGTTTCACTTTTTTGGGTCATTGTTTTATTGAAGTAAAAAGCATACATGTAAGTGCAAAAATCGTAAGTATACTTAGTACAGTTTTACAAATGCACTTTAATGCTTTATGTGTTTTTTTTTAAACAACTATACTTTTATAAACAGTACCCACAGTGAGCAGACTCTTCCACACAGTTTAGCTCATTTGATCCTTACGATCATGAGAGGCAGGCAGAATTGCAGGCAAGGAAAATAAGGCTCACAGGAGGCAAAAATAAATGCCTTGCTTTAGGTCTCCTGACTAGTGTGTGGCTGTGCTGAGACTTGAACTGAATCTTCTACATCATGGTTGAACTCCCAGCAAGACCATGCATGGGAGGCAAAGAGCAAGGCCAGGCCAAGAGGACTGGAGAAATATTGTTACTGTGGATCAGACACATAGTAGACTTAGGCTTTGTGTGCCCAGATACGTTTGCCATTTTTACTTGCCTCCTCCCACTTGCTCCTCCCTACCCTGACCTCCCCACCCTGCATTTCAGTTACTTGATCACTTAACTAAATGGGAAACGTTCCCTTTAATGGCTATTTTGGGATCAGTTTGTCTAAGAGAGTCACCATATTGGAGAAATGCAGCCCTAGCTTCCTTCCTCTGCCTTCTTTGGATCATGTAAACAGTAGCTGCAGAATGGGAAAAAGGAAATGTCATATTTATGTGATGGCTAAAGCCTGAGATTGGATCCTCTAGAGTAACAACATCATTCAGAAACCCCCAAGAACTCCCTGGTGCTTCTGCTGTCAAATCCCTGCTCATACTTAGAAAGTCCCTAGGGGATCATCAAGTTCCTTCCCCCTGCCATGGGTGGGGAGCCTGAAGCTCAGCAGAGGGAAGCTGCTTGCCAAAGGACACAGTCAACTTGTGACAGAGCTGGGATTTGAAACCTGTTGGCAGGAAATCTTTCGTAATTATGTGAAATCAGTTTATCTTTATATCAGGTTCTTGGTTTGTGCTTTTTATGTATCCATTGGCTCTCAGGTCCTATCCCACCTTCTTATCCCTGCTCTGTGATGCTGGGGCTAGGAGTCTGCAAACTACATTGCCTGGATACCTTGTTGGGTATCTTGATGTTTTCCTCTGACAGCAGTGGACAGTCATGGCTGTATCTCCAGCAACCTTTGCTGCCGCTACTGCTGCTAAGTCGCTTCAGTTGTATCCGACTCTGTGCGACCCCAAGGAGGGCAGCCCACCAGGCTCCGCTGCCCCTGGGATTCTCCAGGCAAGAACACTGGAGTGGGTTGCCATTTCCTTCTCCAGTGCATGAAAGTGAAAAGTGAAAGTGAAATCGCTCAGTCGTGTCTGACTCTTAGCGACCCCACGGACTGCAGCCCACCAGGCTCCTCCATCCATGGGATTTTCCAGGCAGGAGTACCGGAGTGGGGTGCCACTGCCTTCTCCAGCAACCTTCAGCACGTTCTGTATCTATCACCCCTGGTGTTCTCCAAATCAGAGGTCCAAGCTACAGCCACAGAGATTAAGCCATGCCTGACACCCTCCTCTAACTCTGAGTTTTTGGTAACATTTCCATTTCCCTTCTATTCCCTCAGCCCTATTGGTAGTAGCTGCTTCTTGCAGTCATTAATATCTGAATTTTCTCTGCATTCTCTTTTTGCCTTATGTTTCTTCCAAAAACTGTGCAACTAAGTCCCTGTATTAAATACCTTTTATTGGAAATAACTATCATGGATACCTATCTTCAAACTAAATTTGAACTGACATGCTGCTTTAAAAATTTTGCTTTCTATTTTTTTTTTTTTTTTGCAAATTTCTTCCTCTAAACATCCACAGAAACAAAATAGGTGATGCCCAGAATCTGGAAAGAGATCTTAACATTCATTAATTCAACAAAAAATTGTGGTCTAAGAAATAATTTTAGGGAATTTTTGTTGAGAAGATTCTTGAAGTCTGTGGTGAGACAAGCAGTAAACAGGCAAGAACAGTGCAAAGAGACAAAGTTTGTGGGAGGCAAAAGCACAGGGACTCTAGAAGAATATGAAAAACACTCTACTATGATTGATGGATTTGCAAAACGTTAGGAGGAATCCTCCAAGAAAGCACTATCTAACTGAAACTTGAGGGATGAGCAAGAGCTTGCCAAACAAATTGGTGACTACTGTAGTTTGTTGGAAAAGATATTATGGGCAAAAATAGTAAAAGAACATGGCAGAGCCTGTTATAGATTGAATTTTTTCTACCTAAAATTTATATGTTGAAGTTCCAATCTCCCAATGTGACCGTATTTGGAAATAGGATTGCTGTAGATGCAAGTAGTTAAATTAAAATGAGGTCATACTGGAATAAGGTAGATCCCTACAATATGAATGCTTAGTCACTCAGTCATGTCCAATTCTTTGCGACCCCATGAACAGTAGCCCACCAGGCTCCTCTGTCCATGGGATTCTCCAGGCAAGAATACTGGAGTGGGTTGCCATTTCCTTCTCCAAAAAATATATAGCATATCAAATACAAAAATAACAGGGTGATTTAAGAGTAGGTTACATATTACAGAAATAAAAGATAAGTAACCACGAAGACATAGTAAAAGAAACCACATGACCATATGGAAGCACAGAAAGAAAAAGACTGAGAGGGGAAAAAAAAAAGCAGTCTTATTCGCTTGTGGGAAAATATTAAGCCTCTGGACACACATGTAATAGGAGTAAGAAAAGGAAAAAATGCAGACAGAAATTTAAAAAAAAAATTCTCACAAATTTTCCATACTTGAGGAAATTTTAGACCTATACATCCAAGAATGTAAAAGAAAAAAAAAAGGCAAGAAGGACAAACAAAAAGAAAATTGCACTAAAACATATCAAAATCCAATTGCTGAGCACCAATGATAAAGAAAAATCTGGAAAGAAGCCAGAATAAAGATATATATATATATATACACACAAAACAATTAGATAAACCCCAGAGCCTGTATCAGAAATTAGACATGAAAATGGGACAGCACCATGAAAATACCAAAGGGCAAATATTAAGGTGAAACTAAAATGCTGTCTCCATCAAGGGAGAGAAGGGGCCAAGATGGCAGAGTGGAAAGACCCTGAGCGATGTGGTGTCCTTATAAAAAGGGAGAAATTTGCAGACAGCAAAAATGCCATGAAAAGATGAAGGCAGATATCGAGGTGATGTATTGGTAAGCCAAGGAATGACAGAATGCCAGAAAACCACCAGAATTTAGGAGAGAGGCCTGGGACAGATTCTCCCTCCCAGCTCTCGGGAGGGACCAATATCTTGATCTTGCCAACATCTTGGCGACACCTTGCCAACATCTTGATCTTGGACTTCTAGCCTCCAGAACTGTGAGGCAAAAATTTCTGTTGTTTAAGCCACTGAGTCCATGGTGCTTTGTTATGGCAACCCTTTCGAACTAATATAGACTCTAATCTTGAAGAGTATTATAAGGTTTGTTAGAAATACTATATATTTAACAGAGCCTGTTCTAAGTGCTTTATAGGAGTTAGCTCATTTAAACTTCATGACAACTCAAAGATGTAGGTAGTATTATTACCTCGTTTTGACAAATAGAGGGTTTAAGATTACACAGTTAGTAAGTGATATTATGAGGCTGGACTTTGAATTCAGGCTGAGAAGGAATATCTAACCTGCTATGTAATACCATCACCCTGTGAAAAGTTAAATTTTTACCTGGAGAACAACGCCTATGATAGAGATTTTTAAAGTCAGATTTATTGAGATGTAGTTTACACACAGTAAAATTTACTCTCGTTAGGTGTGCAGCTCTATGAATTTTGGCAAATGCATGTGAATTTGCAACCACCACCATTGTGAGTGATGTAGCCACCATTCGGGGGACTTCAGGAGGACAGTAGCATGATAACATTTCCATTTTAGAAACACAGCCCTGGCCACCATGTGGAGAATGAATTGGAGGAGGGTGAGCATGGAGGCAGAGACGGAGGATGCTGATGGCCTGGACATGAGCAATGGTGGTGAACATGGACAGAAATGAATGAATGTTAGAGACCTGTAAGAGGGAGAATCTGTGGACCTCGAAGACCATTTCTTGGATCAAATGCAATCTGAATGACCCCAGATCATCTGCAATCTTTCAGTAAAGATATTTTTAACCCAATTGACTAACATACCATCCATTGTTTCTCCTTTTCTGTAACCTACTCTGGCCAGGAGTCTCTCAAATAGGCTTAAAACAATGAATATTTATGATTAAACCTGAGCAAATTATATAATTTGAGACCACATAATACTAAAATTATGGTGGCTCAGACGGTAAAGCGTCTGTCTACAATGTGGGAGACCTGGGTTCGATCCCTGGGTTGGGAAGTTCCCTGGAGAAGGAAATGGCAACCCACTCCAGTACTATTGCCTGGAAAATCCCGTGGACAGAGGAGCCTGGTGTCCATGGGGTTGCAAAGAGACGGACACGACTGAACGACTTCACTTTCAATACTAAAATTAAATTATGAAGCTGGATTCAGGATGAAAGATTTATTGACAGAGCACAGGCGTAAACCAAGCTTCCATATGCATCTAATTTAAATTTGAGGCATTTTCAATAGTTTGTCACTTTCAATCTATCCTTACTTTATTTTCTTCATGGGCTTATCTTTTTCTGAAACTTTCAACTTTTTAATTCTGTCTTCCTCACCTTCTCAACATGCCTAAAATACAAGCTCCATGAATATAGGAATTTTGTTTATATTGGTTATTGTTACATTCTCAGTGTCTGGAATGGTGCCTGGCACATAACGGACATGCAATAAATATTTGTGGAATTAATGAATAAAGCTGTGGCTCACTAAGAAATATCTCAACATCCAGTCATTTGGATTTGCAGATGAGGTAATTAGGGCCTGCTGCTGCTGCCGCTAAGTCGCTTCAGTTGTGTCTGACTCTGTGCGACCCCATAGACGGAAGCCCACCAGGCTCCCCCTTCCCTGGGATTCTCCAGGCAAGAACACTGGAGTGGGTTGCCATTGCCTTCTCCAATGCATGAAAGTGAAAAGTGAAAGTAAAGTTGCTTAGTCGTGTCCGACTCTTATCGACCCCATGGACTGCAGCCCACCAGGCTCCTCCATCCATGGGATTTTCCAGGCAAGAGTACTGGAGTGGGGTGCCATTGCCTTCTCTGGAATTAGGGCCTTGGGAGATGCAAAGATATGTTTGAGGTTCCAAGCAGGTTCATGGCTGGCCCAGATGTCCCCTAAGTTCCCTGATTCCTGGCCAAGACCTCTTTCCACTGCTTTATATGACCTCACAGGCCTGTTCAGTCACACAAACCTGTTCAGCTCACAGCAGAGCGGGTTAAGAACATGGACCTCAAAACCCAAACTTTGGTTTAAATCTAAACTCTACCACTTGGGGAGTTGTTTTACATCTCTGGATTTGTCTTCCTCGCTTGTAAGTCAGAGAAAAAATAAAACCTACCTAGTAGCATTGCTGTGAGCCTTAAATGTGATAATTCAATTGAAGTGCTTTCAGCAGGTAGCCTGGCATAAATAAATTCCCCCTAAATATTAGATATTTCTATTCTTATAGGAGAACCACCCATGGGCATCATATCTTTCCTAACTTCTGGTGAACTGGAATAATTTCTCACTTAACTTTTAAGCTGTCAATGACAGCAGAGTACTAGAAGATATGTTAATGTAATGATGAAAGAAAAAGGATTCCACCAAATGGAAGGGAGACATGCATATGGAAAGAACTAGTCCCTTCTTCAATGAAATCTGATTTTCCTCATCTGTAGAGTGGAGAGCTGAACTCCATAATATCTATGACATGTGTCTGGCATCCTATGATTCATATCCTGAAAATGGAATGAGATTAAAATGGTTCATGCTTAATATGAGTGTGAAGTTGAAGGAAGGTAACCTGGTATTTCAACCTTTTCTTTTTTTCCCCCCTAACAATAGTGGATTGTTTTGAAATTCATTTCTTTCTTAATTAATAGTCACCACATGTCAAGGACGTGCTGAGCCCTGTGATGAACCTGAGAATGACTTTGTCTATGAGAATCTGAAAAGAGGGTTTGTCCCATTCCCTGCAGGGACAAGGGTGCTTCTGGGCCAAATGCTGTCCAAACCACTGTATTAGTTTCCCTGAACTGTCATAAACTGGGTGTCTTAAAATAACAAAAATTCATTGTCTCACAGTTTGGAAGGCTGGAAGCCCAAGATCAAAGGGGTTAATTCCTTCTGAGTACTTTGAGGACGAATTTGCTCCTCTTTCCTCTCAGCTTGGTGGCAATCTCTGACATCCCTTGGCTTGTAGATACTTCATCCTGATCTCTGCCTTCATCATCATATGATGTTTCCCCAGTGTGTGTGTTTGTTTCTGTGTCCAAATTTCCTTTTTTCATAAGGATGCCAGTCATACCCAGTTAGGATCTGTCCTAATGACCTTAACCATAACTTTCTCATTGGCAAAGACCTGGTTTCTAAATAAGGTCCCATTCACAGGTACTGGGGATTAGGACTTCAACTTCTTATGTGGTGGACACAATTCAAGCCATAACAAGCACCCTTCCAGCCTTAAATAGCAACCCTGAGCCTTTCCTGCAGAGTCCAAAATATGTTCTCTTGGCTTTGACTTCCCATGGAATTAGGCTCTCAGCTCCTGAAAACTGTGAGCCCATGTGTACAACCCAGGATTCTATTTGTGTTTCTGGCAGTCACCTCTCATCATGGGCTCATGTTGAGCTTGTGGTCAATTAAAATGTAGGCCTATATTTCTTTCATACTAGTTGACAAACCACTTCATCACACCCAGGGCTTTAACAGCTGATTTATGAAATTAAGTACCAAACTTTACAAATTGCTAAACAGTTAATCTTTGAAGGGCTCAAGCTAGTATCATGAGAAATTAAGTTATTAACAACTTTAGGTCCAGAAACAATTTCTTTAGTTGCTGGTTTCCTGTGGCCCCAGGACCCAGTTAGAGGTCTATTCTGTCCAAGCAATTGGTCCCATTAATCATAAGCCTGTAGCTCCTTATGAGCAATATGTCCCAACACTGAAGACTTGTAAGGTCTCTTCAGACCCAGGTGGAGGTCCCCAGACAGGGCTGGAATGAGGGTGGGGTGAATGAGGCATTTGCCTCGGGCACAAGTTAATGCAAACATATCCACGATGAGCAAAATCCAAATTTTAAATAAAGACCAGAATTAGAGTGAGGTGAGTGAAGTGAATCATGCAAAAGCAAGGTCGGATACTATCTTGATTTAAAATATAAACATTTTGTTCCTTTTAAATGTTCTGTATTAATTTTGATTTTTAAAAAATATTGCATGAAAATATTATCTTAGTGTTCCATTAAAAGGTGCCCTTTAGGTGAGTGCCTCATCCAGCCCACCCTGGTCCTGGCTTTTGGTCCTGGTGTGGATTCTGTTGGGGGAGAGTAGAGTCTGGGATCAGCCTTATAACTGGAAATCAGGATTCCTGGGTCATATCAAGTTCTACTATCAATTTATTGTGTATCATTGAGTAAGTTACTTCCTCTTGCTGTGTCTCAGTTTCTTCAACTGCTAAATTATGTGTATAGACTATGATTTTTAGGTACAAACTAATCACAAGAATCTGTGATGTTAACTAGAGTTGTGACTAGGGATTGGGAGACTCTTCTCTGAGCCTGTGCTATTAACTGACTGTGTAACCTTGGGCAAGTCACTTCCCAATCAGACACAGACTTTCTTCTCTAAACTAGCTAGGGTGTAGTTGAAATGATGGGCAAAGCTCTTTTGAGCTCTGTATCTCTCTGATCCTTTTTCTGCTTAAATGTAAACAAGAATATCCAAACACCACAAGATACCAGCAACTAAGCACCAGTTATAAACAACTGTATTTTATCAAATGGACTGACTCAAGAACAAAGTTTATATATATAAACTTTGGCAAGATATATTTGGCAAGATATCAAGAAACTTCTCTACAAGGAAAGAGAATTCAGTGTCAAACAGGCAATATCTAAGTATTGTTTAATTTTGAAACACCCTCATTAGAAACTTGAGCTAGTGTGTTTTGCTGTTGAAGAGGAAAGTACAGATCAGGGTACTGTATTTTTGTTGACATGTTGTCATTTCATGCAGTGATGTAGAGAGGGCCCTCATGGAAGCTCAGTGTGAGTGCTGAGTAACCTTGAGAAAGGCTCCTGACTTCTGAGAAATTCTTTTAATTTGTTGAATACGGACAGCAAGACCTGCTCATGGGGGTGGCCACAGAAATCAAGTAGGGTCTAGGCATAGGAGAAAGTGCAGTGTAAGCTAAAGAGTTCACATAAGTTATGAAATCTCATTCAAAATTGCCATAGAACAATTTGAAAATGTAAATCAAAGATGTTTAAAATGACTCAGTAACTCAACCTCCAGGTATTATGTCTGTGAAACTAATTAAGAATAAAGATAAGATATCGTTGCTGTGTCTTTATTGCAGCACCTTTATAATGAAACAAACTAGCAAAAATGAGCTTTCTAAATTAATAATAGAGGGTTGATTGAGCATTGGTTGTAATAGCTCCATTTGATGGAATGTGTTGAAAATGACTTCACGGAAGCCCATTCATTGCCCTGCATAGTTACTCAGAACATACTGTTGAGTAAAAATTACAAAGTAGTGTATATAGTCTAAGCACATTTTTGTAAAAATAGGTATGGGTTATTTCTGGATGGTGATATGATAAGCTTTATTTTTTTCCCCCTTTTTTGGATTTTAGCTACATTTTCTGATTTTTCTACAGTGAATATATATGACATAACTTTTTAAAGGCTATCCTCAAAAAGATATGTTCAAGAGATTGTTCTTTTGAAAGTAGTATTGATCACATGTTAATACAATTTAATAAATATCAGAGATATTTTATAATTTTTAAGGAAATGATAATAGTGTCAGATCTTGATCTAGATTATTTTCATAGACCAGATTTTCCTGCTCTATATTTTTTTTGCCGAGTCCTCTGCATACACTCATTCACTCATTCATTCATCTTGCCAACATGTATTGAACACTTATAATGGTCTGGAGAGTGGGCTAAATAACACAGTTACTGCTGCATACAGTTAAGGTTTCATAATGATTGACTGGCCTTTTTGTTCTATTCTTTCTCAATTTCCCCAATAGAAACTTCGGTAATCTCCAGAGCTCCTAGGCTTGGAGCCCTCATTCATTCCATTCTACGTCCACTGTGTCACAGCTGCCACAGCTGACCACCTCTAGCTCCCTAATAGCCTCTCCTGCCAAATGCCACTCCCATCAAGTCCCTGATTTTAGTCCTTCTTCACTTTCACAACCATATTTTGATGCAAGCACCGTGCATCTCCTTTTCCAGTCATCTAATCTAGCAACCTCCAAGATTTTTGTGATCAGACATACATCCTTATCCGTAACATTCAAACCCAATGTGTGTATTTATAAATCATATGTGCTACTTACAACCCATGTATTAAGCATTAGAATATTATCTTCTTTTATGGGTTTTTGAAACAGTATAAAACTGACATGATATTTTTTCTTCCCACATTCCAGTGGATCATCTTGCAAACTCTGTGGAATGTTTGGAGACCTTGCTCTACCTATAGTTCTAAACAGGACACCGAAAGTGACCTTCTCATGTTTTTATTTGTTATGAGCTCTGGTAAGTTTCCATTAGCCTTATATTAACCCAAAATGCCCAGCCCCTGGATTCAAGGTCTGTTACTCATTATATCCCTTCAAATAGGTCTTAGCTGGTTTTAAGCTGAAGTTGTTACCCTTTGGTTTTCCAGTGCATGTTTTATGTGAAGAGTCCTGGGGTCAAATTAGGTCAGAGAACCCTGCCAACTTCGGTCTTGTTGCAGTCCTTATGTAAATGAGCACCCTGAAGATTCTAAGAAAGCTCTAGTGAAAAGGAAAACGGAGCATTTCTCAGGCTGACCCTACCATTTACTGTGTAACATTTATTCACACACCTTGAAACTACTGTTAGCATAAGATTCTTTGGGAAATACTAAGTTACACTGCTTACTGGCTTCTGTCTGCATCACTACATGTATTTGCCATCACAAAATATGGCTTCCTCCTTCTTGTGTCTTTTCTGCACTGGGATCCATGATCTGAGATCATCTCAGATGGATCATGACAAGCACAAAACTTTATTATTATTTTAGAAATCACCTGGTCTTTCATGGACAGCTCTGTCCATGAAACAATCAGTAACAATCAGTTATACAGTAACCTTTAAAAAAATAAATTTGTTTATTTATGGCTGCACTGGGTCTTTGTTATCGCACATGGGCTTTCTCTAATTGTGGTGAGCAGGGGCTACTCTCTAGTTGCAGTGAGTTGCAGGGTTTCTCATTGCCGAGGCTTCTCTAGTTGAAAAGCATAGGCTCCTGGGCAAGTGGGCTCAGTAGTTGTGGCTTGTGGGGTCTAAGCATGGGCTCAGTAGTTGTGGTATATGAGTTAAGTTGTCCCGTGGCATGTGGTATCTTCCTGGACCAGGGATCAAACTCGTGTCCCCTGAATTGGCAGGTGGACCACAAGGAAAGTCCGAGTAGTCTTTAAAAAGTGTAGATTGCATGGTCTTCCTCTGCTCAGAACCCTTCAATGGCTTTCCAAACCATACAGAAGAGAATAGAGCCTCCCTGGAGCCCAGTGATCTGCCCCATCTGCTTCTCCAACCTGATTTTCATCCCCTTCTTACATCTTTCCAGTCACACTGGCTTTCCCTCAAGGATGCCAGTTTACTCTTGTTTGGGGGGTCTTTGCACTTGCTCTCCCCTACACCTGGGATGCTTACATTCCCCACATGGCTCACTCCCTCTTTTTGCCCAGGATTCTCTCGCAGATCATCTTTGCAGTGACGTCATCCTAGACCTATGGACCTCAAGCCCTAGTCCCTCCATTGGCTACTTTCTGGCTCCATGTACTGCTGCTTTTTCTCCATAGTTTTGCCACTACCTCTGTTGTGCCATACTATCATTATTTATTTCTTGTCTTCCTCTCCCACAAGAATGTAAGACCCAAAATGGAAGAGACTTTGCTTCCCTTCTTCATCACTCTATCCCCAGAGCCTGGAAGAAAGGTTGGCACATGGTAGGAATTCAAGAAATATTTATGGGATAAGTGAATAAATAAAAATGCTTAGTCAAGGTTCAAATGGTCATTTGCATGGTTTAGTGAAATGACTGGTCCTCTTATTTATGTTTCTCTCCCACACAGCTAATTGTTTTAATAGATAGGACTGCCTGAGCATTTTAATTTTTTCACTTAGCTCAGTAACCCAACTGCTAGACTATACATTTGGGAAGAAAGGGATGGTATTTTATTTATCATTCCATAGCCCACTGACACAAAGTAAAGGCACATAAACTTGATTCCTCCTAGTTCTGATTAGCACAACTCACTAAAACTTTGAGATACTTAACTTTCTTTGGAGTATTTCAGTTTGATAGTAATGAAAGCTTTATTATGTTTACTATTATTATTTTTAAAGGTGAAATGCTATTTTAACCTTCAGCATGCCAACTTTGTTCCTTATGAAGAATCTATAGTCTCCATGGCTCCTAAATATAGGTGTAGGTGTTCTTTACTGTTGTTTGTAGTGAATTTTAGGCATTTTCTGGTTTGCAGGCAGTGGGACAAAGGTACTGAGGCTAGAAAACCATAGACTACATAGTCACTTGACTTACTGAAGCATCTGCAGTCATTTTTAGGATTCTGTTGATCTTGAGTGAGTCTTGGGGGAAAAAAGGAGATGAGAGGCCTTAATAAACACTGAGTTGAATTAATTGGTAGATTGAAATGTGCCCAGCCCTAATATTCATTTCTGCTGTGATAGTGAACCACGTTTACAAAATGGATATAATGGGTGTATACTTGCTGCATATGGCTATTATGAAGATTAAATGAACAATGCACATAAGATGTTGGGCACATAGATACTATTCTTTCATTTTATTTTATTTTTCCTGCACTTATTCCATTGCCTAGCACATAATAAGGATGGAGAAAACGTTAGCTATTATTCAGATGCTTCCTTTTTCCTAAAGCTTGCAGATAGATCCTTTACCAATCAATCAGTGCATATTTTAAGAAACTTTTCCTGTGTTTGGCACTCTATAAGGCATTGTCAGAGGGTATGTAGACATATGAGATATGTACTTGAGATGATTTTAAGTCAGTGAATAAGCATAAATGTATAATCATATCATTTGAAAACTGGGAAGACTTGAACATGGACTCTAAATGATGAGACACCTGGACAAGTCTTGCTCTGAAGGATAAATACTACCTGACATACAGGGAGAGGAGAGGGCTCTCCAAGGATGGAGAATATGGAGAGAAAAGGGGCAAGATCAAAAAGGGAGTGATGTGGTGATGAAAGAAGGGAGATTGATAGCCAGGAGGATTGTGAGATGTTCAAGGAGAGAAAAGCCAGGGAGGCAACATGGGAAGAATCATGGGGACTTGGTGACCATGAATGTGTAAAGTAGAGGCAAAGGACAAAGATGGATTGTCAGGGTTCAGCCTGGGCTACCAGCAGGGGGTCGTGGTGTCTGTAACAGAGATGGGGGTCCAAAAGGAGGAGTGAGTGTGAGTAGGAGAGGAAGTAAATGATGCTGAGAAGAAGGAGAGTAGAACTGGGACTAGGTTCCTTCAGGAAGGTGGAAAGGATTGAAGAAATGGATGGTTTGGCTTGAGAAAAGAAAAAGAGAGAGAATGCTTCTCCAGAGACTGAAAGAAGGATGGGGGAAGAGTAATACCAATGATTGAGTTAGATATGCATAAAAGTACATTGATACTAGTTATCAGATTATGTGCCCTTGTCAAGTATTATCTCCTTTAATGTTCATAATGGTTCTGTAAGACAGATTCTTTGAGGTTTACATAAAAACCAAGTAATAAAGTTTGCTTGTCCAGGGTCACACAACACCTAAGAACAAAGTCTAAATTTTGGTTCAGGATCAGACTCTAGAACCCACTCGCCAAACCTTTTGCTGAAGGCTGTCCAAGGACAGGGAGGGCTGTGATACATGCAGGGGTGAGGCTGGAGTTAACTGAGGAATAAGTCATAAGCTGAGAGAAGAACTGGAAAGTGGGTTTGGGGGTAAAGGAGAGAGCAGAGTACTGCAGGGGGAGTTGTGGTTTGAAGGATAGAGGTCCAATAAAAAGCACTGTGGGAAAATATATGGAGTAGAAAAATGAGAAAGAAAAAGGAGACCTAACTCAGAGCAGCACATTTGAGATGAAGCCTGGAGACACACAGGAAGGCTTTTATCCTCATCTCTAGGGCAGTCTTTTAGAGTTTGGGAAAGGGGTTTTCAGACTCTCTTCTGTAGACTGAGCATTGCTCTTTCCTGAGTGGGGAACTCTGAGATCTGGATCTGCTTAGGGTTCAGTAAGGTTGTGACTCCATGAAAGCAGGGTCCTCAGTGGACCTGAGAGGCAGAAGAGATACAGGTTCAAACTCAGCTCCTCCCCTTACTGGCTGTGGAGCCAGGGGCCAGGAATCCTCATGCCTCAGTTTCTATAACAACCAGCACCCACTTCAGAAGAGCATTGTTAGAATTAAGTAAAGTTTCTAATGTAGGGCTGCTGCAATGTCCCTAACATATACATTAGCATCCTGAAAACTATAAATAGCTATACAAAATAAAGAGAAAATGTCAAACCATGGCTACTGGTTATTGGTTTAAACAGAATTATGTTCCAAAAACTTGATATAAGCCATAGAACTTTAGCATTATGTAGATATTGTCTATTAGTATTATTACTTGCTATGAGCCAATGAATGATTTTAAATTAATACTAGACCCAGCTCATTAGGTTAGCTTTTGGCTTGTTCTTTTCCCATCTCTGTCATTCTCTTATTCACTTTTCACTGAATGACACTTAGCAATTTATACAAAGTGCTTTTTGCTTACATTATTTCATTTTTAAAGCAAACCCATCAAGTAGATGAGTTTATTACTCCTATATTATAGATGAGGAAAACTTCAACCACATAAAAGAGGTAATATGTTCAAGGCCACATGGATTTTCTATCTCCAAAATCTTTTTTATGTGAAATATAGTCTGCTAACACCCATCAAAGAACTGCTGTGTTGATAAAATAAGAGAGGTGATTATGCCTTGATCATGTGAAAGTGCTATAGTAGGGTGTGGGGTTTGGGAAGCAAGGGTGGAGGACAGAGGAAACCAGGATGACAAGTCTTGGAATCCTGACTCTACTCACTTGGGCAACTCACCTAACCTCTTCAAAACTCCATTTCCGGTTACTTATAATCTCTGCCCCTTAGCTTCTGAAAACATAGAAGAATCATTTTAACTCATGGAGTTGTTATGAGAATTAAAAGATGTTGTGCATCTGAGCACTGATCCTAGCTTCAGTTCAGTTCAGTCACTCAGTTGTGTCTGACTCTTTGCAACCCCGTGAATTGCAGCACGCCAGGCCTCCCTGTCCATCACCAACTCCCAGAGTTCATCCAAACTCATGTCTATCGAGTCAGTGATGCCATCCAGCCATCTCATCCTCTGTCGTCCCCTTCTCCTCCTGCCCCCAATCCCTCCCAGCATCAGAGTCTTTTCCAATGAGTCAACTCTTCGCATGAAGTGGCCAAAGTATTGGAGTTTCAGCTTTAGCATCAGTCCTTCCGAAGAACACCCAGGACTGATCTTCTTTAGAATGGACTGGTGGGATCTCCTTGCAGTCCAAGGGACTCTCAAGAGTCTTCTCCAACATCACAGTTCAAAAGCATCAATTCTTCGGTGCTCAGCTTTCTTCACAGTCCAACTCTCACATCCATACATGACCACAGGAAAAACCATAGCCTTGACTAGACGGACCTTTGTTAGCAAAGTAATGTCTCTACTTTTGAATATGCTATCTAGGTTGGTCATAACTTTCCTTCCAAGGAGTAAGCTTCTTTTAATTTCATGGCTGAAGTCACCATCTGCAGTGATTTTGGAACCCCCAAAAATAACGTCTGACACTGTTTCCAGTTTCCCCATCTATTTCCCATGAAATGATGGGACCAGATGCCATGATCTTAGTTTTCTGAATGTTGAGCTTTAAGCGAACCTTTTCATTCTCCTCTTTCACTTTCATCAAGAGGCTTTTTAATTCCTCTTCACTTTCTGCCATAAGGGTGGTGTCATCTGCATATCTGAGGTTATTGATATTTCTCCCGGCAATCTTGATTCCAGCTTGTGCTTCTTCCAGCCCAGCATTTCTCATGATGTACTCTGCATAGAAGTTAAATAAGCAGGGTGACAATATACAGCCTTGATGTACTCCTTTTCCTATTTGGAACCAGTCTGTTGTTCCATGTCCAGTTCTAACTGTTGCTTCCTGACCTGCATACAGGTTTCTCAAGAGTCAGGTCAGGTGGTCTGGTATTCCCATTTCTTTCAGAATTTTCCACAATTTATTGTGATCCACACAGTCAAAGGCTTTGGCATAGTCAATAAAGCAGAAATAGATGTTTTTCTGGAACTCTCTTGCTTTTTCTATGATCCAGTGGATGTTGGCAATTTGATCTGTGGTTCCTCTGCCTTTTCTAAAACCAGCTTGAACATCAGGAAGTTCATGGTTCACGTATTGCTGAAGTCTGGCTTGGAGAATTTTGAGCATTACTTTACTAGCGTGTGAGATGAGTGCAACTGTGCAGTAGTTTGAGCATTCTTTGGCATTGCCTTTCTTTGGGATTGGAATGAAAACTGATCTTTTCCAGTCCTGTGGGCACTGCTGAGTTTTCCAAATTTGCTGGCATATGAGTGCAGCACTTTCACAGCTTCATCTTTCAGGATTTGAGATAGCTCAACTGGAATGCCATCACCTCCACTAGCTTTGTTTGTAGTGATGCTTTCTAAGGCCCACTTGACTTCATATTCCAGGATGTCTGGCTCTAGGTGAGTGATCACACCATCATGATTACTTGGTCGTGAAGCTCTTTTTTGTACAGTTCTTCTGTGTATTTTTGCCACCTCTTAATATCTTCTGCTTCTGTTAGGTCCATACCATTTCTGTCCTTTATCGAGCCCATCTTTGCATGAAATGTTCCCTTGGTATCTCTAATTTTCTGGAAGAGATCTCTAGTCTTTCCCATTCTGTTGTTTTCCTCTATTTCTTTTCATTGATCTCTGAGGAAGGCTTTCTTATCTCTCCTTGCTATTCTTTGGAACTATGCATTCAGATGCTTATATCTTTCCTTTTCTCCTTTGCTTTTCACTTTTCTTCTTTTCACAGCTATTTGTAAGGCCTCCCCAGACAGCCATTTTTGCTTTTTTGCATTTCTTTTCCCTGGGGATGGTCTTGATCCCTGTCTCCTGTACAATGTCACGAACCTCCGTCCATAGTTCATCAGGCACTCTATCTATCAGATCTAGTCCCTTAAGTCTATTTCTCACTTCCACTGTATAATCATAAGGAATTTTATTTAGGTTGATCCTAGCTTAAGATCAGTGAATTAATTATGAATTCCTTCTTTTGTATCATATAGTCTTTCTGGTTCACAAACCAACTGTTTATCTTTAATGCAAGGACAATGTCCTTGCATTGGCAAGGACGACCTCTTGCCAGCTTGTTGTAGATCTAGTGAAATCCCTAAAATCTTTAGGAGCTGGATCTAGTGTTTAGAAAGCAGAGTCTGAGTCACAAAGTCCATTTCCAAAGTGAGTCACTTTGTAGCTAGCGTTTTGCCTCAGTAAGAGTCAGCTGGGGAGGAAAGGAGACCCATCAGTGGGGTAGGGGTTAGGGATGGGACTTCTGCTCTCCATAGAGAGCAGCTCTGTAAAGACCAAGTGGTGTTTCACTGGACAAATTATTTCAGTTTATCATTGCTTCCATTGTTTCCATGTTCCTAGCTCCTTTCTTGTTACTTCGCAAAAACTTGCCCTTGGAAAAACATCAGTTGTACTTGCTATGTGCCCCTTGGCCAGTCTCTTTTCCTCTCTGTGCCTCACTCTCATCTGTTAAGTGATGGGATTATGTTTGATACCCCTAAGATTCATTCCTCTGTTGCATTCAGACCCTCTGGGGTAGGGGGTTGGAGACTCAGGTGTGTTCTTCCTGTGCCAAGGAGAAAGCATGACACCATCAGCACACCCATATTTTCCTGGACCCTGACACATCCTGTAATTTCTGACTGGCTCCCAGGGCGCCTCATGCCAGACAGTTATTTTCCATCCTCCCTACAACTCTGCCATTCTCTGACATGAGGAAAATGGTGCTGGTGCTAGAGACATGTAGAATTTTAAGGGGACCAAATACCTCAAGGCCCACTTGCTTCTTTAAGCCCCCAGGTAATAGCTCAGGAGCCACAGGGATGGCTTCAACAGCAAACAAAACCGTTCATCAGGAGCCACTTTCCATTTATGGCTGGTTGTTGTGGTTACCAAACAGATGGACATACATGGAATTGTATTTTCCCCTCTCTCTCTCAAGTTTTTAATAGTGAGGTGGGGCTATCGTGGGATTAGCTTAGAGCTGTGAGTCACTGGGTACAGGGCATGTTCTTATTTGCCTTAGTGTTTTATTATTATTATTGAATTGTGTGAGGCCCCGTGGGTACTGAGCCCTAGCTCCACCACTTCTCCAGATGGTCTTCATGTTCCCATATGCATCACGAGTGTGATGAGGAATAGCTATGTAGACATTCAGTACTGGAAGACACGCCTGTTGAAGTTAGGCCAGAATTCTGCATACCTGGCCAGTTTGCAGGGTTATAATAATTGAAAAGATTGGATAATTTTCAGAATGGGGAAAATGGAGAGAACATTGAATAGAGAACCAGGAGTTCAAGCTCAATTATTAACCATTGTATAAATTATGGTCAATGATTTCATGGCTTTAAGAGAGCAGAGTGATTGGGACAGACGGAGAAAATAAAGTTTGTCTAGTTTGCCAGAAACAGTTCATTGATTGTTGTTGTCTGATGTGGCATGCTAAGAACTATGTGGCATGATTTGGGCTCCAGGGTAGAAGACTCTGAGCACTCGGGCTCTGTGTGCAGATAGATGAATTCAGTTAACAATGTTCACGTCTGGTTCTAGGAACAAGAGTGTCAGGGAAGGCGGGTGTTTGTCATTCAGGTACTAGATGGTCTCTAAAGTTCCCTTTAGCTCCAAACACTTCATAATTAGAAACTAAAGAAAATAAACTTGTCCTAAATCTGTCACCACTTCAATTTTCTCAGTGGGACTTGATCACCAGCGCATCTAATTGTCAAATATAGCTACATTATGGGAAAAGTCAGTGTTCTGGGATTTTTGTTAAATACACAACACACGTTAGATTTGATTCTAAATAAGAACTATAAGAATTTCAAGTCATTATAAAAAGTCCTCTCTAATTCTCAAGATGACTGAGCATAGAATGGGTGAACAGTGTGTGCAGTTTCAGAAATTCAGAAGTGTGTTCTCAATATTTACTGTTTCAGTATTATAAACCTCAAAAAAGCAACCTTACCACCTCCTCTTCCCTGACACCCCTTTCACATCTTGACTCATATTTGGGGCATGTGTTTAGAAGGGGTAAGAAATATTGCCAGTCGTAAAGCTGAGGCAGCTTTTTGAGAAGAGTAAATGATGTTTGGATGCAGAGTGCAGTTGCTGGCTTGACAGAAAGTGATGTAGGAGTCTTTGGTAAACACAAGCTCTAATAAACCAACTAGATTTTTGGGCTGCTAAAAAGCTGAGCTAATCTTAAGCTAAATTAATAGAAGTACAATCAGTGTAAAATGTCTCATACTCTAGCCTAACAGGTCTGCTGCTGCTGCTGCTAAGTCGCTTCAGTCGTGTCCGACTCTGTGGGACCTCAGAGACAGCAGCCCACCAGGCTCCCCTGTCCCTGGGATTCTCCAGGCAAGAACGCTGGAGTGGGTTGCCATTTCCTTCTCCAATGCATGAAAGGGAAAAGTGAAAGTGAAGTCGCTCAGTCATGTCCGACCCTCAGCGACCCCATGGACTGCAGCCTACCAGGCTCCTCCGTCCATGGGATTTTCCAGGCAAGAGTACTGGAGTGGGCTGCCATCGCCTTCTCCGCCTAACATGTCTACATATGGACAATTACATTCACACCTGAGCATCCCGTGATCAGGATGGTAAGATACCAGCTGTGATTACACACAATTAGAAAGTCACAGAGAACTGGGGAACCAGAGTTTTATTTGGGTTCCCTCTGGGTGTCTCCCATCTCAGCTGTCACTGCTCAGCCTCATTTCCTCCTTCTACAGTTAGGGTTCCTCCATAGTGACATAGGCCAGGTTTTCTGGGAAAACAGACTCTAAGATGGAGATTTGTTTGTAGTGTTTTTCAAAACAACAGCTCTGCAAAAATGAAGGAAGTGGGGCTGGGTTAAGGGAAAAGTTGGGTTGCAGTGCTTTCACAGCAAAGGCCTTAGCCCACTTACCACTTAGGGGCTCCGAAAGCCGGGGAAGTTCTTTAGGGTTGTCAGGATTGAAGCACAGGAGCCAAGTCTTTATACTCTGTATTAGCCAGTCACTGGATATAGGCTGGTTGCACTTGGAGAGGGTGTATCACGCTTAAGAGGACATATCCTGAGTTCCCTTAGCTCAGAGGAAATGCTCAGCTGTAAGCCTCCAGCAGGTAACTCTCACAGCATTAGGGGAAGTAAATGCAATGTGTCAACCCTAAATCTGGTAGCATGTCTGCTGGGCCATCACAGCATCCACTACAATGAGGCCAAACACGTGGCCACCAGTAGCCCTAGATTTATATTTTCACAAAGCTATGACAGACCTAGACAGCATATTTAAAAACAGAAACATCACTTTGCCAACAAAGGTCTATATAGTAAAAGCTATGATTTTTCCAGTTGTCATGTACAGGTGTGAGAGTTGGACCCTAAAAAAGACTGATTGCCAAAGAATGGATGCTTTTGAATTGTAGTGCTGGAGAAGACTCTTGAGAGTCCCTTGGACTGCAAAGAGATAAAATCAGTCAAAACTAAAGGAAATAAATCCTGAATATTCATTGGAAGGACTGATGCTGATACATTGGCCACTCGATGTGAAGAGCTAAGTCACTGGAAAAGACCCTGAATCTGGGAAAGATTGAAGGCAAAAGGAGAAGGGGACAAAAGGGAGCAGAAGGGGGTAGAAGAAGAGATGATTAGATAGCATCACTGACTCAATGGGCATGAATTTGAATAAACTCTTGGATATAGTGGGGGACAGAGGAGCCTGGTATGCTACAGTCCAAGGAGTTGCAGAGTCGGACATGTCTTAGTGACTGAACAACATAAGCCCTGTGACTTCAGAGAAAATAGTCTCAATTCTGGCTTTAGCTTTTAAAAGTCTTGGAGAAGTACCCTGAGTGGATTGGCTTGAGTCACCAGCTCTGGCCAGTAGTTGAGGAATTATGACTGATTTTTGAACGTGGTTGACCATTGTGGCAAAGTGGATGGAACTGGTTAGCAAAAGGAAGAGTGACAGCATACTGTGGGAGCAGCCAGCTTTGTCACATTGCTTGTCCAGAAGGAGGGAGCTCATTGGTTCTGCATAGGATTAGACGGAAAGTTAATTCTCTGTTGTGTGTGTGTGTTAGTCGCCTAGTCATGTCAGACTCTGCAACCCAAAGGACTGTAGTCCACCAGGCTCCTCTATACATGGAATTCTGCAGGCAAAAATACTAGAGTGGGCTGCCATTTCCTTCTCCAGGGGATCTTCCTGACCCAGGGATCGAACCCAGGATTCGATCTGGGTTGCAAGCAGATTCTTTACCATCTGAGCTACAGGGACATCCCCAATTCTCTGTTAGTAACTAAACATGTTCTCTTGGGAATTTCCCAGCTGTCCAATGGTTAGGACTTCATGCTTTCACTGCTGAGGGCCTGGGTTCAATCCCTGGTCAAGGGAACTGAGCTTTATCTGTGGGCCCATAACTAGAAACATTCCAGCAAAGCTTTATGTCTCTTTCTAGTATTCTGTAGAATTTTTATTTTTTTTTTTGTATTTGGATCATATCAGAATTAAATGAAGGCCCTTAAAATGATACCAATTGTTGGACTCTGTTATTAGAAGTTCTGATTCAGTATGTCCGGAGTGAAGACTCCATTCCAGGACTCTTATGTTTTAAAATCTGCCTATTTGATTTTCATATGCTGCCAGGTTTGGAAATCTGAGATATGAAGCAGATATTAACAAACCTGCTCTGGTTGAATTGTTTGTGTAGTTGAAGCACCAGAGGAAGATGTGGGAGGCAGGTAGAAACAAATAAACTGAGTTTGCTTATTCACCCTGTTACCGTATTCTCATAAAGATGGTAGCTAAGCCAGCTATGTGGGACAGAATTTAAAATCCACTAGTCTAAAATGATCTTAGTCAAAAAAGGTCTTAATGACCCAGATAACCATGATGGTGTGAACGCTCACCTAGAGTCAGACATCCTGGAGTCTGAAGTCAAGTGGGCCTTAGCATCACTATGAACAAAGCTAGTGGAGGTGATGGAATTCCAGGTGAGCTGTTTCAAATCCTGAAAGATGATGCTGTGAAAGTGATGCACCCAATATGCCAGCAAATTTGAAAAACTCAGCAGTGGCCACAAGACTGGAAAAGGTCATTTTTCATTCCAACCCCAAAAAAGGAAATGCCAAAGAATGCTCAAACTACCACACAGTTGCACTCATCTCACACGCTAGCAAAGTAATGCTCAAAATTATCCAAGTCAGGCTTCAACAGTATGTGAACTGAGAAATTCCAGATGTTCAAGCTGGTTTTAGAAAAGGCAGAGGAACCAGAAATCAAACTGCCAACATCCGTTGGATCATAGAAAAAGCAAGAGAGTTCCAGAAAAACATCTACTTCTGCTTTATTGACTACAACAAAACCTCTGACTGTATGGATCACAACAAATAGTGGAAAATTCTTAAAGAGATGGGAATACCAGACCACCTTACCCACCTCCTGAGAAATCTGTATGCAGGTCAAGAAACAACAGTTAAAACCAGACATGGAACAATGGACTGCTTCCAAATAGGGAAAGAAGTACATCAAGCCTGTATATTGTCACCCTGCTTATTTAACTTATATGTAGAATACATTATGTTAAATGCCAGGCTGGATGAAGCATAAGCTGGAATCAAGATTGCTGGGAAAAATATCAATAACCTCAGATGTACAGTTGACACCACCCTTATGGCAGAAAGAGAAGAGGAACTGAAGAGCCTCATGGTGAAAGTGAAAGAGGAGAGTGAAACAGTTGGCTTAAAGCTCAACATTCAGAAAACAAAAATCATGGCATCCAGTCCCATCACCTCAAGGCAAATAGATGGGGAAACAATGAAAACAGTGACAGAGTTTATTTTCTTGAGCTCCAAAATCACTGCAGATGGTGATTGCAGCCGTGAAATTAAAAGACACTTGCTCATTGGAAGAAAAGCTGTGACAAACCTAGTGAAAATGAAATCACTCAATCGTATCTGACTCTTTGTGACCCCATGGACTGCAGCCTACCAGGCTCCTCCATCCATGGGATTTTCCAGGCAAGAGTACTGGAGTGGGTTGCCATTGCCTTCTCCAGGGCATCTTCCTGACCCAGGGATCGAACCCGGGTCTCTCACATTGTAGGCAGATGCTTTACCCTCTGAGCCACCAGGGAAGCCTAGACAGCATATTAAAAAGCAGAGACATTACTTAGTTGACAAAGTTCTGTATAGTCAAGGCTATGAATTTTCCAGTAGTCATGTATGGATGTGAGAGTTGGACTGTAAAGAAAGCTGAGTGCTGAAGACTTGATGCTTTTGAACTGTGGTGGTAGAGAAGACTCTTGAGAGTCCCTTGGACTGCAAGGAGATCCAACCAGTCCATCCTAAAGGAAATCAGTCCTGAATATTCATTGGGAGGACTGATGCTGAAGCTGAAACTCCAATACTTGGGCCACCTGATATGAAGAACTGACTCATGTGAAAAGACTCTGATGCTGGGAAAGATTGAAGGCAGGAGAAGAAGGGGACGACAGAGGATGAGATGGTTGGATGGCTCACCGACTCAATGGACATGTGTTTGAGCAAGACCTGGGCGTTAGTGATGGACAAGGAAGCCTGGCGTGCTGCTGTCCATGGGGTCACAAAGAGTTGGACATAACTGAGTAACTGAACTAAACTGAGTCTAAAATTGTCGACTCTCTTCCAGCTGTAAAAACTCATTGAGCCCATGGATATTCAAGGTAAAATAAAGCAATATCTTTGCTTTTTGTTCTTTACTGTTTCAGATATTTTCAGGCATTTCTGAACTGAGGTTTATTTGGTTAAAAGAAGTTTGTTAGATCTGTGTTATTTATGAATGTTTCCTTAGCCTTGCATATAGCACAGCTAATGTGGGCACAAGAGTAAAAAAATGAGTTACATTTGGAAGTTGTAGAGGTATGCTAAATCTTCTGATTTAGCAGAGGGGATAATTTGGAAATGGCCAAAGATAATTTTCCATCTTTAAAAAAAGTTTATGCTTATGTAATACTAGGAAATTAAAAACGAAAACAAAAACAAAACCCTCTTTTTAAACTATTAAGCTATTGACTCCTTGTCTTTCTTATCTCTCTTTTCTTCGTGTCATTATCAAGGTGCAAATGGAGATTTTATTTGGCTCCACATGGGTTTATGCAATCTATTGTTTTATTTTTTTCCACTTGGCATTATTTTATATATGCATCTTTATGGCCTTGTAGTTCTTTCTTTAATGGTTGTGAGGTACTTCTTTGTTTTAATGTCCCATAGTAGACTTTATCTGACTCTAATTTGTTGTTATGCATTTGAGTGGCTTCCATTTTGTCATGGTGCGTTGTGTTGCCATGTACCATCTGGTACTCACCCTCACCTGTAACTGCCCCACCTCGAGAATTCCTGGCTCTGAAACTCCTTTCCCTGACTACAAATTCTCTCTGTTCTCTATTGCTATTTAAGGCTTTTCGCTTTAGTATGTAAGGATTGCTCAAGAAATGACAGCTATTATAGTAATGACTATGATGATAATTATGATTATTGAATTCAGGGTCAGTGTCTTATTCATCATTATCCAATTCACTGCCTAAAAGTATCTGACTCATAGACATCATCCCAAAGTTATTTGCTCAATGAATGAATGATTTTAATGTTATTTTTTATCGAATGTTCTTCCACATGTTAAATAACAGTTCATTTTACCTTTTCAGTTCAGTTCAGTTCAGTTCAGTCGCTCAGTTGTGTCCGACTCTTTGCCACCCCATGAATCGCAGCATGCCAGGCCTCCCTGTCCCTCACCAACTCCCGGAGTTCACTCAGACTCACGTCCATCGAGTCAGTGATGCCATCCAGCCATCTCATCCTCTGGCGTCCCCTTCTCCTCCTGCCCCCAATCCCTCCCAGCATCAGAGTCTTTTCCAATGAGTCAACTCTTTGCATGAGGTGGCCAAAGTACTGCAGTTTCAGCTTTAGCATCATTCCTTCCAAAGAAATCCCAGGGCTGATTGCCTTCAGAATTACCTTTTACCTTTTTTTAATTTAAAAATATCACATTAAATTCCTGGAGGACAGAAAACACATCTTATTTTTCTGTTTATTCCTAATACCAGGATGCTTTCTGTCAAAGTTTGATAGAGAATTTTATCAAAAGTATTTTTGATGGCTTCTGTTCTTCTTTACTATGCTAGTAGATTTCTTTGAATTTTTCCAGATTTGTTTTGATAAGATAAATTGTATTTAACCACAGAGAATAATTTTTTTTACTATATGGATGAATTTTACTTGCATAGATTCAATTTAAAATAGTTTCATAATAAAACAAAATGTTTATAAAAGTTTTCTGTTACTTATGAACAGAGAATTTTTTAAATGAGAATTTGAAAGAAAAATATCCTGTAATACCAACTGTCTGTCTGTAATATCACTAACAGTTCATTCTGTTTTTTCCCCAATTTTCTCTTGGTTCTTTAGTAAATTTACACCTTGTTATTTCTTTTTGATCATTTTCTGTCATTTTTAGTTTTGTAAAGGCTCAAATGTGCCACTGACAATTCAAAATTCAAATATATTAGCATGACACTGAATAATACTAACTTCTTAAGGTACTTTTTCCTTTTTCCTTAAGAAGTAGGGAGATAATAGTAGTAATGCATATGTACATACATATGTACATACATAATGCATATATACATACAAAAATGTATATATTTTTAAAATTCAAGCTATTAGTTTTTAATGAGAAAAAATCCTCTGCCCCACATATTTGTATCTTATTAATAGCTTCAACTCCCAGAGGCAACCACTTTCAACCCTTTTAACTGTAACCTCTATTATCTTTCTCAATATTTCTGAATAACCTAGTTATGCTGCAATTAGTTTTTCAAGTAATTTACATGTGTTTTGTGCGTGTGTGTGTGTGTGTACACTCAGTTGCTGAGTTGTGTCCAATTCTTTGTGATTCCATGGACTATAGCCTACCAGGCTACTCTGTCCATGAGCTGCAGTCCATGAGGCCGAAAAAGAGTCAGAGACGACTTAGACACTAAACAATAAAAACAAAATGTGTTTTGGTTTCACCCTATTCTCACTCTCACAAATCCTGGGGCCTAGTTCCTGGGTGGCTGGTTTTACCGCTGCCCTCTCCTTCCAAGATTTTGTTGGCATTTTATGTTGGAGACTGTCTTCTTGTCTCTTCTTTTTGACTTTCTTTGTTGACTTACTACTTTAAAAAAAAATGTCTTGTTCTATCTCTGTAGTAGATGTCAGGAGGAAATAGAGATAAATGGTATTTACAACCTGCCATGCTTAACTAGTAGTCTCTATTAACTTTTCAAAGAATTCAGTTAACTGATAAGTTAGTTAATTATGATAGATAAACTAGTCTCAGTGCTCAAAATTCAAAAGGTATAAAAAATTTTAGAGTGAAAGCATTCCTTTTACCATTGCCTCTGGCCAACCAATTCTCTGCAACCAATATCAGTGGTTTCTTGGACAGCCTTCAGAGATACATTATGCATGTATTGTGCAAATATACACATGTGGTTATGTTTATTTAATCCCTCTATACACAGAATTCTGCACACTGTTTTGTTACCTTCACTTAGCAATATGTCTTGGAGAATATTTTTAATCATTATATAAACAGCTTTTTCATTTTTTAGTGGCTACATAATATACCATGATTTATTTAAGTAGTTCCTCTGTTAATGTTCACTCATATATTTTCTAATATTTTGCCCTCATGACCAATGCTGCAGTAATTTATCTTGTTTTTTTGGTCATTTTGTAAGTATGTTATTTGATTTGTAGGATAAATTCCCAGAAATGTAGTTGCTGTGTCAAAATAAACCCATTTGTCACTTTGTTAGAATCTGCTAAATATCCCTCCAAATAAATTGTTCAACTCACGCTGTTCATCTTGGCAAAGTGGTGGCTCAGACAATAAAGAATCTGCCAGCAATGCAGGAGATCCCGGTTCAATCCCTGGGTTGGGAAGATTCCCTGGAGAAGGGAATGGCTACCCACTCCAGTATTCTTGCCTAGAGAATTTCATGGGCAGAAGAGCCTGGCAGGCTGCAGTTCATGGGGTCACAAAGAGTCAGGCATGATGGAACAACTAACACTTTCACTTTCTTTCACTGTGGGTAATGTGGATCATCTTTTCATATAATCAAGAGCTTTTGAATTTCCTTTTCTGTGAATATCATCTATTCTTTCCCTACTTTTGTAAGGAGTGTTGTTCTTTATCATTTATCATATATATGTTAGGGAAATGTGATTGATCATATGAATTATATTTTCCCAATGTGTCATTTGTCTTTTAATTTTGTTCATAGTTTATTTTGCTGTCTAGACATTTTTAAGTTTTATGTAGTCAAATTGTTCAAATACCAAGCCACAAAGGATTTTTTATAGACCGTGAAACCCAGTGGAATTTGCATCTTGGGTTTTAGATGTGTTGGGTACCAGAGGCCATTTTATTTCTCCCATTTCCCGCTATGGGAATGGGAATGTCTATCCTAAACTCATCCCTGCATTTTGGGAGCGAATCTGGTTGCATAAGATTACAGATAGACAGAAATTTTGTCCCTGGATGGATGAAACCCAGAGTCTCAGTCATGGTTGATTTAAATAATTTAGGTCATGAGATTTAGAGCTTTTTGAGTTGATAGTATTTGGATGAGATTTGAGATGAGTTGATGGAATGGATTAAGACTTTAGAAGATGTTGGGATGGTGTGACTATATCTTGCACATGTGATGGACATGAATTTTGAGGAGCCAGAAGGTAGATTGCGATGGGTTGAATAGTGTCTCTCCCAGATTCATGTCCACCTGGAACCTCAGAATATGACTTTATTTGGAATAAGGGTCTTTTCAGAGGTAATTAAGGTGAAGGTTGAAATGAGATCATACTGGATTAAAGTAAGCCCCAAATCCAACCCAGGGATTGAACTCCATGTCTCCAAGAGATAGAAAAGGAGACACAGAGAAGAAAGTGATGTGAAAATGGACGCAGAGCTTGGAGTGTTGCATCTGTAAGTCATGGGACACCAAAGATTGCTGACAATCACCAGAAGCTAGGAAAGTGGTATGGAACACTACCCTTAGACCCCAGGAGAAGTCAATCCTGCCAGCACCTTGATATTTTAGACTTCTGCCCTCTTGAGCTATGAAAGAATAAAGTTATGTTACTTTAAGCCACCCCATTTGTGGTAGCTTGTTATGGCAGCCCAAGAAAATGAGTAAATTCTTATTTAGAATATAGAGCTGGGCTTCCCTAGTAGCTTAGTGGTAAAAAATCTGCCTGCCAATGCAGGAGATGTGGGCTCAATCCCTGGGTTGGGAAGATCCCTTGGCAAAAGAAATGACAACCCACTCCAGTATTCCTGGCTGGGAAATCCCATTGACAGAGGAGCTTGGAGGGCTAAAATCCATGGGCTGGCAAATGAGTTGGAAATGACTTAGCGACTAAACAAAAACAAAGAGTTGGCACTGTATGGAAACACTGAGGGATGGCGTTTAAAGTCAAGGTAATTTGTACTTTCAGTCATTCAAAAAATATTTACTCCCTAAAGATTTGAACTCCTCTTTGGTGTATATCTTGTAAATACTGGGATAAATCATGTGTGTGTGTTTGTGTGTGTGTGCGTGTATGTATAACAGTATACTCACATCCTGAGATGCCCAGGTTGAGAAGGGCAAAAAGATGCAATGAAAGGCAAAAGGATGAGATGGTGAGTCTTAGGAAATACCATAATGAGGGCAAGCCTGAAAGAAGAGTTGAGGAAGGAAACAGAGGAGTCTTTGGGGACACAGAGGGAAACTGATGGATCTTTATCACTGAGGCCAGGAGGGGAATGGTTGGTGGTGGAAACTGCAGAAGGAGCCATTTGAATTGGGAAGCATTTTGGATTAGACAGTTGAGGTCATAGATGACTTAAAAGAATGGTAAGGGCCTTTAATGTGTTAAAGTGTCATTTATCTGAAATCTCAGAACTAATATCTTCCTCACAGGTTATTGTCTTTTATTATCTGTTAATTCATTGCCCAAAACCTAAGCCAATATTGCTCCAGTACAGGGGTACAGTGAGAAACAAGAGGACATGGTCTCTGTCCTCTTGGAGCTTAAATTGCATTCAAAGAAACAAGTATTAACCAATAAAATTATGGAAAGTATTGTTTTATTTCACCTGCAGCAAGTGTTATGAAGGAAAGTGTGTTGGAAACATATGAAAGACTGTTCTCAGGCATGTCTTGCTCTTTGCAGCCCTATGGACTGTAGCCACCAGGCTTCTCTGACCATGGGATTTCCCAGGCAAGAACACTGAAGTGGATTACCATTTCCTTCCCCAGGGGATCTTCACAACCCAGGGACTGAACCCATGTCTCCTGCATTGGCTGGCAGATTCTTTACCACTGAGCCACCTAGGAAGCTGAAACAAGGCCAACCTCGCCTAATTTTCTGGGGGAACTAAATGAAGTAGCTTTGTCATGAGAGCATGTAGTTAAGATGTACCAGCTGATACTAAAAGAAATCTAACATTTTTGCTTTAAAGCTGAAGAAACTTAGGCCCAGAAAAGTTTAGCGATTTGCAATGTGTTGTTAGAAAAGCTAGGATTATAATTTATATTTCATTTCTAGTTAGTGTTCTTCTCTAGACTATACTAACTCCCATAAAATACTCACACACACACACACACATACATGCACACATGCAAGTGTGAATCTATATCTATGTCTCTATATACACATATATGATGTATAATTTATGTTATTAAAAAGTAAAATTTATGAAATGTGAGTGAATTTAAATTTTGGATTGCACCCATACATGAAGAAAACATTGTATATAATCCCAGCTCTTTCTTAAAATAATTTTTATTATTTTTTAGCTACACTGTGTGACATGCAAGATCTTTATTCCCCAACCAGGGATTGAACCCATGCCCCATGCAGCAGAAGCATGGAGTCTTAACCACTGGACTGCCAGGGAAGTCCCAATCCCAGCTCTTTACCTATATTGTCATAGGTTACCCAGATTCTTCCTAGAAATGGATGAGTTATATATCATTAACTATAGAGTGTTTCTTTCATTTGTGGCATGGGGATTCTCAGCTCCTGAGCCTTTAGGAAATGCTTCATTGATGCTGTTACTGTTATTGGGGATGTCTGTGTCACAGGCTTCCCTGTAGAGCTGGAGAGGATTTTTGTGGTGAGAATGTTTTATTTACTTGACATCCCTCACTCTTGGTAACTCACATGATTCAATTGCCGGGATATCAGTTAAGACTCTCCACAGGCCAGCCAGGGCCTCCTCATGCTCAGCAACGAGGTAGCTCTCAGTAGCATTTGCAGCCTCTCCTCTGAGTTGGGGCCACTCGGGAAATCCATGTTTATGTGTACAGACAGTGCATTCTCTTCACTATGATGCCCTCCTGGATACCGTGTTGAAAAGAAGATTGCAAAACAGCAGGCTTAATTTTCCCAATAATGTTATCACTGATTCTTTGTTGCTAAACAAGGTTTCTACATCAAATCAGTCAAGAGAAGGACCAACAGTAGGTCTAAAAAGCAAAGATACAGCTATTCATCACCACTAGAATGTTATGCTTACTTTCAAATCTAGGAAAGAAGTCATAAATACATTGTGTCCGTTGATTATTACCTGGGACATCTTTTGCTATAAATAATATATGCTGGACATGAAATTTTACCTATGTCATTCAGTTCAGTTCAGTTCAGTTGCTCAGTCATGTCTGACTCTTTGCGACTCCATGGACTGTAGCATGACAGGCCTCCCTGTCCATCACCATCTCCTGGAGTTCATTCAAACTCATGTCCATTGAGTCGGTGATGCCATCCAGCCATTTCATACTCTGTCATCCCCTTTTCCTCCTGCCCCCAATTCCTCCCAGCATCAGAGTCTTTTCCAATGAGTCAACTCTTTGCATGAGGTGGCCAAAGTACTGGAGTTTCAGCTTTAGCATCATTCCTTCCAAAGAAATCCCAGGGCTGATCTCCTTTAGAATGGACTGGTTGGATCTCTTTACAGTCCAAGGGACTCTCAAGAGTCTTCTCCAACACCACAGTTCAAAAGCATCAATTCTTCGGCACTCAGCTTTCTTCACAGTCCAACTCTCACATCCATACATGACCACTGGAAAAACCATAGCCTTGACTAGATGGACCTTTGTTGGCTACATAATGTCTCTGTTTTTCAATATGCTATCTAGGTTGGTGATAACTTTCCTTCCAAGGAGTAAGCGTCTTTTAATTTCATGGCTGCAGTCACCATCTGCAGTGATTTTGGAGCCCCCCAAAATAAAGTCTGACACTGTTTCCACTGTTTCCCCATCTATTTCCCATGTAGTGATGGGACTAGATGCCATGATCTTCGTTTTCTGAATGTTGAGCTTTGGGTCAACTTTTTCACTCTCCTCTTTCACTTTCATCAAGAGGCTTTTGAGTTCCTTTTCGCTTTCTGCCATAAGGGTGGTGTCATCTGCATATCTGAGGTTATTGATCTTTCTCCCGGCAATCTTGATTCCAGCTTGTGATTCTTCCAGTCCAGCGTTTCTCATGATGTACTCTGCATAGAAGTTAAATAAGCAGGGTAACAATATACAGCCTCGACGTACTCCTTTTCCTATTTGGAACCAGTCATTAGGCTGACAATATTTTTCTTACTGTGGAAAGGCAGAAAGCAAATGAATTTTGAGACCAGGTGTATTGAGTATGAATTTTGGCTTTATTAACTTCTAGCCCGGAGAAGGCAATGGCACTCCACTCCAGTACTCTTGCCTGAAAAATCCCATGGATGGAAGAGCCTGGAAAGCTGAGGTCCATGGGGTCGCTGAGGGTCGGACACGACTGAGCAACTTCACTTTCACTTTTCACTTTAATGCATTGGAGAAGGAAATGGCAACCCACTCCAGTGTTCTTGCCTGGAGAATCCCAGGGATGGGGGAGCCTGGTGGGCTGCCATCTATGGGTTCGCACAGAGTCGGACACGACTGAAGTGACTTAGCAGCAGTAGCAGCAACTTCTAGCCAGATCACTTGGAAAAGTTACATACTGTCTTCTGAGACTTCTTTTCTTCTTCTGTATACTGGGAATGATTTCTGCATTGAAGGCATATTATGAAGATTAAAGAAAGTAAAGAACATAAAACACCTATCACAGTGCCTAATATTGTTGACATTCAACAAATATTAATTTGCTTAAGTCTGCATTTTCCCTTAATTTTTCAAATATAGAAGATCTGGAAGATAGTTTGAATGACTCAGATCTCTGACATAAACTACTTTGATAATTTTGAATGTTGTGGGAAAAATAGTTTGAAACATACTAAGCCAGTTGTTTTTTTTATTTCAAGCTACCCCTACTAGTTTCTAGACTTTTTATAGCCTATGATTAAATAATACAAAATATGATAGGAAACTGTTGATTTGCACAAAGGAAAAAACTGTTAATTTCCTTATGAGAGGGAAAATATTTCTTAAATATGGGTTTTACATGTAAAGAGCTAAGCCAGGAAAATCACCGCATAGATTTTATGTCAACCATGAATTAGAAGAATGAAGATGAGAAATAAGAGCAACTCCTGGGGATGAGTGGTATATTAAAACCTGGATTGAGGGTGGGAGACATATGGAAACACCCCAGAAGATTTGGGGGATACCCTGAAACAGGTAATAGATGCAAGGAAGTAGCATGGGAAGGATATAACCTTCATATTTGGCAAGATGCATGGCACTTCTATCCAGGTGGCAGAAGAGTATAGAGAAGCAATGCCAAATGGAGATGCCTAGATGAGGGGGTTGGGTATGGGAGGAACCCTGATGATTTCAACTTGGTGAGTGTTTCCTGGAGCCCCAGAGAGAAGCATTAAACAGCTGAGTGCTTTGACAGACCAGAGGGACTGTGGTTGAACAGTTTACTTGACATCCCTCACCCCTGGTAACTCTCATGACTCAATTGCCAGGATGTCAGTTATAACTCTCTCTGCAAGCCAGCCAGGGTCCTAGGTGGCAGGGGTTTGGCTGAGAAGGTCGTAGATCTTATCTCATGATCAGATCCGTAGTCAACGGACATCTATAGTGGATGCCAGTGCCTTGCCCTCAAATCCAGTTTGAGGAATCACGTTCAGCTGAAAGCAGTGGAGGGTGCCCAGAATCTGGGTCAAAAAGATCACTTAAGTTCTGGATTCCAGCCTCCAGTTTTGATATTCCTCACTCCCTAACCCTAAGATGCTATGCTTGCTCCCCTTCCCCATGCACTGCCGATGCCTCCAAGATGCCACTTCAGGACAGAAGGCAAGTGGAGAACCTTGAGTGGGGTGAAATAGTCCTGGTATGGAAACTGAATTATATTGATACATTGTTTCAGCTTTCAAAAGCAGAGACATTACTTTGCCAACAAAGGTCCATCTAGTCAAGGCTATGGTTTTTCCTGTGGTCATGTATGGATGTGAGAGTTGGACTGTGAAGAAGAATTGATGCTTTTGAACTGTGGTGTTGGAGAAGACTCTTGAGAGTCCCTTGGACTGCAAGGAGATCCAACCAGTCCATTCTGAAGGAGATCAGTCCTGGGTGTTCTTTGGAAGGAATGATGCTAAAGCTGAAACTCCAGTACTTTGGCCACCTCATGCGAAGAGTTGACTCATTGGAAAAGACTCTGATGCTGGGAGGGACTGGGGGCAGGAGGAGAAGGGGATGACAGAGGATGAGATGGCTGAATGGCATCACTGACTCGATGGACGTGAGTCTGAGTGAACTCTGGGAGTTGGTGAGGGATAGGGATTCTGGGCACCCTCCACTGCTTTCAGCTGAAGGTGATTCCTCAAACTGGATTTGAGGGCAAGACACTGGCATCCACTATAGATGTCCGTTGACTACGGATCTGATCATGAGATAAGATCTACGACCTTCTCAGCCAAACCCCTGCCACCTAGGTGTGCTGCGATTCATGGGGTCACAAAAAGTCGGACACGACTGAGCGACTGAACTGAACTGACTGAAGTTCAAATTTAACTAAATTTCTGAAAATATTTTTTAGAGAGGAGGATGATTTAGAAAGAAAATTAAATTCTGTTAGAAAAATAAAGAAATATCCATTCCTGGACATTTGATTTTTTGAGTACGATTTTTGTACCTGATCCAAACACAGGACTTCATCCCTTCTAAGCTGATCAGCAGGAAGAGGACATCCAAACCCTTCATTAGTATAGCACGTAGCATCTTTTTTGCTTACTTGCCTGTCTCCCTACTAACATGAAGGAACCTGAGGCCAGAACTGTATGCTGTTCATTTTCACCAGTTTGGATAGAACTTGGTATATGACAGGTGCTCAATAAATATTTGTACAGTCATTTAGCATAACTGGTTTTATTTTTGACACATGAAATGTGCTTTTTCTAAAATAACTGTTAGGAATCTTTTGCGTGGTCTAACTGTACACAAAAGCATCTGTAAACAAATACATTAAAATTAAACCAGAGGCCTATTTTGAGAAAGGCTGGAATGAATGGAGCAAAGTGACCATCTTGGGTGAGCAGTGAAGTTTCTAGAAATCAGAGTGCTTTTAATAGAACAAGATTGCATACTGCTACGTTAAACTTGAAAAAAGCATTTAAGCTGTGTTAAGCCAGATGTCATCTGATACTAGATTTTAATATAGACCAGAATTGTCGGAACTAGCAAGTATAAAATATCTAATTATTAAAATTCAGAAGTTCTGTTTGCTAAATATAAGTGCTTTACAAAATACAGTAGGCAAACAGCTGGTGGAACACATCTTTTTGCTTTGGGTGAAGTAATATCTGAGTGTAAGAGGTGAGCTGATTTGAGGAACAATGTAGAGACACCACTGAGTGACTGAGCATACACACACATGAAGTAAAGAAGAGTACAGGTGGTATGCTGCTGCTGCTGCTGCTAAGTCGCTTCAGTCGTGTCCAACTCTGTGCGACCCCATAGATGGCAGCCCACCAGGCTCCCCCATCCCTGGGATTCTCCAGGCAAGAACGCTGGAGTGGGTTGCCATTTCCTTCTCCAATGCATGAAAGTGAAAATAAAAGTGAACTCACTCAGTCGTGTCCGACTCTTAGCAACCCCATGGACTGCAGCCCACCCAGGCTCCTCCAGCCCTGGGATTTTCCAAGCAAGAGTACTGGAGTGGGGTGCCATTGCCTTATCCGACAGGTGGTATAGTTATGGCAAAAAGCACATCGTTAGTACTGAGATCACAGAGCTTTGGCATACACAACATTAACTGTTTTTATTAAAAAATTCAGTTATTTCCCAGTTGACTTATTTTGAGATGGATTAGACAGAAGGGGTGGATTGCCTGCTTTGGAATTTCCTGGTTCTCATCAGAGGGTAATTCATTTTGGAGCAAGTCAAGGGGCTAGAATCCTCATTTCTTAGATGCAGAGTTTGGACTGAGTCAACAGTTTTGAGACTGTACTTCTTAAAACTAGGGTTCCGTGCTTCCCAATTTGCCCAGGGCAGTCCCAGTTTACATCTGTTGTCACACCACAGTTATTAATGGAGTTTCTTTTTGTGCTTTAAAGTGTCCTGGTTTGGCAAAGTATCATACGGCCCCTTTACTTGGTGTCAACTCGAAGCACTCCAAGCTGTGGTCCAGGGCTGGGCACCAGGGAACTGAGCAGGTGCTGCTCAGGAGTCCCCGTTTCACATGGAACAGTTGTGCTTTTATACGGTAGGTTTTTTCCTGAGATCTCATTTGAGCGAAGAAAAGAGGAGGATTACAAAGATAACAAATAAAGATGAAAACCTCACAAGATGAACTTCAAGTTCTTTTCTCCTCTAGCTCAGTCTGACATTCAGTATAGTCAGTCTGCGGGGCTCAGTCTGGAGATTCATAAATGAACGAAAGAGCGGTGATTTACATCACTGTATGCAAAGTCTTAGGAAACAGCAAGCTAACTTTCTGCTTTACCATCAAGGAGGTGAAATGACAGAGCATTGTCGTTTGGCTTCCTACTTCTTTTGATCCCGGGGGTCATCAGTACCAACAGACTGAAGACGTGTGCAGAATATCAAGGTCCTTCCTCCACAGTTAATTACTCAGATAACATGGCTTTATGAGACTGAGATAATCTTAATCTCATGACTTCTTTGACATTTCACATTTCCTTTTAAACATCATTATATAAAACTGTATCTCCTAGGCCACAGGGCATAAAACTGGGGTCATGATAACAACAGAGGACAGTGTGTCTCTGGCTCTGCCCCTCTGTCCTTTTTTATGGAAACATCAGTTCTTTTCAACTTTTCTGTATTGTTTTAGGAGTCCCCAAGACTGACTCTTTAGATGGCCGAGTAGAGTCTGCCATTTCTCTTGCTGAGTTGATGTCTGGTTGCTGCTGAACCTGTTGGAGGCAGTTATGTTACCAACAGGGCTGGAGTGGAAAGAACATCTGCATATCAGATACTGGGTTCTCCTCACACAGAGTCACATACACAAGTACAGAACTTGGGCTCTAGCTTCAGATTGTCTAGAACCAAATCCTAGTTTTGCTTTGGTGGTTATCCAACTTCTCAGATGTCAGTTTCCATGGGGAAAACAATGATACCTGCTGGACTGGACTGTTTAAATGAGATGATCATATAGAGTTTAGTACTTTGCCTTCCTTATATGTTACTTATTTCTCTTATTACCACTGTGATTTTAATTCACTTTCTCCATCCTTCTCCAGACCACTTCTCATGAGACTTTTTAGTGTTCCATGTAAGTAACTTTCCAGCAGACCTGTTGTACAGTTCTTTCCCTCAAATCCTAAAGAAAACACAACTTAGGCTCCAACGGTGTGTCTGCAAAGAATGGATTAAATTACAGTCATTTAAAAGTTCAGTTATGTATTTTAAAATGAATTTTATTTCACTTATTACATAAATTATCTTATTTGTTTATATGATTATACAAATGGTACAAGCACATGATACTTAGGCAATACAAAAACATTTCCAAAGAAAAATGGACCTCACCCTCTCCCTAGGTCCTCAGTCTCACTGCCTCGAAGCAACTGCCTTCAGCAGTTTCTTGAATGTTCTTCCAGAAATGTTTTATGTAAATATACTAATGTACATGTGTAATTGGAACAGGCCTGGGTTTGTTCCATTATTTTGGTATAACAAGTATCTTAGTTGCCCAATATGAAGATCTGTAGTAAATGAAATCTGTATTGCTTGAGAGATTTGCCTTCCTTAGGGTGGTGTGAGACTCTTAGGAGCTTAAAAGGTATGGAAAGTAGGGGAGGCTGGGTCCTAATAACATTGCAGGTGCCCACTTGTGACTCCTGCTGCAACTGCTCCATGCTGCTGGCCAGCACTGATTCTCCAGATGGACTTGGAGGGGGCCCTCATCCCGTTTCTCTGTATTGAGCCAGGCTTAGCTGCAGAGACCCTCCCGGCTTCTCTCAGCAACAGTCTATGATCCACAGACATTTAACAGTCAGTATTTCAGAAAGTTCTCTGTAAAAAAACTTCTGAACTGCCATAATACTACTTAATCTCAGATAGGCTATCTCTCAGGTAGAACTTTCCTTCTCTTTAATGCTAAGCCTGAGCTCCCATCCCTTCTGGAAACACTGAAAAGGATCCCCTACATGCCTAGAAAGGGCTGGGTGTTTTTTCATCTCCTAATCCAACAACTTTTGATTTTGACTGTAAAACCAAGAGCTACTGAAAACCCTCTAGAGCAAGAATGCCCTAAAATCCTGTCTGTGAGAAGAAATATGTGTTGGCAGAGCAAGGAATACAAACACAGAGACACAGTTATTTCCTTCAAGTAGTTTACTGTCTAGCATAGAAGAAAGACAAATGGAAGATTTTAAACAGTGGGCTAAGCATCAGTGTAAAATATGCCCAGATACAATGAAACAGTGAAGATCTCTAAATTAGATTTGCAGAACATCTTGGAAGCTTTGTGGAAGAAGTGATGATTAGGTGCAAAATTTTTAAAACATCATTTAAAAATAAGGCATTTTTGTATAGCATGAAATGTTTAGACATCAGAGTTATTAAAACTATAATATATAAACTTGAGCTGGCATTCTTGGCTTTACCATTTGTCAATTCTATGATACCAGGCAGGTGATATACACATTAATTTAAAGTTTTGCTTCATTATCTATAAAACAGTGATGAAAATAGAACTGACCTCATTTTTTATTGTGAAAATTAAATAACATAAAGTACATACAGTTCTTTAATCTAGTTTCTGGAACATATTTGTGTGTGCGTGTGTGCTCAGTTGTGTGTTACTCTTTGCAACCCCCTGGACTGTAGCCTGCCATGCTCCTCTGTCCATGGGATTTTTCCAGGCAAGAATACTGGAGTGGGTTTCCATTTCCTTCTCCAGGAACATACTTACTATTCAATAAAATTTGTCATTTTATTGTTAGTATTGTTTCACACATTAATCAGTATATGGGTCTGATCAGTTTTTCTAAATATTTGGCCCTCTCTATATTTTCAGAAATGTTACAGAAAGGCTTGGTCCTTTTATCAGGGGAGATCTTGGGGTAGAGGTCGCAGATGCACTGGGGTATGTGAGAAATCCGTTAGAAGGTGCCAGAGAGGAGGCTCTGTGGGACTCTGGATGAATGCCAGTCAATCATGATTTTAATCTGGAAACCTCCCTATAATTTGGAAATGAATCTGGAAACCAAGGTGGGAAGGGGTGGGACTGCTCTGGGATTTCAGCAACCCTAAGTACTTCACATCTCTTCCCAGCTTGAGTGCATGGCAACATCAACAATGAGGCAGGCACCTACCCCACCTTCTCTGGACTATCTTCTCCATCTCCAGAAAAACACAAACAGAATGGAAGGAAGGAAAAGACACAATGGGCAAAATGTTAGGAAACACTTTCCTTTTAGAGTTCCTGGCAGCAAGCAAGTTTTTCTGTTTTGGGGTACTGTTATTTGGACATTTAAAATATCATAGGATCATAGAATGAAAACTTTATGGAGATCTGACAAGACCAGTTCATCTACCCATTTTATTTTTATTTATTTATTTTTTTGTGTGTGTAATAAAGTTTTATTAAAGTATAAAGGAGATAGAGAAAGCTTCTGACATAGGCATCAGAAGGGGGCAGAAAGAGCACCCCATCTACCCATTTTATAGATGAGGAAACTGAGGCCCAGATGAGGAAATGAAAAGAATCAAAGTGGATGAGACCTGGAATCAATTATTCAAGGGGTTTCTAGAAAGAACAAAAGGCTGAGTGAGGACCAATGGGTGATGATGTCAGGAGACACAATTTATTAAATAAAGAAGGTTAATTAATAACTTTCAAAGCTGCACAGAGATAAAAGAAGGACACCCTGGGAGGCTAGGCCACCACCCAATTGGAGTGTCTCAAAAATTAGAGGGTGGAAGTGGTGAACAGAGAAGAGGAATAGTGGGTCTGATGACCTAGGAACATGTTCAACCCTGAGCTTCTCTAAAAGCAGCCAATGACAGTTAAGATTCTTTTTATTTGGTGACCTAGTAATTTACATCTCAGCAAATTCAGTAGATTTCAGATACTTTCAGTAAATTGCAAATTAACTTACCTGTGTTTCTGACTTACTCATGTTCTAGAGGTGGAAATAGTAGAGAAAGGCATATGGAGTTCAGACACATCACCAATTATTTTCTGTATACCATTAGGAAAGTCACTGCCTTAGTCTTTGTGTCCCAGTCTGGAATTTCACATGATGCATTCTGCATAGAAGTTAAATAAGCAGGGGGACAATATACAGCCTCAGTGTACTCCTTTCCCAATTTTGAACCAGTTCATTGTTCCATGTATAGTTCTAACTGTTGCTTCTTGACTTGCATACAGGTTTCTCAGGACACAAACCTGAGGGTGCCTGGTGGTCTGGTACTCCCATCTCTTTAAGAGTTTTCCATAGTTTGTTGTGATCCATACAGCCAAAGACTTTAGCGTAGTCAATGAAGCAGAAGTAGATGTTTTTCTGGAATTCCCTTGCTTTCTCTATGATCCAATGAATGTTGACAGTTTGATCTATGATTCCTCTGCCTTTTCTAAACCCAGCTTGTACATCTGGAATTTCTCCGTTCATGTACAGCTGAAGCCCAGCTTAAAGGATTTTGAGCATTTCCTTGCTGAAATGAGCACAATTGTATGGTAGTTTGAATATTCTTTGGCATTGCCCTACTTTGGGATTGCAATGAAAACTGACCTTTTCCAGTTCTGTGGCCACTGCTGAGTTTCCCCAAATTTGCTGTCATACAGAGTACAGCACTTTAACAGCATAATCTTTTAGGATTTTAAATAGCTCAGCTGAAATTCTGTCAGTCCCACTAGCTTTGTTCATAGTAATGCTTTCTAAGGCCCACTTGACTTCACACTCTAGGATGTCTGGGTCTAACTGAGTGACCACACCATCATGGTTATCCAGGTCATTAAAACCTTTTATTTACAGTTCTGTGCATTCTTGCCACCTCTTCTTAATCTCTTTTGTTTCTGTTACCACTTCTTACTGTTTTGTCCTTTATCATGCCCATCCTTGCACAAAATGTTCCTTTGATATATCCAGTTTTATTGAATTGTTCTCTTGTCTTTCCCATTCTATTTTTCCTCTGTTTCTTTGCATTGTTCACTTAAGAAGGCTTACTTATCTCTCCTTGCTATTCTCTGGAATTTAACTCAATGCAGGGCACAGCTAGAATCTTAAATGATTCATGTCTTTCATGTGTGCACAAATCAGAGATAATCCCCAGGTTTCCAGGTGAGAAGTTTTCTGTAACTGGGAGGGAGCTTGCAGAAAAATGCAGTACCTGAAATAAAACATTTGCTGAATTGATTTAACAGCTGATGAGAGATGACAGAAGGAGGAGTCAATGAACTTGAAGACAGAGCAATAGAAATAACTCAATATGAAGAACATAGAAAAGGACTAAAAATAATACAACCTTTGTGATTTTTCAGGATCACATCAAAAAGATGAACAAATATATAAGTGGAATCTTAGAAGGAAAGAATTAAGGAAATAAAACAAAATAATCTTTGAAGAAATAAATGTACAGATTCCAGAAAAACAGTAATCCCAAGTAGGATAAATATAAATAAGATCATAAGTAGGTACATCATAATCAAAATACTGAAAACAAGACATGAAATATGTCTGAGAAAAGTGGCACATTCCATAAGAGAATAACAGTACGATTCATCTCAGACTTCTCACTAATAACGATGGATTTCAAAAAAGAGTGAAACTACATCTGAAAGTGCTAAAAGCAAGGGTGGGAAGGTGGTTTGGGAGAAAAAGAAAATATAAACTTCTCAACTTGGAATTCTGTATCACTAAAAACGTCCTTCAAAAATTAAGGTGAAATTAAGATGTTTTCAGGAAAAAGAAAACTAGATAATTTATCACCAGCAGACCTACACTTCAAAGAAAACCAAAAAATGTTTTCCAGGCTGAAGGGAAATCATACCAGACTAAAACATTGTTCTTTCAGTAAGAAAAGAAGTATATCAGAAATGATAAACATGTAGGTAAATATTTTTTAAAAATTATTTTCCTTCTACCTAAAATTACATATGACTATTTAAAGGAAATATGTTAGTGAATTGTGGGATGGAAAACACTTATATTGTAAAATCTATGATAACTATAGCAACCAATTTTGGAGATGGGTAATTAACTGTATATGGTTGCAAATTTCTTTCATTTAACATAAAGTAACACAATATGAAGTGACTTAGCAACAACAGCAACAACAACAACACAATATTACCTCTAAGCAAACTGAAATGTTAAAAATAGATGTCGTAGGACTCCTCTGATGGCTTCGTCTTCCAATGCAAGGGGTACCAGTTCGATCCCTGATCAGGGAGCTAAGATCCCACATGCCTCAGGACCAAAAAACCAAAACATAAAGCAGAAGCAGTATTGTAACAAATCTGATAAAGACTTAAAAAAAAAAAAGTCCATGTCCAAAAATGAAACAAAACAACAAAACAAAATATATGTTGCAAACCCCTAGAGCTATCACCTGAATAATGAAAATAAAATAATAATAATGCAAACACATATAGCTAAAAAGTCAACAGATAGAATGGAATTCTTAAAAAAATATATAAACTAGCCCTAAGAAAAGCAGGAAGGGAAAAACAGAAGAATAAAAGACAAATGAAACAAATAGAGAGTAAATAGTAAAACAGTAAGCCTAATTCCCCATCAGCATGTCGACTCCGGAGAGGCGAAGACCATGTTCATTTTTGTTCATGATTTATCTGAATGAGTAGGTGAGGGAGTGAGTGAAAAACCATATGCTCTGAACAACTCCTCCCGTCCCGGGGTCTCCTCTATGACTTCTTGTGATAAACAGGGCATTTGTTGATGTTCTATTCACCAGAAAGTTTTCAACAAGTTTCAGTGTGTGACTTTTTGAGTAAGTCTTTGAAATGTGTGGAAAGACATGGGCTGAAACTTGAATTGGATAATCCTTCATGTTGAAATCAGTCCCATTTCTCTACATGGGATTTCTCTACATGGGAACTTGCTGTAGAAAGGGTGTTGCCTAAGGCGGTCCACCAGGGTTTGGTGGGTTACTTTTGCTTTTGATGTGAGACATAACTGTTGAAAAACTAAAAACAAATAATTTGACTATATAACCAATTTTGATTTGGTGGGGATTCCAACTGTAGGGAAAAGTAGAAAGACTCCAATCAAGTTCAAGGATTTCATAGAGTGAAAATGAGAAGTAGGGATCCTTCTAAAGACTGAGATAGTCTAAATATTTCTGAATTTTTAAATTTCTGAGTTTAAATTTTTAAAATTTATGACATTTAAATATTGATACTTCAAGATTTTTTTTTAGTACTCTAAGGGACTCTTATTTTGAGGACAACGCCTATTTGATGAGTTTCCACTGAGGATAGTTTTCCCATCAGAAGTGGTGTAGGAGTAGAATGAATGACTAATACATTTTACAACTATTTATTGAATATTGATTGTGGCCACTTAAGATTTTAATTTTTTTATCAACTGAAAAAATATGACAAATGGGGGGACTCACTTTAATAGAAGCTACGTATAGAGAGGAACAGATTGGAAATGGGAAGAGGGTCCTTATTCACCAGTTATTTATGTAATGTCTGCTTTCTCAAAGGAATTTTGGAATTCAACAGGAGACCTGCGGTCATGAAACCTCATTTCAACTCCCGCTCTGTGACTTCCCTGGTGGGTCAGTGGTAAAGATTGCTTGCTAATGCCGGAGACAAAGGGTAAGTCCCTAGGTCAGGAAGATTGCTAATGCCGGAGACAAAGCTTCAATCCCTAGGTTAGGAAGATCCCCTGGAGAAGAAAATGGCAACTGACTCCAATATTCTTGCTTGGGAAATCCCACGGACAGAGGAGGCTGGCGGGCTACAGTTCGTGGGGTCGCTAAGAGTCAGACACGACTGAGCGACTGAACGACAACCGCCACTTAGCAGCATGTTCCCCTGAAACAAGCCGCGTGGCTTTTCTGAGGCTGGGCTTTCTTCTCTGTAAAGTGGAAAAGTAATTTTTATAACTTAATTTTCTACAGAAAAATGACCTTTTCCTCAGACCTAAGAAGAAATGAGAAATTAGATGTGAAACAGTGTAGTGCTAAGTGAGTATGAGAATAATCACAACCAAGAAGAAAAATGTAAAGGAAAAGAATTACCTTTAAAATTTATTTGCTCTTTTTACTTTTATGGAGTTTGACGCAACACTAAATGGTTTACGTGTTTCATTTTGATATCTTCCATATGCTTTTGTTAGTAATAGTGCCATGTTAAACAGCAAACCAGTCAGTAATACACCCAGATGCATAGGGAACTAAATATTCAATAAAGGTAGTATTTAAAATCAGTAGAAAAAAGGATTATTCAGTGCACAGTTTGGGGAGATATAAAGTTCAATTCTTGCCCATATAAATTCTATAAGCATATAAAATTTAAATTTAAAAATGAAATCATAAAAATACTAAATGAAAACGTTGATATATATCTTGCTTGGAGTGAGGAAATTTTTTCACAGAAAGACAACAAAACCTAGCAGCTATAAAATGTGTGATTCATTTACTCATACAAAAACTTGCTACACAGAAAAATACATTGCAACACATAAGAAAGAAGAGATGCTTTTTTTCTTTCTGTTAAAGAGCTATAACAAGTTTGGAAGAAAAACAATGAAATTGGATAAATGATATGAACAGGAAATCCACAGAAAATAAATAAAATGGATTCTAAATGTATAAATATGTTCAACCTCATTCATTATTAAAGAAATGTAAATGGAAACAAATGGAAACACAGTTTTCCCACTCATAAGGTTGACAGATATTGAAAAGAATGGAAGTGTAGCAGAGATTCACCTTCATATGCTATGTGTGAGAGTCAGTTTGGTGCAACTTCTTTGAACAACATTTGACAAAATCTGCCAAACTTCTACTTTCCCTTCCCTTAGACAGCAAAGATATCTATACATGATCATTTACGATAATATTTTTTTAGTAACAAGAAACTGAAAAAATACCTTGATTGTTCATTAGTAGGGAATAATTAAAAATTTATGGAACATCTGTATAGTGGAAAAGTGTGAATCCAGAAAGGAAGACTGAATTAGAGCTTTATTATAGCTCTAAGATATATTGTGATGAGATTAGAGCAAAATCCTAAACAACAGGTATAGTATTTTGCCCTTTGGGTTATAAAGAAAAAAAACATTTTTGCATATTTATATTAGTAATCTCAAAGGAATTAAAAGGCAGCTACTCAACAAATGTTCTTTAAATGGATTAATTCATTTGCTTTAATCTATGACATAATAGGCTCTGGCTGCCTTTGAGGAAGCCATGCTTTTCAAGGCTTAAATCTCTCAGAATTCCTCTTTATTAGTTTTTAGTGTGTTCAGAAGAATCCTCACACACACACACATTTGTATATGCTTTCCTTTAAATGATGAATAAACATGAGGGAATATATCTGCTAATGAATTTCTATAAGTAACAATTAACAATCAATGGACCTTCTAGAAATCAAGACTTTTCCAACTGTAAATGACATAAGCTAAAACCAAACTATCCTATGCAAAAGAGGGTATTTATAGGTCTTGCTTTATGCACAGCCATATTGAGAGGCTCAAATGATGTCATCAAAGCATGACTTTTCTCCCCTTCTTTCAGCTCTCTTTTTTTTCCACGGTTTGATTTCATTCTTTCCAAATACAGCAGGTGGGCATCTTTCATCTGTGGGGCTATAGGCTGTAAGCAAACTTGGGTTCACATTGTTTTACTCCTTGAAACTAGAAGGTGAAGTAAACTCTCATTCTGTTCCAAAGTAGAAGATCTCAGGCATGGACTTGGATTGATCCAGTTGAAGTTGGACAGACAGGGGCGAGGTACTGCAGACTCTGGGCTGTTGACAAAGACTACCATGACTAGTAGGGCCACCAGAATCACATAATTCAAATCACATATTTTCTTACAATGGTTCCATTCAAGTGGACCTATTGAGCATTTTTCAGCACTGTTGATTAGGTTACAAGCCATTCCTTATAGATATAACATGGTAAATGCGAACTCACAATTCTTTTCATGAAGGTCAATTGGTATGTGTTGAGAAATAAAGAGGATCACTATCTTTTTTTCTCTCTTAATAGCTTCTTCCTTATATTGGCTAAAAATAAAAACCTGGACTTTGGTCCAAATCAGGGTTTTCAACAGAGGCACCTATTTGATGAGTTCATTAAGAGATGGATCATATTTGACAGGCTTGCTGTTGTGCCCCAGAACCTGGTACATAGCTTGGGATATAGTAGTTGCTCAATGAATATTTGTTGGGGCAAAGAAGGAAGGAAGGGAAGAAAAGAAAGAAGAAAGGGAAGGAGGTAGGCATGAAGGGAACTGGTCTAGCAACATACAAGGTTAGATGCTCAATGAAAATCTTTTGACTTTAATGTGAAACTTTTGATGCTAAGATTCATGGGTAGTCTTATCAAACAACAAAACTATAAAGACTGAAATAATTTTTTTTAATTTAAATTTATTTTAATTAGAGGCTAATTAGTTTACAATATTGTATTGGTTTTGCCATACATCAACATGAATCTGCCACGGGTGTACATGTGTTCCCAATCCTGAACCCCCCTCCCACCTCCTTCCCCATACCATCCCTCTGGGTCATCCCAGTGCACCAGCCCCAAGCTTCCTGTATCCTGCATCAAACCTAGATTGGAGATTTGTTTCTTATATGATATTATACATGTTTCAATGCCATTCTCCCAAATCATCCCCCCCTCCCTCTCCCACAGAGTCCAAAAGACTGTTCTATACATCTGTGTCTCTTCTGCTGTCTCGCATACAGGGTTATCATTACCATCTTTCTAAATTCCATATATATGCGTTAGTATACTGTATTAGTGTTTTTCTTTCTGGCTTACTTCACTCTGTATAATCAGCTCCAGTTTCATCTGGCTCATTAGAACTGATTCAAATGTATTCTTTTTAATGTCTGAGTAATACTCCATTGTGTATATGTACCACAGCTTTCTTATCCATTCATCTGCTGTAACTCCTGCAGCTCAATTCCAGAAAAATAAATGACCCAATCAAAAAATGGGCCAAAGAACTAAATAGACATTTCTCCAAAGAAGACATACAGATGGCTAACAAACACATGAAAAGATGCTCAACATCACTCATTATCAGAGAAATGCAAATCAAAACCACAATGAGGTACCATTTCACGCCAGTCAGAATGGCTGCGATCCAAAAGTCTACAAGCAATAAATGCTGGAGAGGGTGTGGAGAAAAGGGAACCCTCTTACACTGTTGTTGGGAATGCAAACTAGTACAGCCACTATGGAGAACAGTGTGGAGATTCCTTAAGAAACTGGAAATAGAACTGTCATACGACCCAGCAATCCCACTTCTGGGCATACACACTGAGGAAACCAGAATTGAAAGAGACACGTGTACCCCAATGTTCATCGCAGCACTGTTTATAATAGCCAGGACATGGAAGCAACCTAGATGTCCATCAGCAGATGAAATCATTTTTAAGCAGAGATTGATAATAGTTAAGGTGAGAGAAATAAAAAGTGTGCCTCATATATGTATTTTATTTAGCATTTGGATTCTCAGGAACATTCATTTCATTTTTAATGGTTATGCCATTTTAGTGAATTTTCCAAAGCATGTTATTCTCATTTTTGGTTACCTACACCATCAGGAACTCTGTCCATCTGGACAATGAAATTGAAGCCAATGCATCACCACTTACCTTGCCCTTGGATGAAATACCCAAGAGATATCCTGAGAGTATTTTGGGCAGAGCTTACAGTGGAAACATTTAGATAGCATTAGGAGATAGCACATAATTTGCAAACTATCAAGTATGGAAATATAGACAAATTCCAATAGGTGTTATGAATAATGGGAATGGAATTAGGATGGCTATGGACTGGAACTATTGGCAATGAAAATATTAATAGGATTTGGAGTAGTTGAGAAGAGTTCATAAAGAAAAATAACAATGGGGAGGCAGAGTCAAGAGCACCAGGAAAGACAGAAAGGTACAGGATGTGCTTGGGACCCAGTAAAGGAATTCCAATTGCTGGAGTACAGACCATGAGAGAGGAAAGCAAAGCAGGCATAATGGGCCAGGCTCAGAACTTGCATGTTAAGGAGAGATGTTTGATAGCCACGGGGAAGCTATTGGAAGTTCTTGAGTCTAGGACTGACATGAAGAAAGTATGAAAGGAAGATTAACTCTGTGTTGGGTAGATTAAGAAGTAGACAGACCAAAAGCAGGAAGGATTGGAAGGTATTTTAGAGCTGTGACCACAAAAGAGTGGGCAGGTAGTTCTATAAGAGATACTACCAGGATGATTTTTAACCTTGAGATGCTGACCAAGCCCTTTAAGGGAAAAGAGAAGTATTATGGTTCCCAGTGTTGACACGTATCTTTTAGTATAATGTTGTCTATGTGTACACTAACATAAATGTAGGAATAAATTGTGTCTTTCATGGCTTGGAAACAGCAAAACAAAGTTATAAACTAAATGCAAATAAAATTACAAAATAACTACAGTTTGGGAAGACAAATTTAATTAGGTGTAAAGGGAAGTTCTGTTTAACTGAAAATAATTCTCTATTTATACCTGCTCTGACAAGGTCCTTTGAAGTTTGACTTGTCTGTACTCACTTGAGTCTCAGATCTCCCATCACAGGTTTTCCATTTGCACTGTTGCAAAACTTTTGTTGTATGAAGTTCTGTGATGTCGTTAGACTTTCATTTGCTGTGAACAAATCACTTATTTATTAAGATTTCTCATTTTTTTTCATTAGCCATGACAACTAACTATATCAGGCTCCTCCATCCATGGAATCCTCCAGATAAGAATACTGGAGCGGGTAACCATTCCCTTCACCAGAGATCTTCCCAAGCCAGGGATTGAACCTGGGTCTCCTGCTGATTTCTTATCATCTGAGCCACCGGGGACGCATTGTATTACTTTGGAGCCAATGCCAATTTGCTTATAAACACAACAAATATAGGCATTTAAATCTCATAAGGTAGTAATACAGGTGACCCAAGTATTAAAAGTGTTTGAATGGTTATAAAAGTCAAATGAAAAATTTTAATTTTATCATAGGATGCCAAAGAATGTGTGGATCTCTGAAACTCCACTGAGAAGTAGAAAACCTGTAGAAAGGTCTCCTGGGCCTACAGCCTCTTTCTAAGGGAGCTGCCTTTTCTAAACCTCTGCTGCTTAAGTGACCATGTCCTGTGCCTTATCACCCATTTGCCTTTCTCCACCCGCACCCTCTCTGGCCACTGTGGGTTGGGTCAGGAAGGGAGGGTGCACTTGAGCCAAGGATATGCAATCCACTGGCTGGTCAGTAGCCAGAAAGTTTTAGACAGCAAAAAGAGAGTTGGCTGCATTTCCTCCCTCCCACTTCTCTCCCCGAAATATGGAGAGAATTTGCCGGTTGAGAACACATATAAATACAGAAAGGTGATGTCAAAACAGGACTAGAGACCTCTGTTGCCCATGAACAATGTGTAGTTATGGAGAAATGGATATCATGAGTATTTTGAATCACTCCTCAATTTCCAACATCAATATATCCAGCACAAGTTAGGTTAAGCAAAAAAGGAAATGTATTGCTCCAAGGTAGGAAAGTCAATCATTTCACTTGGACCAAGTTTTTCTCCTCCCAGGAGTTCTCCTTTCCTCTATGATTGCTTCATTTCCTGATACTATGTGATGGTAAGAAGGAAAGTGAATATACCTCTCCACCAAATAAGAAAAGTCTTCTTGTATTTCATTAACTCTAACCAAATCTATAGGTCCATCCCTGAAGAAATTAATGGGACCTAGTATTGTGATTCACATGCCCCATCCTAAGAGTGATGAATGGTGTTGTCAGATCTTCTTGAAGTACATGGACTGAAAACAGCATGTTTTCCAGAGGAGAACTAGAAGGGTGGAGGTAAGTTTAAGAACAACATTACTTATCCACTACACATCCTTTCTCTGCACCCAGTTTCTTTGTAAAATGGTGATAGGAATCCTGCTCTGCCCTCCACTCAAGGCAGTTGTGAAAATAAAGTGAGGCAGTGTGTAAACACATTTGTCAACTATAAAATACATACAACATGAAGTAATATTTCTTTAAAGGATTTTTATCCCCCCTTGCCAACATCTGCTGGATCATTGAAAAAGCAAGAGAGTTCCAGAAAAACATCTATTTCTGCTTTACTGACTATGCCAAAGCCTTTGATTGTGTGGATCACAATAAACTGTGTAAAGTTCTGAAAGAGACGGGAATATCAGACCACCTGACCTGTCTCTTGAGAAATTTGTATGCAGGTCAGGAAGCCACAGTTAGAACTGGACATGGAAAAACAGACTGGTTCCAAATAGGAAAAGGAGTACATCAAGGCTGTATATTGTCACCCTGCTTATTTAACTTCTATGCAGAGTACATCATGAGAAACACTGGGCTGGAAGAAGCACAAGCTGGAATCAAGATTGCTGGGAGAAAGATCAATAACCTCAGATATGCAGATGACACCACCCTTATGACAGAAAGTGAAGAACTAAAAAGCCTCTCGATGAAAGTGAAAGTGGAGAGTGAAAAAGTTGGCTTAAAGCTCAACATTCAGAAAATGAAGATCATGGCATCTGGTCCCATCACTTCATGGCAAATAGATGGGAAACAGTGGAAACAGTGTCAGACTTTATTTTTCTGGGCTCCAAAATCACTGCAGATGGTGATTGCAGACATGAAATTAAAATATACTTACTCCTTGGAAATAAAGTTATGACCAACCTAGACAGCATATCAAAAAGCAGAGACATCACTTTGTCAATAAAGGTCCAGCTAGTCAAGGCTATGGTTTTTCCAGTAGTCATGTATAGATGTGAAAGTTGGATTATAAAGAAAGCTGAGTGCCAAAGAATTGATGCTTTTGAACTGTGGTGTTGGAGAAGACTCTTGAGAGTCCCTTAGACTGCAAGGAGATCCAACCAGTCCATCCTAAAGGAGATCACTCCTGAGTGTTCATTGGAAGGACTGATGTTGAAACTGAAACTCCAATACTCTGGCCACCTGATGTGAAGGGCTGACTCATTTTAAAAAACCCTGTTGCTGGGAAAGATTGAAGGCAGGAGGAGAAGTGGATGACAGAGGATAAGATGGTTGGATGGCATCATCGACTCAATGGACATGAGTTTGGGTAAACTCCTGGAGTTGGTGATGGACAGGGAGGCCTGTCGTGCTGCAGTCCATGGGGTCACAAATTGTCGGACACGACTTAGTGACTGAACTGAGCTGAACTTGTCAAATACACAAGAACATAATCAAGCTTCCTGGGTACTCCCCACCCTATTGACAGCAGATTCAATTTTTCTGGGACCAGTTCCTCTAGCAGAATTCCGGGATATTCCCCTTATTTTATTTTGGGCAGCATTTGTGTGTCATAATATGCAAATATTGCTATTTTAATGGCAGCTGCTAGAGGTTTATAGGACTTCCCTCGTGGCTCAGATGGTAAAGAATCTGCCTGCAATGCGGGAGACCTGGGTTCAATCCCCTGGTCAGAAAGATCCCCTGGAGGAGGGCTTGGCAACCCACTCTAGTATTCTTGCCTGGAGAATCCCCATGGACAGAGGAGCCTGGTGGGCTACAGTCCATGGGGTCACAGAGAGTTGGATATGACTGAGCGACTAAGCACAGCACAGCACAGCACAGAGTTTGATAGAGTCATTAATTTTAATAGTCTGAAGGTTTTCTCATTATCCAGAGTCGTTCACTTCACAGCTTAGAAGACATGTACTACTTTCATTTTTACTGGAGTTTGGGCTGGCAGACAATGGTCGTAGCTCCAAAGAGGAAGGGCACTCTAAGAAAGATGACAGCTTCTGCATATTAAACGCTTCCTTGATTTTGAAATGTACGTGATTCAGAGAGCCAAAGAATATTACATTCTTTGTGTGTATTCTTTGGGACAGTGCACAGTTTGATGCAAAAGTTGTTAGGGTAGTTTGGTATTTAGATAAGCAACCCCTCCCGAGGGATGGCCATTGACGAGAGGGGCCACAGATTTGGAGCCCAGAAAATACTCTCATGAGGCAACAATGAGAGCTAATCAACAGGACCTACTTGCTGGGTTTCTTTGATTAGAAAACTGAGCCCAGATATGCCTTAAAGAAGCTGTAAAATAAGGCATAGATGGAACAATTCTAATAAGACTTTGTCTTCTAAATTGGAAAAATGTAGGTGAACTTCTTGAATTCACATCACTGTGTTGAATACAAATCCCATCATCAATTCCAAGAAAATTCAATATGTACTTTTGGCTGCATTTTCTGTATAACCTGTCAACATAAGGGCTATAGAATTTGTTACTAGGTAACATTGGAGGAAGATGGCTTGGAAATACAGCAATTACTCTGCAGTTTTCAGGCCACTCTGGCACAGAGTGTCTTTGTATGAATAACAAAATGGCGTCTGCTCCAAATGGACCAAGAACAGGAAAGCTCTTTCTCCTCTGTGCTAATAAACACAGTGCTTTCCCAAGGCCCATGGCTGGCCCTGGCAGCCCCTTGGCCGGCATCCTGTGAGCAGGCACAGGTTATACACTCCCAGGGAGAACACCTGGCAAAGTATGAATCCTAGTTTGTTAGAATTAGAGGGAATAGGAGGGGCAAAAGTCATATTTGTTGTTTTAGTTAGCATTTCTAGGGTGCTTCCTTGGAGCAGAGGTTCTTAAGGAAGAATCTTGATAAAAATTAACTGAAGATATATTTTAAAATTTGGGTGTGTAGTTCTCAACCCAAGAAATTCCTATTTAGGATGAGTGGGTTAAGGACTAGATACGTGCATCTTTTTTTTTTTTTTTTAATTAAAAATTTTTTTGGCTGCACTGGGTCTTCATTTCTGCGTGCCGACTTTCTCTAGTTGTACCAAGCAGGGGCTACTCTCTAGGTGCTTTGAACGGGCTTCTCAATTGTGGTGGCCACTCTTGTTGTAGAGCATGGGCCTCAGTAGTTGTGGCCTACTGGCTTTGTTGCCCCACAGCATGTGGGATCTTCCCGGACCAGGGATAGAACCCATGTTCCCTGCATTGGAAGGTGGATTCTTAACCACTGGACCACCAGGGAAGCCCTAGACATATGCATCTTGAGAATACTTCCTGGAATATTCTGATGCTCAGTCCTGACACTATCAATTATTTCTCTTTGGAATTACTGGAGGCTCTCTTTCTTCTCCTCATTCAGTTCAGGGGGTCCTTAATATGTGGCCAGAAATAGCCCTATGAGAAACCCCTACTCCCTGCGTACAGCTTTGCTATGTAGTCATTCCTGCCTCCTCTGAATTCCTTCAGTGCTTTGTCTTGCTCACACAACACTTATCACCATGTTCTGTATTGGAGTTATCTATGGACATGTCTTATATCCTAACATACAAACCCTGAAAAGGCTAAGACTCTGTGACACCCACAGGTCACGCACTGGGGTCCTTGGGTCGCATGCCATCTATCAATATGTTTTCCTTGGCCCTTAGAGTATTTAAACTTTTTTTCAATTACTTGCCAGCTTTTAAAATCATGGAGGTTTTCCTCCAAACCCTGAATTTCCCCCTAAATATGATGACCATTGTGCAACAATTTTTCTGTTGCAATATCTGAAGTCCTGTCAACATAGGCTCCACATTCTTGCATCATTGACTGGAGCTGAGTACGTATCCCCTTTCAATTGGGAGTCAACCCCTTCAGTTCGCTGCAGTCCCCACCACTCCTAGTCATCTTACACTAGACTGCTTCTTTCATTACCTTTCTCACCTGGCACCAGTTAAGTATTCGAATTTGTAACCCCATTAAAGGCTTCCCTGGTGGCTTATTGGTAAAGAACCTACCTGTCAATGCAGGAGATGCAGGTTCAATCCCTGGGTTGGGAAGATCTCCTGGTGAAGGAAATGGCAATCCATTCCAGTATTCTTGCCTGGGAAATCCCATGGACAGAAGCAGCCTGGCAGTCTACCGTCCATGGGGTCTTAAAAGAGTTGAACATGACTTAGCAACTAAACAACAATACCAACCCCATTAAGCAATTTTGATTTCTTCACAGTATCTGACTTTTTTAGGTGCTTTGTAAATATTTGTTCAATGGCAAAATGAAAGTATAAACTGCTCCAGGGGGATGGGTGCTTAAGTGGGATTCCTTCTCTGAGCTGCAGATATGAGTTCATAAGAAGAACAAAATAGTGTATTATATTAGATTTTGTATTGTGGCTTTCCCCAGTAAAGAATCAGGAGCTGGTTCCTCATTTTCAGGAGCTTTATCTAAATCTCTTTACTTATCAGCTGCCAAGCAGCTAAGCAGTCTTTCTCAAGCTAGAGGAAATTGATACTAAGCATGTGAATTTGAGTGAGCAGGTTGTTCTCACCAGGTCTCTCCCTGGATTTTTGTGTGGTAGCCTGCTATTTATCAGGGTTTTCAAAATTGGCTTCATATTTCTCTCCACTGGGAATCCCTTTGGGCTGAGCAGTTCTTGCCCAGGAATATCCTTTTTTTATGGCTTCCAGGATCATTATCATGGTTTTTGGGAGATATAAATAAAATAGTGCTTTCAGCAATTGTTTCGGAAGTGCAATCTCATCTCTTTAGCTCTATGATTAAAATTCCTCATTCCCTTCCCATGTCTTATGTAGGATATGAACAACTTGACAAAATATTAGGAGACGTGATAATTTTACAGTTTTATTGGTCTTGTGCTCATTTTTACCTATTCTTAATGGCAAATGATACTGTTTTTCTTTATATAATATTGATATTATTGTTAAGCTTTCCTTTAAAATATTTTACATAAAAGTTAAGTTTGTTGAAAGAAAAATAAAGAAATAATAGTTCTGATGGAATGAGGCTGTCACAGAAATGATAAGTTTGCTATGGCTTTGACACTTGTTCGGGAAAGATTAAATTTTAAGATAAAGTCTGAAGTCTTCCACAACAGGATGCTGCCCATCTCTTTGGCCTCAGCTCCCACTAATTTCTTTCTCCCTTTTCTACTGTACATCCTAATGGAACAGGAACTTTTTACTGTTCCTCAAATATATTGGGAGGTTTCCCCACCTTTCAGAAATGGTGTCACGATGGCTAAAGGTTTTCTTCCTGGAAAGCACAGGGTATTCGCTCTGCTAAAGGCATCCGCTGGACCCCCACTCCAGCCTCACCATCTTGTTCCTGTGACTGATGCTTTTCAGCCTTCATTTGCAGCTGCAGTGCAGCCCCCTCCAGAGTCTTGCTGGACCAGCCTATATAATACAGGCCTTGCTTCCTATTTTCTTCATAGCATCCTACTTCTTTCCTTCCTAGTTCTTTATAAAAACTATTAAAAAAAAAAACTTATTTCCTCTCCTAGCTATTAAAAGTCTCTCCCACTGCATTATGAGTTCCTTGAGGACAGGGCCCTCACATCCTACTCACTGCTGCATCCCTAACAGCCAGCAGAATGCCAGGCAAACATAGTTTCTCAGTAGATATCTGATGAGTGTGCAGATGTTCTTCTTGCCTTTGTACCTTGGTGAATTCCTTCTCATCATTCAAGGTCCATCCAATTCATGAACTACTCACCCGAGGACTTCTGCACCCTTCTCTACCAAGACAGAATAGTTTCTCTCTTCTCTGGGTTCACAAAGCATCATCTCCACATGATCATTATAGTATCAAACACATTGTAACTGAGTTAAAGGCCTATTTACCCAAAAAAGACTGTGAGCTTCTTGAATACACAATACCTCTATCCTGGCCCCACCATCTAGTATTCATCCTCTGTTTCTAACTGTGGTGCTACTAACACCAAGGGAAACCATCTCCTTCGAATGACATTGTGTCTAGAACTGACTGGGGTGGAAAGTGAGGAGGGAGAACAAAGACAATGAGAAAACATTCTTGGTGTTTGTGGGATGTTCAAGCTAAGTATGCATGGCTTGTAGAAATGCCCATAAAACATCTTAATAAAAGGTGCTATTTCTTTAGAGAATTATTTTTGTTTTAGGTAAATCCTCCCACTCAGAAATCTCCAACATGATGCTTCCATCTGCAGAAAAGAACAAAAACAAAAAAACGAAACTTTACCACCTAGTGGTAGAAATCATGAACTACAGACATACATTTGTCACTCATTTATCCTTTCTCCCACTCAGCAGCTGTTTACTGACCACTTATTATGTGCCAATAATTGAGGCAGACAAGTCTCTGTCCTTATTTAGTCGCTCATGTAGTGATCACTTTCTTTGGACCGTGAGTCATGTTTTTTGGAGCTTTGGTGTCAACCTGTTTAGATAAATAGGGAGGCCAGGTTTGTTGGTACAAAGGTCAAACGTTGGCACCTCAGGGCTCACACAAGTTGATTTTTAAAAATATAAACAAGTTGGAGAGGCTTACGTACACAGAGAGACTACATGTACTTCTTGCTTCTCTGGCAAACAGTGCCTTGCTTTCTTGCATTTCAACAATTGGCTGGAACTGAGAAGCAGCTTGTCCTTCTGGCTGGGGTGACTCCATCAGCCCCACACTGGCTCTCTTGTTCACTTACTCAGTTGTGTGTGATCTCTTTTTGGACATTCAGATGCTTGGTAGATTTGTATTCTCTTTTAGTCTTACAGAAGGACATCTCCAAATCTCTACAGTACTTCCAAGAAGGCCCCTCTTTCCAGCAAAGGCAATTATAACTGAACAATTATCAAGGAGATAATATGCTTCTTAATGACCCCTAGATTAAGGACCATTTAGTTTTCTGGGTTTCTGTCCTTAGAAAAAAACCTCTTTGCTCAGATCCTGCCCCCTACCCCGCCGCCATACTTGGTTATTTCCCTTTCCTACCTTGCTTGGCGAGGTAGAAGATTGTTGTGAAGATGTTGAATTTTTCTCCCACTTCTTTGTTCAACAGAGACTTAATGGACATTTCCTAAGGGCCAGGGCCTCTACTTCATGTGGGAGATGTAGCCGAGGATGCAACACAGGCACTTATTGGAGTGGCAGTGTGGCCTTCATAAAAAGGTCCACGATGCCATGGGAATGTATAAAAGGAACTCTGGACCTAATGTAGGGGTGGAAATGGGATTGGAGAGTGTCCCTGGAGAAAGTAACATTGAACCTCAACCCTTAGGGTCAACAGGAATTAGCAAGGGAAAAGAAAACCTTCACAGAGGCCCAGATTCAAGAAAACTGTTGGATGTGGAGAGATACATTTCGTAGTACCTGTGAGGTCTGTGGAGAAGCACAGACTTCATTCTGTGGGAGATAGGGAGCAATAAGAACCCACAGTCAGGGGCTGTATGTACATGTTCACATCTGTGCTTTCAGAAGATCCCTCCACCCAGAAGTCCATTTTAAGAGACTTGGCTGAGAGCTAGGACCGCTGGTTCTCTTGGACCCCTCCCGTTCAGTTTCGTACTGGACAGGCTGGTGGTGAAGGACTCGGAGGAGCACCCCTGGCACCCTGCGGGCACAGCACTAGAGCTACCGTCCCATCCCTGGGCAGCTCTTGTTTTGCCTTTTGAACTCTTGTTTTTCAGTCTCCACTTTCCTGGGAGTTCTCTGTTTTCTCCGTAGTTCCTTGCCACTTTCCATGTAATTCAGGCATCTTCCTGGAGCTGCTGTGGGTTTGTGGTTGCCTGAACCACAGCAACAAGGTCCTGAACTCCCCACTCACCCCAGGGAGCCCTTATATCAAAAAGTTAGCTTCAAAGCCTAGTTGGAAGTTGTCGATATGAAGCAAAAAGTCAACAAATATTTCCCTGGAGTCTTGGCACCGGAAGGTCTTTTTCTTTTTCCTTTTGCTCAATTCGCTGCCGGTTAGCAGCCTGAACTTCTGCCTACTCAGCAGATCCCCATGGCAGCTCCCAACTGGGCTGTAGTGGTGCCTGTGGAGCTGGAACGTGATCCAACCCCCTACCTCATCCAGGAGCCCTTCCCTTTCTGACAGTGGGCCGGTCTTCTTTCAAAATGAACTGGTGTAGGTGCCCAACACACCCACATTCTGGTTTGAACTGCTGTAGCTGCTGGCCGTGTCATTTCAGGAAATTTATTCCACCACCTTGGGTTCAAGTTTCCTTGTCTGTAAAACGGGAAGGGTAGTCCCTGTTCTGCTTACTTCATATAGTCATTTTGAAGAGGAGAAAATGACTACAGATCATTCAATCACTTACAAAACATTTATTGATTACTCAGCCATGTGCCGGCTGATGGGGGATGAAAGCTCTTGTTAAAATGCAACATGCTACACAAATACGACATTCTCAGATGCAAGAGTTCACTACCGACTGGGTCAGACTGGGTGTGTTTGTTCTACTTCCCTCATCTGTCTTGCTCCACGTAGAAGCAACCGCTAGCTACCCAAGTACAGCCCATCCATAAGCATTCATGGCAAAGCTTTAGCAAGAGACAATAAACAGAAGGTATCAACTAGCAATTGAAAGATCTTTGGTGACAAACCTGGTGTGTGTTTGGAAGCTTGATTAAGTCCTGTACCAGATGTTGTAAGAGGATGGTTGGCCATATTTTGCCTATTGCTCCAGCATTGACAAACAGGGCCCAAACAATGGACAAAGGAGTTAGTTCCTTATTCTAAAAAGAGTTTTGAACAGCTGGGGCCAGCCAGGACAGCCCTCTGCCCACAGATCTTCAGGGCTTCCTAAAAGCCAAAGCTAGCCTTGCTACCATCCTCTGTCCTCCCCTCCAGGTGACATAACAGAAGTCTAGAAGAGGAGGACAGAAAAGAAGGTTCCTACAGGGTCATTTTCATTGGGAGTGACGTGCTCATGAGAAGGTGTGTAAGGATTAGGGTCCCAGGGAGAAACAGACAGGACCTCACATTATGACAATCTAGGGAAGGTTTATCTATGGAAAGGAACCACAAAGGCTCACATGGTCCAGCAGGGGTGGGAGCAGCAGAGCTCTCGCCACTTCTAGGCACAAAGAAATTAGGAGAAGGGACTGAAACCAGAACCCGAAAGGAGAGAAACCTCCTCAGATCAGTTAGAGATCTCTTCAATGGCTGGTTAGGATATTGATGGCCCCAGGAGTGCTAAAGAGAAAGGTGAAAATATGAGAGCTGTTTGGAAGACAGACTTCAGGAGGCTTGCAGATGGAATGGATTGTGAAGGAAGGAGGAGAGGCGAAAGGGAAATTTACAGGTTTCAGGTTTGGGCAACTGGGTGAATGATGGTGCTGTTAATTCTGACTGGGAACAAGGTGGGGATTGGAACATGGAGGATCAACATTTTGTTTGGGACCTGTAGGTTGTGATGACTAGAACGTCTAGATGGAGGTATCCAGTATTCAGTTGGATATGGCATCTGAGTTTCAGAAGAGACCTCAGCTAGAAATACAAAATTATACTATGTGTGAACAATTGTAATTACATCTATTAGAGGCTTCTGTGCAACATGTTCATGAGAACATGAAATTTGATGCTTACTAGGTGAAGAAATCAGTTCTTGGCATTTTGAAAAGTTGTTTTTGCTACCACCCTGGAATTACGGCCACACCTGGAAAGGTAATACCATTATGCTGGCCTATGCTAATTATTATCCATAAAATGGCTATTTTACAGTAGAAGGAATTATTCCCAGAGAAATGAAGTATAGTAGTTAGAGTTACTATTCTTGCAAGTTAGCAAAATCTCAGGTTAAAGCAGCTTAAATAGGCAGATTTATTGGCCCAGATCCAGGGGTGCTTTTTGACTACAAGCACAGTTTGATCTCAGTTGGTAAAGAATCTGCCTGCAATGTAGAAGATCCTGGTTTGATTCCTGGGTTGGGAAGATCCACTGGAGAAGAGATAGGTTACCTTGTCCAGTATTCTTGTGGCTCAACTGGTGAAGAACTCGCCTGCAATGTGGGAGACCTGGGTTCGATCCCTGGGTTGGGAGGATCCTCTGGAGAACAGAAAGGCTACCCACTCAAATATTCTGGCCTGGAGAATTCCATAGAGTATATAGTCCATGAGGTTGCAAAGAGTCGGACATGACTGAGCAAACTTCACTTTCACTTCACAGTTTGATCTAGAGGCTCAGAAAATGTCACTGAGGCACAGTGTCTGTACTCTTCTATTTGTTCTGCTTTTCGTCATGCATTTGTTGGCTTCATTCAGACTGGCTCAGATTCATAATAGCGAGATGGCAATTGCGGCTCCAAGCCTCACAAGCTCATGCCTTTAAATCCAGTGAACAGATACCAAACCTATCTCTTCCAGAAGCCCTTTTACAGGTCTCAGATCTTCTCATTGGCTCTAACCAGGTCCTGTTCTTAGCCCTGCTCCGTCACTGTGGCCAGAGGGATAGGATATCCCAACTGGATTGAGGCCTTATGAGCTTACTTGAGAGCTGGGAGAAGTGTCAGTCCCTCGTAAACACTAGGATTTCATAATAGGAATGTGTCCACAAGTGAACAGGGTGCTTCCACCTGCAAAGAGATGCTGGAGAGGGGACAAAAAAATAACCACAGGAAGAAGGACCTGTTTGAGGTCACTCACCTTGTTAGCATCATAGCTGGGGCTCAGGTTTTCACCCTATCTTACTTTCTTCAAACTCTCCTGCCTCTTGAAAACTTTGTTTCCACCAGTGTTCCCAGAGACGTACGGTGATCAAAAGTCAGGAATGGGTTAATAAGAAAAACGTGTGTGTGTATGCTCAGTCACTCAGTGGTGTCCAGTGCTTTTGCAACCCCATGGATTATAGCCCGCTAGGCTCCTCTGTCCATGGCATTTTCCAAGCAAGAATACTGGAGTGGGTTGCCATTTCCTTCTCCAGCAAATCTTTCTGATCCAGGGATTGAACCCATGTATCTTGCACCTCCTACACTGGCAGGCGGATTCTTTACCATTGAGGCCCCTGGGAAGCCTCAATAAGAAAAACAGTGGTACTGAAAAGCATTAGAGGAAGTCACAAGTCCTTCAGGATCTTTCTCTGGCCCAGGGTAACAAATTGGTTAAAGTTGTCTTGAGAGTAACAAGGAGGAAGACACTGCCCCAGATGGCAGGCAGGAAAGCAGGCTGGAGAGAAAAGCTACTGCTAACCACTGCCCCCTCCCACAGTCCCTCGGCCTGGAAGAAGTCAGACCACAAGCAGCCAGGAAACTTTCAAGGCCTGCAAAGAGCTGTTTAGGACCAGGTCACAGTAGTTTCTAAAACCGTCTCCAGTTCATTATTCACTGTCAAGTTACTCCACGTGACTTTGTCACTCTTTTCTCTCTGCCTTCTCCAGTCTCACAAAGTTTTGCTGGTTCTGGTTATTTTTAGCTCAGTATGGCCCTTGGGGATCACCAGATCCAACTCTCTTGTTTTGTAAAAGAGAGAAATGAGACTCAGTGTTTCTGAGTTATTAAGGTCACGCACTTCCTATCAGAGTTGGTCGCCCTACCGGGGTCTCCAGGCTTCCCGCCCCTGGGTTCCATGGACCTGGTTGCTTCCTTTTTGTGGTCTCAGCAAGGTCCCCAACTGGGCTTTGCCTTATTAAAGGGCCGAATGTTGTCCCAGCACTGACAGATCTAGGTCACTTTTATCTTAGAAGTAGAATGGGTTCTTGAAGATTTGCACACTGATTTTTGAGAACTCAGGCACAGTCCTCCTAAAAAGGGGATTTTGTTTTATAGGTTCTCAGTCTCACAAAATTGGGCTTCCCAGGTGTCACTAGTGGTAAAGAACCCACCTGCCAATGAGGGAGACATAAGAGATACAGGTTCGATCCCTGGGTTGGGAAGATCCCCTGGAAGAGAGCATGGCAACCCACTCCAGTATTCTTGCCTGGAGAATCCACGGACAGAGGAGCCTGGTGGGCTACAGCCCATGGGATTGCAAAGAGTTGGACACAACTGAAGCGACTTAGCACACACCAACACAGTCTCACAAAATCCACTGGACCTGAGATACCATAGACCAATAGTGAAAATTAGTTAATTCCTATTTCTACTCTTAATAACTGGATATTAAACTTCACTTTGGGACTTCTTTTTAGGAAGGCTTTAGGGACTCCACAGGGTGCTGATTCTTTGCCAGTTTGTTTTCAGTTAGTCTGTAGTAGTGAAGTTACTCAGTCGTGTCCAACTCTTTGCAACCCCATGAACTGTAGCCTACCAGATTCCTCCATCCATGGAATTCTCCAGGCAAGAGTACTGGAAGTGGGTTGCCATTTCCTTCTCCAGGGGATCTTCTTGAACCAGGGATCGAACCCAGGTCTCCCACATTGTAGGCAGACGCTTTACCGTCTGAGCCACCAGGGAAATCCTGGGTGGAATTCCAGTTAGTCCAGTCCAGTTAGTCTGGGACCCACTTAATTTTTCGCTCTTGAATGATGGCTTCCCTTCTTTCTCAGAGCTGGCTTCAAGGGTTTGCAATCTGTGTAGTTAGTTGCACAGGGGCCCACACTCAGCAGGTCTTGTGTTTAGTTTAATGCTCTGTTGTGGCTATCTTGAAATTCTTAATAATTTTATCTTTCAACTTGTGTTTTGTAGGTAAAGTCCAATGGGACAATGGAGTGATCATGCATGTGAGCAGAGGAGATACACATGTAATATACATGTCCACTGATGATCCTTGAAGCCCAGTTTGCATATGACATTCATGATGTCCCATGAACACAGAATTCAGCAGCACCCATGATGCATGGAAGTTCATCAAGACTCACGTGAGTACCAGGCAAGTGTGCTATATGTACCACTGAGAGGCCATGTCTTTGTTCAAATCAGAACTTGCTTTGAAAACAGAAGGAAGATGGTGGCATTCTAAGAACCACAAGTGGCCAAGGGTCCCCATCATATCCTTTCTTATTCATGTTACTTCTCTGTATTAGACAACACTTAGGCTGAAAATTAGGACATAGGAAGAAAGGACGTTTCCTTCCTATAATTCCTTTCTTCTTAGTCCTTCCTTACTCATAGGTAAGATGAAGATAGGCAGTGTTGATAGAATATACAGGTAAAAAGAAGTGAAATAAAAGTTGAGTTAGTATTTCTGTAGCATTTCCATTGTTCAGGTAAGAAGGAAATGTGTGAACCACAAAGATACATGTTCAGCATGTGGATTTGGGGGAACACAATTCAGCCCATTACAAGGGCCTTTACACTATTTCTTCTTATAATAACCTTGAGGGAGCAGTCAGTACACATATTAGCTTACTAATTGCCAAGCTCTGGTAAGCTGCTAAAGATACCAGAGAAGACAGGCAGATACTTGCTCTCATGTAAATTAAGCTCCAGTGGGAGATGGGCAAAAACAATTAAGTAAGTAACACAGTTGCAGATAGTGATAAGTACAAGTAAGACCACACATACAGTTCAGTGATAGAAAATAAAGTGGTATACTGTATTGGTGTTTTTCCTTCTGGCTTACTTCACTCTGTATAATAGGCTCCAGTTTCATCCACCTCATTAGAACTGATTCAAATGTATTCTTTTTAATGGCTGAGTAATACTCCATTGTGTATATGTACCTCAGCTTTCTTATCCATTCATCTGCTGATGGACATCTAGGTTGCTTCCATGTCCTGGCTATTATAAACAGTGCTGCGATGAACATTGGGGTACACGTGTCTCTTTCCCTTCTGGTTTCCTCAGTGTGTATGCCCAGCAGTGGGATTGCTGGATCATAAGGCAGTTCTATTTCCAGTTTTTTAAGGAATCTCCACACTGTTCTCCATAGTGGCTGTACTAGTTTGCATTCCCAACAACAGTGTAAGAGGGATCCCTTTTCTCCACACCCTCTCCAGCATTTATTATTTGTAGACTTTTGGATCGCAGCCATTCTGACTGGTGTGAAATGGTACCTCATAGTGGTTTTGATTTGCATTTCTCTGATAATAAGTGATGTTGAGCATCTTTTCATGTGTTTGTTAGCCATCTGTATGTCTTCTTTGGAGAATACAGTATACTAACGCATATATATGGAATTTAGAAAGATGGTAACAATAACCCGGTGTACGAGACAGCAAAAGAGACACTGATGTATAGAACAGTCTTATGGACTCTGTGGGAGAGGGAGAGGGTGGGAAGATTTGGGAGAATGACATTGAAACGTAAAATATCATGTAAGAAACGAGTTGCCAGTCCAGGTTCGATGCACGCTACTGGATGCTTGGGGCTAGTGCACTGGGGCGACCCAGAGGGATGGTATGGGGAGGGAGGAGGGAGGAGGGTTCAGGATGGGGAACACATGTATACCTGTGGCGGATTCATTTTGATATTTGGCAAAACTAATACAATTATGTAAAGTTTAAAAATAAAATAAAATTAAAAAAAAAAAGAAAATAAAGTGGTTGAGATTTTTGATAAAGTCATCAGGGAGGGCTTCTCTGAGGAGGTGACAGTTAATCAGGTTTAAACACTGAGAAGGATTCTTTAATGCGAACGAGCTCAGGAGAGGAAAGAGATCAGCAGGGGAAACAGCGAGTGTAAAGGTGCACAGGTGGGAAAGAGCTTAATAGGTTCTAGGTATTGACAAAACGCCAGTGTGCTGGAGCATAGGGTATATGTGGTGGTGCAATGACGTGGCAGGAGTGGGAAGAGGCAGGGCTCTGCTCAGCCTCGGTTTGGGAGTGTAAGATTGATTCCAAGTATAGCAGGGTTGCTGCCAGGACAGTGGCCTGGCCTGCTCTGCAGTGTGGAGGATGGCTTTGTGGCGGGCAGGAGTGGGAGGTAGAGAAACTGAGTCCCAGAGGTGTTCAGTGACTGCCATTCACACTACTTCTGAAAGGCAGGGCGAGGCAGGTACACATTCTCGTTTGAACTGCTGTAGCTTCTGGGAAGTGTTATACAATCCCATAAATGTGGAGAAGGGTGCCCTCTGCTGTTCCAAGTACTCTTTAATTCTCATCTGATTTGAAGGCAGATCTAGGAACTGAAGAAAGGAATCTCCCTACTGTTGATTATGAAATTCTCCGATCACATTTTCAAAACAGACATATCAACATTTTTAAGTGAAGAGAAAAAGGGGGTGAAGAAGCTACCATCCAGTAGGTTCAACCTTCTAAGTAAAGCAGGGTTGGAAATGGAATGAGGTGGCCCTTTTATTTTTTCAGTCAGTTCAGTTCAGTTCAGTCGCTCAGTCGTGTCTGACTCTTTGTGACCCCATGAATCGCAGCACGCCAGGCCACCCCATCCATCACCAACTCCTGGAGTTTACTCAAACTCATGTGCATCGAGTCGGTGATGCCATCCAGCCATCTCATCCTCTGTCGTCCCCTTCTCCTCCTGCCCCCAGTCCCTCCCAGCATCAGAGTCTTTTCCAATGAGTCAACACTTCACATGAGGTGGCCAAAGTACTGGAGTTTCAGCTTTAGCATCATTCCTTCCAAAGAAATCCCAGGGCTGATCTCCTTCAGAATGGACTGGTTGGATCTCCTTGCAGCCATGGGACTCTCAAGAGTCTTCTCCAACACCACATCTCAAAAGCATCAATTCTTTAGCACTCAGCTTTCTTCACAGTCCAACTTTCACATACATACATGAATACTGGAAAAACCATAGCCTTGACTAGATGGACCTTTGTTGGCAAAGTGATGTCTCTGCTTTTGAATATGCTATCTAGGTTGGTCATAACTTTCCTTCCAAGGAAACCTTTATTTTTTAGGAGTAATTAATCACTTTACTGTTTGGTTTTTAATTGCACATGCTCATTACAAAATAATTCAAGCAATGTACAAAGGTAAAAAAGTAGAAAATTACTCCATATCTTACCACTTAGAAGTAACAAGAATTAACATTCAGTGAACATTATTTTAGACATGTGCATGTATTCAGCTACACAGGTTGGATAAAAATGTGCTCAATAAAGATCCCTCCACAGTTAAAACAGTTACTATAGCAGCTTGAAAGACACAGTCATTTTTAAAGTTACATGTTTTGATTGTAGTTATATGAATATATCTATATAACTTATTTATATATTGATATTATCTGTGTTATAAAACAAGTCAGCAAACATTTTTTTTTGCAAAGGGTTACAATCTTTTTGGGGCCTCCCTCGTGGGTCATTGGTAAAGAATCTGCCTGCCAATTCAGGAGATGGGCTCAGTCTCTACTCTGGAAAGATCTCCTGGAGAAAGAAATGGCAACGCACTCCAGTATTCTTGCCTGGGAAGTTCCATGGACAGAGTAGCCTTGTGAGCTACAGGGTCACAAAAGAATCAGACATGACTTGGAGGCTAAACAACAACAGCACAACCATTCTGCTCTGCCATTGTAACAAGAAAGCAGTCAGAGAATACTTAATGACTGTGACAGTGTTCCAATAAATCTTTACCTATTAGCAGGTGGTGGGCTGGGTTTGGCCTGAGGCTGTAGTTGGTTAAACCCCTACTACTAAAGAGAAGAGAAGTGCTATGCTTACTTTTCCTCACACCTCACTTTTCCAGATTTTACTTATAATAGTTTCACCTTGTTAAGGCTTATTTTCTTTTTATGCTTCCTTCATGTCAATACATGATTAGCTTTAGCTCTGAAATTAAGTAACCTTGATGTTTATCTTAGTCCATTTGGGCTGTTATAATACTCACAGCTGGCTGGCTTATAGACAAGTATTTATGTGTAACAATTCTGGAGGCTATGAAATCCAAGGTGCTGGCCTTGTTAGATGCCTAATGAGTGCCCACTTCCTACATGGCCATCTTTTTGCTATATTCACACATAATGGTAGGAGCGAAGGATCACTCTGAGGTCTCTTTTGTAAGGGCATGAATCCCATTTATGAGAGCACCACCCTCATGACCTAATGTCCTCCCAAAGGCCCTGTCTTCTAATACCATCGCCTTGGGCATTAGGATTTCAACATATGAATTTTGGGTGGACACAAGTATTAGGCTATAGCAGCATTTCACAATAGTTCTCTTTTTCATAGTTTTTTCACTCATGAGTTCTTTATTATTGTTCAGCTGGGATTACAGTTGATTATTGAACAATGTGGTGGTAAAGGGTGCTGAACCCTGTGCAGTTGAAAATCTTTGTGTAACTTTTGACTGTACTTAAACTTAACTACTAATAGCCTACTGATGACCAGAAGCCTTACCAGTAGCATCAATAGTTGATTAACATATTCTCACAATAAAGCAAACTAGAGAAAAGAAAATGCTGTTAAAAAAAGTCATAAGGAGATAAAATATATTTACCATACTGCATTTTTTATCAGTATTGTATTTACCATAAGTTTACATCATCTATTTACAAGATGAATAGTCTGTCTGTAAGCACCAACATTACTATTGTCTTATATGATACAAAACACTGTAGATGTTATACATATTACTCCCATCAAAAATGGGAGTGAGTTTCAAAAGGCAGGGGACATATGTTTACCTATGGCTGATTCATGCTGATGTTTGACAGTAAACAACAAAATTCTGTAAAGCAATTATTCTTCAGTTAAAACACAAATAAAATTTTAAAACAATGAAAAGATAATACAAAAAGAAATGCATTTTTATTTACAAGTATAACAACCCATGCATTGATAACAGAGAAGTAGCAATTTAATTGCTTTATGGTAGCCTAGCTTATACACTAATGTATAATGTTATAAAATTTTTATGGCATGCAGCATTCCAGTCATATTCATAATGCAGTATTGGAAACATTGTAAACAGTTTTTAAAAAACCACTTACCTGGGATGGTAGGTTGATATGCAGTTTCTCTAGTTATGAGAGAGAGAGGGGCAAACTGTACAATAAAATTCTTTGAAAGCAAAGTGACAAAACAGTAAGAAAACTTTGCCTTTGTCTCCCTGAATGTCTGATGGATTTTTTTCTTTATCTTTAACATTTAATTATGTAACCAGGAAAGATGTCAATTTTGATTAGTATCAAATTTTCTTGATCTAAGGTATTCCCTTCCTATCTGTGAATACAGTTCTTCATTTTAGGAAATTCTAGGTTATATCTTGGAATTCATTTTTGTTTATCTTTATACTCTAAGGATGCAAATTGTCATGTTGGATGATTTTTTTCTCTCTATCCTTTTCACCTTTCCTTTAATCACATTTTTTCTCTCTGAACTTTCTGTGATTGCACCCAGCTGCCTCTCTATGACATTTTCAGTTCCACTTTTCTTTTCTGCCATTTATAACTTATTAAATCTATAACAAAGTTGTTTCATTTCTCTGTTTTTTCTTAGCTCTATAGTCTCTTCTTCCATCTTAGTAAATTATTTTATGATTTTTCCTTGGGGTCTTGTCTTATTGAATTCATAGTTTAATGAATTCTCTGTAATGAAGCACTGAAAGGGAATCAGCATTTCTCTTTTGGGTTTTATTTTCTTCCTGAGCATTTTTGTTTATCGGTCTTGCCTGATATATTACTCATTTTCCTTGTGGTAGGCTTTTGTAATTTCTATACTAATTCTTTTCATTTTGTTCGTGTTTAGCAATAAGTAACTTTGCTTATAGCTTTTCTGGTGTGGTATAGACGAATCCTCCTTCACACCCTTCCCACTTTACCTGGGACCAACTTGCCTACCTTCCTTCACAGGATGGTTGAAGAGCTGAGTCCAGCTTTTCCTTTACTTTTCTTTTTTCTTTTTTTAAATTTATGTATTTTAACTAGAGGCTAATTACTTTACAGTATTGTGTTGGTTTTGCCATACATCAACATGAATCTGCCACGGGTTCAATGAGACAATGTTGTTTTGAATTCCTAGTATTTTGTTGACTAATTCTGTTTTGGGGAGATGGGTGTGGCCTTAGGAGTTGTCCTGTCACAAGTGCTACTCCTTTCCTCTCTGGTTATTGCTGCTAAATTAATTATTGGCCTTAAAGAAATAACCATTTCATCATAAATGCAAAGAAGTTTTTGTGATCTTGTTTTAGTCTGCTATCTTTACATGGAAGTGGTTGATGAAGCAGGAACTGAGTATAATTTTGGAAGGGTTAAATTATGAAATGGAACTGACTAGATGAATTTTAAAGTCCCACTTAGTTCCCCAATCTAAGACATGACTAATATAACAGCAGAGGTCACCCAACCATTAAAAATTGTCATAAAGTTAAAAAATCATTTAATGATGAGGCATAGCCATTTTTAGACCGCTAGAGGGCAGGACTTGGCCACAACGTGAAGTAGTTCCATAGCATAGTAACTGTTGTCGAAAGAATTCTCTACTGGGTTTCCTTTCAACTTTTGCAAAAAGTGTGAAAAGGAAAAACAGGAAGAGGCATAGAGCTAGGATTATCTGGCAGGCAGAAGCTACTCACTTGTAAGATGGAGCCCATGTTTCTTTCTCTGTGCATCTAAATCCAACCCCTGTTAGGAGCTCACTTCTGTCAGTCTCCTGTCTTCCAGGCTTGCAAACTATTAAACCACACTCCAATTCTCAGTCAACTGCACTGTTTTCCATCTAGTGTACAGAGGTGAAGTGATTTGCCCAGAGTTACAGCCACCTAGTTTGTAAATGGTAAAGATCTGAAGTGGAGTGCCCCCACATCCCAGGCTCCTGGGTCTTCTGCAGGTGTCTCCAGCAGAGCAAACTCTTACTTCTGATATTTTGTGTTCAGGATTGCATCCTAAAGAAAACCAGCGCAAGTAAGAAATAAATCAAAGTCCTCCCTTCAGCCTCAGTTGTCAGCAGCTCCCTATGGCATTCTGCATTGTTACTCCTGACTGAGTCTTTTGTGGCCCAAGGATAAGCATCTGTACAACAAGTATGATGGGAACCTGCCTTTGCTGGCAGCAGTGTAATATTTGTTTCTTAGACTAGATCTTGTTGCTGAAAGTATCAGTTGCCAGCATGAACTTTCAGCTTGTAGCTCACCAAATTCCTCCTTATAAACCTTGCAATTCTTCGGCAGGAAATTTAAGGATTAGTTTTTCCTTCTTGGTCTGCATACTTAGTCATGAGTCTTTAGTGGGTACATGTTAATCATATACGTGTAAGACAAACGCCCACTCATTACTGTACTCAAGGAAACTCTGAACCCACTAAATCACTCAAATCATGCTTAAGATTTCAGGTTGGGATATAAGGTCAGTCCAGTTCAATTACTCAGTCATGTCCAACTCTTCATCGGACAAAGATATAAGGTACTCTATCATAACAAAAATTGCGAGTATCTTCAATAGGATTATGGCCTTATAGAGAAGAGGCATTTTATTTCTTATGTAGATTTAATTTGGTCTGTCCCAGAAAATCACACACACACACACACACGCCCCCACCTTAGGGAATTTGTCTGCTTAAATACTGTTGTCAGGTTTTCACAAAACTAGATTTCTCCCAACAGGTAGCAGTCAGGTCTGATCGTTCCTTCAGGATGAGGTGTAAGCATGAGCTATATAGCTGCTGTGGTGCAATAGCTGCTGTGGTGCAGTTCATTGTGGGTTAAAGTGTTCCGTACCCCCTCCCCACCCTCACCCCCCCATCTTTTAAAGCTGGATAAACATGGAGAGCATGACACTTTATACCACTAGAATTGCTCTGTTTGGGCGCTAGCATGGCGGAAACAATATATTTTTATTTTGATTCTTTGAATGAAGAAATGAATAGAGCCTGGGATTAGGGGAGGGGGTGGCTCTGCTTCCTCCTTTCTCTGGGGCTGAAGGGAGTAGGTAAAAGCCTGGACTCAGAGGGCAAAAGAGAAAAATAAACAAAGCTCTCTTGAAGCAGGTGACCCAGTCCTTGGACTATAGTTCTGTGTACTGGGCAAGGAAATAAACTTCAGACTGTAGATCCTAGAAGTTGTGCTGTCTGCTATCCAGTTTAAAATTTTCCTTTTCCTTGTATTATTCTCAAGATTTCAATAGTATGTTATCAGATATCAGAGCTGGCATGTGCTGGAATATAGAGAATTAGGACTGGGCTTGAACCCTCTTGGTATGGGCTATAACAAGACAGGACCAAGACAAGGACCATGTCCTTGAGGTTGTGCCCTTTAACAAAGTCTTATAGTGAGAGCTTGTAAAACACCTGTGAGATGGTAAGAGGTGACCAGCAGACATGCCCCAAGTGAGAGATGATAAATGAAGATCAAGGTGGATTTGTTACAGTGTGGAAATACTCCCTGAGGATTGTCAAGAATAACGAGGAGAAGCCCACACCCAATAAATATGGATATTTCATAAACAATAAATAAAATATAGGATAGGGCTGAGACAAAATTAGTTGGATATTAAGCATGGGGGTGGGGCTGCCTTGAACGCTAGAAAAACTTGAGAAATTATAGGTACATATTGTTAGAGCTTTCTTATTTGAACTTCTGCAACTTTCTTTTGTCCTAAAATAAACTCAAATAAAAAAGGCAGGGATCACCTTTATAAAGAAGTTCAAAGAAGAAAATGTATATATCTTAGGATCAGTCTTCGACTGGAGAGTACCTAAAGGAAAAACAGAGTGGAGTTCATTGCTAAGTAAACATACAGTTTAGCCCTATAGGGAAGTGAAAGATGTTTACAATGCCAAAAATAAGATCATTAAAAATAGGAGCATATTTGTAGAGAATGGAGCTATGTAGGTAGTGCAATGGGGAAGTTTATTTAATTACTTTATAGTTCTGAAAAGTGATGGGCAATCTTGTGTCTTAAGTAGGAGTGAATTTAGTGTTTTAGAGAAACAAACAATTACAAATCAACGGCATGAAAATCGAATCTCTTTAAAGATGTGGTTAGGTGTAGCAATGTATCCTATGTTTAAATAAAGTACTCTATATAAGGAAGATTGGAAACACTGATGAATAATAAGTGATACTGGGGGACTTCCCTGGGGGTCTAGTAGTTAAGACTTTGCTTTCCAATGCAAGGTGTATGAGTTTGATCCCTGGTCAGGGAGCTACAATCCCACATGTCAGAGATAACTCCTACATATAAGTTTTAAGTACCCCAAGGATCAAAATTTGGAACTATTGGCCAAAAAAACCCAAAACATTAAAAAAAAAAGAAGCAATATTGCTACAAACTCAATAAATGCTTTTAAAAAAATGATCCACATCAAAAAAAAATTTTTTTTTAAAGTGATACTGGGAATAACTGAAGAACAATTTGGGAAAAAATTATCTTAGCACGATACCTTTTACCATGATATACTGGAAAATTGTTTTTAAATCACCTAGAATCTATTTCTCCTTCCTGTGATAATAAATCTTAACCTCGCTTGGGGGAAACCTCTCTTCTTTGTGTGTGCAGTGTGGGTGGGACTATAAATCAAGGTTCTTTGCCTTTTTCTGGTCAAGAGGTGGCTGTCACCCAAGTAAGAATAATCGGAGTCTGTCTCAAGAAACTGTGAATGGAGCAAAGGGGGAAAATGTATTGAGAACCTCCCATGTACCAGGAGAGGTCCCTGCCCCCATGGTGCTGGTGTTTTGGTGGATGAGAAGGGGACAGCTCCTTTCTTTCGCTGTCATATTCCTTTTATGTCTGATGAGTAGTTTCTTCTGCCAAGATTCCCAGAGCTGCCTGGTTATTCTCTCTCCAAGCCAACCTCCTCAGCTCTCACTTCAGTTCTGTAAAATCTCCCCAATCTTTCCAACAAATTCTCTTTTGGCTTAAATTATTCTGAGTCAATTTATTACCTATGAGCATAAATGCAAAATAAATTTCATATGGTTTAAATAAGTGATTTTCAAGCATCAGGTATAGAAGAATCACCTAGAGGACAGTTAAAAACACACATTTCTATGATCCTTCTAGAGAAATTTTAATTAATTAGGTTTGTCATGGATCTTACAATAATTAAGCAAACAAAATAAATAATCTTTTGCAGATGATTCTCAAACTGCTCTTTGAGATTCATTAGATTTAAAAGTCAATTAATGTTTTTAAACATAGGAAGACAAACAGGAAATAAAATATTTATGACAACCATACAGTAATGGCAACTTTCTTCCTATTGCTTTGAAGTAATAGAGATAACTACAAAGGAAAACATATTGTTAGACTCATGGGAATAAACATTGAAATATCTGTAAATTAAAAATTAAAGTAAAGGATAAGAAGCAAAGCAGAAAATGTTTTTGTCAGATATGACAGACAGCAGTCTAATAGCTACAATAATTTCTGATAAGCTCTCAAACTTTTAACATTGATGTATTAAAGTTTTTTCTTTTACATGAAGGAAAGCACAAAAAGTAAAGAATGACAAAAGAATCTTTTAAAATAATCAAGAAAATGAAACCAAAGCAACATAATTATTATTTTACATCTGCTACATTAATGATGACAAAAAATTCAAAGAAATGCCAATAATGAACTGGCTAGGTGAGGCCACAACTGTCATTCTCATGCCCTGTTGGTGGCAGTTTAATTGGAGTTGAGGAAACTCTTACAAAGCTATATTCCCAGAAATGACCAAGGTGTTCTCTATTTTTGAGGTCCATGAAACCTAGAACATGATCTGCTTTTATAATTTATTGCTATAGAGAAGGGCTTTCCTTGTGGCTCAGCTGGTAAAGAATCCACCTGCAATGTGGGACACCTGGGTTCAATCCCTGGGTTGGCAAGATCTATAAAGGATCTATATAAAGGAATAAGTCCCAGCTCATCCCAACTTCTGGAGTCCCTTCAGTCCTTCTAACCTAAGGCCACTTGTCCTTTAAAGACATAAAGGCCAAAGTTCCAAAACTATTCTGTGTTAGGGCTGCCAGGTTTAGCAAAACTTAGCAATAAAAATTATAGAACATGCATTTAAATACTGTGCAGGATATACTTATACCAAAAAATCATTCATTGTTTATCTGAAATTCAACTTTAACTGAACACTCTGCATTTTATCTGACAAACTTATTTTAGGCATGCATATCCCATTCTTTCATCTTAAGAAGCTTGCAAAAGGACCCCCATTGAACAGTGCATGAAAACGTCCAGCTCCAGGCCTTAGTGGTACCTTAGTTCCTTAGACCCACAGAGCAAGGGCATGACACTTTTCAAACTTTCAAATCTGATTACTCAATCAGGGACCTTTAATTCAGAAGCTAGGGTCTCTCTCAGCAGAGTCCCTTGATTCTTGACTCTCAGGCTGGATCCTGTAATCTAAAATGACTGTGGGAGTAGGTGGATTCTTGACCAGCCCAGAGAAAGACTCGGTCAACTTCTTCAGACTTTGGATTTCTTGTGTGTAAGGTAGTGTGAATAATACTACCCCCTTCATTGAAATAAGAATATATAATTTCATTTTTCTGTATGTCTGCAGAAACTAAAGAAAACAGAGGTAAACAGAGACAAATCAAAGTGATTACCTATAAGGATGAGACTAGAAGTGGGGTAAATGGCAGCAAAGATTAGTGAGGGGATTATTTCTCAGTTATAGCTTTTTGTATCATTTTAGTTAGGAACCTTGTGAGTGAAATAAGCACTTAAATAACCTCCCTTGCAGGGCTGTTCTGAGGATAAAATGTGGTCATGCAGGTACAATGCAGGTACAGCACACTCCGTGAAGTGAAGTGAAAGTTGCTCAGTCGTGTCCAACTCTTTGCAACCCTGTGGATTATACAGTCCATGGAATTCTCCAGGCCAGAATACTGGAGGGGGTAGCCTTTCCTTTCTCCAGGGGATCTTCCCAACCCAGGAATCGAACCCAGGTCTTCGCACTGCAGGAAGATTCTTTACCAGCTGAGCCACAATGGAACCCCCAAAATACTGGAGTGGGCAGCCTATCCCTTCTCCAGCAGATCTTCCTGACCCAGGAATCTAACTGGGGTCTTGTGCATTGCGGGCAGATTCTTTACCAACTGAGCTATCAGGGAAGCCCTCCTTTATAGCAATAAACTCTAAAAGCAGATCATGGTAAAATGGTGGTATCGTTTATTTCCACTGCGTTTATTTATGCTAACATTTATTTCCTATGGGAAACCTTGTTCCTGTTCTGGTACCCGATGGCCCATACACTAAGCAATGACAAAAATAATCATCTGTTTTCTCAGGGAATTGGTCTAATATTTATTTAAACCCTGAAGTTTATGGTGACTCTTGCTTTCTGACTTCTGCATTCTTTCCTTCCTGCCTTCCTCCACCCACATCTAGTCCAACTTGGGGCTTCATGATTTCATTCTGGCTCACTACTGCCCACCCCTTTTCACCACTAGTTAAATGCTACCTCTTGGACAGTGGGACTAGTAACTTTTTATGTCTTAGATCAGGCACCTATAAGAACAGCAGGTATCAAGAACCATGCCAAGTAAAGAGTTGGCTCTGAGTGGATGTGGTCATGTGAGAAAGCAATGAAGTGGGGTGATTTGGGAGGCATTTGGTTAATACCAGTAATTTAGAGATTCATTTGCCACTACTGGATTCCAGAAACCTTTCAGGCTGACTTCTTCCAGTTTCTGGGTGTGTCTTCTTCGGCCAGGATTTATTTGTGATGAGAGTCAGTTTCCAGGAATGAAAACAGAAGAAAGGAAGGACAATAGAAAAAGTTGTATTCCAGATTTATGAGAGGTGACTAGGGAATGAAAGAGGTAAGGACAGCTCTTTAGAGCAGGAGTTGAAGAAAATTCCTGGTATAAGTAGCCATCCGCAGCATTCAGATGGGGATGTAAATCTTCACTGTGCTCTTGCTGTTTGTGTAATGGGTGACCCACATGTCTTTCTGTACCTGTAAAATGAAGACTACAGAAAGCCCTGCATACCTTTGGCCAGTTATGGTACCTCAAATGAGTCTACTTCACTACCTATAAATTTCTCTTAGAAAAAGCTACTCTTAAGAGTTAAATGAAATCATGAGCCAGTGATTAGAACTCTAGATTCAGAGAGCCAGGGTCATAATCCCAGCTATACTACTTGCTCTCTATGTGATCTGGAGGCAAGGATTCCAATCAGTTATTTATTCTAATTTCTATATCTAAGAAACAGGGATAAAATGTATTGAGCACATACTGTTGTTGTGAGGACAAATGGGATGATCTGTGTAAAACACAGAGAACAATAGTTTGGCCCGTAGTAATTGTTCAATAAATGTTTCATGGAGTAGTTGTGGTAATGTTAGTAGTAAAAGGTAAGGCATATGAAAACATGTGCAAAGTCTGGTACATAATAAGCCTTAATTAGGTAGTATCTATTATCACTCCTGCTTCTCCTGCCTTCAAGACCTGCTCACAGCTGTGTGTGCCCCCAAGTCCTGTTCCAGTTCTAGCCTTTCCCTGTAACAGGAACTCCATCCCTACCAGCAGGTGTGGACTGAGAGTAGTTTGATGTTCTTTGGGAAGGGGGTGGTGGTGATATGAATGGGAACTTCTTATTTATCATAGCTCTGATTTTCAAGCTCTCAGGACTGTACTTGTGCCTGGTTTTCTGAGTTTATTACTATGTCTCTGCTACATCCAAAACCTGGCAGTGAATTCCAGTCTGTCCAGTAACCTGATTTATCTTTTGCTTGCCTTGTTTTATCCTGCTGCTGCTGCTGCTGCTGCTAAGTCACTTCAGTCATGTCCGACTCTATGCGAACCCATAGATGGCAGCCCACCAGGCTCCCCCGTCCCTGGGATTCTCCAGGCAAGAACACTGGAGTGGGTTGCCATTTCCTTCTCCAATGCATCAAAGTGAAAAGTGAAAGTGAAGTCGCTCAGTCGTGTCCGACTCTTAGTGACCCCATGGACCGCAGCCTACCAGGCTCCTCCGTCCGTGGGATTTTTCAGGCAAGAGTATTGGAGTGGGGTGCCATTGCCTTCTCCTACTGGGGTCCTATTTCAAACAAGCTGGGACTGTGATGCTACCACTCATGTGATGCAGAAAATTCTCTGGGCATGGATACTTGCTACAGAGCCCAACTCTCTGTATCAGCCACCTTCAATATCTGAGCCTGCTGAGACTGGGTGGAATTATTGACAAGCGTGCTGCCCACCTCTAGGAGACCAACTCCTTAGCCTAGGATGCTTCTCTTGATATTTTTGTCTTATGTTTCCTGTCTTCCTGGTCCCAGTTCAACAGTGTTCATGATACTTTCAATTATGAGGTTGTTACCCCTTGCTGAACTCCAGAAGCATATACTAATTTCACAAATAAGCCCCTGTGTTGTAGAAAAAGAGCATATGTCCAAGATACAGATGATCTTGGGTCAGAATTTCCTTTGAAGCTCAATAATGTAGAGGTATCTGGAGACATAGACTTAGATTTTTCATTCGTTTCATCTTTATTTAAAAAACATTTTTTTCTGAATATCTGCTGGCACCTAGCAGAATCTTGGGACTTCTCTCTGTGAGTTTTTTTTTTTTTTTTTAACTCTTCTTGGGAAAAAATGCAACAAACTCAACTATCATAATGAAGAGCTTTAGGATGTGGCATTTATGAAACAAATGTGGAGAACCAGTACAAATCTATTTCTATTATGCTTCAGGGAAAAATGTTACTTGCTAATTTCATCTTCCAAGGGACATTTTAGAAGGTTTCATTGAATTGATCCATTAAATTAAGATCTGGACATGAAACCACTGAAAATTTTGACTTTTGAGTGAGGAATGTAACACTTAGAATACAAATTTGATTTTGTACCTTGAAATCACTCTATCTTTAGCTTGTGCATGAGTGCACTTTTGAATTACTTGACTTTTATTGCTTGATGTAGAAAAACTAGCTATAATAAAACTGGGTTATTTGGGTCAGAGTTATTATCTCTATTTAGGTATATGTTTGAAAATTATTAGCATAAAAAGTTAAACATGCAGGTTGGGCAGTGCATGAGTGATTCATATTAATATTACAATTCTCTGCTCTCAGTGAACATGCAGTCTGGTGAGGAGAGAAGCTAGGAATAAGACAGTTACACTAATTCATGAAATTTGCATTGCCTACTAACACAAGACACTTTTCAACAAGTAATGGAGATAGAGAAATGAACAAAATAAAGTATCTACCCTTATAGAACTTACATTCTTACTTAATAGGATCTTATTTTATTCTTACTTAAAAGAATTTTGAGTTAAAGAATTCAGAGAAAGAGAATTTTTTTTTCCACCTGTGAATTGGTGGTTGAGAAGAATTTTGACATATGATGTAGAATGGTTCAAGACTTAAGAGTCTGAACAAGGGCACGGTAATACACAAGATGTACACAGAAACTTATGGCTATAGTAAGAAATTTTACTGCAATAGTAAGTGGAAGAATGGACACATTATATGGAATACACTTAATTTTCATTTCTTTTTTTAAATTAAAAAATTGTATTTTATTTTATTTTTTTATAATATAAATTTATTTATTTTAATTGGGGCTAATTACTTTACAATATTGTATTGGTTTTGCCATACATTGACATGAATCTGCCAACAGTGTACATGTGTTCCCCATCCTGAACCCCCCTCCTACCTCCCTCCCCATACCATCCCTCTGGGTCATCCCAGTCCACCAGCCCCAAGCATCCTGTATCATGCATTGAACCTGGACTGGCGACTCATTTCACATATGATAATATACATGTTTCAATATCATTCTCCCTAATCATCCCACCCTCACCCACTCCCACAGAGTCCAAAAGACTGTTCTATACATCTGCGTCTCTTTTGCTGTTTCGCATACAGGGTTATCATTACCATCTTTCCAAATTCCGTATATATGAGTTAGTATACTCTATTGGTGTTTTTCTTTCTGGCTTACTTCACTCTGTATAGTAGGCTTCAGTTTCATCCTCCTCATTAGAACTGATTCAAATGGATTCTTTTTAATGGCTGAGTAATACTCCATTGTGTATACCACAGCTTTCTTATTCATTCATCTGCTGATGGACATTTAGGTTGCTTCCATGTCCTGGCTATTATAAACAGTGCTGCGATAAACACGTGTCTCTTTCAATTCTGGTTTCCTCGGTGTGTATGCCCAGAAGTGGGATTGCTGGGTTGTATGGCAGTTCTATTTCTAGTTTTTAAAGAAATCTCCACACAGTTCTCCATAGCGGCTGTACTAGCTTGCATTCCCACCAACAGTGTAGGAGGGTTCCCTTTTCTCCACACCCTCTCCAGCATTTATTGCTTGTAGACTTTTAGATAGCAGCCATTCTGACTGCTGTGAAATGGTACCTCATTGTAATTTTGATTTGCCTTTCTCTGATAATGAGTGATGTTGAGCATCTTTTCATGTGTTTGTTAGCTATCTGTATGTCTTCTTTGGAGAAATGTCTGTTTAGTTCTTTGGCCCATTTTTTGATTGGGTCATTTATTTTTCTGGAATTGAGCTGCAGGAGTTGCTTGTATATTTTTGAGATTAATTATTTGTCCATTGCTTCATTTGCTATTATTTTCTCCCATTCTGAAGGCTGTCTTTTCACCTTGCTTATAGTTTTGTTGTGCAGAAGCTTTTAATTTTAATTAGGTCCCATTTGTTTATTTTTGCTTTTATTTCCAATATTCTGGGAGGTGGGTCATAGAGGATCCTGCTGTGATTTATGTCACAGAGTGTTTTGCCTATGTTCTCCTTTAGGAGTTTTATAGTTTCTGGTCTTATGTTTAGATCTTTAATCCATTTTGAGTTTATTTTTGTGTATGGTGTTAGAAAGTGTTCTAATTTCATTCTTTTACAAGTGGTTGACCAGTTTTCCCAGCACTGCTTGTTAAAGAGATTGTCTTTTCTCCATTGTATATCCTTGCCTCCTTTGTCAAAGATAAGGTGTCCATAGGTGCGTGGATTTATCTCTGGGCTTTCTATTTTGTTCCATTGATCTATATTTCTGTCTTTGTGCCAGTACCATACTGTCTGATGACTGTGGCTTTGTAGTAGAGCCTGAAGTCAGGCAGGCTGATTCCTCCAGTTCCATTCTTCTTTCTCAAGATTGCTTTGACTATTCAAGATTTTTTGTATTTCCGTACAAATTGTGACAGAGAAGGCAATGGCACCCCACTCCAGTATTCTTGCCTGGAAAATCCCATGGACAGAGGAGCCTGATAGGCTCCAGTCCATGGGGTCCTGAGTTGGGCACGACTGAGCGACTTCACTTTCACTTTTCACTTTCATGCATTGGAGAAGGAAATGGCAACCCACTCCAGTATTCTTGCCTGGAGAATCCCAGGGACAGAGGAGCCTAGTGGGCTGCCATCTATGGAGTCGCACAGAGTCGGACATGACTGAAGTGATTTAGCAGCACAAATTGTGAAAGTATATGTTCTAGCTCTGTGAAAAATACCGTTGGTAGCTTGATAGGGATTGCATTGAATCTATAGATTGCTTTGGGTAGTATACTCATTTTCACTATATTGATTCTTCTGATCCATGAGCACGGTATATTTCTCCATTATTAGTGTCCTCTTTGATTTCTTTCACCAGTGTTTTATAGGTTTCTATATATAGGTCTTTTGTTTCTTTAGGTAAATATATTCCTAAGTATTTTATTCTTTTCATTGCAATGGTGAATTTTCATTTATATAATGCTAAATCTAATGTTTTAAATAAGTCACTGAGTATGGGTAACTCCCACATATAAGTTTTTAAGGATCCCAGGGATCAAAATTTGGAGATGTTGGCCAAAACATTTGATTGCATTGAGGATTTTTCAGGTAGAGAAGAAAAAAGTGGAAATGTTAATAGAAAGAAGGAAACTGATTGGCTGGTCTTCCATTTGATGGATTTAACTCACCCTGGGTTAAAATGACCTTGGGAAACACAATGGTACTGATTAAATTCCCACTCAAAACTGGCATGGCCAGAATTTTTACCTAGCCATGCTCAATAGGAGTTCCACCAGTCAGGAAAAGTAACTTGTCATTGACATGTAGCATTGATTCTTGATTAAAGAGTAATTTCAGATAGTTGGTCAGTATAGAATTAAAATGAAAGAAAGCTGAAAATTTTAAGCTCCATGCTGGAACATTTTGATAAGTTGTCATTGTCTCTCTGGAACAAATCCTGTCTCACTCTCTGATGAATTACAAGCCTTTCCAGTGGGCAATGGTCAGTCACACTGACCATTCTTAACCAGAATTTGTCATTTTTCTAGACCTGTTTTCTTGGGCTATGAGAGAACTATATGTCAGGGATTATATTGTTTGAGTTACATTTTAATCTCCTCCATCATATATGAGAGGCATCCCTGTCTAATCAGCAACACATTCTTAGATCTTATTGCTGCTGCAGATGGTAATCTCATCTGCTTCACATGGCTTCTTTTGGAGAGTGGTGCCTCATTAAAAAAGAAAATTTCATTGCTTATTTTCTTAGTATAAAAGTCATACACATTTGATGTAGGAATTTTGAATATAAACATAAACAAAAGGAAAAAGCTCAAATCTTCTATAATTCCATACATACAAAAGGAAACATATTGTAGGTAGCATTTGATAATTTGCTTTTGCTAAACAGTTAAAAAATCTTTCTGTGTAATTAAATATCCAGGTATGAGAGTCTTTTCCTTTTGTTGAAGTATAATTAATTTATAGTGTTGTGTTTGTTTCAAGTGTACAAAAAAGTGATTCAGTTACACACACATACACACACACACACACATTCTTTTCCAGATTTTTTTTCCATTATAGATTATTACAAGATACTGAATATAGTTCCCTGTGCTATAAGTAGGTCCTTTTACCTACTGTTTACTTGTATTATGTACAATAGTGTGTGTATGTTAATCATAAACTCCTGATTTCTCTCTCATCCATTCCCCACCCCACCCCTCCTCCCACCCCCACTATCCCCTTTGGTAATTGTAAGTTTGTTTTCTTTCTTTTTTTAAATCATTTTTGTCACTCTATTTTTTTTTGAATTAAAGGATAATTGTTTTACAGAATTTTGTGGTTTTTCTGTCATACATCAACAAGAATCAGCCATAGGTACACACATGTTCCCTCCCTCCCAAAATTCCCTCCCATCTTGCTCCCTGTCCCACATTTCTAGATTGTCACAGAGCCCCTGTTTGAGTTCCCTGAGTCATACAGCAAATTACCATTGGCTATGTATACGAACGAAGCTAGTGGAGGTGATGGAATTCCAGTTGAGCGATTCCAAATCCTGAAAGATGATGCTGTGAAAGTGCTACACTCAATATGCCAGCAAATTTGGAAAACTTAGCAGTGGCCACAGGACTGGAAAAGGTCAGTTTTCATTCCAATCCCAAAGAAAGGCAATGCCAAAGAATGCTCAAACTACCACACAATTGTACTCATCTCACATGCTAGCGAAGTAATGCTCAAAATTCTCCAAGCCAGGCTTCAGCAATATGTGAACCGTCAACTTCCTGATGTTCAAGCTGGTTTTAGAAAAGGCACAGGAACCAGAGATCAAATCGCCAACATCTGCTGGATCATAGAAAAAGCAAGAGAGTTCCAGAAAAACATCTATTTCTGCTTTATTGACTATGCCAAAGTCTTTGACTGTGTGGATCACAATAAATTGTGGAAAATTCTGAAAGAGATGGGAATACCAGACCACCTGACCTGCCTCTTGAGAAATTTGTATGCAGGTCAGGAAGCAACAGTTAGAACTGGACATAGAACAACAGACTGGTTCCAAATAGGAAAAGGAGTTCATCAAGGCTGTATACTGTCACCCTGTTTATTTAACTTCTATGCAGAGTACATCATGAGAAACGCTGGACTGGAAGAAACACAAGCTGAAATCAAGATTGCCGGGAGAAATATCAATAACCTCAGATATGCAGATGACACCACCCTTATGCCAGAAAGTGCAGAGGAACTAAAAAGCCTCTTGATGAAAGTGAAAGTGGAGAGTGAAAAAGTTGGCTTAAAGCTCAGCATTCAGAAAACTAAGATCATGGCATCCGGTCCCACCACTTCATGGGAAATATGTGGGGAAACAGTGGAAACAGTGTCAGACTTTATTTTTCTGGGCTCCAAAATCACTACAGATGGTGACTGCAGCCATGAAATTAAAAGACGCTTACTCCTTGGATGGAAAGTTATGACCAACCTAGATAGCATATTCAAAAGCAGAGACATCACTTTGCCAACAAAGGTTCGTCTAGTCAAGGCTATGGTTTTTCCTGTGGTCATGTATGGATGTGAGAGTTGGACTGTGAAGAAGTCTGAGCGCTGAAGAATTGATGCTTTTGAACTGTGGTGTTGGAGAAGACTCTTGAGAGTCCCTTGGACTGCAAGGAGATCCAACCAGTCCATTCTGAAGGAGATCAGCCCTGGGATTTCTTTGGAAGGAATGATGCTAAAACTGAAACTCCAGTACTTTGGCCACCTCATGCGAAGAGTTGACTCATTGGAAAAGACCCTGATGCTGGGAGGGATTGAGGGCAGGAGGAGAAGGGGACGACAGAGGATGAGATGGCTGGATGGCATCACTGATTCAATGGACGTGAGTCTGAGTGAACTCCGGGAGTTGGTGATGGACAGGGAGGCCTGGTGTGCTGCGATTCATGGGGTCGCAAAGAGTCGGACACGACTGAGCGACTGATCTGATCTGATCTGATCTATTTTACATATGGTATTGTACATTTCCCTGTTACTGTCTCCATACATCTCACCCTCTCCCTCCTCCCCTCCCCCCATGTCCATAGATCTGTTCTCTATGTCTGTTTCTCCATTGCTGTCCTGGAAATAGATTCATCAGTGCCATCTTTCTAGATTCTATATATATGCATCAGTATACAATACTTATATTTCTCTTTCTGACTTACTTCACTCTGTATTGTAGGTACTAGGTTCATCTACCTCATTAGAACTGACTCAAATGCTTTCCTTTTTATGGCTGAGTAGTATTCCATTGTATATATGTACACCTGCCTCTTTATCCATTCATCTGTTGATGGACATTTAGGTTGCTTACATGTCCTAGCTATTGTAAATAGTGCTACATTGCACACTGGGGTACATGTGTCTTTTTCAGTTTTGGTTTCCTCAATCCCACTACTAGGCAATCCCACTATGCCTAGTAGTGGGATTGCTGGGCCATATGGTGCCTTTATTCCTAGTTCCTTAAGGAATCTCCATATCATCTTCCATAGTGGCTGTATCACCAGCAGTGTAAGAGAGTTCCCCTTTCTCCACACACACCCTCTCTAGCATTTGTTTGTAGACTTTTTGATGATGGCCATCTGATTGGTGTGAGGTATAAGTTTGTTTTCTAGGTCCCTGGGTTTATTTCTACTTTGTATATGAGTTTATTTGTATCATATTCTTTTTAGATTCCACATATAAGTGATATCATATGATACTTGTTTTTCTCTGTCTTCAGTTCAGTTTAGTTCAGTCACTCAGTCATGTCCGACTCTTTGCGATCCCATGGACTGCAGCCTCCCTGTCCATCACCAACTCCTGGAGTCCACTCAAACCCATGTCCATGGAGTCAATGATGCCATCCAGCCATCTCATCCTCCGTTGTCCCCTTCTCCTCCTGCCCTCAATCTTTCCCAGCATCAGGGTCTTTTCAAATGAGTCAGCTCTTTGCATCAGGTGCCCAAAGTATTACAGTTTCAGCTTCAGCATCAGTCCTTCCAATGAACACCCAGGACTGATCTCCTTTAGGATGGACTGGTTGGATCTCCTTGCAGTCCAAGGGACTCTCAAGAATCTTCTCCAACACCACAGTTCAAAAGCATCAATTCTTTGGCGCTCAGCTTTCTTTATAGTCCAATTATCACATCCATACATGACTACTGGAAAAACCATAGCCTTGACTGGACGGACCTTTGTTGGCAAAGTAATGTCTCTGCTTTTGAATATGCTGTCTACGTTGGTCGTAACTTTCCTTCCAAGAGGTAAGCGTCTTTTAATTTCACGGCTGCAATCACCATCTGCGGTGATTTTGGAGCCCCCCAAAATAAAGTCAGCCACGGTTTCCACTGTTTCCCCATCTATTTGCCATGAAGTGATGGGACTAGATGCCATGATGTTCGTTTTCTGAATGTTGAGCTTTAAGCCAACTTTTTCATTCTCCTCTGTCACTTTCATCAAGAGTCTCTTTAGTTCTTCTTCGTTTTCTGCCATAAGGGTGGTGTCATGTGCATATCTGAGGTCATTGATATTTCTCCTGGCAATCTTGATTCCAGCTTGTGTTTCCTCCAGCCCAGCGTTTCTCATGATGTACTCTGCATATAAGTTAAATAAGCACGGTGACAATATACAGCCTTGACGTTCTCTTACTTCACTTAAACAGCTGTATGACTTGTTTGTGTATTTTGGAACTCAATCCCTTATCAGTAGCATTGTTTGCAAATATTTTCTCCCAGTTCTTAAGTTGTCTTTTTGTTTTGTTTATGGTTTCTTTTTCTATGCAAAAGCTTTTAAGCCTAATTAGGTCCCCTTTCTTTATGAGATTCTTTTTTAATAACTATATAGTATTTTGTCGAGTGAATATTCTCTGGTTTACTTATACATGTTGTTGTATATTTAAGTTAAATATATTAGGTTAAATGTTGTGCTGCATCAAACATTCTTATAGTCTAATTTTATTTTTGTTAACTTTTCCACTCAGCCATGGTTATTTTCATGAGAAGTTTTTGCATGTAGAAGTGCTTGGTCGGTCTACATCTACTTCTTAAGGTTTTTGCTAGATATGGTCAAACTGCTCTCTTAGAAGGTTGTATAATGTATATTCTGAACTGCATTGTTTGAGGATGCTTGTTTTCCTAGATCAAATGTGTCCCTTTTGACTTTGTCTCCAAATTAGGGGGTTTTCAAATTTGGAACCTATAAATTATGTTGTAGATGATGACTGTGAGGGAAAAATAATGAATTTCCACTATGATTCCTGCTGATGTTTATTACATTTGCTAACAAAAATGAAGAAAATTGTTTTTAGATATAGTAGTACCAAATTCAAAGTCTTTAGTACAATGGAAAGGATTGAATATCAAAGTAAGTGACATGACTTGAATTCTCACTTTGAGGTCTTCAGTTCAGTTCATTCGCTCAGTCGTGTCTGACCCTTTGCAACCCCATGAGTTGCACCACGCCAGGCCTCCCTGTCCATTACCAACTCCCGGAGTTCACCCAGACTCATGTCCATCAAGTCGGTGATGCCATCCAGCCATCTCATCCTCTGTCGTCCCCTTCTCCTCCTGCCCCCAATCCCTCCCAGCATCAGAGTCTTTTCCAATGAGTCAACTCTTCACATCAGGTGGCCAAAGTATTGGAGTTTCAGCTTTAGCATCAGCCCTTCCAAGGAAATCCCAAGACTGATCTCCTTTAGAATGGACTGGTTGGATCTCCTTGCAGTCCAAGGGACTCTCAAGAGTCTTCTCCAACACCGCAGTTCAAAAGCATCAATTCTTCAGCGCTCAGCTTTCTTCACAGTCCAACTTTCACATCCATACATGACCACTGGAAAAACCATAGCCTTGACTAGACAGACCTTTGTTGGCAAAGTAACGTCTCTGCTTTTGAATATGCTATCTAGGTTGGTCATAACTTTCCTTCCAAGGAGTAAGCATCTTTTAATTTCATGGCTCCAGTTACCATCTGTAGTGATTTTGGAGCCCAGAAAAATAAAGTCTGACACTGTTTCCACTGTTTCCCCATCTATTTCCCATGAAGTGGTGGGACCAGATGCCATGATCTTCGTTTTCTGAATGTTGAGCTTTAAGCCAACTTTTTCACTCCCCACTTTCACTTTCATCAAGAGGCTTTTTAGTTCCTCTGCACTTTCTGGCATAAGGGTGGTGTCATCTGCATATCTGAGGTTATTGATATTTTTCCCGGAAATCTTGATTCCAGCTTGTGTTTCCTCCAGCCCAGCGTTTCTCATGATGTACTCTGCATAGAAGTTAAATAAGCAGGGTGACAATATACAGCCTTGACGTACTCCTTTTCCTATTTGGAACCAGTCTGTTGTTCCATGTCCAGTTCTAACTGTTGCTTCCTGACCTGCATACAGGTTTCTCAAGAGACAGGTTAGGTGGTCTGGTATTCCCATCTCTTCCAGAATTTTCCACAGTTTATTGTGATCCACACAGTCAAAGGCTTTGGCATAGTCAATAAAGCAGAAATAGATGTTTTTCAGGAATTCTCTTGCTTTTTCGATGATCCAGCAGATGTTGGCAATTTGATCTCTGGTTCCTCTGCCTTTTCTAAAACCAGCTTGAACATCTGGAAGTTCATGGTTCACGTATTGCTGAAGCTTGGCTTGGAGAATTTTGAGCATTACTTTACTAGCGTGTGAGATGAGTGCAATTGTGCGGTAGTTTGAGCATTCTTTGGCATTGCCTTTCTTTGAGATTGGAATGAAAACTGACCTTTTCCAGTCCTGTGGCCACTGCTGAGTTTTCCAATTTGCTGGCATATTGACTGCAGCACTTTCACAGCATCATCTTTCAGGATTTGAAATAGCTCAATTGGAATTCCATCACCTCCACTAGCTTTGTTCATATTGATGCTTTGAGGTCTTAAACCAGTACAATTGCTATAAGCTTCAGTGTTCGCATCTGTACAATGACCATCCAATTGACCCTATTTATAGGTGAAATGAAGACCATGTGGTCTCGGTGTGATTGATTCCATTCCCACTTAGGGGGTAGATTTTGACTGATAGAAGCCCAAAAGTATAGTCCTGTGTCCCTTACCTGGCAAATGGTTCAGAGATGAACAACCCAATTTATCCCAATCAGCATAGCATTTGAAATAGATTTTGTTATGTTCAAAATATATCAAGCTCATCCCATCTACTAATTATCCTACCAAAAGATCTTATTCTCATCCAACTGACGATATACTTAGGCAGTGATTTTCTTTGCCCCATAAAATGTGGGTGGAACTTTCATATGCCATTTCCAAGTGGAAGTTTTGAGGGCCAGCTTGTAGTTCAGCTGTCTCTCTTCCCTCTGCCACAAGAGTAATATACCCTAGAAACTGGTTGCTCCTTCAGTGTTAGTCTCAGAATAAAGAGGACAAGGATGGAGTCTCAGCTCTTCCACAACTGCCAATATGCAAGTTGGATGAGAAGCAAACTTTTATTGCCTTGTAAAACACAAGGTCTGGTGGTTATTTGTTACCACAGCACAACTTAGCCAAGGCTGGCTCATACATTATTTTTTGGACCAGAATGAGCATTTTCCAAGAGTGGGGACCTAACCTGATTTTGTCCTTTAGGAATGAACATCTGGGAGAAGAGGCTGTCTCTTTCTTCAGATGCTGTGCTATATTGTTGTGTCACCAGGAACTGCTGTAGTATTTTGTTATTATAGTAGATATCAGTCAGAGGAAAGAACAGACAGAGAGAACAACACAAAGAACTGCCGAGAAAGGGAACAAGAGCCCTAATCTTAAATTAATGCCTGAAGCTGACCTACCTTTGAACTCCTCAGTTAAATGAACCAGAAACAATAAATTTTTATAGTTTAAGATAATTTCAGTTGAATTTTCTTTTATTTGCAACCAAAAGCATTGATAGTGGCTGATTCAAATTTCTTTCACAGTATCCATTCAGAAGAATAGAATTTGAGAAGCTTGAAAACAGGACATTAACATGAGATGATAATTTCTGATAAGTATATGAACTAATGGACTTCTCTGGTGGCTCAGATGGTAAAGTGTCTGTTTACAATGCGGGAGACCTGTGTTCTATCCCTGGGTCAGGAAAATTGTGGCTGAAAAAGGACAAAGGTAAAACTCAGAACATTTCCAGAAGATGAGCAACTCTTGAGATTAGGTTTTCCACTGTGAGATGGTAGGCAAAAACTGAGTGGAGGATAGGATGAAGAAGAGATGGTCTGTTCTTTCACATATGCTGATTCTGTACCTTCCTGTTCCTACAGTGCTGGTAGTGCTTCTCTCTGCTTTAGCTAAACGGTGTGTGTTCACTCAGTTCTATCTGACTCTTTGCGACTCCATGGACTGTAACCTGCCAGGCTCCTCTGTCCAGGGAATCTTTCATGTAAGAATCCTGGAGCAGGTTACCATTTCCTCCTCCAGGGGACCTTCCTGACCCAGGGATAGAACCGATGTCTCTTGCATCTTCTGTATTGGCAGGTGGATTCTTTACCACTGTGCCACCTGGGAAGCCCCTTAGCTAACCTACAGGACTGCAAACACTGCCTGCTTAACTGGATATTCATTTCCACCCTACCCTGTTTTGTCACGGTCCATACTTTTAGCAGAGAGCCCTCTTCCTGTATTCATCACTAAACTGGTAGGGGGCTTAATTAATTAGCATTTGTAAGATGTTTCAGCTCTTTAGCGGATTATGGGTAATTAGGAAAGCAGAGCCAAGAGCTTTTATTATCTTCCTCTCTGCTGGTCTCTTTTCCTGCCTCTTCTGGAGAGACTGGCATTGATGTTGACTTGAATGAACTTGAACTTGTTATGCTATGTCATTTCATTTTTCATTAAATAGATTCAGAAATCTCCCAGGCCCCATGTGGGAAACACTGTCCAAGGATCAGTCATTTCTCCTATAGACCAGGCAAATTCAACATTGATAAATAATGCAGCTTAAAATCGTCATAAAGGGCAGAGTGTTTGAAAGCCACAGGCAAAACCTGCTGGATCTTGCAGCTTTCTCTTATAAAAAACCCATCCACTAGTCAGCTTGGACATTATAGTTATCCCTTGGTATTCATCTAGTAATTCCCTCCCCAGAAATGGACCATCCTCTGAAAACTAGAGACTTTTACAATGTTCTCCTTTTTTAACATCCTTATTAAATTTGTTTTTTGCTCTGTTTTTCTTTTTTTTACAACATGGAAGATGAATCAGTTAGGAACTGTATTTGAGGGCTAATAACAGAAACCTGAAATAACATGGTTTAACAAGATGGAGAGGTTTATTTTCTGTCATCCATAGGCAGTCTGGGGGCTGAATTTCTATAGTTATTACAGTTCTGTGACACAATCTGTGCCCTAAGCTTCTAACATTTTGTTCTATCATCATTAGCATGTGGCTTCCAACTTCAAGGTGCAAGGTGGCTGCTATAACTCCAGACATCAAGTCTATATTCCAGGCAGGAAGAAGGAGGAATGAGGAAAATGCAAAAGAGCCTCCTACCTAATTTAGCAGCCATCCTGAAAGCCTTATCTTAGTAGTTACCTGGCTACTGCTTTTTTAAGGTGATGCTGGAAAAAGTAGTTTTGCATCAGTGCATGCTGATGCTCCTGATAAGATCAGGTTTCATTATTAAGGGAGAAGTAACAATTGGTAATTAATAGCTTCTATCACACCACATTCCTGAAGTATGTCTTAAGTAATAAACCTTACCTCAATAATAATTACTAATGTGTGTACAGTGTGTTAGGTTGTCAAAATTAAACCCTTCAGTGGTTATGACTTCTTGGGGTCCTGGGTGATTTAAAAGAACACAGAGATCATTTTATCTGGAAGAACACAAAAAATTTTGTTTGCTACATGGTACTCAGCCATAACCTGTCTAAAAAAGAAGCAGAGGGAGAAACCTTCTCAAAGATTTTAATAAACTCAAACATTATACTGACTTCCCCAGACACCTCCCAGTAGTTTTACCTATAATTACTCTGGCGCAAAAGGGACAGAATATGAGGTTCTAGTGCTTCCTCTGCAGGAGCCCTGTTCAATCTCTTGCTCTTCTGCTTGGATTTATGTCATTTCCAATATCCAACAGTGTGTTTTCAAAGTGAGTTACTTAATGTGTTAGGCATCAACTGGAATGTATCCCAGCTTGGGATGCAGGAGGTCATTGCAGAATTCTAGACTTGGGGCAACAACAAAAGATACTCATTGTGCAACTATCTGACCACTGACCATTTTCAGAACTGTTCTGCCCTACAGATAAAGACAGATGGTTGTGAAGGGGTGGGCAGTAGGGGCAGTACAGAGAAGAGACAAGTAGAAAAAGATTGGACAATCTTCTGAGTTTGATGTTAGGAAAATACCCAGCAGATAGCAAGATAACAGGTGCTCACTTAGTGTTAGTTTCCTGGGCTCTTTGTGGTTTTGGGACTAGGAAGTTTAAGAACTGCCAGGGAGATGATCTCACGAACATAAGTTGGCGTTTCATCTCATCTTGTGCTATCATCCAGAAATAATGAGAGAAACTGAGGCCAAAATGCTGAGATCTTATACAGACCAAGGGTTAGAATTTCCTCCACCACTTTTTTGGGATCATTTAGTATTTGTATGTTAGACCTTACCCAGAAGCTATTTCTGTCAGCAAAATGCAGCTTTCTTCTGTCCCACCACCCACTTCTTGCCCTGTCCTGCCTCTGCCAGCTGTTGTTTTCAGAGAGCAGAAAGCAGAACTAATACTCCCTTTGATTCATTTATGGTGTCTACTGACGAGGTGTGGTTCAAGTATGTGAGGATGTCATTTTTCCTATGAGATCTCTTTGTCCTTGTTTCCTGCTGATGCTATGTTAGAGCAGCCATCAGTATGCAAAGTTCAGAAGCAGTGTCATTGTTTTGAAAGAGCATATGGAATCTGAATTTCACTTCTCCCCTGGGACATATGCTGTTAATTAAAGGCAGATTCTAAAGATTGTAGTCGGCGTATGCATTGTCACACAGGAGAGAACTGAAAAATCAACTGAATGTATTTAAGCTTCCTGTCAATCATTCTATATTTGAGTGAAAGTAGTGAGTTATTTGTTATATATCACATTTAACAGAGGTGGTTGATATACTGCTTAAAATCCTCCAGTGCATTCCAACTCTTTGATGAAAGCCTGAACTCTCTAGCATAGTCTCTACTACCTTTTGTGACCTGGTCTCTGGCCATCTGTCTTTTCAGTCTCATGTTTTAACCACCTTTTAATATGTACTTCATTATCTAGCCATATCAAGCAGATAATAATAAAAGCTCACATTTCTAGGGCCATCATCTATGCTGAACACTTAACATACACACTTCATTTAGCTCAAAGTAGGAATTCTTGGAAATGGGATTGTTGAGTACATTAAGATCTCAGGGTTATGCCCCTTAGAGATGCTTGTATACATTGTTCATTGTTGATTGATGTTCTGGTCTTTGCAAGTTCTCTGAAACCATCATGTGTCTTTCATCACAGTTTCTACTAGTGTCCTTTAATTCAGTTCCTGGTTGATGCTCCTGGGCTGCAGGGCCATTCTTCCTGCTTCCCCAGGTCTGCCGTGAATGCAGATGCTGGCTTATCTGCATCCTCTGAGGAGCAGCCATTCCCTTGAAACCTCCTGGGAGGCTGTGACACTTGCATTTCAGCATGTAGATTGCCACCTGTCCTTTGTTACTCTTAGGGGTGCCCAACCCTGTTACTGCCCAGTCTTGGTCAGCTGTTACGGGTCAACATTGCTTGCCAGACTGTGAAATAAATGGCACAGAGGAAATTAACAGCAGAGTAAACTCTATATCTTGATCAATACCTTCTATGCAGGCTGTTCTTGAGCTCTCATTGGTGGAGGACAAAAGTGTGTGTATAGAGAGCACTGTAATGATTCATTATATGTAATTTACTATGATGATTTATATCAATATGCAGTACATTTTAATAAAAATATATCAAAGATGACTTTATAACAAAACAGCATTTTCAGTAGGGTCTAGCTGTACATGTTTCTTCACTTAGTTCTCACAAAAACCTGTGATTTTAATTACTTAGATTAAGTACTATTATTATTAAAGATGTGGAAACTGAGGCTTAGAACAGCCTCAGTGATGTGTTTAAGGTGACATAGAGCAGAACAACTCAGCCAATGTATTGATACAAGAGGGAGTGCACTAATAGTTCTCAGGTTGCACTTAGTCATAGATTTTGCCAGAGAGAAAAGAGAAGGCACAGTAGACATCATTATTATAATTTTAAGGCATTTTAATAGACTAACAATTAATTTCACACATGCACCACAATACAGATTTGTATTTCTGTTGAGAAGTGAAGATTTGCAGGAACACGAGGTCCTGCCTGGCACTGATCACTGGAGCCATGGAGGGCTGTTCTCTTTGAGTGCAGCACACCCTCCTCAGTTTCCACAGTCTGCAGTACTCCCCCTTGTCTTTCTCAGAACCCAACTAAGTCCACTCATTCATATTATCTTTGACTCCTATGGCCATTTGAGGTTAAAACACTGAATAACACACATACCCTCTCTCTGTAGCTCCTCCAAAGCACTCTAGTTTGCCCTTCCCCTCCTTTACAACTGCTCAATGTCCCATCACTTTAACTCAGCAATACAATCAAATTCCTTTCCTGACTCTTTTATCACTCCCGCTTCCCAACACTCTCCACCCCTACTAACAGATGCCTCTCTGAGCACTCTGGGCAGTCCTCTCTCTTTGTCCTACTGTAGTGTACGGTTGTTGCTATTGTTGTTTAGTTGCTAAGTTACATCCAACTCTTTTGCGACCCCATGGACTGTATCCTGCCACACTCCTCTGTCCATGAGATTTCCCAGGCAAGAATACTGGAGTGAGTTGCCATTTCCTTCTCCAGGGGATCTTCCCAACCTGGGGATTGAGCCTGCTTCTCCTGCATCTCCTGTATTGGCATGGGGATTCTTGACCACTGAGCCACCAGGGAAGCCTGTGGTGTACTGTTATTGTCCTTAAATGTGTTGTTCACACAGCTCACTGGCAGCTGAGAGTAACATAAAGTCTTTCCCCCTGAATCTTGAGGCCCAGCTTGCCCAGTAAGGATTTGAATGAGTGGATGAATGAATAAGTGGATGTATGGATGAATGCATGATTTATTGACCAGAACTACTTTCTACTCTCCTGTCTGGAGTAGGGGAGGTGAATATTAAAAGCCATTGGTAGTGACCTGCCCTTGACTTTTGATCAGAGCATAGTATGTGCTTGAACTGCATGTTGGTCGGGTCAGCAATTGCTTCTAAACCAAAAATATCCAGAAGGAAAGAATACGATGCCTTTTTCTTGCCAGAGGAACTCAGAGCAGTAAATATTATTAAATCACAGATAAAGCTGTATGGTCATTTAGTTTTTAAGAATTAAAAAGAACAAGTCTCTAGGATATTAGCACTGAATATAGCTGAGTGTCGAATTTAGCCTTAATTGGCAGTGAAGACAATTCTAGTTCACTTAAGAGAAACAGTTATTAAACAAGACATTATTCTAGCCAGAAAGTAAAAACAACACAAAACAAAAAGCTTCTTTATCTGATCACATTGCTGAAATATTTTAGTTGACTCTTACTTCAACTAAGCATTCTGCCTTCTGCAAATAATGATATTGTATATACACTTACCCAACAGCTAGATTTCTTCCTTTGTAACCATTGCATTTGTACAATTCCCCAATCCAACATTAATTCTGAAGTCAAATGCCAACTTTGTCCTGGTCCTTTCTTAAAAAAGTCATCAAAGTAATACATTCATATGGGTAAAGATGAAGTGGAAGGCTCAGAATAAGAAGCAGCTGTCCCCTGTCCCTCCTCCTCAGAGTCTCTCTCTAGTAGCAATCATTTGAAACTATTTTTAGTTATCTCTTATTTTAACTAACTTAATATTTTGAAAGGCTTGCCTTTACTGCTTTTCTTTATTTATTTTAGATATTATATACTTGACTCCTTGTTAAAGAAGATGGTGACTCAACTCACATCACCCCGCTTCTACTTTGTCTCCTCATCCTCTCCATATGTAAACACTGTTATTTTAAAAACAAAATCTACATCCAGTCTTTGTTACTTTTGCCTGCAATAGCTCCTCAAAGTCCCCTTGTTTCTACTCTTGCCTCCTTCATTCTAATCTTAAGAGCAACCAGAGAGCTCCTTCTGAAATGCAAGAAAGATCTTGTCAAGTCTCTGCTCACAACCTTGCGGTGGTTTCTCAACTTACTTGGAGAACAAAGCTCAAGTCCTTATAATGCCCTTCAGAGCCCGGTAGGATCTGATTCTCAATACCTTCTGATCTAGTCCCCTACTACTCTCTGCTTTGTCTACACCTTTCCTGCCATGTTGGTCTATTTGCTAAGCATCTCAGACTCATTCTTACCTTAGAGTCTTCACAAGGGCTGTGGCATCAGAATGTAACACTCTTCTCCTAAATGTTTCTATAGCTAACACCCTTTCAACCTGCCCCTCTCCTGACTCTTCTAGCATTTTTAGGTCCCTTCATTCTGTTAAGCCTTTTAATTTCTCAATAGCACTTATTACCTTCTAACCTACTGAGTTTATTTTACTTTATGTCTCAGTTTGTTTCTATATTCCTACTCCTTGCTAGAGTGTAAGGTCTGGGGCAACAAGGATCATTTTGTTTACAAGTGTATGCCATATAGCTAGAAGAGTGCCTAGCACCTAGTAACTGCTCAAAGAATTGGATAAATGAATGAATCAATATTATGATTAAATGTGACACAAGGCAATGCCAGGTATAGTACCATGGGGAGGTCATCACTTTTCTTACATAACTTTCTTCTTATCCAAGAGTTTATAACTACCCTTTTCTTCTCTTATCCCATATGTTACTCATTCACTCCAGTTTTCATTGAAATATTCTATAATATCAAAGTTTCACTTTTAAGGAGAATATTAATGTTTTTCTCTAATAAAGTATAATTTTGTCTTTGGTGAAAGATTTTTTTTTATCCTGTTAAGAGAGCATTCTTATGCTATTTTAAAACAGCTTTTTAAAGATATAATTCATGGATCATACAATTAATTCCTTTAAAGTCTACAGTTTGATGATGTTATGGAAGAATTATGTCCCTCCAAATTTTATATTTTGAAGTCCCAACTTGCAAGACCTCAGAATGTAGCCATATTTGGAGGTAAAGTGTTCAAGGAGACAACTGTTTAAAGTGAGGCCACTAGGGTGGGATCCTAATTCACTATGGCTGGGGTCTTTATAAAAAAGAGAGACAACAGAAGTGCAGATGCACAGAAGGATGACCATATGTGGACAAAGAAGCTCGAGGGTGGCCACCTGCCAGCTAAGGAGAGAGGTCTCAGAGAAGACCAATCCTGCCAGCACCTTGTTTGTGAACTTCTAGCCTATATACATTTCTGTTGCTTAATTCAGCCAGTCTGTGATATTTTGTTATGGCAGACTTAGAAAATTAATACAGGTGTTTCTTTGGTATGTTCACAAGTAGGTGTACCCATCACCACAGTTGTTAACTTTAGAACAGTTTCATGACTTCAAAAAGAATACCCTTTAGCTATCATCACCTTCTGCCTTTTCTGTCTGCTCTAGACTTAGGCAACCACTAATCCACTTTGTGTCTATTCCAAAATTTTGTTTTGTAGATATTATATAATTTGTGGTCTTTTGTGACTGACTTCTTTCACCCAGCATGTCTTTAAGGTTCATCCATGTTGTAACATGTAAAAGTACTTCATTTGTGTGTGTGTGGCCTAATGCTATTCTTTGTATGGATATATCACTTTTTGTTTATCCATTCACCAATTGATGGATACTTTGGTTGTTTCCACCTTTTGGCTATTATGAATAACCCTCCTATAAACCTGTGTACAAACCTTTGTGTGGACATTTGTTTTTACTTTCTTGGGTATATACCGAAGAATGGAATTGCAGGGTCTAGCATATTCAAAAGCAGAGACATTACTTTGCCAACAAAGGTTCATCTAGTCAAGGCTATGGTTTTTCCTGTGGTCATGTATGGATGTGAGAGTTGGACTGCGAAGAAGGCTGAGCACCGAAGAATTGATGCTTTTGAACTGTGGTGTTGGAGAAGACTCTTGAGAGTCCCTTGGACTGCAAGGAGATCCAACCAGTCCATTCTGAAGGAGATCAGCCCTGGGTGTTCTTTGGAAGGAATGATGCTAAAGCTGAAACTCCAGTACTTTGGCCACCTCATGCGAAGAGTTGACTCATTGGAAAAGACTCTGATGCTGGGAGGGACTGGGGGCAGGAGGAGAAGGGGACGACAGAGGAGGAGATGGCTGGATGGCATCACTGACTCGATGGTTGTGAGTCTGAGTGAACTCCGGGAGTTGGTGATGGACAGGGAGGCCTGGCGTGCTGCGATTCATGGGGTTGCAAAGAGTCGGACACGACTGAGCGACTGATCTGATCTGAAGGTACCTCTATGATGAACTGTTTGAGGAACTATCAGACTGCTTTCCAAAGTGGCTGTACTATTTTACATTCCCACTGGCAGTATATGAGTGTTCCAATTTTGCCACATTCTCACCAACACCTGTCATTATCTGACTTTTTTATTGTAACTATTTTATTAAGGGTGAAGTAGAATCTCTTTGTGGTTTTGATTTGCCTTTCTCTGATGGCTAATGCTGTCATGTATGCTTTTGAACTGTGGTGTTGGAGAAGACTCTTGAGAGTCCCTTGGACTGCAAGGAGATCCAACCAGTCCATCCTAAAGGAGATCAGTCCTGGGTGTTCATTGGAAGGACTGATGTTGAAGCCGAAACTCCAATACTTTGGCCACCTGTTGTGAAGAGCTGACTCATTGGAAAAGACCCTGATGCTGGGAAAGATTGAGGGCAGGAGGAGAAGGGGACAACAGAGGATGAGATGGTTGGATGGCATCACTGACTCAATGGACATGGGTTTGGGTGGACTCCAGGAGTTGGTGATGGACAGGGAAGCCTGGTGTGCTGCGGTTCATGGGGTCACAAAGGGTCAGACAGGACTGAGCGACTGAACTGAACTGAGCTGAACTGAATGCTGTCATGTATGTTTTTATGTGCTTATTGGCCATTTGTATATCTTGTTGGAGAAATGTCTGTTCAAGTCTTTTATCTATTTTTAAATTGAGTCATTCAACTTCTTATTGAGTTGAAAGACTTCTTTACATTTTCTAGAAACAAATTCCTAATCAGTTATATGTTTTGCAAATATTTTATTCCATTCTATGGATTGTCTTTTCACTTTCTTGGTAGTGTCTTTTGCAACACAAAAGTCTTTAATTTTGCAGAACTCCAGCTTGCCTATTTTTTCTTTGTTACTTATGATTTTGGTGTTGTATTTAAGCATCCATTTCCAAATCTGAGTTCATAAAGATTTATGCCTATGTTTTTTTCTAAGAATTTTGTAGTTTCAGCTTTTAGATTTAAGCCTTTAATCCATTTTGAGTTAATTTTTGTATGTGATGTGAGGTAGGAATCCAATTTCATTCTTTTGCAGGTGAGTATTCAGTTGTTACAATGCTACTTGTTTAAAAAAAGACTAGTCTTTTTACATTGAATGGTCTTGGCATCCTTACCTAAAATCAGTTGACCACAGACATATGAGTTGTTTCTGGCTTTCAGTTCTTTCCGTTGATCTATATGTCTATCCTTATGCTAGTACTGGACTGTCTTGATTATTATTGTTTTCTATTAAATTTTAAAGTTGGGAAGTTTTAATTCCTCCTAGTTTGTTCTTGTTCAAGAGGGCTGTGAATATTCTGTGTCTGTTGCAATTCTATATGATCTTTTTTAAAGAAACTTTTAATTTGTTTTTGTCTGTGGTGGGTTCTCCTTTCTGGCCTGCGGGCTTTCTCTAGTTGCGGTGAGTGGGAGCCACTCTCTAGCTGCAGTGCGCAGGCTTCTCACTGCAGTGGCTTCTCTTGTTGCAGAGCATGGTTTCTAGGCACACAGGCTTAAGCAGTTGCTGCGTGTGGGCTCAGTAGTTGTGGCTTGTGGTCTCTAGAGCACTGGCTCGATAGTTGTGGTTCATGGGCTTAGTTGCTCCGTGGCGTGTGGGATCTTCTCAGGCCAGCTACTGATCTGGTGTCCCTTGCATAGCAAGGTGGATTCTTAACCACTGAGTCATGGAGAAAGCCCTCCATATGAATTTTAGCATCAGATTATCAATTTCTACAAAGAAGTCCAGTGGGATTCTGACAGGAATTGTGTTGCTTCTGTAGCTAAATTTGGAGAATATTGCTGGCTTGAAATATTAAGTCTTGTGATAATGAACATGGGATGTTTACCATTTATTTAGACTCTTTCATGGAGAAGGCAATGGCACCCCACTCCAGTACTCTTGCCTGGAAAATCCGATGGATGGAGGAGCCTGGTAGGCTGCAGTCTATGGGGTCTCGAAGAGTCAGACATGACTGAGTGACTTCATTTTCACATTTCACTTTCATTCATTGGAGAAGGAAATGGCAACCCACTCCATTGTTCTTGCCTGGAGAATCCCAGGGACCGGAGAGCCTGGTGGGCTGCTGTCTATGGGGTCGCACAGAGTTGGACATGACTGAAGCGACTTAGCAGCAGCAGCAGCAGACTCCTTCATATTTCTTTCAATATTGTTTTATAGTTTTCAGGGTACAAGTTTGCATGTCTTTTGTTAAACTTATTTTTCAGTATTTTATTCTTTTGATGCTATTGTAATTGAATTATTTTCTCAATTTCATTTTAGATTGTTCATTGCAAATACCATTGATATTGTTTTTTTTTTCTCTGTGTTCTTTGGATTATATAATGTCTATAGATTCCTTCTGAAGGAGTCTTTGGGCCTAGAAAAGAAAACAACGGTCTCAAAGGCCCTTGCTGAATCATCTAACTTCAGAGAAAACAAAACAGAACTTTAGGTCCCACCCTGATGCTCCTGGCCAGTTGCATCTACCTGGGACTTATTACCCCCTGCCCAGAAACCTTCCACCCCCTACATCTGCCTGGGACTTATCACCCCCTGCCCAGAGGACTTATCACCCCCTGCCCAAAACCTCCCACTCCCTGTTCAACTACAAATGCCATCTCAACTAAAGAATACCCAAAACATCCTGCCTGACTAACGTTTCCCTTATCGCTTCCACAAACCTCCCTTTAAATATGGTTTCCCTGATCCCTCTCACGTTCAGCCTGGTCGTTAGGCAGACTGTCACCCCTCCTTGCCTGAATTAAGGTAACCTACTTCCGTTGAGGTGGTGTCTCTTTTTCTGCTTTGGCCTGATCTATACTTTATACCTTCATGTATGCTAATTCTTTATTTTGCAGTTCATTCTGCTGTTGAACATCTCTAGTGAAATTTTCATTTCCACTATTATACTTTCAACTCTAGAATGTCCATTTAATTGCTTTTAAAAATAATGTCTTTCTCCTTACTAATATTCTCTAGTCAATGCAGCATTGTCGTCATATTTTACCTCTTTAATCATGGTTTTCTTTAGTTCTTTGAACATATTTTTGATGGCTACTTTGAATGCTGTGTCTATTAAATCTGACAGTTGATTATCTCACAGGCAATTTATTCTATTTGCTTTTTTCCTCAGTGTATGTGCTGTATTTCTCTGTTTCTTTGGACATCTTTGCAGTTTTGTTGGAAACCAAATATTATAGGTAATACTGTAGCCACTCAGCACTGCCTTCTCCCCTGTTTCTTTTCATTGCTGCTTGCTAATTGACTGGCTTGATTATTTGGTGAGTTCTGTTTCCCTTACGCACAGTGGTAAGCCTCTGATTGTGCTTCTTGGGGGCTGAAGCCGTGTACATGTCTGCTGTCATCTAGGGCTGATAGAGATTTTGGCAGGGCTTTTTTGACTATCGTTTTCTCTGTCCACAACCACTAAACTCCATTAACTACAGATTGATCACTGTGTGGTTTAAAAAAATGCCCTGGGATATAAATTGCTCTACAGATGAAACCATCCAAATTGTCTCTTTTGAAGAAATAATTTGTGATTTCTTCTGTCCCTACATGTCTCCGGCTGTGCCTTTCCCTGGTTCTCTGGGACAACTAGCTGGTTTACAGTTCAGGCTATAAATCGAAGGAATCTCCAATCTCTTCCCAATTGCCTTTAACTACAGTTTCACTGTTCTTGAGAACGTCCTTAGGCTTGAACTTCTCTACGTTGTATTCCAAGTGAAGTCAGTTCTTTTGGAAAGAGATTAGGATCTATCTACTTTGTGGCCTGCTTCTTTCCTCAAGCAAAATATCTGAGGTGGTTCTGGACCTGAGGGTGGGGATAATGCACCTTTTTACCCTGAGCGTATGATACCACCACTTTTTAGCTGAACTCCTGGTGGAGGTAGGAGCAGTAGCCCCGGTCTTCTCAGCTTGCCTCTCCTGCATGGACCTACCCCCTTAGGGCAAGGACTGTTGGGGCTCCACTATTCTCAGAGGCAACATACCCAACATAAAGGCTTCATACCACCAATGGAGGGTGAGTGGAGGAAGGAGCCCCCACCTCTCAGTGACATTTTCCTGGAACTTAGCCCTACCAACAGGTAGCTGCAGGCAGAATGAAAAGTGCCAACATGCTGCTCCTTCTGGGAAGATAGCCCTTTGACCAGGAGCCAAGGGAAAGGGAGCCCCTTTTTTCTGTCTGTGCCAGTCTGGAGCAGAGTTTCCATCTCATGATTTCAGAGGGAGAAGAGAGTATGTCTCTTTGAAATGCCAGACTTGCTATTATTATCAAACTTTAATAGATTTTCAGTAAATTTCATTTGCTGTGTTTCCTTGGGACCATTTCCAGAGACTTTAAATTGTTGTTTTTGTTTTTATAAAATCTTCACCAGTTTCATTGGAGAGCAAGTCTATGGAGCTTGTCATGTTGTCATGCTGCCCTTTACTATTTTTAAACCATCCAAAAATCAGGAGTGGGTCTAAGGTTCTGTCAAATGTATTGTTGGCCCTATCAATGTGATTTTTTGTGAAGAAGCTTTTGAAATGAAAATAGCAATTAGAATATATTTCTTTTTTGTTTTTTTTCTTCTAGGATCTTCTGAAGATCAGATCTTCTGAAGGAGATCAGCCCTGGGATTTCTTTGGAAGGAATGATTCTAAAGCCGAAACTCCAGTACTTTGGCCACCTCATGTGAAGAGTTGACTCATTGGAAAAGACTCTGATGCTGGGAGGGATTGGGGGCAGGAGGAGAAGGGGACGACAGAGGAGGAGATGGCTGGATGGCATCACTGACTCGATGAACGTGAGTCTCAGTGAACTCCAGGAGTTGGTGATGGACAGGGAGGCCTGGCGTGCTGCGATTCATGGGGTCGCAAAGAGTCGGACACGACTGAGCGACTGATCTGATCTGATACATGTATTCTTCTGGCATCTTCTAGCATGTCATAATTTATTGCTTTATTCAATTTTCTTTTTTATTGAACAGTTTGCATCTATAAGGGGAAATCTCATCATTGGTGCATGTGTATGTGGATACTCTAATCACAGTTGGGAATAAAAACGATTTTTCCTTTTATAGTAATATGCTGTTATTTTCTTCTTGGGGAATGAAATTGGTAGTTAGGTTACTATTTGCTATTTGAAAGTTTAGATCTGAACAAGCTTATCCAGTTATGTGTGTGTGATGTGTGAACAATTTTTGAACATATTTAGTTACTAGATATGAAAATTTCTTCTTCCTTATTGTGACTATTCTGATATTTAACATTTTTAGGAATGAAAACATGGGAAAGTATTAATAGCATATAGGCCTTGCAGATCTGAATTTGAATTCCAGCTGCATGTCCTAGCAGTTGGGTGATCTTGGATACATAGCTTCATCTCTCAAAGCTTCAGTTCTTGTCCTTAAAAGGAGGACAAATATTTATTTCTTGGGGTTATCGCAGTGACAGAAAGATGGAATGAACATAAAACATTCAGTGCTATGATTGGGTGCTTACTTACTGATCAGTATTCAGTAAGTGATAATTCCCTTGCTTTTGAGAAAATAATTCATTTCACATAGAATTTAAAATAATTAGCATTTAACTGTGCAAAATATTTGCTGATAATTTTTTTCTTATCCTGGATGCTCTATTTTCTGCCTCATTTCTAATTTTATTAGTTTTCAAATTAGATTTGCTGTTTGTTGGCCATTTGTTAGTGTTTTCCAACAAGTTGGCTTTGGCTATATCAATCACTTCTTTACATTTTATTTACTATTAAACTAAGTTATTGTTCATTTTATCACATTTATGACTTCCTATCCTCTTTTTTACTCTTTTCCTCATTTTATATAATAGGTGAGAAGTTAGCTGATTTTCCTTTATTTTTAAAGAATAAAGACAAGTAAAGTTACGAACTCTCTCTACATATTGTTTTGACCACTTCCCATAGATTTTGATTCATAATTATTATTCTCTTTATATTCTGCAGCTGGATTCTGAGGATGTGATTAGAACTAGACGTTCAAGGATGGTCTAAAAGTAGGGACTAGTTAAAGAGGCTATCACAACTGTGAGCTGGGAGGCCTTAGCCCACTATCTAGACTGGGGATGTCGTTGGGTGGCAGAATATCTGGGGCTTAGTAATAAAATCATCCAATATCAGCTGAATGCCAATTATGTGCTGAACACTTCTCCTCATAACGGTTTTGCATAGCTCCTTAATTATCACAAGTGTTGTGACACTTATTTCACTTCTTTTCTGCAACTGAAGATACTGAAGTAGTCAAATGACTTGCCTTAGAGCACAGAGCAAGTATAATTCATTCATCAGGAATCCTGATTAGACATTCTCTGCACTGCTATGTCCTGTCACTCCATTATAAATCTCTCACAGGTTTATTCTTAAGCCAAGTCTTATTCTCCACACTGTCAATAGTGAACATTGTTATCTTTTAATTTACTTTGTGGTGACAGACATGGGTTGTGTTTACTTTGCAGTGTTACTTAAGATGTGTTACCCTAAGAGAAGACAAGGGTGTCAATGGGAAGAGTTTTCAAATATAGGAGAAAGCTTACATGTGGAAGAGCTCACTTATCTATTTCACAAGACCCCAAAAGACCAAGCTAAGTAGAACAAGGTGTAAAACACTAGTTGCATGATAGCTCCAGTTAATTAAATAACTACTATGTGCCAAGCATTGTACTATAAGAATATTACATGCATTATGTCAATTAGTCCTTATCACAGTCCCAAGAGGTAGGTGTTATTATTACTATTCCTTGTTTATAGATTCTTCCTTATTATAGATTCCTTATTTACAGATTGGGATATTACCACTCCAAAGTATTAAGAAATTCATCCCAAGTTGCAGAACCAGGAAGTGACACAACTGGCAATTAAATTCAGGTTATCTGCCTCCAAAATCTTAAACCTTATTTTTTTTTGCTTAATTGTCTCTCCTGGAAGCTGTAATAAGGCAGAATTGTAATCAATATAAAGGAAAATATTAATAATGTGCTACTTCAGGGGGTGATGGAGCTTTCATTTCTGGAAAGATCCAAGCAGAGGCTTGTGATCCTCTGACCACAAAAATAAGAGGGAACCTGTTACCTACAGGCCACAGTGGTACTGACCATGAAAAATACTCTACAATAATTGTAAGAAATAGGATAATATGTGGTAGAAAAATCAGACTATCTTGTGAGGTAGTGAGACCCCTGCCAATGAATCAGGTGGGGTAAATGCAAGAGTGTAGAAATAGAGTCTAAGTTTGGATGGATAATTTAATTCAATGGCCTTTTAATTTTTTCTGAAATCAAATATCTTAACCACTAAGTCTGATTTTGCCAGAAAGAGAAGTTAGAACAGCAGTTTTCAGGTTTTTGAGTATGTGGCTTACATTCAAACACTAGAAATGTAGAGCTCCCCTCAAGGGATCAGGTGATTCAAAAGAAGGCTAAACAAGTCAACAGTGATTGCAATGTAAATACTAATTCCACATACCGGTGCCTCAGAGAATCTGTAGAAGCACCCTAGTTTGTGCTTTGTAACTTTATCACCCAGCACCATTAGGGAGCTCCTAGGGGACAGCCTTTTGTTGCTCTCTCCTGCTCCTCCTATACACACAGCCATGTGCCAGCATATATGCATCCTTTCTTAGACGCCAGCTAGAAACCAAACTGTATCAATTATTCAAAACAAATTCTACCATCTCTACACTATTTCAAAAAACTATTCAACTCATTTTTATACCTGACAAACAGCCATAACAGTGTGAACCAACAGGTTAAGTAAAATTAAGTTTACACATTGAGTAACTGTAGGAGCACACCTGTGATGAAACTATAGAACAATTGCTATATGATGAGCATGATAGAAACGGTTGTATTTTGAGCACTAATGTTGCATGGGGCACAAACTGGTGGCTGAATTAAGCCTTTTACCATTACTGCCCATGATTTAGGTGTCACCAGTAAATCATGAACATATCCTAATTCAAAGGGAAGATCTGCCCCTTATTTAATTGTGGGCTGGAATAGCCTCTTATCTGAAGTCTTCAGAAGACAAGGCAAAATCTGACTGTGACTCAGTGGACATTGAGGCCCAAGGCAAACAAACTCCATGAACCCCTAAAAGCTCATCCTCTTCTGTTGACTTATTGATGTGCAATCTAGGCAAGTCAGTAAGCTGTTATGAGCCTCGATTTCTTTATCCATAAAATGGTGATATTGATAATGTTTTCTCTGTAAGATTGTACTGTGAAGGCAAAATGAAGTAAAGATCATTAAAGATCTTTATAAACTGTAAAGTGCCATGAAGGAAAAAGAGTAATTATTATTTTTAAAGTGATGTTCTAACAGAACCTGGACTGTAGCCGAAAGCAGGCTGACTCAGAAGCAGGTTTGTAGGGGAGCTGGAAGCCTGCTGGGGCATTGCTAAGGAAACCAGCAGAGAAATGTACGTCACTGAGCCCCATCCTTATCTGCCCACTGCATAGTATCTACCAAGAGCACAAACAGTGCAAGGGACTGGTCATGGATAATTTGGGGATAAAACACACATCAGATTCCATTTAAGGAAGGAGAGAAAGTGGGAGCAGGCTCCAAAGAAGGAAACTATTTCTTTTGGTTACGAAGAGGAAAGCACTTCCTGAACATTTCTAATCGACATGTATAATGCCATCTGGAAGGCAGAGGGAGAAAGCTGGCTCTTAGGTTTCCTTTCAGAAGGGGAAGCCTTTGTCCTTGGCATCATTTGGATATTTGTAAGTAGATGAAGTTTAGTAGCATAAGCCCTGGGAGTCCCTGGGCTCAGCTGATGGGTTCCATTGTCAGCTTCTTTGTTGAGTATAACAAGTTGTGTAAAAATGAGTCTTGTGACCCTGGGAATGAAAACTGTGAAAAGTTCTCAATGTATCCCTTTGAATCTCTGCAACGTCTCTCATATGATCCCCTTGTTTGCCATGAATACTTCTGTCACATTCATGATTTCCATGATGTATTATTTCCTTGCTCACTTTATACCTGAAAGGAAGATACCTAATAAATATTCCAAATTCAACTTTCCTTAGTGGAACTCCATATTGTCCATTCTCACCCTTAAGAGTGTTTCTCCCCAGCATTAGAATTTCCTCCACTATTGAACCACTTAAGTAACAAAAGGTTATTTTGATCCTTGTCATTCTCTTACCTAGTATAATGTCAAAAAAATCCTACTGATTGTATCTTCCTGGGACTTTTCAAGTTCAGACCTTCGGCATGTCTTACCTGGACCATGGATTTAGGTCTCACCTCTATTTTTCAGTCACTTTACTACCTCTTCATGAAAAGGCTAAATCTACCTTTCCAAAAGGTAGACCAATGTGTGCTTTTTCCTTACTTAAAAGTATTTGATGACTCCCTGTTACAGAAGTACACACTCTTTTCTATGGCATTTGAATGAGTTCCTTTTAGGGCCAATACTGGGAACTATATGACCAAACAAGCAACTGTAGTATCAAGTGGGGCTTAATGCAATGTGGTCTTGAGCTAAGCTCTTGGTATGATCAAGATTCTTCAACAGACAAGAAATTGTAGGGAATACAGAGAAGCACGGATATGTGATCCAGATTGTTTTTAAAATTGTGCTTTATGAAAATTCCACTGGTCATTAGCAGCTGTGTAGGTCCCTGAATCATTTTTGGCCTGGATAACTAGGACTAACAGAGATGTGATAAATGAGGGAGGTATTAAATAAACAGACTAGAAAGTCTTTTCCATTACAGGTTTGTAGGCATGAAAACCGAACTTGGGGCCATCATTATTGAGAATAAGTGAGTGAGGTTTATTGAAGAAAGCCACTTATGGCTTGTTTTTAACAATGGATCACACTCAAAATTTATATGTATATTGTTTATTTGCCTGTATATTCTTATTTTAATCACTGTCTCTGATTTGTGGCTTAAAAAGATTTAGAAAACAAAATATTCCTCTTAGAAACTTTTTTGGTGAGGCACCTTTTTCTAACCACTCTTCCGTTTAGGGACAGACCTGGAAATTACATTGTAGGGCCTTCTGGGTGATGGACAGTTCAGATAGACACATTGAGAGAAGAAATGGGAACTGCAATAGCTGATCTTGGTTAAGAATAATCAAAAGTGGACAATACATACTCACATATGCTTAAAATATCCAATTGGATTACACATGGAGTGATGAACAGAGGTTCCTTCTGCAACTGAGTGATGCATTTTTACTTTGTATTTTACACCTTATAGGATTTGCTTAACCATGAAAAATAATTACACATTTATATTATTACAGATATGCAGAAGACACCACCCTTATGGCAGAAAGCAAAGAAGAACTAAAGAGCCTCTTGATGAACATGAAAGAGGAGAGTGAAAAAGTTGGCTTAAAACTCATATTCATAAAACTAAGATCATAGCATCTGGTCCCATCACTTCATGGCATATAGATGGGGAAAAATGGAAACAGTGACAGACTATTTTTTTAGGCTCCAAAATCACTGCAGATGGTGATTGCAGCCATGAAATTAAAAGATGCTCTACCTTGGAAGAAAAGTTATGACACCTAGACAGCTTATCAAGAAGCAGAGACATTACTTTGCCAACAAAGGTCCGTCTAGTCAAAGCTATGGTTTTTTCCAGTAGTCATGTATGGATGTGAAAGTTGGACTATAAAGAAAGCTGAGTGCTGAAGAATTGATGCCTTTGAACTGTGGTGTTGGAGAAGACTCTTAAGAGTCCCTTGGACAGCAAGGAGATCCAACCAGTCCATCCTAAAGGAAATCAGTCCTGAATATTCATTGGAAGGACTGATGCAGAAGCTGAAACTCTAATACTTTGGGCACCTGATGCGAAGAACTAACTCATTTGAAAAGACCCTGATGCTTGGAAAGACTGAAGGCAGGAGGAGAAGGGGATGACAGGATGAGATAGTTGTATAGCATCACTGACTCAACGGGCATCAGTTCAGTTCACTTCAGCCGCTCAGTTGTGTCTGACTCTTTGCAACCCCATGAACCGCAGCACACCAGGCCTCCCTGTCCATCACCAACTCCCAGAGTCCATGCAAACCCATGTCCATTGAGTCGGTGATGCCATTCAACCATCTCATCCTTTCTCATCCCCTTCTCCTCCTGCCCTCAATCTTTCCCAGCATCAGGGTCTTTTCCAATGAGTCAGCTCTTCAAACCAGGTGGCCAAAGTATTGGAGTTTCAGCTTCAACATCAGTCCTACCAATGAACACCCAGGACTGATTTCCTTTAGGATGGACTGGTTGGATCTCCTTGCAGGCCAAGGGACTCTCAAGAGTCTTCTCCAACACCACAGTTCAAAAGCATCAATTCTTCGGCACTCAGCTTTCTTTATAGTCCAACTCTCACGTCCATACATGACTACTGGAAAAACCATAGCCTTGACTAGGTGGACTTTGTTGACAAAGTAATGTCTCTGCTTTTTAATATGCTATCTATGTTGGTCATAACTTTCCTTCCAAGGAGTAAGTCTTTTAATTTCATGGCTGCAATCACCATCTGCAGTGATTTTGGAACCCCCAAAAATAAAGTCTGACACAGTTTCCACTGTTTCCCCATCTATTTGCCATGAAGTGATGGGACCAGATGCCATGATCTTCGTTTTCTGAATGTTGAGCTTTAAGCCAACTTTTTCACTCTCCTCTTTCACTTTCATCAAGAGGCTCTTTAGTTCTTCACTTTCTGCCATAAGGGTGGTGTCCTCTGTATATCTGAGGTTATTGATATTTCTTCCGGCAATCTTGATTCCAGCTTGTGCTTCCTCCAGCCCAGCATTTCTCATGATGTACTCTGCATAGAAGTTAAATAAGCAGGGTGACAATATACAGCCTTGATGTCCTTTTCCTATTTGGAACCAGTCTGTTGTTCCATGTCCAGTTCTGACTGTTGCTTCCTGACCTGCATACAGGTTTCTCAAGAGGCTGGTCAGGTGGTCTGGTAGTCCCATGTCTTTCAGAATTTTCCAGAGTTTATTGTGATCCACACAGTCAAAGGCTTTGGCATAGTCAATAAAGCAGAAATAGTTTTTCTGGAATTCTCTTGCTTTTTTGATGATCCAGCTGCTGCTGCTGCTGCTGCTAAGTCGCTTCAGTCGTGTCTGACTCTGTGCAACCCCATAGACGGCAGCCCACTAAGCTCCCCCATCCCTGGGATTCTCCAGGCAAGAACAATGAAGTGGGTTGCCATTTCCTTCTCCAATGCGTGTAAGTGAAAAGTGAAAGTGAAGTCGCTCAGTCGAGTCCGACTTTTAGTGACCCCATGGACTGAAGCCTATCAGGCTCCTCCATCCATGGGATTTTCCAGGCAAGAGTACTAGAATGGGTTGCCATTGCCTTCTCCGATGATCCAGAGGATGTTGGCAATTTGATCTCTGATTCCTCTGCCTTTTTGAAAACCAGCTTGAACATCTATAAGTTCATGTTTCATGTATTGCTGAAGCCTGGCTTGGAGAATTTTGAGCATTACTTTGCTAACGTGTGAGATGAGTGCAATTGTGTGGTAGTTTGAGCATTCTTTGGCATTGCCTTTCTTTGGGATTGGAATGAAAACTGACCTTTTCCAGTCCTGTGGCCACTGCTGAGTTTTCCAAATTTGCTGGCATATTGAGTGCAGCACTTTCACAGTGTCATCTTTCAGAATTTGAAATAGCTCAACTGGAATTCCATCACCTCCACTACTTTGTTCGTAGTGATGCTTTCTAAGGCCCACTTGACTTCACATTCCAGGGTATCTGGCTCTAGGTGAGTGATTATGCCATCGGATTATCTGGGTCATGAAGATCTTTTTGTACAGTTCTTCTGTACAATTCAATGGGCATGAGTTTGAGTAAACTCCAGTAGTTGATGATGGACAGGGAGGCCTGTTGTGCTGCTCTCCATGGGGTTGCAAAGAGTCAGACACAGCTGAGTAACTGAAGTGAACTGATATTATAACTGACTGATATTATTACTATGAAAAGGATACAAAATATATTGCAAATTGAAAAAAGTAAGTGCAAATATTGTATATTAATTAATTCCATTCTTGTGAACAAATATATATATATATGTGCATATATTTTTCACAGTCTTTATTTATATGTATATTAGTGTTTAATCTTATATGTATGTATGTATACATACATGCTAGCTGCTGCTAAGTCGCTTCAGCCGTGTCCTACTCTGTGCGACCTCATAGACGGCAACCCACCAGGCTCCCCTGTCCCTGGGATTCTCCAGACAAGAACACTGGAGTGGGTTGCCATTTCCTTCTCCAAGGCATGAAAGTGAAAAGTGAAAGTAAAGTGGCTCAGTCGTGTCCGACGCTGAGTGACCCCATGGACCACAGCTTTCCAGGCTCCTCCATCCATGGGATTTTCCAGGCAGGAGTACTGGAGTGGGGTGCCATTGCCTTCTCCCACATACATACATATATTTGAATCAAATGAAATCTGAGTCCTCATTTTGTCAGGAGGACAAGATATTCAGTCCTCATGATTTTCAGGGTGTTTTGCCTTCTTCTTAGAGTCACATACAAATTACCTGGTCCCACTCTCCTATTGTGGCCACTGCTACCTATTTTGTCCATGTTTGCATGGGTCCTTGATTGGGCAATAAGTTGTTTTACATGCCAAGCTTGGAGGAAAATCTATACTGAGACTAGACTTTCCCTCTGAGAAAACCCTCTGAGGTCCTGGTCTCCCCTTGAGAGTGGCCCTGGAAATTGTAGCCTAAGTTCCTATTGCTTTTGGAATGCAAAGATCTGTGTCCTCTTGCCTGTCTTGAGGATTGTCGTATTTCTAGTACTCCTAATTTTAGCACAAATCACTCCATAAGTTCAAGGTCCAGAAGCAGGTTTCATTTGTAGGCATCTTCTTTTGGCTCTAAGTCAAAGAGACACAAAAGGCCTGGAATTCTTGGAACAGTTCTTAGAGTTTTGTGTGTGTACTTGTATGTAAGGATTTGTGCGTATACATTTGTCTAAATGCACATGTATAGGCTTCCCTGGTGGCTTAGTGGTCAAGAATCCACCTGCCGGTGCAGGAGATGTGGATTCAATCTCTGGATCAGGAAGATTCCCTGGGGAAGGAAATGGCAACTCACTCCAATATTCTTGCCTGGGAAACCCAATGGACAGAGGGGCCTGGTGAGCTACAGTCCATGGGGTTGCAAAAGAGCTGAACATGACTGAGCAAGTAAACAACAAGAACAACATGTGTTTACACTGATGCATGTGTATGTGGGGGGTTGGTCACAATAGAGTGAGAGTGAAACACAATTTACTATTTAATAAATCACTTTGCCACACTCACTTTATAGATGAGGAAATAGATTCTGAGAGATGAAGCAGCTCATACAAGTTTAAGCACTAGTAAGTGGCGTGATAATTTTAAATCCTGATCTCTCTAGCCCCAAAGCTCATTCTAATTTCCTCAGACTTAACCATAATCACATTTTTACAGCATATACAAAGACTGGAAATTTCAGGCAGACTTTCCCAGATTTTGAGCTTTTTAGCTATTTGAAAACTTGTGGGGAAACACCAAATTGCTTGATTTTTTTCCCTTCCTTTTCAGATTTTATCAGAAGGGTAGATATTCTGGTTGAGAAACAATTTAAGTCCTAGGAAGACAGTAATTTAAAACCATGAGGTGCTAGGATTGGAGGAGATTTTAGGGGTCATCTAGGTTGTGGTTTTGACTTTTTTCTCTTCTAATAAGCTCTGTGTTAGGTTATTAACAACAGAAACCCACTCAGGTTTTAAACAATGGAAACCCACTCTGCCTAGTATATGCCAATGAGGAATTTATTGAGAGGATCTGGGGTAAGTCACAGATTCCAAGGGAAGTTGACATACCAGACCTTAGAAAGAGCAGGTCTGGACCTCCAAGGCGCAAAGCTCTGAAGCCGTCTTTTCAGTCTTCTCTTGAAGATTAATATGTTCCACTTTTTTGTACTTTCCTTGAATTCCATGTGTTAAACTTACTTTCCCAGAGACTCTGTCCTCTGATATGGGCATGGAACCACCCTAAGTCTGTAGAGGTTAGGGGCCCTTGACTAACACCCCACGAGACCATGCAAAGTGGGATTGGGGACACTTATCTTTGGCCCAAGTTGCCACCCCCGCCCCCCACCCAGCAGCAAAACTGGGCAGAACAGAAATCACAGTCTAGACTTTCCAACTTGAACCCTGGGCAGCCCCTGCTTTTGATACTATGATTATTGTGCATTCCATCCTAAGTACATTCAAATTAGAAGCTATATTACATAATTTACTAGGGGTGTTTTTAGGTGCTAAGCACTTTTTAAAGGATTTAAAAAAAACAACCATATCCAAACACTCAAGAAGAAAAATTGAAAACATTGTGGGAAGTGATTATCATTCATCAACTGAGATCAGACATCCTGCAAAACTGTGTTGTGTGTGGTTGATCTGTTGCCTGATTAGAACTGGATGAAACCTGGAAACCTTTATCTGTCAGTTAGAAGAAATGGAGTAGCCACATGACTTGGCTTCATGTCAAAATCAAGTGTGGATTTCCGTAAGTCCTGGCTTTGGAGCTGTTTGACCTGGGTTGGATCCCAGCTTTGTGTCTACCCAGCTGTTTGACCATGTGAAGGTTGCTTAAGCTCTCCAAGCCTCAGTTTCTTCATCTTAAAATTCTGACAACTTTACTTTCAAATCACAAGGTTGTTGGATAATTCAACAAAATCCTTTGTGGATTATATTTATCATCATGGCCTGGCATAAGTGCCCCAAAATCTTAGCAGTACAGCCCACTGGATTCTTCTTCCTTTAGTGTGGATTTTAGGCTTTGCAAAACCTTTTCACACATACACACCTCATCAATCTTCAGCAACCCAATAAGATCTCTCACAAAAGCTGGAATCCCATAAGAGCACAAAAGAGGTTTTTTCATGAAAGTAGAATTTCAGAAGTAAATTGGAATTGATCTGCTCTTAGAAATGAAAAGTGTTTGATCCAGAGGTTTACTATTATATTTAAATCAAACAGTGCTTGAAGAAGCAGTAGAAAGTCTATCAAAAGCAGAGGAAGATTCCCTTCCCTTTGAGGGTTATGACTCCTTTCTGGCAGGAAAACAGCAATCAGCCGGGGAGCCACTATGTACCTGCTCCTTTTTGTGAATGAAGAGAGGCTGCAAAGCCAGGAACCAGAGCAGAGAGATGGCTAGTTGCTTTCTTCTTCCTTCCTGTTATCTAGCAGCCTCTTCCTTGTAGTATCAGGGCAAGAAGATGGACAGGCAGGTGGTAGGCCAGAAAGGCTGTGGCTGGCATGAGATACCCACAGAGCAGCAGTTCCCTGCCAGTACTTGGGGAAACCTGAGAGTTGACGTCAAACTTCCTGCAATCCTAGGAAGGGTCTGATTCCAAGAAAACAGGCTGTGATGAGTAAGAAACCAGTATTCTGATCAAATATGCCTGCAGATTAAATAGTGAATTGTGCCAAGATTTGTGAGAAAGGTGACAACTTGTGAGCAGGTGTTTGTTTCGCCCAAGTTGTTTTGTGGTGAGGTGAAACTAGATTTGCCTACAATATTCACGTCTTTTCTAATCTTCAGTAGCTACTAACAGTGTTTTGCTTAACAGTTTTCTTCCTCCCTTCAAGGACCGATACTTCTGAAGAGAAGAAAGATAAAATTTCAAATTCTGTTAAAATATTTTTTTTCAAATGCTCTCTCAGGTTATACTATGGGTTTTTATATTCTGATAAAGAAGTGAACTTGTGAGTTGCAGTCATTGGAACAGAATTAATAGGAACAGCCTTACTTAAGCCCTGACTAGAGTTCTTTGTCATCCAATGTAGTTAGGTTAAACACCAACAGGGAAATATTACCAGTAGATAATTCTACAAACTGAAAAAGCAAGGGAATTAACAAAAGTGGTTTTTAAGAAACCTAGACTTTAAGTTTTTAGTCTCTTGTTCTGATCATCTCTTGCCATGTAACCTAATTCCTCCCCTTTGTAAGCTAGTGGTACAAAATAACACCAATTTATTGTTTCTGATTTGGGGAGTCAAGAAGTCCAGGGAAACTTGCCTCTGCTTCACAGTGTTTAGGACTTGAGCTGGAAACACTGAAAGGCCTGTAGTGACACAACAGTTGAGGGTTGGAATCATCTCAAAGCTTATTCACTTATATATCTAGAGGTTAGCTGTCCACTGGGGCCTCAGTGGGGGCTGTCAGCAGGAACATGTCTTGTGGTCTTTCCACGTGGTCTTCCTGCTTCCTCATAGCAATCTCAGAGGACCAGGTGGAAGCTGCAACCCTTTTTATGACCTACCGAGGAATTCATGTAAGGTCACTTACAGTCACAGTCTTGCCAAGATTCAAGGGGAGGAAAGACAGACTCCATCTCTCTCTGGAGGGATATCTACTTTACACTGAAAGATGAGCAAGTGGAATGGGATATTTGCTGTGACCATTTCTGGAAAGTATAATAAGCCATACATTTCAATATCTTCAATCAATTCCAGAGCGTAAAACCCTTCCATGATTTCTGATGACACATATGATGAAGTTCAATATCCTAAGAAAACCCCACAAAATCTGACTCCAACCTCTCTCTGACCTCATTTCCTATACTCTCTACCTTGGTCTTTGAGCTCCTGCTATCCCAGGCTCCTTGCTGTTCTTCACTACATAAGCTCTTTCTTACTTGAGAACCAACAAGCATGCTGTTCCCTCTTCTTGGTACACTCTTCCCCTCATTACAATGTTCCTTCCCAAGGAAGGGACAATAGCAGGATTATTTTCTGTTTTGAACTTCTTGGCCCTGTTTCTGCAAATTCTCCAATTCACATGGCACCAAACATGTATGCTTTTTTTTTATTCACATCCTCTACCTGACCCTAACAGAGGGGTGTGGAGAATGTTAGCACTCCAAAAAAGAAAAATGCAACCTTCTTTATACTCTTCCTGTGTCTGAGCAGAAGGATGAAAGAAGTGAGGATCCTAAGCCCTGGCAGCCTTGGTGTCACCAGATGCTGGCTGTCTGCTTCTGACATGGGTGATGACAAGTCCCACAGGGATTTTTTCTTTTTCCAGATATGGCACTGCTAATGGAACTCACAGGCCCCAGCCTCTGCAAGTAACTGCCTCATCCTAGCAGGGGCAAAGTGGCTTATGATATGGGAGTGAAGGCTTCAGCTGAAGCCTCAGTTATCTCTTAGGGACACCTGGGGCCAGAGAACAGGCAAGTCACTTTTCACATGGTGAAGGTACTTTTCCTGGAACCAATATGATTCCACTGCTGTAAACATTTAAATCCTTCCCTCAAGCAGCAACTTCAATACTGGCAATTTTATCTTCTGAAAAGAAACACTTTCTTATAATCCACAAAAAAAGTTATGGCAAACTTTTTCTGTAAAGGGCCAGACAGCAAATATTTTAAGCTTTGCAGGCCATATAGTCTCTGTCACAGCTACTCAGTTCTGCTGCTGTAGCATGAAAGGAGTTGTAGACAGTGTGTAAAAGAAGGGGTGTGGCCATGTTGCAATGAGAGTTTATTTGTGGCACAGAAATTTACATTTCATATAATTTTCATATGTTATGAACGATTCTTCTTTTGATTTTTTTCAATCACTTAAGAAAAACCAATCTTATCTCATGAGCTGTGAAAAAACAGGCAGTAGTGCCGTATTTGGCTCACTGGTCCTAGCAATTTAACTTATTACGCTGGAATACTCAGTTCTCTCCAATTTAAGTTTAAATTATGAAGTCAAATGATTTGCCAGGAACAACCTGGCTTGATGGTAATGTCTTCTCAGTATTTATATCATGGCATTGTTCTTCTCTGCTTTGTTAACTATTACACATTCTTTCAATTTCAATTTGGTAGTTTTACTTTTTTCAAGGGACCTCCATACTGCTTTCCATAACATCTGTACCAATTTGCTTTCCCACCAATAATGCAGAAGGCTTCCCTCTTCTCTATACACTTGCCAATGCTTGTTACGTCTTGTATTTTCAGTAATAGCCATTCTGACAGGTGTAAGGTGATAACCTCATTGAGTTTTGATTTACATTTCCCTGGGGATTAGTGATTTGACACCTTTTCAAATACTTATTAGCCATGTGTTTGTCTTCTTTGGAGAAATGTCTATTCAGGTCCTTTGTCCATTTAAAAATCATATTATTGCTTTATCTGCTATCAAATTGCTTGAGTTCTTTACATATTTTTAATATTTATCCCCTATGAGATATATAGCCTATACGGTACATGGCAAATATTTTCTCCTACTGTATAGGTTGCCTTTTTATTTTTGTTAATGGTTTCCTTTGCTGTGCTGGAGCTTTTAAGTCTGATGTATACCCACTCGTATATTTTTGCTTTTGTTTTCTGTGCTTTTGGTGTCAAATTCAAAAATTATTTCTAAGATTTATGTCAAGCTGCTTACTACCTATGTTTTCTTCTAGGAGTCTTATGGTTGCACGTGTTACATTTTGGCTGGTTTTGTGTATGGTGTGAGATAGTGGTCCTGTTTCATTCCTTTACACGTGGTTGTTTTTTAGCCTTGGAAAAGAAGGACACCCTGTCCTTTGCAACAACATGGGTAGATCTGGAGGATGTTATGCTAACTGAAATAAGTCAAGCAGAGAAAGACAAATACTGTATAATCTCTCATACATCCAGTATCTAAAATAATCAAATTCAAAGAAGCAAAGAGTAGAATGGTGAGTTCCAAGGGAAGGGAAAAATGGGGAGGTGATGGCCAGAGGATACAAAGTTGCAGTTAAGCAAGATAAGTTCTAGAGATCCAGTTTTCAGTATGGTGCCTATAGCTAGCATTACTGTATTGCATAAATCTGTAAGAGGGTAGATATTTATGTTAAATATTCTTACTACACACACACACACACACACACACACATACACACACATACAAAGAACAGGGGGAAAACAAGGAGTTGCACACAACTGAGGGATTGAACTGAACTGAACTGAAGCTGTTTATACTAAATATGTAAAGCTTTTTAACATGTCAATAATACCTTAATCAGTTCAGTTCAGTCGCTCTGTCATGTCCAACTCTTTGTGACCCCATGAACCGCAGCACGTCAGGCCTCCCTGTCCATCACCAACTCCTGGAGTTCACCCAAACCCATGTCCATTGAGTCAGTGATGCCATCCAAGCATCTCATCCTCTGTCGTCCCCTTCTCCTCCTGCCCTCAATCTTTCCCAGCATCAGGGTCTTTTCAAATGAGTCAGCTCTTTGCATCAGGTGGCCAAAGTATTGGAGTTTCAGCTTCAACATCAGTCCTTCCAATGAATATTCAGGACTGATCTCCTTTAGGATGGACTGGTTGGATCTCCTTGCAGTCCAAGGGACTCTCAAGAATCTTCTCCAACACCACAGTTCAAAAGCATCAATTCTTTGGCGCTCAGCTTTCTTTATAGTCCAATTCTCACATCCATACATGACTACTGGAAAAACCATAGCCTTGACTGGACGGACCTTTGTTGGCAAAGTAATGTCTCTGCTTTTCAATATGCTAGGTTGGTCGTAACTTTCCTTCCAAGGAGTAAGCGTCTTTTAATTTCATGGCTGCAATCACCATCTGCAGTGATTTTGGAGTCCAGAAAAATAAAGTCAGTCACTGTTTCCCCATCTATTTCTCATGAAGTGATGGGACCGGATGCCATGATCTTCATTTTCTGAATGTTGAGCTTTAAGCCAACTTTTTCACTCTCGTCTTTCACTTTCATCAAGAGGCTCTTTAGTTCTTCTTCACTTTCTGCCATAAGGGTGGTGTCATCTGCGTATCTGAGGTTATTGATATTTCTCACGGCAATCTTGATTCCAGTCTGTGTTTCTTCCAGCCCAGCATTTCTCATGACGTTCTCTGCATATAAGTTAAATAAGCAGGGTGACAATATACAGCCTTGACATACTCCTTTTCCTATTTGGAACCAGTCTGCTGTCCATGTCCAGTTCTGACTGTTGCTTCCTGACCTGCCTACATATTTCTCAAGAGGCAGGTCAGGTGTCTGGTATTCCCATCTCTTCCAGAATTTTCCAGAGTTTATTGTGATCCACACAGTCAAAGGCTTTGGCATAGTCAATAAAGCAGAAATAAATGTTTTTCTGGTACTCTCTGTTTCTTCGATGATCCATTGGCTGTTGGCAATTTGATCTCTGGTTCCTCTGCCATTTCTAAAACCAGCTTGAACATCTGGAAGTTCACGAAGTGGTTGTGAACTTCAGTTCTTAGAAAAGTCTTTCAAGAATCATAATGGGAATTCAATTATGTTTTCTCATATGTTCTTATACTTTTGGCCACTTATAATTTGCATTTATGTCTTTATTTGTGAGAGCAGGTGATTGCACTTGATCTCCTACAAAACTGTAAAGCATCAGAAGAGAAACCATACTCATCCTTTCGCCACCCACTGTATCCTAAGCTCTGTCAAAGTGCTTGAAACATAGCAGGGACCTCATAAATGTTTGATGAATGAATGAAATATAGTTTCCTTTTGTCTGTTTTTGTTCCTGCTTTGAAGTGAAGCAGGCCCCCTAAAAATGGCACTTGAAAAGTCAGACCAACTGTGGAGGCAATAGGAGAATGTCTTGGTTGGGTCTTAAAGTGAAAGCCGTTGGAACTGAACATAAAGAAGAGTCTGAGTTGCAACAGGCAATCACTTCCCGCATTCTGAAAGCTTGACCTCTGTTAATCAGGTCATTGTTGTTCCTGCTACTGCTACTGCTAAGTCACGTCTGTTGTGTCTGATTTTGTGTGACCCCAAAGACAGCAGCCCACCAGGCTCCCATCCCTGGGATTCTCCAGGCAAGAATACTGGAGTGGGTTGCCATTTCCTTCTCCAGTGCAAGAAAGTGAAAAGTGAAAGTGAATTTGCTCAGTTGTGTCCAACTCTTTGCGACCCCATGGACTGTAGCCTACCAGGCTCTGCCGTCCATGGTATTTCTCAGGCAAGAGTACTGGAGTGGGTTGACATTGCTTTAATTATACATTTATTTGTGTGATCATCTTATTACTGTTTTCCCTCCATGACTGGAGGGACTATGTACATTTTGTCTAAAAATTGTTAAAATAGGAAGACTTTTAAGACAAACATGGAACTGGGAAATTGCATTGGATAAGATAAATGAGCTGGAGAATGAGCTCATTAGGTACTTTTATTTTGGTCAAAAACACAATTTATGGTCAACTTCATTTTTCAGCTTTTAATTTTGTCTACTTTTTACATTGTCAGGTTAATATAACTCTGTCTGATGCTCTGATGGGTTTTAGAGTATGTTTAACATATTGTTTTAGGGTAATAGCAAAGAAAGGCTGAGAATTTATTCATTCATTCAATGAATATTGAGAAATGCAAGATTACAAAAATATGTTCCTTGATTTAAGGAGGCACAACATGAAATGTGCATACCACTTCCCTTCCCCATTCCTATCCCATCCTTGGCTTGTTCTTGATTCTATAAATTGGCATTTGGCTCAGTTCAAATCTGGATTAATCCCCGACCAACAAGAAAGTTTGCTCTGGTTTCTGGCTGTCTCTCTGCTCCCAAGACGTTAGCATGAGTGAGGGGGTACTGTCAGTGTCTTGGAACCTCCACAGCCAGAGGGTCCCCTTTCTTTGTCCCTATGTGGAATGAGACCCCAACAATGAAATTTGGCCACAACTCTGTGGGGAATCTCCTGCCAGTGAAAGAAGGAAGTCTGAAGGGTATTGCATGGCAATTTGGAAACTTTGGTTTCATCGTTGTTTCCTCCACAAACTCACGACATAACCCTAGGCAAATTACTTTTCTCCCTCTGGACTTCAATTTCCTGTAAGAACAAGAAAATGAAAAATTAGACAAATGACCTCTAAGATGTTATTCAGGGCTCACATTCTCACTTTATACTTATCATTGTACTCCTGTAGTGGAGAGACCACAACCAAGTCTGAGATGCATGGTTCTTAGTTTACTAACCATCTTGTTTTGTTCAACTTAATTTTTCAGGGTCGATAGAAAAAAAAAAATCAAGTTCAACTACTTTATCAGGTTTCTGGCTGAAAGCAGATGAAGATTAACAGGCTTTATCATATAAAGTTGCAACTGAAATTTTGCAGGAAGGAGAAAGCTTCATTTGATCTTGAGAATCCTTTCGGGCGACTTCTCTTTGGATGAGCCCCAATCTGATAGCAAGCAGAGGGAGAGGGTATTTATAGTTCAGAACACTTAACATTTATTGAGCATCTGTTAGATGCCAGGTACAGTCCTAATTGCTTTGCATGTATTACCCCTATTTGGGTTTCCGAGGTGGTGCTAGTGGTAAAGAACCCATCCGCCAAGGCAGGAGACATAAGAGACACAAATTCAATCACTGGGTCCAGAAGATTCCCTGGAGAAGGGCATGGCAACCCACTCCAATATTCTTTTTTTTTTTTAACTTTTTAAAAATATAAATTTATTTATTTTAATTGGAGGCTAATTACTTTACAATATTGTATTGGTTTTGCCATACATCAACATGAATCCACCATGAGTGTACACGTGTTCCCCATCCTGAACCCCTCTCTCACCTCCCTCCCCATACCATCCCTCTGGGTCATCCCAGTGCACCATCCCCGAGCATCCTGTATCATGCATCAAACCTGGACTGGCGATTCATCTCACATATGAAATTATACATGTTTCAATGCCATTCTCCCAAATCATCCCACCCTCTCCCTCTCCCACAGAGTCCAAAAGACTGTTCTATACATCTGTGTGTTAGTATACTGTATTGGTGTTTTTCTTTCTGGCTTACTTCACTCTGTATAATAGGCTCCAGTTTCATCCACCTCATCAGAACGAATTCAAATGTATTCTTTTTAATGGCTGAGTAATACTCCATTGTGTATATGTACCATAGCTTTCTTATCCATTTGTCTGCTGATGGACATCTAGGTTGCTTCCATGTCCTGGCTATTATAAACAGTGCTGTGATGAACACCTTACCTTTGACAAAGGAGGCAAGACTATACAATGGAGAAAAGACAATCTCTTTAACAAGCAGTGCTGGGAAAACTGGTCAACCACTTGCAAAAGAATGAAACTAGAACACTTACTAACACCATACACAAAAATAAACTCAAAATGGATTAAAGATCTAAACCTAAGACCAGAAACTATAAAACTCCCAGAGGAGAACATAGGCAAAACACTCTCTGACATAAATCACAGCAGGATCCTCTATGACCCACTTCCCAGAATATTGGAAATAAAAGCAAAAATAAATGGGACCTAATTGAAATTAAAAGCTTCTGCACAACAAAGGAAACTATAAGCAAGGTGAATAGACAGCCTTCAGAATGGGAGAAAATTATAGCAAATGAAGCAATGGACAAAGAATTAATCTCAAAAATATACAAGCAACTCCTGCAGCTTAATTCCAGAAAAATAAACAACCTGATCAAAAAATGGGCCAAAGACCTAAGCAGACATTTCTCCAAAGAAGACATACAGATGGCTAACAACCACTCCAATATTCTTGCCTGGAGCATTCCATGCACAGGGAGGCTGGCAGGCCACAGTCCATACACAGGGTCACAAAGAGTCGGACGTGACTGAAGCATCTTAGCTCACATGCATGCACACCCCTATTTAATCCTCTCTGCAACCGTATGTCATTCAAACAGAAAATTGAAAGAGTTCTCTTCTAACAGTACAGCAAGGAGCAGGATGCTTAGCATCATGATGAAAGTGTTAAGGGAGCAATTAAGAGTGCATTTCTATGAATTCATGGCTCTGCTGTGAATTGCCAGTGTTTACTCACTAAAGGCTTTCTAGCAGTCTTCTTGGTCCAAAACCACTAGTCATCTCATGTCACTGTAGCTTAAATCCCATGGTTAATTGTAAAAGATAATAAAGAGGAATGAGGTGAGCCTACTGAAGAGAAAAAGCCTGAACAAGTAGGTGGATGGGGAATGTATGTTTGTTCTAGATTTATTAGCCCAGAGGATATTTCATGCAGTTATAACTGGAAGAGTAGTTTGGAAGAGTGAATCAAGGAAAATTAGTAGAAGGATTTCTTCTATGATGAAGTCATTGTGTTTGTGTGTAGGGATCTCAGAAACCAGATTATGAGTGGTTGAAAGTGACAGATATAGGAAGTGCTAGTAGGCACCCATGGAAAGAATTAGGATATAGAGCCTGTTCTGGAAAAAAAAGAGGAGGTTGGTTCAGGATAAGGAAGGCCCAGTGATATGTGTAGGAAGGGAGCAAGTAGTGGAGGGAAGGAGGGAGAATAGATAGAGGGTGAGAGATGGAGAATTCAACTCTCTCCTTAGCTGTTCTATTGAGATTTCTAAGTTTCTTCAAAATTAGTATTTCCCACTTTCTGGAAGAAAATGAGTTCAAACCCATTTTATTCTAAACACTAACTTTATCATAGGATAAAATGGTGTTGAATTTGTTTTCATTCTATCATAAAATAAAAACAATCCTCCCCCTAGTTTTTCACATCTTGCTAAAAAGCATAACCCAATTGTTTATACCCAAAACCTGGGAGTCATTCTTGATTCCTTCCCTGACCCCCTACATTTATAAAGCAAAATTTATTGAGTCCCTATCATGTAGCAGACTTTGTTCCACATTATTGCAGGAGTTTGACAATGAACAAGATAAAAAACAAAATAAGACAACATGTTAGAAGGTGGCAAGTGCCAAGAAGAACATTAAGACAGAAGGGTTATAAGGACTGACAGTGTAGGGACATGTAATCTCAAAGAACATGGTCAATGAGGGATTTGATGAGATTCATTTGTGCAAAGGTGGAAAGATTTGAGAGAGTGAACCATGAGAGGAAAATGGTGACATCCTGGAGAAAATTATTTCAAGCAGAGGGAACAGAAGAACTGATAACATGGCTTTAATGTTCAAGAAACAGCAAGGAGGTGAGTGTGGTTGGAATGGAGCAAATGAGCGGGAGATGAGAGCAGAGAGGTGAGGACAGGGACATCCTGCAGGACCCTTGCCCTACACTCTGAGTCATAAGAAGATCTATCAAAGGGTTTTGAATAGAGGCGTGACACAAGAAGTCCTTTCAAAATATTCCCCAAGCACATTCACATCTTCCTGTCTCTCCTGCCACTATACTTGTCTAAACCACCATCTCTTGTTGAAATTCTTGAAAATCTCATGCCTGACTTTCACATTTTGTTATTCATCCTGTCAAAACTGTTCTCTATGGAGCAACCACATAATCTTTGAAATATATACTGGATTATAACACACTCCTGCTAATAACACTTCAGTGACTGAATTTCTCTCCACCACACTAGTCAATTTCCTTCTTTTGTACTCTGCTAAGGGACCCATGAAACTTCTTTGCATTCCTCAACCCCATGACTTTGCTTGTAGCTCTTTGCACCTGCCTGGAACAGTCCTCTCCCAGCTCTTCACAGGGGCTTCCCTAGTGGCTCAGTGATAAAGAATCTGCCTGCCAGGGCAGGAGATGCAAGTTCAATCTCTAGGTGGGGAAGATGCCCAGGAGAAGGAAATGGCAAGCCACTCCAGTATTCTTGCCTGGGAAATTCAATGGACAGAGGAGCCTGGCAGGCTACAGTCTATGGGGTCACAAAGAGTCGAACATAACATGACTCACTTAGGAGTAAACAACAACAACCAGCTCTTCATAGACCAGACCCTTGGCATCCTAGAAGCCTCTTCCTGAGAGAGGCCCATCCGCACTCTCCCTCCGTCAGTTTCCATGAGAGCTCCTTGTAGTTTCTCTACCTCCCCTGGGCGGTCGGTGAGAATGTGTTTTGTTTGCTTGCTTTTTAAGTCATCTGTTTCTTCTGTTGACTGTGAACTTGTTGAAGGAAGAATTTCTCTTGGTCAGGGTTCTGTCCCCAGAGCTGATCATGGTATCTGGAACATTATTATTAGCACTTGTTTAAACATGTCTGAATGAATAAACAAAAAGAAGAGAGATAGGCATAGATACAGACCCTGCAGGGACCTGTTTATACACATATGTATATATTTTCTGTTACAGTCACCACGGGCTGCTATAGCAGAATATCATAGGGTAGGAGGCTTAAATAACAGAAATTGCCTTCTCACAGTTCTGGAGGCTGGGAAGTCCAAGATTAAGGTCCCTGAAGTTCTGGTGTCTGACAAGAGTCCTCTTCCTAGCTGGCAGACTGTCGTCTTCTCATTCATCTTCACGTGGCTGAGAGAACAATCTTTTAGCTTCTGTCTGTTCTCAGAAGGACACAAATCCCTTTCAGGGTAGCTCCATCCTCATGACCTAATTACATCCCCAAAGGTCCCACTGTCATATTGGGAGTTAGGATTTCAACAAATAAATTTCGGGGTAGGGGGGGCATAAGTATGTGGCCCATAGCACCATGCAATAAATTGTACAATTAAGATAAAAGAAGTAAGCTCTGTAAGTAACAAAAAGTCATCATTTTATAAGCTGTCATTTCTAATTGTTGCTGTGTTTATTTTGATTGCCATGGGGACATAGAGAGGTACTTTCCTTATTTTCCACACCCCTTTGGGCTTCAGTAAAGGAAATTGGACCATAAGGGATCCTTCAAGAGCTGCTTCAAAATTCATTGTTCAACAGGTGGTTGAGAACAACAAGTATTTGCTGGGACTTGCTAAGTGCCAGATGCTGTGCCTGGCATTGTGGAAAAGGAGGTGAATGAGCTATCTCGTTCTGCTTACCAGAGAGATCTGGGGTGCATTGTACATCTCAACACAGTGTAATAAGTGATGTGATAATCTTTGCACAAGGTGCTGTGTGTTAAACAGAGAGCTAAGAGAGAGCTTAACAGAGTTAAGCAAGAGAGCTTCTAAAGAGACAATGCTTAAATTGTTTGAACATTGTCCTAGAGTTACCCCAAAAAATGGAGAGGAGAGAAGAGTGGGAGGAAATCTGTCATCATTTATCAGTTATTTTCCCATTTCAACATAAAAGCATTAAGAAGAGTTGAAACACATAAGGAAAAATAATGAAAGGAATCAGACCTCCCAAAAATAAAAAATATATATTCTGCCCATTGGTTATGTCCTCTGCAAAGGATGGACATGAGTCTACGCCAAGAAAACTGTGAACTATATAAGAAAAGGAAATAACTAAACTTTTGTCATTTTAGGTTTTTCCCAGACCAAAAAGCCACTTTTGGGATATCTTCAATAATCTCATTTAAGAGACTACTTTAGAGTGCATGTAGGGTTGGGAGGGGTGTATCCATCTGAAAGGGGGTGAACCTGCCCAGGTGACTCCTGGCCTCTCTGCAGCCAATGGGAAAGCTGATAGTGCCACAGGTTAGAGGGTGGGATGGAGTGGGGTGGTGCCCTGGTTGGTCTAGGGCTGGCATTTTATCAAAACACACCCAGTTGTCTACAATCATTTAAAAACAAATTTGTAAATTTGTCTCAGTAACTGAAGCGGAAACATAAACCCTAGGGACTTTCAAATTCCCCCTTTTCCTGCTTTCTCCCAGCCACCTGTCAAACTGCAGATTCCCCTTTCCAGTTTCTCTGCCCTCTCTGTCCCCAAATCCTCACATTCTTCCTGTTACCCTCACCCCACATGGTTTCCTTTTGATCCTGGATCCTATAATCCCAAGAATGATAGGGAGGATTCTCTTCCTAGGCAGAGAAGGACCTTCAGAAGATAATTATTGTCATTTTGTCAAATGCTCATTAATTGAATCTGCAGATCTCAATCCTGCCACAGACCTAGAATCCTAAGATGTGAGAAGCAGAAGGAAATGGGAGCTCTTTTAGCTATTAAAATATGAACATATGGCCTCACGTATCAGACAGTTCCTGGCCCTGAAAAACTATTCTGGCTTCTCTTCTACGTACTTCAGAAGGGGAAGCCAGAATAGTTTCTCAGGGCCAGGAGCTATCTGATACGTGAGGCCATATGTTCATATTTTAATAGCTAAACTCCCTTGAATGAGGCTCAGAACTTAATTTCCTTCTGTTGAATTCCCATCCCCAGAAGATTCTCTTGTGTCCCAGTGGGTTCATAATGTCACCTTAAAGATTCTCCTCATGAAGCTAGAATACATTTTTCCCCTTCTATTTTTATGTTTGAATTTGGTTATAACGTTTTTAAAAATTGTCCTCCTTGTTGGCATTTTTATTGATTCTTTCCCCTCAACCACCCAAAATAATTAAATGCATAATATGGAGCAAAATGTATAGAATGATCCAAATGCTTATTCTTGGTTATGATCTGCCAAATTAAAACCTTGCAAAGAGGGAGTTTAGAGCAAAGTGTAATAACAACAAGATGCCTGGCTCTGAGCCTAGGGGTTTGGATACCTCGTGCAAGCCTTACATTGCAACATCCCTGTAAATGACAGGCTGTCATGTTTTCATTTTAGTAAACTGAGGTTTAGAGAGTTTAGCTTCCAGGTCAGATGGTAGAGCCAGACTCCAAGCCTAGGTATGGTAAAATCAGCATCTGGTAACTTAATCTGTCCATTTTACAATCAGAAGACAAAATAAATTGATTCAAAGGTGTGATCATTTTACATTCCACAATCTAGTTGTCATAGATGGATGCCATGAGAATAAGCAGTTTCCACTGTGTGTAGAGCCCTGAAAAGGGTTTAATTTCAGGGGACTCTTTTGCATGGGCTGTGAGAAGGCTCGTTAGACAGCCCCTTTAGGGCAGACCAACCGAAGTATCACTGGTGACAGTTTTGATATCTTCTCAGTTCCTGATCTGAAATTCTGTCTGCCTGTTACATCCTGGGCTTCCAGTGTGTGTCTCCTAGAAATCTTTCTGGATTCCTGGGTCAACAGCAAAGTCAGTGCTTCCTGAGCAGATCATGTGGCCCCACTGGTCATATATGCACATGCTTGCGTGCATGCACATACACACACACACACACACACACACGCACACATCATGTTTGTCTCTTTTGCTTCACAATTCATTGTCAGTGTTTTCTGGTTCAAGTACTAACATAAAACTATTTTTACATTCCTTTGATGCTTGCTACAATTCTGCTTGCCTATTAACTTTTAATTTTTATTAAAAATAAATAGGACACAGTCACTGTTAAGTAACTGAGCTTTGATCAGGAATGCAAGCATAATGTAATTTCTTTTGCTTTCTCACCAACCCATGGAGAAATCCAAGTAGTCGTAGCAGCCATTATTCAAGGTAATGTATTTTCCTGTAACTTTTTGTGGATATAACTAATAATGCCTTAACCTAATGGATGATCCCCTAGGAAGGATTTCAAGCTTGGTGGTGGTCATCCATATTTATGACATTAACAGTGTGAATAACTTCTTCATTTCCATTTCTAGCCTAATTTCTCATCCAAGGTCTCAATGCTTAATCTTCAAGTAACTTGGAGGCATTGCTTTCTACATGTCCTTTAGGCAAAGCAAATTGAGTAAGTTTAAAACTGAACTTATTGTTATTCTAGAACTGTGCTGTTCAACGTGCAAAGTGTGGCTATTGGGCACATGAAATGCAACTCGTTTGAATTGAGGTCTGCTCTAAGTGTCATCAGGCTTCCCTGGTGGTGCTAGTGGTTAAGATCTTGCCTGCCAATGTAGGAGACTTAAGAGATGCAGGTTTGATCCCTGGGTTGACAAGATCCCCTGGAGAAGGGCATGGCAACCCACTCCAGTATTCATGCCAGGAGAATCCCATGGACAGAGGAACCTGATGGGCTACAGTCGTTAGGGTCGCAAAGAGTCAGATACAACTGAAGCAACTTAGCATGCGTGCACACTAAGTGTCATCATGTTATCTATCAACCAACAACACAGAACATCTACATCTCAGTTGCTACAGGTATTTTTATAGCTGACCTTCACTTACTTGAGTCACTGAATTAAGGGAAGCTCTCTATTTCCTCTGTAGAACTTCCTAATGCCCACATTGTTGTCATTTACTTGCTAAGTTGTGTTTGACTCTTGCAACCCCGTGGAATGTAGTCCCACCAGGCTCCTCTGTCCATGAAATTTTCCAGGCAAGAATACAGGAGTGGGTTACTATTTCTTTTTCCAGAGGATCTTCCCAACCCAGGGATCGAACCCACATCTATTGCATTGGTAGGTGGATTCTTTACCACTCAGCTCTAAGTGACATCCACATTCAACTTCAAATACTGAGTACAACAAAAAGAATGCAAAGTATCTCATTAATGGGTTTTATATTGATTACAGGCTGAAATGATCTTACATATATATATATAATTAAATAAAACATATTTTAAATTACTTTTGCCTGTTTCTTCTTTTTAAAATATGGCTATTAGAAAATTTAAAATTATGTAGCTTATGTATTTCTATTGGACAGTGATATGCTAAAATATCAAAACTGGGAGGGACAGTCTAATCTTGTCCTTCATTTTATGATAGAAGAGTGATAACAATAACTCATTACTGAGTAAGTTTTGCATGCCTGATAATGAATTAATACCTTAGCACTTACATATATTATCTCATTTAATCTTTACTGTAACACCAAGAGGTAGGTACCATAGTTATGCTCATTTTAGAGATGAAGTGCATGCAGGGGAAGTAGCTTGTTCAGTGTTACAAAGTTTGTAACTTGGATGCTCTCTGTGTAGCTTCAATTCCTATGAATGATGGAATACAAGAACTTTTCAAGACATAGATGCCATGGGTATACTTCTGTGGTTCTCTCTCACTGAATCTACCTTTCTCTGGTAGCCACTGTATCATGAAATAACTCCTCAACTAACTTTACCTCCAATTCTGATCTCATTTTCTCTTTGTAAAAACATACACCCAGTTTAAGGAAAAAGTCATTCTCTTGTAACAAGGATCTCTACAATTATTGCAAAATTGACTTCATTAACTACCAAAGGAAGGTGACAAAATGTTACACTCTGTGATGGAAAGTGAGTTTCCATTCTGCCTAAACCATCTTACCTGTCACAGCAATACACACCCACGTGTCCTGGAACACACAGGAACACTCATACACATATTCACACACATTGAAAATCACTCTTTCCAGATATTGTAGACATTTTACAATGCAGTTGTATCTTAGACTTGGTCTCCAAAGTTAGTTGAAATGTGAAAATAATATATATGGGCAAAAATTGCAGTGTCGATAGAATCCTTGTAAGGGACAACATTGGAAAGCAACCTTCTATCTCAGAATAAACCTAACTCAACTGATTTCTTCTCCAGCTGAAAATCAATTGTAGCTCCTTAAATGAGTATCAGATGACTGGTTGTTTGTATTTAGGGGATATGTTATATTAAAAATGTATCACTTTAGACAGTAAAATCACACTTAGCACAATGAGATGTTCATTTCGACAAATGTGCAGGAAAACTGAGATCAAATGAGGGAAATGAAATTCATTTCTCTCATCTCGTGTTAAGTCTCAGACACACAGTTCTTGAAGGAAATGGAGGGCAGAATTGCCTTAATGTATTTAAATTGTTGTTTTTCTCTATTTTTGACAAACATATAAAATTGAATTTGTGAAATTTAAATGAACATGCATATTACCTCACAGGCCTCTGGTAAATAATATTGGCTTCTGATGAGTCCATGATGCATAAAAGTCCTCAAGGAGGCGAATTCTGTGAGAGCAGGGATAAAGTACTTATCTTTAGTGGGCTTGAAGAATTCATGAGCTCATTCACTATTTTTACAAGATGATTGAGTGTCCTCTGTCTGCCTGATGCTGTACCAGGTCCTAGGAGTCAGTGGTGAATTAAGAGACCATCTTTGTCCTTAGCCACTAAGAAATTTTAAAAGATTTGCTCTTTAAAAAAAAAAAAAAAGCAGAAGCATTCTGGGTTTTGTTCCCAAGGAGTCAGATGAATTGTTCACAATTTATTTATTGTCATTACTGTCATTATTATTAGAAAAAGGAGGAGGCAGAAGCTAGAAGGAAAAGGAATATTGGGAAAAGGTCCTGGCACCTGAGAGGTCTTATTGCAGAAGGCTGTGTGGTAAGAGTGGGAAAACATTTGTGCTTAGGAGAAGGCATGACATAAACCTTGTGAGAATTTGAGTAGAAAACAGAGGACATATTTTGCTGTTTAAAATTGAAGTATAGTGGCTTTACAATGTTTTTAGTTTCAGATGCATAGCAAGGTGATTCAGCCACATATATATTATATATATAATATATATATTCTCTTTTACATCTTTTCCCTGTATAGATTATTACAAAATATTGAGTATAGTTCCCTGGGCTATACAGTAGGTCCTTGTTCATTATCTATTTTACATATTGTAGTGTGTTTATGTTAATCCCAAACTCCTATTTTATCCTTCTTATCCTTCCTCCCTCTTTTGGTAACCATAAGTTTGTTTTCTGTATCTGAGTATATTTCTGTTTTGTATATAAGTTCATTTGCATTATTTCTCTAGATTTCACATATAAATAATATCACATGATATTTGTCTTTCTCTGTCTGGCTAACTTAGCGTAATAATTTCTAACTGCCTCCATGTTGCTGCCAATGGCATTATTTCATTCTTTTTGATGGTTGAGTAATATTCCATAGTATATATGTACCATGTCTTCTTTATCCCTTCCTCTGTCAATGGGCATTTAGATTGCTTCCATGTCTTGGCTACTGAAGTAGTGCTGCTATGAACACTGGGATGCATGTATCCTTTTGGACCATGTTTTTCTCTGGATATATTCCCAGGAGGGGGATTGCAGATCATATGGTAGTTTATTTTTGGCTTTTGAAAGAGCCGTCATACTGTTCTCCATAATGGCTGCACCAGTTTAAATGCCTACACACAGTGTAGGAGGATTTCTTTCTCTTCTCACCCTTTCAAGCATTTATTATTTGTAGACTTTTTAATGATGACCATTCTGACTGGTGTGAAGTGATGCATCATTGTAGTTTTGATTTCCAGTTCTCTAATAATTAGTAATGTTGAGCGTCTTTTCATGTGCATTTTGGCCATCTGTATGCCTTCTTTGGAGAAATTTCTATTTAGGTTTTCTGTCCGTTGTTTGATTTTTTTTTTTTTTAATATAGAGCTGTATGAGCTGTTTGTATATTTTGGAGATTAATCCCTTGTTGGTAGCATCATTTGCAAATATTTTCTCCCATGCTATAGGTTGTCTTTTCATTTTGTTTATGCTTTCCTTTGTTGTGCAAAAGCTTTTAAGTTTAGTTAGGCCCCATTTGTTTATTTTTGCTTTAAACTATTCATGACAAGTGCAGACAAGAGGATTAATGTTAATGAACTGGTGTCAATCTTACACTGGAATCATGCCTTTCCGGTAATTTTACTGTGTAACTTACCAAAAAGTGTAAAAAGGTTGATCTTACCTAATTATCTCATTTTTTAGACTATAAAATGAAGCTAGAGAAGGGCCTTCAAATTAAATATTTACCTTTTAAAAAATTTACTTCATTTTCCTCTTAAGATTATGATGATTTTGCTTTGTATTTAAAAGTCAATTGGCTAATTCATGTCAAAGGCTCCTCTTTGACTCTGTGTTCTTAATCTGGAGTTTATTGTACTTACTGGTGCCAACATGAGAGAATATCTTTATCAACTTTGTACTTTCTTTCATGTTCTCTCCCCAGGGTGCTTTATGACCCAGGCTGCCTTCTGGATCAGAAAGATACTAGAAGCCATAAAACACACAAAGCCAGGCTTTGTTATCACCTGTGTGTGCAGAAGGACACTAGCCCTAAGCATGTGCCACTTCATGCCCCTGTCACGTGCTCCTCCGTCTTCCTGACTCCACTTTCTCGGGTCCATTCCTGGCCAGAAGATGAAAGAAGCCACAGTAAAACCTGGCTGCCTGGGTCTATCTTGCCCTACAGGGAGGTGAGTTGCTGTTTAGAGTATGTGGGCTGCACTCCCTGCTTAAGCAGCTTTGTCTCAGGCTAAACCTGCTGCTCTGAACCCTCAGAGTGCGGCCCTTGGCATGACTATGAGGACAGCGAGTTAGCCTTTGGGGCCAGGATGCTTCATTTCCCATCACTCTGAGACCAGGTGTGGTCATATCCCCTGCTTTAATCTCCCTCGATACAACTGATACCAGCTGGTATTCCAAAATAGCTATGTTATCAATGCTCAGGACTCCTTTTAATTAAAAATTATTTTTAAACACATTTGGAAAAAAGTATTATATGTTGCTTTTTTCTGATTATCAAATAAGATATACTCAATGTAGAAAATTTGACAAATACTGAAACGTGTAAGACAAAAAGGCAAGCATGAATTATGATTCTGCCACCCAGAGACAACCACTGCTAATATTTTGGGAAATACCAGAAAATTCCTCATAGATTTTTAGTCCTGTATCACAGTCATTTCTACAAGTAGGATGCTATTAAATGTGCTGTTAGGCATTCCACTTTTTTCTCTCCATATTATTTTGTGAACATTTTTACATATCATTTAATAGCCTATGAGACCTGTTTGAATATATTTATGTGTGTGTATATACATGAACACAATGCTTTCTAGTTATTTCTTCCATAATTTAAAATTTCTCTTAGATGGAGAATTATCCTGGGTTCTATATAACATTAATTTTCATAAGTGGTAGCCCTAGAGCTCCCTTAAATCATGTATTTTAGTGTTTACTTCTTACTCTGTGGCCTTTCCATAACTTGTTATATTGTCTTCCTTTTTTAATTTTTTATGTCAAAGTTTCAAAAATAAAATAATGTAGTGCTTATAGGAAAAGTGATAGTCATCTGGCTACTTTTTCAACTATCTGAGAATCAGTGGTCTCCAGAGAAGAGGATTTTTTGTTTCAGTTAATCTTTCAGGATTGTTCAATTTTTCAAATTATAGAAACACCAGCTATATTGGTTAGGAAAAGATTTACTGAATATAGTGGAAAATACAAATTAATAGAAACTTTAACACTTTATCATTTATTTTCTTGGGTAAAAGGAAGCCTAAAGATACACACTCAGTCTTTGCTATGTACGCTCTACATTCATCAGGGACCTGGGCTCTGTTATTTTCCTACTTCCTCATGCCTTCCATTTTCAAGGTTTCAAAATGCTTGCTGCTGAAGCTCCTCCATCCACACACCAGGAAGGAGGAAGGAGCAAAAGAAACACAGCATGCTCTAGCTACATTAAGAACCTTGAAGGAGTCTTCCTGGAAGTTCCTTACAGCACATCTGTTTAAATTTCATTGGCCAGTGCTGGGGGTTGAAAATATTTATATGGGATCAGTGCACCACTGAATAAAACTGAGATTTTATTGCCCATAGAAGTAGATGAAGAATACTGTGTAGGCAATCAGGAAATATATTGCTTTACATAACTAAATAAGTCAAGGTTTATCTATGGCCCCATGTACAGTTTGATACCACTGATGATGGCATCATTTGGACTTTTGTTCATTTCTCTGGCTCATCCTCCTCATGCATTGTTTTTACCCCTACACTGGCTCTGCCTAGAATGACAGAGATGGCTGGAGCATTTCATGATTTTGTAATCCATACTTCACTGTCAGAGAAGGGCACTTTTTAATTTCTTCATTTGTGGTTATTGACCTCCCAATATCATAGTCTCAATTCCTTCTGTGGTCACCTCTACAACTTTAAATAACACAATTAAACCTTTATCTCTCATTCCATTAATCACAGGGATTCTCTTGATTCCCAAGCTGTATGATAAGGACATTTACCACACCTGCTTTCATTTACCACACCTTCTCACTTTTACCTCTCAAACTTTGTCAGTTGTACTGTTATTCATACAATGTTGAGGTTGAGAAATACACAATCTGACCATCTTAAGTGTTCTTAACTGTCTCCAGGCTGAAAATAACACTAAAATCACTATGATATTATTTTGTCCGTGAACAATGGTATGCTTACATTATGCTTCTTTCCAGGTGGTCAAAGAAGCAAGTCTGTGCCACTCAAGTTAAAATCCCTCCTTTTGTTTTTGTTGTTTTGTTTTTCCATACCACAAGGCACGCGGGATCTTAGTTCCCTGATCAGGGATCAAATTCTAAGAAGTAGAAGTGTGGAGTCTTAACCACTGACTGCCAGGGAAGTCCCCAAATCCTTCTGTTTTTAAATACCACCAAACACTGTTACCATTTCTGTACGTTTTCTAAGATCTTGTTTAAACCGATTCACCTCTTTTTATGTTTTTCCACAGAGAGATCTCTTTCATGGTCGTCTAGGCCAAATTAGACCAAGTATTCCCAAGACCAGCAGCCTGGATATCTTACATTCAAGAGATATAACTGGAGCTCTGAAAAGAATTCTGGGCTGGAGTTTGGTACCTGTTAGCATACAGATGATAATTATAAAACAAACACAGTGGATAGAATAGTATTGGGGCCTACAGAGAGTGAAAGAAGAGTAAAAGTTTTGACATTTAAGTGTTAGCCAGAGAAGGTACTGGCAAAAGAGATTGAGCTTTTCAAACTTCAACATAAGAAAATCAGTGAGCTGGGGAAGTAGCAGAGGTGATGTTGAACCTTGCATCTGGAACAGGAGTTCTTGTTTCAGCATTCCTGGAAGATGGCATTCAGCCTGTGCTTTGGTACCTATAGTGCTAGACGGCTCCAAATGTTGAGACAGTCTTAACATGAAGCTGGATTGTTTCTCCATAATATCCTGGCCCCTGTTTTGCTTTCTCATGCATCAAAAATTCAGCCTGATTTTATTGTTTCTCTCTGAATAATAGTTCTTGGAATAGTATGAGATAGTTTAAGTGTTGCTGTTGTTCAGTTGCTAAGTCATGTCCAACTCTTTGTGACCCCATGGACTGCAGCACACCAGGTTTCCCTGTCCTTCACTGTCTCCTGAAATTTGCTCAAACTCATATCCATTGAGTTGGTGATGTCATCCAGTCATCACATTCTCTGATGCCTTGTTCTTCTCCTGCCTTCAATCTTTCCTAGCATCAGGATCTTTTCCAATGAGTCAGCTCTTCACATCTGGTCCCCAAAGCTTCAACTTCAGCTTCAGTCATTCCAATGAATATTGAAGGTTGATTTCCTTTAGGATTGACCGGTTTGATCTCCTTGCTGACCAAGGGACTCTCAAGAGTCCTCTAGCACCACAATTCAAAAGCATCAATTCTTTGGCACGCAGCTTTCATTATGGTCCAATTCTCACATCCATACATGAATACTGGAAAAACCAAAGCTTTGACTATATGGACCTTTGTTGACAAAGTGATGTCTCTGCTTTTTAATACACTGTCTAGTTTTGTCATTGCTTTTATTCCAAGGAGCAAGTGTCCTTTAATTTGGAGATTCAGGTTCGATCCCTGGGTTGGGAAGGTCCCTTGGAGAATAAAATGGCAACTCAGTCTGATTCTAGCCTGGAATATTCCATGGACAGAGGAGGTTGGTGGGTTATAATCATGGTGTCAGAAAGAGTCACACATGACAAACACACACTTTGGGCTTCCTTGGTAGCTCAGATAGTGAAGACTCCCCTACAATATGGAAGACCCAGGTTTAATCCTTGAGTCAAGAAGATCCTCTGAAGGAGGGAATGGCAACCCACTCCAGTATTCTTGCCTGGACTATTCCATGGACAGAGGAGCCTGGACGGCTATAGTCCATGGGGTCACAAAGAGTGACACAGGACTGAAGTGACTAACACATACTTTGGGCTTCCCTGGTGGCTCAGATGGTAAAGAATCTGCCTACAGATTCCAGGTCTACAATGCTGGAGACCTGGGTTTGATTCCTGAGTTGGGAAGATCCCCTGGAAAAGGGAATGGAAACCCACTCCAGGATTCTTTCCTAGAGAATTCCAAGAACAGAGGAATCTGGAGGGCTATAGTCCATGGGGTCATACAGAGTTGGACACGATGGAGTGACTAATGCACATTGACATAGATAGATGCCCAATACATATAACACATCAACAATTAACATTGTTTATATATCATTGCTATTATTGTTATGATTTTTTTTTCACAGTTGATTTGGCAAAGTCTTTAAATTCAGACAGCCTTAATTCTAACCTTGACTCTGACACTTTCCAGCCATGTCATGTCATCTTAATACCAAGTTCCTTAAACTTTCATAGTGATTGACTAGCAAATAGTAGGCACTTAATAAGTATTTGTTATGTAATAATAAAATAATAGCAATAATAAATACAATGAGCTCTATTTACCACCTATGCTTACCTTATTAACATTTACAATGTGTTGAAATTATCTGTGCCCAACCCTGTCTCCTCTGATTGGCTCTGGGTGCTTTGAAAAGAAGGATCCATCCTCTTATCTTATTCACCATGTTCTCATAGTTGAGCATAGGGCCTACCACATAGAAAACTAGTAAATCATTTGTGAAACAGATATTTGGGACACCTAGCCAACCCCCTAGTTACGCAGGTAGCCCTTCTTTAAACATAAAATGAGAGTTGAAATCCTTCACTAACCATCCTGTTATGTGCTGTGCTGTGCTGTTCTTAGTTGCTCAGTCATGTTCGACTCTTTGCAGTTCCATAGACTGTAGCCCACCAGGCTCCTCTGTCCATGGGAATTCTCTAGGAAAGAATACTGGAGTGGGTTGCCATGCCCTCCTCCAAGGGATCTTCCGAACCCAAGAGATCGAACCCAGGTTTTCTGCATTGCAGGTGAATTCTTTACCATCTGAGCCACCAGCGAAGCCCAACCATCATATTGTAAGTGCCACCTTATTATCTGTGGGAGACCCCAAAATGATTCCACACAAATACCTAGAATCCAGTGATCTCATCCATACTCACCTTGTCCCTCTTTGCTCTGACCACTTCTATAGCCTTCTACGCTTCTTGGTGACAGGTCCTTGCTGCCTCTACCCTTCCTGGGACTGCCAGCGTCTGTGCCAAGGGGTCTGGTTCTGAATGACCTGCCTCTTCAGGTGCAAGGACAGACAGGCTTCCTCCCTGGGTCTGAGCTCTGCTTTACTAGTTGAATCCTAAACACAGGGTCTTGACTTGTGCCCAGCCTCTCTCAAATCCTTCCTGAGGGCTCCTGGTTGGTTTCTGCTTCTAATCAATCCCTTCTTGCTACAACTCAAACCAGTCCAAGGAATCTGGTGGGGTGAAAGGCCACTCCATATCCTCCATTTTTCTCTTCTTTTCACTGTAGCTTCTGCCCTCATCAGAGCCCCATCTTCTAGCTACAGAGGAAAAGCTTCCAAATTCATGAATGGGACAAACTGATATAAGGCAGGGAAGGATGAGCAGTGTGGAGGGGGAAGAGATTTGTTCACATTAGCCAAAGCTAGTTAAAAATATCCCACTAAATATAATATTTAAAATTTACCCTTGTCCATATTAAAATTTAGTTTTGCCATATCCTGAATGTGGTTACAGAACTCTATAAATTTGTTAAAATTCACAGAACTACACACCAAAAAAAAAAAAATCCCAGTAAATTTTTACTACATAGAAATTTTCAAATAAGTTGTACAATTTCAGTTGCATCAGAGTTTTACCTGGCAGATCACACTTATGATGTTTTTCTTATGACTTGGCTGTTCTTGGAAAGTTTTATTTTCCAGTTTTCCTTCCCAAAGACTAAATATTCATTTATTTGATTTTTATCAATAATAAAACATGGATTAGTTAATGGCCATAAATAGATTAAACCCAACAATATCAGAATGACTGGAGGACAAAGAACAGCAAAGCACAAAAAAGGGCCAGGAGCCTCTTATCTGGACATGATAACTCTGCTTGGCTACTTTTATTTGCCTCTGTTCTCTGCTAATTCAGGCACCCAGCTTTTCAGTGTTCAAAGCAGGTTCATAACAGACTTTGACATGTAGCAAGTTACTAAGAATAGCCTGTCTTTGAATTTTTGTGGTCTCATACTCTCTTACTTAATATTGTTAATCCCTTTTGGAATAGACTGACTTCTGGGCAGCTTTTCCTAGTTAGAAGCAACCTGAAGCTTCTCACCTCCTTCTTTGGATCGTCATCTGCTTTCAGTTGCAGGCATAATGTCAGAGCATCTAAATCACCTTTTCCATTTAACAGGCCCTCCCACACAAGAATCTCTATCTCCCAAAGCCACATCCTCTCACAGGAGTGAGTGATCATCCTTTCATCCACAGAGTTATGGGTTCTTTTGGTCTCCTTCGTTCTTGGGCAACTCTGACTCACAGGAAAGCACAGTCTCAAATTCTAGTGTCCCGTTCATATTTCGGGAGTGGATACCAAGGAGTATCCACTCTAACCCAGGCTCTTCCTGAAGTTCAGAGTCTTTTACCTCTAGTAGCTTATGTTTTATTGGAGAGGCAGAGAGTAAGCAAGTAAAAAATATGCCAATGAATTAGTTACAGAGTGAGACGAGGACTGTAGGTGACATACGCAGAGTGCCACAACAGAAAATAATGGGATGGGGACAGCCAGTCAAGGGGAAGCCTCTCTGTAAAAGGCCGGACCAGAGGAGAAGCATTTCAGGTTTATTAAACAGTCAATGCAAAGGTGCCCAGGCCAGAGAGCCACGCGTGACTAGACACAATAGCCCAGGATGGCTAGAATACAGTGGGAGAGCAGAGTGTGTGAGTTGGGCTAGAAGTGGAAGCAAGCTTAAGACAAAACCTCCCTGGAGACTGAGTTGAGGAGCCTGAGCAACAAACCCTTCTCAACAGGTCTGCTTTGGGTTAGGGGATCTAGGAGATAATCATACACTCTAGGGTGTGTAGCAAAGTAAGAATAAACATAACCCTCTGTTGGGAGATTTGATTCTTACCAACAACAAATTGCAAATGTTTCTCCACTTTCAACTGAATTTAGAGGAGATTTTGTTAGAAGTTGTTTCTTGACATAGGATGATGCCACAGTGTCTTGTTCTAGGGTCTTATTTATTCTGTGGTGTTTATTAAAATGAAGGCAAAAACCCTGGCTTCATTACAGGAAAGGTATTCACAGTTTGGTTTCCATTCTTTTGCAGCTGCATTAAAACTCTTTGTTCAACTGTTTAAATTTTTAGAAGCTCTTAAGTGGATGGAAGGTATGCAGACTTCGAGTTTGTGAGTTCAAGAGAAGCATTGATTTATTTCAGTAATTTAGGTTTGGAATTTGATTTCTATCTTCTTTGTTCCTTTCTCTTTGTTCTCTGCCTACTTTCTTTCTCCCTTTCTGTCCCTCCCTCCTTCTCTCTCTCTCTCTCACACACACACACACACCCCTACACCTTGCAGCTAAGGAACCCAGAGCCAAATAAACTTAAAACAAGCTTTGAAACTTTGAAGATAACCCTCATGTTGTGTTGCTGAGAAGATACTTCAATCCGTGGTAGGCTCCTACGGGGTAAATACATAAAAGGACTTTTGTACCAGCCAAGCAAAGTGTGGAGAACTAGAAGAAGAAAATAGTATTTTTTTTTCCTGCAGACTAGAAGAAATTAACAATAGAAAATCTTCACATTTTCAAGTTTATAAGTGAAATAATAAATCAAAGCTTTCTTAAATCTCCCCCTAGTGGTATTTCTGTATCAGAGGTTCCTAGCAGGGAAAGTGAGTCTAGAAGGATGCCTGGCACATCTCAGGGGCTTGGAGTGATCATTTACTATTTGGGGGCTGTCAACTTCCATTCTGCCTTCCTAACAATACCCCCAAATTACCAGGGATATGAAATTTCCCCTACTGTTTGTAGTCTTTGTGGAGGGACTGGATATTTCCTTCCTCATTCTCTGACTCAGAACAGGGGAAGGAGCAGATGCAAAGATAACTTGTGCCAGTGTGGTGTGTTTACCAGTAACTTTGGATTTGGTTGAGTGAGTCAAGGATGGAGAACTGGTAGAGGCCATTCACCGCTTCATGAGGGATGGCACATGGTCCTGATGGAGTTCCTCTGTGAACCAGGGGCTTAACTTTCTTCTTTTTCGGTTCTCTGGAGCTCTCCTGGTGCCTGCTTCTCTAAGCCTGGCTTCCAGAATCTCAGCAATTCTGCATCCCTAAATAACATTCCAATAATTTCCCTTTTGCTTAACTTTTCTAGAGTCCTTTTCTGTTGCTTGCTGACATTAATTGAGATGGTATGATAAATGTTCCTAGAGTGAATGAATTAATGGAATGAGTTATATTTCAAGCCTTTGTGATTTTCCCCTGCTTTTGTCATAGTCAGAGAATTTGAATCTCATCTGTAGATGAGTTTTCTTGGAATTTGAAAACATATTGAAGTTTTATGCAATTTTTCTTTTGGAGGCAAAACTATTTTATTTTATTTTTTTTTTATTTTAAAACTTTACATAATTGTATTAGTTTTGCTTAAACCTAAGTTTTAAATATAAGCTTATTATATGGTGGCTAGAAAATAAAAATAAACATAGAAAAGAATATAAAAATATTCACAAACATCTTTCTATATAATAAATATCAGTTGACAAAATAATGTTTGATAATTGAATGGTATCTCATGGTGGAGATAATTTATTTAGATAACCCCCCATCACATTTTGGGGATTTCCTTGTGACTCAGATGATAAAGAATCTGCCTGCAATGCAAGAGACCCGGGTTCGATCCCTGGGTTGGGGAGATCCCCTGGAGAAGGGAATGGCCACCCAGTCCAGTATTATTGTCTAGAAAATCCCATGGACAGAAGAACCAGGAGAGCTACAGTCCATAGGGTAGCAAAGAGTCGGACCCTACTGGGTGACTACGCATTACTACAGTACCATTATATTTGGGCTATTTCTTAATCTTATAAAAGATCCCACACTAAACATGCTCTTAGGTAAACATTTGTGTAATAGGCTTATTATCCTTATGATACCTTTTTAGTAGTAGAATTGTTGGGGCAAAGAGCCTGCATGATTATAATAATTTTACTTATAATAGTAGCACCTTTTAAATAAAGCTGATAAAAAGAAACTTTAATGGTGGAAGTCTTATTTAGAAAAAGCAAAACAAAAACAAATAAAGAAAAGGAAAGAAAAGTCTATGTTTTAAGCTATGCATCAAAGCAGTGCCATTTAAAACCATAGCGCATTAACTGAGGTGCTTCAATTGACCAGCCCAACTAAATAGAGACAAATGGTGCAAGAAAAAATTATTGATAGTCCTGTCTGTTCAACACAACCAGACTTTGCACTTGTTCTCATCATCCGTTCATTCAAGAAATAGTCATTGAATCCCTACTGTGTACCTGGCATGGATCTAGGGGCTGAGACACAGAAAGAGAGGTAAGATGTGTCCACCTTGGAGTCACTCACCATCCAGTGGCCAAAGCATAGATCTAGGGGCTAAGACCCAGAAACAGAGGTAAGACGTGGTGTCCACCTTGGAGGCACTCGTCATCCAGTGGCCAAACAGATAAATAACTCATAGTAACACAGTGTGGTGGTAACTGCTGCAGCAGAGAGAGGACAACAGCTTTGTGGGAAGAGAGAACCTGGAGCAGTTTCAACCTCCATGTAAACTCCATTCTTCTCTCTTGTTCCCTTCTCTCCGCTTAGAAAGCACCAATTGAAATGGAATATACCTTGAAAAATCAGAGTTCTGGAGAATCAGAGAAGGGAGAGATCACAAACAGCTCCATGGAATCCATGAGCACTGAAGAGAGGTAGGTCAGGCAGCATCTGGAGGAGGGCACTCTGGAAACAACACTGTGGGCACTGGTACAGACACGAAAAGAAAAACAAATGTTCAGGGGACAGATTGCTTGAAACACAAGGTTTGGGTATGCCAAGATGACTGAAAAGAGGTGCTATCTTGGGTTGCTGTTAATAATAAGACAAGGCATTTGTGTGTTTCTCCATAACTAAAAAGGGCTTCCCTGGTGGCTCAGACAGTAAAGAATCTGCCTGCAATGCAGGAGACCCGGGTTCCATCCCTGGGTCAAGAAGATCTCCTGGAGAAGGGAATGGCAACCCACTCTCGTATTCTTGCTTGGAGAATTCCATGGACAGAGCAGCCTGGCAGGCTACAATCCATGGGTTTGCAAAGAGTCAGATACGACTGAGCGACTCACACACACACCATAACTAAAAGAGCAGTGTTGTATTAGTTACCTATTCCTGTTGTATTGTTACCTATACCAAAAAATTACTTATTGGTTTAAAACAACCCAAATTTATTATTGTACAACTCTCTAGAGCAGAGATCTGACATGAGTCTTATTGCACTAAGATCAATGTATCTTCAAAGCTGCCTTCCTTTCTGGAAACTCTCAGGGAGAATCTTTGCCCCGTGTCTCAGCTTCTGCATTCCTTGGCATGGGACCCCTTCTTCTTCCTTCAAGGCAAGCAACAGCTGGTCAAGTCCTTCTCACACTGCATCACTCTTGACCTCCTCTTCTGTCTCTCACTTCTACTTTCATGGAGCCTTCTAAAGGCCCACCTTTGCAACCAGGACAATTTCTCATCTCAAGATCCTTAACTTACACTTGATTTGGTCCAATGGGAAGAGGAGGAAAGAACAGTTGCCTGTGGCAGAGTAAGGAGAGACTCCCTAGGAAATGGGAAGAGATTGACCAGAAACTGGGGAAAAGGGGAGGGAAGTAGAGTTGTGAGAAATGAATCAGGCTTTGCACTCTCATGAGTGTGAGGATCATGGTGTCATTCATCAGGAATATTTGGTTTAGGGAAGTGACATAGTGGTAAATTTAAGTTTGGATCTTTAGAGAAAAAACTGACAACTTTTCCACTTTCAAATTTTGAATGGGGGATGTATAATCAATAAATATTCAAGACATACAAGCCAGGGAGAGAAACCATGGATGGGAATGACTGAGAGTGAGACCTGTTGAGATAGAGACAGGGCACAAAGAAGGTAGAGAAGAGACACCTGGGGTGGGGAGAGGGGGAGATGGGAAGAGAGAGATACAAGTGAGAGAAAGTGTACAAGTAAGATGGGGAAGAAATACCATTAAGATGGGCCAGGTTGGCAAAGGGAGGAAGTAAGAGACAGGAGTATCAACAGAGAGAATCTTAGAAAGGGACCAGCTCAAAGGTTTCTGGCATGAGTTTGTTGGTCAATTTAAATTTCCCGTTCACTTGGGGTGTGCTCACAATTGTAAGTTAATAATTTTTAAGATTGTCTGGAAAGATTTATTTGCTTTCGGAGGTTAATTACTATCACAGCTCCTCTGTTTTGTCAAGCTTCCCCGAAGACTGTGTGGTCCAGGAAGTGGGGGAGTGGGGTGAATTATCTTAGCAATAGCCCTTGCCACTTCCCTCCCACTATCCTCCCCAGCTCCCACCCCACCCCTCCACCCCCAACCTGTCTCACTAAAGGAAGACTTTCCCCTTCCCTTCCTAAATGACTTAATTCTTGAAATGGTTTGTCCCTGGAATTGGAGGCCTTGGAAAGACGTGTTGAGGAAAAATGTTTCTCATTCTGTCACGATTCCTCACAGATATTACTATGCACTAGTGACGCACAGGAGCTTTGGTAAGTCTCAACACAACTGGGAGTTTATGGTCCCCATTTTACGTATGGGAGCAGAGGGGCTAGTCTTCTGTCCAACCCCTCGCTCAAGGTCACAAACTGATAAAGCCAGAATAGGCTTCCTCCAGACTATGGAAGCAAAACTAGTATTGGCAGGGTCACTTGGGAAGACTAGTCAGTTGAAACACTGACCGGAAAACTTGGATGCCTTATATCTAAGGGACTACGGGTCTCACGCTGAACTCTGCTCCCAACTAACCTTGCCCTGGCGGAGTCAGAGGCTGAGAAGGAAGTAGACTGTAGATTTCCCCTGGAATGGACACCACAGGCACCTACCCTTTTCACGTTTATTATCTTTCGCTAGAGGAGTGGGTACTCAGAGAGGTTAATCAACTTGCCCAAGGTCACCCAGGAGCCAGCAGTGAGCCCAGGACTACCTTCCTCGGTTGGGCAGCGGTCTCCGGGGAAGGCGCCCGCAGGCTCGTCCCCGAGGAGTGAGGTCCCTCTGGCCCTCGCCGCGCCCACTCCCGTGCGCACCCGGCCGCGCCCCCGCCATCCCTGGCCTCCGGAGGGGGCGGTCGCAGGGAGGATGCGGGCTGGGGGCTGCTGAGCCCGCGCAGCCACCGTCGGTCAGCCGAGAGGACGACGATGCTCGGCGCGCTCAGGTGAGCCGGGGCTGGGGGCTCTCCGCCGCAGCCCCATGCGGGCCGGTGCCTCTCGCTCGCCGGCCTCCCAGCGCGGGGGCTGGAGCCCGCACCCGAGGGGGCGGCGAGGAGGGCGCAGGCAGCGGCTGGGAGCGCGGCGGCGGCGGCGGCAGAAGCTCGGCTCCGCGGCGAGGGGTGGCCGTTCCCGTCCGCCGGGCGCCTCGCTCCCTAGCCTCTGCCGAGGGTAGGTGCGGCGAGGGCCCTCGGGTCACAACCCTGCGAGCCCAAGCGTGCGCGGGGACGCGGCGGCGCGGCGGGGACGGGTTGGGGACTCTGGATTCCTGGGACCTGGCTTTAGCTCAGGGATGGGCTGCGTGGCGACTCAGACTGTAGGTGGGCTGGCTGGTTGTGTAGTACATGCCTTCAGCATGGGACCACTAGGGTTGGGGCTCATGCCCTGCACTTGGGTACGTAAGTACTTGAGAAACTGCTTGTGTCTTTGCTGACTCTGTAAGGTAGTATAACGTGTGCGTGTGTGTGTATGTATGTGTGTGTGTGAGAGAGAGAGACATAGCATAGGCTGTGCGTCTAACCGTGTGTGTGTGACAGGGTACATGTGGGGACAGTATGGATGATACTGGATGCATAACGGAGAGAGTGGACTCTGTCTAACTCTCTCTGTGCCTAACAAGATACGCATATCCAGCGTGTATAACTGGCTCTGTGGCTGTGTATGTGAGTGACCATGAGTGTGTGGGCACGCTGTACTGCATGAAGTATTGGTGGTGGCTGCCAGGGTTAGCTTCCTGCAATTGTCTTTCACAGAATCCCAATCCCAATTTAAGATGCCTTTCTGTTCAGCTTGCTACCCAGTGTCTGGCACTGTGCTGTTAGTCCCCTTTGGAAGAAGTGGCTGTTGATACAGGGAAGTGGTGGCTGGCAGAGGTGGAGAAATCATGGCATGAACTCATGTTCCTAGAGTTCAGTGTTGAGAAAACATTGGCTTGGCTTCCTATTGGTTCGTTAAAATGGATAAAAAATGTTTAAGGTACAGGTTCAGCATGACCCAAACAATGGCTTTTTTTTTTTTTCAAACAATGGCTTTTGATGGAAAGACCCTTAGGCTAGTTTGCTCTTCTTGTCTTAATATTACTGCGACGGAGTCCATGGGTCAGAAAGTGTGGGTGACTCTGAGGGTGGTGGGTGGTGTTTGCCTAGGCTCCTGTGTGAAACCCCAGCCTCACTGATGAGGTAGGAGAAGTTGCTATGTGCTGCTGGTAAGCCCAGGTGATGAAGGGAAAGGACACTGATGATGGATGCAGCGCCCTAGAAACAAGGAATAAGTCAGGACATGGGATGAGACTCATGGAGTTCTGAGGAGCAGCTCTCCAGTAAGAAATGATGAGTGTGGGAAAAAAAGAGTAAAAAGTATTTGCATCATTCTCGCGTCATTTTTCTGTCTTATGTATATTTTTTCCATGCCACCCTTACCCTAAACTCACTCCTGTGTTTGTATCATTTTCCACCTTGGAAATGTCTTTATTATAATTATTACTGTACAGCTGAATGGGTCATCACTTAAACTCTAGGAGAACTGTAGTGCATCAGACAAGCGGGGGCCTCAGGGAGTGTTCAGTTCAGCACTTGCTGAGGCCCAGAGGACAGTGATGCTCTTGGTTCCTCTGAGTTATCTGGATTTTGTCGGTGAAGCTGCCCCTTCTAGGGGCCATGGTGGCCTTGTAACCGCCAAACTGAATACTTTTCTTCCACTTGAGTTCTTCCAAACCTCCCTAACACTGTTCATCCCCTCATCTCTTTCTTCAGCTTCACAGACTGAAGAACAGCACCTAAAACACAATGTAAATGACCTGCAGCCCAGACCTCTTCCTGACTTTCCTATCTTTTATTGAACCATCACCATCCTCCAAGTCACTGTGACTGGAACCAAAGTCACTTCTTTATTTCTCCTCTTTATTCACCAGTAGCAGCCATCGCTTAATTAATAGGCAGGTCTTATTCATTTTTCCTCAATACCTATTGAGCCTTTTTTTTTGTTTGTTTTTTAATCTCACTGCCAGCACCTAATCAGGTGAAACCCATGTTCAGGGATTTCCAGAGATAGAGACTGATACAGGCTGTAATCGTTGAAAAAATGCAAAATAAATGCATATAGAGGAGTACCTTGATATTATCAGTGACTAATAAATAAATTCTTTGGAAGAATCTGGACCTTTTGATGATTGTAGTGTTATGTGATCTAGATCAAATCTCTTGGTCTTTTTAAATCTCACTTTCTTTATCCATGAAATGAAATGGAAGATTTCAAGTAGAATTTATTTGTTAAATCATATCCAAGGTTTTTCCCAGCTCTAAAATTCTCTGCTTATCATTGATGTTCTTTGTTTTTGTGAGAAACTTTTAATACCTTATGGTTACCTTCCAGTATCCAACCATCTTTAAAAAAAAAAAAATTCAGGTTATCTTCAGGGAAAAGAACTAGGCAAAGAGAAAACAATGAAAACGCACTGTTGCCTTCGTTTTGTGGTTGAGAGTCCACCGCACACATCAAGTCTTAGAGATGAAAAGGCCTTATAGGTTACCTATCCCCGCCTCCCATCAAGTGCCAGAATCTTCCATACTATTGCCTGTTTGAAAATTTTAAAAAAGTGCCAAGTCTTATTAAAGTAACTTCAAACAACTTCGTAATTCAGGGTTTCTCAAACCTCTTGTACTATTAATGTTGTGGGCTGGGTAATTTTTGTCATGAGGGACTAGCTTGCCCATAGTAGGATATTTAGCGGCATCTCTGCTATTATTAGGTGCCAATAGCAACTGCCTGTTGTGACAACCAAAAACATCTACAGATATTACTAGGACCTCCTTTGGGGACAAAGTTCCCCCTCCGGCACCTATTGAAAACAATTGTTGTAATTCAAACACAAGTCTTGGGACTTTGAACAGAAAGACCTTACAACAAAGTATTTTAATAGACAGAGGAATGCTGTGTTGTTAGCTGCTTTCCCACGCACTTCCAACTTAGCCACCATCACAGTTTACCTTTATCCCTCCTGGTTTCTCACTGCCTTGTTGCTATGTCTGGAAATGCTCAAGATGCTGCTAAAGGCTGAGAAACGTTTTAGAGACAACATAGTAATAATCCTAATAGCGCACATTAATCCAGCCCTTATTATGTGCCAGACACAGCTCTAAATGCTTTACATGGATAATCTCATTTAATCTACATTAAGAATCCTTTAAGAGAGATACTTTATTTCCTCCATCTTAGAGATGAGGTAACTCAAATGGAGAGGTGGAATAGCATGCCCAAGTTCTCTCAGCTGTGAAGCGGTGAACCTGGGGTTAGGCTGTTTGCTCCAGAGTCTTTCTTCTGAACCTCCATATGAAACTGCCTTTTGAGAATGAGATCTTGATGTCACAGGGTAGAAAGGATCTTAAACATGGTGTAGTTCAATTGTAGAATCAAGTCTGATTCTAGGTAAGTTAGAAACTGTGAGGTTGATATTTGTGTTCGGTTGATGTATTTTGACTTCTTCCCTGTTATGTCTTCTCCTGTCTCTTTGAAATTGAGGGTATTCAGAAATAGCTCTAAGGCATATGCAGAGTGACAGAGGTGGTGGCAGCCTTGGTTAAATTAGGGGAGAAGGGCTCAGAGGAAAGGAAGAATGGCAGGAGGGAGCAAACAATGGATGAAACATTTCTTTTCCCATTAAGTCCTTGCTGCTGCTAAGTCGCTTCAGTCGTGTCCGACTCTGTGCGACCCCGTAGACGGCAGCCCACCAGGCTCCCCTGTCCCTGGGATTCTCCAGGCAAGAACACTGGAGTGGGTTGCCATTTCCTTCTCCAGTGCATGAAAGTGAAAAGTGAAAGGGAAGTCGCTCGTCGGGTCTGACTCTTAGCGACCCTATGGACTGCAGCCCACCAGGCTCCTCTGTCCATGGGATTTTCCAGGCAGGAGTACTGGAGTGGGGTGCCATTGCCTTCTCCACATTAAGTCCTTACTATTATCTAAACTTTAGATATCTATTTTATCACCCAAATAAAGTCTCCATACTTTTATCAGTTCCCTCCTTCTGTTTTCTTCTTGGCCTGCCCTTTCATTCGTCCATTCTGCTTACTGTTTTTATACTACGGGGCAGTAGAAAGTGGTATACATTTGGAAAGATGGAAATATAAATGTGATATAAATAGCCACTAAGAGGCTTATCGATAGGGCTAACCTTAAATACAGTCAGAGTAAGAATGATTACTTTAACAATTACCAATTACTTTACCAGTTGAAGATCCAAGGCAAGTCCTAACAATTTTGAGGGTCTTAGAGGGTCTTTCCTCTAAGATCCTATATCAGTACATAGATTGCTGGTCCCTGCTCCTAGAGTTTCTAATTCAGTGTTTCTAGGCTAGGGTCTGAGGATGTGCGTTTCTTACAGGTTCCCAGAAGATGCTGATGCTGCTAGTCCAAGGACCACAATTTGGGAACAACGTAGTTAAGACCTAATAACCAAATAAAGCTCATGACCCACCTATCTGAGACTTTTTAAACAAAAAGTTATCTTATTTTTAAGATAACTAAATATTTGGATTTATGAGAATCAATACAGCAAGATTAAAATAGGGACTAATTGACATCTCTCACTTAGCATTTTATTTTGAATTTCAGAAAAGCCTTTTTTTTTTTTTTCCAGCTGTGGTATTTCTGGGTTAATATTTCTGATCTTAGATCTTTTCTTGTTCCCTCCTTCCACTTACTGCTCAATTTGGGTGACAGAAATCCTCATTATTCACAGGATAATCCAAATAAAAAGTACGTTAAAATCTTATCTATTGCCAGATAAATTCTGACCAGTCCTTCTGAGATTAAGAAAGATGTTACTTCTGCATCCAGTTTTTGTTTCCTGTTGCTTTATACTTCTTTTCCCTTTTAAATCAGTACCAGCCCAGTGAAGAAACCCAACAGAAATTCAAGTCAAAACAGTAATAGGTAACTGATTAATTTGTTTTAAATTTCAATCAGAGAACTTTCTTTAAAACCAAATTTCAAACTCAGTCAACCCCTTCCTTCTTTTTGACTGCCAGCAAGTGTTTCTTTTTGCAGGATCACACATCCTCCACCTAAACAAGGTGTTTCCAAATACTTAGAAAGATTCAGTGATTCTGAAGCTCAGATGCAATTTAAATAATGTTTATTGGATATTTACTCTGTGCTGTGGAGTTGTTACACTTATCATTTTTTATTTTTCCATCAGTCACAGAGAGATGAGGTTTTGTTTGTGTTGCTGCTAAGTCGCTTCAGTCGTGTCTGATTCTGTGCGATCCCATAGACAGCAGCCCACCAGGTTCCCCGTCCCTGGGATTCTCCAGGCAAGAACACTGGAGTGGGTTGCCATTTCCTTCTCCAATGCATGAAAGTGAAAAGTGAAAGTGAAGTCACTCAGTCGTGCCTGACTCTTAGCAACCCCATGGACTGCAGCCTACCAGGCTCCTCCGTCCATGGGATTTTCCAGGCAAGAGTACTGGAGTAGGGTGCCATTGCCTTCTCCAGGGAATCTTCTCAACCCAGGGATCAAACCCGGGTCTCCTGCATTTCAGGCAGACGCTTTAACCTCTGAGCCACCAGGGAAGCCCCCAATTGTATTAGTAAATATATATAATTTTCTTGTATATAATAAAGGCCACATTAGTTTGCTTAAACAAAAAGTGAAATTTATTGGAAGGATACTGGGGCTTCTTGTAGATCAAGGAACTAGACCCCAGGAAAGATGCGAAGAGGGTCATCTCCAGAGAACTCAGTTCCAGGCATTCACAATCTTTTCCTCATTGCTCTTCAGTTAATGTGACACATTCCCACAATTGTGTCTCTTGGTTCAAATTCTCAAGAGAAAGGATCTGATGGCCCAAAGTTATAGCAGAAAAGTGGTTGCCCGGGCTCACTCTTGTACTGTGGTAAGTATTCCTAGTAAAAGTGATCTAGAAGATGCTTGAGTGAATATCTCCTGTTGTCACATAACTAGTTGGCAGAGACTGGATTTGAACTCTGGTTTGACTCTAAATCCGATGCATTTCTCCTACCAAAGGGATAGCTGAGAGAGAAGCACGTTAATTTGGCATGTAGTAATGGCCACTTGCCTTTATTTTCAAGGTTCGCCCATGTTAGACCTTCCCTGTGTAGGGTCTTATAGCTTTCATTTGTGCATGCCTCCTGGGCTTCCCTGGGTGGCTCAGGTGGTAAAGAATCTGCCTGCAATGCAGGAGACCTGGGTTCAATCCCTACGTTGGGAAGATCTCCTGGAGAAGGGAATGGCTACCCACTCTAGTATTCTTGCAAAATTCCATGGACAGAGGAGCCTGGCCAGCTACAGTCCATGGACTCACAAAGAGTTGGACATATGTGAGCAACTTACGCTTTCCCTCTGTCTCTACCCTGGTTTCTGATACTTCTGTGACTGCATCCTGGCTACTCTCTGTCCATCTGGTCTCTGTACCATGTGGCCTGGTTTCTCATTCTGCTCAGGCATGTCGTGTCTCTGGCTCACCTAGAACAGCTCTAGCTCACAGATTGTATGAGCTGAAGGAATCTATTGTCTTGTCCCATCTTCTACCTGTATAGTAAATCATTTCTAAAGTATGCCAGGCACTTACCATGAGCATTGCTGAGAGCTCTATATCTCATTCAACTCTTCTAACAACCCTGTTGTTGCCTTTTGGGGGGTTTATTTCCCGAGATTTTATTGTAAAAAAATATTTAAGAGAAAAGTTGAAAGACTTGTATAGTGAATACCAAATACTTACCAAGTAGGTTCTGTAATATCATTTTACTGACTTCTTTTTAAAAACTATCACATTTCTATCTTCATTCCTCTATCCATTCAGCAATTAATTTTTTTCGATGATTTCAAAGTAAGCTGTTGTTTCTAATTCTCATTTTTATCACTGGGAAACTGAGACCAAGACAGGTGACGTGACTTACCTGAAGTCATTCAGGAGGAGGCAGTCGATCGTCACTGGAGCTCTGACTCCCCCAAGCCATTTTCTTAACCACCAAGCAGTATTGTATTTCCTGGAAGGGCAGAAAGAAAGACTCACTCAAGATTGCTTAGTGTCAGGGCAATGACTAGCACCAGGTCATCTGATTCTCAAGCTCCCCAAATTTCCATTGCATTGAACCGTGATAAACAGCCTACTTTCCATGTAGAAGCAGGGTTTCTTCTGCTCCACAAATATCTGCAGATTTGGTGCTCTACAAAATCTCTGGAAAATCTGATTTTTGACACAGATGATTTTGCAGAACTAATACACTTTTTCTTCCTTCTCAACATTTAAAAATAATTTGTGGAAACAACAGGCTGGGAAATTATCATTTTAGATAACTTTTTACAGTGTTCAGAGGACTTTCACATATGTTATCTTATTTGAACTTCATGAGTAATAGCAGATCTGCAAGACAGGTGGGCTGGATATCTAAACTACCTTGAACAGCTGGAGACCTGGAGATTGTGGAAGCAAAATGAGGAACTCAGTGTCACATACTGCTATGAGCAAAGTTGGGCTTTGTTTTAAAAAAAGCATTCCCTTCAAGTGTCAGTAGACTTTCTTGTAGGTTTTAATAAGCTACACAAATAACTAATTAATAAAATTGAGGTGCAAAAGTTGAGGCGGGGAACTACTGAGATCTGGATCCTTCATGGGATAACTTCATGGTTGAAAGGTCTGGGCTATGCTGTGGCCTTGGATAATATCTTCTTTCTGTGCCTCAATTTTCTCATCTGTGAAATAGGATAATTGTAGTACTCCTTTGTAGCATGATATGAAGATGAAATGAGGTAATGCTTGTGAAGAATTTGGTCCTTAGTATGTGATAAACAAGTATCAGTTACAGAAACATTATTCTTCTCCTGCTTCTTACCCTAGAAGTCTTATCTGTGTTAAGTGGGCCCCTTTAAAATATACAGTTTAATTTTACATTTTCCAAGAGGTTTGTTTGCAAACTACTGGTAGAAAACTGTGGGCAGCAGCCTTTTGGGAGGTAACATCTTATCAGTCCAGTAAAGATGCAGATTCTGCTCAAGAATTTACATCTAAGCTCTAAATAGCACATGTCCTTTGAGATTGCACTGGCATGCTTAATTATATATGCTAATCAGCACATGATATCTGGAGTAGAGAGTTCTGTATATACTGTTTTCTACTCCAAGATGTTTAGAAGAATTAGAAAAGAGTGGGTGGGGACAGAAGAGATAAACATGCTGGCAGAGATCTTTCTTTTGGTGTGCGTAGCAAATACTGTAATCTTGGTTTCTCAGCTGATGAGGTATTTAAACAGATATAGGAAAACAATGAAAGAGGATTTCAGAAGGATGTGCTCACCTGGTGGATTGCAGTCCAACCTTGATGTGTTTTCCAAACTGCTCTCCATGAATCATTGGCACCAGAATCACTGAGACATTTGTTAAAATGCAGAGTCCTGGACCTACTGATTCAGAAATGCTTTGAATGAGGCACCCAAACCTTCAGTTTTGCAAGTGATTTTAAGTATTCTAATGTTTGAGAACCAGGAGAAGGCAATGGCACCCCACTCCAGTACTCTTGCCTAGAAAATCCCATGGATGGAGGAGCCTGGTAGGCTCCAGTCCATGAGGTCGCTAAGACTCGGGCACGACTGAGCGACTTCACTTTCACTTTTCACTTTCATGCATTGGAGAAGGAAATGGCAACCCACTCCAGTATTCTTGCCTGGAGAATCCCAGGGACAGAGGAGCCTAGTGGGCTGCCATCTATGGGGTCGCACAGAGCTGGACACGACTGAATCGACTTAGCAGCAGCAACCATCAGCGACATAATACTGCAAGATCTAAAACACTAATTTGGAAGCTTAATTTTGATGGAATGCAAATTTTAGCTTGACCTGCTCCCAATTCCAGGCCTCTGAAATCAGTGGTGACAAAACCTTTTGGGCATTTCCAGGCTCAGATTTCAGGGGTCTATTTTATAGAGAAGAGGAATAATTTATGTAACCATATCCCAAAGTAGGGAAGATCAGCCCCCAGATGCTTAGCTGCCTTTGTGGAGAAGCAGAGTATGAAACATTCAGACTCCAATGACTGAGGCACTGCCAAACTGGAGTAGCTGGCTAACATTATATTGTGAAATCTCTGGGCACCTGCTTTTTACGTATTCATCTTTACTTGTTTTTTGCAGTAACTTTGTGACATTGGTTTTACCCTTGCCCCTATTATACAGATGAAGCCACTGAAGCTAAGGAAAGTAAGCAATTCAAAGATGTAGTGGTAATTGATGCCTTGAGTCAGGGGTTTGCAAACTATGTGACTGGCTGCCTGTTTTTTGACTGGCCTACAAGTTCAGAATGTTTTTTTACATTTTGTAATTGTTGAAAAAATTCTAAAGAAGGATAATTTTGTGACACATGAAAATTGTTAAAGGTTCAAATTCAGTGTCCATAAATAAATTTTACTGGAAAGCAGTTATGCTCATTTACTTATGTATTGTCTGTGGCAGATTTTGCATTGTAGCACCAGAGTTGAGTAGTTGTGATGATGACCTTATGCTTGAAGAAGCCTAAAATCTTTGCTAAATGGCCCTTTACAGAAAACAAAACAAGCAAACAAACAAACAAAAAGCTGCCAATTTCTGCTTTAAACTGCTATGCTAGCATTTCCCAAACTTCAGTTATTTGGGAATAACTACTGTTGTGATTACTTCTCTTGCAAGCATTTAGAGTATTATATGCATAGCACTTTTCTTTAGATCAATTAGTTTTCCTTAGATAAATTTATTTTACAAAGAAAAACAAGTATAAGTGCAAACCAGTATGAAGTTGAAAGAAATAGAAGGTAACTGTAAAAACAATGCAAAAAACACACAAAGCAACGTATTAAATTTCAGCTAAATAGTTGGAGCAGATACTATCAACTCTTGCTCCCATTTTCCTGCAGATCCTCTCACCATTTCTGTGTATACCATCCTGACTTACAATGACGAACCAGCATAATATTTGGAGGGCTGCCCTCGGTCTGCTGAAATTAACCTTTTTTACTAGCACAATGATTGAAGGTGCCTAGGAATCCATGTCCCCCTGTGGATGGCTTGTAAGCAATACCTAATGGCTGTGGGAGTATCGGGACACCAGTTCCCTCCCCACTTGTTCAGGATAGTTCTCAGGCATATGTTTTATATTGTTTCCCAGAACTTCCCAGTGGGATTAAGCTTCAGTAGCTTAATAAGCTGCCTTTCATCCTCTCTCCTGTATCATTACTTCCCTGCCAGTGTACCTGCAACTGCCAGATCAAGCATGTGCATCTCTTTAACCCCCACTTCAAGATCTGCTTCTTAGGAGGACCCCAGAAGACAGCAGTGCTTCAAACGAAAGACTGTGAGACTCTGATCTGGTTTTTTTTTTTTTTTTTGTAATTATAAAAGAAAGATTACCAAATATCAGGAAGGACTCAACAATAAGCTGTCTGTGAATCCTTTTCTTCAATGTAAGTAAAAGTAAATAAAATAGAAAACAAAAAAACCCCACATTGTTTACAACATGATCCAATGGTACTTCTGTCCTTTTTCCAGGAGATATGAGAACCATACTTGCAAAATCTATTTTCTACCTTAAGGAGTCATCTAAGAACAGTAGCATCAGCAACACCTGGGAACTTATTAGAAATGCAGATTGTTCACTCTAAACCTACCGAATCAGAAACTTGAGGCTCGTGCTCAACCATTGTGTTTTAACAAGCCTTCAGGTGATTCCTGTGCATGCTTAAACATGAGAACCACTGCTGTACAGTAAACAATCTCTTATTTAGTTCTGCTTTCATTGCATTCCCGGATTTCATCAGAATTCAGAATCATCCAAGACTTGCTCTTCCCCTCAAACGTGACTGACAGATGGTTTTCTGGCTTCTGTTGAGCCTCCCACTGAGATGGACCTTGTTGCTTGCCAAAGCATACAGGTCAATAATTGGACAGCTCTGGTGTTAAATGACCTACCTCACAGTGTGGCTCAAACTTCTCTTGAGACTCCCACTGATTCCCCTTTGGCAACTCAAAGACAAGTCTAATTCCTTTCTAATTATCAAGTGGAAGTTTCATATCATGTCATGCCATTCATTCAAGAAATACTAATCATGCACTGTGTCTTTCCTTGTAGAACCTGTGACTGTGTTGGGAGTGGGACATTAATCAAGTGATCAGAAAAGTAAATATGTAAATAAATGACCCGTGAATCTTTTTCTTTATGAAATACCCAGATCCACATTTACTGGGATCGGGTTTCTTGTAATATCAGTGTCTTTATCATATTCTTTGGTGGTGGTAGAGAATATGTGCCTTATAAAAAATATGATTTCTTGAACTGCTTTATATATACTTCATTCAGTTCTACATGAAATGGATGTTCATGTTCCTCCTTTTCATTTTCTGTAATTCATTTTTTCCCCCAAGGATAGAATGAGTATGCCTCTTAAATAGTCTTTCATTGGTTAAGGGCTGTTTTCAGTATTAGTTTTTTAATAAAAAGACTAAAGTTTCCAGCTGAGAAATGTTTACTTATCTAGGAAGAATATTTTTTTAGTTATTTTGAAAAAAATTAAAAGCCATTTTTTTTTTATTCTTCCAATTTTATTTTATTTTTAAACTTTACATAATTGTATTAGTTTTGCCAAATATCAAAATGAATCCGCCACAGGTATACATGTGTTCCCCATCCCGAACCCTCCTCCTCCTCCTCCCCATACCATCCTCTGGGCCGTCCCAGTGCACCAGCCCCAAGCATCCAGCATCATGCATCGAACCTGACTGGCAACTCGTTTCCTACATGATATTTTACATGTTTCATTGCCATTCTCCCACATCTTCCACCCTCTCCTCTCCCACAGAGTCCATAAGACTGTTCTATACATCAGTGTCTCTTTGCTGTCTCGTACACTGGGTTATTGTTACCATCTTCTAAATTCCATATATATGCGTTAGCATACTGTATTATGTTTTCCTTCTGGCTTACTTCACTCTGTATAATAGGCTCCAGTTTCATCCACCTCATTAGAACTGATTCAAATGTATTCTTTTTAATGGCTGAGTAATACTCCATTGTATATGTACCACAGTTTCTTATCCATTCATCTGCTGATGGACATCTAGGTTGCTTCCACGTCTTGGCTATTATAAACAGTGCTGCGATGAACATTGGGGTACACGTGTCTCTTTCCCTTCTGGTTTCTCAGTGTGTATGCCCAGCAGTGGGGTTGCTGGATCATAAGGCAGTTCTATTTCCAGTTTTTAAGGAATCTCCACACTGTTCTCCATAGTGGCTGTACTAGTTTGCATTCCCACCAACAGTGTAAGAGGGTTCCCTTTTCTCCACACCCTCTCCAGCATTTATTATTTGTAGACTTTTGATCGCAGCCATTCTGACTGGTGTGAAATGGTACCTCATAGTGGTTTTGATTTGCATTTCTCTGATAATGAGTGATGTTGAGCATCTTTTCATGTGTTTGTTAGCCATCTGTATGTCTTTTGGAGAAATGTCTATTTAGTTCTTTGCCCATTTTTTGATTGGGTCGTTTATTTTCTGGAGTTGAGCTGTAGGAGTTGCTTGTATATTTTGAGATTAGTTGTTTGTCGTTTGCTTCATTTGCTATTATTTTCTCCCATTCTGAAGGCTGTCTTTTCACCTTGCTAATAGTTTCCTTTGTTGTGCAGAAGCTTTTAAGGTTAATTAGGTCCCATTTGTTTATTTTTGCTTTTATTTCAATATTCTGTGAGGTGGTCATAGAGATCCTTGTGATGTATGTCGGAGAGTGTTTTGCCTATGTTCTCCTCTAGGAGTTTTATAGTTTCTGGTCTTACGTTTAGATCTTTAATCCATTTTGAGTTTATTTTTGTGTATGGTGTTAGAAAGTGTTCTAGTTTCATTCTTTTACAAGTGGTTGACCAGATTTCCCAGCACCACTTGTTAAAGAGATTGTCTTTATTTATTTTTTTTTTGTGTAATAAAGTTTTATTAAAGTATAAAGGAGATAGAGAAAGCTTCTGACATAGGCATCAGAAGGGGGCAGAAGAGTACCCGCTTGCTAGTGTTGACAATGAAGTTATATACTCTCTAATGAATCCAAAGAATGTCTGAGGTTGTAAAGACCTCATCAGACCTACTCCATAATTTACATTTTAAGATAACAGAATTAGCCAGAAGGTTTAATCCAAAGACTGTCCTTAATCCAGAGACTGTCCTCAGGCAGGATACATTATTGTTATATAATCCTAAGGAATGTGGAGAAAGAAAAAAAGTTTGTCCTTTCTTCCTCCTTGAGAATTCCAGACCCTCTCTCCTTGGGGACCCTAGACTCTATCAACCTGCCTAGGAAATGACTCTATCATTCCCCCTTTTCTTTAAGGAGAATTATGTTGCCTAGGGAAAAGGGCGTCGTTCTCATTCCATAACTACTTCTGAGCTGACAAGGGCGTTGTCCCTAAATTGGTGAGGCAACATATTCTCCTAATCCTCATATTGAGGATATCTGATCCAGGGCCCCAAATAGTAGCTGGAGGAAGCTACAGCAGTAGCAGGAGTTTGAGCAACCATTTGTAACTTAAAAGCTTTCATGCGGCTAGAAACAAATCCAGTTATACAATTACAGATGCAGGAGCAAACAGTAAAACAAAACAACCAGAATTAAAATTAAAAGTCACATTATGTCCATAGTTAAAGTACAAAGTGTTGCACCAGTCCATTTAGGTTGGTAGATGTCATCAGATGAAGAAGAGGCATCGCATGTGATTGTTGTCGAAGTATTCACAGACTTGAGAAAGTCTTTCCTTGAAGTGGGATGTCCACCATGGAAGCCTTTCACTGACGAAGAGGGGAGCGCTCCGCAGACCCAGCAGTTAGACCGATTGTGGAATGCAGCATAAGAGTGAGCCCAGGACAGGAGGACATTGTCTTGAGGATCCAACGGCAGACTCAGGATATTTGGAGTCAGCAGAAGTAGACTCACATAGATTATCAGGCCCATCTGCTGCCCTTTGCTTAACTCTAGAGCTTGGGTCAGCCACAAGCCCGCTAACTGAGCACTGGTTCCTGGGGAAGATTTTGCTCCCAAACCTGTTCAGCAGTCACCATGGCATAACCTGCTTTACGCTTTCCATCCCGAACAAAAGAACTGCCATCTGTAAATATTTCCATGTCAGGATTGGCTAATGAGGTATCCTTTAGATCCTCCCGAGCTGCATAGTTTAAAGTTAGAATTGAGAACAATCGTGATCAGGTGTTTCGTTTTTCTTCTCAGGAAGGAAAGTGGCAGGATTTAGATTTCCACAAACTTTAAGCTTAGTTACTGGTCCTTCTAACAACAATGACTGATACTTAAGAAGCCTACTGTCTGTCATCCAAATATTAACCTTAGAATTTAAGATTCCACTCACATCATGAGAAGTCAGTACAGTAAGGTTTCGTCCATTAATTATTTTAAAGCTTCAGGTGCTAATAAAGCCGCTGCCCCAATTACTTTAGCAGTGGGGCCACCCACATGAAACTACATCTAATTCTCTGCTTAGATAAGCAATAGGTTGCTGGTGAGGCCTCGGGTTGTGTCAAAACTCCCAATGCCACACCTTTTCTTTCAGTGACAAACAAATTAAATTCTGACCCTGTGGGCAAGCTCAGAGCTGGAGCTTGCAGGAGAGCAGTCTGAAGAACCTTAAAAGCCTTTTGAGTTTCTGGAGACCAAACCAGTTTGTCGGTTTGGGCCTGCTAAGAGATTGTCTTTAATCCATTGTATATTCTTGCCTCCTTTGTCGAAGATAAGGTGTCCATATGTGCGTGGATTTATCTCTGGGCTTTCTATTTTATTCCATTGATCAATATTTCTGTCTTTGTGCCAGTACCATACTGTCTTGATAACTGTGGCTTTGTAGTAGAGCCTGAAGTCAGGTAAGTTGATTCCTCCAGTTCCATTCTTCTTTCTCAAGATCGCTTTAAAAGCCATTTTTTATGCTAATTGTATATATCAGCATGGTAGTCCCTTAAGTGTAACTGAATCGGCATCTGTATGGATTTTCAGCTATGGAAATGAGACAGCTTTTTATTTAGACCAAATCTTTCTAGATGACTTAGCACAAATAGCATTTTGACATCAAGTCCTAGAAAGAAACACTTGCAATGAAAGTCCAGCTTCTAGAATACAGACCTTTTTTTCATGGTTTATACACATTTGCACTTGTGAACTACCATCACTTACATGTCTCAGTCAGTTCAGTCATTCAGTCGTGTCTGACTCTTTGTGACCCTATGGACTGCAGCATACCAGGCTTCCCTGTCCATCACCAACTCCTGGAGCCTACTCAAACTCATGTCTATTGTGTCAGTGATGCCATCCAACTGTTTCATCTTCTGTCATCCTCTTCTCCTCCTGCCTTCAATCTTTCCCAGCATTAGGGTCTTTTCCAATGAGTCAGTTCTTTGCATCAGATGGCCAAAGTATTGGAGTTTCAGCTTCAGCATCAGTCCTTCCAATGAATATTCAGGACTGATTTCCTTTAGGATGGACTGGTTGGATCTCCTTGCTGTCCAAGGGACTCTCAAGAGTCTTCTCCAACACCACAGTTCAAAAGCATCAATTTTTTGGCTCTCAGCTTTCTTTATAGTCCAACTCTCACATCCATACATGACTACTGGGAAAACCATAGCTTTGACAAGACAGACATTTGTTGGTAAAGTAATGTCCCTGATTTTTAATATACTGTCTAGGTTAGTCATAACTTTTCTTCCAATGAGCAAACATCTAGATAAACAAGTAATGTGAATTTTTACTAAACTAATTTATAGAAAAATTCTTTTAGAGAGTATGATCAGCTGATTGAAGTAAATTTCTGAGCCAGCATCCTATAGATTCCAAACATTTTCCAGAAAACAAAGTCTTAGTAAATAGTCAAGGTGAGGACTTTTTTCTTCCATTTAGTGAGAATTTACACAGTTGCAATCTTTGAGATTATCCCTGAGTCTCTTTCACAGTGAAGGTAACTAGGAAATCATGATCATCATGGGATGCAGAAGACTTTGGGGAAAATGCTTGTTTGTTTGATCCTGGTGAGATTGACTGTTTTGGTATATGTGGCTGGTAGTGGGTTAGGGTAATGAGGTAATGAGGCTAACAACAAGCATTTGACAGCTAACTCTTAGCAAATATCTGGCTTTAGTTAATTGTACATTTCTGTGCTCTTCTTTTAGTCCTACATGTTCAGAAATGACTGGGATAATGCTCAGGAGATGGAATCTGTTTGAGACAGTATAGGTGAATTGAGCATGCATTTGTTTTAATTGGAAAATTATTCAAAACACTTGGTCTCTTGCTGGGGATTCAAGCAGAACATAGACTATCACAGTGCTACAGTTTTAGCACTGCGAGAAACATCAGGATCATATCCTTCATTTCAGTTCAGTTCAGTCGCTCAGTCGTGTCAGACTCTTTGTGACCCCATGAATCACAGCACGCCAGGCCTCCCTGTCCATCACCATCTCCCGGAGTTCACTCAAACTCATGTCCATCGAGTCAGTGATGCCATCCAGCCATCTTATCCTCTGTCGTCCCCTTCTCCTCCTGCCCCCGATCCCTCCCCGCATCAGAGTCTTTTCCAATGAGTCAGCTCTTTGCATGAAGTGGCCAAAGTACTGGAGTTTCAGCTTCAGCATCATTCCTTCCAAAGAACACCCAGGGCTGATTTCCTTTAGAATGGACTGGTTGGATCTCCTTGCAGTCCAAGGGACTCTCCAGAGTCTTCTCCAACACCACAGTTCAAAAGCATAAATTCTTCAGCACTCAGCTTTCTTCACAGTCCAACTCTCGCATCCATACTTGACCACTGGAAAAACCATAGCCTTGACTAAATGGACCTTTGTTGGCAAAGTAATGTCTCTGCTTTTGAATATGCTATCTACGTTGGTTATAACTTTTATTCCAAGGAGTGTCTTTTAATTTCACGATTTTGGAGCCCAAAAAGATAAAGTCTGACACTGTTTCCACTGTTTCCCCATCTATTTCCCATGAAGTGGTGGGACAAGATGCCATGATCTTCGTTTTCTGAATGTTGAGTTTTAAGCCAAATTTTTCACTGTCCTCTTTTACCTTCATCAAGAGGCTTTTTAGTTCCTCTTCACTTTCTGCCATAAGGGTGGTGTCATCTGCATATCTGAGGTTATTGATCTTTCTCCTGGCAATCTTGATTCCAGGTTGTGCTTCTTCCAGCCCAGCATTTCTCACGATGTACTCTGCATATAAGTTAAATAAGCAAGGTGACAATATACAGCCTTGACGTACTCCTTTTCCTATTTGGAACCAGTCTGTTCCATGAATAAATCCTTCATTTAGATATCCTTAATTACCCATATGCTGCCTAAATGCCTCCAATGGCAAGCAACTCACCTTTTCAAAATTTCCTTTAACTTCTGAGAAGTTCTAATTACTTGAAATTTCTTCCTTTGCTCACCCTGTCCAGTACTCTCTGGCCCAGTTGATTCTATGATTGGGAAAATTGAGACCCAGACTGATGAACAAACTTGCTTAAGAATAGGAACAGTGAGTTAGTAGTGGATCAGGCTGAGTGATTCCTGGTCTAGTGTTCTTTCCATTGTGCCAAGCTCCCCCTCTCAATTTGGCAAATAAGATAAATAATGTTTTACTTATTCCTGACACTTGTCCAAAACAAAGGTATTGGAATATGCCCTTTGATGTAGAAATTTAGTCCATGGAAGCATACTCTATAAAGAAATGTGGTCAATCCTTGCACAGTTATGCATGAATATATGCTCATGCAGCCAAAACCAAAGGAAAAAAACTAAAGTGCAACAAAGCAAGCTGAGTTATGACATTGCTCCAAGTTGGCAGATGTTGGCACTGCACCAGACTACATCGATATTTCACTCCAATAGGTGAGGACTATTTACAGGTGAGCCCTGTTCTCACACTTCTCATAATAGAGATGCAACTACACACCTTGTGTTAACCATTAACAACTGTTCCACAGTAATCTTTCAGAGTATTCTCAGTAAATGAGCACAGGTAAAGATGAGATGTGCTTACCTTCAGGGTTTGCCCTTTAGTTATATAAAATTTGTAAGTCAGAAAACTAAGAGTTGGAATCAGCATTTGCTGGCAAGAAGAATATCACCTCTTTCTTCTCCTTCTCCTCCCCTTTTAAGGAAAGATAAGTCTCAATGTATACAACAAAGAAAAGAAGCTTCAAGGAATCTGATGGAGTTGCATGTTTCTGTATCTTTACTTTTATGACAAAGTGTTTTGAATAATTAGTGGCTTGAGCTTTTCCTACTGCTGAGATAATACTGAGACCTTCATTTATACCTCACATGGTAGAAAGGTTTATTTGACTCCCTCTTTCTCTTGTTTCCCAGGACTTGCTGTGCTTTTTTCCCCTGGTTATGAAAATCTAAGACTCTTTTTCTGAAGGAGATGAGGATACAGTATGACTGTCATTAAAACACAAATATACACAGGCATGTGTGCCACAGACATACATGGTCTAATTGAATTTAAATTAGAAATTTTAGAAGTGACATAGCTTATATCTGAGCATGCGAGATAGTCAGTTGACTGTGCTTTTAATTAACTAGGTAGTATTTTGTTAAGGTGTCAGAAACATGCAAGATATGCAAAGTATGCAAGATAAAAGCATGATTCCTTACACACACCTGTCACTCTGAGCATTCTTCCCAGCAGCTGGTGTCCCTATCATCACAGCTCTGATTAGATATTCCTGGTACACACGACAAAAAATAGTGGACTGTAATCAATGAATCAATTTAGGATAGGTACTGATCACCATTTTCTCTTTTGTTATTCATCCTTTATCTCTAACAAAATGCATGTTCATACTGGTTTGTTAAATGGCAGTCATTTAAAATTTGCTCATTGAGTTTCCATGAGCAAAATATAATAATGTACATTGCTATGAATATATAGTTTTCCCCATGTTGTAACATTTTCCAAATGCAGTTTCAGTGACTCAAATTTAGCTAGCTTTTAACTGTTTTTTTTTTTAGTTCCAGCTTTTCTTCCTTCTAATCTATATACAAATACAATATTGATTTTCCTGTATATCTCTAAGAAATTTTTTTGTTTCAAATAACGGTTGGAACCGAACTCAAATTGGCTTACACATGAAGAAAGAGAATTTGTTGGCTCAGTATAATTGGGAAGTTCAAGTACAAAACTGTCATAAGACACTGCTAGACCTTAAGTCTCAAATTGTTTCATCAGGATATGGCAATCTCTGTGTTACAACTCTGCTTTCCATTGGTATTAACTTCATTCTCAGACAAATTCTTCACACATAGTGGCATCGATGGCCACCAGCAGCTTTAAATTGAAAGTTTAGCAACACCAGGAGAAAGACAGACAGACTCTAGCAAATATCTCAGGGCTGGCTTTACAGTCTAGCCAGTGAACTAATGAATCCTTGGGGCCAGAGAATGAACTGTTCTGATTGGCCAGTCCTGGTCATGTGCTCATCACTGGGCTTGAGGCAGGGGAGGGGTTCCACAAAGGAAAATCAAGGCATTATTCTCAGAGAAAGAGGAAATAAATGGTTAGCAGAAAATTAAAGCAAAATGTTCCCTTTCATGAGGAGTTTCCCTTTTTAACAGCGGGGGCAAGAGTGATAGGATGAAAAGAACTATGCAAGATAAAGCTTGAGGATATTTGGCAAAACTAATACAATTTGTAAAGTTTAAAAATAAAATAAATTAAAAAAAAAGATAAAGCTTGAGTTTCAGAATTCCCAGTCCTGAATTCAATTCCTAGTTTGGTTAAGTATTAGCTATGTGACTTTGGCAAGTCAGTTGACCTCTTTGATTTTTAGTCTCTCCATCTAACAATAAATTCTCAGAGGTGGGAGGAGAAAGAAAAGGACAGTATTTGGCACTTGTTAATACTAAAGAGTGAATAAATAAGATGAACTGATTTTTAATATTTTTAAAAATTATATTTATTCTGGAGTGGTTCATATACTACCTCCCTAAGGGAAAGTCACAAACTCTCAAACCTCACTTTCCTCATTTGCAAAACAAATTAACTACTTAGTTGACTCAAGAAATATCTATGAAGGGGATACAGTATGTTAGGCATTTTTATAGGCACTGATGTTATAATAGTGATCAAGATATAACTATGCCCTCTTGAAACTTACATTCTGGTAAGAGAGATAGATCACTAATAAAGAAGCAAAGGAGTATATATAATGTATGTACTAAGAAGGAAAAAATAGAGTGGATTACAGAAATTTTCAGAAAATGAGGCCTGAAATTTTACTTAAGTCATCAGGAAAGTGGCATTTGGGCTGTGTCCCTAAGGAAGTAATGGAGTGATCTACATAGTAGCATTCCAGGGAGAGGAAACAAGTGAAAAGGCCCTGAGGTGAGAGCCTACACTGATGGTCAATGAAAAAAGCAAAACCAGCGAGTACAAAGGCAGGGAGTGGATGGGGCATTGGAGAGGAGCTGGGGTCAGATTATGATATGGTTGTTGTTGTTCAGTCACTCAGTCATGTCCAACTCTTTGTGACTCTATAGACTGCAGCACACTAGGCTTCCCTGTCCTTCACCATCTCCTGGAACATGTTCAAACTCATGTCCATTGAGTCAGTGTTGCCATTCAACTATCTCATCCTCTGTTGTTCCCTTCTCCTCCTGCCTTCAATCTTTCCCAGCATCAGGGTCTTTGCTAATGACTCAACTCTTCACATCAGTTCACTAAAGTATTGGAACTTAAGCTTCAGCATCAGTCCTTCCAGTGAGTATTCAAGACTGATCTCCTCTAGGATTGCCTGGTTTGATCTCCTTGCAGTCTAAGGGACTCTCAAGAGTCTTCTCCAATACCACAGTTCAAAAGCATCAATTCTTTGGTGTTCAGCTTTCTTTATGGTCCAACTCTCACCTCCATATTTGACTACTGGAAAAGTCATACTTTTGACTATATGGACGTTGTTGGCAAAGTAATGTCTCTGCTTTTTAATATGTTGTCTAGGTTGGTCATAGCTTTTTTTACAAGGAGCAAGCGTCTTTGAATTTCATGGCTGCAGTCACCATCTGCAATGATTTGGGAGCCTCCCAAAATAAAGTCTCTCATTGTTTCCGTTGTTTCCCTGTTTATTTGCCATGAAGTGATGGAACTGGATGCCATGATCTTAGTTTTCTGAATGTTGAGTTTTAAGGCAGCTTTTTCACTCTCCTGTTTCACCTTCATCACAAGGCTCTTTAGTTCCTCTTTGCTTTCTGCCATAAGGATGGTATCATCTGCATATCTGAGGTTGTGGATATTTCTCCCAGCAGTCTTGATTCCAGCTTGTGCTTCATCCAGCCCAGCATTTTGCATGATGTACTCTGTGTATAAGTTAAATAAGCAGAGTGACAATATACAGCCTTGATGTACTCCTTTCCCAATTTGGAACCAGGCGTTACATGTCTGGTTCTAACTGTTGCTTCTTGACCAGCATACAGATTTTACAGGAGGCAGGTAAGGTATTCCCATCTCTAAGAATTTTCCACTGTTTGTTGTGATCCACATAGTCAAAGGCTTTAGCATAGTCAATGAAGCAGAAGTAGCTTTTTTTGTGGAATTCTCTTGCCTTTTCTATGATCTGACACATGTTGGCAATTTGATCTCTGATTTCTCTGCCTTTTCTAAATCCAGTTTGAACGTCTGGAAATTCTCGGTTCACATACTGTTGAAGCCTGGGCTTGGAGAATTTTGAGCATTACTTTGCTAGCGTGTGAAATGAGTGCAATTGTGCAGTAGTTTGAACATTCTTTGGCATTGCTCTTCTTTGGGATTGGAATGAAAACTGATCTTTTCCAGTCTTGTGGCCAATGCTGAGTTTTCCAAATTTGCTGGCCTATTGAATGCAGCACTTTCACAGCATCATCTTTTAGGATTTGAAATAGCTCAGCTGGAATTCTATCACCTCCACTAGCTTTGTTCGTAGTGATGCTTCCTAAGGCCCACGTGACTTCACACTCCTAGATGTCTGGCTCTAGGTGAGTGATCGATCACACCATCATGTTTATCTAGGTCATTAAGATCTTTTTTGTGTAGTTCTTCTGTGTATTCTTGTCACATTTTCTTAATATCTTTTGCTTCTATTAGGGCCATACCATTTCTGTCCTTTATTGTGCCCATCTTTGCATGAAATGTTCCTTTAATATCTCTAATTTTCTTGAAGAGATCTCTAGTCTTTCTATTCTATTGTTTTCCTCTATTTCTTTGCATTGTTCACTTAGGAAGGCTTTCTTATCTTTCCTTGCTATTCTTTGGAACTCTGAATTCAGATGGGTATAACAATCCTTTTCTCCTTTGGCCTTTACTTCTCTTCTTTCTTTTAATTTTTAGAAATTTATTCATTTTTTAATTGAAGGATAATTGTTTTACAGAATTCTGTTGTTTTCTGTCTTTTCTCAGCTATTTGTAAGGCCACCTCAGACAGCCATTTTACCTTTTTGCATTTCTTTTTCTTGGAGATAGTTTTGATCACTGCCTCCTGTCCATTATCATGAGCCTCCATCCGTAGTTCTTCAGCCATTCTGTCTATCAGATCTAATCCCTTGAATCTGTCATTTCCAATGTATAATCGTAAGGGATTTGATTTAGATCTTACCTTAATGGCCTCGTGGTTTTCCCTACTTTATTCAATTTAAGTCTGAATTTTTCAATACAGAGTTCATGATCTGAGCCACAGTCGGCTCCTGGTCTTGTTTTTCATGAACGTATAGTGCTTCTCCATCTTCAACTGCAAAAAATATAATCAATCTGATTTCAGTATTGACCACCTGGTGATGTCCATGTGTAGGAGTCGTCTCTTGTGTTGTTGGATGAAGATGTTTTCTATGACCAGTGCGTTCTCTTGGCAAAACTCTGTTAGCCTTTGCCCTGCTTCATTTTTATTCCAGGGTCAAACTTACTTTGGTTATCTCTTGACTTCCTACTTTTGCATTACAGTCCCCTATGATAAAAAAAGGGAGAAGGCAATGGCATCCCACTCCAGTACTCTTGCCTGGAAAATCCCATGGATGGAGGAGCCTGGTAGGCTGCAGTCCATGGGATCGCTAAGAGTCGGACATGACTGAGCGACTTCACTTTCACTTTTCACTTTGATGCATTGGAGAAGGAAATGGCAACCCACTCCAGTGTTCTTGCCTAGAGAATCCCAGGGATGGTGGAGCCTGGTGGGCTGCCGTCTATGGGATTGCAGAGAGTCAGACACGATTGAAGTGACTTAGCGGCAGCGGCGTGATAAAAAAGACATCTTTTTTTGATGTTAGTTCTAGAAGGTCTTGTAGGTCTTCATAGAGCCGTTCAACTTCAGTTTCTTCAGCATTAGTGGATTAGGACGTGGACTTGGATTACTGTGATATTGAATGATTTGCCTTGGAAACGGACAGAGATCATTCTGTCGCTTTTGAGATTGCACCCAAGTATTGCATTTCTTGGACTCTTTTGTTGACTATGAGGGCTTCTCCATTTCTTCTAAGGGATTCTTTCCCACAGTAGTAGATATAATGGTCATCTGAGTTAAATTTGCCCATTTCAGTCCATTTTAGTTCACAGATACCTAAAATGTCGATGTTTATTCTTACCATTTCCTGTTTGATCACTTCCAATTTACCTTGTTTTATGGAGCTAACATTTCAGGTTCCTATGCACTATTGTTCTTTACAGCATGAGACATTACTTTCACCACCAGACATCCACCACTGGGAGTTGTTTCTGCTTTGGCTCAGCCTCTTCATTCCTTCTGGAGCTATTTCTCCATTGTTCTCCAGTAGCATATTGGGCACCTACCGAGCTGGGGAGTTCATCTTTCAATGTCATATCTTTTTGCCTTTTCATACTGTTTACGGGGTTCTCAAGGCAAGAATGCTGAAGTGGTTTGCCATTCCCTTTTCCAGTGGACCACGTTTTACCAGAACTCGCCACCATGACCCGTCCATCTTGGGTGGCCCTATCTGTATGGCTCATGGTTTCACTGAGTTAGACAAGGTTGTGACCCATGTGATCAGTTTGAATTTTACCTATTAAGCAAAATCCAAAATGATAAGGGGTTTAAAATTTATTCTAAGTGTGTCAGGAAGCCACTAGTATTTTATATATGCAAGAAATGATCTGACTTCCATTTCAAAAATGCTACTGTGGGGAGAAGAGATGATGGTGGAGCCAGCAGGAGACCAGTTACGAAAGTTAGGGGAGTGGTTAGGACACCAGGTGCGAAAGGAGATGGTGGCTTGGACCAGGTGTGGTTTTGGAGGTAATGAAAGAAAAAGTCAGATTGAGGAATCATTTTCAAAGTAGAGGAGGGAGTTTGCTAATAGTTTGATTGTAGGGTGTGAAAAAAAAAAGTGTAACTGGATAAATGGTGGAGTCATTTACTGTGATAGAGGATGCTAGGGGAGGAGCAGGTTATTGTGCTGGAGTGGGAAATGAGTTTAGTTTGAAATGCTTTTTTAATCATCCAAGTTGAGATGTCAGGTAGGTGATACGAGTCTGGGAAGGGCCTAGGATGAAGCTGTAACTTTGAGAATCTTTAGCAAATAGACTGTATTTTAAGACATGGGGATGAATGGTAATCGGTTATTTTTTGCTCTTCAAAGACATAAGTTATTTATATTATCTGTGTTAGGACTAACTACTATAAATAGGTTACTGTATTATTATGATTAAAATAATATGAGTATTTTCAGTTTTTTAAGCTCTTTTTGAAGTGGGTGGTTTATCCCTGGTGGCTCAGACGATAAAAGCGTCTGCCTGCGATGTGGGAGACCTGGATTCAATCCCTGGGTCTCGAAGATCCCCTGGAGAAGGAAATGGCAATCCACTCCAGTATTGTTTCCTGGAGAACCCCATGGACGGAGGAGCCTGATGGGTTACAGTCCATGGGATAGCAAAGAGTTGGACACGACTGAGCAACTTCACTTTCTTTCTTTCTTTGAAGTGGGTAATCAACCCTTGATGATTGTCTGCCTAGAAAAAAATAGATATGCACACACATCATTTCACTTCAGGAATGATTCTAGATAGACTTGTACAAAGGATGGAATCCCACCACTTCAGTAGTTAGGGCTTTGTACTTAATGTATTTCAAATAAAAGATTATTCCAGATTCAGAATGTAAAAGAGATAGAGGTAGACAGAGGTGTTTTGCTTGAGGTCAGAGTAGAGGATTGAGCCCTGTAGGCTCAGCCTTCCTCACACCTGTCATAGACGCACAAATGTACATGGGTGCCCATGTTAATCTTACAGGTTTCAAAGAATAAAAACACACACAGAACACACACAGAAATCTATGTCCTTTCCAGCTCTGGTGGCCTGTCATATATGACAGGCTGCCAGGCATATATGTTTGGTTCATGCTGACCAAGGAATCCCAGGGCTCAGGCTGAGTTTCATGGTTCTGTTATGTACATAAACAGATTTACAGTTTCTTCCCTGTAAAATCTTACTAGAAAGCCAGGAGATGGAATTATAGAATATCAGAGCTAGAAGTAAACCCAGCGATCATCTCTTCCCATCCCTTCTGTTTATTGAGAAGTATTGAATAGATGATGTCATTAGAAGAAAAAGGGTCTTGCTTAGGGTAACCTCAAAAGAAACAGACTGACCTCTGCCCCTATGTTCTCTGACTCACCATGTTTTGGAATAAATGTGGTGAGAAATACAGAAATTTTTCTGCGAACCAAAACTACACAGCCAGGTCAGAGAACTGACTTGGTGGAGATCAGTGAGTGTCTGTCCATTAAAGAGAGTAAGGTCTTCTTAAGGTCTGTGCTAGAGGAACTATCAGTAGTTTGAAAGTTGACCTCCTCTCTTTGATTGTGAGTCCTTAGCCTGGGGTTCGTGGAAAAGCCTCAGGGAATTGTGGGCTCCCCAGAAAAGTTTGTATGTGTGTGCATGCACACCTATTTTTTTTTCCCAAGAAGACAGTGCTCAAGAGTTTACTATTATAGAGTCTTAAAGAGATATGATTATCCACCCTCAAAAAGGGTTTTAAAAATAGCAACCTGAAAAATTCTCATAGGAAGCAAGATGGCTGACCATCTTAGACAGTGTTCTGTTTTAAGTTTCCACCAGCTGGTGTCCTAATGCAGATCATATAAATAAGCTATGTTTCTGGGAAGAGCAAAAAGTAATAAGTAAATAGATTAAACATGGAGTAAAAAGAAATGCCTTTATGTTCTAATCTCTAGGAGATTAATCAAATGCAAAGAAACTCATTTGTGAGTTTCTTTGATGCAGCACTCATCTATGCCGTATCTCAGAATGCCAATAACTTTTTAATGTAATATTGTTTATTACTTTTCCAATACTGTGCAAAAGTCTTAGTTATTAGGAAGCAATGATTATTTGACATTTTTTCCCTTAATGACTTTTATTTTTCTACATTGCCTTCTTGTCTAATCCCTTTTTTATTATTTCCCCATTATAGTACCCAGTGGGCGCTGATATCCAACTCACCCATGCCTATTTCCTGTAATGGACGAACTTGATGCTAATGTGAGGTATGTTGCATTTTTATATATGTTGTGCTATAAATTGTGGTTATTTGAACTCTCAGACTTCTGAAAAATCTGTTTGGGTAGAGTTACAAAGTTAATAAATGTGTATTTTCTACAACATTTCATATATCAATATAATCGTGAATGTGGTACTGTTTATTAATTTTTTAATTTCATATATGCTTAAATGGTAAGTATAATATAGCTGTAAATGATTCCAGATGCCTGTGCTAAAAGTTAGTGTTACAAGAGATGCTGTTGCATGAAAATATTCATCTCTGTAACAGGAAGGAAGAAATCTATTTAAATGGGGGCAAAAATACCTTAAGAATATTTATGTGTGTTTCTAAACTTGAGATACATACTTAAATAGCTTTTTGTGACAAGTGCTAGTTTGCTAGTTCTTTTATCAACCAGGTCATTTTATTGTATGGCATAATGGTTGCATGGTATAGTTACATAAAGCTGAATTACTTTTGTTTTCTTTTCCTATAATTTCCCGCAACTCTTGGAGATCAAACAATAGGATGGCTTCTAGGGAAATTTTTTTCTTAAAGGCTTGCTGCGTTTTATTCAGTACAACCAAATAATGTGAAAAAATGTGTTCAATAAGATTTAAATGTTATGAATTGGCTTTTGAGGCTGAAGATATCATTGATATCAATAGCTGGAAGACATGCTCAAAAAATACAGTCTTGGTGCAAGCACAGGAGCAGTTTTTCTTTCATTTGAGATCTGTAGGAAAGCATATTTCAGGTATAGATCAGGGGCACCGTGCCTCTGTGTTTGATGTCGGAGAACCCTGTTACAAAATGAAGCTGTCAAACATCTTGACAGAAACTCTAATGTAATGTGACTGGAGTTGCAAAGATGTACTATCACTGTAACCCAGGGATTCCTTAAGGGTCAAATATGTCTCATGAATAATAAAAGGCCAAAGTGAGCAATGTCAATGGCTATAAGTTTATCAAGTTGTTTTAAGTTTCAGACACTGTATTAAAGTGGATCAGTTGGTTAAAATGTACTTCTTTTTGGGTAATTCAGATAGCATGATCTCCGACATTTCTAGATTTTCAACATTTATTTACAGTGGCCTTGAATTCTAATAGCAGGATACAATTCAATTAAATTAACATTAGCCTTTCTTTTGGGTGCTGTAGATGTGTTATGCAGGATACAAGATGGTATCAGTCCTCAGAATCTTGTCTCTGGACCATCTTCTTTGTCTGATTTCTAAACTGATCCCATCAATATATACTCACCCTTACCCACTCCCCCTTCCTACCCACAGTATTAGTAATATGCAAATGCAACAGACTTTCCACCCATTTCCTTCCCAGCCCACACTCTTGGTGTCCATGAAAGGACATTTATTTACCAAATTGTGATGTATGGATCACTAGTAATGCATGATGATTTTAGGTGGCACATGAACATCTGTTTTATTTTAAAGTAGGTATTTTAAGGTAATCTTATAGGGGCAAGTAATGGTGGCTCAGACAGTAAAGAATCTGCCATCCCTGAATTGGGAGGATCCCCTGGAGAAGAGAATGGCTACTCATTCCAGTATTCTCGCCTGGGAAAGTCTATGGACAGAGGAGCCTGGCAGGCTACAGTCCATGGGGTCACAAAGAGTCTGACATGACTGAGAGACTAACATTTAAACTTAATACTATTTTGCCACTGATAGTAGTGAAATAGAATTTTCTTCTAAAATACATTTAGTTAAAATTTAAAAGTAAGTTTTACTAAAAGAAAAGTTTTATACAACTGTATTAATTATATTTATCATGTTGTAGTTAAACTTATCCTGTAATTGGGGGTTAGCATCTTTTAACTGCCTTCATTCTTGTTGAGAGTAAATCCTAAGAACTTTCATGCCAAAGAAAAGTATTTTTTTCCTATTTCTTTAATTTTTTATCTATATGAGATGGTGAAAGTGAAAGTCACTCAGTTGTGTCCAGCTCTTTGTGACCCCATGGACTGTACAGTCCATAAAGTTCTCCAGGCCAGAATACTGGAATGGGTAGCTGTTCCCTTCTCCAGGGGATCTTCCCAACTCAGAGACTGAACTCAGGTCTCACACATTGCAGGTGGATTCTTAACCATCTGAGCCATAGGGAAGCCCATATGCGATGGTGGATGTTCACTAAACTTATTGTGGTATTCATTTCACAATATATGTAAGTCAGCTCAGTATGCTGTATACCTTAAACTTATACAGTGCTATAAGTCAATTATATCTCAATAAAGCTGAAAAAGAATATTATGTATGTTTAAACTATTCATTAAAAATAAATGTGAAAAATCCACATGGGTCCTATGAAGACAACTAGGGTCCAAAAGCCCATATTCTAGGTATAACTAGATAGAATAAATTTTGTTATTGGAAGAATAGAAACCAGAAATTCTTACTTTGGTAAGGAAATGTCTTCACTTGGTAAAGTGTCCATATAGAGTGAAAGCCAAAGGGCCTGGGTTCCTGGCACAGGAGAGGAATTTTTTAAGTTGCTCTGAAGACAGGAAAATGAGTGGGCAGAGGAGGGAGAGGTAGGAAAAAAGTAAATTCCAAGAAGAAGGACAGTCTGGATTCTGCTTAGCAGAAGGTGAAGTATGTAGTCGTGTGGTGGCTGTAAAATGTTGAGAGGAGTTAGGTGGCATATTTTTTGTTTGTTTGTTTAAAATTCATGATGTGTGTGCTGACCTCTCCCAGCACTGAGTTCTATAGCAGAATTTTCTAGCTTGGCTAGGAAATCAGTGTTGAATATTTACTATGTACGAGGTCATCATAAACTATAAACTTAACATGTATTATCTCGTTTAATTTTTAAAACAACCTTCCATTTTACAGTGTGTGGTAACTAAGGTACAAAGGGGTTAAGTAACTTGCTTAAGGTCATAAAATCACATTGCCTCCTACTATACTACAGATATTTTATGAGTGTGTGTGTGTGTAAGTTGGTGAGATGGCTGACATTCCTGTCTTGGTAAATGTAGTTTGGAAGAGAGAATGTGAGAATGAACACCCCAAAAAGCACAGGATGGGATAAGAATATAAATGCCTGGGGAAATTTCAGAAATCTGAGAGAAAGATTACTATGGGATATAGAATTGAGAGACTCCATCCAGTTTTTCCCAGATATCAAAGAACAGAGAGGTCCTAGGATGACACTTAGGGCTAAATAAAAATGTCTAGCATTTAAGTATTTTGACGGGCCATACTGAACACCTGATTTTTGGTTTGTTTGGTTTCATTTAATTGAGTTTCTTATTTCATTTTGACCCTTGCTATTGTATATCTACTGTTATTGACTGTAAGCATCAGAAACTAACTTGCTAATATATTCAAAGGTAATTTTGGGGAAGCTATAATATATAGATTCAAATAATTAAGGTGAAAATTCTGGGGGTCTTGGCTTGTAAATAAAAAGAACTTTGAGAATTCTAGTAGAGATAAAAAGTGGAACAATAGCCAACCATAGGAAGAAGTGATCAGTACATTTCTGCATCATGGATGATGTCCAACTCTTTGCTCTACCAATATATGCTGTTCAAGAATCAGAATCAGACGTCTGATTGACCAGGCTAAGTCATGTGACAATTTGTTGTCCAGCATTCATAATGGGAGGTGAATATCAATCAGGAAGATGGCATGCAATGGAGGAAAGTTAAATCCTCTGAAGAAATTGGTGCTTTTTAGGAAAGGGGAATTGAGGCTTGGTAGCCAAAATATGCGGAGAAGGCAATGGCACCCCACTCCAGTACTCTTGCCTGGAAAATCCCATGGGCGGAGGAGGCTGGTGGGCTGCAGTCCATGGGGTCACAAAGAGTCGGACACGACTGAGCGACTTCACTTTCACTTTTCACTTTCATGCATTGGAGAAGGAAATGGCAACCCACTCCAGTGTTCTTGCCTGGAGAATCCCAGGGACAGGGGAGCCTGGTGGGCTGCCGTCTATGGGGTCACACAGAGTCGGACATGACTGAAACAACTTAGCAGCAGCAGCAGCAGCAGCCAAAATATCTTAATGTCAAACTCCATTTGTTTTGTTGCAGTTGGATATATCTATGTTATTTATAAGTTAGTTGCTCCATGGGTAAATAAAAATATGTAAGGGTTCCTTTATTAGTTTAATATAATTAAGCACCTAAAAGATGTGCCAGGAAGAGTTAACATAAGTGCCTGTTCTTAAAGATCTCAAGCTAGAAGACTGTTACACAAATAGAACTTAGTAAAATGACAAGAGCCTGAATAGTGAGCTATATACAATGAGCTGTATTCTCTGTGAACTAACTATAAGGTACAAGCTGGAATCAAGATAGATAGGAGAAAACATCAGCAACTTCAGATATGCAGATGATACCACTTTAATGGCAGAAAGCTAAGAGGAGCTAAAGAGCCTCTTGATGAGGGTGAAGGAGAAGAGTGAAAGAGCCAGTTTAAGACTAAAGATTTAAAAAATTAAGATCATGGCATCCTCCCCCATTACTGCATGGCAAATAGAAGGGAAAAAATTGGAAGTAGTGACAGATTTCCTCTTCTTGGACTCCAAAATCACTGCTGATGGTGACTGCAGCCATGAAATCAGAAGACAATTGCTTCTTGGCAGGAAAGCGATGGCAAACCTAGACAGTGTGCTGAAAAGCAGAGACATTAGTTTGCCAACAAAGGTCCATATAGTAAAGGTTATGGTCTTCCCAGTGCTCACGTACAGTTCTGAGAGCTGGACCATAAAGAAGACAGATGCCAAAGAATTGATGCCTTCTAACTGTGGTGCTGGAGAATACTCCTGAAAGCCCCTCGGACGGCAAGGAGATCAGTCAATATTAAAGGAGACCAACTCCGAATATTCACTGGAAGGACTGAAGCTGAAGCTGTAGTATTCTGGTCATCTGATGCAAACAGATGACTCATTAGAGAAGTCCCTGATGCTGGGAAAGATTGAGAGCAGAAGGAGAAGAGGGCATCAGAGGATGATATGGCTGGACAGCATCACTGATGCAATGAACATGAACTTGGGTAAACTCTGGGAGATAGTGAGAGACAGGGAGGCCTGGCGTGCTGCTGTCCATGGGGTTTCCAAGTCTGACACAACTGGATGACTGAACAACAACAAAAAAAAAAAAAAAGAAGAAAGAAATACTAGGTGTGGATTTTAGAAATAGGGGAAGCATTACAAGCATTTTTCCCTTAAGAGCTTTCATTGCAGAGAGCAGTTGATGTAGGATGGATTTACTCAGGATGAAAAGCCAGCAGTGAATCAGGCCCTGCCTGGAGGGGCAAGTTCCTGATGAGTCCTAACCTTTGATAAGTAGTGTCTCAAATCTTGCAGCCATCTCTTTCCAGACAATCTGACACACACTTGATGTCAGTTTCTGGTCTCCTTGCTTCTTGTTGGGGCTCTGTAAGACAACAGCATTCTTTTTGTAGGGTTGAAGAAAGGAAAATGGAAAGAGTAGCTTTGGTGACTTTGCAGCAGATTCTCCTTGAGGATATCCCTGGCCCACATTTGGGCGGTGAACCTGGCAGTCCCTAACCCCCGTGCTCACCCCTGAGCTGCTGTGGCTACTTGATGTGGCTCCGAAATAGTTACTGCCTGACTTCAGACATAACCCATGCTTTTTTTCCTCCAAGTTGTGTAGCCCTTTATTAGCAACTAAAATAGAAGGTATCTGTTGTACAACATGGATAGTGATTGACTATAACTGGAGATTTTTATATCCTAAAGGCTGGGAGCTTTTTAACCCATGTTTTTTGTTTTAACTACTAGATTCTCCCCACTGACATGTGTCTCTCCTCAGCTCATGTGTGAGTCCTAAAGGTGACCCAGGTCTGTATCCTTTTCTTCCTGCTGCTTATTGCACATAAACAGTTTCTGCTTTCCAAGAATTTTTTCCCTAATAGTTTCTGATTCCACAAAGTATAGGGTTCAGGCAGCAGTTAAGTAAGAGCAGAAAAGTTCAAATATTCACAAATTTGCTCTTTGAAGATTTCTCAAGATAAAGAGCTCAGATATTGAATGGAGAGAAAATTTATTTTTAAATCTTGATTCTTTTTATTTTTCAGGTTTTTTTATCGCTTTATTTTTGTATTTTTTGTGATGGTTTTTATTTTTTATTCTGTTGGTTGCTCTCTTAATTGCATTATCTAAGACAATCATCTATTTCGTTACTTATTTATTCCTTAATTTGAATGATAATAAAATTTTTCAGTATTTGGTTCTTCCTCCTTTCCCTCTGCCCTTCAAAATTATCTAATTTTAATTGAATATATTATTTTCCTCAGTGTTTATCTTTATATCCTTAAATATACATTTTCATCTCTATGACTTGATTTATTGATTTTAAATACTCTTTTCTGAGCACAAAATATAGATTAATTGGAAAGTAGCATATTCATATATGCGGTTCCATTCCACCTTCTGTCCAACTTCCTCTCTTGGCTTCTGTCTAATCATTTTAATTCTGTATTGTTGAGGTTTATCATTTACAGATTATTCTACAGCTGTAATTTGTCTTTGACAAAGTCCTGGAGTTCAAAATACTTAAAGCTCACCTTGAATCATTTTCCTATTATTTTCCCTTCAAATATATTATTTACCCAAGAATATTTTTTTTAATTTTATTTATTTTTAATTGGAGGATAATCGCTTTACAATGTTGTGTTGGCATACATCCCCATGAATCAACTATAGGTATACATATGTCCTCTCCATCTTGAACCTCTCTCCTACTTCCCACCCCATTCATACCTCAAATCTGGTGCTCTGCTCTGGTGTCGCAGAGCACCAGATTTGAGCTCTCTGCGTCATACAGTAAATTTGCACTGGCTATCTAATTTTACATATGACAATGCATGCGTTTCAGTGCTACTGTCTCAATTTGTCCCACGCTCTTCCTCTCCCGCCCCCGTGGGTAGCCACAGGTCTGTTCTTTCAGCTGTGGCTTCCTCCCAGCCTTGACTCATCTCCCTGCTCCAGTACACTTTGCTGGTGCACTGCCTCTACTCAGTAAGAACACCTTGGTTTAAGACTCTGTTTCTCCTCCAAAGAGTAACTGTTATGCTTACTCAGTAATGTTTCTCATTAGCAACCAAAACAGCATCATACAGGAATGATGAATCGTGTAAATGGTAGCATTTCCCTCCTTTTTGCTATGGTTTCTAGCAGTCAGAACTGCATTTGTAACTACCATTAGCAAGTATAGAAGATCTCTAGGCCCTTATTGTGGCTCTAACATGCCTTTATTTTATTTTTCCAATTCTTTTTGCCACTTCATCTTGTTTCTTTTGATTTTTTTTAACTACAACTTATATTGTTTATTTTTGTAAACCACTTTAAGAAATGAAGGGAAGAAGGAAGAGAGGGAGAAAAAACTCAAGAAGCATTTTTTTCCCAAGAGAGAATCTTTCTTCTTTCTTTGGTAGGGCTTGCCATGTGACAGGGAGCACTTAGCATCACTGAACAGAAGATCAAAATGGCAAGCTTTTATATAGAGCACAAATAAATCTGAATACATACCAAAAGCTGAATACTTAAAAATATAAAATATATACACAATGTAAATGCAGTCACCTGCTGTACACATGTCATAACATTAATTAAAACCATGACATGATAAGTATTTGGTTGACCCTTGAACAACATGGATTTGAGCTGATTGAATCCACTTATGTGCAGATTTTTTCAATAGGAAATACTACATTATTGCATGGTTTAAGGTTGGTTGAATCCATGGATGTGTAACTGTTGGTACGGAGGGCCAACTATAAGTTATACATAGATTTTCAACTGCTCAGAGAGTCAGTACCCCTTACCCCTGAGTTATTCAAAGGTTAACTCTAATTACCCAATTGCCTTAATTCTGTCATGGCACTAAGTTGCAATTTACTACTTCAAATCAGTAAATAAAATTCATTGGAAATCAATGTGACTACAGGAATTAATTGAAATGATCCAATTTTAGCAGAGAAAAAAATAGCAATTTTACAAATTAGAGAGTGTTGTATAACACAGGGAAGTTTAAGCTGGTGCTCTGTGATGACCTAGAGGGGTGGGATGAGGAGATAGGGTGGGAGGGAGGGGATATATGTATACTTATGACTGATTCACATTGTTGTATGGCAGAAACCAATACACCATTGCAAAGTAATTATCCTCCAATAAAAATAAAATTTAAAAGATAAATAAAAATAAATTTTAAGTAAAAAAAATAAGGGAGTTGATTTCTGGTTTGATTATTAGTACTGGTGACAGTACTTGTATGCGTGTGTTTAGTCACTAAGTCATGTCTGACTCTGCAACCCTTGGATTATAGCTTGCCAAGCTTCTCTGTCCTTGGAATTTCCCAGGCAAGAATACTGGAATGGGTTGCCATTTCCTTCTCCAGGTGACAATGCTTAGATTTCACTAAAGAGTCAGGATGAAGTTAGAATTTTTAATGCTAAATATCCTAAAGCCTTGAAATAACTCCTAGAGTTTAAAATCAAGGTGTACAAGTTGTCAGCCCTGAAGACTTATCAATATGTAATTGATTTGGAAGCAGAGTTAATTCATATTTGTAACCTGGCAATTGCAACTGTGAGCATGTGCAACTTTAAGTCAGTGAAATGTTTTGCAGGAAATCTCTCTTCAGGCTTTGAAATTATGACATGCATTAGCATATAAGGAGAAAGTGAGTGGGTACCATTTAAAAGGGGTTATTTTTATGTTGCTTTAGAAATGTAAATGAGAATCATACTCAACGTTATTACTTGACTGATACAATGGTGATTGTTCAGTCAGTTTTCTGATTATATCAGAAACCTACAAACTGGAACTTACCTTGTTCCTCATGGGGTCACAGGGGACCTTAAAGGGTAGGATGACATTTATGGTCCTAAAACAGTAGTCTCTTGCAGTGTGTGAAATTTGCTGGTTGTGGCTTGAAGCTAGCAGTCCTCTACATGATGTCACTCTATGCAGCTTGCAAAGTACATATACCACAATGATGTCAACTGGAACCATCACAGGAAGCTGAAAGAGTGGGGTTTTGGGAAATAAAACGGCATGGGTTCAAGTCTTGGCTTTCTTATTTACTAGCTATATGACTTTGAACTAGTTATTTCATTCTCAGATCCTTTAGTTTTGGCATCTTGAAAATGGGGTTTTTGTAAGGATTATAAATAATGTAGGTAATACTCTTAACATAGTGTCTCACACATACATACATCAAACAAATGGTGAATGTTGTCTTTAGTGATCACAATAATCATGAGATATAGGCTTTTATTACCCCCGAGGACTGCTGATTAATTGCTATATAAGTTTATTGATTGCTTAAATTTGGTATCCATTTAATTGGCTGAGCTTATTAATCACTTGTTCAATTTTTTGGCTGTTTGTCCTTGATTGTGCCCATTCTCTGCTGAGAAAACTGAGGCTCTCCGAAAGGTGATAGAAAACCTTCAGTGCTGGGTCTCACAAGTGGCATAATTGGGATACTCTTCTCTACCCTATTCAGCACTGTTTTCTCTTTACTCTGCATCTTCCATGAACATGGATCCATTCCTGTTTGGGAATTGGAGGATCTAAGATTCAATCCTATGTCTTGTTGACTCAGTCTTATGCTCTGTTCAATAAAGCCATCTCTCTATTATATGCAATGCATCCCTTAACTGATGATTTTTTGTTTAGAGGCAAGCATCTCTGACTTTTTTCTTTCTGTTTCTATGTGTATCAGTGTCTTGTTGGGAAAATAGAGGCTGTTTAATAAATTTCAAACAAAGGTAGGTTTAATGCAGGGCATTGGTCACAAAGCTCCCTGAAAGGACAGGAAGGAGGGTGTGTGAACCAGAGGTCATGAAGCTTCGGGGAACTGCCCCAAGCCCTGCTGTCATCACATTTGTTGCTTACGGACTCATTTGCTACTGCTATCACTGCTGATGGCACTTCCAGATACTGGAGAGAAATGTTTCTTTTTTCCTCTCAAAATCCAGTTTCCCATTCTTGACCTCTTATTTAGAGAACATAAGCAGAAGCTATCTAGTAAGAAGTAAGGAAAGTAGAGTTTTTAGATTTCTTCCCTCTCTGATTGGGAGCCACATTTCTATAAGAGGTGAAGCCAGTATTTTTACTGGGGTTTGCTTGATATCAGACTCTAAGTTTCACAGTTTGCTTGTGCTGAGATTTCTGTGTTGTAGAGTATCTGTTCTGTTCATTTTAAGACTTGGGTTTCCGAACTAAAGGCCTGGCACATACATTTGTTTGGCCTGTTTCAGTTTTTAAAAAATGACTGAAGCGCCTGTGGGGAGCCTGGGCACTCTCCAGTTTACCAGAGTAACAATGAATTATATTATCTGCAAACAACCATTTTGTTACCCTTACCTAGCCATAGCATTCAGTTGGTCAGGGAGTTCAATCTGCCTACCACATCCTCAAAGGCTTTTTATTTTATTAATTAAATTTTGAAAGTGGGGTAAGAACCATTTAAATTTTATAGACCATATTATGACATTTAGTACCTGCTATTTTTCTCCCTGGAAATTTCTTTTATTATCAGTTAGCAAATAGGGTTGTGTTGAATTAAAGAACTTTTTCAATTAAGGAATTGAAACAGGTTTCTAACTAAATATCTGTTAACTGATTACCATTTTATCAGTCAGGTAATGATGTGCAGGCAATGTTCTTATTTGCATTTCTAAAGAACTGTAAGAATAATCTTTCTTTTTCCCCATTCTCCTCTGCCCACTCACTTGCTCCTGAACTTATAATGGCTTTATTAATTTCAGTGCTTGAAAAAAGTATTATAGAAAGTACTCATCCTTGAATGTTCAGTACTACCATGTATTTTGCTTAACAGATATAGATGCATATTTATTGTAAGATCTCGCTGTCTACAGTGTAACTGGCTTTTTTAGCCTCACCATATCTCAAATGTCACCATTGTTCATTATGTATAATTATTGCAATCCAAACCCTCAAAGTTGAGTTCTAGAAAAAGTGTATGTGTAGGTAATATAGCACTCCTTTGTTGGTGGTGGTCAGTCACTAAGTTGTGTCCAACTCTTTCCAACACCATGAACTGCAGCACGCCAGGCTTCTCTGTCCATCACTATATCCCTGAGTTTGCTCAAATTTATGTCCATTGACTCAGTGATGCCATCCAACCATCTCATCTTCTGTCATCCCCTTCTCTTCCTGCCTTCAATCTTTGCTAGCATAGGTGTCTTTTCAATGAGTTGACTCTTCGCATCAGGTGGCTAAAATATTGGAGCTTCAGCTTTAGCATCAATCCTTCCAATGAATTCAGTTCAGTTCAGTCACTCAGTCGTGTCCGACTCTTTGCGACACCATGAACCACAGGATTCCAGGCCTCCCTGTCCATCACCAAATATCAGAGTTTACCCAAACTCATGTCCTTTGAGTCGGTGATGCCATCCAACCATCTCATCCTCTGTCGTCCCCTTCTCCTCCTGCCTTCAATCTTTCCCAGCATCAGGGTCTTTTGAAATGAGTCAGCTCTTCACATCAGGTGGCCAAAGTATTGCAGTTTCAGCTTTAGCATCAGTCCTTCCAATGAACACCCAGAACTGATCTCCTTTAGGATGGACTGATTGGATCTCCTTGTAGTCCAAGGGACTCTCAAGAGTCTTCTCCAACACCACAGTTCAAAAGCATCAGTTCTTCTGCATTCAGCTTTCTTTATAGTCCAACTCTCACATCCATACATGACTACTGGTAAAAACCATAGCCTTGACTAGACAGACATTTGTTGACAAAGTAATGTCTCTGCTTTTGAATATGCTGTCTAGGTTGGTCATAAATTTCCTTCTAAGGAGTAAGCATCTTTTAATTTCATGGCTGCAATCACCATCTGTAGTGATTTTGGAACCCCAAAAGATAGTCAGCCACTGTTTCCACTGTTTCCCCATCTATTTGCCATGAAGTGGTGGGACCAGATGCCATGATCTTAGTTTTCTGAATGTTGAGCTTTAAGCCAGCTTTTTCACTCTCCTCTGTCACTTTCATCAAGAGACTCTTTAGTTCTTCTTCACTTTCTGCCATAAGGGTGGTGTCATCTGCATATCTGAGGTTATTGATATTTCTCCTGGCAATCTTGATTCCAGCTTGTGCTTCTTCCAGCCCAGCGTTTCTCATGATGTACTCTGCATATAAGTTAAATAAGCAGGGCGACAATATACAGCCTTGACGTACTCCTTTTCCTATTTGGAACCAGTCTGTTTTTCCATGTCCAGTTCTAACTGTTGCTTCCTGATCTGCATACAGGTTTCTCAAGAGGCAGATCAGGTGGTCTGGTATTCCCATCTCTTTCAGAATTTTCCACAGAATATTATTTTATTTATCTATTATTTTATTTACGGAGTATTATTTTATTCATTTTATTTTATTCTTTATTCCACAGAATATTCTAATGAATATTCAGGACTAATTTGCTTTAGTGTTAAGTGGTTTGATCTCCTTACTGTCCAAGGGACTGTCAAGAGTTTTCCCTAGCACCACAGTTTGAAAGCATCGATTCTTCGGTGTCAGCCTCTTTATAGTCCAACTCTCACATCCATACATGACTACTGGAAAAACCATAACTTTGATCATATGGACCTTTCTCAGCAAAGTGATGTCTCTGCTTTTTAATACACTATCTATGTTTGTCATAGCTATTCTTCCAAGGAAAAATCGTCTTTTAATTTTGTGGCTGCAGTCACTGTCCACAGTGATTTGGGAGCCCAAGAAAATGAAATTTGACACTGTCCATATTTTCTCCATCTATTTGCCATAAAGTGATGGGATTGGATGCCATGATCTTAGTTTTTTGAATTCTGAGTTTTAAGCCAGCTTTTTCACTCTTCTTTCACCTTCATCAAGAGGCTCTTTATTTCCTCTTTACTTTCTGCCATTAAAGTGGTATCATCTGCATATCTGAGGTTGTTGATACTTCTCCCAGCAATCTTGATTCCAGCTTGTGATTCATCCAGCCCAGCATTTTACATGATGTACTCTGCATATAAGTTAAATAAGCAGGGTGATAGTACACAGCCTTGACTCTCTCCTTTCCCAATTTTAAACCAGTCTGTTGTTCCATGTCCAGTTCTAACTGTTGCTTCTCGTTGTGCTTATAGGTTTCTCAGGAGGCAGGTAAGGTGGTCGGTATTCCCATCTCTTTAAGAATATGCCAGTTTGTTGTGATCCATACAGTCAAAGGCTTTAGCATGGTCAATGAAGCATATGTAGATTTTTTTTTAATTACCTTGCTTTTTCTATGATCCAGCATATGTTGGCAATTTGATTTCTGGTTTCTCTGCCTTTTCTAAATCCAGCTTGAACATCTGGAAGTTCTCGGTTCATGTACTGCTGAAGCCTAGCTTAAAGAATTTTGAGCATAATCTTGCTGGAGTGTGAAATGAGTGCAATTATACACTACTTTGAACATTCTTTGACCTTGCCTTTCTTTGGGATTGAAATGAAAACTGATCTTTTCCAGTCCTGGGGCCACTGCTGAGTTTTCCAAATTTGTTGACAAAATGAGTGCAGTGGTTTAACAGCATCATCTTTTAAGATTTGAAATAGCCCAGCTGGAATTCCATTACCTCCACTAGGTTTGTTAGTAGTGATGTTTCCTGACTCACTTGACTTTATGCTCCAGAATGTCTGGCTCTAGATGAGTGATCACATCATCATGGTTAACTGGGTCATTAAGAGCTTTTTTGTATACAGTTCTTCTTGAATGTGTATTCTTGCACCTTTTCTTGATCTCTTCTGCTTCTGTTAGGTCCTTGCCATTTTTGTCCTTTATTGTGCCTATCTTTGTATGAAATGTTCCCTTGGTATCTCCAGTTTTTTAAAAGGTGTCTTTAGTCTTTCCCATTCTGTCACCATAGATCCAATCCACTGTCCAGGAACCAATACAACTCCTAAGTTGCTTCTTAAATATGAAAAAAACAACCTACTTCTCAATATTTGAAAAATATTGGTAATAGTAAATGAATAAAACTATATATGGAAGGTCAGAAATGTGATCAGTGTGCACAGAAGAGGGAAAAGTCATGTCAGGTATTGTGGGAGGATGGCTGAGTGCAGGCTGAATTAGGGTGGATGACAGGAGCTAGGGGCTCAGGGACTCCAGAGACTTGTCCAGGGAACAGTGGATGAGGACCAGAACTAAGATTGAGGGAGCAGGGATAGAAGAAGAAGACATAGATTCAGAGGAAGTTAAGCAGTAGAATTTCCAGTAGAAAATTGAATGAGCAAGAAGAGGAAGACATTTAGAAGGTGACATGGAGGAGTAGGGTGTATGGAGAAATCGAGTATAGTTTGGAGCTGGTAGAGATGGAAGAAACTGTGAGACATTCTGGTGATAAACAGCTAATAGAAAGTTGGCTAAATTAGTGTGGAGCTCAGAGGGGAAATGTTTGGGGAAAGATTCTCGTCCCATATGATGCATGATGGATTGAATGGAATAGATATTGATCCCCAAAGCTTCAGTGATCTTCTAGACATGGGAAAAATGAATGTAGCTCTCTAGAGAGACTGCCTATATATGAAACAACTTCTTACATGAGGCTTCAGGAATTATTTCATACTCTAACTTACAAGTAATAAAGAAGTTTTGCATAATTATATGTGTGTAAAAGTTACAACTATGACCCTATTGAATTTCTAAACTCAGAAAGCTTATGGTAAAAGCTACCTGCTGTACATCTGGAAGTACTGAGTTATTTCATTTGTACTTTCATTTCTAGTCACTGTAATTGTGAGAATTGAGTCAAATATTTTTCATGGTAAATAAATTAGTGACTCATGAGGGTTATGATGTAAGAAATGCACAAGTATTTGGAAAATAAACAGTTCATTGATTTAGTGTGAGCTTTATACAAGCTATTATAATTAAGGATTTCAACAAATGTAGTACTTTAGTAGAAGATAGGATAAAATTCCCTCCTTAAAAGGGATTTTTTTGATGGCTTCTTGTGGAATTGAACTGAATTTTGTCATTGTATCACTGATAGAAGTTTTTGAAAATAAATTGAATTGCCCCCAAAGAATCCCAAGAATCAGGAAAATTTGGCAGGTTTCTGTTTTTAATTACAAACTTGTTATTTTCTGTGGTGTTGTTGACGGTTATCCAGTTTGACACTCCTAATTGATGGGAAGAAGTACCAGCCAACTAGTCTAGCTTGTTGAAAGATTTTATAGGCGTCCCAGAACAATTCTCTGGGCAATCAGCCTGAGGTCAGGGTTGTGACTTTTTACACTAGCAAAAGAGGAATTGGTTGTGGGCAAAGATCAACTTTGGAATCTGGGAAGCACATTTGTGGGAAGAAGAGCAGAAGAGAAAAAGATTCAATCCACTTCAGAGAAGAATTTTGCTTCAAAGAACCTTATTTAAATTGTTTGCAGGAACATTGATGCTGCTAATTAAAATCAGGGAAGTTGAAAGGTATTTAAAGTATCTCACCTAGTCAAAAAACCTTAAGCAGTTAGTCATATTTTTTAAAAATTTGTAATTCATATTTGATTAATTGTGACATGCTTCTGTCCAATTATGCTGAACTGATGAGGTTTAACTCTGTGGGAAAAAAAAAAAAACAACTAGTAACCTTTTTACACCAGCTTAATTTTAAAACTACTTCATTTAGAATTATGTAACCTTGACTCTGCAACCCTCTTCTTCCCTTCCTGTCATTTCTGTCATTAGACCTCACCGTTTCTTTTCTAAAGTGATTGGCGTCATCACCAAACACCTTTCTTGACTATGGCTGTCCTACCTCCAATTCATTTAGCAGTTCCAGACGGGCCATCTTCTATAGCTTAAGTTTGATCATGCCTATCCCCTGTCTTTTGTAAACTTCCTATTCACACTTCAAATTGAAACTCCTCTTCTACAGACCCACAAGCCTTCCCACCCTGCCCTCTATGCTCCCAGAGCTCTGTATGTGAATTGCTGTTATCAATTGTTTTTAATTGTCAGAGTTGATTGTAGTTATTTGTTTAATAGGTCTGCCTCCTTTGCTGGATTTCATGTTCTTGCTGTTCTTTAGTCACTAAGTCGTATCTGACTCTTTTGCCTCCCCTTGGACTGTAGCCTGCCAGGCTCCTCTGTCCATGGGATTTCTCCAGGCAAGAATATGGGTTGGATTGCTATTTCCTTCACCAGGGATCTTCCTGACCCAGGGCTCGAACCTGTGTCTCCTGCATTGGCAGGTGAATTCTTTACCTCTGAACCACCTGGGAAGCCTGGATTTCATATAGCCAGCATTTAGTACATTGTCTAGCATATTATAGTGTTGGAGGTAAAAATTTAGCTGAAATTGAGAAAGTCTTTATGTTTCACCTTACAACTCTTTAGACAAGATCTCATCATCACTGAAGGCCTATCTTAGACAGGTTTGCACCCAGTAGATATTAACAATCTCTACCCGCCCACCCCCTAAACACTGAATTTCACTTGCAGTTATGGATTCTGAAGCTATGAGATTTTGAGAGGAGATAGGAGGATGGACAGAATACCAGTTCCTATTTGAAGTTGGAAAGGCCTCTCTGGTGCGGCTCTTTACAGATTTCATGGCGTGGGACGTCTAGTGACAGGGCTCATGTCCCTTTACCTGGGATGGACTCCTGCAGTGTTGCCATCACCACCACCATTCCTTCTGTGTCTCACTAATAGGTATCAAGCACTCAATAATGTAGGTGTGGGGCTTCCCTGGTGGCTCAGTAGTAAAGAATCCACCTGCCAATGCAGGAGACATGGGTTCAATTCCTGGTCTAAGAAGATCCCACATGCCGAGGAGGAACTAAGCCCAGGCACCACAACTATTGAGCCTATGCTCTGGTGCCCAGGAGCCTCAACCATTGAAGCCTGCATGCCCTAGAGTCCAAGTACCACAACAAGAAAAGCCACCGCAACTAGAGAGTAGTTCCCACTTACCACAATTAGAGAAAATCCACACAGCAGCGAAGACCCAGCACAGCCAAAAATAAAGTAAATTAAATAAATAAAATTTAAAAAATATTGTAGGTGCTATGCTAAACCCTTTATAAGTTCTTTTTCATTCATCCCATATAATAGTTCTATGAAGGGGGTGCTCTTATCATCTGCATTTAATAGATGGTAACATTGAAACATATTTGCTTGCTTGTTGCTTGCTTGCTAAGTCGCGTCAGTTGTGTCTGACTCTGTGCGACCCCATAGACAGCAGCCCAACAGGCTCCTCTGTCCCTGGGATTCTCCAGGCAAGAATACTGGAGTGGGTTGCCATTTCCTTCTCTAATGCATGAAAGTGGAAAATGAAAGTGAAGTCGCTCAGTAGTGTCTGACTCTTAGCAGCCCTATGGACTGCAGCCTACCAGGCTCCTCCCTCCGTGGAATTATCCAGGCAAGAGTATTGGAATGGGTTGCCATTGCCTTATCCAAAACTGCAGTGGGTAGCCATATCCTACTCCAGGGTATCTTCCTGACCCAGGGATCGAACCTGCATCTCCTGCATTGGCAGGCGGATTCTTTACCACTGAGCCACCAGGGAAGCCCCTGAAACATATTAAGCCAGTATTATTACATTAAGTCCTAAGACCACCATTTGTCATTTACTTCTACAGCTTGTACTACTACTTCAACTATTACTTGTAATTCTATTATTTCTACTGTTTGTACTACCACAGCTTTGAGTTTCTAATACTTTCTTTGTTCTGAATACTATGCTAAGTGCTTTATGGGCAGTGCCTTGTATCACTGGGGAACAACACAAATGGGCAGCTCTGCGAAAGGCTGTGTCACCCCAGAGAGAGAACCTTGTGTGCTCTGTGATCAGAGGAAGTTAGGTCCTTTTCAACGGGCATTCTATTTCTCTATGAGTGCCTCATTCTGTAGAATTCTTCCTCACCTCTAATAAGTTTGTTAGATGCATTACTTCTGTTTTTCTTTTTTCCATACTCAGAGGAGACTGGAGGACCTGGAATATTAGCATAATTATGGTCCTTCAGGGACCTTAAGAGAGTTGAAGTTTCTCCCATATATCAGAATTCCCACTGTGGTGTCCTAGAAAGTGGACACCTGCTTCTGCTTGAAAATTCAAATCCTCTTTTTAAATATGTCCAGGTAATTGGCTAAATTAGACTTAATCATCCATTCAATCCAGATTGTTTTATATTTCAGTGAAGAAAGGTAACCATGGTGAGACTGTGTCAAATTGCACAATATTTTGATAGTCAAGTCTGGCGATAGGTTTCATTTTATAGACTGTTAAGCATGTGGCCTCTGTCCCTTTACTCTTTTTCTCATTTCTGTGCCATAGTTCAACATCCTACTTTTTTGTTTGCACAATTGCTGTCTCCATCTCTTCCCACAGAGCAAACATTGTCTGCATCTGCCTCACGGGGACGAGTTCGCTGGACTGGACGGTTTTCCTTAAGACAAAGTCAGGCAGGCAGTTGGAAGCCACTGGGGAGCCAGGAACCCTTTTCCACTCAGTCCCTGGGTTTCCCAAGCAGATGACTCTAGTTTAAGACTAACTGATACCTTTTCTCCTCTGTCACCTTTCCCTGCTCCCTGCTGTCTTTTCCTCTCCTCCGCTTCCTCTTCTATAGTGAGTTACTGGCAGGTCATCTTGCATGCCTCTGGCTCTGTCTCCTCTAGTTTCGTTTTTCTCTCGCCTTTCCACTCTGACTAGGACTTCTACTCTCCTTCACAGCCCATCACTTTCTACCTCAATGTTTTTATCTGCCCAACCCCTCATAGGTCATTGGCAAACGTTTCCCTTTTGTTTTACAAATGGATTTTCAGGAATACTTACATACATATTTGTAAATTGACAAGTATTCACCAACTATCCACAATATGTGTGGCTATTTGTAGTTGAAAAGCAACATGAGATAGTAGTTCTGGCTAATGATAAGACCTCATATTTACAGTTTATTTACATGGTATTTCAGAGTTTACATTGTGGTTTCACATCCATTGTTATCTAATTCTCACAGCATCCAGCAAAATAGGGCAACTATTATTAACCTAACTTACAGATAAAAGAAATAAAAATTTGAGAGGTTATGAAAGATATTTTTAGTGCTTAAAGTCATACCACTGGTGTATGACAGAACCAAGATTAGAACTCAGATGTTTTTGTTCTCAATCCCAGATTATTTTTAAACTATACATTGGCAGTAAGTTCACACAAGAATATCATATCAGCATGATAACAGTAATGTTATAATATATAACTAGAGGCATGATGTAAAACCTAGGTATTTGTCCTAGGCCAGGACATGTGGAAAGGTTAACTGAAGTTTGGTGAGAAATAGCTGATAACTAAAGACAAATTATCCATCAGGATAGATTTGTTTATGGAGAAACATAACAGGTGCATGATAGAAAGGTCAGTCCATAAAATGATGTTTTAACGAGCAACTGGCATCAGACAAATCCAGCAAATGGTAATATTCATACCCAGCACTGGGGAATCTGGAAGTCAACCATTTAAAATCATATAGATAGATCATTGTCCTTAGGGAGGTTTCACAAGATGTACTATGGACTGGTGGGAAGACTGGTGAGGGAGACCTCTGATGGTGAAGTGACTGAGTTTTGGGGGAGGTTATTGCAAGAGGCTTTCAGAAACATAGGGGTGCATTTGGATACCAGCAAAGCTGGAATGTAAATTGGCAGCTGGGTCTCAGTCTCTATATTGAAGCCAAGAGCCCAGAGCTGGGATATAATCCAAATGAGCAGTAAGGATGACTTGATGTCAAGCACTGTCGGTAACTCAGCATGAAATATTGAAGTGACCTTTGAATTCTCTTCTTTATAAATGAACCAGCTCTCCATGGCAGGTTCTAATAAAGATAGTGTACCCTGCTGCTGCAGCTGCTGCTGCTGCTAAGTTGCTTCAGTTGTGTCTGACTCTGTGCAGCCCCATAGATGGCAGCCCACCAGGCTCCCCTATCCCTGGGACTCTCCAGGCAAGAACACTGGAGTGGGTTGCCATTTCCTTCTCCAATGCATGAAAGTGAAAAGTGAAAGTGAAGTCGCTCAGTCGTGTCTGACTCTTAGCGACCCCATGGACTGTAGCCCACCAGGCTCCTCCATCCATGGGATTTTCCAGGCAAGAGTACTGGATTGGGGTGCCATTACCTTCTCCGAGTGTACCCTACAGATGATTTATTGGAAAGGATAAAATAAAAATGAAATTCAGGATGAGCTTACATCAACAGGAGAGACTTAATAAGAAGTTGCTTTTGAAATACAGGAAAAATATAGATTATCCATGTAGTGGCTAAATATTTGAAGAGTGCTGTTAGAATTCTTGCAGTTTCAGGCCAATTCAAAGTTACTTCAGCAGCAATGAGAATTCATTAGCTCCCCAAGCTGAGAAGTTCAGGAGTGCAACTTGCTGGACAGGGCCTTAAACAAGATCCTTAGAATTGGTCTCTGTGCTCTGCTGCTGCTGCTGCTGAATCGCTTCAGTCGTGTCTGACTCTTAGTGACCCCATGGACTGCAGCCCACCAGGCTCCTCCATCCATGGGATTTTCTAGGCACGAGTACTGGGTATCCTGCTAAAGCAGGGCCTTTCAATGTAGCACTGCCTTGATATTTAGGCTTACATCCTACTAGCTTCTAATATGGATAAAACAAAGGTATTCCTTCCTAACAGAATCCCACAGTTAAGTCCCTCGGACCAGTTTCCATCCATGTGCTGTTGTATTGTTTTAGTCACTAAGTTGTGTCCAACTCTTTTGTGACCCCATGGACTGTAGCCCACCAGGCCCCCCGTCATGGAATGTTCCAGGCAAGAATACTGGAGTGGGTTGCCATTTCCTTCTCCAGGGGATCTTCCCAACCCAGGGACCGAACCTGTGTCTCCTGCATTGGCAGGCGGATTCTTTACCACTGAGCTACCAGGGAGAAGCCCTTCCATCCATGTTGCCATCTCTTAACCACTGTGGCTTGTACTGTATTTCTATTGAATTTCTAGAGGAACTAAATATGGCAGTTGGCTAGTCCTAGATTCTGGTCTGTCCCTGGAGATGAGAATGGGGAGAACAGGCTCAGTCCTGCCCAAAGCACATGGACCAGAGTAGGAGCAAGATGCTTCCTCCAAGGAAAATGAAATTTTGTTACCAAATGAAGAGGAGATGAGTGCTGGACCACTTAAAAGTGCAGATGTTCAATATATGGGCCCAAATCCTTACTTAGAGGAGACTAAGCTCAATGGTCAGAGTTCTTTGAGGTTCCTTTGTGAAAGAAATCCTTTAGTGTATCATTATGCAAATTTTTGTATAATTGTATCATTATGTTAAATTATTGTGTCACCATGGTGGACCAAACAGAATTTAGATCAAGAGTTTGATGCAGTTGGCAGGTACTGAGAGATGGGTGTGCCAGGTGATAGGTTCCAGTGAAATTGACAAGGCTGTAAGAATCAGGTGGCTCTTAGGATTCACGAAGAGCAGAAGTCCAGAGAAGACAACTAAGAGAGTGGGATCCAGTTGTGCTGGTTGGTAAATCACGCGAGAGGTTTTCATTATAAGACAGAAGCTAGGTTTTCACACTCAGTTATGTGTGAGCAGCCCTGGAACTCTGGATAATAGGTAGAAGATTTATGCTAGAATTGCCTCCTCAGTGAACTGATTTCTTGTTAGGAAATGGAAAACACAAAGTTCAAACATTCTTTTGAATTTTAAAGAATCTCTTCTTATCAATAAGCACTAATGACTCTCTTTCATTCAAACAAAAGATTTCTGTCAACAGTAGAAATGTAAATCTCACTGTAACTAATGATTCTGCTAACATTCCTTCCCTACTTATGAATATTATTCTGACACATGTAAGTATGGTTGTATACATATATGGTAAGTGGGTGTACACGTGAGGAGGTGGTGGTGACTGTTTTTCTAAGTGTATATTCCTGAGTGGATGTGAGTTGTTGTGTGGATACAGCAGCTGTCTAATCTCAATGTGGTTTTCTTTTACTTAGACTGAAATTAGGCTCTGCTTGAGATAGGAAAGACAGTGAGGGTTAAGTTTGTCTTCTCCAATATAATATCACAGAAGCCTGTAGCGAGAGGAAAGAACTTTACACAACAGCTCTGTCCAGTTGAAATTATAATGAGGACCACAAATACATGCTACATAAGTGGTTTAAAATTTTCTAGGCTCCCCTTGTGGTTCAGACAGTAAAGAATCTGACTGCAATGCAAGAGACCTGGGTTCCATCCCTGGGTCAGGAAGATCCCCTGGAGATGGGAAGGGCTACCCATTCTAGTATTCTTGCCTGGAGAATTCCATGGATTGAAGAGCCTGGCAGGCTATAGTCCATGGGGTTGCAAAGAGTCAGACACGACTGAGTGACTAACACACGGTAACTGTATTAAAATAAGTAAAATGACACAAGTTAATTTTAATAATTTATTTTAACTCAGTGTGTCCAAAACATTGTATCTGCATGTAATCAATATAAAAATTATTGAGATCATTCACATTTTGTTTTCATACTTAGTCTTCAAATTTTGGTATGTATTTTTCACTTACAGCACATCTGAATTTAGACCAGCCACATTTCAAAGGTTCAATAGCTATGTGTGGCTAGTGGCTACCATAATGGATAATGCAGCCCTTGAACTCATGTTCCAAGGTCAGCAAATTACTCAAATGAGCCACCACTCTCCATTCTTACCCCACCCCTCGCCCTAACTGCAAATGCTAGAGACCAGTTTATTGCTCTGTGTTCCTGTGTTGTGGTCTTGTGACCTTACCATCCTTCTGGACAGGTTTTAAGGCAGACACTACCAAATGACCAGTTACTGGACAAGTGATTTGAAACCATTTTGCCAATGCACATAGTTCAGCCTCTGATTTCTTCTATTCTTCTCACTGGATTCTGCTACAGGTATCCTGTCCTTGCTTGACCTTTTCCTGAGTAAACATCTAAATCTTCCCCTCTGTTTTCCCCCAATATACTCACAAGCTTAGATTCCCACACTCAGTCTGTATATTGCCTGTTCTTATATCTGACTATAATGGATATTTCTACCATGAAATATCTCAGAGCTTAAAAGGTTTTTTTTAATCCATTTTAATAATATCAACTGCATCATTCTTGAATAAACAGGCTACATTTTCCATGCTCCTTATTCAGACCTGATATGTTTCATGTTTTTCTATTGTGTGTGTGTGTGTGTGTGTGACTCTGTCAAGTTACAGCTCATTTCCTGCTTCAGCCTTTTTTTGATCTTCCTCCTACAGCTTCTATGGTCTTGGCTGGACCAGGCGAACTACACAAAGTAGTGCAGAGACTCCTTTCTTTGCAGACTTGCAGCTGTATTTCTAATCTTGCTTTGCGTCTATGGTCAGGCTGTGTGGGCTCCTGCTGGCTTCATTAGTGCTTTTCTTGGGCTTCACTGCAGATTCCTATTGATAGTCCCACATTGTCTCTACATAAAATTTGGTCTGAGGCAAGAAGCCGAACAAAAACAATTTTGTTTTGAATTGAGGTCAGTGCATCAGATTTCCATTCCATTATTGACTTAAATGAATGCCTGGTTTTCAAAAATAATTTACTTTTCTTGGTCAGGAGAGACATTTTTATCCAACTTAGTAAAGTATCTTTATTTTCTTTGAATTGGCAGTGTTTGTAAGTGCATTTGTTTTGCAGACATTATTTATTGTAGTTTGTTAGGACTTAATGAACTACAATAATTACAACAACTACAATATTATTAAAATTCCAGTATTTGACAGATCAGGACAATGAAATCCAGTGAAAGACCCAAACATCTTTGTTATAGGCAAAGTTGGGTTGAGTTTTCAGGTTTACTGACTCCAAAGTCAGAACTCTTTATCCCTATATTTTTCTTTCTTTTCCTTCTTTCCTTCCTTCCTTTCAGTTTTTATTAGGAAAGCTGGATCAACAGCATTGAAGTATAACCTTCACAAGGTGTATTCTAGATGTGCTGTGCTAAGTTGCTTCACTGGTGTCTGACTCTGCGACTCTATGGACTGTAGCCCACGAGGTTCCTCTGTCCATAGAATTCTCCATGCAAGAATACTGGAGTGGGTTGCCATGCCCTCCCCAAGGGATCTTCTGGACCCAGGTTGGCCCACGTCTCTTACTTCTCCTGCATTGTCAAGTGGGTTCTTTGCCAGTAGCGCCTCCAACAAATATGAAAGCAGGTGGAATGATTAGTATGTGTTATAATCTTCAGTGTATCTCTGTGGTTGCCAAAGCTTAGATGACAGTGACAGTTAATTGTATTAAATTGACTGTAGTCCTTAGCCTTGAACTTTCAATGTTCACATTTATTTCTTGAATGAGGATTTTAATGGTTAACTGGATTTATGGTTGATCTGAAGGAGCAATGATAAGTTGTGCAACCTGATCGGAGGCTGCACCTGCCAAGGTTCCCCAGGAAAGAGAATGTGAGTGAGGTAAAGTTGTGCAGGGTTAAAAGAACAGGGGGTAGTGGAGTACCCTGGAGCTCACACAACACGGAGCTGTTACCACCCATGTGTTTGAGAAGCAAAGGAAGAGTTATTAACAGAACCCAAAGAGGATCTGTAGCGGGTTGTAGAAGTTAATCCAACAGGAGCTGTGATCTTTAGTATGGGGGTACAGCTACTGCCAACTGGAGACTAGCAAGGAGGGAGGTGGAGATATTCTCTGACCTGACTCTCCTGTTGACTAATCCCAACCAGAAGCCAGGGGAAAGGGAGCTGATTGATATGGTCCCTACCCAGGGCCCAGTTGGAGAAAGGTGGTGAGTGGATCTGAAGGAGCAAATGGGGCACAGAGGAAAATGGCAGTGAACAGTTGTTGTTCCTAAATGCCCAGTATCTGTGCCCACTTTCCCTGGTAGTGGAACCCTGATTTTGCTTTGACCCTTCCTTGACTCTTGGGCTTTGTGGTTATTGGATGTGGTAGACTTTGTCCCCAGGCTCCAGAATGGGCGTGTCCTCTAGGTCTGGCCCTCATCAGAGCACCTGGCCTCTGGCCAGAGTGTTTGGTTCAGGCGGGTACAATCAGAGTAACTTCTAGGACTAAATCAGAGGAATGCTCTTTCCCTTGGAATTCCTAAGAATGTAGAAGCCTAGAGATGTCGATTAGCCATCTGGTCACTATTGGGGGAAGCCTTTCCAAGAATTAAGCCTTTACAAAAGATGGAATTGCCGGGAGGTAGAGGGAGTGAGGCCTTGTCCCATTGATTTTATTTAAGTTCATGGATCTCACTATGCATTCAGCTAGTTCCTGCTAGTGAAACTTTCAACTGTATAGCTATTCATTTATTTTTGCTTCAGCTGCTTTGAGTTGGGGTTTCTGACATTTAGGACCAAAGCGAGTGGAAAAAGTTGCTCAGTCGTGTCTGACTCTTTGCAACTCCATGGACTATACATTCCATGGAATTCTCTAGGCCAGAATACCAAAAAGAGTCCTAAATAATTCGTAATTGTAAGAAGCCAGGTAAGAGACTTGTACTAGGTTAATACTAGTAAAAATGCAAAGGAAGTAATGATGTGAGACTGGGGAATTAATAAAGCTAGCTGTGGTTATATTCAGGAGATGAACAAAACAATGCAATAAGATTAGTAAAAGTATCTGCAACTGGTCATTTATGCTGTTAATTATCCCACGTTTTATGGAAACGGTTATATTATTATGGCATAGTATGTGATGTGTGCTGTGCTTAGTTGCTCAGTTGCGTCTGACTCTGAGACCTCGTGGACTGTAGCCCACAAGGCTCCTCTGTCCATAGGGATTCTCCAGACAAGAATACTGGAGTGGGTTTCCATGCCTTCTTCCAGGGGATCTTCCCAACCCAGGGATCAAGCCCAGGTCTCCTGCATTGCAGGTGAATTCTTTACCATCTGAGCTACCAGGGAAGCCCAAGAATACTGGAGTGGGTAGCCCATCCCTTCTCTAGACCAAGGAGTCAAACTGGAGTCTCCTGCATTGCAGGCAGATTCTTTACCAGCTGAGCTACCAAGGAAGCCCAACATAGTATAGAAGCCATTAAATACTATGCTGGCTCTTGATTTTATGATTTCATGTATACAGGTGATGCAATTATGTAAGAAAAATTCTGTGTGTATAGGCACAGAAAATAATCTAGATTGATACACACTGAGATATTTATGTTGCATATCTCTCATGAATGGGATAATGGATGTTGATGTTCATTTATGTGTCTCTATTTTTCTGCTTTTTGTTAATTATTATGTACTACTTTATAATAAGAATAAAATAAACCAGAGTTAATTATAGTCAACAGTGTTATTTTTTCACCACAACTGAATAGGGTAAATGCTGATCATAGGGGATGGGAATTGCTTGTAAGGAGATAGAAAACGTCCTTGTAATTAATAAGTTAGGTGAGATGAACTGGTGTGGATGGGGAGAAAACAAGTAGGGAACAGGCTGAAGGCTGTTGGAATAGCCAGAGTTATCGGGAATGCATACTTGAACTTGGCAAATAGAGACAGAGATCATTTTTACCTACTTTCTCCATTTGAGCTGATAATCATTATAGCATACTGTGCCAACTTTCCATTGAAGACAATTTTTAACATATCTTAGAAAAATAAACCACCAGAAAGCATTAAAATAATACAATTATGTAAAGTTTAAAAATAAAATAAAATTTAAAAAAAAAAAAAAAGAAAGCATTAAAATAAGTGTGCCTTCTCCATTCTCAGGCAAAGCAGGAGCATGTATGTCAAAAAGTAATAACCCTTGCAGTTATCAAGACAGTTCACTCATAGGCTTCTTCTATTTCTCCTTTGAGCAGATGCTCAGAATCCATTCATTGAGCTCATACATGGCCCTTGTTGCCTAGCAACATGAGTAGAATTGCATGTTTGCTTCTTAATCACTATAAAGTCTTGTCCTTTATTTTATATCAAAAAATAGAAGAAAGGGAAAGGAAAACTATGGGAAACAAAATGAAAAAGGAAATGCCCAGACTGTATCTCTCAACTGCAAATTAAATCATATGATCTGAGTAGATTTAGGCAGGGGAACATTTTACAAAAATATTTTTGGTTTCACCTGAGGGATTGATTGACAAATGAAAGTCCTGAGTCACATTTTACCTGAGCAGCTGAAAAGAAAAGCAGTCATAGAACTCATTTCTTCAGGAATATCCATCTGCAAGGTCAGGAGGGCTGCGAAAAAATCCTATTGATTCTTTTTCTTGGATAGTTGTGACGAGTGATGTTTTCTTTTTTTTGGAAGGATAATATCATATTAGCATTGTTCTGAAACCTTTCTAGTTTTTTTCATAACCTTTCTGGAACTTATAAAATTGCTATCAATTGGAATTTTTAGGTTCTACAACTTTTAGGATAGTGAATTCCATTATTACTTTTCCTTGAAGTTGAATTTCACTCAAGGGTTTTTAAGATCAGTGCCTAAGTTGTATTTTCATAGTAAAAAAAATCATCTTTAAAAATTCCTCAAGCTATAAAAGTTAGAGTACAGTATACAAAAGAGACCAAATGCCCTCTTTCCGTAAACCTACATCACCATTTTTCTTCCCTTGAGAACAATATGAAGCAATTGTCTTATATTTTGGGAAAGCATGTTCTTAGAAATTCAAAACTGTGTATTTTTGATTATCAAAATTACAACCAGAAACCAGAGTGGCAAGTTTTGTACCCACTGTGGAACAGTAGGAGTCAAATTGATTGAATGAACAGCTGATTACCCGGCTCCCTTCTCATGCTTGTTTCGGGGCAGTGGTCATTCAGTGGAGCAGTGAGCAGAATGCCTGTAGAATTCAATGGCCCCTCCCTTTCTCTCAGAGTTAGTTAAATGAGTGCACAGTGCAACTTCATTATAAGTAGTGTGCTTTATTTTTATGTCCAATAGTTTTCCAATTTTCAGGCAATAAGGGGATCCCTACTTCTATTATCCAAGAAATTAGTGAATAAGGAATTATTTACTCTTAATCCCTGTTGCCAGCACAAAGTCAAAGTATTGCAGACTTGAAAGGGATCCTGAGTGATGTGAACCAGCCCCCTACCTGACATAAGAATCTCTTCTGTATTTAAACCTTTAATAAAATATATCATCTTGATTAGCCACCTAGGAGTTGATAGCTGAAGATCAGGCAGGCTCAAAAACTAATACAATATTAAGTCCTACTGCTTCTGTCTTTTAGAACATTATCGACTCTCTTCTGGCTTACTGCAAAAGCCTCTTCATTGGTCACACAGAGGACTGATGGAAATGTTTTCCTCTCATCTCCCTTCATTCCATTCTGTCACTGCATCTGGAGTGACATTTCTAAACCATGAATCTTGTTATACTGCTTCCTTACTTAAAAACCTTTATCAGTTCTCAGATTAGATCCAAATTTCTTAACATGGCTTTTAAGGATTTCTGCAATTTGGCCCCTGGTCTGTCTCTCTTGCATCATACCACTCTCCCCTTTACAGATTGCATTCAGTCCCAGTGAAGTACTTCTGTTTTCTCATATATTGCATTCTATTGCTACTGAGAGCATTCTTCTCCATTTCTTTACCTAAGTAAGTTATATCACATCCTCCAGGTCTCAGCTTACACGTCGGTTTTACCAGAAAGCTTTTGCGGACCACCTAAGCCTGGGTGGTTAGATAACCTTCCAAGGTATCCCCCTAATGCTTCATTATAATATTTACGATTTTATATGATAATTGCCTGTTTGTTTTCTCTACAGGGTCTTAAGATCTATGAAGGCAGAAACTGTTTTGTTTTAGCCAAATTCTTAGCGCAGTTTATGCCCAATAAATACTAGTTGAGTAAGTGCAAAGGTAAACCAGGTTTACACGTTGGGTTCCAAAATAGCCATAGTTGCTTCTTGATAAGATAGCTCTTCGTCCAGACAAGACTATATAGACTGTATTTTTGGGTGAAGTTCAGATCTTGGAGTGTGATCCAGACTACCTAAGTTTCTAGTTGTAGTTATTACAGAGTAAGTGTATAGGCTTCTCGACCATTCGTAATCTTAGCTGTCATTCTCCAATGTTCTGATGAATCCAGTGATCAGGGACTTGGCAGTGTAAAACTTTGTCAAGTTAACTTTGGAAGTCTAAAGAAAGAAGTTTATTTTTTTTTCATTTCTACTTTAGCTCACCTAGAAACTAGTCATTGAGTAAGGTAGAGTTTAAACCATAGAACTTAATTATGTTTTATGTTCTAAGTATTCAAACACAGTAAGAAGAAAAATAGTCTTCTCTTGGTAGCTCCTACATATGTATCCTTATTCTTATGAATGGACCGACTTAGATCATCTGCACAATGATGAACCATTGAATCAAAATCATACTTTTAATTTTTTGTTTCATCATCATTTTCCTTTATCATGTTCACTTCATCACTATTGCCAGGGAAATTTGGTTCTCTGACTGGGCCTGAGTCACATGCTTTATCTCTGAAGGCAAGTGGTGCCCCTCCCTCCCCCAAGCCACTTGGACTGAATGGGGGAGTGGAGAAATTTGTCAAAACGATTTAAGGCCCTGTTAGGAGAAAAATGGGGAAAGGATACTGGATAGAAGGGTATAAAAATAACAAAGACCCATCGAAAATGACTAATTTTATTTCCTTCAACTATTAATATCTTCAATCAATTATAGCCCTTGTACAGCATTCATTATTACTTCTGATGGTGGAGAATTGGACAGGCGAGGTCAGTGTTGAAACTATCTCAGGTTGTCCGGTCCAATCTGTGCCCCACTACAGTTCTTGTTTATGTGGTGCTCTGAGAAAATGGAAAAGGAGTAAATAGCATATGCCTCGGTACTGTGTTAAAAACACAGGTATTTTATTTCAGTTTACAAATGAGGAATTGACTGCCTGAGAGATGAATCAACTTCTTTGAAGAGAAAGGAACAGAATTATACACTAGTCCAGATCAAGCTGATTTCAGAGTTAGTGCTTTTCCCAAGAATACCTTTTTATTTCTCCCATGATGATTAAGGTTTAACTGAGACAGTACTTTGGCCACCTCATGCAAAGAGTTGACTCATTGGAAAAGACTCTGATGCTGGGAGGGATTGGGGGCAAGAGGAGAAGGGGACGACAGAGGATGAGATGGCTGGATGGCATCACTGACTCGATGGACATGAGTCTGAGTGAACTCCAGGAGTTGATGATGGACAGGGAGGCCTGGTGTGCTGCGATTCATGGGGTCGCAAAGAGTCGGACACGACTGAGGGACTGAACTGAACTGAACTGAACTGAGACAGGACCGGCTTTATTCTTCAGAAATGGTTTACTGGAGCCCTGCTCAAATGAGAGGGGCCTGGAAACATTAACAGGTAGGCTTTATAGCTAGAGTATCCACATCCTTCAACTAAAAGTTGCATACTTCCAACATTCTATTATTTTTTATATGAGGCTAATCCATGGACAGGGAGGCCTGGCATGCTGCGATTCATGGGGTCGCAAAGAGTCGGACATGACTGAGCGACTGGACTGAACTGAACTGAATCCCTGAAGGTGACAACTGAGTTATATACCTCTCTTATATATATATATTGGAGCTCTCTTATATATATATATATTGGAGAAGGAAATGGCAACCCACCCCAGTATTCTTCCCTAGAGAATTCCATGGACAGAGGAGCCTGGCGGGCTACAGTCCATAAGGTCACAAAGAGTAGGACATGACTAAAGTGACTTAGCATAACACAGTGTATATATATATATATTTAAAGATAGGTTCCCACCACTGTATATTATCTACAGACTTAACCTATAGCATCACATACACAAATTATAATAAAATTTACAATACTTCAAAAGCTGATTTTTAAACATCATTATGTACAGGCTTGAGAATGTATGTTACCCTCCTTCGTAGTGGTAGCTGTGGAGTATGAGGATCAGGAGCTGTCAGATACTTGTTTTATTTATCTAGGGAAATCTAGTTTGCAGTAGCAGAGAAAGACTCAAACATTTGGAGAAAAATAGAGACCCCAAGAGAACACACAGGAACATGTCCTGGTCATGTTAGATCCGTTGGGTCCAGTTGGTCCTAATACTCAGCTGAACCAACACCCTTTATTGTGGCTATGTGAGATATTTCAGTGAGTTTCTATATTGCCTGAGCTATGAAATAGAATGGGTATAGTAATATCTTACTTTGCTTAGTGGTTTACAGTTTGCAAAATGCTTTGCTTCCTCATCTCATTTAATGTACTAGATAGCCAGCCGTCTTCTCCATCTTCCTACCCAGCTGGCCTGGGGAAGTGGTAGAAAAATGTATTACTCTTGGAACATCTGCGCCTGTGATTTTACTGTTTTTACAACAGTTACAGCTATATTAGGGATGAAGTATTCTGCATTTGTAACCTTCTATATTATGTAAGTGGCATTATTATCTTGTTAAGATGTCAGTTTTGATAAAGGTGTTTCTGGAATCTTTTCAAATGAAAATTGGATTATAAAGTCAAAGGAAGAAATCAGGAGGACTAGGAAATGACTTGCATAAGAGAAAACAGATTGAGGAAGAGCCTGATGAGAAAAGCAAATATGGCTAATTATTTTTAAGTAAAATTTTTATTGAATTATAAAATGTACCTAGAAATGTACCGAGATAAGGGTACACCTTGATAAATCTTCTCAAATGAAAAGACTTATGTAACCTAAACTCAGATCAAGAAATGTGTTTCCTACACCAGAACACCCAGTTACTATCCCTCCCCATCAAAGGTATCCATTTTCCCACCATCTGACATCTTAAATTAGTTTTGAATTTCATATAAATGGAATTGTAGGTCCTGTATTTACTCATTTTATCTTTGAAATATCTTTATAATGTTTATTCCTTTCGCTGCTTGTAGAAGTTGTTAGTCCATTCTCAAGGCTGTTAAGTATTTCGTTGTGTTGAGTGTACCACAATTCATTTATTCATTTTACTGTTGACTCTGTTTACAAATTTAGGCTATCATGTTTAATGCTCTACAGACTTTTTATTTTAGTGGATATGCATACCCATTTGTACTGTGCATGAATTAGCAGTGAGATTGCTTGGGCCACGGATATAAGTGTGTTTAGCCTCAGAAGAAACCATCAGTTTCCTATAAAAGTATATGAGAGTTCTAATTGCTTCATATCCTTGCCAGTGGTGGTATTTCTCATGAAATTTTTGTTCAAATCTGTTGCCCATTTTACTGTTGAATTGACTGCCTTTTCCTTGTTGACTGTTAAGGACTCTTTCTACAATTCTGGATTAAACTTTTTTTTCCTCTTGATATATGTATTATAAATATCTTCTGCCATTCTCTAAAGGGTGACTTTCGATGAACAGAAGTTCTTAAAAATGCAATCCAGCTATCAATAGCATTTTTTATGGTTAGTACTTTTTAAAATCTTTGATTACCTCAAGGTCAGAAAGATATACCTCAAGATACTTTTTAGAAATTTGTTATCTTATTATTCATATTCAGTTTATAACCCACGTGGGATTGATTTTTTTATATGGTATATGGCAAAAATTAAAATGAATTTTTTTCAATATAGATATTTAATTGACCCAGCACTACTCATTAAAAAAGTCATTTTCGCCCATTGCACTCTGTATTCTAAGTCAGTGATGGGGGTCTGTTTCGGGAGTCCATTGTGTTCTTTTGTTAGTCTTTTGTTGGTCTATTCTTATGCCAACACCAGAGTCTTAATTACTATAACTCAAGATATTTAATGTATGATTGTGTATCTGTTAATAGCATCATTTGAAATTTCCTATGCTAATTATTTTGTTGCTCATATATAGAAATAAAATTTGCTTTTAAATTGACCTCGTATCTAGCAAATTTGCTAAATTCTTTGATTAACTTGTTTCATATTATTTTGATTTTCTATATATATAAAACCAGATTTCTTTGAAAACAATGACAGTTTTTTCATTCCTATCTTTGTGTTTTATTTTCTTGCCTTATTATACTGGCTAGGACCTCCAACACACTGTTGAATAGACATGGTGAAAGTGAACATCTTTGCCTTTTTGATCTTATAGAAAAGGTGAGGTGAGGTCACTCAGTTGTGTCTGACTCTTTGTGACCCCATGGACTGTAGCCTACCAGGCTGCTCCATCTGTGGGGTTTTCCAGACAAGAGTAGTGGAGTGTGTTGCCATTTCCGGGATCTTCCTGACCCAGGGATCGGGCCTGGGTCTCCTGCATTGCAGGCAGACACTTTCCTGTCTGAGCCACCAGGGAAGTCCAGGGTTTCATCTTATAGAAAAGATTTCACTATCTCCCTATTAAATATGATATTTGGTATACAATATCATTATAGGTTATTCTTTGAGATTAAGGAAATTTCCCTCTACCCCTAGTTTGCTGCTGCTGCTGCTGCTGCTAAGTCGCTTCAGTCATGTCCGACTCTGTGCGACCCCATAGATGGCAGCCCACCAGGCTCCGCCATTCCTGGGATTCTCCAGGCAAGAACACTGGAGTGGGTTGCCATTTCCTTCTCCAATGCATAAAAGTGAAAAGTGAAAGTGAAGTCGCTCAGTCACGTCCGACTCTTTGCGACCCCATGGACTGCAGCCTACTAGGCTCCTCTGTCCATGGGATTTTCCAGGCAAGAGTACTGGAGTGGGTTGCCATTGCCTTCTCCACCCCTAGTTTGCTAGTTGAGGTTGAAAGACTTGCCTACATAGGTTTCCCAGGTAGCGGTAGGGGTAAAGAACCCACCTGCAAAAGACATAAGAGATGTGGGTTCGATCCCTGAGTTGGGAAGATCCCCTGGAGGAGGAAATGGCAACACACTCCAGTATTCTTGCCTGAAGAATCCCATGGACAGAGGAGCCTGGTGGGCTAAGTCCATGGGGTCGCAGAGTTGGACACGACTGAGTGACTGAGCACACACACACAACATGTGTCTCTGATATGTTCCATATTTTATTTCTAACACTAATAACTGGTGCCTTATCTCTCTCTTTAAAAAATTTTTTAAAATAATGTCTGTCGTCTGTCTTGGATCAATTTTATTAGTCTTTTCAAAGAAGGAAGTTTGGGTTTGTTAATTTTCTGCATTGTTTGTTTTAATTTAACTAATTTCTACTTTAGGTTTTTCAATTTTCTTCATTCTACTTTTTTTTGGGATTCTACTTTCTTTACCTTGTTTTTGTTTTTCTAACTTCTTAGATGAACATTTAAATTACTTAAGTTTTTATTATGTTCTGAATAAATGCTTTTTTCAACATGTGAATTTACGATAACTTTACCTCGAAGCACCTCTTTATTTATGTCTCACAAGTATTAATATGTCATATTTTAATTTTTATTTAATTCAAAATACTTTCAATTCCCATTCTGATTCCTTCTGTGGCCCATGGTTTATTTAAAGACATACTGCTTGTGTATGTGTATACCTGTGTATGTGCACGTGTATACCTGAAATTTTTTTAATTTTAAAAATTAAAAAAAAAAAATATAAAAAAAAAAATAAAGACATACTGCTTGATTTCCAAATATTTTTTAAAATCTTCTAATTGTTTTGATATTGATTTCTAGTTTAATTCCACTGTGGTCAGTGGATTACTCTGTTTTAATTTTTCAAAAAATTTCTTGAGATATGCTTCTGATCAGCATATGGTCAGTCTGATAAATTTCCATGTGTACTTGGAAAAAAACTGTCATTGTTGGATACGGTGTTGTATGTGTTAGTTAGGCCACATCTGTTAATTCAGATTCTCTGTCCTTATTGATTTTTTAAAAATCTGTTTTTTTGCTACTAGTTCATGAGAAAAGGTCATTAATGTCTCCTACTCTGATTGTGGATATATCTATTTTACCTTTTAATTTTGTCTCTTTTTTCTTTACTGTATATGTTTTGAAGATATGATATTAAATACATAAAAATATGGAATAAATATATCTTCTTGATGAATTGACAGTTTTACAATTTTGAAATATTTATTTTTACCTCTGAAATACTTTTAGCCTTAAGTTTATCTGTTCTGATGTTACAGTTTTCTTTTAGGTAATGTCATGTATATATGTGCATATGTATGTATGTATTAATGTAAATACAATTTGACCCTAGAACAATGTGGAGGTTAGGAATGCTGACCCTCCCTGCAATTGAAAATCTGTGTATAATTTATAGTTGGCCCTTGGTATACTTGGTTTGTCTGCATCTCCCATTCCACATCTGTGGATTGAGCCAACTGTGGATCATATTGAAAGAAATTCACATATAAGTGGAAACATACAGTTCTTGCTCTGTTATTCAAGGGTCAACTGTATTTATATTTATGTTTATATTTTACTTGTGTTCTTAAACTATATTATAAGCAGCCTGTATTTTTAATCATCTATCTTTTCCTTTTTATTGGTGTATTTAAACTATTTATTTTCCAATATACTTGAAAAATATATTAACTATTTATTATATTATTATATTAAAACTATAATTATAACATATTATGATTAATATTGTAACTTGTTTATTATATTAACTATTATATTAACTATCAAATTAACTTTTATTTTCTAGTTGTTCTATTTTATTATTTTCTTTGCTTGCCTGCCTTATTTTGCAATAACACTTTATTTTTAATTATTGCATTATCTTCTTTATTAGCTTGTTAGATGTACATCCTTTTAGTCATTACCCTAGAGATTAAAATATGCATTAATGTGTTATTAGAGTTTAATAACACATTATTAAATTTGTAAGTCATAAATTTGTACTTTTACCACTTCTCAGACAACTCTAAATTTTTAAATATTTTCCCATATATTTATTCCTTGTTTTATGTTTTGCATATTATCTACATAAACATCGCATTATGTACTGTTGTATAGTAAAAAGTAATTTAGATTTATGCATATATTTAACCTTCCCATTTTTCTTTATTCTTATCCATATTCCCTTGTTTTTCTCTGTGGTCATTTTCATTCATAAGGAGAACTCTCTTTAAGATTGCCTTTAGTGAAGGACTAATGATGACAGATTCTCTTAATTTTACTTGCATGAAAGTGCTTTTATTTTTCTTTCACTTTTTAAGAATACTTTCACTGGATACAAAATGCTTAGGTTGACACTTTTGTTTTCTTTCAGCACTGCAAAAATATTTTATTGTCTTTTGGTTTGTATACTTACTGTTGAGAAGTTTGGTATAAATCTTGTTGCTAGTATTTCTTGAATCTGGAGTTTGATGTATTTGAGTAGTTTTTAAAATGTCTTCAAATAATGCCTTTACCTCTTCATTCCCTTCACTTTTTCCTCAAATATTGATTTCATTTATATTAGGCCTTTTCAAAGTATCCTATTTCCATGCTATTTTTTTATTCAGTATTTCTAAACTCTTTAAAATTTATTTATTTTAATTTTAAGATAATTATATAATATTGTGATGGTTTTTGCCGTACATCAACATGAATCAGTCATAGGTGTACATGTGTCCCCTTCCTCCTGAACCCCCTTCCCACCTCCCTCTTCACCCCATCCTTCCAGTTTGTCACAGAACACCAGCTTTGGGTGCCTGCAAGATTCAGTCAGCATTTTTCTATTTGCCTATCATCCTGATTTTTAAAATTCTCTTCATTCATATAAAATCTGCTATTAAACTCTTCTAGTATTAGTCACTCAGTCGTGTCTGACTTTGTGACTGCGTGGACTGTAGCCCACCAGGCTCCTTGTCAGTGGAATCCTCCAGGCAAGAATACTGGAGTGGGTAGCCATTCCCTTCTCCACAGGATTTTCTTGACCCAGGGATCAAACCTGTTCTCCCATAGGCAGATTCTTTACTGACTGAGCCACCAGGGAAGTCCCAAACCCATCTATTACATTCTTAATTTCAATAATTGAATTTTAATGATGTAGAATTTCCATTTCAATTTAAAGAAATAAAATTTTTTACCATGAAATTCTGTCCATCTTGTCATCTATTTTCTTGGATGTATTAATTATAGTTATTTTAGAGTCTTCATCTTTTTTAAAGTTCAAGGTCTGGATCACCCACCAGTAATTCTACCAGTTATTCATTGTACAATTCAACATGAATTTTGTTACCAGAAGGAAAGCTAATAGGCAGGCAGGCCCAAGGACATTAGCCATACTGCTGAATAGTAGGTTTATTTTAAGTAGAAGGAGATTTGGTTAGAAACTATTAAACAAATGTTTATTTAGTACCCGCCATGTGCCACATCACTTTTTTAGAATGCTAAGTTACATGGCTTGATGATCTCATTGACCACTAACCTTCACTAATTTCACTTACTCTGATCTCAACTCCAGCCTTCTGAGCACCACCTTCGTATTCCAATTCTTCACCCCCCTTCCCTTCCCACCCGAATCTATTTTTCTCTCATTTTCTCACTCCTTCTGACTGTTCTATTCCACCTATATTTTTACTATATGTTTACTCTTAATCTCAGAATCTCAGAGTTCACTGGATTCAAGCTTGACAGATACTTAAGTAATCTCAAATAAACCTTTCTCTGCCTCCAATAACATTTAGCCAAGAGCTTTGAATGCCTCGGTAAGAACTGAACTTTGAACGGTGCACAGGGAGACCCAATCTAGGGTTGACATAAGGGAATGACTGAATTGAAGCTTTTTGTTTTAGGATACTGAGTTAGGATTATTTGTTAATGAGTTAGGGGTAATTGTACCATTTCAATGGAAAAAAAAGTTTGCTGGGATACATTCAGAGACTACTAATAGGCCATGTCACCATGCCCTAAAGCTTTCACAAGCACATTGTCACACGTGTGGTGCTTGTCAAAAAGGATGTCAAATAACCATAATCCATACATTTTTGGGTTGTAAGACAGCCCATTAGCATTTGCTTAATTACCATGTCCTTATTTGCTGCTCTAGGTTGTAATAGAAGCAGAAATGCCATACACTGTGTTTGATTGCCAGCCACACTTTGATCGGAAGTCTGTGGGCTGCTGATTGGTGTCTGAAGTAACTGATCTTTTGTGCTATATTTTTAACTAACTTGGAAAGATAAAAGCATAATGTTGCAATGATTATTAGTCATAGCAATAAATAAATGTGTCACTACTCTAACTCATGAAGCCCACAGTTTTATGGATTTCATCCCTGTAAATCATTGGTATCATTTTTAGAATTTATATCATTTAAATTGGAAAGAGCTTATAATTTTTTTTTAAATGCTGGAGGATGGAGTAAGTAAAGTCCAAAGAAAATTTAGAAATTATCTCTCACATCTGGCATAAATGAATAGGACAGGATTAAGTGGAATATTTCCTGCTGTATCAGTGAACAGGGATGTCACAGTCACCAGCAATTGCAGCCACCATGGATGGTGAGCTGATGAGCTCTGAGGGAACTCAGGAAGGAAAGAACACCTGTTATCTAGCAGCCATCAGACTGCAGCCACTCCCTATGGTGAGCACTCAGGAAACTCAGAACTTGAAAACAGAATATTGGCCCCAGAGAGCTAAGGTGCATATCAGAGGAATGATTTCAGTAAGCCAAGACTCCTGCATCTTCCAATACATAAAAAAATTGCTAAATTCCTTAACTTGAGATATTTGGTTTTGTTTATTAACAATAGACTACCTGCCTTTTGTTGCAAAACTTCATAACCTGGCTCCTCCCTTCACCTCCTCAGAGCAGTTCTCTCAGGATTACTTGAGATGCTGTCTCCCAGGCTTGGAGTCCTAAACATCTCCACCAAATAAAACACAGCTCTCAACTTTTAGGTTGTGAATATTTTTTAAGACCACAGGACAAATGAGTTATTTACTACATTTGGAATCAATTTTAATTGCTTTCAGCAAGGTGATTTTATAGGTCAATGTGTCAGTCTCATCAGGTTAATAATATAATGATGTCAGTATAAATTAAAGCAGCCATGAAATTAAAAGATGCTTGCTCCTTGGCAGAAAAGCTATGACAAACCTAGGCAGCATATTAAAAATCAGAGACATCACTTTGCTGACAAAGGTCAGTATAGTCAAAGTTATGGTTTTTCCAGTAGTCATGTATGAATGTGAGAGTTGGACCATAAGAAAGCTGAGCACTGAAGAATCGAGACTTTTGAAGTGTGGTGCTGGAGAAGACTCTTGAGAGTCCCTTGGACAGCAAAGAGACCAGTCAATCCTAAAGGAAATCAACCCTGAATATTAATTGGAAGGACTGATGTTGAAGCTGAAGCTCCAATATTTTAACCACTTGATGTGATGAGCCAATTCAGAAAAAGCCCTGATGCTGGGAAAGATTGAGGGCAGAAGGAGAAAGGGGCAACAAAGGATGAGATGGTTGGATGTAATCATTGACTCAATGAACATGAATTTGAGCAAACTCTGAGATTCAGTGAAGGACAAGGAAGCCTGGTATGCTGCAGTCCATGGGGTCACAAAGAGTCAGACATGACTTAGTGACTAAACAATAACAAGATAAATTAAAGCAACAGAAATATATGAAAATTTCTCCTGCTACAAATGTTATGCAAGTGAAAGAGGAGAGTGAAAAATCTGGTTTAAAACTCAACATTCATGGGGAGGGAAGTGGGAGAGATGTTCAAGTGGGAGGGGACATGAGTAAACCTATGGCTGATTCATGTTGATGTTTGGTAGAAACCAACACAATACTGTAAAGCAGTTATCCTTCACAGCAATTATCCTTCAATTAAAAATAAATTTTTAAAAATCTCAGCATCAAAAAACTAAGATCATGGCATTTGGTCCCATTTCTTCATGGCATATAGATGGGGGAAAAGTGGAAACAATGACAGATTTTGTCATCTTGGGCTCCAAAATTACTGCAGATGTTGACAGCAGCCTTGAAACTAAAAGACACTTACTCCTTGGAAGAAAAGCTATGACAAACCTAGACAGAATATTTTTGAAAACAGAGACATCATTTTGCTGACAAAGATCTTAAAACTATGGTTCTTCCAGTAGTCATGTATGGATGTGTGAGTTGGAGCATAAAGAAGGCTGAGCACTAAAGAACTGATGCTTTCGAATTATGTTGCTGGAGAAGACTCTTGAGAATCCCTTGGATAGCAAGGAGATCAAACCAGTCAGTCCTAAAGGAAATCAACCCTGTCTATTCATTGGAAAGACTGATGCTGAAACTGAAGCTCCAGTACTTTGGCCACCTGATGCAAAGAGCCGACTTATTGGAAAAGACTCTGATGCTGGGAAAAATTGAGGGCAGGAGAAGGGGGTGACAGAGGATGAGATGGTTGGATGTCATCAGCAATTCAATGGGCATGAGGAAACTCTGGGAGATGGTGAAGACCTGGTGTGCTGCAGTTCATGGGGTCACCGAGTTGGACACGACTTGGTGACTAAACAATAACAACAACAAATGTTATATCACTCTATTGTAAGGTATCTAAACAGCTCTCCTGTTTGGGGCATTTTTTGGTCTTTGTGAGTTGAGTATGTCCTGTGTCCTGGATGCTGTTAGTCAAATCCACTTTAGTGAAGTATTTGGAAGAGAAGAGTATGAGGATGCAGATGCCATGGGAAATCCATTTTCTGGCTTTGGGAGGCAGTGGAGGACCTGGCTTTGGCGGGAGGTCAGTACAGGTGGTATTGGTTCTAATGCCTACCCAAGACCAGAATGTGAACTGTGGCTTCTGTGCCCAGAGGTGGTCAGTCAGTGAGTTCAGTCACTCAGTCATGTCCGACTCTTTGCAACCCCATGAACCGCAGAACACCAGGCCTCCCTGTCCATCACTCCCGGAGTACAGCCAAACCCATGTCCATTGAGTCAGTGATGCCGTCCAACCATCTCATCCTCTGTCATCTTCTTCTCCTCGTGCCCTCAATCTTTCCCAACATCAGGGTCTTTTCCAATGAGTCAGCTCTTCGCATCAGGTGGCCAAAGTATTGGAGTTTCAGCTTCAACATCAGTCCTTCCAATGAACACCCAGGACTGATCTCCTTTAGGATGGACTGGTTGGATCTCCTTGTAGTCCTTGGGACTCTCAAGAGTCTTCTTCAACACCACAGTTCAAAAGCATCAATTCTTCAGGGCTCAGCTTTCTTTATAGTCCAACTCTCACATCCATACATGGCCACTGGAAAAACTATAGCCTTGACTAGATGGACCTTTGTTAACAAAGTAATATCTCTGCTTTTTAATATGCTGCCTAGGTTGGTCATAACTTTCCTTCCAGAGGTGGTAGCAATGTTGAAATTTTCCCTGAAGTAGTCTCATAATGTTGTTTGTGGCTTTCTGGTTAACTGGACTCCAACCCTAACTCTTTTATCTTCCTAGAGATTCTGAAACTTCCTAATGTCTTTTAATAAATGTTTTCTCTGTCTAAATTAGCTGTATTTTGCTATTTGCAACTATAAATGCTAGCTAATAACCCTTGTATGATACTATTTGGGTAAAAGAAATTATGTTTGCATAGAAAAAAAAATCTTGGTTATTATTTCTGCCAGGTGGAATTTCTGGAGATCTCAATCTTTTATGTATTTGCTTGTCTTCAGTTTTGAAATTTTCTACAATGAATAGAAGTTATTTCTTATGTCAAAGCTTCTGGATAGTAAATATATGGGGAAATATGTTATTTTATAGCATTAATCCATTTATGGACAATGAGAAATGAGAAATTCTATTGATTTTCTGAGATTAGGTTGATATTATTGTTTTTTAAAAAATAGGCGTCATAGCCATAGCAGTTCGTGAAGATTTAGGGGATGGCATTCATTGCCAGCATTATCTTTGACTAACTGTGTAATCTTGAGTACATCATCATCTTTTTGGGTTTATGTTCTTTCATTTGCACAGTGACTGAGTTGGGGTAGATGAATGATTTTTAAATTTGGCTCTGTATAGCCTCTGTGTTTCTGGCAAAGGATAAAAGGATTACATGTGCCAAGGGCTGCAGTGCCCTATGCTTTAAATTAAATGAGAAAAGATTGACATGCATTTGTCTTGTGTGTTGAATTTCAAAGTTTTTTTTTTTTTTAAAGTTTCCTGACTTGTAACAGATTTGAGAAACTATGGACCTAAATTATCTCTAAGGTCACTTTTTGTCCTGATATTCTATGATTTATTACTTTTCCCACTGAATTTCCTTTATTGTAATACTAGGTAACTTTACACACACACACACACACACACACACACACACATAACACTAAAGTACAGAATGCTGAAAGAACCTCACATTTTTACTCTAATAGTTTCTGATCATATCTAAGAAGAAGTTCCCTTTTAAGAGTTCACTTGTCTTAAGAAAAGCATTTATCTGTTTATGAAGAATCTATCATTATATTTGCCATTGACAGTATATTTATAGAACATAAAATACATTATTATTATTATATATTATGCTATGACTAGAATATGAACAAATGAACATAATTCCACGAGAATTACCTAAAAAGTAGACTATTGTTGCTGACTACAACAATTTAATATCCTTTCACTGTTAAGCATAATGAAGAGTAACAGTCTCATTGTCAGGAAAGATATGACAAAAATTCCTGCTGAGAAGCTTGCACCTGGACTTTATGGATCAGTTCATTGATTTTTTAGTATATTCAAAATACTATATTCTGGGGAACTGAAGTAGATTAAAATTTTAGGATGGTTGAGGCATTGGTCATTTGGAGGCATTGAGAAGAAATTTGTTTAAGAGATGAAAGCTTAAAAGAGAGTTCAGATTATCCATGGCCTTGAATTTCATCTTAGATTTTGGGTTTTAGCTTGAAGGCAATAGAGGGATTGTAAAGGTTTTTAAATAGAAAAGTGATATAGTTAGATTTGAGTTTTAGAAAGATCAGTCTGGCTGCAGTACAGATAATAAGTTAGAAGAAGTCAAGTCTTGTGGCAGAGGGAATAACTAGAAGGTATAGCCAGTCAATCTTAAAGGAAATCAACCCTGAATACTCTTTGGAAGGACTGATGCTGAAGCTGAAGCTCCAGTACTTCAGCCTCCTGATGCGAACAGCTGATTCATTGGAAAGGACCCTGATGCTGGGAAAGATTGAAGGCAGAAGGAAAAGAGGACGACAGAGGATGAGATTGTTGGATGTCATCACCAATTCTGTGGATGTGAACTTGGGTAAACTCTGGGAGATAATGAGGGACAGGGAAGCCTGGTGTGCTGCAGTCCATGGCGTAGTAGAGTCAGACACAACTTGCCGACTGAACAGCAACAGTATTCTAGATATGAGATTTAAAAACTAAATTAGTTGCATTAGAGGTGGAGGAAAGTAAATGCATTCCAGAAAAAAATGGTAAGAGAAGCTATCAGTCAGTCAGTTCAGTCGTTCAGTTGTGTCTGACTCTTTGCGACCCCATGAATCGCAGCACGCCAGGCCTCCCTGTCCATCACCAACTCCCAGAATTCACTCAAACTCATGTCCATCGAGTCAGTGATGCCATCCAGCCATCTCATTCTCTGTTGTTCCTTTCTCTTCCTGCCCCCAATCCGTCCCAGCATCAGAGTCTTTTCCAATGAGTCAACTCTTCGCATGAGGTGGCCAAAGTACTGGAGTTTCAGCTTTAGCATCATTCCTTCCAAAGAACACCCAGGACTGATCTCCTTTAGAATGGACTGGTTGGATCTCCTTGCAGGCCAAGGGACTCTCAAGAGTCTTCTTCAACACCCCAGTTCAAAAGCATCAATTCTTTGGTGCTCAGATTTCTTCACAGTTTAACTCTCACATCCATACTTGACTACTGGAAAAACCATAGCCTTGACTAGATGGACCTTTGTTGGCATAGTAATGTCTCTGCTTTTGAATATGCTATCTAGGTTGGTCATAACTTTCCTTCCAAGACATATTCCTTTTTTTTTTTCACTGACTTTTATTTCATCTTTACTATGAATTCTGAATAAAAACGTAGAACATAATCTAAATATGTAGAAAAAGTTTTGGCAAAGCAAAAAGTATTGTTTAGAGAAGTTAAATTGTATACTAGTATTATCTGTATGTACTTAGTGAAATATGTTACTGGTAACATTCTAAGATGTCAGTTCCATGGTTAAAAAAAATTTACGTTAATGAAATTTATAGTGTATACTGAAATGATACAAGTGGAAATTTAAATTTTTATATTAATAAGGAAGACATATTCCTGATGAGGGAGTAAAGAAATAAGAGACATATTAAGGAGGATGTTGTATTATTTTCTTAGTTTAATGGAATCAAGTCAGAAGGAAGAGTAATTTTGGAGCAAATGATGAAAACTCCTATTTTGTAAGGTAGATGTGAGGTTTGAATTTCTGCTACTTTACTAGTCCAGTAACTGGCAAGCCAAGAAAATATCATAAAATTGGACCTGGAAGGTCTCCTACCTGAAGAAAATTCAGATATCTTCTGGAGAGACACATGCTGAACCTAGGTTGTCTAAAATTCTCACAAAGTCCCACCAAAGATGAACTTAGTCCCAAACTTCAACGTATATGAGGGAAAACACTGCTTTCAGTGAGTCATGCTATGCTATGCATGCATACTAAGTCGCTTTAGTTATGTCCAACTCTGTGCGACCCCATGGACAGCAGCCCACCAGGCTCCTCTGTCCACTGGATTCTCCAGGCAAGAACACTGGAGTGGGTTGCCAGTCAACAGACCCCCAAATCAATGGGATTTTAACTTAGAGAACTTGAGATAATAGACCAATGTAATAGAAGCTACAAAATAATTGCTTACAATGCATAAAACTATAAAAGAAGATATCAAAACCGTAAGACAGTCATGAAGTAATATTCAAAGAAATTATGACTGAAAATTTTCCAAAATTGTTGGAGATCAGTATTAATGTATAAGAACCATAACATATCCTAACCAGAATAAATGAAGAGTAAATACATTTGTAAACACATTTTAGTGAACTTGTACAACATTAAAGATGTATAGAAGACTCTTAATAAAAGTTATCAGAGGGAAGAATAAGTTTAAGTGCAGAGCAGCAGCAAACTTTCAGCAACAAAAAAGGCCAAAAGACAAAGGACTTTCAAAGAGCTGAGAGGAAATAATTATTAATTTAGATATCTGTATCCAATCAAAAATCTTTTGATTTTAATTAAAAAAAAGACATTTCAGGCAAGACTAAGAGCAATTATGAACAGTATGAACCCCATGAACAGTATGGAAAAGCAAAATGATAGGATACTGAAAGAGGAACTCCCCAGGTCAGTAGATGCCCAATATGCTACTGGAGATCAGTAGAGAAATAACTCCAGAAAGAATGAAAGGATGGAGCCAAAGCAAAAACAATACCCAGCTGTGGATGTGACTGGTGATAGAAGCAAGGTCCAATGCTGTAAAGAGCAATATTGCATAGGAACCTGGAATGTCAGGTCCATGAATCAAGGCAAATTGGAAGTGGTCAAACAGGAGATGGCAAGAGTGAAGGTCGACATTCTAGGATTCAGCAAACTAAAATGGACTAGAATGGGTGAATTTAACTCAGATGACCATTATATCTACTACTGTGGGCAGAAATCCCTTAGAAGAAATGGAATAGTCATCATGGTCAACAAAAGAGTCTGAAATGCAGTACTTGGATGCAATCTCAAAAACGACAAAATGATCTCTGTTCGTTTCCAAGGCAAACCATTCAATATCACAGTAATCCAAGTCTATGCCCCAACCAGTAAAGCTGAAGAAGCTGAAGTTGAATGGTTCTATGAAGACCTACAAGACCTTTTAGAACTAACACCCCAAAAAGATGTCCTTTTCATTATAGGGGACTGGAATGCAAAAGTAGGAAGTCAAGAAACACCTGGAATAACAGGCAAATTTGGCCTTGGAATACAGAATGAAGCAGGGCAAAGACTAATAGAGAGTTGCCAAGAAAATGCACTGGTCATAAAAAACACCCTCTTCCAACAACACAAGAGAAGACTGTACACATGGACATCACCAGATGGTCAACACCGAAATCAGATTGATTATATTCTTTGCAGCCAAAGATGGAGAAGCTCTATACAGCCAACAAAAACAAGACCAGGAGCTGACTATGGCTCAGATCATGAACTCCTTATTGCCAAATTCAGACTGAAATTGAAGAAAGTAGGGAAACCCACTAGACCATTCAGTTATGACCTAATCAAATCCCTTATGATTATACAGTGGAAGTGAGAAATATATTTAAGGGATTAGATCTGATAGATAGAGTGCCTGATGAACTATGGACAGAGGTTCATGACACTGTACAGGTGACAGGGATCAAGACCATCCCCATGGAAAAGAAATGTAAAAAAGCAAAAATGGCTGTCTGGGGAGGCCTTACGAATAGCTGTGAAAAGAAGAGAAGCAAAAAGCAAAGGAGAAAAGGAAAGACATAAACATCTGAATGCAGAGTTCCAAAGAATAGCAAGAAGAGATAAGAAAGGCTTCCTCAGTGATCAATGCAAAGAAATAGAGGAAAACAACAGAATGGGAAAGACTAGAGATCTCTTCAAGAAAATTAGAGATACCAAGGGAACATTTCATGCAAAGATGGGCTCAATAAAGGACAGAAATGGTATGGACTAACAGAAGCAGAAGATATTAAGAAGAGGTGGCAAGAATACACAGAAGAACTGTACAAAAAGAGCTTCACGACCAAGATAATCACGATGGTGTGATCACTGACCTAGAGCCAGATATCCTGGAATGTGAAGTCAAGTGGGCCTTGGAAAGCATCACTACGAACAAAGCTAGTGGAGGCGATGGCATTCCAGTTGAGCTCTTTCAAATCCTGAAAGATGATGCTGTGAAAGTGCTGCAGTCAATATGTCAGCAAATTTGGAAAACTCAGCAGTGGCCACAGGACTGGAAAAGGTCAATTTTCATTGCAATCCCAAAGAAAGGCAATGCCAAAGAATGCTCAAACTACCACACAATTGCACTCATCTCACACACTAGTAAAGTAATGCTCAAAATTCTCCAAGCCAGGCTTCAGCAATACGTGAACTGTGAACTTCCAGATGTTCAAGCTGGTTTTAGAAAAGGCAAAGGAACCAGAGATCAAATTGCCAACATCCGCTGGATCATGAAAAAAGGAAGAGAGTTCCAGAAAAACATCTATTTCTGCTTTATTGACTATGCCAAAGTCTTTGACTGTGTGGATCACAATAAAGTGTGGAGAATTCTGAAAGAGATGGGAATACCAGACCACCTGACCTGCCTCTTGAGAAATGTGTATGCAGGTCAGGAAGCAACAGTTAGAACTGTACATGGAACAACAGACTGGTTCCAAATAGGAAAAGGAGTACATCAAGGCTGTATATTGTCACCCTGATTATTTAACTTCTATGCAGAGTACATCATGAGAAACACTGGGCTGGAAGAAGCACAAGCTGGAATCAAGATTGCCAGGAGAAATATCAATAACCTCAGATATGCAGATGACACCACCCTTATGGCAGTAAGTGAAGAGGAACTAAAAAGCCTCTTGATGAAGGTGAAAGAGAAGAGTGAAAAAATTGACTTAAAGCTCAACATTTAGAAAATGAAGATCATGGCATCTGGTCCCATCACTTCATGGGAAATAGATGGAGAAACAGTGTCAGACTTTATTTTTTTGGGCCCCCAAATCACTGCAGATGGTGACTGCAGCCATGAAATTAAAAGACGCTTACTCCTTGGAAGAAAAGTTATGACCAACCTAGATAGCATACTGAAAAGCAGAGACATTACTTTACCAATAAAGGTCCATCTAGTCAAGGCTATGGTTTTTCCAGTAGTCATGTATGGATGTGAGAGTTGGACTGTGAAGAAGGCTGAGTGCTGGAGAATTGATGCTTTTGAACTGTGGTGTTGGAGGAGACTCTTGAGAGTCCCTTGGCCTGCAAGGAGATCCAACCAGTCCATTCTAAAGGAGATCAGCCCTGGGTGTTCTTTGGAAGGAATGATGCTAAAGCGGAAACTCCAGTACTTTGGCCACCTCATGCGAAGAGTTGACTCATTGGAAAAGACTCTGATGCTGGGAGGGATTGGGGGCAGGAGGAGAAGGGATGACAGAGGATGAGATGGCTGGATGGCATCACTGACTCGATGGACATGAGTTTGAGTGAACTCTGGGAGTTGGTGATGGACAGGGAAGCCTGGCGTGCTATGATTCATGGGGTCACAAAGAGTCAGACACAACTGAGTGACTGAACTGATTGACTGACTAAGAGCAATTATAATTCAGTCCTCACTTAAGTATTAAGGGTGGAATTTAGGAAGAAGGAAACTGAGCCAGAAAGTAGAAATACAATGCAAAAAGCAATATTAAGCAAAGAATTTGATGAACATATGGATAATACTAAGCAAGTATCTGTTATGCTGTTGTATGAAAATAAAATAATAATAGTAACGATTTGATGAAATAGAACAAGGTGGAACTAAGGATATTTCAAAGATCTAGATATTGGAATAGGAAAAACATGATGAAAAATAGAAAAAAATGATATTGGAATAGGAAAAAAACATCTTTAATGAGACATAAAAATCATAACCTATAATAAAAGGTTGCTATGTTTGATTACATTAAAATTAAAGCTTCTATATGGCAAATATACTAAAACAAAATTACAAAAAAACGAGCCAAACTAGAGAAATTATTTGTAAACCATATAACCAACAAAGAATTAGTGCATGGAATATACAGTCCCTACAAAGCAAGAGAAAAAAAACTAACAACCAGAAAATGAGAAATAGGGAATTTTTTTGAAAAAGGAAACTGAATGACCAATAAATAAATGAAAGTCCACATGATCTCAGTAGGAAATACTTACTACCACACACAAGATACCATCTGATACCATCTGATACTTACTACCACACACAAGATACCAAATCAATAAGGCAGAGATACCAAGTGTTGACATATAATGTAGAGAAACAAGAGCTCTTATTAATGGGATAATTAAAAAATATAATTATTTTAAAGAGCCATTTGGCAAAATTTTCATCTATATATTTTGCAAAGTTTTAATATAACTATTTTGAAGAGCATTATAATTAAAGAACCCACACCCAGTAACTTAGCAATCTGCCTTCTAGGTTTTCTCATTAGAGAAACTGAACTTGTGCACAGGAATGTTTATAGCAGTTAGCTTATGACAAGACAGTGGAAACAAATTCTCTGTCCCTCATAGGAGAATGGAAGCTTTAGCTATACTTGGTTTTTCCTGTCGTCAAAGCCCAGTGCTATCCTAAAGTTTAACCTGTAGTCAGCTGTGATAGGGCTTCCCTGATAGCTCAGTTGGCAAAGAATCCAAAACAGGTAGCAGGAGATCCTTCGATGCGCAGCTTTGATGTCTTCTGAGAGGTGTTGAGTCTAATTTACTGACTCTCACTTCTTGGTAGGACTTTCTCTGGAACCCAGGTGGGAGGATAGGCAAGAAAAGAGGAGAGCCCTCTACTCAGGACTGTCTTGTTTCCTCAGAGGTTTGGTTAAAGGAACATCATTCTCTCCCACAGTTTGGATCCCCACATAACCAGCTTGGAAAGAGTAAACAGTAATTAGTTATATAAAGTGACAGAAAAGATACAGACACAAATTAGTGAAGGAGGATGAAAGCACACATGTATCATTATGTGGGAGGAGCAATCAACCTACCTTTCAGAGTGCGGCTGGGAAGAAAAGCTTGTAAAAGGTGGGCTCAGCCAAGACAGAATCTTGATGATGTTCTGAAAGCCCACGCCCCCATCACCCAGCTTCCTCTCACCTCCAGGGCCTCAAAGTACCCCTACCCTGTACTAGACCAGTTTGGTGTGATATAAGCAAGTTTGAGTTCCCATCCCAGATCTGCCAGTATGTTGCTCTGTGATTTAAGCATGCAATCTGCCTTTCTAAGCTTCACGTTCCCCATTCTCAAATGAAGAAGTGGAATCAGACCACTTCTACATTTTTTCCTACCTCTGATATTTTCAGTTCAGTTCAGTTCAGTCACTCAGTCGTGTCCGACTATTTATGCAACTGTAAATATCTTTAAGATATTTCTCTCCATGCCACAAAATTAGCCCTGAATCCTTTACTCTTGGTCATGTTTTATCTACTGCTAAGAGTTGGGGAAATTACATTTTGGCCCTGATACCAAGATGTCTTCAGGAACCAGGGAGGTAATATAAATTTCTGAAGCAGGCAGGTGTGACATAGTAGGGGGCAGTGTGGGTGTTGGGGAACTGGAGAGTGTCTGCTTACCGAAAGGCATTCACGTGCAAATGTTTCATAAACACTGTGCTGAACAAACAGTTTTCTGGGGCTGGGTTTGGGCCAAAAGCCACTAGTGTGCAGCCTCTGATTAAAAGAAAAGGAAACTCTGATGGAATTTTTGGCATCGATCACAGGAGGTTTAAGAGGACTGGGGGCAGCAGGGAGTGAAGAGATGAGAGATGTAAGGGCATATTATAGTCAGTCATCTTTTGCTATCTCATCCAGCATTTATCTGACTCTTTAGGCAGTTAGCCTGTGATAGATTTCACCCCCAACCTCATCCTCTATTACACCTTAGTTGAATTTAGTCAGTTGAATGTTTTTTTGTTTTTTTTTTTAAGATGGCTCAGATGGTAAAGTGTCTGCCTGCAATGCGGGAGACCTGGGTTCGATCCCCCGGTGGGGAAGATCCCCTGGAGATGGAAATGGCAACCCACTCCAGTACTCTTGCCTAGAAAATTGCATGAATAGAGGAGCCTGGTGGGCTACAGTCCATGGGGTCTCAAAGAGTCGGACACGACTTCACTTTCACTTTCACTTTACAGCTGCTTTACAGTACTGTGTCAGTTTTTGCTGTATAACAAAATGAATCAGCTATATGTATACATAGATCCCCTTTTTTGGATTTCCTTCTCATTTAGGTAACCACAGAGTACTGAGTAGGGCTCCCTGTGCTGTACAGTATACACAGCAGTGTATAAATTCAATCTCAATCTCTCAATTAATTCCACCCCCTTCCCCCTTGGTTCCATATGTTTCTTTTCTACATCGTGTCTTTATTTCTACTTTACAAACAAGGTCATTTATACCATTTTTCTAGATTCTACATATATGCATTACTGTACAATATTTGGTTTTCTCTTTCTGATTTATTTCACTCTGTATGTCAGTCCCTAGGTCCCTCCATGTCTCTGCAAATGACACAGTTACATTCCTTTTTATGACTCAGTGATTTTCTGTTGTATACATGTACCAAATCTTCTTTATCTATACCTCTGTTGTTGGACATTTAAATTCTGTGTCTTGGCTATTGTTAATAGTGTTGCAATGAATATTAGGATGCATATATCTTTTTGAATTATTTTCTCTGGGAATATGCCCAATAGTGGGATTGCTGGGTCATATGGTAGTTCCTTTTTTAATTTTTTAAAGAACTTCCACACCATTCTCCTTAGTTGCTGTATCAATTTACACTTCCAGCAATGTAAGAGGGTTCCCTTTTGTCTACACCCTTTCTAGCATTTATTGTTTGTAGATTTTTCAATCATGGCCATTTTGACTGGTGTGAGGTGACACCTCATTGTAGTTTTGGTTTGCATTTCTCTAATAATCAGTAAGTTAGTTGGATCTTGAGGCAAGTCCTGGGCTTCACTTCCTTCCTGTTCCACATGAAAGGTTGAAGTAACTTTGTTCCAAGATCTCTTCTGAATCTTATATTCCACAAAGCTAAATATGAAATCGAAAGCGTCTCTGAGTACCATGCTTTGCTGACCTGATTTATGTCGATTATGGAGTGACAGTTGAAAGAATGAAGGGCGTTAGTTTAATAGGCACAAAATGTTTTATATTCTTTTATAAGATGTGAGAGAGCTTTTGAATACCACTTGTCTCTACTGAAAGCTGAGTGAGAGGGGGTGAAAAGCTTAAAAATAAATAACAGGTAAAATTAGACAAAGGAAGTTGTATAACCAAGAAACAAAGATCAAATGAAAATGCCAAGAGGATTGGATTTTGCACTTCACAATGCAAATTTCACCATCAAGTTGATATTAAGAAACTGGAAACTTCTGGATTCTGATGTGGTCAGTTCGGGTATTAAAGAACCAGCCAAAAAAAATGACCAAGCATCTTCCCAGAGAACAGCTGCTCCATAGAAATGCCTTACAAAGTGCTCACCATCTCCAGGGTCTTTTCCTGGCTTGTGTGAGGAATAGGTGTTTGGTAGGTGCTTCTCTAGGCTTTTAAGGTTCTCCTTTCTAATATAAGGGGCTTCCCTGGTGGCTCAGACAGTAAAGCATCTGCCTGCAATGCGGGAGACCCAGGTTCAATCCCTGGGTCAGGAAGATCCCTTGGAAATGGAAATGGCAACCCACTCCAGTACTTTTTTTTTTTTTTTTAATTAATTTTATTTTATTTTTAAACCTTACATAATTGTATTAGTTTTGCCAAATATCAAAATGAATCCACCACAGGTATACATGTGTTCCCCATCCTGAACCCTCCTCCCTCCTCCCTCCCCATACCATCCCTCTGGGTCGTCCCAGTGCACCAGCCCCAAGCATCCAGCATCGTGCATTGAACCTGGACTGGCATCTCGTTTCATACATGACATTTCACATGTTTCAATGCCATTCTCCCAAATCTTCCCACCCTCTCCCTCTCCCACAGAGTCCATAAAACTGTTCTATACATCAGTGTCTCTTTTGCTGTCTCGTATACAGGGTTATCGTTACCATCTTTCTAAATTCCATATATATGCGTTAGTATACTGTATTGGTGTTTTTCCTTCTGACTTACTTCACTCTGTATAATAGGCTCCAGTTTCATCCACCTCATTAGAACTGATTCATATGTATTCTTTTTAATGGCTGAGTAATACTCCATTGTGTATATGTACCTCAGCTTTCTTATCCATTCATCTGCTGATGGACATCTAGGTTGCTTCCACGTCCTGGCTATTATAAACAGTGCTGCGATGAACACTGGGGTACACGTGTCTCTTTCCCTTCTGGTTTCCTCAGTGTGTATGCCCAGCAGTGGGATTGCTGGTTCATAAGGCAGTTCTATTTCCAGTTTTTTAAGGAATCTCCACACTGTTCTCCATAGTGCCTGTACTAGTTTGCATTCCCACCAACAGTGTAAGAGGGTTCCCTTTTCTCCACACCCTCTCCAGCATTTATTATTTGTAGACTTTTGGATCGCAGCCATTCTGACTGGTGTGAAATGGTACCTCACAGTGGTTTTGATTTGCATTTCTCTGATAATGAGTGATGTTGAGCATCTTTTCATGTGTTTGTTAGCCATCTGTATGTCTTCTTTGGAGAAATGTCTATTTAGATCTTTGGCCCATTTTTTGATTGGGTCACTTATTTTTCTGGAGTTGAGCTGTAGGAGTTGCTTGTATATTTTTGAGATTAGTTGTTTGTCGGTTGCTTCATTTGCTATTATTTTCTCCCATTCTGAAGGCTGTCTTTTCACCTTGCTAATAGTTTCCTTTGATGTGCAGAAGCTTTTAAGTTTAATTAGGTCCCATTTGTTTATTTTTGCTTTTATTTCCAATATTCTGTGAGGTGGGTCATAGAGGATCCTGCTGTGATGTATGTCAGAGAGTGTTTTGCCTATGTTCTCCTCTAGGAGTTTTATAGTTTCTGGTCTTACGTTGAGATCTTTAATCCATTTTGAGTTTATTTTTGTATATGGTGTTAGAAAGTGTTCTAGTTTCATTCTTTTACAAGTGGTTGACCAGATTTCCCAGCACCACTTGTTAAAGAAATTGTCTTTAATCCATTGTATATTCTTGCCTCCTTTGTCAAAGATAAGGTGTCCATAGGTGCGTGGATTTATCTCTGGGCTTTCTATTTTGTTCCATTGATCTATATTTCTGTCTTTGTGCCAGTACCATACTGTCTTGATAACTGTGGCTTTGTAGTAGAGCCTGAAGTCAGGTAGGTTGATTCCTCCAGTTCCATTTTTCTTTCTCAAGATCGCTTTGGCTATTCGAGGTTTTTTGTATTTCCATACAAATTGTGAAATTATTTGTTCTAGCTCTGTGAAGAATACTGTTGGTAGCTTGATAGACTTTAAAACAAAGGCTGTGAAAAGAGACAAAGAAGGTCACTACATAATGATCAAAGGATCAATCCAAGAAGAAGATATAACAATTATAAATATATATGCACCCAACACGGGAGCACCGCAGTATGTAAGACAAATGCTAACAAGTATGAAAGGAGAAATTAACAATAACACAATAATAGTGGGAGACTTTAATACCCCACTCACACCTATGGATAGATCAACTAAACAGAAAATTAACAAGGAAACACAAACTCTAAACGGTACAATAGACCAGTTAGACCTAATTGATATCTATAGGACATTTCATCCCAAAACAATGAATTACACCTTTTTCTCAAGCGCACATGGAACCTTCTCCAGGATAGATCACATCCTGGGCCATAAAGCTAGCCTTGGTAAATTCAAAAAAATAGAAATCATTCCAAGCATCTTTTCTGACCACAATGCAGTAAGATTAGATCTCAATTACAGGAGAAAAACTATTAAAAATTCCAACATATGGAGGCTGAACAACACACTGCTGAATAACCAACAAATCACAGAAGAAATCAAAAAAGAAATCAAAATTTGCATAGAAACGAATGAAAATGAAAACACAACCCAAAACCTGTGGGACACAGTAAAAGCAGTCCTAAGGGGAAAGTTCATAGCAATACAGGCACACCTCAAGAAACAAGAAAAAAGTCAAATAAATAACCTAACTCTACACCTAAAGCAACTAGAAAAGGAAGAAATGAAGAACCCCAGGGTTAGTAGAAGGAAAGAAATCTTAAAAATTAGAGCAGAAATAAATGCAAAAGAAACAAAAGAGACCATAGCAAAAATCAACAAAGCCAAAAGCTGGTTCTTTGAAAGGATAAATAAAATTGACAAACCATTAGCCAGACTCATCAAGAAACAAAGGGAGAAAAATCAAATCAATAAAATTAGAAACGAAAATGGAGAGATCACAACAGACAACACAGAAATACAAAGGATCATAAGAGACTATTATCAACAATTATATGCCAATAAAATGGACAACGAGGAAGAAATGGACAAATTCTTAGAAAAGTACAACTTTCCAAAACTCGACCAGGAAGAAATAGAAAGCCTTAACAGACCCATCACAAGCACGAAAATTGAAACTGTAATCAAAAATCTTCCAGCAAACAAAAGCCCAGGTCCAGACGGCTTCACAGCTGAATTCTACCAAAAATTTAGAGAAGAGCTAACACCTATCCTGCTCAAACTCTTCCAGAAAATTGCAGAGGAAGGTAAACTTCCAAACTCATTCTATGAGGCCACCATCACCCTAATACCAAAACCTGACAAAGATCCCATAAAAAAAGAAAACTACAGGCCAATATCACTGATGAACATAGATGCAAAAATCCTTAACAAAATTCTAGCAATCAGAATCCAACAACACATTAAAAAGATCATACACCATGACCAAGTGGGCTTTATCCCAGGGATGCAAGGATTCTTCAATATCCGCAAATCAATCAATGTAATACACCACATTAACAAATTGAAAAACAAAAACCATATGATTATCTCAATAGATGCAGAGAAAGCCTTTGACAAAATTCAACATCCATTTATGATAAAAACTCTCCAGAAAGCAGGAATAGAAGGAACATACCTCAACATAATAAGAGCTATATATGACAAACCCACAGCAAACATTATCCTCAATGGTGAAAAATTGAAAGCATTTCCTCTAAAGTCAGGAACACTCCAGTACTCTTGCCTGGAGAATCCTATGGACAGAGGAGCCTGGTAGGCTATACACTCCACGGCCTCGCAAAGAGTTGGACACGACTGAGCTACTTCACTTTTGCTTTCTAATATAAGAGTTATGATGGTGATGGTGGTGGTAACTAATATAAATTTATGAGCATTAATAGTATATGCCAGAGGCTGTGATAACCACTTTATAAATATTATCTCTAAGCCTCAATTTATTCATCTTTAAAATGTAGGTGTATTAGTCTCTGCCTCATTCTTTTGTAGAATGAATAATTATTAGGGACCTAATCAGCAGCATCATCCAAGGAGCTTCTATACTAGGTTTGTTTCAAACATCTGCTCAGAAGATAAAATATTGAAAACAGAGAAACTAATCCCGAGCATATTCAGTGCCTGGAAGCATTTGTCATTGTTTCTTTGTATCCCACTGATTTTTTTCTGTGTAGTGAGACCCATTGTCCCTATTGCATGCCCGAAGCTTATGGGGCCAAAGTGGCTTTCCATGAGTGTCAGAACTTGTAGATGCCCCCCAAGATTTCCTGCTCCCTGCAGTGCTCGTTCCTTCTTCTGTGTACTCAATGGAACACTAATCTATGTACTGCAGTGAAGGCATTTTGCAGATGAAATTAAGGCCCCAGGTCAGCTGACCTTAAAATAGGGAGATCATCCAGGTAGGCCTGAGCCAATCACACGAGCCCTTTAAATCTAGGGCGGGAAATAAAAGTCAAGGAAGTTGGAGAGGGAGTTGATGTGAAGGAAAATGCCTACTGGCTTTGAAGATGAAGGAGGAGGCCCCATGGCATGGAAGGTGGGCAGTCCCCAGGAACTGCGTGTGGCCCCAGCTGTCAGCAGCACAGAATGGGGGCTTCGGTCCTTCAACAGCAAGGATTTGAATTCTGCCAACAAGCATAGGATCTCGAAAGAGGACCCTGAGCTTCCCATGAGACCCTGATCTGCCTACATCTTGATTTCAGCCTATGATATACTGAGGAGACAATTCAGTCATACTGTGCTTAGACTTTTGACCTACAAAAATAAACTAAAGAGTGAGTGTTGTTTTAGGCTGTTAAATGTGAGGTAATGTGTTATATAGCTATAGAAAACTGTGGTGCTTACCCTGAGAAACCTGACTGGCCAATGACGAGCAAGAATTTGAATTCAGGCCTGGCTGACTCTAAAGCTTTTGTTCTAAATCTCTGTTATATTGGGGAATGATGCAAATTCCAAATTTTATATTATATATTTTAAGTTGTTCGTGCAAGTTTGCTGCTGCTAAGTCGCTTCAGCCATGTCTGACTCTTTGCAACCCCATGGACTGCAGCCTACCAGGCTCCCCGTCCATGGGATTTTCCCGGCAAGAGTACTGGAGTGGGGTGCCATTGCCTTATAATGATGTGGTTGATTTGAGTAAACACTCTGAACTATAAGGACAATAGATTGCCTGAAAGTTAACATGTTCTATGAGTAACTCAACCTAAAATATTATTAAAATGAATGTGAGAGAGGAAAGTTGGCCATGACACCAGGCTTAATTAAAAAAAAAAAGAATGGTGACATATAAATACTTAAGTGTATTTCTCTAGTTGCCAAATTAACTTGGCAGTATCTGACAGCTATGAGCGAGCTGAAGAAATTCTTCTGTAAGAAAAGAATGGCTGGAATTTGGACAAATAGAACTTGGTGTGCAGAAACCCAGAGACTGAACATTGCCACGGGTTCTGTGGTGTTTTGAACGGTAACTGATTTCCAAAGTCTAGCACAAGTAGAAGAGGTAGACAAAGGAACATCACAATTGTCCTATGGAGTGGTCGTTGGGCTTAGTGTAAGGGTGTTGTTGGGAGAACCCTTCCCCATAATGTATAATAGACAGTAGCTGTAAATAATAATAGTAGTGTTTATCAAGGGCTCCCTGTGTGCCAGGCATTTCTCTAAATGCTTTTCATGAATTTCCTCATCCAATCCTTAAGCAATCCTGAGCGGTTAGTACTTGTAATTATCTCTGTTTTAAAGATGAGAAGCCTAAGATGGGAAACTTGAAAATTTACCCTAGGTAAATATTAAGCATTAACTGGAACTCAGGCATGTCTCCAAAGTCTATTTTATTAGTTGCTGGATCCTTCTCCCTGGAAAAAATGTTAAAGTTCTAGGAAAATGTATTTTTGTTAATGAGGAAAGTGTACTTATATGATTAAGAGATAATGTTAAATGAAAGTATATGTTACATTATCACATAAAAAGGAAAGACACTGCTCAAACCATGCTATATATATTGAGTAGAGAAGAACTAATAATTAGTAACAGTATATATCTTTGGAGTATGCCCAGAATGGACATTGGATAATAGTCAAAATGAGGTTGAAGATTATTTAAAATGTTTGATTTTTTTTCGAGTGTTTACAAGTTATTACTAATTATTACAATAATTAGCATTGCAATTTATTTATCTATATCATTTGATATAGCTCAAATGAACAAAGTGGCACATAGTATAATAGAAAAAATTCCCATACAGCATCATCCAGTTTAGGAAATGAGACATGATGAATATGGTTGAGTCCCTCATGTTTGCATTTCCTTACTTCCCCCAACAGAGGCAGTTGTACCCGAGAATTTGGAGTCTGTTGTTCTGTTGTATTTCCTTATACTTTTTAGTATATAAAGCATGTATTTAAAAATGTATTAAAAAATAAATTATTAATAGGTTAACGAAATAGCCATGTTTCGTGTTTTTCACTTTATGTAATAATATAGTGTATGTGTTATTCTACAACTTAGTTTTTTAAACTCAGCATCATATGTGCAAAATATATTGATATTGATATGTTTATCTACTTTAATTTTTTTCCCTCCTGTGTAGTCAGCTATACTCTGCTTTTTGGTTCTGTTGACAAGCATTTAGATAATTTCTAGTGTTCTGCTGTTACAGAAAATTATATCATCATGTCACTGGGCATATGTGTACATTTCTGTAGATTCTCTGTCTAGGAGGTGTTTGTAGGGTATATACATCTTGACTTTATTAGGCAGTGCCCATATCCTCTCCAATGTGACTGTACTTCTACCAGCAGGTCAAAAGAAACTCCATTGTTTCAGATCTCTGTTAACACTTGGCCATGACACATATTAATTATTACAAATCCAACTTTTTTTTACCAAAGAATGTACATGTCTTCTTTAGTAATTACATGTACCCATGTACTTACAAAGAAAGGAAAAGGGGAGGATAGAGGGAGACAGAGAGATAGAGGCAGAGAGAGAGAGAGAAAGAGAAAAAGGAAATCAGGCAAGAGGCACAGGAAAGGAATCCCGTTGCTGAACCAGAGTGCAGCTTTGGTGTTTGAATAGGGCCAAACTGGACCCCAAGCAGGCTGAGCTGAGGTTGAGACCTCTTGGTAACTGACCAGGGCTGCTTACCTCTCCTTTTATTAAAGGCTATGTTTTGTGAAAGTGTCAGTCGCTCAGTTGTATCTGACTCCTTGCAACCCCATGGACTGTAGCCCACCAGGTTCCCCTGCCCATGGAGTTCTCCAGGCAAGAATACTGGAGTGGGCTGCCATTCCCTTCTTCAGAGGATCTTCCTGACCCAGGGATTGAACCCCAGTCTCTTGCATAGCAGGCAGATTCTTTACCGTTTGAGCCACCAGGGAAGCCCATACTAGCCTCAGAACTGGAGGTTGAGAGGAGCCGGTAGTGGTTCCAAGTTTGTGAGAAGAGAGAGGAGCCTGTGGTGGTTCCAGGTTGGTGAGAAGAGACAGGCAGAAACAGGTAGACAAAGAGGAGATGCACTCAGAAGCTTTTCTCTGACTGGACCATAGACAGTCAGCCCTTTTATCTACAGATGATATGGCTCATTTTCAGGGTGCTTGGTGGTTAACTCTCATGCAGACAGAGTCATTAATTATCCTATAATGCTGGCTTCTCTTGGGATACAATAATCAGCTTCACTATGAGGACATTTTAACAGCATAACCAGAGGAAATTACTTTATGTCACTTGGCGATTTATGAAAAGTAAAATGAATTCCATGGTGGATGGAAATTTGACTTAATGTAGAATGTCAGAGATAAATAATTTCCCTGAGAACATAAGAAGGTACCTTATAGTACAGGACTCATGGTGCCTCAAGCCCAATCTTCCATCCCTGACTCTGACAATGGGGAGGTTTTAGTGGGGTGATGAGATGGTTCTTTTTCCCTTATGTCAACATGTCAACTTTGACACATTAGGAAGTCTGTTTTTGGCACACACCCATTCAGAGGCTTTCTTGTGCACTACATATACACCCATAGAGAGAGAGAGAGATACTTAGATAAGAGTGAAGGAATAAAGTTCATCTTTTTGAAGCTGAGTTTCCTTATCTGAAATGTCAATTATAATAACAATCTTAACCTCTCTGAAGCATGTACATTAAACAGGAATATCCAGGGAAGTTTTGCTAACTGAAGGCTGAATTCAGATGCTAATTTTAAAAATCTTTTGTGTGTGTGTGTGACAGCCTTTGACGCAGTTTCTCGAATATTTTATCTGTCACTACTTAGTCTGACTGGCTGCTAATGGGCTTGGGTGAACAGCCGGTTGTTTCCTCACCTAACCACTTGCTGTCCTATCTGTAGCTGAATAGGGAGGCTTCTAGTAAGGTTCTGGTTTTTATAAGGAAATTTGGTAGAGCTACAAATCTTGCTATAGGGGTTTCTTCCAGCGGAAGTCTTCTGCCTTGTTTTTGTTTGATTTTTCTGATCATCATCTCTCCCCAAGGAGAGAGGTAATATGATTGATTCTCTTGTGAAGAAGAGAGGCAATGACACAACAGTGATGGTCAGCCCACATTTTCGTCTGTTTCAACTGAGTAAAATTCATGCCAGTGCTTGGCCATTTAGCTGGTTCCAGAGCTACTTATTTCTCTCTAAAGATCTGGCTGCATTTAGTACAGGGTTCCACAATGCCCAATTTGTTTTATTTTATTGTGGTATTGTATTTATTTTATTATTTTATTTTATTTACCATGGGCTTCCTTATTGTTCCTCTAATCTTTTATAATAGATGGGGCTTTCCTGGTGGCTCAGCAGTAAAGAATCTGCCTGCAATGCAGGAGACGCAGGAGAGGTGTCTCCATCTGGAAGATCCCCCAGAGGAGGGCATGACAACCCTGGGGGAGGGCATGACACTCCAATGTTCTTGCCTGGAGAATCCTGTGGACTTAGGAGCCTGGCGGGCTACAGTCCACAGGGTTGCAAAGAGTCAGACACAACTGAGCAACTGAACACACATGCACACAGCCTGTTAGATAACAGGTAGGCGTTGCAGTGTTATGGACTTACAGTTCTCTAAGCTTTTCTGGCACCCTGTGGTGTTGAGTAGCTCACTACATTGAGAAGTTTTGCAGGGTAGCTCTGGTGCTTAGGGTAGGAATGAAAAGTATCAGACTTAAATGCCAGAATGTCTTAACTGGACCCATGAGGTACACCACTGCTCACTGTGCTGCTTGGGGTGCTCATCACGCTACTCACTGGTCTCTCCTGGGCACATTGTGGTGTGAATATCATATCCCCCTCATGGATGTGTGGGGACGTGTGTCTAGTTCTGGCCAGTTGTTGAGTGGAAGTGACGTGAACCACTTCCAGGCAGGAGTATTTCATTGCCAGTTTGTGATACACACATGCACCGCCCCCCCCAACTGCCTGAGTTCTTTCCCTCTCTCATGGCAGCTAGCAGCATTTTGAGTGAAGTGAGTGAAATCACTCAGTTGTGTCCAACTCTTTGCGACCCCATGGACAGTAGCCTGCACCAGGCTCCTCTGTCCATGGGATTTTCTAGGCAAGAGTCCTGGAGTGGGTTGCCATTTCCTTCTCCAGGGAATCTTCCTGGAGAAGAACCCAGGTCTCCTGCATTGATAGACAGATGATTTACCGACTGAGCCACCAGGGAAGTCCAGCTTTCAAGCAGCATTTTAGATGGTACCTGCTCTATCAATCTGGGTCCATGAGTGAAGTGATGAGCAGGGCCTCCCTGACCAACCGCCATGAACATGTACACTGAGTGAAAAAATAACCCTTTGTTATTTTATTATTATTATTAATTTTTTTTGGTCATGCTATGCAGCATGCCGATCTTAGTTTCCTGACCAGGAATTGAACCCACACCCCCTGCATTGAAAATTTGGAGTCTTAACCATTGGACCTCTAGGGAATTCCCTAAACCTTTGTTCTTTGAAACTACTGATGATTGGAAGTTGCTTGTTACCAGACAGAATCTAGCCTATTCAGGCTGACACAATGTTGACTGAGGGCCCTTTCTCAGTAACCTTCCCAATATAGCGTTTCAGCTATATAAGTGGATTAAGCTTGTAATATGAGAAAAAAAGTATTTGTCATTTTCTCTTTGGTTGAGTTGAATTCTACCTGTCAGTATTTTCCCTGACTGGATCCCATCACACTTTTCAGAGCTATTTGACAGTGTTTCAGAGACTGCAGTTTGCCATCCCAGCACCTCTGAGCCTTTTGGCCTTTAGGCTGAAATCCCCATTTCCCCAGCTGCTCTATTTGTGATGCAAGGAATAATTCAAAGGGCTTTTTAAAATTCTGGTTAACTTTCTCTAGGTATTTTTTACATCCCTGGATAATCATTATCCAAGACAATTCTCGGGATAGCCTTAGACTTCTAGCATCTTTATCATTCCTGTATTTAAGATCCCATAACCTATCGGTGGTATGTGATGTTCTAAGGTAAGAAGAGTGAGGGCTAGTGAAAAAGTGTTAGGATCAATGGATTGACTATCCTGGGAGAGTCCAAGAGTTTCTAGAGTTACACTGCTGAAGGAATGGGTTCTTAAGATAGGAAATAATGGTTGGAGAGTGAAATATTTGAAATTGAGTAGTTGGGAGTTACAACTATTGATAATAAATTTAAGGTTTGAACATTGGAGTAACTGAGGAAGTATGGAACACAGCTTACTGTAGGAGAGCAGGTTCAGAAACTGGTATTAATGGTTCTCAAAGGAGTTTCCAGGAAGTTAGAACATTTTTAAGACGTAGCATTTATACTCATCTGTATTCCAGATTATGTATCTTAGCTTTTAGATTATCTTCATAAATTATACCACTGATTATTGAATTTTCTCTAACATGTTGGAACATTTATCCTAGTACATCATAGGTTCTGGAATTAGGGAGATCTAGGTTCAAACCTTGAATTTACTGTTTACTGGTTGTATGGCTTTGGGCACGTCAGTTCGAATCTTTGAGTATCAGTTTCTTCATCTGAAAATTGGATAGATTTGGAACAGCCATCTTGTTGTGACAAAGGAATGAGTTGATGCCTTCTGCTGGCATGTGGTGGCACTAAGGTAATGATAACAACTAATATTCTTTATCCCATTATTATTAAAGTAGAGAGGCCAAAGAGGCCTGAGGTGTTGGAAAATTGCCACGGTCAACCCTCAGGGAATATCCTAATTATATTACATCACATTATGTTACATTACATACTGCAGCCTAGCATTTGTTTTGAAGTTAATAAAAAAATTAATTTTTCCAGCTCAGCAGTTTCTAGGAACAGAGAAACATTTCTACCCCATAAATTACTGAGAATGACTAACACACACACACACACACACACACACATACCAGAATGCCACAAACTTGCTTTGTCAAATTAGATATTCATAAGATAATGAAATACAGCTTTTTACAGAAGATGTGTATTATAGCTGTTAAAAACCCTTCAGGGTTGTGAATGAGAGAAACTTAAAGCTAGAGTAGATCTTTCTGATTTTCTTGGTAGATAAGTAGTGTGCTGTCTCTGCCCCTGCTCTTTTATTTCCAACCTTTGACATTCACTGATCTTCTTTAACTGCTTTTTTCCAGGACTGATAAATCAGGAAAATTTCAGTGCTTTCATTTTAGACAAGACACCTGAAGTTCAGGAGAAGAAAAGCCAGGCTCTTGAAAGTCATTACACTTTGCTCGACTAGTGATTCTTGACCATAATCAGGTCAGCCACTACCCTGCCCTATTTTAAACAAATATTTTGTAATAACCCTTGACTATACGGAAATGAAATCCAAGGGTAATATAACCTATCTACTCATAATTAAATTATGCACATATTTCCTTAACTATAATACAAAAAAGCAATAAAGCAAAAGTTATTTATAATAAAATAATATATGTTTCATTATATAAATGCTCAGATTTGTCTACAGTATAAAATATAATAAAGCAGTCAGATACATGTCTGCACATTAAATCACTGTGAATGCACCCTACGAATGACAGTCAGCACAGGTGTGCTGGATTGTCGACTCTGTTACCACAGGTGGGATCACTGTCGGTGACATTTATAGAATCCCTGTTCTGAACAAAAGGAAAGCATAATTTCCCCTTTGTTTAGTGTATATAAATTACCATGCAAAAAATTATTAGTGTTTCTATGTAAAAGGGGTTAAGTTTTAAGTTGAGTGATTATAAATAAATTTTTACTCACACAGATAGGTGATAGGACATTCTAATCATGAAGAATGTGGGATGTGACCTCTTTAATGAGATTGTCCCTCATATTATAATGTCACCTGTCCTCTTCCTAAATGCCCATGTGTGTGTGCTAAGTCTCTTCAGTCCTGTCTGACACTTTGCAACCCTATGGACTGTAGCCTGCCAGGTTCCTCTGTCCATTCTTGTCCAGGCAATAATACTGGAGTGGGCCATGCCCTCCTTCAGGGGATCTTCCTGACTCAGGGATCGAACCCACATCTCTTGTGTTTCCTGTCTTGCAGGCAGTTTATTTACAGCTGAGCCACCAGGGAAGGCTTAAATGCCTATGCTGTTCCCCAGTCATAACTGCAAACCTAGGCCCCACAAGGATCTTAAAGTGCTTTGGGAGTATTAACACTTCTACTGAGAACCATGTTCTAGATATGTTGACTGGAGTACTTATAAGTTTTAAAAATTACTAAGGCCAAAGGCCTCCAAAAATAACCCTACAATTGTTCCTTTACACTCTACATTCCAGATATGTCAAAGTGTAAATCTGATCCTGTCATCCATTTGTTTTTTTTTTGGCTTGTGCTGGAGCTTCATTGCTGCACAAGGGTTTTCTGTAGTTGTGGTGAGCGGTGACTACTCTTTGTTGCGATACATGGGCTTCTCATTGGGGTGACTTCTCTTATTATGGAGCGTAGGCTCTAGGCACGCGAGTTTCAGTAGTTGCAACACACAGACTCAATATTTGTAGCACATGGGCTTTAGCTGCTCCAAGGTGTGTGGAATCTTCCCAGACCAGGGATTGAACCCATGTTCCTTGCATTGGCAGGAGGATTTCCACCCACTGTACCACCAGGAAGTCCTGATCATGCCATCCTTTATGCCAACTTTCTTTAGACAGTTTGTGACTCCACAGAACTCATAATGAAGACCTAAATACTTAGCCCAGTCTGTGGTCCCCTTCTGATCTGACCCTTGTTGACCCCAGCTGCTGGTGGTTCCCCTGGATCCCAGCACTCCAGTTACGGTGGTCTTCTTTCACCTGCTAGAATACATCATATTGCTTTCACTGCTACACTTCCAACCTTGTGCTGTGCTGAGTCACTCAGTTATGTCCCACTCTTTGCGACCCCATGTAGCCTGCCAGGCTCCTCTGTCCATGGGGATTCTCCAGGCAAGAATACTGGAGTGGGCTACCATGCCCTGCTCCAGGGAATCTTCCCAACTCAGGGATCAGACCCAGGTCTCCTGCATTGCAGGCACATTCTTTATCAACTGAGCCACCAGGGAAAACTCCCTAACATTTCCTACCTGTTTTCAGTTAACTCCTGTTCCCACTTTAAATTGCAGCTCAATGACCACACCTTCAGGGAAGTGTTTGCTGATCTGGAAACAAAGTTAGCGCCACCACGTACATCTCTTCTCATAGCCTCCACTTTTATAGCAGCAGCAGTTTTACGTATACACATAGTTGGATTCATGTCTGTCTGCTCTGATAGTCTCTGAGCTTTCTGAAGGAAGGAACCATGCCTGCTCTCTCTTCTCAGTGACTGAAATAGCAAAGCCCCTCACATATTCTGTTGAATGCATACACAAATAACTGAGTAGACAAAGGGATGGCTGAATTAACAAATGAGCAAACATACGCCTATAGCTAAGCTAACATTCCTGGGCCAAGTCTAGTTGAGTCAATGAATTTATTTGTTTTCTAATCATAGCAGAGCTCACACCCAACTGCTTAGAGAAATTAATGCTGTCATGTTTGACTTATTTGGCAAGAACAATATGTTCTAGTGTAAAGTAAGAAGTGTTGTGGTTGAGAAGTACAAGATGAGATTTACAGCAGAGGGGATAGTACTTCCTTATTCTTCAGTTGAACAAGTAATACATAAATCTATTCTTGTCATTTCAAATTCCAATAATGTCCCAAAGGAAAAAGTCTCCCATTATCTTCTAGTCCTCCACCCAAAACATTTATGATTGACAATTGGTTGTATATTCAAATGGCCATAACCTCTGAATTTAATGTATTTATATGCTTACATAGCTCTCCTTCTCTCCCTGTTTTTATTTTCGTTCAAATATAATTTTATTTGGACATAAAATATGTAAAGTCTTTGTGGAAAAGATAGCATGTTTGATTTGTAAGTAGATTTTTAACGTATGTGAAAGCAGTAGTTTGGTCAAAATAAATAACTACATGTTACTTGTTACAGATTGAATTTTGTTTCCTCCCACTCATATGTTGAAGCCCTAACCTCTGAGTGTGGCGGTATTTGGTGATGACACCTTTGGGAAATAATGATAATTAGATTTAGAAGAGTCCCTCATGGTGGGGTTAGTGCCCTTTTAAGAAGAGAAACCAGATACCTTGCTGTCTCTTCACTGTGTAAAGACACACGGAGAAGGCAGCCTTTTGCAAGTTTATAAGAGAGTTTTCACCAGAAACTGATCTGCGGGTACCTGGATCTTGGACTTCTCAGCCTCCAGAACTATGATAGAATCAATTTTTGTTGTTTAGTCCATTCAGCCTGTGGTATTTTGTTATGGAAGCCTGAGTGAACTAAGGCATTATTGTAGCAAGTGATATAACCATGATTTCCAAGGTAATCTTATAGCATCGTTTATTCCTTAACTTAAATATTTGCTGAGTACCCACTATGCGCCAGGAAAACAAGGGCTCTGCTTCCATGCTGCTTACAGTCTTCTGAGGGCTGGGGGCAGCAGGGGAGACACATTCAGCAGCATTATACAGCCAAGCAAAGAAACAGGCAATATGTGAGATAGATGTTATGAAGGAAAATAAACTATTGAATTTTACAAAATTCAAGTATAAGAAATGCCTCATTTCTTGTAATCTCTAAATTGGTTAATTTTTAAATGAAGCCCTCAAGTGGGTTTCAGGGAGAAATTTAATCTCAGACCTTTGGTGGACTTCTTCCAGTTGATGGGACAAGCTGGGCCTTTTACTTTCTAGTCCCCTCTGATTACCACACCAGGCTACTTGTCCACTGTTACCTAGTCCCCAGAAGAACGGTGGTTTTGCTGCTTCCATGTCAAGTTGACATTGATTACAGACGTTGGTCTCCATGGAGGCCGAGAAGGAGTATGGTGTTCCTTCTAGCTCTTCTTGGGATCTACAAATCCCTGCTTTCTCCTTGTTATATCTCTTCAAACCTTCCTTCCCCCGTAGTTGGATACTTCTGCCTTTAGGTCAGGTGGCTGTGCTCTCGTACTAGAAACGACTGCCTTCAACTCTGCAACTTAAAAAACCCATAACCAACGTTGCTAGTGATTCAAAACACAAATTTTAGTTTTCTTCTTGGGACAGAGGAGAAAGATAACTACTCATTCCTTCTAGTCTTCTTTTGTGTTATTAAGAAAAAGGTCACAAATCAATCTCTCAATGTTATCTTTCCGGACCTTTATGTAAAGACACATTTTTATTAAAAAAAAATGTACTTGCTTTTAGCACTGAATAATATTAATGACTCTGTGAAACCCCATAGATGGCAGCTCATCAGGCTCCCCCATCCCTGGGATTCTCCAGGCAAGAACACTGGAGTGGGTTGCCATTTCCTTCTCCAATGCATGAAAGTGAAAAGTGAAAAGTGAAAAGTGAAGTCACTCAGTCGTGTCCGACTCTTAGTGACCCCATGGACTGCAGCCTACCAGGCTCCTCCACCCATGGGATTTTCCAGGCAAGAGTACTGGAGTGGGGTGCCATCGCCTTCTCCGAATATTAATGAAAACTTTCCCCTGTTGTTAAATATTATTTTCAATCCTGGATTTTAACGGCTTTGTAAATATTAAATACATATGAAATTGTTAATGTAACTGATGCTCAAATTTAGATTTAGGTTGTCTCCAATTTTCCTAATTATAAGCAATATGGTTATGACTTATACATAAATCTTTAATAGCAGTTCTAAAACTTTCTTAAGGTTAAATTCTTAGAAGTGGAATAATTGGAGCATGAATGTCTTTAAGATTCTTTTTAAATTTGTCATAAGCATAATCTGGACATGCATTTATGAATTGTAATACAGTACGTTCTTAGGTTTGACAAGTGGGAAATCCCAGCAGTCATTTTTAAATGATCTTACTTTATAAGCTCTAGAATGTCTAGGAGTATCCAGCTGGAGAGGCTAACTCTGATCTGTCTATCCTTGACCGACACCACAGTTACTCTCTACCTGCCTTCCTTTATCCCCGTCACTGCCCAGCCTGCTCTTTTGGGTTGTGTTCATGGAGGTGTGAATGAGTGTGCCTGTGTGATGGTGAACTTGAACGCAGAATCTTTCTCTTCAAAATCCTCATGCCTATCAAGATGTTAGATATCCCCCACTTATTTTATGCTTATGGCAGCTCTGTATGCTACCAAATTCTTACTCCTTACATTTGTCTGTCATTGTTCTTTAGTCACCAAGTCATGTCTGACTCTTTTGCAACTCCATGGAATATAACCCACCAGGCTCCTCTGTCCATGGGATTCTCTAGGCAAGAATACTGGAGTGGGTTTCTATTTCCTTCTCCAGGGGATCTTCCTGACCCAGGGATTGAACCTATGTCTCCTACATTGGCAGGCAGATTCTTTACCACTGAGCGACCAAGGAAACTTCCAAACTCTATCTCCGCGTCTGTGAACTTTCAGCACATTTTTTTCCTTCTCTGTTCAATCACATTTGCTTTTCTACTAGCTCTGTCTGGAAGAACTCCAGTGCATTCTTACTATCTCTCATCTCTGGACTCTATTTTTACTTGTTATTTCAACAGCCTCCAGCCAAATTACAACATGCTGTCATAGTGATCAGTCATCGACCAGACTTTCTTGCAGTTCTATGAGCTCGAGGACCAGGAAAAATGTAAATGCCATTTGTGCATTTCAAAATGAACAGAAAAGAGGAATACTGATAGCTAACATATATTGGGCATGTAGTATATGCTAGGCGATATCTCAAGTGTTTTACATGTATTTTCTTAATTACTGCTTATAATAGCTTCAGTGCCTAGAAAATGACTAGAAAATATATTTAGAAGTGTTGTTCTAGGAAATAGGTTTGGAAGTATTGTTAGCCTTCAGAGCAAATTGTGGGAAAGGCTTCAATTATTCACTGGAGAAACTAGCAAACTATTTGGTAATCTGTAATGTTAGCAATTGTAAGTTGTAATTCAAAGAGATGATTGATGACCCTAATACTCCTGACTCAGGGAGTGGTTTAGATGTAGGATTAAAAAGATTTAATAGATTAAATAAATAAGAACGGAATAAAAAAAAAAAAAACTTCTTTCAGATGAAAGAAGAAATTGGTTAGCATTACTCTACTGCAGAAGTAGCCAAACAATGGCCAATGGACCAAATTCAGCCAATTGTCAGTTTTGTAAATAAAAGTTCATTGAAACACAGGCACACTCAACTGCTTATGTATTTTCTATAAATACTTTCCACTATAAAGGCAGGGTTGAGTCATTACAGCAGCAACAGTATGGCTGCTGGAGTTTAAATTTCTTTCAAGTAAGGGCTAACATATGTATTTTTTAAACTTGTTTGGTAAATATTTGTTGTGCTAGGCAATATGGATACCAAAATGAGTAAGATAGTATGGTTGTGCTGACATACATTTAAATGAATAATTAAAGTATAATGTGATAAAAGCCATGATGTGCTGTAAAGCATGTAGAAAGAACAAGTTCTTGGAGTCAGGGGTGGGATGACTTCCCAGAGAATACGTTTACTTGAGTATCAGTGGACATGAAAGAGCCTTCCAGGTAAAGGAGGGGAAAGAGAGGTGGGGCTTAACAAGTGTGTCCCAGCTCCCTGTGTGGGCGTTTGAGTACTTCCCTCTGGTAGAGTTATGGAGCAGTGTCAGAAATAATCCTGCAATGCAGGAGATACAGGAGACATAGGTTTGATCCCTGGGACGGGAAGATCCTCTGGAGCAGGTAATGGCAATCTACTCCAGTATTCTTGCCAGGAAAATCCCATGAACAGAAGAACCTGGCAGGCTATAAGTTCATAGGGTTTCAAAGAGTTAGACATGACTGAGCAACTGAGCATGCATGCACTCATGTCAGGAATAAAGCTGGAGAACTAAGTAGGGACTGGGTTAAACGAAGTCAAATTTGATACTTTACCAAAATTACAATGAGACTACTTTAAGAATTTTGGACAGGCTAGGGGTGATGGCCTAATTCCTTTTTAGCCCAAAAATACAGAAAAAAAACTTTGACTTTGGTGCTCACAATGGGTGGGAAGAGGAAGAGTCAAGGCAGAGATGACCAGTGAAAGGTGACTCCATTCATTCATTTATTCCACAAATACTTTTCTAGTACTTGTATGTGCAAGGCACTGTTTTAGGTACTAGAAATACGTCTACATCTGTAGACATAACAGACTAAGTTCCTGCTTTCAATGAGATTTCAATCAAGCCATTCTAGTGTGTGGGAGGGCATACTAAGTAACAGCTGTGAAAATCAAAACTACAAGATACAGGAATAGAGTGAGAGGTCCTGTTTTGAATATGGGAGTCAGGAAAACCCTTTCTTTAGAAGTGAGTCTGAGCATGGACCTGAATGAAGTGATCCCTTGGGATAAAGAGATCCAGATGGAGGCAGCATCAAATGAGAGACCCTAAAAGGGAAGCCTGGTTGGCTCCTTTAGGGAATGATGAGGAAGCCTTCATGGCAGGAGCAGCCTGGGAAAAGGAGAGAGTGGCAAGAGCTGAGATCATAGAAGCAGCCAAGATCCAACCTTATGGAGCCATTTGGGCAAAGGTAAAAGGCAAAGGTAAAGGGCAAAGGTATTATTCTGAGTGTGATGACAAGGCATCTCAAGGGTGGTGAGTAGGACAGTGATATGTTCCACCCTAAACATATTGCAAAGCTCGATCTGTCTACTGCTTGAAGAGAAGATTATACACAGAAAATGGTGGAAACAGGAACCCAGTTGGGAGCCTTTGCCATCACCCAGGTAAGGCATGATGTAGTTTAAATTAGGGTGGCAGAAGAGCTGGAAAAGAGCCAGAATCAGAAAACATTTTTAAATTAGAGCTAATAGGATTTGTTGACATATGTGAGGTCTGAGAGAGAAACTTGTTAGGGATTCCTCCAAGGTTTGGCCTGAGCAACAATATACTTGCTGCTTATTGAGACAGGAAGCAGGTTTGAGGTGAGGGAAATCAAGAGTTCAGTTTTGAACGTGTCTAATAGACTGGTAGCTGAGGACAGAGCAGACAGTACTGCTTGTAGTAGTCTAGGCAAATGAAGATGACAGGAAGGCTTCCATTAGCGCAGGGGTCCCCAGCCTCAGGGACCTAAAGCATGATGATCTGAGGTGAAGCTGGTGCTGGAAATACAGTGCACAGCTAATGTAATGTGCTGGAGTCACCCCGAAACCATCCACCTCCACCATGCGGTCTGTGGACAAATTGTCTTCCGTGAAACTGGACCCTGGTGTAAAATAGGTGGAGCTTAGAGTATTGACAGTGGACTGAGAGGAGTGAAGAGGCTTAACAGATACTCAGCGGACCACCCTGGTGGTCCAGTGGTTAAGACTGTGCATCCGCACGCAGAGGGGGTGGGTTCAGTCCTTTCTGGGGGGCACCTGGGATCTCACCTGCCACAGAGCCAAAAGAAAAAAAAGGGGAGGTTCTCAAAGTAGATAACAACTTAGGTAAAGGAGAAGAAATGGGAAAAGGTGCCTAGCTTCTGGCTTGGTCAACTGAAATGATATTGTTTCTCACTTAGTGAGAAAATCCAGAGGAATGAATCACCCCCAATTAAATAGAAAGTCTCAGTGTCTCTCCTAGACCTAACATATCTCTGGTTCCAAAAGAGCAGGGTCGTCACACTTGTTTCATAAAGGGTCAAACCGTAGTTTCACCTTTTGTAGGCTGTACTGTTGCTGCTGTAATCACTCAACCCTGCCTTTATAGTGGAAAGCAGTCATAGAAAATACATAAGCAGTTGAGTGTGCCTGTGTTTCAATGAACTTTTATTCACAAAAACTGACAGTGCGCTGAATTTGGTCCATTGGCCATCATTTGGCTACTTCTGCACTAGAGTAACGCTAAGCAATTTCTTCTTTCATCAGAACATAAGATTTTTATGTTTTCAGAAGCAGAGGTGAGACAGGAAATCATAACATTTACCATGCAAGCCAGAACCATGGCAAAATGTGCAGAGCTGGATTCATTAGCAGTGAGGCCCAATGACAGAGCAATGGGGAGCAAGATGTTATCCGAGGAGGGGAAATTCCGCTTTTCCTTGAGGCCTTATCTTTCTGGTAAATGATTGACCATAGTAGAGAGACTCCATGTGGCCCATATTTTCCCTGGGCTGGATTTCTCATAACCATAAGAATAATTTCAAGGAAGTAAATGATCAGCTAAATACTAAAAACATGCCATGTGTTTTACTCCAAAGGAAGACCTTTCTGTACCTGATGAATATTTCTATACGCTGAGCAAATACGGGCAAAGAAACTTTTGTAAAACAAACCAGAGAAGAAATAACATATGGGAAAGAAAAAAAAGAGCTGTCTCTGGAACTGTTTGCTGAGTTCCAGTTTTGGAAGAATAGGTTTTCTTAAAGTGAAACTCACCTCTAAGGTATAACTTACTGGCAACTGTCATCTAGCATTTTATTTCCTGGAAGAATGGAAGCCCTGGTAGTTAACACACTGTGCAGCAGCGAGAATCTTGTCACATCAGTTCTGGCTTGGCCTTACATCCAGACATGGCCTTGGAGCACCGTGTCTTTGATCCTGATATCTTTTGTATTCCTTGCAGCTTTGAACTCTATTATACGCTATACAGACAGATCCTCTTTGGGCTTTGAAGTTTTTCTCATTCCCAATGTGTGTGATCTTTGAGGCTCTGGAAAAGTCTATTAAGAGCTTGCCATAAGAATTTTCCTCCACGTGTTGGCATTTGAAAGGTACCTAGCCTACTTCCCTTATGTACTAACCCCCACCCTCACCCTCCCACCTTCCTGTATAAGGTCTTCAAAAACAATCAAAAAGAGTTCTTTTAGAATTGCATAGAAAATCCATTAAGCATAATTTCCATCTGTGTGAATTTTTTCCCTGGCATTTTCTATAGCCAGCATATTTTTAAAAGGCATATTAAGCTGTCATCATCAACATGTTTGATTCTAGGTTTCTAGATACACAGTAAAACTTTAGCTTGTCTTTTTTCTCCTAAAAGGAAATTTATTCAATTTCAAATGAGCACATTTAACATTTAGTGGGTAAAGCATTGATCTTGGAATCAGAAGGTGTAGGTTTAAAATCCCAGGTCTATTACTTGATCTTAAGTAGGATCTTAATTCTCCTTACCATGCTGAGCACCAGTCTGTTCTGAAAAAAGGGCATCATGGTATAGATTATATAGTTACTGTGAAGATGAAATGAGCCAATGCTAAAACTGTCCTTAGTGTGTCGCTTGCCATGTGGTAGGAGTTTAATCAATGTCACAGTCTCCCCACTTCCAAGCAGGAAGTTCTAAATCTAGGAACAAAGAAAGCAATTTGCAGTGGAGATGTGAGGGTGAGGGCATCTTTCACGGTGCTCTTGGTCAGCTGGTCTTCAAAATGTGGTCCCCAGACCAGCCACGGCAGCATCACCTAGAAACTTGTTAGAAATGCAGGTTTGGGGCCTCATTCCAGATGTACTGAAACTCTGTTGGTGAATCCAGCCATGTGTTTGAAACAAACTTTCCTGGTAATTTTGATGCTCTCTTGTGATCCTGGAGTACCACTGCTCTGATACTCTTATTATGAAAATATTTCATATGAGTTATTTTAGTCCTTCTGTTTTTTTAAAGCATTTTTAAGAATAAAAGCACACTGTTAAAAAAAGAAGTTAACTGAGCCACCTGAAAAGTTACCATTAAAAACCCGAAGTAACATAAACCAAAATATAAAAAATTTTTTCTTCCCCAGAAAAGATTCTACCTGGTTTGAAAATATAGGATTCTGGGTAGGTGTATATCTAAAATGTGGAAAGAAAGATCACATGGATAAGAACAGAGGCTGTTTCTTCAGCACTTGCTGTAACAAGGGAGTCAGTCATCATCACTTGCATTTAGCAGAGACTTAAAGTCAGGATGGGGGGTAGAAAAGCTTGTCATGAAACAGAACTTTAGCTGTGCTCTGATCAGAGATTGTTGACCTAGGAAAGCAGAAAGTGCACAAACAAGAAGTGGGGCATCTAATGTAATTGCTTTGGGGAGTGTATTTGGCTTTCTGTGGTAAGTCTTGAGTTGGAAGCGGGTAGGGTGGGTGGTTTTTGTCAGTGTGTCCCCTAAAAGTAAGAAGGGAAAAATATGGAAGCTAGCAGTCACTGAACAAGTCCTAACCTTTCTGGGGCCGGTGCCACAGAGACTGCCAGAGTTTTATTGCTATATAGGGTCTGGCTATTGTTTGTATGTCAATCTCCCAAGAAATCTAGAAAGAAAATGGCATAAATTTAAAGGAATGCTGACAAAGGTCAGTTTAGTCAAAGTTATGATTTTTCAGTAGCTGTGTACAGATGTGAGAGTTGGACCATAAAGAAGGCTGAGTGCCAAAGAATTGATGCTTTTGAACTGTGGTGCTGGAGAAGACTCTTGAGAGTTCCTTAGACTGCAAGGAGATCAAACCAGTCAATTCTAAAGGAAATCAACCCTGAATATTCATTGGAAGGACTGATGCTGAAGTTGAAGCTCCAGTACTTTGGCCACCTGATGCGAAGTACTGACTCAACAGAAAAGCCCCTGATGTTGGAAATGATTGAGGGAAAGAGGAGAAAGGATTGACAGAGGATGAGATGGTTAGATGGCATCACTTACTCAATGGGCATGAGTTTGAGCAAACTCCAGGAGGTAATGAAGGATAGGGAAGGCTGACATGCTGCAGTTGATGGGGTCACAGTCAGACATGACTTAGCAACTGAACGACAACAAAGGAAAGACAAAGTAGTTTTACAACTTGGAGCAATGTGCCCACAGAAGATAGGACCATAGGTTTCTATTTTCTCACAGAGACTGGGAGATGGGGGCTTTCTCTACCTTGATTGCACTTCAAAGGGATGGCTACCATATCTTTGCAGAAGACATCCTTGCTTGAAAAACTGGCAAGAGGCTTTTAAAAAGACTTACATCCCAAAGGGCAGAGAAATAATTTACAAGTTTTCTGAAGTAAAATGCTGTAAGAAAAAGGAGGCCAGAGTCTGGAATAAGAAGTCTATCTAAAGTTTAGTCAAACTGAGTGAAAAAGTTAAGGCCTTCTTGTTCAACATCCAGTCTTTTATCACAATAGGAAACATCATGGACCTTACACTTAAGGTTAATAAAATTCACACTGGGAAGAAACCATCCAGTTTTAGTCAGGCTCTCCCATTTAATTCAGAGTGCTTTTGCATTCTTTGTACTGACTGTTGATTGGTAAGAAAATGAACACTGTTTTCTCTAATTTACTTGCAATTATTTGACAAAGGACTTCGCAGTGGTGGGCAGGATGGGTAAAGAAAGCACTTGGTTAGGGAGTATTTTGAACTGTTTGGAATGCTTAATGGATGTGCTATGTGTATTTTCAAGAAGAGTGTTTTTTGTGTGGTTGGCATGCACAGCGGTGGCAGAGGAGAGCCTTCTGCAGAGGTCGTTGGTCCAGTGATGAAGCTCTGTGGTCAAACATAATTTTATTGCAAAGTGCAATACGTAAAAAGAAAAAGAACTACTGTTATTACCCTGTCTCCTTGTTTCCCTTCCTTCCCAGAAGGGGCCCTGCGGTGATTCCCAGGGAACTGTCAAGAAACACATTTTTTCCCCTCACTTGATATTTTCTTTGCACTTGACTTTTATAGCAGCACACTTACCTGGTGTTCCCCAGTGATCTCTCCTCTGCTTTCTTTCTCAGTTTCCTCTGCTGGCTCTTCCTTCTCTACTGCATATCTCAGTATCAGAATTCATCAGGACTCTGGCCCTCTTCTTGAATGATTTCATCCTTCCTCAAGGCTCTAAATTGAATAGAAATGCTGGAAATCCCAAGTGTGTATCTCAGATCCAGTCATCCTTTCTGAGCTCCAATTGCCTGCTTGATATCTCCACTTGAATGTTTTATACATATCTCACACTTAATGGGTTTCCCATCTCATTTAATGGTACCATCATTTACTCAGAGAAGCAAATCAGAATTATAACATTCATATCTGCTTCTTTCTATCCACTCATGGAATATATTGTTCTTACCTATCCCTCTATTTCTCAAATATATCTTTATTCCACCCACTTCTTCTGCATCTCCAGGGCCACCTCCCTACTCCAAGCCATTGTCTTCCCTTACCTGGACCCTGGCAAGGTCCAGGGTTTACTTACTTTCTCTCACATTTAGATCCCCAATGTCATTTTTCTCCTTAAATCACTTTACTGTATTCCTGTATTCTCATTTATTGGCTAATAAAGCATGAACTTCTTACCAGCCCATCCAAAACCCTCTGGATCTGACTCCTGACTGCTTTTTGAAGTTCATCTGGATTTTTTTATTCCTTGTTCATTCCTGTATGATAGTGAACACAAAAAACATCTTTCCTCTCTCAAGGCCTTTGTATTTGCTCTTCTCCTGGTTCCCCTAACCCTAACTCTTGGATCCTTTGTGTGTATCGGAACAACTAAATCCAGTGTTCCCTGATTGCTTAAATGTTCCCTTTAATCCAGTTGTTCTCTATCACCATCATACCAATGCCCTTGAGAGTCTTACAGCCCCACGTGTGATTCATGAACGAGTGGCAAGAGCATCACTGATGCTCTTCATGAGCCTGTATGTGGGCTTGTGAGGAACGCAGAACCCCAGACCCCATGTTAGGCTAAAATAAGCAGAATCTGCAGCCTAACAATATTCCCAAAAGATACATATGAGCACTAAGGTTTAAGAGTGTAACTTTGAAACACTGATCACAAACTGTATTTCTTTGTTAGTTATGTACTTTCATCAGTGGTGAACTCCGTGAAGGTGGGGATGTTATCCACCTTCTTTACTGCTGAATCCTAGTGCTTGGCATAGATTTTGGCATATGGTTGGCAAAAAATATATATCTGATAAATGAGAGATTTACTCTGACTTCCTCAATTGAGCCAGAATGAAACTGAGGCTCAGAAAATTTTGAAATTACATAGCTATTTTAACAAAGCCAGTGGGAGTGCAGGAGTGGGGGGAAGAGAGATGTCTGTGTATGCCCTTGAGACCAATTATTCTGGATGATATATCAGAGCATAACCTAAAATTTCCTTAGCTATTGTCCCTATATGGGCTTCTGGTATTAATAACAATGATTGCTTGTTTATATTGCATTTTGTCATTTACAATCCATTTTCATGTATAATAACCTATGTAAAAATTTACCCAGAATTATTGTCATAGATATTCATTTGTTAAGAACAGAGAAAGTGGTAAACAGAGCCAGCAAATTCATGGAATTTCCTTATTCATGGGTCAAGAGATCACTGGAAAAGCAAAAGAAGAGAGGGAGAGAAAGTAAAATTTCTCATAAGAATAACTGTCAAAGAACCGATTTAGTGGAGTGGCCAGCCCTTTGGCCAGATGAGAATTGTCTGGTGGTGGTTGAAAGTAATCTTGAAGGCTGTTAGAGGTAATCCAAGGACCTACCATGAAGTTAGTAGACATAGTTCCTAACTTATTTTAATTATCTTGACTGGACTTAAGTTTAGTTCAAAGGACAATTCTGCCTAATTAAAAATTCTGTGGTTACATTTTGCCTTGCCCTTGCAAAGTTTCACTGTATCTAGCTCCTAATTGGCATGCCATAAATGAACCATAACATTGAACTTGGGGATCTCTGACCCTGACATTCCCACTTAATTTGAAATATACATTCTCTGGAGCCAAAGGTGTTCACTTCAGACTCTGAATCTGTTCTTTTCTTCTGCAAGAGGAAAGGCAGTTCAGGGGAGATGGTTCTTATGGTGAGGGTGTGGTTGATGGACAATCTATGTTCTGAGGATATGTTCAAATACTGTCCATAGACAAGAGAGGGACCTAAAATCAGTTAGCCCTACCTGCCTCAAGTACAAGAAACCATATAGCATCCTGATATAGGGTCATCCATGTATTCACTAGGAACAAAGCTAGTGGAGGTGATGGAATTCCAGTTGGGCTATTTCAAAACCTAAAAGATGATGCTGTGAAAGTGATGCACTCAATATGCCAGTAAATTTGGAAAACTCAGCAGTGGCCACAGGACTGGAAAGGGTCAGTTTTCATTCCAATCCCAAAGAAAGGCAATGCCAAAGAATGCTCAAACTACTGCGCAATTGCACTCATCTCACACGCTAGTAAAGTAATGCTCAAAGTTCTCCAAGCGAGGCTTCAACAGTACGCGAACCATGAATTTCCAGATGTTCAAGCTGGATTTAGAAAAGGCAGAGGAACCAAATATCAAATTGCCAACATCCGTTAGATCATTGAACAAGCAAGAGAGTTCCAGAAAAACATCTACTATTGCTTTATCGACTATTCCAAAGCCTTTGATTGTGTGGATCACAACAAACTCTGGAAAATTCTGAAAGAGATGGGAATACCAGACCACCTGACCTACCTCTTGAGAAATCTGTATACAGATCAGGAAGCAACGGTTAGATCTGGACATGGAACAACAGACTGGTACCAAATAGGGAAAGGAGTACATCAAGGCTGTATACTGTCACCTGCTTATTTAACTTATATGCAAAGTACATCATGAGAAATGCTGGGCTGGAAGAAGCACAAGCTGGAATCAAGATTGCCAGGATAAATATCAATAACCTCAAATATGCAGATGAAACCACCCTTATGGCAGAAAGCGAAGAAGAACTAAAGAGCCTCTTGATGAAAGTGAAAGAAGAGAGTGAAAATGTTGGCTTAAAGCTCAACATTCAGAAAACTAAGATCATGGCATCTGGTCCCATTACTTCATGGCAAATAGACAGGGAAACAATGGAAACAGTGTCAGACTTTATTTTTTGGGGCTCCAAAATCACTGCAGATGGTGACTGCAGCCATGAAATTGAAAGACGCTTGCTCCTTGGAAGAAAAGTTATGACCAACCCAGAGACATGACTTTGTCAACAAAGATCCGTCTAGTCAAAGCTATGGTTCTTCCAGTAGTCATGTATGAATGTGAGAGCTGGACTACAAAGAAAGCTGAGCACCAAAGCATTGATGCTTTTGAAATGTGGTGTTGGAGAAGACTCTTGAGAGTCCCTTAAACAGCAAGGAGACCCAACCAGTCCATCCTAAAGAAAAGTAGTCCTGAATATTCGTTGGAAGGACTGATGCTGAAGCTGAATCTCCAATATTTTGGCCACCTGATGTGAACGGACTCATTTAAAAAGACCCTGATGCTGGGAAAGATTGAAGGCGGGAGGAGAAGGGGATGACAGAGGATGAGATGGTTGGATGGCATCACCAACTCATTGGACATGAATTTGAGTAAGCTCCAGGAGTTGGTGATGGACAGGGAGGCCTGGCGTGCTGCATCCATGGGGTTGTAAAGAGTTGGACATGACTGAGCAACTGAACTGAACTGATGTATTCTTTTTTATTGTGATAAAATGTACATGACATAAAACTTACGGTTAATATATACAGGAACCATTTTACATGTACAATTGAGTGGCAAGATGATCACTCACAGTGGTGTGCAGCCATTACCATTATCCATTTCCAGAATTTTTCATCACCCCAAATAGAGATTCTATACTCATTAAATAAATCCCCATTCCCCTCTCCTCTACCTATCCCAGCCCCTGGTAAACACTATTCTACTTTGTTTCTCTAAGAATTTGCCTGTTTTAGGCTGTTCGTATAAATGGAATTATACAATGTTTGTCTTTTTGTGTCTGGTTAATTTCACAGAGCATAATGTTTTGACGGTTTATCCATATTGTAGCATGGATGAGAACTTAATATCTTTTTATGACTGAACAAAAATTCCATAGTATGTATGTGCTGCATTCTTTTTATTCTTTCACCTGTTGATTGACTCTTGAGTTGTTTCTACCTTTTGGCTATTGTGAATAATGCTATTATGAACATTGGAGTGAATATCTCTATTCATGTCCATGCTTTTGATTCTTCAGAGTGTACACCTAGGACTGATACTGCTGAATCACATAGTTATTCTATATTTAGCATTTTGAGAAAGCACCAAACTATTTTCCATAGCAGTTGTACCATTTTACATTTCTATCAGAAATGCACTGAAGTTCCAGCTTATTGTCATTCTCACCAACACTTGTTATTTTTCAGTTTTGTTTTGTTTTTATAATAACTATCCTAATATGTGAAGTCGTATCTAATTGACACCTAGATATTCTTAAACACTTCCTGAGCCAGGGCACTCAGAACGACACTGGGAAGCTACTGTGGATCATCCTTAGTTATTAGAAAGATATTGTGCCCACGCTCAGTCATGTCCAACTCTTTGCAACCCCGTGAACTGTAGCCCACCAGGCTCCTCCATCCATGGGATTCTCCAGGCAAGAATACTGGAGTGGGTTGCCATTTCCTTCTCCAGGGGATCTTCCTGACCCAGGGATCAAACCTAGGTCTCCCTCATTTCAGGCAGACGCTTTAACCTCTGAGCCACCAGGGAAGCCCTTCCCTCCTTTTAGCAGTGATTCTTAACTTTGGTTGCACATCAGAATCACTTGGGAGTTTTTAAAAATTCTAATATTCAGGCTGCGACCCAGAGTAACTAAATCAGAGTCTTTGAGAATCGGGTTCTAGTATCAGCATTTTCTAAGGCTCTTCAGGTGATTTCCATATGCAGCCAACGTAGAGAGCCACTGTTTAGAGACTGTTCACTGGTCCCACATAGTTACATAACCTGGAGGTCATAAGCTGTGACAATCCTATCGCTGAGCTTCACTGACAACCCCCATTTAATAACCAGGCTTTCAGCCCCCACTTGCAGTTCATATTACTAACTAAATGTATCTATATTCTTGCTTATCTATTTATTGCTCTCCGTTTTGCTTATTTCTGCTGCTCTAAGGCTACAACAATGCCTAATGCAGGGCAGGTGCTTAGAAAGTATTGTTGAATGAATCAATGCATAAATCTACTCTTATTTCAAAGGACAGTCCTCAGAGAGTTAAAAATAGCTTTTATGTTTCATCCCTGGGTCTCCTCTTGTCTAGGTAAAACCTTTTCTATACCTGCAACCTGTCCAAAGACATTGAAGAATAAACCTCACCATTATGATTCAATATCTTTCTCTCAGCAAGTGATCATGCACTTCCTATATGCTGCATCTACCTTTACACTGCACACAGTATAGGTTAGACACTGTGCCAGGCACTAGGAATTGTGGTGAAAAAGATAACCAAAAGTCAGCCTGTGGAGGTAGGGCACAGACAATAATAGCAGAAGTTATTATTCTGGATAACAATAAAGGTTATAAGAAAATGAAAAATGTTTGAGTGTAGCACATTAAATGGGGTGAACTTTAATCTAAGACATGAATATTGAGAAGAAGCATTCCAGGAAGAAGGCACAAGTTTAGAGACATAGTTCAGTTCAGTTCAGTCGCTCAGTCATGTCTGACTCTTTGTGACCCCATGAATCACTGCACGCCAGGCCTCCCTGTCCATCACCATCTCCCAGAGTTCACTCAGACTCACGTCCATCGAGTCGGTGATGCCATCCAGCTATCTTGTCCTCTGTCGTCCCCTTTTCCTCCCACCCCCAATCCACCCCCAGCATCAGAGTCTTTTCCAATGAGTCAACTCTTCCCATGAGGTGGCCAAAGTACTGAAGTTTCAGCTTCAACATCAGTCCTTCCAATGAACACCCAGGACTGATCTCCTTTAGGATGGACTGGTTGGACCTCCTTGCAGTCCAGGGGACTCTCAAGAGTCTTCTCCAACACCACAGTTCAAAAGCATCAATTCTTTGGCGCTCAGCTTTCTTCACAGTCCAACTCTCACATCCATACATGACCACTGGAAAAATCATAGCCTTGACCTAGAAAGGGGAACAAATTTCACAAGGGTTCTGAGTCAGAGCCTCCAAGAAGACAAGACAAAAAGCATTATTACCTCCTTTATTAGACACTTTACCTCAATTAACATGGCCTAAAATCGAAATAGTTTGGGGTGGGCTAAACAGCCTACTGAAGTCTTTCCTCATTGAGTTAAATCTCACCTGTCTATGATTTGTACCAGCAACAGTTGGAATTTAGGTGCAGAAGGGTGATTTAGATGGACATAACCTAAAATTCTTTTCATTTGAATCCAGCCATAAGGACTTCAGTGAAGCAACAAAGCTACTTGTGAGCTGAGTGGAAATTTCTGATTCTTTATTCCAGTTGTCATCTTGTCTTCCATGCCAGGTTTAACAAAAAGGTTTCAGACAAAGCCAGAGCACAGACTTGGCGGGCTGCTGCCATTTCAAACTAGAAGCTATCTTGGTTTCCAATCAAAAGAGCTCAGTGAAGATATTCTTTCTTGTTGGGACCTGTGTGCCCAGTTCATTCAGTTTAGTCACTCAGTCATGTCTGACTCTTTGTGACCCCATGGACTGCAGCACTCCAGGCCTCCCTGTCCATCACCAACTCGGGAGCTTACTCAAACTCATGTCCACTGAGTCTGTGATGCCACCCAACCATCTCATCCTCTGTCATCCCCTTCTCCTCCCGCCTTCAATCTTTCCCAGCATCAGGGTCTTTTTAAATGAGTCAGTTCACATCAGGTGGCCAAAGTATTGGAGATTCAGCTTCAGCATCAGTCCTTCCAACGAATATTCAGGACTACTTTTCTTTAGGATGGACTGGTTGGGTCTCCTTGCTGTTTAAGGGACTCTCAAGAGTCTTCTCCAACACCACATTTCAAAAGCATCAATGCTTTGGTGCTCAGCTTTCTTTGTAGTCCAGCTCTCACATTCATACATGACTACTGGAAGAACCATAGCTTTGACTAGACGGATCTTTGTTGACAAAGTCATGTCTCTGGGTTGGTCATAACTTTTCTTCCAAGGAGCAAGCGTCTTTCAATTTCATGGCTGCAGTCACCATCTGCAGTGATTTTGGAGCCCCCAAAATAAAGTCTCTCACTGCTTCCATTGTTTCCCCATCTATTTGCCATGAAGTAATGGGATCAGATGCCATGATCTTAGTTTTCTGAATGTTGAGCTTTAAGCCAACATTTTCACTCTCCTCTTTCACTCTCATCAAGAGGCTCTTTAGTTCTTCTTCACTTTCTGCCATAAGGGTGGTGTCATCTGCATATCTGAGGTTACTGATATTTCTCCCAGCAATCTTGATTCCAGTTTGTGCTTCATCCAGCCCCGTGTTTCTCATGATGCACTCTGCGTATAAGTTAAATAAGCAGGTGACAATATACAGCCTTGATGTACTCCTTTCCCTATTTGGAACCAGTCTGTTGTTCCATGTCCAGTTCTAACTGTTGCTTCCTGATCTGTATACAGATTTCTCAAGAGGTAGGTCAGGTGGTCTGGTATTCCCATCTCTTGAAGAATTTTCCAGAGTTTGTTGTAATCCACACAGTCAAAGGCTTTGGTATAGTCAATAAAGCAATAGTAGATGTTTTTCTGGAACTCTCTTGCTTGTTCAATGATCTAACAGATGTTGGCAATTTGATATTTGGTTCCTCTGCCTTTTCTAGATCCAGCTTGAACATCTGGAAATTCATGGTGCATGTACTGTTGAAGCCTGGCTTGGAGAATTTTGAGCATCATTTTACTAGTGTGTGAGATGAGTGCAACTGTGCGGCAGTTTGAGCATTCTTTGGCATTGCCTTTCTTTGGGTTGGAATGAAAACTGACCCTTTCTGGTCCTGTGGCCACTGCTGAGTTTTCCAAATTTGCTGGCATATTGAGTGCATCACTTTCACAGCATCATCTTTTAGGATTTTCAGTAGTCCAACTGGAATTCTATCACCTCCACTAGCTTTGTTCCTAGTGATGTTTCCCAAGGCCCCCCTGACTTCACATTCCAGAATGTCTGGGTCTAGGTGAGTGATCACACCATCATGATTATCTTGGTCATGAAGATCTTTTTTGTATAGTTCTTCTGTGTATTCTTGCCACCTCTTCTTAATATCTTCTGCTTCTCTTAGGTCCATACCATTTCTGACCTTTATTGTGCCCACCTTTGCATGAAAATTTCCCTTGATATCTCTAATTTTCTTGAAGAGGTCTCTGGTCTTTCCCATCCTATTGTTTTCCTCTATTTCTTTGCACTGTTCACTGAGGAAGGCTTTCTTATCTCTCCTTGCTATTCTTTGGAACTCTACATTCTAATGGGTATATCTATCCTTTTCTCCTTTGCCTTTCACTTCTCTTCTTTTCTCAGCTATTTGTAAAGCCTCCTTAGACAACCATTTTGTCTTTTTGCATTTCTTTTCCTTGAAGATGGTCTTGATCCCTGCCTCCTGTACAATGTCACAAATCTCCGTCCATAGTTCTTCAGGCACTCTGTCTATCAGATCTAATCCCTTGAATCTATTTCTCACTTCCACTGTATAATCATTAGGGGTTTGATTTAGGTCATACCCGAATGGTCTAGTGGTTTTCCCTACTTTCTTCAATTTAAGTCTGAATTTGGCAATAAGGAGTTCATGATCTGAGCCACAGTCAGCCCTGAGTCTTGTTTTTGCTGACTGTATAGAGCTTCTCCATCTTTAGCTGCAAAGAATATAATCAATCTGATTTTGGTATTGACCATCTGGTGTTGTTCATGTGTAGAGTCTTCTCTTGTATTGTTGGAAGGTGTTGCTATGACCAGTGCATTCTCTTGGCAAAACTCTATTAGCCTTTGCCCTGCTGCATTCTGTACTCCAAGGCCAAATTTGCCTGTTACTCCAGGTATTTCTTGACTTTGTACTTTTGCATTCCAGTCCCCTATGATGAAAAGGACATCTTTTTTGGGTGTTCGTTCTAGAAGGTCTTGTAGGTCTTCATAGAATCGTTCAACTTCAGCTTCTTCAGCATTATTGGTCAGGGCATAGACTTGGATTACTGGCTAACAGAGTTAGCTTCTCCTGGTCTAGATGCTAACACACTCTGGCAACTCAGTTCCTCTCGCTGAGTCTTAGTTTCTCCATATTGAAATGTGTGTTTGGGTCTAAAAGTTTTAAGATCCTTTGAAACTTCATTTAAAAAGAACATTTTAAAAAACATATTAAAAAGCAAACATTTCCCTGCAGCTTCTGAACAATCTGCATTTATTGTGCTTTTATCGACAGGGGACACTCACTTCCAAGTTAGTAAGACAGAATATTGAATTGACATTAGGAGGGCTGGGTTTATAGAAATGAATCAGTTGCTAAAATTCACAAGTGCTCAAATTTGAACTGTTGTATTGGGCACAAAAAGAAATGTAGTTCAAGGCAGTGAAAGGAATCCCTGGGTTTATTGATGGATTCTGTATTTCCAGTGGGCTTCACATAATCCAAGAACAGTTTGTCCAAGTCAACCATTTAGGAGCAAACAACCTTCAAGCTGTGACCTAGTCCTTGGACAACCCACCTGCACACAGAAGCTTCTGTGTGGACTGGGATGAGGTACTGAACACAGATGGCCTTTGTGTTCACACATATTACTGGTTCAAGTTACCTTCATTTGCTCATTTGATGCCATCATTCCTTCTTTCACTAAATATGAATGATGTATTGAAATTGAATTGTCAGTGGAGAAAACAGGCAATGTCCCTGCATCATGGAGCTTACAACCTAGCTGTGTTGGTGTGCCAAACAAGAATCAACCAAATAAGCTTTCTGAGCACAAGCTAAGCTCAGTGCTCTTGAAGGAAAGCCTCAAGTTCTCTCATAGAGAATTACTGTGCAATCTCAGGGTAGTTAACACCTCTCTGAGCCTCCTCCTTCTCATTATGTAGGAGTTAACCAGAATAACATGTAAAGTGACAAGTGCAAACATTGGCATGTATTAGGTGTACAATACATGTGTGTTTGCAGCTTCGACAGTGAAGTTACTTTTCTGAAAATGAATGAAGGAAAAAACTAATTTTCTTTTTGTGTCTTAAGAGTTTCCTTCAGTTTTTCGTGTTTGTGTGTCTTCCAGTTCCAAGGCGGGTTTCAGGTCAGTGGAGAAGGTCGTGCTGCTCACATTTCTCTCAGCAGTTATCCTGATGGCTATCTTGGGGAACCTGCTGGTGATGGTGGCTGTGTGCAGGGACAGGCAGCTCAGGTGAGTCACGTGAGGCAACCTCATGAGAAAACCTGGGTGGAGTTTGGGGCTCTCCATGGAGAACTGGAGTCTGAATTTATAATTTCCACTAGAATTTATAGCTATGAAGGGAAAAAGATACATGGCAATGATGTTTGGAAGATGGAGCAGGGGAAAAAAATCACATATAATCTCATAGTTCTGACATAACAAGTATAAGCATGTAAGTGCATTTCCATCCTGACTTTTTTCCTATGTTGTTTTTTCTGCAATAGTTGTGATCACTATATGTAATGTCTGAGAGCATATCTAACCTCCTCACTTTATTAACTGATTCAAAGAAAGGATAGCTGTGTGTGTGCTTAGTCGCTCAGTCATGTCCAACTCTTTGTGACTTCATGGACTATAACCCACCAGGCTCCTCTGTCCATGGGATTCTCCAGGCTAGAATACTGGAGTGGGTTGCCATTCCCTTCTCCAGGGGATCTTCCTTACTCAGGGATTGAACCTGGGTCTTCTGCATTGTAGGCAGATTCTTTACCATCTAAGCCACCAGGGAAGCCCCAAAAGGATAGCTGACTAGTGGCTGATCTAGGATTTAAACCTTGGTCTTCTGCTCTTTCCACTTCATCCTTGGCTGCAAGTAGAATCACCTAAAGACCCTTTTAAAATTACTAATGTATTGCAGGAGTGTGTCTGACATGATATCTGGAATATACTTATATTAGTATATATATTAGAATATATATATATATTAGAATATACTAAGTAATAGATCCAGGGCAAGACCTGGGCATTGATATTTAGACACATTTACTAGGTGATTCTATTGTGCAGCCTAGATTAAGATCCACCAGGCCACAAAAGGGGATGAAAGGTTCAGTTCTGTCCCATCTGTTGCTATCTTCCTCTTAAAGTAAGACATGCTCTAATCAAGAAAACATAAAAATGAAATTCTAAGCACTGTGACAAATGTGAGGCACATGGTAGTCAGTCTAAAAGTAGAAGATGGTGGAATTTGACTCTCTTTGTGAGGGGGGCACCTTGGGAGGGATTCCTGGGAATGACTAAACCAGGCTCAACGAGTTGGTAGGGTATAGCTAGGCCAACAGTAGGGAGAGAAAACACCCCATAAAGACCCTCGGGAGGGTCTCTGTGCATGGGGGAGCTCAAGTCAGGCCAGTGTGGTCACAGACGAGGGCAAGAGAGGACTTATGGTGCCAGGGGTCTGGAGAAGTCCAAAGTGACTGGACCACACACAAGACAGATGGGGAAACTGAATCTCACAGCATATGTTGCACATCTGACTTTTCTCTCCTTTTCTTTCCTCCCTTCTTCCCTTATTTCTTTGCTTCCTTTTCCTTCTCTTTTCTTCCCTGCTCCTTTTCCCCTAACCTCTTTCCTTCATCCTTCCCATTGCCTCTTCCCTTACACTTTTTCACCCACAGGAAAATAAAAACCAATTATTTCATTGTGTCTCTTGCCTTTGCGGATCTGCTGGTGTCAGTGCTGGTGATGCCCTTTGGTGCCATTGAGCTGGTTCAAGACATCTGGATTTACGGGGAGATGTTCTGCCTTGTCCGGACATCTCTGGATGTGCTGCTCACAACAGCATCGATTTTTCACCTGTGCTGCATTTCTCTGGATAGGTAAGGCCAGAACTGTGTACAAAGTGTAGCTCCGTACTGGAGACAACAACCTGATGGCCATTGGGCTGTGTCTTTTTTCTTCTTTGATTCATAAGAGGAAATGAATCTCAGAGAGGTAAATCTGGCTCTTCACTTATTTATTCACTCTCTGGCTTTTGTACAGCACCCTCTTTTAGTCAGGCATTCTCTAAGGCACTGCAGACACAGAGATGAGTAAGGCCTAGAAGCTGCCTGCAAGGAGCTTACAGTCTAAATAGTGATAGGTACCGGCAACCATGTTTCCCATAGGTAAGCCTGAAATTATATGCTGATGGCACGAAGAAAATCCTGAGGATGCTGAGAAGCAAGAATTAACCTATCTGCCAAGTAGGCAGCAGGGTAGTTCAGAGTGATAATGTTCTGCTTGAATACAACCTTCTGATAATGCACCTGTATCATAATTTTATGTGCATATTTAGATTTGTGCCTGTGACTGGGGAGGCTCTTTTCCAAAAAATCAAAGGTGATTATAAAATCCCTAATAATTGTTTGCTTTTTGGACCCAAGTTAGAATTCCATTCCTTTTGCATAGCTGGGTTCTTCTTTTTTCACATTTGACTTCAGGAGGCCTAATGATTTCCATCTTTGCCTCATTTGTTGGAGACATGTGTTTATCAGTTGTATCAGCACTTTTCATTTTCTAGTTCCTGCTTATTTATTTTCAATAATAAAGGGAGAATACAATTTAAAAGTCAGATGATTAACCGAACATATACTGCCATCACTGTAGTCATATCTTAGGGGTAGATCCCAAAAGAAAGTATGGTGTGAAAGTCTTGTGTTATCAGAATTGCCAGGGACAATCTCTTACTGTCTCTTTATTAGTCCAGGAGACCCAACTTTCCCCCTAATCTTGGGATAGGTCACTAGGATAGGTTCCTTAATAGAGCAATAGGAAGAATAGTTGACTTAAAATTAGATTGTGGTTTATCTAAAATATGTACCTTTATACACTAAAATCAGAGTTTGTCCAGATAATTACTCATACTGGAAAAGATCCTTAAGGACTCAAATCAGTTAATTCATCTATTTTATGGGACACGTGTTTATGGATTAGAATGGCATGCATAATGGCCTGCTCTGTTTAAAATGTGCATGTTCTCTGTCTCTTGCTCTGCCAAGAATATATAGATGAATGTGTGTAATTTAAATGCAATGAGATTCCACTCGACAACTAGAGATAATAACATTGGTAAAGCAGAGCTGTTGGTTGGCCGCCAGAACCAGAGTGTCACAGTTTTTGTGTTTATTAGCTTATTTACGACAATCTGACTTCAGTGCTTGAAAGGCTTTATAAGACAGTCAGTACATACTGTTAAAAAAAAAATCCACAATAGGAAAAATAAAATGTGAGGAAGTTGAGAATATATGGACATCCTGCAGGGTAGCCCTCATGTAAGTGTTGCCAAACTAAGTGGTGAGACTGAAAATATCATATTAATTCAGAGAAGGCAAAATTGAGGAGATGAGGGCAACTGGAGGTAACCTTGAAGGTTGGCCAAAAGCCTGAGTGGGTGGGGAGTGAAGGATGGGAGAAAGTGTAGAATCATCTTGCTGATGTGGACAGTTGTTCTGGGAGGCCTGGAGAGGAAAACTGAAGGTTTCCGAGGAAGGTTTGGCTTCAGAGTTCTAGGGTAAGTATCATGCCCTTTTGAAACCATGAAATTTTTCCTAAGTAGACCTCAGTTGTCATGAAGCAGTATGGGCTGGTAATTAAGAACCATCTGCTTTAGAGCCAAGGAAATCCAGGTTCACATCCCAGCTCAGCCAATTTTTAGCTCTGAGAATGGCAATAAATTACTAAGCCTTTCCAAATCTCAGTTTTCTCATCTCTAAAAATGGGAGCAGCAGCACCTATTTTATAGGATGGCAGTTGGGATGAATTAGATGATCCATTTAAAGCATAGCATTGACCCAGCTTGGCACAGCCCTCAGTGGATGCTAATTTCAGTTTCTGTCCATACAACCCATGGTCTTTCTTACCAAACTTGGACCTCCTTCTCAGTGAGTAGCTTTTCCAGCAGCTGCCACACCTAGAAACCAGGTAGTTACTCTTAATGTGGTCTTTCCTTATCCACTGCATTTAAGTAATGACAAGTCCTATTTACTTTCCTTCCATCACAGATCTGAGTCTATTTCTTCCCATCTCTGTCATTCTAGTCCAGACTATTATTGTCTTTTGGATATCACTGCAACAACCTCCTAATTATTTTCCCCACATTCCTTTTATCCCCTCTAATCCACTCAGTGTTTACAAGCTCTCTTCTAATACTGCAGCTCTTATCCTGTTGTTCTTTTGCTTAAAACCCTTCAATGGCTATTCATTGCACCAAAAATAAGACCAAACTCCTTGGCTTGTAGAGTTTTGCATCATCTATTTGCTACCTATATGTCCAGCCCCACTTTATGCTCCTGATGCCCTTCACCAGCCTCACTCTTGACCTTTCTAGTGCTCTGTACTCAGCCACCTCAGGGCCTTGGCTCATCCCTCTGCCCACAAAGCTCCTTTGCTCCCTCCTCTCTCGCATATGTTTCACATTTTAGCTCAATCCTCTCCTTCTTGCAGAAGTCCTCTCTGAGCTGGTCAGATCCAGTCTTCTCCTTTAAAAACTTAGTGCAATTGTGATTAAAACCACAACTGATTTTTCTTTCATTTTTTTCTCTTAAATGTCTCTGTCCCCCTGCCATGGGAAAAAGTGCAAGAGTATGAGTAAGGACAAAGCTCTTGCCTTCACAGAACTTACGTTTTATTTGGGAGACTGTCAGTTAACCAGTAATTACATAAATAACTGATTTAGGAATTTTATAAATACCATTGAACAAATGGAATGTTCAGCACATTTCTCTTTTTGAACAGTGCTGCCAATAATTCCATTTCTTTCTCTGAGAGTGGACGTCAGAAACTCCAATACCATAAGTTATTAATAAATGAAGTCAAATGATTTTGTTTTCTTCTGAGAGTCTTGGAAACTTGCCATTTATCTCCCATCATTTTCTGTCCCAAGAGTGACATTCTCATTGAGCTGGAAGGTTCACTCTAGATGTTACAGAACAGTTTAGCCTGAAAGAGTGGGATCTTATTTGTATCTAGCTTCTATTTTGCTGTGCTCCTCCCAGCCATTACAACTGGGCTGGGGCAGGCTGGGCTGAAGTACAGAATGAATGTCTCAGCGAAGTGTGATATTACTGCTCACCAAGTGACATCTAGCAGGATGTCTTGTCCTCTCTAAAGCTGCTCTGAGTCTTTGGGGTGACTGATGTAGGTAGTGCCTCTCGACCAAGAATGCTCACCTTGATTCCTAATTCCACCCAGATGGTAGACCTCTGTATCAAAGCAAAATGCAAGACTCCATTAATATATTATTAAATGCCTATGTATGGCTGAGTTGCTCTGCTGTGCACTTGCAACCATCACAGCATTGTTAATTGGCTATACTCCAATATAAAATAAAAAGTTAAAATTATATATATATATATATATATATACACATATAATGCATTACTCTAGCTATCTTTCTCTATCCACTGTGCTTCCTAGTGCTTTGAGGACTGAAACCTGTTAATGAAAGTTTATTGACTCATTAGAAATAATTTCCAAAATATGATTAAAATACATGCATCACATAATATGGGTCATGGGAGGTCAAAAACAGCATTAAAGCTTTACATATAATTGGTTGTTTTAAATCTAAGGTTTACTGTGAAAATTAAAACCAACCAAGTATTTGTAATAAAATGCTAATTTTTAAAGTGAAATATAATGCAACCATTAAAACCATAAGAAAGAGTTATGTGTGATGTCCTAGAAAGATATCACTGGTATATTATGTGTAGGGGGGGGAGAAAGTTTCAGACTTTAATGTTTAGAGTAATTTCACTTTGGGAAAATAAACATGTAGATGTTTGTATCTGGGTGTACATGAGTTAGTGTGTATGAGAGAAAGTAGGAATGAAATTGTACCAAACTATTAAAATGGTTATCTGGGAGCAGTAGAGAATAGTGTTGGCTAGGCTGGATGGTCATTTGGATCTTGGTCATTTTTACTAATTTCTGAAATATGCACTCAGTTTTCTCTTTATTGGAAGTTAACACTTCTTGACTGTAAGTGTGTCCACAGAGGGCTTTTAGCTGGACATGCTCCTCGGATAGCACATTCCTCAAATCTCTGAGAACATTCTGACATAGGTGTGAGAAGTTCCTTCTGGGGTCAGAACAAGGTGGGGAGCATGGACGTCTTTCTGACCAAAGAGTTCTCTGCTTGCTCACAAAATGCCCTGAAGTCTCCCCCCAGGGGAGCCCTCACCATCTCCTATTAGCAGATTCTTCCTCACGATGACCCTCACCTTCATCTTCATTCGTCCAACTCCAGTTCATGACCTTGTGTTTGATTTCGTTCACCAAGGTCCTTTCTAATCATTATAGTTTTAAAATATCATAACATATACACAATGGAGTATTACTCAGCCATTAAAAAGAATACATTTGAATCAGTTCTAATGAGGTGGATGAAACTGGAGCCTATTATACAGAGTGAAGTAAGCCAGAAGGAAAACATAAATACAGTATACTAACGCATATATATGGAATTTAGAAAGATGGTAACAATAACCCGGTGTACGAGACAGCAAAAGAGACACTGATGTATAGAACAGTCTTATGGACTCTGTGGGAGAGGGAGAGGGTGGGAAGATGTGGGAGAATGGCATTGAAACATGTAAAATATCATGTAGGAAACGAGTTGCCAGTCCAGGTTCGTTGCATGATGCTGGATGCTTGGGGCTGGTGCACTGGGACGGCCCAGAGGGATGGTATGGGGAGGGAGGAGGGTTCGGGATGGGGAACACATGTATACCTGTGGCGGATTCATTTGATATTTGGCAAAACTAATACAATTATGTAAAGTTTAAAAATAAAATAAAATTGGAAGAATAAAAAAAAAAAATAAATAAATAAATAAAATATCATAACACTACTATCTGAGCATTGTAAAAAAGTCATTATTTCACAAGTAAAACATAAAAATGTCCCCATTTCTTCCTCTCCACCTCCACAACTGTATACTCTAGAGTTAACAACTGTAAATAATAGTCCCCTCTAAATGCCGATCATTTCAAATGCAATAAGCATACTTGTTATGTGAATATATTTTTAGTTTACTCAATGGTTTTATGTTTTAAATAAGACCTTGAAGAGGGCTTTCTCTTTATATGTCCTAATGAATTGCCTGAGGGTAGTGTTTTTACCAACCTGCTTCTCGGGTGATATTTTAGTAAGGTCTTTTTCATTATTGTGTGACAGAAAATAAACTGATTGATTTGTAGCTGAAAAGTCAGGCTTCAGACATGGCTCTGCAGGGTTTGACCATTATCATCTAGTCTAGCTCTCTCCCGGTATCTCTGCTCCCTCTCCTTTGTCTCCTCTTTCCTTCTCTTTCTCTCTGTCCTTCTCTCTGTGTCTCTATTTCTCTGTGTCTGTCCCTCTCTGTCCCTATGCTGTTTACTTGTTGGATTCATTCTCAGGCTGGGTTGAAGAATAGCTGTAGGCAGCATGAGTCTTAAAGCATCCTTACCTCATGAATCCAAAGAAGATAAACCTAAATGCTATTTCTCATTGAAGACTATTGACTGTGCCTGAGCCAGACACTCTCCTCTTGACTAATCATCATGGTGTGGGGCTGACACATATGGTTGCTGGGCAGAGATGAGGCCCCGTGACTGCCACCTTTACCAGAAGCATCCATCACAGGAAAATGACATTTCATTTCCCTCTGGAAAGAGGGATGTTGGGCGACATGAATAGCAGCTATCAACTTCTCTTAAGCTGACCTGAAGACTGACAGGTATCTTTATGGAGTCTCCACAACACGACAGAGGTGTGTCATCCCCAAGTCTTCTTTACACTAAGGCATTTATCGATAGGTCCTTCCACTGGCTTCGCATACCGTACTTCTTGACTTTTTGCCACTGATGCTCTTTCTCTGATCATGCTGTGTATTGCCCTGTATTTAGCTCAAATGTAGTTCCCTTTCTCTTCATTGAGGATACCATTATCTGTAGCACCGCATGAGCTTCTCTTTTATGTGTCCATCTGAATTGCCATCCTTTCTCTTGGCAGCCCAGGAATTTGATGTGTTTTATCTGCAAAACTCCTCCAGCAGATACTCAGTCACACATTTTCTTTTAAAACAGTTTTGCTTCTGAAACATACAATTCTGAGTCAAAGATTGTATATTTCATCCTGTGCTGGAGATAAATGTGCTGGCATTTCTTAATGATCTCCCTGGAGCATAACTCAGTTTTGCAGTGTATAAATGAAAAGTGTCTGTCACTGTGAGCTTGTGTCACACAATTAATTTGTTTTCCCAACAGGATTGAAATGCATTTCTGCAAGGAGTGGGGATTACAAGTTTCCGCTTCTCACATACTCTCTGAAGTTCATGCTTTTATATAATAGTAATATTTGTTGAGTTGCAGTTCATGCTAGAGGATATGAAATCTTATTTTTATATTCATTTTATCAGCTATTTATTGAGTGCTTACTAATTGCTTTGAGTTGAGTAGAGCACTGGGAGTACAATGGTGAACAATCAGAATAGCTCTGAATTACAGAGATTTTAGTGAAAAATACAGATAGTAGGTAGATAATTACAGTAAAATTGGTGGTTATTGAAATAGAATAAGGGGAAGTCAAAGGAGTTGTTGGAGCATGTGACCTCCTATGCAGGGACAGCTATCAGAAGAAGTGATGCTGAAGCTGGGGTCTGTAGGTGAGGTAGGTGCCAGTAGGTGAAGAGGGAGAAGGTGAGGTGTGGGGAGCAGCAGTTCTAGGAAACAGCGTGTGCAAAGCCCCAGAGGTTTTTTGGTGACACATTATTAAATATAGGCTAAATTCTTAGCTTGTATTTCAGTCCTTTTCCTCAGAATTATCCTCAGTCTATGTGTTCCTGTCTCTGTTCCCACCCGGGAGTGGTATGTTATCATTTCCTGAGTGTGGTGTGATTCCTCATAATTCCACGTTGCACCTGTGTCTTGAGTTCCTCTTCACTTCCAGGTGAATACCCACCCTTCTTCAGTACTCACCTTCTCCACTAACTGGCTGAGCTTCATTCCCAAAGAAGATTTGTTATTTCTTTCTCTGAGCTCCCATAGAATGTTAAAAAAAGAGAGAGAATGTTAAATATTAACACAGCAGTTATCACTTTTTAAATAATTGGTTTATTTATCTGTCTCTCACTAGCTCCTTAAGAGTCAGTCTTTATCTCGTCTGTTTCTGTGTTCTTACAGATCAATAGTAGCTGCTCCAGGCATGTTTAGCTGAGCACAGAATGCTCTGAAATGTGACTTGTGGTTTGATATGACTTTAGTGTTAGTTTTTCTACCCTTTTAGAAGTCTTGATGTATACATGTAGAAGAATGAGACCTAGGATCCTAGGTTTCCTAAATTCAAACCCAGCTTTGACTAATTACCAATTATATGGTCTTAAGTAAGTTACTTAAATTCTCTGGTTTTTGTCTTCTCATCAGCAAAATTGCATTAATAATATTAATGAGTGAATGAATAAAAGTTGCTTAGTCATGTCCAACTCTTTGCAACCCCATGGACTATACAGTCCACGGAATCGTCCAGGCCAGAATACTGGAGTGGGTAGCCTTTCCCTTCTCCAGGGATCTTCCCAACCCAGAGATCGAACCCAGGTCTCCTGCATTGCAGATGGATTCTTTACCAGCTAAGCCACAAGGGAAGTCTGATAATATTAATAGTGTATTCCATTTTGTTGTTGTTCAGTTGCTAAGTTGTGTCCGACTCTTTGCCATCCCATGGACTGCCGCATGCCAGGCTCCTCTGTCCTCCACTCTCTCCCAGAGTTTACTCAGATTCATGTCTGTTGAATAAGGGTCCTTGAATACAGCAGTGAGTTGCCATTTCCTCCTCCAGGGGATCTCCCCAACCCAAGGATCAAACCCACATCTTCTGTGTCTTCTGCATTGGCAGGTAGATTCTTTACCACTGAGCCACTTGAGAAGTCCCATATTCTGTTTGGAGGTTCTGAAGATTAAATTACTGAGTATATGCCAAAAAAAGGTATACTAGTGTGTGGCAACTAGTAAATGTTCAGTAAAAGTTAGCCACAATTATTATTCCATTATTGCTTCCCTGTCCCAGTGCGAATTCCTGGTGGCTATTGTGAGTGCCCTCTCTGACACTGATAGTCATCTTTTTCTTCCTGTTGCACAGTTGAGTGTCCTTCAAGGTTAGACCCTCAGCCTTCCAGCCCTGGATATCTTCTTTCTCTTTTTTTGGAGGGATCAGCCATCCTGTGGCTTTATCAGCACCTCTGCCTTCATCTCTCCTGCTGTCTTGTCCTATGTTCCATGTCCCATGCCTCTGGTCTCTGTAGAACAGGCAGCTGCCTGTTCAACATCTTGCCTTAAGCATCTTTACGTCTTCTTGATCCCAAAGTGGAAATTTCCATCATAAATATTATCCTTTTCCACTTTGTACATCAAAGGTGCATTTATTAGTTAACTTTTCATCATTTAAAGGTAATTCTTTGAGGGCATCTTTTACTTATCTACCATGACCAGCCAAATGCCGAGTCTTAGCTATATTTTCATAAATATCTTTCAAATCTATCTTCCCCATCTTAAAGTTTTTTCATCTTGTTTCTAGGTTATTGCAGTAGCTTCTTCGTTATTATTCCTGTGTATTATCTATCAGTTTCATCTTTAAATATGTCTTTTTTCTTGTGTCCTTAGCTCAGAAAGCTTATAGGACATTGCATACAGTCCTTCCTATGTCTAGATAGGAAGGCTTGTGTCAAGCCTTGCCCTTTTGTTAGCATTACCAGGGTATGAACTTTGGCAAATGTGGGATTCAGTCCCAGTTCTACCATATCTGGCTGTGTGATGTTCAGCAAGTGTATTAAATTCTATGGGCTTCAGCTTCTTTATATTTAAAGTGTGGATGTTGAATGCTGCCTTGCAGAGTTGCTGTAGGAATTAAAAATAACATAGAATACTTCTGACACAAAGTGTGTCCTAAAAAAATAGGTGGTGTGTATAGTAGGAATGGGCTTCCTTGGTGGTTTAGTGGTAAAGAATCCACTTGCCAATGCAGGAGATGCAGGTTTGACCTCTGGGTAACAAAGACCCCCTGGAGAAAGAAATGGCAACCCACTCCAGTATTCTTGCCTGGGAAATTCCATGGACAGAGGAGTCTGGGGGACTGCAGTCCAGGGGGTTGTAAAAGAGTCAGACACAACTTGGCAACTAAACAACAGCAACATGATTTGAATAGTAGTAATTGTAGCAGAGAAATAAGTGAACAATTATAATATAGCTAGAGAAACGCTGTGTCACCCATATATACGAGGTACTGTAAAGCACCAGGGCAGAGGGATTTCCCGGGTTGTCCAGTGGTTAGGACTCAGCACTTTCACTGCTGGGGCATGGGTTTAATCCCTGGTCAGGGAACTAAGATCCTGCAAGTCATGTGCTGCTGCTGCTCTGTAGTTGCTCAGTCATGTCCAACTCTTTGCAACCCCATAGACTGTAGCCTGGGCTTCCCTGGCGGCTCAGATGGTAAAGAATTCGCCTACAATGCAGGAGACCTGAGTTTGATTCCTGAGTTGGGAAGATCCCCTGGAGGAGGGCATGGCAACCCCCTCCAGTATTCTGGCCTGGAGAATCCTCATGGGCAGAGGAATCTGGCAGGCTACAGTCCAAAGGGTTGCAAAGAATCAGACACTACTGAGTGACTAAGCACAAGACTGTATCCCTCCAGGCTCCTCTATCCATGGGATTTCCCAGGCAAAAATACCGGAATGGGTTGCCATTTCCTTCTCCAGTGGGTCTTCCCGATCCAGGGATTCAACCCACATCTCCTGTGTCTATTGCACTGCTGGTGGATTCTTCACCACTGAGGAACCAGGGAAGCCCACAAGTCATGTGGCATGCCCCGCCCCACCCGCCCCCCCCCCCCAAAAAAAATGCAGAGATGAAGAACCAATCCACATCTCTGACAGGAGAGAGTCTCCCCAGAGCTTTTGGGGGCCAGAAGAGCTTTCCAGGGAATGTGACCCTTGGGCTTAGTCTGGAAGGGTCAGTGGGATAATCATCCAGTGTCTACTAACAGATTGATCAGTTCGTATATATCAAAGTATACCTTGGAATCCTTTGTGTGTGTTCAGTAAACCCTTCTAAGATTTTTGCAGATTATATTTTTAGTGGATTATCCTTTTTCTTTCAGTCAGTGATAACTCAGGAGACAGCTTCCTAGACAACTGATATTCCCCTTCTTGCAAGTTTTCTTATCATGAGTGTACAGAAGAATATTTAACCAAGAAGAACATAGTAAACATTAAATCTTCACATTGCATGTGGGATTATGTGCAAAGACTCGATCTGATGCCCTCTGCATCTCTGACAGGAAGCAGTCTTTCCCTGTCCTTCCACCCCTGTAGTTTTTCCTTACTGGAACCCACAGTTTTATCTCTGCTCATGGCTGCATTCTCAGCCCCTTCTTGTGCCTGGCTCCTGGGGAACATCCCTGTGAGGTCTTCACCATAGATCCCCCAGATGACTGGCAGCTTGCCGACCCTCTTGGGATGCCAAGAAAAAGGGCTTTAGTTTCTTCTTGAGCTACTGGTGCTTTTCTGTCTTCCCCACCTCCTTAAAAGATAACTGGAGGAACTAAAATATAACACAATCAAGAGCAGAAAGATTGGTCTCTTTCTCTAAAATTCTGCCCCCAAAATATGGATCACCTCCTGGAAGGAGAATTACTGCCCAGCTGGTAAACCCCACAGTTACCTCCGACTGTATGCTACCTGATTACCTCTGTGGTTGGGTGTAACATCTACCCCAAAACTTAATGCCTTATACAACCATGCATTATTATTAGATGTCACAGTTCTGTTCATCAGGAGCTTCGGCTTGGCTGAAGTCACTTGGTGGCTTTTAACTGGAGACTAAACTGGCCTGGAGGGTCCAAGGTCATTTAGTTACATACCTGGCATCTTGGTGGGGTCATCTGGAAGGCTAGGCTCAGCCAGGCTCTTCTCTCTGCCCATGTGACCCCTATTCATGATCTCATGTTGATGCATGCTAGATTTTTTACATGACAGCTCCTGACTCCAAGAAAGCAAGAGTCTTATTAAAAATTGAACCTGGGACTGTCATACAACACTTCCAATGTACTCGGTTGGTCAAATCAGTCACAGGGCAGCCCTGTGGGAAGGATGCAAATCCCCTATCCCTGGATGGGAGATGTGGCCATCTTTAATTCATTATAATTACAACCTTTTATAAAAACTCAGATGTAAGTCAATACCCTGTTTACACATAAGAAAACAGAGACACAAGATGTGTAGTGTCCAAAGATATGTCCAAAGTCAAAAGGAACACGCATCAAATGTTTGGGACTAGAACTTACCGATTTTCTTGCTAAAGGCAAAATGCACTTGTAAATCCTAAGTTTGCTGGTTCAATGAAGATCTTTAACACTTTACTCCTAAATTTTAAAGATGACTGTGGTTTATTGATTAGGAATTGTGAAAATATTTGTGGTGAAAGGTTTCTGTTTTCTTATTCCATTCCAAAATCCAGATCTTATCAGCCACCTGATTCTTCATCTCTTCTCTACAGTGATTGACATTTTTTTCTTTAGCTTATCTTAATTGGAGATTTTATTTCTGTGGATCATTCAAGATGTGATCTTCAGCCATCCCAGGTAGAAAAGCTGGGCCTGGATTAAGTCTATGAGAGGATGCTACATCTAATCAACCTCACTGCTTGTAGCCAGTATGGTCTCATTGTTTCCATTCAACTTGAGGGATCAACTCATTTGCCTTTTGTTTCTTATAATCAAGGACCAGGAAAGAGGTTGAACTCAATGGCTTCTATGTTATTTGTTAAATGATTTAGAGTCCCTGTTCCAAAACGTATTTAAATTAGTTTACAATAATATTTATGATATATATATATATATACATATACATATATACATATAAGATTGGAGCTTCCCAGGTGGCACCAGTGGTAAAGAACCTGCCTGCAAATGAAGAGGATGTAAAAGATGTAGGTTTGATCCCTGGGTTGGGAAGATCCCCTGGAGGAGGGCATGGCAACCCACGCCTGTACTCTTGCGCAGAGAATCCCCATGAAAAGAGGAGCCTGGTGGGCTGTAACCATGCAGTCACACAGAGTTTGACACAACTGAATTGACTTAGAACACATGCATGCATACATATATCAGAGGGGCTTGGAATAAAAAGCATCACTACGAACAAAGCTAGTGGAGGTGATGGAATTCCAGTTGAGCTATTTCAAATCCTGAATGATGATGCTGTGAAAGTGATGCACTCAATATGCCAGCAAATTTGGAAAACTCAGCAGTGGCCACAGGACTGGAAAAGGTCAGTTTTCATTCCAATCCCAAAGAAAGGCAATGCCAAAGAATGCTCAAACTACCACACAATTGCACTCATCTCACACGCTAGTAAAGTAATGCTCAAAATTCTCCAAGCCAGGCTTCAGCAATACGTGAACCGTGAACTTCCAGATACTCAAGCTGGTTTTAGAAAAGGCAGAGGAACCAGAGATCAAATTGCCAACATCTGCTGGATCATGGAAAAAGGAAGAGAGTTCCAGAAAAACATCTATTTCTGCTTTATTGACTATGCCAAAGCCTTTGACTGTGTGGATCACAATAAAGTGTGGAGAATTCTTCAAGAGATGGGAATACCAGACCACCTGACCTACCTCTTGAGAAGTATGTATACAGATCAGGAAGCAACAGTTAGAACTGGACATGGAACAACAGACTGGTTCCAAATAGGGAAAGGAGTACGTCAAGGCTGTATATTGTCACCCTACTTATTTAACTTCTATGCAGAGTACATCATGAGAAATGCTGGGCTGGAAGAAGCACAAGCTGGAATCAAGATTGCTGGGAGAAATATCAATAACCTCAGATATGCAGATGACACCACCTTTATGGCAGAAAGTGAAGAGGAACTAAAAAGCCTCTTGATGAAAGTGAAAGAGGAGAGTGAAAATGTTGGCTGAAAGCTCAACATTCAGAAAGCTAAGATCATGGTATCTGGTCCCATCACTTCATGGCAAATAGATGGGGAAACAGTGGAAATAGTGTCAGACTTTATTTTCGGGGGGCTCCAAAATCACTGCAGATGATGATTGCAGCCATGAAATTAAAAGACACTTACTCCTTGGAAAGAAAGTTATGTCCAACCTAGATAGCATATTCAAAAGCAGAGACATTACTTTGCCAACAAAAGTCCATCTAGTCAAGGCTATGGTTTTTCCAGTGGTCATGTATGGATGTGAGAGTTGAACTGTGAAGAAAGCTGAGTGCCAAAGAATTGATGCTTTTGAACTGTGGTGTTGGAGAAGATTCTTGAGAGTCCCTTGGACTGCAAGGAGATCCAACCAGTCCATTCTAAAGGAGATCAGTCCTGGGTGTTCATTGAAAGGACTGATGCTAAAGATGAAACTCCAGTACTTTGGCCACCTGATGCGACGAGCTGACTCATTGGAAAAGACCGTGATGCTGGGAGGGATTGGGGGCAGGAAGAGAAGGGGACGACAGAGGATGAGATGGCTGGATGGCATCACCAACTTGATGCACATAAGTTTGAGTGAACTCTGGGAGTTGGTGATGGATAGGGAGGCCTGGCATGCTGCGGTTCATGGGGTCGCAAAGAGTCGAACACGACTGAGCGACTGAACTGAACTGAACTGAACTCTTCCTTAAGCTTTATGTGTCAGGAACTTTCTTTTAAACAAAAAAAACTTTTAACAAAAAAACTTTAAAAAAGTTTTAAACATGTTGGTCATCAATTCTCACAGCCAGTCAATTAGCTGGACATAACAGTCCCAGATGAGGAAACTGAGTCTTGGAGAGGTTAAGTAACTGATTCTAAGACCACAGAGTTGGTGGTACCCAGATGCAAAAATGTAAGATGACTGCTAAAAATCTCCTCTGATTCTGAAAGTGTAGGGCTCCATGTTCTCTTTGCTCTTTCTGCCTTCACTGTGGTTGGAAGGGCAGTAAGTGAGGAGGAAGAATTTTCCTTAATTGCAAGAGGAGTGGGAAAGATTAGCATGGAACATAAAAATACATGACTGCCTTCTAAAAGTTGTCAAAGTAAGTTGTGTCTCCAGAGACATTTAAAAGCAAGTTGATTACACATTTACACATGGCTATAGTTGGGGAGGGAGAAGGCAATGGCACCCCATTCCAGTACTGTTGCCCGGAAAATCCCATGGATGGAGGAGCCTGGTAGGCTGCAGTCCATGGGGTCACTAAGAGTCGGACACAACTGAGCTACTTCACTTTCACTTTCCACTTTCATGCATTGGAGAAGGAAATGGCAATCCACTTCAGTGTTCTTGCGTGGAGAATCCCAGGGATGGAGAAGCCTGGTAGGCTGCAGTCCATGGGGTCCCACAGAGTCGGACACGACTGAAGCGACTTGGCAGGCAGGCAGGCATAGTTGGGGAAGCTAGTGACTGGTCTACCAAAGGGGATTTTAATGGAGTTTTGTGAGCAATACTTGGAAATGTTTTGCATAATATATTACTTTGTAAATATCCTTGCTACATTTTAGTTAATCCTGGCCATCTGGAACCTCATTTGTCATTTAAACATTTACTTAACCACTTTGTAAAAGTATTCTAGTTAAAAAAAAAAGAGTGTGAATTGTCCAGTGGAAGACTAGAGAACAGACCTAGATTAATCCAGTGGATTAACCCACTTCAGTACTCTTGCCTGGAAAACCCCATGGATGGAGGAGCCTGGTAGGCTGCAGTCCATGGGGTTGCTAAGAGTCAGACCCCACTGAGCGACCTCACTTTCACTTTTCACTTTCATGCATTGGAGAGGGAAATGGCAGCCCACTCCAGTGTTCTTGCCTGGAGAATCCCAGGGATGGGGGAGCCTGGTGGGCTGCTGTCTATGGGGTCGCACAGAGTCGGACACGACTGAAGTGACTTAGCAGCAGTGGCAGCAGCAGCAGATGAGACAGAATTGCTTTTTCTGATGAATACTATCCAGCTAGCCTGTGAACCAACCATTCTTTTTCTTGAATTTGTTGTAATTCAGTTTCTTTGGTAGAGCAGTGTTTGATTGTGATGGACATTTCCCAGTTCAAAAAAACTTTTGGTGACTCTTCCTAGCATAGCATTCAAAAACCTCTAAGACAATTGTCTCAAAGTGTGGTCACCAGATGACCATCAACAGATCATTTGGGAATGTATCAGAAATGCAAATTCTTAGGCCCCATTCAGTTACCTGTACTTGTGTTTCAGTAAACTCTCCAGGTGATTCTGAAGCACATCATCATTGGAGAACCATTGCACTGAGATCTTCCCCTCAATCAGCTTTTTTAGGCTTACTTCCTTCTGCTTCCATATAAACACTCTCCCATCCAGCTAATTGTACTCTGTTATATTTATATGTGTATGTGGAATCATGGATGTATATTTATAGATGGATGTGTATATATATAAAATTTCTGTTCCGGGTCCTTGTCCATGCTCTTTATAACACTTGGATCATATTTTCTCCTCCACTGTCCTTGTGCTGTGTTGTGCTAAGTCGCTTCAATCCCACTCTTTGCAGCCATGTGAACTGTAGCCCACCAGGCTCCTCTGTCCATGGGATTCTCAGGCAAGAATACTGGAGTGGGTTGCCATGCCCTCCTCCAGGGGGTCTTCCCAATCCAGGGACTGAGCCTGTGGCTCCTGCACTCCAGGCAGAATCTTTACCTCTGAGCCACTGGGAAAGCCCAAAATCCAACTTAAAAGACACTTATTGGAGACAACCTTTCCTCATCCCTCTGATAGACACAGCTTTTCACATTCTCAAAACCTGGTCCCACATTTTAGTGTTATTTATTTTAATTGGTAGTGATCAAGGGTTTACTATTTATTCAGCCCTTTTGTGAGTATAACTCTATATACAGCATTGTACTAGGCATTGAGGATACCATTGAGAACTGGCAAACATCTGTGAAATGTATAAACCAGTTAGGGGTGGACTTTCTCACAGCCTGTCCTAGATCATAGCTCTGAGAAGGTGTAGGTCTCTTATACTGTACTGCTGGGTGTCCTGTAGCTTGTATTAAGTTATGGTGGGTAGAGCGGAAGGTAATATTCTAGTCTTCTCTGATCTGTATAGAATACACCAGAGAATTATGCTGTCCTTATAGCTACCATTCTTAACAGGGACTGGCACTCTAACACATGCAGAGGACACAGAGTCCCTGCTGTTGGTGAAAATCACCTCCTCTGGACCAAAGGTTTTCAACTGCAGCACTACTGTCATTGTAGATCAGACGACTCTTTGTGGTAGCGGGCTGTCTTGTGCACTGTAAGACATCTGGCAGCATATCTGACCCCTGTTCCCTGAATGTCAGTAGCATCATCCTTTCCAATTATGACAACAAAATATGTCTCCATACATTGCAAAATGTACTTTGGTATGAAAAATCAACCTGGGTTGCATGCAACTGGGAATATTTTTACCAGAAAATAAAACTCAAGAGAAACGTAAAACCTCTCCTTAGATATCTAGGACCACTGTGCAGAAGGAGAATCAGAAATAGAAATTTTAATTTGAGACAGAGGGTAAAACTGGAAGTTACAGAAAACCACTTTTGAAGGAGACCTTTTTAACTTCGGAATAGTCTTAAGTTTACAGTGTACTGTTGTAGGACTTGGTGAATTCCCAGTCCTTCGTGCTTTCATGCAGGCTTGGATATGCTTCATTTTAGAAGAGATCTGGGGACCTGGGGATTTTGAGGATCCTTCAAGTTTTGAGATTCAACGTTTTTTATGTTTTGATTGTTTTTTAAAATGGCTAGTAAAGAATTAGAATAATCCCTTGGGGGTTTCAGGGGCGTGACAGAGTGAAGTGATAGTAATGAGGTCAACGTCCTGGCCCCTGTATCAGGCTGCCTGGGCTGGATCCCAGCTTGGTTCTTACCACCAGTGGGACCTTGGACAAATCTTGACACTTCTCTGTTTCCTCATATGTGAAATGGGTGCATTTATAGTTCCTTTCTCAAAAGTAGTTGTGAGGAGGACCAAATGAGATTATACAAGTAGGAACTTTCCTTGTTAAGGAAATGAAGAGTAGCTCTTATTATTAACTCAGCATGCTTTTTGTAAATTCCAAATAAATTGCAAATTTAAGTAGCTATTTCTGTCAATGTTGCACATGTGTTTAGGGGGCAGGTCATTATAGGAAAAATATGTTTGTTATTAACACTGGTAATATAATCCAAAAGTAAGTATTAAAAGCAACCATGATAGGTAAAAATCAAGTTTTTTTATATCTATCTGGTCCTTGATCTACAAACAAAGCTAGAATGTTAAAGAAGCTCCCTCCATTAGTCAGTTAATAGTGGAACTCAATTTTTACTCATCAGTTTTTTCAGTGATATTGATTTTCACATACTTAATTTACATCCTTCAAGAGGATGTTTATTTTTCTGGATCCTTTGCTAGAAAGCAAATATTGGAGAGATATGAGTAAAGAAATTAGAAGGATATGAGGTGGCTTAACAGCTGTCTCAAGGGTGTCAAGGCCTTGGTAAGAATCTTGGGCCCACAAAGTCAAGTGAGCACTCTAATTTGAGCTCCAAATAAAAACCTTATAGTTTTTAGTCTTAAAGTCTCTATTCCATGTCACTTAAAAATCATATTATTTTTATTGTAGGACATGACACCAGATTGAAAGTGTAGAGGAGAATATTTAAGTAAAACACATACAAAGACACAATTTAGTATTTTTCTTACTCATCCTTACCTGTAATTCACAATTTCAATATAGTTTGGAGAAGGCAATGGCACCCCACTCCAGTACTCTTGCCTGGAAAATCCCATGGACGGAGAAGCCGGGTAGACTGTAGGCCATGGGGTCATGAAGAGTCGGACACAACTGAGTGACTTCACCTTCACTTTTCACTTGCATGCATTGGAGACGGAAATGGCAACCCACTCCAGTGTTCTTGCCTGGAGAATCCCAGGGATGGGGGAGCCTGGTGGGCTGCTGTCTATGGGGTCGCACAGAGTCGGACATGACTGAAGCGACTTAGCAGTAGCAGCAGCAGCAATATAGTTTAGAGAAAATAAAATAAAATTCTTTTTTCCCCTTTACTTAATGTTAGTTTTTATAGTAGGAAATAAAGGATTTTTCCTAGGCTTGCTCCACCACCTAACATCAGTTTGTGTGTGTGTGTATATTAGTTGCTCAATCATGTGACTCTTTTAGACCCTATGGACTGTACCCCATCAGACTCCTCTGACCATGGGATTCTCTAGGCAAGAATACTGGAGTGGGTAGCCATTCCCTTCTCCAGGGAATCTTGGTCTCCTACATTGTGGGCAGATTCTTTACCATCTTAGTCACCAGGGAAGCCCCACCTCACATCCTGCAAGAGTAACTTTCTACAGCTGTCTGTGCTTGAAACCATCACTATGTCCTACCTTATCTCTCTGGGAAATGAACATTCCAAGCAACTTTATTCCAGGCCCTCATTGTTCAGGGCACAGACCGTGTATGTAAATGTGTAAGGGATAGGTAGGATGTGTACTGCATCCACAGGATGCCTCTTAAAGTTGAATTTCAAAAAAGAACCTTTCACCTTTATTTCTTTAACAGCAGCTCCAAGTAGCCAAGGGCAATGCAAGTTAAGTGGTCAAGAATCCACCTGTCAATGCAGCAGGTACAGGTCCGATCCCTGGGGTGGGAAGATTTCCATGGAGAAGGAAATAGCAACCCACTCCAGTATTCTTGTCTGGGAAATCTCATGGACAGAGGAACCTGGCAGGCTACAGTCCATGAAGTCACAAAAGAGTCAGATACGACTTAGTGACTAAGCAACAACAATGCAAATTAATGTTTCGAACGTTTGGACAGCAGAACTTGGGGAGATCTTATTGTCCACATGATATTCATCATGCTATGAAATCAGACAATCACCTTGGCCAAACTAGGCTTAGAAAAGAAAGTGAAAGTGAAAGTCACTCAGTTGTGTCTGACTCTGTGACCCCATGGACTATACAGTCCATGGAATTCTCCAGGCCAGAATACTGGAGTGGGTAGCCTGTCCCTTCTCCAGGGGATCTTCCCAACCCAGGGATCGAACCCAGGTCTTCCGCATTGTGGGTGGATTCTTTACTAACTGAGCTATGAATGAGCATGAGTATAACCATATGGTTATAGTCCTTTTCTGTAAATTCTATTGTCTTCCCAACATAATCCTCTAAACATACATATCGACTTATGGAAATCAGAAGAATCTTCATCTTGCCCCTTCAAACATACCTTTTGTCCTATAAAATACTTGATTTTGTTTTGTCTTTTTGAATTTTTGGATCTACGTAACAATGGAGATCCAACCAAATTCCTAAAGTCTGTTGTCTTTATCCAGTATCTTGGTACCTGTTCCAAACCTCAAAAATCATAAATAATTCAGCAAAGATAGGAACACACCCTTTTCCAGTTATCTTTTGATTGCCTTCTTTGGGTTGGTGGATGAAAAGATGCTATAATTTGAGCTTTGACCTGGAGGTGTAGTGAATAAAATTGAAAGCATTCTTACTTAGAACAAAGTTTCTATGAAGGACATATCTGGCATTCAGAACCATTTTCACTGAGGCAAGGTACTTTGGTTACAAGTAGCAGAAACCTCTTTTAGCCAACTTTATTAGGTTTTTCTAGAGCTGACATAACAAAGTACCACAAACTGAGTGGCTTGGAACAACAGGGTATTTATTATCTAAGTTCTAGAGACTAGATGTCTGAAATCAAGGTGTTTACAGGCCCCTGCTCCCTCTGAACCTGTAGGGAAAAGATTCTTCCTTGTCTCTTCCTAGCTTCAAGTGTTTTGCTGGCACTCTTTGGTATTTTTTTGGCTTGCTGAAGCATCAGTTCAATCTTCTGTCTTCACATTGCCATTTTGTCTCTGAGTGTGTCTGTCTTGTCTAACTTTCCATTTTTATAAGGATTTCAGTCATGTTGGATTAAGGCCCATCCTAATCACCTCATTTTAATTTTATTTCTTCTCTAAAGAACCTGCTTGCAAGTAAGTCCATATTCCAAGGCACTGAAGGTTTGTATTTCAGCATACCTTTTGGGAGAGGGAAGCACATGTCAACCTATAACATCAACTGCGCAAAAAGGAATTTAGTGGAAAGATATGAGGTGGCTTGTTTAATTGAAGGAAGAACTAAAGAATTGAGAACCTAAAGGGGCAAGAGCATGACTGCCCAAATATCTAAGGGGCAGGAGCCGCTCTCAGTCCTGCTCAGAGCGGGAGGCAGCTGTGGGAATAGAGGGACCTTCGCTGACTTTCCCATCTTCGCATCGCTCTGCATGACATTCAGAGTTCCAGGAAAATGTCTGATTAGATCACACCCTGGCTGGAAAAGTCATAGTCACATTATTTATTTTCCCAGCTATACAACAACAAGTGAAAAGAGAATTCCCAAAGGACTTTGGATGCTGTTACCAAGGGAAAAGAGGGAAGATGGTAAATGTACAAAACCAACATATAATCTAGCTAATCTAGGCCCTCTAGCAGGAAGTGAGGAAGGGAGCAAATTTTGAAAAAAAAAAAATTATGTTTTCATGTACTCCAAATTCATCAACTTTTTGTAAGTAAACCTCTGATGATTATTAATAACAGCCATTCAGAAAAATTTGCCTTTCTTATATAAGTCAAGAGTGTGAAGAGAATTCCACTTAATTGTTATTCTTTCCATTACTGAGTTAGCCTTAGTTAGATTTGGCTACCATGTCAGTTTTATAGATAAAGAAAATGAGTTCCTGAGTAATTCCCTCTCCCATTCTTTGGTTTGTTGTTCTTTGCACTTTGCTCCAGATCAGGACACTCCACTGTCTTGCTGGGCACAGGGAGTTCCCTGACACAATGTGGTCAGCTACTCTTTGATGCCTTAGAGGGAAGGGTATAATTCTCCCCTCCCAGATCCTATGGCACTCTCTTCTCATGCTCCAACACTGGGCTCTCCTTCTCATTTCACCCTCTCTCCCAACTCATCCTACCACCAGCTTTTCAAAGAATATAGCCTTTGTTCTATTAGTTAGGCTTTGAATTAAGAAAAGAAAGGAAGAGGTGGTAAAAATTAACAAAGTGAATTGCATAAAATGAAGGGTATAAGGGGGTGGCTTATCATTAAATGGTATAAAATCTTAAAGAATAGACTTAGCCTCCAGGCTGTCTTTTTGCATTTTTTTCTTTGACTTTTCCAAAGACAAATGGCTGATAAGCTTACCATGATATTTTACTTGTTGTCAGATTCAGTGAACTGTCTGGGCATGGAAGTAATGGTCTCCAAGATTGGAACAACATACAAGAAGCAATCTAGGAGTTAGAGGCCCGATCATCGAGTGGGGCAAGTTGTACCTCTCTCTGGAGATAAGAAGAAAGCTAGTACCATAGGCGGGACTTCCTTGGTGGCACAGATGGTAAAGCGTCTGTCTACAATGCAGGAGACCCAGGTTCAATCCATGGGTTGGGAAGATCCCCTGGAGATGGAAATGGCAACCCACTCCAGTACAATTGCCTGGAAAATCCCATGGACGGAAGAGCCTGATAGGCTACAGTCTGTGGGGTCGCAAAGAGTCAGACATGACTGAACGACTTCACTTTCACTTTCAGTAACATAGGCAGAATCTGAGCTCTGGAAACCATGAGCAGAGAGTCCCCAGAAAAAGATAAAACCCTGATAAATGGAAATAAGATGGTCTCTACCAGTAGGTAGGAAATGATGGAGCAGGAAATATTTGAAACTTTACTTTCTTGGCCTCAGAGAAACAATTAAATGCTTCAGTCCAGAAATAACACATGTTGATTTTATTCATAACTCAGGCCAAAATAGTCAATTGGCCCCACTCAGCCACAAGGAGGCCAGGAACTGGACATATGTAGCAAACAGCAGTGATGATTTCCACTTGTCAGAATGCAAACTCCAGGTTCCTCCCCCTCAGGCTCTATTTCAGGAGATATTTGAATTCTGCATTTTAAGCAGATCTCCTCAGGTGAGTCTAATATAGAGAAGAAGGGCAGAATCCCTGGACCAAAATTTAAAGAACACTGACTTAGAGCATCAACTCGGTATAGGTAGGTATCAAGAGGATGAGAGCAAGTTTGAGATGCTGTTCTTAGAGCTCAGATGTAGGGCCAACTCTGGGTTACCTCATGTTAAAAGGACTGCGTATATCTGGATGCAGACGCCCAGAGAGCTGGGCAGTAGCCTTTAAAATTCCTAGGCATGAGGGTAGTGTTAGGTCTGTGCCTGAGACAGAGCAAACTCTCAGGTATATGATGAGTTTCTCAGGTATCAGGAGAGGAAGAGGGATATGGGACCAATGTCTGGTAATGGTTCTCATATGTGTGATCTAAAGTTTGTATTTATAGTAGCAGAAACTCATGGACAATACAATATTTTATTGTACAATTGCTTTTTATTTTCTCTGTTCTTCTCCCACTTCTCTCTCCCTTCCTCTACTACTTACTCATCCAATTTCCCCCTTCTCTTTCTTTTCTCTTCCTTCTTTATTTTTATTCTCTACTTCCCCCTCTAATTTGCCCCTTTCCCACTATTTCCTCTTCTTATTTCCCTTCTCTTCTGTACTTCTCTCTCATGAATTATGTCTCCTCCTTCTCCCTGTCATCTATCCTTTCCCTTGGCATCCACCCCCTCTATTCTCTCTCCAGGTATTATGCCATCTGCTGCCAGCCTTTGGTCTATAGGAACAAGATGACCCCTCTGCGCATCGCATTAATGCTGGGAGGCTGCTGGGTCATCCCCATGTTTATCTCTTTTCTCCCTATAATGCAAGGCTGGAATAACATTGGAATAATTGATTTGGTGAGTACTCATGCAGACCGTATGGATTTACTGTCTGACTAACTTTGTTTGCTTGGGATTCTAAATAAACAAACAATGTCAGGTTAAGTGGGTATCCTAAGAAAGATCCTGACAGAGTAACAACAATAACAACAACAAAAAGCAGGCTAACATTTTTCAAAGTTTGCTGCTAAGTCACTTCAGTCGTGTCCGACTCTATGCGACCCCATAGATGGCAGCCTACCAGGCTCCCCCATCCCTGGGATTCTCCAGGCAAGAACACTGGAGTGGGTTGCCATTTCCTTCTCCAATGCATGAAAGTGAAAATTGAAAGTGAAGTCGCTCAGTTGTGTCCGACTCTTAGCGACCCCCTGGACTGCAGCCTACCAGGCTCCTCCGTCCATGGGATTTTCCAGGCAAGAGTACTGGAGCGGGGTGCCATTGCCTTCTCCATTTCAAAGTTTACTGTATGCCAAAAAGTAGTACAGTAAATACATGTGATCCTGACAGCAGCATCCCTTTGGGAAAATTATAATAATTTCCCCCCATTTCACAGATGAGAAAACTCAGGTTCAAAAATGGTGAAGTAATATGCCTGTGAATTCACAGCTAGTGAATAGCGGAACAGGTATTCAAAGCTTCGCAGACAAACTCCAGAGCCTGAGGGATGTGATGTATCCCAAAAGGCCTTCATCTCATTTCATGCTGGGACCCTTTGAGGCTTACGGTGACTCACAGAAAACCTGTCGGGGGGGTGGAGGTTTCCAGAGAATGTATGGGCCAGGAGTCCAGAGAACTGGACCCTGAGCCCAGCTCTGTCATTGAGCCACTTCCTGAAGGGCTGTGACGAGATCTTTGGGTCCTCATTGGGAACAGTGTCTTTAAGCAGTGTAGGAAAACACAGGTTGCAGGCATTATCTGTCAATTCCTGTCTAGATGCTCTTGGAGAGTTTCCAACTCTGACATACTTTGTTTTCAATATCAAACTTGCATTGAAGATTGAAAGCTATGATCTGGATCCATTAGCAGGGATATATATATATATATATATATATATTTTTTTTTTTTTCCCCGCCTAAGGAAGTTGTCAGGCAGTCACTTTAAGATGGATCCCAGGACTCTGACCAGGGAATGGGGAGGAGAGAGTGAGAGTGAACTCTGACCCAAGAGGACCAGTCAGAATAGGAGCTGCCCCTTCCTCTCTCCATCTCATTCCTAGCCCCTAATCTTGCCTTATTCTTTGTCCAGGAAAGGATATCCAAGCCAAGACTGGGCCAGGATTTGCATGTGGTATGTCAGAACAAGAGTTCCTTGGGCTTCTGAAAGAAATGCTGGGGACAGAGGAGTGGAAAAATGAAAGGGGATCCGTACAAGGGAGACTGTATGGATATTTTTTTAAAATCCTATCCCTTTTCTTTCAAGCTTTCAGTTTTATCATTCTTGGGGGAAATGAAATTCAAATTTCTAATAATGAGTAGATAAATATAATAATGGCCAGCAAATGTTGAACACTTACTGTGTGCTGAGCCCTGTGTTAATTTAATCATTGTCTCACTCAGGACTCACAACAGTGCTGTGAAGTAATCCTGTCATCATCCTCAGGAAACTGAAGGTCAATGAGGTTAAGTCACATTGGTAGGGAGTGGTGGTGACTAGAGCTAAGCCCAAGCTGACTGGACCCAAGAGCCTATGTCCTTATGTTTGTGCTAAACTTAATCCCTAATGAAACTTCTGTGCATCAAAATTTGTAACAAGGACTCAGCACACTAACCTTCTGACTTAGAACTTCCAAGAGAAATAACCTAGTGAGCTGTGTTCTTTTGTGACAGTGAGATAGAAGCATCCCCTGTTTAATTCATGTAACTGGGGAAAGGGGCATCTCCTTACTATTAACATGCTTAGTGTTTGCTCCATGATATTGTAATTGCATTTCATATCTTTCACTCATTTGCACATTGAATTGGCCTAGAGAGAAACTAGTGTAACCCAGGTGTTCATTATACATGTGTAGTTGATCCTTGTTATTCATGGTAATAAAGTTGCTGCAAATACTGAATTAGCAAATCATGAATCTTTGTTCCTAGGTGAAATATAGGATTAGGTTCCTGTGACTTGAGGCAAGTAATACTGAGATAAAAAGAGATTTTATTATGATAAAATGTCAATTCAATAAGAAGGTATACTATAACCTTACAATATACTATAAGACAAAATACTAAATGTGTACACAGTGAATGAAATAGCATATTATTTATCATACATATTTTTATTCACATCTCTATTCATGTGTATGTTCACACTGGATGCAGGCTGACCTCAGGAAGGGAAGTGTCATTGGGTTACACAGCTCTCTTCAACCAAGATCTATTCCTAGAGAAGACTGATAACTAAGAGCCATCAGCATGCAGAGTTTATAGGTGGAAAAAGTCTTTCAGTTCCTAAGATGAATCTAGTATATCACAGTATTCAAGGCGAGTGAGATTTACACCAGTATATAACACTATATGCCACTGTCTGAATTAAAGAAAGAAGAGAAAACCCACATGATCATCTTATTACTATCAAAAATGCATTGACAAAATTCAATATACAATCATAATTTAAAAATTTTTTCATCACAGTAGGAATAGAAGGGAGCTTTCTCAGAGGACATTGACAAAAAACTGACAGCAAATGTCATACTTAATAGTAAAATATTGAAATCTCCCCTCCTAAAACTGGCACTGGAAAAATGGTGTTCACTGTTACCATTCTTATTCAGTATTGTACTAGAGATCTTATTAAGTTCAACATGCAAAGAAAAATGGTATTAAGACTATAAAGATAGAAATGAAATTGTCATTATTTGTAGATCACATGATTATTCATGGAAAACATTCAGAAGACTCTAAAGATGAAATATTAGTTACTAATTTAACAAAATATTTGAATACATAGCCAATATACAAAAATTTTCAGAGTTCTACATATTAGCAGTGGACAGTTTGGAATATGAATTTAGCATAGTACTATTTGCATTAGAATAAAAATGCAAATATTTAGGTTAAATCTAGCAAAAGATGTTTATACAAAAATATAAAATATTATGGAAATAAATTCTGAAAGACTTACATAAAGAGAAAGAATTATCATGCTTGTGAATTGGAAATCTTAACATTGAAAAAATGTCATTTTTCCTCGGTCACACTATTCTAATTCCTATCAAAATTCTAGAAGATTTTTATGGAAATACTGAGATATAAGAAGACCCAAAGCAGCCAAAAGCGTATTCCTTTTCTACCGTCATGGTTCTATATGCTGTAGGCTTATTAGAAGAAAAACAAAAGCTTTGCTGATAAACCTTTTTTATTTTCTTTCCCTTCACCCTTTTCTTTTATCTGTCCCTCCCTTTCATTCTTTATCCCTTTCCTCTTTCTTTCGACCTTCCAAATCCTCCTTTTCTCTTCTTCTTTTTTATCCTTTGTGTTTTCTTACAATTTTTCTCATTCTTCTCCTGCTTCTTCCTATTCACTTTTTTATTCCTTTCCACCCACCCTACTTCTTCACTTCCTCTTTCCCTCTAACTCTCAGATAGAAAAAAGGAAGTTCAATCAGAACTCTAACTCTACGTACTGTATCTTCATGGTCAACAAGCCCTACGCCATCACCTGCTCTGTGGTAGCCTTCTACATCCCATTTCTCCTCATGGTGCTGGCCTATTATCGCATCTATGTCACAGCTAAGGAGCATGCTCACCAGATCCAGATGCTACAACGGGCAGGAGCCCCCACAGAGGGCAGGTTCCAGCCAACAGACCAGCATAGCACTCATCGCATGAGGACAGAGACCAAAGCAGCCAAGACTCTGTGCATCATCATGGGTTGCTTCTGCCTTTGCTGGGCTCCATTCTTTGTTACCAATATTGTGGATCCATTTGTAGACTATACTGTTCCCGGGCAGGTGTGGACCGCTTTCCTCTGGCTTGGCTACATCAATTCTGGGTTGAACCCCTTTCTCTACGCCTTCTTGAATAAGTCTTTTAGACGTGCCTTCCTCATCATCCTCTGCTGTGATGATGAACGCTACCGAAGACCTTCCATTCTGGGCCAGACTGTCCCCTGTTCAACCACAACCATTAATGGATCCACACATGTGCTAAGGTGAGTGCTCTGGGGCTTGTTAGATTTTGATCACTTGCATGACTCAGAAGAGGTAACTTTCAAGTTTTCTGTTTCCAGATGGATTATTCTTAAAAATCTGTATACTATTTTCAAAGATTAAAATAAACTTCTCCCATCTGTTAATGGAATAGAGTAGTGAATAAGTGCTTAGGCACTGGGGCACAATGACCTGTATTCAAATCCAGCCTCCAGAGCTCTTGGACTTCAGGCAAGTCATTTAACCATTCTGAACCTTGGATTTCATTTAAAAAATGAAAATCATAATCACAATTTCTACATCACAGTGTTTTTTTGAGAATCATATTAGCTACTTTGTATAAAGCACATAGTACAGAATCTGACACCTAGTAAGAATAGAGTGTATATTATCTACTCCTATTTACAGGTACTATTTTAGGGTAGTAATTAAAGCCATAGTAAAATAGTCTTTATTTTGATCCTCAGAGCCACTACTAATCATTTGCATAATCTTTCTTGATTTTTACTTTTTTCAACTGTAAAAAATGGTAATAATTATAACACCATCATATAGGACTTTTATGACAGGGGTAATGTAGTCATATATGGCCTGACACATAGAAAGTGCTCATAATACTACTAATAATATTGTAAATATTAGTAGGAGTAGAACTAATAGCATATAACCTGATACCATAAGATGGCTATAAAATAACATGATAAGCTGAAATAAAATAAAGTGATAAATTGCAATAGTAATGCCATATGATAAATGATAATGGAAGTATGGACAATGTAGACTGGGGATATGAGTGAGAAAGAAGCTGATTTGGTTAAGGGAATGAGGGAAAACTTCACAGAACAGCATTTTTTAAGAATTTTAGAATTAGAGGAGCTGTCAAAGAAAGCATTCCAGATAGAATGAGCAGCATGAGGAAGGTATTGGAATATGAAAGAGTGGGGAAAGGTCAGGTGATTTACCCAAGGTCACATAGGTTGATGGAGGTAGGCGAAAATTTGGAGTTGAATTTCAGTGACTAAGCATGATGCCTCTTTCCAAACTCTGATAATTTTCTTGCTACCCTGGCTTACAGTTGTTCTTAGCTGTGAAAAGCCATGTATGATAAGTACATTTATCCTTTAGCAAAGATGAATCATCAACATTTTTTTTCCTTTGTCCTGAGATGCACAGGAATTTCCACAGAGCAGTTCCTTCTTTGAGACAAGCATTTAATTTTTCTGATGATGACAGTATTTAGCTGTTTTGGCAGCTGAAAATTGGGGACTTTTCATTTGCATGTGTAAGAAAAGAAGAAAACATAGGAATTTCTATGAAATATCAATACTTTGCTTCAGAGATTTCTCAGAAACATAAATTCAATTTTCTGCTACCGGTGTGAACAGACTTGTAGTTAAATCCTAGTATGATGTTGAGATTCCAGCTGGTGGAAAGGCCTCAAACGATACTCCTATAGGCTGGCATTCTTATTTATTAATAATTATTGCGCCTTCATGAGTGTCGCAGAAAGGATCTTACAGTAAAGTGAAGTTTGTGTATAAGAACTTCTGTGTGGGTGCCAGAGACCTTTTAGTTATTTAAGCTTAATTGCCTACTACTTGGCACCCCACTCCAGTACTCTTGCCTGGAAAATCCCATGGGCAGAGGAGCCTGGTAGGCTGCAGTCCATGGGGTCGTGAAGAGTCAGACACGACTGAGCAACTTTATTTTCACTTTTCACTTTCCTGCATTGGAGAAGGAAATGGCAACCCACTCCAGTGTTCTTGCCTGGAGAATCCCAGGGACAGGGGAGCCTGGTGGGCTGCCGTCTATGAGGTCGCACAGAGTCGGACACGACTGAAGCGACTTAGCAGCAGCAGCAGCCTCCTACTTAGTCTGTTCTAGTACTGCCTTTATTAAGACAGTTGTTTAGAACTGATGCCTTTCCCCACAGTAACAGTCATAGAGTTTAGGGTTTCTAGGGCAGCCCAGGAAACCTATTTTACTAATACTGTATTATTTTATCCCTCCTGATTTTGGAAATCTGCAGCATGATTGTTAAGCAGAGAGAGCAGTTTAGAGATGGCTTATGTGTTTATTCTTCACACTTTGTTCCTTAGATTTATTTCTTCCTGAGGCCATGAAAAGTACAGGAAATTGGTATCAGGTATTTCACTGTGGAGGTGAAGAATCTTGTAAGAGTGGAGGTAGCCTATATAGGGAAGAGAAAACTATTTGAAACTTGAATCCACTGGAGTGTAAGCCTTGCAAGGACAGGAATCCTGCCTGTTTTATTTCCTATGACATAACAAATGCACAATATGGTGCTTGATGGATAATTTAACAAATCATCAAATTAATTCTCCAGATTGACTATTTTAATTCAATCTAAGAAAAATATGTGTTTTTCCTAAAAATCCCACAAGTAGGACGTCAACAAATTCAGGTGAATGAATGAAATATAAAGCCTATAGCAATGAAAAGTAAAGTCAGCTTTTATCCTACTAACCCAGCCCCTAGACAACAATTACCACTAGTCTATAATCTTTTCAATGCATTTACAAACCTTCATAAAAACATACAGAGTCTCAGATTTTTCTCCCTTCATTTTACATAAATGGAGCCATTCAGTGTGTACTTTTCTGGACCTTGCTTTTTATTTTTTAACAATGCATTTTAGAGATCATCCCACTCAGACATATAGATCTAACTCATTATTTTTAACTGTTACATAATATTCTGTACTAAAAATACATATTACATTTTATTTAATTATTTCCCATTAATGGATATGTAGGTGTCTCCAATCTTTTGCTATTACAAACTGTACTATTTTTAATGTCCTGAAACACATTTCTTTGTGCATGTGCCAGTATTCCTTTCAGATAACTACTGAAAGTGAAACTGCACTATTGACAATTATGTGCATTTAAGAACGTTATGCTTACCATAAAACTGACCTCCCGGAGCACCATAGTACCTTGCATTTCCATCAGCAGGCCATGAGAGTATCTGCTACTCTTTCCCCCCAATGGATATTATGCATCTTTTATTAATATACTACTTGAAATATGCTCTTTCATTTTATTTGCATTTCCCAGATGATTTGATAGATTGGCCCTTTTCAAAATTAGTTATTGAATGTACCTTCCTATATTTGGTACTTTGTCTGAAAACTATTTTCTATTTTTCTGATTAATTTCTGGATGTTCTTTATTATATTCCGAATACTAATCCTTTGTTAGATAATTTGCAAAAACATACTCCCATGTTCTGCTTGATTTTGAACTTTGGTTAACTTTTTTCTTACAGAAGTTTCAAATTTTGAAAAAACTCTTATTTGACCCCTTGCAGTTGATTCAGCTTTTTTCTTGAAAAATTTCCTCCATTAATTTTCTTAAACACCATATTTATCTGGTTTTCCTCTTAACTCACTAGCAATACCTTCTGAGAATCCTTAACAGGTTCTTCCTTTTCTATCTGGCCTCTAAATGTTGGAATTCTTCAGCACTTGGTTCCTAATACTCTCCTCAAACTACATTCTCACTTTATGTGATTTAAGCATCCATGGCTTTAAATGCAATCATCATGCTGTCAGCCCTCTCATTAATTTATATCTCCAGGTCATAGCTGCCCTTTGAACTCCAGACCACAAGATCCAATTTGCTTCCTTGACAACCCCATTTATATGTTTCTTTGGAATATCAAACTTCATGCATCCAGAATAGAATTCTTCTATTTCTCATACCCCAACCACAAATTTCCTGAGTCTTCCCTATCTCCATAAGTAGAGCTATCATCTACCATATTAATAAATGGCCCTGAGGGACAGCTAACATTTTAGAAGGCAGACTTAAAGGTTTTAGAAAGGAAAAGCAATCAGCCAATGTTGGAAATATGGAGTTAAATCTAAATAAATGCAAAATTTAATCATACAAGCAAAATATAAGTCACAGAAATGTAGCATGATGCCTGAACAAATTTATAGCTTTCTGTGTCAAATTTGGAACTGTGTGTCAGTTTCCTCTTCCAAGGCATCTATTGACAAAGTATGGGGCAGCCCACCAGAGACCTCCTTCCATATCATTAATAATTATGATTATGATCATGATGCCTAACATAATTCCAGAAAAGTGTGCCAGTTTTTAAGAACTGTATTTAAGAACTTTGAAATCATTGTTGCATTTAATTTTCACAACACCAAAAGAACTTGGTGTTATAATTATTGTCATTTTAACGATGAGTAAACCAAGGTTTAGAGAGGGTAAGTAACTGGCCCAAACTCATACAAGTAATAGTAAATGATGAAGCTTGAAGCTGGAATCCAGATCCTACTCTTCCTGACTCCAGAGTTCAGTCTTGTCCAGCCCACTTAGAGTCAGGAATAGGGTTACCACTTCTCATGTTCATCTTGACTCTCTGCATAAATTAGGTGAGACATTTATCAGTCTGTCAACTCTGCCATCATGCTCATGTTTCTCTATCTTGTCTGCAAACTGTAGTAGTTTGCAGTAGAAGATTAGTAACTTGTTCAAATCCAGGCCTTTTTTCCATCTTTTTTCTAAAAAGGAACTAAGGTTATATCAGATAAGTCTATTCTTTATAATCTCATATTGACTTCTTGCCTGGGCACACACTGACTATTCAAAGAAATAATACACTTAATAGAAACTGATCTCAGGATAGATACTAACCTTTTCTATAGAAAACACCCTTTTTGTGTTTTTTTCAATTGGATTGTTTGTTCTCTTCTTCCTCTGAATGGCAGTGACGTGTTTACAGTACTCTTTCTCGAATTTGTACTGCTTGAGATTATAGAGTTCCTTAGTTAACCCCTATAAGGCCAGTTATTCCTCGAGGGTAGAAACCATGGCTTTCTTTTCTCTGTATACCATTTAGCCCCTCACACAGTGTCTGCAAAATAGTATATAACCAAATGATCAGTACATTTTTGCTGATGAAATATCTTCATGCTTATCTTCAGGTTTATGAAAGATTCACATGCTCAAAACTGAAAGTTACTTTTTTTTTTTTTTAATCTTCTTGGAGACTCTTAATGTAGAGGACTTAGTCTACAATCCAAGACTCACACTGAGGAGAGCCAGTTAATGGCAGCACTCTGAGACTCTGACCTTTTTTCCTCTTAAAATCTTTTTGAAAAAATGGAATTTTACTTTTCCAGGTTGAATTAAAAACAAGCCAATCTGGCCTCAGTGGTTTAGAATAGTAGATTTCCCATACTTGGTCCTATCTTCACAGCCCTTTGACATACATGACATTTTATTGTTAAACAAGCAGTTGGGTAGCCAGTGAAATAATACATTTTTGCAAGACATTTTTCGAGGGCTTTGGTCACTCAGCTTGTACTGACTAATGTGCCCATACTAGCAGAATAGTCTGCACTTGTGTTTGGTTGTTTTCTGTTGGATAATTATCTTCTTTGGGAATATCCAGCCCACAATCAAAATAGAAGTGAAGATACCATTTGGTTAACTAATGAAATAGTTTGTCCAGACAAGTAGGTTGCATAGTCTTTTTAAAAAACAGTTTCCAAACATGAATTGTATCATATGAATGTTTCCTGGGGCAGTTTGAATTTATATGCGCACATATATAAGAAAGAGGCATAATGCTAGTAGCATGCGAGCAATGGATTCTAACAGGTTCATCCTGTGTGTAAACTGATTATTAGTGAATCTGGAGCCAGCTTCTCTCTCCTTGTCACGTCTTTAACCTGATTCTATAGCTAGGTTTTCCCCATCTGCCAATCTCTCTCTTAGTCTTCTAGAAGTCGCTTTATAGGAAACTCACGTCAAATATAATGGCAGAGAAAGGAAGAAATAACTTAATGAGAAAACATTGGCTGCTTTCCTACTCAAGTCAGGAAAAAGACAATGATGCCTTTTCACCTCTGCTGGTCAACATTGTGTATACAAAATTCAAATGACAAAAGGAAGAAACATGATAATTTTATCTGATATTAACCAGTAAAATATGAGAGAATATTCCTTAGGAAGCTTGCCCCAGCTCAGTCATTCTTTAAGTCAAGGGATGTTCCACACTTGGGAGGCATAGAATGGACCCATAGACTGAGACCATGCATGGGTGACAGATGACAGGAATAAGCCATGTTGATTTGATGTGGGGTTATATAGGGATCTGATTCTGGAGTTCTTTGTGCATTGGGTAAATGCCAAGGATTTTGCCAGTCTTGTTCACTACTGTGTTTTCTGAGCCTAGTAAAGTGCCCGGAACATTGTGTGATTTGACAAGGCAATGAAGGATGGTTCTGTTTCTTCTCCCTTGGTCTAGCTTCTCTTCTATTTATGTTGATTAGTTCAGATGATCCCTGGCAGAGTAGGGACTTGGGGTGCTAACAGTAACTTCAGAACAGAAATCTTTCTCTACCTGAAATCCACTGAGAATTCCAGTTTGGGCTTCTTGGGTACATAATTCCTTTCTTGCCTAACTCGCTGTGAAAATCAAACAAGATAATGTATGTGAAATTGCTTTGCTAACTGCAAAGCTCTGTCCTCATGGGGGAGATAATTATAAGAGCAGACTATTTATAAGTTAGGGAACACAAGCAGAATTTGCATGGAAAGTTTAGCTTCGGGGGTGGGTTTCTCTGCTCATGCCAGGTTTCAGTATCTTCCCTGACATTCTGCAAGATTAGATCCTAATTCCTAAGAAAGCTGAACATTCCTTCAGTACTTCCCAAAGAACTTCTTACATATCTGACTTGGCTATCATCTTCTGTTCTCCACCCTCAATCTCTTTGATGAAGTCTTTCCATTGACCTGGAGGTCTCCAGACTTGCCCTGTCTAGTAGCCACATTCCAAGAGCTCGGTGGTTACATACAGCAAGGTTAGATAGTGCAAACAAAGACTATTTCATTTATCGTAAAAAGTCCCAATGGACAAAACTGCTCCAAAGCAATTTGATCCTTCTCTCTGGAAGGAAGCAATATATATTTTTCCTCATATTATTAACTCTTACTATCCACTAGAGCTTAATAATAAATAAAATTATTCTAATGGATGGACTGTATGATCTTTGACATTTCCATGCACAAGATTATTATATTCAGATTTATATGTAGAAGCAATAAAAAGAAATGTGAAAATAGGAAAAAGTAAAACTAAGAAAGAGAATGAGTTTCCCCCAAAAAACACTAGGAGGAAAAAGTTCTTCAGGTTCATTATTACTTCCTGTTATCAGAATTTTTAATTATATTTATGTTTCATTTACTTCTTTATTATCTGCAAGCACACTGTCAGTCCCTGAGGGCTGATAATGTCCATTTTATTCTCAAAAGTTCCCACAGGGTGTAGCTCATTGTTAAGTTAATATATTTGTCTAATGAATAGATGGATACCCTTATCAGACCCTACCTAGACCCTATCATTTACCAGGACTGTGTACTCAAATAAATTTTCACCACAAAAAGAAATTTTTTTTGGTTAACTCTTAACTGGAATAGTTGCTTTATTCATGGTGAAGCCACTTTCCAACCTTTATTTTTTTTTAATTTAATTTTATTTTTAAACTTTACAATATTAGTTTTGCCAAATATCGAAATGAATCCGCCACAGGTATACATGTGTTCCCCATCCTGAACCCTCCTCCTTCCTCCCTCCCCATACCATCCCTCTGGGTCGTCCCAGTGCACCAGCCCCAAGCAGCCAGTATCATGCATCAAACCTGGACTGGAAACTCGTTTCATACATGATATTATACATGTTTCAATGCCATTCTCCCAAATCTTCCCACCCTCTCCCTCTCCAACAGAGTCCATAAGACTGTTCTATACATCAGTGTCTCTTTTGCTGTCTTGTACACAGGGTTATTGTTACCATCTTTCTAAATTCCATATATATGCGTTAGTATACTGTATTGGTGTTTTTCTTTCTGGCTTACTTCACTCTGTATAATAGGCTCCAGTTTCATCCACCTCATTAGAACTGATTCAAATATATTCTTTTTAATGGCTGAGTAATACTCCATTGTGTATATGTACCATAGCTTTCTTATACTTTAGTTTCATCCCGTCAGAATTCTGTATTTAAATAAAGGTTTTCATTTAGTAGATTGGAAGATTACCCACAGACGAGGAAATAATTTAGGTTTGACTTACTTTAGATCCCTAGAGGTTTCTGCTAATGTTGAAAAGCTGTTTGGCATTTAAAAGCCTTTTTTTTTTTTTTTTTGGCCTTTACCTTGAACTTTGGAGGCTACAATTGGATTCAACATTTATCTCATTGTTTTGAGCCAATGCAGATTTACTCCAGGCAGGTCAAAGATGGATGAGAGGTGCTTCCCTGATAGCTCGGACAGTAAAGGATGGATGAGAATGACCTCGCCTTCTCTTCCTCGATCACCTCCAGAACTGGCTACATAATTTGTAGCCCCAGTGAAAAATGAAAATGTGGGGCTTCTGGTTCAAAGGGCAGGAACAAATTTCTCTTAAAAGTATTAAAATGTAAAGCCATTTTCTTTCCTCCTCAGTCTTTCTCTTAATTTGTCATATATATTTTATTTGCTACGTACCTGTTCTCTAGTAGAAAAACAAAATGCATTTTTAAATTATTAGCAGAAAGTTTACCATCTATCTTTATGCTGTGCAATGGCCGTGTTAAATACAAAAATAAGAGCGTTTAACTTGTATGTGGAATAACCAAAATTACACAAATTGTATTTTGAAATTCAGACGTGCTTATGTATTTTATTTTTACCAGACAGTGCATAAAACTAATGCAATTATTTTTATTTTACTTCTTGATGCATACATATTCTACTAACATTCTCCCCTCAGCTTACTGAGGAGTAAAGGAGGACTGCAGAGAAAAGAACCACAACTTGCTCTATCATATCCTTTCTTTCTATGTCAGTACTTTAAACATAAATGCTTGGCTAATACAGGAGAGTAACACTGTGAAAAAGACATGGTAGGGTTCCTTGATGGTTTCTTTTTCTTAGACAATCTCTGCCTCTTTCTGCATCCGGCAAGTTCTGGTTCAGATGGAAAACATGTACTCTCAGGGCCACCAGTCATCTGCTGGTGTTGGTAGAGGGTTGATAGGAAACATGGGTGCAGAACTGTAGTGGAACCATGTTCTGTGGAAATTCAGTGAGACAGCAAACACAGGGTAAAGCATGTTAAAGAAGCTGCTGACAGAAAGACAATTTGAGAATGGAAAATACTTCATATAAATTATATGTTCACATTGAGCTTGCTTTGAATCTGACTAAACTTCATATGTTTGGTGGGTCTACCAGAATTCTGTGCTCACGGGGCATCACTAATGTGATGGGCAGCAAGGAACTGCTGTGTGCATGCACATTGCTCATGTCTCTGCTCATGTGCATGCCTCATTGTCCCTCAGGGTTCACAAGTTCAAAGATAAAGTTATTGCAAATTCCAAGATGTGGACAAGCAGCGCAGTACAGCAAGCTCTGAGTTCCTATGTGATTGCTCTGATCACACAGCCATGAAGCTGGCCCTGTCCTCAGTTTTGTCCCATCCCTACCTGAGGCAGCTCTCACAGAACATGGTTCTTGTTGATATCACACTGGAACATAGTCAGAGTAACATTACAAGAGCTCCACTTGCCTCATCGAATACTCAGGGTTAGAAAAGTTAGTGCTGTTTGCAGAGTGTACCTGCAAAAGTTTGGTAATCAAGTGGCTTAAGCTTTCCTCCAGGATGCCCACTTCTGGGCTAAAGTGCTGAGACCTAAACATTTTCCCTTCCACTGACACGTATTGTCAAGGAAAAGTTCCAGTCTCTGACTCAGAGAAAGATGAGCTTTGGTCTGTAACCAAACAGGCATTCAACCCAATGTAGCATAATGGCTGTAGGGGCTGGAGTCTGTCACACCTGGCTGTCAGTCCTGTCTCAGATCTGTCATTTACCATCTATATAATCTTTAGCAATGTGGCCAAACATCTTTAGGCTTCTGTTTTCTCACCTGTAAAAACTCCAATACTTTGGCCACCTGATGCGAAGAGCTGACTCATTTGAAAAGACCCTGATGATGGGAAAGAGTGAGGGTAGGAGGAGAAGGGGGTGACAGAGGATGAGATGGTTGGATGGCATCACCGACTCGATGGACATGAGTTTGAGTAAACTCCAGGAGCTGGTGATGGACAGGGAGGCCTGGTGTGCTACAGTTCATGGGGTCACAAAGAGTCCTGTCACAAAGGACACGACTGAGCGACTGAACTGAACTGAAAACAGGGATAATATTAGAACCCATCTCATAGGACTTTTGTTAAGATTAAATATGATGACATATATGCAGAGCTGAGCCCAGCTCCTGTTACATAGAAAAGTGCTCCATGAGTGGAAGCTGCCATAACCATTGTTACTATAATTGTAGATATAATGTTGCTCATGTCTTGGTTAAAACAAACAACTTATCCAGTTATTTTCTCAGCTTCCTGATAAGCATTTCTTGACGAATGAGTCAATAGAAATCTCTATGTTATAAACACTGCTTAAACAAGGAAGGCTGAGCTTCCTCTGTTACAAGAAAAGCCAGAAATGAATGAAATGAAATTAATCACACTGTTTATAAATAATTGTTTAAACAACATGAGACAAGACTTGTTTCCTGAGTACATGATGCCCTGTGCTGAACAGTTGGGACTGTTATTTTGAATATGACTTCTGGCTTTTAAATTACCTGTAGGCGTTTCTTTGATCTAGTGCAAAACATGCTAGCTTGTTGAACAAATTGGTTACACACTATGTGTATTTGTTTTCCCCCTTTTGCTCTGCAAGTGCTCTTGTTTCTAGGGTATTAGGGTCCTGTGTACCAGGCGTCTGAGATTGGTGCCCCACTGTGCATGTCACCCTGCAGGGCAAACCCCAAACCACACTCAACTCCAGAGGTGCTCAAGGTGGTTTATTGGCGGCAAGAACAGAGGCAGTGTGATGTGAGTCTCTGACCCTTGACTCTGGCTGCACACTAGAGGCACTGGGAGCTCCTGGCTTCCACATGTAGAGATTCTATTTTAATTGGTCTGGTTAGGGACCAGAAATGCATATGTTTTAGGAGATCTAATGTATATAGCAGGATTGAGAACCATTAGTATACTGGAACAGGCGAAGCTTGTCTTCTAATTTCTTACTGATTGCTATCATTTCTCTCTGCAGCAATAAAATGAGAAAGTAGATGTAGATAATGCTTCAAGTTTAGATCTAGCTCCATGTCTTAAGGGGCTTCCTTGGTGGCTCAGACAGTAAAGAATCTGCCCACAATGCAGGAGACCCAGGTTTGATCCCTGGGTCAGGAAGATGCCCTGGAGAATGGAATGGCTTACCCACCCCAATATTCTTTCCCAGAGAATTCCATGTACAGAGGCTACAGTTGCAAAGAGTCAGGCATAACTGAGCAACTAACACCATTGTCTTAAACTATTGAGATAGTTTGGATTTAAACTGGCAATTCTCAATTAGGGGCAGTTTTGTTTGCCAGGGGACATTTAGCAATGTCTGAAGGCATTTTTGGTTTTCACAACTGGTGGATATTGGACTTCCGTGGCAGTCCAGTGGTTAAGACTCTGTGCTTCCATTGCAGGGGGTGTGGGTTCTATCTCTGGTCGGGAAGTTACACATGCTGCATGATATGGCCAAAAAGAAAACAAACAAACAAACTAGTGGATGCTACTGGCAGCCAGTAGATAGAGGCAAGAGATGCTACTAAACATCCAAGAATGCATGAGATATCCCACTCCTCCCAGGAACTGTCTGGTCCCAAATTTCAAAATAAATCTGAGGTTGAGAAACCCTGCTTTAAAGTAATCCTCTGAGCTTTGCAACAAAGAAACTCCTTACCTCTGCCAGGGGATAGCAGGAGCCAAGAGTTGTGTGTACTCTTATCTGCCTAGTACAGTGCAGCCTCTGCATCATTTGACTCCTCTTAATCCACACCCACTCCCAAGATAGGACAATAGAGTGGAAACCCCTGTAAAAGGCAGGTGTTTGTGAGAGGAAGGGCTCTGAATGTCCGTGGTTAGAGTGCCGGCAGTAAGCTTGCAGATAAGCCCTTTCTATGAGGCAGGCTCTACAAGCTTGTTCCCTTACAGCGTGTACTTGGCAGAGACACAGCCCTCCCGATTTAGTCAGAGCAGCTGTTCAGGAAGGAATCGCTTCCAAAGCACACTAAGAGACCCACTAGAAAAGCATACCACCGTGTAAATGTGTGCTTGCTGCTACTGCTGCTAAGTCGCTTCAGTCGTGTCCGACTCTGTTCGACCCCATAGACGGCAGCCCACCAGGCTCCCCTCGGCTGGGAATCCCTGAGATTCTCCAGGCAAGAACACTGGAGTGGGTTGCCATTTCCTTCTCCAATGTATGAAAGTGAAAGTAAAGGTGCTCAGTCGTGTCCGACTCTTAGCGACCCTATGGACTGTAGCCTATCAGGCTCCTCTGTCCATGGGATTTTCCAGGCAAGAGTACTGGAGTGGGGTGCCATTGCCTTCTCCGAAATGTGTGCTTAGTCCTCTCTGTAGTGACACTCGGCCCTGGTCCATAGCAGTGGTAAAGCTTCATCTTATTCTGGGTGTCCACAAACAGGAGTGTCTCCAGGAGAAGATAAACATCATGATTTTTTTTGTTGTTGTTGCAATATTTATGCCATGTGAAGAACAATGTAAGGAATGGGGGATGATGAGCTTAGGGTTCAAAGATGATTCAGGTCATAAGTGTTGTTTTTAATATATCTGAGGGCTGTTTTGGAAAGAGGGAACCAATTTGTTTTGAAGGATCCCAAGGAAAAGAGGTGGGCTTCCCTGGTAGTTCAGTGGTGAAGAATCCATCTCCCAGTGCAGGAGACATGGGTTCAGTCCCTGGGTTGGGAAGATCCACTGGAGAAGGAAATGGCAACCCACTCCAGTATTCTTGATTGGGAAATCCCATGGACAGAGGAGCCTGGCAGGCTACAGTCCATGGGATCATAAAGAGTCAGACACAACTTAGCAACTAAACAACAACAAAGAAAAGAGGTAGTTATAAAGGATTGAAGTTTTAAGGATACATAGTTCAACACAAAATGGAACGGACTGCTTACTAAGATGTTCCTAATTAAGTAGAAGGATAAAATTGGATGATCACCAGTCACTGGAAGCATTGATGGATTGTTAGTCAGCTTAGTCAAGGAAAGGGTGGGGGGTCAAAGGAGATGTTCTCAGACCCTTCATTTGTGATTGTGTGAGTTACAGATCCACAAAATCCTCCCACAGTGCAGTTAAACACAAAAGAGAGCAAACCTTCAACCAGCATAGTATTTTCTTTGGTTGAAGCTGGAGACCTTCTGGAAAGGTTACTTATGGGAAGAGATGTGCCAGAGTGATGCTGTCAATTCTCTTTTCTTTATGATTCTTCTGGCTGGTAGGAAATTTAGATGCATCTGAGGCAGGAATCTGGGCTTCCCTGGTGGCTCAATGGTAAAGAATCCGTCTACAATGGAGGAGATGCAGGTTCAGTCCCTGGGTCAGGAAGATTCCCTGCAGAAGGGCATGGCAACCCACTCCAGTATTCTTGCCTGGAGAATCCCATGGACAGAGGAGCCTGGCAGGGAGTAGGAGTCCATAGGGTCCCACACAGTCAGACATAACTGAAGCAACTGAGCACGCATGCGTGCAAGAAAGGAATCCATTCCCAGTCTCTGTAGGTGATCAGAGCTGCAGCTGGTTTTATGCCTGACATTCTGTCTGAGAAAAATGTTGTCATATCCACCCATCAAGATAAATTTCTATTGTTTGAGGCTTTGATATGAAAGGAATTGCTGATAAAGATTTTTAAGGAGAAGGATTGAGATTCAAGAAACATCCCCTCATCCTGGTTTTCATGTTCTTCCTTTTTAACGTGTGAACAGTTAAGACTGTTAGGACTTCACTGGTCTGAAAGTAATAAGGCAGGATCCCAATCCAGAGGAAATCAGAACACTGGTGAAGCAGTTTGGTATTGTGGCTAAAGGAATAGGACTTGGCATTTGATGAGCCTGTCTGAATTCAGGTCCTGCCACTTTGAAGCTGTGTGATCCTGGGCAAGTTCCTTGACCTGTTGGTGCCCCTCTTTCTTTCTATGAAAAAGTGGGAGTGAAGATGATTCTTGCCTCATAACATTATTATGATGCCGATATGAGATATTATACAGATGGAGCCTGGAATAAGTAAGTTATTGATGAATTGTGTTCTCATAATCATGATCTTAGTAGGAGAAAAAAGGAGGAACTCTAAGTTGGGAAGACAAGGCTCCTATTTCTGAAACTGGTTCGTTGTCAGAACTGGGTCTGAGGGGAAATGGTTTGGGGTCAAATCACATAATATCCTTTTCATAAGGTATAGGATAGTTCCTGAGCAAGAAATTCAGAAGGAGAAGGAAAATTACTTCAACTGCAAGGAAAGGGGAACTGTGGGGAAGGGAGTGAGGCAGAAAGTTCTAGCTTCTGTCCTCCAAGAAGTGCTGTGAAATCACCCCTAACCTTTAGGGGAAGAAATCTGGTGGACGGCTTCTGGTTATGTAAACAGACATCTGACTGTGCTCCAGGTTGTGTTCAACCAAAGAGCCAAGAACCTGCTTTCCACAAGATGATTTCCGAATTATTTTCTCATCCTCGTTTTTTATAAGATTCTTCGAAATATTTCACAGTTAGAATTATTCCTGGAGAGGCTTTTATTCTCTAAGAAATGGGTGAATCTGTATTTTGATAACCCTGACAAACAAACATATTTGATGCCTACTCATGTTCCTTTTATTCTTCTCAGACTTTTATTTCCTTTGCTGGTGTTATAATGGAATTTTTCTTCTATTTATGAATTGGCATTGCCTGCTTTGAGTTTCTGACTGTGGGGGAAGGTATGTGTGTGTGTGTGTGTATGATTGTCATGTATACCAATGAGTTGCCTATGAATACTTTGGTTCCTGGTCCAGACATCACCATCTTTATTATCATTATCTTAGCATCGGCCATTTACTGAGAGTTGGTTTTATTTGCCAGGGATTAAGCTAAGTGCATTACATATGTCATCTCATGGAGTTCTTAATATAACCCATGGAGCAAGTATTATTATCCCCATTTTACTGATGGGAAAATTGAGACTCTGAGAGGTTAAATTACTTGGCTACTATCCTATAGCTGGCAAGTGGTGGGCCAGGATTCTAACAGATATTCATCTGATTTCAGACTCTTGCTGTTAACCACTAAGCTATGCTCCTTGCTAGTTAATTGAAAACTCTTGAAATAATGGAGGACATTTGGTTCTTAGACAGGGGCTGGGCTTCAGAAGCAATATGGTCAAATATCCCAACCAGTGCAGTGATCTCCTCTATAACTTATCTGGTAGGTAGTTGTCTGTCTCTCCTCCCAGTGAGGGGTAACTTACTATTACCCAAGGAAAGACATTGGCAGGGTTGCAAATTATAATTTTTTTGCCTCTGGTTTTCTTTTGGGACTATGTGTATAGTATCACCATAGACAGAGAAGCTATTTCACATGTATCATTTAAGAGGATGTTAAGGCCATTCAGGCATGTGGGATTTTAAACTGTAAATGCCAATTGGATTGAGCTGTAATAGAATAACCTTGAGCAATATAGTGTAATTTGCAGTGGGCAGATAGTGAAGGGCATGTAAAGTCCTTCTTGCCTGACCCAATCTGGTTTCCCAACTCATTTCTCCCAACTCTCCCCTGACCTAACTCCCCATGCAATAAGCATGCAAGATTGATCAGTTTTCTTTAGGTAAACAGTGAATTCTCCAGCCTCTGAATTACTTCTGCTGCCCCAAATGCTCTTTCTCACTTTCTTTCCTGGTACAAGCCTACTCATTTCTTGAGGCATGGTTCCAACATGAGCTCTAAACTTTCCTGATCCCTACTCCCCCAGTCTTTGAGTTAATCACTTCCTCCTCTGGGCCCTCACACCACCTGCTTCTCTTTTTCTTGGAGACTCAGCTTATCCTGTGGGATCTTAAGTACTTTTACGTATTTAAAACACTCTCTGCTCACCTGGGCAGCTTCTAGAAAGCAGGACATTTCCTACCTGCAGTGTCTAAGAGTCAAGGGTACTTACTGAGTGAAGGTGCACATTTAGCCATGCTGCTGTTGAATTTGCCTGGTTCAGATTGTGGCTCCATCTCTCCCTAGCCCTTTGACTTGGACGAGTTGCTAAGCCTCGCTCAACTAGATACTGTAAAAAAAGCTCTGTGATAGGATTGTTGTGAAAATTACATGAGATAATCCATGATTAGCCTAGCACAATCACTGACACATAATAAGCATTCACTTAAATTTATACTGGCTGATTTTATCATGGATCCATACCTAAGACATTTTTCTCCTGCAGATTTTTAGGTTCTTTCATATCAAAATAGTTTAGCAGAAGAAGCAGGCAGACACTCTGATCCCCCAAAGATTAAAAGTTCTAGTCTTTTATTTGTCTTTCCAGAACTATGATAGGCAATGGAAAAAAGTCTCACAAGCAACTTGGTTTGACTTCAATTATATGTGCATATGGATAAACAGAGTAAGCTGTGTGTACTGATTTGATCTTGTACTTTGGCATGTTGAAACGTGGACATGTCTGACATTGGTGATGGAACTAAAGAACCCCTTAGAATATATTTTGCCCAAGCTACAAGGTTAGGTGTTCCAAACTGCAAATTCAGCTAACTGGGGTCCTTTCTGCAAGCAGCACAAAATAATAAAAAGAGTGCTGTCCTAAGAGCCCAGAGTTTCCACCCTGAGGGTGCATTGCTTTATGTCCTTGTCAAGACTCTACTCTCTGCAATTAGGTTTTCACATCTGTCTGATAGGGTTTTTTTTTGGTCATTTGCCTGCTATTTTCACAATTTTTACCCATATCAGCGTTCTGCCCATGCTATTTGCTATCTATCTTTAAATACATTTTTTGAAATTTGAATAGATCTATTTGTAAAGGAAACTCTCAGTTCAGTTCAGTTCAGTCACTCAGTCATGTCCAACTCTTTGTGACCCCATGAACTACAGCACGCCAGGCCTCCCTGTCCATCACCAACTCCCTTACCCAAACTCATGTCCATTGAGTCAGTGATGCCATCCAAGCATCTCATCCTCTGTTGCCCTCGTCTCCTCCTGCCCTCAATGTTTCCCAGCATCAGGGTCTTTTCAAATGAGTCAGCTCTTCGCATCAGGTGGCCAAAGTATTGGAGATTCAGCTTTAACATCAGTCCTTCCAATGAACACCCAGGACTGATCTCCTTTAGGATGGACTGGTTGGATCTCCTTGCAGTCCAAGGGACTCTCAAGAGTCTTCTCCAACACCACAGTTCAAAAGCATCAATTCTTTGGAACTCAGTTTTTTTTGTAGTCCAACTCTCACATCTATACATGACTACTGGAAAAACCATAGCCTTGACCAGACGGACCTTTGTGGACAAAGTAATGTCTCTGCCTTTTAATATGCTATCTAGGTTGGTCATAACTTTCCTTCCAAGGAGTAAGCTTCTTTTAATTTCATGGCTCCAGTCACCATCTGCAGTGATTTTGGAACCCCAAAAAATAAAGTCAGCCACTGTTTCCACTGTTTCCCATCTATTTGCCATGAAGTGATAGGACCAGATGCCATGATCTTAGTTTTCTGAATGTTGAGCTTTAAGCCAACTTTTTCACTCTTCTCTTTCACTTTCATCAAGAGGCTTTTTAGTTCCTCTTCACTTTCTGCCATAAAGGTGGTGTCATCTGCATATCTGAGGTTATTGATATTTCTCCTGGCAATCTTGATTCCAGCTTGTGCTTCTTCCAGCGCAGCATTTCTCATGATGTACTCTGCATAGAAGTTAAATAAGCAGGGTGACAGTATACAGCCTTGACGTACTCCTTTTCCTATTTGGAACCAGTCTGTTGTTCCATGTCCAGTTCTAACTGTTGCTTCTTGACCTGCATACAGGTTTATCAAGAGGCAGGTCAGGTGTTCTGGTATTCCCATCTCTTTCAGAATTTTCCACAGTTTATTGTGATCCACACAGTCACAGGCTTTGGCATAGTCAATAAAGCAGAAATAGATGTTTTTCTGGAACTCTCTTGCTTTTTCAATGATCCAGCGGATGTTGGCAATTTGATCTCTGGAAATTGGAAACTCTATCATGACCTTAAATGCAAAGTCACATACAGAAGATGATTTAAAAAACAAATACAATGAAAACAAAACAAATTATTGTTATTTGCATAAATTTTTATTAGTATTAAAATTTAATAATATTGCTTGCCAAACACTCTGAGCAAAGGCCTACTCTCCATTTTATTAGGTACTAGAGACTTGTTAAAGCCAGAGTGGGGCCAAACTAAGTATTTATGTTTAGAATAAGCAGAATGAGTGAAAGAAGTATTGAATCTCCTTACTGCAATTCAGATTGTTTAATGCTATGCCTCTTTGTTTGGTATATCATCTGTGGAAAGCACTGCATATTTGGGAAATACTGGATCTTCCAGCATCAATATTCTGTTCTGGTTGATAGTGCTCTAAAGACACTAGTCTGTCACCTTCTGAGCCATTAAACTTACTAATAACTCAGTACAAGTTTATATGCTCACCGTTTATAAACAGTTCTATTAGTTTTTATCAGTTGTTGTACCCAGTCATTGTTTTTTTTCATCACATAAAAAACACCTTAAAAAATATTGGTTTGTGCAACTCATTTTTTGTGCATTTACATTTTTTGCTATCTCATTTTTATGATTCATCACCAAATCTTTCCTCATTTCATCATCAATGTCATAGAAGCCAACAAATACCACTTGTCCACCCAGCTAAAATGAACTGTTTGCATGCAATTCAGTGCTTTCTTTCTGATCCTTTGTGAAGAATCACTGATTGCCTCAAACTCTTGTTCTTCCTATTCACATGTCTTTTCTCTTCCCTATGTTTCTGTTGCTAAACTCTGCTTCAGGTGTAAGTAGAATAACGGGACATTCACCTCCTCGGGGAATCATGCTTCCATGTGCCCAAGAATAATATGAATGCACCTTTTAAAAATGCAGATTTCTGCTCTCCCCTCCTCACTTCTGCCCTCTCCCTACTCCCACACTGTCATTAGAGGTCTGGTGTGTGGGTCCTAAGAATCTGGATTTGTTATGGGTATTCAAGATAACTCTGATGCACGTAGTCTCTGGACAGTTTTGTAAAAGATGACTTAGTGATCTTTCTCCTCTTTTCCTCTTTTTCCTTCTCTTCCTCCTTCTCCCCCTTCTTCTGGAACAAATGTAATTTTAACTCTGTCTCATCAACCGATTATATTAAACTTCATCACAAAACTCTTCCCACCGTACAATGATTTCCATGTTTCCCAGTGGACAGAATTCCTAATTTAGGAGGCAGGCCACCTGATTTATAGCACTAGATCCACTATTACCTATCAGTCAATCCATGCCCCTACATTGTACCTACCTGCCTTCCTTACAGAGTTACGTTGAAGGTTATATGTGGAATGATATAAGAATGTTTCATGAATTGTAGAGGATTTTACTAAAACTATTAAAATAAGAAATTGCATTTTAAAAATTCATCTGTTAAAATATCAGAGATTCTTTTTTAATGGTGTTTTGCACCAGGGGTTTTGAGTGGCTCTGCCAATGTTTCTGATTAAGCATATGTTTGAGGAATGACAGTTGTGATCTCACTGCATTTTAAGTTGCAGCATCTCCGCCCCTCCCTGTCCTATCCTAGCCAGATACATTTAACAGCTTTGCAATGTGACTTCACAGATTCAAAAATTGAGGTATTTCAGATTCTTGAATACAAATCCCAAAATTATCTTCCTGTGTTTCCAGAGAAACCTCCTCCCTCCACACAGAATATAAAGTATCAGATACTAACAATAGAATATTAAAAGCCAAATTCAAATACCCACAGCTTTGGAGAACAGTCCCACACACAGCTGATGCCCAGTCAGAAGGTCTGTATCTGTCACCCACCATCTCTGCTACTCATAGAACCAGAATGTCAAAGCTGCAAAGGATCTCATAGATTATCTTTCTGGTTTAACGCATGAGGAAAATGAGGTACAGGAAAGGGACTCAGTCATCAGAGGCATGCCATGATCGAAGGCTAAAAAGACATCAGAGTCCAGGTTCCTGTCTCCTGGTTTACTGTTTGCATTACTTAGTTAATAGGGTGGCCTTGCAGTTGAAAGCAAAAGGTACTCACTGAATGTTAAAGTCGTGTTCCCATTGTATGAGGCTTTCCAGTGGCTCAGTGGTAAAGAATTCACCTGCCTATGCAGGAGATGCAGGAGATGTGGGTTCAATCCCTGGATTGGCAAGATCCCCTAAAGTAGGAAATGACAACCCACCTCAATATTCTTGCTTGGAAAATTCTATGGACAGATGTGGGAACAATATCTCTTGGGGCACAGCACACTGCACCATGATTCTGTATCTTGAACGAAGACCTAAAAAGAAGACATTAAACTGTTAATTGTGATTCATACAATAGTGTCAACTGAGACTGACAGGCCAACCAGGATGCAAGATCACCCCATCGTTATTCTCAGGTCTCCTTTTCTCCTGCTGAGAGGGAGTTGGTTGTGAGTTCTCCATGGAGTTAGGAGGCTGGGATATTTTCCTTTCTTCTCTCCTCGACAAGAGCTATATTGATATTGTCTGGATAAAAAGGAGTGGTACCAGCAATTCTGCAGAAGTCTCAATCATTAGTTGACTATCTGGAAGGATTATATGAGAGAACCAGTGTAACCTCTTGGAGGTACTTCTCAAAGAACCTCCTCCCAAGCTCTGCAACTGCTCTGGAGCCTTCCACACACCCAACTCAGTGGTTCTGTTTATCCCAGGTCTTCCTGCTCTGTCTTCCATCCCCTCTGCTCATTCTTTGTTGTGTTTACTCACTTAACCCCTTCCTCTACTTTCTCTGCTATCCTGACTTCACACTTTCTTTTCCTTTTTCCACCTAGTCTCCCTGGTTCTGCATCACAGAAAATATGTGCACCTCTTGGCAAAGATGCTCCTTTAGTGGGCAAGAGGAAAGAGTTCCATGCTAGTGTCCCAGTCACACTGTGTTTCAGTAAAAGAAGAAGACACATCATACTGTAGGCTTCCCATAGGAGGAGTAGATGTAATACACACCCATGTACATATGCCTTTTGCCCTAGAGTCCATCATAACGGGACATGGAAATGCTGGGGACACAGAACCTGAATACTGAACTTAGCAGTAATGGTTCCTAAGATGATGAGTGACAGTGTATCAGGACAATTCAGGGTCCAGATTTTGGAATCAAAACTGACCAGAATTTTTAAGGTCTGATTTACTTATTAACTGAATAAATTTGGGCAAATTATTTAACTCTGAAACTCAGTTTCCATGTCTGTTAAGTGGGTTTAAACTATACTAATTAATGCACATAACACACTTATCCCAGGCCCTGACACACAGGCGCTACCCTAATGAGTGATTGTTTTTATTGTTGCTAATGATAATAAAAAGTATGATACAAAGGGAATTTGGCCAGTGAGAAATGAGAAACCTTTCCTTCTCCTCTTTCTCCTCCTTCCCCTCCTTCCTCTCTCCCCTTCTTCTTTCCTTCTCTCCTTTTCTTTCTTCCTTTCTATTCAGTCATTCTTTTAATAGATATGTTCAGTGAAAAAAACAGAGGAAAATACAAGGGGTATGTAAAGACATGAGGTTGCATTTTGAGTTTTTCTAGGGAGCTCATGCTTGAAAATGGCATGTGAAAAATCTGAACGAAGGAAAATATAACTAAGGATGAATCAATAGCTATGTTCAGAGCAAGTAGAAAACCCAAAAATAGTTAGCTCTCATTATTTAGGGAAGAAATCTTACATATTCTGCTTCAGTAAGAATAGTCTTCCAACTGGAAAGAAGAGAACATCACAGGGAGAAAGTTGCTGCCTGAGATTTATGGAAAGCTTTTAACTGTCTCTGAGCCAAGATGTATTATTAATATTTCTCAGGGGATTAAAGGAACTGGTTGATGAGACCTCTGACTGGTGCTCTTTTGTGGACTCAGGGTTTTATAGCAGCCTGGAGATCAGTAAATATTGCCCTAGTTCTTAAAGAAAGAATAAAGTAGACTCCAGAAACTGTAGCCTCACAACTTGAAATAGACCTTACCAAAAATCGAAAACAGTTATTACACAAATGGTATGTATGCAAGAGTCAGTGTTGTTTCATTAAAACAACAAAAAATTAATGTCAACTCATTTCACTGTCTATTAGGACAGACTTACTGCTTGACAGGACATTTCAGCAAGGCGTTGCACAAAGCCTTCCATGGGTGGGTCCATTCTCAGGCACACTGACGATTACCCATTTGCTGGGAGGCTAGTCTGTGTTGGGGTACCATAGGTTCTGGTTTATCCCTGTTTGATCAATAGTTTTTTTTCTCTTGACTGAAAATTGAAGATCTAAAAGGCAAATGATACTAAACTGAAAGATCTAGGTAGCAATAGTTATCTGATCTTCTTTTTTCATGTTTTTAAAAATTAATTTATTTATTATAATTGGAGGCTAATTTCTTTAAAATATTGTGGTGGATTTTGCCATACGTTGAAATGAATCAGCCACGGGTGTACATGTGTCCCCCTGTCCCGAATATCTGATCTTCTTATGTGCTTGTAGAAGCCTTAAAGTCTCACTTGAGTCAGTGCTAAATAATCCTATCTTGAATGTTGAAATTGTTATGACTTAGAATGATTTCAATTGACTAAAATGATACCAAATCAATAAAATGAAATTAAACTGAGACAAATGTAATATCCTATATTTTGGCAAAATAAGTGAATGAGTAAATAAATAAATATACATATAAATAAAAATTGCACCAGTGTAGTAAAGAACCACAGGAATTGACAGCTATTTGTATGAAAAAAGATAAAACCTGGCAATTAACTGAACACATAGCCAATAGAATATTATCATTGTCAGAAATGAACTTAATCACATCCATAGAAGTAAACTAAATTGATGATGAAAAGTTTGTGACATAAATTAGATTCACTTTGTAGATTTGGGCTCTTTCCTGGTTCTGTATTCCATAAGAGATAATTTTAATAAGGATTGTGTTTAGAGGACAGTGACCATTATGGGCAATCATCTGGAAACCATAATATATAATGAACTATTAAAGAAAATGGAAATGTGTAGCCTGGAGAAGAGAAAACTTGGAGGATATAATTAGCAGAGAGAAGAATTTTGAGTGGGCCTGGAGGGCATAGTAGTTCCACTGGATAGAAGCTGTAGGAAGGCTCTTTTTGGCAGAATATTAATAAGCTATTTCCAATAACTAAAGCTGATCAAAAATACTATGGCCTGGTGGGTCAGTGGAGATTTCTAAGCAGGGGCCAAACAACCACCTGTCTGCATGGCACAGGGGCTTTCCTGCAGTGGGTGGGTTTTTGCACCAGACTCTCTGTCCATTCCAACTCTGAGGTTCTGTGATCTTCTTCCCTCTCTAGGGATGCAGTGGAGTGTGGTGGCCAATGGGAGAGTCAGTCCCACCCCCCAGCAAGTTCTCCTTTGGTGGCTGCACAGCCCAGTGACACTTAGGCCCCTGGGGCAGTGACCCTGAAGACAGCCATCCCTCCGAGAGAGGGCCAGGTCCTAAACTGCTGCTTGTGCATGACTGCACCCGGTGTTCTCTTCACCCAGCATTCCGTCTGTTGGTGCAGGCACCCTGTGCTCGTCGAGCTTTTCTTCCAGGATTCCAGCAGGTGGCAGGGGACAGGGTGGTCCCCTTGTTCACTGGGAGGTTCTTCGCCAGAGATCCCCCTGGAAGGGATCTTTTTATCTCCTAGCACTCCCTCTTTCTGGCCTCATAGTCTGTTGTCCCCAGTTTATACCCTTACTATGCCTGGTTTGTCTTGCTCATGTTCCAAACAGGATCGCTCATTGTGTCCTATCTCAATCATAGATGTTTCCAAATATTCCTTCTTTGCTGTGCCTGCTCACATCACTGCCAAAATATATCCTCCCTGCGCCTGCCTTGGTCAGAGTTCTGTTCCAAAAGCACGCATCTCTTGCTTGTTCGTGTCTGTCACAGCCATGTTCAGACTGCTCACTGGCTCATCTCTGTCCTGCTCTGTGCCAGACACTAATACACTTTCCACCCAGAGTCTGGATCCAACTGTGCGTCCTCCCGTGTCCATCACAGACTTCTACTTGCTCTTCCTTATGTCCTTGTCAGTCCTTCTCTTCAGGACATGCTCCATTTATTCACCATGGAAGAAACAGGGCAACGATCTTTCAGAGGAAAACCATGTCTGCAGCAACTTCGGAGGGAAGCAGAAGAGAGACAGCTCCCAACCAGTGCCATGACCTCAAGCCCTCCTGCTCTGAGATGCTCACTTTCCTAGAACAAATAATTTCCTCGAGAGCCTTGGGCAGGACCAGCGGCATCATAGTGTTTATTGAAAGATTTTGGAATCTTTCCCATGAGGTTGTGGCGAAGTCCATGGTACCAATTTATAACCCTTGAATCTGACCTTGCTGCTCCCAAAGGAGAGAACTGTTGGAGGCTCACGCTGCCAAGACTTGTCACTCACTGCAGTTTCCCCAGGTGGAGGAGCAGGACCAAGCAGTGCTCAGGGTGGAAAAATAGCACTTCACTCGAAGCCAAAGGACCTGGATTCCAGCCCTGGCTCCACTTCTAACATGATGTGAGATCGCGACCCATGCCCTTCCTTCCCTGTACCTTACTTTCTTCATCTATCAACTGAAGTTTGGACCAGGGGATCTCTAAGATTCCTTTCTGTTTCTATGACAACAGGATGCTGCTATAGCCATCAGCTACCTCGAAAAGGTGTGACCTGCCTGCCTTTTGACTTTGTTTCAAAGGAACTAGCCACTTCATAGCCACTTCATCTGGGCCTTCTAGACTTTTGACTTTGCCAGCTTTGCCCTTCAGATAAACCTGGATGTCTTTCATTCAAAACCAAGTTCACAGCTCTTGCACATGTCCCAGAGTGAAGGTCCCAGGGAAGTAAACACTGCCACATCCCAGAGCCCTGTGAGGTTTCCACTTTGGTCTTGGCTGTGGTTTGATAGCATCTCAGGACTTCATCATACTGTCCTTGTTCCTGCTGTTTAAGAAGTCAGATGTCATTTCCACTAATGTTTACTTTATTTCTAGAATTGCACCAGCCTGGAAGAGACTTTGGAATGAGAAAGAAAAGATTGCCGTCAAACAATCCAAATGCCAAAAAAAAAAAAAAAAAAGAAAAGAAAAATTCTGAGTCCTGCTAAGGCTTACAATTTTTTTGTGGAGAAAATCACTTGTTAGGGAACGGGAAAAGACTCTAATGAGAAATGTGACTTGAAACTCCCAAATGTTGTTGAGAAAGATGCACCATGCTGAAATGCTCCTGGTGTAGCCTGGGGTTGTCACTGATCAATGGGAGCAGATTCGTCTGGGGACCTATTCTCATCATATATGAAGAAAGTTTATCTAAGTCCTGTCTTGTACATTGACTCTGGATGGACCAACTGCCTGTGCTTTTTTGAGTCACTGTCCCTGTGCCATTAACAAGATTGGAGCTTAGGAGACAACCACCTTTATGAGGATGATCCTCCTCTAATGCAAAGGAGAGATCAGCAAAGTTGTGAACTGCAAGGCCCTGATCCTGGCAGTGAGACTCACACTGTATCTGTTGGGCTGCTGCCCACATTGTCCACAGCTTCCATGAATGTGCAGTAAGGATGAGGGAGAAGAGAAGCTTCAAGGGCCCTGAATCAATTGCTGTGACTTACTGTGTGACTGTGAACTAGTAACTGGACCTCTCCGGCCTCAGAAACAATCTCTCCTGCCTACTTCATGAAGCTGTTGTGGAGATAAATTAGATAATTTTTGTGATGATGTTCTGTAAATCATAAAATGCCATTTTGTTTACTATGACTTTGAATTACTTTGAGTGCTCCTGGGTAGTCAAAGGCTAAGAATTTCTTCACTAAAAAGTGGACCAGTTTAGAGAGTGAGCTTCCTATACTGAAAAACAATACCAAGGGATCATCTTTTGGGGAGTCCATTCTCCCAAATTTACCCCCTCTGCATTTGATTATTCTAAGCTCCCCAAAACACACCAACACTGCAAATTTGTACATCACAAACACTCTCATTTGAAGGGATTTTGTTGTTCTCAAAGTAAAGAGGTAGATAGAGAGAGATGAGGACTACAGTCTAAATTTTGTGATAATGAGCCTAATTTTTCATGTAACCTCAGAGTCACATGGAATAAATTCAAATACCTTTTTGCCATGAAAACATTTATTTAGACAAAGACTTGGGTCATCGAAATTGTCCCCACCTTGTTAATTCTCTCTCTCTCTCTCTCTCTATATATATATATATGAAAAGAACCTTCCAACATGAATTAGATCATGAATGATAAGCTAATAGTTATATAAAGAGTCTATTGAGATACTGAAGCAAATAATTTGAGATTTTAAAAAATCTGATAGTTTATGTAAATTATTGTTAATTGTCACTTAGTGTTGTCTAGATAGCACCTTCATTTTGTTTACATTTTTAATAAAGCAGAATTACAAGTGGGGCCACTCATGAATTTTCTAGCAAACTAAATCCCCTTGTGTAATGGACATATAAAGTACATGTGTGCCCATTATACACAACATGGGATTTAAATATATATCTTCAAAGGCTTGCAAGTTTTAATGATGGTTATATTTTGGTTTTATGAAATTGTTAGTTATACATATGATTTATTTGAAGCTAAAGTTTTGAAGTACTAGGACCCCTGATTCTAATTTGTTTCTATACCCTTGGCTTTATGATGCAATCCACTTTTTGACACAGGTCCCAAGAATGTGTTCTAGGAAAAACAGGAGCCTTGTTTTCTTTATTGATAAATTCTATTTATTGATAAACATTAATAAAATACATATGTTTATATTTGTGCATTCTTTACATGTTATAGAAATTATATATGGAGGGAAATCTAATGTCTTAAAACTATTAGGAGAATTTTGACTATACAATAAAATGCCAAAGTCAATCCTGTGCCTCAGTTCTCTGCAGCTTCTCTGTTATCTCATAGCCCAACTCACCCCTCAGAAGCTTTGGGTGTTTGATGCTGGAGAATTTTCTGTCTCCAGCATCAGGCTCTCTTCAAGGTAAAGACAGAAGCTCAGGACTCCTAAATAATGTGATTTTGCCTGTCTTCCTGTTACCTTTGTCAGCCTCAAGTACTAGACATCTCTCTCTTACATGGGTCATCCCAGGAAGGGCATAGGGAAGGCTTCAGCCCAGCCACTCTCAGGGCATACACCATAGGCATCATTCAAGTCAGCATGGCGCTTGTACTATATACTCACTGGTCTTGAATTGAGGTTGCTAATCATGTGCCTCCTCTTTTTGTGTCATGAACAACTCAGGATTCTGGAGTTCCTGGAATTTGAGGCCCAGAATACATGTCAGTGAAATTCAAGTCCCAGGTCTTCTGAGAATGGGGTGATGGAAAGACCCCCATCAGCAGGCGGGGGCAGTGTGCTCACCCAGTTCTTCTGTTTAATCCTTGGGCCACCATCATCTCACACATGACATGCAGCGGGTGGGCAAGAATTAGGTTTTCAAATCAAAGCTCTTTCTTCATACACAAGATTTACCTGGAACTCCATTGCAGTAGGTTCAAGTAGGATGGAGAACAGGTATATCTGGGTTCCCTCATCTCTACTCATTATGATCCATCACTGGAAGGAGATTTCTTGACATCTAAAAACCTTAAGCAGCTGGAAAAGGCACTCTCCACTGAAAGTCTGTGATGGTGCGTGGCTTTTCCTTCCTTCATTATTTTTCTAAAGCATTTGTAAGACTCCTGCAAGCCATTTTTCCTGATGACTTTCCTCAGAATCACACTTGTCCACTTATTTACAGAACCTCTTCCTCCATAAAGAAAAAGCCTCATCTCCTGAAACATCCATCTAGAATGACCATCTGAGCCTTCACCTCCTGTGAAGCATCTGCTGTGTCAAGGCAGAGAACTAGACCTCAAAACCTGGGTTGACCTAACCTTGGACAAATCTACCCTCTTTTGGTTTCCTTTCATCTTGTCTTTCTTCACTTTGGAGCAGCCATTCTCTGGACCCATGCACGGGGGTGGGAACTAACATTGATTTAATAGTCGCCGTGTTCTGGGTAGTTTCTGTGTGTTACATAGTTTCTGTCAATAGTCAGAGAAACATATTTTAAACATCTACTATCCGGTCCCATCACCTCATGGGAAATAGATGGGGAAACAGTGGAAACAGTGTCAGACTTTATTTTTCTGGGCTCCAAAATCACTACAGATGGTGACTGCAGCCATGAAATTAAAAGACGCTTACTCCTTGGAAGGAAAGTTATGACCAACCTAGATAGCATATTCAAAAGCAGAGAGATTACTTTGCCAACAAAGGTTCGTCTAGTCAAGGCTATGGTTTTTCCTGTGGTCATGTATGGATGTGAGAGTTGGACTGTGAAGAAGGCTGAGCACCGAAGAATTGATGCTTTTGAACTGTGGTGTTGGAGAAGACTCTTGAGAGTCCCTTGGACTGCAAGGAGATCCAACCAGTCCATTCTGAAGGAGATCAGCCCTGGGATTTCTTTGGAAGGAATGATGCTAAAGCTGAAACTCCAGTACTTTGGCCACCTCATGCGAAGGGTTGACTCATTGGGAAAGACTCTGATGCTGGGAGGGATTGGGGGCCAGAGGAGAAGGGGACGACAGAGGATGAGATGGCTGGATGGCATCACTGACTCGATGGACGTGAGTCTGAGTGAACTCTGGGAGTTGGTGATGGACAGGGAGGCCTGGTGTGCTGCGATTCATGGGGTCACAAAGAGTCGGACACGACTGAGTGACTGATCTGATCTGATCTAATGTGGTGAGCTACAGTCCATGGGGTCGTAAAGAGTCAGACACGACTGAGCGATTTTTCTTCACTTCACTTCATGTGCTACGGCCTGTTGTCAAAGATCCATTAAAAAATAATACTGATGAGATTCCCTCATTGGGAGCCAGGAAATAAGAAAGGAGTCATATAAAACATGAATGAGACAAGTTTATATACACACAAGTGCTATGAAGAGCAAAAAAAAAAAAAATGAGATGAAGCAGGGGTGTGGACATTGTTTGAGGTATTCAGAAAACATCAAGAGATCAGCCCCCTATGACCTGGGAAAAGAATATTGAAGAGGAAGGAGTCTGCGTGTGTTAATCTGGGGGAATATTATGTCAGGCAAAGGAAATTGCAACTGCAAAGAATCTGAAGCAATAATGAGCCTGGTAAGTGTACATGGCACTGAGTAAATGTGGGGAAAGTGGTTGGAGATGGGATCACAGAAGTAAGTAAAAACTGACAATAACAAGGACATTTTAGTTACCATTCATCAGTTAGTTACTATGGGCCAGGCTTTATGGGAAGTATTTTAACTGAAACTCTACCAGGTAGGTATCATTTTTCCATCACATAGAAGTTAACCTGGAATTTCCCCAAGAACAAAGAGATTATTTGGATCCAGAAATGGGGAAATGGAACCCTGACCCTGCCAAGTGTAGCCTTTCTCCCCAGTGTCACTAGCTGAGGGGACTTGATCCACCTGATACCTGTTCTCTTTAGCAACAAGAACCATCCTTAACACAGATAATCCTCTTCTTGTCTTTTTCCTCTTGTCTCCCTTATTTCTCCATGAAGTGTTGCTTACATTTGTAACGATCCTTCATTTATTTTACGTATGCTAATTCCAGTGAAAGTGAAAGTGTGAGTCACGCAGTCCTGTCTGACTCTTTGTAACCCCATGGACTGTAGCCTGCCAGGCTCCTCTAGCTATGGGATTCCCTAGGCAAGAATCTTTTCTCTAGGGAATCTTCCTGACCCATGGATTGAACCTGGGTCTCCCGCATTGCAGGAAGATTCTTTACCATCTGAGCCACCAGGGAAGCCATGCTAATCCCAAATAGCACATAACTGGAAGTTCAGTTCAGTTCAGTTGCTCAGTTGTGTCTGACTCTTTGCGACCCCATGAACCGCAGCACACCAGGCCTCCCTGTCCATCACCAACTACCAGAGTTTACTCAAACTCACGTCCATCGAGTCGGTGATTCCTTCCAACCATCTCATCCTCTGTCGTCCCCTTCTCCTTTTAGCATCAGAGTCTTTTCCATGAGTCAACTCTTCGCATGAGGCGGCCAAAGGATTGGAGTTTCAGCTTCAGCATCAGTCCTTCCAATGAACACTCAGGACTGATCTCCTTTAGGATGGACTGGTTGGATCTCCTTGCAGTCCAAGGGTCTCTCAAGAGTCTTCTCCAACACGACAGTTCAACAGCATCAATTCTTCGGCACTCAGCTTTCTTCACAGTCCAACTCTCACATCCATACATGACCACTGGAAAAACCATAGCCTTGACTAGACAGACCTTTATTGGCAAAGTAATATCTCTGCTTTTGAATATGCTGTCTAGGTTGGTCATAACTTTCCTTCCAAGGAATAAGCATCTTTTAATTTCATGGCTCCAGTTACCATCTGCAGTGATTTTGGAACCCAAAAAAGTAAAGTCTGACACTTTCGACTGTTTCCCCATCTATTTGCCATGAAGTGATGGGACCAGATGCCATGATCTTAGTTTTCCGAATGTTGAGCTTTAGGCCAACTTTTCACTTTCCTCTTTCACTTTCATTAAGAGGCTTTTTAGTTCTTCTCCACTTTCTGCCGTAAGAGTGGTGTCATCTGCATATCTGAAGTTATTGATATTTCTCCTGGCAATCTTGATCCCAGATTGTGCTTCTTCCAGCCCAGCGTTTCTCATGATGTACTCTGCATAGAAGTTAAATAAGCAGGGTGACAGTATACAGCCTTGACGTACTCCTTTTCCTATTTGGAACCAGTCTGTTGTTCCATGTCCAGTTCTAACTGTTGCTTCCTGACCTGCATACAGGTTTCTCAAGAGGCAGGTCAGGTGGTCTGGTATTCCCATCTCTTTCAGAATTTTCCACAGTTTATTGTGATCCACACAGTCAAAGGCTTTGGCATAGTCAATAAAGCAGAAATAGATGTTTTTCTGGAACTCTCTTGCTTTTTCCATGATCCAGCGGGTGTTGGCAATTTGATCTCTGGTTCCTCTGCCTTTCTAAAACCAGCTTGAACATCTGGAAGTTCACGGTTCATGTATTGCTGAAGCCTGGCTTGGAGAATTTTGAGCATTACTTTACTAGCGTGTGAGATGAGTGCAACTGTGCAGTAGTTTGAGCATTCTTTGGCATTGCCTTTCTTTGGGATTGGAATGAAAACTGACCTTTTCCAGTCCTGTGGCCACTGCTGAGTTTTCCAAATTTGCTGGCATATTGAGTGCAGCACTTTCACAGCATCATCTTTCAGGATTTGAAATAGCTCCAGTGGAATTCCATCACCTCCACTAGCTTTGTTTGTAGTGATGCTTTCTAAGGCCCATTTGACTTCACATTCCGGAATGTCTGGCTCTAGGTGAGTGATCACACCATTGTGATTATCTGGGTCGTGAAGCTCTTTTTTGTACAGTTCTTCTGTGTATTATTGCCACCTCTTCTTAATATCTTCTGCTTCTCTTAGGTCTCTTGGAAGTAAAAAAGCCAATTATTATCTAGCCAGAAAGTGATTTCCTATAAAACTATTCATTTCATCAGAAATAAATGGAAATTGAAATTGGTTATGTAATCAGTAAATTTTTTCTCATGCATTTTTTAAAATCTACATCCTACTTGACATCATCCTTCTACAACTGATGCTGTCACCTTCTGGCCTGGGGAGTTAGGCTATAAACACAATTTTGAGCATGCCGTTTCTCAGATCAAAACCTCCAAAGGACTCCTCCAATGGACTGTCCATGGAATTCTCTAGGGCAAAATACTGGAGTGGGTAGCCTTTCCCTTCTCCAGGGGATCTTCCTGACCCAGGGATCGAACCCAGGTCTCCTGCATTGCAGGCAGACCCTTTACCATCTGAGCCACCAGGGAAGCCCTCATGGTTCGTTAATGATTCCTATTCTGAGCTTCCCTTCCAGAGCTCAGATTTTGTGCTCCTTGAGGACAAGAGCCAATTCTTATCAATCATCATTTTTTTGCCTTTTTCTTGTGCCCAACACAGGTTTTTATGCACTGAAGCTTTTCAATAAATTCATTGAATTTACTTATTTGGAAGAACTTGTTTTTGTTTATAGCATCTGCACTGCACATCCTGCTTAGCTCTTTCAACCCTCAAATCTCACTGCTCCTCTGCTATTTAATTCTCCATCCACTGCAGTAGCTGCAGCTTTCTGATAAGAAGAAAATTTTCCTGTGACCATTTTGAATAAAATCAAGATTTTATCATATTTATTGCAAGTAGCAAAAGATTAGAGTTTTTAAAATACCATTATTTCCATGGTTTATGCCAAGCTTTCCCCCCCTTTTTTGGTTCATGTCTGCCTGTCGAAAAAGAACTTAAGCTTAAATAAAGTTTTGTATTTATAGAACATGGTGGTGAATCAGACTGATGTGTGAGTTACTTGACATTGTATAATCCTAGAGAGTATTGGCTACCGTTTCACCTGTAATGGCGTTATTGACACAGCACAGAGAATGGAGTGAATGTTGGATGGTCCAGGCCAAGGATGTAGGAGTTGCCCAGGCTAGGGTATGATACAGCATGCTCAAGAGATGTCAGGAAATGTGTCCTTTTCCCCCAGCATCCTAACTTACTGTATGACTCTCCACATGTCCCTGCCTCTCTCTGCCTTCAGTTTTGCATATACAAATTGAGAAGCATTTCATGGTTAAGAGCTTGGGCTTTGTCATTAGATAGACATGGGTTTGGGTTCAGACTTCTCCAGTTACTGACTGTGCGTCACTTTGACATCACTGTTTCTTCTTAGTGGAGGGATAATCATAGCTCATCCTGTAGAGTGTTGTTGTGAGATTCAGTGGGTTAAAGCTCACAAACAGAGGAGCATAGTCCCTGGCATACACACTCACTGAAGTGTACCTGTTACTATTAGTGCTCTGATTCCATGACATTTGAAATTCTGAAGCTGCGTGTAGAGACATATGGAAAGGAAATTGAGAAACCAGGGGTGGGGAAGTGGTGAAAGTGGCAAGCAGTGGTTATTTCTATGCCAGGTGTCTAATCCAGAAAAGGGCAGGCTGTGAACACTATTCAGGGGAAGCTGGAGATGGTAAGATATTTGGTTACAGAATCAGAGAAGATTTATATGATGTGCGTAGGCAAGAAACAGAGTTGAGTTGATTCAGTGTCTTATTATGGAAAGCCTAAAATGTCTCTTCATTTTCTCCAGTTCATGAGTTTCCTAAGCAGTAGCTGCACTTTACCTTTTAAGATGGTAAAGGGACACAACTTTATTGAGCACCTAAGATATGTCAATACTACTTTGAGGCTTTACATGTATTATATCATTTAATTCTCAAAAATAGTATTGACTATATTGACTCTTTCTCAAGTTGCCAGCTAAGTTGCCTTGGGCAAGTTAATTAACTTCTCTGAGTCTCAGTTTCTTCATGAGTAAAATAGAAGTGTTAATGCTACCTGACTTATGAGGTTATATAATTTAAATTAAATTTGTATATGATAGCAGTTATAATACCACCAGGCAGATAATTGGTATTTTATTATTATTTTCATTGTCATTTTATATAATAATCCATTTTATGGATAAGTGAAATGAGGCTGAGGGGACTAAGTTTCTGAACCTAGGTTATACAAGTAATAAATGAGCAAAGCCAGGATACAAGTGTAGACGTGTCTATCCTAAGAGTTCAGAGTTCACACTGTTTTTTTGCCTGTGTAGAAACAATGTCATCAAACTTTAAAGAGGCACTCCTTCCAAAATTAGAAGACGTTTTATAATATGTCTGGATATCTTGGTAGCCTGGATGGATAGTCTTTTAAATTGGTCTAGAGCCTTCGATAAAAGCTCAGACATTATCCGTGTTTTTAGAATACTTGGTGGCGATCACATAATTCAATTTCAGTTGAGTCTTTCTCAGTACTGAATGTCATTGAAGGATTATATTATTTCATTCCAGCCTTGGTCCCCTGAATTAGCATGGTAATCATTAGGATATGGTCTTCTTGTCAACCGGGTCCAAATGGGGGCCCATACGCCATTGCTTGATGATGAAATTCTTGGCCAGAACACAGAACCACCCCCCCCCCCGCATACCCCATATTCATTCTCTGAAGCCTTATAGCAATCTCTCTTTATCATCCTCAGGAACTTGCCATGGAGAAGACTGTGAGTCATCCATTACTAAGGCTTTGTGAAAGGGAAGTCAAGCCAGGGATTCATAATTTCCAGTGAAAAGCCCCTGGATGACTGAGCCAAGGCACCATTTCTAGTGAACCTTTTGTACCAGCTGGCCAGAGAGTGGGCAGTTGGTCAAGGGGATGTGAGTCAATGGAAGGAACCAGGAAAGAGTGGTTTTATCAGGGTTACTCTTATTAGTGCATCTCCTCATCTCAATGCAGAGCCTTCCGGAAACATTGAGTTATAAAAGTAAAATGCCAAAGTCATTCCAGAATTCTGTCTCATCTAATAGAAGCCCTCTCAGTGGGGAGCAGTCTCTGTTTATTTTCTAATTTCCTGGCATTTATTTTCTATTTAAACCTTCCTTTGTAACTGATGGTTTCACTTGTGATAGCCTATATGAAAAAAAAAAAAAAAAGACATGAATTCTGATCCCACTGTGAGTCACCAGCTGGGTGACTTCTGGCAAGCCACTTCCCTTCTGGGTCCCAAATTTCTCATGAAACAGATTCCGTAGCCCACCTCACAGATACCAAACTTTATTTATTCACTGGGCAAAGGTTTTTGTGCTGCTGGAGGAGAGAGAAATAAGTCTATTTTTTGGGGGTGGGGGCATGGGCCTTTAATGGCTATAATATTAGTAGTCAGGGAAAGATACAGTTACAAAAACTAGAAAGCCAGGCAAAAAGTGATGTTTGGTGAGGTTAATTAAGACACAATATTCTATCTAAAATATATAGGAATGGACAACAAGTGCAAAGTAGTATTATTATTACTAATCCAGTACTAAGTGCTAGCTAAGTTCTAGCAATGGGGGGAGAAAAAGAGCTTCAGGCTTGTTATGACACCCTCTGTGGCCCTGATCTCAGGGGCAAAGGTAAAAACGGAAGAGACCTTGTTGCTGCATTTTGTAGCTGTTTTTACCCTGCTGGTTTCCCTGAGTGTTGGTCACTCACCCAGCATGGATGGTTGATTAATCTTCTGGATGGATTCCAGACCCAGACACCTGTGCTAGTGGGGAACTGGGGAGCTGCTGTAGGACCCTAAGTGGGTATCTTGAGAGTATAACAAAGCATCATACTGTCAGGGACATCTGGAAAACCTAGCACTGATCACTATGCACTGGCAGGTTCTATCTTTCCCTTTTCCTCATCAGGTGGAAACTACACTGCATCAATTTTATTGTAGTTCTAACAGGGTATAATAAAACTCTTTTGAGAGTCTGACAAAATCTATAGCCTTTCCCTTAGAAATCTGGAAAGAATTTTGAATACATTTCCAAGAAGTTCACTTGTTCCTTGAAGTGAGAACCCAAGGTTAAAATAAAAATTGCCGCTTTGTTATAAGACTGTATTGGTGGATACGACAGTATTAACTTGATGAAGTCACAGACTCATCCTTATTGTCCTATTTCTAGCTATTGATGTATGTATCTCAAAGTCATAAATAGAGTCTTCAAGTGCCATTGTTGTCAATAGAACAATTCATTGTGAAGATCATATTTCTTTACATACTATTTTTCTGCCAAATAGTTCTATGGAAATGATCCCATAAATTGTTATAGATTTCCTATGAGCTAGACCAAAGAATATGTCATTGCCTTCATTTACAGACTCAAACACAAGGTCTAGAGAATTGAGCAAATGGTTGAGATCTTGGTTAATTGCTGAATCTAATCAGAAATCTTTCACTCAATAGAGATTTATGGCATGCCTACTCTGTGTCAGGCATTGTACACAGCATTGGGTCTGCTAAACCTCAGACTGTTTTCTTGTCCCCAAGACAAGATACAGGGAATTTGTTCAAATAGGGAAAAGCCTGTTCTCTTTGGAAATTAACTGGGATGAGTATAGTGTCCCTAACTCAGCGATAATATCTTACACTTTAACAGCATATGTGAAAGCAATTGGAGAAGGCAATGGCACCCCACTCCAGTACTCTTGCCTGGAAAATCCCATGGGCGGAGGAGCCTGTTAGGCTGCAGTCCATGGGGTCGCTAAGAGTCGGACACGACTGAGCGACTTCACTTTCACTTTTCACTTTCATGCATTGGAGAAGGAAATGGCAACCCACTCCAGTGTTCTTGCCTGGAGAATCCTAGGGACGGGGGAGCCTGGTAGGCTGCCATCTATGGGGTCGCACAGAGTCGGACACAACTGAAGTGACTTAGCAGTGAAAGCAATAGAGTGTGGGTTAACACACTTTATGAAAGCCAATAAAAATGAATTAGAATCCTGATTTCAATGACTTAAGTACTTGAGTATTTGAGCATTAGTTTCCTTATCTGTAAAATTGAAATTATCTCTAGAGCAAAGGTCATCAAGTTATGGTGGGCCACGTCCAGCCATAGGCCTATTTCTGTGTAACTCTTAAGATAAGAATGATTTTACATTGGTAAAGGGGTGTGAAAACTCAACAATAACAAGAACTAAACAGACTTCCCTCTTAGAAAAAAACAAAAAGGAAGAATATGCAACAGAAATGGCATGTGGTCCCCAAACCTAAAATTCTTACATCAAGCCCTTTATAGAAAAAGTTTGCCAACTCCTGTTGAATCAGAATGCCTATGTTTGGATCCTGTGGCCTCTTTCCACCAGCTTAATCTTGAGCAGATCACCCAACTGACGTATCCAGTTTTTCTCATATGTGTCAGTTTGTTGTGGTTCAGTCACTCGGCCATGTCCAACTCTTTGCGGCCCCATGGACTGCAGCATTCCAGGCTCCCCTGTCCTTCACCATCTCCCAGAGCTATATCAAACTCGTGTCCATCGAGTTGGTGATGCCATCCAACCATCTCATCCTCTGTCATCCCCTTCTCCTCCTGCCCTCAATCTTTCCCAGCTTCAGGGTCTTTTCTAATGAGTTGGCTCTTTGCATCAGGTGGCCAAAGTATTAGAGTTTCAGCTTTAGCATTAGGCTTTCCAATGAATATTCAGGACTGATTTCCTTTAGGATGGACTGGTTTGATCTCCTTGTAGTCCAAGGAACTCTCAAGAATCCTCCAACACCACAGTTCAAAAGCATCAATTCTTTGGCACTCAGCCTTCTTTATGGTCCAACTCACACATTCATACATGACTACTGGAAAAACCATAACTTTGACTATACATGTGTCAATTAGAGATGATAATAAGTACCTATTTCACACGATGTAACATGTATAAAATGCTGACACTGGAGGCCAGTATATGGTAAACACTTAAGAAATGTTAGCTATTATTATTAACATCATTATTACCACCATCATCAATTTTTCAAAAGATTTTTGTAGGTATTAAATGAAATGGTGTCTATTAAATACCCACTAGGGTGCCCTTTCCAATAAGTTAACTCTTCGCATGAGGTGGCCAAATTACTGGAGTTTCAGCTTTAGCATCAGTCCTTCCAATGAACACCCAGGATTGATCTCCTTTAGAGTGGACTGGTTGGATCTCCTTGCAGTCCAAGGGACTCTCAAGAGTCTTCTCCAATACCACAGTTCAAAAGCATCAATTCTTCAGCACTCAGCTTTCTTCACAGTCCAACTCTCACATCCATACATGACTACTGGAAAATCCATAGTCATGGCATCACTGACTTGATAGACGTGAGTTTGAGTGAACTCCGGGAGTTGGTGATGGACAGGGAGGCCTGGCGTGCTGCGATTCATGGGGTTGCAAAGAGTTAGACACGACTGAGTGACTGAACTGAACTGAACTGAACTGATAGACTGATCCTAAAGGAAATCAGTCCTGAATATTCATTGGAAGGACTGATGTTAAAGCTGAAACTCCAATACTTTGGCCACCTGATGTGAAGAGCTGACTCATTTGAAAAGACCCTGATGCTGGGAAAGATTGAAGGTGGGAGAAGAAGGGGACAACAGAGGATGAGATGGTTGGATGGCGTCACCGACTCAATAGGCATGAGTTTGAGTAAACTCTGGGAGTTGGTGATGGACAAGGAGGCCTGGCGTGCTGCAATCCATGGAGTTGCAAAGAGTCAGACACAACTGAGCGACTGAACTGAACTGAACTGAGGGTGCCCTTTCATGATAGGCTCTCAGTAAATGTCAGCTAACTTTGTTATTATCATCATCATCAGCAGCAGCAGTATTATAGTTTTCAAAGCTCTTTCACATACAACATCTCATTAAAATCTTCCAACAGCCCAGTGGTTGGTGCTGTGATCTTACTCTAATAAATGAGAAATGAAAGCGCAAAGAAATGAAAGGAGAGACACTGAGCCAGAAAGAGGCAAAATATGGAATCACGTTAGATTTTGTGTTCTGGACCAGTGCATCCTCTTTCCTCACCATGTTGCCTTTCCATCAAAACATCTGAGGATCTGTTGTTTATTAGTTTTCTGCAAATGATATACTTTGAGTCTTGGGAGCCTGACAAGGCAGGCAAACATGACTGTGTTCTTCCCTGGCAGTGCTCAGCAGACAGGAAGCTGGGATAATTGGATTCCAGCCTTTCAATCTTAGGGCTGCATTTGTAACCAGCCAACTGCTGATGACCAAACCTAATGGAAAAAGCCCTGACCAAACAAACACAACCCCCCTGCAGGACCTCATTGTTAATGCTACAGAGAGTGAAATTCATCAACAGCAACCAGATCCCATCTAATAGTTCCTATCAAGGGCAGAGGTGGCTTCAGAATGTGCCAGAACTTAGCCTCCCACTAGGGACAAGCAGAGGTCCCTAGCACAGGGAAGAGTGAGGTAAGGAGCCAGGACATTTTTGACAGCAGGGCTGATGTAGTCACATCAGAACTATATTTTATTTGGCTTTGGCTAAACTTGATTTGAGCAAAGTGTGCCCTCAGAGTGATGTCACAGCAAGTTGTTAAGATCATTAGTAGTGGAGCCTCAGAGTGAGTTAATGACTATAAAAATAGGTGATATTTCGAAGTTAGCTTATGGAAGGAGTGCCAGTCATTTCCAATCAGCTTTAGCTTAGAACAACTTCAGGTCAGATGTTTCTAAGGCAGTAGATTAAAAACACACACTGTTGTTGGGCAGTAGGTATTAAATGAAATAAAGTTGTGTTTCCTGATATTGTTACTGCAAAAATAATGAAAATTACCCTTAAGAAATTTCATCGTTGTCCCTGATGTATAGGGCAGAATATATAAAAGTACACTTTGTAGGGATTTGCCATGCTAGGGGAAGCTGTCTTTGGTTATGGCATTAAGCTTTGCTTAAAAACAGCCTTGAGCCTTGGTCCTCAACTGTTGTCCAGGAGACATAAAGCCCTCAGTCTAAGGAAGAGGATGATATGACCTCCCTTCCCAGGGAGGATACTGCTGTGGGTCCCTACCTCGGGCCAGATACAGGCTTCTCCTCTGAGCTTATGGCAAATGATTTTAAGGTATTAACTCAGTATTTGTGGATAAGACCCTGTCTAGTAGCAAAGAATTCCTCCAAGCGTAACAGGGATTGAGCTAATCGGGAAAGCCAAGGTACTTAGTCACAGCAGGTGGCAGGAGCTATCCAGGTGTTCGAAGCACTCCCAGCCATTATCTAGGATGCCAGCTCTCTGTCTGACCTCTTCCCACTATCTGCCACCAAACATTGTCTTTTGGGGTATGAGTTTATCTAACACCTGCTGTCAGGCCGTTGGCTAACCACCAACCAATCCCCAGCCTGTCACATCCATATCCAAACTGTAGCCAAGGCAGCCTGTACAGTGCTGTTTCCTGGCTTTGTGACCTGCCCCAGCTCTGTCCCAAGCTGCCAGGCCAAGGCTCTGCCTGGACCAAACATGTCTGAATTTAAGAAAGGTAAGGCTGATCAGTTAGCATGGTCTTCTACATGTCTTGTCTGGGCAAGGGAAGGGATGTGTGATTTCTTTTCTGCTCATACTTTCACAATACCAACCTCTTGGGTTCATGGTGGGTAAAAAGTAAAATGATGGATGTCAAAGGCTTTGTAAGATCATGGTCTACAGTACAAATGTAAGGGAAAATCGCTGTATATAAAAACATAGATTCAGCTGGGAGAAATTTTACATTAACACTCCAGCCAGTAAAAATTCAAACAGCCAGAGGTCACAGGAAAACTATTCAGCAAGGCTGACATGGACAAGTGACAGGGAATAAGGTCTTTAAAACATTTTATAAAATTTATGAAAATCTAAATTTTTATTTTATACAAATATTTTAAATTTCATCTTAACATTTCTGCAATGTGTAATTTTAATCTCATCCCCCATGTTTAAGTATAGTGCAGCACAAAAAAAGTGTTTGTAAGGTTATATCTTCTTCTGAGATTTTTATAAGGAAAGTTTTTTTCCCCTAGAATTGCTCACTATTTCAGACATGTCTATAACTTACCTATACATTGCACTCCCAAAATTTGCTCATTGAACTCGTTAAGGGTTATATCCAAGAAAAACAATATTGTTACTCACATTTAAAAGGATGTAAGAGTAATTACAGTAATTAAAAGGAGTAAGAGTTATGTAAGAGTAATTAAATTTTAAATTAAGTAATTATTAAGGTCTTACATATATTTGTAGTATTAGTTATTTATAGTAGTTTGTATTATCCTATGTGTAATCTCAGCCCCACACAAATACTGGAAACTATTGAACTGTGGAAGCTCAGAGCCATGGAGTGTTTCAGCTCCTCTTGCACTCAGAAACATCCTGGCTCCTACTGTTTGAGTAGCCAAGAACTAATTGTCTGATTTCCAGGAAAGCATATCATACAAACAGACACTCAGATATTTAAATCTTCAGCTGATGGTTTATAGTTCACTGAAAGTTTCTGAGCTTCTTTCTTAAATTTTCATACCATATATGAGTTATTGAAATTGAAACTTTTCATAGAATCGACATAGTATTTGTTATGGCAACCCTTAGGAGAGCCTTGATTGTGAAGGATATTAAAAGCATGTCATCAGGCTAATGAAGGGCCAGAGAGAACCAATTGAAGGAAGAAAAAAGATGTGGGTCCATGTCACTGTGAAATCTTGTAGTTAATATTTGACTAGTGCAATACTGGAGAAGGAAATGTCAACCCACTCCAGTACTCTTGCCTGGAAAATTCCATGGATGGAGAGGAGCCTGGTAGGCTACAGTCCATGGGGTCGCAAAGAGTCGGACACAACTGAGCGACTTCACTTTCACTTTTCATTTTCATGCATTGGAGAAGGAAATGGCAACCCACTCCAGTGTTCTTGCCTGGAGAATCCTAGGGACAGGGGAGCCTGGTAGGCTGCCATCTATGGGGTCGCATAGAGTCGGACACAACTGAAGTGACTTAGCAGCAGCAGCAGCACAATACTGGCTAATAGTTCATGAGCACCATGCCAGGCACGATGAGCAATATGATCATGTCTCACCATAGCTAGCTGAGGGAGATACTGTTTTTATCTCTGTGGCAGATGAGGAAACCGTGGTATAGGGAGGTCTGAGGTTGTGAGGCTTCTAAGTAATGAAGTTGTGATTAGAATTCTGAACATTTGACTCTCAACCACCATTGTTTGGCTAATGGTCAATAAAGTAAACACCACTAGATGAATGAGTCATAGTTCCTTCCCACAAGAGGCTTGTAATTTATCTGGAAACACGCTAAGTGTATATACAGCTGTATTTAACAAGACACAGTAAGGGCTATCACACAGGCAGTTTATATTGTTAAGTAAATTATAGAGGCAGAAAGGGCTATGTTTGTTTAAAAGAGGGAAAGGTGTTAGGAAGTGGTCTAGTTTCATTCTTTTACAAGCAGTTGACCAGTTTTCCCAGCACCACTTGTTAAAGAGATTGTCTTTAATCCATTGTATATTCTTGCCTCCTTTGTCAAAGATAAGGTGTCCATATGTGCGTGGATTTATCTCTGGGCTTTCTATTTTGTTCCATTGATCTATATTTCTGTCTTTGTGCCAGTACCATACTGTCTTGATGACTGTGGCTTTGTAGTAGAGCCTGAAGTCAGGCAGGTTGATTCCTCCAGTTCCAGTCTTTTGGACTCTGTGGGAGAGGGAGAGGGTGAGATGATTTGGGAGAATGGCATTGAAATATGTATAATATCATATATGAAATGAGTCGCCAGTCCAGGTTCGATGCATGATACTGGATGCTTGGGGCTGGTGCACTGGGACGACCCAGAGGGATGGTATGGGGAGGGAGGAGGGAGGAGGGTTCAGGATGGGGAACACGTGTATGCCTGTGGTGGATTCATTTCTATATATGGCAGAACCAATCAATATTGTAAAGTTTAAAAATAAAATAAAATTAAAAAAATAAAAATAAAAAATAAAAGAGGGAAAGGGAATATCATGTTGAAATGGCCAGAGATGGCTGAAAGGAGGAAGTGGCCCTACCCAACAACATTTTCAAAGATTCCTCAGCACAGACATACCATAGGAAGTTAGCTAAAGAAGAGGGAAGAAGGGCAAAGAGGGTATGGTCTGTGCTTTTTCATCCTTATGATGAATTATTTTGGGCTTCCCTGATAGCTCAGTTGGTAAAGAATCCGCTTGTAATGCAGGAGACCCTGGTGCAGTTCCTGGGTGGGGAAGATCCGCTGGAGAAGGGTTAGGCTACCCACTCCAATATTCTTGGGCTCCCCTTGTGGCTCAGCTGGTAAAGAATTTGCCTGCAATGCGGGAGACCTGTGTTTGATCCCTGGGTTGGGAAGATCCCCTGGAGAAGGGAAAGGGAATTGTTTTAATCAGCTTGCCCTTAACAATTCTGACTCCAGGATCCCGGCTTTCCACCTGGTCTCTTGCCTCATGAAAAAGTGAAATTTGATGTCTTGTTGAGGGAAGAAGTGGGCAAAGCTAGGAGAGCCTTTTAGAACCTGGGGCCCTGAAGGTATGAAGGAATATTTGGATGGGGTTTCCTAATGCAGGGATTAGGGTAGCTCTGGGAAATATAAGAAAGCCATGCATGGCTTTTCTTTATTGGAATGGGACCCAGAGCTCAAGAGGAGCTTCATTCCTTGCCTGATCCAGAATCTACTGGGGGCTAGCTGGATGGGGATGGGGAATAGGTTGCTCTAGCCTTTAGAAGGGAGGCTCTGTGATCAAGATGCTCGCTTTAAATGTGTGTGGTTTTGTCAGAGGGCCTTGAGGTCAGATCAGGGTTTTCCCTCTTGTGGTTTTCCCCCCACAAAACCATTTTAACTTTACTCAACATTACACAACAATCAACATGACTTCCAGTGTTTTCTCAGTCTTCTCTTGGTTAAGTCTTTCTCCTTGAACTGTTTTCAAAGATCATAGAACCAAACCCCCCATCTCTCTTACTAACCAGATTATTTTGGTCACATTCAATCCTGCTTCCAAGCCTCAGGTTCCACATTAGGAAATGAGAGTTAATAGTGTCTACTTCACAAGGTTGGTTTGAGTATTATGTGCAACATTATATATGGGGATGTTGTATATGGGAATACTACATGGGATGATTCAGGTATGGAATACAAGACGAGGCCTGGCTAGTGATAAGGAAGAGGAAGGGGAAGGAAAAAGGGTGGCTTTCTGTACATAGCTTGGCCATAATACCATAACAGGTAATTTAGGGTACTGAGCCTTGCTTCTGCCTCAGATGCTAACTACCGGGTGCCCTCGGACAGGTAACTTTCCTCCCGGTGCCTGTTTTCTGACTTGGCTAATTAAGATAGAAACCTACAATGTAAACCTCCCAAGCATTTCTGTGACTCAAATGAGATTCTAGCTATTAAAGTGCTTTTCAGAGGTACAGCGTGGTATAACCGTGTTGTGCAATAATTATGCTCCCTTCCTTACCCTCCCCTAAAGGCACTTTGATTCTAGTAGAATGTTCAGTTGGGCTAAGATCACCTGTACACTAACCTCTGCATTTTTTTTTCCCCCAACTTCTGTGGCTGTTTTCTGTTTCAACTAAAAGTGGCTGCTCCTCTGTCTCCAGCTTTTTCCTGCTCTTCTGCAATAGACCGGTTCCTGTATAGCTCTGAACGTACTCTGTAAGTCTGTCACTGTCTGTGTTGTGAGTATGCCTGCATCTGTTCATTCACTTCTTCCCACAAAAGGTCCTTGATTTTTCTTATTCTTCGGCCCTCATTGGGCCACGTTGAGTCCAGTGGACACATCACATATCATGGAAATGTCACAGTTGTTGGCTGAAGCCTGTGCAGAGGTCCTTCTGGACGTTGATTGCTGTTGACCTGAAGGCCAAAGATTCATATGGTTTGAGAGCTTTATTTTATTTTCTATTATGTAATTTTAAATATTGTTTTGGGCTTCTTCCCTGTTCTGGGCGCACAGTCTTCTCAAGCCCTCTAGGAGATGAGCACTTGACCAAACTGAATTCCACCAGTGTTAACTGTGGTCCTCGGAGGCTTTTCCCAGGCCCCAGTTCATCCTGTGTCTGTCTCCTTGGCTGTAAGTGGTGAACTCCATCTTTCTCAAACAAATGATTGTGATTAAATTTTTTTTCTTTCAGTTTTTAAAAAATCCTTTTGTTTTGAAATACTTTTGTATCTGTAGAAGAATAGTAGAGGGTCATCCCTGGTGGTCCAGTGGTTAAGAAACTGCGTTGCAATGCAGTAGCACGCATGCGTGCATGCTCAGTCATGTCCGACTCTTTGCAACCTCATGAACTGTAGCCTGCCAGGCTCCTCTGTCCATGGGATTTTTCAGGCAGGAATACTGGAGTGTAGGAGATGTGGGTTTGATCCCTGGCCACAGAACTGAGGCCCCACATGCTGCAGAGCAACTAAGGTCACGAACCACATCTAGAGAGTTTGTGTGCCACAGTGAAAGACCCTGCATGACGCAACCGAGATCCCGCATATGGCACAACTAAGACCCACCACAGTCATAGAAATATGTTACTTAAAACGAATAGTGCAGTGATAGTACACGGTGTGCATATACACCTTGCGCGCAGCTTCCCCTCATGCTAACAGTTTATATAACCTTGGGACATTCATCAAAAGCTAGAAAATTAGCATTTATCCAATACAATTAAGTGAAACACAGACTTTATTTGGATTCCCCTAGTATCAAATCAGATTTTGAGTAACTTTGTTCAAAGTCATTATTGTGAATTTCCATCATTAAGTTATTTTACACTACTGTAATGGTCTTGAGGGATGTTTGAAATGTTTTCTTCTGGCCTGTATGGTCCCAGTTGGTTCTGCTGTGTTGATTTTTGTAGACATTCTTGTGTTTCTGTTCTCTCTGCACATGTTGCCTATCCTTGTTTCCTGTAATCAGTGTATCTACAGTAGCATCACATATTTCCCTTCTCATCCTGGTTTCCAGTCTTTGCTCTGCTGTGTGTAGAAGGGTGGAGCTTTCTAGAGTTGTATGCAAACTAAGTTTACATATTTCCTGAGTGAAAAATGAGGAAGACTGCAAGAAAAGTCCACACGTTTGGGACAACTACTCTGATTATTCAGAGACCTTTGAAAAGAACAAACAAACCAAAGGTGTAGGTTTCTGGATAATTAAGGTCACTGGATACTGACCTTTGGATAAATGAAGTGAGGGCAATGGCACCCTACTCCAGTACTCTTGCCTGGAAAATCCCATGGACGGAGGAGCCTGGAAGGCTGCAGTTCATGGGGTCGCTGAGGGTCGGACGACTGAGCGACTTCATTTTCACTTTTCATTTTCATGCATTGGAGAAGGACATGGCAACCCACTCCAGTATTCTTGCCTGGAGAATCCCAGGGATGGGGAAGCCTGGTGGGCTGCCATCTATGGGGTCGCACAGAATCGGACACGACTGAAGCGACTTAGTAGCAGCAGCAGCAGTAAAAGATTCACAGGAACACATACATACAGATGTCTCCCTGATGGTTCATTTTCTCTTGATGCCTTAGGTTTTCCTGAATTAATGGCTAGCAGTGAAAAGTCCTGTCTCCACAACATATACTGTTGTTTTCTTTTCTCTCCATCCACATTCTTTCTTTGACTCCTTAAGACCTCCTGTATTAGCCTGCTCAGTCTGCCATAACAAAATATCATAGACCAGGTAACTTAAACACCAGACATTTATTTCTCACAATATTGGAAGCTGGGGAGTCCAAGATTCAGGTAAAGGCAACTTTGGTTCCCAGTGAGAATCCTCTCCCTATCTTAAAGACAGATGTCTTGTGACTCTCCTCACATGGCAGAGAGACAGAGACAGATGGTGTGGAGGTGGGGGATGGAGAGAGAGGACTCAGCTCTTTCTTCCTCTTCTTATAAGGGTACTAACCCCATCATGGATGCCCTACCCTCATGATCTCTTCTAAACCTAATTATCTCCCAGAGGTTCCACCTCCAAATACCATCATATTTGGGTTTAGACCTTTAACATATTAATTTTTGAAAAAATAAAAACATTCGGTTTATAATACCTTTCCATCCTGTACCAGCTGAGAGATTCCTTTTTCAATCTTCAGACTCCTAGCTTCTTTGCCAGGGGGTTTCCATGGAGGTGACCCAACCCATGATGTGAGTTTTGTCTTTCTCAGTATCCTCCTCATGGAAGGATTGAATGACACAGTGCCCACAATCCCTGTATTCCATGTCTACAATGACTTCCCACATTCTACCATGTACAAATCTTACGCACCCTTTAAGATCCATTCAATGCCACCTCCTTCCAGAGCCTTCTACACCACCCATGAGCATTTATAATCTGTAGGAACATAAATTATCTGCTAATGTGAGGTGTCTGATTGGACATATGTCTGGCCTTCTGACATGAAATACCCACAGCCAGAAATACCCTCAGCCTGTTTTTTTTTCAAAAGAGGAATGTGTGGAGGGGATTACATCTCCCCACTCCATCCTCTGGAAGATCTGGCATAGTACGTGAAAGAATGGAAAGTGCCATCACTATTGCAGAGTAATCTGAGTGGTGAACACACAGGGCTACTGCGAAGATCAGTGGGAGAACAGTTGCCAACATACTTTGTAATCAGTATAAATTCCAGGCAATGTGGAGGAGGATTGTCTCATTCTGTAATCCAGTCAGTAAACATTTCTGTATATTATATGATATTCTGCACTATATATTGTGAGCTATGTAGCAAGTATTAAAAAGAATAAGGCTGCAAGTACTAATAGCAAAAAGGGCTTGGGATTCTAGCATGCCTGGGTTTGAATCCTGGCTTTGCCATTGCTAGTTGAGTAACCTCTGGCAAATCTTAACCTCTCTGAGTTTCAGTGTTCTCATCTGTGAAATGGAAATATGTAAAATAACAGTGCTAACATCATAGACTCATTGTTAGTATTAAATGCAATAACATTTTAAAGTACTCAGTGCAGGGTCTGGTACAGAGGGCTGAAAGAATGATTCTTCTTTTAAAAAGATGCCGGCTCTGCCTTCCAGGAGTGTCAGGAGGCCAGACATATGTCCAATCAGATACCTCACATTAGCAGATAATTTGTGTTCCTACAGATAATAAATGCTCATGGGTGGTGTAGAAGGCTTCTGGAAGTAGGTGGTATTGAATGGATCTTAAAGACTGGGTAGAATTTGGATGTGGTAGAATGTGGAAGTCATTGTAGACATGGGATACAGGGACTGTGGGCATTGTGTCATTCAGAATACTTTGGCCTGTAAGTGCTAGAATTCCTAACTAAAATTAACTTAAAAAATAAGATTATCCATTTACATGATAAAAAGCTTGGTTTGGTAGAGTTTGGTATTTTAGGATTGGTTATTTCAGTGATTGAACAGCACTGTGAAGGACCCAGATGCTTTTCCTCTGCTCTTTTCAGCCTGTTAGTTTTCATTCTAAATGATACTTTTGTGGTCACAAACTAGCTGCAACAGTTCCAAACATTGCATCTTCCTCACATAATCATAACCAAGTGCTAGAAGACAAGGTAGACTCTTATTGTACTTGTCTTTTATTCAGGAGGAAACATTTTCCATCCCCCAAGCAATGGCACCCCACTCCAGCACTCTTGCCTGGAAAATCCCATGGACAGAGGAGCCTGGTAGGCTGCAGTCCATGGGGTCTCGAAGAGTCAGACACAACTGAGCAACTTCACTTTAACTTTTCACTTTCCTGCCTTGGAGAAGGAAATGTCAACCCACTCCAGTGTTCTTGCCTGGAGAATCCCAGGGACGGTGGAGCCTGGTTGGCTGCCGTCTATGGGGTCGCACAGAGTCGGACACGACTGAAGCGACTTAGCAGCAGCAGACCTTCAAGTCTTGTTAATCGGAAGACGATCACAGGCCAAGCCCTTAGCTGTAATGCACCTGGTATTTTTGCCTATACTCAGAGACAGGCTCTGTTAGAAAGAAAAAAGAATGTGTGAGACTTTGCTTTAAATAGCTCACAATCTTTACTACAGACTGTAAACCCATTTATCCTTCCTGAAGAAAAACAGGGAGATTTATTGAAAAGAGATGTCTCATGGGTCCCCAGAATAGCAAACTCACTGGCCTTCCTGGTGACAAATAAGGAACATGGGTGCTTTTAAGGATTAAGTTCCTCTTTCCACCTCTCTGAGACCATAATCTATTTCTATTTTTCACTGAATATCAGCTTTATTCTTTTCTCTTTCTAGATCACCTTTCTTTGCTTCTATGAACACATGAGTCAAACCTGGCTCCCCTAGGCAGCCCTTCCCATTCTCAGTTCAAGCACTAAGACCATGATATATCCACGTTCCCCAGTCACATATTTCCTGGAGATAGAAGCAGAGTTAACTTTGGATTCTGCTATGACCTGGAGGTGGACTTTCCTATAGCTCAGATGGTAAAGAATCTGTCTGCAATGCAGGAGACCTAGGTTCGATCCCTGGGTCAGGAACGTCCCCTGAAAAGGAAATGGCAAGACTAACACATGACCAAGAGGTAGAGCCTCCTGACTAACACATGGCTAGGAGGTAGAGCCTCCTGCAGGGGTGGGGACTGGTCCTTAGATTATGGAAGAAATGGCTGGAGACCACGGCCACAGCTCTGTACTGTGGTAAAGAAGCACGTGTAAGAAACCATGAGCCTGTGATAGCATGGGGTGGGGAGACCAAGAGAGGAACACAGTTAAAGGAAACATTTCCTGTTTTGGAGTAGTTATAAATTCCTGTGTAAAAACAAACAGCTGAATTATAGGTGTGGACTTTAATCCCGGCTCCACTGATAATCAAAGAGAGGACCTGAGGCCAGGGTCCCTTAGCAAGAATATCTGTGTTCTAATTACAGAAATAAGCTAGTGCAGAGGGGAACAACCAGGGAGCCAAGGGAGAATAGGAACCCTGGTCTATGAGGAATCCTGAAGGACTTGGAGGTGCTTCTCCTAGAGAAGAAAAGTCTCAGCACAGGTGATTGAGAGCTCCATCATTAATGACATTGGAATCCCATTAGGTTTGCAGGCTAAATTCAGACCAGATACTCTTCTCAATCGGTGGGACCAGTGAGGGTGTCCTGCTCCCCGCTCTCTACAATGTCCTTCTCTCTCCTCCCACTTACTGCTCCTACGTGTTCTTATGACCTGTCTTATCTCTTCCTGAGGAACGAGCCTGCACACTGGTCTCAGTGTCCCCATTGTCCCAGGTATTTCCCGCAGTGCAGCCTGTATTCATTTCATTCTCCTTTACCACAAGATTCAGCCCAACTTCCTTACCCCCAGTCATGGAGCCTCAACTTCCTCTAAGCCTCATCTCCCAGCAACCTCATCCCTACCATGTAGGATGCTTTTAGAACAATCAGCATTCCACAAACTAAGGATGCCACTCTAAGCTCTTTCCTGCCTCCGCCCTTCACCTAGCCCATGCCAAACCTTGAAAGCCCTCATCGTGCCCATGTCCAGTGCACCACCAGTCCTGTGAGCCCTACCTTCAAGGCAGAACCTGAATCTGACTACTTCCCAACACCTCCACTGCTACCATCCCAAATCTCTGATCACTGATATCTCATCCAACCATCTCATCCTCTGTCGTCCCCTTCTCCTCCTGCCTTTAGTCTTTCCCTGCATTAGGGTCTTTTCAAATGAGTCAGTTCTTCCCATCAAGTAGCCAAAGTATTGGAGTTTCAGCTTCAGCATCAGTCCTTCCAATGAATATTCAGGACTGATTTCCTTTAGGATTGACTGGTTGGATCTCCTTTCAGTCCAAGGGACTCTTAAAAGTCTTCTCCAACACCACAGTTCAAAAGCATCAATTCTTTATAGGCGCTTAGCTTTCTTTATGGAGAAGGCAATGGCACCCCACTCCAGTACTCTTGCCTGGAAAATCCCAAACATTTTAAATGAACTATACCACAATAAAAATTAAGAAATAGACTAAAAATAAAGAGTGCCAGTCCACACTGCCTACTCCCCCAACATAAGCATAACAACGATGTTAAACTGAAGTCAGCATGTTGCTGTGCTCAGTTGTTCAGTCGTGTCAGACTCTGACATGTTACCCTAACATGTTACTCTAACAGCCCATGTTACCCCATGGGCTGTAACATGCCAGGTGCCTCTGTCCATGGAATTTTCCAGGCAAAAAAAAACTGGAGTGAGCTGCCATTTTCTACTCCAGGGGATCTTCCTGACCCTGGGATAAAACCTGTGTCTCCTGCATTGGCAGGTGGATTCTTTATCACCCGGGAAGCCCCTAAAATCAGCATGTGCATGTGTGCAAAGTTGCTTCAGTGTATACCATCTTACAAAAAAGAAAAGAAAGAAAATCACCTGTAACAGGCAAAATAGTGTCCGAAGAGGTTCACATCCTAATCCTCAAAACCGATGAATCTATTACCTTAGATGGCTAAGGGACTTTGTGGATGTGATTAAGCTATGGTATCACTACCATAGTAGAGATTTTCCTGGATTATCTGGATGGGCCCTCTGTAATCATAAGCATCCTTATAAGGATCAGGGTCGGAGGAAGAGATGTGATGGTGGAAGCAGAGTTCAGAGCAGTGAGGCCACGGACCAGGGGATGAGGGCAGCCTCTAGATGCTGGAGAAGGTGAGGAATGGTGTTCTCTCCTGGGGTCTCCAGAAAGAGTGCAGCTCTACCCAGAACCTTGACTTTAGCCCACTGATTTCCATTTTGAACTTCTGACTTCCAGAACTGGAAGATAATAAATTAGCATTCTTTTGAGCCAGTAGGTTTATAGTAATTTATTATAGAATCAATGGGAAGCTGAGATAACTCCTGATTTGCCTCTGGCCCCCTCTGCAAGCCCACCTCTTCCCACTCTACACATCACAGCTAGAATAGTCTTCCAAATCATAAAGTCCTCATGAGCCCACTCTCGGTCCCTTGGCCAGCTTCCCACTGCTCTGAGGATGAGCAAAACGGCCTTTGGCAAGGTGAGCCTTGGGCCTTCACCCTCCTGCTAGACTGCTGAGCACCCTGTTCTGCGGTCACACCTGCCTCAGGACTGTGGTCCTCTACTCTTGCTGGCCCTTAGCCAACATCTTCCTCCTCTTTGCCTGTTTAACCCTTACCCATCTTTCAGCTCTCATCTCCCTCACCTCCTCAGTCATGCTACCCTGACACACTCACCTCGGCCCCATCCCCTATGACATGTTCTCACGGCACCACCAAGTACCTCTCATCCCTAACTCTTCTCAGGCTGGCCATTTTCCATCTCGCTGTGGGTCTCCCACACTGCCCTGCGAGCTCCTTGCGGTCAGGGACTGTAGCTTTTCCTCACTGCCCTGTTACCTTCAGGGCATGACACAGTGGTAAGCACTCACAATGTGTTTTTAAACAAATAAGTGGCCGAATGAATAAATACCTAAGAACTTTAAAATCTCATATTCCCCTGAACATCAAACAAGCACCCAGTATGAGATCTTTGTTTCCAGGTGATGGTGCTCTGGCTTCCATGAAACTTTGCCTTAGGGTTGAATCTCTTTAAACTCATGCACCTTGCATTTTTAATTAAATCATCTTCTCCCAAGTGCCCCCATGTGAGCACTGCCATGAGGGGGAGGGCCGCATGTGTAATAAAGTCTAATCATTTCCTTATAATACTAAGTTGGGCAGGCAGAGGGGGCTATTATCATGCAACTAATTATTGCATCCAGGCTGCTCTAAGTGCGATGCTAATTGCTCAGTGAATAAATTGTAGACTCAGGTAATTACCAAAACTAATGTAGCTTCAGTCATGTTTGAGTAAATTAATGCAGAGAGGGAAAGCAATCCAGCTTGAAGGGAGCTGCCTCCTGCCTTCCTGTTGCTTGGGAGACAGCAGTCGAGTTTTTTCATCTGGACTCAGAGCTGTCCAGGTACACTCACACATATGGGGTCTGCTCTCCACAACTCAGCTGCAAGATTGCAGCTCTTACATCAAACATATCTTACACCAAACTGAGCCGGAGACTTTTGTCACTCAGAACAACCTCTCTCTGGGGCTGTTTCTTTATCTGTAAATCCATCTTGAAGGTTTCCTTCAGCCCTATGATCAGTGACTAAGTGAACAAATATTTGATTAATTATTAAAGAATGGATTTCTGCAAATCAGCCATCAATTACTGGGTTCAGGTCTTACTTCTATCATCAAATAGCAACAGTTCTCATAAACACTTATGGAGTGCTTACCAGCTGACTGGCACTGTTCTAATAAGCATTTTATGTGTGTTATTTCACTGAATGCCCACAGTGACTCAGAACATTTTGAGTAAATCACAGAGCTAGTCAGTGCTAGAGGTAGGATTAAACTTAGGCATTCTGACTCAAAAGCCTATATTCCTAACTGCCTCATACATAACTACTTCTCTAACCCTAGGAGTGTCATATTTTTTGCACCTTGGTTTCCTTACCAGTGAAGATTTCTGCACCCACTACATGTCCAGCCTTTTGCGAAGGTCTTTACAGTTGTTGATTTTATCACAACAAAGCTGTGAGGTAGGTAGATCTAAGCTACTTGATCAGGTAACACACCTAGTAAATGGGAGAGTCGGGGTCTGAATGCTGTTTGGCAGCATCGTGTGCTTTCATGCACCCTCGTTAGAGAAATGCTGCCCAAAGCCAGTCACTGTCACCACATCAGGCGGACCTGAACTCACAAAGCAGTATGAATTCATAAGATAACTTACCATACCATCCCAAATCTGCTCAGGTTACTTATTTACTATCAAAGTGAAAATACCAAATTGAAAAGAGGTCTCATGAGATTTGGAGAAACCTCTGCACGTCAGACAACCATGTAAGACACACCGCCCTCTGCTAGAGTCCTACTGAGGATACCTCAGACTGGCCTCTCCTTCCTGGGTGTATCACCCACGATGGTGACAGGACCATCCAAATGTTCTAACAGGAAACACGCCCATGTATAATAGGAGCTTTTGCCTTTCCACGGAACTCTGGAGCCTCCACTTGTTATTCCTAAACAACTCACTCATTAGCACACGAGAAACAGATACTCAGGAGAGACATGTTAAAGGCTGCTGTGGAGGTGTGCCCGATTCCATGGCAGCATATCTTTTTATATAAATACGAAAAGATGCCTCAAGCAGGACACCCTCTTCATGTGGACTTGATTGATTGCCAATGAGCAAGGCTATTGGCCATGAAAAGGGCAAAGGTTTGGGAATGTGTTTTGAGGTTAAGAGTGTGGGTGTCATGGACACTGTGGCCTTAAATAAATTGCTTGACTTCTCTGAGTCTTAGTTTTCTCATCTGTAAAATATGTTCTAGTATAGTTTCTACTTGGGTTCCAAAGCCACTGTGGATGATGACTGCACCCACAAAATTAAGAGACCCTTGCTCCTTGGAAGGAAAGCTATGACAAACCTAGATAGTGTTTTATAAAGCAGAGACATCATTTTGCCAATAAAGGTCTGAATAGTCAAAGCTATGATTTTTCCAGTTGTCATGTATACATGTGAGAGTTAGACGATAATGAAGGCTGAGTGCCAAAGAATTGATGCTTTCAAACTGCAGTGCTGGAGAAGATTCTTGAGGGTCCCTTGGACAGCAGGGAGATCAAACCTGTCAGTCCTAAAGGAAATCAACCCTGAATATTCATTGGAAGGACTGATGCTGAAGCTCCAATACTTTGGCCACCTGATGCGAGGAGCCAACTCATTGAAAAAGACCCTGCGGCTGGGAAAGATTGAAGGCAGGAGGAGAAGGGGACGACAAAGGATGAGATGGTTGGATAGCATCACCGACTCAGTGGATGTGAATTTGAGCGAAAAGGTGGGCATCTGACTGTGATCCTGGTCAGGCTCTGCCACTCACTTACCACAATGCTCATTACTCACTCGGATGCACAAAGTTTCACTTTTTTCTCCATATAATGTTTGTCTTATTGCCTACCTTGCCTGGCCTGAAAAGCTACTTATGAGGTCATGGGTGGGAAAATCAATTAGTGCTGCTTTGGTGCCCATGCTTGCCAAATGAGAGCTTGTGTTTCTGATAAGGGAGAAAGAACAAGATCTGGGAGCCTTCAATATCTTGAGTTCTTTTAAGTTTTGCCTGTAAAGGAAATAAAGGAGGAAAATATTTTTAAGCCTAAATTATATATGCTGTGCATATATAATTATTGTCATTATTATATACTCACATCTAAATGAGATATTGAGGGAAAGAAGTAAATAGAATAATTTAGCTTCAATATTTTGAGATTTTGTTTTGTGTCAGACTCTGTGCTCCTGTTTTTCATGCATGATGTAATTTGGTCCATACACCAGGACTGTGAGGTGTCTCTGTCACTCTGTCACACTGGAGGAAAATGAGGCATAGTGACATTGAACAACTTGCTAAATATCACAAAGCTGGTAAGTGGTAGAGCCTGGTTTGGGAAAAGGTCTGCTAACTCAAGTCACAGTTTTTATCACTGTGCTGCATAACACAGCCTGTAGTTGGTGAGACAAGGCCAGGGAAACACCAGCACACATACAGAGTCTGAGAACAGTTGTAGAGGCTGGATCTTCTTGTAGAATTAAGTATAATAGCAAACTACTCTCTCACTCAGATTATTGCTGTAACCCCCTGAATCCCTGTGCTCATGGTCAACTCCATTCCATCTATACTCTCCATAAAGCAACCAGAGAGAGCCAGCTAAGAAGTCATTCAGATTATGTCAGGGGACTGCTCAAACCTCTCACATGTAGTAAAAGTCAAAGCTTTGCAGGAATCTGCAAGCCCTGGCCCTCCCACCTCCACTCTGGCCCCAGCTACCTCACTGACCTCAACTCTCAACTCCTTCCACTCTTCCCCTCACTCTTTCTGCCTTGGTACCCAGCATTTTTGCTTTTCTTCAGACCTTCCAGACAGAATCTAACCTCAGGACCTTTGAACCTGCTGTTCTCTCTACCTGGAATGTTTTTCTCCCTGATATGCACCTGTCTCCATTCTTCATTATATTTCATAGAATTTAGTCAGAAGACAGAAACCACACCAGCTATTTAAACAATATTTTAATAGGTAGCAACTGTAAGAAGCAACTGCTCCCTCTAGGGCTGAGAGAACAAAAGGAGTAACCACCTCCCCCCCTCCCCCCCCCCCAAAAAAAAACACGTAGAAACTTATATCCCACAGAGCAGAAACTTGGACCTCTGAGGAAAAGGAGGTGCTATCTCTGAGGGGCTGTTATGAAGCTGGTTATGTAAGAGTTGGAAAGACTAAACAAGACTTTCCGCTGCTGCTACAAGGCAGCGCTGCTGCTGAGGAAGCATGGGTGGGTGATGCTCACGAGAAGCAGGAGTGGGTAGGAAGCTCACAGGAGGAGTGAGGCTCTTCTCTTCCATCCAGGCCTCCAGCCCTCTGCTGGAGGAGCATGGGAGGAGCCAGCTCACAAGCCAGCATTTGATTTGCAGAACCACAAAGCCAAGCTTAGAAGAGTGGTGTTGAGGCAGAGAGATTAGGACTCTATAGCTGGAATGCTGACCACCCTAAAGCCTTTACTCACATATCTCACTGGGACCTGTCCTGGCCACCCTCATGAAGACTGTGTGGTCCAACCCTCTCTATAACTCTTTCCACTTCGTTTTTCTCCTCAGCACTCACCTAGCAGGTGCTTGTGGCTCTTCAGGTCACAGCTCTGCTGCTCACCTCTCCGTTAGCACCATCTGCAGTGACAGTTCTGTCACCGAGCAGACTCATGCCCTTCATGTTGTGTTCCTCAGCTAACACCTGCTTCTGTCCAGCTAGGAGGACATTTTACTCTAGATCAGGGCACCATGGACATTTTGGGCCAGTTAATTCTTTGTTGTGGGAGTAGATTCTGTGCACCGAACAATATTTAGCAGCATTTTTGATCTCTACCCACTAGATACCATTAGCATCACCCCTGCCATGACAAGCAAAAGTGCCTCCAGGTTGTTTCTGTTGAGACTCAATATTCTAAATTTATAGCTGGTCCATGACTTGTGTGTGAACCAGTTAAGCACATGGGTGCTGGCATCAAATAGACCAGGTCTGATAGGTTATATCTTCACATATTACTTGTACTCCTTTGGGCAAGTCACTGAGGCTATGTGTAATTTGGCTTAAATGAAAAATAGAGATAATCTTATTTCATGGGGTTGTTGTGCAGATTATATAGAGTGGAGAGAGTTTAGTACGGTACCTGCTGTATACCAACCAGTCAACACAAGTCAACAATAAATTAATATAATTCAAAGGAAAGCATCAGTATAAATCTTGAGAAACCACCACCAAGTTGGTTGTCAACATATGATGCCAAGTAACTTGTGTGTGTTTATTGAATGGACTTGACACTGGCTGTGAGAATGAGAGGTAATAGTCCTTCTAAACTGTAGAAATGTCAAAAAGAATCACTGCCAGATGCTGTAAACTGGATTACTGATGACAAGACCCACTTGTGATTGAGACTGATTTAAATGCAATTAACATATTGAGTGCAAGTGTGTGATACTGCAGAAAAATAATAAACACTTGTAAAATAGTAAAGTTCACTCTGATGCTTGGAGTCAACTTGCTGTTGGATCCATCTAATTGAGTTACTGTCCCCAATGTCACCAGAAGAAATCCAACTAAAAAGTATAGCTACATTGTCTTTCAGGCTCTGAGTGGTTTATGAATCTCAGTTCAGAACTTGGGTATTGCTGAACCCAGAACCACCCCTGCTAAGCTATTTATAATAGACACTGCTTGAAGTGGCACATAGGGTCCATTTTGATGAGTAACACGAGAACTCCAGGTTTTGTTGCAGGGAAAGAAATCTGAGTACCAATGCCAGTTCTACCCTCACTCTATATAACCCTGGATCTGTCCTTTCCTCTGGGACTTCAGTTAAAAGGAGCAGTTCAGATGCTCTTCCCTCTTGCTGAAGTGCCAGCCCTTGCCCAGCCCTCGCCAAGCTCTCAGAAGCGTGCAGGGAAAGGACATCAAGAGTGATGGGAATGCTCTCTTTGGTACACTTGAAGAATGCCTGTCAGATTCTCAAGCCTTCTTTTTTTCCTCCTTAGGTACACAGTTCTGCACAGTGGACACCAGGAACTCGAGAAACTGCCCATACACAATGACCCGGAATCCCTGGAATCATGCTTCTGATTGAGGACATGGCTCACAACTAAGCCATTCATTCCCATTCATGTCTGCATGAACAGGACACCCTGGCATTTCTCCTGATCCTCATCACCACCTGTGAGGCATGGGGCCATGGGGCCGAGGGCCCAGGGAAGGCATGTGGGTGACCGGGTTGGATGGGACCCAAGGGCCGAGCATGGAGGACCTCAGAGCTGAGAAGAGGCTTCAGGTGCCATCAGATGCAGGCTCCCAGCCAACACAGAAGCGGCGTCCTCCATTGCATCCTGGAGGCTGGTCAGGCTCTGCTTGTAAACCTCCAGGGACAGGAGCTCACTCCTTCCTAACACAGCTCCTTCTATTGTGGAGAAGATTTAGTTATAAGGAAGCTCTTTCCTTTGTTGGGACACAAATTTGTCTCTGTTGTAGCTTGCATCTGGGACCAAGCAATTGGCCCCCTTCTTCCACTGAGAGCTCTTAAATATTGGAAGACCATGATCTGCCACCTTTTAAAGTCTTCTCTCTGAACTCAACAATTCCATTCTGGCCATCTTCTTCTGGATGTGCATTGGTGGGTGAATTAATCAAGGCTCTCACAAAGAAAGTAGGTTGATGTCGGTGCCAAGATGTCTGTCCAGAAGCACTGAATTTTCTTAAGTGAAGCATCAGTGTTTATTGGTTCATAGACATGAACATTTTTCTTTCTTATTTTTTTTTTTCCCTTGGGGATACACTTTGGAAACTGTGCTTAGGTTTTGGTTTGGATCCATTGTCAAAAGGCCTCTTTACAGCTGGTCTGATGTGTGTATGTATATGTGTGTGTGTTTAAAGATATTTTCTCATTGGCAGACTTGCTGTGAAGTCATTGGAAATAAATCTTGATTCACTCCCCTTCCATGACAGTGGGAAAAGGACTTACACCTTTACCAAGAATGTTGACTGAGAATTGTCCTACAATTTGGATTTTGGGAGGGAAACTCAGTTGCTCCTATAAGCCCCTCTTAGGGGCTTACTTTCTTGGGAAACTTCATTGGCCTCCTTCCCGTGAAGTTCCTGGGATACCATTTTCTACATCTTTTTAGGTATCCTATTTCCTCCAAGCTCCTAAGGAGATGCTTCCCTGATGTCAAAGCCAACACCAAACGACTTTACGTTGGGCTGAATTATCCCCTCAGCTGGAGGCTCTGTGGTTTTTCAGTTGCTTCTCTTTTGGTTGCTGATAAAAACCCCACTGAGAGTGTTCATTGCTGGTCCTTATGGGGATGCCTAGGGAAGGGGCAACGTGGCGGGTAGTTGGGAGTGTATAGAATGCGAACTACAAGATAAAGAAGCACCAGAAGTTCCTAACCTCACCAGTTCTCCTTGCCCTTTTACTTGTCTGTTGTCCCCACTTTCCTTCCTAAGTGATCCCAGAAGCCACAGTTGCCTCCTTATCAGCCGTTTCATCCACAAGGGAAGGACCCATCAGATTGGGGGAGGGTGGTCAGATGCAACATAAGACCTGGGTGAACTACACCCTGGTTTTAGCACCCAAAGCCCCACATTCTAGGAAACTTTTCAATCTCACATAAACTAGGCTGAACGGTCACCCCGTTGATGGGAACCTCCCTGTGCTGAGGGTTAATATGCTTCCTCAGAATTGCACGTCCTTTATTTTCACTTTTTCATGGAAAAGGCAGAAATAAGTGAATTTGGGAGTCCAGACTTTTCCACATGCTATCTAAATGTGGTCTTTGTTCTCCTCAAAGGATAAAGGACTTCTTAGGAAAAGACTAAGACAATCCTAGCTTTGAGGCAGCTGGTACACTTTAATGCCTCCCAAAGTAAATAATTTCTACTATATAATACATATGTGATACATGCATACACAAATACAGTAGGATTTTTTCCCTATGAAATGTTTCTTTTCCCAGGAGCATAGCAAGCATATCTGCTTATGCAAAATATTATTTCTCAGTGGTGGTCTCCCATATTAAGTGGCAACTTGAACTCATCAGGGATCCAAAGATTACAACATAGATGGGAAAATGAGACCCTACCATGTCACGGGTCCATATCTTCTGGACTCTCTGGATATGCTTATGTGGGCCAGCCCATGAGTCGGGTCTGTAGAGGTCACATGCACCCCGGGTCAGGGAAAGAACAGTAACTGCAGGAACAGGAGCCCTTGCCATTGTCAGGAAGATGGTCCTTTTTGCAGAGAGAGTCTCACAAGCATCTTTTGCTGTCTCTTTGGAGGAGGGCTGGGATGATGTGGGTGATACACCAAATGCTCACATTGGAGCCTCACAAAACAGAGGCACACTTGCTCTATCTGGACAGCTGCTGGCATGGTATTACTTAAATCTCTGGCTTCTGGGAATCTAGGTAATATGGCATGTGTGTGGAAGAGTCAGAAGGAGAAGAACTGGAGCTTTTCAAGGAAGAGGTATTTTGCTGTCTTCTCTGAGGTCATCCTTATCCAGAAAGCCTGCAACATCATTAAGGGATGCTCCCAGGGAGGAGGGCACACGACCCCAGCCACATCTGCCAGATTAGCCTTGACAGCCAGACCGCCCCATGCTTGGGATAAAGGGGGTTCACCTGTGCTGCTCTGCACCTTGACTCTCCAGCCCACAGGGCTGTCCAGGTAGAGGCCCTGACACTCCCCATCCAGCTTATGATCAGCAGCTAGGAAGTAAAAATGATAAAACGCCAACTTCAGTTAACACTCAAGTATGTGTCTGCAAAAAAATCCTTTCTGAGACTTCACCTTTCATCTCACCGTTTCCTCTTCATGCTGCTAACTTGCTCTGTGCTGTAGCAAATTGCTGTCTAGCTGGGGGTTGGGGGGTGGGCATGGGGTGGATGAGGGAGGGAAAGGGGGTGGGCTGCTGGGGAGTGGCTATAACTAAATTCCTTCATTATTGTCTTCAAGTAAGAAACAAAATAATGTCTTTTTGGTGCCTTGTTGTCTATCCGTTTTTCTCTTTGGTGTTCTATCTCTCTTTGAGATGTTTGCTTTGATCAATATTGCTTTTCTCTTTTTCTGTATGACTCTGGTTTCCTCTGGTTAAAATCCTTACTGTAATAGCTGGTCTAGAGTGGGGGGAAAAAGACTACTGCATTTACTTCTTCTAGCCATAACATGCAATCTCTTCTCCATTCAATCTAGAAAACTGAGGCCGAATATTTGATTTGAATGTAAACAAATCAGGGATGGATGTGAAGGCTCGAGTTTGAGACACCGTGTCACTTGGGGCCTTCCTTAACCAGCGCTTGCCTCACATATCTCATTTACAAAATGCAGAAAGTCTCTGAGCTGGTAGGATTGTTGAGTGTTCTAACATGTGTCACCCAAGGATTTTTACCAAACATGTGTCCTGCCTGTAATTTATTTAATATTTTTATTTAAGTCAATTCAAGTTTTTTACATAGATTTATTTTAGAAAGAAACATTCTGTCAGTACCCCAAATAGAAAACCAGTATTGCCATAAATAGAAAGCAGCCATAGAGAGAAATAAATGAAAACAAAACAAGGTTATTAAGATTTAATAGAGCCTGCTCTCTGCTTCCCAGTTTGAAGGGGAAACAGTGAGTACCAGAGAGCTGTTAGGGCACCCGCCTCCCATGAGGTGTCTTTAAGCTAAGAAGAGTTGAAAGGGGTCTTACCCGAGAGGAGCTTCCAAACTTTGAGTTAATGTGGTTTCATGACAAGCTGCATTCCTACAGTTTGGCAACATGGAAGGGAAGTGAAACTGCTTATATTTTCTGCTTAACCATTATACTAGGTTCAGATTAGGTTTCTTCTTTCCATTTCTTTTTCAGCTCACCCCAGAACATGTCTTAGGTAATAATAAAATGATAATAATAATAATAATATAATGTATCAATAATACGAGAAGGAACATCTAATGAGCTCCTTTCTGCTAGGCACTGTGGTGAGTGCTTTACATGGATCATCTATAACCCTCATAAAGTCCTTACAAGATAAGTACCAGATTTTGCCCTGCTTTCTAGATGAGCACACCTCCACTGGGAGGTCTGGTGACTAGTCCACGGTGATAGACCTGGGAACTGTGGATTTGGAGTGGGAATGCTGGCAGTCAGTCTGACTCTAAACCCCACGGCCCTACATGTGTGTGACACAGTCCCTTGTTGGGACTGACTGACTTCACATCCCCATGTTGAGCCCTGTTCCAGGACAGAGCCGTGAGCAAGCCGAGGCTGGCCCCTGTCCTATGCTGCCTGAGAGTGTCCCTCCCTGTAGGCCTGGGGCCTGGATAGCAGCTAGGGACATGTCTATTCCAGAGTGAAACTCTGCCACGCACTTGCTGTATCTTCTGCTCCCATTCACTTTCTGAGCCTCAATTTCCATCTTTAAACATTGCAGGGATTCAGACTGAAGATTAATCAGAAGGAAAGACCTTTCCCTACTGATGTCTGTCTTCTCAGTATTCAACAGCCGGGAGTCACTGAATAACCAGCAATGGACCTTGGGGATCAGGTGTGTGAGCCAAAGAGATTAGTCTCTTGTTCCTGACCATCAGCAGGGGTGGCCCCACAGCGGGAGTGGCCCCAGTGGTAGGCAGTTTGACTTCCTCACGTTTCTAGCTGGAACCTGAAACACCACGCAGACAGGTTCCCATTCGTCCCGTTAGCTCAGCACCACAGGCCCTTTACAGCTTCTCTGCACTTTCACAGTGGGATCTCTGAGCCTCTCCCAGCAGCTTGGGGAAAGGGATTCATTTTCTAGAAAAGGAAGCAGACTTTGTCACGGAAATTGATTTGCCCAAGAACACAGCATAAGCATATAAATGGGGCAGAAATGGGGGCTGAAAATATGCCAGGTCACTCCATCCTAGCTCAGTGCTTTCTTCCTCCTCTTCTTAACATTTATTTCTAAATATGCAAATTATGTTTAAGACTACATAAATGATGGGTTGTACAGATAATGTATTTATGCATGCCATCCCCATCTAATAATAATAAAATAATAAAAATCTAGTAAGTAAAAATAATCAAATAATAAAGATACCACAAAATACCACTTGATACCAACTCAGTTCCACTCCCCTCCCAAGAAGTTACTGCCCTCCTCATCTGGCTTATATAATTTAAGAACATATTCTGTGTATTTATATGTGTCAAAATGTACATATACAAATGCATGGTTTTGGTTTGTTGTTATATATAAGATGATGCAGTGTATAACTGCAACTTACCTTTGCTAAGGTATAGCTTCATGTCACAGCAATACGTGATTCCTCATCTTTGAGTTGCTGTATCTCATACGATAGACATTGTCTAGTTTGCAGTGTTGTTTATGTTCTTACTGCATCTCACATCTGAGTGGGGCGTTTGAGGCCTGCATCAGAAAATCAGCAGCCTCTATTCTTCTGGGGCTGTGCTAACATATGAAGGTCAAGAAATTGCTTCAGGTTTAAGTGGCAGCAGGAACTCTGATAGGCATCTTCCCTGGGCGGGGGTGGAGGGTGGGGATGGGGCTGTCTCAGATGGGCCTCGCGTGGTCTCCTTCCCTTTGAGGAACTAAGCCACTTTGCTCAGTTGCATGGGCTTTAGAGTCAGATTGCTTCCATCACTTCTTAGCAGTCTGTTTGTAAGCAAGATATTAAACCTATTGAACATGTTTCCCCAGCAGTAAGTAGGGAACTAATGATCATACATATTTTAAAGTGTTGGTATAAGGATATATATGGTCAGCACTTGGTAAAACATTTTAAAAATGTTTTCATCATATTGTTATTGTTTAGTCGCTAAGTCGCATCAAACTCTTTTATGACCCCATGGACTGTAGCCTGCCAGGCTCCTCTGCCCGTGGGATTTTCGCAGACAAGAATACTGGAGTGGGTTACCACTTCCTCCTCCAGGGGATCTTTCCAACCCAGGGGTCAAACCTGTGTCTCCTGCATTGGCAGGTGGAGACACTGAATCACTAGGGATATCCTCTTGGTATCATTGCTTCTTCATAATGGCCTCACCAGTTCTATCTCTGCTTCTTATCATCCTGGGATCTGGTCTAAGGAACAGGTTATAGTATGATTAGGTTAAAAAAAAAAAAAAAGATAACCCTTTCACAATAAAGGGGATTATGGTGGAAGCATTACTTCCACTTGCATCACATTGTCCAGTTTACTGAAAGCTCTCACTGGACCTTCACATCTGCCGTGTGGCATGGGTGTTAGTCCTTTCTACACGAGGAAAGTGAAGCTCCAATCTAAGGGTTTTGACCAGCCACAGCACCCAGCAGTCATCTGATGGAGTCAGAATATGAGCCTGAGTTTTTTGATTCCAATATGAAGTTCCTGGAAGAACTGTGGCATCAGCTATTATTTGGAGATTGTTAGGACTCACACACCTGGCCTGATTCTCTAAAAGTGACATTAATTCAGTAATCCATCCATGAAAATTTTTTTTAAATAAATTTTATTTTTAAACTTTACAATATTGTATTGGTTTTGCCAAATATCGAAATGAATCCGCCACAGGTATACATGTGTTTCCCATCCTCAACCCTCCTCCCTCCTCCCTCCACATACCATCCCTCTGGGTCGTCCCAGTGCACCAGCCCCAAGCATCCAGTATCGTGCATCGAACCTGGACTGGCGACTCGTTCATGAAACATTTCTTAAGGTCTTTAAAATATCTGCCAGACACTGCACCAAGAGCTGGTTACACACAACTGAATGGATCAACAGGCAACTCTGCTATCGCAGGTAGGTACAGGCAAAGAACGTAGGGACTAAATCCTCCAGCCTGCAAACCGAGACTGGTTTTTACTGTTTAAAGTGATTGGAAAACAAGGTATTTTGTGACACTTTTGTGAAAATTATGTGAAATTCAGATTTGTTTCCAAAAATAAAGTTGTATTGTAACACAGCCATACCCGTTCCTTGAGGTTTCCTCTATGGCTGTTTTCACACAACAGCAAAACTGAGTGGTTGTCATATTGTTTGTCGTTCAGTTGCTAAGTTGTTTCTGACTCTTTGCAACCCCATGGATTGTAGCCTGCCAGGATCCTGTCCATGGGATTCTCCAGGCTAGAACACTGGAGTGGGTTGCCATTTCCTTCTCCAGGGGATCTTCCCAACCCAGGGATTGAACCCAGGTATCCTGCATTAGCAGGCTAGTTCTTTACCACTGAGCCACCAGAGTGGTTGTCATAGTTGAACCTAAAATATTTACTCTCTGGCCCTGAACAGAAAAAGTGTGCTGACAGCTGCTTTAGGGCAATCACTATCCAGCCTTTCATTCTACAGACAATTTGCCTTCGATGGTAGGCATCTTCCAAGTTTCATTTTTCAGTTGTTCCAGTCGGGATCTTTAATGATTTAAGCGCTCCCTGCTGTACGTCTGCTTGTTCTAAGAGTGGATCAGGTGAGACATTGAGACAACAGTAAACCAACAAAAGTTAAGAGAGCAGCGGCCTCTAGTGGCTTTAAATCTAAGCATTTTACTTCAGTTCAGTCCCTCAGTCGTGTCCAACTCTTTGTGACCCCATGGATTGCAGCACGCCAGGCTTCCCTGTCCATCACCAGCTTCCGGAGCTTACTCAAACTCATGTCCACTGAGTCGGTGATGCCATCCAACTGTCTCATCTTCTGTTGAACCCTTCTCCTCCCGCCTTCAGTCTTTCCTAGCATCAGGGTCTTCGCAAACGAAGTCAGTTCATTGCATCAGGTGGCCAGAATATTGGAGTTTCAGCTTCAGCATCAATCCTTCCAATGAATATTCAGGACTGATTTCCTTTAGGAAGGACTGGTTGGATCCTGCAGTCCAAGGCACTCTCAAGAGTCTTCTCCAACGCCACAGTTAAAAAGCATTAATTCTTCAGCACTCAGCTATTCTTTATACTCCAAATCTCACATCCATACATGACTACTGGAAAAACCAAAGCTTTGACTAGATGAATATTTGTTGGCAAAATAATGTCTCTGCTTTTTAATATGCTGTCTAGGTTGGTCGTAACTTTTCTTCCAAAGAGCAAGTGTCTTTTGAGCAAGTGTCTTTTAATTTCATGGTTTCAGTCACCATCTGCTGTGATTTTGGAGCCCCCCAAAATAAAGTCTGTCACTGTTTCCATTGTTTCCCCATCTATTTGCCATGAAGTGATGGGACCAGATGCCATGATCTTAAGTTTTCTGAATGTTGAGTTTTAAGCCAAAAGCATTACTTAGATTTGGTTATGTTTATGCTTCCCTGGTGGCTCTTGGGGCTTCCCTTGTGGCTCAGCTGGTCAAGAATCCACCCACAATGCGGGAGACCTGGGTTTGATTCCTGGGTTTGGAAGATCCCCTGGAGAAAGGAAAGGCTACCCATTCAGTATTCTGGCCTGGAAAATTCCATGGACTGTATAGACCATGGGGTTGCAAAGAGTCAAGACACGACTGAGCAACTTTCACTGGTTGCTTAGATAGTAAAAGAATTCGCCTACAATGTAGGAGACCTGGGTTCGATCCCTGGGTCAGGAAGATCCCCTAGAGAAGAGAATGGTACCCACTCCAGTATTCTTGCCTGGAGAAATTCCATGGACAGGAGCCTGGCGGGCTACAGTCAAGATGGTTGCAAAGAGTTGGAAATGCCTGAGAAACTAACATACACATACACATGTTATGGTCACAGTGAAAAAACAGGTTTAGATGAGTCTTGGCTGAGTTGGGGGCTCTGTATTACTTTGAAATCTTTAGAACGTCCTGTAATTTGTTTCCCACATTTTAGTGGTCACAGGTCTCACCTGGAGAGTGGAATACACTCTTAGAAGAGAGGTAGATGAGTTAAAAACAAGGTAATGAAGAGATGACTGAATGCCACACCATTCTTGTAATATAAATAGGCAAATTTAATTACAGTCTTGAGAAACTGATTTAACAGTGTTAGTAAATACTTGCCAACACCTTGTCTTTAAGTATTAATGATGAAGACAGAGGCAGCCTGGTAGGAATCAGACACTAGAATTCTTGTCCAGCTTGACCTTAATCCGCCCCTGACCATGGGAAGCCATTTTCCCTCTAGGCTTCAATTAATCCCCTGTAAATGAAGGGGTTGGACACTTAACACCTCATACAGACTGTAATTACGTATTCTATTTGGAAAGAGATTATAAAATACTCCCACAGACCTTCAGTTTATGTAGTTTGTTGCGGTTACTCAGCTAGAAACTGGCAAAGCCAGCACCCAAATGCAGGTGTTGCTCTAAAGCTTTTTTTGCCTTCATCCTGGACACTGTGATACTACTGCATTTATCACTGCTGTGTATCAGGTAAATTTCTCTCCTCAAGAAAGGATATTTCCCGAAGACAAGGCATCTGGGGAAATTCTGCTGCTCTGTGTTCTATCAAAAAGAGGTCTGTGAGTTCAACATTTTGCAGCCACAGAACTTTTAAAAAAGCGATCAGAAATTGGATTACACTAAAATGTTACTTAGACACAACTCTACACATTCCTTTGCTGTATAGTATTTGCTCCTCTTCTTTAAAATGAGCGATTCAGTTCCAAGGCAAGAAAAAAAGTTTTAATAAGCTTTTATTTTTATATTCAAGATAAAGCATATACACAACTGAATATGGAAATAAATAACTAGAAATGCTTTGGAAACTTTTCCATTTCCCCCTCAAACTCATGAGTCTTTTTTTAACTTCATTTTAAGAAATACGGCAACTATAATACCAAGAGAAAAAAGAACCACAACTTTGTACAGAAACATATAGCCGCCTCTGACTATAAGGTTTAGCTGGAGTTTTAATAAACACAAAAGAGCACAAGACAAAAAGACTCTTCAACAGATTTACTCAAACAGCTTTGCTCGAGAAGAAAAAGGCACAGATTTAAGGGGATGACAGTGATTATTAAGAATATAGTAAATGGGGGCTCAGCCAAAAAGTGATACTTTATGAACTAAGTCTGGAAAAATGAACAAAATGAACTCTTTCCAATTACCTGCCTTCATTAAAATGAACTTTTAAATTAAATTGTATAAACATATGATATAAAGCTGGTACTTAGGAAGTATCTTTGTATATCTCCTCTATGTACAAATCTTTGTATACAACTTCAATGTTCCTGATACATTTTCTATACACCAAAATGAGCCCAGGCCTCCCAATTGAACACCCCCAAGTCTCTGTGGGGCTTGTTGGCAGCTGGACGGCCCCAGCAGCACTCCCAGGCCAGCTAGAGAGAAGAGGGCCAGTTAAATGTAGTCATCTTCAACAGGCTCTCCATTGACGTCACAATAGTGGATAAAGATCGCCACTACTCGCTGAAACACACCCTTCTTCATCTGACGCATCTCTGAAATTTCCTCTCCTATTGTTTCCATACAGATGTCTGCAGACAGCTGCCCTTTCCTTCGAGGAGCATAGATGGTGCCTTGGAAAGTAGAAAGCAAAGGGGAAACAAGATTATCAAAATCATTTGGGAAGCTACTCTGATTAAGCTGGTCCATGAGATATGCCTGTATACTCTCATGCAGCGTACTGATGTATGTTTAGCTCATGGAATAGGTTCCCATCAGTGTGGTTATAATACTATTTTTGATGCCAAAAACAGTGCATATGGTTAAAGGCCCAAGGAGAAAATGCACCAGAGACGTAAAATATGTACATAAACTAAATATGTACATTTAGTTTATGAAATCTATTTCCTCCAAAATCTACACCTAAACTGTTAAGTTCCCACAAGCTACCCAACAAGCAGCAGCTCATAATTAGCAGAATAATTAGTATAAGTGGAACAATTTTGAAACAATATAATTGACCAATTCTTTAATAAAAGAGTAACAAGATCATCAACATTTAGGTTAAAAAAAAAAAACAAAAAAACTAGGCAGGAAAATCTGTCTGAAGGGCTCCTTCCTACACATCCCTAGTTAAGTCAATGATTCCCTATTGTACACATTTAGAGCTATTCTGTTTTTTGAGCAAGGGGAGAACCAAATAATAATAAAAAGCAAAAACATTCATATGGGAAGTGATTAAAAGCTGCACTGCTTATAACGCAAACAAAATACTCAGGATCTAACTCTCAAACTAGAGAATAAAAATCAAGTCAGGTCATAATTACTTTCTTCATCATCCTCAAAATCGTATCTGGCAAAGCTGTTAGGTTCTGCTGCCCGTAGTGATCTCAACCAAGGGAAGTCTGAAATCATGGAATACGGTGCTCCATCCACAACACCTAGAAGAAGACAGATCAACAGTGCTACTGGTGGGGAAGTAAGGATAGGGCCAAATGCTGTGCATTTCGAAAGCAGCACCAGAGCTATGGATTCCAATTCTAGCTCTGCTACTACTTGGTCATGTGATTTTGATCATCCTTGGCTTTCATTAAGCCTCAGTTTCTCTCCCTTTATGTGTGTGTGTATATGTTTATACACAAATAAAGAGGCTAACACAGGTTCCCTCAAGTCACTGCAACTCACGCTGTATCAAGTTCCAATTTCTTTTACTTTTTGTTTCAATACTGTTGATTATTTTAGAGATGGCAAAGACTCATACAGGGAGAGCAATATTTATCTCAGCCCTGCTACCTGCAGATATTTAATATTCCCATTATTTTGACAAACTGTAAGGCTCCTACTCCTATCTTCCCTAAGACATGTCTCTCCATCTAGTTAGTTAACAGCTATTTAGCTTTCCAACCATTTACAAACAAATGCTCACCTTCTAATGTATAGATTTCTCTACCCCAGGGATACTTAGGGTACTTCTTTAAGTCATCTTCACTTCGTGTGGCTTCAGGGAAGAATTCATACTTAATGAGCTCTCTGGAGGCAACAAGAAAAATTAAAAAACTATAAAACTGAAAAAAAAGTTGGGATATAAGTTAGAAAGGGAATATCAAAATGTGTCTTGCCTCGATTCTAATGAAGACCTCAAACAAAATATTAAAATAACAAATGCATAAAGACTGATGGATATATTCTGATGATATAAAACATCACAGTTTTGGACTTGCCTGGTGGTCCATGCTAAGTTGCTAAGTTGTGTCTGTTTGCTACCCCATGGACAGTAACCCATCAGGCTCCTCTGTCTATAGGATTTTCCAGGCAAGAATACTGGAGTGGGTTGGCAGTCTAGTGGTTAAGAATCCGTCTGCTAATGCAGAAGACACGGGTTCAATCCCTGTTCCAAGAAGATTCCACATATCATAAGGCAACCAAGCTGGTGGGCCCCAACTACTGGAGCCGACATGCTCTGGAGCCCGTGCTCCAGAGCGAAAGAAGCCACCCTTAGAAGAAGGCTGTGCACCACAGTGAAGGGTAGCCCCTGCTCACTGCAACTAGAGAAAGCCCATGCACAGCAACAAAGACCTAGTGGAGCCAAAAATAAATCATTTTTTTTTGTTTTTAAATGCGAGTTTTTTAAGATCTTTAATTTGACCTCTTTTAAACATGTTGTGGGGCTTCCCTTGTAGCTCAGTTGTTAAAGAGTCTGCCTACAATGCAGGAGACCTGGGTTTGACACCTGGGTCAGGAAGATCCCCTGGAGAAGGAAATGGCAACCCACTCCAGTATTCTTGCCTGGAGAATCCCGTAGACAGAGGAGCCTGGCAGGCTACAGTCCATGGGGTCTCAAGAGTTGGACACGACTTAGCGACTAAACCACCACAACCAACCAAACATGCTGTAGGCTAAAGGCGTGAAACTAAAGGTACATGCACAGCCTGTTCTTGTGGTTTTTAAGCTTGGAAATAAAATGTTACAAACACACATGTATGCATTTTAGTTTTAAGTCTTATTTCCCGTATTATTTTCACATATTTCATGTGTGTCAGTGCCTGAAAAGCCTGGATGAAATCATTTAAAATAAAAAACAATTAGAATTTGTTTCTGGGTGTCCTTGCTCCACAGAATGATACAGAAGGCTGTCAGGGCTGCAGATTACTTACTGGTTAATGTTTGCTATTGTGTCCATCCAGCTGCGAATGCGCACCTTGTTCCGGACATTGGGAGGGTTACTGAATTCATGGATAATACAGATATGATAGGGGTAGGGACCACTAAACAGCTTTTGCTCCAATGTTAGTGTGTCCACCTGTGGAAAATACCAGAGAGGATTTGGAACCAAGGAAGAGAATGCCTTAGCAATCTATCTCCTCGGCTTGAACAATCTTTCCTTGGGACCTCAGTTTTTGAATCTTTGGCTGATTTGAAAATCAAATAGTCACATTCTGCCCTGAACACAACTTGCCATGCTAGGAATAAGGCTAAGCAAATTCATCTGTCTAGCAAGCTCAACAATTTACATCTCACTGTTGTATAAACGCACATTAAACCAGAGAATCTGGATTTAGGTAACTGATCCCAGCAATTCACTTCTGAGTATGTCCTTTAGAGGTTTAAAGACAATATATTATAGAACTGTGAGTGTAGAACCATACACCTCATTCTAACTGGACTACTGTCCATTCCTAAAGACAGAACACATTTCCTTGCTTCCTTGTAGCTTTTGTTCACACTGCATCCCTATTATACTTATGAAATCCCACTTTGCCATCTTAATGACATCCATGTCTACCTCCTTCATGGAAAGGCAAATTTCTCAAGGGAAGGATGATGATCTGGGTATTTTTCGGCCCCAGCAAATTATAAACACTCAACAAGCAATCTGTGTACTGAAATGACTCTTTTCAGGCCAGGTTCAAACACTGACTGAAAACACTGATTGTTTAAAGGTTACTATTTCCTTTAAACGTTCTTTTGACATCAAGCAGTTTTACATGTAATGCTACTCTTTTTCCCCCAGTTTTACTGAGAAATAATTGACACACATCACTGTATACACTTAAGGTATATAGCATGATGATTTAGTAATATATACATTGTGAAATTTTACCACAAAAGGTTCAGCTAACAGCCATCATCTCATATGGATACTATAAAATGTTTACTCTTAATAATGATAATGGTAATAACAGCAACTATCATTTGATTGTTTGGTATATGCCAGAAACTATGCTAGCACTTAACATGTATTAATTTAACCATTACAGGAACTGCAGGTTTTTATTCTTCTAATTTTAGAGATGAAGAAACTAAAACACAGAAGTCAAGCAATCTGCTACAGATCAGTGAACCAGAGCTGGAACCAGGAAGTCTGAAACCAGAGTCTGCTCTTTATCACAGGCAACTTTTAGTAAGTATAAAAACTTGTTGAAAAACAACTCTCTTCATCATATAACTTGCTAAAAGCCTCACAATGATCTATTAGAGAAGCCCTGATGCAGAAAACTGCAAGATAGTCTAGGTTGGTTAAAAAACTAGAGAATCCAAAGAAACATTACTGTGGATTCAGCAAATGAATAAAAGCCAATTTTAAAAAGGCTGAAGACTAAAAAAAGGATGAGTGCAATATGTCATCACCAAAAAGAAGCAGAGCTCGTTACCTGCTGCATGGGGCGTAGGTATATGATACGGTTTCTCTCAGGAGGCATCCTTAGTATCTGGTCTAGTACCTGATCCATATTCAGTTTCTTGCACTGTGCATAATCAAATCGGTTTACGATTGGTGCATTTTCTACTTTTAAATGTTTCAGTACCCTGCATCTTGTAGCTACAAAATGAAAACAAAGGTAAGATCTACAAATAATTCATACAAAATAACAGAGCAACGAATATAGCCTATTTGGAATCCTCTTTGGAGGACTGGCACATCTTTCATTAGCATAAAATACTGCAGATAAAAACATATTTAACACAGGCCAAGTATTATTATACAGGACAAGTGACTGTCATCAAAATAACTTGAAAATATGATTCTGTCCCATTCAAAGGAGGACTGTCACCCTCATGCTAGAAGGGAGGTGAAGGTACCTTTTCCTATCTAAGATGTTACTGACAAGAAATTCAAGTCTCAGAGAATGACTTGCTTAAATACAGGAATTGTTTAGGAAATGTTTATTGAAGAGGATGAATGATAGCAACTATTGACCTATACAACTTTATGAGTAATGGTTCACATGTTATCTTTCATTTGCCCATAGGGAATAAGCAGTGTTGATTTCAATTCTTATCACAGTATAAAACCAGAACCTTTAAAAAAAAAAAAAAACTCAGAAATATTTGGATACTTTGGTCTAAAGTTGTACAGTCCAGTATGGTAGTCACGAGATACCTGGAGCTATTTAAATTTAAATTAACTACAATGTAATAAAACAATTTAGTTCTTCAGACACTAGTCACAGTTCAAATGTTCAAAAGTCACAAGTAGCCAGTGGTTACATATAAAACAATAGAGATACAGAATATTCCATCACTGCAGAAAGTACTACTTAAAGTGCTGCTCTGAAACATGATTAAATATTCTTCCCATTTTTTTTTTAATTTTATTTTTAAACTTTACATAATTGTATTAGTTTTGCCAAATATCAAAATGAATCCGAGGTTATAGAGAAAAGTAAATGTGACACATTTAACTACAGTAAGATACCAATTTCAGAAAAATACCCCCTTCCTTTTTTTTAATCTCACATATCATATACATATATGTAAGCATGTATCAATCACTCCATTAAACCTTGGCAAATGCTTTATAAAGTATAATTATGTACACTTTACAGACCGAAAAAAATCAATGCAGAATACATAAGTTGCACAAAGCAAGAAACAAGTCAGTTCTTGATGATTTTTCATGGATAGTATCAAAAACAATTTTGAGTATAATGGAAAAATAAACAGATAATGCACGAGGCATACTATGTATCTGAAGCTTTTAACTCATACATTTTCAATTTAAAAATTTTAAACTTTTAATAACTCACTTATTTGCTCAGAGATAAATATGTATATTAAAAAGACATGAGAAATGTACTGGAAGGATCTATATTAAATACACAACCAGAGGTAATGGGAGCCAAAGGGACTGGCAGTGAGGGAGAGATGGGACTGGAAAGAAAAGTAGGGCCTGGACTAAGGGTGATGTGCCTCGAACTGAGGTTATGATTGATGGTATCACATCCAGAGCAGTCAAGCACTTAAGGCCCAGTCACCACTCCCTCTGTAAACACACACGTAAAGACATGTCCAACACCACAGCTAGAAAATAGCAAAGAAGGATTCAAGGTGAGGCCTATTTGACTCCAAAGCCCAAAAATGCTGTTGACTTAACCTCTGTCAGATCAAGTTGCAATTATCTTGAGGAGGAAACTGGAGGAGAGTCTATATTAAAAGAGAAACTAAGTCTCCACACAGGACCCCTTGCAAATACTACAGAGTTGAGAACTACAGAATGAGGACAGAATTAGAAAAATCTAACTGATTCTTTTGAAAAAGCAATACAGTAATGTTATCATAGCATTTATGAGACTTTAATCCTTGAAGCTCAGTCAGATGCTGTAGTATGACATGGGCCTAAGTACATACCATGGATGAACATCATCTTGGGACAGTCTTTCAGCACTAGATCTGTGATTCCACAGTTGGTCATAGTGACTCCAACAAGATTTTTGGATTTTAATACAAGGACCTACAAGGAAAAAATTTTAAAAGATGTACCTTCTAGAGTATGTACTTTTTCTTTAAAAAAACAAAACTAAAATGTTTTCACTGGCACAACTGAGAAGCAACTACTACCAATCTCTTCTCTATAGGGCAAAGAAAATATGTAAAGACGGACACTTTATTCAGGACTTGGCAGGACTGAAAGGTGAGTGAAGGTGTTCCCCTTCACCTGCACATGGTCATCCTCAATCACAGGATCACTGGTACTGGTGGACTTATCCGCTGTCCGCTTCCGCTTCATGGCATGACGTGGCTTTGTTTTGGCAACTTCTAAAAAAGGTGAGAGGAAATTAAAGTTTTAGCTTTGTTGTCTTTCCTTCAAAGAGAGCACATTCAAATACATAGGTATAAACTCCATTAAGGCAACTCTCAATTCTACTACTTGATTCTCAAAGGAATACAAACAGACTGCCATTTCCAAATGACTTCCAAAATAAGATAACCTTCCACTGTCTCAAACATACCAACATCAAATATACACCGTGCTCTTCACACCTGGGCCATTCCAACAGTCTAATCAACATTCTCGTCTCTAGACACTCAACCCATCCTAAATACTACTGGTAAGATTAAACTCACTGATTTCCTGCTAAACAATTTTAAATCATTGACTGCTGCTTAGGGAATACATATTGATGCCTGACATTTGGAGCTATACTTTAGCCCCAACCTTTCTCAATTTTACCCCATACCATATCCTAGTCATCTCCTATTGCCAATGGCTCTGAAGTCACTGATCATTTTAGCTTTTCCTGCCCACCTTTCCTGACTTCAATTTATGAAATACTATCCATCCCTGAAAGGTCCAGCTTAAATGCTACCTGCTCTAATAAGTCACCTGGATCCCCAAACATCTGGTTCTATAATTCCCTGTATAGGTTTTATGTCTCCATTTAAACTAAAAGCTCCTTGAAGACAACAACATTGTCTTATTTCATCTTCGTATCAACGTCAGCTGCTAACGATGAGCTAAAATGAACATTTATTGAATGAAATGGCAATCAGCATTCACCGAATGACTGACAGCATCAGAGATACATCAATGGAGCAACAATAATAGAAAATATTTACTGAGCGCTTACTGTGTGTCAGGCACTTTTCTCAGGGTTTTACTTACATTAACTAATTTAATCCTGTTAACAGCCCTCTGAGATAGATTATTCACCTTGCTTTACAAATAAGTAAACTCAGACATGGAAAAAGAAAACAGTTTACCAAGGTATTTACGACTGTGCTAGAAAACCTGCAATTACTCATCTGCCAAAGCCTGCCTGCTGCTGCTGCTAAGTTGCTTCAGTTGTGTCCGACTCTGTGCAACCCCATAGATGGCAGCCCACCAGGCTCCCCCATCCCTGGGATTCTCCAGGCAAGAACATTGGAGTGGGTTGCCATTTCCTTCTCCAATGCTTCACTTTCACTTTCAAACCCTGCCTAGTAAGGCTCTAATTCATTTACTAGTATTGTTCTAAAACATTATTGTTTCGTTATATAATCATCAAATATCATGTTGATATTATTTAAGTACAAGTTCGAAATTCATCTCAAAAACTTAACAAGCACATATATTTTCCAAGACAAGACACTAAATCACTGTCTTCATTTAGAGTCATTCTGTAGCAGAGCATATACTGAATGAAGGTTGACATTAATTAATTAAATCCCACCATATTGCATACTACTACTAGATTATAAACATTCCACTTGGTAACTCTCTCACTTCTAACCTGAAAGACCACAAAGAAAGGGAAACAAGGTACAAATACCGAAAATTCCCAAAGGCCTGGGGTTATATAGGAACTCTATACAACCAGTTCAAGTGGTTTTCTTCTCTTTTCAATATACCAGAACTCTTCCCTCTACCACTCAAAATCTTTGTGAAATATTACGCAAAACAACTGAAGACAGCTACTTTGGTTGAAGCCTAGAAGGGAGTCCAAGAGTTTTTACCTATCAAACTTCCTCCAAGGACTTTGAACCCAAGCAAAAAACCCTGGGTTTCTGGAAAAGAAAACTACTGATACACTGAAGGCCGACTTACACAGAACTCCTGAAGGAGCTGCATGAATAATCTAATCATCTTCACTGACAGGGAATCTAACAGCAGCACCATTTCATACAACAGCCAAGTTTCACACACCTGTTTCAACCAATAGTAAGTCCTGGTTCCCTCTCCCAGCACCACAAAAGCAAAACAGGGTTGCTTTCACTCCTTCATCACAGCGTCCAAATAAGGCTCTTCTATCAGCACTCTCCTTTCATGCTCCAGTCTTCAGCCTCTCACCGTCATGGATTGTTTCCCTCCCCTACTCTTCAACTGATCAGAATATAGTGCTCAAAGTTAAATTTCCTATTCTCCTGAGTACCCAAATTGGCAGTTTGTTTTCTAAGAAAAATTATAAAACTAAGTCACATTTTATATGTAGATAATTTTGAAAAACAAATGCTTCCCAATGTAAAAAGAAAACAGAGTTCATTGTGCTTTTTCCTTATGCCTCCTTCTTTGTTTAGGGACAATCTTTAGTGATTTTATACATCCACCAGCATCAACATACCTCAGATGATGGCTCCTACCACTTATTAAGTTCACAATTATTCACTCAAGACCCATACCATGTAAGACATGTGCTAGAAGCTGGGAATATTATGGTGAGCAAGCAGGCACTGTCCCTGCCCTCTTGGAGCTCATAGTCTATTGGAAAAATAGACAGTAAAACACGGAATTACAATACACAGTGTAATCGACATTAGTTGAGATGCTACAGAAGCACAGAAAAGCAGACCAATGCGGTTATGGGTGTTAAGGAAGAGGTTAGTATTCATGAGAACCGTATCATACTCATCTTAAATGCCATTCTTTGACAATCCAGTTAGTTATTTTTATGATATTTATTTTATAAAGCATTATACAATGAGGAGAAAAAGAACAACTTACAGGCATTTATTCCTAATATAGGAAATCACACGACAAATACTACTTCTAACATGGTTTTAACACTACATAGGGCCATAAATAAAAAACCAAATTAAAAACTCAAATATTTTCTTTGAAGTGATTTTAAAAATATCTGTAACACTCAGTCATGTTTGTTCCTTTACTGGTTTGGACTTTTCTCCTTAAAACTTTTAAAGCAGAATGGCCAACAGATATAAAAAAAAATGCTAGATTACAAATAGCAAACTGAAAGTCACCCACATAACTTGTTCTTCCCAAAAGAGATATGGATAATTTAAAAATCAGCAGTTTGAAATTTTCCCAGAAAAGCTGTTATTGAAAGAAAATGAACATTTGTATTGTGTTTAAAAATATTAAAAAGTAATTTACCTACCATATACATTATACACATTAAATATAGACATTATAAGTCTTCCCAAATTGGAATTTAAAAAAATCAATAAGACAATAGATATAATTTACCTAAAAAGTAAAAAGCACTATATAATTTAATTCTAGTAAATTATTTAACCTAAGAAAAAGTTCTAGTCACGAAACAAGTCAGAAGAAAGTGGCAAAGGGAATAACAGAACATAAGGCAAAGAAGTCAAACCCCCTCCCCTAAGATGGTTAATGTGAAGGACCCATATTAAAAACACAGGCAACACCCCCCGCCACCCCCGCCAAAAACAGTAACAACTCTTAAAACTTTACCAAGGCACAGGAGACAAAAATAGTCCCTAAATAGGAAGACTCAAAAACTGATCATTATCTTTTGTCCATCAATGTAAAGGAATTACAAACAAAACATAGGAATGTTTGTTTCTGCAACTTGACAAATTATAAAACTATAAAAATAAGTGATAAATGCATGACTAACCAAGGAAATTTTGCAAAGAGTATGAAAGAGGACAGAACACTGGAATAGGACCTCATGCCAAGAGGTAAACTGCAACAGAGGCAAAGTACATGATAAAAGAGTATTTCAAAAAAATGATGAGGATGGATGTCAATAAGTAGTGCTGAGACAATTAGGTGACAATTTGTAATTAAAAAACAGTTCCCAAAGATTATAATAAAGATTTAAACTAAAATAAACAAATACATGAATAAAAGAATGAGAAGATGTGAACAATTATCTGAGCCAGGTGTACGGAAGGCTTTCCACAGCATAAAAATAAAGATATCACAAAACTAAACATGTAGATCTGACTTTACAAATATGAAAAACCATACAACAAAGAGTGTCCTAATGAGGTGCTTCTGTTTAACAGGCACAGACTTTCAATGTGGGACGATGAAAAAGTTGAGCTGGATGGTGGTGATGGATGCGTAACAATGTGAATATACCTAATGCTAATAAGCTATATACTACAAAATGATTAAAATGGTAAATCCATGTTATGTATTAAAAAAGATAAAAAGCATTTAAAATTCAAGCTGGGAAAAGTATTTTCATCATGGCCGAACTAATGTTTGCAAAGCATAATAAAATCTTCAAATAAAACTCATATACTTTGAGTTTATGACTGATAACAGTACATAAGTAAGGTCTCATATTTATCTTACGAAAGCTTGCTTTTGTTAGTTTAACTCCACATGATTTAATCAACTCTACTTAGTATATAAAAAGGTACTTTGTGCTGGGTGTTGATGTAAAAATTTTAAAATTGAGTGAGACTTAGAGAAAATAAAATGTATTATTATTCATTGACAGCTATATACAACTTAATAAAGGCAGCAGAGAGTATTTAAAAATAAGATCAGAAATATAAACAGAACTATAATTAAGAAATGTGCTTTACCCCTACCAAATTCAATGCCTTGGCATACAAATAAATATTAATGAAACTGTATACATATGTACATCTTGAGTATTTCTTCATCAAAATAATTCTCAGCTAAACCACTTACTTACCTGCTTATCTCCTGGCAAACCTGACTGGAAACAAACTAGACTTTGGAAAAAATTACTAAATACTGCAGAAGCAGATATAGGGGTATACCCATATGCTGTGCTCCCCCAGCTCCAACAACTTACAGTCCTTACCTTTTGGCTAAAGTTTTAAAACTTAACTAGTTAAGTCTTAAAAGTTAAGACTTCTGAATGTGGAATGGGAGCAGAGTTTATATATTGGGAATAACACATCAGAATCAGTACAGTATTTAAGGTCAATACATATACACAATTATACTTTTTTTAGAAGCATAACTATCTAAGCTTTTCGTGCCTGGATATCTTACAAGCTGTTTTACATGCCACCCCCACTCCCCACTCCCATCCCACTGCTGAAAATTAGCTCAAGATCTATATGATCATAGAACCCAAACACAGAAATCAATTTGCCAAACTGGCTTTATGTAAGAAAACCTTTAGAATGAGCAGATGCTCTTCTCTGGTGCTAACCTGCAGTAGCTAATCCTAGCAGCATTGTCATACCTGACTCAGATACCAGCGGTACATGGGAGAGTCTGCTCCTGGCCCTTGTTAGGGGCCTCCGAGGGTAGTCTTCATTAGACTGCACGTCACAGCGCTCAGGCTGGGAGCTCCCCCTCCTGTCCTCACCTGTAGCCCCAGAGCCACTCCCATTAGTCCTCTCATCATGTGCTGGGCCTGAAGACCCCCCTTGTGGCAGAGTCCTAAAGGAAAAGGCGGATCTCGTACCATCCGGGCCATTCACAACACAGGCTCGGCTGGTTGAAGGACGTTCCTCATCAGAACACCTGCTAGTTCTCCTTTGGGATTCCTGGGGCCTGTGACAGCAGCATCTGGGGCAGACAGAACTCTCTGCATCTCCCTCCTCCATGGCCTCAGAGTCCTCTGACCCACCGGGGGAGCAGACACACTGCCTGGACACATCCACTTCTGTAGGGCTAGGCTCGGAAGAGCCGCTGCTGTTCACCGTCCTTACAAAGTCGGGGCTTTGAGAAGCAGTGCTGTGTGAGCTGGAGTTTCCCACTGTGCTGGCGGTGGTGCTGCTGCAGCTGGGATAAACATCCTTGTTTTTTTTCTTTTCAGGTATATCCCTAGCTGCTTTCATATCGGCTTTGATCTGCTCACTGGTGACCTGACAGCCTTTCTCACAGCTGCTTTCCTCGAGAGGAAACTGCTTCGACTGGCCCATCTGATGGGAGTTGTACCTCTTTCGAAGTGGAGTCTTGCCTTTTCCACTTACTGCTTACAGAAAAAGAAGAATGGCCCGAGGAAAAGAAAAGATTTCAGTACAAATTCTGGACAAAAGTTAAGAGTAAATCTGGAACAGGAAACAATGTACACTAATTTTCCTAAGGCATAATGGTGACCACATCACTCAGCTGCTCAAGAGTTCTTTATGGCTCTCTAGTGCCTACCTGATTAACACTCTTGAGATCAGCTGTCAAGGCTTGTCATGACCTAACTGCAAACTAACCTTCCATTCTTGTCCCCTCTATAAACATTCTATACCCCCACCCAAACTTTTCTTTGAATATACCCCTGTTTTATTACCTAGGAGCCTTTATTCTCACCAGTTTTTTTTTTTGAGGGGGGCTTTGGACATCTGTTCAGTCTCTTCAGCACTCCCACCCCAGAGCCACCATAGTACATGCCCTAAAATATAATCTGTTTCTGACCTGACTCTTCAACCAGACTAGAGGTTCCCGACAGTGGGAGGGAAATACAGAGAGGTCAAGACTTAATCATCTCACCCCTCACAACACCTAACACAGTACCTTGTGGGCACAGTAAGGCTGAATGAATATACAAAAGCATACTTATATTAGGTTTTGTCTGGCTGACACAAAATCTGGTTTCTAAATTCAGAAATTAAACTTTCTAGGAAACATTAGATTAGTCAGCTGGTCACATGACTTTTCCTAAATGTCAGTGTCCATAAAACTCCTTTAAATAAGTGTAAAGATAAATCTGAATTTCTTAAAAGGAATAAAGTAAAAAGTGAGTAATCAGTTAGTGGTTAGTAAGTTATTCCAAGTCTAAAGAACTGAGCTTACCATACACAGAAATGTGTGTATATTTCAGATTTGGTGTTAAATGTATACACATATATACTAAACATTCAGATACATTAAGGAATAGGGTCTTCAAGGAAAAATGAGTGGACAATTTAAAAAAACCTCATCCTTTGCAGAAAATGGTAAGCATATGGTTTTAAGAAATAGAAGGGAAGACCAAGGAAAGAAGTATAAACCTAAAAGTTAACAGAATTAAAGTTTCTTGGTGAGGCAAATGGCAGAAGGTTGTAGACTGATTTAAAGGGAGACAAGGGATTATAAGAACATACTTCAGGAGTTCCTCAAGCACCAAACTAACCACCAACATTTGCTAAATAAGCACAAGTAGACAGATGACCACCTAGGGAATGGTTGTTCTTCACTGCTCTAGATGACTCGGTTGTCATCTTTTACGTGAGGCACAGGCCCCTCACTAATCCCTGATACTCTGATGCCACACCTTCCTAAAGCCTCCACTATGGGACTGACAACCTCACATCTTCTCTTCCCTGAGCCCCAATTCCACAATATTCTTGTGCTGCACTCGCCCCTGGCAGTGCCACCCAGATTTTCCTCTCTTGCTTGCTCTGCTGCTTTTCTTGCCCCCTGTCACATTTCATAAGGTTATGTCAACTGTACCACAAGCTGTGGTAGGGACACAGTATGTAAAGACCAGTGTGTCCGTTCTCATGGTGACTCCCTAACAGGTCAGAGTAAGACACAGTCTCTCACCTGATAATTCCCTAGACTGCACAGACTCTCCGGTTTTTTCTTCACGCTCAGAGAAACGCCGGGCACCATTCTTAGGAATCCAGACTTCTTGGAGTTCTAGACTGTCTTCTTCATCATCACTCTCTGAGTCATGAACAGTAATTGGGGTTGGTTTCACTACACGCTGAAGACCACTGGGTCCTAAAACAAACAGCAAAGGCTTAACAGTCAATTTTTGCCCAAGAAAGGCTTTCACTCAAAATATTGTTCCAGTATTTTGGGATCAGAGAGATGCTTTGGCTCTATGAAACCTCCCTGATCACTCATTTTCATGCACATATACTTGGATGAGACACTGTGAAAACATTTTAACTCTAAAGCATTATGTAAACATTAAGTATGACTAATATACCACCCAACATTATAAAGGAAAATTAAAGTAGAAGAGCATATGGCATCTCCCTTTAAGATCTTCACTGCTGGAAAGAGTCACATAATTATCCTAAAAATAATACTCATTATAATGATTTGAAAAATAGGCTAGATATTTTCCTAATTTTGCAAATGTCTGAATGAAAGCAAGCCTCTGACACTTATAGACTGGTGAGAATTCTGCATTCTTTAACTACAGGTCTAATGCACTGGATGTCACAGATATGCTCTTGAAAGGCTGGATGCATGCTACACTTTGGGTCTTTGATTATTTATGTAAAAAATGTTTTGGGCTTCCCTGGCGGCTCAGTGGTAAAGAGTTCACCTGCCAATGCAGGAGACGTGGATTCGATCCCTGGGTTGGGAGGATCCCCTGGAGGAGGAAATGGCACCCAGTGCAGTATTCTTGCCCGGGAAATCCCAGGGACAGTGGAGCCTGGCAGTCCATGAGGTTACAAATAGTCAGACACGACTTGGTGACTAAACAACAACAAAAAATTTTTTGTCTGCTTGGCATTACACATTGTAAACCTTCAGCTCTCACAACCCACTTTTCTCTGACAAGTGAGGGAACTTTCCTGTCTTTTTCCTGTCATACTGTATAATGCCTGGCACAAGGTAGGCACTCAAGTATTTGTTGAGTGAGCGACTGCATCTGTAAGACACTTAAAACAAGGGTAGTTAAAGATTTTTTCAATTCAAAGGCAAGGTAGCATTTGAACAGACCAGGAGTGAGAAAATTTTAGTTCTCATCTCAATTCTGTTCCTTGATCAATGGCTGAGTGGTCTTGAGTAAACCATTCAAACTTTTGAAAGAATATTAGTTTCCCTATCTGTAAAGATGAAAGATTATATCAGGTAATCTTTTGGATTATATGACTGCTATAAATGACCCAGTGCCAAACTGAGACTAGATCTTGTTCTGTTTATTATACCAAATCAACCTCTCCACTGCTTCTTCTCCCCACCAAAATGAAGGGAGAGAATAAGCAGAACATTTAATCAAGTTATTTTCTTACTTATAACTTGAGTGTTTTTTTTTCTCTACACACACACACGTGTGTGTATACCAATAAAGAGGAACTGCTGCCACAGTTACAAAAAAATAAAAAACAAACTAATAAGATAAACACACACATACACAGAGAAAGAAATAACACAAGTCTAGTCAAAAATAAATAGCATGTAACATATCATTAGCTGTCATGTCAAAAAAAAACATCATTCTCAGTGTTTTCCTTTCTTCATTAAAGTCAGGCCCTAGTTTTTAGAACCCTGAATGTGGGAAGTCACAAGATTACCTGCTTGTTCCTCGTCAACATCCACAGGAACAACTGCCTGACTGTGAGCTGGAGTCTCATGTCCACTCTCGGCCATCACCTCTCCATCTTCTTGCACCATGTCTTCCATCTCATTCAGTGCTTAAACAAAAATAACCACAGTCAAAGCAAAACCAGGAGATGTCTAAGAAAACCACAATGGCAGGCAAAACTGTGGCACCATTAAGAAATGAGCAGTCTCATGAGCACTAGGCCCATTCTAAAAGAATGTCATGTGAATGTGCTTCATTCTATCGACATCAACAAGAAGTGTCCCATTCTATAGGAGGGGAGACCACAGATGGGAAAAGCATTACTTGGTAGAGAAAGCCCACCATTTTAAGGTGAAAGGATGGGGAAAGGAAGAGCGGAAAGAAGAAAGCACTTATTCATTCCTGAAGATGTTACCAGGGATGGCTATATGAGGCAACTGTTTGTCTCCTTCTAAGCTATTTGTTTGATGGCAGTGATAGCCAGCTACTGCAAGATCTCATGATCATCTTGTAAGCAGTTAGTCTTGTATCTGCCACCTGAACCAGGATGCACTGAGCAGGCAAGCTCAAATTGTTTCTTTTGCTGCTCTCTAGAGAATATGGTCATATTTTCAGCTCATGTGTAACATGGATTATTAAACACAGGAAGTACATTTTTAACATTTTAGCATCATTCAAATGTTTAATCTGCATCTGAGTCTTCTAAGGCTATTAGTGCCTATCAGTAAATGGGAATGTTTATATTTTTCCGGATGATAAGCACATTGAATAATTTCAGACTGATAAGCTTTAAGATTTTAAAAGATTAAATTCAAATCCCTCAAGTCTGTATTCAAAGCACTCACCCCAGTACCCTCTTACTCCCGACCCCTAAGCTAGGTGCCTGCTCTCAGTCTGAATCAGGACAATACCGGTAGTGTCCTTTACGTTTACAGCATGGCCAGGACCCAGATGGCGGCAGGCTGTGTCTACCCTGTGAACCACTCAACACCTATGGGTGTACAACACTACTGCTATCCAATCAAACAACCATTTGAATGAAATGAAGACACCAACACAGAAGAAAACAAGATACTGTTCCTGAAAGAACTAAAGAATCTATTTAAGGAGACAAGAAAAATTCATACAGTCAACAAAGAAACAAGGTAAAATATGAGTATGCCAGAAACATACTATTTAGATAAATGCTACTGGAATATACAGCAGAGAGGTCTGAGATTTCAGAGGGACACTGGGGTTTGCTTTGGTTTTGAAAATACACAACAGCACATTTCCCCTCATGTTTAGCCTCCCATCCCAAACTCTTGCCCAACTCTAGCTTCTACACTTCATTTAGGGCCAAAAAAAAGGACTGACCTTGTCAAGAAATACTATATGATAAACGTCAATCAATTTGCTTCTTTCATTCAATTCTCAAGAGCAATTATAAATAGCAGCTAGTAATTACTGTGTACATATACTATGTCTGGCTCTGTGTTAAACGCCCTCAAATACGTTAGTTATTTCTTACAGCAATCTTATGAGGGTATTATTACTAGTCTCATTTTTGCAGTTGAGGAAACTGAGGCTTAGAAGGGTTAGCAATTTAAGGGGATTTGAAATGAGGTCCATTTCCAAAGACTGATAAAAAACACGGACGATGAGTAGGTAGAAAATTTATAGTCCCTGCTCTCAAACAACACACACCTTCTAGCAGAAATGTCAAGATGTATAAAATAAGGTCAAGGCAAGGCAACCTACTCCAGTATTCTTGCCTGGAGAATCCCATGGACTGAGGAAGTTGGTGGGCTGCAGTCCATGGAGTTGCAGAGAGTTGGACACGACAGAGCGACTAAGCACAGCACAATACATACTCATTAAGTGCTAGAACAGTCCCAGTAAAGGGAACATGGACAAAAAAGCAGTTGTTAAGTCTCCTGTTGGACAGAGAAGGTTTCACTGAGATGGAGTGATATTTCATATATCCTAGGAAGCATGTAACATTTTCCAGAAGAGTAAGTAGGTCAGTGATAAAAAGAACAAGAGTTTGAGTTGAAGTAAGGGTGTGAAAGAGGAAAGGAAGTTAAAAAGGTAGCCTGGGTCCCAGACTGTGAAAAGCTTAAAACTGCCTCTTATAGGCCGAAGAAAACCACCAGGACAGAACTACATTCTTCTATCTATGTGGTAAGATTTCCAAAGCTGTTCAGCAATTGCTTTTTAGGTTGCCACAATAACCTGTGGAAATACTATAAATACCCCAAGGTTATTTTAAACTTCTTTAATTGCATTCATTCACTGAATATTTATCTAGAGCTTACTACAATGTGTTACTGTTCCTAGGTTGCTAAAAGACAGTGGTTATAGTCAGTATCTCCAATCTCATGGAGTTTAGTTGGGGAAGAAAAAAATTTTTAGTAAAATTATTTTTTAGTCAACAATAAAAACATCAGAAAATAAAATTAAAAGAGGGTGATATAAAACAGAACGAATTAGTGGCACTTAAAGTGGGAAATTAAAAGACGCTTACTCCTTGGAAGCAAAGTTATGACCAACCTAGATAGCATATTCAAAAGCAGAGACATTACTTTTCCAACGAAGGTCCGTCTAGTCAAGGCTATGGTTTTTCCAGTGGTCATGTATGGATGTGAGAGTTGGACTATGAAGAAAGCTGAGTGCCAAAGAATTGATCAGCCTTTGAACTGTGGTGTTGGAGAAGACTCTTGAGAGTCCCTTGGACTGCAAAGAGATCCAACCAGTCCTTTCTGAAGGAGATCAGTCCTGGGATTTCTTTGGAAGGAATGATGCTAAAGCTGAAACTTCAGTACTTTGGCCACCTCTTGCGAAGAGTTGACTCATTGGAAAAGACTCTGATGCTGGGAGGGATTGGGGGCAGGAGGAGAAGGGGACGACAGAGGCTGAGATGGCTGGATGGCATCACTGACTCGATGGACGTGCGTCTGAGTAAACTCCGGGAGTTGGTGATGGACAGGGAGGCCTGGCGTGCTGAGATTCATGGGGTCGCAAAGAGTCGGACATGACTGAGTGACTGAACTGAACTGAAAGTGGTAAGGTGATCAAAAGGTTCAATAAGTCATGGAAATGTAACACACAGCATGCAGACTATATTTATTAATACCCTATTGCATATTTGAAAATTACTGAGAGAAGATCTTAAAATTTCTCATCACAGTAAAAAACTAATTATGTATGGTGATTGATGTTTACTAAACTTATTGTGATCATTTTGCAATATGTACAGTGTCAATTATACCTCAAGTGAAAAAAAAAGAAGATTAACGTGGTAAGGAAAGACAGCTCTGAAATTACTATTTAAGCTAAGACCTACATATCAAGAAGCAGCCAGCCATGCAAAGATGGAGGGGAGGACATTCTATTAAGAGGCAGCAGTTAGTACAACAGTTGGTGCCAGTTTGCCACATTCAAGCACAGCGTGTGAGGTGGGGAGTAGTACAAGGTGAGAACAAGCCAGATTATGTAGCACTTTATGGCCCAAATCAAGAAACTAGATTTATTCTAAGGCAGAGGGGAGCTGTCAGAAAGTTTTACAAAAGGAAGTAACATTGCCTGTTTTTATTTTTTAAAAATTGCCCTGCCTACTCTAAGAACTAATTTTGCTATAAAAGCTATTAAAACATTTAGGTAAAAAAAGGTCTGGTACAATGAGGAAGAAGAATGTAGATAGACTGGGGAGATGTTTTAGAGACAGTCAACAGAACTTACTGAAGATTCCTTGTTGGAGAGAGCAGGTAGGTGGTGGTATAAAGCAAAGAAAGGATAATATCTTGGGAAAGACAGGCAAGATGGCAGAGGAATAGGATGGGGAGACCACTTTCTCCCCAACAAAATCATCAAAAGATCATTTGAATGCTGAGCAACTTCCACAACACAACTTCTGAACGCTGGTGGAGGACACCAGGCACCCAGAGAGGCTGCCCATTCTCTTTGAAAGGAGATAGGGCTAAATATAAAAGACAAAAGAGAGTCCAAAGAGTTAGGGATGGAGACCCGTCCTGGGGAGGGAGTTGTAGTGAAGGAGAAGTTTCCAAACAGCAGGAATCCCTCTCACCGGAGGGTCTGTGGGCAGTTTTGGAATCTCACAGGGCAATATAACCAGGAGGATAAAAAAAAACAACCCACAGAATATGCGCCTAAACGCAACTCCCAGTGGAGAAGTAGCCCAGACGCTTGTGTCTGCTACCAGTGAGCGGGGGGCTACACAGGGAGGCTTGGGCTGCATGCTTAGGGTAAGGACCAGGCCTGAATGCCCTGAGGACAATCTGAGGGAACTAATGTGAGACAGCAACCCAAACTGTGGGATAGCCAGAGAGAGAGAGACAAGAAAAAAAAAAGAACTTCCCCATGAACATCTCTAACCTGGCCCTCTCACAGAACAAAGGATTGAATGACTACCAAAGGAGAGCTAGCTGGCTGCATACAGACCCGCCCCCTTGCCAGAAGCAGAGAGGCAGGTATGCAACAGCCAGAGCTGGAAGGCAAGGGGCAATCTCGACCCCAGATACGCATCCTCCACCAAACTGTGAGCAGGCTCCCAGTTGCTAACCACGTCTTCCTAGGATCCTGGAGGACTGACATCTGCCAGTAGGGTCACAGCCTGAGATCAGCTCCCCAGAGGAGATACAAAGCACATCTGAGACAGTGCTCTCGCGGCACCCCCGGGAAACTGAGTGGGGGGGACCAGGGAGGTGATTAAGATGCACAGTCCACCTGGGACAGTGCGCTCACCAAGCACCTGGTCACCTGAGCTGTTGGGACCTGGGAAGGGCATAAAACACATGCCCAAGTGAGTCTGTGCCTTTGCGGAGTACCCGAGAACCTGAACCTGAGCAGCTCAGACCTAGGAAGTGCATACAACTCAGGGCCAGCTTTGGATAGTATTCCTGCAGAGCAACCTGGAGTCTGAGCGGTGTAGACCCGGAAAGCACAGGCCACAGTGAGCTGGGGCAAACCCAGTGTGGTCCATACACTGTGAGCACTCCCCACACATGCCAGTGATACTTGCTTGCAGTGTTCCTCCTCTGAACAAGTGAGCCTAAATAAGTGAACACCTTTGCCCCCTTGTGTCAGGACAGAAATTAGACACTCAAGAGACTTACAAACAGGAAGCCAAAATAAATAAAGAGGTGGAAGTGACTCTGGAAGTGACAGATGCAAAAGATTAAAACCCTGTAGTAAACATCAACAAAGCATTGGAAGGGGCTTAGAGAGACCTTGAGAAGTACAAGGTGGAACAAGGAACTATCTGAAACCGAACTGACTCCACACTGCCCACAACAGCTCCAGAGAAAATCCTATAAATATTTTTATCATCAAAAAAAATTTTTTTTAAGTTCTTTACTATTCCTTTAATTTTCATTTTTATAACCTACTATTACCTTGCAAAAAAAAAAAAAAAAAAAGGACCTTATTTTTAAAGCAAATTTCATATATATATATTTATAATTTTTGTGACTGATTTGTTTTTTCTAAATATTGTATTTTTGAGAGTTTAACCTCTATCTAGATTCTTAATCTTTGCTTTTTGGTATTTGTTATCAATTTTGTAATTTTAAGAATCTAATCTTCAGTATCCATTTCCACTTGGGGGTGTGATTACTGGCTTGATTGCTCTCTCTGCTTTGACTCTCCCTTTTCTCCTCCAGGTCACCTCTATTTCCTCCCTCCCCCTTCTCTTCTCTACTTAACTCTGTGAATCTCTCTGGGTGCTCCAGGCTGGAACACTTAGGGAACTGATTACTGGCTAGACTGCTCTCTCCCCTTTTGACTCCCTGTCTTCTCCTCCTGGTCACATCTACCTCCTTCCTCCCTCTTTTCTTCTCCATGTAACTCTGAACCTCTTGGGTGTCCCTCACTGTGGAAAATTATTTCACCATTAACTTAGATGTTTTATCATCTGTGCTGTATGGATGGAGAAGTCTTGAGGCTACTGTAAGAACAAGACTGAAAGCCAGAGGTAGGAGGCTTAAATCCAAAACTTGAGAACACTAGAGAACTCCTGATTCAGGGAACATTAATAGACAAGAGCTCATCCAAAAGCCTCCATACCTACATTAAAAACCAAGCTCCACCCAAGAGCCAACAAGTTCCAGAGTAAGACATGCCACACTAATTCTCTAGCAACACAGGAACATAGCCCTGAGCATTAAAATATAGGCTGCCCAAAGCCTTGCCAAATCCACAGACACTTCAAAATTTACTACTGGACACTTCACTGCACTCTAGAGAAAAGAGATCCAGCTCTGCCCACCAGAACACAGACACAAGCTCCCTTAACCAGGAAAGCTTGACAAGCCACTAGTCCAATCCCACCCACAGGGAGCAAGATCCACAATAAAGAGGAATCATAAACTTCCAGCCTACGGAAAGGCCACCCCAAACATAGCAATCTAAGCAAAATGAAAAGGCAGAGAAATATTCAACAGGTAAAGGAACATGATAAACGCCCACCAAACTAAAGAGGAGGAAATAGGGAGTCTACCTGAAAAAGAATTCAGAATAATGATAGTAAAGATGATCCAACATCTTGAAAACAAAATGGAGTTACAGATAAATAGACTAGAGACAAGGATTGAGAAGATACAAGAAATGTTTAACAAGGACCTAGAAGAAATAAAAAAGAGTCAATCATTAATGAATAATACAATAACTGAGATCAAAAGCACTCTGGAGCGAACCAACAGTAGAATAACTGAGGCAGAAGACAGGATAAGTGAGGTGGAAGATAGATTGATGGAAATAAATGAAGCAGAGAGGAAAAAAGAAAAAAAGACTTAAAAGAAATGAGGACAACCTCAGAGACCTCTGGGACAATGTTAAACACCCTAACATTCAAATCAGGTGTCCGAGAAGAAGACAAAAAGAAAGGGCATGAGAAAAAACTTGGGGAGATAATAGTTGAAAACTTCCCTAAAATGGGGAAGGAAATAGCCACCCAAGCCCAAGAAACCCAGGGAGTCCCAAACAGGATAAACCTAAGGTGAAAGACCCCAAGACACATATTAATCAAATTAACGAAGATCAAACACAAAAAGCCAATATTAAAAGCAGCAAGGGAAAAGCAACAAATAACACACAAGAGGATCCCCATAAGGATAACAGCTGATCTTTCAACAGAAACTCTTCAGGCCAGAAGGGAATGGCAGGACATACTTAAAGTCATGAAAGAGAAAAATCTACAACCCAGATTACTATACTCAGCAAGGATCGGATTCAAATATGAAGGAGAAACCAAAAGCTTTACAGACAAGCAAAAGCTGAGAGAATTCAACACCACCAAACCAGCTCCTCAACAAATGCTAAAGGATCTTCTCTAGACAGGAAACACAGAAAAGGTTTATTATAAATTCAAACCCAAAACAACAAAGTAAATGGCAATGGGATCATACAAATAATAACTTTAAATGTAAATGGGCTGAATGCCCCAACCAAAAGACAAGGACTGGCTGAACAGATACAAAAACAAGACCCCTATATATTCTGTCTACAAGAGACCCACCTCAAAACAAGGGACACAAACAGACTGAAAGTGAAGGGCTAGAAAAAGATATTTCATGCAAATGGAGACCAAAAGAAAGCAGGAGTAGTAATACTCGTATCAGATAAAATAAACTTTGAAATAAAGGCCATGAAAAGAGACAAAGAAGGACACTACATAATGATCAAAGGATCAATCTGAGAAGAAGATATAACAATTATAAATATATATGCACCCAACATAGGTGCACCGCAACATGTAAGGCAAATGCTAACAAGTATGAAAGGGGAAATTAACAGTAACATGTTAATAGTGGGAGACTTTAATACCCCACTCACACCTATGGATAGATCAACTAAACAGAAAATTAGGAAGGAAACACAAACTTTAAATGATACAGTGGACCAGTTAGACCTAATTGATATCTGTAAGACATTTCACCCCCAAACAATGAATTTTACCTTCTTCTCAAGTGCACACAGAACATTCTCCAGGACAGATCACATCCTGGGGCACAAATCTAGCCTTGGTAAATTCAAAAACATTGAAATAATTTCAAGCATCTTTTCTGATCCCAATGCAGTAAGATTAGATGTCAACTACAGGAAAAAAACTATTAAAAATACAAACATATGGAGGCTAAACAACACGCTTCTGAATAATCAACAAATCACAGAAGAAATAAGAAAAGAAATCAAACTATGCATAGAAATGAATGAAAATGAGAACATGACAACCCAAAACCTGTGGGATTCAGTAAAAGCAGTACTAAGGGGAAGGTTCATAGCAATACAAGCTTACCTTAAGAAACAAGAGAAAAATCAAATAAATAACCTAACTTTACACCTACAGCAACTAGAAAAAGAAGAAATGAGGAACCCCAGAGTTAGCAGAAGGAAAGAAATAATAAAAATTAGGGCAGAAATAAATGAAAAAGAAACAAAAGAGGCTATAGCAAAAACCAACAAAACTAAAAGCGGGTTCTTTGAGAAGATAAATAAAATAGACAAACCATTAGCCAAACTCATCAAGAAAAAAAGGAGAAGAATCAAATCAACAAAATTAGAAATGAAAATGGGGAAATCACAACAGACAACACAAATACAAAGGACCATAAGAGATTACTATCAGCAACTACATGACAATTAAAAGGACAACTTGGAAGAAATGGATGAATTCTTAGAAAAGTATAACCTTCCAAAACTGAACCAGGAAGAAACAGAAAATCTTAACAGACCAATCACAAGCATGGAAATCAAAACTATAATCAAAAATCTTCCAATAAACAAAAGCCCAGGGTCAGATGGCTTCACAGGTGAAGTCTACCAAAAATTTAGATAAGAGCTAACACCTATCCTACTCAAACTCTTCAAGAAAACTGCAGAGGAAAGCAAACTGCCAAACTCATTCTATGAGGCCAACATTACCCTAATACCAAAACCAGACAAAGATGCCACAAAAAAAGAAAACTACAGGCCAATATCACAGATGAACATAGATGCAAAAATCCTCAAAAACTTCTAGCAGACAGAATCCAACAACATATTAAAAAGTTCATACGTTATGACCAAGTGGGCTTTATCCCAGGGATGCAAGGATTCTTCAATATTCACAAATCAATCAATGTGATACACATCAACAAATTGAAAGATAAAAACCATATGATTATTTCAATAGATGCAGATAAAAACCCTCCAGAAAGCAGGCACAGAAGGAAAGTACCTCAACATAATAAAAGCCATATATGATAAAACCAGAGCAAACATTATCCTCAATGGAGAAAAACTGAAAGCATTCCCCACTAAAGTCAGGAACAAGACAAGGGTGCCCACTCTTACCACTATTATTCAACATGGTTTTGAAGTTTTAGCCACAGCTATCAGAGAAGAAAAAGAAATAAGAGGAATCCAGATTGGAAAAGAAGAAGTAAAACTCTCACTGTTTGCAGATGACATTATCCTCTACATAGAAAACCCTAAATATACCACCAGAAAATTACTAGAGCTAATCAATGAATTTAGTAAAGTTGTAGGATATAAAATTAATACACAGAAATCCCTTGCATTCCTATACACTAACAGAGAAAACTGAAACAGAAATTAAGGAAACAATTCCATTCACCATTGCAAGGAAAATAATAAAATACTTAGGAATCAATCTACCTAAAGAAACAAAAAAGACCTATATATAGAAAACTATAAAACACTGATGAAAGAAATCAAAGATGACACAAATAGTTGAAGAAATATACCATGTTGATGGGTCAGAAGAATCAATGTAGTGAAAATAAGTATAAACCCAAAGCAATCTATAGATTCAATGCAATCCCTATCGAGCTACCAACACAGAACTAGAAAAAGTAATTTCACAATTTGTATGGAAATGCAAAAAACTTCAAATAGCCAAAGCAATCTTGAGAAAGAACAATGCAACTGGAGGAATAAATCTGCCTGACTTCAGACTGTACTACAAAGCTACAGTCATCAAGACAGTATGGTACTGGCACAAAGACAGAAATATAGATCAATGGAACAAAATAGAAAGCCCAGAGATAAATCCATGCACCTATGGACACCTTATCTTTGACAAAGGAGGCAAGAATATACAGTGGAGTAAAAACAATTTCTTTAACAAGTGGTGTTGGGAAAACTGGTCAACCACTTGTAAAAGAATGAAACTAGAACACTTTCTAACACCACACACAAAAATAAACTCAAAATGGATTAAAGATCTAAATATAAGATCAGAAACTATAAAACTCCTAGAGGAAAGCATAGGAAAAACACTCTCTGACATAAATCACAGCAGGATCCTCTATGACCCACCTTTTAAGCAAAAATAAACAAATGGGACCTAATTAAACTTAAAAGCTTCTGCACAACAAAGGAAACTATAAGCAAGGTGAAAAGACAGCCTTCAGAATGAGAGAAAATAACAGTAAACCAAGCAACTAACCAAGATTTAATCTCAAAAAATATACAAGCAGCTCATGCAGCTCAATACCAGAAAAATAAACAACCCAAACAAAAAATGGGCCAAAGAACCAAACAGACATTTCTCCAAAGAAGACATACAGATGGCTAGCCAACACATGAAAAGATGCTCAACATCACTCATTATCAGAAAAATGCAAATCAAAACCACAAGAGGTATCATCTCACACCAGTGTGAATGGTTGCCATCAAAGTCTACAAACAATAAATGCCGGAGAAGGTGTGGAGAAAAGGGAACTCTCTTATACTGTTGCTGGGAATGCAAACTAGTACAGCCACTATGGAGAACAGTATGGAGATTCCTTAAAAAACTGGAAACAGAACTGCCATACAACCCAACAATCCTATTGCTGGGCATACACACTGAGGAAACCAGAACTTAAAGAGACACATGTGCCCCAATGTTCATCGCAGCACTGTTTATAATAGCTAGGACATGGAAGCAATCTAGATGTCCACTGGCAGAGAATGGATAAGAATGCTGTGGTACATATACACAATGGAATATTACTCAGCCATTAAAAAGAATACATTTGAATCAGTTCTAATGAGGTGGATGAAACTGGAGCCTATTATACAGAGTGAAGTAAGCCAGAAAGAAAAACACCAATACAGTATACTAACACATATATATGGAATTTAGAAAGATGATAACAATAACCCTATATGCGAGACAGCAAAAGAGATACAAATGTACTGAACAGTCTTTTGGACTCTGTGGGAGAGGGTGAGGGCGGGATGATTTGAGAGAATAGTACTGAAACATGTCTATTACCATATGTGAAACAGATCACCAGTCCAAGTTCGATGCATGAAACAGGGCACTCAATGCCAGTGCACTGGGACAACCCTGAGGATTGGGATGGGGAGGGAGGGAGGTGGGAGGAGGTTTCAGGATGGGGGACACATGTACACCCGTGACTGAGTCATGTCAATCAATGTATGGCAAAAACCACTACAATACTGTAATGTAATTAGCTTCCAATTAAAATAAATAATTAAAAAAAAAAAAAGAAAGGATAATATCTCAATAGATGTCTTTGGTAATTAAATGAGATGATGGTACTTTGGGGCTAGGGAAGTTCTAAGTGATTCTTGGTTTTGATTTTTTTGTTTCAAAGTATTTTATCATTAGGAAGTACATATTTTTCAGAACAATTTTAACTTACAGAAACTATGTAAGCTATCTTTTAATCAAATATCAATGCTTAACAAACATTCTGTTCAGGTGAAATGTTGTTTCAGTTATAAAAAAAATCCTGTTACCTAATATAATCATAAACCTTGATGGAGCTGAGCGATTTTACATATACACTAACTGGTCTCTTTCATATATAAATTTGAGAACCACTGTCTAAAATAAATGCTGCAGAGCAGTTTCATTTAGTGGTTAATTTGCAGGGGTGGTGGTAAGGGAATGGAGTGGCACCCCACTTTTGAAAGCAGTAAGTACATGGGATTTATTTTAAATCCAGATAGAAAAACAGTTAATGATATATAAATAAAACTATGCTTTACAGCTATAATTACTTCAAAAGTAATCATATCTAAATAACTTGGCAAAATGCTTTAGCAATTACAGAAGCATGATTTTGACAGATGGTAATATTGTTAGACAATGAGAATTGTTAAAAAATATGGCTATCTCCTCCTGTTTTACAGTGCTGCAAAATGAAGGTAATGAACTGAGATTTTCAGTTAACATAAGTAGTTCACAATAAAGCATTCTAAATCTTAACAGTTTTGGAAGTGCAAATCTAAGATAATATCCGTAACCAAATTATTGAATCTTGGTAAATTAAATAGTACTCTGTATAACAATGAAAACATATTTTTGTTAGAGTCATCTATTACTTTCATGATAATGTTCACTAAAAAAACACCAAATTTTATTTCAGTGGTTTATTAGCAAAGACACTTAACTTATATAAATTAAATGGTCTTTAAAATTTTACAATGCCCTTCTTTGACAGGCAATTACTTCATGCAAGCTGATTAAGTTAAACAGGGCAACAGAGTGAAATCTACTTCATTCTAGCACTAATCCAAAAGTACATTTATGAAAAGTTCTAAAATTCTACAGTAAGTAAAGTAGACATGTGAATATCAATTTCAAACTGTTTAAAATATTGTTATGTTGGTACTTAAGGAGTACAAGCATTAATATTAGTCATTTCAGCTAACATTCATTCTTCATGATCCCTTTTATTTTTAATCCCTATACCACTCTTTGTTTTTTTTTTTTTTCCTGTTGTTTCTTTTACTTGAATTCTTTGTACTTCGAATTTTGATCAACAGTCACATGCCCTTTCTCCAGATCTTTTTTTTTTGGCTGTGCCTTGTGGCTTGTGGGTGCCATCAAGGGATGGAACCTGGGCCATGGCAGTGAAAGTGCCGAGTCCTAACCACTAGAGCGCCAGGGAATTCCCCATGTCCTTATTTTTTATTTAAAAGAATTAACCTGACATGTATGTAATAATAAAAATACACAAAAATATAGCATGAAGTTGGAAAGACCCATGGAGCCTAATGTTTCATGCCAATATTCACTTCTCTAAAATGCTGCCACCATCTTTGGTATTCTTAGGTTTCCTCTTATTGAGGCTGTCTAGTTCCTCAATCTTGGCATTTTGTCACTAACCTCCTTTACTTCTCAGCATTTGAAGATAACACATCTGACAAATTCGGTACCTCAAGTTATTTGTTTTGTAATTATATCTCACATCTACTGAACCTTAATTTCAAATGTTAGTGGATGTAAGTTTCATTGTTCTCTCTTAAATCGAATACAGTATTCTTGCATATGTTTTGGTTCGTGCTGCATCAATATATGACAACAATGAAGGGCACCCCCCATTCTATACCGAGAAGCCAATGGCCATGTAACTTTCTAGTGGAGTCTATACTCTGTCTAGCACATCAACTCCAAACACAACTGCGTTCGGAGGATTTGGGGAGTGCTGCACTTCAAGTGCTGCACCAGTTTCCTACAGATGGTCAGTATTCTCTGAAGTCCAGATCTTTGTGATGGCACACAAGGACAAGAAGGCAAAGAAACAGCGGACTCCACACTCCACCCCTTAACCCCTAGCACTTGCTGGCTCTGCACTTTTGTTTTTGTGTTTTAGGAGGAGAGATTTAGCCAGAAGTTTGAAATGCCTAAAAGTACTCCTGTGGAAATCAGAAGTATGAAATTGGATATAACTGCAATTACTTTAAAAAAACAGAAATATCAAAGCTGAAAATAAAGGTTTAGAATTCAACTGTATATAGTTGGCACTGAAGCCATGAGACTGGATAAGCTTATAGAAAGAAAAAGGGAGAGCAAGGACAAGAGTGGAGGACAGGAGATGGTACAAGTGAAGGAACCTGAGGAGGTGTGTCCAGTGAGATAGGAGGAAAAATCAGGAAAATGGTTTCAGAAAGGCCAAGAGAAGCAAATACCTCAGGAAGATAGAAGTGGACAACAGTGACAAATGCAGCTAAGACGAGATGTCAGAGAAGATACAAGTGGAGAAAATATCACTAACCTTTATAAAAGAGCCACTGGTGACTTTGCCAAGAGCCAAAATGCAGAGTTCTCTATAGAGAGAACATGTAGGGCAGGGAAGTGAAGACAATGCCTACAAATGATTCTTAGGTCAGGCCCTGCATATACAGAGTGATCTTAAAGGAAATTATACACAGAATACTTTCATTATGAAAGTAATGAATACACCAGGGCACCCTATTTTCATTAATTACTCTGCCCAAGAGAATAAGTGAAGGGGCAACAACCAAAAAAGTGGCTAGAAGAGATTCCTTTTCCAGTTCTTAAGTGTCAACTGAGAAACTGGAACATCTGTAAGGAAACAATTTCACTCCATTCTCACTCATCAATATGGGCAGGTGAAGCCTAATAATAGCTGGGGTGGCAGAGAGCAGGAGTTCAGTCAGTATCAAAGAACTGGATGGATAGTTACATAAGTGAAATCCCATAGGTCCTTATTAGCTTATGTGCTTAATTTTCTCGGTGGCTTTGAAGACTTAATGGCGAGAGGTGTGTGAAGGGTATCCAACACAATCTCTACACATATCTGGTATTCATTTTTCCAATTCTTGGTACATCCAAAAATGATCACACTCAAGTTCAATGGTGAGAGAGAATATCTACTGTTTAGCAAGATACCGAAAGATGCTTCTTCACCCAAATCCTGACAGCTAAATCTCCATTAAGCCAGGCTTCTAAGGCTCACTGCACCCTAATTCTCATGGCATCTGAGTCCTTCCCTTTCTGTAAGTACCTCCAATAGATTCTATGGACAAGAGACGTCGCAAAGACAACTTTAAAACAAGCAAGTAGACAGGCAAACTCCATCCACCCATCAGCTGCTTTGTTAGCAAGGTTCCTCAATGTATAAAGTGACAAACTGAAATGGAGGAGAAGGAAACAGGAAAGTCAGAGAAACATGACCCAAAGTAAAAATCATCTCTATCTGGAGCTCACAAAAGATCTGGGTTACCGTCGGCTGCAAACTGCTGCTCTCCTGGCTGCAAGTCTTGCCGGAAGTCATTCTCTTCATCTGAGTCATCTGGGTGATGGTGATTGTTGTCGTGGATGTTGGCATTATTCTGGGCATTATTATCATTGTCATTGTTGGAGTTCTGATTGCTAACAAGGGCCGAGGAAACCCCAATTCCCGTGCCTGCACTCAGACCAACCCGAGCACAGCCCTGAAGCAAGACAAAACCACATGTTTATTAATTTGGGTTAGAATTAAACACTGCAGTTTTAATATTCCTTCATTTCATCTTTACATAGAATACTTATATAGCACTTTAAGAAATACTTTCACCTATTCATAAAGAACCTCATTTAAGGCCCATAACACCTCAAGCAAGACAAAGTTATTAGTCTTTATTTACAGATGATGACATGCACAATGGGAAGGGATCTGCCCAACAGTGCATGACCAGTATGTGTTACACCTGAGACTTGAAACCAAATAATTTGTCCTCAAACCCTGAGCTTTCCCTACTATGCAGCACCGCTGAGCTTTCCCTACTATATGGCACTGCTTTAACAGTGAGGGTATAACCATTAAGAATTGACAAGAGAGAACCTAATTCATTGAAACATTAAGTTTTTATTACAGGAAGTTAAGTTTCTGTATACATTAAGAAGTTTTAAAATAACATTTTGTACAACTGGGCAACTTCAGATTTCCCCAGATACGCAACTGAGTAGAAAAAGTAGCAGCAAAAGAAAACATCCAAAATAAGTTCCTAATCCTTACTTATATTTTGGGTTGCTAATTAGAGATCTAATCTTTCAACTAACTACTCTAAGTAATAATTTTTGCTTTAGCTCAAATTTCCACCTTTGCTCTTACCTTAACTTTATAAACCTGATGGAGACAGCTTTCCACTTACTTTTTTATTTATCTGGAAACCCCTTAGTATTCACTCACAAGAACATATGGCCATCCATTATTATAACCTTTATGCCTTCCTTCACTGAGGCTGGCAGTAAAAAGTCATATTATATCATTTGTAAAGGCATATCATTAGGGAAAAAAAGTTACTTAGGTTGTTTTCTTGAGTACAAAACTCTCTCAAATGTGACTTACTTTGGGTGGTTCACGAAACATTTGGTCCAGTGAAATAAACTCCAGGCTGGGCAACAATTCAATAAACTGGCCGAAGGAGTCCAGCTTCAAAGCATGGCAACGCACTAAGTTGATATCAACCAATCGAGTCCACCTTGAGTGGTCTGTTGAAGAAATGACATGGCCAGAGAAAATATTAACTATTACTTTCTCCATTACTCATGAATTTTGCTATAGGTCACAAAGACTTTCAAACCCATTTTCTTTGTGTAAATTTTATCTTATTTCATGATCTCTAATACTTAATGACTCTAAACTATGATGTCTCCTTACCCAATTTCATGAGAACCAGATGGACTGGAAATCGTTAACTTGAAAGTAAGTCTGTCTTTGTTTAAATGTGATTCACTTAAAACCTACATGCCTATTTAACAACAGGACACTAGTTAAAAGAAATGTTGGTGTATTCCTTTAATAAAACATTATGCAGCTACTAAAAGAATGAAGAACCGAATAAGCCTGCTAATATGGAGAGCTCTCCAAAATATTCTCAATGCAAAATACAAGTTACAGGACAATGTATATACATAGTAAGGTCCTTCAGTATACATAAATCATTTTTAAATGCTATACATGTATAGGCTGCAAATGCACAAAATAACCTGTCCAGAAAAATATACAAGAAACCATTGATGGTGGTTACCTTTGAGAAGAGGAGGCCTTTCATTTTGTACCTTTCTGTACTGTTTGATACTGTTTATCAAGTGCATGTATTACTTTTAGTTTTTAAGTGTTAACAGGAGTTCTGAGTGATGGGATTATAGGCCATTTTTTATTTTCTTCTTTATACTCTTCTGTATTTAAGAAAACAAACAAACCAAAAACCCAATAAATGTTATTTTTTAAAAGTGATCTATGCCAGCTACAACCTAAAGCTTGTACTTTCCAATAGCTTCCTGGTGCAGCTGGGCAAGGGGTAGAACTTCTCTTCCCATGGGTGAGACATGGCCATTCTAACAACTGATCTTAGCAGAGGCTCAGGAGCCCTGCAATAGGCCTGGAGGTGGGTTTTGTGTGGAGCTGTAGTATCCCTGTGTGGTGGCTCAGACAGCTGTCAGTGTTGGTTTGCAGCTGTCAGTGAGAGGGCCTGTTTGGTACGAGGATGTCAAAATGAAAAGTCTCTAGCTCTGACTTTATTAAAGGCTTGTGAATTTAGGTATCTAAGAAGTGCCTTAAAAAAAATAAATAGCATTACTCTCTTGGGGTGGGGGGGGGGGGGCGCGCAGAATAAAACTCCTCTCATAAGGGAAAATACCAAGTGCAAAAGTCACACTTCTGTACCCAAGGTATCAGGCAGGGAGATATCATGTGAAGTAGCCTAAAATTTTAAGGTAATAGAAAATTTCACTACGTGTTTAGTATGTCATTTAATTGAAGTTTTTAAAATACATACATACCTACTTTGTCTGTTCAGATGATATGCCATTTTAAGGTAACACAGAGAAAACAACCATAATATCCCAGGCAACAATTCCTAAGCTTAATTTTACATGCCCGGCCCAAAGAAAAACACATAACAATTAGTGCGACTGAATCTATAATCTCGACAAGTGCAAATTTCTAGGCAGAGAATCTCAGGAGTTCAAAGAGGCACTGAAGTATTTCTAACTCAGTTATCAAAGGCTCCCAGAACTTCTATGAACAATCTATATAAAAATCTACATTTTACATGAGGAATGTTAATGCCATACAGAAAACAAAGATATGTATTATTTTGACATCAATAAAATATACCTGTACTTAAGATATAGTACCTGAGATCCAATTGTATGGGTTATGTAGATGGGGGCAATTATAAATTGCCAGATATTTGATACAGGAGAAAACTTCATTGACTGCCTTCATCCCTATATCAGTGATAATACCAGGATTTTCCACCACATCAGCCAAACCATATTTCACCAGATCTGCATTAGCCATTCTGCCTAGAAAAAGATTTAAAAAACAAAAGATTCTTTAGTGTCATGGAATCTTGACAACTTAAGCTGTCAACTATTTAACATCCAGTATTGAAGAAAGTAGGGAAAACCACTAGACCATTCAGGTATGACCTAAATCAAATCCCTTATGATTATACAGTGGAAGTGAGAAATAGATTTAAGGGCCTAGATCTGATAGATAGAGTGCCTGATGAACTATGGAATGAGGTTCGTGACATTGTACAGGAGATAGGGATCAAGACCATCGCCATGGAAAAGAAATGCAAAAAAGCAAAATGGCTGTCTGGGAAGGCCTTACAAATAGCTGTAAAAAGAAGAGAAGTGAAAAGCAAAGGAGAAAAGGAAAGATATAAACATCTGAATGCAGAGTTCCAAAGAATAGCAAGAAGAGATAAGAAAGCCTTCCTCAGTGATCAATGCAAAGAAATAGAGGAACACAACAGAATGGGAAAGACTAGAGATCTCTTCAAGAAAATCAGAGATACCAAAGGAACATTTCATGCAAAGATGGGCTTGATAAAGGACAGAAATGGTATGGACCTAACAGAAGCAGAAGGTATTAAGAAGAGGTGGCAAGAATACACAGAAGAACTGTACAAAAAAGAGCTTCACAACCCAGATAATCACGATGGTGTGATCACTGACCTAGAGCTAGACATCCTGGAATGTGAAGTCAAATGGGCCTTAGAAAGCATCACTACGAACAAAGCTAGTGGAGGTGATGGAATTCCAGTTGAGCTATTTCAAATCCTGAAAGATGCTGCTGTGAAAGTGCTGCAGTCAATATGCCAGCAAATTTGGAAAACTCAGCAGTGACCACAGGACTGAAAAAGGTCAGTTTTCATTCCAATCCCAAAGAAAGGCAATGCCAAAGAATGCTCAAACTACCGCACAATTGCACTCATCTCACACGCTAGTAAAGTAATGCTCAAAATTCTCCAGGCCAGGCTTCAGCAATACGTGAACCGTGAACTTCCTAATGTTCAAGCTGGTTTTAGAAAGGCAGAGGAACCAGATATCAAATTGCCAACATCTGCTGAATCATGGAAAAAGCAAGAGAGTTCTAGAAAAACATCTATTTCTGCTTTATTGACTATGCCAAAGCCTTTGACTGTGTGGATCACAATAAACTGGAAAATTCTGAAAGAGATAGGAATACCAGACCTCCTGATCTGCCTCTTGAGAAATTTGTATGCAGGTCAGGAAGCAACAGTTAGAACTGGACATGGAACAACAGACTGGTTCCAAACAGGAAAAGGAGTACGTCAAGGCTGTATATTGTCACCCTGTTTATTTAACTTATATGCAGAGTACATCATGAGAAACGCTGGACTGGAAGAAACACAAGCTGGAATCAAGATTGCCGGGAGAAATATCAATATCCTCAGATATGCAGATGACACCACCCTTATGGCAGAAAGTGAAGAGGAACTAAAAAGCCTCTTGATGAAAGTGAAAGTGGAGAGTGAAAAGGTTGGCTTAAAGCTCAACATTCAGAAAACGAAGATCATGGCATCTGGTCCCATCACTTCATGGCAAATAGATGAGGAAACAGTGGAAACAGTGTCAGACTTTATCTTTTTGGGTTCCAAAATCACTGCAGATGGTGACTGTAGCCATAAAATTAAAAGACGCTTACTCCTTTGATGGAAAGTTATGACCAACCTAGATAGCATATTCAAAAGCAGAGACACTACTTTGCCAACAAAGGTTCGTCTAGTCAAGGCTATGGTTTTTCCTGTGTTCATGTATGGATGTGAGAGTTGGACTGTGAAGAAGGCTAAGCGCCAAAGAATTGATGCTTTTGAACTGTGGTGTTGAAGACTCTTGAGAGTCCCTTGGACTGCAAGGAGATCCAACCAGTCCATTCTGAAGGAGATCAGCCCTGGGATTTCTTTGGGAGGAATGATGCTAAGGCTGAAACTCCAGTACTTTGGCCACCTCATGCGAAGAGTTGACTGACTGGAAAAGACTCTGATGCTGGGAGGGATTGGGGGCAAGAGGAGAAGGGGACAACAGAGGATGAGATGGCTGGATGGCATCACTGACTCGATGGATGTGAGTCTCAGTGAACTCTGGGAGTTGGTAATGAACGGGGAGGCCTGGCGTGCTGCAATTCATGGGGTCGCAAAGAGTCGGACATGACTGAGCGACTGATCTGATCTGATCTGATCTGATGATTACTCTCTATGACCGTCCTGCTTCATCTGTCCATTGTCAGGTTCAGATACAATCTTGGGTTAGGTATTCTGTACAAATGGTAGCCTTTATTTTGCAAAATAAAAATTTACGTTAAAAGTTAAGAGACAGGTAGCAGATTATTTTCAATTGTCTAGAAAAGGAAAAAAGAATTTGAAGTCTTAAAGCAAAACTGACGGATACATTGTACTGGTTTACATTTATGGTAAAGTTTTATTAGCTTTTAAAAAGAAAAATAAAATCTTAAAAATATAACTCTCTGGGACTTGCCTGGTGGCCCAGTGGTAAAGAATCTGCCCGGCAATGCAAGGGATGTGGGTTTGATCCCTGCTTGGGGAAATAAGATCCTACATGCCATGGAGCAACTAAACCCACACACCACAACTGCAAAGTCTGTGTGATGCACTAAAAGATCTCGCATGACACGATGAACAACAATTTAGACCCGATACAGCCAAATTAATTATTTATTTATTTAAAATGTAACTCTTTTGCTGTATAAGGATAATGTTTTTCAAGTCAGGTGTGGCCATGTGTAGAGAAGAGTGAACTTTGAGAATCTGGATCCATTTTTAGAACTATGGTATTGGTTAGTAAATATTTATACCTTAGAGAGTGGACTTTTAACTCAGACACTCCCGTTCTCTCTGTCTGGGCTTTAGGGTCTACTGTCTTGTCAGAAAGTAGGGGCTGGGTTTAGTGATCAGCCAGTCTAGATTATGCCACTGGATATCACACTGTGTCTCCTGCTTCCTATTATTATTCCTGCCACCTGCCTGACCTTTACTCTATAGGATGGTCCACTTTACTATGAGCAATTTGAAGGAAAACTAGACTCTGCCTAGTTTACAGTTACATTTTCAATGTCCAGCATAATACTGGGATATAGGAACCCAATAAATGTCTCTCACAATCCCAGCGATCAAAACTGACACAAACTACAAAGAAAACACTGTTGCTCTGGTGAAGCTGTCCTGCCCATTACTGGGATTTACTCCCACCTCTTTAAATTTCTTTCCATACAATTCATGGTCTCGCTCCTAGGGTCCCTTTTTTTTTGTATTTACTGGCATTCTTGGACATTTTACCTTAACTAATTCTTCATAATTTTGCTGAGAAATACTCTTTAATCTCCTGGTAAAAATTTTGTTTTTGCTCTGTGAAGTATAATTTGCCTTCTCACTTATGATCATCTTGAACCTGAGTGGGTGTTTCCAGCATTACTGCTGCAGCCTAGCATGATAAATCCATGTCTTACATTCATTCCTTTGATATTTGTTCCTATTTTTAGGGTCTCCTGATTGTCACACTTCTTCAGAACCCTGATTACATCACCTAGGACTTAGATTGTTTCTTTTTCCTTCAGCCCAGAGGTCAGCTAGAAGTAAAAGCTACCATTTACTGAATTTTTTTTTTTTTTTTTAGATTTATTTTACTTATGGCTGCACTGGGTCTTCTTGCTGCACACAGGCTTTCTCTAACTGTGGTGAGCTACTCTGTTATAGTGTTTTGAGCTACTCTGAGTGGGGGCTCCTCTCTGTTGTGGTGCACGGGCTTCTCATCGCGGTAGCTTCCCGTAGAGCACAGGCTCCAGGGCACTTGGACTCCGGCACTTGTGGCTCGAGGGCTCCAGAATGCTGGCTCAGTAGTTGTGGCACACAGACTTAGTTGCTTAGAGGCATGTGGGATCTTCCCGGACCAGGGATTGAACCCGCATCCCCCGCGTTGGCTCTTTACCACTGAGCCACCAGGGAAGCCCTACTGAATGCTTTCTAAGTGTAAGAGATTATAAAAGTCCATGTTTTCTCACTTGTCAAATGGATATAAGACCGTTTTCTACTTTTTTATTGGGTGATTTGAAGCCAAGAAATGATTTGCCCCAGGTCCCATGATTAATAAAATTCCATCTCACTCCTTCTTTCCAAAGTCCCAACACTAAAGACTACTCTATACTTCTCCTGAATCTGAATGAGTTTTACACCCCTAGCACTTTCCCACAAAGCTCTGAAATCATGAATCCACGTAAACAAAGAACCCCTCTCTGAGTGTTCATCCTTGGATCACTTTTCTTACATTCCTAGTACACAGCATCTACTTTTCAGCACATCCATTTCCCCAACCTGGCACTGCCACTTTTACCATAAGTGTATGGGGACAAAGGTGATATTTCTATATTTTGCCAGAATCTCTGGAACAAAGAACTGATGCGAGTTTTACCAGGAGCCACCCCAACCTCCTGGAAAGATATTTCAAAATCTAAATGGCTAAGAGGCAAGAGATTAGTGACAGAGTATAAACAGTGACCTGTAATCTCTCCATGTTTGTTAGAGGCAATTGGCACCTATTCCCATACAGAGAATCCCAGACGTATCTTTGGAGTAACGGAGGAAAGTACATATATAAGAGAAATGGGTGAACTGTAACAAATATGAAGAATGAATTATAAAAAGATAACTAATAGATTATTAAGTATAAAGAAGACTATGAAATAAGCTATGTTGCAAACATAAGATAATGGTAGTCAAAAGGTAAAGTGTTTTCAAATGAAAATGTGTGTTGAGGGGAAACAAACACTATTGAGAAATAGTTGGTTATAAAGACAATTCTCAGTGGACCTAAAATATAGTCATCATGAATATACAAATCCATTAAGTTTTTAGCTCTTAGGAAGAACAAAAAACAAGACTGCAGAAAAAGCACCAAATTACCAATAATAATTTTAACTATTACTATTAACTTAAAACTTTAAGTTATTATATAGTAATATATATAACATATTTTCAGTTACTATATAGTAAACTTAAAATTATTAGCTTAATAAAATTAAGCTAAAGCTAATAATTTTAAGTTACTATATAGATACTGTAGAAACAGAGAATGTTAGCAATTTCACTGAAAAAGGAAAAACAACAGTCATATTGTTTGATCTGGACTGTCTTAAGAAATCAAGGTTGCTGCGAGAAATAACCTCAGATATGCAGATGATACCACTCTAATGGTAAAAAGGTGAAGAGGAACTAAAGAGCCTCTTAATGAGGGTTAAAGAGAGTGAAAAAGCTGACTTCAAACTCAAACGTTAAAAAAACTAAGATCATGGCATCTAGTCTCATCATTTCACGGCAAATAGAAGGGGAAAAAGTGGAAGCAGTGACAGATTTTATTTTCTTGGGCTCCAAAATCACTGTGGATGTTGACTGCAGCCCCAAAATTAAAATATCTTTGCTCCGTGGAAGAAAAGCAATGACAAACCTAGAGAGTGTATTCAAAAGCAGAGACATCACTTTGCCAACAAAGGTCCATATAGTCAAAACTATGGTTTTCCCAGTGGTCATGTACAGACATGAGAAGTGGACCATGAAGAAGGCTAAGCACTGAAGAACTGATGCTTTTGAACTGTGGTGCAGGAGTAGACTCTTGAGAGTCCCTTGGACTACAAAGAGGTCAAACCAGTCAATCCCAAAGAAAATCAACTCTGAATAGTAACTGAAAGGACTGATGCTAAAGCTCTAATAATTTTGGCCACCAGTGTCGACTCACTGGAAAAGACCCTAATGCTGGGAAAAACTGAGGCAAAAGAAGGGGGCAGCAGAGGATCAGATGGTTAGACAGCATCAATGAATTTCAGCAAAACTCCAGGACATGAATTTGGCCAAACTCCAGGAGACAGTGGAGGACAGAGGAGCCTGGCATGCTGCACGCCATGGGGTTGCAAACAGTTGGCCATGACTGAGCAACTGAACAACATAAACAACAAAGCCTTCTTACGTTCTTTTACAATGCAAATTAGATCCAAAGAAAAAAAAAAACACCACCTGGTATGACACCCAGAGTTTAAGAAAGACTTGTTATAAATTACATGAGTAAGAAACTAATTCTTGCAAAAATAAAAACATGCTGATGGTGTAAATGTTCTTGCATGTCTGACTACTGTCATGTGGGAAAAAGTTTGAATAGTGAACTGACATGCATTCAAACCCAAAGGATTGAATTCCCAATTTTAAATACATTCCAGAAAACGGTGTGAACAAGCCTTCCAACAGCAGTTATTATTAAATGAATACTGACCAAAATATGCTAACACTATCAGAAAATCCAGAACCCCCAGCAGGCTTATTACAGAAATGAAGAGCAGGGGTAGGGGCTGGGACCTCATCTGAGAGGACCAGCAAAAGCTTCAAGAAGTGTGGTAGGTCAAATTCAGCAAACAGAAGCAAGGATGACATCCTGTGAAAACAATGAGGCAGAATGGGAGAGAAACTTGGGGAGCAAAGTGGAGACAAGATCAAATGTAGGTAAGGATCTTTTTTGGGATAGACAATCACTTCATTTTCTGTAATATGCTAAAATCAGAGGCAATGTAGAAAACAAAAAATCACTGGCTCTTCAAGTTCAAATTTTTCAAGAAGTGAGAGCACCTGAGATTTGAAGTATTTTTATGTCTAGGAAAATAATGGCACATTCAAATTTAGGGTTCACTTTGTCAGGTAACTTTCGAACAATAATTTTAGGGCAGTAAATGAGCTAATTCTTACTCTGCAGCAAAAACTCATCTACATATCCCAGATGAAGGGTTTCAAACTGGGGGAATTCCAACTCTGCCATCTTTAGGGCGGAAAAGACGCCATCTTTGGTTAGGGAAGGCTGGATCCGAACTTCATGTAACCTACGAATGAGAGACACATAAAGGAATAAAATGAAAGCCATCAAAATAAAAGGTTCTTCCTAATGAAACGCTCTGAAAGAAGTTTATCGTACTGAAGTGTCAAATGCAAAAACACTGCCTCCTCCACAAAAAAATATCAGAGATGCTTCCTTTAAAAGAGCATTTTATAAAAGTGTGGGCAGATCTAATGTGTACACTAAAGTCACAGTAAGAACAAATTATAATAATCTTATATCCTTTTTGGTACTTTCCTGAACCTGATTAAGTCAAGGCAAGAATCTGATATTTCTTCAATACCTTTTAGAGGTTAATATTAAGTCCTGTTTTTAACAGAGTATAGTCCTATATAGTAGGTAACAATATCTATTCACTTAAATACAGTTTTATTTATACTCTTCATATTCTATGATGGAAAGGAAGTTTCCTTTTTTAAAATTCAATTTAAATATTATAAAAGTAAAAGCAGAGGTAGACTTTTGATATGTAGGAAATAGTAAATGTGGCATAAAGTGATGTGAAGATAGGTTAAAAATTTAAGTGTTAAAGGTCAGGATGCTGAAAAAGCTTACTTAAAACAGTGATTTCTAAATAACAAGTATCACCAACTAAAACAATTCAGAAAACTGTCCAGAGGACGAAACAATGGCTCCTGAGCAAGTATCAGTACTGACTTCTGTTGGAATCTCAGGCACTTCCAGATAACTGACAGCTTTTTTCTGATGAGATCATGCGCATTTTAACACTTGCTGGGTCTGGACTGCAGCTCAGTTGGTCATCAGTTGTATAGAAGACTTCCCCTAAATGATAACCTACTGCTATTTAAACAACTTCTCTGTATTTTAAATCTGAAAAAGGCATGATCAAACGTCATATACATATTCTGCCAATTTTTATAGCACAGATAAAAACATAATTCTGACCCAATGTGAAGAGAAAACATACCTACGGGCAGCAGTGATGATGAGGTAACCAAGATCTACTTCAAGTGCATTTTTACAAGCTCCCAAAACAATAGTGTGCAAATTTCGGAAACCACCTAGTTAAAGGAAAAGAGGAACAAAAACAATTATCCCATTTGACCATAGCACTTTCAGTAAAGCATTTATATACACTTTCAGTGATAACTGTTTAGGTATAATCATTTTAGTGCTTGTATATAACACTGTGGTTTTAATTTTCATTTCTCTATGATCAGTGAAATTTACCATATTTTCATGTTTGCTGGCCGTTCAGATATCCTCTTTCATTAAGATCTTTTCTACTCAAAATTTTTTCCTATTTTTCCTCTTGTTTCTGACTTTTTCTCACTAGTGTTAGTTCTTCTTGTATTCTAAATACATAAATTAGAATACATGTATTTTAAATTCTTTCAGTTCAGTTCAGTTGTTCAGTTGTGTGCAACTCTTTGCGATCCCCTGGACGGTAGCACACCAGGCCTCCTTGTCCATCACCAATTCCCAGAGTTTACTCAAACTCATGTCCATTGAGTTGGCGATGCCATCCAACCATCTCATCCTCTGTCATCCCCTTCTCCCGCCTTCAATCTTTCCCAGCATCAGGGTCTTTTCAAATGAGTCAACTCTTCGCATGAGGTGGCCAATTACTGGAGTTTCAGCTTTAGCATCATTCCTTTCAAAGAAATCCCAGGGCTGATCTCCTTCAGAATGGACTGGTTGGATCTCCTTGCAGTCCAAGGGACTCTCAAGAGTCTTCTCCAACACCACAGTTCAAAAGCATCAATTCTTCAGTGCTCAACTTTCTTTACAGTCTAACTCTCACATCCATACATGACTACTGGAAAAAACCATAGCTTTGACTAGATGGACCTTTGTTGGCACAGTAATGTCTCTGCTTTTTAATACGTTGTCTAGGTTGGTCATAACTTTTCTTACAAGGAGCAAGTGTCTTTCAATTTCATGGCTGTAGTTACCATCTGCAGTGATTTTGGAGCCTAAAAAATAAAGTCAGCCACTGTTTCCCCATCTCTTTCCCATGAAGTGATGGACTGGATGCCATAATTTTAGTTTTCTGAATGTTGAGCTTTAAAGCAACTTCTTTACACTCCTCTTTCACTTTCATCAAGAGGCTCTTTAGTTTTTCTTCACTTTCTGCCATAAGGGGGGTGTCATCTGCATATCTGAGGTTATTGATATTTCTCCCGGCAATCTTGATTCCAGCTTGTGCTTCAGCCAGCCCAGTATTTCTCATGATGTATTCTGCGTATAAGTTAAATAAAGCAGGCTGACAATATACAGCCTTGACGTACTCCTTTTCCTATTTGGAACCAGTCTATTGTTCCATGTCTAGTTCTAACTGTTGCTTCCTGACCTGTATACAGATTTCTCAAGAGGCAGGTCAGGTAGTCTGGTATTCCCATCTCTGTCAGAATTTTCCAGTTTATTGTGATCCATACAGTCAAAGGTTTTGGCATAGTCAGTAAAGCAGAAATAGATGTTTTTCTGGAACTCCCTTGCTTTTTCAATGATCAAGGGGATGTTGGCAATTTGATCTCTGGTTCCTTTGCCTTTTCTAAAACCAGATTGAACATCTAGAAGATTGAACAACATTCACGGATCACGTATTGTTGAAGTCTGGCTTAGAGAATTTTGAGCATTACTTTGTATTCTAAATATTTATCTGATAGCTGTACTGCAAATAGCTTCTCCCAGTCTGTAGCTTGACTTTTTTACTCAAGCTCTCACTTATGCCTTTTGATGAACAACAAAAAAAACTCTTTAATTTAGCACAGTTTACCAATTTTTTTCTTTATGGTAAATGCTTTTTGATGTACGAATCTCTGCCCAACAATGTTAAAGAAAACATTCTCCAAACTTTTCCTTTAAAAAGTTTATTTTTTATATTTGGATCTATGATTTTTCTGAAATTAACTATTGTGTGAGATATTCTGGCTCCTTAAGTAAAATTAGAGTTGTTCTTAAATACTTATTAGGGAAGAAGAGTCTCTGTTGCTCTTTTAGGCCGTTTATGCAAATTCTTGGCTTTTGGCACCTCTCTCTAGGTCTTCTAATGAACGATTCCACTGTGGTCTTGTTTTCCTTTCTGACTTTAATCTTGTTAGCTATGGACATGGAGTAAAAATTGCGCTGTTCATTTTGAGGGAGTCTCCATTCCCTTCACAAAATGTAATGAACTACACTTGCACCAGACTTGATTAACTGACAAAATGTTAAAAATGCACTGCTTACTCATTTTAACAGTATTAATGATAACATCTCTTTGTTACCAATGATACTCTATGATTTTCCATTTACATTTTGGACATTCAAGGTTACATTTTCTGTTCCCAACTATTAATTATCTATATAACTATACTTCTTGGTCTTTTTCTTACAATGAGGAGATAGTTTACATGGAGCACATTCTACTTACACATGATCATTTAAAATATAATTATGGGTGCTAGGCAGTAAAATCTTTTTTTCTTTTAAAAGCCATCATCTGATGGGTATGGGTGATCTAGTATCCAACTGACAAACTTTAAAACATTTTATATACTATAAAGTATCAGACAAACATTAGGTTAACATTTCTAATGCCTGAGTTCTTTTGTAGACCTAATTTGTCTAAGTCAAAAAATATCTCTTCTCAGCAATAGACACTAGGATATTTCTGTTAACATTTCTCAGAAAGATTTCAAATATACCATGAATTATTAACTAACTGATAAGTATTAACAAGCCAGAAAATATGACTTATCATTTTGAGAAGGTTTAACACTGCATAAAAAGGAAATGAACACTAGCCACACTCATAGTTACTTATTCTTCATCAAATATACCAGATAGAAAGTAAAATTACTAACAAGCATTTCTTTTATAAAGACTCTGTAGAAAAGCTAAATAAAAGCTTAATAATTTTTTTAACAGATTTTTAAAATATTTAGTAACTAAAGGAAAATGAATACCTGATCTCCAACTGTCTTCAACTACATGCTGAATAAGACCTCCAAGGAAAGGAACTCGAACCATTTCTAAATGTTCCAAGTTGCGGGCAGAGGCTAGGCCTGTTACTAAAGGGACATATTTCAAGGAGTTTGTGGGTCCTGAAGAAAAACAATTTCAATGGAACAATGTAAATTGCCAAGATGATTTTTCAAATCAGCAACAGAAATGAATAACTTATAAATTCTATGTCTGAAAATGATAGCCGAGTGGCTGGCTCTCTACAATTTATCATTGGAAACAAAACCATTAGTAAATCAACCACATACTGATTCAGCATATGGATTTTTCAGTAACATTGGAGATATAGTATTTTTTTAAATTCCCTGGAATCTCAATAGTTTTGAGCTGAAAATAACTGAGGGGGGAAAAGGCAAGTTGAAAATTTGATCTTTCATTAAAATAAATAGCTCAATGACTTAAACATCTCTCTATGTGACCAGTATTATATTAGGTGTTATGGAAGATCACAAGATAGGAGCCTATCCATCAAAGAGTTTGTAACTGACATGGACATAAAACATGAATAATTATAAAAAGATAAAAAGGCAGAACATATCAAGAACAAAAATCAAATCTGGTGTACTACATAAAAAAGAGAAGGAAGTAAGTTGATGAGGCAAAACTTGCATAAAAGATGCGTACAAGTAAAGAGGAGGAAGGAAGTGTTAAACCTCAGGACAAGAAAACAAGAATAAGAAGACACTCAGGTGAGAGCTGGTATGGCTGTTTGGGAACAGTGAGTAGGCAAGCCTGACAATAAAAGGGGTACTTTGGAAAGGACTCTGAAATAAGGTATCAAGAACAGCTCTGATTGTTATGAACTCTGAAGCAGAACAGTTCCCACTTGACACACTAGGACAGAAGAAATACTTAAGGTTTTGAAACAAAAATGTAGTATCATAAAAGCAATGTTTTATACTTTAAGGTATATTAAGTCAGACAACATTTACATGCAAAAAGATCAAGAGACCAGAGACAAAGAAAATATACAACAATTTATTAAAACAAACCTATATAAAAAGTGTCCATAAGAAATATGTAGAGACATTTTTGACACTTTGTGAAGGGTCAAAGATAAATCATATGTCTACTGTCTTTAAAACAAAAAAAAGTACATTTATATAAGGTAAGTTACAAACATAAATAGTAACAGCATAATATAATTTCACTTACAATGTATCATATCTATGCAGTTTGCTTTAGGATATTTTTAGAATGGTACATGTATATTTCCACTACAATTATAGACCCTTACCTGCACAGTTCCTCATGACAAAAGTTCGTAAACTGATGCAAAGAAAATCTTTGAACGGTTGTGGTTTAGTGAGTCTTACCCACTTCATGTAAAGGTGCCTTAGCATTGGGATACAAGGAATTTCAGGAACATTCACCCCTAAAGCATATACACACAAAAAGAAAAAAAACAAGAAAACCACTAAGACACTGTTTGCTGTGTACAGGTCCAATAGTCTATTTTTCAAGTTGACAATATATCCTTCCTGGATATTTTCATCAGAACAAATTATCTAGTTAGCTCCTATGAAGATAAGCTTATATAAAACAGGCTTGTAAAGAACAATTTAAACAAACAATAAACAGACTACTTTGTAATTTCTTTAGAAAAGGAAAATGGAAAGATGGGATTTATAAAGTATTTCAACATTTTATACACACAAGCTTTTCTCTTAACTCTGTAACTCTTCAAGAGTTACCAAGAATCATACTTGCAGAGGACCATTTCTGAAAGAAAAGGGGATGTACTGTAGGAGGATAAGTCAAGAGATATGGAAAAAGAGAGAATATGGGTAACTTGAAAATTCTTATGGAAGGACGCAGTTTGAGGAACTTGCCCCAAAGTCTAAACACTGTAGATTAGGGAACAGCAAAGAAGTGACAAATTCTCAGAAAGAAATTCAAGGATCCAGAGTGATGACATTTAGAAAGCAACAGCTGGCAAAATCAGTTTAATATAATTTTTAACCTTGAGTCAGTAGAAGCCCTGCTAGCAACAGCAACTAGAGAAAGCAAAATTGGGAGTACTTAAATCGGTGGTTCTTTGAAAGCTAAATTCTACACATTCTACTGTAAGCATTACTCCTTAACCTGGTCCACCCAAAAAAGCATAGATAGCTTTAGCTTTGCACTATGCGTAAACACTGGACTCACTGGTGATTAGTCCAAAGGAAGAAAAGCAGAAGTAAGGTACAGACTGAGACTCAAGACGCAAAACTCACAAAGGTATATTTAGCATCTACCATTATGGTGGTAGTTCTGATTAGGAAACCCAAGGGCAGCAAGGGTGAGACAGACCCAGACAAGACAGTTATATTCTACGCCCAATCCACATTTTATCCCAAATCCATTCTATAAACAAAGGACACAATTACCTGTCTTCCCCAGCATGTTCATTAATTTACTATACACGTTTGTATCACCATCACAGTGTTAAACTGTTGAATTAATCAAACGAATTAATGCATTTCAACAAAATTTACCAAGTATTTATATTTGCAATGAACTGGAAACATGGAAAATATATAAAACCACAGTCTCTGACTTTAGAGAGCTTATATTATAAACTTCAGATATTATAGAATTCCTTTATTATCTAAAAATCCAAATTCAAACTAGATATCCAAGTCTTTCATCAGAACCACTCATTCATCTTGTAAAGGAAGGACTGCTAGAGAGCTTTGCATGTCTCCCATAACTGCATCTAAATAGTTTTTAAGACCTACTCTTTATCATTCTTGCTGCTCTCCCTTCCCAGTTTCAGAAATATTCAGTTCTTCAGGACCATCCCCAATATCTGGAAGAATGCTTGGAACACAGCAGATACTCAATATGTACAAGTTAAATAAAATACTTAATCAGTATTAAAGGTCAGACTACAGTAACAGGAGTCCTCCCCAACCAGCCTGAAATTCCTTTCAGCAATCTAAGCCAAAGACAACAAATTAAATTTGTAAAATATCTGTCCTTATCATTTACTTAGGTTTGAAATTAGTGGGATACAATTTCAGAGAATATTCAGATGAAGAATGTACACCATGATGACTGCAAATAAGGTGTCTTTGGAAAAAGACCACTCCCTCCTTATTTCTCAAAGAAAAAGAGAAGTGGCAGTTTTCCAGAAGCTCTGGGTTAAAGAAATGGGGGAGTTTTCTGCTTAGAGAAGATACAAGTAAATTTAAGAGTTTTACCTAAGATTTTTTATTCTGTCATGTTCTAGAACTGAAGAGGATAATAAAGTAGCCACTAGCTACATGTGGCTATCTGATACACTACAATAAAATTTAAAAATTCAGTTCTTCTGTTTCACTGGCCACAGTGGGTACCATATGTGATACTACAAACACAGGACATTTCCATCATCACAGTAAGTTGTACTAGAGAACTATTCTCTAAACTCTCCTCTAAAGGGTAGAACTAGGAGCAAAGGGTGGGTATCAGAAAACAGGGGCAAGCTTCCAGCTCATTCAAAAAATCAAAAACACAAAAAGCCCAACAACTTTCCAAACTACTCAAACTGTCTATTAAAATGAAAATAGACTGATTCTGAAATAGTAGTTTTCTCACCTACCCACCAGGCCCCTGGCCCCAAAGGCTCTTTAGTGGGAAATCTAAATTTTTATGCAAGTCTCACAAGCATTTCTTTTTCTTTTTCATATATGTACTTTAAAATAAAAATATTTAATTAAAAATTAAAGAAAGATTTAATTGGAGGTTAACTGCTTTACAATATTGTTTCTGCCACACATCAACATGAATCAGCCATAGGTATACATATGTCCCCTCCCTCCCACCACCCACCCCATCCTACCCCTCTCGGTTGCCATCAGCAATCACCAAGCTATTTCTAAAATCCCCATTATTCCCTTTCCACTAATATTCAGCTGTATGGCATTTAAAGGAGTCACAAGCAACCCAAGAAACATGTACTCACCAACTAAATGTAAAGTTTGAATTTTGGCTCCTATAGGAATTTTCAGTTTATTTTCAGGAGGAATTGGAAATGCTCCATTACGGTTACGAAATTTCCCCAAAATATGAACATGTGGCATGTATGTCCAAATGGATTCTACTAATTCCAAGTGAGAAGTTTCCACACCCTACAAAATAATGCCAAAGCAAGCATAAGAAAGGCTTTTATTTAGCATCCAAAGCTTCTATTTCTATATCATAAGATCCTAAGTATGGAGTGGAACTTAAAAGTTCGTTATGAATGAAATTTGCATGAACATGTTCTACCATTCTTTTAATTTAGTGCTTCATTCATCAGTTGATGTCAAATGTTCAACCAAGTGCACTCACCACTAAGTTTGGGCATGCCTGCAAAGCTTCCAGAACTCCTGGAATGCTAAAAGCCTCATGGCCCCGTACCCTTCGCCTCTCAAGGTATCGAGGGTGAAGGCCATATAGCTGTTCGACATCTGGCATCTTCTTTAGTAGTGTCAGAAAACTGGAATCTGTGAAGCCTAAGAAGTTCACAACTATTTAGAGCCAAGTTTATCGCCACTTGTAATTTTTATCAAATGTTAACAACAACAAAAAGATTTCCTTTTTAAATTTTCATAAGGCTAACATTACAGCTGAACAAACAGTTAAACAGAAAATATTTCCCTTAGGAACAGAAAATATATTAGAAACACCACCTATTTTGAGTTGATACTTCACAGTTGAGGCTTTTTATTTTCTTGTTGTTGCTGCTGCTGCTGCTTTTAAAGAACAGACATCTTCAACTAGGAACACCATACTTTCAACACAGATGACTTGGACCTGGTGGTGACGAAGGACAACCTACCTGACCACCACTCTCCTTCCCCAAAGGCACTTTCTGGTCCATAAAACCTTTATGCTCTACAGAGCACACAACCAAAAAATAAGACAGACAGGATCCCCATTTTCAGGAAGCTCACAGTTCTAACCGAAATCCCCTCTCAAACTGGGTTCTCTTAGGTACCCATGTCACGACAATTGCTCTATCCTGTGTTTAACATCATTCCCAGGATATTTTAGACAATTCATTCTTTTGAACAAGACAGATGCAAATTAGCTAAGAGAACATAAGCGATCCAAACTATGAGGATGCTGAGCTGACAGAAAACTATTTATCTCAAAGGCCAGTTGTGCGCCATTGTGGGAATCCACCAGATTGGGAAGAGAGAAATACTTCCATAGTACGAGCTGCTAGTGCCTGGTAAGTAAAGAGATAAGTATCTTAATTTTTGTTTTTAATGGAGGCCATCAGTAAGGCAACTGTTTATTCACTAATAATAAATAAAAATAATAATTTTCAAGAATAAAAGTTCCAAACCATTAAGTCTTACTACAGTTTTCAAAAGTTGTTCTAGTTGTACAGGGCTAGTCAAGATGTTGTGTAAACTCCAAATTCACAAATAATGAAGATTAAGAAGAAACCTCAGAGATTACCTGGTCTCTCTAATTATAACAATAGTCCTCATTATTGTTCTGTATAGTAACTCTACTGATTAAGCCATTCAATGTGTTAATCATTTCACATATCTACTCTCACAACCCAATAAAAAAGTTTATCACCCCATTAAAAAATATAAAAAATGAAATTACCTTTGCCAATGGCCATCCTCTTTTGTTGTGTATTACACATTGCCTCCCACCCAAGAATGGGTAAAGTTCCACATGTACACATTTTGTAGGAGAGTCCAAGAATATCACATAGGTAAACCATAAAATGCTATATAAAAACCTTATTTAGTATTATTATATAGAGAATCAGGGTATAAACTCCAGAGACTAGACCCAAGTGGCACTAGCAAAGCAGGGTTAGTGAGATCTTATTTTAGGCTAGAGACTTTTGATTTCACTTTTTTACATTTGTTACACTGATGGGAAGCCTTGGGCTCACAGGTATTTATCACAGTCTAAAAGAAGCCAGCAATGTAAAAACACATTCTTTAGTTTGATAAGGGGCAGAGATTTTCATTGGAAGACTGCACCACATGGGAGCTCTGCTATCCTGTCTCTTTAGTGCATTAACCCCATCTCCACAATTCCTACTGGCCTGCTGCTGCTGCTGCTAAGTCACTTCAGTCGTGTCCGACTCTGTGCAACTCCATAGACGGCAGCCCACCAGGCTCCCCCGTCCCTGGGATTCTCCAGGCAAGAACACTGGAGTGGGTTGCCATTTCCTTCTCCATCCTACTGGCCTAACGTCTGTTAAAGCAAAATAATAAAACAAATAACAGCCCTTTTCACATTGCCCCTAATTTTTTCTTTTCTCTATCTCTGCAATATGATAAATCCTCTTCCCTTACAAGAGCTTCTTTAAAGTATCTGAAGATAAACATCACACCAAGCTAGGTTCTAGCCTCAAGTCTTTGCAGTGTTCTTCAGAAAAAGATACAGTGATAACTCTGATCAAGTGACAAAATTATCAGTTGACTGATGAACTCTTAAAAGGCCTTGTAGCAACCCAAACTGAACAACATCTCAGTATTTCAGAGGCAGTCTGTTCTGTTCCTCATAACAGAACAGAGCAAGACAATAATCTCCTCAGCCCTTCACTTCTATTAAGCTCCCCACCACTCCCATTTGCCCAGCACCATGGCTTTAGCACATTTTCAAAATATCAAGATATGAATATTGTTGATCAAAGGTAGTTTAAAAAGACATTCAAAATTGCTAAGCATTAAAGTGGAGTACTTAAAGGACCGCTGTTAACTGAAAAGAAGCCTGATTAGCTCTTAATATTAATTCTTCCCTTTTAGGTGTGCTCCGCTTAACTAAAGTCATTGACTTTTTCCAGTGGTCTCTTTACCTGAGGTCCATTTTTTATGGTTAGGCTACTAACTTTTTTGAGTTCTTCACGTGCAAGGCCAAGGCATAATTTGAGAAAATTCCAAGACCTAGTATAGACCTTCTAAAAGTGTTAGACTATCCCAAAGCAACAAGTAACTTTTGATATGAACACTATTATTAGTTTCCAGTGGGGCTCCACTCACTGTACATTACAGGCTAAATTTACTTACCACTTGGCATGTATTCCCACCATCGCCCTGCACAGAGATCTACAACCCTCACAACTCTCAGATACAGGGTGACTGCTTCCTTTAGCTTCCGGGAAAGACACTCCATACACATGATATCCTGCAGGGGGAGGTACCTTTGTAAGAGAAAGAAACCTGGATTTATCAAGTGGGTAATTACTTCATCTAACTGACAGGCTATTTTCTTCCTTCCTCCATTCTCCTGCCTCAAGTAAAATACAACCCTAGGAATATTTACCAGGTTTTAAGATTAAATACATAGGATTTTACTGAAAAAAAAAAAAGAAAAAAATTAGCAAATACTTAAGCATACAAAAAAACTGTTGAGCTCCCTCCATATAGCATTGTATAAATCCTGCCTTTCTCCTTATAAGAACAAAGAAAATCTAAAAGGAAAAAAAAAAGTCAGTACATTTCAAGGTATGGTGATATGGGAATATTAAAAAGATTAGAGAAAAATGATTAATTTAAACCTAACCTATATTATTTTATAGTTTTATAGAATCCATTTCCTAACGTGGCTAAAAATATTCCTTTCTGCTCCCGTTCACCACCTCAAAGAATCTCTACTATCTTCTTCATCAACAGATCTGTATACTAAGTTTACAGTGTACCTTTTCCCCTAGATCTTTTACCTTTTAATCACATATTCTTTAAGTACTGCATAAGCATAAACTCATCTGAATTACAATTTTCTTTTTCCAACCTCCCCTGTTATCTAGTTCCTTCATGAAACTTTTCAACTAACCTCTACTTTTGTTCTGTTTCCAGTAATATGAATATATTATATATTTTGAAAGATCAGAAAAATCTCATCTCTCTTTCTCAACAGACCCAGGTTAATTTAAGGGAAAAGAAAAAAGGCAAAGCTCCTCTTTATTGACCTGGTGTTGCATCACAGACACTGTACTATAGCCACTGTTTCATTTCACAACTTTGCAAGCTACGTTCTTTTCCTGTTTGCAACACAGCCCTCCCGCAATCCTTTTTCTTCCCTTCTCTGTTCTGCCGTGTTCCCCAGCCCCCCACCCATCCCTTTATGAATTGACTGGCCAGTGGAAGGCAGGGCAAAAGCTTTATGCTATTGTTAATCCCCTAGCTGAATGAATCCTTTAACATCTCTTACGTGTTCCCTTAACCCTACCTACACTTCTCTGAATGATTCCTTCATTATCTTCAAATTCCAGCCAAGTATACCTTGCTTTCTGCTAAAACTCTCATTGATATACTAGGTGCTACCATTATTCCAAGTTACAAGTAGTGAAATTCATCAAAAAGCTAACCAGAAAAAAATGTCAACAGTTAGATAAGAGAGTGGAAGAGCATGGATGTCAAGAGGTACATCTATTTCCTAAAAATTAAGCTAATTCTAAAGGAAAATCCAAGTATGCCTGCTGAATACTTCTCTGCTCTATTTCCCCCCACCAATACCTGGCCCCTTTGCTTTCGCCTTTATAACTATTTAAATAAAGCGAATAAAATAAAGTCAAATTTTCTACCAAAAAAAAATTATTGCCAACTTAATCTACAGTTTCTATTTCTCAGATATGCAAATAATTTTCAGAAACTACATTACCATGCATTTTATAAACAATGAAAAATTGAATTTTTCTAAATCAACTTTTGCCACTAAAATCTTCCCCCATATCACTAATTTTTACCCAAAGTATTTGCCTTAGTTAATATTATTTAATATTACACTCCCTTGAAATAGAAACATTAGCAATTTTATGAAGATTAGATAAACAATGTATTTGTACTCCACAGATACATGGTTAAAAAGCTGGAGTTCAAAAGACAGATCAAACATGTTTTAGAATAGATGTGTTTAACATGGCAGGTACAGCAAAGATTGGGTTTCTTTTAAGGAAACCATAGTTTTTTCTTATTTCATGAAAATATACTAAACAGTTAGTACAGGGCTACAAAAAGAATCTTCAAATAAAAACTTTAGAAGCCTAAAAAAATAAATGTTTATTTTTAGAATAAACATCTCAGACCAAATTCAAGCACTCAGCTTAGTTCACAGTTATCACTACATTCTGCCAATCTGCTGCATGTTTTTTTCATAAAAATAGGGTACATCCTTCTACTTGATTCCACTCCTTCTACTGCCATATCCTGTTTGAACTGCAAAATCAAATCCACTATCAATTTATAATATGATCAAATAACTAGGGTACATCCTTGATTCCACTCCTTCTACTGCCATTTTGTGTTTCAACTCCAAAATCGAATCCACTATCAATTTAAAATATGATCAAATTTGTTCATAATATGTCCTACCATTAGTCAACAAACAACAAACACAAATCCCTATTTACCTATGCTCTCCTCTAGAATTTTAATAGTTTCATTGTTTAATTCAGTGAAACATTTAGAATACAGTTGTCAGCACGTACACCCATGGCTGATTCATGTCAATGTATAGCAAAAACCACAATATTGTAAAGTAATTAGCTTCCAATTAAAATAAATAAATTAATTTTTTAAAAAAGAATACAGTTGTCAGAGAGATAAGAACATGTTTTATTATTTTCTTCAAATAGTTTTTAGGCTGTAACATCATCACTGAATAATCCACTCAGCTTTTCTTCACTGACGTGAATACCTAGTCTGTCATAAACTGGATCCCCACATATATTTGAATCCACATATGGAGCCCATATATGGAGTCTGTTTTACCCAACTGGCTGGCTATCTTCTCCCATACCAAATCTTTAATTATTTTATAATTTAGAATACATTTGAACATCTGCCAGGGTCAGGCTATTTCTGGAAAATTTTGGCTACAGGATTTTTCCTGCCAGATTAACTTTAGTATCATCTTGCTATGTTTTTTTTTTTTTTAAAAGGTCTATTAATTGGGCCTTCTATTACCAGACAGAACTGAACAAAAACTACACTGACAGAATAACAAACTGCAGAAGACAAAGACTGAGGCAAATTTATACTGAAAAAAAAAATAAAGTGCCTAATGGTTCCCCAAAGTAACTCTATCACTATTTTATATAATCTGCAAATATTTAATAATTTTTTATAAATTGAAAACCTTTCTAGGAATTTCGTATGTGGAAATTTCCCCTAAGTAAATAATCTAAAATAATCGAAAATTCAAATGTTGAGAGAAGTTAATTGCATTATTTAAGAGAAAAATTAGAAGTAATCCAGATGAAATATAAGAATAAAGATAATTACATCATAGTGGAATAGAAAGCAGTGACTGAAATGATAAAGGCCATGTAGTAATATGAAAAAAAGGAACAACACAGTCATAATCACTAACATTTGCCAAGTATTTGTGTCATGCAGTGTATAAAGTGCTTTAAAAAATTATCTCAGATGGGAGGGAGGTTCAAGAGAGAGGGGACATACATATATCCATGGCTGATTCATGTTGATGTTTGACAGAAAACAAAATTCTGTAAAGCAATTATCCTTCAATTAAAAAATAAACAAATTAAAAAAATAATTATCTCACTGAATCCTCATAATAACATCTTTATATCTATCATTGGTCCACAGCTAGCAAATGAGACTCAAGAGTCAAACTTTGGTCTCTCATTCCAGAGACAAAATATGTTAAGAAGAACAGAGCAGGAGAAATTATGATGACAGAGTTTTTTGGTTGTCTTTTTGGATTTGTTTCTGGTTTTTGCAACAGTTGTTAAGTACAGTTTAGATAAAAATATAATTTTTAAAAAAGGTTTGGAAAAAAATTTGTCAAAACAATCTTAATATGTACACTGCATATAGTGGTTATTATTTCACAAAACTGTTTTTTCCATTTACTTACATATATGTGCACACTGAGCAAAATGTTGTTTCTTACTGTGGACTGTAATCAAAAAGTCAGAAACACTGTCTTATGCTGTACACAAATGGTACTGTAATAATAAAAGTCAACAAGTCTATCAGTCAATAGGAATTCTAAGAAGCCTGGAATGTTAACCATCTAGATAATTTCTGCCCAACAGAACTTTCTGCAACAAAGGAACGTTCTTCACTGTCTGTGCCATCCTATACAGTAGCCACTAGCCACACCAGATCTGTAATTTAAACACCACATGTAGGTAGTGACTACCATACTGGACAGACAGCTCTAGGATTTGCTTCTACCTATAAATTCCAGGTAGGTGAAAATCAACCAAACAAAACCTTACCTAAAAATATGGCAAAGCACTTCATGTGAAAGTTGATTCATATAGTCCTTTGTTTCATCGGATACTGCTTCCTCAGGAATTTCATTATTCACGAGACACGTTTTAACACTTTTCTTTCGTGGACCCATTGCTGTGTTATCTCCAGGATCAAAGAGCAAATCTCCCCTCTTGGTTACTTGATTTCAAAGCACCTGAAAGCAACCAGTGATTAGAGGAGACTAAAACATGCCAAACCCAGACAGAAATTATCCTTATAAAACACAGATAAAACAATGTCTATTCTAGAATACAGACACACGACAGTGGTGCTATTACAATGATACAGGCTACATTCAAATTAACAAAAATATTACACAAAAGGCACAGAGTATCTTTTTTTCTGAAGAGAAGTAAAGGTTAAAAACTAATTATTTAGAATGAGCAAAAATCCAAAGAGTAGGGAGTCTTGAATTCTATTTGTACTGTTGCTTCCTAGCTAATTCACTCAATTTCTCCACATGTGTAAGGTAAGATCATTAAACTAGATACAGGTGCTTATGATTCTAGGATTGCCCTTAACAGCAGAAAGTAGAAGACTCTTAGATTCTAGTCCTGGGTCAGCCCAGATTATTTCTATGAACTTGGAACCACTGTTTAAATTCTCCCACCAGTAACAGTGAGGGGATCCAATTCCACCAGTGGGTCACATATCCCTTTAAGAACTTAATTAAAAAATAATAACCTTTTCCACAAAAAACAAAACCCCCAAAAAACTGCTTAATTTTATATGCAACTTCAGAAGAAGAATAAAACTACCCTTCTCCTCTCTCTCTCCCATAAATATTAAGGAGCAGAAGTTAATTCACTTTTGTATTAAATGCATGTATGGTTTGTTTGAGGGAAGGAGGAGGTGATGCAAGGGACAAAGGAGGAAGAACAGTGGGGGAAAAGAGAAAAGTCAGATGAGTGAACTTCCGCCTAGAGGTTTGTTTTATTTTGTAGGTTAGGTTAAGAGAGAACTATGTGAAAAGTGTCCTTTTTTTTTTTATATAAAATCTTTATTATTTTCTGATTATAAAGTTACTGTGTGCTCATTATAGAAAGTCTGTAAAGTACAGAAAAGTATAAAGATGTAGAAAAGTTACACCACTCAAGGCAACCGGTGTATTTCCTTCTAATCATTTTTTCTGTGCATGTTTTAACCTGGTTGAGCTCATATATATATATAGTTTTACTTGTTCCCTGGTGACTCAGACAGTAAAGCGTCTGTCTACAATGCGGGAGGCCTGGGTTCGATCCCTGGGTCGGAAGATTCCCTGGAGAAGGAAATGGCAACCCACTCCAGTACTCTTGCCTAGAAAATCCCATGGACGGAGGAGCCTGGTGCAGACTACCGTCCATGGAGTCGCAAAGAGTCAGACACGACTGAGCAACTTCACTTCACTTACCTGTTCATGTAAAATAGTCACTCAACATGAGAAAAATTTCCTGTGCTATTAAAATCCTATTTTTTAGTAACTGAATTTGAATAGAAAGTGAATATATAGCAAAATTTACTGAACTGTTCTTCTATTACTGAATATTGACTGTGCTGTGCTCAGTCACGTCCATGTGGTCTCTTGTGACCCCGCTGGACTGCAGCCCACCAGACTTCACTGTCCATGGAACCCCCCAGACAAGAATAATAGTGTCATTTAAATAGTATTATGAATTATCTCTGGTAAAATTCTGAAAAATTAGCTGCACTCAAAGTGAGAGAACTCTAGAGTTCAGAGCTTAAACTTAATCATGTTACAGTGATGCAAAGAATTGCTGCTGCAAATCTGTCAGTCTCTCATTTACAGTGATTGCTCCCTTTTATGCACCAGTGTTTTTCTTAATTATATTGGTATACCAAAAGTTTCTGAAGTGGACCACGTGCTTCCATTTTCTTACAGAGATGAGTCAATAAAAGCATCCCCTTTTCTTGATGACCTGAAGTGATCAATATGAATATACATGATATTCTGCAATATATTCTCAGGGATTAGTGAACCATATGGAGTTCCTGGGGTTCCTTTGCTTCAGCAATGGGAGAAAGCTACAAGGCTAAGTAAATTCTTATATTTTTGTGTGTGCATGTGTGTGTATGCTCTGGTCTCTTCTTCTCTCACTGAATGGCTATGCACTGTGAATTATGGCAGGTGTCAGCATGCTTGCTTCTCTCTGCACTCCACCCAAGCACACACATAAACCTCTTAATTTGCTGCTTCTAATCAGCTATGGCCTGGAAAACCAAAGAAATAAATTTTTAGAATTGTGGATGGATTAATATTAAAATGAACTTAGTACTATGGCTTGAAGGAATTCTACAGAGTAGGTACATGAGCTACAGTTCACTGAATTTGTTTTTAAAGAAATATATACACATGATCAAACAGAAACCAAATCAGCCTACAAGAAATCCTAGTTTCCAGAGTATAAAGTCTTTCCAATCTGATCAAGCACCTTTCCAATCTCATCTTTCAATTTTTACCACTTGCTCATTCCAGCCACACCAATCTCAGTTCATGCATTTATTTAACATTCATCTTTTATTCCTAATAAGCACTAACTCCAGCTATAAAGTCCTTCCTTCCCCTTTCTTTTTCTTTTTGCTAGAAAGGCATTATTCTAAAGGCATTATTCAAAATCTAGTTTAAACGTTAGGTTCTCTGAGAAAACGTCTCCTACTAAAACTTCTCTTCTGAGGTCCCTGTAATACTTCACTAACATGCTTCTCCCATAGCAACTTGGATAGTATTTTACTGATTATGTCTCTGCCAGGAAAAGGAAAAGAATCTCAATCTCCTGCCACTGGGTGATGACAAGTCCTCGTTCGTAGTAAATCATACATCTAATGTGTAACTATCCATCATCTTTCCATTCTTCCATATGTGTTCAGCAGCAAAGCTGCTAAGAACCATTTCATGCTCCTATGAGCATTCTATTTGCCACCACAGCACTCAACGATCTCAGCAACAAGCCTGTAACCCTGGCAAAAATATAATCACACTCCAGTAAGAACACAAAACAGCTACCCCTGAGGCATTCAAACACGGTGACAAGACTATTAATCAGTACAGACCCATCCAACCATGGATTAATTCTCCAGTTATGTTATTTAGCACCTGCATGTATGGATGTGAGAGTTGGACTGTGAAGAAGGCTGAGCACTGAAGAATTGATGCTTTTGAACTGTGGTATTGGAGAAGACTCTTGAGAGTCCCTTGGACTGCAAGGAGATTCAACCAGTCCATTCTGAAGATCAGCCCTGGGATTTCTTTGGAAGGAATGATGCTAAAGCTGAAACTCCGGTACTTTGGCCACCTTATGCGAAGACTTGACTCACTGGAAAAGACTCTGATGCTGGGAGGGATTGGGGGCAGGAGGAGAAGCGGACGACAGAGGATGAGATGGCTGGATGGCATCACTGACTCGATGGAGGTTGAGTCTGAGTGAACTCCGGGAGTTGGTGATGGACAGGGAGGCCTGGCGTGCTGTGATTCATGGGGTTGCAAAGAGTCTGACACGACTGAGCGACTGATCTGATCTGATCACCCTTTACACCCTCACCTTTGCTAACTCTAATCATGCATGGATACCATGTTCTTGACTTCATCCTTTAAGTAAAAATCTTTCTTGGCTCTTCATCCTCCTTTTACTAAGTGGTGTAGATCTGCTACCCTCATCTTATGATTCCACTTTTTATCGCTCCTTATTTTGCAATACTGAGGTTTTGTGTGAATCAGATTTGGTAGCTCCAGTGCACAACATACACTTGAAATTTTAAACAAATAGACTGCTCCTTAAATATCACAGAGTTTATATAATTTCCCTCGTTTAGAACTCAGAAAAATATTTACTCAGATATGACATTATACATTATAGAAAGGTCAGGTTAGGTCTCCAGCAAGCCCACAAAGATCCATTTAACCTAATATGCATTAACACTAACTACCAAAGATCCTAAGTTAGTAGGACTGTAACAAAACTTTAGGTGAAATTGTATATATAGTTCCCATATCAAGTCTAGAATTGAAAACTTGGTCACAGAGCTACTTATTTGTCAGCAAGTGGAGTAGTGATGCCCCTGCTACAAACCTTCAGTGGGGAAGGGGCTGGTGGAGATGAACACTGGGGTAAAGGATAAGACTACCATCCTCCACCTAGGGGCTTAAAGCTCAGGACCCATACCTAGGGGAAATTGCCAAGTCCTCTCCAGTCCCAGTGGTGCTCCTGGCAGTGTTAAGGACATTAAAGACTTCTTCAAAGACTCAATTCTTTTCCCTCACCACCACTCAAACTTTACTGAAAACAAACAACAACAACCAAAACACCCCACACAACTGTTTCAACTGAAGCTGGCTTCATCATCACTTGAGTGAAATACATGACTAGACTATGCTGAGAGCATTTAATCCTAAGCACTGAGTACATGGGTCTGGTATCCCTGTTTGAGAAGAAAACACTATGAAAGACATAGAGACCTAGTGATGATGAAGTCCCTTATATGTGCACTCTCTCTCTCTGCTGCTTGTCTTTCAGTGGAATGAAGGATAAAAGCAGGTGACAGCAGAAAACTACGATGACTAGCCTTCTATGTCTTGGTTTCCTCCTACCCTTCTCTCCAAAATATCACCACTTGTCACTTGAGAAACTCAGCAACGTAGGAGCGGTCCAAAACAGCAATAGGCTGAAAGGGGAAAAGAGGGAAATTCCAGTTATCAGCAGTAGATAAAGAAGACACATAGGAAAACTTTAGCAGAGGAGTTATGGAGGGTAAGAAAAGGTGAGTATAAATAACGAGTACAAATATATAGAGACTATTATTTGCAGCAACAGGTGTTATTTGGGGAGGATTCCCAGGTGGCACAGTGGTAAAGAATCTACCTGCTAATGCAGGAGACACAAGAGATGCGGGTTTGATCTGTGGGCCGGGAAGATCCCCGGAGTAGGAAATGGCAACCCGCTCTTGTATTCTTGCCTGGAAAATCCCATGGACAGAGGAGTCTGGCAGGCTGCAGTCCATGGGGTCGCATGCAGCCCCTAGGTGGAAGAGTCAGTCACAACTGAGCACACGCACACAAGTTCTGGAGGCTAAGACTCTAAACCTCTAAGAAATGTCATTCCGAATGACAAAACTCATTTTCAAGGAAAGTTAAAAGGTGAAGGGTCCCTCAGAGATTAGTCACACAGTTCTTAATTTTTTGTGGATCATAAACCCATTTGGGACTATGACAACAGTTGTACATCCCCCAAAGAAAAAAACAAAACACTTTGAGACTCAAATACTTTCAGGGGCTTCACAGCGACACGCAAGCTCTTTAACAGGATGCTATCCAAACTTGGTTCCTCAATTTTTAGATGGACAAACAGAACCAGCGGGTATAAGTCACTTTCCAAGGGCATATATTAAGCGTCAGAGTTTATGCTGGGATTCAGATTTTTCAGCCTACACTGTATAACCTGTCATCAAGGCAGTCCTCTGCACCTCAGCTGCCTGCCGCATTCCAGAACTATGCCCCAGTGCTTGGAGACGCACTTCTTGATGCTGTGATAAAACTGCTGACCACACCCTCCTTCACAAATTAGAGCCCGTGGTCCATCTAATTTGATTCCTACACAATAGCCTACAGAAGCCCTGGGTCTCTACAGTCATCCTGTAAAAGCTGTGTAGCAGACTTTAGCCGAAGGAAGCATCGTTTTTGTTCTAGTGATCCAAGTACATTCTAACTAACGATAAGTCTGAGTTGTTTCTGAGTATTCTTTAAATTTGAGAAACTCGACAAGGGAAGGAAGGTCCTTTTCATTAACAGTTTCTTAGGCTGCTTCGTTCCTTGCAACCTGCCAGTTCAAGTTTCCCTCTATCCCAAACTAGACTACCTATCCTCTACTAATTTAATTCACTCTGGTTGCTCCCAAATTTATCCCTCTCTTTTAAACCTTAACCCTCAAGGCTATTTCTACCACTTGCTGAGGAGCACCAACATTTCCTTGCTTGCAAAAATCATTTCCCTTTTTATTCTCTATTCCCATTAGAGAAGTTTTAACACTTATTGTACACAATTCTATCATTGATACCTATAAAAAGTCCTACATAAATCCACTCCTTTACTCCCTAAATGTCCAATTTAGAAATCTTCTTATACCTGTTCCATCTTGTCAACATCCTCTTCCATCTCTCTTATTCTAATTACTCTCTTCCTCAGGTCACAATGGACCCTCCAAGGTACATGTTTGTCTCTTACTAACGTACTTTATAAGGAAGAGATAAACTGACTTATCTTACAATTAATTAGAAAACTTAGGGACCTCTGCTTTTTCAGACTTTCACAATACTGAATCAATTTCCCATTCTGTATCTAATTAATAACAATTTTTTGGAGAAACTCCTTTTTTAAAACTTGCTATTATCAATCTGTCCATCCATCCAACCATCACCTCACTTGATTATTTTTTTATTGCCTACTAGGTGCTGCTGCTGCTGCTAAGTCGCTTCAGTTGTGTCCGACTCTATGTGACCCCATAGACGGCAAAGCCTTTCCTCCCATGAAGCTCCACCGTCAAGGGCTCCTCTGCCCCTTAGGTTTCTAACACCTTTCTTTAGTTGTTGTTTTGCTTCAGTTTGCTCATATCAAAGTAATATTGTATGTCACTTAATCTGACACCATTCCTCACAGATCTTCCGTCTACCACCTAGAACAGCCTCTCCTGCCTAAAGAAATGCTGCACCACATCCACCAAGCTGCTCAGATAAAAAACAAACAAATAAGAAAAACAGAATTACAGTGCTGAAAATATCTAGGAATCATCCAGTTGAATCTTTCATTTTCCAAATAAGGAAAGTGAGAACCAGAGAGGTAAGCTGGCTTGCCAGAAAGTATCAGTGCTGTAACAAGGTACCAGTACCGGTGCTGTCTGTATCTTTAACTCAAGTCCAGTTTTATTTCACTATGTCACTTTACTATAATCTGGCTTTTCCTTTTTCTTCTTTTCTATATCTTAGTATCTTTTTTTTAACTAAAGAGTATACCTCCAGGGACACAGTCATTTAAACAAACACACACAAAAGTTTACGCAAAGAGGACATACGAATCACAGCATGACAAATTTTAAAGAGAAAGAGCCCTGGTGATAACAACCTAGACCAGTAATTGTCAAAAATGAGATTTAAAAATTAGAAACACAGATTTTTCTATCTATATGGCTACATAATATGTACCCTCCATATCTCACCTTTCCCCTCCCCCAGAAAACCATGGATCTATAGTTATTATTTTATTCATTTGTGCAGTTGTTGTTTTGTTGTTTAGTCACTAAGTCCTGCCGGACTCTTTGTGACCCCATGGACTGTAGCCTGCAATGCTCCTCTGTCCATGGGATTTCCCAGGCAAGAAAGAATACTGCAGTGGGTTGCCATTTCCTTCTCCTAGGGATATTTCTGACCAAGGGATCCAACCTGCGTTTCCTGCATTGGCAGGAGCGTTCTTTACCGCTCAGCCTGCAGAGTATGAGAAAAGGGATTAAGAACCTGTGACCTAATCTAACTAATTCATTTGTCTGATGAGAAATCTCCAGTCGAGAGAAAGGAAGGTATTTGCCCAAAGTAAGTAAATCAGCAACTTAAGAGCAGTTTTAAGACAAAGGTCTGTTTTTCACATTTGCGTGTTTTACACTGCTGATATAGGTTCAAAAAACAGTCTTCAGGACAGAGCTTTTCAGAGCACAGGAAACACAGCAAGCTTCCTAACTGCCCAGGTGCCCTTGGTTGGCTTGGTGTCTGGAAACAAATATGGTAGACACCTCTGATAAATCATCTCCTGGTTACCCAAAAATGCAAAAAAGAGATGCTTTCAGGCGTGTTTCTAAGGAAAGTGTCCTTAAAAGAGAGTTGAGATTCTGACTTTTGAGTTCGGAGGGGCATCAAACGCACCCAACACCCTCATTTTACAGATATGTAAGCCGTGCCACAGAGAGGGTAATGGAAATGGGCAAGGTCAGAGTGAGTCGGTGGACGAGGTAACACTAGAACTCCGGGCTCCCTATCCCCCGGTTGGCCGCCTCTCACAGATGTATTCACCGCCTCCTGCTCGGATAATCCCCTCAGTAAGCTGACTACAGGCTTTAATTCACAGGTTAAAACACTGACTTAACATTAAAATCGTGGAATTTGTGACGCCCAGAGTACGACGGGGTCCCAGAAGGTAGCCGGGCCAAAACTCTCATTTTGTTCAGGAAATCGAGATTCATAGAGAGTGCTATATGCCGGGATCTTGGGCAAAGTTCAGGCAAGGTGGCAAACGCCGCCACCAGGGCCTCGAAGACCAACCACTACAAACCCAATCTACTACAAACCCAATCCCGGCTTTTCGAGGAGCTCTAGGCCCGAAAAGGGCCGGAGACCGAGAGCCCAACCGGTCGAGGACCCTAGAGCCCGATCCAGCCGCCTCCACCCGCTGTACGCACCCCTGGCTCTGTAGTTCGCCGCCCGCCCCATGCCCACCCGGCCGCCGCCTCACCTATGCCAGCCCTCCGTTTGTTGTACTGGTGAAGGGGGAGGGAGAAACGCGACAAACACTTCCCGCGGACCCCACCGCCGGGACACTTCCGCTTCCGCCGCCCCTCGGGCACTTCCGGAATGTTGGCATCCGGGGCTTGGCCCATTCCCTGTGCCCATGTTGGGTGTGAGGCTCGGGCGTCCAGGCCTGGCAGCCATGTTAAGCGTGGCTTTTGGGTAAACTCGCGGCAAGTGCTTCATTCACGTGACAGCGTTACCACGCCCGAAGTGTGTAGCGTCTGCCGCCGGATATAAATAGTCCAGGTTCTGCGGTTTGCTTCTAGGTGGCTTTGGTGCACTTTTCAGGGTTTCGCGTTTTTCGGTTGCAAAGTAGCTAAATTCCGGTAGAGACTTTTTTCCAAAACTTACTTACCTGAAAAACAGAAAAACTTTTTTTGGCGAGGGTGAGGTGGGGTAAAAACGTCAATGTTAAGTCTGCTTTTCTCTACATTTGGGACATTGTGTATGTACGTACTTTACAGTATTTTATAGTTTCCAAAGGATTTCCTCATCTTTGTCTAATTAAACACTCGCCACGACCGTGACGTATTGGTAGGAGTTAATTTGACCCGTTTTTTTCCTTACAAAAACTACCTTCAGAGAGGGTGTGGACTGAAAAAAAAGAAAACAAACCAAAAAAACCCCACAGCCTAGAATTAGGGAATTACTTTTTATTCAGCGCACTGGCTGAGGACTTAAGCTGTGGAGATGGCCTCTCAGATGTCTGCGAGTGACTGTTGTGAAGAGGTAAGGCATGCAGATGTGTAGGAGAGTTTGAAAAAGAAAAAAAGCAGGTAGTTGAACGTGAAAATATTACTTCTCGTTAAAGAAACAAAATGTCAAATTAATGAATTTAGCTCTTTTTTATGTATGAGGTAATATGTGAATCTGGGCTTTATGAAGTCATTCTCTTGATATGTACCTTAGGTTTCTAGGGTCTATAATCCTGTTTTTCTCCGAACTGAATCTCAGTAGGATGCACCTTTAGGCACAGCTGCAGTGACTGATGGCTCCATGACCGCAACAGTCTTTAACCGAAATGACACGAACCATTGTATGTCTGCAGAGATAACTGCGCAGTGTCACACAGCTAGACTGAAACCAAATTTTTTTGCCTTCCAAATGCCTTGCCCCTAAATATGGGTGACCCTTGATCAACTCTGGGGTTAGGGGTCAAAAATTTGAGTATAAGTTTACAGTAGGCCTTCCCTACTGCAGTCCACATCTGTGGGTTCAAGCAACCACAGAGTGAGTACTCATTCTGTGACCTTGAGATGTTAACTCTAAGCTTCGGGTTTGTTAGGAAAAAAGGGATGTCGTTATGGTAAGTACATACAAAACCACCGCAGAATTTAGTGGCTAACCATAATTTGTTAGGATTCTGGGAGTTGACTGGGTTCAGTTGGGCAGTTGTAAATTGGGGTTACATGCATTTGATGTTAAATGTCGGCTGAGACTTTTCACTGCAAATTCAAATGGAAGTTGCATCATGGACAATTTAGTCTGCAAGCCCTCTAGGGCCTCAGCTTAAACTATCTGTCAGAGTACCTACACATGCTTTATCCTTCTGGTTTGGATTTCTCACAGCAGAGCGCTGGGTTATGATAGCGAGCACTCAGAAATAGAGTAGAAAGTGAGCTGTTCCAAGCAGTACAGGAGGAAACTCAAGGACAGGACTTCAAATGATTCAGCCTTGGGAGTCCCAGAAGTCATTTCTGTCACATTCTGTTGGTCAAGGAAGCCACCCAGATTCAAAATGAGAAGGGTAAGATTCCACCTCTTAATTTAATGAGTAGCAAAAGATTGAGGGTCCATCTTTAACTGTTTTTTGGTGGGGGAGAGAGATGTAGATTTTATTAGCACAGGCTTCAAAAAGGAAGGCTAGTAGCCCCACCAGTACAGTCTTGAGGGTGTACCTTAGTGATTCCTTACATGATTTATTTTTAATTGTAAAATATACATGGCTTCCTGGTGACTGAGTGGTAAAGAATGCACCAGCCAATGCGGGAGTCACAGGTTCCACCCCTGGATCTGGAAGATCCCTTAGGGAAGGAAATGGCAACCCACTCTAATATTCTTGCCTGGGAAATCCTATGGACAGAGGAACCTGGTGGGCTCCATTCAGTCCATGGGGTCCCCAGAGTCAGACACGACTCAGGAACTAGATCACCACCACCAAAATATATGTAAAAAAATTTAGTATTTTTAACCAATTTTGAGTGTACAGTGGCATTAATTCATTGGCATTAAGACTATTTACATTGTTATGTGACTACATCACCATCCACCACCAGATTTTTTTCATCTTCCCTTCCATTTGTCCTAAACAGTTCCCACCTGCTGCAGCCCAGCCCCTGGCAACCACCATTCTACTCTCTCTCTGTACCCATATAAGTAGGCTCATACAGTATGTCCTTTTTGTTTGTTTTTTTCCACTTAGCATAATATTTTCAAGGTTCAGCTATGCTGCAGCATGTGTCAGATTTTTTTTCCTTTTTAAGACTGAGTTATATTATGTTGTATGCATATATCATATTTTGCTTGTTCATTCATCCATCAACTGACATTTGGATTGCTTCCCACATGTCTGTTGTAAATAGACATTGTGAATAATTCTTCAATGAATATTAGTGTGCAGGTGTCTTTTCTTTCTTTCCATTATTTTGATATATATCCCAAAGTGGGATGGTTATATCATATAGAAATTCCATTTTTAATTTTTCCATAGTAGTTACACCATTTTACATTCTCAGCAACAGTGCACAAGGGTTCCAATTTCTCAACGGCCTTTCTTTCTTTTTTTTTGTGAGATAATGTTCGTAATCCACTAAGAAGAGTGCCTCAGTTCAGTTCAGTCACACAGTCATGTCCAACTCTTTGTGACCCCATGAATCGCAGCATGACAGGCCTCCCTGTCCATCACCAACTCCTGGAGTTCACCCAAACTCATGTGCATCGAGTCGGTGATGCCATCCAGCCATCTCATCCTCTGTCATCCCCTTTTCCTCCTGCCCCCAATCCCTCCCAGTATCAGGGTCTTTTCCAATGAGTCAACTCTTTGTGTGAGGTGGCCAAAGTACTGGAGTTTCAGCTTTAGCATCATTCCTTCCAAAGAACACCCAGGACCGATCTCCTTCAGAATGGACTGGTTGGATCTCCTTGCAGTCCAAGGGACTCTCAAGAGTCTTCTCCAACACCACAGTTCAAAAGCATCAATTCTTTGGCACTCAGCTTTCTTCACAGTCCAACTCTCACATCCATATATGACCACTGGAAAAACCATAGCCTTGACTAAACGGACCTTTGTTGGCAAAGAAATGTCTCTGCTTTTCAATATATTATCTAGGTTGGTCATAACTTGCCTGCCAAGGAGTAAGCGTCTTTTAATTTCATGGCTGCAGTCACCATCTGCAGTGATTTTGGAGCCCACAAAGATAAAGTCTGACACTGTTTCCACTGTTTCCCCATCTATTTCCCGTGAAGTGATGGGACCAGATGCCATGATCTTCGTTTTCTGAATGTTGAGCTTTAAGCCAACTTTTTCACTCTCCACTTTCACTTTCATCAAGAGGCTTTTTAGTTCCTCTTCACTTTCTGCCATAAGGGTGGTGTCATCTGCATATCTGAGGTTATTGATATTTCTCCCGGCAATCTTGATTCCAGCTTGTGCTTCTTCCAGCCCAACATTTCTCATGATGTACTCTGCATATAAGTTAAATAAGCACATAGCAAATATTATGAAAAAGTTAGCTGTTACTATTTGATTGTTCAGAGGCTCTTCTTTTCCCTTTTTTCTCAGCAGTGTTTGAAGTTTCAAGGACTGAATTCTTAGCATGTGGTTTTTCTGAAGTTCACTTTCAAAGCATCTTAAAATTTTCCAAGTTACATAAGGAAATACTGTGAAAGGATGTTGTAAGTAGGTGTATGCTTAGTGAATTGCACTATCAAAACCAAACACAAGGTGGTAGATTAGGCGTGTGCACATGCGGACACACACACATACACAAAAGGAGAAAAGAAAAAGTTTCATGGGTAGCTTTTATAAACATAAGGCCTGCTACTGCTGCTAAGTCGCTTCAGTCGTGTCTGACTCTGTGCGACCCCATGGACTGCAGCCTACCAGGATTCTCCATCCCTGGGATTCTCCAGGCAAGAACACTGGAGTGGGTTGCCATTTCCTTCTCCAATGCATGAAAGTGGAAAGTGAAAGTGAAGTCGCTCAGTCAAGTCTGACTCTTAGTGACCCCATGGACTGCAACCTACCAGGCTCCTCCATCCATGGGATTTTCCGGGCAACAGAACTGGAGTGGGGTGCCATTGCCTTCTCCCAACATGAGGCCTAAGTGAGCATAAATAAATAAGGCCGTTTATTTCATTTTTAATTTGGACCATACTGTTCAAGGTTACATCTCAAGAAAGTGAATAGATTTAGAAACTTCAGAAACTCAAAAAGTTTACTTTAAGTAATAAGTCTTACTGTGTTTTCCCTGTCAACTGCATTGAGTGCTGATCTTTTAGCCAGCTCTCTAGAGATGTGAGAGTAAAGAAGATATTTTTTATAAAAAGAGATGTTTGAAATGCCAAGAACTATTTACCGTGAGCCAGCATTTACTAAAAGGCTGTGTGGGGCCTGAGAATATGTTAGACTGTTAGGGCTGCAGAGATGACTATGTAGCAGTTTCTGCTCCTAAGCAATCTGGGAGACATCTACAAAGAACACTTAAGTGAAGTTTGGGAACCCCTGGCCCAGTGGAATGTCAGGATACCCGAGCAGTACAGAGAACAGAGTCCAGGCTCTGTGCAGCTGTGCTTGAAATAGTAATTACAAACACCCAGCTCAGCTCACTTTTCCTTCCCCCACAAGCTTGTGTCACTACTTCTTTTTCTTTTTTTTAAATTTTATTTTATTTTTAAACTTTACATAATTGTATTAGTTTTGCCAAATATCAAAATGCATCCGCCACAGGTATACATGTGTTCCCCATCCTGAACCCTCCTCCCTCCTCCCTCCCCATACCATCCCTCTGGGTCGTCCCAGTGCACTAGCCCCAAGCAACCAGTATCGTGCATCGAACCTGGACTGGCTTCTCGTTTCATACATGATATTTTACATGTTTCAATGCCATTCTCCCAAATCTTCCCACCCACTCCCTCTCCCATAGAGTCCAAACTACTTCTTAATTAGGTCTCTCTGTCTCATCATCCTGGCTCTAGTATCTCACTTGCAAATTCTTAATGTTTTGTTTTTTCATTGTATAATCTCAATGTCTCTCTACCAGTCATTTTAAATACATCATTATGTTTAATCCCTATGAATTCTGTGAGGTAAGTGTTGTTTACCCCATCTTACAGGTAACGTAACTCAGGTTCAGAGAGGTTAAGTATTTTGCTAAAGTTCACACAGCTAGCAAATAAAGAGAATCTCTGTGAAATTTTAGCTATCTTACTTCAAAATCCATATTCCTCCTGTGCAGTCTTGTAATTTTTCCTCCAAATAACAATCTGATTAATTTTCTTAAAGCACACAAGGAATGTGTCAATGGCTCATTTTTTCTTAAACTTTAAACCTTAAAGCATACATTTATTTCTTGTTGATCGGAATTCCAAGGCCCAGTATGCCTTGGTTGCAGTCTAGCATTTCAGTCTCCTTTTGCTGCATATAGGACACACGGGAATCAGTTTCCTCTCACATACTCTATGACTCTCCTGACCTTGACTAAATGAGCAAGTTGCCCCCCGATTAGTAGAAGGTGAATTAACCTCATTCAGCTGTCACAAGGAAAGAAATGAAAAGTGCTGAAGGACTGGGCCCACCCAAATGAGCCTCATACTGGGATGGAAACTGATGGTCCTTACATTCCAAAAGTAACAGGTAGAAAGCAGGTGTAGTTTTCAAACGCTGGTTGTATTTTGAATCTGACATGGTTCATTAATTCATTCAACAAATATTTTCTGAGTGCTTGCTCTCAGGGGAGGCACTGGACTAGTCGCAAAGAAACAAACAATGATAAGTGGATATATTTCTTCCTGCAGTTTGGTCAAGGGAGTCAGGCAAACATCCAGATGAATCAATTTCTCAAACATAAACAGATAGGGGGGTGGGTATACAGTTAAGCTTAGTTGATGAAGGAATTAATGAAAGGATAATTGTACTCAATTTTTGCTTTTAAGTACTTCAGTTATAACAAAATTCTTTCCAAATGTTACAGCTCTATTCGGTTAAACATAAATGTGGCAAATGACAACTTCTCAAAGCGCCAAATAATACAGACTTAATAAAATTTTTATTCTCTTAAAATTATAAATTTAAATCAATAGTTAAAGATTTCAAATTGGAATCACACAATTCATCCATCATATTCTTTACTGTTATATTTTCTTAAAATATCTATATTTTAAATTATAATTATTTGTAGACTATTTCTTAACCCAAACTACAATATAGATGTGATTTATTCCTCATTTCTATGCTTAAATTTAATATTTTTGTGGTTATAATTACTTAAAAATTTCAACTCCCCATATTGGCAGATTGTAGTTGCATATTGATGGGGAGTAGCTAAGCCCCATGATTTCCCTTCTTCCCACCCCAACCCTTTTCCTTTTGGCTCTCAAGCTATGAGGACACATGACTAGGGTGGTAACAGCATTAAATCATCATGTAGATGGAATCTGTATGGGAGATGACAAAACCAGCATTCTGTGCAATTCATAGACTAGCAGAGGTCAGAGGTGGACAGTAAGACTCCTTGCGTTACTTAAGTCAGGGGATACTGCTGATCTTGAATTAAGACCATGGGTCCTCTTAATTGCATGAATCCACCCATTTCTTGTTTGACTTAGGCTCAGTTCAGTTCAGTCCCTCAGTCGTGTCCGACTCTTTGCGACCCCATGAATCGCAGCACACCAGGCCTCCCTGTCCATCACCAACTCCTGGAGTTCACTGAGACTCACATCCATCGAGTCAGTGATGCCATCCAGCCATCTCATCCTCTGTCGTCCCCTTCTCCTCCTGCCCCCAATCCCTCCCAGCATCAGAGTCTTTTCCAATGAGTCAACTCTTCACATGAGGTGGCCAAAGTACTGGAGTTTCCGCTTTAGCATCATTCCTTCCAAAGAAATCCCAGGGCTGATCTCCTTCAGAATGGACTGGTTGGATTTCCTTGCAGTCCAAGGGACTCTCAAGAGTCTTCTCCAACACCACAGTTCAAAAGCATCAATTCTTCGGCGCTCAGCCTTCTTCACAGTCCAGCTCTCACATCCATACATGACCACAGGAAAAACCATAGCCTTGACTAGACGGACCTTTGTTGGCAAAGTAATGTCTCTGCTTTTGAATATGGTATCTAGGTTGGTCATAACTTTCCTTCCAAGGAGTAAGCATCTTTTAATTTCATGGTTGCAGTCACCATCTGCAGTGATTTTGGAGCCCAGAAAAATAAGTTTCAGTTAGATTTCATCACTTTTACCAAAAATATTCCTGATAGTATTTCCTACGCTGTGTTAGCCATTAACCTCCTCTATTATCCTCAGTTCAGTTCAGTTGCTCAGTTGTGTGTGACTCTTTGTGACCCCATGAACCGCAGCACGCCAGGCCTCCCTGTCCATCACCAACTCCTGGAGTTCACCCAAACCCATGTCCATCGAGTCGGTGATGCCATCCAACCAATTCATCCTCAGTTGCCCCCTTCTCCTCCTGCCCTCAACCTTTCCCAACATCAGGGTCTTTTCAAATGAGTCAACTCTTCGCATGAGGTGGCCAAAGTACTGGAGTTTCAGCTTCAACGTCAGTCCTTCCAATGAACACCCAGGACTGATCTCCTTTAGGAGGGACTGGTTGGATCTCCTCAAAGTCCAAGGGACTCTCAAGACTCTTCTCCAACACCACAGTTCAAAAGCATCAATTCTTTGGTGCTCAGCTTTCTTTATACTCCAACTCTCACATCCATACATGATCACTGGAAAAACCATAACCTTGATTATTATCCTAAACCTTCAGAAAACATGTTACTCTGAGTAGCCTTGAACATGCTTGAGGAATGAAGCACCAAAGTGCTGCACCAAAGTGGTGGATAATATTAAAAGGTCAAATGAGGGGCTGATGTCGAGAAGTCTGCAAAATTAGGGATATGGAGCAAGAAGTAACCGTGAGAACAGAAGTGCCCTGGGGTTCTTTGAAGTTGAGAGGCCACCAGACTGCCCATGGTTGTGGGCCAGCACATCAAATGATTTTGTATGGGTATGAAAGTGTATTTTCCAGAAGATTTAGCTCTCTGGGTGATATTTCCTTGCCTTCTACTAAGATAGTAAAGTGTTTCAGGTCCTGGCAGTACCATAACTTATGATACAGATAAGTGTGGTAAAGGCAGGAAAATAGCAGGGAATTGAAATTTGGGCAGGCCTGAGGACAACCTCAGATTCAGAGGAGGGAAAAGTGGAATCCCAAAAGGGTAGTATCAACATGTAATTGTAAAGAAGTATAAAGAAGTACACTTCTTTACAGAAGTAATTTTACAGAAGTAATTACTTTTTTCATTTTCCTGGCAATAGTGCCTTAATGTGGAGAAGGCGATGGCACCCCACTCCAGTACTCTTGCCTGGAAAATCCCATGGATGGAGGGGCCTGGTGGGCTGCAGTCCATGGGGTCGCGAAGAGTCGGACACGACTGAGCGACTTCACTTTGACTTTTCACTTTCATGCATTGGAGAAGGAAATGGCAACCCACTCCAGTGTTCTTACCTGGAGAATCCCAGGGACGGGGTAGCCTGGTGGGCTGCCGTCTATGGGGTCGCATAAAGTCAGACATGACTGAAGCGACTTAGCAGCAGCAGCAGTGCCTTAATGTTCCTTTGGGGAACAGTTCTTTATCCTCATCTCGTCCATTCAGGAGGGCTGCTTCACCCCTGGCTCCTGCAGTGCCTTGTAATTTAGTCTATTTCAATAAAAGTTAAAGCACACTTGTGGCCCTAAAATCTGATTCAGCAATCTTATCCCAACTAATGTATAAGCTTCAAATGTTTTACTAGAAGTCTTAAGAAAGGAAAGTTCTCTTCTACTGAAATTGTAACTCTGGAGCTGCCAGGGTTTACCTCTGGGATGGGTGAAGTGGTCAAAGCCTGAGAATGAAGACAATGTCAAGGAAAACATGGATGGATCGAAAAAAGGAGACCCAAAAAAACACCTGGCAACAATTTTTGAGACTGGGTTGAGCCATGCCTGAATTCAGAGATCTCTCTGGATTTTTCAAGTACAAGTGCCATGGAAATCCTCCCCACCTCCCATACTTTGCTCCCACCTCCCCCCACCCCATTTTTTTTTTTTTTAATTCAGTATCTGAGATGAGTTTTCTTTTGGGTGTTATTCTTCGAAAGAAGTTCAATATACTACATGTGTTTTCCCCACTAGAGGGTGTAGCTCACTCACTGCATAAGGAGCAAAACTGTAGATGCTTCAGTCAGATCTGTTGGGATGGTGCAGAGTCCCAGCCACAGAGTTCACATCGCTGATGGTGCCCTTAGAAGACCTGGGAGAACGGTCATATTGCCAAGTCCAAGCTCATACTGCTCACTGCATGACAGAACAATAAATCAAGAGATAAAGTGTTTGGACAAGGAATAACCACTTTATTTGGAAAGCCAGGAAATCATGAAGATGGTGGAGCTAGTGTATCCAGAATTAAAATTCAGGCTTCTTTTATATTAAAAGGGGAGGGAGTGTGATCAGTTATTGCAAACTTCTCGGTGCCAGAATCATTTGTGCTTCTAGCTGTCATGACGCTCTAGGTCATGACATTCCTGTAAACTTCTAACAAGCCAACTGTTACTCTCTACTCTGCAAATTTTTATTTCTATATGAATGAAAAATGTTCTACCTTTAAAGGTCAAACTTGAGGGGTAGAGCCTTGATAATGGGCTTATCATATGTTTCAGGTTTTTTCTTCTCTGTTACAGATAGATGATCAAGGCAAGGAAATGGAAGAGGACCCAGGTGCCACATGGAGACTTCATCTCAAGAACAGTGAGGCTTCCTTTGTCTTAAAAAAGTAAGGGCCAGAATGGCAAATGGGTTTTGTCTTCCATGCCAAATCTGATGGACACAACATGTTTTGATTGCTATGTTGAGAAAGATTTTGAAACCATGTCCAACTCAGTGGAGTGTACTCTCATTGATTACCAATACCTGGGGTAGGCATGGGAAGAAGCAGCAGGGTTGGATGCAATAGATACTTTGCCTCTATGGGTGAGATGTTTCTCAGTAGGCATTTTGGGGTTTTTGTTTGTTCATTGTTAAAGCAGATGTTTTTAAAATTTTTAAATTCTAGTTATTTACTGATGGCTGTGCTGGGTCTTGACTGCTTTCACCAGTAGTGGCAAGTGGTGGCTACTCTCTGGTTGCGGTCCACAGGCTTCTCTTGCAGTGGCTTCTCTTGTTGTGGAATATGGGGTCTAGGGCACACTGGTTCAGTAGTTGTGGTGCATGGGCTCCACTGCCCTGCAGAATGTGGAATCCTCCTGGAGCAGGGATTGAACCCACGTACTCTGCATTGGCAAGTGGATTCTTAACCACTGGACCATCAGGGAAGTCAACTCTTGGCATTTTGGATGGGTCACTTCTTTATTGTGTAGTGCATTGAAGAGTATTTATCCACTGAATAGCAATAGTACCACTCCAGTCACTGTGACAAACAAAAATAAAATCGCAACATATTTTTAAAAGCGTCTTATGAGAGCAGTCACTTGAAAATCATTATGTTTGGCTGAGAGTGACTTGACGTAGACTTACTTGAAGATTGCTCTAGAGCTTCTTATGTTTTTGAAGACTAACAGGAAAAAAGAATGAGGGTTTTTCTTATAAAACCTGAGAACCAATTTTCCACCAGTAGTGAATAAGAATCGACAATGGAGATGGGAATGAAGAGTGTCCAGTAAAGGGAAGAAAATGCTTATAAGGACAGGGAGTCAGCTATCAACTGGCAGCAGGTGATTAATATGGTTGAGGAAAGGATAGAGGGAGCTTCAGCTTTTGGGGAAGGGGTATCCTATTAAACATCAGGGTCATTGGGATACTTTCATCCCACCTTAGGGTTCCATTGTCTCTAGGTGTCCTGTTAGGTCAGAGTGTTGTCTTTATATAACAGTTATCAGGGAGCTGCCCCCCTCTATACCTCTGAATCCACTGAATAATATCGGCCTCCTTAAATTATTTTTTGGAACAAGTTAGCATATAAGCCAATGAGTGAATAAATAGATGAATAAAATATTCCTTACCCCTTCGTTTAAGAGTTCAGTAGTACCTCTTTCATGTTTCTTATGCCCCTGAAGAGAAAGGCCAGAAAGAGGGTTTGAACAACAGGCATGGTATTGTTGCCACTTTCAAGTTTTGCATTTGCCCAAGACCACACATGAGCAGCACCTTAGTTGGACAGGTCGGATGTATTATTCATCTCTGTGAGAGAGAAAACAATGGAAGCCATAGGGTACCTCAGTAAAAGGATATTAGGAAGGATTTATTGTCCACATTTGGGGTTATTAGGTTGATTTGGGGAAATTTTAATGGCTTTGCCCTGGATTGGGTACCCTCAGGACATGGTAATTCTATGATTGACATCTTGAAAAGTCTTATTTAGAAGGAGGAAATAATAGGCTAAAGTTGTAATTGGTAAAGAAGCAACAGTCACTCATATTAACCTAAAATAGGGGATGTTTGCTAGTTTGCATGATGTTTGTTTTGCCTGAGTTCAGGCTTAATTATAGAGTAGTATTGTCTTCGTCTTGATTCATCACGGTTGCAGACCAACTTTGTTGGATGTTAATATTCTGCAAAGTTGTTTGCTAAACAGGAGAACATCAAGGCCACTTGTTTTTTATTTTTCATTTGGACCCATGAGTGCTATGGCAATGCCAAGGTTAGCTCCTGGATGTCATGGGTTGTTTTCCTCTTTTCACATTGTATTATATCTTTTATAATCTTGTTTTCTTGCTCCCTCCCTGGATTGTAAACTGCACAAGGAACAGACTTATTTTGATTACTATTAAGGACCCAAACGTAGCCAAGTCTGTCAGTTCATAAGTTCTTAAAGAATATTTACTGAATAAATGAATTGTCCAATTAGCCTATCAGACTGAGTTACTCAAAGGCAGAGGTCACTTCCTACTCAGCTCTGTACTTCTAGAAACAAACACAATTCTGGTGTGTCTCATTAAATATATCTTGAATTAAAGAGGAACTTTCCATAGCATAAGATTTATTGATTTTTTAATAAGAAAATATAATGAATTTTGCTTTTTGAAGGAAAGATGATGGTTGGTTCACTTATGACGAATAAAGGAAAGTCACTTCACAGTCAAGATTTTTTGAACTTCTGACATTTTCCAAAATGTTGAACTGAAAGAGTGAATTCCAAAGCTCTAAGAGAAATTGATATAAGTATTTAGTGACAATTCATATGAAATACAACCTTTATTTCTCCTCCTCTAGCTTTACTGTTTTGGGGATTTTAAGCGAAGACAAGTCTTGATTTGTAAACTCTTAACTTACAAATAACCTATAGCTACAAAGATTTGCCTCTCCTCTCAATACTCCCTTCACTCTGGAAACCACTGTACATTGTAATCATGGTGAATTATTAGGGCTTTTAACAGATGTATAAACTTGTATTTTAAGTAGGGAGAGGGAAAAACAGTGACTCCCTGAAGAACCATGGGAAAATCTTTTCAATATTCTGAACCAGAATTATTTATTTGTAAAATGACCGTAATTATGGGTACCTAACGAGAAAGGCTCTTTGAGGATCCTTGTGAAAGGGCTCTATGAACTACAAACAGGGAGGATTCTTATTGTGGGGGGCAAAGAGCATAATTGTCAAGAAAAAGATAAATACAGCAGTGCAGAAAACACAAGTGAAAATATTAGTCATCATTAGCAGAAATGTAATAACAACAGCAAGCCAATTACTACATTTTGCGATAAATTATAGTCAATGGACTTTTGTTATTGCATTTTGCATAAAAAAGTGGTCCATTTAAAAAAAGTAACAATAGCCTCATAGGAAACAAAAAAACATTGTTCATCTTCCGTAAATCCTTCCAATTTGACTTGAGCAAAGGAATTACCTTTGGAGTCTTTTCTTATTATGTATAAAAAGGGAATAATCTCATCCTTGCCTACCATCCAGTATTGGTATGGCTTTCATAGGTGCCCTGTTTAGGAAAATACTTTCTAAACTATAGCAGACTATTAGTTATATATCTGTGTGACATATAGTAATAGCCTGAGAATAATAGTATCTTATTCTTCCCCACTCTTTCCCTGCACCTAGCACAGTGTGTAGAACTTACTAAGCATTTATTAAAGATTCATGAAACAGGTAAGTGTGAAAGATTGTTTTTAAATATTCTAAAACTCTGGTCAAACATAAGATTCTAATCAAAGTAATTCAAAGTTAAGCTTGAGGGCTCTGGATGTTAGATTCCTGGAATTGTTTCTTGGCTTCTCCCCTAACAAGCTGTGATATTTTGAATGAGTCCCTAAATTCCTTCCATTTTTACTGATAGTCTAGAATAGGCAAATACATAAAGGTAGAAAGTAAAGTAGTGATTGCCAGATACTAAGGGGAATGGTAGAATGGATACAGGTTTATATTTGATGAAAACTATTCTGACCTTTAGATAGCTATGATGGTTTCATAACTCTGTGACTATACTAAAGACAATTGTATACTTTAACAAAGTAAATTTAATATTCACCCTGCTTTTAAACTAAAATCCTAAGGGTAAAGTCTTAGTGCTGAGAAGTTATTTTTCAATTCCCTGAAACCTTGAGATCCTAGGAAAGTGGGTAGATAGTCAATTTGAAGAAAAGATGGAAGTGAAGAGCTATTAATAAATTTGAGAGAAGAGATAGCAATCATCTATACAGTTTCTCTTCCCTCTAAGGCGTCTCAGTGTGTTCCATGGAATTATTGTGATCAATACCTTGGAGGCCTGTAAGATGAGGCTTGAGATTGTCTGAAAGATATTGTTGTACTAGCCGAAGATGACTGTGATATAGTTTTTATGGTCTGAGTGAAGAAAAGAGTTGGGAAATGTATAAGGAGAACAAGGGGTTGGTATGAAAGCATGTTGATGGTAAGATGACTGTTTTGGTCAAGACTGTCCTGTTTTAGCACTCAAAGTTTTCCATCCCAGGAAAACCATCAGTCTCAGGCAAACTGGGATGGTTGGTCCTCTAGTTAGAAACGACATAACAAGAACACTAATGGCCTACTCTACGACAGGCATTATGCTAGGCTCCCTTTATGCATTATGCCTTTTAATTCTCATGACCAGCCTCTCAGGTAATTACTGAGGTTAATTATCTGTCCTAGATCATAGTTTAAATAGAAGAGGTGAAATTCCAATTCAAGGCTATAAGGATTAGTCTTTACTCTTAACCACATGCTCAAGTCTGAAAGATTGAGCCAATACAACAAGTGATAAAACTTAAAAATACATAACCTGTAAAGGGTTAAGTTTAAAAATGCTTTTTATACCCATTATGTTCATTCTCCTCAAGAACTCATTCATTCAATAAGTATATACTTACAGTGCTTATGTGGTGCTAGACACTGTGCTAAGTATTATGAATAAATAAAAAAACCTGCCTTCTGACTTAATGGAACTTAAAATTAGGAAATAAATAGAAAATCTGGGTGTTATAAGAATTATAGACAGAGGCATATTAATATGGAAAATGTCAGAGATAAATCTATGTTAGGTAGGATGGTCAGGGAAGGCATCTGTAAGAAAGAAATACTTAAGCTGAAGCTTAAATCATGAGGGAGAACTAGTTCTATGAAAATCAAGGGGCAAACATTCTTATAGGAGAGGATAGTTTGTCCTAGGGTCTTGAAGCAGGAAAGAGCTTTGTACGTTTGAAAATATCAGGAAAGAAGGTCACTGTAGTCAAACGATATTTAGCAAGTGAAGCAGTAAATATCATAAATACAATCTCAGATTTTAAACAGGAGCTCAAGGTTTGGAGTAGTTACGAGATTTCTCAGTATCACTTAACCACAGGGGCGGGACTCAATCCAAGGTCCTCAGACTTGTTGATTTGTTATCTTGAAAAGAGTGATTTGTCTTACAACTATGGTTTTCAAACATTTTAGGAACAAAACCTTTTCCCCATAAAATCATATTGAAACCCAATGTTCAACGCTGATAAAGGAAAGGTTCTCTGCTAGAGTTGGAGGTGGGACTCAAAAATCTCAGTTAATCTCAGTTACCCCACACGCCTTGGGTTCAATAAGTACAACAGAAATTCCAGTAACATTGTTTTTAGTTTAGAGAATCACATCTTAAGGAGTTCACACACATTTTCCAAAATATGTAGAAGTGTTATCAGTTAGCTACACAATAGATTTTCAAAAGAGGGTTCTGTTTGGGGGTTGGTGTTTTCACTTACATTTTAGCAAAGCAGTACACGCAGGAGTTAGAATATGTAACATTATTAGAGGCACATATTGGGCTGACTCTTATGGAACATGTGTGTTTCTGTTGTACAGTCTTCTTTTGATAATAACTGCACGAAATGTCCTAAAACAAAACTCACAGGTCAAACTCTCTACCCAACAAGTTCTCTTAACGGCTTCTACTATAAGTACTTGGGTGTTTAACTTGGTGCACAGAGGAGATAATGATAAAATATGTCTTCTTTTAAAATTCAAACATGAAAACTTTCTTATCTTAAATTTAGCAGTCAGAGTCTGCAATTTTTACTCTGAAAGGCAGTTGAGGCTTTGCAGCCCTGGTCCTTGACTGTCTGATATCTGTAACTTCTTGGAGAAGTAGATTATTTTGAGGAGTAGCAATAATGACTGTACCCACTCTCTGGGAATAACTGACTACAACCACTGTTCACGTGACTCCGGAGTTATTTTAGTTCATCCAAACCCACTGTCCATTAACTCTTATGCCTAGATTGGGACACCCTGAGTGGTCCCACTCTGGCACTGGCTATAGTTCAGTCTTTTGGAGATTTGGAAGCTGGAATAGTGAGGGAAGAAGTTACCAGGTTCAAATTTTACCAGTATCTCCCCCATTTTATTTTGATTTCTTCAATATTACCAGAGTTGGAGTATGCGTAGAGGAACTTGAGTGACAGAACAATTTGTCTGCAGGCAACAGGGAGACTTGTAAAGTTCATGCGAATTCTGTAATGAGCAGATTAGGAATGAGCTGTCCTAATTCCCTACTCCATAGGTTCAGGTCACAGTCTATCCATACATCCAGTTTTTCCAGCTACTGCTCTGTGTACAAAACTTCCGTCGCTCCCATTACTTACAGTAATGTTTCCCAAATTTCAGTCATTTGGTTCATGACTCCTTCTGAATTCAGGTGCCATTTTTTTAAGTTTCCTTGAATTGGCTGCCTTTTTAAACTTGACTATTCACCTTAGATTTGTCCTAAGTATGAATATCCATGCTGTCTTGAATTTGAAGTTGTTATTATATTCTAACACATTAAAAAAGCTACAATTATTGTAATACATGATAGTCATTAGATATTAACTAAAATCATCACTAATACTCAAATCACTGTGGGAAACAATGTTTATGTCTTCTGGCTCTTCTTTTAATGATTAAGCCCATATAGTATGTTTGGGAAAAATTTACCAAAGAATTGATTCTTTATTGGGTTCCTGTCAGACTTTATTTTGGGGGGCTCCAAAATCACTGCAGATGGTGACTGCAGCCATGAAATTAAAAGACGCTTACTCCTTGGAATAAAAGTTATGACCAACCTAGATAGCATATTCAAAAGCAGAGACATTACTTTGCCAACAAAGGTTCGTCTAGTCAAGGCTATGGTTTTTCCTGTGGTCATGTATGGATGTGAGAGCTGGACTGTGAAGAAGGCTGAGCGCCGAAGAATTGATGCTTTTGAACTGTGGTGTTGGAGAAGACTCTTGAGAGTCCCTTGGACTTCAAGGAAATCCAACCAGTCCATTCTGAAGGAGATCAGCCCTGGGATTTCTTTGGAAGGAATGATGCTAAAGTGGAAACTCCAGTACTTTGGCCACCTCATGTGAAGAGTTGACTCTTTGGAAAAGACTCTGATGCTGGGAGGGATTGGGGGCAGGAGGAGATGGGGACGACAGAGGAGGAGATGGGGACGACAGAGGATGAGATGGCTGGATGGCATCACTGACTCGATGGACGTGAGTCTGGGTGAACTCCAGGAGTTGGTGATGGACAGGGAGGCCTGGTGTGCTGCTATTCATGGGGTCGCAAAGAGTCGGACACGACTGAGCGACTGAACTGAACTGAACTGAAGAATGAAAGGGATTTCTGAAGTTGAATAAAAGTATAAAAAAGAAGGATAATTTAATTAGAAGGAATTATAATACAAAGACACACTGAAATAGCAAAGACCCCCAAATAGTTAAAGTTAGCTAGAATCTAAAGTGAGAGAAGGGAAGTTCTCCTTTTAGGGAGAAAGGGGCTAGGATAAGGAGGATATGCAAAAAGTTTACTCTAAGGGTAGTAGGAGCCTTTCTTTAAGGAAGGTGGCATCTTAATCAGATTTGCATTTTAGAAGGCCCATTCTTATGGTTGTGGAGATTAGTGCACAGATTGGCAAACTTCCTATTAAGATCGAGGTGGTAAATATTTTCCTATTTAAAAGCCATACTACATCTTCCTTGCTTTGTTGTTGAAAACAGCTAGAGACAAGATGTAAACAAATGAGTATGCCTGTGTTCCAAAAAAGCTCTATTTTCTAAAACCCTTGGATCAAACTAAGTGCAAGGAGATCATTAGACGGCTCTTGTAATAATATGAGCAAAAAGTGAGAAGGACTTGAATGAAAGAATCAGCAATGACTTTAGAAGGAAAAAGTGAAAGTCGCTCAGTTGTGTCTGACTCTTTGCAACCCATATACAGTCCATGGAACTTTGCAACTCTATATAGTCCATGAAATTCTCCAGGCCACAATACTGGAGTGGGTAGCCTTTCCCTTCTCCACGGGATCTTCCCAACCCAGGGGTCGAATCCAGGTCTCCCACATCGCAGGCAGATTCTTTATCAGCTGAGCCACAAGGGAAGCCCAAGAATTGTGGAGTGGGTAGCCTATCCCTTCTCCAGAGGATCTTCCCGACCCAGGAGTCGAACCATGGTCTCCTGCATTGAAAGCAGATTCTTTACCAACTGAGCTGTCAGGGAAGCACTTAGAAGGAAGAAAGATATTTAAAAAATTAAAATGAGGAGCTTTAATATCTAGTGGTCGATAAAAAGGTGAAGAAGCAGTAAGAGACAGGGATGAGCCCTGGTTTTCCTCAGCATTTATTTTGACAGAGATGTTTAGCTTGAACCACTGATCTGCAATTCTATAGATAAACAATGATCAAATATTAGCAGTTTCATATGGGTTAATATGGTTCAATCTAATGGAAATGCTACAAGCTTAAGATTGTAAAAATCATTCTTATGCAGGAAGTAGCAAACTTACCTTATCTCCGATGTTAGAAAAAATATCTGAAACAAAATATTCAGAAAAGGATTAAGAAATGTAATGTTGAAATGTAAACAGCTAATTCACCCATTAAGTAATCCCATGGAAATTCATAGCCATGAAACTCACAGAAAAATAAGTGGCTTCTTCACGCAAGGTTTGTCTGGTCAGGCCTGATCCCTGAACACTGCTCCCTTCCTCTCCTCGTGCCTGAGACACAATGTGCCACTTGAGAACTCAGTCTTAGCCCATACCTAGCTCTAATGCTGACCTTAAGCAGGAGAGATTTGAATCTTGGACTCAGCATATCCTCCACTACTGGGCAGTTCACACATTGCTAGATCTATTTCAGAGTCTAATTCTTGATAGTCATCCTGGCTACCTGCTGACAGAACTCTTACATACCTGCCTCCATTTAAAAAAATCATTTCCTGTCCTTCTGAATATACTCTTTCCAAACTCTATCTGCTTCCAAGGAAACATCTTCCATTGTTTGGCCTCTGTGTCAGCAACTGCTTACCCAAACTTTTAATGGTTCCTATTACCTTCATCCTTCATGTCTACTTCACACCCTTGACTTCTTTCAGCTGCTGAGACGGAAGCTCCTCCTTGCCTCCCCCTCTATCTGAGCCATCCTGCCAGCAGATTCACTTTCCCATCATGGACTTCCCTTATTGGTGACATTGGTATCATTGGCTTGTGCTCTAAGAGTAAGCCACATCAGAAACTGACACGGCTTTGTGCAGAAGGCATTTGTGTGTGTGCACACAAAAAGTACAAGTTTGTGGAGGTTTCTGGCGGGTGTGCAAGTATTAGGAAGAAGAGGGAGGAGAGATGAAACTGATTATAAAGTCGAAGACCAATTACTTGTCAAACGTTGGTTATACTTCTTAGGATCATCCCTTAAAATATCTTGAGTCTAAACCTGTCTATGGGTGAATTCTTGGGATACTAAAAAATGGATTCAACCACCATTAATTATTTTAGTCAAGGTAGTGAATTTTTTAAATCCAAGAGAAATGTAAAAATTTCAGAAATTCCTTCATCTAGAAAACGATTATCATTGGCTTGTTACTTCCCTTAGAAGATCAATTGTTTACTCCCTCCCTGAGGTTCTTTGATAAATCCTTACATGAGAAATAGCCAATAACCATGAGAGCCACAAAGAAAGTTTTCATCTTTTCCATAAAGAACAATGTAATTCATCCACGGGAGTTCCTTCTGTTGAAAGTTTCATTGCAAATCCTCAAAGCCTCAATTCTCTTGATGATTTGAGATCAGTGGCCCCATTATGAGAACCTTAGATTCCCATTATGAAGTCACTTAGCAAATAACCCGTTTACATGTGACATCAAGGATAAAGTCATCAGGTTACTAAAGAACAAGACTTCCAGAGAAAATGTTTCTTCTAACAGTCTGTGGAGCTAAGGTTCTGACAGCATGACTTAACATTATTGTGATTATTAAATTATTCAGTTCCATAGAAGTATATTCTTTTTTTAACTAGCAAGAAGAAACAGATGTGAAAAAAAGATGAACTTGGAATGAGTAATTTGGGGAAACTTTTAAAAAATCTACATGTCTTCCTTCGACACTTGGTCCCCTCAACTCAAAGATTCTAATTCAGTAGGTATAGAGTGTGACTCAGACATATGATACACATACATTTGAATTGCATAGTAGAATCTGATTAGTCTCTTTGTGGAACCAATGGATTAGGAGACTATAATATTCTACTAAGGGTTGATTTTGGGGGAGCTTTCCTCTCTTACTTCCTAAAGGCAGTTGTCTGTTTTGTTAGAACAATCTCCTTTTTAAAAAAAAAAATTGAAATATGGTTGACTTGTACTATTTTGTTATTTTTAGGTATGCATCAAAGTTAATCAGTTTTATATATATATATATATTTATATATATATATATATTTCAGATTATTTTCCATTATAGGTTAATACAAAATATTGGATATGTTTCACTGTATTATACAGTAAATTCTCTTTGCTTATCTATTTTATGTATTCTAGTTTGTATCTGTTAATCCCATACTCCTAATTTATCCCTCTTCACCTCACTTTCCCTTTGGTAACCATAAATTTATTTTCTATGTCTGTGAATCTGTTTCTGTTTTGTAGATACATTCATTTGTATTTTTTTTTTAGATTCCACATATAATTGATATCATATATGTCTTTCTGACTTCAGTTAGAAATATTTTTCTAACATATATATTATATTTTTCTAACTATATTCTCTAGGTCTAGGTCCTATATTCTCTAGATCCATCCTTGTTGCTACAAATGGCAATATTTTATTCTCTTTTATAACTGAGGAATATTCCACTGTGTATATATACACACACACACATGTGATACGTATATACACAGATGATTGGTTTAAGAAAGTGTGTGTATATGTGTGTGTGTGTGTGTGTGTGTGTATGTTATTATTTGATGGGCACTTGAGTTCCATGTCTTGGCTATTTTACTGTAAGTGGTGCTGTTATTAGTATTGAGGTACATGTTTGTTTTTGAATTAATTACATATTTTCTGGTATATGCCCAAAAGTGGGTTTGCTGGATCATATGGTTGCTTTATTTTTAGTTTTTTAAGGAAATTCCCTAATGTTTTACCTAGAGGCTGTGCCAGTTTACATTCTCACTAATAATGTAGGAGGGTTCCGTTTTCTCTGGCCTTCCTAGGTGGTGCACTGGTAAAGAATTCACCTGCCAAGAAGGAGATGCAGAAGACGTGGGTTCCATTCCTGGGTCAGGAAGATCCCCTGGAGTGGGAAATGGCAATCTACTCTGATATTATTCCCTGGGAAATCCCATGAACAGAGGATCCTGGTGGGCTACAGTCCATGGGGTTGCAGAGAGTTGGACACAGCAGAGCATGCGTGCACGTACACACACACACACACACACACACACACACACACACATACATGCATGCATTGTAAAATGATAATCTTGCTGGATAGAGTATACTAGGTTTCAGGTTTTTCCTTTCCGGATTTGGGATATATCATACCTTTCTCTTCTGGCCTATAAAGTTTATGTAGAGAGATAAACCCCCTTATGGGGGTTCCCTTGCTATTGACTCTGTTTTTTCTCTTGCAGCATTTAAAATTCTGTCTTTAACTTTTGTTGTTTTTAATTATATCTTTGTGTGGGTCTGGTTTGGGACCCTCTATGCTTCTTGTACATGGATATCTGTTTCTTTTTAGATTTATGAAGTTTTCAGCCATAATTTCTTCAAATACATTTTCAATTCCTTTTTTATTTTCCTTCTGGGGCCCCTATTATGCATAGGTTAACACACTTTATATTATCCCATAGCTCTCATAGTTTGCTTCTTTTTTGTCTATATGCTGTTCTGATTGGATGATTTCCATTATTCTCTCTCCTAGATCACTTATTCATTCTTCTGCATTATTTAATCTGCTATTCATTGTATTTAGCTTGGGTTTAATCTTGGCAAATGAGTTATCCAATTTTGATTGATTCCTCTTCATAGTTTCTAGTTCTTTGTTACAGTGATAATCTTTCTTAATTCCTTTAGCATTTTTATTACCTCCATCTTGAACTCACTGTCTAGTAAACTGTGAGGTCTGCTTCATTCTTTGTTCTTTCAGGTGATTTCTCTTATACTCTTAATTGGGAATAGTTCCTCTGCTTTTTTATTTTATTTAGCTTTTTCTGATTCGATGAGTTTATGAGAAACTGTTATCTACTGTGCCCTTGAAGGGGTGATTTTACATGAGAGTGTTCCCGCGTAGACTGTGTAAGTCCAATATTTTTGGTGCCAGGGCTGTTTTTGGAATGGATGCCAGCCATGTCTTTCCTCAGAGTGTGCTGTCTGTTACCACCTTAACAGGGAGTGTAATGATATTGTGGTGTCCAAAAGCTGCACTGGATGTTCAGTGGGGCGTCCTTTTTGCCCTGTGCCTGTCACAGCCCTTTTGGGTGCCCTCTTGGCAGTCTTGCACAACTGGACTGAATTTTCTCCCAGGGCCCATCTCTCAAAGATTCAGGGCCTATGTGCAGTTCATACCAGCAGCCTCATCTAGTGCATATTTTGGACAGGGAAGTATAGTGAAGAGGCAGCCATAAGTGCTGTTTTCTCCCCACCTTGATTGTTAGCAAGCCAACGATGCACACTCCTAACGAGTGGAGGCCAGACCCCTCCACCCTCTCTTTCTGTCTTGGTGGACCTCCCAGCAAGCAAGGGGGCCTCCCAGGCTGAGGGGTCACTTGTGAGAACCTTCCACCCTTTATAGATTCCTCCCAGAGACACTGGTCCCATCCTGATGCCCCTTTTCCCTCCATTATACCCTGTTAAATAGGGATCTTTCTTGCAGGTTTGATTATATAACAGATCTTCTGCCTCTAGTTTTCTGTGAGAGCTGTTGAATATGTAGATATATTTTTGATGTGTTTGTTGGGGGAAGATGAGCTCCACGTCCTCCTACTCCGCCATCGTGATCATTTCCTAGAGTGATCTCTTTACCCTTTATTATTACCAGACCCATTCCTACTTCACTACTCATACCATGTGCTATCTCATATTTGACATAAGACATATTAAATAAATAACCAGGGTGCATGCATGAAAACTCAGGTCCTTTATGTGTGATTTCTATTATAATATGTAGCTTGCATAACAAGGCAGCGTCCTGGAGTTCATGAAGAAGCAGTAATTCTGTGCTGAAGGTTGTGTTATGGCCAAGCGCAATGGGGCTTAATTCATATTGTAACCAGAACAAACATATGAGAAAAATCAGGCCTATTTCTTAAGGAAAGAAGTCTTATTTTTAAAATGCCATCAGTTCTCAGATTTACCCAGGACACCCCATTGGGAAATTTGACTCCAGAGCTCATCAACTTAACCACTGTATTATTTAGCATTTTGGTTCAACATAAAAGAGTTCATACAGATGGCTAACAAACACATGAAAAGATGCTCAACATCACTCATTATCAGTGAAATGCAAATCAAAACCACTATGAGGTACCATTTCATGCCAGTCAGAATGGCCACAATCCAAAAGTCTACAAGCAATAAATGCTGGAGAGGGTGTGGAGAAAAGGGAACCCTCTTACATGGTTGGTGGGAATGCAAACTAGTACAGCCACTATGGAGAACAGTATGGAGATTCCTTAAAAAACTGGAAATAGAACTGCCTTATGATCCAGCAATCCCACTGCTGGGCATACACACTGAGGAAACCAGAAGGGAAAGAGACACGTGTACCCCAGTGTTCATCGCAGCACTGTTTATAATAGCCAGGACATGGAAGCAACCTAGATGTCCATCAGCAGATGAATGGATAAGAAAGCAGTGGTACATATACACAATGGAGTATTACTCAGCCATTAAAAAGAATACATTTGAATCAGTTCTAATGTTATGGATGAAACTGGAGCCTATTATACAGAGTGAAGTGAGCCAGAAAGAAAAACACCAATACAGTATACTAACACATATATATGGAATTTAGAAAGATGGTAACAATAACCCTGTATATGAGACAGCAAAAGAGACACTGATGTATGGAACAGTCTTATGGAGTCTGTGGGAGAGGGAGAGGGTGGGAAAATGTGGGAGAATGGCATTGAAACATGTATACTATCATGTATGAAACGAGTCGCCAGTCCAGGTTCGATGCATGATACTGGATGCTTGGGGCTGGTGCACTGGGACGACCCAGAGGGATGGTATGGGGAGGGAGGAGGGAGGAGGGTTCAGGATGGGGAACACATGTATACCTGTGGCGGATTCATTTCGATATTTGGCAAAACCAATACAATATTGTAAAGTTTAAAAATAAAATAAATTTAAATTAAAAAAAAAAAAGAGTTCATTAATGACAAGGACGATCTTACTCACCATTGCATCTTGGGCCCCTAGCCCAGTGCCTGGATATGATACATCAATATGAGTAGTTAAAATATTACAAGAAGACAATTTTCTGCTGTAAGGTGACAGTGTCTGAGAATTCTTTGGGCAGAAGATAGTCATGGGGCTGCTCTTGTCTCGGGCACGCATAGGGCAGTGCTGAAAGGGAAATACACACTGAAGATGGATAGAAAGCAAAAGCAAAAGACCAGGAAGCAAATTCTATTCTCATTTGCTGAGGTGACCAAGGGCAGTGAGGGAGCGGCAAGACAGATGGGCTTGCAGTGCCAGCCAAGCCTTCTGTACCTGTAATATTTTCATCAGGATAGCTCATCTTGATTATTAAATCATCTCTTAGTGATTTGAGATGGTAAAAGCATGCTAGAAGTTTTTGCTGAGCTGGGAGAAGTTTTCTTCTCACTTAGGAAAAGAAAGCTTACAGCCAGAAAGTAGAAATGGGATACAAGACTCAAACTCCTCAGGGATACTACCTATACTGCTGGTCTGGACTTTAAAGTACTTCAGAGCAGAAGAGTTTCTTCAGAATAACAAGTGTAGATTGTTAGTTCAACATAGTTCATAGTTCAAACTATGACAAGTGTAGATTCTCCTTGATATTTTAATTAATGACAAGGTCCTATAGAGTCCAAAGGAGTCAGCATTACCAGTATGTTCCATGTGTTCCTGTAGCACCTAATGGTTTTTCAAGCATATTCTAATAACAATAGGAATCATAGCTACAACAATGTTTATATATTTTAGCATTGATAGCATTTTTATGTTCTAAGTACTTCCCTTCTGTGCATTAACTGCTAATTCTTATCATAGTTTTGAAAATTAAGTATCATTGGTACCATCTTAGTGTGTGTGAAAGTCACTTGTCATGTCCGACTCTTTGCAACCCCATGGACTGTAGCCTGCCAGACTCCTCTGTCCATGGAATTCTCCAGGCAAGAATGATGGAATGGGTAGCCATTCCCTTCTCTAGGGGATCTTCCCCATCCAGGGATGGAACCTGGGTTTCCTGCATGACAGGCAGATTCTTTCCCATCTGAGCCACCAGGGAAGCCCCAAACCTTTGTAAAAAGGACTTCTTTGCCTCTCCCAACAGGGATAGGAGCTTGTAGATCAAAGGCATGCCCTGGAAACACTTGTAATCTCCTGAATTCCCATCCCAAGAGGACTTTATCCTGCTAACAGGAACTACGTAGATGTCTTCTTCAACTCCACTCTCCAAGGCAGCTTGTGTTCTTGGGATACAAACCCTTCACCTTAAAATGTCACCTAGGTGTGACTGTTTGCCAGGGTTTGAGTGAAGTTTGGACACACAGGCTTTGGTGTGCAAGTGTGTGTGCACAGGGCTCTTCATGAGGCATGACAGGATGGGAGTGGAGAGAAGAGAACTTCTACAGGTCAGGAGAGGGACCAATGACCAATTTCTCCCATGCCACCATATTCCAGGAAAGAATTCTAAGGAGTTTGAGAATTTTACATTTCAACCTGGGTTTTCATATTGCAGTAATGCTATTATTTGCCAAGGTAGAAGGATATAATTTTATTTAAATGTGTCTTAGCTATAAGTTTTAAATAGCTGGGCTGAGTAAATTATGGCTTCCCTATTGGCTCAGATGGTAAAGAATGAGTCAGCAATACAGGAGACCTGGGTTCGATCTCTGGGTCGGGAAGATCATTGGAGAAGGAAATGGCAATCCACTCCAGTATTCTTGCCTGGAGAATCCCATGGTCACAGGAGCCTGAGGGGTTACAGTCCATGGGGTCACATTATATACATACGGTATATGGGCTTCCATTTTAATTTTTGCCTTCAGCTCCCAAATGTAATGCATGGGCCTAGATAGTACTCCCATTTAAAAAATGTGTTAACAACTCTGAGAAGACAAGTGACTGGCTTATAATCATGAAGTGAGACTAGATTTGAGACCAGCATTCTTTAATATGAATGCCTGTGCCATTTCCACCACATGTTTCCTCTCACATATATTCTGACAGTCCTCACTTTAACTGTATGAAGTGGGGTTACTTCTGTCTCCACTTTTGTCAGCTGATGTGGACTCTGACTCAGCAAAAATGACTGATCCAAGGTCCCATGATACAGCCAGTCCTTAACCCATCTTTTGACTCAAATTGGTAAGTATCATTGGTAAGTATTAGATGATGAGAATATTTTCCAAGAATGTTTAACTTGGAAAAGAGAAGACCGAGCATGATCCATAAAAGTCATTTAAAACCTATGATAGTCTGTCTCTGAAAAGAAACAGACTTGGTCTGTGTAGGCACTACCAGACAGAACTAAAACCCATGGATAGAAACTAAAGGAAGATATAGGGGTTCAGTATAAGGAAGAACTTTCCAACCATTAGAATCTTTCAGTTGTGTCCATGTTAAGTTGATGAACTCTCCATTGCTAGAGGTGTCTAAGCAGAAGCTGTCAGGGATGTTGTAAGTAGGATTTCTGTATTCGTTATCTGGATGCCTCTGATGTTCTCTGAAGTCCTTTCTAGAGATTCCAAATTCCAATACTCTGATTCCATAGTCAAATGGTCTTCAGTTGAAAACCACCTCCAGGATAGGTGGAAAAATCCAAGCAGCCTGAGGGCCTGTACCTGGTATCTTCCATTCACCTCTCCCTTCCTCACCCTGCTCTGTGCCCTAGGATGCGAACTGCTGTGGACTTCATCACAGGGCTCTTTGCCCTGTAGCTACTGGTGAATTCATCTAATGAGCAGTGCAAGCAGGAGACGGAGGAAGGAGATGCCCTCCCTGTAGGGTCTGCACAGACTACTTTTCATTCAGTGTGTCAGGCCATTTTCTCCACAGAACACGGCCTTCTTCTTTCCAGGTTTCTTCCTGTTTCCCCTGCAGGCCTAGGAATGGTAATGTGCACTTTTGCTGTCCCTGGCTACAAGCCACTGGAGTACTCCCAGTGATTTCTGTACATTATTCCCACAATTTAGTAAACTGTCCCCTAATCGGCTCTTCTCAAAGTGAGCAATTTGAATGTGTTCTTACCTGCTTGACCCCATGTGATTCAGTAAGCCTGAGGTGACTACTTTTTTGCTAAGGGGAAATCTTGGTTGTTGTCAATATAGAACAACCACAGAACCTGTGTGTCAATATATAGGACCCTCCTAAAAAGGAGGGACAAAACCCTCTAGGGTATTGAAGGAGGAGGAGAAAGCCTGAGAAAGGAAACAGCCCATCAGAAAGCTGGCAGTTGCTATAGGTAAGTGTATATATTTGACACTTCAGAAGTGTTTCCCCCTTGTATACCAGATGCAGCTATGGTAAATATTGCCCATTCTCAAGTTTATGCACAGACTTAGCTGGTTAAGAATGTGGGTTCTGGAGTCTGACTCCCTTAAGTAAAACCCTGACTGGGTCACTTGCTGGTGTTGTAACTATGGGTAAATCTCTTCTCTGAAACTCATTTTCCTCATCTAAAAATAGGGATAATATCTCCTGGAATTGCTGTACAAATTAAATAATTTAATGGGTGAGAAGTGTTTATATGCATAGTACCTAAAACATGTTAAGAATTAAATAATATTAGCTATTTTTTATTAGTCCTACTGTAGTTCTGGATACCTTACCTTATCGCAGACTCTAGTATCAGTTTCTTGACTGTGGGGAAATCAAATAAAAACATCAAACTCTCAGTCATTTTTAGCAACTAATGCTTATTCCTTTAACCCAATCCAGCATTTAAGAACCCATTATGGGGTAGAGGTAGAAATCATTTTATCAAGATATCGAATGCATAGCTGAGTTCAATGTGGCAAATAACATAGAAATATATGTAATATGTAAACAGTAGCATCAAAAATGGAGACAATAGATATTGCTGGAGGAGAGTCACCCAAGAAATCATCAAAGAAGAGACTCTAGATGAAAGCTGACTAGGAAGTCCTTGGTCAGATTTACAGGATAAGGCCCAGGTCCTTCAAAAGCATTCTCACAGTGGTCCAGCCTAGTAATCATTTCATACTCTGATCACCTGTGGTACCGAGTGTCTGTTCTTTTGTATTTATCCTGTGGATTCTTGCATTATTTATTTGTTGTAGCAAGTACCCTCTATATACTTGTCTCCCAAGTCCAGATGCAAGCTCCATAAAGTTAGGAACCATTTCTCATTTCTTTAAATTCTCAGAGTATCCGTTGGAATTTTTTTTTCTCTTTTTCATGGAGGTAATTTTTTTTTGAAGATGATAATATTTTATTTAATTGGCAATCAATCTAACCAATTGTATGGAATGATAAAAATCTTATGTAGTTCCGTTGGAAATTTTTAAGTGTTGAATAGCACAATGAAAATGCTGATGCTGCCTAAACCCAGTTACTGTTTAATCAAAAGTTATTTATTGAGTGGCTCTTACATTTAAAGTACTGCATTAAGTATATCATATCTCCCCAACTTCAAAAAATAATAATAATAAGGTCCACCTGTAAGAGCAGGGACAAAGTTAATAACAAAGTCAATTCCATTTATGATTATTTTCCCAGTTTTTGTTGTTTAATCACTAAGTCGTATCTGACTCTTTGCAACCCTGTGAACTGCAGCATGCCAGGCTCCTCTGTCCTCCACTATCTCCTGGAGTTTGCTCAAATTCATGTCAGTTGAGCCGGTGAAGCCATCCAACCATCTTATCCTCTGTTGCCCCAGAGCCTAGCACAATACCATGCGTTTAGGAATTCAGTGGTTGATTGGTTGATTAATGATAGATGAAAGAGTTTCAAAGTGATCAAGGCATCCTCCTGTGGTTACTAAGCTAGCCAGAAACAGTTGAACCAATGCATTGCTCACAGATGACACTGATGGCTGTGGTCATAATTATGAGAAGTAAAATTTAGCCTTTCATTTGGTGATGACTATTTCACTTCAACATTGACAATCCAGATTGTCCAGAGAAAAACCTCCAAAGACCAAATAAGGGTATAAGATCAAATAAGGGTATAAGATACTTCAGATAGGGTCTTAGGGATCAAATACAGTAATAGAAGGACAGAAGCTGACCCACTAGAATATGCATAACTTTATATGGATTCATTTCCTAGATGCTTCATCCCAGTCTACTAGGGATGAAGGGAACACTGAGAGAGAATCCTAATCCAGGGCGGTTCTCCATGTTATATTTGAGGGGATACCTGCAGCTCCTGGTAAAAGTACACTTTACAGGTATCAGAAGTCAAGGCTGTAGTCTTCCCATGAATTCTTTCATGTTTTCAGGTTTTAGTGTTGAATCCACATGAATCAAGCAAAACCTAGGGTTTATTTACTTGGTGTGGGTTAGAAAAAAGCATGTGTCTTAAATTCTTTGAGCTGTTAATTTCCATTGTTGGCAAGGAAAAAAACTCTAGTACAAAGAGTCTCTGTAATGATCTATTAGCTATTAATTGTGACTTAAGTAAACCCTAAAGATTTAAATTCTATACCAGAAGTTTTGGAAAGAATTTACTGTAGGTCTATTTTACTTAAAAGCAATTAAAGTTATTGTGGTGCCCAAGGCATGGCATCCTTTTCCTGGCAAATAAATGACCTCTGTGCTTAGAATGCACTATAAACTATTTTAGAACTTTCCCAACTGTAAAAATTCAGATTTATTATTACTTACTTCATGGAGAGGTTATAAAGACAAATGATTCATATTAAATGTGTAAGTATTTTCTTAACATCAGACTTCACCATAATGATTGAAGAAACTTATTCCTATTTGTCAACAATTTTAAAGGGAAGGCTGCAGTCCAAGGATACCTTAGTGACTGATGTAATGCAGTGAAGAAAATCACCATTTCAAGTTATTATTAATTTTTGTTTTCAAAAGTGTCAAATAGCTTGTAAATGTTCTTTCATTCTGGATTTATTACTTTAAAAAAGTGGCAGAGGATGAGGAAACCTAAATAAACATCCAGAAACATTTTATGCTTCTTTCCTTCATAAATAATACATTTTGGAAATAATTAAAATGAAACATAAGTATATCTTAAGGTCAATTGTAATTCTGTTCTATGTTTCTTTCAGTAGTACTAATAGGTTCTGTAAGATGATCACTTTGAAATTATTAGACTGTTTTAGTCCATATAATTTATTCTTCAAATCTCCTTTGAGGTTTATAGAACAACAGAACTGTTTTAGGTTTAGCAAAACATTTGTGCCATTTGCCAGTTTTAAATGGCAAATATAGAACAAAAAGCACAATCTTTTTTTAGCTGTTAGCATTGTCCTAGAATGTGTTATATAAACTAACAGGGAGTGAGTTTCCTGCCAATAGAAGTATTCAGCATGGCTGGGTGAGTCACCTGGTGGGCTTCCTGGTGAGAGAAGTTAAGCAGTGGCTGTGTGGATGGGATATTTTATGATTTTCTGGCACAGCTTATATTGTGAGAAAAAGAACATAATAGATCTGAAAATCCTATACATCAGCAGAATACTGTTCTTTAGAGCAAATGTGTAACACTTTAAATCCCCTGAAACACCTTTCAGTTATAAAGGAAAGCTGTTTATATATTTAAATTTGGAATTAAAATGTTAATTTTTGGAACAGGTTTTGCCTACAGGTTCATCACTTTGAAATATAATTACTCCTGGTGGCTGTTTCTTATAAGAAAGATATTTTTATATTTTAAATAATATACTAGTGTTATTAATATTATAATATATTAATATTAACTTTTGTGAGCTATTCCTGATTTCATGCCTTTGGCTTTTTCAGTTAAGTCTGATAGATTCTAAATACAAAAACCTGGTCCGTGTCTGTCTTCTGTGAAATATAAGAAGGAAATGGACCTCTGAATTACAGAATTGCACATAGCTCTATTCATTGCCTGTAAACGGGAGACAATCACACAAACTCTGCATTTGCAGTGATGAAAGATGAAAGCAATCATCCATGTTTAGTTTATAGTATAATGTATTATGGGCTTTCCCTGATAGCTCAGTTGGTAAAGAATCCATCTGCAATGCAGGAGACCCTGGTTCAATTCCTGGGTCAGGAAAAGCCGCTCGAGAAGGGATAGGCTACCCGTTCCAATATTCTTGGGCTTCCCTTGTAGCTCAGCTGGTAAAGAATCTGCCTGCAATGTGGGAGACCTGGGTTTGATCCCTGGGGTTGGGAAGATCCTCTGGAGAAGGGAACGGCTATCCTCTCCAGTATTCTGGCCTGGTGAATTCCATGCACTGTATAGTCCATGGGGTTGCAAAGAGGTGGACACGACTGACCAACTTTCACTTTCCCTTTTCATAATTATTACAAATAGTTTGGGGATAATTTTAGGGATTATGTTTAGCTGTGACTTCATTTATACATCCAGATGACATAAAGTATTCATCAGTATCTCCTACTATCCCAGGGTTTCCATTCTGAATTTCTAATTAATTTTTGAACACCTCTACCTGAATATTCTGCAGTACCTTCAACTTATCACGTATCCAAAATTAAACTCATCTTCTTCCTGTTGATCTGCTTCTAGCATTTATTTATTCTGCTGCCACATGTTGTGTCTCTATAGTTTTTTAGGTCTTAGGATGGATGCTGGAGTTAAGTAAAACATTATGCTGGCCAAGGAGAGCTACAGACTCTGCTCGAGACAAGAATTACAGTATTTCTTGAAAAATATAACATTAAGTTCAAAGGGTTGAGGTACGCTGAGAACAACCAGTTTTGCACCTGGTTTTATAGAAGACTGTGGCTGAGAAGTAATCATCAATATGTCCTTCAGAAAGGGAGACCCAAACAGAGAAAGTTAAATAAAATTTCTAAGACCATACAGCTAGTAATTGATGAATATATTACTTGAACCAAAGTTTGTGACTTCAAAGAACATATTCTTAACTTCTAAGGCTTACTTTTACTTATAAGGCTTAACCTCAAAGAGAGTTAAGGAAAATACTTTTTATTACCACATACATGTATACTCTAAAATATATTAATAATTTTCACTCTGAATCAAAATGAAAATTTAAATCACATTCTTCATCCTCTAATGAGTAAGTAGAGAAACATGGCATTTTATAATAATACTTGCTAAACATCCTAGAATTCTTATTATATAGGAAGGGCTATGTTTAGCCCTTTACAAAAATTATAGCATTTAAGCACATAGAAATTCAAATAGGTAGGTACTATAACACTTCTTACAGTATAAATGAGAAAGCTGAGGTCCAGAAAATTAAAGTGATCTGTCCTAGTCATATAGTGACAAGGCTGAGAACCAACAGAATTCTGTCTGACTCTAAAGCCAGTACACTTGACCACTGTTCTCTATTGACTCCACTTAATAATGGTTTGAATTTAAAATTCTTTTAATAGAACCAGGTTTGACACTTGAAGGGGTAAATACTCAGCTTCATAGCAAAACTATATTATATCAGATTTATCTCTGATTCTAGAAAAATTATGCTAAAACATGTCAAGATACATGGAAGACCTTTTGATTTTTGAGAAAAATTCATCCCAATTTTGAGATAACATAAAAGTAGTAGTTCTATAGCACATGTTGTGAAGTGACCACTTTCTATAATGAAAATCGATTATTTTTGGAAAAATATGAGTTTTACTTCAGATTTTAGTGTGTGCCAGGTGACGTGAAGTTCTCATCAAGGCTTTGAATCAGTATAATACTCAGGTTCCATTACTCAGCAGAGGTTTGAATACTACGATCGCTCTTTTGGATTAGGAATGGAGTATGAGGAAAAGGACCCTGAACAGAGACTCACGAGTGGTTTTTCTAGTAAGTGATGCCAGGTCATATTTGGTATTCAATAAATATGGAGTAGATAAATAAGTGATATATTTTTATTTATTTTTTTTGAGATTTCTGATTTTATTTTATTTTTTTTATTTTATTTTATTTTTAAACTTTACATAATTGTATTAGTTTTGCCAAATATCAAAATGAATCTGCCACAGGTATACATGTGTTCCCCATCCTGAACCCTCCTCCCTCCTCCCTCCCCCCATACCATCCCTCTGGGTCGTCCCAGTGCACTAGCCCCAAGCATCCAGTATCGTGTATCGAACCTGGACTGGCAACTCGTTTCTTACATGATATTTTACATGTTTCAATGTCATTCTCCCAAATCTTCCCACCCTCTCCCTCTCCCACAGAGTCCATAAGACTGATCTATACATCAGTGTCTCTTTTGCTGTCTCGTACACCAGGTTATTGTTACCATCTTTCTAAATTCCATATATATGCGTTAGTATACTGTATTTATGTTTTTCCTTCTGGCTTACTTCACTCTGTATAATAGGCTCCAGTTTCATCCACCTCATTAGAACTGATTCAAATGTATTCTTTTTAATGGCTGAGTAATACTCCATTGTGTATATGTACCACTGCTTTCTTATCCATTCATCTGCTGATGGACATCTAGGTTGCTTCCATGTCCTGGCTATTATAAACAGTGCTGCGATGAACATTGGGGTACACGTGTCTCTTTCCCTTCTGGTTTCCTCAGTGTGTATGCCCAGCAGTGGGATTGCTGGATCATAAGGCAGTTCTATTTCCAGTTTTTTAAGGAATCTCCACACTGTTCTCCATAGTGGCTGTACTAGTTTGCATTCCCACCAACAGTGTAAGAGGGTTCCCTTTTCTCCACACCCTCTCCAGCATTTATTATTTGTAGACTTTTGGATCGCAGCCATTCTGACTGGTGTGAAATGGTACCTCATAGTGGTTTTGATTTGCATTTCTCTGATAATGAGTGATGTTGAGCATCTTTTCATGTGTTTGTTAGCCATCTGTATGTCTTCTTTGGAGAAATGTCTATTTAGTTCTTTGGCCCATTTTTTGATTGGGTCGTTTATTTTTCTGGAGTTGAGCTGTAGGAGTTGCTTGTATATTTTTGAGATTAGTTGTTTGTCAGTTGCTTCATTTGCTATTATTTTCTCCCATTCTGAAGGCTGTCTTTTCACCTTGCTAATAGTTTCCTTTGATGTGCAGAAGCTTTTAAGGTTAACTAGGTCCCATTTGTTTATTTTTGATTTTATTTCCAATATTCTGGGAGGTGGGTCATAGAGGATCCTGCTGTGATGTATGTCAGAGAGTGTTTTGCCTATGTTCTCAGATAGTAAAGTTGCAGGATATAAAATCAACGCACAGAAATCCCTTGCATTCCTATACACTAATAATGAGAAAACAGAAAGAGAAATTAAGGAAACAATTCCATTCACCATTGCAACGGAAAGAATAAAATACTTAGGAATATATCTACCTAAAGAAACTAAAGACCTATATATAGAAAACTATAAAACACTGGTGAAAGAAATCAAAGAGGACACTAATAGATGGAGAAATATACCATGTTCATGGATTGGAAGAATCAATATAGTGAAAATGAGTATACTACCCAAAGCAATTTATAGATTCAACGCAATCCCTATCAAGCTACCAACAGTATTCTTCACAGAGCTAGAACAAATAATTTCACAATTTGTATGGAAAAACAAAAAACCTCGAATAGCCAAAGCGATCTTGAGAAAGAAGAATGGAACTGGAGGAATCAACCTACCTGACTTCAGGCTCTACTACAAAGCCACAGTTATCAAGACGGTATGGTACTGGCACAAAGACAGAAATATAGATCAATGGAATAAAATAGAAAGCCCAGAGATAAATCCACGCACATATGGACACCTTATCTTTGACAAAGGAGGCAAGAATATACAATGGATTAAAGACAATCTCTTTAACAAGTGGTGCTGGGAAATCTGGTCAACCACTTGTAAAATAATGAAACTAGACCACTTTCTAACACCATACACAAAAATAAACTCAAAATGGATTAAAGATCTAAACGTAAGACCAGAAACTATAAAACTCCTAGGCGAGAACATAGATATATTTTTAAATTCTTAAAATTTTATATCAGTCATGGATGACTGAGTCAATTGAATTCTACTGAGTAAGGTGAGAATATTGACTCAGGTCATGAATGGGCTGGTTTGGGCTGTTTTTTTTCCCCCTTTTGAATAGAGATTTTTTTTTTTTTTCATCAAATCAGAAGCCAGATAGATGATTTTCACTTTTCAGGGATCTCCTGGTATTTCTTATATAGTCAGGAAGTTGGTTTATATGAATTTTATGGTCTACTCCCAAGCTAAGATTATATGATTCAGTGATTTCCTGATGGAGAGAGAAAAATGCTTTAAAAGAAAAATGAAAAGAAAAAAAAAACCAAACAAAAAACTTGCTCTCTTTTGAGATGAAAGAATCTCAATTTCCTGGACACAGGTTCTTAGTTGAGATTCTGATAATAAATGAATGTTCTAGTACCAAGAGAGACTGTTGCTCTCACGATGCTGAAAGTGCCATAGGGCAGTAAGGTGGAGTCAAGAGGAGTGAACTGCTATTATCAGCCTAGCCCATTTGAGGTTTTCATTATATCCTAGCCAGATGTGTCATCTCTATTAAGAAATAGCTGCTTCCCAGAACAGGACCTTAGAACAAGTTCAAAAGACTTAATGAATCATGGGAAATATTTCCTTGTAAAATATGATTACATAATATGACCCAGATTCTACTTTACATTTGGTGCATAAACAATTGGCTTATGCAATTGGATGGTGTATAAACAATTCTTCAGTGCTTTCACATATATTTTATTTGATTCACATGTAAGACTGAGTTGGCTATTACTGTCATCTCCACTTTATAGAAGAGGAAATTGGGTTTTAAATAAGTTAACTGGCTTAAGATATTAGAACTAGTAAATGTCTGAAATAAGTCTTAAAGACAGCTTCCTGGGTTCCTCATTTTCTGCAACAGTGCCATTTTCGTTCATTGATAAAGTGATTAGTGCAGCTATTAAGACCAGCCGTCTTGGCCCTTTACACAGAGTCCTCATCAACTGGAAGCCTGCAGGTCTGTTCCATACTGGACGCAAAGCAAAGAAATTCAGTCGTTGTTGTCTTTGTTGATTAGGCTAAAGTAGAGATGCATGCCCTACAGTAGAAAATGGCTTTCTCGAGAGCCCCATATTTTGTGATGGAAGTGGTGCTAATGATGGAACTAGCTGAATAACTATTGGGGATATAGTTACTCTTTTTTGGAAGTTATTTATTCAAGTTTCTAAAGGAGAAGATCACTGGCATCTTCAAGCACCAGTATAAGGGTCAATGTGGATGTCTTTAAGAATCCCATGGTGCGTAGGCTGGGCTCTCCCTCATGTTTTGACCATGACTGCTTTGTCTCCAAATAGGGCTGACCTGAAGAAATCAAGTATAGTTTAATATATCAAGAACTCTTTGCACCCAGTATCAAGGGGTTTACTTAGCTTGTTGTTGTTGTGAAGTTGCTCAGTCATGTCCGACTCTTTGTAACCCTATAGACTGTAGCCTGCCAGGCTCCTCTGTCCATGGGGTTTTCCAGGCAAGAATACTGGAGTGGGTTGCCATTTCCTTCTCCAGAGGATCTTCCCGACCCAGGGATTGAACCTGGGTCTCCCACTTTGTAGACAGACGCTTTTACCATCTGAGCCACCAGGGAAGTCTTAGTCTTAGTCTTACTTAGCTAGTAATATCATCAACTGCACTGACATTTTCCAAAGGAAGAGAAGCATTTGCACTTCTCACTATGCCAAATATTAGGAAGTAACTTACTTATCTTGACCAATATTTCAACAAAACATTCTTCATTTATGATGTTTGCTAAGTGCTACAAGAAAACTCTTGACAGTAGAAAATGACGATTTCAAAGAGCTGTTGCATGGCTCTATGGCAAGACCACTGGTAAGTGGAAAGGACTGGTAGCTGCTCTTGCCTTTTGAGTTCAGGAACTAGAAAGTATTCTGCATAACATTAATGGACATGGTTTCTTTGGCGTGGAAGCGCTGTGCCAAATAGAACTCAAGTTTGTCTTCCCAGAAATGAATAACGATTCCAGAATCTGGTGATGTGAGCTGCTATAGGAGTGGGGATTATTGATGTTGACTAGAGAACATGGTGCGGCAGTGTTTAAGAGCTTGAGCTCTGGGGTCAAGCAGAACTCTTGTCGATCATAACCCTACCATTTCCCGTTTATGTTGGACAGTGTATCTGTCATCTGTAAACCTTACTTTTCTTAAGTGAAATAAAAAGCAGATTTATTCATTAACTTATTGTTCTTTTTAGCTCCTGTCATGCTTCAGAACTAGATTAGAAGCTAGACTTACCATGATAAATATTATAAACTTTTATTTGTATAAATTTATTATCAGAGTTGTTTTGTGAATTAAAGGAGGTCGCTATGTACAGCATTTAGCATAAGACCTGTTTGAAGGTTTTCTTCAAGTAGTAATATTAAACTCAGGAAGTACAAAAGAGCTATCTTTAAAATACTAAAAAGCTTCCCAGTTAGACTTTTTATTTGTGGCTCCAAGGGACAAGTGAGAAGGTAAATAATATACAGTAAATCTAAGCATGATAAAAATAAGAAGTTTTGATAGTAAGAGTTGCCCATTAATGATTGTCTCAGAAAGGTGGGAGTTCCTTCTCACTCAAGGGGACCCAGCCCAGAAGAAACTGCATGAATATCTGTTAAGAATCTTATAATGGCAATTCCTGCATTGAGTCGTGATGATAGTATTATATTCTTTTTCATATATTATACATTTTAAACAGTAACAATACTTATTATTGAGTGTTTATACCATGCTATGAATATTCTAAGCACTTATCATTCATGAATTCATTTAATCCCTACAAAAATTACATGAAAAGGGTACAAACAGAATGCCAACATAACTAATGAGAAAGGAAGTTGAGTCATAGAAATAAAAAACATGCCAAAATTCAAACAGCGTTCCAGTGATAGAGTTAGAAAATATTTCTGTAACTTTCTCGCCATGCTCCTTTTGCTCACTCTCTGATATAAGGCTTCATTTTGTGTCCAGTTGGTAAAATACATGATACTTCAGAAGCAGAAACTCAGTCCCTATCCTATAGTCGCCTCAGGCATTCTACTAGCATTCTTTAAGGATTTGCTTTCATGTCATTCCTTTGGTATTTAGCTTACCTGAAGAGTCAGCAAGCTGATGCGTGCCTACTAGTGATTTCGTATTAGCCAGGTACCTTAAGCCAGTTTTACCAGGTTTTTTAATGGGAAATAAGCCTCTGCTTCATGGGTATTTTTCATGTGGAAAAATACCAAACCCTCAGGTTGAGCACTTATATTAATCTCCTTGGGGATTTTTAATCTCATACCTTGTTTCTGAGTCTAAGTTAAAAAAAAAAAAAAAACACATTACTTAGATGGAAAAGTATGAAGATGGTTCTTGCCTTCTGAAATGGCACAGATGAAGGATATTCCAGCTATAACTGAAGTCCTTTTTTGGCAAAGAAATGACTTTTCTTTCCCACATGCATCTGTACTTTTCTCCAAGTACAGAATTGCCTTCCCCATTGAATTGCATTCCCCCAAATGCATTTTTCATAAGCTATAAGATACTCAATAATGACATATATTTCAGTAGCATGGCATAAAGTTTAGGAAAACTCTTTAGGAACTAGTGTGCTCAGTGGGGGTAGGGGGAGAGGGACCTTCCCATGTGGCTCAGTGGTAAAGTATCCACCTGCCAATACAGGAGACCTGGATTCGATCCCTGGGTCAGGAGGATCCCCTGGAGGAGGAAATGGCAACCCACTCCAGTATTCTTACCTGGAGAATCCTATGGACTGAGGAACCTGGTGGGCTGTAGTCCATAGGGTCACAAAGAGTTGGTCACAACTAAAGCAACTTAGCATGCATCCATGATTCACCTGTAGCCCCTTCTCTTTGGGAGAAGTGATAACAGCTAGCTTAAAGACTACATTCTGGAGTCTATATTTCCTAAAGAGACCTTTTCCCTGAGAAAAAGAATATGTTTAAGCTTATTGCAAATCTTACAGAGGTATGTGTTACAATTGGCATCTTTGTCTTCAAGATGTTATACATTGTTATGTGCATCATGGAACACCTCCATCACTGGCCTTCAGTGCTGTATGGCTTCAAGTCTGCTCCAGCTAAAGATCATTATGAAGAAGAGATTAGGAAATATATGGCCCTTTTCCATGAAGATGACATTTCTTCCCAAGAGGAATATGCATTCTAATTAAGTATCTATTATTATTTCATTGCTCTCCCAAAACTAAGCCCTAGTACAGCATTTTAGAATCTTAACTGAGACTTACTTCTTTACCCCTTAACTTCTGCCACCAACTTGCTAAAGTTTCACCTGCTCTTTTGCACAGACACACATTGGTATATTTTTGAAAAAAATTGAAGCCACACATAGTCTTCTGAGTCCTTCATCAAAATTCTTGACTCCTGCTTTTTGCTTACTACCCATATTCTTAGAAAAAGAAAAATCCTCTATAACCCAATAAAAAAAGAAAGAGGAGTGGGGAGGGTGGTGTGAGGAATAAACTAGGACCTTGGGATTAAAATATACACACTACTATATATAAAATAGGTAACCAGCAAGGACCTATTATATATCACAGGGAACTAAATATCTCAATATTTTGTAACCTGTGAGAGTGCAAGTTGCTCAGTCATAACCAACTCTTTGCAACCCCATGGACTATACAGTCCGTGGAATTCTCCAGGCCAGGTTGCTAGAGTGGGTAGCCTTTCCCTTCTTCAGGGGATCTTCCCAACTCAGGGATCGAACCCAGGTCCCCTGCATTGCAAGTGGATCCTTTATCAGCTGAGCCACAAGGAAAGCCCAAAATTACTGGAGTGGGTAGCCTATCCCTTCTCCAGTGGATCTTCCTGACCCAGGAATCAAACTGGGGTCTCCTGCATTGCAGGAAGGATTCTTTACCAACTGAGCTATCAGGGAACCTGTAAGGGAAAAGAATCTAAAATATATATGTGTGTGTGTGTGTGTGTGTGTATGTGTACACATAACTGAATTGCTGTGCTGTATACCTGAAACTGACACAACATTGTAAGTCAACTGTACTTCAATATAGATAAATAAAAGGCAAATGTATCAGAATTGACATCAGAGTAGAGGATTCCAAATCACTGGGCCGGCTTTTTCTTTACCGCACTGTTCAGGCCATGCCAGGGACTTCCAAGAGTTCCTTAGAATGATGTTTGAGGACCCTTGGTTTTCATGAGTGGTTCTTAAATGCTAGTACCTGATTCATAGGAGACTTTTGGCCATTCCAAGGCAAAATGAGAAAAAAATAAGAACCAGTAAGTAATAAAAAGAATGCAAAATTACAACTATTATTTGATATTAAGAAACAGTTATGAAAGTACATTGTAATTTTTATCAATGTCTTTATAGAACAAAATTGGCAATGCTACATTGGATTACCCATTTTTTTCCCAGTTATATATATTTTTTAAGTTACTGTTTATACTGGTTATTTTAGGAAGTTAGGAAAGAAAAAAGAAACAAGAAAAATTAAAAAAATATTCTTATGATATAACATTAAGCAAAATAGAATACAAACAAAACTGTATTTATGATATTATTACTGATATAGGAAACTCTATATCCAGATAAGTGATAAAAATGATGTTTTCTAAATATTGTGGGTGATTTTTTTGTCTTAGATTTATATTGTGCTTTTTACTTTAATTTGCAATAAATAATTATGAAAAAAAATTTAACTGGTCTGTGAAACCCAGAAATCTCTGTATCACTGGATCAATATTTGAGGTCCTTTTTTTGACCAACAATTTCTGTCACAAAATGTCCTTAATTCTTTGCTTTGCTTTTCATGGGAACTTTCATAGAGATATTCAGGCCATTGCATAATGTAATGCACTATTACATTAGTGCATTACTAGTGTAATGCACTGTGCCAGTCTGCATCCCTTTCTCCATAAAGTGGGCCTCTGTATTGGGTTAGTTTCCTAGACTACTTAGGACTATTTTTGGAAAGGAGTAAGTCTCTGTCCTTGAGGAAAAAGGTGTCAAAGAGACCTGTGGATATTGGAGAAGACAGGATGCCTTAAAAGTAAACATACTGATGCTTTGCACTTAGCAAATCCTCTCAAATTCAGGGCCAATTTATACCTGAGACCATCTACTTTTTTTTCCCACTTTTTCCTCCTTGTCTTTTCTCTGTTTCATCATGTATCGTACATGCAAGAGTATATGTATTAATAATACACAGGTACAGTTTAAACAATAATCATAATATCAATAACCACAGCACAAATGCTCATATACCTATCACACAATATAAGAAATAGCACAAGCTGTATCTTTGATATCTTTTATGTCTTATATAAAATCATATAAATTTTATATGCCCCTTCCCTAATTCCCATTCTTTTTTTAATTGCTTTGAAATTTAGAGACAAATTTTGTTTAAAATCTGAAATACAATTCCTAAAACATCAACTTCTCCAGAAAACTGTGGCTATACAATAGTGCATTGCCTCTCTCATGTTAGAACGTGCATTAGACTCAAATGCAAAAACTATGGACCAAACTACCATCCTTCAACAATTTGAACGATATTAGCAGAATGTTCAAGCAACACAAATGAACTTTCAGAGGATGGGCTCTTTTACTTCAAGCACTATTAAAAAAAGCACAAATGCTTGGGTTTTCAGGTATATGTATATATTAAGTTGAACCTTTGGAACTAGGAATCAGGGCATTTTTTGCACACAGTTTTAACACAGAAAATTGTGTAGTGTCAAAGAGGTAGAACCACAAGCATTCAAGCAGTGTTGTCAAGTAGGCAATAAAATGTTCTAGTCAGTGTTTCTTCTTTGTCTAATTACTGCCTGCACTGGTAGGGACTTTGAAATGAGAAAAGGAGCCTGTACTGCTTTTATTTTCTGTTTAGAACAAAACAGAAAACTAACTGAAGCATAAGCCCTGTTATACATTAGCAATTTTAAAGAACATCAGTTATGCAAGAGAAAGACTAAGAACAAAAAGAGTGTTTACAGATACCAGACATAGCAGTGAGTATTCAGTAGACCCTCTCAGGGCTTTGTGGTGGTTCTCAGCAGAAGCCACTTTGTAACCACTGGCAGTAAACAGAGACAGCATCTTTCACCAGGTATTTTAGGAAACCATGCAAACAGCCCAGAGATCATGCAAGACTCTTCTCATCAAAGGGCGTATGTGCCAACATTGCTGCAGTTCTTACAAATAATCTCAGTAGGTGTGGTGCTGCCTAAACCTGGGACACTGGCACATCAGGGTGAGCCAAGAGGATTTTGGCATATTGGAGTCTCTAAAATGTGGAGAGCAGCTGAGTGCCCAGTATCACATTGAAATACTCTTCTATTCCTGTCACAACTTTATTAACCACATACTCCTTATCACCAACATTTCCCAGCAATTTCTTGCAATTTTAATACTCTTTATAGCTTTTGTAAATGCTGTGTAGAATAACATCTACATTTTTCTTAGCAGAGAGTTGAAACAGCTGCTTCTGCCTAGTAACTTTTGGAAGGACTGATGCTAAAGCTGAAACTCCAGTACTTTGGCCACCTCATGCGAAGAGTTGACTCAGTGGAAAAGACTCTGATGCTGGGAGGGATTGGGGGCAGGAGGAGAAGGGGACGACAGAGGATGAGATGGCTGGATGGCATCACTGACTCAATGGATGTGAGTCTCAGGGAATTCCGGGAGTTGGTGATGGACAGGGAGGCCTGGCGTGCTGCGATTCATGGGGTCACAAAGAGTCGGACACGACTGAGCGACTGAACTGAACTGAACTGAACTGAGTCCTCAACAAGCCATGATTTTAACTCTTCTGGAATCTTTATTTTCCGTTCTACTGTTAAATGCCTCCTAACTTTCAACAATGAGCCCTTTTCTTCCAAGGTGGTTGAAGTGCTTCACTAGTGTTGCCACCATCTCCATTTCCACAAGGCTTCTGTTTGTTCATTCTTGTCTTCTTCATGGATCTTGAAGGGGGGTTCTCTGCAGAGCAACAACACCCCCACCCCCATCTGCCTGGGAGTGCTTCTTCAGATTCTTCTGCTGGGGACCAGCTGTCTTCTTTCCTGAAAAGACCCCTCTCATCTTCTATGCCCGTTGCTTCTAGTTGATTTTTGAAAGTTATGTTTTGCATATTGTCATCCACAGGTTTAAACACCCTGCTTTCCCAAGCTCATTCCACCCTGTTTTCATTCTACCCAGTAATCCTCTTTCTTCTTTCCCTTCTAAGAACTCCTGGTGTTTTCACAGGTAGAATCTTACAGATCTTCTGGTGTGGTCTGGAGAGATGAGGTGGGAGACACAACCCAAGACACAACCCATCCCTATAATCAGGGATATTCTGCAATTAGGATCAGACCTTCTGATCATCACTGTACAGCTAACTTAGCTTTTCTGGTGGTAGTCTTTTTGTCCTGACCTCCAAGCAGAGTGTTCTTCAGGCAAGTATTCAGTCAGTTAATTTTCTAGAAAGTTGTCTGAGTGAGGTTTTTACCTTTTGAGTTTGCCACTGCTGCTGCTGCTAAGTCGCTTCAGTCGTGTCCAACTCTGTGTGACCCCATAGGTGGCAGCCCACCAGGCCCCGCCATCCCTGGGATTCTCCAGGCAAGAACACTGGAGTTGGCTGCCATTTCCTCCTCCAATGCATGAAAGTGAAAAGTGCAAGTGAAGTTGCTCAGTCGTGTCCGACTCTTAGCAACCCCATGGACCGCAGCCTATCAGGCTCCTCCATCCATGGGATTTTCCAGGCAAGAGTACTAGAAGCCCCTAATTCTCATTCTTTACTGCATCTCCTGCTGCCAGCTCCCACCTAATTCAACCAGTCTTCCTCTCCTCCGGCAAAGACACTTATGCAACCACAGACTCTGGAAACGTTTTTCTGTCTGTGGAGGAATTCAGTTCTCTTGTTCTCTGCCCTTTGCTAAATATTGGTTTCTTTTGTTATTTTCTGGCAATGCAGAATTTAGTGTGGGACCCCTGATGCCATTAGGATGTTGAAAACATGGCCTTGATTATATTCACCCTGTTTATTCTGATGTTTTCTTTTTTGACAGTTAAAAAATTATATATATGATGTTTGTCAGGCATTGTCTACTATTTTTCAGGCAGTGCAGAAACAGATAGACCAATACCCATTTTAGATACAAATATAAACAGGACCAAAGTTCTTGCTCTTGAGCCTCAAAACCAGAAGATATATATACAGATATAGATATAGATATATATATAGGTATAGATATATATAGATATAGATATAGATATATATTTTTTAAACCAAACACGAGGACCATCTTTTCAGAAGTCTTTTTAAAGTTCCTGATAGAAGACTGTGTGTTTTTATTTCATTGCAGTCAAACTACTCTGCTGACTTCTGTAGCTCTGCTCTGACAGGAGGTTCATAGTTCTGTCTCTTAGGGTGGGGTCAGACATGGGTAACAGGGTGGGGCTGGAAAGAAGACAGGGAGGGGCCAGAACCTGAAATAGAACCATCCATTGTGTTTAGGATACAAATTTAGGGCAACCACAAGTTTTTGTTCTGTTATTTTTAAATCATTTATTAATTTTTTGACTAATTATATGCCAGGCACAATAGTATATGCTGTATGTATAGTGGTTCATACCAGTTCATGAGCAGCTGCTTTTGCCCCCCATTTTGAAATGCAAGAACTGAAACTCAGAGGTTAAATCACTAACTCAAGGTTTCTCAGAAGTAGCAAATGTAAATTTGACCCCAAAGTTCTCTTTCTTCAAAATCCCTCGTCTTTTTTTTCAGCTTTCTTAGAGTTTTTTAATCTGTGTTTTCTTTAAAATTGAGATGTAATTGATGTATAATATTAGTTAATGTATACAACATAATGATTAGACATGTATATATACCATTTTGCAAAATGACCACCACCTTATCCATTGTATCACAGATAATTTCAGTCTGACTGGGGGACATGTTCATATCTAAAGAGCGGCAGCAAGCAGATGGTAGTCCAGGCAATGTGTAGGCCTCATAGATAAACTGGAGCCCAGACAAGCAGTCTAAAAACAGGCAGACAAGGGAGGTGAGCACCACAGCAGAAGTCTGCCAATATATTGGGGGTGTCAGCCACTGGGCTTCATTTCTAGGAGCAGTAAAGCAGAGAGGAAGAGAGAAACAGGGAGCACAACGTGGAAGGGCAGAGAGCCAAACGGTCTGGCTGCTGGGCCAGTTATAGAGGTGGGGCTTCAGGTGGGATCTCCCACATGAAGAATGAGATTCAGGAACTGGGATTAGGGAGCGTGAAACCCCAAAACTGGGCTTGTTGATGGATGAGCCATGGAGGACTTGGCTGGGCCTGGCCGTAGTTCTTTTAACCTCAGAACCTATTTTTGAGTGTTAAATGCCTTACATCCCAGGAAGGAAGTGCCTAGCAGTCTGGCAACTGGTAAGGATCCAGTAGCTTTCAGATCTCTCCAGAAGCATTTTTCAATACTCTAGTAGTTCGTTTGTAGAGTTTTATTAGGCACTCTTAAAAAGCTTAATTTTCTGTGAACTCAAAGTTTCTTTTCTTCAGAAATTCTGAAAAGTTTTCAGTGTGTGTGTCCATGTAGATATTTTGTTGAGGTGTGTTTTTCTGGCTCTGGCTTACATTTCCTTGATCTGTACTATTATTGTTAATTAAAATTCCAAAGTCAAAGTCAGTGCTTCCACTTAGCTTAGTTTTCGGAGAGAGACAGGAGTTACTTGTTCCAGGAGGACAGGTTTATTGGATGTAGTAATACCTGCTTTGCTTAAATATGAGGAAGAAAAAGAAGCAGAATGAGATTTCTTAGAATTTGAATAGGGAACATGTTTTGACAATGTATTTAATTTTTACTTTATTTTATTTGGTAATCTTTAAAATTTGATGGCAGTTTTCACGATATAAATCATAAAGATTGACTTACAAGACAGTGTTGCAAGATATGAATATAGAGAACAGGAACATAATGGAGAGTTTTAGGCTGTGGGTGTGCAAGGTAACCACCATCTCTGTCTTTATGTGGCAGTCTCTAGGAAAACAGTCATTTGCTATTATTTGTGTGTCTGTGGATTCTGTTTGTAGGTACTTGACTAACCATTCAGAGCTTCGGTTGATATAGAATGCAAACAGATGCAAAAATTTCAGGTGAATCAGGAAGTGACATCTGACTTCAGGGTTATCTGGGATAAGACACCATGGTTTGCTTCCTTACTTGTTGATAGAAGTAAAATTCAATTAATTTTAGTTTAATTAAATTAATTTATAAAGCATTATTTGAACACCTGCAGTGTGCCAGCTGTGAGCTCACAATGTAACAAAAGAGATAGATATTTATTAAGCTAATGAGAATATAATGTAAAACATGCTGATCTAGCAGGACTGAATACATAGGAGGAGATTTTTAGAGAAGATAACCCTGGGGCTGAATCTTTAATGAGTGAAATTGGTATTGGAAATTGAGAAAGAGAAGTACTGGAAGAGGGAGCAGCATGTAGAAAATTGCAGAGTTCATGCAAGGTTCTAAGAGTGGTAAGCAGTTCATATCAAAATGTGGAGTGGAGAGGAATGCAGATGGAGAGCGAGGTGGCCAGTACTAATGGAGGATTAGGCAGTGATACTCACTAAAACAGTTTTTGCAGGAAGATGACAAGATGAGATCGGTGTTTCAGAAATACCACTTTGGAAGTAATTGGAAAATAGATTGTGGGGAGTGGATTATAGAAGGGGCTTGGGAGGAAGAGTGGTTTAAAAATATGAACTCACCAATTGTTGGTGTTAGTTACTTTGTTCTCTCTGCTTGTAGTGATGCTTCTTGCTTCTTAGCACCACGACTGTTGCCTCCCACTCTACCCTCAACTCCACTCCTGCACCAGAGATCATTTTCTGCTTAACTAGTCTCAAGATTCGCCATATACTCAAACACACACATATTTGATTGGTATCTTATTAATATTATTATTCCTATGTAATCTTAAAGCTTCAAAAAAAAGAATGAATTTTTATATTTGCTTATTGATACATTTCTAGCATCTAACAAAATGTGGATATTTAATCAGTATTTGGTGAAAAGATAAATGACATTCAAGTCAGTATTTTCAATTTCTTTAAAGAGTTTCTCTAAGGAGTGTTTTTTTCAAAACACTCAGGAAAACAAGAAAATAACCACTACAACAAACAGTATCCTACTTGAGTTCCTACTTCATGCCATCGTGGTGGACAGTCTCAGTCCCTAAATTTCTGATGGATTTGTGAAATCAGACCACAGTTCAAAAGAGTTTAACTTTTTCTCCCTCTTTGCAGAGATTTCTCCTTTTCCCTCTTTGCAGAGATCACATAGTTAGATTTTCATATGTTATATAATGTGACTCTGTTATAATACAATTGAAATGTTGCTTAATTTTGATTCAGTGTTACTAAACATATTTGTATAATATCACTTTTGTAAAGGATGCTGTACTAAGCATGGAAAATAATTTTTCCACAGAATGTAAGCTCCAAGAGGATAAGACCAAATCAATTCTATTCACTATTATATGCTACCAAGTCTAACACAGACTCAAAGTATAATAGATAGGCATTAATAGATATGTGTTCATTGAATAGATGTACAGATAGATTTAAAAGTTTTGCAAGGCACACTCTGTTTTGGGGAACAAATAATATGATCTTTGAAATAAATAATAATATAATTTTGGGGATACATAATGTATTAGTAGGATTTCAAGTTTCAGGTCCTGGGCCTGAGATCAGACTTTAAAGAAAGAAAAACATGGGAGACATCAACTAATTCATGGGAACTTGCACAACTTTCCTGGATGTGTTTACTTGAAATGTTTTACAGACATATTCTCTGGGAAGAAGTAGCAGTCTCAACCCAGGGTTGCTTTCAGTGTCTTAAACACAAGAGACATATAGCAAAACAGTATTTCCTGATTGTTGTGCTTGAAGTCTTCCTCTTTATGTGTTAAGGAATTTTTCAGGAATAGGCCAGAACTAAGTTATGCACAGAGAATGTTTTCCTGGCCTGGGCAAGAGAAGGCACCAGCTTTAGCTCCTTTGATTTTTCTGGTTCCTACTTTGTTGTTGTTCAGTCTGACATGACTGAGCAACAGAGCAAAATAACAACATGCTGATTTTAATTTAATATTGTTGTTATGCTTAGTTGTGGGGGGCAGTGCGGACTGGCATTCTTTATTTTTATTTTATTCTTTAATTTTTATTGGAGTATTTGTTGCCATTCAGTCTCTCAGTCATGTCTGACTCTTTGCGATCCCATGGATTGCAGCATGCCAGACTTCCCTGTCCTTAACCGTCTCCCAGCGTTTGCTCAAACTCATGTCCATCGACTCAGGATGCCATCCAACTATCTCATCCTCTGTCATCCCCTTCTCCTCCTGCCTTCAATCTTTCCCAGCATCAGGGTCTTTTCCAGTGAGTCAGCTCTTCGCATCAGGTGGCCAAAATATTGGAGCTTCACTGCTGCTGTTGCTGCTGCTAAGTTGCTTCAGTCGTGTCTGACTCTGTGCGACCCCATAGACAGTAGCCCACCAGGCTTCCCCGTCCCTGGGATTCTCCAGGCAAGCACACTGGAGTGGGTACTACTAGTCTTAATTGGCCCCTTTCCCCCAGGATGTGGCCCTAAAGTTGTCTTATAGAGATTACACAAAAGTGAAACAAATCTAGAAGATTCAACTCCTAAACAAAAAGTCAGACATATATTTATTTCACTTTCTTTATTTTACAAGCAAATCAAGACATAATAGTGACAAGATTAGGTAATATGGTATAGATTATATGGGAGAAGAAATGTGTCTCTTGTGTTTGTAATCATAAGACTGATTCAACATTTTCCAAAGTGTACAAATTTAAGTTTGTTGTTAGTTTTCCTGTGGAGACAAAAATAGCAACAAATGAGAAATGCTGAGGCCATAGGCATTTCATTAGCATCCGAATTTCACCAGTGAGCCCCTCAAAATGTAGCCAAGTCTCTCCATTTATTGATGCTTTTAAAAGGAGTGACAGCAGTTTAGGGATTTTTTAGCAGCTGGTGCTGATTACATAAGGATGAGGCTCATAATACATCATAGTCAGTTTATGTCCCTAAAAATATATTTTAATGGATTTTTTATTTAAAGAAGATACATGTAAGCCTTTTTTTAATAAGAGTTCATAATTTTTTCTTAATAAAACAGAATCAGAACAAGATGCCATATATACTAGATGCTAGTTTTCATTCATGTTTGTTTTAAAAGTACTTAAAGGGAACTGTAAGTTTCTAAATACACTCTAGTATATTAGTCATCATTTCGTGCTTTTTGAGCTGATACTAATATATCTTTTGGATGATTACTTTGTAATCTTTAAACTGCTTTTGGTTATGTGATTTTCTAAATTTAAGTTTATTATACTTCCAGCATACAATTTTTTTTTTTTTTTTTTTTTTTTAGAAATCATACTCAGAACAAGTTCTTTAGGTTTTTCTTGTTAAGGAGCTCTAACATATCCAGACTTAGTTGTTGAAGCTGAACAATAAATACAGCTCATCCTAGCAGTTGTGGACTGGCATGCCTAGATGGAGGGATATTTCTTTTTCCCTGAAAATAAACAAAGCATTGGCTGAGAGCCAAACTGGTGAATTTTTCATGGGAAGAGTTTAAGCAATAGATTAATAGGTGGAAGTTGAACTGGATGACCTTTAAATTTCTTTCCAAGATTCCTTCTGTCTAAGGTTCTCTGCTCTTACTGCCAATATGTAGTGACACAGTAATACCAGTGACGCTCAAATCCTGTAAATTATGAGAATTCTATTAATCAGAGTCAGCATGGATGACTCACATATTCTATACCATAAACAACCCCTTCTGTTTCAAGTACATTGGTCTTAACACGTAATTATTAACCCTTAAATGTAGGAAACTATTTCAATACTTACTCAACTTCATAACAAAAGTAGCAATCATTGTCATAAGTTTTGCCATCAGATCCACAAATTGGTGCATATATTTCATAACAAAATCTTTCTTCTGATGGTAACATTTTATATTTACTACAGTCAATCTGGAAATACATATAAAAAGCCTTGAATTCCTTAAGCAAAATTTTTATTCTCAGGATTTAGGATTTTCCAAGCAAGTTCAGAAAGCTCTCAGTGCATTTGTATCTTATTCCAATTGTCTTTTCTCATCTAACCCCAAGATACAGTAAGTAAAAAAAAAAAATTATATCGTATATATAATCACTCATGATAAACTTCTTTATAATAACTGGTAACTGAATCATTATTTATTTTAAAATAGAATCTTTTCCACCATACTGGTTGATGCATCTGTTCTCAACACATGTAGCATATTCACAAGTACAACCATTCCCATGGGATCAGTTTTCTACATGTCTCATGTAGTACAGTTTGCTACTTCTTTCTTTCACTTCAAAAGTTCTGCCTGAATGTAAGTATGAGATATATTATGATAACTACTATAGTTATAAGAACTACTGTATCATAGCAACATTTGCCATTAATTATTGGTAGCAAGGTACTTGATATACACTTCACTAGCGCATAGGCAAACAGATGTATTTTAACATTGTAGTTGAGATCCACTAATCTCAGTTTCTGGAGCCAAAGCCAAGGTGATAAGTTGCCTGCAGGAGCAAGTAGGCAATTACCAAGAAAGAATTTTCTAGGTTTTTAATCTTTGAGCAAATTGTGGAGTGTGGACATTAAAGTCAAATATGTTGGGATTCAGATCCTGACTATATAACCCTGGGACAATTATTTTCCCTCTCTAAGCCTTAATTTATTTATCTGCAAAATGAAGGCAATAATAACTGTATTGTAATATTAAAGTAAAACATACATAACTGAGAAGATATGTATGAAATACTTAGCAGTACATGGCATGGTAAATAGTGAATACATGATAGCTATTAATTTTGTTCTGTGGCTTTACTTCTAATTCTACACTAACTCCAGTTCTTTACCAAAGACTCTACATTTCCAGCTCCTTCTGTCCCAGAGTTTCAGACATCATATTTTTCTTTTTTTTTTAATTTATTTTTATTGAAGTATAGCTGATTTACAATTTGCAATGTTGTGTTAGTTTCTGGTATACAGCAAACTTTAAGTTATATAGACATTGAATATAGTTCGCTGTAGTGTACAGTAAGACCTTATTGTATACTCATTCTATATATATTAGTTTGTATCTAGTAATCTGCCCCCCACCCCTGGAAACCTGTCTGTTCTCTATGTCTGTGACTCTTATTTGGTTTCAAAAATAAGTTCACTTGCAGACATGATATTTTTCTAATGTTTGAATATCTCCACTTGGATAACTCAAAATATGCTTAAGTTCATGTTCCCCTTCAGATATGTTTCATTAATTCATCCACTCCTTCAGTTACTATACTTTATGAACCTTCTAAACTTTAGAGCTGAGGTGAGAGCTGCCAATACAAAGATTACTAAGCATGACATGATGGGAGAGGACTTCAGGGGCTAGTACAGCTTGGTGGAAAATGGAACTGCAGTGTCCCATGTCAGGTATGGCTGCCCTGTGGTTTGTCCTGGGACAAAAACAAATTTCCTTTTCATTACAAGGGACTGGAATGCAAAATAGGAAGTCAAGATATACCTGGAGTAATAGGAAAATTTGGCCTTGGAGTACAAAATTAAGCAGGGAAAGGCTAACAGTTTTGCCAAGAGAACGCACTGGTCATAGCCAACACCCTCTTCCAACAACACAAGAAATGACTGTACACATGGACATCACTAGATTGTCAATACTGAAATCAGATTGATTATATTCTTTGCAGCCAAAGATGGAGAAGTTCTATGTAGTCAGCAAAAACAAGAGCAGGAGCTGACTGTGGCTCAGATCCTGAACTCCTTATTGCCAAATTCAGACTTAAATTGAAGAAAGTAGAGAAGACCACTAGAACATTCAGGTATGACCTGAATCAAATCCCTCACACTTATACGGTGGAAGTGACAAATAGATTTAAGGGATTAGATCTGATAAACAGTGCCTGAAAAACTATTGACAGAGGTTCATGACATTGTACAGGAGGCAGGGATCAAGACTATCCCCAAGAAAAAGAAATGCAAAAAGGCAAATGGTTGTCTGAGGACAAATAGCTGAGAAAAGAAGAGACATGAAAGGCAAAGGAGAAAAGGAAAGATATAGCCATTTGAATGCAGAGTTCCAAAGAATGGGAAGGAGAGATAAGAAAGCCTTCCTCAGTGAACAGTACAAAGAAATAGAGGAAAACAATAGAATGGGAAAGACTAGAGATCTCTTCAAGAAAATCAGAGATACCGAGGGAACATTTCATGCAAAGATGGGCACAATAAAAGACAGAAATGGTATGGACCTAAGAGAAGCAGAAGATGTTAAGAAGAGGTGGCAAGAATACACAGAAGAACTGTACAAAAAAGATCTTCATGACCCAGATAATCATGATGGTATGATCACTCACCTAGAGCCAGACATCCTGGAATGTGAAGTCAAATGGGCCTTACGAAGCATCACTATGAACAAAGCTAGTGGAGGTGATAGAATTCCCGTTGAGCTATTTCAAATCCTGAAAGATGATGCTGTGAAAGAGCTGCACTCAATATGCCAGCAAATTTGGAAAACTCAGCAGTGGCCACAGGACTGGAAAAGGTTAGTTTTCATTCCAATCCCAAAGAAAGGCAATGCCAAAGAATGCTCAAACTACCACACAATTGTACTCATCTCACATGCTAGAAAAGCAATGCTCAAAATTCTCCAAGCCAGGCTTCAGCAGTATGTGAGCTGTGAAATTCCAGATGTTCCAGCTGGTTTTAGAAAAGGTAGAGGAACCAGAGATCAAATTGCCAACATCTGCTGGATCATTGAAAAAGCAAGAGAGTTCCAAAAAAATCTACTTCTGCTTTACTGACTATGCCAAAGCCTTTGACTGTGTGGACCACAACAAACTCGAGAAAATTCTTCAAGAGATGGGAATACCTGACCACCTGACCTGCCTCCTGAGAAATCTATGCAGGTCAGGAAACTACAGTTAAAACTGTACATGAAACAACAGACTGGTTCCAAATTGGGAAAGGAGTGAATCAAGGCTGTATATTGTCACCTTGCTTATTTAACTTACATGCAGAGTACATCATGAGAAATGCTGGGCTGGATGAAGCACAAGCTGGAATCAAGATTGCTGGGAGAAATATCAGTACCCTCAGATATGCAGATGACACCACCTTATGACAGAAAGTGAAGAAGAACTAAAGAGCCTCTTGATGAACATGAAAGAGGAGAGTGAAAAAGTTGGCTTAAAGCTCAACATTCAGAAAACTAAGATCGTGGCATTCAATCCCAGCACTTCATGGCAAATAGACGGGGAAACAGTGGAAACAGTGACAGACCTTATTTTTCTGAGCTCCAGAATCACTGCAGATGATGACTGCAGCCATGAAATTAAAAGACACTTGCTCCTTGGAAGAAAAGCTATGACCAACCTAGACAGCATATTAAAAAGGACAGAGATTATTTTGCCGACAAAGGTTCATCTAGTCAACACTATGGTTTTTCCAGTAGTCATGTATGGATGTGAGAGTTGGACTATAAAGAAAGCTGAGTGCCAAAAAATTGATGCTTTTGAACTGTGGTGTTGGAGAAGACTCTTGAGAGTCCATTGGACTGCAAGGTGATCCAACCAGTCTATCCTAAAGGAAATCAGTCCTGAATATTAATTGGAAGAACTGATACTGAAGCTGAAACTCTAATACTTTGGCTACCTGTTGTGAAGAACTGACTCATTTGAAAAGACCCTGATGCTGGGAAAGATTGAAGGCGGGAGGAGAAGAAGGTAACAGAGGATGAGATGGTTGGATTGTATCACTAACTCAATGGACATGAGTTTGCATAAGCTCTGAGAGTTGGTGATGGACAAGGAGGCCTGGCATGCTGCAGTCCATGGGGTCACAAAGAGTTGGACACGACTGAGTGACTGAACTGAACTGAACTGATGTCAAGTATATGCCAGCATGATTTCACTTCTTGCCTGTTCAAACCGCAGTGCCAGAATTTATATCATATGTAGTGTAAGCAGGAAACTCCTAAGGTTTAATATTAATTAACCTTTAGTGCCTGATGAACTATGGACTGAGGTTCATGACATTGTACAGGAGACAGGGATCAAGACCATCCCCATGGAAAAGAAACACAAAAAAGCAAAATGGCTGTCTGGGGAGGTCTTACAAATAGCTGTGAAAAGAAGAGAAGTGAAAAGCAAAGGAGAAAAGGAAAGATATAAGCGTCTGAATGCAGAGTTCCAAGGAATAGCAAGGAGAGAAAAGAAAGCCTTCCTCAGCGATCAATGCGAAGAAATAGAGGAAAACAACAGAATGGGAAAGACTGGAGATCTCTTCAAGAAAATTAGAGATACCAAGGGAACATTTCATGCAAAGATGGGCTCAATAAAAGACAGAAATGGTATGGACCTAAGAGAAGCAGAAGATATTAAGAAGAGGTGGCAAGAATACACAGAAGAACTGTACAAAAAAGATTTTCACAACCCAGATAATCACGATGGTGTGATCACTCACCTAGAGCCATACATCCTGGAATGTGAAGTCAAGTGGGCCTTAGAAAGCATCACTACGAACAAAGCTAGTGGAGGTGATAGAATTCCAGTTGAGCTATGTCAAATCCTGACAGATGATGCTGTGAAAGAGCTGTACTCAATATGCCAGCAAATTTGGAAAACTCAGCAGTGGCCACAGGACTGGAAAAGGTCAGTTTTCATTCCAATCCCAAAGAAAGGCAATGCCAAAGAATGCTCAAACTACCACACAATTGCAGTCATCTCACACGCTAGTAAAGTAATGCTCAAAATTCTCCAAGCCAGGCTTCAGCAATACGTGAACCATGAACTTCCAGATGTTCAAGCTGGTTTTAGAAAAGGCAGAGGAACCAGAGATCAAATTGCCAACATCCGCTGGATCATCGAAAAAGCAAGAGAGTGCCAGAAAAACATCTATTTCTGCTTTAGTGACTATGCCAAAGCCTTTAACTTTATGGATCACAATAAACTGTGGAAAATTCTGAAAGAGATGGGAATATCAGAACACCTCATCTGCCTCTTGAGAAACCTATATGCAGGTCAAGAAACAACAGTTAGAACTGGACATGGAACAACAGGCTGGTTCCAAATAGGAAAAGAAGTACGTCAAGGCTGTATATTGTCACCCTGCTTATTTAACTTCTATGCAGAGTACATCATGAGAAACGCTGGGCTGGAAGAAACACAAGCTGGAATCAAGATTGCTAGGAGAAATATCAATAACCTCAGATATGCAGATGACACCACCCTTATGGCAGAAAGTGAAGAGGAACTCAAAAGCCTCTTAATGAAAGTGAAAGAGGAGAGTGAAAAAGTTGGCTTAAAACTCAACATTCAGAAAACGAAGATCAAGGTATCTGGTCCCGTCACTTCATGGGAAATAGATGGGGAAACAGTGGAAACAGTGTCAGACTTTATTTTGGGGGGCTGGAAAATCACTGTAGATGGTGATTTCAGCCATGGAATTAAAAGACACTTACCTCTTGGAAGAAAAGTTGTGACCAACCTAGATAGCACATTAAAAAGCAGAGACATTACTTTGCCAACAAAGGTCCATCTAGTCAAGGCTATGGTTTTTCCAGTGGTCATATATGGATGTGAGAGTTGGACCGTGAAGAAAGCTGAGTGCTGAAGAATTGATGCTTTTGAACTATGGTGTTGGAGGAGACTCTTGAGAGTCCCTTGGACTGCAAGGACATCCAACCAGTCCATTCTAAAGGAGATTAGTCCTGGGTGTTCATTGGAAGGACTGATGCTAAAGCTGAAACTCCAATACTTTGGCCACCTGATGCGAAGAGCTGAGTCATTGGAAAAGACTCTGATGCTGGGATGATTGGGGGCAGGAGGAGAAGGGGACGACAGATGATGAGATGGCTGGATGGCATCACTGACTCGATGGACATGAGTTTGAGAGAACTCCGGGAGTTGGTGATGGACAGGGAGGCCTGGCATGCTGCAATTCATGGGGTTGCAAAGATTCGGACACGACTGAGCAACTGAACTGAAGTGAACTGAACCTTTTCATTCTCACACATCTAAAAAATCATGAAGGATGGCTTGAACTCAATCCTGACTCCAAAATTTACAGTCTTAATGTCTTATTTTCTTTAACAGGGAAACCAAAATTTTTGACTCAAAGAAGTGGAAGGGACTTCCTGGGCCAAAGGGTCATGCAGCTAGAAAGCAGTAAAGCTAGTCTAAAACCCAAATTGCCTGGTAGCTAGCTTAAGTTTTTACTACCACACCTAGATTTTCTCAACAGTAGTCATTATTTAATGAGTAATGAAGAAAAGGTTAAGTTAAAATCTTCATTCTTTAAGATAGAGAACAAAGATGTATGTGACCCATTTAAACATTTTAAGTCATGACTTGTCCTTCCTGAGCTTTACTATGTGTCAGGTACTGTGCTAAGCCCTTTTTAAATATTACAGCTTTAAATTTCACACTATTGTGAAATATGAGGCAAGTATTGTTTCGCATGGGCACACTATCAAACAGCTAGAATTTAATCAGCACCTATTCATTCTCATGCTAGGTGTCTAACCACTCTGTTCTGCCCCTTCCATTTTAGAAAGGTCTACCTACAGTTTTTAAAAGAAACAATTTTTGAAACTTAAAAAATAAACCTTTAAACATGTAGAAATTTAATTAATATATAGTGTTGAGTATTTCTTTACTGATACTGGCCTTTAAAATTATACAAAAGTAGTACTTTCATGTCAAGATGAGCATACAGACCTGTTCATGGTGTTTGATGCAGTCTACATCTGTAAGATAAAGACAAAGAAATTTAAATTCTGGAAGCATTAATCTTATTAGAAAACTAATCTTTGATTTGTTTCAGCTCTCAGACTGTCATCAAAATATAAGATTCACTTCAAAGCTGTATAGCATAATATTAAAGGTTGAAGCTCTTCACACAGAACTTTTCATTTTCTTTTTTGAAGTAGGTTTAGAGTGTAGCCCAAAAGATGATATAACTATTATAATAATGAGTTTGTGCTGTTCTTTCCTACTTCATAATCTGAATTTAGGAAAAAAAATCCACAAGTTTTATATTTTGAAAGTGTCTGCTGTTATGTAACAAGCCTAGAGGCAGAAATTGGACTAGCAGTTGAAAATTCTAGGGAGGCAGATTTCAACTCAATAATGGAAGAAGAATTAAAGTAGTTCATGCTGCCAACTATAGATTGCCAGTCATGGATTGAATTGTTTTATGATTAAATGAGATCCCAATAAAAAGTGATATTAAGTCCAAGGATACATTGGATAGACATTTCCCAAAGAAGTTATACTAAATGTTTATATGGATGGCAATTTGGCCTTGGTTGACCATTTAGGTCCACTTGCACCCTGATGATATAATTTGGTCATTTATTGGTACAAAGAAAAAAGTGCATTTCAGAAATTTTCCTTTATTATATGTGTTGTATATATTTCAGAATTATATGGATAGAAGATAACATGAACTCTCAATATCAGGGCAGGGGCAGGGTTATGAGGGAGATACTCACTGAAGATGGTTGCAAGCGTCAGGGCTGAGAGCAGGACAAAGGCTGTTGTTCTCATGCTGCTGAGGTGGCCAAGGGCAGTCCAGTGGAGGAAAAAGAAGTGACTTTCTGGTGTCTGCACAGCCCGAATGGGTTCTGCCTTATATATTGTCAAGAGTTCTGTCTCAGTTGTGAAATAGCTATTTCCAGAAACAAGCCTGGGAAGAGGGCAGAAACATCTGCTAAAGAGGAATGTTTTTTTTGTTGTGAAAGACAGATGATTATATATGACATTTTAATAGATCATAGGACCCAATAAAGTTGGCATTGTTTCCTCACCTCTTTAAGTTTGTGTGCTTTTACACCTGTTACACAGTCTGATTTTCATAACAGATAGTAACTACCGTTTTCTTTGTTCTACAGATAAGGGAATGAAGTCACAAGGAAGTTAAGTAATTTCACTGGGTTTACTACATATTCTTTGGTGTACTGCTTTTTCTAGGAAGAGTCATCAGTATGGCAGCTTTATAGGTTTTAACATTTTCTCAGGTTCCCCTCTTTCCTCTTCTCTCCTCTAGAACCAAAGGGGGAAATGTTGGCAGTTGAGACCCTGGACTGGGAACAGAGAAAAGGTATCAGCATCCAAGTCTTGATTCAGCACAGACAGGCAATAATTCCTGACTTTTAGGAAGAGGGTAATTTCCCCCCAAATCCCATTTTGGGGAGATGGTATAATGGGTGGAGCTGGTGAGCACTCACACTTCATTTACCCATCAGATCTCTGGTGAAAGCTTCTTTATCAAGAGCCCTTAGGAGGAGGATTTCCCCAGAGCCGATAATAAAGAGGTATATAACGATCATAGCGAAGAACAGAGCTAGTGGATGCAGTAGCTAGACTTTCCCTGAAACTCTGGCCATGATTATCCGGTCCCCAAATGCAGGCTGATGGTTCAAAAATGAGATGTTAACTTGCCCTGGCATGTAGTTACACAGTGATGGTGGTTTAGTTGCTAAGTCATGTCCAACTTTTTCGAACTCATGAACTGTAGACTTCCAGATTCCTCTGTCTATGGGATTCTCCAGGCAAGAATACTGGAATAGGTTGCCATTTCCTTCTCCATGGGATCTTCCTGACCCAGGAATTGAACCTGGGTCTCCTGGTGATTGCAGGCTGATTCTTTACCAATTGAACTGTGAGGGAAGCCCTGCTAATAAAATAACTTTCAATAGATAAGCCACCAGCCATTTAATCATGATTTAAATAAGCTTAATTGTGCTTTCATCAAACCATGCTTCACTTGAAGTCTTTGATAAAGCCTACAAGAACACTTTTTGGAATGTGCCATTTTTGAATAAAGTGCCCCTGTGAGAAGACCTCAGAAGCAATTCTTGCAGTTTTGGTAGATAAGTGTTGGAAGACATGGTCTATACCACTAATGGAGGTAGTACCAAAGGCTGAGAGACTAAAATTCATATTTGTTTCCCTTCAGAAGGATAAAACAACTGGAAACTGTGCTGAGATGGTTTGGAGGGCAGGCATCATAATGTTATATGAATTCATTGCCACCTCCACCATTCCTGACTTTCCTGGTGGCTCAGACGGTAAAGTGTCTGCCTACAATGCCGGAGACCCGGGTTCTGTCCCTCGGTTGGGAAGATCCCCTGGAGAAGGAAATGGGAACCCGCTCCAGTATTCTTGCGCCTGGAAAATCCCATGGACGGAGGAGCCTGGTAGGCTACAGTCCATGGGGTCCCAAAGAGTCGGACACGACTGAGTGACTTCACTTTCACTTTCACTTTCCACCATTCCCTGTGTGACCTTGTGCAAATTATTGAACTCGTAGAAGCCTTAGTTTCTTTATTTTCATTTGCTTACTAAGTGACTATTAATGAAGATTCACTCTGTCTTAGAGACTATAATACAACTTGGGTATACCATGAATAATGAGAAACTATTGCCAGTGTCTTCATTGTAGCTTGACAAATATTCTCTTCTTTATCAATCTTGAGTTAGGCTTCTCTGAGTTCTCTTGTCAAATGGACCTTGACTTCCCTACACCTCCCTTCTCTCGGCCTCCCCTCTACTTCATGTCTTTGGCCTTTCCAGGCATGTCTTAGCATAGAATTCTGCTAAGTCATCTCCCTACTTTTCATATCTGATCACTGTTTATATTTGATCAAGTTTTTCATACCCCACTTTTAATATATAAGTCCTTGGCCTGACTTTTAACAAGAATCCCCTTAGTATCTCTTATTAGTAATTTTCCATCTACTGAGTACTTAACCCAGATCCTTGGCTAAAATATCCATTTGTTGTATTTAGAGTTAAGCCCAATCTTTTCCCCATTGCCATAGGCGTATTACAGTAGGGAAATTCAAGACTATACCTTGAATAATGCTTTCCTTACCATTTTGACAAGTGTCAAATAACTTTTCTTTAACAAGCTTTCAGAATACAGTTAATTATGGCACCATAGCACAAGCTGATTATGATTTTCAAATGAGATTGTAAAAGCACGCATATACATCCTGTTAATGAGGGTGAAAGAGAAGAGTGATGTGCATCCAGTTTCTTAAACTTACTCTGCTTCTGATGAAGGCTGTCACCAGTTTGGAGCCTATTAGTGTGCGCATATGTGTTAAGTGTTCACCTCTGAAAAGAATAATGTTGCAGAATCTGGGAACCAGGAAATCCTGGACAGAAAGTCCCTTGAATATCTCAGAAATCTCTTTCAAAGCAATGGCAGTCCTTTCTTCTTATGTAAACAAGATCTTTTAGGCAACTCTGATTTATACTGAAAAACGATTTAAAATGTCACTATGAAATTGAGATTTCTGCACAATTGCACTCATCTCACATGCTAGTAAAGTAATGCTCAAAATTCTCCAAACCAGGCTTCAGCAATACGTGAACTGTGAACTTCCAGATGTTCAAGCTGGTTTTAGAAAAGGCAGAGGAACCAGAGACCAAATTGCCAACATCCGCTGGATCATCGAAAAAGCAAGAGAGTTTCAGAAAAACATCTATTTCTGCTTTATTGACAATGCTAAAGCCTTTGACTGTGTGGATCACAATAAACTGTGGACAATTCTGAAAGAGATGGGAATACCAGAACACCTCATCTGCCTCTTGAGAAATTTGTATGCAGGTCAGGAAGCAACAGTTAGAACTGGACATGGAACAACGGGCTGGTTCCAAATAGGAAAAGGAGTACATCAAGGCTGTATATTGTCACCCTGCTTATTTAACTTCTATGCAGAGTACATCATGAGAATTGCTGGGCTGGAAGAAGCACAAGCTGGAACCAAGATTGCTGGGAGAAATATCAGTACCCTCAGATATGCAGATGACACCACCCTTATGGCAGAAAGTGAAGAGGAACTCAAAAGCCTCTTGATGAAAGTGAAAGTGGAGAGTGAAAAAGTTGGCTTAAAACTCAACATTCAGAAAACGAAGATCATGGCATCTGGTCCCATCACTTCATGGGAAATAGATGGGGAAACAGTGGAAACAGTGTCAGACTTTGGGTTTTTTGGGCTCCAAAATCACTGCAGATGGTGACTGCAGCTGTGAAATTAAAAGACACTTACCCCTTGGAAGAAAAGTTATGACCAACCTAGATAGCGTATTCAAAAGCAGAGACATTACTTTGCCAACAAAGGTCTGTCTAGTCAAGGCTATGGTTTTTCCAGTGGTCATATATGGATGTGAGAGTTGGACTGTGAATAAAGCTGAGCACCAAAGAATTGATGCTTTTGAACTGTGGTGTTGGAGAAGACTCTTGAGAGTCCCTTGGACTGCAAGGAGATCCAACCAGTCCATTCTGAAGGAGATCAGCCCTGGGATTTCTTTGGAAGGAATGATGCTAAAGCTGAAACTCCAGTACTTTGGCCACCTCATGCGAAGAGTTGACTCATGGGAAAAGACTCTGATGCTGGGAAGGATTGGGGGCAGGAGGAGAAGGGGACGACAGAGGATGAGATGGCTGGATGGCATCACTGACTCGATGGACATGAGTCTGAGTGAACTCCAGGAGTTGGTGATGGACAGGGAGGCCTGGTGTGCTGTGATTCACAAAGAGTCAGACACGACTGAGCGACTGAACTGAGCTAAACTGAAGGAATTCTAAAATGTTTTTAGCGTATATTAGAGGTGGAGGAGATAGAATCTTATGATTTATTTGAAAATTTACTTAAAAACTCAGCGTAGATAGCATATCCTTTCCATATTCTCTTGATATTTAACATTTTGAAGTCACTACTGTGCTTTGACTTTTAATTCTTGTAAGAACAATTTTATCAGATTACTAGTACCTGCTTTTCATAGCAGTTAGGAAGCACACATTTTTAAATTTTAACTTTTTATTTTGAAATAATTGTTGCAAGAATAGAACAAGTAACTTATTGTGTGCTCTTCACCTCAAGACTCTAATTTAAATTTTACCATCTGTGCCAACAGTGCCTTTGTTGATGATCCAATCAACAAAATGATCCAATCCAACAAGTTTTTATATTGTTAAGATGGCAGTGCTGTCTATCAAGCTGCCCTTTTTGGAAAATGGATGAGCTAATCCTAAAATTCTTATGGGAAATACAAGTTAGCTAAAAGAGTCTTCAAAAAGAAAAAAGGTGGAGGGTTCACACTAAACATTTTAAAATTTTACTGTAAGCTTATAGTAATCAAAACAGTGTTTAATAGAATTGGGAATTCAAAAATAACTTCTAATATGTATGCTTAATTGATTTTTGGACTAGAATGACAAAACAATTCAGTGAAGAAAATAATCTTTTAAAAACTTTGGGACAACTGGATATTCACATACAAAACAAATGAGATTGGACCCCCACCTCATTTTGTGTTAAAAATCATAACATAAATTAACTTTAAATACATAAATGTGAGAGCTAAAACTATAGAATTCTTAGAAGAAAATATAGGTGTTCATCTTTGTGACCTTTGATTAGGTGATGGTTTTTTAGATATGACACTAAATTATAAGAAACAAAAGAGGAAATAGATAATTTGGATATCATAAAAATTAAAGACTTTTGCATTTAAAAGGAGAGACCACAGAATGGGAGAAAATAGTTGAAAATTATATATCTGATAAGGAAATAGTATCTAGAGTATATTTTAAAAAATTACATTTGCAGCTTACAATGACCAAATAATTTATTTAAAAACAAAGCAGAGGGTTTGAATAGATATTTTCCAAAACAAAACATGAAAATATGCTCATTGTCATTAGTTATTAGGTAAAGACAAATCAAAACCAAAAAGAGATACTATGTCCTATCCATTAAGATGACTAAAATTAAGAAAACAGACAGACAAGTTGTTGGTATGGATGTGAAAATGTTGGAACTCTCATACATTGCTGGTGGGAATATATTATAAAATGTTGTAGCTGCTTTGTGAAATAGTTTGGTAATTCCTCAAAAAGTTAAATGTAGAGTTACCATATGACTTAACAGTTCCATTCCTAGGTATTTTCCCAAGAGAATTAAAAACATATATCCACTAAAGACATTAATGTTCATAGCAGCTTTATACATAAAGGCCCCAAATTGGAAATAATCCAACTAGTCATCAACTGATGGATGATTAAATGCACTACATCTGTAGAATATAATATTATTCAGTAAAAAGGATAAGGTCCTGATACATGCTATACCATGGAATAATCTTATAGACAAAAGGTCACATACTTTATGATTCTATTTTAGTATAATGTCAAGAATAGTGAATCTATAGAGAAAAGTCAGGTTAATGATTGCCAGGGGCTACAAAGATAGAGCTTCCTTCATAGCACCAACAAGATGGCAGAGTATTAGGATCGTGCGCTCATCTTCTCCTGTGAGAACTCCAAAACTGCAACTCGCTGCTGAACAGCCGTTGATGGGAGACTGTTGGATCCCACCAAAAAAAGATACCCCGTGTCCAAAGGCAAAGGAGAAGCCGCAACAAGATGATAGGAGGGGCGAAATCACATTTAGAATCAAACCCCATACCCATCAGAGTGTTCAGAAGGCTCAAACAAAACATGTGCACCAGGGCCTAGAGACCCCAGAGAGACTGCCTTTGAGTGTTTGAGTGTCTCCTGTGGCAGCACAGGTCAGCAGTGGCCTGTTGCAGGGATGGGACTCTGTGTGCAGCAGACCTGGGTCACCAAGTGTGTGGCATAAGCTCTCTTGGAGGAGGTCGCCATTAGCCCCACCATAGAGCCACAGAGCAGACAACCCACAAACTGCAGAACAATTATACCAAAGAAATTCTTGGACTGTTAAGAAACTTCTAGGACCCACAACAGATCTCCCAACCTGGGGATCTGGCAAAGGGACTGAGAACCCGCAAGGAATTTGACTTTGGAGGACAGTGGGAGACTGAGCCAGACTTGCCTGTGAGTGTCCAGGAGTCTCCAGTGGAGGTATGGGTCGACAGTTTGGCCTCAGGCCAAACAACAGGGAGGGGACACAGCCCATCAATAGAAAATTGGATTAAAATTTTACTGAGCACCCAGTTTCTCCCACAGTCTCTCCCATCAGAAAGCTTCCATAAGCCTCTTATCCTTATTCATCAGAGGGCAGACAGAATGGAAACCACAATCACAGAAAAACAACCAAACTGATCACATGGATCACAGCCTTGTCTAATTCAGTGAAACTATGAGCCATGCTATATGGGGCCACCCAAGATGGACAGGTCAAAGTGGAGAGTTCTGACAAAACGGGGTCCGCTGGAGAAGAGATTGGCAAACTACTTTAGTATTTTTGCCTTGAGAACACCATGAACAGTATGAAAAGGCAAAAGAATAAGCACTGAAAGAAAAGCTTCCAAGATGGAGAAGCCCTGTAAAGTCAGCAAAAACAACTGTGGCTCAGATCATGAACTCCTTATTGCAAAATTCAGACTTAAATTGAAGAAAGAAAGGAAAACCACTAGACTATTAAAGTGAAGTTGCTAAGTTGTGTCCTACTCTTTGCGACCCCATGGACTGTAGCACACCAGGGACTGTAGCACACAGACACTCCCTCCATGGGATTCTCCAGGCAAGAGTACTGGAGTGGGTTGCCATTTCCTTCTCCAGGGGATCTTCCCGACCCAGGGATCAAACCCGGGTCTCCCACATTCCAGGCAGACGCTTTAACCTCTGAGCTACCAGGGAATCCCTCACAGTTATACAGTGGAAGTGACAAACAGATTCAAGGGATTAGATCTGATAGACAGAGTGCCTGAAGATCTATGGACAGAGATTCCTGACATTGTACAGGAGGCAGTGATCAAGACCATCCCCAAGAAAAAGAAATGCAAAAAGGCAAAATGGTTGTCTGAGGAGGCCTTACAAATAGCTGAGAAAAGAAGAGACATGAAAGGCAAAGGAGAAAAGCAAAGATACACCCATTTGAATGCAGAGTCCCAAAGAATAGCAAGGAGAGAAAAGAAAGCCTTCCTCAGTGATCAATGCAAAGAAATAGAGGAAAACAATAGAATGGGAAACACTAGAGATCTCTTGAAGAAAATTAAAGATACCAAGGGAACATTTCATGCAAAGATGGGCACAATAAAGGACAGAAATGGTATGAACCTAAGAGAAGCAGAAGATATTAAGAAGAGGTGGCACAATACACAGAAAAACTATACAAAAAAGATCTTCATGACCCAGATGACCACAATGGTATGATCACTCATCTAGAGCCAGACATCCTGGAGTCCCAAAGTCAAATGGGCCTTAGGAAGCATCTCTATGAACAAAGCTAGTGGAGGCGATGGAATTCCAGCTGACTATTTCAAATCCTAAAAAATGATGCTCTGAAAGTGCTGCACTCAATATACCAGCAAATTTGGAAAACTTGGCAGTGGCCACAGGACTGGAAAAGGTCAGTTTTCAGTTGCCTTTCAGAAAGGCAATGCCAAAGAGTGCTCAAACTACTGTACAATTGCACTCACCTCTCACGCTAGCAAAGTAATGCTCAAAATTCTCCTATTGAGGCTTCAACCAGTATGTGAACTGAGAATTTCCAGATGTTCAAACTGGATTTCGAAAAGGCAGAGGAATCAGAGATCAAACTGCCAGCATCTATTGGATCATCGAAAAAACAAGAGAGTTCCAGAAAAACATCTCAGTTCAGTCACTCAGGTGTGTCCGACTCTTTGTGACCCCATGAATTGCAGCACGCCAGGCCTCCCTGTCCATCACCAAATCCTGGAGTTCACACAAACTCATGTCCATTGAGTCGGTGATGCCATCCAACCATCTCATCCTCTGTCGTCCCCTTCTCCTCCTGCCCCCAATCCCTCCCAGCAAAAGAGTCTTTTCCAATGAGTCAACTCTTCGCACGAGGTGGCTAAAGTATTGGAGTTTCAGTATCTACTTCCGCTTTATTGACTATACCAAGGCCTTTGACTGTATGGATCACAACAAACTCTGAAAAATTTAAAGAGATGGGAATACCAGACCACCTAACCTGCCTCCTGAGAAATCTGTATGCAGGTCAAGAAACAACAGTTAGAACTGGACATGGAATAATGCACTGGTTCCAAATCAGGAAAAGAGTACATCAAGGCTGTATTTTGTCACCCTGTTTACTTAACTTCTGGCAACCCACTCCAGTATTCTTGCCTGAGAAATCCTGTGTATAGAGTAGCCTAGGGCTACATTCCATGAGGTCACAAAGAGTCAGACTGAGCGACTAACGAGTGAGCGGCTAACAGTACCCTGGTTTTCAAGTATGTTAACTCATAACTATATCTGCTTGTTTTAGCTTGATAGTCATATAGGTTCAGACACATTCTAAAAGATCTGCATTTTTTTCTCCCATCTTCACATTACGATTTTGATGTTCTATTTTACATGTTCTTGTTTATCCTTTTGCTATTGATTATAGTTTTATAATTTAAAATTGCTTTTATAAAATTTTTGATGGTTTCCTAATCTACTGGGTTATGTAATAATCTTCAATCCTTTCATATATTTGCCTCTCCTGTTGTATTTTTTCCTTTCCTATAATTTTTTGTTTCTTCTCCATTTAGAGAAGACCTTTAAATACTTGCTGTTAGGTTTAGTACTGTTGTATTCTTTTAGTTTTTGCTTCTCTAAGAAATTTTTTATCTCTCTTTTGTTATAAATGATAATTTTACTGAATAGAGTATTCTAGGTTACAGATTTTTCCCTTTCAGCACTTCAATTGGTCATACCTCTCCCTTCTGGCCTACACATTTTCTGCAGAGAAATCAGCTGATAACCTTATGAAGCTTCCCTTGTAACTTACTCTTTGTTTTCCTCTTGGTGCCTTTAGAATTATCTCTCTAAGTTTTCCCACTTCAATTATGTTTTGGTGTGGGTCTGTTCATCTTGTTTGGGACCCTCTGATTCTTGTACCTGGATATCTGTTTTCTTTTAGGTTTGGAAAGTTTTCAACCATAATTTCTCCAAATATATTTTTGATACTCTCTTCTCCTTCTTCTGGAATCTTAATTTTACATAGGTTCACACACCTTTATATTATCCCATACATCTCATATGTTGCTTTTATTTTCTTTTTATTTGTTTTTCTGTCTGGTGCTCTGATGAAGTATTTCCATTATTCTGTCTTCCAGATCACTTATTTATTCTTCTATGTTAGTCTGATATTCATTCCTTTTATTTTGGTTTTTATCTTTGCAACTGACTTGTGTAATTATGATTGGTTCCTTTATAGTTTCTAGTTCCTTGTTACACTGATCTGCATTGTTATTGATAATCTTTCTTATTTTTTCATCATTTTTACTACCTCCTTTTTGAACTTGGGGTCTGGTAGACTTGAGAGGTCTGTTTAACCATTTGTTCTTTCAAGGGATTTCTCTATTCTTTTAATTGGAAATAGTTTCTCTACTTTTTCATGTTACTTAACGTTCGTTGTCTCCTTGAGTTTATGGGAAACAGTTATCTACTGTGGTCTTCAAGGGATGTTTTAATGTGGGACTATCCCTGTGTAGACTGTGTGAGTCTGGTGTTTTCAGTGCCAGGGCTGTTTTGGTATGGATGCCACCCCCTTCTTTCCTCAGCATGTGCTGGTTTTTATCTCCTTTATAAAAGGTGTGATGGTACAGTAACCAGAACCTGAACTGGATAATGAAAGGGGTCTCCTCTTTGCTCCATGGCTGTCACAGCCCTGTTGATGGTGATATCTCCTCCCCAGTTTTTAGAGTAGAAGCCCTGAGGGTCAGGTTCACTAAGGATCTGTTGCCTTTGTGTGTTCTGTCGCCAAGGAGGTGAACACTGAAGCGAGTGAGGCCCACGTGGTCAAAGTGAACTTATGGACTGCATTTGTGGTTCTGTCCAGATGCAACCAAAGTTTGTGTCCCTTTCTCCATTGTGTTTGTCCCAGACTACTGCTCGGCATTGTAGCTCCAGGAATGAAGATGGTTTTGCTTCTTCTTCGGACCTGGCATGCCTTTGTTTAGAGCTCCCCCAGGATCTCTTCACCCTAGATCTGGCTCCAAAATGTGGTATTAGTTGGGTGGAACTTGAGTGCTCCTGCCTAGAAAGGGACCTCTGAGTACTCCTTCCCAGGTGCTGGACACTGGGACCCACCCCTGATGTGCACATACATGATGTTGATTTGCCTCATCACTAACAATGCTAACTTTAATCACTTGAGTAAGCTGGTAATAACTTCCAGGTTATCCACTATTAAGTTACTCTTTTTAGTTTAAAAATTAATAAATATTTTGTAGTGATATTCCTTGAGATTATGCAAATATCATTTTTATTGCGGTTTTGCTCATGCTATTTTAAGTGAGGCCATGTTCAAATGGGGCAAACTATATAAGTAAATGTGTGCAATCTTACATGTTTAAACTACACATTCTCCTTTTCTCTTCCTAGTATCAATTTCTAATGAACAGAAATGTTACCATTTCTCAAACCAAGAAAAATACATGAGCATTTACTGGTCATGAGTATTTAACATGGCAAGCGTATTCCAAAAGAATGTAGTATATATTTTTATGCCTTTGTAAGTGATGGAGAAGAATGGGGATACACATTATAATCATCCATTTTCACTTCTATAAGACTTTATAATTTACAAAACATGTTCACATGCATATCTCATCTGGTTCTCACAATATATGTTAAACAGTAAAGGAAAAGATACTGCACACCTGGAGTACCTACCCACAGCTACACACCTGGTAAAAGTTCACGTTGGGGTAAACACACAGTCTTCTGTTTAAAGTTTCCTTGTGTTCTCCTGAGTTGCTTGGTGGAGTTTTATAATGAAGACAGTGATGATGAGGATGATAAAGACCTCAGTGACGCAAATGTTGACAAGTACAGAGAAGCGAGTAAAACTAAATAAAATCATGTCTTTGCCAAGGCCTAAACTTGGAAATTTAAAATTTTTTAAATAAATTTAAAATAGGAAAAGCAGTATGTCAAGGCTGTATATTGTCACCCTGCTTACTTAACTTATATGCAGACTACATCATGAGAAATGCTGGGCTGGAGGAAGCACAAGCTGGAATCAAGATTGCCTGGAGAAATATCAAGAACCTCAGATATGCAGATGACACCACCCTTATGGCAGAAAGTGAAGAAGAACTAAAAAGCCTCTTGATGAATGTGAAAGAGGAGAGTGAAAAAGTTGGTTTAAAGTTCAACATTCAGAAAACTAAGATCATGGTATCTGGTCCCATCACTTCATGGCAAATAGATGGGGAAACAATGGAAACAGTGACAAAGTTTATTTTGGGGGGCTGCAAAATCACTGTAGATGGTGATTGCAGCCATGAAATTAAAAGACGCTTACTCCTTGGAGGGAAAGTTATGACCAACCTAGACAGCATATTAAAAAGCAGAGACATTACTTTGTCCGCAAAGGTTCGTCTGGGCAAGGCTGTGGTTTTTCCACTGGTCATGTATGGATGTGAGAGTTGGACTATAAAGAAAGCTGAGCGCCGAAGAATTGATCCTTTTGAACTGTGGTGTTGGAGAAGACTCTTGAGAGTCCCTTGGACTGCAAGGAGATCCAACCAGTTCATCCTAAAGTAGATCAGTCCTGGGTGTTCATTGGAAGGACTGATGCTAAAGCTGAAACTGCAATACTTTGGCCACCTGATGCAAGAGCTGACTCATTTTAAAAGACCCTGATGCTGGGAGGGATTGAGGGCAGGAGGGGAAGGGGATGACAGAGGATGAGATGGTTGGATGGCATCACCAACTCAATGGACATGGGTTTGGGTAGACTCTGGCAGTTGGTGATGGACAGGGAGGCCTGGCGTGCTGCGGTTCATGGGGTCACAGAGTCGGGCACGACTGAGTGACTGAACTGAACTGATTTGACGTTTACATTTATGATTGGATGTCTGGCTTTCCTGAACCAGAGATAATCCAGAGCCCCAAGTATGGGGGCAAGACTGATCCATTCTTCCACAAAGTTTCCAAAGAACAAAGAGGTCCAGGTCATTGGCTTAAGGAAGTCAAGTGCATCGTGTCTTCACTGGTACAGGCAGAATAACTGTGGAACATGAAGAACCCATTTGCTTGCCCCACCTCTCAGGCAACTCTGTGAGACTGCTTGTAGACATGGTAGGAAACAAATAAGATTGTTAGGAAGGATACTACTGTCAGCTTTATAGCCACAAACTAATAACCAGAAGGAGATCCAGACTGAGACATGCAGTGAGTTGCTGCTGCTGCTAAGTTGCTTCAGTTGTGTCCAACTCTGTGCTATCCCATAGACAGCAGCCCACCAGACTCCCCCATCCCTGGGATTCTTCAGGCAAGAACACTGGAGTGGGTTGCCATTTCCTTCTCCAATGCATGAAAGTGAAAAGTGAAAGTGAAGTCACTCAGTCATGTCCGACTAGTAGTGACCCCTTGGACTACATCCCACGAAGCTCCTCTGTCCATGGGATTTTCCAGGCAAGAGTACTGGAGTGGGGTGCCATTGGGCAAACTCAATTAAGCCTCAGTAGAAGCAGCTTGTCACAGAGGCACAGAACCCTGGTTTGAAATCATTTAACTCAAAGCAACTGGATCAAAACAACAGTTCAGGCTGAAAAATTATTTTGTTATAAATGATTATGACCAAACATTTATAACAAGTGTTATAAATTCCTTAGCCATGTTTTATTTTTTCTGTTAGTTTGTGGTTTAGCTTTTTACTTTAATTCAGTTTTAGCCTTTCATTACTTGGGGAAACCAACAACAGGAACTGATTTGTCATAGTGTAAATAGTCAACAATAAGATACTAAATGAAACAATCTACATGTTTATTAACTGAAAATGAGTTAACTCACTATATTTTTGTACATATTGACTTTCAAACACAGTTCTTAAGGTCAGGTTACTGGGGCCACCAGTCATGACCTGGTCATCTATAAAGAGAGTCACATGTGAACATACACCTATGTAGTTACTAGCATACAGTGAGATTGTAGTTTCCCATGACGTAATCACACATACGCAGAGTGCAACATGCATATAAACATAGGCATTTCAGTTCAATCGATGAATAGAAATAAGACCCAGAGACAGCAAAACATTAGGATTACAGTTTTTAAAGTTTAGGACTGAGTTCGGTGTTGGTTCTCAGATTCATTTATGTGAAATGAATTGCATGAAGATTAATGTTAAAGATTTGTTTTGAATTTTGATTTAAATGATAGAATAAAGAGTTGGCCTTTGAAGGGAGTGGTTAAGCCTTACGCTATAGAGCAGTTGTGAAAGGTAAAAATTGGGATTTAGATGTAAGGTGAATTTTGGGTTTATATGAAATTAGAATTTATTTTTAAATGTTGAGGTGTAAGCTATCAATTAGGCTATAAGCCTAGATAAGGATTTGACTGTAGAATAATATACGTGGTAGACATTTTGGAAGTGAGTCCCCAGGTCTCTTCATTTTGAGACAAATGTCTAATAACTTAAAATTTCCCCAAGTGTTTATACGGGCATATGTGCTTATCTGACGATTGCTACAAAGGGATGTACAGTCAGACCTTGAGATATGGAGGCTGGAAGGCTTTAAATAAATAAAAGATGCTTATAGAAACTATAGAAAGTGAGGAAAAGGTAATGAATTTAAGGAAAAGTTAGGAAAAGTTTGCAATAAGAGATAACAGGGAAGGACTATATAGAAAAAGAAAAAAATAGTATAGAGAAAAGGAAAACTATTTGAGAGAGAGGAAAAGGGAAATGAAAAGAAAGGAGAAACGATGAGGTTTTGTTTTTATTCACTACTCAGCATTTCTGGACCAGGGTTTCTTCTCTTTTGTGCATTTAGACACTGGTTCTTCACGTTTACAATTTGGTTGAGAAGGTGTGTCACGAAGATCAAAGACTGAGAAATATTAGATTTGAATTAAGCACTATGCACTATCTAGGATTATGGATAAATTAGGCATTTAACATTAGTATTAGGGGATTGAGAATCTAAAATCATGGGTCAGGATTTATTAATATGGAATAGCTGATGTTTGTGGCACAATTAGATTGATAATTAAAATGATAAAGATGGTTCAGAGCTGTGTTAAATTTGAAGTAGGATTTGCAACTGTGCCTTCCTCCCTGAGTAGAATCACACAGCATCCTTGTTAAAACAGACTGGTATGTCAAGTAAAGAAGACTCAATTAGGAATTAGAGTTTCATTAGAACAATTAGGAAATTAATTGCCCAAATAGGGTCCCTATTGCAAATTAAAAATTTTTGTCAATTTATTTTAAACATATACTTTTTAAAAACCTTAGGAATAAGTTAGATTGTTTAAGCTATGTCAGAGAGTTCAGTGGTTTATTTTGATAATTTTTGCTATAAAATGTGTTTATGAAATAAATTTGTAGTTGTGAAGCCATGTCATTCCTGAAAATATTTATGACTGTGCTATAGACATTACAAAGGGCTTCCTTGGTGGCTCAGTGGTAAAGAATCCACCTGCCAGTGCAAGAGATGTGAGGTTGATCCCTGGTCTGGGAAGATCTCCTGGAGAAGGAAATGGCAGCCCACTCCAGTATTCTCGCCTGGGGAACCCCATGGGCAGAGAAGACTGGTGGGGTGTAGTCCATGGGGACACAAAGATTCGGACTTGACTCAGTGACTGAACAACCACAGTAGGCATTGCACATATTTTGCTCCTTATGTTCCATTTAAAGTAGGTTTTTATCTTTTGATCTATTGAAGTTACTAGGTAGATAGTAGTTCTGCAAAGTTTTTAATAAGTGTAATTATTTTGATGCTTAGAACTCAACAATGAGCTGTTACAATTTCGTTGTACTTTTTAGTTTATTTTGACATGTATTTGTCAGTCAGTGAGACAGAAGTCTGAAGGAGAGCACAACTTTCCCCACCCAACAAAGATGACTCTGGGTCTGTCTCTGCCCCCTCCCTACCAGTTCCCCCCTCCTGGAACCAGGAATGATGATGATGGCAATGATGATATCCTTGCTCTGTATCCACGTCTGTAGGGAAGTTAACATACTCCTTCATGAAGAAACTGAACTTTTCCATAACTCTTCCTATGGGAAGACACAATTAAGAGGATCATTAACACAGGAGGAAAATTTACATTATCTTAGAGCTGAAAGGAACTACAGAGATTGCAGCCATAGCCTAATTTTACACATGAGGAAAATGAGTCCTTAAAAAGGAGTGTCCTTGCTACAGGCAGTTTCTGACAGAGCGAGTAGCAGAATGTCCCTAGTCCAGTGATATTTTCATCCCACCTGCTCCCTCTACCGATCCTAGAGCCCAGACTAATCACCCAGTGTCTTAAACCAGCAAAGAAGGAGAACCTCTGGCAAGGGAAGTTGGGGTGGCCGGCCCCTCGGGCTTTCCTGGTCCACAGGGCCCGTGGTGAGGCTGGGCCCTGCACTAGTAAGGGGAACGTCCACCACGCGTCCTCTTCAGTGTCCTTGGATGCAAGCTGTTTTCTAGGTTGAGGGCCCAGTGTCTGTGCACATTAGAGAATCTTCCCTTCTGTGAAATAAAAGCCCCTGAGTAGGAATCAGTGTGTAGACATATCATTCTGGGCTCAGGCCCTAATGTGATATTTTAACTTGTTAAGATAATCACAAAGATGGGAAAAAAAAAAAAAAGAAAAACAGAAAAACACAAGAGCTAAGTGGCCAAAACCCAGGGGTCTAAAAGAGAGTTAACAGTGAGCAAAGGGAACTGGTTGTTACCACTCCTGAGTTGCCTATTTTGCATGAAAGAAGTGTCTTCTGCCTGATTATATTGCCTTCCAAAACATTGAGTAAGCCAAACAAAATAGTTAAAGCATGTCCATGAGGATTCTAGCCCAAGTCCTGACAGCTTGGACTTTATTGTATTCCTTATTTCAGATTGAAGAAAAAAATCTTTGTGGTAGCCTTATCCTCCCTACTGCCTCAGGCTACAGATATTTACAGCCACCAGGAAATTGAGGAGGATAAAGACCTTCTGGTCACAGTTTATCTAAGAATAATCTATTGGCCATTAAGTCTCTGAGAAGTAGGATAAGAGGCTTCTATTCTACATGATAGGATAGTAGTTTTCAATTATTTTTTAGTGTGGGATTCAGAAACATTTCTTCCAATAAGAAATTATGTGGAGCTCCACTACTTAAAAGAGTCCAAAGCTGGTTCGAATTGGAGACCTCCCCAAATGAACTCTGTAACCTCTTGGGTGACTCCTAACTTCCCTCTACAGAACCTCTGGGCTCTAGAGACAGTAATTTGAAGGCTTCTGGTCTTGTTAGACTTTCAGCTGACAGATGGGAATTAAAGGCTCTGTCATGGAGGGACCAGTCCAAGCTGGCAGAGCAGGTGGCTCATCCTTAATCCGACTGTGAGGCAGCAAGTTTTCTCTCTCCCAGACGCTCTTGGTGCGTAAGTACAGTTTTTAGAGAGCTGAGCATTCTAGTGGAAAGAGGAGAAGATTGCAGTGAAGGACGGTGCCCTAGCTTTTTTTCCTTCCCATGAGATACTCACAAATTCTCAATACACAAGTGGCATTCATTCCCATAGGTGATGTAGTCAGAACCACAAACAGGCAGGTATGTGATGGGGCAGGGGATGGCCACCACTGGGTACTTCTTGTAAATGCTGCAGTTCACCTGCAACATACACAAGAGAATGTCCTGCTTTTCTCCTCATCCTTAAGCTAGGCTACCCTGGCCTCTATCTGACAGGAAGCACAGTACCATCCGGAAGTTCCAGCTCTTATACTCTGAAACTGGTGTGCTACTTCTATTGATAATATTGTGACCACACTGACAAAAGCTAGTACCACCAGTATCACTTCTATTACTACTAGTACACACAGTTAACAGCTCCTGCGTATTTCCTTGCCAGGCATTAAACTTAAATCTTACATGGATTTTTTGTTTGTTTGTTTAATCTTCAGAAAACTGAAGTGGATAGGTTCTACTATTACCCCTATTTATAGATGAGAGAGATCTGGGCTTAAAAAAAGAGGAAATTTGTAAAATATAAAAGCTAGCTAGTGGTAGGGCTGGGATTTGAATCCAGAATCTGTGCTGTTAACCAAGGTAACTGTCTTTTGCCTCTCACATGTTGCCTTTTCCATGGAGACATCACCAGCTTCTCAGCTAGAAGTACCCTCTCTCTTTTTTTAAATTCTGGACCATTTTCTTTACACTTAGATTATTTGCTTATATGTATATCACATTTCTACAGCTGCCTTCTGAAAAGTAGAGGCAACTTACCTACAGCTGCCTTGCCTTTCACCTGTCCACTCACCCCACCACAGGCATACTGAATTAACCTTTCATATGTATTTCTCAAGTGTTTGTTGAGTAAATACAGTAAATATAAAATTAAACTAAGTAGGAAATTAAACAAATTAAATTGTGGTTCAGTATACTCACTGTTTTCAAAGGCAGGCTAGCAGCTTCTGAAAGAGAGATTCAGTTGGAAATGTTAAAAATAAAGCAGAGTTGTGAGGTCTCATTAATTAATGTAAAGTCAGTCTGTCGAATAAGACTCTGTGGTTCCTCTGGTAATTAGTTTCAGCACCTACCCTGTCCCTTCACAAAACCCAACTGTATTCTGAAGAAGCCAGATGGCCACTGTGTTAGGTAATCCTTGGTTCAAGTAAGAGAATTATCCAAATTTCCTCCCTTTATATACCACAGGATGTTTTCTGGAGCTCATTGTGTCTCTGATAATGTTTTAAATCAGATAGCAATAAAAGTATTGCACTCACTGTTTCTAAGAGCCTGAAGCACCATCTTTGATAGTCTCCCCCTCCTAATTGATATGAAGAAAAGTAGTAGAATATCTCTAAGGTATTATAATTTTATTTAAGTAATTTTTCACTATATAAAAGTTTAATTGTTGACTCCTGGGTTTTGGATAATTTTTTTTCCTATTTTCCTGGATTAATTTGGAGAGAGATTCAAGTTTTTCTGCATCTTTGTGATGAGAAGTAGTATCTCATAACACCGGCAGTTTCCAGGTCCTAATAAAATGGGCTTCCCCAGTGGCTCACATGGTATAGAATCTGCCTGCAATGCAGGAGACTCAGGTTCAATCCCTGGGTTGTGAAGATCCCCTGAAGAAGGGAATGGCAACCCACTCCAGTATTCTTGCCTGGAGAATTACATGGTCAGAGGAATGTGGTGGGATACAGTCCACAGGGTCACAAAGAGTCAGATATGACTAAGCGACTAACACACACAATAAGATGGTAGACTTATGAAAAAAGTAATGACTGTGTGTTTTTGGTTTTGGTCCCATGAATGGAAATAAAAATCCTTGAAAGGGAATGTTCTAGATTCAAACCCTTCAACTCCAAGTGGGACTTAAGATTCTCCCTTTCCAGGCCAGGGCTGTTTCTATTACAAACTGCTGCTGCTGCTGCTGCTGCTGCTAAATCGCTTCAGTCATGTCCGACTCTGTGCGACCCCATAGACAGCAGCCCACCAGGCTCTGCCATCCTTGGGATTCTCCAGGCAAGAACACTGGAGTGGGTTGCCATTGCCTTCTCCATTGTGTGAAAGTGAAGTCGCTCAGTCTCGACTGACTCGTAGCCACCCCATGGACTGCAGCCCACCAGGCTCCTCCATCCATGGGATTTTCTAGGCAAGAGTACTGGAGTGGCTTGCCATTGCCTTCTCCGCTATTACAAACTAGTATCCTTTAAATCTACATGACCAGACATTTCTCTGAGATGTTCATATCCTAGGAGGGGCTATGTCAGAGAACAAGCTTATGGCTATTAAGGGCACTATCTACCCTTAACTCACCTGAGCAAGAGCAGAGATGGGCCACTACACAGAGCAGAAGGAGACCCCCAGTGGTCTTCATGATGGAGACTGCTATGATGCAGAGGTTACTCAGGATGGTCACAACAACTGCATCAGCCATACTCTGGGAAAGGGTCATGTTTATAAGGCAATGTTTGATTTCTCCGCCTTTCCTGTGAGGTCATGCAAAGTCAGGGTTGGCTCTGAGAGGCTCTCAAAGCACAATGTCACACCCTGGGTGGTGTTACAGTCCTTGCCACTTAATTGCTACTTCCTGTTTGATCAACAAATTGATTATTCAAGGTGAGAAGTATTTTTCTGCCTGCTCTAGGGGTGGGGAATGTTGTTCCTTTAAATTCTAAAATTCAGAGTAGAAGAGATTAAGTATAGGCTACTTGACACAGTTATAGAATAAATGAAAATATCAAACTTTCTGTATTTCACCAAAATAGAGACTATTACACTCAGATCAGTCAGATTACACTTTGTACTTGTGCTGTGTTGCTCAGTCATGTCCAACTCTTTGCAACCCCATGGGCTGTAGCACGCCAGGCTCCTCTGTCCATGGGGATTCACCAGGCAAGAATACTGGAGTGGGTTGCCATGCTCTCCTACAGGGGATCTTCCCAACCTGGGGATCAAACCCAGGTCTCCTGCATTGAAGGTGGAATCTTTACCATTTGAGCCACCAAGGAAGCCCAAGAATACTGGAGTGGGTAGCCTGTCCCTTCTGCAGGGGATCTTCCTGACCTAGTAATCAACAGGTTACACTTAGGTTTATATTTTGGCTCCTGGGAAAATGTTGTTTTACTTTCGAGGCAAAAAGTCCATGAATCAAAGAAAAATAATAGTGAAAGGAATAGTGACCTTAGCCCTTTTGAGGCTTGGAGAAAGGCATTGACGTTTTCTGACAGAATGTGGTCCGCTGGAGAAGGGAATGGCAAACCACTTCAGTTTTTTTGCCTTGAGAACCCCATGAACAGTATGCAAAGGCAAAATGATAGGATACTGAAAGAGGAACTCCCCAAGTCAGTAGGTGCCCAATATGCTACTGGAGATCACTGGAGAAATAACTCCAGAAAGAATGAAGGGATGGAGCCAAAGCAAAAACAATACCCAGCTGTGGATGTGACTGGTGATAGAAGCAAGGTCTGATGCTGTAAAGAGCAATACTACATAGGAACCTGGAATGTCAGGTCCATGAATGAAGGCAAATTGGAAGTGGTCAAACAGGAGATGGCAAAAGTGAATGTCAACATTCTAGGAATCAGCGAACTTAAATGGACTGGAATGGGTGAAATTAACTCAGATGACCATTATATCTACTACTGCAGACAGGAATCCCTCAGAAGAAATGGAGTAGCCATCATAGTCAACAAAAGAGTCCATAATGCAGTACTTGGATGCAATCTCAAAAACGACAGAATGATCTCTGTTCATTTCCAACGCAAACCATTCAATATCACAGTAATCCAAGTCTATGCCCCAACCAGTAATGCTGAAGAAGCTGAAGTTGAATGGTTCTATGAAGACCTACAAGACCTTTTAGAACTAACACCCAAAAAAGATGTCCTTTTCATTATAGGGGACTGGAATGCAAAAGTAGGAAGTCAAGAAACACCTGGAGTAACAGGCAAATTTGGCCTTGGAATATGAAATGAAGCAGGGCAAAGACTAATAGAGTTTTCCCAAGAAAATGCACTGGTCATAACAAACACCTCTTCCAACAACACAAGAGAAGACTCTACACATGGACATCACCAGATGGTCAACACTGAAATCAGATTGATTATGTTCTTTGCAGCCAAAGATAGAGAAGCTCTATACAGTCAACAAAAACAAGACCAGGAGCTGAGTGTGGCTTAGATCATGAACTCCTTATTGCCAAATTCAGACTGAAATTGAAAAAGTAGGGAAAACCACTAGACCATTCAGGTATGACCTAAATCAAATCCCTTATGATTATACAGTGGAAGTGAAAAATAGATTTAAGAGCCTAGATCTGATAGATAGAGTACCTGATGACTATGGGCTGAGGTTTGTGACATTGTACAGGAGACAGGGATCAAGACCATCCTCATGGAAAAGAAACACAAAAAAGCAAAATGGCTGTCTGGGGAGGCCTTAAAAATAGCTGTGAAAAGAAGAGAAGCGAAAAGCAAAGGAGAAAAGGAAAGATATAAGCATCTGAATGCAGAGTTCCAAAGAATAGCAAGAAGAGATAAGAAAGCCTTCCTCAGTGATCAATGCAAAGAAATAGAGAAAACAACAGAATGGGAAAGACTAGAGATCTCTTCAAGAAAATCAGAGATACCAAGGGGACATTTCATGCAAAGATAGGCTTGATAAAGGACAGAAATGGTATGGACCTAACAGAAGCAGAAGATAGTAAGAAGAGATGGCAAGAATACACAGAAGAACTGTACAAAAAAGATCTTAATGACCAAGATAATCACGATGATGTGATCACTGACCTAGAGCCAGACATCCTGGAATGTGAAGTCAAGCGGGCCTTAGAAAGCATCACTATGAACAAAGCTAACGGAGGTGATGGAATTCCAGTTGAGCTATTTCAAATTCTGAAAGATGATGCTGTGAAAGTGTTGCACTCAACATGCCAGCAAATTTGGAAAACTCAGCAGTGACCACAGGACTGGAAGAGGTCAGTTTTCATTCCAATCCCAAAGAAAGGCAATGCCAAAGAGTGCTCAAGCTACCGCACCATTGTACTCATCTCACACGCTAGTAAAGTAATACTCAAAATTCTCCAAGCTGGGCTTCAGTAATATGTGAACCGTGAACTTCCAGATGTTCAAGCTGGTTTTAGAAAAGGCAGAGGAACCAGAGATCAAATTGCTGGCATCTATTGGATCATCGAAAAAACAAGAGAGTTCCAGAAAAGCATCTATTTCTGCTTTATTGACTATGCCAAAGCCTTTGACTGTGTGGATCACAATAAACTGTGGAAAATTCTTCAAGAGATTGGAATACCAGAACACCTGACCTGCCTCTTGAGAAATTTGTATGCAGGTCAGGAAGGAACAGTTAGAACTGGACATGGAACAACAGACTTGTTCCAAATAGGAAAAGGAGTATGTGAAGGCTATATATTGTCACCCTGCTTATTTAACTTCTATGCAGAGTACATCATGAGAAACGCTGGACTGGAAGAAGCACAAGCTGGAATCAGGATTGCTGGGAGAAATATCAATACCCTCAGATATGCAAATGACACCACCCTTATGGCAGAAAGTGAAGAGGAACTCAAAAGCCTCTTGATAAAAGTGAAAGTTGAGAGTGAAAAAGTTGGCTTAACGCTCAACATTCAGAAAACGAAGATCATGGCATCCGGTCCCATCACTTCGTGGGAAATAGATGGGGGAACAGTGGAAACAGTGTCAGACTTTATTTTTCTGGGCTCCAAAATCACTACAGATGTTGACTGCAGCCATGAAATTAAAAGACGCTTACTCCTTGGAATAAAAGTTATGACCAACCTAGATAGCATATTCAAAAACAGAGACATTACTTTGCCAACAAAGGTCTGTCTAGTCAAGGCTATGGTTTTTCCAGTCGTCATGTATGGATGTGAGAGTTGGTGGAGCACCGAAGAATTGATGCTTTTAAACTGTGGTGTTGGAGAAGACTCTTGAGAGTCCCTTGGACTGCAAGGAGATCCAACCAGTCCATTCTGAAGGAGATCAGCCCTGGGATTTCTTTGGAAGGAATGATGCTAAAGCTGAAACTCCAGTACTTTGGCCACCTCATGCGAAGAGTTGACTCATTGGAAAAATTCTGATGCTGGGAGGGATTGGGGGCAGGAGGAGAAGGGATGACAGATGATGAGATGGCTGGATGGCGTCACTGACTTGTTGGACGTGAGTCTGAGTGAACTCCGGGAGTTGGTGATGGACAGGGAGGCCTGGCGTGCTGAGATTCATGGGGTCGCGAAGAGTCGGACACGACTGAGCGATTGAACTGACTGACTGACTGAATGTACAGCCCCAACATTTCTGTTACTTAAAGCAATACATGTTTATTTTTATTCATACATACAAGCTATACATGAATGGTGGTCAGCTGATGGTGCACCATTGCTTCAGTGGGTTCTAAGTATACAGGATAGTCACCGTTTGGAATGTTGTTAACTGTCAAGGTGAAGTGAAGTAAAGATGTATTCCTAAGGATTTGCATTTACAGCAATTGAATATTCCAGCTCAGAATTGGCACCTATGTCACTTTGCCTCGCCATCGTTTACCCGTGTGCAACCATAGGCCTGGCATGCTTCGATTCATGGGTCGCAAAGGGTCGGACACGACTGAGCGACTGATCTGATCTGAACCATAGAGATTATGGAATACAGTGTTATCTTGTCTCTTGAAAACCAGAATGGGGAGAACTAGAAATAATTGGCAAATGATGCAGAGCCCCACCCCCCCACCCCGAGCATTAGTTTCATGTCATGTCAAGTGGGACCTGTTACTAGCCCCAGTACAGTTCACATAATTGAAGTCTTTTACATGAAAGTCTGTTCTAAAGTGCAGTGCATGTAATTGTTGCTATAAGTCTTATTATTATTGACAGGCCAAAAGTATCTGCTAGGGTTGCTGACATTAGATTGTAAACCGTATTGTCCAGGTACAGTTGTCCAAATGACCGTTGTTTTCATCTTTTGGGCCTGGGGACATAGGTATGAAAACCCCGGGGGGAGGCAGTAGACTGTTCCACCAGTGCTTTGCTTTCAGATGTATTGTAGTCCATTCCAAAGCATAGCACTTACAAAAGATAATAATAAATGACATTGCATGCCTCTCCAAATATTGACTCATATTTGTTTGGGAAGCAATATAATCTTAGTTAAGAATATGTGCTTTGGGACTTCCCTGGTGGTCTAGTGGCTAAGGCTCCATACTCCCATTACATGGGACACAGGTTTGATCCCTGGTCAAGGCACTAAGATTCCACATACTGCACAGTGCAGCCTAAAAAAATTTTTTTTTTAATTTTAAAACAGAACGTATGCATTGAGTCCCATGGATCTTTTGTTTCGAATAAATATTGGTTGTGTGACTTTGAGTGAGTAGATTAAGTTCTGGATATTTAGTTTCCTCATCTGTAACGTAGAAACAATATTTACCTCAGAGTGGTTTTGAGTGTGAAATGCAATTATACATATATATATATGCATACATATAGTCTATATATATATATATATATATATATATATACATGTAAAATCTCTGGTGTGTGTGTGTGTGTGCATGTATCAGATATCAGTATCATAATTAGAGCTTGATATATAGTAACTAATTATAGGGAATGTGATATTAATCACAACTCATTGAGGGAGGAATTTTTATTACCCTAATTTTATCAGTGAGTAAGTCGAGGCTCAGAGGATTTAAGTGATCTTCCCAAGATTATAATGCCAATTAATTTAGGAAACCATTAAGTTCAGTCATGGAAAAAAGGGGGAGTGAATGTTCTAATAGAGTTAATTATAAGCTTTATTGTTTGCTATGTTTGTTTGAAGAGAATGAATACTAAGAAAAAGCCATTATATTTCAAGAAAGTGTTTTGTTGCAGTTTAAAATGCAATATTAACTAAAAGGATTGGGAATGGAATCAAAGAGTGATTAGGATGAAGTGGAAAGATAGGGTTATTTTTTTAGATGTTTGATGGTCAAAGGAGGAGAATGGAAGAAGCGAAGGCAGCAAGGTCTCAGATGGACTAAGCATGTTTTAAAGTCAAAGGGAAGATGAAGAAATTTAAGATTACCTGATGGAAAGGGGCTAATTAGAGGAGTCTAGAAAAATAAGAAATAAGACTAAGAGCACAGGTGTAACACCATTCCCTGTGACAGGAAGGCAGAGAAAAGCAGATGAGTGTAGAGACAGATGTGAAAAGAGAGAAAAAAAGATGAAGGGGAACCTATTGTAAGCTTGACTCTGACTGTTATATTCTGGGATTGCCTTTTGCAGTGGAAGAATCAAGTTTGTCTGAAAGCTGGAGTAGAATGAAGAAGGCTTGGCATAGAAATTGATGGGAGCAAGTCAGAGAATCAACAAAGGATATAAAATTGGTGGCCACTAGACAAAATTAGTACTATTTTTTAGCAGACCCAATCAGTACCATGCTTAATATTTCTCCCAAAATATGACACTGAATCACTGGGAAAAAATGATGTTATGGATAGGGAGTGTGTACATCAGAGACTTGAGGGTGGCCATAAAGACTATAGTAGATTTGCAAGGGAGTCAACTATTTCACAAGGTGTTGATGAACTATGCAAGGTATGAGCAATGTAGGTTTAGAGGTCAAGGTTCAGGCAAAGTTTGCACTCAGTAGGTGTGTTGAATAGGAACAATTGTTTATGGAAGCTGTAGCTGATAAGCAAAGTGTCCTATTTAATTGCTCAGGGCTGGGGCCGAGATAATGACCTTCAAGTTGTGTACAAAGATAAAGTAGATGAAGAATCGGGTGGAGGTAAATGTCTGTAGAGTCAAAAAGGTCAGGAAAAAGTAAGTTCAGGGGATCAGTGTAGGGTTGCTTTGACTTTTGGTAACTGTATACATGGAGAAGAAAATTTCAAGCTGCACAGTGAGCCACAGATTATGGAGACTTCTTTGGGGGTGAAAGATGAAGGCTCTGAAGATTAAAAAAAAAAAAAAAAGTAGTCAGTGCATTTTAGGCTGAAGGCAGTTTGCTTGTTCATCCCCATAGTCCTGGGAGGAGTGGAAACTTGAAGTCTCACAGAGGATCATGATGCCCATCCTTCCATTCTAGGGAAGGCAAGATAGAATTAGTGAAGAAAAATATAAAAATGAAATGAGAGAAAAGATTGAGTATGAGGATTCCTTCCCTAGTGGATTTTAGATGTCATAGGGAGGGGAAAGGCAACCTATTAGTAATTTAGAGAAGGGCGAGAGGATTAAATTGGAACTGGGCCTGAGTGAAGAGTTCCTGGGACAGTTGTTGCTGTCACTAGGTCGTCTGACTCTTCATGACTCATGCACTATAGTGTGCCAGGCTCCTAGTCCTCCACTATCTCCTCGAGTTTGTTCAGATTCATGTCAACTGAATCGCTGATGCTATCTAACCATCTCATCCTCTGTCTCCTCTTTCTTCTTTTGCCTTCAATCTTTCCCAGCATCAGGGGCTTTTCCAATGAGTTGGCTCTTCAGATCACATGGCCAAAGTACTGGAGCTTCAGCTTCAGCATCAGTCCTTCCAATACATATTCAGGGTTGATTTCCTTTAGAACTGACTGGTTTGATCTCCTTGTAGTCCAAGGGACTCTCAAGAGTCTTCTCCAACACCACAGTTCAAAAACACTCAGCCTTCCTAATGGTCCAACTCTCACATCCATATATGACTACTGGAAAAACCGTAGCTTTGACTATATAGACCTTTGTCAGCACAATGATGTCTCGGCTTTTGAATATGCTGTCTAGGTTTGTCATAGCTTTTCTTCCAAGGAGCAAGCGTCTCTTAATTTAATGGCTGCAGTCACTGTCTGCAGTGATTTTGGAGCCCAAGAAAACAAAATCTGTCTCTGTTTCCAGTTTTTCTCTATCTATTTGCCATGAAGAAATGGGACTGGATGTCATGGTCTTAGTTTTTTGAATGTTGAGTTTTAAGCCAGCTTTTTCACTCTCCTCTTTCACCCTCATCAAGAGGTTCTTTGGTTCCTCTTTCTGCCATTAGCATGGTGTTATCTGCATACCTGAGATTGTTGATATTTCTCCTGACAATCTTGATTCCAGCTTGTGATTCATATAGCCTGGCATTTTGCATGATGTACTCTGCCTAGAAGTTAATGAGCAGGGTGACAATATACAGCCTTGATGTATTCCTTTCCCAATTTTGAACCAGTCATTTGTTCCATGTCTGATTCTAACTGTTGCTTCTTGTCCTGCATACAGGTTTCTCAGGCAACAGGTAAGCTGGTCTGGTACTCCCATCTCTTTAAGAATTTTCCATAGTTTGCTGTGATCCAGTCAAAGGCTTTAACATAGTCAATGAAGCAGAAGTAGAATTTTTTATGGAATTCCTTTGCTTTTACTATGATCCAAGGGATGTTAGTAATTTGATCTCTTGTTCCTCTGCCTTTTCAAAATCCAGCTTGTACACGTGGAATTTTTTGGTTCATATACTGTTGAAGCCTAGCTTGAAGGATTTGGAGGATAACCTTACTAGCATGTGAAATGAGTACAATTGCATGGTAGTTTGAACATTCTTTGGCATTGACTTTCTTTGGGATTGGAATGAAAACTGAACTTTTCCAGTCCTGTGGCCACTGCTGAGTTTTCCAAATTTGCTGGCATGTTGAGTGCAGCATTTTAATAGCATCATCTTTAAGGATTTGAAGCAGCTCAGCTGAAATTCCATCACCTCCACTAGCTTTGTCTGTAGTAATGCTTATTAAGGCCCACTTGACATCCCACTCCAGGATGTATGGCTCTAGGTGAGTGATCACACCATCATGGTTATCTGGGTCATTAAGACCTTTTGTATAGTTCTTTTGTGTATTTTTTTTTCCCCACCTCTTAATCTCTTTTACTTCTATTAGGTCCTTGCCATTTTTTTTTTTTTTCCATGCCCATCCTTCCATGAACTGTTCCCTTGGTATCTCTAATTTTCTTGAAGAGATTTCTAGTCTTTCCCATTCTGTTGTTTTCCTCTACTTCTTTGCATTGTTCGTTTAAGAAGGTCTTCCTACCTCTTCTTGCTATTTACGGGAATTCTGCATTCAGTTGGGTATATGTTTCCCTTTCTCCCTTGCCGTTTGCTTTTCTTCTTTCCTCAGCTATTTGTAAAGCCTCCTCAGACAACCATTTTGCCTTCTTGCATTTCTCTTTCTTTGGGATGGTTTTGTTCAGTTAGCTGGAGGGAAAGAGGGAAGCCAGTATCTCAGCTGGGCAGTAATTAGGTGTGGAAGATTGGCTGTAGGAAGGGAACCTTAAAATAAGAAAACCCACCAAACACTAAGCACTTACTTGTGCTGGAACTGTGCTATACCTTCTGTGTGCTTGAAATAGTTTAAGACCATCTCATGAGATGGGTGTTGCTATTTGCCCTGTTACTTAGCTGAGGCAACAGGGACTTAGAGAAGTGAGTTTATGGTTAAGGTTAAGAGTCCATGTTTTTAATCACTGGTATATTGCCTTTAAATCTAAGAGGTAGCCTTGAAGACATGTTGGAAATTGGAGTAATAGGAGTAAAACTGGCCAAATCAGACTAGTCAGGAGGGATAGCTGATGTCTCAAGTGAGCAGGCAGAGGGGGCTGAGCACCAGGTCATGGTGCCTGGCATTTTCATGTGTGAGGATCATCTGGAAAGGAAGAGGATTCCAGTGGGAGAGGGGATGATTGAGAACCAGGGGACAAAGCCTCCTTCTCTGTCCCCCACCTTCATCTGTCAAACATGCAATGCTGTGACAGTCCTTTCACCATTTGGTACTTTCTGCTTCGGCCACAACTAGAGAGATTAGACTGGTGCTTCAAGTTTTCAGGTTAAAACCCCTCCAAGGAACCCTAATGTTTTCAAGTGATAAATAAGGCTGTGGATTGGGAGTGGCTGGGAAGAAGTCAGAAGTCTACTACTTGATTCTATTTTTCTCTCCTAATTACTTCACCAGCTCGCCCTCAACGCCCAGTGCCTTTCTTACTGGCATCCGTCACTTTCAAGGCCTTCTTGTGGAGTTTGCAATCAGTGACCTAGATCTGGCTGAACTAACTGTACCCTTTCATCTGTCCTCTTTTCCCTTCCCTATGTGGCCCCTGCATGCTTCAGCTTTTGTTGTTGTTGTTGTGGCATGTGGGATCCTAGCTCCCTGACTGGGGGATCACACCTGCACCCCCTACATGGAAGCATGGAATCCTAACCACTGGACTGACTGGGTATTCTGCTCCAACTCTTTTTCCTTTCCCTTCCTTTCCCTTCCTTTTTTCCATTGTGATCATGCCTCCATGCACTGGGCACAGTGACCCAGAAATCTGAATATTTGCATTTTGATCTTGCGTCTGATGGGACCTTATACCCTACTTTTCATGGGAACAGGAAGTTAGTATATCTAGTAATTCTATACTTTGGTTCTATTCAGTTTAATTGCATCACCAAGGCTTAATAGTTTCAATCATGGGACAAGATGATGTTAATTAACAGTAAGGACTATTTTGTCTTGTTGGTTCATGTTTCTTCTAAGTAAGCTGACACTATCTGGATCTAGATTATATACACACACATGCACCTCCTGGCTCCTGTTAGTAAAATCACGTCTACTGTGCTCAGTGCTGAAGGGAATATCTGTAACCCCAGAATTAGCCAACATTAGAGAATGTGTTAGTCTGCTAGAGCTGCCATAACAAAATACCAAAGACTGGATGATTTAAACAACAGGAATTCATTTCTCACAGTTTCGGCGACTAGAACAAGATCAATGAGCCAGCATGGCTGGTTTCTCCTGAGGCCTTTCTCTTTGGCTTGTAGACAGCCACCTTTGCACTGTGTCTTCACAGGGACTTCACTCCGGGTATATGAGCCCTGGTGACTCTTACTCTTCTAATAAAGGTACAAGTCCTATTAACTAGGGCCACACCTTTATGATACCAGTCATACCTCAATTACTTCTTTGAAAGCACTTTTCCAAATACAGTTACATTAGGGGTTGGGACTTTATCACATGGATTTTGGAAAGGACACCAATCAATCCATAACATTTACCCCTCTGTACCCCCAGCCCCACCAATTCATGCCCTTCTTCGGTAAAGAGAACCATAGACCTTTGATCTTTAAGACACTGGTATCCCATGAAATATTATCTAGTATTTCTTGAAAAAGGAGCTCTCTGGTCACTTAGATTTGGGAAACCCGAGATACTATTTCATTTGGAGAGATGGAGAGAGTCATAATGCACTTTATTTTATTAAAGGCTCTATTAAATTTGATACAATACAGATTTTTTTTTTACTTAATTTCCCCCCAAATTAATTTGCCACAGTCTAACTTATTATGTTATAGAATACTTAATAACATTGGAGAAGGCAATGGCAACCCACTCCAGTACTCTTGCCTGGAAAATCCCATGGATGGAGGGGCCTGGTGGGCTGCAGTCCATGGGGTTGCTAGGAGTCGGACACGACTGAGCGACTTCACTTTCACTTTTCACTTTCATGCATTGGAGAAGGAAATGGCAACCCACTCCAGTGTTCTTGCCTGGAGAATCCCAGGGACAGGGGAGCCTGGTGGGCTGCCATTTATGGGGTCGCACAGAGTTGGACATGACTGAAACGACTTAGCAGCAGCAGCAGCAGCAGTGAGATGTTGGTGTTTTCCTGGACATTAAGAAATAAGGATTTACTCCAATTTCACATAAAGTCATAATGATCAGTATCTGGACTAGTTACCAAGGAAGGTCACTGGATTTTTGGTCTGTGTGGACTGCTCAGAAGTTCTTTACCATATTCAATAGAACTGCAGCTCTATCTGGCTTTCATACATTCTGGTTCTTTACAGTGGAGATCAAGAGAATGTGTCTGCTCTCTCATTCCAAATGTGCAAAGGCAGCTAGCTCTAAAGTGCCTAGTCAAGGCCTTTTTTCTCCAGATGATACAGATCGGCTTCTTTAATACTTATTGCAGCATATAATCCTGTAAGTCCTCTCTACCCTGACATATCAACATCACTTTATTATTAAAACACAGGTAATAATCAACCTCACCATTTCCTTTCTCTGTCCCAGGTAGTGTTATTGTCACAGAGATAAATAAGACAGATGAGGGCTTTACTTCTTGGACTTTACTTTCTTGTAGAAAAAGAATTGATCAAAAATAACATAATATTGAGATGATTTCAGGTTCTGACAAGTATTTAAAAATATATATATCATGGTATTGGGATAGAGAATAACATGGATGTGGGGGCCAGATTAACTGTTTGATCAGAAAAGTTTTATCAGAGGAGCTATTTGAACAGACACCTGAATGATTGGAAGGAGCCACTCTAGGAGAGCCGGGGAATCAGACAGTACAGAAGGAATAGGAGGTGCAATGGCCACAGGAACATAAGCCTCTTGAGTGGTTCACTTTTCTGCAGTTCCATACGCAATGGCTAGTTTTTCCTGAAAACTTTCAACTTGTAAATCTGACAAGCTATAGCCTGTGTCTTCTGTGATTAGGCTAAATGTTTTATACTGAATTCTATCTGAGACTGCACTGAAGAATTCTATAATCTATATTTTTTAATTGCCTTTTTCCTTCTTTCTCTCTTCTTATTTTCTATGGCAAATTTTCTTTATGATTTTAATTGGCATCTGGGTCTAGGAGTTTATGGTTGCAAATATTCATTTAGCCTCTGTTTATTTAACTCATAAGATATGTCTCACTTGTTATTATATGAACATGTTTCACTCATTTTCATCACAACATTCATTACAACATAGCCCTGTCTCTTCCTTTATTTGTGTATTGTTCGTCTTTCACCCCTAGAATGCAGGTTCCACAAGAAGCAGATCTTGCCTATCTTGTTTACTTGCCTATTATCAGCCCCTAGCACAGTGCACTGCACAGAGTAAAAATTAGTTACTAAGTAATTACTAAATAAATGAATAGTCCTAAGATTCCACATTATTAGTCAAAAGGTAGAGTAACACTGGAGAAGGGAATGTCTATCCACTCCAGTATTCTTGCCTGGGGAATCCCATGGACAGAGAAGCTGAGTGGGCTACAGTCCATGGGATTGCAAAGAGCTGGACAGAATTGAGTGACTAATACTACACTACACTAGAGTAACACAGAATTCACTCAGTATTTGGCACAAATAGTCTTTTGCATCAATTAATTTAAAAATAAATAAAGCCAGAAATTCCCTGATGGTTAGCACTCCACACTGTTACTGCCAAGGGCCCAGAATCAATCCCTAGTCAGAGAACTAAGATTCTACAAGCTGTGAGGTGTGGCCAAATAAAATAAATAAAGCCTGTCTCACTGGAACTTATAAGAGTTCAATAATTTTAGATTGAATTTAACTTTAATAAGAATAGAAAACTGAAACATTTAACACATTCTCCACTTTTTTTTTCCGATATGACTCAAAATCATCTTTAAGTTGAAATCACTGTGTTATCTGAGTGACTAGGGCTTCTTTCACTACAGAATAGAGGTGAAAAAGAACCACCGCCTGCTTCTCCTTAGCTGCTACCCCACGTGCCCATGTAAGTGTTCATACATAATTAAAAATTTACCCACTAACCTAAAGGCTGTGTTAATTAAGGTAATACCTACAAAGAAACAATGGAAACAGAATGTTCGAAATAAAGTAACTGGAGCCACACCCATTCCCCCAGAAAAAGAAAATTAAGTATGTAATGAATATTCATTGGAGGGACTGATACTGAAGCTCTAATACTTTGGCCACCTGATGCGAAAAGCTAACTCATTGGAAAAGACCCTAATGCTGGGAAAGATTGAAGGCAAGAGGAGAAGGGGACAACAGAGGATGAGATGGTTGGATAGCATCACCGACCTGATGGCTGTGAATTTAAGCAAACTCCCGAAGATGGTGAAGGACAGGGTAGCCTGTCATACTGCAGTCCATGGGGTCACAAAGAGTCTTACAGGACTGAACAATGATGACAGATGAGTAGAAGACAGGTTATTTATCTTCTGCTGCTAATTGGGAGAGAGTAAGCTCCTTCTGTTTTGTCATGAAAGTTTCTGATGGTTGAAAGCACCATGAATGTAGGTTTGGACTCAAGGTAAGCAATGCTCCTAACAATCAAACCAGTACAGCAATGTTCATAATTCATCATGAGGTGAATTTTCTATCAGTGGGAAGTTCTGGTTGATGCTAGCTCATTAGGAATATTATAGAGGAAGTCAGAGACTGTTTCAGTGGTTTCTGAGTCCTCAATCCAACTCTGAAAGCCTATGACTATACTAAAATTAGGTTCTCTGTCAATGCATCTTGGGTTTAATTGACTTTACCCATGTTTGATACAATGACAGACTCTCCTTGATTATGCTGTAGTCAGGCTCCTCTGAGCCCTCTTCTCAACTTGGCTTCAACTTTGACCTATAAAAACTGTAGATTCTCAACACAAATAGTTTTACCCCCACCCCTAACACACACACATACACACACACAAACACCTCTGAGAGACTTGAACATAGTTTGAAATAGCTCAAAATCATTCTTAGGATGACCCAGCCCCATTTAAAATGCCTGCTTGAGAAAGCCCAATGTGGCAAGAAGAATTTAGCATTTGATATAGCCACAATGGGATAAGCAGACAGACCCTTAAACCCCTCTTAGAGCACTTAGAGCATGTTCTTTAAAAGGTTAGAATGGTTAATGCAATTTTACATCTTTTATCTACCATTTGAGTTATAAGTCTACCACCCAAACAGTTTCCTCTAGGACCTGAGAGCTGGCCCTTTGAAATGCAGCCTTTCTGGGAGATAACTCTCCCTTTTACTCCCAGTTCCTTTGGGAGTGCTGTGCTGTGCTTAGTTGCTCATTCATGTCCGAGTCTTTGTGACCCCATGGACTGTAGCCTGCCAGACTCTTCTATGCATGGGGATTCTCCAGGGAATACTACTGGAGTAGGTTGCTGTGTCCTCCTCCCGGCAGTCTTCCAAACCCAGGGATCAAACCCAGGTCTCCCACATTGCAGGCAGGTTCTTTACCATCTGAGATATCAGGGAAGCCCAAGAATACTGGAGTGGGTAGCCTATTCCTTCTCCAGGGGAATCTTCCCAACCCAGGAATTGAATGGGGGTCTCCTGCATTGCAGCTGGATTCTTTACCAGCTGAGTTACCAGGGAAGCCCCTTCTTTGGGAGTATAATGGTCTTAACTTTGGTATCTTGCTCTGTCATCACTGCCTCCTGACACTGAGATAAAAGAAGTTTGTTTCTCCCCTGGAGAAGCACCAGTTAGCAAATCTACACGGCCTGGTCACATTAACTAACCCCTGAAAGTGAATTTGTTAGTTGCTCAGACATGTCCCACTCTTAGTGATCCCATGGATAAAGGAGCCTGGCAGCCTATAGTCCATGGGATTTTCCAGGTAAGTATACTGGAGTGAGTTGCCATTTCCCCCTCCAGGGGGTCTTCCCGACCCAGGGATTGAACCTGCGTCTCCTGAATTGCAATCAGAGTCTTTAGCACTGTGCCACCTGGGAAGCCCAAGGACTAACCCCTACTCTCTGCCTTTGTACAAATTTCTACTTCCCTGACTCTGCTTAACTTCCACCTTACCCATCCCCCTACTCCCTCATTCTCTTTTTAAAATGCCTAGTCATCTCTGAACAAATCAAAGTTGAGTTCAGATCAGTCTGGGCTCTTTTCCCTATTGCAGTAGTATTGCTGAACAAAATTTACCCTTACCTCTAACTAGTGCCTGGCTTTCTTATCTTGGACAATGATTAATTCATAACCTCTAAGTGGGGAAAAAACAATTTGACACAGTCAGAACTGTTAGATGTGCTTGTCAAAGTTTAAACAATGGATCAAAATCTGGTCTCAAAAGCTTGATGAAAAGCAGAATGTATTTAGATTTAGTCTTGTTAGAAAGAAGATTAGGAGGTCCAATAGAAATTTCCCTGGATGCAGTGATGCACTCTCTGATGGTATATTCAGTTTTCTATCTGTACTCCTATGGCATTTGCCCTCACCTTCACAAAACCCCCCAATTATATCTGCCTCAAAATAGAGATTTTCCTTTCAGTCTTTTTTACAAGCGATTTTGTATTTTTTGTTGTTTAGTTGATAAGTCGTGACCAACTCTTGGTGACCCCGTGAACTGTAGCCCACCAAGCTCCTCTCTCCATGGGATTTCCCAGGCAAGAATAATGTAGTGGGTTGCCATTTCCTCCTCTTGGAGATCTTCCTGACCCAGGGCTTGGAGCTGCTTCTCTTCTTTCTCCTGCATTCACAGGTAGATTCTTTACCACTGTGCCACCTGGGAAGCCATTGTATTAGTAGGATACATCAATGATGGTGAAATTTTTGGGTCAGAGTATGTGTGTGTATATATATATATATATCTCCATAAATTTTATGTCAAGACTAAAATGTCTTAATTAAAATTGAGGGACAAGCATTAGAGATTATGTAGATTCCCTGAAATTTTATACATCATTTGGAATCTATATGAGCACATATATAATTTTGTCTTTATGTTAGAATGTCAAAGGGGCATCTTTTTAATTCTAGAGTATGTCCTAGACTCTAAGATGCCAGAAAGTCGAGTTTTTAAAGTTTTTTTCAGCACAGGTCTGTGCACATAATAAGTATTAGTAAATGATAAGAAGAACAGTTTTTCAAAATATAGTCCTTTGAACTAATTTTTTCAGCCAACATAGCAGTAAACCTGGAATATTTTTATAAACTTATCTCCCTCTTATAAGGTCTTATATTTTTTTATTACCCTGAATTTCCTTGTCAGTTGTTCTTTCATCTCACCAGCTTGGGGTGAGAATGGAAATGAGAATGGTAAGGAGTGAGAAATGTGCAGAATGTTTTAAGTTCTACGTGGAGAGAACATGGCATCAGTGGGAAAAGGGTAACAATGGCTCTGGGATATAAAGGACAGAGCTATTTAACCCTGATCTCCAGGAAAAGTGAACCCATCACTCAGGCAGTTGCATGTATTTTCCTTCCAAGTGGTGTGATTGCCAGTGAAATTTGGCAAGAATGTGCCACCCCCAAATATGCCACTTTGGCATAATGATTATTTTGAGCTAAAGACACTTATAAAACAGCAGGTGCAAGAAAGGTATACTGAATAGTATATGAAAACATGAGTTAACACTCTCATGTGAAAGATGTCCTCTCTATACCAGGAGAAAAGACACATCACCAGAAACAAGAGTCAATGCCAAGAGAATTGTATGCAAACAGACCTTATTAAAATAACTCGTATCTTCCTTTGCCCCTCATATATTTCAGTTACTTTTCCACAATTGCCTCCCTTTGTTTAGCCAAGTATAAAAACATTTAGGTCTTCTTTGATTCTTTACTTCCTCCCATTTCGTAAGTAAACCTTATACCAAATATATTAGTGTGCTTTTTTCTTATTAATATGTCTTTTGTAACAGAGTCCTAGTCAAGATGTAAGACTGGTAGAAGAAATGTTTTCCTCCCCTGCATCATGTTGAATGGCTGATGACATCACAAGCTTCCCTAGCTCCTCTTTGTTAGATTCAATCTCTGCGCATGCTTGGCAGAGGATTTGGCCCGCAGCTTCTTAGAATTCTTTCTCACACATCGCTTTTCTCAAGTTTTGAATGGAGATAATGTAGGTGGGCACAGCTATCATCCAGAGTCATAATTTGGACAGATCATGAGCATAAGTGTGAATAGGCATGCCAGCATTGCAAGAAAGAAGCAAATGGGGAGAAATCATGGCTAGTGCCTTCTATTTTCCCAGTCTGTGAAAGAGAACCCTCAGGCTACCTCCGATGGTATGCCCTCAAAACGATGGTAAAGGGAAAAACTCCAGGTCCTTAGGTAAGGAGATTGGAATGTGAAGACATTAGAGTGGGTTGAATTGTACAGTGAAGGGGCCCAGAAATTAGGAAAGAGTGCCTGAGGCAGGTGTGTGAGAGGAGAGTGTAGGAATTAAGGCTTAGAGAAGATGACAAAACTGGAGAAAAGGAGTTTTCAGAGGAGTGGCTAGGCAGTAAAATAGAGGGTTAGAAGTTGAAATCTAGGAAGAGGAGAAAAGAAGCAGGAAATCACACAGGAATTTTCTATGATTCTTTTTTTTCCCAGTTGGGAAAATTAACTACAATGAGAAAGAGTTTTGGAACCAGAAGAGAAGAATAATATCAAGTTTTATAATGGAGACTCTAAAGGAAGAAGATGAAAAGTGTTAGCATTGTAAAGAGACCCAATCTGGAAGAGCACTGAGGATGAGAGGAGGTTTAGCAGGGGCTAGGAGTGATCAGTAGCCAAAATTTGAGAAGCTATTGATTTAGAAGGAAAGAGCTAGGAGATAAAAATTAGAAAGTATCAAGTTATGAAGAGGGAAAGTAGAAGGGATACCACTCATTGTTTCTAAGTGACAGTAACTTGAACAGTGAAAGAATTTAAAAGTTTTTTTAGTGTAACCCCTATCAAATTACCCATGGCATTTTTCACAGAATTAGAACAAATAATCCTAAAATTTTTAAGGAACCATAAAAGATTCAGAATTACCAAAGAAATCCTGAAGAAAAAGAACAAAGTAATCAAAACAGCATGGTATTGGCACAAAAACAGAAAATACATCAACAAAACTGAATAGAGGGTACAGAAATAAAACCACACACTTAGAGTTAATTAATCTTTAACAAAGGAGGCAAGAATATACAATGGAGAAAAGATGATCTCTTTGGCAAATGGTGTTGGGCAAGCTGGATAGCCACATGGAAATCAGTAAAGTTAGAACACTCCTTTAAACCACACAAAAATAAACTCAAAATGACTTAAAGACTTAAATATAAGATAGGACACCATAAAATTCCTAGAAGAGAACATGGGCAGAACATTCTCTGACACAAATTGTAGCAATAGTTTCTTGGGCAGTCTCCCAAGGGAATAGAAATGAAAGCAAATATAAACAAATGGGATCTAATCAAACTTAAAAGCTTTTGCACAGCAAAGGAAACAAAAAGACAATGTGAGAACTGGGAGAAAATATTTGCAAATTATGAAACCCACAACAGGTTAATTTCCAAAATATTCAAACATTTCATCAGCTTATATCAAAAACAAAAAAAAAAAAAAAAAAAAAAAACCAAACAAAAAAAACAACCCAATCAGAAAATGGACAGAACTAAATAGACATTTCTCCAAAGAAGACATACAGATGGCCAACAGGTGCACAAAAAGATGCTCCACATTGTCAATTATTAGGTAAATGCAAGTCAAAAGTGAAGATACAGTGAAGTTATCACCTCATACCAGTCAGAGTGCCCATCATTAAAAAAAATCTACAAGAAATAAATACTGGAGAGAGCATGGAGAAAAGGAGCCCTTCTACACCGTTGGTGGGACTGTAAATTGGTGCAGCCACTGTGGAGAACACTTAAGGAGGTTCCTTAAAAAACTAAAAATAGAGTTACCATATGATCCTGTAATCCTGCTCTTGGGCATATATCTGAAGGAAACCATAATTTGAAAGATACATGTACCCCAGTGTTCACTGCAGCACTATATACAATAGCCAAGACAGGGAAGCAACCTAAATGTCCATTGACAAATGAATGGATAAAGAAGATATATATATATATATATATATATATATATATATAATTATATATAATATATAAATATTAAGATATAAATATATAAAACATAGAATTATATATATATATCTTCCCTTGTGGCTCAAATGGTAAAAAATCTGCCCACAATGTGGGAAACCCAGGTTTGATCCCTGGGTCAGGACGATCCCCTGGAGAAGGAAATGGCAACCCACTCCAGTATTCTTGCCTGGAAAGTCCCATGAACAGAGGAGCCTGGAGGGCTACAGTCCATGGGGTCACAGAAAATTGGACACGACTGAGTAACTAGCACTTCCACTTTTCATACATATATATGTATATATACATATGTATATTCATATATATATGCATGAAATGGAATATTACTCATAAAAACAAATGAAATTATGCCATTTGCAGCACAATGGATAGACCTAGAGATTATCATGTAAGTGAAGTAAGTCAAAGAAAAACAAGTATCATATGATATCACTTACATGTGGAATCTATGGATCTATGATACAAATATACTTATTTACAAAGTAGGAACATACATAAAAAAAGACCTGTGGTTATGAAAGGGGAAATGGTTGAGTGGAAGAATAGATTGGTAGCTTGGGATTAGCAAATACAAGCTACTATATATAAAAAAATAGACAAACAGCAAGATTTGACTGTATAGCATAGGCAGATATATTCAATATCTTATAATGACCTGTAGTGAATAAGAATATGAGAGAGTAATTCTAAAATATGAAAAATTCTAATCTACACAAAATTCTGAAACATTACATTGTCAACAGATGGGATCTTAAACTAAGGTTTTGCCTAGTTGTATTTTCTGATACTAAACCTCTAATGCAGAGAAGGCAATGGCACCCCACTCCAATGCTCCTACCTGGAAAATCCCATGGATGGAGGAGCCTGGTAGGCTGTAGTCCATGGAGTCACTAAGAGTCGGACATGACTGAGCGACTTCACTTTCACTTTTCACTTTCATGCATTGGAGAAGGAAATGGCAACCCATTCCAGTGTTCTTGCCTGGAGAATCCCAGGGACAGGGGAACCTGGTTCGCTTCCATCTATGGGGTCGCACAGAGTCGGACACGACTGAAGTGACTTAGCAGCAGCAGCAGCAGCAGCAAACCTCTAATGACAAGAAAGCATGCTTAATGATTCTCTAGATTAAAGAGGTTGAACTAGAATATAAATCGCTCTACCCTTTATGGAGAAAGTTTCACTATGAAAAATACTCTTAGTAGTTGAACTAAATATTCTTAATGACATCGTAAGAATTGTGAATTATATATGGCTAATGCACTACCACTTGGATATTATTGTCTTTTTTTATATGATAATATGGATGTTGATCTTAACCATGGTTGTTCTCTGTGGTTGTCAGAAAGAAATGATCTGTTGAATATTTTACCACAGAATATACTCCCACTGTTTCTGCAAGACCTGAAACCAGTTTGATCTCAAATTTTAAAGATATGAATAAGCCAGACTTATTTGTCTGATATGTTGAGTATTTTTAATGATTTTAATATATCAATTCAAAGAAGGAGTGTAAAATTTTTTTTTTTTAATGAGCAAAGGTGAAAAACAAAAGTTAGATGTTTGGATGAAAAGAGTATCTACAAATTATTATGACATATATGATGATTTAACAATTATCAATAGCTAGTAAGGTCAGAGAAAGCAATGGCACCCCACTCTGGTACTCTTGCCTGGAAAATCCCATGGATGGAGGAGCCTGGTGGGCTGCAGTCCATGGGGTCGCTAAGAGTCGGACACGACTGAGCGACTTCACTTTCACTTTTCACTTGCATGCATTGGAGACGGAAATGGCAACCCACTCCAGTGTTCTTGCCTGGAGAATCCCAGGGATGGGGGAGCCTGGTGGGCTGCCGTCTATGGGGTCACGCAGAGTCGGACACGACTGAAGCGACTTAGCAGCAGCAGCAGCAGTAAGGTAGGCTGCAGTCCATGGGGTTGCTAAGAGTCAGGCACGACAGAGCGACTTCACTTTCACTTTTCACTTTCATGCATTGGAGAAAGAAATGGCAACCCACTCCAGTGCTCTTGCCTGGAGAATCCCAGGGACAGGGGAGCCTGGTGGGCTGCCATCTATGGGATCGCACAGAGTCAGACATGACTGAAGCGACTTAGCAGCAGCAGCAGTGATAAATTTGGTGTTGAATGTCTGTGAAAAGTTAACACCAAAATCTTACATATTTGTATCTAATTTAAATTTTCCTTCAAAAGAATATTCATGCATAGGAAATTTTTAAATTAATTAATTTATTTTAATTGGAGGCTAATTATTTTACAGTGTTGTAGTGGGTTTTGCCATACATTGACATGAATCAGTCATAGGTGTATATGCGTCCCCCATCCTGAACCCCCATCACCCTCCCTTCCCATCTCATCCCTCAGGATTGTCCCAGTGCATCAGCTTTGAGTGCTCTGTTTCATGCATCAGACTTGGACTGGTGATCTATTTCACATATGGTAATATACATATTTCAGTGCTATTCTCTCAAATCATCCTACCCTTGTCTTCTCCCACAGAGTCCAAAAGTCTGTTCTTTATATCTATGACTCTTTCACTGTCTTGCATAAAGGGTCATCATTACCATCTTTCTAAATTCCATATATATGTGCTAGTATACTGTATTGGTGTTTTTCTTTCTGACTTACTTCACTCTGTATAATAGGCTCCAGTTTCATCCACCTCATTAGAACTGGTTCAAATGGGTTATTTTTAATAGCTGAGTAGTATTCCATTGTGTATATTTACCACAGCATTCTTATCCATTTATCTTCTGATGGACATCTAGGTTGCTTCCATGTCCTAGCTATGGTAAACTGTGCTGTGATGAACACAGCACAGTACATGTGTCTCTTTAAATTCTGATTTCCTTGGTGTATATGCCCAGCACCAGTAATTGCCCAATTACTTCTTTTACCTTACATTTCTATTAACTCCTCTAATGATATACAGACAAATGAATTAGAAAATACAGATCAAAAACAATCCTTATGGACATCATTGGTATCTGAATATACCTGACCAAATATAAATATCAAAATTAATGGTAAAAGATTTTCTGGTCTCCTAGATACTGGATCTGATATCACTATTATTTCCAAACACTTGTGGCCCAAATCTTGGACTATACAAAAAATTTCTTGCCAAATTACAGGAGTTTCTCAAACCAAAATACAAGAAGCCTATCAAAGTATTCAAATTTATCCTTGTGAGAGACCAAAAGGCCAGCCTACAACATTAGAACCTTATGTGATAGATGCACCCCTTAATCTAATAGGAAGGGATTTACTTATGCAATGGCAAACTCAGACATACATTCCACATTTTTCTTAGAGGCCACTGCTCATTTAACAAACAATGCAATTATTAAAATAACTTGGAAAAATGACGAGCCTATTTGGACAGAGCAGTGGCCCCTTACAAAAGAAAAATTACAAACTGCTAAAGAACTTATAGATACACAATTGAAATGAAAACATATTGAGAAATCTTATTCCCTTTGGAACTCTCCCATTTTTGTTATAAAAAAGAAATCTGGCAAATGGCATCTCTTCAGTTCAGTTCAGTCACTCAGTCGTGTCCGACTCTTTGTGACCCCATGAATCGCAGCACACCAGGCCTCCCTGTCCATCACCAACTCCCGGAGTTCACTCAAACTCAACGTCCATCGAGTCGGTGATGCCATCCAGCCATCTCATCCTCTGTCGTCCCCTTCTCCTCCTGCCCCCAATCCCTCCCAGCATCAGAGTCTTTTCCAATGAGTCAACTCTTTGCATGAGGTGGCCAAAGTACTGGAGTTTCAGCTTTAGCATCATTGCTTCCAAAGAACACCCAGGACTAATCTCCTTTAGAAGGGACTGGTTGGATCTCCTTGCAGTCCAAGGGACTCTCAAGAGTCTTCTCCATCTCTTAACAGACCTTAAAAAAGTTAATGCATCTATAATACCTATGGGTACATTACAGCCAGAAATCCCATCACCTACCATTATTCCTCAAAACTGGCATATTATTATTATAGATTTACAAGATTGTTTTTTAAATATACCTTTGCACCCTCTAGACCGAGAGAGATTTGCTTTCTCTCTTCTTTATCCTAATCACACCGGGCCTCATAAACGGTACCAATAGACTGTACTACCTCAAAAAATGATAAATTCTCCCACCATGTGCCAATACTATATAGCCAAAGCCCTTAAACCTGTGAGAATACAGTTTCTTGACTTTCTTGTTATTCATTACATGGATGATATATTGTTTTCAGCTCCATCTGTTTTAGAAACTCAATACATGTTTAATATAGCTCAACAATGCTTGAAAGACTGGATTAATCATTGCCCCTGAAAATATTCAAACCTCTACACCGTACCATTACTTAAGATTTGTTGTTAATAGACAACATATTACTAACACAGATTCGTACTGATAAATTATCAACCTTAAATGATTTTCAATTTTAGATGATATAAATTGGGTTAGATCTTCTTTAGACATTGCTAATTATCAACTGACTAATCTATTTAATACTTTGAAAGGAGATCTCAATTTAAATAGCTCTCGTTCACTTTCACAAGAAACACGAGAAAAACTCTATTTAATACAAAATAAATTGCAAAAGTGATTTCTTACACATATTAGACTTAATTTACCTCTAAAATTATTTATACTCCCCTCTCTTCATTCTCCCACAGGACTTCTTGCCCAACAAAAACACCCAATAAAATGGATCTATACCCATTTTAGAGGGATAAAATCACTTACATCCTATCTTAATTTAATCATTCTAATCATTATCAATAAAAGAAATAAAACTAAGACTTTAATTGGCTCCAATCCTTATAAAATTGTAATACCTATTAATAAATCTTGAGGACACATTACAAACTTCTACTGATTTCCAAATAACTTTTCTGGAATATTTTGGAGAAATTTCGTTTCATTATCCTTCTAACAAGCTCTGGAATTTCTTCAAAAATACTGAGTTTATTATCTCCCACATCGTCAACTCACAGCCTATACCTCAAGCTGATGTTTTCTATATAGATAAGAGTAAAAACGCCAAAGCATCATTCTGGTCTCTCAAAAAATATGAAGTCTTTTATACTAAATTTCATTCTGCTCAACAAAACAAATTATATGCTCTTATTCAAGTTATTTGCCTACATCCTTAATCCATTAATATAGTCTCTGACTCCTTATATTCAGTTTTTGTATTATAAAATATAGAAACTTCCACTATAAACTCCAATCAACCTATTATTCAATAACTTTTTTTCAAACTACAATCTATTATTAGAAACCACACTCTTTCCATTTATATTACCCATATTTGAACACATTCCTGCCTTCCTGGCCCTATGACTCATGGAATAAACAAGCTGATAAACTTATTACTTTTGCTACTCCCAAGAAACAATATGCTTTATTGCACAATAGTCCTGGGTCCTTACACCAAATTTGAAAAATTCCATACTGCCATACCAAAAAAAAAAAAAAATCATTAAAAATTTCTCTACTTGTAGGCCCCTACATCTTTAACCCATTACACAAGGTATCAATCCTTGAGGACTACAACCCAATGAACTATGACAGATGAATGTAACTCACTGCCCTGAACTTTCTCCCTCTTCCTTCCTACATGTCTCAATTGATACAAATTCTTCTTTTATATGGGCCACACCTCCCCGAGGTGAAACTACACAACATATTATAACCCACCTGTTAACTTGCTTTACAGTAATGAAAACTCCTAGTTCTATAAAAACAGACAATGGCCCTGCCTGTATTTCTAGACACTTCAAACAATTTTTACACTCATTTTCTATTAAACATGTTACAGGTATTCCTTATAATCCACAGACACAAAACATAGTCAAACGGACACATCACACACTGAAACTAAAAATAATAATCAAAATTTAAAAAGGGGGAATACACAGGAACACTACTATCTTCCTTATCTAAAGCAGACTTTACTAGATTCCAACATAAGTTATTTTCTAAAGCTATAACTATTGTTAATACAGCTTAATTTGTTTTAAATTTTTTAAACTTACCACAAGGAGATATTTTGACAACAGCAGAAAAACATTTTGAGACATTGAAAGATACCTTCCTTCCTCTGCCCATTTGGTATCAAGATGGGTTGACTAAACAATGGAAATCTGAAAAATTAATATTACAGAGAAAAAGATATGCTTATATTTCTCCAGATGGATCCAACGAAGTCAGTTGGCTCCTTCTTCGAAAGATCTGCCCCCAGGGAACTACCGGCATTCAAGATAGGAAAAGGCAAAATCCCCGGAAAGAAGATGTTCCAATACAAGCCATAGTGGCTTTAGAGATTTCCAAAAAACACCGCACTCAGCGTCATCTACCTCATGATCTCCCTTCTTGGAAACAGATTAAAAACCCTTGCTAATCAAACTGAAAATCTGGTTTCTCAACAGGAAATGCCTCAGAATCCAGAAAATATTTTTGTCGCTATGCTTGCTTTGCTTGCTTTTGCTCCCCCTGCTCAAGCTGAATTAATTAATCATACTTACTGGGCTTATATACCCAACCCCTTTACTGCAGGTTGTAAAATGAAGACAGAAAGAAGGACGCAGGGGACCCAAGTCTCTAGTGGAACAAGGGTATTTCATTAGCAGAAATGCATGCTTATATATCTTCAGTAAAATAATTATTCAGCCATTACAAAGAATGAAATTCCACCAGTTGCAACAAAATCTAATAAACACAAGGTCGATGAAGAGAGTCACTGAAGGGAGTGACTAAAAGGAATCCAAGCAGGTGCCCTTTCCCATGGTCTCAGTCCTGAGAACTGCGTGCAGCTCTACTCGTTCCTGTATTCCAGGAACTGATAAGGAACACAGAGTCCTTGAGAAATGGCACACAAAGGACAATGCAACGTATTGGATCCCTTAAAGTTGAATGTCCCCTGACAGTATGGCAGTTCTGTTTCCAGTTTTTAAAGGAATCTCCACACTGTTCTCCATAGTGGCTATACTAGTTTGCATTCTCACCAATGGTGTAAGAGGGTTCCCTTTTTTCCACACTCTCTCCAGCATTTATTGTTAGTAGACTTTTTGATAGCAGCCATTCTGACTGGCATGAGATAGTACCTCATTGTGGTTTTGATTTGCATTTCTCTGATAATGAGTGATGTTGAGCATCTTTTCATGTGTTTGTTAGCCATTTATATGTCTTCTTTGGAGAAATGTCTGTTTGATTGGGTCATTTATTTTTCTGGTATTGAGCTGCATGGGCTGCTTGTATACTTTTGAGATAAACTCTTTGTCAGTTGCTTTGTTTGCTGTTATTTTCTCCCATTCTGAACTCTGTCTTTTCACCTTGCTTATAGTTCCCTTCATTGTGCAAAAGCTTTTAAGTTTAATTAGGTCTGTTTATTTTTGCTTTTATAACTACTCTGGGAGGTGGGTCATAGAGGATCCTGATATGATTTTTGTCAGAGAGTGTTTTTCCTATTTTTCCTCAAAGAGTTTTATAGTTTCTGGTCTTACATTTAGATCTTTAATCCGTTTTGAGTTTATTTTTGTGAATGGTGTTAGAAAGTGTTCTAGTTTCATTCTTTTACAGGTGGTTGACCAGTTATCTAAGCACCACTTGTTAAAGAGATTGTCTTTATTCCATTGTATATTCTTGCCTCCTTTGTCAAAGATAAGGTGTCCATAGGTGCATGGATTTATCTCTGGGCTTTCTATTTTGTTCCATTGATCTATATTTCTGTCTTTGTGCCGGTACCATACTGTCTTGATGACTGTAGCTTTGTTAGTAAAGTCTGAAGTCAGGCAGGTTGATTCCTCCAGTTCCACTCTACTTTCTCAAGATTGCTTTGGCTGTTTGAGGGTTTTTGTATTTCCATACAAATTGTGAAATTATTTTTTCTAGTTCTGTGAAAAATACTGTTGGAAGCTTGATAGGACTTGCATTGAATCTATAGATCGCTTTGGGTAGTATACTCATTTTCACTATATTGATTCTTCTGACCCACGAACAGGGTATATTTCTCCATCTATTTGTGTCATCTTTGATTTATTTCATTAATGTTTTCTAGTTTTCTATATATAGGTCTTTTGTTTCCTTAGGTAGATTTATTCCTAAGTATTTTATTCTTTTCCTTGCAATGGTGAATGGAATTGTTTCCTTAATTTCTCTTTCTGTTTTCTCATTGTTAGTGTATAGCAATGCAAGAGATTTCTGTGTGTTAATTTTATATCCTGCAACTTTACTATATTCATTGATTAACTCTAGTATTTTTCTAGTGGTACCTTTAGGGTTTTATATGCAGAGGATCATATCATCTGCAAACAGTGAGAGTTTTACTTCTTCTTTTCCAATCTGGATTTCTCTTATTTCTTTTTCTTCTCTTATTGCTGTGGCTAAAACTTCCAAAACTATGTTGAATAGTAGTGGTGAGAGTGAGCACCCTTGTCTTGTTCCTGAATTTAGGGGAAATGCTTTCAGTTTTTTTCCATTGAGGATAATGTTTGCTGTGGGTTTATCATATATGGCTTTTATTATATTGAGGTATGTTCCTTCTTTGCTTGCTTTCTGGAGGGTTTTTATTATAAATAGCTGTTGAATTTTGTCAAAGGCTTTCTCTGCATCTATTGAGATAATTGTATGGTTTTTAATCTTTCAATTTGTTAATGTGGTATATCACATTGATTGATTTGCAAATATTGAAGAATCCTTGCACCCCTGGGATAAAGCCCACTTGGTCATGATGTATGATGATGTATGATCTTTTTAATATGTTGTTGGATTCTGTTTCATGCATAGAATGGATCCAGATCTATTTCTTTCATGCATAGGAAACTTATGCATGAAATGGATCCAGATCTGTTTCTTTCATCAGATCTAATTTCAATTTAACTGTAATTTCACACAACTCATTTTAGAACTGGTTACTGATGAAAAATTAAATGTCAGTTTTAAAAATACAACATCACTTTCTTTATATCCTATAAAAGTTAAGAGTGAATATCCTGAGCTTTGTTGAAATTGCTTTAAATAGCTTCTTAAGAAACTTAAGTAAATATTGTTTGGGTTGTTTTTTATTTAAATAAAACAACAGAAAAAGTTTTAAACATACATTATCCTCTGAGGCAGCTTTATCCTCTGGAGACAAGATTAGATGAGTTAACCAGCAAGGGGCATATTAAAACCTATAAAACTACAGGAACACAATTCTTTCAAAATAATCAGGTAGGTGTTTCTTACTGGGAATTGTTATTTTACTCAATTATAATTGCAAAAACAATACCTTGTGAGTGAAAAAATAACAATTAACTATGTTAATCACCTATTTGCTCAATTTCAATAAACAAGTACAGTTTTCTAATTTTTTCTTTTTAATGTTGTATTTGCATTTACTTAATTTATTAAAATTAATTTTATGAGAAATTTTTATCATTTAATTTTCTAGTAATGCATTTTTCATTTTATAAAATTATTGATCTTTGAAGGGTTGAACATTAAAAAAATAATTGGTCTTTAGATAAAAGTGGTTAAAGAACTCCACTTGAGAGTTTGGTGACTTTATGGCTAAAGGTGGAGTCACTAGGGAGATAAAGGAAGAATAGCATTGTTGAGCCTCATAACAAAATAAATCTCCTTGGACTAAAACTGGGCCATCGGGAAGAGGAGTTGGCTTGTGTGGAGAGGTGCTTGGTTGAATTTGGACCTTTCGATTGTAAGATGATAGAAAATTCAGATACAGGGTCTAGCAGGAGATTGGAGAGAAGGGACTGAAGCTCAGGTCATGGAAAAGCACAAGAAATCATTTGCACAGATGTTGTAGTTGGGTCATGAAAATGACAAGACATTTAAAAGAATGAATATCCTATGAAAACTGAGCATGCAGATTTTATCACAGAATGACTTTCAATAAAATTGGTTCACACTTTTCACAAATGTTGTTATTTTCCAAACTGATTTAAAGTTTTCTAAAGAGCTGGGCTTAGAAAAGAAAGGAACTAGAGGTCAAAATGCCAACATTCATTGGATCATAGAGAAAGTAAGGAAATTCCAGAAAAACATCTACTTCTGCTTCATTGACTATGCTAAAGTCTTTGACTATGTGGATCACAACAAACTGGAAAATTCTTAAAGATGGAAGTACCAGAATATCTTACTTGTCTCCTAAGAAACCTGTAGGCAGGTAAAGAAGCAACAGTTAGAATCGGACATGGAACAATGGACTGGTTCAAAATTGAGAAAGGAGTCTGACAAGGCTGTATATTGTCACCCTGCTTATTTAATTTCTATGAAGAGTACATCATGTGAAATGTGGGGCTAAATGAACCACAAGCTGGAATCAAGATTGCCAGGAAAAATATCAGCAACCTTAGATATGCAGATGATACTACTCTAATGGCAGAAAGTAGAGAGAAACTTAAGAGCCTCTTGCTGGAGCTGAAAGAAGAGAGTGAAAAACCTGGCTTGAAACTCAGCATGAAAAAAATGAAGATCATGGCATCCAGTCCCATCATTTCATGGCATATAGAAGGGGGAAAAGTTGAAGCAGTGATAGATTTCATTTTCTTAGTCTCCAAAATCACTATGAACAGTGAGTGCAGTCGTTAAAGTAAAAGACACTTGCTCCTTGGAAGGAAAACTATGAAAAACTTCGACAGTGTATTAAAAAGAAGAGACATCACTTTGCTGCCAAAGATCTGTATAGTCAAAGCTATGGTTTTTCCAGTAGTCACGTATGGATGTGAGAGTTGGACCATAAAGAAGTGCTAAGCACTAAAGAATTGATGTTTTTGGATGGTGGTTCCGAAGTCTCCTGAGAGTCCCTTGGACTGCAAGATCAAATCAGTTGATCCTAAGGAAAATAGCCCTGAATATTTATTGAAAGGACTGATGCTGAAGCTGAAGCTCCAATACTTTGGCCACCTGATGCAAAGAGCTGACTCATTGGAAAAGACCCTGATAATGGGAAAGATTGAAAGTGAAAGGAGGAGGGGGTGGCAGAGGATGAGATGGTTAGATAGCATCACCAGCTCATTGGACATGAATTTGCCCAAACTCCAGGAGATAGCGAAGGACAGGGAAGCCTGGCATGCTGCAGTTCATGGATTCACAAAGAGACATGACTGAGCAACTGAATGACTATTCTCCCTCCAGCTCTGTACTCCTGCACAAGGCCATCTGAATGTGAACTCCTTGAGAATAGAGGCTTTATCTGCCTAGTACCTGGAACGGTGTCTGGCATAGTATGCTGCTGCTATGTCGCTTCGTGTCCGACTCTGTGCGACCCCATAGACGGCAGCCAACCAGGCTTCCCATCCCTGGGATTCTCCAGGCAAGAACACCGGAGTGGGTTGCCATTTCCTTCTCCAATGCATGAAAGTGAAAAGTGAAAGTGAAGTCGCTCAGTCGTGTCCGACTCTAGCAAGCCCATGGACTGCAGCCTATCAGGCTCCTCTGCCCATGGGATTTTCTAGGCAAAAGTACAGGAGTGGGGTGCCATTGCCTTCTCCTCTGGCATAGTATAGGCACCCAATAAATGTTTGTTATACAAATCAATAGGTTTTATTTGCCTGTGCTCTGAAAAAAAAATCTTACTGTTTTATAGACAATAAGTAGATCTGGAGATCAGAAAACAGAGAATTGCCAGATTATATCTAAAAGGTTGATACAAAGTGAGTATCAGCTAATTTAAACATCTGAAAAAATAAGCAGGAAAATTGGCTCCCATTTGAGGAATCGTTTTCTAATTTTGCAAATAAAATTTTATTTTGATACATTATTTGTCCATGAATGCTTCTAGGCTCTGTTATTTCTAGTCCCTTCTGGGTTTGTAGACAACATAAGGTTGTGGTTAGGAGCAGGGTCATTGAGTCTAAATTGCAACCCTCCTTTGTAAACTACAAGGTTGCATAGTTTACCTTGTCTAAGTTTAATTACCTCATTTGTAAAATGGTGATGACAATGGTAGCAGGCTCATAGGACTGTGGAGAGGATTCACTGAGACTAAATAAAACACAGTACTTGGCATGGAGCATGTCCTCACTGAACACGGGCTAGTTATTGTCAGTACTTACCTCTGCTTATAAGACTGGGCCAAGGTGTAAGTGTTCCCCTTCCTTTTCTGGAATACTTGTATTCTCATCTAAAGCTTCAGATGGGTATTTCCATTCTCAGTTTACTTTTCATATGAGCTTAGGTACCATGTGTTTTTCATGTCCTAGTCAGCCCAGCATTTTCATACTACAGAGAAGCTACTTATAAGTCAGAGATTTCTAACTATTCCTGTTTATTTCCCTACTAAACTAGAATAATTGTGGACTCTCTCTTTTTTGAAGAGGGGGAAAATTAAAGAATTTTTCTGGTTCTCTCTTTTTTATTCTATAGCAGCACAAGTTGTACCTTTCACCTCCTTTTGGGGGAAAAGATTCTGCTTTTGTTATTTTTTGTGAGGTAGAGATGGAAAGGTGAAATAATGCAGTAGTCTTCAACTATAAAAGATGATAAAAATTAATAAGAGAAGGTCAGTATTTTAAGAGCCTCTTTACTTTGAGGGGCCCAAGAGAGCTGAAACTTTATCACCCCAGCTCCAGAGAGCCACCCAGATGGACCCTACTGACCAGGGCACTGGAGACAGGAGGGAGAAAGGTATAAGAGGATAAAGGTCTCGCCTATTAGCAGAGACGGACTGTGTATATACTGAAATGGTGATGAAGAGACTTGTGTGCTCTTTTCTGAACTTTGCTGACTCAGTTCCTCAGAGTGAGTTAGAACAGTGAGGCTGGCATCTAGTGGAAGCAACAGGTACTAGGAACAGAGCACAAAAGTCTAAGAAGAGAGCTCCTCATTTTTCATTTCTCCAGATTCAATATAGTGATTTCATCTCTCTGTATTAGTTGAGATCTTTCAGCCATAAGTGAGAGATTATAGACCAGGTTAAGTAAAAAAAGAAAAGAGAATTTATTGACCAGTGTAATATGAATGATGGGATGGAGTGAGAATTAGGCATGCCTGAGTTGAGGGTCAAATGATAAGCACTCTTTCCCTTTCTCTCAAAAACACGCTTGTTCCCCAAAGCTCTTAACTCTTTTTCTTTCCTTCTATTAATATTCCCTTCTTTTCTACACTACTGAAGGTGGGCTTCATTCATGAATTTGAGGTAGAAATTCTTAAACAATTGTATTCAAGTGTAGGGGGAATATTTTCTGTTTTGTTCATGTCTTTAAGTGAGATTAGCAGGACAGGGACTGACCTTGCAGATAAACCAGCAATTTTGGATAAATTGACTCAAGGGAGTGTTCATAAACATATTTGATAACAGACCCAAGCAAAATGAAAGGTGACTTGAAATAATCAGTACCCAGAGTTGAATACCTCCCTTTTCAGTATTGTGTTTATTTGTAATAAATGTGATACTCAGTTCTCCATTAGTTTTCTTTTGTTTCCAATTTTGTTCCAAATTTGGATGAAGCATAGAGTTCTGTTACTTAATTAATATACATCTTCAAATTTCAAAAGAAATAATTTTCAGAAGTCATGAAAAGAATAAACAAGTATAACATTCGGTTATCCATTAATCACATTTTCCATACTTTTCAAATTTAATATGAGGACCAAATTCCCTAAAGGAAAGAGAAAAAAATAGAGATTAGTATCATAAAGAAAGAGGGCTTTGCTTCACATTTCTTTCTCTTCCAAATGAAGTCCTGAGAAGGAAAGCTGCTTCTATAATTCCCATTACCCCATCTCTTTTCCATTTCTGTTCATGATCACCACAGTTGGCACATTCCCCACCCATGTCTTAATTATTCAAAAAATGTTCTGAAGTTGACGGAGGAGTAGGTGGATGTGGAGTACATCTCTCCCCACAGATACATCAGCAATGCACCTTCAGACACAGAAGTGTATGCAGAACACAAGCTGAGAGTGGACAGGAGTACCTGACCAGTGGAAACAAATATATAGAACCATGCAAAACTCAAGATCAAGCCCTGAGCTTTTGGAATGAGACCACTGACTCAAAGACCCTAGACTACCAGAGAACTAACCCTAGGGAGGATCAAATAGTGAGAACTCACACAAAGGAAACCACTTGAATAAAAGACCCAGCATCACCCAACCACCAGTAGCACCCTGTGCATAATGCCTCATCTAAACAACAAACAAAACAAAAATACAAATCCAGTCATCAGCAGGCAGGATTACCACCTCCCTCAGCCTTGCCCATCAGAGGAAAAACAAACAAACAAACAAACAAAAACTAGTACAAATCTCACCCTATATGAAGCTTACACAAACCATTGGACCAACCTTAGGAGGGCAGAAACCAAAAGGAAGAAAGACTTCTACCTTGAATCCTGGGAAAAGGAGACCTCAAACACAATCACTTAAAAAAAGTGAAAAGGCAGAGAAATACTACACAAATGAAGGAACAAACTAGAAACACAGAAGTGCAAATAAACAAAGAGGAAATAGGTAAACTACCTGAAAAAGAATTCAGAAAAATGATAGTAAAGATGATCAAAAACCTTGAAAACAGAATGGAGAAAATGAGAGAATTAATTAACAAAGACCTAGAAGAATTAAAGAATAAACATACAGAGACAAACAACACAATTACTGGAATTAAAAATACTCTGCTGCTGCTGCTGCTAAGTCGCTTCAGTCATGTCCGACTCGATGCGACCCCATAGACGGCAGCCCATCAGGCTCCCCCATCCCTGGGATTCTCCAGGCAAGAACACTGGAGTGGGTTGCCATTTCCTTCTCCAATGCATGAAAGTGAAAAGTGAAAGTGAAGTCGCTCAGTCGTGTCTGACTCTTAGCAACCCCATGGACTGCAGCCTACCAGGCTCCTCCATCCATGGGATTTTCCAGGCAAGAGTACTCTAGAAGGAGTCAAAAGCAGAATATCTGAAGCAGAAGAACAAATCAGTGAGCTGGAAGATAAAATGGTGGAAATAACTTCTGAAGAGCAGAATAAAGTAAAAAGAATGAAAAGAACTGAGGATAGTCTCAGAGACCTCTGGGACAATATCAAATGCACCAGCATTCGAATTATAGGGGTTCCAGAAGAAGGGGAGAAAAAGAAAGGGTATGAGAAAATTTTTGAAGAGGTTATAATTGAAAATTTCCCCAACATGGAAAAAGGAATGGTCAATCAAGTCCAAGAGGTGCAGAGAGTCCCATACAGGATAAACCAAAGGAGAAGCACACCTACTAATCAAAGTAACAATGACTAAACACAAAGAAAGAATATTAAAAGCAGCAAGGGAAAAGCAACAAGGAACATACAAGGGAAACCCCATATGTTTAACAGCTGATCTTTGAGCAGAAGCTCTGCAGGCCAAAGGAAGTGGCAGGATATATTTAAAATACTGAAAGGGAAAAATCTACAACCAAGATTACTGTACCTGGCAAGGATCTCATTCAAAATTGATGGAGGAATAGAAAGCTTTTCAGACAAGCAAAAGTTAAGAGAAGTCAGTACCACCAAACCAGCTTTACAGCAAATGTTAAAGGGACTTAAATATTCAAGAAATACAAGAGAAGAAAAAGATCTACAAAATCAACCCCAAACAATTAAGAAAATGACAATAGGAACATATATATCAATAATTACTCTAAATATAAGTGGATTAAATGCCCAACTGAAAGACACAGACTGGCTGAATGGATACAAAAAGAAGACCCATATATATGCTATCTACAGGAAACCCACTACAGACCTAAAGACACATATAGACTGAAAGTGAGAGGGGAAGTGCAAATGGGAAGCAAAAGAAAGCTGGAGTAACAATCCTCATATCAGACAAAATAGATCTTAAAGTAAAGATTACAAGAGATAAGGAAGAATACTACATAATGATCAAGGAATCAGTCCAAGAGGAAAACATAACAATTGTAAATATCTATTCACCCAATATAGGAGCACCTTAATACATAAGGGAAACATTAACAGACATAAAAGGAGAAATTGACAATAACACAATAATAGTAGGAGATTTTAACACCCCACTCACACCAATGGACAGATCATCAAAACAGAATATTAATAAGGAAACACAAGTCTTAAATGATACATTAGATGAAACACAAGTCTTAAATGATACATTAGATGAGATGGATCTCATTGATATCTTCAAGACATTCCATCCAAATGCAGAAGAATACACCTTCTTCTCAAGTTCACATGGAACATTCTCCAGGATAGACCACATCTTGGGTCACAAATCAAACCTCAGTAAATTTAAGAAAATTGAAATCGTATCAAGCATCTTCTCTGAACACAATGCTATGAGATTAGATATCAATTACAAGGAAAAAAAAACTGTAAGAAACACAAACACATGGAGATTAAACCATATGTTTCTGAATAACCAACAGATTACTGAAGAAATCAAAAGGGAAATTTAAAAAATTTCTAGAAACAAATGACAATGAAAACATGACAACTTGAAACCTATGGGATGCAGCAAAAGCAGTCCCAGAGGGAAGTTAATAGCAATACAGTCCTACCTCAAGAAACAAGAAAAACATCAAATAGACAACCTAACTTTACACCTAAAACAACTGGAAAAACAACAACAACAATAAAAACCCAAAAAATTAGTAGGAGGGAAGAATTCATAAAAATCAGAGCAGAAATAAATGAAAAAGAAATGAAAGAAACAATAGTAAAGATTAATAAAACTAAAAGCTGGTTCTTTGAGAAGATAAAATTGACAAACCTTTAACCAGACTCATCCAAAAAAAGAGAGAGAAGAATCAAATCAACAAAATTAGAAATTAAAAAGGAGAGGTTACAACAGACAATGCAGAGCTCTTGCCTATCCTTCTAAAACTCTTTCAAAAAATTGCAGAGGAAGGAATACTTCCAAACTCATCACCCTCATACCAAAACTAGACAAAGACAACACACAAAAAAGAAAAGTACAGGCCAACATCACTGATGAACATAGATACAAAAATCTTCAACAATATTTTAGCAAACGGTATTCAGCAACACGTCAAAAAGCTCATACATCGTGATCAAGTTGGGTTTATTCCATGGATGCAAGGATTTTTCAATATATGCAAATCAATCAATGAGATAAACCATATTAACAAATTGAAAGATAAATACCATATGATCATCTCAATAGATGCAGAAAAAGCCTTTGACAAAATTCAGCACCCATTTATGATTGAAACTCTTCCAAAAATGGGCATAGAAGGAACCTACCTCAACATAGTAAAGGCCATATAAGATAAGCCTACAGCAAACATTATTCTCAGTGGTGAAAAACTGAAAGCATTCCCCCTAAGATCAGGAACAAGACAAGGGTGTCCACTTTCACCACTGTTATTCAATGTAGTTCTGGAAGTCCTAGCTACAGCAATCAGAGAATAAAAAGAAATAAATGGAATCCAGATTGGAAAATAAGTAAAGCTCTCACTGTTTGCAGATGACATGATACTGTACATAGAAAACCCTAAAGATAGTATCAGAAAATTACTAGAGCTCATCAGTGAATTTAGCAAAGTTGCAGAATACAAAATCAATACAAAGAAATCACTTGCATTTCTATATAATAACAATGAAAAAGCAGAAAGAGAAATTAAGTAATCAACCCCATTCACCATTGCAACAAAAAGAATAAAATATCTAGGAATAAACTTACCTCAGGAGACAAAAGAACTGTACACAGAAAATTATAAGACAATAATCAAAGAAATCAAAGATGACATAAACAGATGGAGAGATATTCTATGTTCCTGGGTAAGAAGAATCAATACTGTGAAAATGACTGTACTATCAAATGCCATCTACAGATTCAATGCAATCCCTATCAAATTAACATAGGCATTTTTCACAGAACTAGAACAAAAAATTTCACAATTCATATGGAAACACAAAATACCCTGAATAGCCAGAGCAGTCTTGAAAAAGACGAATGGAGCTGGAAGAATCAACCTTCCTGACTTCAAATTATACGGCAAAGCTACAGTCATCAAGACAGTATGGTCCTGGCACAAAAACAGAAATATAGACCTATGGAACAAGATATAAACAAGAAATAAACCCATGCACACATAGGTACCTTAATTTTGACAAAGGAGGCAAGAATATAAGTGGGGCAAAGATAGCCTCTTCAATAAATGGTGCTGGAAAAACTGGACAGCTACATGTAAAAGAATGAAATTAGAACATTCTCTAATAACTATATTCAAAAATGGGTTAAAGACCTAAATGTAAGCCCAGATACCATAAAACTACAAAGCTTCTAGAGCAAAATATAGGTAGGACAGTCAATGACATAAATCGTACCAGTATGTTTTTGGATCTGTCTTATAATGGAAAGAAAAACAAAAACAAACAAATGGGACCTAATTAAACTTAAAAGGTTTTACACAGCAAAAGAAACCATAATGAAAACAAAAAGGCAACCTAAAGGCTGGGAGAAAATATTTGCAAACATTGAGACCAACAAGGGATTAATTTCCAAAATATAAAAACAGCTCATCAGCTTAATATAAAAACAAACAAGGAACCCAATCTGGGCAGAAAATCTAAATAGATATTTCTCCAAAGAAGACATGCAGATAGTCTATATACAGAAGAAAAAATACTCAACATTCCTAGTTAAAATAGAAATACAAATCAAAACTATGAATTATCACCTTACATCAGATAGAATGGCTATTATTAAAAATCTACAAATAATAAATGCTAGAGAGGCTGTGGAGAAAAAGAAACCATTCTACACCATTGGTGGGAAAGTAAATTGGTAGAGCCTCTATGGAGACTAATATAGAGGTTCCTTAAAAAACTAAAAATAGAGTTACCATATGATCCTACAATCCCACTCCTGGGCATATATCTGGATATAACTAATTTGAAGAGACCCAAATACCCCAAGTTTCACTGCAGCACTATTTACAGTAGCCAAGACATGGAGGTAACCTAAATGTCTATCAACAGATAAGTGGATAAAGAAGATGTCGTGTGTGTATGTACACACACACACACACACACACACACAACGGGACTATTACTCAACCATAGCAAATAATGAAATAATGCCATTTGTAGCAACATGGATGGACCTGGAGATGATCATATTAAGTAAATCGGAAAAAGACAAATATCATATGATATCACTTATATGTGGAATCTTAAAAATGATACAAATAAACTTATTTACAAAACAGAAATAGACTCATAGAAGAATAATTGATGCTTTTGAACTGTGGTGTTGGAGAAGACTCTTGAGAGTCCCTTGGACTGCAAGGAGATCCAACCAGTCCATCCTAAAGGAGATCAGATCTGGGTTTTCATTGGAAGGACTGAGCTGACTCACTTTAAAAGACCCTGATGCTGGAAAAGATTGAGGGCAGGAGGAGAAGGGGATGACAGAAGATGAGATGGTTGGATGGCATCATTGACTCGATGGACATGGGTTTGGGTGAACTCTGGGAGTTGGTGATGGACAGGGAGGCCTGGTGTGCTGTGGTTCATGGGGTTGCAAAGAGTCGGACACGACTGAGCGACTGAACTGATATGTGGAATCTTAAAAATAATGCAAATAAATTTATTTACAAAATAGAAATAGACTCACAGACATAGAAAAAGCTTAAGGTTACCAAAAGGGATAGGAGGTTTGGGGAATAAATTAGGAGTTTAGGATTAACATATACATACTAATATATATATATATAATTATTATTTTATAATACTTTTAATAATATTTATTATAGTATATAATATAATTATATAATAATAATTATTAATTTTGGATTGGTTCCAAATTGGGAAAGGAGTACATCAAGGCTGTATATGGTCACCCTACTTATTTAACTTATATGCTGAGTACATCATGTGAAATGCTGGGCTGATGAAGCACAAGCTGGAATCAAGATTACCGGGAGAAATACAATAACCTCAGATACGCAGATGACACCATCCTTATGGCAGAAAGTGAAGAGGAGCTAAAGAGCCTCTTGATGAAAGTGAAAGAGGAGAGTGAAAAAGCTGGCTTAAAACTCAAGATTCAAAAAAGTAAGATCATGGTATCCGGTTCCATCACTCCATGGCAAATAGATGGGGAAACAATAAAAACAGTGACAGACTATTTTCTTGATCTCCAAAATAACTGCAGATGATGACTACAGCCATGAAATTAAAAGATGCTTGCTCCTTGGAAGAAGAACTATGACCAATCTAGACAGCATATTGAAAAGCAGAGACGTTACTTTGCCAACAGTGGTTTGTCTAGTCAAAGCTATGGTTTTTCCAGTAGTCATGTATGGATGTGAATTGAACTATACAGAAAGCTGAGCAGTGAAGAATTGATTCTTTTGAACTGTGGTGTTGGAGAAGACTCTTGAGAGTCCCTTGGACTGCAAGGAGATCCAATCAGTCCATCCTAAAGGAAATCAGTCCTGAATATTAATTGGAAGAACTGGTGTTGAAGCTGAAACTCCAATACTTTGGGCACCTGATGTGGAGAACTGACTCACTAGAAAGACCCTGATGCTGGGAAAGATAGAAGGCAGGAGGAGAAGGGTACGGCAGAGGATGAGATGGTTGGATGACATCACCGACTCAATGGACATGATTTTGAGCAAGCTCTGAGACTTGGTGATGGACAGGGAAGCCTGGTGTGCTGCAGTCCATGGGATCACAAAGAGTCACACACGACTGAGTGACTGAATTGAACTGATATAGAAAATAGATAAACAAGGACCTACTGTTTAGCACTGGTAACTAAACACAGTATCTGGCCTAGAGAATTCCATGGACTGGTATAGTCCATGGGGTCGCATAGAGTTGGACACGACTGAGTGGCTTTCACTTTCACATAATAGAAAGGAATCTGAAAACACACACACACATACACACACACATATGGGGAGTGGGAGGGAGCAGAGAAAGAAAGGAGGGGAGAAAAATATCTGTGGAAAAAAAAAAGAAATTCTATCCTGTAACTGCCTCTTCCATCAAATGACTCTCCATCCTAATCCCCATATTAGGCTTACATTTGATATATATTTGATTTTATCTCCTGGTTCAGGGGTTGCAAACAATTGTTTGTAGGAGCCAAGCTGGTAATATAAGTAAGTGAGTTGGGCCACCTTCCCACAATAGAGAGAGGTGGGACTGTGGCTTTCTGAAATGCCTGGACTCCATTTGGACGGAGAGTTGCTACTAGATAACTGTTGCTTTTCTTGCAAGTGAAGTCCTAGCTTCACTTTGTATTTTTTAAAATAAATTAGAAATCTGTATTTTTCAGTAAAATCTGCTTTTAAAAATACTGTCAACCATAAAAATTTAGTGATACACTGTTCCAGTTAAACAGAAGCAATACTGTTTTCTATTGCCATGAATTTTCTTATGCAATATTTTCTTCTTGGCACATAAGACCACAAATTTATGAAGAGTTGGGGATGTGTTTCATACAATTGTGTTTTCTTGGTAGTTATTATTAGGGCCCTACACTGAGTAGGCTTGTATTCTCCAGTTTTCTTTTTTCTTTTCTTTTTCTGAGGGATTTACATTGTTCTTAAATGGTGGATATCTCTCAGGATTATGATTCCAATTTATCAGAATTTTTCTTCAAAACACTAGCTAAGGGCAAAGACAGCCTTAGTGTTTTGACCTCACTCAAAGAACATCAGGACTGTTCTTTTTGCCCTGAATACAGAAATGGCATAAAGGCCAAGTTTATACATGCAAGTCACAGTGAGAATTAAAACAAATACACAGTCTCCTGTACCATCCCTGCCATTGGCATCAATATTCTCTGGCACACTTATAAAATGGAAAAGAAAGAAAAATGAAAAAGAGAGGGGGAAGGAAAGAATGAAAGAAGGGAGGAAACAAAGAGAGAAAGAGCCAGAATAGATCGGAGGCATGATCTTAGAACTTCTAAAACTTTCTCAAGTCTCCTAGTTGAGGCTGAAGAAAATCTCAAAACCATCTTTGAGAAGTCATTAGGTTGTAGCCCACAACCTAATGTAATGTAGTCATTAGAATCAAGCCCACAATGTAATTCTGTGTCAACCTATTCTAATTTCCAAAAGCCCAGGCCATTCTGGGTAGGTCCTTCTTATGCTGGTCATTGTAGTGGTGTGCACCCAAATACCAGCCAGTATGAAAAAAGCTTATGTGTAAGAACTAAGAAGACACTTCCAAGTTTCTTGCCTAATTAGCCCTGCCTGAGAAAGTGACAACCACCACATTATGTAATTTAATCTTCTACATAGTCCGATAATATTCACGAACTCTCATTCTTCTTTCTTAGAAATCAGTGGTAGATACTTGTTTAATTCACATTTTTCAGTTTCCAATTCTTTCCTTTAAAGTCATCCTCTGAGGCTACTACTTGCTGTGAAGATGAGCCAGTATTACTGTTATTGGACTAATTTCTACACCTTGTTTCCTTCAGTGCTCAGAAATAATTCTCTTGGCATGGTAACATGATGCCAGAAATCCATGAAGTTTCTTCTCAAAGAAAGATAGGGATAAAGAAGTTAGCTCAGCAGACTCAAGATGCTCAAATCAAAGGAAAGTGAAGTCACTCAGTCATGTCCGACTCTTTGTGACCCCACAGACTGTAGCCCACCAGGCTTTTCCGTCCATGGGATTTTCCAAGCAAGAATACTGGAGTGGGTTGCCATTTCCTTCTCCAGAGGATCTTCCTGATACAGGGATTGAACCCAGGTCTCCCACACTATAGGCAGACGCTTTGCTGTCTGAGCCACCAGGAAGTCCTATAAACCCTTGGGATATTCTGCCTAAGAATGACTTTGTAACCTAGGGCCGTAGGCCATGCCAGATAGTTTACCCTCAGGTGAATGCTTTTATTTACCTGTGGTGCTAAGTCACTCTGTATCAGTTTAACTCCTGAGGGGAGGGGGCTGGAGACTAGTAGTTGTCAGTCAGGTAGGTGTTGCCTGTCCCCATTAAAAAGCCTAGACACCAAAGCTTTTGTGGGTTTCCTAGGTTGGCATTACTTTATACAAGTTATGACACATCATAGCTGGGAGAATTTAAGCACTACCTTTGTGACTCCCCTGGTAGAGGACAACTGGAAGATGGTGCTTGATCTCCCAGACTCTACCCAATGAGTTTTCTGCCTTTGCTGATTTTACTCCATATCCTTTCATTGTAATAAACTGTTACCATGCATATAATGGCTTTTCTGACTTCTATAAGTCCTACTAGGGAACCATCAAACTTGAGGGTAGTCTTGGAAACTCCCAACAGAGAGGATCTCGTAGGTTATGAAAGAGTTACTTACAAGACACAACAAGACTGATTTGTAAAAACAATTTCAAATAGAGCTAAAACATATTACAAGGAATATTATTTTTAATCTAAATTTCCCATTGAATTTATTTGAAAGGCAAAAAAAGTTTTAAAAGTTGACTGTCAATTTTTATCCATGTAAGACCACATAACCACTTTGTTACTCATGTGTATATCTACACCTGTGTTTTTGTCTATGTCTGTATCTATGTCTGTATCAGTACCTGTATTTATTTCTTCCAAGCTAAGGTATGGGTGCTATTCATAGGTATGTCACTGTAAGTTGTTAAAGAAAATTTGATTTTTTTAAAAATGAATTTCTATTTATGCAATCTATAGACTATCTACTAATATAATCTCTGTACAATTCTGCCAAAACATTGTGTAAGCTTTTTATCTTTTGTTTTTAAATGAGTCAACTTTGAATGCTAACTACATTTTTTTAAAAAGACTTTTCTCTTTACTATATGTGTAGTCTATCTCCAGTATTCCAGTCTTTTGTGAGCCAATGGAGGCTATTAAAGAAGAAAAAATCCATGAATCAGCAAATCCAGTTCCTTGCTAAAATTATTGGAAATTTCTGTGAAGAAATATAGAGAGAAAATAATGGTATCTTATTTTGAACTTACCACTGATCAACACAAAGGAAACACTCATTCTTGTAAGTGAGGCCATTTGTCCCACAAACATATGCTGTCACTTCAGGACAGTCTGCATCATAAAGAGGATCCAGTGGGTAATATATTTTACACGGGGGCTGCAAACATCATAAAATATCATATGAATAACTGATCGATTTTACCTCATCCATTTCTGGCCTGTCACTTCTGCCCCACATAAAAGTAATATCAGATGTTACTTGTTAATGGATCTTTTTCAAGATTTCATCTCCTTTGGGCTTTAGTTAGGCAAGTTCCTTTTCTGACTACAAAGTCCTCACCCATTCATCATCTGTTGAAGCCATAAACAGTGTAATAACTCAGTTTAAACCCCAAATGAAAAGTTTTTCTTTAAACTTGGAGTCCCCATGCCAATAACTCAGAAGTTTGTAAGTAGAGATAGGTATGTGAACTCCTAGAATACAGGGGTTTAAATGTAGTTCTTAAGAGTGAGGGTTCTGTATTGAGACTGGGATTAAATTCTGAACATGTGCTTAGCTTCTCAGTTGTATCCAACTCTTTGCGACCCTTTGTACTGTAGCCAGCCAGATTCTTTTGTCCATGGGATTTCCCAGACAAGAATATTGGAGAGGGTTACCATTTCATTCTCCCGGGGATCTTCCCAATTCAAGGATCAAACCGCGTCTCCTTTGTCTCCTGCATTGCAGGTAGATTCTTGACCCCCTGAGCTATTGTACCACTGTTAAACTTTTTGGCCTTGGTTAAGTGACAGGGATTATTTCATTTAATATTCAGAGATGCATTTTATTATTATAATGCTTATGCTACATGGGGGTAAATTTAAGCCTGACGAGGTTAAGATACATGCCCAAAGTCACACAGAAAACTTCCATTCTACTTTACCACTATGCAGTTTGAGATCCCTCCAAGAGAGTGATCAGATTAAAATCAAAATTCAAAACTGATAGGAATTTAAATTTACCGCAGGCCATTCAGAGTAATCATGTGGTTTGAAGAATTCTGCAAATAAAGAACAGACACAATAGGTTAGTAGTTCTCCATGGAATTTGATTTCACTCACTGAAGTTACTGATTGAATAAAGAAATCTAATGTAGTTACTTATTTGCACAAAGTGTAGAAAATAATTTATGGCAATAAAATTTGTAGGTGGTCTGCCTTTGTTAATTACTTCATCCATTTATTTATTCTCTAATTCTTTTTCACAGTCCTGACTTCATTTATAAATGTGCTATGTCATTGAAGAAAGAGTAAAAACTATTTGGGGTTATATGATCTGAACATTAAAAATAAATATTCAAAGATCAAAATATAACACAACTGAATTGCTCTTTAATCTTAACATAGGAAAGACTTTCTGGTAATGGTTCATTGATCTCTGTCCAATAACAGAAAGAACTGGTACACTTTATGACATTCAAATAAAAATAATTTTTTCATGACAACATATAAACTAAAAAATTCTGATAAACTGGAAAAAATATTTGCAACACCTATCATAAAGGGATCATATATACACAGAAACCCTGAAGATAGGGAAATGACACTTAAATTTGTAAAAGATATTCAAATGCAGTATGATAAGAAAAATGCTATAAAACTATATTGAAATACCATCTATTACTGGTGGGAATGCAGATTGGCACAACTTTTATGAAGTGAAATTTGGCAATGTTGAACAAAACTACTTTGCATTCATATCTGATCATGATTCAGGGAATTTACCCTGAAGATAACCTTCCAACAATAGAAAAATATATATGCATAAGATTATTTATTGCAGTATTGTTTTTATTGCAAAATATCGGACACACACTAATTCCCGTACACCTAAAGACTGACTGAATAAACCTTGGTATATTCATCCAATAAAGTTTTATGCAATTGCATAAAAGAATGAGGAAATCCCTGTAAACTGATATGCACTGGTTTTCAAGACATTCTTAAACTGGGAAAAGCAGGATGCAAGTAGGTACCTATACTATGCTATCTTTTATGTAAGAAAGTAGGAAGAATTATAAAATATACATATGTATATTTGAGCAAGAAGAAACAGAAAAAATAAACTAGAGACTAATAAGATTGGTTACATAAAGAATAAGGATGGAATTTCAGTAGAAGCTGAAGGGTTTGAAGGTAATGACACTCTTTGAATCTAAACTTTTGTTCATTTTGTTTCATTTTTCTCATGTTCAAAATAATTTTAAATTGCATTTCGATTTTTCTTGACCCATGGGTTATATATAGAAATGTGTTATTTATTTGATTTCAAAATAATGGAGGATTTTCCATAGTAACTCCTTTTCTAATGTGTGTGTGTGTGCTCAGTCACTCAGTCATGTCTGACTCTGTGACCACCATGGACTGTAGCCTGTCGGGCTCCTCTGTTCATGGGATCATCCAGGCAGTTGCCATTTGCTACTTTAGAGGATCTTCCCAACACAGGGATTGAACCTGTGTCTCCTGCATCTCCTGCTTTGGCAGCAGATTCTTTTACTGCTGAGCTACCAGGGAAGCTCTCCCTTTCCATAGTGCTGTGCTAAGTCACTCAATCATGTCTGATTCTGTGTGGCCCCATGGACTTTAGCCTGCCAGGCTCCTCTGTCCATAAGGATTCTCCAAGCAAAAATACTGGAATGGGTTGCCATGCCCTTCTTCAGGGGATCTTCCCAACCTAGGAATCGAACCCAGGTCTCCCATATTGCAGGCGGAGTCTTTACCGTCTGAGCCACCAGGGAAGCCCCCCTTTCCGATAGTGATACCCAATTGATACCCAATTTGTATTATCAAGCCTAAAGGCCTGTGTTTCAGCAAAACTTTCCCCATCCAGTCACAAATGACTTTTTCTTTTTTACAATGAAAAGAAAAAAAACAGGTGTTTCTCTTCTAATTTTGCTTACCTGAAAAAACAATATGTGCCAAAGTAGAGGATTCCAGGAAAAATATGGTCATACAGGGAAAGGCAGTCATTTGATCTCACCTAATGCCCTGCTTGGAGAGGCCTGTGGAAATGCTCAAGACAGTTTATTCATCATTTCTTGCACAGCTGTCTTTCCAAACCTAAGATAACCCACTACTCTGAATTGAACTTGATCATGGTGGTCTCAAACTGGCCTAGTCTCTAAGGATTCAGACCTAAGAAGGCTCTTCTGCCCTGAAGAGGTAAAGAAAACCATTAAAATAACTTTTTCCCCCCAGCCAGCAAGCATTGTGTTATTATAATCTGTTTTGACTTGGAAGAGAAATTAGCCTCAAGGCTATCACCAGGACTGACCCCAGGCATGTTACATATAAATGAATTTATCCTACAACATAAAGTAAGGTTAATGAATATGGATACTTTAAGAATTCTGAGAAAAGAGGTATGATCTGAGGACTATCTTGTACAATCAGGACTATGTCACTTTATAATGCACATTGTTTAATTCCTTCCAGTTTTTCCCACACTGAAATGTTCCGTTTCCTAGCTAAGTTTCTTCATCCAGGCCATTTACATGTGCTCAAATACAAAGAATAGATTGAAAATGGAATTGTTGGTCTGGGGATCATAAAAATTGTGTATACCTTTCCTGATAGATGAATCAAGATAGTTGATATTATCATTTTTTTTGATTCATATATAGGTACACATGATTTTGATGACATCTGTCTATCAGTGAGATCCAAGTTCAAATTCTAGCTTCAGCAGTTTTTAGAAGTGTGAGCCTCAGAAAAAGTGTGAACATCATAGGATATTGAGAATATCAACTGATACTAGTATCAATATACATGGAGTTTCTTTTGTAAGAATGGACATATGTAGCCCAGAGAGAAGATAATTTCCAAGTTATTTACACTCAACTTCCTTATGCCCTACTCTATTCATTCTGTCTCTTCTCCAAATTGCAGTTAGTGGGCACATAGGGAAGTAAGGGAGGTCTATATTAGCCTTACAGAGGAAACAAAAGCGGATGCTGGAGGAAAACAAACATAATGACAGAGAAGAGAGAGAGATACCATCACTGACTTAGACTAGGAATCTGAAGAGCTGTTTACCTGAATGGGCTTGCTGCAAAAGTCTACTGTAGTTACCCTGAGGTTACAGCTAGCCTTGAGCAAAGTTACTGTTCCGTGAGTCCATGGCCAGGGGCATGTTGAGCAGAGGAGGCTGGCTCCCTGCTCAGTTGAGCGACCAATTGTTTGGCAAGAACCACCTCCTCTGATGTTTCAGGCTCCAGCAGGCAGGAACACACATGGATGTTCTGTACTTGTGGTTTTTGATTGTGGATCATGAGGACAAGATGACATTTGCAAAGCAGATTAATTACCTACCTCATTCCAGACAATCTGGTTTACATTTTACTAGATACAAGTCTGGTTCTTTTTCCTGGTGTCTGCCTCCAGAGGTCGCTTAGCCCATCCTGCTTCTCAGAAGGTTTATCTGTTTTGTTCTTTCTAGGACAAGATTTCTGACATCAGCCAGGGAAAGTCCAGTATCACAATTAATAATCTCTGCAAAACCTTAGTCTTCTGATGTTTTCATTTGTTTCCCTCCACTCCACCTTAATGTTGGCAAGCATGAAAATTTGCCATTATGTGGAAAATTTCTCTCTCACACACTTTAAGCTCTCCTAGAGTAGTCAGTGTACCTTCTGCTGTTTGTCTTCCCTTCTCAGCCTGAGTCCCATAAACTGACATTTATATTAGCCCCTTGGCATGACCATATTTTCTTGACATCCTACTCTTGATATTTCCCTCCTTCTTCCAAGCTGGGATAAATTTAGCATCCTGTTTTCCTGTCCCAGACCTTGGCTGTGGAGCAAGTAGAAAAAATTCCATACAATGAACTCTACAATCCTGCTATCATTATTACCTATCTAGGCCCTCTAAACTCCTAAAGAGGCCTCTTATTTAATGTCAGATTGCTACCTATGCCACCCATATCCATACGATTTCCTTTTTTTATCTAATTTTTTTTTTCAGCAAAAGACACCTCCACATTACTTTGAATAGTAAATTTCACCTCTTCTTTACAGAATAGGGAAAACGCAGGATGAACTAGCTCCACTTCCCCCTACCCCCACCCCCAGCCCCTGCCTTATAATTCTGGTAATTTATCATCTACATTTCTGTATTTATCCTTCTTCCCACATCAGCTTACCTAGGGACTTACACATTCATCCATTCCTTTCTTTTTGCCAGTACCTGGCTATGTGTTTTACATTTTCCATCATATTTATTCCTCACAGTAATCACATGAGGTTTACATAGTTCTGCAACTTATAAGGGAAAAGGAAACTGAGGCTGAAAGGACTAAATTCATGTGCTGAAACTAACTACTAACAAAGTTATGAATGGACAGAGATGGGATTCAAGCACAGGTACCTTTGACTCCAAAGTCCATGTTCCACTACTTTTAAGTTTTCTTTCATTTTATAGAATGAATTTCCCCTTTAATTTACTGAGACCAGTACCATGAACATCTTGTGTGACACCCTGTGCCTTTCTTGGCAGTATCTTTGCTTCTAACTTCCTCTTTCCACAGTCAGTACTCTTAATCTCTCCACAATACTATCCGTCCCCAACACCACCCTCCCCAAGTAATTAGTTTGCATGCTCTGGGATGGAAAAATTCTATCTTTACCCAATTTTTACCTTGTAACTGCAGTATATTGCAGGGTTTTATTTTTTAAATCAATTAATAAATACACAGTAATATGTACAGAAGGAAGGAAGAAAGAAATCCATCCATTTTTTTAAACTGTGTTCTTAGATATTCTTGGGAATATCATCACAGATATATTTTAGACACACTGTATCTAGTCCACAAAGACATAATCTTACTGGAATTTTTATTAATCACTTAAATTTGGTAAAAGTAACATCTTTATAATAGTTTTTTTTACACTAATATGTTTTATTACAAAAGGTTCAAACAGACACAAAAATATAGAAAATAACATAATGAGCTCATATATACCTATCATATAGATTCAGTAATTATCAAGATCGGCACTTTTGTTTACCTATTCCATTTTTTAGAAAAATTCTAAAACATTATAAAGTGTTCCAGGCTTTGTCATTTCTTCCCTACAACTTCAACTGGCATATCTCATACAGAGAATTATTTTCTCAAATAATCTTACTGAGATTCACACATTTAACAATTTTACATTGAGTAATTCTTTCATATCATCTGAAATAATGCCTTTTTGTAATCAAATTGCCCTATTACCTCAAACTTGTTTAGAGTTTGAGTAAAAATCCAAAGGAGGTCCACTTGACACTTGTCCCTTACAACTCTTAATGCAGAGCAGTTTCCTTCTCTTCTTGTTTCTCTGTGCCCTTGACTTGTTTGAACTGAGTCAGTTATTTTCATAGACACACATTTTGCATTTGCCATTTAGCTTCCCTGTGATATTTTTTAACTCTTCCTCTGTATCAAAATACACTTCTGAATTGTTAGTTTTCTACTTGTAAATGCCTTTCTTGAACAAGATGAATAAGTTAGGGAATTTCTTGGGGTGAACATAAGCTTTATTTTTCTCGGATGAGCAGAACTAAAATTTAAAAAACATTATTGGATTTTAGTTGATTTACAATGTTGTGCTAAGTTTCAGATGCATAACAAAGTGATTCAGTTATACATATACATGTATTTATTCTTTTCCAAATTCTTTTCTTATATAGGCTTTTTACAGACTATTGAGTAGACTTCACTGTGCTATACAGTAAGTCCCTGTTGGTTATCCATCTTATATATAGTAGTCTGTATGTGTTAATCCCAACATCCTAATTTATCCCTGTCCATCCATGTTGCCCCTCTGGTAGATATAAGTCTGTTTTGAAATTTGTGAGTCTGTTTCTGGTTTGTAAAGAAGTTCATTTGTATGATTCTTTAAAAATTAGATTTCACATGTGAGTGATATGTCTTTCAGTTCAGCCACTCAGTTGTGTCCGACTCTTTGCGACACCATGAATCGCAGCATGCCAGGCCTCCCTGTCCATCACCATCTCCTGGAGTTCACTCAAACTCACGTCCATTGAGTTGGTAATACCATCCAGCCATCTCATCCTCTGTCGTCCCCTTCTCCTCCTGCCCCCAATCCCTCCCAGCATCAGAGTCTTTACCAATGAATCAACTCTTCGCATGAGGTGGCCAGAGTATTGGAGTTTCAGCTTTAGCATCAGTCCTTCCAATGAACACCCAGGACTGATCTTTAGAATGGACTGGTTGGATCTCCTTGCAGTCCAAGGGACTCTCAAGAGTCTTCTCCAACACCACAGTTCAAAAGCATCAATTCTTCAGCACTCAGCTTTCTTCACAGTCCAACTCTCACATCCATACATGACGACTGGAAAAACCATAGCCTTGACTAGACGGATCTTTGTTGGCAAAGTAATGTCTCTGCTTTTTAATATGCTATCTAGGTTGGTTTGGAGAAGGCAATGGCACCCCACTCCAGTACTCTTGCCTGGAAAGTCCCATGGATGGAGAAGCCTGGTGGCTTGTGGTGCATGGAGTCGCTAGGAGTCGGACATGACTGAGCAACTTCACTTTCACTTTTCAGCTTCATGCATTGGAGAAGGAAATGACAACCCACTCCAGTGTTCTTGCCTGGAGAATCCCAGGAACGGGGGAGCCTGGTGGGCTGCCGTCTATGGGGTTGCACAGAGTCAGACACGACTGAAGTGACTTAGCTAGGTTGGTTATAACTTTTCGTCCAAGGAGTAAGCGTCTTTTAATTTCATGGCTGCAATCACCATCTGCAGTGATTTTGGAGCCCAGAAAAATAAAGTCTGACACTGTTTCCACTGTTTCCACATCTATTTCCCATGAAGTGGTGGGACCAGATGCCATGATCTTAGTTTTCTGAATGTTGAGCTTTAAGCCAACTTTTTCACTCTCTTCTTTCACTTTCGTCAAGAGGCTTTTCAGTTCCTCTTCACTTTCTGCCATTCATTTAGCTAATAATATGTTGGTCCATCCATGTTGCTGCAAATGGCATTAGTTCATTCTTTTTTATGACTGAGTAATACTCCATAGTATATTTGTAATAGCTTAGCTTACAGTGAATGGTGCCAGTATCTGTGGTCTCTGAAGGAGAAAATTTCACTCCAGTATCCAAAATATGTGGTCTCAGTAACTCAGAGCTTTGTGTAATAAGCTTTTATTAGAGTGAAAAGTCGGAGAAGGCAGTGGCACCCCACTCCAGTACTCTTGCCTGGAAAATCCCATGGGCGGAGGAGCCTGGTAGGCTGCAGTCCATGGGGTCGATAAGAGTTGAACACGACTGAGCGACTTCATTTTCACTTTTCACTTTCATGCATTGGAGAAGGAAATGGCAGCCCACTCTAGGGTTCTTGCCTGGAGAGTCCCAGGGATGGCGGACCCTGGTGGGCTGCCATCTATGGGGTCACACAAAGTCAGACACGACGGAAGTGACTTAGCAGTAGCAGTAGTAGAGTGAAAAGTATAGAGGAAGCCTCCAGCAAAAGACACTGGCAGTGGGTAAGAGAGTACCTACCTCACTAGTTTAAACAGGGCATTATATGCTTTTCAACTGGCTGCTGAGGACAGATAAAAAGAATGCCTCAAGGTTGTTAAAGTTCCACTAGACCCTTTCCCACGGCATACATCCTGAGATAACTTTGACACATATTAGCCAGGGATAACAGGTTCCAGGCAACTTCTCTGGACAAGATGTACTGTTGCTGTGTAATTAGGGGTACAAGTCTTGAGAAACAGATTCCCAGGCAAGATTTGATACAATTATAATCATTAACATAGAGACATAGAGCCTAAAAAAAGCATTCCCACAAGCAAGATATATTATACTTAAAGAAAGGCCAGTTTTCAAATGAAATATATTGTTACAAAATTTACACAGAGCTTTTTTTTTTTCTTTTAAATAAGCATGTCCTTGAGCAAGAGAGTTCCAGAAAAACATCCATTTCTGTTTTATTGACTATGCCAAAGCCTTTGACTGTGTGGATCACAACAAACTGTGGAAAATTCTGAAAGAGATGGGAATACCAGACCACCTGACCTGCCTCTTAAGAAACCTGTATGCAGGTTAGGAAGCAACAGTTAGAACTGGACATGGAACAACATACTGGTTCCAAATAGAAAAAGAGTATGTTAAAGCTGTATATTGTCAGCCTGCTTATTTAACTTATATGCAGAGTACATCATGAGAATTGCTGGGCTGGAAGAAGCACAAGCTGGAACCAAGATTGCTGGGAGAAATATCAGTACCCTCAGATATGCATATGACACCACCCTTATGGCAGAAAGTGAAGAAGAACTAAAAAGCCTCTTGATGAAAGTGAAAGTGGAGAGTGAAAAAGTTGGCTTAAAACTCAACATTCAGAAAACGAAGATCATGGCATCCGGTCCCATCACTTCATGGGAAATAGATGGGGAAACAGTGGAAACAGTGTCAGACTTTGGGTTTTTTGGGCTCCAAAATCACTGCAGATGGTGACTGCAGCTGTGAAATTAAAAGACACTTACCCCTTGGAAGAAAAGTTATGACCAACCTAGATAGCATATTCAAAAGCAGAGACATTACTTTGCCAACAAAGGTCTGTCTAGTCAAGGCTATGGTTTTTCCAGTGGTCATATATGGATGTGAGAGTTGGACTGTGAATAAAGCTGAGCACCAAAGAATTGATGCTTTTGAACTGTGGTGTTGGAGAAGACTCTTGAGAGTCCCTTGGACTGCAAGGAGATCCAACCAGTCCATTCTGAAGGAGATCAGCCCTGGGATTTCTTTGGAAGGAATGATGCTAAAGCTGAAACTCCAGTACTTTGGCCACCTCATGCGAAGAGTTGACTCATGGGAAAAGACTCTGATGCTGGGAAGGATTGGGGGCAGGAGGAGAAGGGGACGACAGAGGATGAGATGGCTGGATGGCATCACTGACTCGATGGACATGAGTCTGAGTGAACTCCATGAGTTGGTGATGGACAGGGAGGCCTGGTGTGCTGTGATTCACAAAGAGTCAGACACGACTGAGCGACTGAACTGAGCTAAACTGAAGGAATTCTAAAATGTTTTTAGCGTATATTAGAGGTGGAGGAGATAGAATCTTATGATTTATTTGAAAATTTACTTAAAAACTCAGCGTAGATAGCATATCCTTTCCATATTCTCTTGATATTTAACATTTTGAAGTCACTACTGTGCTTTGACTTTTAATTCTCATCAATTCATGGCAAATAGATGGGAAAACAGTGGAAACAGTGGCTGTTTTATTTTTCTGGGCTCCAAAATCACTGCAGATGGTGATGCAGCCATGAAATTAAAAGATGCTTACTCCTTGGAAGGAAAGTTATGACCAACCTAGACAGCATATTGAAAAGCAGAGACATTACTTTGCCAACAAAGGTCCGTCTAGTCAAGGCTATGTTTTTCCAGTGGTCATGCATAGATGTGAGAGTTGGACTATAAAGAAAGCTGAGCGCAGAAGTATTGATGCTTTTGAACTGTGATGTTGGAGAAGACTCTTGAGAGTCCCTTGGACTGCAAGGAGATCCAACCAGTGCATCCTAAAGGAGATCAGTCCTGGGTGTTCATTGGTAGGAGTGATGTTGAAGCTGAAACTCCCAATTCTTTGGCTACCTGATGCGAAGGGCTGACTCATTTGAAAAGATCCTGATGCTGCGTCAGATTGAGGGCAGGGGGAGAAGGGGATGACAGAGAGAGATGGTTGGATGGCATCACCAACTCAATGGACATGGGTTTGGGTGAACTCCTCAGTTGGTGATGGACAGGGAGGTCTGGCGTGCAGTGGTTCATGGGGTCACAAAGAGTCGGGCATGCCTGAGCGACTGAACTGAACTCCTTGGAAGGAAAGTTATGACTAACCTAGACAACATATTAAAAAGCAGAGGCATTACTTTGTCCACAAAGGTCCATCTAGTCAAGGCTATGGTTTTTCCAATATTCATGTGTAAATGTGAGAGTTGGACTGTAAAGAAAGCTGAGCACAAAAGAATTGATGCTTCTGAACTGTGGTGTTGGAGAAGACTCTTGAGAATCCCTTGGACAGCAAGTAGATCCAACCAGTCCATCCTAAAGGAGATCTGTCCTGGGTGTCATTGGAAGGACTGATGTTGAAGCTAAAACTCCAATATTTTGGCCACCTGATGAGAAGAGCTGACTCATATGAAAAGACCCTGATGTTGGGAAAGATTGAAGGCAGGAAGAGAGGGGGATGACAGAGGATGAAATGGTTGGATGGCATCACAGACTCAATGGACATGAGTTTGGATGATGATGGAGTTGATGATGGACAGGGAGGCCTGGCGTGCTGAGGTTCATGGGTTCGCAAGGATTTGGACACGACTGAGTGACTGAACTGAACTGAGCAATTACAGGGCCTAGGTGACTAAGACAAAAGAAATGAAGAAAAGTGTTTGCCTCCTCTTCCTTCTTGTGGGTCCCTGGACTCCCTACCAAACTGCCTAACTGTAACTTTCTCATATGTACTGGACTTTATTCATTACTCTGTTGATGGACATTTAGGTTGTTTCCATGTCTTGGCTATTGTAAATAGTGCTGCAATGAACATCTTGAACATCTCAGGGTACATTTATCTTTTCAAATTATGGTTTTCTCCAGATGTATGCCCAGGAGTAAGATTGCTGGAGAATTTGGAGTTCTATTTTTAGGTTTTTAAGCAGCCTCCGTTTGTTCTCCACAGTGATTGTACTGATTCACGTTCCCACCAACCGTGCATTTGTTGTTTTGTAGACTTTTTGATGATGGTCATTCTGATTGGTGTGAAGTGATACCTCATTCTAGTTTTGATTTGCATTTCTCTGATAATTAGTGATGTTGAGCTTTTTTTTTTTTTTTATGTCCTATTTTGGCCATTTATATGTCTTCTTTGGAGAAATGTCTGTTTAGACCTTCTGCCCATTAAAAAATTTTTTTTGGAAGGGGAGATATTGAGCTACATAAGCTGTTTGTATATTTTGGACATTAATCCCTTGTTACTTGTTTCATTTGCAAATATTTTCTCCCATTCTGTGATTGTCTTTTCACTTCTGTATGGTTTCATTTGCTGTGCAGAAGCTTTTAGGTTTAATTTGACCCCCTTTGTTAATTTTTGTTTTTATTTTCATTAATCTAGGAGGTAGATCAAAAAAGATATTGCTAAGATTTATATCAAAGAATACCATATGTAAAATAAATAGCCAATGGGAATTTGCTGTATGGCTCAGGAAACTCAAACAGGGACCCTGTATCAACCCAAAAGGGTGGATAGGGAGGGAGATGGGAGGGAGGTTCAAAAGGGAGGGGATATACGTATACCTATGGCTGATTCATGTTGAGGTTTGTCAGAAAACAGCAAAATTCTGTAAAGCAATTATCCTTCAATAAAAAATAAATAAATTTAAAAATAAGAGTGTTCTGCCTATGTTTTTCTGTAAGAGTTTTATAGCATCTGATCTTACATTTTGGTCTTTCATTCTTTTTGAGTTTATTTTTGTGAATGGTGTTAGAAAATTTTCTAGTTTCATTCTTTTACATGTAGCTGTCCAGTTTTCCCAGCACCCCTTATTGAAGAGACTGTTTTTTATATGTTGTATATTCTTGCCTCCTTTGTCATAGATTAATTGACCATAAGTGCATGGATTTGTTTCTGGGCTTCCTATCCTGTCCCACTGATCTATATTTCTGTTTGTGTGCCAGTACCATGCTGTTTTATTACTGTAGCTTTGTAGTATATTCTGAAGCCAGGAAGTCAGAGTCTTGTGTCTCCATACAAATTATAGTTTTTTTGTCTTAGTTCACTGAAAAATGTCATTGGCAATTTGATGGAGATTGCACTGAATCTATAGATTGACTTAGGTAGTATAATCATTTTGACAATATTGATTCTTTTAATCCAGGAACATGGTATATCATTCCATCTGTTGAGTCATCTTAGATTTCTTTCATGAGCATTGTATTGTTTTCAGAGTACCAGTCTTTTGTCTCCTTAAGCAGGTCTATTCCTAGGTATTTTATTCTTTTTACTACAACAGTAAATGGACTTATTTCCTTAATTTCTCTTTCTAGTATTTTGATGGGATTATTTCATTAATTTCTCTTTCTAATATTTTGTTGTTAGTGTATAGAACTATGAAAGATTCTTGTACATTAATTTTGCATAGTGCAACTTGACTGAACTCATTGATGAGCTCTGGTAGTTTTCTGTAGCATCTTTAGGGTTTCCTATGTGTACTATCATGTCATCTACAAACAGGAACATTTTTACTTCTTTTCCAGTTTGGATTCTTTTTATTTCTTTTCTTCTGTGATTGCCATCGTGAGGACTTCCAAAACTGTGTTGAGTAAAATTGATGACAGTGAATATACTTGCCTTTTTCCTGGTCTTAGAATGCTTTCAGCTTTCTTTTCACCTTTGAGAATGATAATAACTGTGGGTTTGTCATATATGGCCTTTATTGTGTTGAGGTAAATTCCCTCTGTTTCCACTTTCTGGAGGGTTTTTTTCATATGTGAATGTCAAATTTTATCAAAAGCTTTTTCTGTATTTATTGAGGTGATCATATGGTTTTTATTCTTCAATTTGTTAGTGTGTTATATCACACTGGTTGATCTGCAGGTATTAAAAAATTCTTGCACCCCTGGGATAAATTCTACTTGATCCTTTTAATGCATTGTGGCTACAGTTTGTTAATTTTTTTGTTGAGAATTATTTTGCCTGTGTTCATCAGTGATGTGCTGTGCTTAGTTGCTCAGTCATGTCCAACTCTTTGCGACCCCATGGACTGTAGCCCGCCAGGCTCCTCTGTCCATGGAATTCTCCAGGCAAGAATACTGGAGTAGGTTGCCATGCCCTCCTCCAGGGGGATTTTCCCAACCCAGGGATTGAACCCAGGTCTCCTACATTGCAGATGGATTCTTTACCATCTGAGCCACCAGGGAAGCCCATATCATTAGTAATATTGGCCTATAATTTTCATTTTTTGTGGTAGCTTTGTTTGATTTTCTTATCAGGGTTATGATGGCCTCATAGAATGAGCTTGGGAGTGTTCATTACTCTGTAATTTTTTGAAGGAGTTTCAGAAGAATATTATTAACTCTTCTCTATGTGTTTGATAGAATTTGCCCATAAAGCCATCTGGTCCTGGACTTTAATTTTTTGGAAGTTTTTAAACACTCTTTAAATTCCAGTACTTGTGATTGGTCTGTTCATATTTTCTATTTATTCATGGTTAAGTCTGGGAAGGTTGTATATTTCTAAGAATTTATCCATTTTTTTCTAGGTTGTCCATTTCATTGGCATATAATTGTTTGTAGTAGTCTTATGATTCTTTATATTTCTGTGGTGCCAGTTTAAACTTTTCCTTTTCTATTTCTAATTTTTTTTAATCCTCTCTCTTTTTCTTCATGTTGAATCTGGCTAAGAGTTTATCAATTTTGTTTATCTTTTCAAAGAATCAGCTTTTACTTTCATTGATTTTTTTTCTGTTGTTTTCCTCATCTCTCATTTATTTCTGCCCTGGTTTTTCTGATTTTATTCCTTCTACTAACTTCAGGTTTTGTTTGTTCTTCTTTCTCTAGTTTCTTTAGATGTAAGGTTAGACTATTTATTGAGATTTTGTTTGTATCCTGAGGTAAGTTTGTATTGGTACAATCTTCTCTCTTAAAATTGCTTTTGCTACATCCCATAGGTTTTGGATCAATGTTTTTTGTTGTCATTTGGCCTAGATATTTATTTATTTCCTATTTGATTTCTTCAGTGATTCATTGTTTAGCAGCATAGTTTAGCCTCTGTGTGTTTGCATTTTTTTACAATTTTTTCCTGTAATTGATTTGTAATTTCATAACATTGTAGTTGGAAAAGATGTTTGATATGCTTTCCATTTTGTTAAGTTTACCAAGGCTTGATTTGTGGCCCAAGATGTGATCCATTCTGGAGAATGTTCCATGTGCACTTGAGAAAAAGTGATTTCTGCTCCTTTCAGATGGAAATATCAAATTCATTTGGTCTAATGTGTCATTTAAGGCCTGTTTTACATTACTGATCATCTGGATGATCTATCCACTGATTTAAGTGCCCTAGTATTATTGTGCTAGTGTAGACTTCTCCTTTAATGGGTATTAGCATTTGCCTTATATATTGAGGTGTACCTGTGTTGCATGTGTATTTATAATTGTTATATCTTCTTGGATTAATTCCTTGATCATTGTGTAGTGCCCTTCTTTCACTCCTGTAACATTATTTTAAAGTCTATTTTGTCTTATATGAGTATTATCAATATGCATGTTTTATTGCCATTTGTCTAATTGTTTTGGACTTTTTGGAAGGTCTTTTATTTTCCCTTACTTTTGTGTTCTCTTGTTATCAATGTCTATTGTTAGTGTTGTGTATGGATTACTTTTCTTTTTTTGTGTATCTGCTGTAGATTTTTGGTTTGTGGTTTCTCATGTGGTTTTGATATAACAGTGTATATATGTACAAGATTGTTTTAAGTTGCTGGTCTCTTAATTTCCAGTGCCTTTTCAATTATCATGTACTAGTACTGTCGTCTTCTCGTGATTGCTGGTTTTTGTATCATATTTGGGTGTAGATGATTTCCTACATTTACTTTATGTTTGCCTTTATCAGTGAGCTTTCTTATTCATAATTTTCTTGATTCTAGTTGTGGCCTTTTCTTTTTCTGCATAGAGAAGTTCCCTTAGGATTTATTATAAGGCTGGTTTGATGGTGCTGAATTTTCTTAGTTTTTGCTTGTCTGCAAAACTTTTGATTTCACCTTTGAATCTGAATGAGAACCTTGCTGAGCAGAGTATTCTTGTTGCAGGGTTTCCCCTTTCATCACTGTAAATATATTGTGCCACTCTCTTCTGGCCTACAGAATTCTGCTGAAAAATCAGCTGATAACATTACAGGGATTCCTTTGCATGTTGTTTGTTGCTTTCCCTTGTTGCTTTTAATATTTTTATTTGTCTTTAATTCTTGTCACGTTGATTTATATGTGTCTCAGTGTGTTCCTCCTTAGGTTTATCTTGTGAAGGATTTTTGTGCTTCCTCTACTTGAGTGTTTCCTTTCTCATATTAGGGAATTTTTAGCTACGATCTGTTCAAATATTTTTTCAGGCTCTTCCTCTGTTTATTATCCTTTTGGGACCACTGTCATGTGAATGTCCATGCATTGAATTATGCCCCAATGAATTGGACATGACTTAGCAACTGAACAACAGCAACAGAGGTCTCTGAGACCGTCCTCATTTCTTTTCATTCTTTTTTCTTTATTCTGTTCCACATTGGTGATTTCCATGATTCTGTCTTCCAGTTCATGTATTTGTTCTTCTACTTCAGTTATTTTGCTATCAGTTCCTTCTAGTGTATTTTTCATTCCATCTATTGTGTTGTTTATCTCTGCTCTTTTGTTCTTTAAATCTTCTAACTCTTCATTAAACATTTCTTGTAACTTCTTAGTCTGTGCCTCCATTCTTTTTATGAGATCTTGGATCATCTTTACTATCATTACTCTAAAGTCATTTTCAGATGGGTTCCCTATCTTCACTTTACTTAGTTGTTTTTGTGGGTTTTTACTTTTTTCTTCATCCAGAACATTTTTCTCTGCACTTTCATTTTGTCTGCCTTTCTGTGTTTGTGGTCTCTCTTCTGTTGGCTGGAGGATCATAGCTCCTGTTGCTTTTGGCTTTTGTCATCTGGTGGGTAAGTGTGGTCCTAAGCCTTATGCAGTTTTCCCAGTAAGAGGAAGTGATGCCTGCCCAATAGTGGGTAGTGCTGGGTCTTGTCCCACTGATGAGCAGGACCATGTCAAGGTATATGTTTAGGGGTAGCTGTGAGCTCAGTATGGCTTTAGGCACCCTGTCTGCTGATGGATGGGGCTGTAGAGCTGAGTTTTAATGTCAGTTTCTCCACTTAGTTGTATACATTCATATTTGTATACATTTTTAAATTTCTCCTAATTAGTTTCATTATCAATAATTTCATAGGTTTGCAGCCAGTCTTCCTATTTATTCTTCTTCTTAAGTGAAGGAATTTCCCATATCAAGTTCTGGCAAGTTTAAAATAACAGTTGAAAAGGTCGAGCAGAGCCTTTGTACATTGAGTAGCAAAAATTCCCAGAGCAGCCACAGGTTGGATATGCTGATGTACCCCTCTCTAATATAGTCCTTTCATAAATGAATGTGATATGCCTTATTTTCGACTTGCAGGGAAATTTATCTATCCTTTCAGATAGATTTCAAGAATACTGTTTCTAAAATACAAATCTATTCTTATTTCCTTACTGAAGTCTTCCATTGACTCTTCATTGTTTGTATTATGAGGTTATTATTTATAGTAAAACTTGAATATGAAGAAGTATAAGATTTTATTTTGTGAAACTGAAATAATCTTGTTCATGAATATCCTTGAGCCAGTCTACCTGATAAGACAAAAAGTATGTTTGGACCTGTGGCTTCTGGGTCAGGAGATGGAGATTGAATTCAGGTATGGGTCACAAGAAAAAGAGAAAAAAGAAAGGTAGATAAGTTTGAAAGTCTTTAAATATGCTCAGCACTATTGTCCACCTTTTCAGTGTCATTAGAGGCACTTTAGAAATTAAATTTATATAAGAAAGAAAGCTGCCTGCACCTTCCAACTAAAAAGAGTTTTGTCTATTAAAGATTCAGAGGTCTTTCCCTTCTAATTGCCTGTTGCTTCTCTTGGGCTCCTTTTCCTTTGTTCTCAAGAACCTAAGTGATACTTTGTGTACTAGCATAGTTTTAGTTTTGCCAGGTGGAAAAAAGGCACTAATATTAAGATTAAGATGATTTCCTGATCCCTATTAGAAAGTGACACCTAGTTAAGTCAGATCTCCTCATCCATCTTTCCCCTACCCCCAAATACAGATTAATTTAGAGACCACATAAAATTGCATGTGGCCTATGTATGTCTGGAGCATAACTGACAATATTATCCACTTTGCATTCCTAAATTGTGTCCTTCAATCATAATAAGAACCACAAGGGCCTGACCCATACAGCACTGGCTCGCTGGGAAAAATGGGGCTGCCACAGTACTTCAGGCCTCAGGTATTCCTAGTCATTCCTAGCAATAGTCATCTGCATCATTAGATTGAGACTGACATATTAAATATGCTTAATATTCGAAGATACGCAGCTCCATACAAAAGGTTGGTTGAAGTTCACTGTATTTCTTAGGATATAGGCTAAACTAATATAACAGCCATAAAAGAGTTAGCATCCTCATTCATGACTGTTTTTCTTTCCATGTAATGGTTCCAAAGTTGATGGGTAGATCTGGACTGGAGGAGACCCTAACATACACAACCAAAGTCTTACAATTTGGGGTAGATGATGGATGGTGATCCATTTTTATCCACCTCTGGACTGATAAGAGTTATGCATAACTGTAAGGCCACATGCTCATTTAAAATTTATGTTTTCTAATGAACCGTAGAATTAATATTTGAAAACAATAATATACCATCAATATAATGTCAGGTTCATGGTAATGACTTTATAAATATTTTTGCAAATGAAAGGGTGATAGCATAATTACTTTTTACTTAACATCTCAAGTATCTGTTCTTTATTTTATGTATTCATTAGAATGAAAATTTACTGAACAACATTAAGTGAGCCTCTAATAGACTTGCTTTTGTAGGGAAGCAGAATTTGCCACTTCTAAAGGGATCTCTTTGGCATAAGGATTATTTCAGCTTAATTGTATTTAACACACAAAAGACTCAGGAAGAACCTTTGACCTTCCCCCAGTTGCCTAAAAGAATCTAGATTCAGGACCTGTTCTAGGAAGGGAGTTTCACCAGAGATACCTAGAGTATATAATATAAACTTGGTGTGTTAGACAGCTCAGAACCTAGCAAATATCTCTCTGTGAATTGGTGTGTGTGTGTGTGTGTGTGTGTGTATCATCTTGTCCATCTTTGGAATTTCTCATGTTTGGATTTCCCATGAGAAATTACATAGTTACATAATTAAATTTGATTTTCTCCTGTGAATGTCTCTTCAGTTCAGTTCATTCAGTCACTCAGTCATGTCCGACTCTTTGCAACCCCATGAATCGCAGCACGCCAGGCCTCCCTGTCCATCACCAACTGCCGGAGTCCACTCAGACCCACGTCCATCGAGTTGGTGATGCCAACCAGCCATCTCATCCTCTGTCGTCCCCTTCTTCTCCTGCCCCCAATCCTTCCCAGCATCAGAGTCTTTTCCAACGAGTCAACTCTTCACATGAGGTGGCCAAAGTATTGGAGTTTCAGCTTTAGCATCAGTCCTTCCAATGAACACCCAGGACTGATCTCCTTCAGGATGCACTGGTTGGATCTCCTTGCAGTCCAAGGGACTCTCAAGAGTCTTCTCCAACACTACAGTTCAAAGGCATCAATTCTTCGGTGCTCAGCTTTCTTCATAGTCCAACTCTCACATCCATACATGACCACTGGAAAAACCATAGTCTTGACTAGATGGACCTTTGTTGGCAAAGTAACGTCTCTGCTTTTTAATATGCTGTCTAGATTGGTCATAACTTTCCTTCCAAGGAGTAAGCATCTTTTAATTTCATGGCTGCAATCACCATCTGCAGTGATTTTGGAGCCCCCCAAAATAAAGTCAGCCACTGTTTCCAATATTTCCCCATCTACTTCCCATGAAGTGATGGGACCAGATGCCATGATCTCACTTTTCTGAATGTTGAGCTTTAAGCCAACCTTTTCACTCTTCTCTTTCACTTTCATCAAGAGGCTTTTTAGCTTCTCTTCACTTTCTGCCATAAGGGTGGTGTCATCTGCATATCTAAGATTATTGATATTTCTCTTGGCAATCTTGATTCCAGCTAGTGCTTCTTCCATCCCAGCGTTTCTCATGATGTACTCTGCATAGAAGTTAAATAAGCAGGGTGACAATATACAGCCTTGACATACTCCTTTTCCTATTTGGAACCAGTCTGTTGTTCCATGTCCAGTTCTAACTGTTGCTTCCTGACCTGCATACAGGTTTCTCAAGAGGAAGGTCAGGTGGTCTGGTATTCCCATCTCTTTCAGAATTTTCCACAGTTTGTTGTGATCTACACAGTCAAAGTCTTTGGCATAGTCAATAAAGCAGAAATAGATGTTTTTCTGGAACATCCTGTTTTTTCAATGCTCTAACAGATGTTGGCAACTTAATCTCTGATTCCTCTGCCATTTCTAAATCCATATTAAGCATATGGAAGTTCACAGTTCATGTAATGTCGAAGCCTGGCTTGGAGAATTTGGGGCATTACTTTACTAGCGTGTGAGATAAGTGCAATTGTGTGGTAGTTTAAACATTTTTGGCATTGCCTTTCTTTGGGATTGGAATTAAAACTGATATTTCCAGTCCTGTGGCCACTGCTGAGTTTTCCAAATTTGCTAGCATATTGAGTACAGCACTTTCACAGCATCATCTTTTAGGATTTGACATAGCTCAACTGGAATTTCTTCACCTCCACTAGCTTTGTTTGCAGTGATGCTTCCTAAGGCCCATTTGAATTTGGGACTCCAGGATGCCTGGCTTTAGGTGAGTGATCATACCATTGTGATTATCTGGGTTGTGATGATCTATTTTATATAGTTATTCTGTGTATTCTTGCACCTGTTCTTAATATCTTGTGTTTCTGTTAGGTCCATACCATTTCTGTCCTTTATTGTACCCATTGCATGAAATGTTCCCTTGGTATCTCTAGTCTTTCCTATTCTGTCGTTTTCTACTATTTCTTTGCACTGATCACTGAGGAAGGCTTTCTTATCTCTCCTTGCTATTCTTTGGAACTCTGCATTCATATGGGTATATCTTCCCTTTTCTCCTTTGCCTTTCACTTGTCTTCTTTTCTCAGCTATTTGTAAGACCTCCTCAGACAACCATTTTGCCTTTTTGCATTTCTTTTTCTTGGGTATGGTCTTGATCCCTGCCTCCTGTACAATTTCACAAACCTCTATCCACAGTTCTACAGGCACTCTGTGTATCAGATCTAATCCTTTGAATCTATTTCTCACTTTCACTGTATAATTGTAAGGGATTTGATTTAGGTCATACCTGAATGGTCTAGTGATTTTCCCTACTTTCTCCAATTTAAGTCTGATTTTGTCAATAAGTTCATGATCTGAGCCACAGTCATCTCCCAGTCTTGTTCTTTGCTGACTCTATAGAGCTTGTCCATCTTTGGCTGCAAAGAATATAATCAATCTGATTTCGGTATTGACCATCTGGTGATGTCCATGTGTAGAGTCTTCTCTTGTGTTGTTGGAAGAGGGTGTTTGCTATGACCAGTGCGTTCTCTTGACAAAACTCTATTAGCCTTTGTCCTGCTCAATTCTGAACTCCAAGGGCAATCTTGCCTGTTACTTAAGGTATTTCTTGACTTCCTGCTTTTACATTCCAGTCCCCTGTAATGAAAAGGATATCTTTTTTGGGTGTTAGTTATAGAAGATCTTGTAGGTCTTCATAGAACCATTCAACTTCAACTCCTTCAGCGTTACTGGTCGGAGCATAGATTTGGATTACTGTGATATTGAATGGTTTGCCTTGGAAACGAACAGAGATCATTCTGTCATTTTGAGATTGCATCCAAGTACTGCATTTTGGACTCTTTTGTTGACTATGATGGCTACTCCATTTCTTCTAAGGGAGTCTTCCACACAATAGTAGGTATAATGGTCATCTGAGCTAAATTCACCCATTCCAGTCCATTTTAGTTCGCTGATTCCTAAAATGTCGACATTCACTCTTACCATCTCCTGTTTGACCACTTCTAATTTGCCTTGATTCATGGACCTAACATTCCAGGTTCCTATGCAATGTTGCTCTTTACAGCATCAGACTTTGCTTCTATCACCAGTCACATCCACAACTGGGTGTTGTTTTTGCTTTGGCTCCATCTCTTCATTCTTTCTGGAGTTATTTCTCCACTGATCTCCAGTAGCATATTGGGTACCTACTGACCTGGGGAGTTCATCTTTCAGTGTCCTATCTTTTGGGCCTTTCATACTCTTCATGGGATTCTCAGGGCACGAATACTGAAGTGGCTTACCATTCCCTTCTCCAGTGGACCACGTTTTGTCAGAACTCTCCAACATGACCCATCCATCTTGAATGGCCCTACATGGCATGGCTCATAGTTTCATTGAATTAGACAAGGCTGTGGTCCATGTGATCAGATTGATCTTAGTTTTCTGTGAGATTAAGCAAATAGGAAGGATTAAAAAGTCCCATGGTAGGGACAGAACAGTGTAAGACAGGAGCAACAGGGGTCCTGCTCCTTATGGAAGTAGAACACAACCTTTCTGTCATGTCTCATAGTTCAAATCTCCTCATTAGGAACATTTTATGTATTGCCAGAGAGTTTAATTTTTTGAGTTCTTTAATCATTTTTCCCCCTTCCTCTCTGATTCTTTTTATAAAAAAAGTTTTGGCAAATTTATGTTGCTCATTATGGTAAATGTTGACGTTTTGCTGGAGCTACACATTCCTACATCTTTTACTGTGATTCCATTTTGCAGTGGATTCTACAGACATTTAGAGTTGCACACTCAGTGTCTTCCATTCTTAGATGATCAAGTGAACCCTGCAGAATTCAAGGTGGAATGTAAGATATTACAAGTTCTTTCTAACTTTAAGATCCTTTGGTTTCAGCATTGTTACTGTGTTCAGTTCTTCAATGAGAGTTTGAAAAAGTAGTATCTTAGTCATATGTTTGATAATGTACAACCTCATGCAATTTAAAATATTAAATGTTTGCTCCATAAAATGTTGAATGGTGTTATATATATTTTTTAACATGCCCCTTGTTTATTTGGTTGGCTAATTAGTTAAGACAAACATATTTTTCACACCTATAGTCAGAAAGGTATTTTCCAAAGATGACCAAATATTAGATTGAAAGTGAAAGTGAAGTCGCTCAGTCGTGTCCGACTCTTTGCGACCTCATGGGCAGTAGCCTGCGCCAGGCTCCTCCGTCCATGGGATTTTCTAGGCAAGAGTACTGGAGTGGGTTGCCATTTCCTTCTCCAGGGAATCTTCCCAATGCAGGGATCGAACCCAGGTCTCCTGCATTGTAGACAGACGCTTTACCATCTGAGCCACTGGGGAAGTCCTAAGGGTGTTTATAAAAAGTACAGATAACATGGATTCTCTCTGTACTAAAGACTTGGAACTTGTAGGAGAGGTGTCTGAATTGAAATCTAAGAAGCAACCCAGATTAACAATGTGGTCATGGATCTTAGTTAATACTGACTCTAAGACCTACATTATGGCTATAACTGAATGAATTTCAAAATCTATAAAGAGATAATAAAAGATTAATGATGCTTGGGAAAAATTTATCATGTTTTTCATTCTTGGTCCCACAAGTGAGTTGAGAGGTAAGTGGGTGCTCCTGACATGGGAGGTAATATGGCCTTTATTGACTTAGTACTTGCTATATTAGGTCTCAGTCAGATGTTTCTCCATTTGTCTCCATCTTCAGCCACAAGAAGCAGGCTTTAGCTGTGTGAGAAAAGGATTATTCATACCTCGAATATAATTCATACCTCGAGAGAAATGTAGATTGACTGTTGAATGACAACTAGAAATCTATGTATACAAATGACAACTAGAAATCTATTTATATACTGCTGCTGCTAAGTCACTTCAGTTGTGGCCAACTCTGTGTGACCCCATAGATGGCAGCCCACCAGGCTCCCCCGTCCCTGGGATTCTCTAGGCAAGAACACTGGAGTGGGTTGCCATTTCCTTCTCCAATGCATGAAAGTGAAAAGTAAAAGTGAAGTCGCTCAGTCATGTCCGACTCTTAGCGACCCCATGGACTGCAGCCTACCAGGCTCCTCTGTCCATAGGATTTTCCAGGCAAGAGTACTGGAGTGGGGTGCTATTGCCTTCTCTGATACATATACTAGTATAGTATAATATGCTGTACTAGGCATTTTGGTCTTCTTTCTTCTCAATGGATACTTTTAAATTTCAGAGTAATTACTGTGGGAGCTATTAGATCATTTAAATCTATAATATCCCTCTTAAGGAAAGTATACATTAGAATATTACTTTGTAGAGCAACATTAGAAAAATGTTTTCAGCCAGTTGCATCACTTTTTCTTTGTAGAAGACTTTGTGAAAAAAATTATTTAGGAAACATGTATGTTTCATTTATGTATTTTTTTAATTCCATATATATAAAGTTATGTCAGATGTGAGAAATAAGATAATAAGCAAAAGCACAGATGATTATTATGTAGATATTTAAATATATTGATTAAAGTTATTATAGCTGTGAAAAGAAGAGAAACAAAAAGCAAAGGGGAAAAGGACAGATATAAGCATCTAAATGCAGAGTTCCAAAGAATAGCAAGGAGAGAAAAGAAAGCCTTCCCCAGTGATCAGTGCAAAGAAATAGAGGAAAAACAGAATGGGAAAGACTAGAGATTTCTTGAAGAGAATTAGATATACCAAGGGAAGATTTCATGCAAAGATGGGCTCGATAAAGGACAGAAATGGTATGGACCTAATAGAAGCAGAAGATATTAAGAAGAGGTGGCAAGAATACACAGAAGAACTGTACAAAAAAGATCTTCACAATGCAGATAATCACAATGGTGTGATCACTGACCTAGAGCCAGACATCCTGGAATGTGAAGTCAAGTGGGCCTTAGAAAGCATCACTACGAACAAAGCTAGTGGAGGTGATGGAATTCCAGTTGAGCTCTTTCAAATACTGACAGATGATGCTGTGAAAGTGCTGCACTCAATATGCCAGCCAATTTGGAAAACTCAGCAGTGGCCGCAGGACTGGAAAAGGTCAGTTTTCATTGCAATCCCAAAGAAAGGCAATGCCAAAGAATGCTCAAACTACCACACAATTACACTCATCTCACACGCTAATAAAGAAATGCTCAAAATTCTCCAAGCCAGGCTTCAGCAATACGTGAACCATGAACTTCCACATGTTCAAGCTGGTTTTAGAGAAGGCAGAGGAACGAGAGATCAAATTGCCAACATCCGCTGGATCATGGAAAAAGGAAGAGAGTTCCAGAAAAACATTATTTCTGCTTTATTGACTACGCCAAAATCTTTGACTGTGTGGATCACAATAAACTATGGGAAATTCTGAAAGAGATGGGAATACCAGACCATCTGACCTCCCTCTTGAGAAACCTGTATGCAGGTCAGGAAGCAACAATTAGAACTGGACATGGAACAACAGACTGGTTCCAAATAGGAAAAGGAGTACGTCAAGGCTGTATATTGTCACCCTGCTTATTTAACTTCTATTCAGAGTACATCATGAGAAACACTGGGCTGGAAGAAGCACTAGCTGGAATCAAGATTGCCGGGAGAAATACCAATAACCTCAGATATGCAAATGACACCACCCATATGGCAGAAAGTGAAGAGGAACCAAAGAGCCTCTTGATGAAAGTGAAAGAGGAATGTGAAAAAGTTGGCTTAAAGCTCAACATTCAGAAAACTAAGATCATCGCATCTGGTCCCATCACTTCATGGCAAATAGATGGGAAAACAGTGGAAACAGTGTCAGACTTTATTTTTTTGGTCTCCAAAATCACTGCAGATGGTGATTGAAGTATTGAAATTAAAAGATGCTTACTCCTTGGAAAGAAAGTTATGACCAACCTAGATAGCATATTAAAAAGCAGAGACATTACTTTGTCCACAAAGGTCTGTCTAGTCAAGGCTATAGTTTTTCCAGTCGTCATGTATGGATATGAGAGTTGGACTGTGAAGAAAGCTGAGCACTGAAGAATTGATGCTTTTGAACTGTGGTGTTGGAGAAGACTCTTGAGAGTCCCTTGGACTGCAAGGAGATCCAACCAATTCATTCTAAAGGAGATCAGTCCTGGATATGCATTGGAAGGAGTGATGCTAAAGCTGAAACTCCAATACTTTGGCCCCCTCATGCAAAGAGTTGACTCATTGGAAAAGACCCTGTTGCTGGGAGGGATTGGAGGCAGGAGGAGAAGGGGATGACAGATGATGAAATGGCTGGATCACATCACCAATTTGATGGATATGAGTTTGAGTGAACTCTGGGAGTTGGTGATGGACAGGGAGGCCTGACGTGCTGTGATTCATGGGGTCACAAAGAGTCGGACACTACTGAGCGACTGAACTGAACTGAAGGAATGGAAATGCATCTTTTTTGTGTGACTGTTCTCAAAAGTTCTGTGAAACAGTTTTCCACATTTATCCAATTTAGGTCTTTGAAAAATCATGTTATGTGCATATCAGCTCTATATTTTGCACATAATGAAAATGAGATAGAGGAAAAAAATCCCATGGATGGAGGAGCCTAGTAGGCTGCAGTCCATGGGGTTGCTAAGAGTAGGACACAACTGAGCGACTTCACTTCCACTTTTCACTTTCATGCATTGGAGAAGGAAATGGCAGCCCACTCCAGTGTTCTTGCCTGGAGAATCCCAGGGATGGGGAGCCTGATGGGCTTCCGTCTATGGGGTCGCACAGAGTCGGACGCGACTGAAGTGACTTAGCAGTATATTTTAAACCTAATATTTTGAAAGTGAAAGAGAGTTTGAATACAAAACTTGAAATTTTATCCTTTTTAATAACCAGTTCTTGTTGCTTTTATATACCCTTAATTAATCATTTTTAGACATGATGGAATAGTTAAAATACTTATATGCATGCATACATGTTAAGTCACTTTAATCATGTCCAACTCTTTGTGGCCCTGTGGATTGTAGCCCACCAGGCACTCTATTAATGGGATTCTCTAAGCAAGAATACTGGAGTGGGTTGCCATGTCCTTCTACAGAAGAAAAAGTATACATATGTGTGTGTGTGTGTGTGTGTATGTGTGTGTGTGTATATATATATATATGTGTGTGTGTGTGTATATATATATATATAGAGAGAGACACAGGGACAGAGAAACAGAAAGATAAGCAACCATCATCACAATTCAACGTTAGAGTGTTTACATCACTCCCACAAAATTCTCTCATCCTTTGGAGGTCATGCCTTCTTACTACCCCCAAACCAAGGCAACTACTCATCTACATTGTATTTCTCTTTTTTGCCTTTTCTAGACATTTTATGTAAAGAGAATGAAACAATATGTGGTTTTATTTATGCTTCTTTCACTTAGCATATTTTTGTGGTTCATTCACACTATAGCAGATACATCAGTAGTTCATTACTTTTTAATGTTTAATGGTCTTCCATTTTGTATTCGTATACCATGCTTTGTTTTGTTAACATGTTTATGGACTCTGGAATTGTTACCATTTTGGGGTTATTAAGAAAAGTGGTGCTATGACCATTACTGTACAAGTCTTTTTCTTCTTGGTTAAACACCTAATAGTGGAATGAATACCTCCTGTGGTAGTTATCTTGCACTTTTCAAGAACTTAACCCTGTATTTTTCACAGTGGTTGTATTTTCTTACAGTTCCACCAGGAATGAATGAGGATCCATTTCCTCCACACCCTCACCAACAATCGTTATTGAATATCTCTTTTTTCTTTTCTAGTTTCGCTGAGGTATAATTTACATACAGCACTGTGATCTGACTTACATATATCATGAAATATTTACAATAAGTTTACTGAACATCCCTCATCCTATAGAATTCAAAATTAGAGAAACAAAAAAAAGTTTTTCCTTCTGATGAGAACTTCTATAGAATTTACTCTCTGAAAATTTTTCACATCTATGTGTTAATAATATTTAACATGTTGTTCATTACAACCATGGTACAATTATTTACCTTATAATTGGAAGTTTTACCTTTCAACTATGCTCATGCACCCACCTCTCCCTGGTAACTGCAAATCTGATCTCTCTTTCTACGACTTTGTTTTTGAAATATAAATGACTACAACAAACAGTATGTTGGTTCCTGGTGAAACCATAGTGATTGAATATTTCTGTATATTTTAAAATGATAACCATGATAAATTTAGCTGTTACCTGTCACCATACAAAGATATTGCATGATTATTGACTATATTCTCCACAGTGTACATTTCATACCTGTGATCGTTTTATTTTGTAACTGATAGTTTATACCTCTTAAGCTCCCTCACCTTATTTCTCTTCAGCCCCTAGCCCACTCCCCTCTGACAACTGACAACTACCTATTTGTTCTCTGTACCTGTGACTCTCTTTCTCTTTATATTGTGTTTATTATCATTTGTTTTTGCTTCTCAGATTCCCCATATGTGAAATAATATAGTATTTCTCTGTCTGTCTGATTTATTTCAATTAGCATAATACCCTCTTAGTTTATCCATGTTGCCACAAAAGGCAAGATTTCATTCTTTGATTTTGCTAAGCAATATTTCATTATGTATGTGTGTATATTTTGTATGTAAATATTTTTATCAATATCACATCTTCTTTATCATTCATCTGTTGATTGGGCACTTAAATTCTTTCTGTATATTGGTTACTGTAAATAATGTTTAGTGAACATAGGAGTGAATATATCTTTTTGACTTAGTGGATTTTTTCTTTGATAAATACCCAGATGTAGAATTCATGGATCATATGTTAGTTCTATTTTTAATTTTGAGGAATCTCCATAAAGTTTTCCATTGAGCCTTTACCAATTTACATTCTCAGCAACAGTGCATGAGGGTCCTCATTTGTGCACATCCTTGCTAACATTCGTTATTTGTTGTCTTTTTGATAGTAGCCGTTTTGACGGATGAGAAGTAGTTTATTATTGTGGTTTTGATTTGTATTTACCTGATGAATAGCAATGCGAAGCATCTTTTCGCATGCCTATTAACCATCTGTATGTCTTCTTTGGAAACATGTCTCTTCAGATCCTCTGCCCCTTTTTTTTTGTTCATATTGAGTTCTATGATTTCTTTGTGTATTTTGGACTTTAATCCCTTGTCATGTGTTTTCCCACATTCAGTACACATCCTTTGAGATGTGTTAATAGTTTCCTTCATTCTCCAAAAGCTTTTTAGTTTGATACAGTCCCAATTGGTTTTTTTTTAAATTGTGTTTTCCTTGCCTGAGAGACATATTTAAAAAAAATGCTGACACTGATGTCACAGAGTGTACTGTCTTTTAGTTTTCTTCTGAAAGGTTTATGGTTTCAGGCCTTACATGTAAGTCTATTACATGTAAAAAAATCTATTTTGAATTTATTTTTGTGCCTGGTGTATGAGAACAGTTCCTTATGTGTGTAGGTGTCCACCTTTCCTAACATTTATTGAAAAAGCTGTCTTTTCTGCATTGTATATTCTTGCCTCTTTTATTGCAGATTAATTTGCCCATGTAAGTGTAGGTTCATTTCTGGGCATTTATTGTGCTCCACTAATCTACATGTCAGTTTTTGTGTCAGAACCATACTATTTTAATCATGATGGCTTTGTAGTATAGTTTGAAATCATAGCGTGTGATACCTCCAAGCCTGTTCCTTTTTCTCAAGACTGTTTTGTTATTAGAGGTCTTTTGTGTTTCCATACAAAATCTAGGATTATTCTAGTTCTGTGAAAAAATGCCATTGGTATTTTGATATAACATTAATTCTTCCAATCCATGAGCATGGTTAATCTTTCTGTCATGGGAAATCTTTCCATCTGTTTTTGTAATGTTCAACTTTTTTCATCCAGTGCCTTATATTTTCTGAGTACATGTCTTTTTATTCTTGGGTATTTTATTGCTTTTAATGAAAAGTTTTTTTAGTTTCTTAATGATATTCATTTCTTAATTTCCTTTTCTGATAGTTCATTGCTAGTATATAGAAATTTATTGATTTCTGTATACTAATTTTGTATCCTACACCATTTGCTGAATTCATTGATGAGCTCTAGTAGTTTTTTTGGTGGCATCTTTGAAGTATTCTATGTGTAATATCCTGTCATCTACAATTAGTGACACTTTTACTTCTTCCTTTCCAATTTTGACTCCTATTATTTATTTTCTGATGGCTGGGGCTAGACTTCCAATAATAAGTGGAATAAAAGTGGCAGTGTTACTGAATTACAAGTCTGTGTGCCCAACACACAGTGAGGTCAATCAATACTAAAACATTAGATTTACAACAGAGAAAGGTTTACTACAGGTTCATACATGGAGATGGGTGGCTCATGCCCTAAGAACCCCAAAACGATTGAAAGCTTTCAGCAAGCCCCTTTAAAGGCAAAAGGTGAGGGAGGGCTGTGGTTAGTTGTTGCAAACTTCTTGGTGTCAGATCCTTTGTTCTTGAGGTCAGGTCATAGACAGTTAATGATATTCCTGTAAAACTATCAAATGAATGTTATTCTCTGTCCTGACAAGAAAGGGCAAGGTACTAAGGCGCAACTTTCTCCCTCAGAGGTCCCAGTCCTGGCTAAGAGGAGGCAGATCTCAGTTGGCAGCTCCTTCAGAGCCAGGTTCCTACATCCTGCTCAGCTGTGATCCCTGAGGGAGCCAGGGACCCAACCCAACTGGCCTTCAGTCTCCTCAGGCTGTCCAAATCAGGGAGACCAGGTCTTACAGATGCGACCCAGGCAGATGACTACTGCTGTGAGGTCGCAGAGATGGGGATGGAGGAGAGGCTCACCACTGCCTCAAGGCCTGGGCCAAGGCTAGTAGAGGGCCTTACTAAGGCCTCTGGAGCCTGCAGGATGTAGTCCCCAGTCTGTTCCCTGGGTCCTCAGCTCATCCACTGGATCAAGGCTGGGTAAGTTAGTGGGCCTCTAGGAGAAGCCCTGAATCTGCCTCTTATCTCATTCTCCACCTGACTACCACACCACTCACCCCTGGCTGAATCACTTCCCTAATGGTCCCTCATTGGCAGTTACTACTGGGTAGGGCCCACCACAGCTGAGTAGGATAACTAATGGTCACTCATTGACAGTTGGTTGCTTGTGGTTAGGACCCACTGAGGCAGTGACCAATGGCTGGGCAAGATCCATTGCCTAGTAACAGCATATGGAATAATGAGGCACACCAATGGCTGCCTGCTAAGGGCTATGTTCATCCTGCTCTGTTACAACAAGAGTGGGTATCTTTGACTTTTCCCTCATCTTAGAGAAAATGCTTTTTACTTTTGATCATTGAGTATAGTATTAGCTGTGGACTTGTCATAGTGGGCCTTAGGAAGCATCACTACGAACAAAGCTAGTAGAGGTGATGGAATTCCAGTTGAGCTACTTCAAATCCTAAAAGATGATGCTGTGAAAGAGCTGCACTCAATATGCCAGCAAATTTGGAAAACTCAGCAGTGGCCACAGGAATGGAAAATGTCAGTTTTCATTCCAATCCCTAAGAAGGCAATGCCAAAGAATGCTCAAGCTACCACACAATTGCACTCATCTCACATGCTAGTAAAGTAATGCTCAAAATTCTCCAAGCCAGGCTTCAGCAATACATGAACCATGAACTTCCAGATGTTCAAGCTGGTTTTAGAAAAGGCGGAGAAACCAGAGATCAAATTGCCAACATCCACTGGATCATCAAAAAATCAAGAGAGTTCCAGAAAAACATCTATTTCTGCTTTATTGACTACACCAAAGCCTTTGACTATGTGGATCTGAAAGATATGGGAATACCAGAGCACCTGACCTCCCTCTTGAGAAACCTGTATGCAGGTCAGGAAGCAACAGTTAGAACTGGACATGGAACAACAGACTGGTTCCAAATAGGAAAAGGAGTACATCAAGGCTGTATATTGTCACCCTGCTTATTTAACTTATATGCAGAGTACATCATGAGAAACGCTGGGCTGGAGGAAGCATTAGCTGGAATCAAGATTGCCAGGAGAAATATCAATAACCTCAGATATGCATATGACACCACCCTTATGGCAGAAAGTGAAGAAGAACTAAAGAGCCTCTTGATGAAAGTGAAAGAGGAGAGTGAAAAAGTTGGCTTAAAGCTCAACATTCAGAAAACGAAGATCATGGCATCCAGTCCCATCACTTCATGGGAAATAGATGGGGAAACAGTGGAAACAGTGTCAGACTTTATTTTTCTGGGCTCCAAAATCACTGCAGATGATGATTGCAGCCATGAAATTAAAAGACACTTACCCCTTGGAAGGAAAGTTATGACCAACCTAGACAGAATATTAAAAAGCAGAGACATTACTTTTTCAACAAAGGTCCGTCTAGTCAAGGCTATGGTTTTTCCAGTAGTCATGTATGTATGTGAGAGTTGGACTCTAAAAAAAGCTGAGTGCTGAAGAATTAATGCTTTTGAACTGTGGTGTTGGAGAAGACTCTTGAGAGTCTCTTGGACTGCAAGGAGATCCAACCAGTCCATTCTGAAGGAGATCAGCCCTGGGATTTCTTTGGAAGGAATGATGCTAAAGCTGAAACTCCAGTACTTTGGCCACCTGATGCGAAGAGCTGACTCATTGGAAAAGACCCTGATGTTGGGAAAGATTGAGGGCAGGAGGAGAAGGGGACAACAGAGGATGAGATGGTTGGATGGCATCACCAACTCGATGGACATGGATTGGTGATGGACAGGGAGGCCTGGCGTGCTGCGATTCATGGTGTCGCAAAGAGTCGGATACAACTGAGCGGCTGAACTGAACTGAACTGTCATACATTGATTTTATTATGTTGATTGTGTTCCCTGTATAGTCACTTTTGAGAGTTTTTTTTTTTTAATCATAAATGAATGTTGAATGTTGTCAAAAGCTTTTTCTTCATTTATTGATAAAATCATTTATCACTTTTGTTCCTTGATTTCTTACTGTAGTGTATCATACTGATTGATTTGTGGAAATTGAATATATAGTTCATGGAATTCTCCAGGCCAGAATACTGGAGTGGGTAACCTTTCCCTTCTCCAGGGGATCTTCCCAACCCAGGGATCAAACCCAGGTCTCCCACATTGCAGACAGATTCTTTACCAGCTGAGCCATCAGGGAAGCCAAAGAATACTGGAGTGGGTAGCGTATCCCTTCTCCAGTGGCTCTTCCCAGACCAGGAATCAAACTGGGGTCTCCTGCATTGTAGGCGGATTCTTTGCCAACTAAGCTACCAGAGAGGCCCTAGTGTATCACACTGATTGATTTGTAGAAATTGCATCATCCTTGTATCCCTGGGATGAATCTCACTTGATCATGTTGTATGATCCTTTTAACATACTGCTGAATTATGTACACTAATATTTGCTGGGGACTGTTTCATCTATGTTCATTAGTGCTTTGCCAAGCTTTACTTTATTGTACTTTGCAGATACTGTGTTTTTTTGATAATTGAAGGTTTGTTGCAGCCCTGTTTTGTCAGTTGATGGTTAGCATTTTTTAGCAATAAAGTATTTTTAAATTAAGGTATGTACATTGTTTTTAAGACGTAATGCTACCGTATACTTTATAGGTTACATGTATATGTGTGTGCTAAATCCCTTCAGTTGTGTCCAACTCTTTAACTGTTGCCTGCCAGGCTCTGTAAACATAACTTTTACATGCATTGGGAAGCCAGTAAATTTGTGTTACTTACTTCATTGCAATATTTACTTCATGCAATAGTCTGGAACCAAATTCTGCCATATCTCCAAAGTAGTCTATTTTGTCATATTCAATAAACCTGGAATATATGCATATATATATTTCTTCTAGCAGGAATGGGGGGATCTTTTGACCATGTAGACAGACTAAACTATCTTGTATTCAGTGAACATCTAACAGGATCTCTTAAGCACCGTAAACTTTGGTATATTAGAGAAGAAGCACATATTTCAGCATTCTCCAGCTAGAGTTAATTCTAAATATACAAAACAGACAGGTATCCAAAGTTCACGCATCACCATTTCACATAAGCTGATACATTTCTGTGTGTTATATATAACATGATTTCACCAAAGATCTCCAAATTTCTCATTTTGCAGATCATAGATGTGAATTGTGTTAATTAGAGAGGAATAATTAATTTCTTCACATACTCTGGACTTAAATAAATAGGAAGTTAAACCATGTTTGTAGATGAAAATTTTTAAAAATAAAAAAGTGGAAATTATTACTTCATTAACTTAATTAGTAAACAAATTTAATTTATTCCCAAATGGAGAAATTTTGTTCCTAAACAAAATCTTCCAAATATGAACATTTTCTACTTGTATATATGTTTAAATGTGTATGTGAAAACATAAATACTTCAGATGGCACTCATTTAATGAGGTACAGAGAAACAGGCATGCTTGTAGTCTGTCTTTTCCATAGAAAGATGATGTAAGAGTTTTGAAGAGAAAATTGGTCTTATCTTTAAAATTTAATCTGCACAGATTATTTGACTCAACAATGCAACTACTAAAATATAGAATTAGGTGAATGAACATGTGGTGACCTGCACAACTTACAAGATTGCTGGCAAAAGTATTTAACAAGAATAACTTAAAAGGAATTTGTATTTGTATATGGTTATGTGAAGATATACTATTGATTTACAAATTAAAAACTAGTTACAAGGAAGTATCTTGATTGTATTTTTGTCTCTATTCTTATCTATCATCAATCATATTTAAGGCCAGCATCTTCAAATTTCTCTTAGTTCCATCTTCATTTTGACCTTTTTAGTGAGTCTGCATCAAATTTCCTTCAGTCTCCCTTTTTTAAGAATACTTGTGATGACATTTAGGGCTCACTTAGATAACTTATGTTTATATATATGTGTGTGTGTATATATGTGTATATTTATATACTATGTGTATATAGATGTCTCTGTATCTAATGATAATGCTATTACATATATGTTTTATTATATATATATATGTTAGTATATTTGTAAATATATAGATGTATATAGAACTATATATACATTTATGAATATATCCATATATACACATGCATATATTTATGTATGATTTTAGTATGCTGCTGCTGCTGCTAAGTCGCTTGAGTTGTGTCCGACTCTGTGTGACCCCATAGACGGCAGCCCACCAGGCTCTCCCGTCCCTGGGATTCTCCAGGCAAGAACACTGGAGTGGGTTGCCATTTCCTTCTCCAGTGCATGAAAGTGAAAAGTGAAAGTGAAGTCGCTCAGTCGTGTCCGACTCTTCGTGACCCCGTGGACTGCAGCCCACCAGGCTCCTCCATCCATGGGATTTTCCAGGCAAGAGTACTGGAGTGGGGTGCCACCTGTACCTTTATGCATATAAATACACTTATGTATGTAAGCATTTTCAGAAAAGATATGCATCAAATAACCCATATATCTAACACTCCTTTAGTGGATAATTTAGAAAACTTGTGACCTGTTCTGTTTCACAGGCAGTGTCTCCAGCTCTTAATCTCCAATAACAAATGGACATAGAGAAAAAAAGCCAGTACAAGGCCTTTACATTCACTTCAACTCTAAACTTGTTTAATTTCTCCTCTAATGTCATGTGCCAGGATTATCTGCATAGACGTGTCTGATGGTATCTCTGTAATATTTCAAAAATCTAGTGGAAGCATTGTCATAACTTCACTATAATAAAGGAAAAAATTTTGTACTTAGCAGATTTTTGTACTTAGAAGATTTTGTTCAAAACCCATTAAGTGGGTTTTGAATAGTGGTATTCAAAGGTTCTTTTCTAAGTCTTAGCTTTCTTCAGTGAAAAAAAGTCAGGTTAGAGTAGGGTAACAAATGTAAGCCTAACACAACTTCAAGTTCATCCTGTTTTAATATTTTATCACTAATATTTATGACAAATCTTTGAGACAGAAATTATTATTCTCACATTTAAAATTAGCAAATAGTAAATTATAAAGTCTGAGTATTATCTCGAGGTTGCTGAGTGGTAGACGGCATTTGAATTCTGGACTTTCAGGCTGTGAAGCAGATTTCATAGTTTATACTACATCTTTTCCTACTACTTCAAACTCGGTGTGGTTTCCTACTTGACTAAAGATTGTAAACTATATTCATCATATAGTTTAGGGTGTTGTCCCTTGTGATCTCAATTGTATTCCCACGCCTTCTTGCTCTCCTTGGTATTCACATGCTGTCCTCCAGCTCAACTTCCCAAAGCTGGCTACTCTGGCTGTCACCTGGGAGCTTTTTGAACATTCCTGGTCGTGAATTTGTACTATAATCCTACAAGATGTTCTCATTGGGGAAAATTGATTAAAGGAACACAGTACCTCTCTATGTTAGTGCTTACGGCTTTATGAAAATTTCCATTTAACTACAAAAAAAAATGTATAATGAAAATCAAATCTCCAATTGGGTCTAATGGGCTTCTAGTGTCCTTCAAAATACTAAGGGTGTAGGTATGTATCTAATTATAGCTCCCGAAACTCATTCTTCTCTTTGTGGTTTGATGAGCCTTTGTTTTCAACTCAGGAGCTTGGAAAGCTCTCCATCTCTTCTATACCTTAGGGTTTCAAAGCATTGTTGTCACCTTCTCCCTTCCTCATACACGTTCATCCGATTAAAATTGCCCCAAACTCCTGCTGAGAGATGATCTGTGTGAGATCTTTACGAGGAAGAACACAAAAAACCTCAGGGTCTTGTCTGCTCAGGGTCATCTGTGTCCCTGCACCGGGCTCCTCACCTACAGTCCATTAAAGGAGACTCCTCAGCTGGGGGAAGTTGAGAGGAGATCCTATGGGCACAGTCCCTGGAGCTGCAGCCCTCACACTCTGCCACCTTCTCTGTGTCAGGTAGGTGAGGTGGGGATGCTCTGGAGGCAGCCCTGGCGTGTCACGCTGGAGAAGACTGCTCCAGGTCAGTCCTTTCTGAAACAACTATTTATTTTCTGAGGAAAAACTAAAAGTCCAAAGTGCATATTTCTTTAAATGTAGCCAGGCTCCTTGTGGGCTGAGCCAAGGGTTTGGAGAGTGAACTTCTCTTTCTTAAAGTGGGCAAAGAGGACCTGTCCTAGTGTTTCTCTCAAGCCTCTTGGAGGCCTTCTGTTCACCTGTATGTCCTGTGGATTGCCGCAAGATTCCCACCATAAATACAAATCTAGGAGAGTGGGTCAGTTCCTTTAGAAGTAAGAAACTTTCATTTGGAAATGGGCAATTTGTTCCTGTGCCGGTGTGTTATGAGCATTCCTATGCATTTCTTCTACAGACTTGATAAAATGTCTTTCTTCTCATCATGGATCATAGCTATTTTAATCATTGGCTTGGCATTTCCTCTTTATTGTGGTGAGTAAATTTTTCAATCCTAGATGAAGCCGTTCACACATCATAGAAAATGCAGGAAACAACTACCATCATTTAGGAAGGGAGGCGCTTGATGTCCTGGGTGTGAAACGGGATATGTTACAAATATCTTTTCACAAATTGCGTCAGTTGATTGGTTTCTCATTTTCCTCCTTAGAAAGGTAGAGACAGAAAGGGTGGTTAGAATGAACAGTAGAATTTAGATGTTTGTTCATTTAGGACTAAAGATATTTATCTAATTTTCCCCATTTTTGGAGGTTGGATTTCATGGTTGCTAAATGCAGAGTGTGGGAAGTAATACTGTCCTCTAGGTCTGGTATTCCTCAACAGTCCTACTCATTGCTTGCCAGCTCTGAGTGCACTAAAGTCAAAATTTGTGTTAGGAGAGAACTGATTGATCCGTCTGCTGACCACTTATCTTTCATAAAGCACAAGGTGACCCATGAATTTCAGAGTAGAGTAGCTGTGAGGTATTAAAGTGATTCATGATACTCGAGCTGAGTTTGAAGAAATTAAGTAGTAAGTAACTTATTCATATTAAGTGACTTCATACAAGCATATTAAGTTGCACTAAGCAAGGTGTTTTTTCTCTGACTAGAATATCTTATTTATAAAAATGAGGAAAAAAGGTATCTCCATAGGAAGTTTTGGTGATTATTAAACCATACTTAAAGTTATTTTTTCACAGAGAGGTGAATTTAGAATTCTGTTTCCAGGTTCGGAGTTATTTTGTGAAATTATTATTCTGATACTGCCACAGTAGCCTCACCTCATTTCTTGCTGTGTTTGTGTAGGTGATGTGTGTAGCTGTGGGTATATCCTATCAAAGACTGTTTTTCCCTCTTCATCATCTTGTTTTTAATCTTCCTTTTGTATGTTGATTGCAGAAACTTCTTTTGCATCTTCAAGAAAAATGCGTGAAATGCGTGAAGCTGTAAGTTTATATTGATTAATGTGGGAATTGAAAAAGGTAAACTTTTCATTATTTAGTTTAAAAGGTAATTTTACAAAAAAAAATACCACATAATAATTCTTCAGAAAGTAAGATAAAGTGTCCTTATTACACTAAGTTCAAGAAATAGAATCTTGCCAACCAGTCAAACCATCTGTCATTTCAGACAAGGTAAAAATATCCCTTACTCAAAATTTTATTATTGGGCATAAACTTTGTTATATACCATAATCTGAAAGTAGTTAAGTGGTGTTTAAAGTAGAGTTGTTTACCCTAGAAAAGAGAAAGGCTAAAATTAAAGTAGCTAAAAAAAAATTTCCACTTATAGGAGGAATATAAAATAATAATTTTCATAAAACCTCAGAGTGAAATATTATACAGAGGTGAAGAAAATCAACTACATTTCTGAGCAACTAAACAGATGAATATATTTAAACATGCTAAAAGTCAGCTCATATAGCAGTAAGTAAGTGAATGAGCATTCCTATGTTCCAATAAGAATTTAGGTATTATATATTAAAAAAAAAAAAGCAGCTTATGTCAATATACACACACTTCTATTTATTTATGTAAATTACCAACACTGCCATTACTAACCAAATTATATATATATATATATATATGTATATGGTTAAGTACACATTTATAAACACTAATATATATGAAAGAATACATATACAGTAGTAATCTGGGAGTATCAGATTATCTAATAGTGAAACTATTGAGAAAAACAGGAGAATTATAACAAATTCACTTTTTTATAGTTGGGATAGTTGCATTCCAGTGTTGTGTTGGTTTCTACTGTACAGCATTTTTTATATGTGAGTAACTTGTGTCTATTTTTAAACTTCAATATAGACTATATTTCATTTTGATATATACCATGATGTATTAAGAACAAAGAACATTTTATTCAAGAAATTCGTTACCTGAAAAATATTATGTTGTCTGTTTATGTTTAACAGCCAGAGTGTAGTATATATATTCGTCAATTACATTTTTGTAGCAGAGAAATGGATCCAGTCTGTGCAACAAATGGCAAAACGTACTCCAATAAATGCGTTTTCTGCAGTGAAAAAATGTAAGAACAAAAAACTCACTATTGCCTCTTCAAAAACAATGAAGACAAAATCAGAAAATAATAGGAACATCCATGTTTCTGATAGCCAAGGCACAGTAAACATGGAAAATAACTGTTCTTTCCTGTAAAAGCCACAGAAACACACTGGTATCTTTGCCTGAAGTCTCATTCATAAAAATAGTTTTTATTTGACCTTGAAGTATATTCCTGCTGGATGTTTCCTACATGTATAAACCAACTACATTTACTTGATTTAATTGCTTGACTTAATACTGGCAGTCTGATGGCCAGTATAATGTAATTCTTAACTCCAGAGGTTGAATAATAACCTCTATGATGTAGCTCCAAGCTACAGGGAGCATAACTGAGCAAGAAACTCTACTGCCTTTAGAAATTTAAATCCATTACAATTTATGTCAGAAAGGAACTCCTCTGATGGTTCACTTTGTCCCCTGAACTCCATGACAAGACTCCAAACTTTCCTCAGAGAACAGGGCAATCTAGGACACTTCAACCTAACCTCCCTTCCTGCCTCCTTCCCTCTGCAGGTGTTCCCAGTCTAAAGGTTCAGCCAGCCATCCTACTTCCTGCCTCAGTTTCTCTCACTGGTGTTTCTACTCACTGAATCCCCAGATGGGCTTCTACTTTTAGAGAACCAGGAATACAATCTCTAATCCTCTTCCTGAGGTCTGGGTGGGTTCCAAGGCTGAGTCAGGAGGGAACATGTAGGAAGAGTCAAGTAGCCCCAGGGGGTCAGGAGGACCTGTGCAGAGTAGGGGCCTGGAAGGGGCCCTGCTGCTTATGGAGCGCAGCCCTCCTAGCTCTGTCACAGTCAGTCTCCTCATGGAGAAGCACTTAGTGCAATAGTCAGGCAATTTTAAATACTTTTTAAAATAATTTTTCTTTCTCTTTCTTTCTTTACAGAGAAGATGGAAGATTTGATTTTAGTCATTGGGGTCGTTGCTGACTCTGCCTCAGCCACAAATTCCTATGGCTTTTATTGTAATCCTGTTTTTCTATGGATTCTACAACCAATTAGTCTTCTAAAACAGGGCTTTAAATTCCTAGATGACCAGACTAAGCCTTCAGTAATACACAAGACAGAATGTAGATTGTTGGAGAATTTTTCCAACTCTAAGAACCCACCAATGAAAAAGATTCCTTTTTTCTTTCTTCAATTAAACATTGACAATTGAAAACCTACCTTAATTGTGTGTTCGATAATAGAAAACCTAATATGGTTTGTAATCATGAATATTTCAGTCAAAAAAATGTTAAGTAATATTATCTTTATTAAAATACCCTTTCTGTTTTTGGTTGATTAGTGGGTTCAGTCAGTCAGTGAGTTCAGTCACTCAGTCGTGTCTGACTCTTTGCGACCCCCTGAATCACAGCACGCCAGGCCTCCCTGTCCATCACCAACTCCCGGAGTTCACCCAGACTCACGTCCATCGAGTCAGTGATGTCATCCAGCCATCTCATCCTCTGTTGTCCCTTTCTCCTCCTGCCCCCAATCCCTCCCAGCATCAGAGTCTTTTCCAGTGAGTCAACTCTTTGCATGAGGTGGCCAAAGTACTGGAGTTTCAGCTTCAGCATCATTCCTTCCAAAGAAATCCCAGGGCTGATCTTCAGAATGGACTGGTTGGATCTCCTTGCAGTCCAAGGGACTCTCAAGAGTCTTCTCCAACACCACAGTTCAAAAGCATCAATTCTTCGGCGCTCAGCCTTCTTCACAGTCCAACTCTCACATCCATACATGACCACAGGAAAAACCATAGCCTGGACTAGATGGACCTTTGTTGGCAAAGTAATGTCTCTGCTTTTGATTAGGGTGTTAAAACACCTGAATACTTTTGGTAACTATAATTAAAGAAATAATCTCAAAGGTGAATAATCCATCACTTGGAAGTTTATTAAAAGTGCAAACAGTTGGGCTTCTCTTTATTCTAAAAGGTCAAAACCTCAAGAAGAGGAATATGGGAACTTGAATTCTAACAAATATTACACGTCAATCTTCTGATCATAAATGCTAGCCAAGTGGTTCAGTAGCAGACCAGCCAAATTTGCCTTTATTGATTTAGAATATTCATTTGTGCTCCATGTCTGATGCTTCTCTATTTATCTCCCAACCAGCAAGAAATGGCTTTATTTGAGTGGTCAGTTTTCATTTAAAGCTTGGTCCAGACAGAATTGTAGACTGACTACTAGAAAGCAAGTTTCAAGCTGCTACATATGTGATATCAGACCTGCTCGGCTTTTCAGTAAACATTTTTACCTCTAAAAGATAATCTATATGGGAGTTACTTATTCATTTACATTTTTTAATAGTAATTCCTAATGAAAGTATCCATTAAAATACATAAATTTAGAGTCACATTATTAAAATGCATTCAACCACTTCAGTGGTCCTTTTCATTGTAAAAGACATGTATAAGAAATATTAATCAGTGAATTGCTGGTAAATTTATGTGTGTATTCTTTTCCATTATAAACAATGTTAAAAATTAATTGAAGAACACTTGATTTACAGTATCATAAAAATTAACATGTCCCATTTAAAAACAAACTTTGTTTTTTAAGTATATATTCACAATGTTGTGCAACCATCACCACTATCTTCTTACAGAACATCATCTCACCCATTCCAAGAAAAAACCAAACAGATAAACCCAGGTACTTCCCAATACCCCACCTATAATTCTTGGCAACCACTAAACTGCTTCTGGTCTCTCTGCCTCTTTGGGACATTTCACATCAATGGAATCATATAACATGTGAGATTTTCTTATAAATGGAATATATAGGTCTATATCTACAGTAATTCTTTGTTTTACTGCATTTTGCTTTATTGTACTTCATGGACACTACACTTTTTACTGATTGAAGGTATGTGGCAACCTCATATAAAGCAAGTGTATCAGTGCCATTCTTCCAACAGCATTTGCTCCCTTTGAGTCCCTGTGTCACTTTTTGGTAGTTCTTGTAATGGTTCACACTTTTTCATTACTGTTATATTTGCTATAGTGATTTGTGATAAGTAATCTTTGATATTTACTACCATGACTCATTAAGAATCATTTGATTGTCAGCATTTCTTTTGCAATAAAGCATTTTAAAATCAAGGGACGTGTACATGGTTGCTTTAGACATAGTGCTATTGCATGCTTAATAGACTGCAGTATATTGTAGCATTGCTTTTCTGTGCACTGGGAAAGCAAAAAATTCATGTGACTCACTATTGAAATATTTACTTAATTGGTGGTCTGGAACCAAACCCACAAAATCTCCAAGGTATGCCTATATATCAGTATATATGGAAGGTATCTTGTTTCTAGTTTCTTTTACTTAGCAAAATGTTTTCAAGGTTCATCCATGTTGTAGCTTGCTATCATACTTCTTTGCTTTTTATGACAAAATAATAATCCATCTTATAGATAGAACACATTTTCTTTATCCATTTATCAGTGGACTGAATATCCTTGATGTGTATAATGACACTGTAGCTATTAACAGTCCTGTACAGGTTTTTGTGTGACCATATATTTTCATGTCTGTGGATATATACCTAGGAGTAGAATTTCATATATACTGAAAGACAAGTACAATTTGCCATTAAAAAGCCATGCTCATTTTATTGGTAAAAATTTTCACATTTTTATTGAAATTTTGTGATTTCATTTTTGTGATCTACATGGTGGATTTTCCTTGTTCAAATTCTCCAATATTAATTCTTAGTGAAATTGTTTAATGGAGTATACAGTTTTGGAGTCACATTGTTAAAAAAAAAAAAGCATTCAGTTTGTTTCATAACCTTTTCCCAACATAGGTTGTGTAGAAAATAACTCTTCAAAGAGTAAATCAAAATCAAAGTGAGGCACTACCTCACACCCATTAGAAAGTCTGCTATTAAAAAAGCAGAAAAAAACCCCAGATGTTGGCAAAGATGCAGAAAAATTGGAATTCTTGTGCACTGTTGGAAGAGTGTAAAATGGTGCAGCTACTATAGAAAACAGTTTGGCAATTCCTTTAAAATTTAAAAATAGAATTACTGTATAATCCAGTAATTCTACTCCTGGACATATACTCAAAAGACTTGAAACCAAGATCTTGAAGAAATATTTCTATGCCAATATTCCTAACAGCAGAGTAGCCAAGAAATGGAAGTAACACCTATGACCATCATCAAATAAACAGATAAGTAAAATACAGTACATACATACAATAGGATATTATTCAGCATTGAAAGAAAAAATTCTGACATATTTTAACAAAAGGCAAATACTCTATAATTCCACTTATATGAAGTACTACTAGAGTAGTAGCAAAGCCATAGACACATAAAGTAGAATGGTGGTTTCCTGGGCTCAGGGGGAGGGAGATGGGTAATTGGGTAGTTGTTTAACGTGTAGAGAATTTTAGTTCTGTGAGATGGAAAGAATTTTAAAGATTGATTGTTCAACAGTGTCAATATATTTAATGCTAATAAACTGTATGCTTAGAAATTGTTAAGACAATAAAATTTATATGTATTTTACCACAATTAAAATTCTGAAAGTTATTCCGTTAACCCTGATGTATTCATATATGTATTCTTTTTATTTTTATTAAAAATATTGTATAAAAACCTATTATGTATCAAGCCCTAAGTAATATTATAGGGAAAAGCTGTTAAGCAAAAATAGATATAATACTATTTTCTCAGAACTTTCAGTATACTATTTAAAATTATTGTCCACTAGGAGTGGAAACCATTTCTTATTGAGTCACTATTGTCTACCAAAGCTCTATGAAGCAGCTTCCCATATGTAATCTAACTTAGTTCTTAAAAGAATCTTATATTTTACTCAATAATGAAAATAAAAAACTTGGGATTTAATAATAGTTAAAACTTGACACTTTGGTAATAAAAGGCACTTTTAATATGCAACTTGTATTTTATTACTTTTAAACATGTTTATTTTTATATTTATATACCAAAAACATAGTCATTTTTAGGTATAATGCAATGATTATTGTAAATATACCTAGATATATAACCATCACAACAATTTAAGAACATTTACAGCATCCAGTGACTTCAGTCTGAGCCACGGACGGTAAAGCATATGCCTTACAATGCGGGAAACCCGGGTTCGATCCCTGGGTCGGCAAGATCCCCTGGAGAAGGAAATGGCAACCCACTTCAGTAGTCTTGCCTGGAAAATCCCATGGACGGAGAAGTGTGGTAGGCTACAGTCCATGGGGTTGCAAAGAGTCGGACACGACTGAGCCACTTCACTTTCCTTTCCTTTCAGATCATCCAGTGTAATCTTTCTTATATTTTAGATGTCACTCCCACTTCCAACCCTCAGCACCAGGCAACCACCAATCTCCATCTTATTTGATTGCTTTGCCTTTTCTGGAAGTTTTATATAAATACAATGAAACACTATGTTGTCCCTTGTGTCTACTCCTTTGACTTCTTTTACTTTGTATAATGTATTTACAAAGATGCCCTATCCAACAAAATCATTCAATTGAATAATTAGGTTGAACAAGTGAAGCATGTTTTGTAGTAACAAGAAATACAGTGACCTCTCTTTGCTATGGAATGATGTCACTTGCTTGTTTCAATAATTTTCAGACTGGCATGGAAGTGAAACCCACCAGGTTGAAGACCAACTGGAATATAGTTGATCCTGCTGACAGAGGTACTATCCTGTGGGCAGCCATTGTCATTCATTGGGATTTGTCCCTGGTGAGAGCATGGAAACTCATGGTTAGGCATTTGAGGCTCTGGAAGATCCCCTGGAGAAGAGAAAGGCAATGCACTCCAGTATTTTTTTCCTGGAGAATCCCATGGACAGAGGAGCCTGGTGGGCTATTATAGTTTTGGGGGTCTTAAAGAGTTGAACACGACTGAGCAACTAAGCACACACAAGGCTCAGATATCAAGGCAGGACTTAATATGATTTTTTTTAATGACATCTTTTTTGTTTATAGATTCTTTTTTAAAGTTTATTTATTTATTTGGTTGTACTGGGTCTTTGTTGCTTGGCGCAAGCCTTCGGGCAAGCTACGGCATGGGCTTCTTTGCTGTGGTGCGTGGGCTTCTCATTGCAGTGGCTTCTCTTCCTGCGGAGCACAGTCTTCAGTAGTTGTAGCACATGGGCTCAGTAGCTGTGGCGCATGGGCTTTGTGGAATCTTCCTGGGCCAGGGATCGAACCCGTGTCTCCTGCATAGGCAGGTGGATTCTCATCCACTGTACCACCAGGAAAGTCCAATATGGTATCTTAATTTAGGCTTTATACCAGATATAAATATATAAAAAATCATTTGAAGTAAGAGAAAGGTAGAAAACTGATAATCCTGAATATTAGGATGTTTATCTAGATCTTATTCTGTCGTACCTGTCATTCAGGCAAGTTCTTCTCTGTGGCTTTCATTTAACCTTGCTTATACAATAAGACATTGGATTAAAGCAGGGATTAGTTGTCTGCAAGCATTTTTGATATTATACCCTCACAGGTAAAATGTTTTATAATATATATTTAATTATATATGTCATTACTATAATGTATTTTTTTAAATTATATTAAAGTATAGTTGATTTACACTGTTATATTTCTACTGTACAGAAAGTGACTCAGTTATACATATATATTTATTCTTTTTCATATTCTTACATACATTGACAGGAATGTCTTTTGATCAGTATAGAACATAACCAAAAACAGAAATTAAAAAGAATGTAAAAATTCATATTGGAACATCTCCAGGCATCCAACTTTAGAAACCACACAACATGATCAGTGTTTTAAAAAAAAATGTACAGTGAATTTGTACTAAGGAAGCTTCAGTCTCTCACTTGCCATCCCTGTACACACATACTCAGATCATCTCTGTAATATTTCTACCATATAAGATAGGAAAAGTAATAGACTAAATATCTATAACTTTTCTTTTCTTTCTGTAACTCTTTAATACAGTAAAATTTTTTGCTATATTACTCCCTAAAAGGTACAGCACAGGAGGATGAAACTCAGGAATCCAACAAGGCCATCTATTGGCCTAAGGAAGGAAGATAAGAACACTTCCTGAAAAGTTAGAGTCAGTATGTGTGACATCTAAAGGCAGGTTTGGTGATTATGCTTCTGGTATGTATGGAACTGTCAGCATTCTGAAGAAAAAAATCCCTTGCCAGGTTAAGATCGGACAGATATAAATGAACCTTGCCATGGCTATGGCTATAAAGAGGAAGAAATCATTGATGCATTTATCCAAATAATGAAAATTCAAAATGATTTCAATAGAACTACTTATTCATGAGACCCTGCAGGGCTATTTCTGATTCTTCTATCCAACTGGACATTGAGGTTGTATGTACACTGATTCATATCTCCCTATTTAGGCAAAGGTATTCAACTCATCATCACAGAAACTCATCTGGGGCAACCTCTTCCTGACTTAATAAAAGAGTAATGCAGTTTAGTAAAATTTATCTTTATTACCATAATAGCATATTTTAGTATATTTTAAATCATACATCTTAGTTCCTTATTGTCAAAAAATGGACTTCGTTACAGCTAACTCACTTTTCCATGAAGACTAAGAAATGTGCAGAGCCTTAACATACTTCTTGAAATACCAAATAAATGGGAATTTCTCATCTTCTGTTAAAAAAAATCTTTAATGAAATGTCAACAATCCTTTTTCATACTGCCCCAACCTGAAAGCAAAATATATAAGGCTACAACAAAGGTAATGTTTAAATAAGCTGAGGTAAGATGGTTCATGGGCTTTCCTTTCATGATTTAAGACAGAACTTCAAAATCTGTAATTTTAGATAATTAATTACACCTGTCTCTGGAGAAGGGAATGGCAACCTATTCCAGTATTCTTGCCTGGAGAATTCCATGGACAGAGAAGCCTGACGGGCTACGGTCCATGGGTTCTCAAAGAGTTGGACATGACTGAGCAACTCCCACCACACTTGAACCACGTATCTGTGAGGACTAAAGCAAGTAAGTCTGTGAAGCCTTACCACAGTTTTGATAATAGAACATCTCTATTAGTATCAGATTCCTTCCTTGGTTAAAGAAACACACACACACACACACACACACACAAACTTTAAGAGCATTTCAAACTATTTTTTTCTATCAACCTTTTTTAAAGCAATAGAATAGAATAGAACAAAGGTAAGGCTTCAGTAGATTGAGATAGTGACTCAGTGGCATTTATTTCAATGATTTGGAATAAGATGGAACTTAAATAGTCCACAGGAGTAGATCGATACTACAAACTCAATTATATAACTTTCTGAACCACTGTTATGTTCCTAGAAATATAAATAATTTTCTAATACCAATTTTCTCAAAAGAGATTTACACGGGATTGTTTCTCATTTAATTGTGAATAAATCTTTTAAGTATCCACTGTGTTCTTTCAACCACTTAGGGATATGAGAGTGACAGAGAACAAGAACCCACAAGAGATGTTATATTTTTTGCATGGTTAATCTTTTTTATTTAGGCAATCATGATTTTCATAGGAAATTATGTATGCCTTATGTTTTCTAAAACAGGAAAGTCATTAAATCATATAGAGTCAGAAATACTGAATTCAAGAATTTTCAAACTTTATTATGAAAAAGAATGTATAGAGCAATCATATAGAATATGTCCTGAGTTTCCTTACTCTTTGTAAAAACCATGGAAATCCCCTTCAGTAAAACAGAAAGGATAAGAGGAATCATTTCATATAGAAAGTTACATCAAGGAATCAGCATTGAAAATAACTAATAAATTTAAGTTGATCACCACGTTTCCTAAAAAGAAAAAGAAAACATAATTACGTTATAAATTCTGTATGAGACTCACTGTGTTTCCCCTGAGTTAGGACTTTTGACTAAAGGACTCAGCATTGGTTGAATCTATTTTCTGAAGGGCCAGGAGCTGTCTAGTGACCATAGCCAAACTCTGTAGCCATCCTTTGTCTTCTCTATGCCAGTGAAACCACGCTTACTTGCTCTATAAAAGTATGCAAAGAGTGTTTTAAGAATGAGAATCAGCCTTCTCTGCTTCAGAATAAATTGACATCATTGCCTGTTTAATTTCTGAAGAGAATGAGAGTTTTCTCTTATGGACTGGCCTGGCTCTCTGTGCAGATTCCAATGGCTTTGTTAATTCCAATTTGCACTGAAAAACTGCACCTTGGGGCAGATCCTATTGAGGCACATCTCAGAGGCTGGCTTATCATCTAACCAGGTTTTGAATATTTTCTGACCCTCAATTCCCTATGTAGATGTCCCTCTTGCCTCTTCTCCCTCCTGTGGAAAAGGAGGATGGACATACTGCTTGCTAGGCTGACTGTTTATCTACTGATGCTTCTCCAGTTGTGATAATCCTCCTGCTGAACTTAACTTTCCTGAGGCTTCTCTCTAGTGTTGTCTTCCTTCTTACCCATCTCTCCATCCCTGAGCAACAAAAGCATGTTGACCCAACCTCTGAAAGCCACACTATTTTGATCTATCTTCATAGGAAGGAAAATTTGTGTTTTCTTCTATTTCTTCTTCTATTGTTTTCTATTGCTTGATTGTTTAGTAGCTTCTCTCTTTAAGACATAATCAAATACTTACATTGTGATCAAGTAAGTGCATTAAAATCTAGCCTAATTAAAAGTTAAGTGAATAACAGAATTTTGGAAATTTAGTTCAAAGAACAGTATTTAAGATACAGTCCCTTCTTTATACTGTTTCATTCTATAAAGGGTCACTTCATTGTTCCTGCATGGTTTGTAATTATAAATGAACTAAAGTGTAGGGAAAAGTTAAAAAATCTACAATGCAGATAATGAAAATATATCTTTATAATGAATATATTATCTCTATGTCATTAAAGTAAAAGTTAAAAATTGTTTTAGGTGAAGTAATTCATCTATTTCTACTGTTGTTAACATTTTAATTGTTTAATTATATTTCATTCATTTAATTAATTTGGGTGTTGCACTGCAAATGAGAGTAATTATAAAGATAACCCCACAACAAAATTCTTAGAAATGATAAATTCAAAGGTATAGCAATTGTGCCTTAGTGTATTTGAATTAATGCCAGTACTAACTAGAGTTCTTTTTCTTTTATAATTTTATTTATTTATTTATTTTTGTTGCTGTGTGGGCTTTTCTCTAGTTGTGGAGAGTGCACCGGCTTCTCATTTCATTGCTTCCCTTGTTGTGGAGCATGGACTCTGAGCTAATGCTCAGTAGTTATGGCACACAGGCCCAGTTGCTCCATAGCATGTGGGATCCTCCTGGACCAGGGGTAGAACCTGTATCCCCTGCACTGGCAGCAAACTCTTCATCACTGAGCTACCAGGTAAGTCTCTGTCCTAGAGTTCTTAAAAGAGGCATTAATATTAAAAATAAGTATTAGTATGAAGATAAACATACAAATTTTGTTTCTTACCTAACTTCATTGCAGAAGGCACATGCATTGCTATATGTATTGCCATCTGATGCACAGACAGGAAAGTATTCATTGGTGCAACCCGTTGTATCTTCAAACTTGTCACAGTCAGGCTATAAAAGATATTAATACTAGCTACAATAACAATATGAATAGCATCTTCCACACACTGTGAGCCTACTGATGTCCTAAACTTAGTTCTTTCTTGACTTAATATTTGAATATTCAATTTGAATTCAAATTTAAATACTGTAATTGTAATATTAGAATATTTCTTGGCACATGGAACAAGCTCTGTGATGGTTTTGAATATGTGAAAATAGGGCACATTCTATTCATGTCTATTTTCTTTTCCACTCTCCTATTCTGAGCTACCATCACCTCCTTCAGGTCAATTGTATTGTCTGTCTGTCTGAATGACTGTAGTTGACTACAGCCACTTTTAAAGTTCCCAAATATTTGTATTGAATCCTTGTATCTTTGCTAAAAACAATGCCCACTTTTCTTAGGATCAACATTCAAATCCTTAATTGCCTATGAAATTAAATATCGATGGCGGTATAACAAACACTAAGTTTTAATTTAAAGATCCAAATGATAGTTTACCAGATGTATTTCAAAACGTGTTGAAATTCCGAAGGGAATACCTGCAACCAGAGCATAGATTAATAATATGTCACTCTTTGATGTTCTTTGACAAGTTATTATCTAAAAACAGAATAAAGAATATTATTCTTTGTAAAAAAAAAAAACTCAATATATATTTGTGATGATGCCTGTTTCTGAGATTAGATACTAGAATACAAGAAAAATCCAAAAATTAAATCTCAGTCAATATGCATTCATTTACGTCTGCTTTGAATCTGACTACATTGCACATACTCTTCCATAGTAGTTTATATAACTCCAGCTAACAGTAACTCTGTCAAAAATAGGTAGTACCCCACTTTGTATATGAGAACCTTGAAATATAGTAAGAGCCTGAACTTACATGAAAGCATTCCATATTCAAGGAATAGGATCTGCAAACAAATTCATTATATCTCATCTAGACTGCCAGGCTCCTCTGTCCATGGAATTCTCCAGTCAAGAATACTGCAGTGGGTAGCCATTCCCTTCTGTAGGGGATATTCCTGACCCAGGGATCAAACCTGGATTTCTTGCATTGCGGGCAGACTGTTTACCGCCTGAGCCACCACGGAAGACCAATCTTAGTCTGCTGCTGCTAAATTGCTTCAGTTGCGTCCGACTCTGTGGGACCCCATAGACAGCAGCCAACCAGGCTCCCCCATCCCTGGGATTCTCCAGGCAAGAACACTGGGAGTGGGTTGCCATTTCCTTCTCCAATGCATGAAAGTGAAAAGTGAAAGTGAAGTCGCTCAATCGTGTCCGACTCTTAGTGACCCCATGGACTGTAGCCCACCAGGCTAGTATGCTTTAAAAGCACCTCCTACATCATCCATTGAGCATTGGTATATAAAAAAAAAAAAAATTATCATCAGTCTCATCAGTGAGGTCTCTATCCATAGTTGGCCCAAGTTTTGACAAATACTGAATGATTAAAAGTTTCTCACTAAGAGAAAAATTACTCACCAGAGAAAATGGAAGATGCCAAAATGAAGAATGAAATAGACCTTATCATTTGAAAGTAAGCCATTTTGTCTTTTCAGTGAACTGGCAGTGAGGCTCTGGGAAAAGAAATGAGTTCAAATAGTAGTTTGAAAAGACACATATCTTGGTGATTGTATTCAGTTGAAGAAGAATGGCAAAGGTTACTTCCTTGAAGGATCCTCACTTCAAAAGAATACCTCTGCTCTCTATCTATCCCTGCACTCCCAATTAGAAAGGTCATTTGGCTCAATCTTCATGAACACTTCAGGAAGAATAAAAATAATTTACTGAAAATTTTTCATACAACATAACCATTTATCAAAAAGCAGGAGTATATATGCAGCTACTTTTAAAAAATGGTATAAAAGGAGGATGGAAAGATACCATCAATCAATCACTGCTCTGCTCTTTGTCATTGTAGATTAGAATATATTCTTCATTCTGACTTCATTCATTTACAATCATTATTTTTGAGATTCATGTATGTTGTTACATGTATGGATAGGAAATTATTTTTTAAATCACAGAATACTATCCCATTCTTTAATGAATATACCATAGCATGCTTATCCAATCACTTACCAAAGTGGGATTAACCCTATTTGAGTTGTTTCCAGTTTGTGGCTATTATAAACCAAGGTGCTATAACATTCTGTACATAGCTGTGTGTGACATTTATATTTTTCCCTCGAGTAATTAACTGGGAATTGGATAGTTGAATCATATAATGGGTCTATTGTTTGTTTAAGAAACTATCAAACTTTTTATAAAGAAGTTTTTATTTTAATGAAGTCCAATAAAACAATTTACTTTCCTGTATCATGCTTTTGATGTCATAGCTAAGACATTTTTTCTTAAGTAAAAATTCATAAAGATTTTTCCTCATTAAAACTTAGTTTTCTGTTTTACATCTAGATCTAAGAAGCTTTTCATGTGAATTTTATATAGAGTATGGAGTGTGAATTGAAGCTCACTTTTTTGTATATGAATATCCAGATGTTCAACCATCATATGGTGGGATTTTTTGTACATTTTATTGTATTTTCTATAGATAGTTGTGTTATACTTGAATAATGGCCAAACTGCATTTTCCTTTCAATCTGGATAAACTTTATCTTTTTTTCTTGCTGGATTACTGGCTAGATCTTTCATAACAATGTTGAATAAAAAGTAGAGCTGAACATCTGTTATCTTTTCTCCTTTTTAATATTTTGAGGGAACATTTTGAATTTTACTATTAAATGTAAAGTTGTAGATTTTTTGTAGCTGTTTCTCAGGTTGAGGAAATTCCCTTCTACCCCTGGTTATCTGTTTTTTCTCATTAAAATCAAGAATAGCTTTTGAATTTTGTCTATTTTTTTTCATCTTCTGAGATAATCATACTTTTTTTTGGTTAGTTTGATGTTTGTTACTATGTTGAATAACTGATTTTCAAATGTTAAATACAATTTGTATTTACAAACTTCACTGTGTCACTTTATATATTCTTAAGTTTTTCAAAATTTTGTTTAAATTTTGTAATCAATGATCATAAAGCATATCAGCATGTAGTTTTCTTTTCTTGTAATGTCTGTGTGGTTAGATTATTATCTAACTGGCTTCACAGAAAGATATGGAAAACATTCCTCCCATTTCAGTATTCTGCATGATTTTGTTTTGAATTGATACTATTTCTTTGTAATAAGTTAGGTAAAATTTTCTAATAAAGTTTTCTAGGTAACTAATTTTCTTAGAAAAGAAAGTCAATTCATTTAGTAGGTATAGGACTCTTCAGGTTGTCTATTTGTGAAAAAACCTTGGTATTGCATGTTATTTAAGGAATTCATGCATTTCTTCTTTATTTAAAAAAAAAATTCCAGCTTTTTTGAAATATAATTGACATGTACTATTTTGTAGGTATATGATATGGTGACTCAATACATTTATATATTGTAAAAAAACTATCACCATAGGGTTCATCAATACATTCGCCACTTAATACAATTGCCATTTCATTTTTGTGATGAAAACATTTAAGGTCTACACTCTTAGCAACTTTCAAATATACAAGACAATACTGTTAACTATGCTTACCATGCTATACATTTGATCTCCGGAACAGATTCATCTTAATAACTAGAAGTTCGTATCCTTTGACGCGTATCTCTTTATTTCCCAAACCTCCCAGTTCCTGGAAACTGCCATTCTATTCTGTTTCTTCCAGTTCAACTTTTTTTGGGATCCACACATAAATGATGTCAAACAGTATTTGTTTTTCTGTGTCTGACTCATTTCACTTAGTGTAATGCCTTCAAAATCCATCCATGTTATATCAAATAGCAAATAACAGAATTTTATTCTTTTTATAGCTGAATAACATTCAAATATATGTATATTCAATGTATTCACATATAATACATTGTTTCCAAATCTTCAATATTGTGACTAATGCTGCAAAGAACAAGGTGGTTCATCTATCTCTTCATTTCTTTTGGGTTTATACCCAGAAGAGAGACTGCTGGCTCATGTGGTAGTTTGGGGCTTCCCTGGTGGCTCAGATGGTAAAGAATCTGCCTGCAATGCAGGAGATCTGGATTTGAACCCTGAGTTGGGAAGAAGTCCTGATGAAGGGAATGGCTGCCTAGGCCAGTATTCTTGCCTGGAGAATCTCACGGACGGAGGAGCCTGGCAGGCTATAATCCATGGTGTAGCCAAGAGTCAAACACAGCTGCGCAAATAAGCACGCACATACATGGTAATTTTATTTTTAATTTTTTGAGGAATTTCCATCCTGTTTTCCATAGTGGCTGCTCCAATTTACACTCCCACCAACAGTGCACAAGTTTACCCTTTCTTTTACATCCTTACCAACGCTTGTTATCTCTTGTATTTTTATTGATAGCCATTCTGACAGGTGTCAGGTGATATCTAATTGTGGCTTTGATTTGCATTTCTCTGATGATTAGTGATGTTGAGCACCTTTTCATGTACCTGTTGGCCATCGGTATCTTTGGAAAGCTGTCTATTCAGTTCCCCTGCACATTTGTTAATCAAGTTGTTTCATTATTTATTGTTATTAGGTTTATTGATATTTACATATTTTGGAAATTAACCCCTTATCTGACATATGGTATGCAAATATTTTCTCACATTACACAGATTGCCTTTTCATTCATTTTGTGGATTTTCATTTTGTGTTCCTCAGGTTCCTCCCCCCCAACCTCCCCCGCCCTGCTCCCCACCTCCCAGCTTGAGTTCCCTGGTGTTTGTTGTCTGGGAGCCTGAGACCTCAGAACCATGGGAAATGCCAGGAGCCTGAATTTGCTGGAACCCATCGGGAGCTGACCAGTGTCACATGAGCTAGGCAGTGCTGAGTCAAGCTAGGATGTGGATTCATAGGTGTCCTCTAGGGGTCTGTTCCCATGTGAGAGCCACAGGGTGGGCCGAAAGCCTGGAGTTGCTGGAGCTGTCTGAGATTTTGGAAGCCTGAAGTTCCTGGAGTGGATTGAGAACCTGAGTTCATGGGAGCTTCCTGGAGCCAAGAAGCCACCAGTGACCACAGCCATCAGAGTGGGCCAGAAACCTGAGTTCACACAGCCTTCTGCAAGCTGAGGAAGCTGCCTGGACCTTGAGAGCTGTGGGAGGAAGGATGGGGAACTGGAACCAGCAGGTGGCTGGGTGAACCTGGGGCCTGAATTCAGTGCAGCTTTCCAGGTGCCTGGTGCCAAGGATGCCACCTGCAGTCACTGGAGCCACTGGACACGAGGGTAACTTAGGACCTGTGTTCACAGGAGCCCGTGTGCTTGGAGCTTGGGTGTAACAGGGACCTGTATTCCCAGGAACCTCTAGAGGGCGCAGCCATGGGCGGGGCCTGGGTCGCTGGAAAAGACCGACTTCCCGATGAGTGGGTTTCCAGTTTCCAGTGGAGGCTTCTGGGAACTTGGTGCTGAGGAGGACGCCTTGGGCCGCTGGAGGAGGTTGGTAACAGGTGGTGGGTCAGGGGGAGGACCAGGAGTAGGGAAGTGGTGAGTGAACTGGCTTTTTTGGTTCACGGGGAGCCCACTGGCAAACTGGTGACAAGGTACGCCTTTGAGGCTGCAGGAGCTGCCTGGGGCGCTGGCATAAGGTTGGAAGGGCTTGAGTTCCTGGCACTAGCGGGGAGACACGTAAGGCTTCAGGAGTGGATCAGATGCTGGGGTGAGCCAGCTCTGGAATCCTTAGTGGATTCCAGTGCTCACTTTACTTCTCCCATGAGCTGCATGGGCTTGAGAGAAGAGTGTGGGGCTACTACGAATTTGTCTTTCTTACTCTCCTCAGTGCGTCCTTTCTTATCACTGTGCTTCACCAAGGTACTGGTCATCCCTCACCTGGAATTCTAAACTCTTGGGAGGGTTATTTTTCATGTGCAGATTGTTGTTAAAATTGACATTTCTTGGCTGAGGCTGCTGAGTGGCAGGGGGCATAATTCCTAGCTGTCATTTTGCTGAAGTACTGTGCACTGAGTCTTTTTCTGAGGGCCATGCTTCAGTTACTGGGAACTCGTCTGTTAAACTCTCTAGTCCTGTTATTTCTAAATTGATTCCTGCTGTTCTTGAGGGATTAATGAGGTCAAGAAGACTAGGCCTTCCAAATGTGTCAGGTGGAGCTGGAAGTCAATCTGCTGAAGATGGGACTCTCTAAAGAAGGTAATTCCTGGATCTCTGTTGATTCATCTGCTAGGGAATGAATGACCCAAGTGTTATTGGTAGAATTGGATGTCCTTGATATTTTTGTTTTATTTCCCAACAGTCAGTGATGGCATCTCATTAATAATAAATATGTCCTTTTTACTTTTGATTTTCCAGTTTCTCTGGTAAATAGTTTTACTGGACCTTGTGTTAATCCTTTGAGTTACCAGAGGATGTTGAAAACAGTGAAATTAATCACTAGAATTGTTATCGAATGATGAGTGAGGTTGGGCTGCTTGCTGCTCTAAAGCCAATAAACAGGCCAAATTGGTGGAAAAGAAAATTTGCTTTATTTCAGATGCTGGCAACTGCAGGGGAGGGCAGATGTCTGTCCAAAGGCCAACTGCCTCCCTGCGTTCCCCCCGCCACCACCACCCCCATCACTGCAACCAGTGGGCAGAAGCTTTTATAGACAGTTTGGAGGGGGTTACATGCAGAAATAGCACAGTCAGCTCTGACAGTCATCTTCAAATTGGTCACTGATGATCTGACCAACATCATCTTGGGGTTATTTTAGGTACAGTTGATCTTCAGTTCCAGGGTCTGTCTGTGCCCATTTCTTTGAGGCCAGTTCTCAGAATTATGGCTGCTTATGTTGTGGGTACAGTCCGGTCATCATGTAGTTAATTTCTTCACCCTGATGTTTTAGTGTCTACAAGACAGCTCACAGAGGTGGCTCAGAATGTAATCTATAGCCCTTGAAAAATAACTAATGGTCCTTGACTATGCTTAATGACTACATTATTATTATTTGGTCTCCTTTGACTGTTTCCTTTGTTTCTGCACTTTTCATTTATCTGATTAAACTTATTCTTTGACTAAAGCTTTCCACAGACACAAGACAGACAGAGGAATGGGGGGGTTGGGGTGGGCAAGGACCATAGGGTCCTGCTCCATTTCAGAATTTTTTTTTTTTTTGGTCAACTTTGTGATCCCTGAGTTTGTAACTTTTTCCTAGTTCCTGATTATAATGACCTTTCTCACCCCAGGATATTTGAGTCTTCCTCATTACTTAGAGCATGAGACTTGAAAACACCATTGTATTTAGAGGCTAGAGATCTGGGTACTCTTGACATTTCTGTAATTAAGCAATTTGACTGACTTTTCTTTCATTTTATGACTTTGAAATTTTTTTTCATATAACTTAATATAAAAGTTTTTTTATAAACTTTTATAGCTAGACTGAGTGATCTTTCTTAGCTCAGTTAAACCCTGATAATCTGATTTATTGGTTATAAATTCCATGTCATCCAATATCAAGAGTAAATTACATGATGACTCTGATGAAGGATATGACTCTGTAAAAACCCACAGATATGACAGTTGTCACTAGGAGACAGGCCCAAGTATTCTTGGCTCCTTTGTCATAAATTAATTGACCATGTATGAATGAGTTTATTTCTGACCTCTCTATTCTGTTAGTCTATGTGTCTTTTTTATGCCCATAACCATACTGTTTTGATTACTATAGCTTTGGAATATATTGATAGGTTGAAATCAGGAAGTGTGATGCTTCCAGCTTTGTTCTTTCTCAAGATTGCTCTGACTCGTTGGAGTCTTTTGTGGTTGCATATGAATTTTAGGGTTTTTTTTTTTTTGTATCTTAAAAATGCCATTGGAATTTTGAGAGGGATTTCATTGAATATGTAGAATATGTAGGGCTTCCTTTGGGTAGTATGGACATTTTAACAATATTAAGTCTTCCTTTCCAAGAACATGAAATATCTTTTCATTTATTTGTGTCTTCAGTTTTTTTTTCATCAGTATTTTATTGTGTCTAGTGTAGAAGTCTTTCACCTCCTTAGTTACATTTATTCCTAGATTTTTTCTTTTTATGCAATTGTATTGGGATTTCTTTTTTTTTTTAATTTCTCATTCTGATAGTTTGTTGTTAAGAGTATAGAAATGCAACTGATTTTTGTATATTCATAGTTTTTCCTGAAATTTTACTAAATAAATTTATTAATTTTAACAGTTTTTGTTTTTGTTTTGGTGTGTTCTTTAAGTTTTTCAATATATAACAACATGCCATCTGCAAATAGAAACAGTTCTACTTCTTCCTTTCCGGTTTGGATGATTTTTATTTCTTTTTCTGGCCTAATTGCTCTGGCTAGGACTGCCAGTACTGTTTTGAGTAAAAGTGGTAAAAGTAGGTAACTTTGTTACCAGTATTAAAGAAAAAATGTCCAGTTTCACCATTGAGCACGATATTAGCTGTGGGCTTGTCGTATATGGCCTTTATTGTGTGGAAGTAAGTAATAAAGTACCTCAGTACCCAGTTTTTTGAGCGTTTTAATTAGGAATGAATGTTGAATTTTGTCGTATGCTCTTTCTGCATCTATTGAGATGACCATCTTATATTTCATCTCTTCAATTTGGATATGTCTCCCATGGATGAAGGAGCCTGGTAGGCTGCAGTCCATGGGGTCGCTAAGAGTCGGACACGACTGAGTGACTTCACTTTCATGCATTGGAGAAGGAAATGGCAACCCACTCCAGTGTTCTTGCCTGGCAAATCCCAGGGACGGGGAAGCCTGGTGGGCTGCCGTCTATGGGGTCGCACAGAGTCAGATACGACTGAAGTGACTTAGCTGCAGCAGCAGCAGTGTTTTTCTAATTACATGGGATTATAAGTTTTTGTGAGGATAGAACACTCTCTCTCTGTCTTTCTGTCTCTCTCTCTCTCTATATATATATATATATATAACTTGAATATCTGCTAATATCACGAGCTCTCATCCAGTACCATGTGACACTGTATTTTTTTAAGTTTCTCCCCTCGTATGTATGCACCTTAACACTTTATCAATGAGAAACCTGGTTCCCACTGTCCATTATTCATTTCCTTGTTGGTTAAATCCCAGTCTTTACAAACAGGGAAGCCACCAGGGAAGCCCATACACCGTGTTTAGAATTGTCTAAATAAAAACTAATACTGTATTATAATTCTTATAATACATACAAGTAAGGTTTCTGACAAGAGCACAAAGAACGACTGGGGTTGGGGGAATAAAAATACACTGTTGTAAAGTTCTCACTTTATAAGTCCTTCAAATTTCTATATAAAATTTAGAATCCATTATGAACACCCAAGAAAAGAAATTCCAGAGATTTTGATTGGGATTGCATTCAGTTCATAGATCTATTTGAAGAGAACTGATGTCTTCATAACAGTGTCTTCCAATCATGAATTTGGAATATTTCTGATCTTATTTAGATTTTGTTTAATTTTGTTTAAAACCATTTTATAGCTTTCAGTAGAGAAATATTTCCTATGTTTTGAGAAACTTATTCATAAATATTTTTGTTTATTGTGTTGTTGGATATGGTTTCATATTAGATTTTTATTTTTATGTATTAGTTTTTTTCCCTATAAAGATAAGTTGAATTTTCTATATATGTTGATCTTGTAACTTAATAATTAATATATGGGTTGGGTACTTAGAGAAGCAGGCATCAAGACAGAGATTAAAAATGCAAGTTATTTGCTGGTGGGCAGCCTTGAAAGATAAAATGAAGAGTGAGTACAAGTAGCTAAGGAAAGATGCTATGCTCTGATGGACATCTGACATATATGAAAGGAGATGGCAAAGTGAGAAATATAGGGTAAAGAGACCCTAGACTTCAGTGCACCTCTAAGAAAGCCTCAGTGAACCATGGAAGAGCATTGTTTCAACCCAGCCCCTGTGGTGGATCTGAAAGTCATTGAATCTGATGACCGCCAAGTATGGGCACTCCTCAGCTGATCCAAGTTCTCTCTTAAAGGAAGATCCAAATTGTGTATACGACTTTGGCTGCCATGATTCCCTGTTTCTGTTACATAGGTCAGTGTCACCTTTTTTTATAATCCATATTAATTCCACTTATCTCAGCTATGCTATGACCAGTTTTGATGGTCTCAATAGCTTATTTGCTGGTGTAAGTCAAGCCATTATTCCTAAGGTAGTGGAGCTTCTGGTAAACATAGATTTTCCAAGCTGTAGATTCAAACTTACCACTTACAGTCACAATTGGGAGAGGTAGTAGCAAGTGACATCCATGTGAATTAACTGAGATTCATACATATTTCTTGTCCCTGTTTTCTGTAAATTTACACATCTTCCAGTTGATTAGGGTCAATTACTGCAACCAAAATAAATGACTCTTCTTATTGATTACTGTTTCTTGGACACACAGAGTCCTTTGTTTCAAGTGATAATTTTAGTTTTTTGTTCAATGGGACTCTGTGAGAATGTGCTTTGTTTGTAGGCCGGTACCTCTTGTAAGCACAGTGTCCAGAGTTACAAGGACTGAGAAGTATAAAGTCCCCAGTGGTTCACTGGGAGAGATGATTTGTGGGACAACTATCAGAAGATTGATGTATTCTTTTTATTGAGGATGCAGTAATGTATAGTGGTCTCTTAATTCAGCGTATGCTATATTCTGAAGGATCCATTGCCTACAACCTGGCGCTTAGGCTGTGCTTTTAGCAGGTTATTCTAGTGCTCAAGAAGGTCAGCAGCTTCTGGTTGGTACTGTTTGTGATGCTGCAATTGTAACCCATAGTCATGAACCCATTCCAGTGACACATTTGCTATGAATGTGAGTGGCTAATATGTTGTGTAGAGTCCCAAGATTGTGAACCTGGTACCCTGTAAGCTCCTGGATAGTAGTTTTGATTGAAGTTTTGCAAGCTGTAATTATAAAACCACATCTGAAGTAAATATCTGTTCCTGTGAGAATTAACCACTAGCCTCTCAAGAGTGGGGGACTAGAAGAAATTTAATGCAGTCAAATTGTCATCAAGTTGACAATTGGTTGATAACTGGATCTCAATATGCCTATTCAGGGTTTCCCTTGTGGCTCAGCTGGTAAAGAGTCTGCCTGCAATGCGGGAGATGTGGGTTTGATCCCTGGGTTAGGAAGATCCTTTGAAGAAGGGAAAGGCTACCCACTCCAGTATTCTGGCCTGGAGAATTCCATGGAGAAGTCCTTGGGGTCACAAAGAGTTGGACACAACTGAGTGGCTTTCACTTTCACTTTCTTGGAGAAGGAAATGGCAACCCACTCCAATATTCTTGCTGGGAAATCCCATGGACAGAGAAGCCTGGTGGGCTATGGTCTATCGGGTCACAAGAGTTGGACACAACTTTGTGACTAAACCACACCACATGCCTATCCAGGACATGTTACTGATCTTTATTTCTGACTGGATGGACATTTGGAGATAGAAGTCACTAGATAGTCTTTAGTAAATGAGACTCATGTTGAGACCCATGCATAGCCCCCATCTCTGCCACAGAGGCTACTTTATTAATGATCCCATTGTATCTGCACTGCTGTGTCTGAAGACAAAGCAGACATCAAATGGATAAGACATTTGGTCAGTGTCTGTCACATGTATGTATTATTCACTGCCTCTTTCATGATGGATACTTTCTGTTTGACATTAATATGTGATTTAAAGATCTTCATACTCATGCATACTCCAATGTGTTCATCCGTATGCCTCTACTCCAGTCTTTCCATTCTTTTCCAAGGTCTGCACATATACTTTTTTCCTTCTCATTATAAGCTACTTCTTTCATACAAGGTTGACAGTAGATTCTGTCCACTGAAGGTTTTTACGGCTGCATCTTAGTATGGCTGTAATGCAGCTGTCTTTCACTTCCAACTTGCCCTGACATCTAAAACTAAGTTCAAGCTTTTTGTATTTTCTTTAGGCAATTTAAAGGCCCAGTCATATAGCCATATGTATGGACTGACTCAATCAGAATCTAAGGGAAATTAGTACATTTGTAATATATGTCTTCCCTTTTGTTTCTAATCCTGCCACCAGACCAGCCTCAAATATTTCAGAAAGTTCCCTTACACAGAAGTGAAACTCTGCTCTGTCTCATTTTGGGTGACTAATATAGGAATGGGCAAATTTAATTCAGATGACCATTCTATCTAATGTGGGCAAGAATCCCTTAACCTCAGAGTCAATAATAGAGTCTGAAATGCAGTAGTTGGGTGCAATCTCCAAAATGTCAGAATGATCCCTGTTCATTACCAAGGCAAAGCATTAAGTTATCACAGTAACCCAAATCTATGCCCCAACCACTAATGCCAAAAAAGCAGAAGTTTAACGGTTCTATGAAGACCTACAAGACCTTCTAGAACTAACACCAAAAGAAGATGTCATTTTCATTATAGGGGACTGGAATGCAAAAGTAGGAAGTCAAGAGACACCTGGAATAATAGGCAAGTTTGGCCTTGGAGTATGGAATGAAGCAGGGCAAAGGCTAATAGAGTTTTGCCAAGAGACTGCACTGGTCATTGCAAACACCCTCTCCAAACAACACAAGAGACGACTCTACACATGGATATCACCAGATGGTCAATACTGAAATCAGATTGATTATATTCTTTGCAGCCATAGATGGAGAAGCTCTATAAAGTCAGCAAAAACAAGACTGGGAGCTGACTGTGGCTCAGATCATGAACTTCTTATTGCCAAATTCAGAGTTAAATTGGAGAAAGAAGGGAAAACCACTAGACAATTCAGATATGACCTAAATCAAATGCCTTACAATTATACAATGGAAATGACAAATAGATTCAAGGGATCTTAGACCTGGTAGAGTGCCTGAAGAACTATGGACAGAGGTTTGTAACGTTGTACAAGAGATGGTGATCAAAACCATCCCCAAGAAGAAGAAATGCAAAAGGCAAAATGGTTGTCTGAGGAGGCCTTACAAATAGCTGAGAAAAGAAGAGAAGCAAGGCAAAGGAGAAGCAGAAAGATATACTATCTGAATGCAGAGTTCCAAAGAATAGCAAGGAGAGTTAAGAAAGCCTTCCTAAGTGATCAAGGCAAAGAAATAGAGGAAAACAATAGAATGGGAAAGACTAGAGATCTCTTGAAGAAAATTAGAGATACCAAGGGAACATTTCATGCAAAGATGGGCACAATAAATTACAGAAATGGTATGGACCTAACAGAAGCAGAAGATATTAAGAAGCTGTGGCAAGAATACATAGAAGAACTATACCAAAAATATCTTAATGACCAAGATAACCATGAGAGTGTGATCACTCACCTAGAGCCAGACTGGAGTGTGAAGTCAAATGGACCTTAGGAAGCATAACTATGAACAAAGTTAGTGAAGGTGATGGAATTCCAGTTGAGCTATTTCATATCCTAAAAGATAATGCTGTAAAAGTTCTGCACTCAGTATGCCAGCAAATTTGGAAATCTCTGCAATGGCCACAGGTCTGGAAAAGGTCAGTTTTCATTCCAGTCACAAAGAAAGGCAATGACAAGGAATGTTCAAACTACCACACAATTGCAGTCATCTCACACCTTAGCAAAGTAATGCTGAAAATTCTCCAAGCTAGGCTTCCGCAGTACATGAACTGAGAACTTCCAGATGTTTAATATGGATTTAGAAAAGGCAGAATAACCAGAGATCAAATTGCCAACATCTTAGGATCATAGAGAAAGCAAGAGAGTTCCAGAAAAACATTTACTTGTGCTTTATTGACTATGCTAAAGCCTTTGACTATGTGGAAAACAACAAACTGTGGAAAATTCTTAGAGAGATGGGAATACCAGACCACCTTACCTGCTTCCTGAGAAATCTGTATGCAGATCAAGAAGCAACAGTTAGAACCGGACATGGAACAAGAGAATGGTTCCAAATTGAGAAAGGAGTATGTCAAGGCTGTATATTTTCACCTTGCTTATTTAACTTATATGCAGAGGACATCATGCAAAATCCCAGGTTGGATGAAGCACAACCTGGAATCAAGATTGCTGGGAGAAATATCAATAACCTCAGATATGCAGATGACACCACCCTTAAGTCAAAAAGCGAAGAGGAACTGAAGAGCCTTTTGATGAAAGTAAAAGAGGAGAGTGAAAAAGCTGGCTTAAAAATCTACATTCAAAAAACTAAGATCATGGCATCTGGTCCCATCACTTCATGGCAAATAGATGCAGAAACAGTGGAAACAGTGATAAACTTTATTTTGGGGGGCTCTAAAATCGCTGCAGATGGTGAATGCAGCCATGAAATTAAAAGATGCTCCTTGAAAGAAAAGTTATGATCAATCTAGATAGCATATTATCAAGCAGAGACATTACTTTGCCAACAACGTTCCATCTAGTCAAAGCTATGGTATTTCCAGTAGTCATGTATGGATGTGAGAGTTGGACCATAAGGTAGCTGAGCACTGAAGAATTGATGCTGTTGAACTGTGGTGTTGAAGACTCTTGAGAGTCCCTTGGACAACACGGAGATCCAACCAGTCCATCTTAAAGGAAATCAGTCCTGAATATTCACTGGAAGGACTGATGCTGAAGCTGAAGGTCCAGTACTTTGGCCACCTGATGTGAAGAACTGACTCATTGGAAAAGACCCTGGTGCTGTGAAAGATTGAAGGCAGGAGGAAAAAGTGATGACAGAGGATGAGATGGTTGGATGGCATCCCTGACTCAATGGATATGAGTTTGAGCAACTCTGGGAGTTGGTGATGGACAGGGAAGCCTGGTGTGCTGAAGTCCATGGGGTCACAAAGAGTTAGATGCAACTGAGCTCTGAACTGAACTGACTATAGCCAAATAGTCTAGATTTATTAGTTTTTAACTTTAAGAGTCAATATACATCTGGATTGATTTGCCCTAAGGCTCAAACATTACTTTTTTTTTTTCAAAATATCACAAAACTATCTACACATTTTTGTTTCCCCAAAGTGGGTCTCTTCTAAATGTAATATGAAGAATGTTTATTTGTTTGGACTCCTGCAAATAGCTATTATACGGACACAAGGATTCTTTCAAATGTACTTGCTCAAAGAGACAAAAACATCGAGAAAAAAATTCGTTGTGCATAAAACCTATCATTCTTTGAACCATCATTATGTTTTATCAAACATAGAAATTTTCATCAAACATCATAAAATAATCCAACTTTCCCCCCAATCAAGCACTTATGTTTATCAGAAACAGTAAGATTACAGAGTTCTAAACATTCCTGCCCTGGAAAATTATTTAAAGTATTTGCAGAATAAAAACCAGTCACTATAATGTAAGGTAAGAAAACTAAATGAGCATTTGCTGATTTAAAATTAATATTAATTCAAGATACCTCATTAAGTATTCCAAATTATTAAAAATAATTTTAAATATAGGATGTGGTATGGGTTTGGAAGCGCTCAAATATAAAAACATCATTAAGGACATCATTAAATCAAAATTGATTAAAGAGTTGAACATAACTGAAACTATAAAACTGCTAGAATTAACGTGTTGGTGATGACTTTTTTGGATTTGACATCAAAAGCAAAAGCAACAAAAGGAAAAATAAATGAGATTACATCAAACTAGTTTCTGCATAGCAAAGGAAACCAACAAATGAAAGGGCAGCTTATGGAAGGGGAGGAAATGTTTGCAAATCATGTATCTGATGAGGAGTTAATATCCTGTGTATGTATATGTATACTCATTCAGCTTCACAACAGAAATAACACACAGTCCAATTAAAAAATGGACAGAGCATCTGAATAGATGTTTTTCCAAGGAAGACATAAAATGACCAATAGGTACTTGAGAAGGTGCTCAACATCATTAATCATCAGGGAACTGCAAATCAAAACCACAGTGAGAGGTCACCTCACAGTCACCTCACACTTGTTACAATGGCTATCAATAGAAAGACAAAAACTAACAGGTGTTGGTCAAGAAGTGGAGAAATGGGAACTCTTGTGCACTGCTGGTGGTAAATTGTCACAGCCACTATGGAAAATATAATGGAGGTATCTTTAAAATATAACTACCATAGGATCCAGCAGTCCCATTTCTGTATGTATCTAAAGGAAATGAGAGCAACATCTTGAAGACCTCTGCGTTCCCTTGTTCACTGTGGAATTATTCACAGTAGCCAAGATTCGGAAACAGTGTAAGTACTCATCAACGGGTGAATGGGTAAAGAAGATGTATATGTAAGTGGACTGTTATTTAGCTATAAAAAAGAAGGAAATCCTATTGTTTGATGCGACATGGATGGACTTTGATGGCATGACGCTATGTGAAATGTCAGACTCAGAATAACAAATACTTTATGATATCATTTATATATGGAATCTAAAAACAAACAAACAAAAAGAGCTCAGCTGGGGGTGGGAAAATGGGTGAAAGGGTCAAAAGGTATAAACTTTGAGTTATGAATAAAATAAAATGCAATGCACAGCATGGTGACTGTAGTTAATAATGCTGTATTGCATATTTGAAAGTTACTAAAAGAATGGATCTTAAAAATGCTCATCACATGAAAATAAAATAATTATGTGTGGTGACTGATGTTAACTAGACTTATTGTGGTAATCATTTCTCAATATGTATAAACATTGAGTCTTTATGTTGTACCTCTGGAACTAATATGTCAGTCATACCTCAATTAAAAAAAAATACATAGGACATGATAGCACCCTGTTGATAATTAATGGAGTACTCATTGAAGTGATTCGTATTTGCTCCACAGCTTTTATGTCAGTAGCTATATAAATCAACTGATTTTATTCTGTAATCTCTGATTTTCCATGGCCTATATTTTCTGGGGACCTCTGGTTACAAAACAAAGTACAATATTTAAAAAACTGTGAAAAATTTGCTCATTATGAAATCATTGGTGAAAACACAGTTTCTTTGTATTTATATAAGCACTATAGAATTCTTAAGCCTGCCAAACTCTCCCTTCTCTCTAATAAAGGGAATTGTGTGTGAGAGACTTAGCACTTTTCTATGCGCTAGTACACCTGACTGATACAGACTTTAAAAAATCTTTATGTTTTACCGAAATGATTCTTGTCCCATAAAATCTAAGGGATATTTATTCTCTAAGTAGGCTGTGACTGATTCTCATTTCTTTATTGCTTTATAAAAATCTCCCTCTCCTGTGAGGGGAGAGGTATATGCCACATTGTTCTATGTTCAGATAGAATGATATGTTCAGAGCCTATCATTGTTCTATGTACATGTCTGCTAGATATGTAATTGTACTAGACTGCAATTTTACTACTCATTCAAGAAGTTCAACTACCATAAACCTTCTAAATGCTAAGTTGTTATACCAGGACACTATGAAAAAAATGGAAACACAATATTCAGTATTCTAAAAGCTCCAGGAACAACCTGGCAGACCACCATGTATCCTTCCTATGATTTCCCTGCTTTTAATGTTCTTCCCACTGTCCTCTTTCTTGGACACAGTGTTCCCCATCTCTGCCCTCAGGGGCTGTGTTTTCCCTTTGGTCTGTTGCCTGTGGAATTTGCTTTGATGGAGTCAGTGTGATTCATTTTCCAGGGTCACACTGTGCCGATCCTTCTCACAAAGTGCACTTAGAAAAGTGCCTCCACTTGGAGATTTATTATTTCTCTATGCTCACCTTCTTCTGAGGTGATCTTTCATGGGTTATTACTTTCCAGTCTTTAAAAAAATGTGCTTTTTTGATAAGACAGAGCAGAGGACATGTGGTGTGTAAGGCAGTCAGTCAATCCACAGTCCATCAGGAGTGACTGTATATCTAGGAATGTGATAACACCTTAAAAAGTGAATACAAATGTCATGTTCCAGTTTCTCTTCTAGTAATTATGAGAGAAGGTTTTATTTCTTTATTTCCATCAATGTTTTATTTTCCTTGAGTATCTGTGGGGTGGAGGGAGAGAGTTTGAGGTAAATTGACGGCTTCATTGCAGGCTCCTTGAAGAAGTTGACCGATAAAATGAAATCCAATCTTCTCTCTGTCGGGAATATGTGAAAAGTATGAAAAGGATGCACGTCTTTTATCCAGACAGAATGTGCCTGTGTCCTTTTCAGAACTGGCTTTCATGTGGTAAAGCTGAACTCTTTGATCTCCTCAGTTCTGGTCACCATTGACTCTCTAATGCAAACCAACTCCAGTCCAGGAAAGACTGTGTTAGAAACTCTGATGTCCCTAGTGACAAACAACCTGAAAGTTGCTCAGTCGTGCCTGACTCTTTGTGACCCCATGAACTATACAGTCCATGGGATTCTCCAGGCCAGAATGCTGGAGTGGGTAGCTGTTGCCTTCTCCAGGGGATCTTCCCAACCCAGGGATTGAACCCAGATCCCCTGCATTGCAGGTAGATTCTTTACATCTGAACCACCAGGGAAACCCAAATCGTTGTCCATGATTGTTAACAGAAATCAAATGTGTAATAGTGCAAAGAGAAGGGGAATTGGATCAAGAAGTTATGAATTTATTTCCTGTTTTTTATGTTCAAAATATTTGGGTCTTGAGCAAGTAATTTCTCCACTCTGCACATAAATTGACATAATGCAGTTTACTCAGCAATACTTTAAATGCCTACTTATGCATTTAGCCTTATTCAAGGGGACTATAATCTATATTTAAGCAATGATTCCTGTCCTTGTAAAACTTACATGTCACTAGAAGAAACACATAGTAGGTAAAGGCCTAATAAGGAAGTAAAATTTTATAGAATATTAGAAAATAAGAATTTGTAAAAAAGTAAGCTTAAATGGAGTGTTGAAACAGGAATGTGTGTAGTAACAAATAAGATAATCAGGATAATCTGAGGACCTTGCATTTGAACAAAGACCTAAAAGAGGTAAGGGATTTAGCCAGACATTTACCTGCTAGAAGAGGATTCTAAGCAAAGGGAAGAGCTAGAGTAAAAGTCCTTAGGCTGGGATCTAGTGCATGGCATGATTAAGTAACAGCAAAGAGACTTGTGTATTAGATTGGCTGAAGGAGAGGCAGCTGTGCGGTTCTGGAGGGGCTGTGAGGAGATGCCCCACGTCCAAGGACAGAGAAGCCCCAGTAGGACGGTAGGCACTTGAGCAGCAGCTGCGTGGAGCTGGAGCGACTTTGAGGAGATAGCCCACGTCCAAGGGCAAAGGAGAAGCCCCAGCAGAACTGTAGAAGGGGCGAATTCACGTTTAGACTCAAACCCTATTCCTACCAGAGATGCTCAGAGGGCTGAAACAAACCTTGTGTGCACCAGGACCCAGAGACCCCACACAGACTGAGATAGAACTGTGTCTGAGTGTCTCCTGTGGAGGTACGGGTGAGCAGTGGACTGCCACAGGGGCAGGGGCTCTAGGTGCAGCAGATTTGGGTATGGCTGGGTGCAGCAGACTTGGGGATGGCATAAGCCCTCTTGGAGGAGGTCGCCATTAACCCCACCATAGAGCTGCCAGAACTTACACAGGACTGGGGAAATAGACTCTTGGAGGACACAAACATAACCTTGTGCACACCAGGACCCAGAAGAAAGGATCAGTGACCCCATAAGAGACTGACCCAGACTTGCCCGGGACTGTCCAGGAGTCTGTGGTGGAGGCATGGGTCAGTGGTGGCCTGCTGCAGGGTTGTGAAAGGTTGTTGCTGAGCCACAAAAGACACCAGGATTCTTGACCTCCGGAGGAGAAGAATTAAATCCAGGTCCAAAAATGAGGCTTGATCGCTCGCAGCTTTTGTGTAATATAGTATAAAAGAGATAAGAGAAAGCTTCTGACATAGACATCAGAAGCGGGGAGAAAAGAGTACCCACTTACTGGTGTTAGCAATGGAGTTATATACCTTTTAATTAGTTATTGCAATGAATCAAAAGAATGTCTCAGGTTTGTGAAAATTTTACCAGACCCATTCTCACAATTTACATTTTAGGATAACAAGGTTAGAATTTAACAATAGAAAGATCCTACCAGACCTACTCCCATAATATACATTGTAAGATATCAGGATTAGTCAGAAGGTTTTCAGGAAGGAGAAACTGTCCTCCAGCAGGATACATTGTTCTTGTATAATCACTAGTACTGAGTTTAAACTGAATTGTGTAATTGACTAAGACTAAGGAATGTAGAGGAAAATAAAAATGTTTGTCCTTTTCTCCTCCTTGAGAATTCCAGACTCCTATCTCCACTTTGAGAGCCCCAGACCCTTCTCTCCTTGGGGACCATGGACTTCTTATCAATCTGCCTAGGAACTGACTCTCTCAATTGGGAACTCTGAGTGTAGCTGTGCATACATGGGACCTTTTGAAGGAGGTTGCCATTATCTTCATTACCTCCACCATAGTTTGGCCCCTGGTAAATAACAATACACTTCCCTGGTGGCTCAGACGGTAAAGTGTCTGTCTATGATGCGGGAGACCCGGATTCGATCCCTGGGTTGGGAAGATCCCTTGGAGAAGGAAATGGCAATCCACTCCAGTACTATTGCCTGGAAAATCCCATGGACAGAGGACCCTGGTAGGAGGCCATCTATTGGGGTTGCACGGAGTCCAATGTGACATGACTGAGCGACTTCACATTCACGTTCAAATAACAAGAAGGGAACAAAGCTCCACCCATCAATAGAAAATTGTATTAAAGATTTACTGAGCATAGCCCTGCCCATCGGAACAAGACCCAGTTGCTCCCTTGTTCAGTTTCTCCATTCCAGAATTTCCATAAGCCTCTTATCCTTCGGCATTAGAGAGCAGACAGACTGAAAACCACAATCACAGAAATCTAACTAATCTGATCATATGGACCACAGCCTTGTATAATTCAGTGAAACTATGAGCCATGCCATGTAGGGCCACCCAAGATGGATGGGTCATGGTTGAGAGTTCTGACAGAATGTGGTCCACTGGAGAAGAGAATGGCAAACCACTTCAGTATTCTTGCCCTGAGAACCCCATGAAGAGTATGAAAAGGCAAAAATACAGAACACTGAAAGATGACCCCAGGTCAGTAGGTACCCAATATGCTACTGGAGATCAGTGGAGAAATAACTCCAGAAAGAAGGAAGAGATGGAGCCAAAGCAAAAACAACGCCCAGCTGTGGATATGACTGATGATAGAAGCAAAGTCCAGTGCTGTAAAGAACAATGTTGCATAAGAACATGGACTGTTAGGTCCATGAATCAAGGCAAATTGGAAGTGGTCAAACAAGAGATGGCAAGAATGAACATCGACATTTTAGGAAGCAGCAAACTAAAATGGACTGGGATGGTTGAATTTAACTCAGATGATCATTGTATCTACTACTGAGGACAAGAATCCTTTAGAAGAAATGGAGTAGCCATCATGGTTAACAAAGGAGTCTGAAACGCAGTACTTGGATACAATCTCAAAAATGACAGAATGATCTCTGTTCGTTTCCAAGGCAAACCATTCAATATCACAGTAATCCAAATCTGTGACCCGACCAGTAATGCTGAAGGAACTGAAGTTGAACAGTTCTACGAAGACCTACAAGACCTTCTAGAACTAACACCCGCCAAAAATGTCCTTTTCATTATAGGGGACTGGAATGTAAAAGTAGGAAGTCAAGAAACACCTGGAGTAACAGGAAAATTTGGCCTCAGAGTACAGAATGAAGCAGGGCAAAGGCTAATAGAGTTTTGCAAAGAGAACACACTGGTCATAGCAAACACGCTCTTCCAATAACACAAGAAAAGACTCTACACATGGACATCACCAGATGGTCAATACCAGAATCAGATTGTTTGTATTCTTTGCAGCCAAAGATGGACAAGATCTATACAGTCAGCAAAAATAAGACTGGGAGCTGACTGTGGATCAAATCATGAATTCCTTATGAAAATTTAGACTTAAGTTGAAGAAAGTAAGGAAATCACTAGACCATTCAGGTATGACCTAAATCAAATCCCTTACAATTATACAGTGGAAGTGAGAAATAGATTCAAGGGATTAAATCTGATAGAGTGCCTGAAGAACTATGGGCTGAGATCTGTGACACTGTACAGAAGACAGGGATCAAGACCATCTACAAGAAAAAGAAATGCAAAAAAATCAAAATGGCTGTCTGAGGAGGCCTTACAAACAGCTATGAAATGAAGAGAAGTGAAAGGCGAAGGAGAAAAGGAAAGATATATCCATTTGAATGCAGAGTTCCAAAGAATAGCAAGGAGAGATAAGAAAGCCTTCCTAAGTGACCAGTGCAAAGAAATAGAGGAAAACAATAGAATGGGAAAGACTAGAGATCTCTTGAAGAAAATTAGAGATACCAAAGGAACATTTCGTGCAAAGATGGATACAATAGAGGACAGAAAGGGCGTGGACCTAACAGAAGCAGAAGATAATTGAGAAGAGGTGCAAGAATACACAGAAGATCTATACAAAAAAGTTCTTCACGACTCAAATAGTCATGATGGTATGATCACTCACCTAAAGCCAGACATCCTAGAATGCAAAGTCACATGGGCCTTAGGAAGCATCACTACAAACAAAGCTAGTGGAGGTGATGGAATCCCAGTTGGGCTATTTCAAATCTTAAAAGATGATGCTGTGAAAGTGCTGTACTCAATATGCCAGCAAATTTGGAAAACTCAGCAGTGGCCACAGGACTGGAAAAGGTCAGTTTTCATTCCAGTCCCCAAAAAAGGCAATGCCAAAGAATGCTCAAACTATTGCACAATTGCAGTCATCTCCCACACTAGTAAAGTAATGCTCAAAATTCTCCAAGTCAGGCTTCAGCAGTACATGAACCGTGAACTTCCAGATGTTCAAGTTGGAATTAGAAAAGGCAGAGGAACCAGAGATCAAATTGCCCACATTTGTTGGATTATTGAAAAAGCAAGAGAGTTCCAGAAAAACATCTACTTCTGCTTTATTGACTATGCCAAAGCCTTTGACTGTGTGGATCACAATAAACTATGGAAAATTCTGAAAGAGATGGGAATACCAGACCACCTGACCTGCCTTTTGAGAAATCCATATGCAGATTACGAAGCAACAGTTAGAACTGGACATGGAACAACAGACTGGTTCCAAATAGGGAAAGGAATACATCAAGCCTGTATATTGTCATCCTGCATATTTCACTTATATGCAGAGTACATCATGAAAATGCTGGGCTGCATGAAACACAAATTGGAATCAAGATTTCTGGGAGAAATATCAATAACCTCAGATATGCAGATGACACCACCCTTATGGCAGAAAGTGAAGAAGAACTACAGAGCTTCTTGATGAAAGTAAAAGAGGAGAGTGAAGAAGTTGGCTTAAAGCTCACCATTCAGAAAACTAAGATCATGGCATCTGGTCCCATCACTTCATGGTAAATAAATGGGGAAACAGTGGAAATAGTAACAGACTTTATTTTCTTGGGCTCCAGAATCACTGCAGATGATGACTGCAGCCATGAAAGTAAAAGACAGTTGCTTCTTAGAAGAAAAGTTCTGACCAACCTAGACATCATATTAAAAAGCAGAGACATTACTTTGCCAACAAAGGTCCATCTAATCAAGGCTATTGTTTTTCCAGTAGTCATGTGTGGATGTGAGAGTTGGACTATAAAGAAAGGTGAGTGCTGAAGAATTGATGCTTTTGAACTGTGGTGTTGAAGAAGACTCTTAAGAATCCCTTGCACTGCAAGGAGATCCAACCAGTCCATCCTAACGGAGATCAGTCCTGAATATTCATTTGAAGGGTGATGTTGAAGCTGAAACTCCAGTACTTTGGCCACCTGATGAAAAGAATTTACTCATTTGAAAAGACCCGATACTGGGAAACTGAATGCAGGAGGAGAAGGGGATGACAGAGGATAAGATGGTTGGATGGCATCACCGACTCAATGGACATGAGTTTGGGTAAACTCCGGGATTTGGTGATGGACAGGGAGGCCTGGCGTGCTGCAGTCCATGGGGTCCCAAAGAGTCGGACATGACTGAGCGACTGAACTGGAGTGAACTGAGAATAGTAGTAGAAGTTAGAATGGCCATTGGTGGTCATATCATGTGTATCACTGTAGGGTATTTCAGAATTTCAGCTCTTGCTGGTTTTGAAAGAGAAACTGTGGCAGGTAGTCTTAACTTACAATGGGATAAAAGTAATTCATATCTTTCATCATCCCTTTGTAACTTTGAATTATTTTTTGTTATTATATAATTCCCCTTTCTCTGCAGTTGTCAAATTCCCACTCATCTTCTCAGTCTCTAGACCCCTTGCCTGTTACATACAGGCTAGTATCTCAAGGATGAAAGTCACATAGAATGCCAGAGTGATTTCAATATATTCCTCCGTTATGTAGGATTCTGGCTTCTTTGGTCATTTTCAGATAATATCAGAAATTATACATACACACATATGTGTGTATATTATATAATTTTATGTAATAATGATGCTAAAGCTGAAACTCCAGTACTTTGGCCACCTCATGCGAAGAGTTGACTCATTGGAAAAGACTCTGATGTTGGGAGGGATTGGGGGCAAGAGGAGAAGGGGACGACAGAAGATGAGATGGCTGGATGGCATCACTGACTTGATGGACATGAGTCTGAGTGAACTCCAGGAGTTGGTGATGGACAGGGAGGCCTGGCGTGCTGTGATTCATGGGGTCGCAGAGAGTCGGACATGACTGGACGACTGATCTGATCAGATAATATGTATTTTTAAGTCTAATTTTCAGAGAAAGAGTTTGTTTTGATAAAAACCAGTGTGTTAAAGCTGAATGCAAAGTTTTCTCTTTAGAGAAAGTGGAGGGTCTACTTAGATTTGCTCATTATACTGTTTTCAATATTTGTAAGTCTCTTTCTATTTTAGATTAAATTTATTTATTTTAATTAGAGGCTAATTGCTTTACAATATTGTATGGGTTGTAAATAACTTAATTTGTATCATTTTTTAAAGTTATGTTTCATATATGAATGATATGATATTTGTCATTCTCTGTCTGGCTTCACTTAGTATAATAATCTCTTGGTTTATCCATGTTGTTGCAAATGGCGTTATTTCATTCTTTTCTGCGACTAATATTCCATTATATATATAAACACCACATCTTCTATATCCATTCTGTCAGTGGTTATTTAGGTTGCCTCCATGTCTTGGCTGTTGTCAGCAGTGCTGCAGTAAACATTGGGGTACATATAGCTTTTCAAATTGTGGTTTTCTCCAGATATATTCCCAGGAGAGGGATTGTTCAATCATATGGTAGTTCTATGTTTAGTTTTTTAGGGACCCTCCATACTGTTCTCCATAGTGGTTGTACCAATTTATATTCCCACCAACAGTGTAGGAGCATTCCTTTTTCTCCACACCCTCTCCAGCATTTATTGTCTTTAGATTTTTTGATGATAGCCATTCTGACCAGTGTGAGGTGATACCTCATTGTAGTTTTGCTTTGCATTTCTCTGACAATTAGTGATATTGAGCATCTTTTTCATGCGCTTTTTGGCCTTCTGTATGTCTTCTTTGGAGAAATGTCTGTTTAGATCTTCTGCCTGTTTTTTGATTGGACTTATTTTTTTACATAGAGCTGCATGAGCTGTTTGTTTATTTTGGAGATTAATCCCTTGTTGGTTGCTTTGTTTGCAGACATTTTCTCTTATTCTGTGGGTTGTCTTTTCATTTTGTTTATGGTTTCCTTTGCTGTGCAGAAACTTTTAAGTTTAATTAGGCTCCATTTGTTTATTTTGTCTTTGTTTTCATTACACTAGGAGGTGGATCCAAAAAGATATTGCTGTGATTTATGTCAGAGTGTTCTGCCTATGTTTTCCTCTAAGAGTTTAAAAGTGTCTGACCTTATGTTTAGGTCTTTGATCCATTTTGAGTTTATTTTTCTGTATGGTATTAGAGAATGTTCTTAGTTTTCATTTTTGAAATGGAAGCCAGGAAGATGCTTAACACAAAAAAAGATTTCACATATGGAAGTGTATTTCAAATACACACAGTCACAAGAATATTATGGGTGCTTTTACATGATAGATTCCTGGGATCACACCATTAAAGTAGATTAGAATTTCCAGGAAAGGGTCACTAAATTACAGTGGATTAACAAACCTACTGCATAAACCTCGTGATCAAGGAACTTTAGAACATAGTATGTGTGTTTTTATCGGATTAAGTGTGGTATCGAAATAGATATTCTGTGAGACATCTGGTATTGGGAAGACAGTTATTAGCAAGATTAGTTATTGAGGTTGTTCAATGAATGTATACATAAATGAAACACAGACATATTGGTATCCTTCTATTCATCTACCCTGTCCTTAAGGTAGGCAGTTCAAAACAGTGTGACCAAAATGTTTCCAGTACTTCTAAAAATTCTACCATTAAGCTGTGCAGTATTTTTTTTTTTTCTTGCTTTAGGTGTAGATGGGCAAGAACTAATATTTGTTAGTGTCTGCATTAAATCTCTTTTTAAAAATTCAGTGTATACAATTAAATGCCTATTATATATTGGCCTAGGTGATAAAAACAGTAAGGATAGAGTGGTAGGCAAAGCAGATAAGATCATTTGCCTCAAGCAACTTGCACTCATTCCATAGATATTATTCCAAAAAATCTATTTGAACTCATATTGTTTATTTGGACACTGTCTCTACCCTAAAATGTATGTTTTTCCTCATAAGCACACTTTTTGTCCCCCCAGCTTTGGCTATTGGGATCTCTTTCATTTGGCAACAAGGTCTCTGACATAGCATCATTGTTTTGTTATCTGAGCACTTCCTTACTTTCTGGCACCACAAGATGCCCTAGGCTCAACTTGTTTATTCACTGCCCTGCTCCTAAAATCAGTCATTTCTCCAAGGACTTCTACTTCCTTTTATTAGAGAATATGATTAGAAACGAAAATCTAAGTGTTAGGTACGCTCTTTGTTATAGGAGTATCATTGTTTCTAGAGTCTTTCAGCTGACAGAGCAGAGAAATAGATGTGAATGTACTACATATTTCCAGTGGACAGAATCTGGATCCACTTTTCTAAAGTTCACTACTTGCAGAGGTACTGTTTCAACCACCTAGAACTGTAGTTAAGGCCAACAAATCTCTTTTTCTTACCCAACCCTAAGATCAATAAAACACAGCATATGAACAGAAGGCTTAAATAAGTGAGAGAAAGTGCAGGTAGAACGTCCCTTATGCACACATTAAAAGGAGCTGCTTACTCTTCCAGTGCTTTGGTAAGCCTACAAAAAGTGTTGCTACATTTAAAGAAAACATACTTTTGAATCTCAGTGTTTTCCTCAGGAAAATAGGGACTATTATTTCTGGAAAGAATACTATACACCAGGGCTACCTCCCTAGATTTCCCACATGACCTACCTTACACAAAGGAAGTAGAGAAGACAAAGATTAACAGCACTGGAGATTGATTATCTTGTTTGCCTTTTCTCCTTGGTCACATAGATCAGACTGCATTCTTTAATTTATGAGAAGTTTGATGGGGTAAAACAGATGGCCTAGGGCAAATAAGACACAAAGTCATTCTGTGTTCTACCTAAAGGTTTTAAAGTCATTCATGCGAGGTTGGAGACAGTTTGAGGACAATTTGGTCTAATACACCCAGAAATATGGGGAGGGGAAAAGGTAATGTGTGGCTACAGATTTTAAGATGAACAAGTTTTGTAAGCAAGTGGCCTAGAAAGGAGTGAGAAAATTAAAGCAAGAAAAGGAAGAGTTTGGGTAGTGATAATTAGATACAGGCATGATGCCTTGGAAGTTGTCTGTACTAGAAGCACATCAGACTGTTATTTGGCTTTTACATTTTAACCTTATTTTATCAGATAATTATATATTTAAATGAAGTTTTTAAAGTGTTTATAGATATGTACTCTATAATAATGTAAATCCTACATAGAATCATGCTGTTTCTATGATCAAAACTCTAGGAAATTGTCATATTTTTTGTGTCACCTTAGAGCAATTTTGTTTAGTTATAAGATTTATCCATTACTAGTCAAAATACAGTTGCTCAAACAAGTTAATAGATGCACATTTTCTGTCTTTTGTGCTTTTAAGTTTTTCCATCTAAAAATATAGTTGTATCTCTCTATTTCTTTCAAGTTCTCAATATGAAGAAGTTATTGCTGTCTTATTAAATTAATTCATAAGAATTCTGCAAAATGAAAACTTTGGAGTAAAAGGTGATTTACAAAATGTGGTAACATAAAACCTACCTTTTCAAGTTTAATACTATGTGGAACCAAGGAAGAGAGAGAGAAGATGAAAGAGCTTGTTTCAAGAGGTGAAGAGGGAACTCTTCACACCCAGCCTATTACTTCAATTTAGAAGTCTCTAAAACAATGCTGGCTTGAAAACAGTGGAGTAAATGATCATTAAGATAGCATCTCCAATACTCTGAAATCTGTGATGCTTAGGAAAGTGTTTTAGAAATTGAAGACAAAGAGTCAAATTTATGGGGTACAATAAAAGCATAAAAACTGACCATGTTATTCAGTGTAGGCAGGTAATTCCAATGATCTGGAAAATCAAAGAAGCCAAAACTGGACGTAGGCTAGTTATCATATTTCCTGTGTATAACTGGAAGAATGTGGGCCAACAAATGGATCCTATCCCTAAAGAAGTCAAAGACAGACAGGCTTAGAACATCTCATGTTGGAAGATATATGACATTATCTAAATTGCAAATCTGAATACATATCTGAAAATCAGATTCATTTATATTGTAGGCAGTATTTTGTCATTTCAACTAGGCACAAGGCTATACTTGCCTTAAAGCAAGTCATCTTTTCAGATGAAAGATAAATTTCCAAGTGCCATAAAGAAAAATTTTCAAGACCTTCTGGCTAAAAGTCCAAATAATTAACAAGACAGGAAACAGATACTTGTGTGTTTCAAATACCTCAATAGGAACATGCAAAGCAAGATAAATATAGAAAAGCATTGTCAAAAATCTCAAAGAAATATAAGGGAATCCAGAATTCAGATATTATTCTAGGGTAAAGCCAAGAGAAAAAGGGTCTTTAAGTGCAAAATAACTTAAGCTTTACTTGTATTTGTGAGCCCTTCTCGAGCAGTTTTCTAATGGATGGACTTGATTCAACCAAGTGACTAATGGAGAAGTTTGGTAAGGGGCTGATTATGAGCATTTAATGTATTTTAAAACATTTTATACTAAAAGGTTGACATAAAGTGAAAATTTTATGTAAAAACATTATGCTACATGCTATGACAAAAAAGATAATAAATTTCATAAAGAGGAGAAAGGAAAGAGAAGACTACAGTGAGTTCATTAGAAAAAAGTGAGAATAAATGGTAGCATGAAAACCTTGTAGATCAGATACTAATCAGTTAAATAAGAAATCAAGGAACAGAAAATTTTCTAAGAAAGTATAATATAAAGGTAGTTGTTAGAAGAAAAGATATATCTTAAACGTTAAAAGTATTTTAAAGCATAAAAGCAAAATAAATTATGAATAAAAAGATGAGTAGGAAATATAATAAAAATAATTTTAACCAAAATTTTACTGCATTTTGAGACTAGTATTAGTCATATTGATTTATGGAAATAGACTTAACTCAATAATTAAAAATTTTTAACAAAAATTTAATATGGCTTTCAAGTAAGATTCAACTATATGCTGCATCTAAGAGATACTTACATAACAAAGTGATTCATCATCTGAGAATAAAGAGAAAAGCAAAGATATATAGGAATTAAAAAAGTCCTTAGAAAGCATTGGCTGTATTGCCACTTATGACAAAGCAGAGTTAAAGCCAGATATCATTAAATGTTATAAGTAACTGAGAAAGCAGGTATGCTCAAGAGAAACAATGGAGAGGACAGGAAAAAAAGAATAGAAACTTAATAATGGGAACATATATGGCATCACTCTCAGTATATGACTAGTCAGGTGGACAAAGAATAATACTGTTTATGAAAATGAAAAAATGAATTAAACCTTCAATTTATAAAGCTAGAAAAAGAACAAAAACCCAATTCAACCTTTAATATTAGGAAGATAATAAGAAAAATAAAAACAGAATAGAAACACAGCAAATGTGGATAATATATGAAAATACAAGGGGGGAAGAACCACTGAAAGAGAAGAAATTAGTATAAATTATAAAGACCACATTACATACCACTTTTCAAATAAATTTGCATTTAAAGAAGTATATTCATCTTTTAGGAAAACAGATGAGTAAGGAAAAGCTTAAAGAGACCATTAAAAGATATAAACATTAATGAAAAATCCCATGGAAAAAAAAATAGTTGTTGTTCCATCATTAAGTTGTGTTCACCTCTTTGTGACCCCATGGACTGCAGCACACCAGGCTTCCCTGTCCTTCACTATCTCCCAGAGTTTCATTAAACTCATGTCAATTGAGCCGGTGAAATTACTCAGCTCAAATTGTTTCAAAAAAGAATTCTACTAAATTGAAAAAATCAGAAAAGCCCAATGATATAAAAATAGTTCCAGACAGAGAATAATGAAGGAAATCTTCCTATTTTTCTGAAACAACTATAACACTTAAGCTTAAACATAATACTAATATTACAGAACTAATGACTTTGGCATAGTAATCAAATATTTTATTAAATAAAATATTAGAATAATATATATTTTTTAAATGGCTGAGTGAAATTTATTTCTAGAATGTAAAGATAATTATTAAGAAAGTCACATAACACATAAATACTATGAATAGAGTAGTCTGTAAACAACAAGCATTTATTTTTCACAATTCTGGAGGCTGAGAAGTCAAAGATCAAGATAATTGCGCATTTGGTTTTGGTTGAAAGCATTTTTATTATAAACTTACATGGCAGAAGGGGCAAGCTAGCTCTCTGGAGTCTCTTTTATAAAGAAGCACTAATTCTAGTCATGAGGGCTCTGCCCTCTAATGCCCTAATCATCTTCTCAAATACCCTCCTCACTGTAACATCATCTTGAGAGTTAGAATTTCAAAGTATACCTTTTGGGGAGGACACAGACATTCAGTCCATAGCAGATGGCATTAATGGTTGTGTGTCCTGATATCCTGCTGGTTTAAGAGGGTGCCCAAGATTGTCTTTAGTTCTTCCCTGAAAGTGAAATTTGCTCAGTCGTATCCAACTCTTTGTGAACCCATGGACAATACAGTCCATGGAATTCTCCAGGCCAGAATACTGGAGTGGGTAGCCTTTCTCTTCTCCAAGGGATTTTCCCAAACCAAGGATTGGACCAAGGTCTCCCACATTGCAGGTGAATTCTTTACCAGCTGAGCCACCAGGGAAGCCCAAGAATACTTGAGAGGGTTGCCTATCCCTTCTCCAACAGATCTTCCCAACCTAGGAATTGAACCAGGGTCTCCTGCATTGCAGGTGGATTTTTTTTACCAACTGAGGTATCAGGGAGGCCCAGTTCTTCCCTGGAGCCTAATTAAATGAACGGTTACTTGCTTGTTATTATGGAAACTGGAGGAGAAACTTCAGTATCTAATATAACTATTGGGAAATGTTAAGTTGGGTGAACTTTGGTCATATTAGCAGTAAAACACATGGGCATACTTTTTTGGCTTTTTGAAGTTGTTTTCCCCGATGATAGTAAATATATAGTGTGAAAGTGTGTTAGTCGCTCAGTTGTGTCTGACTCTTTGTGACCACGTGGACTGTACCCTGCCAGGCTCTTCTGTCCATGGAATTTTCCAGGCAAGAATACTAGAGTGGGTTGCCCTGCCTTCTCCAGGGGATCTTCACAACCCAGGACAGAACCCCAAGTCTCCTACATTGCAAGTGGATTCTTTACCATCTGAGCCATCAGGGAAGCCCAGTAAATATATCTTCATTACTAAATAAAGGAAGGGGTGAAGAAAGAAACTATCGCTAAGAAACAACCGAGTTTAGTATTTGGTATGTTATTTTCTATTAAGACTTGACCTTTATTTCTTAATGACACAGATTTCATAAACTGATTTAAATGGTTTTAATTAAATAATTGATTAATTTTATTTTTTTTTAACTGAGGTAGAGTTGATTTTCAATGCCGCTTTAATTTGTCGTTTACTACATGGGGCTTCCCTGGTAGCTCAGTTGGTAAAGAATCTACCTGCAATGCAGGAGACCAGGTTTCGATCCCTGGATCAGGAAGATCCCCGCCAGGAGGAAATGGCCACCCACTTCAGTATTCCTGCCTGGGAAATTCCTTGGACAGAGGAGCCTGGTAGGCTACAGTCCATGGGGTTGCAAGAGTTGTAAACAACTTAGCAACTAAACCACCACCACGTGGTTTTACAATTATACAAATGATAAATGCCACAATAAATATAATCAAAACAGAAAAATAATAAAAAGTGTTCATAAGGATGTGGTGAAACTGTAACGTCATGCATTGTTGGTGGAACTATAAGAAGCCACTTTGGATAATGGGCCTCCCTGGTGGCTCAGCGGTAAAGAATCCACCTGCAATGCAGAAGACGCAGGAGATGTGGATTCAGTCCTTGGGTCAGGAAGATCCCCTGGAGAAGGGCACAGCAACCCACTCCAGTATTCTTGCCTGCAGAATCCCCTGGATAGAGGAGCCTGGTGGGCTACAGTCCATAGGGTTGCAAAGAGTCGGACATGACTGAAGCAACTGAGCACGCATGCACACACTTTAGATAACAGGTTCTTACAAAGTGGTTCTTAAAAATACAGCATACACCTAACATATGAATCATCCATTCCATTCCTGCTATTCACTCAAGAGAAAAAGAAACAGAAAAACATTTGTCCACAAAAATACTTGTACCTAGGCAGTTCCTCTTTCAGTATCCTATCATTTTGCCTTTTCATACTGTTCATGGGGTTCTAAAGGCAAGAATACTGAAGTGGTTTGCCATTCCCTTCTCCAGTGGACCACATTCTGTCAGACCTCTCCACCATGACCCGCCAGTCTTGGGTGGCCCCATAGAGCATGGCTTAGTTTCATTGAGTTAGACAAGGCTGTGGTCCCTGTGATTAGATTGACTAGTTTTCTGTGATTATGGTTTCAGTGTGTCTGCCCTCTGATGCCCTCTCACAACACTTGCTGTCTTACTTGGGTTTCTCTGACCTTGGACGTAGGGTATTTCTTCAAGGCTGCTCCAGCAAAGCGCAGCCGCTGCTCCTTACCTTGGATGAGGGGTATCTCCTCACTGCCACCCCTCCTGATCTTGAATGTGGAGTGGCTCCTCTTGGCCCTCCTGTGCCCATGCAGCCACATGGACATCACCAGATGGTCAACACCAAAATCAGATTGATTATATTCTTTGCAGCCAAAGATGGAGAAGCTCTATACAGTCAGCAAAAACAAGACCAGGACCTGACTGTGGCTCAGATCATGAACTCCTTATTGCCATATTCAGACTTAAATTGAAGAAAGCGGGGAAAACCACTCGACCATTCAGGTATGACCTAAATCAAATCCCTTATGATTATACAGTGGAAGTGAGAAATAGATTTAAGGCACTAGATCTAATAGAATGCCTGATGAACTATGGATGTAGGTTCGTGACATTGTACAGGAGACAGGGATCAAGACCATCCCCATGGAAAAGAAATGCAAAAAAGCAAAATGGCTGCCTGGGGAGGGCTTACAAATAGCTGTAAAAAGAAGGGAAGTGAAAAGCAAAGGAGAAAAGGAAAGATATAAGCATCTGAATGCAGAGTTCCAAAGAATAGCAAGAAGAGATAAGAAAGCCTTCCTCAGTGATCAGTGCAAAGAAATAGAGGAAAACAACAGAATGGGAAAGACTAGAGATCTCTTCAAGAAAATTAGAGATACCAAGGGAACATTTCATGCAAAGGTGGGTCAATAAAGGACAGAAATGGTATGGACCTAACAGAAGCAGAAGATATTAAGAAGACGTGGCAAGAATACACAGAAGAACTGTACAAAAAAGATCTTCATGATCAAGATAATCACGATGGTATGATCACTCACCTAGAGCCAGACATCCTGGAATGTGAAGTTAAGTGGGCCTTAGAAAGCATCACTATGAACAAAGCTAGAGGAGGTGATGGAATTTCAGTTGAGCTATTTCAAATCCTGAAAGATGATGCTGTGAAAGTGCTGCACTCAGTATGTCAGCCAATTTGGAAAACTCAGCAGTGGCCACAGGACTGGAAAAGGTCAGTTTTCATTCCAATCCCAAAGAAAGGCAATGCCAAAGAATGCTCAAACTACCACACAATTGCATTCATCTCACATGCTAGTAAAGTAATGCTCAAAATTCTCCAAGCCAGACTTCAGCAATATGTCAACCATGAACTTCCTGATGTCCAAGCTGGTTTTAGAAAAGGCAGAGGAACCAGAGATCAAATTGCCAACATCCTCTGGATCATGGAAAAAGCAAGAGAGTTCCAGAAAAACATTGATTTCTGTTTTATTGACTATGCCAAAGCCTTTGACTGTGTGGATCACAATAAACTGGAAAATTCTGAAAGAGATGGGAATACCAGAGCACCTGACCTCCCTCTTGAGAAACCTGTATGCAGGTCAGGAAGCAACAGTTAGAACTGGACATGGAACAACAGACTGGTTCCAAATAGGAAAAGAAGTACGTCAAAGCTGTATATTGTCACCCTGCCTATTTAACTTATATGCAGAGTACATCATGAGAAACACTGGACTAGAAGAAGCACAAGCTGAAATCAAGATTTCTGGGAGAAATATCAATAACCTCAGATGTGCAGATGACACCACCCTTATGGCAGAAAGTGAAGAAGAACTAAAAAGCCTCTTGATGAAAGTGAAAGAGGAGAGTGAAAAAGTTGGCTTAAACCTCAACATTCAGAGAACGAAGATCATGGCATCTGGTCCCATCACTTCATGGGAAATAGATGGGGAAACAGTGGAAACAGTGTCAGACTTTATTTTTGGGGGGCTCCAAAATCACTGCAGGTGGTGATTGCAGCCATGAAATTAAAAGACGCTTATTCCTTGGAAGGAAAGTTATGACCAACCTAGATAGCATGTTCAAAAGCAGAGACATTACTTTGCCAACAAAGGTCCATCTAGTCAAGGCTATGGTTTTTCCAGTAGTCGTGTATGGATGTGAGAGTTGGACTGTGAAGAAAGCTGAGCGTTGAAGAATTGATGCTTTTGAACTATTGTGCTGGAGAAGACTCTTGATAGTCCCTTGGACTGTAAGGAGATCCAACCAGTCCATTTCAAAGGAGATCAGTCCTGGGTGTTCTTTGGAAGGAATGATGCTAAAGCTGAAACTCCAGTACTTTGGCCACCTCATGCAAAGAGTTGACTCATTGGAAAAACTCTGATGCTGGGAGGGATTGGGGGCAGGAGGAGAAGGGGCTGACAGAGGATAAGATGGCTGGATGGCATCACCGACTCGATGGACATTAATTTGAGTGAACTCCGGGAGTTGGTGATGGACAGGGAGACCTGGAGTGCTGCAGTTCATGGGGTCGCAAAGAGTCGGACATGACTGAGCGACTGAACTGAATCTTGTTAATTTAAGATGTCTGTTGTGGGAGTGGGTCTGGTAAAAGCATATAAGACCTTGATAAGACTTGTGAGTAGGGGGCACTCTCTGACCCTCTTCTGATGTCTATGTCAGAATGTTTCTCTGTCCCTTTCGATACTTTAATAAAACTCTGCTACCCAAAAGCTCTTGAGTGAACAAGCTTGGTCCCTGGTTCCAAAGCTAAATCGTCTTCTTCAGAGATCATGAATCCAAACTGACATGGTTCACTGTAAGCTCTCAGTAGGCTTTTATGTAATTTACTGAATAAAAATTAAAGAACACATGTATCAATATACCATGTTTACTGAAGAATTATTTTATAAGCATCTGTAAAAAAAAAAGATTGTACAACTAAGTGAATGTATTTCTATATCCTAATGAGCAATATTCCCTTTATTATAAAGAAGAAAGATTTTTAAAAAGACTAAATCATTAACTTTTTTGAATGAAATATTTAATATTTTAAGTTGTATTAAGTTTTATGATATCAAACATATATTTAAGATATTTTTCAAACTGTCACTAAATAACCAAACATGGAGAATCAAAGTCCTAAAATTAAAAAATCTTTGAACTGGCAATAACTTTGAAATTCTATTTTCCATCTCATGTTCCATAAGAGGATATATCTGATCATCTGTGAATTTAAGGACCCAGTTGAGAGAAATCAAATTCTAATTGTAGAATTGACTGCAAAATTAGATCACATTAGAATTATAAGGGTGTATATCTTCATCAAAATTCAACAAACACCAAAATGAGCAACTTCAAAATTTTTACGAAGAAGCCTATAGAGAAAAGAAAGAGAAAGAAAAACAAATTAGCAAGAGAGTATTTTAAACTTCATGATAAGTGTATCAAGTGTTTCCTAATGAAAAGGAGTCTGAACTTGGGACAGGATGGAGTGGCTGTGCTCCTGTTCTGTAAGGAACTGGGCTGCATCTGGTTCCTGGCCCTGAGTTTCTGCTATTGTAGAAACTCCTGCATGCTGATTCTGGCTCGTACTTTGAATCTGCTGTACCCAAGAAAGTGGGGGATTAGGGAATGTGTTTGTGGTCCTTGAGAAGGAGACGACAAAGTTTGGTAGAAGTGTCATAGACTACCCTGCAGTCTGAGAAAGGTTTGAAAGGTTGTCTTGGGGGTTTAGGGGACCATCAGAAGAATCCCTTTCTAGAAGGAATGGTGCATGGTGATTAATTTCAGACTACAGCCATAGCGTCCTGTGCCAGTTAATAGTTGCTGACGCTGAAGATCTGGTCATGGCAATACCAATATTTACTGTGCAGCCTCAGGGCTTCTGAATTACCATACGTTAGTCTGCTGTTAGTAGACGGAGGAGCCTGGTAGGCTGCAGTCCATGGGGTCACGAAGAGTCGGACACGATTGAGCGACTTCACTTTCACTTTTCACTTTCATGCATTGGAGAAGGAAATGGCAACCCACTCCAGTGTTCTTGCCTGGAGAATCCCAGGGATGGGGCAGCCTGGTGGGCTGCCGTCTATGGGGTCACACAGAGTTGGACACGACTGAAGCGACTTAGCAGCAGCAGCAGTAGATAATAATTGATTTTCAGAAAATTCTGCATGGTTATGTAGAGAGCTCTAAAGCAGTACTCCTTTTTAGAAATTAGAACTTTAAGGAAAAGTACAGGTGTGTAAAGGACATCTTTTATGTATGGTTACGACAGTTATTTTGTACATATGCTGTGTTTAGGTTATTGGCACTATGAATTTTCCTATTCTGTTGAAATGACTTCCTGATTACTTTTGAAGAGGAAATATTTACTGTCATATTCTTACATCTTTTCACTGCAGAGAATACATATATTACGGTAAGTATGACCATTGGTTGCACAGACTGGCTCATGTTCTCCAGTACAAGTATGTGGTGAAAGCATGAATGACATACAGTTAGTCTGCAAAATATTAAACAAAAACATGAAACTTATCAAATAACACAGAGTAAGAAATGTTCAAGTCTAATATGAAATGCCACACATATAAATGGGATAAATATATTCTGTATATAAGTTTAAGAACAAACCTCAATAGAACCACTACCCACTTAAAATGTAAAATATTGTCAATATTTTTTATGTTTATTATACTTTACAAAAAGACCACACAATTTTGTTGTTAAAATTTACAACATTAAAAATGTTATTAATTTATCATTTTTAACTTCCTAAAGACTTAAGTGTTATCTTACCTTATCCATTTTTACTTTATATCGGAGGAAAGCTTCTGGGAAAAAAGAGATAAAAATGATACAGGATGAAAACAGGCATAATCTCTGGTAGTAAGTGACACATCTTAGTAGCAGAAACGAAAATTGCCTATACTAACAATGCAAATCTGACAGCAAAACACCAAGTTCAGAAAACAGAACAAAATCAAAAACCACTTTTTAATTCCCAGAGTAATCGCACAGTGTGAAAAGTAATGTCCTTTTTCTTTTTTTTGCCATGCCTTGAGGAATACAGAATCTTAGTTCTCCAACCAGTGACTGAACTCATCCCCTCGTGCAGTGGTATCATGGGAGTCCTAACCACTGGAACTGCCAGGGAATTTCCTGTATTATTTTTTAACTCTTCCCTTCACCTTGCTTTAGAGATACCATTGTCTTTTCATCTTTGTAGTTGAGATCCTCATCAAAGAAAACAATGCTTTCGAAGTAACTTAATTATGAAGAAATTAATCAGTACTTCATTCATCAGTTATTTGTTCTAAGGTAACCTTACTGTATAAATTCTGAAATTTATTTAGCCACCATAAGCTTTAAGGAAGGTAACACAGTGACAAGGTCAACAATGAGTTCCCTTCTTACAGAAGGCCTTGAAAAAGAGGAATCAGCTGGCAAACAGCAAATCCGATTGTCAAGAAATACCAGATCTAGAAGAAATCATTTCTCCTCACACTTTGCATATAACAACAATGGAATTGACCCCTGAAAGGAAGAATTTAAAGTTCTTGAGTTACAGGTGAACAAAAATATAAAACCTACTGTTCATTCAAACCCACTACTCTGTATTCACTTGTCTAATGTGGGAAATGAAGAAAAGCAGCCATTGCTGCAGTTTAAAATAAGACATTTGTCACATGTTCAGTTTCACTTTACCAGTTTAAGTTTTACAAACCCAATAAAATTGGTTTACAGCAGTTGTTTACTGAATTGTCTAGGGTCTGTTTAACTCAGGGCTGGAAAATTTACTCACCAGAGCAAAGAAGAAATGCAAAGAAAATGATGAAAATAGCTTTGATCCATGACGAGAAGAAAGACATTTTATCAAGTCAGTAGATGAAAACTTTATAATGGTTGATAACTCATAAACAGAGAAAAATCCTGATTTTTCCTGTAAATAGATAAACAGAATCTATAGTCCACACATATAATCTTCGGTAAAGGAACCATTCCAGTCCCCTAGATTACTAATTTAGGTGAACCATTTCCTTTTTTTCTTCTTCCAACCCTCAGATTCAAGACATAAACTGTAGGCTGCATATTTACCTGAGAAAAACATGGGACAAAGTCTTGTTTGCATGGAAAAGGGGCCGCTTACCTTCCTTCCCAGCTCTGGACGTCCGCTCATGAGGAACCTGGCTACACGTAGGGAGACATGCGCACTCGCAGCCGCCCTCCCAGCAGCACTGCTCACCAGGGCTAACGCCCGCGATTCCGCGCCTGAACTACCGGCACAGACGCATCACCGACAGTGAGGCCAGCAGCGTTTGAAACCATCTACTTCACCTTTTCTCCTCAAGTCTCTCCTTAGTCTCCCCAGCTAAGTTGTTCTTCTTGATACAGAAAGGAGCTCAGTGGGGAAAGACAGAAGCCTCAGGACAGATAAAACACAGAGATATTCTTTGCCTTCACAGGGGCTGTCAAGTAGTTCTTAAGAGATGCTTCACAAACACCCCTCAACAGATCTTCCCTCAGCAGGAGGCGTGGGGACAACTTGATCTGATGAATCCAGATATGGGGAAGAGAGGCAGTAAAAATATAAATATGTATATTATAGATTTTAAGATAGAGAGGATATGTGAAAGGTTTCTAAGCAGTTGAGCTGGAAAGGAACAAAAGGATTCAAGCAAGAAGAGTTTTGTGAACTATAATTACATATATACCTTTGACCCTTCATATCTTTCAATACCAGAATTGAATTATACTCAATTGGAAAATATTTTTTATTTTATTTATTTATTTTTTTTACTTTGAGATAATTGTAGATTTACAATTGTAAGAAATAATAAGAGAAATCCAGTTTGACCAGTTTCCCCTAATGGTTACATCATGTAAAACTATTACACAATTTTACCACTAGTACTTGACGTTAGCTAGAAACCTTTTTAGGAGTCCATGACCAAGAATGTGGAACAAGCGTGTGTAGGCGGGGCCTGGGCAATGGTTTATTTTTAAAGTTCTCAGATACCTCTCAGGACCAGCCAGCTTTGGGCAAGCCTGGGTCAGGGCACAGGGCACAGGGCACAGGGCACAATTTCTGGGATAGAAGAGAGAGAAGGCTGGGAAGTTAAGCTGAGAACACATGAAGTGATGCCCTGAATTTTTGTTCAATAATTTCATCTTCACAGCATAGGTAATGAAAGACACTGAAGGCATTTCAAGTAAATGAGAGATTTGATCAGAGTTATCTTTTCCTTATGAACTAATCTGCCTCATAGTCTGAGTCATTGGAAAGGGCTTTGGCAGTTCAAAGATCAGGGTACAAATTCAGTCTATACTTTATTAACTTTAACTCAGTATTCAGACTTTCTAGTGCAACTTTTCTTATTTTGGAGAAGGCAATGGCAACCCACTCCAGTACTCTTGCCTGGAAAATCCCATGAACGGAGGGGTCTGGTGGGCTGCAGTGCATGGGGTCGCTAGGAGTCGGACACGACTGAGCGACTTCACTTTATTTTTTCACTTTCATGCATTGAAGAAGGAAATGGCAACCCACACCAGTGTTCTTGCCTGGAGAATCCCAGGGACGGGGGAGCCTGGTGGGCTGCCGTCTCTGGGGTCGCACAGAGTCGGACATGACTGAAGCGACTTAGCAGCAGCAGCAGCAGCAGTGCAACTTTTCTTATTTTAAATGTGAGAGTAATACATCCACATGCCTTTGTTCGTCTTAAATGTTACATGTAAAATACTTAAACTATTTCCATTCAAGTTGTGTAGTTGGGAGATATTTGTCATTCTGTTACTGTGCCTTTTCAGAGTGAAGAGACCCAGGGTTTAGAAAGAAACATTTAAGATTATTAATTTATTAGGCCAACTTAATTGAAGGACCCACATATAGTAAAGTCTATTATGCTTAGAGTAGCTCTTGGATTTAATTATTTAGACACCATCAGAGATGCCTGCTGCTGCTAGGTTGCATCAGTCCTGTCTGACTCCGTGCAACCCCAGAGATGGCAGCCCACCAGGCTCCCCCGTCCCTGGGATTCTCCAGGCAAGAACACTGGTGTGGGTTGCCATTGCCTTCTCCAATGCATGAAAGTGAAAAGTGAAAGTGAAGTCGCTCAGTCGTGTTCGACTCTTCGAGATCCCATGGACTGTAGCCTACCAGGCTCCTCTGTCCATGGGATTTCCCAGGCAAGAGTACTGGAGTGGGGTGCCATTGCCTTCTCCGTCAGAGATGCCTACGATGGACCAAATCATATACTGCAGGATATTTTAGGGAAAAGTAAACTGAAACTTAAAGGGGAAGTTATAGAGAAACTCTTTATATACCAGGCACTTAAATTTATTTATCAACAGAGATTAAGAGGAGGAGAGACAATCTGTGACTCACAGCAGGCTGTAAAATTTTGAAATTCACCAGAAAAGGAAATGTTAGACTTGAGGATTTTTTAATATTAACTTCACAACAACAACAAAAAAGTACGTTTTCTTCAAATTGTGGCAGGGATGGTGGTGAGAAAGAAAACACTTGAGTTGAGAAGATAGATATTTTAAGAGAGAGAGAAGAGGAACATAGAGCAGATTCCATCTTTCCCGTCATTATTACTGTAAATAGGAGGCAAAGAAACTCACCACTCTAGGCAATACTAGAGATGAGCTACATGGATTTAATTTACATATGTAAAACACTAGCTCTGCCTAATACTGGATCCTCCTCCAGGTAACTGTATACTACAGGTTTGTTTTTTTTGTTTTTGAGACCACATACATTTAAAAACTGAATTATTCAAAGGCATATATACTAAATGTTCAACAGTGATTGGATTCTTCTAATGAGCTTCATATCTCAGAGCCCAAAGGGATTTGATAACAGTTAAGACCAGTAGACAAAAGAGTTGGATTGGAAATTGGCAGTTCTTCATGAAACATGTGTTTGGAGGTTAGAGAGTTATGCTTTTAAAAAATGTTTATTGAAATATTGTTGATTTACAATGTTGTGTCAGTCTCAGGTATACAGCAAAGTGATTGTTATACATACACATATATGTGTGTGTATATATTAATATGTACTTTTTCAGATTTTTTTCCATTATGGGTTATTGTAATGCATGCACACTACTATAGATAAACAACAAGGTCCTACATATAGCACAGGGAACTATATTCAGTTCAGTTCAGTTCAGTTGCTCAGCCGTACCCGACTCTGCAACTCCATAAACACTGCATGTCAGGCCTCCCTGTCCATCACCAACTGCCGGAGTCCACCCAAACCCATGTCCATTGAGTCGGTGATGCCATCCAACCATCTCATCCTCCATCGTCCCCTTCTCCTCCTGCCCTCAACCTTTCCCAGCATCAGGATCTTTTCAAATGAGTCAGCTCTCTGCAGCAGGTGGCCGAAGTATTGGAATTTCAGCTTCAACATCAGTCCTTCCAACGAACACCCAGGACTGATCTCCTTTAGGATGGACTGGTTGAATCTCCTTGCAGTCCAAGGGACTCTCAAGAGTCTTCTCCAACACCACAGTTCAAAAGCATCAATTCTTCGGCGCTCTGCTTTCTTCACAGTCTAACTCTCACATCCATACATGACCACTGGAAAAACCATAGCCTTGACTAGACAGACCTTTGTGGACAAAGTAATGTCTCTGCTTTTTAATATGCTATCTAGGTTGGTCATAACTTTCCTTCCAAAGAGTAAGAGTCTTTTAATTTCATGACTGCAGTTACCATCTGCAGTGATTTTGGAGCCCAAGAAAATAAAGTCAGCCACTGTTTCCACTGTTTCCTCATCTATTTGCCATGAAGTGATGGGACCAGATGCCATGATCTTAGCTTTCTGAATGTTGAGTTTTAAGCCAATTTTTCACTCTCCTCTTTCACTTTCATCAAGAGGCTTTTTAGTTCCTCTTTTTCTGCCATAAGGGTGGTGTCATCTGCATATCTTAGGTTATTGATATTTCTCCCAGAAATCTTGATTCCAGCTTGTGCTTCCTCCAGCCTAGCGTTCCTCATGATGTTAAATAAGTAGGGTGACAATATACAGCCTTGACGTACTCCTTTTCCTATTTGGAACCAGTCCGTTGTTCCATGTCCTATTATAACTGTTGCTTCCTGACCTGCATACAGATTTCTCAAGAGGCTGGACAGGTGGTCTGGTATTCCCATCTCTTTCAGAATTTTCCACAGTTTGTTGTGATCCACGCAGTCAAAGGCTTTGGCATAGTCAATAAAGCAGAAGTAGATGTTTTTCTGGAACTCTCTTGCTTTTTTGATGATCCAACAGATGTTGGCAATTTGATCTCTGGTTCCTCTGCCTTTTCTAAAACCAACTTGAACATCTGGAAGTTCATGGTTCACATATTGCTGAAGCCTGGCTTGGAGAATTTTGAGCATTACTTTGCTAATGTGTGAGATGAGTGCAATTGTGCAATAGTTTGAGCGTTCTTTGGCATTGCCTTTCTTAGGGATTGGAATGAACACTGACCTTTTCCAGTCCTGTGGCCATGGCTGAATTTTCCAAGTTTTCTGGCATATTGAGTACAGCAGTTTCACAGCATCATCTTTCAGGATTTGAAATAGCTCAACTGGAATTCCATCACCTGCACTAGCTTAGATTGTAGTGATACTTCCTAAGGCCCACTTGACTTCACATTCCAGGATGTATGGCTCTCGGTGAGTGATCACACCTTTGTGATTATCTTGGTCTTGAATATCTTTCTTGTACAGTTATTCTGTGTATTCTTGCCACCTCTTCTTAATATCTTCTGCTTCTGTTAGGTCCATACCATTTCTGTCCTTTATTGAGCCCATCTTTGCATGAAATGTTCCCTTGGTATCTCTAATTTTCTTCAAGAGATCTCTGGTCTTTCCAACTCTATTGTTTTCTTCTATTTCTCTGCATTGATCACTGAGGAAGGCTTTCTTATCTCTCCTTGCTATTCTTTGGAACTCTGCATTCAAATGTGTATATCTTTCCTTTTCTCCTTTGCTTTTCGCTTCTCTTCTTTTCAAAGCTATTTGTAAGGCCTCCTCAGACAGCCATTTTGCTGTTTTGCATTTCTTTTTCTTGGGGAATGATCTTGCTCCCTGTCTCCTGCACAATGTCATGAACCTCTGTCCATAGTTCATCAGGCACTCTATCTATCAGATCTAATCCCTTAAATCTATTTCTCATTTCCACTGTATAATTGTTAGGGATTTGATTTAGGTCATACCTGCATGGTATAATGGTTTTCCCTACTTTCTTCAATTTAAGTCTGAATTTGGCAATAAGGAATTTATGATCTGAGCCACAGTCAGCTCCCAGTCTTATTTTTGCTGATTGTATAGAGCTTGTCCATCTGATTGATCCATAATCAATCTGATTTCAATATTGACCATTTTGTGATGTCCATGCGTAGAGTCTTCTCTTGTGTTGTTGGAAGAGGGTGTTTGCTATGACCAGTGCATTATCTTGGCAGAACTCTATTAGCCTTTGCCCTGCTTCATTCTGTACTCCAAGGCCAAATTTGCCTGTTACTCCAGGTGTTTCTTAACTTCCTACATTTGCAATCCAGTCTCCTATAATAGGCATCTTTTTTGGTTGTTATTTCTAAAAGTTCTTGTAGATCTTCATAGAACCGTTCAACTTCAGCTTCTTCAGTGTTACTGGTTGGGATGTAGACTTGGGTTACTGTGATACTGAATGGTTTGCCTTGGAAATGAACAGAGATCATTCTGTCATTTTTTAGATTGGATCCAAGTACTGCATTTCAGACTCTTTTGTTGACTATGATGGCTACTTCATTTATAATGGTCATCTGAGTTAAATTCACCCATTCCAGTCCATTTTAGTTCACTGATTCCTAAAATGCCGACATTCAGTCTTACCATCTCCTGTTTGATCACTTCCAATTTGCCTTGATTCATGGACCTAACATTCCAGGTTCCTATGCAATATTGCTCATTACAGCATCGGACCTTGCTTCCATCACCAGTAACATCCACAACTGGGTGTTGTTTTTGCTTTGGCTCCATCTCTTCTTTCTCTGGAGTTATTTCTCCACTGATCTCCAGTAGCATATTGGGCACCTACTGACCTGGAGAGTTCATCTTTCAGTGTCCTATCTTCTTGCCTTTTCATAGTGTTCAGGGCTTCTCAAGGCAGGAATACTGAAGTGGTTTGCCATTCCCTTCTCCAGTGGACCACATTTTGTCAGAACTCTCCACCGTGACCTGTCCGTCTTGGGTGGCCCTACATGGCATGGGCCATAGTTTCATTGAGTTAGACAAGGCTGTGGTCCATGTGGTCAGATTGGTTAGTTTTCTGTGATTGTGGTTTTCAGTCTGTCTTCCCTCTGATGGAGAAGGATGAGAGGCTTATGAAAGCTTCCTGATGAGACAGACTGACTGAGGGGGATACTGGGTCTTGTTCTGATGGGCAGGGCCGTGCTCAGTAAATCTTGAATCCGATTTTCTCTTGATGGGTGGAGCTGTGTTCCCTCCCTGCTATTTTCCAGGGGCCACACTGTGGTGGAGGTAATGAAGATAATAGTAACCTCCCTCAAAAGATCCCAGGCATGTACTGCTACAGTCCATGCCCCCGACCCTGCAGCAGGCCAGCACTGACCCACTCCTTCACAGGAGACTCCCGGACACCCACAGGAAAGTCTCCTGTGGGGTCATTGTTCCTTTTCCTGGGTCCTGGTGCACAGGTTCTGTTGTGCCCTCCAAGAGTCTATTTCTCAGTCCTAGGTAAGTTCTGGCAGCTCTATTGTGGGGTTAATGGTGACATCCTCCAAGAGGACTTCTGTCATACCCACACCCAGAGCCCCTATCCCTGCGGCAGACCACTGCTGATCTGTACCTCCACGGGAAACACTCAAACACAGTTCTTTCTAGTCTCTGTGTGGTCCCTGGGTCCTGCTGCACACAAGGTTTGTTTGAGCCCTCTGAGCATCTCTGGCAGGAACAGGGTTTGATTCTAAACGTGAATTCGCTGCTCCTACTGTTTTGCTGGGGCTTCTCCTTTGCCCTTAGATGTGGGGTATCTCCTCACAGCCGCTCCAGTGCCTACCATCTTATGGGGGTTTTTCTGACCTTGGAGTGGTGGCCGCACGGCGCTGGAGCAGCAACCGGCTGAGAGGAGATACCCCACGTCCAAGGTCACAGTGGTGCCTGTGCTTCATTGGAGCAGCCCTGAAGAGATACCCCATGTCCAAGGTCAGGAGCAGTAGCTGCACTTCGCTGGACCAGCTTACGGAGATACCCCATGTCCAAGTAAAAGAACACATACATGAATTTACCAGCATTCATTGAATAATGTTTTTATATATGTATTCTATAATGAAAAAAAAAACCATGAAAGTAGTTGAATTCATTTTTATATTATGGCTCCATATTTGTACATTTTAATGGATATTTTCGTTAAGAATTAATACTAAGGAAAGTAAATGAAAGTAACTCCCATATAGATTATCTCTTAGAGGTGAAAATATTTACTGGAAGGAAGAGCAGATCTGATATCACATATGTAGCAGCTTGAAACTTGCTTTCCAGCAGTCTGCATTTCTGCCATTAAAACCAAACTTTAAGTGAGTTTTTGACCAATCAAATTTCACTCAGTTTCTTGTTGCCTCAGAGGTAAAGAGAAATAGAGGAGCATCAAACTTGGACTACAAATGAATATCCTATATCGGTAAAAGCAGAGTTGCCTGGACTGCCAGGATCACTGAACTGTCTCTTGATGCTTTATGAGAGAGAAAATAACATAATTTTTTTTCTCCCAAACTTCAGAAATCATGCAATATTTTGAATAGTCTCTGCAATTCATTAAGTTACAGGTATGTCCTATGTCTTAGAATTTAAGTCTGTCTTGGCTAACATTTTTGATCAGAAGATTGACATGGAGTATTTGTGAGAATTCAAGTTCTCAGATTCTTATTCTAGAGCTTTTGAAGCTTTACCATAGAGAGAAGTGCAGTTGTCTGTACTTTTTAATAAACTTTCAAGTAATGGATTATTTATTGACCTTTGAGACTATTTCTATAATTATAGTTACCAGAAGTATTTGTGTGTCTGGATGAAGCACAAGCTGGAATCAAGATTGCCAAGAGAAATATCAATAACCTCAGATACGCAGATGACACCACCCTTATGGCAGAAAGTGAAGAAGAACTAAAGAGCCTCTTGATGAAAGTGAAAGAGGAGAGTGAGAAAGTTGGCTTAAACCTCAACATTCAGAAAACTAAGATCATGGCATCTAGTCCCATCACTTCATGGCAAATAGATGGGGAAACAGTGTCAGACTTTATTTTTGGGGGGTCCAAAATCACTGCAGATGGTGATTACAGCCATGAAATTAAAAGACACTTACTCCTTGGAAGGAAAGTTATGACCAACCTATATAGCATATTAAAAAGCAGAGACATTACTTTGTCCACAAAGGTCCATCTAGTCAAGGCTATGGTTTTTCCAGTGGTCATGTATTGGTGTGAGAGTTGGACTCTGAAGAAAGCTGAGCACCAAAGAATTGATGCTTTTGAACTGTGGTGTTGGAGAAGACTTTTGAGAGTCCCTTGGACTGCAAGGAGATCCAACCAGTCCATCCTAAAGGAGATCAGTCCTGGGTGTTCATTGGAAGGACTGATGTTGAAGCTGAAATTCCAATACTTTGGCCACCTGATGCGAAGAGTTGACTCATTTGAAAAGACCCTGAGACTGGAAAAGGTTGAGGGCAGGAGAAGGGGATGACAGAGGATGAGATGGTTGGATGGCATCACTGACTCAGTGGACATGAGTTTGGGGTGGACTCCAGCAGTTGGTGATGGACAGAGAGGTCTGGCGTGCTGCAGTCCATGAGGTCATAGAGTCAGACACGACTGAGTGACTGAACTGAACTGAATCCAATCCAACCACAAAAAAGAAAGGGTATTTTAATAGAGATAATGGTATTTAACATTTTATTGACTGGAATATTCATGATTACAAATTGCGTTAGGTTTTCTATTATTGAACGCACAAATAAGATAGGTTTTTCAACCATCATTTTATAATCGAAAATAGAAATCTTTCACTGGCAGGCTCTTAGAGTTGAAAAATTCTCCAACAATCTGTACTACATCTTGTGTACTACTGAAGGGTTAGTCTGCTCATCTAGGAATTTAAAGCCCTGATTGCGATGACTGGTTGTAGAATCCATGGCAAAATAGGATTGCAATAAAAGCCATAGGAATGTGCGGTTGAGGCAGAGTCAGCAACAACGACCCCAATGACTGAAATCAAATTTTCCTCTGTTTTCTCTGTAAAGAAAGAAAAAGAAAAAAAAATTTTTTTAAGTATTTAAAATTGTCTGAGTATTGCACTAAATGCTTCTCCATGAGGATTTTTGACTGTGAGAGAGCCAGGAGGGCTCTGCTCCCTTCCACAAGCAGTGGGCCCCTCCCACCCCCACTACCCTGCACAGGTCCTCCTGATCCCCTAGGGCAACTTGACTCTTCCTACATGCTCCCTCCTGACTCAACCTGGGAACCCTCCCAAACCTCAGGAGGAGGAGTAGAGATTGTTTTCCTGGTTCTCTAGAAGTAGAAGCCCACCTGGGGATTCAGTGAGAGGAAACACCAGTAAGAGAAAATGAGGCAGGAGGTAGGAAGGCTGGCTGAACCCTCAGACTGAAAACTCCATCAGGGGGAAGGAGGCAGGAAGTGACATTGGGTGGAAGTGTCCTAGACTGCCCTGCTCTCTGAAGAAAGTTTGGAGTCCTGTCATGGAGTTCAGGGGACAAAATGGAGCATCCCCTGGATAGTTTTTCCTGACATAATGAGAATTCCTTTCTGACATAAATTGTGATGGATTCAAATTTCTGAAGTCAGTAGAGTTTCTTTTTTTTTTTTTTTTAATCTATTTATTTTTTATTGAAGGATAATTGCTTTAGAGAATATTGCTGTTTTCTGTCAAACCTCAACATGAATCAGCCATAGGTATACATATATACCCTCCCTTTAGAAACTACCTCCCATCTCCCTCCCCACCCCAGCCCTCCTGGTTGATACAGAGCCCCTGCTTGAGTTTCCGGAGCCATACAGCAAATTCCCTGTTGGTTATCTATTTTGCATATGATAATGTAAGTTTCCATATTATTCTTTCCATACATCTCACCCTCTCATCCCCTCTCCCTATGTCCATAAGTCTATTCTCTATGTCTGTTTCTCCATTGTTGCCCTGTAAATAAATTCTTCAGTACCGTTTTTCTAGATTCCGTATATATGTGTTAGAATATGGTATTTATCTTTCTCTTTCTGATTCACTTCACTCTGTATAATTGGTTCTAGGTTCATCCACCTCATTAGAACTGATGAAGTCAGTAGAGTTTCTTGCTCAGTTATACTGCCTGTAGTTTGGAGCTACATTATGAGGTTATCATTCAGCCTCTGGAGTTAAGAATTACATTGTATTGGTAAGCAGACTGCCAGTAGTAAGTCATAGCAATAAAATCCAGTTAATGTAATGATTTATGCATGTGGGTAATATCCAGCAGGGATATACTTTGAGGTCAAATAAAACTACTTTTAGGAATATGACTTCAGGGAAAGGTACCGGCATGTCTCTATGGCTTTCACAGAGAAAAAACAGTTACTTTCCGTGTAGACTGAACCTTGGCTAGCAGAAACATGGATGTTCCTATTATTTTCTGGTTGTTTCTTCATTATGTTGGGAGAACCAATATTTAGTCATGTGTTCTTACAGCTTTTTACTGCAGAAATAGCATTTATTGGAGTATGTTTTGCCATTCGTTGCACAGATTGGATCTTTTTCTTTTGTGCAAAAGTGTAATTGATCCTTATACACGTTACATTCTGGCTGATAAACAAAGAGACAACATCAAATTTTTCAGATAATGAACTTTTTGAATAAAATATTCCTTATTCTTCATACAACATTGTATGCATCAAAATAGAATAAATGTTTTCTATATTGAGATTAAGTATAAACATCAAGTATCAACAACCAGTTTAGACATAAAAATATACTGATATGTTTTTACAACCCCAGTGTTATGTTTTAAAAACATTCAAATAGCTGGATACATTTTAATAATTTAGCCACTCTGCCCCTATTTCTTCTCATACCTGAGTGAGATTTTCCTCATTATCTCATAGCACAAGAAATGATAAAAGTGAATGTATTGTGAGTCTACTGTTTTTCTCAATAGTTTCATTACTAGATCATTTTATAGTTTCAGATTGTCACCCTATATGTATGTATTCATATATATGACTGTTTGTATATGTGTGTTTAACCATATATGTATATATGTAATTTGGTGAGTGATGACTCTGTAGTCAATATACATAATTAAGCAATAATGTGTGTATTCTTAGATGACATGCTCTTTTAACATCTTTAATTACCTTTATTTATTTAGATGTTTAGAAGTATAATTGATTTTCTTCATCTCTATGTAATATTTGACTCTGTGTAAAAATGATTAGTTTACATTCCTTTCAGTGAACTTATTTTTCTTAAGCTTCTTATTTGTGAGGAAAAAAATTCTTACTTTAAACATCCTTTTCAGATGCCTGTCTGCCTAATAATAAAATGTTGAATGATGTGGTAATTTTACCTTGTAAAAAGACAAATGGTTTAATATGTCTGGTAAGGTTCTGTTTTTTGAACTTAGTGTAATAATGACACTTTATGTTACTTTTTGAAGGGTTATTATGTTTTACTTTTTCTGGTGAAATTTTCTATTAAAATTTAAAATATAAAAATAATTTTAAAAATTTCAATTTCCAAATTAAAGTACTATGAACTTGCCCTTTTGCGAATTTCTCCAGAAGGTACAAAAGCAGTTTCTGCAACCAACACACAAAAAAAGAAAATTAAAAAGAAGAAGACGAAGAGAGAAAAACACTGTCTTTGTTGGGAAGTACCCACATCTTTTAATAGCAAAATACTATGCAAGTTGCCTACCCCAAACCCCTCCCATAATGAAGTGAGGCTTTTGTGGCAATATCAAAATAATTTCACAAAATAACTTGAAGTCTGGAAACAATTCTAAATTCATCTCACTCTGTGAAAAATGACGTATGGCTTAATAATCACCAGACCCTTCTGTGGAGATCCCTTTTTCCCTGTATTTATATGTGAGACATTCTTGTCAGAGAAAACAACATCTTGCTTAGTGCCATGTAATATGCTTCTATGAAGTCACTTAATATGAAGAAGTAAATGACTATTTAATTCCTTTGTACTCAGCTTGAGGTTCATGGATCACTTTAATACCTTTAAGCTACTCTACTCTGAAATTGATGGGCTGCCTTTGCTTTAAGAAAGATAAGTTTTCAGCAGAGGGATCAATTACTTCTCTCCTTACACAAAACCTTGTCCTTAATACACTTGGAGCCAGCAAACAAGGAGTTGGATTGTCAAGGGATACTGGGTCTAGAGGACAGTATTACTCCCCACACTCTGCATTTAGCAACCATGAAATCTGACTTCCCAAAGAGGGGAAATTAGATAGATATCTTTAGTCTTAAATGAACAAACCACTAAATTCTACTGCTCATTCTAAACACCCTCTCTGTCGCCACCTTTCTAAAGTAGGAAATCAAAACCAATCTGATGTAATTTTTAAAAAGATATTTGTAACATATCCCATTTCATTTTGCCAGTTTAAGTATTACACACCCAGGACATCAAGCGCCTCCCTTCCTAAATGATGGTAGTTGTTTCCTGCATTTTCTATGATGTGTGAATGGCTTCATCTAGGATTGAAAAATTTACTCACCACAATAAAGAGGAAATGCCAAGCCAATGATTAAAATAGCTTTGATCCATGATGAGAAGAAGGACATGTTATCAAGTCTGTGGAAGATACCTTAAAGAGTATTTGCAACAATGGTACATGACACATTAGGTAGACAGACTCCAGAACCAGGTTCTAGACAGCTTCTTGTTTCTAAAGCAATGACTCCCACCTCCTAGATAACTATTTATTGTACCTTTCCCTCGAACCTACAATTCAATAAAATAAAGTGTCATTGTTGGAAGGCTTCCCCCAGAGACGTTTAAGAGAGCCCAGGAAAATAACACTGTTGACAAAGTGGAAAGAACTGATTACTCTCTCAGCTTTTCTGTCAGCCAGCCTGGTTGCCTGTAGTACCAATGCACGTTTGGGTCTCAGTTCTTTTCCTCAGGAAATAGAAACAGTTATTTCTGGAAAGACTAACCTGGAGCAGTCCTCCTGGAATGGTACACGCCAGGGTACCCACGCCTTCCTAGAGTCCCCACCTGGCCTACCTGACAGTGAGATAATGGGGACTGATGTCAGCGGCTCTGGAGACTGTGGCTGTCTTGCTCACCTGCCTCCTCAGCCATCTCCTTCCAGCTCAGTCTCTTTTATTGTTCCTCTGGTGAGGAGTTTGATGGGGTAAGATTGATGGCCCAGGACAGATAAGACACAGAGCTATTCTGTGTCCTCACTGGAAGCTGTAAAGTAGGTCAGGAGAGATGCTTCACAAGTAACCCTCCATTAATCTTCCCTCCGTAGGAGGCTTGGGAACAACTTGATCTTATGTACCCAGAAATGTGGGGAAGGTTAGAGATCCTAAGATAGAGAAGAGAGGCGAAAGCTTTCCAAGCATGAGTTGAACAAAGTAAAGAGAGTCAAGCAGGAAAGAAGAGTCTGGGAATGGTAATTAGATAATTAAGGGCATAAGCTCTCAAACGTGTTCAAAACTGTTGGCATATTACAATTTCCTGGGAAATGGTAAAAATAATGCATTCACCATCTTGCAATCAGAATTGTGAATCAGTTACTAGAAGAGCATACCTGGATAGTGGAAAAGTATTTTAAATTGAGATAACTGACATACAACATGGCATAAATTTAGGATGTACAGTGTGTTGATTTCATTGTTTATCTTTTTTACCATGATTACCAGTGTAGTCTTACATAATACCTTTGTCATGGTAATTACTTCTATTTTTTTCTTTGTAGTAAGAGCAATGAAGTTCATAACAGAGTACTGTTGACTATAATCACCACACTGTGCTTTAGATGTCCAGAACTTACTTTTTGGAGCAGAAGACACTGAAAGGTGGGGAGTGAAGTTGAGACTAAATGAAACAATGCTTTAAATTACATGGTAAAATTTAATTTTACATCAGAGATGTTTGGGGACATTTTTGAGGTATTGGAGGCTTTGTTGTTGTTTTTTTCTTATGCAGAGAATTTTTCATTGTTATGTTTTCTTATCAGCTCCTATAGTCTGACTTAGTGGAAAGAGCATTGGCAGGAGAAGGATCCAAGTACAAACCCCATCTATCAGTGAGTCACCTGGACTCAATATTCAAACTGCATAATCTACAGTTTTCTTATTGTAAATATGAGAATTATAGTATCTATCTTATATATTTGTGATAAATGAGGATAAAACATTTAAACCCTCTGCGCTTGTTTTGTATTGGGTGGATATCCTCACTTCAATTCTTCCTGCTACTTTTTTCAGTGAAGAAATCTAGGGTTTTTAAAAAGACATTTTGAGACAGGTAATTTTCCTGCCAATTCAATGTGTTGAATTAAAAATTATGCACAATGTAAAAGTTGAGGGTTATGTTTTATTCGGTGGACGTACTGAGGACTTCAAGCCCAGGAGGCAGCATCTCAAGTAGCAATGAGAAAACAACTCCAAGGAGGTGCAGGGGGAGCTAGGATATATAAGAGTTTTGCAACCAAGGGAATTTAATAGGAACAAAAGTATACTGTTAATAAAAGAAATTTAGATATCTCAGTGTAAGGAATTTAACACTTTTCTATGTATGGGAAGATGCAGAGTCTGGGCTCACTGAAATCCTTCCTTTGGTATACATGCCAGCAGTCCTGCGCTTTCACAGAGTTCTTCAGGACTCATGCATGGGAGTGGCTGTGGTCTAACAGCTGCTAGATGGCAGATTTTCTTTGTTTCTTTCCTGAGTTTCCTCAGGGCTCACCAGCTCACCATCAGTGGTGGCTGTAATCACCAATGACTGTGACTTCCTTTGCTTACTGATATGGCAGGGAATATTTTATTTTTCAGTTTGAAGAGCCCACATTTGACATGTACAGAAAGTGTTCCTTTACTATAGTGAAATGGATATTGTGCTTATACTTCCTCTTTGAATTTTGCACAAAGATACCATCAGTGAAGCCTGTGGCAGACCTGTGCTTCCAGGACAGGACGTTTTAGAGAAGAGTAAACTGAAGCCTAGAGGTGAAGTCGTGGGGTAGCTCTTTATACCCATTTAATGCATATTTGTTGGCAAAGATTAAGAACAGGAGAGACTGCCTAGGAATCTCAGCAGGCTTCAAGTGTTTTTAAATTAATCAGTGAAGGTAATGTTAGATGGCTATTTAGTATTGCTTCACAAGGAAAAAACAAGGAAATGAAACACCTGTCCAATGTATCCAAAAATATTGCTGAAAGAAATTACAGAAGACCTAAAGTAATGTAAACAAAGCCCATGTTCATAGTTTGGAAAACTTACCATTGTTCAGAGAGCAGTAACGGCTAAAGCAATCTGTATATTCACTGCAAAAATGTTCAGGGTGTTACAGCAGGCAGGTAGCTAGGTATGACCAGAGAAATGTGGGCAGGGACCGCATAGCAGGAAATTTTGCATCTTGTAAACAGAAGGGGTTCATGGGCAGACAAAGAAAAGAAGGAACCTTCACATTGACAGAAAATCACACATTTTAGGTGGACATGTCCTGAAAGCAGACTAAGAAAGGTAGGCATCTCCTGCTTGAGAATGTAACCTGTTGCTCATTGTGCTGTCATTTCAATAAAATAGCCTTACAGACAAGACGGACTCATCATGCACCAACACTATGACACTTATGATCTAAGCTATAAAAGGACAAAAACCCTATTCCCTGAGGGAAAATGGAGCTCGGATCAAAGTCAGGGACCAAGACTCCAAAACTCCTCCTTCCCAAGTTAATGTTCCACCCATTCATTTGTATGCCTCTCATAACTGGCTTGCTAAAGAAACCCAGGGCAGCAGTGTCTCACCTGTCTGCCTGCTCTCCCTCTGAGAATGTTCTTATTTAAATAAATTCTCACTTTCCTAATCTCCCTGTGTCATCTCCAGATTTCTTCACGAGGAAGAAAGAACCTTAAAATTCACTGGAAACAAGAGTTCCTACTGCCCTTTTTGCTGAAATTGACAATCTGATACTAAAATTCACGTTGGCATTCGAGGGACCTTGTGTAGCCAAAAAAATCTTGAAAAAGGTTGGGGATCCACAAATGCAGATTTGACGCCTACTATAAAGTTGTACTGATTAGGCAAAAAACAAGAAAACTGTGCTAAAAACATAAGAACAAACATAGAAAAATGGTACAGAATAGTGACTTAAAATAAGTCATACATGCGTACTACATTGATTTTTAAAACTGTTTTTTACAGCAATTATAGGTTTACCTTAAAATTGAGGGGGAAGTATAGAGATTTCCCACATACTCCCTGCTCCATACATGCAAAGCTTCCCACTTACTAACATCATTCACCAGATGTTATGTTTTCTTTCTTTTTTTTTTAATCAAGGACAAACTTACACTGACTCACCCAAAGTTCATAGTTTACTTTAGGAGTCACTCTTGGTGTTGTACATTCTATGTCTATGTGCAAAAATTTAATGAAATATATCCACCATCTAGTCAAGGCTATGGTTTTTCCAGTAGTCACGTATGGATGTGAGAAGGGGACTATAAAGAAAGCTGAGCCCCAAAGAATTGATGCTTTTGAACTGTGGTGTTGGAGAAGACTCTTGAGAGTCCCTTGGACTGCAAGGAGATCCAACCAGTCCACCCTAAAGGAGATCAGTCCTGGGTGTTCATTGGAAGGACTGATGTTGAAGCTGAAACTCCGATACTTTGGCCACCTGATGCTAAGAGCTGACTCATTTGGAAAGACCCTGATGCTGGGAAAGATTGATGGCAGTAGGAGAAGGGGACGACGGAAGATGAGATGATTGGATGGCATCACCAACTCAATGGACATGAGTTTGAGTAAACTCCGGGAGTTGGTGATGGACAGGGAGGCCTGGCATGCTGTAGTCCATGGGGTTGCAAAGAGTTGGACATGACTGAGCAACTGAACTGAACTGATCCACCATTGTAGTATTATACAGAATAATTTGACCACCCTAAAAATCCCTGTGTTCTGTCTATTCATGTCTCTCCCTTTGCTCCAACTCAGACTCTGGCAACCACTGATCTTTTTATTGTATAAGTAGTTTTACCTTTTCTGCAAGGCCATGTAGTTAGAATCCTACAATATATAGGCTATTCAGATTGGCTTCTTTCACTGAGTAATATGCATTTATATTTCCTCTATGTTGTCATGGCTTAATAGCTTATTATTTTTATTGTTGAATAGTATTCCTTTGTTTGTATGTACAAAAGTTCATTTATCCAACCATGTACTAAGAGATATCTGGGTTGTTTTCAAGTTTTGACAGTGTTAACTGAAAAAAGAAAAATGCACAAGGTGAGAGTTATGAGTTAAGTTTTATTTGAGGAAAAATGAGAACTATAGACCAGGAGACAGCATTTCAGATAGCTCTGAGAAACTGCTCCAAAGAGGTAGGAGGGAAAGTCAGTATATATGTGATTTGGGTGAAAGGGGAGTACATGCAGTCAAGCACATTTTTTTACAGAAGGTTTCTGCTGTTCTCACGAAGGTTACTGCTAGTCATGAGGAGAAGACTTCCCATGAAGAATTTTAATACTTTTCTAGGTATGAGGAGATGCAAGAATCAGGCTCATAAAATCACCTCCTGAAAATATCTATCTGAAGACCTCTTCTGCTAGTTTTTCCCAGAGCACCGAGTGCTTCATTCCTGATCTCCACCCTGAATTCCTTTCAGAGAGTGTTAGAAGGGCAGCAGCTACAGCAGCTCATAGTTTGATCATTATAGAGGCAGATGGCAAGTGCCAGTTTGTAGGTGACAACAATTATGAACAAAGTGACTGAACTAATAGAGGTTTTTATCTGGTCATGAATTTTCAGTGCCTTAGTAAATACCATATGGTATGCATATGTTTAGTTTTGTAAGAAACTACCAAGCTGTCTTCCAAAATAGTGCCACACATTTTGGAGCCTTTCTAAATATTGCACATCCTGGACAGCATTTAGTGTTCTCCATGTTCCAGATCTTAGCCATTGTCTTAGATGTGCAGTGGTATCTCATTCTTTATTTTTTTTTTAATTTGAATTTCTCTGATGACATATATGATGTAAAGCATCTTTTCATGTGCTTACTTGCCATCTGTATCTCTTCTTTGATGAAGTGTTAAGGTCTTTGGCCCATTTTTCAATCAGATTGTTCATTTTCTTTTTTATTGAAGTATAATTGATTTCCACTCTTGTATTAGTTTTAGGTGTATAGCAAAATGATTCAGATATATATATATATATATATATATATATATTTTTTTTTTTTCTTTCTCAGAGGATTCCATTATAGGTTATCACAAGGTACTAAAATGGTTCTCTCTGTGTTATAGAGTAAATGCTGTTGCTTATCTATTTTATATATAGTAATGTGTATCTGTCAACCCCAGTCTTCTAGTTTATCCCTCCCCACTCCTTTCCTCTTTGGTAACCATAAGTCTGATTTCTATGTCTGTAAGCCTGTTTCTGTATTGTAAATAAGTTAATTATTATTATTTTATTTCACATATAAATGGTGTCATATAGTATTTATTTCTGTCTGAGTGAACTCAGTGTAATAACCCCAGGTCCATCCATGTTGCTGCAAATGGCAGTATTTCATTCTTTTTTATGTTTGGTATTCTGTTTGTATATTTGTGTGTGTGTGTATATATACACGCATGTGTGTATACTTTTCTATGTTCATTCATTTGTTGATAGACCCTTAGGTTGCTTGCATGTTTTGGCTATTGTAAACAGCACTACTGTCAACACTGGGGTGCGTGTATCTTTTCAGGTTAGACTTTTCATATTTTCCAAATTTATGCCCAAGAGTGGGATTCCTGGATCATATGGTAGCTGTATTTTTAGAAGGAACCTCCATACTTTTTTCCATAAAGCCTGCACCAGTTTACACACCTACCAACAGTGTATGAAGTTTCCTTATTCTCCATACCCACTCTAACTTTTATTATTGCAGAATTTTTGACGATGGCCATTCTTTCCAGTATGATATGATACCAGTGGCTTTGAATTGCATTTCTCTAATAATTAGTGATGTGAAGCATCTTTTCATGTGCCTGTTAGCCATCTGTATGTCTTCTTTGGATAAATGTCTATTCAAGTCTTCTACCTACTTTTGATTAGGTTTTTCATTTTCTTTTTAAAATATTGACTTATATAAGCTATTTGCATATTTTGGAAAATAAGCCCTTATCATTTACATCATTTACAAATATCTTCCCCCTTCCCTGATAGCTCAGTTGGTAAAGAATCCACCTGCAATGCAGGAGACCCCAGTTTGACTCCTGGGCTGGGAAAATCCGCTTGAGTAGGGATAGGCTACCCACTCCAGTATTCTTGGGCTTTCTGTGTGGCTCAGCTGGTAAAGAATTTGCCTGCAGTGTGGGATACCTGGGTTTGATCCCTGGGTTGGGAAGATCCCCTGGAGAAGATCCCACTCCAGTATTCTGGCCTGGAGAATTTCATGGGGTCAAAAAGAGTCAGACACAGGTGAGCGACTTTCACTCTTGACTTCCCATTTCATACACACGGCATGTGGGTTTTGCTGATTTGCATCATAGAATGTTTTGCCTATGTTCTCTTCTAGGAGTTTTACCGTGGCATGTCCTAGATTTAGTCTTTAAAGCATTTTGAGTTTATTTTTCCATCTGGTGTGAGGGAGTGTTCTAATTCATTGATTGGTATATGGCCATCCTGCTTTCCTAGGACCACCTGGGGAAGAGACTGTCTTCTTTCCATTGTCTATTCTTGCCTCTTTTGTCATAAAGTGAAAGAAAGTGAAATCGCTCAGTCGTGTCCGACTCTTTGCGACCCCATGGACTGTAGCCTACCAGGCTTCTCTTTCCATGGGATTTTCCAGGCAAGAGTACTGAAGTGGGTTGCCATTTCCTTCTCCACGGGATTTTCCTGACCCAGGGATCGAACCCAGGTCTCCTGTATTGCAGGCAGACGCTTTACCCTCTGAGCCACCAGGGAAGACCGTAAGTGTTTGAGTTTACTCCTGGGCTCTCTATTCTGCTCCACTGATCTACATGTCTGTGCTTGTGCCAATACCATGCTGTTTTGATTACTCGAACTTTGTAGTATTGTCTGAAGTCTGGGAGGATAACACTTTCATCTTTAGTCTTTTTCCTCAGAATTACTTTAGCAATTCTCTTTCTTTTGTGGTTCCATATAAATTTTTGGATGATTTGTGCTAGTTCTGTGAAAAAAGTCATGGGTAATTTGATAGGGATTACATTAACTATGTAGATTGTTTTGGGTAGTATGGCTGCATAGGGTTGTTTGTTTTCTTATCACTGAGATTTAAATGTTCTTTGTATATCTTGGATAACAGTCCTTTATCAGATGGATCTTTTGCAAATCTTTCTCCAAGCCTATGGCTTGTGTTTTCATTCTCTTGATATTATCTTTCACAGAACTGAACTTTTAATGAAGTCCAATTTGTCAGTTATTTCTTTCATGGGTCAAGTCTTTGGTATTTTATCTAAAAAGCCATCACCATACCCAGGGTCATTTATGTTTTTTCTTATGTTATCTTTTAGAAGTTTTACAGTTTTACATTTTACACTTAAATCTGTGATCCATTTTGAGTTCATTTTTTGAAAGGGTGTAAGGTCTGTGTCTAGATTAATGTTTTTGCATGTAGATGTTCAGTTGTTCCAGCACCATTTGTTGAGAGACCTATCTTTGCCCTATTGGATGGCCTTTGCTTCTCTGGCCAAGACCAGTCAACTTTATTTATGGAGGGCTATTTCTGGGCTCTCCATTATGTTTCATTTCTCTATTTCTTTTCTAGTACTGCACTCTCTTGATTAATCAATTGATTTTTGACAGTTTTTTTTTTTCTGATTTCTGACTAATTTTTTTCTCAGAAAATTAAAATGCAAAGCAATATTCTTTTCAACTTATTGTCCTGTGACAGCTGGATTGTCATATGCAAAAGTAGAACATTGTGCCCATAATTCTCACCATATACAAAAATTAACTCAGAATGGATCAAAGATATAAGTGTAGGTACTAATACTATGATACTCTTAGAAGAAAATGTAGGATAAATCTTCATAATCTTGGATTAGGAAGTAATTTCTTATGTATAATATGAAAAACACAGGCAGCAACAGAAACAAAAGAAGCAAATTGAAATTCACTAAAGTTTTTTAAAAATTGCATCAAAGGATGCTATAAAGAACAAAAGACAACCCAAACATGGAAGAAAATATTTGCAAGTTAAATATCTAAAAAACTAAGATCATGATGTCACTTCATTGCAAATAGAAGGGGAAGAAGTAGAAACAGTTACAGATTTGATTTTCTTGAGCTCCAAAATCACTTCAGATGGTGACTAAAGCCAGGAAATTAAAAGACACTTGATCCTTGGAAGAAAAGCTATGACAAACCTAGAGAGCATATTCAAAAGCAGAGAAATCACTTTGCCTACAAAGGTCTGTAAAGTCAAAGCTATGGTTTTTCCAGTATGGATGTGAGAGTTGGACCATAAAGAAGAGTGAGCTCCAAAGAATTGATGCTTTTGAACTGTGGTGCTGAATAAGACTCTTGAGAGTTCCTTGGACAGCAGGAGATCAAATACCAGTCAATCCTCAGGAAATCAACCCTGAATATCATTGGAAGGACTGATGCTGAAGCTATACTTTGGCCACCTGATGTGAACAGATGACTCATTGGAAAGGACCTTGACATTGGGAAAGACTGAGAGCAAGAGGAGAAGGGGAAAACAGAGGATGAGATGGTTGGATGGCATCACCAACTCAATGGATGTGAGTTTGAGCAAACTCTGGGAGACAGTGAAGGATAGGGAAGCCTGGCATGCTGCAATCCACAGGGTCTCAAAGAGTTGGACATGACTTAGAGACTAAAGAACAACAACAAAGGACCTAGGTGACTAGGTCCTTATGGTTACTAAGGACCTGAAAAAAATGTTAATAGTTACTCATAAGGGAAATGTAAATCAAGCCACAATGAAATACTAGTTTACACCCACTAGAATAGACATAGGGCTTCCCTGGTGGCTCAAATGGTAAAGAATCTGCCAGCAACATGAGAGATCTGGGTTTGATCCCTGGGTCAGGAAGATCTCCTGGAGAAGGAAATGGCAACCCACTCCAGTATTCTTGCCTAGAGAATTCCATGGACAGAGGAGCCTGGCAGGCCCCAGTCCATGGGGTTGCAAAAAGTCAGACACGACTGAGCAGCTAACATACTACTAGGATAAATGTAATTTATAAAAACTAAAGCATATTTGTGAATTTGTGTGAGAGTATGGAGAAATTGAACCCTCATACAGCCCTAGTGGGAATGTAAATGATGCATTCACTATGGAAAATTTTGACCATTTCCTCCAAAAACATTAAAGATTGAGTTATTATATGAAATTCTACTCTTATGTATGTATAGAGATGTGAAAACATATGATCACACCAATACTTGTATAAGAATGTTAATAGCTGCATTTTTCATTATAGTCAACAAGGAGATACAATCCACAGATAAGTGGATAAAGTAAATTTGATGTATCTACAAGATGGAATATTTAGTCATAAAAAGCAAAAAAATGTAATAGCATGCTACAACATGGATGAACCTTGAAAATCTTATGCTAATTGAAAGGATGTATTCACAAAAGACAATCTACCTTATATATGTATAGATATACTGGCATATTTTGAAGATATTGTTGGTTTGATTCCAGACCACCAATGAAAAAAATATTTCAATAAAGTGACTGACATTAATTTTTTGCTTTCCCAGTTCATATAAAAGTTATGTTACATTGTAATGTTGCTAAATGTGGAATAGCATCATGTCTTAAAAAATGTACATTCCTTAATTTACAAATTCTTTATTGCTTAAAAATGCTAGCTATCATTTGATTCTTCAAAAGTCATCATAGTAACATCAAAGACCACTTATCGCAGATCAGTATAGCAAATATAAGCAATAATGAAAAAGTATGAATCATTGCAAGAATTACCGAAATGTGACACAGGGACATAAAGTGAGCAAAGCTGTTAGAAAAATGCCACCGATACACTTGTTCACACGGGGTTGCCACAGACCTTCAATCTGTTAAAAACAGTATCCATGAAGCACAATAAAGCAAAATGCAATAAAATAAGGTATTGCTATATAGATATAGACCTATACATTCCATTTATATGAAAATCACACATGTTGTGTGATTCCATTGATATGTAATGTCCAAAATAGACAGAGAGACCAGATGTAGTTTAGTGGTTGCCAGAAATTATAGATGGGGTGTTGGGAAATTTCCTCAGTTGATTTGTTTGTTTTTACTTGGAATGAGTGAGATGATGGAAATGTTCTGTAATCATATAGTGGTGATAGTTGCACAAAATTGTGAATAAACATATATTTAGAAAACATATAATTTACTTTAAAATGGGACAGTTAAAATTTTATAAATTTTATCTCAATTTCAAAAGCTCTGTTTTCTTTACCAAATGTCAGATTTTAGATATTGTTAAATTTCTAGTGTCTTACTTACATTATGGATTAACTATGGATCTGATGTCTATCCAACATGATCTTTGAAGACCTCCATATGATGTGGAATGTGAGAAGCTGATTCACAAAGCTTGTGTGGAAAACAGTCATGCAATCTGGTAGAATTTCCATTCACTTATGGATACTAATTTCCATCAATACACTAAACCTTCCTAGAGAACAGTTTCATTATTTGCTTTTGCTTACCACCTTTTCCCTATCATTATACAGGGCATGACACATAGTAGGGTTTCTTGTTAATAATATATTGAATAAAAGCAAAAAGAAAAAAATAATTACAATAATTATAGGGAAATGGGAGGCAAGATGGTAGAGTGGAAACTTGAGTGCAATCCCTGTCATAGGCACACTGAAATCACAACTAACTGTTGAACAACCATCAGTAAAAAAGATACAAAACAGATAGCGTCAGTGTTAGTCACTCAATCATCCAACTCTTTGCAACCCCATAGACTATAGCCTGCCAGGTTCCTCTGCCCATGGGATTTTTCAGGCAGGAGTACTGAAGTTGGTTGCCTTTTCCTTCTCCAGGCGTTCTTCCCAACCCAGGGATTGCACCCAGATCTCCCACCTTGCAGGCAAACTCTCCACCATCTGAGCTACCAGGGAAGCTCTAGATATATACTACATCTTCTTTATCTATTTATCTTTCAATGGACATTTAGTTGCTTCCATGGCTGTTGTAAATAGTGCTGCATTTACTTTGGATGAACACAGGGTGGCCTGTGTCTTTTCACTTTATAGATAAAACACTTCCCTTGATCTTGGACAAAAGTGTAGTCCAAAAGACTCCGCAATTGTAAAAAAAAAAAAAAAAAGAAGAAGAAGAAGAAGTCAAAGAAAGCTGAGTCATCATTGTTTTCTGCTCTCAAGTAAAAAGAGCCCAGTGTCTGAAATGAGAGGGAAGCTGATGCAGAAGGTTGACTAAATCTGTTTTAGTTCCTCCCCTGTGCCCTCCAATGCCTTGGAACTCCAAGAACAAACATGCCAGCTATGCCTTTTAGGACAAAAAACCACACACATTCTTAGACGATTTGCAGAGTTTCATTTTCCCAAGTATACACTTGCAGGAGGAGATACAAATATCTGCAGATACTCTACATCCAAAGACATAAAGAAGAAACCACCACTAGGTGGTAGAAGGAGCACACTCATGGCATAATCAAATCTCATACCCAGCAGTAGGCCACCTACAAAGTGGAGAAATATTATATCACAGTTCCTCTACAGAGAGAAAGTTCTGAGCCCCACTGCAGATTTCCTAGATGGGGGTCTGACATTGGTAGAAGAAATCTCCAGAGCATTTTCCTTTGAAGTCCTGAATAGCCAAAGCAATAGTGAGAAAGAAAAATAGAGCTGGAAGAATCAGACTCCCTGACTTGAGACTATACTACAAAGCTATGGTAATCAAAACAGTATGGTACTAGAACAAAAACAGAAATACAGCTCAATGAAACAGGATAGAATCCCAGAAATAAATCCACACACCTATGGTTAATTAATCTATAACAAAGGAGGCAAGAACATAAAATGGAGAAACGACAGTCTCTTCTATAAGTGATTCTTGGAAAACTGGACAGCAACATGTAAAAGAATAAAATAAGAACATTCTCTAACTCCATATACAAAACTAAAATCAAAATGGATTAAAGACCTAATTGTAAGATCATTTCAGTTCAGTCACTCAGTCGTGTCTGACTCTTTGGGACCCCATGAATCGCAGCCTGCCAGGCCTCCCTGTCCATCACCAACACCTGGAGTTTACCCAAACTCATGTCCATTGAGTCGGTGATGCCATCCAGCCATCCCATCCTCTGTCGTCCCCTTCTCCTCCTGCCCCCAATCCCTCCCAGCATCAGGGTCTTTTCCAATGAGTCAACTCTTCGCATGAGGTGGCCAAACTACTGGAGTTTCAGCTTCAACATCAGTCCTTCCAATGAACACCCAGGACTGATCTCCTTTAGGATGGACTGGTTGGATCTCCGTGCAGTCCAAGGGACTCTCAAGAGTCTTCTCCAACACCACAGTTCAAAAGCATCAATTCTTCAGTGCTCAGCTTTCTTCACAGTCCAACTCTCACATCCTTACATGACCACTGGAAAAACCATAGCCTTGACTAGAAGGACCTCTGTTGGCAAAGTAATGTCTCTGCTTTTGAATATGCTGTCTAGGTTGGTCATAACTTTCCTTCCAAGGAGTAAGCGTCTTTTCATGTAAGATAGGATACTATAAAACTCCTAGAAGGAAAAGTAGGCAGAACACTCTTCAATGTAAATCCCGAAAGTATTTTTTTGGATCCATCTTATAGAGTAATGGAAATAAAAACAAAAATAAACAAATGGAACCTGATTAAACTTAAAAGACTTTGCACAGCAAAGGAAACCGTAAATAAAACATAAAACCTACAGAATGAAAGAAAATATTGTAAACCACATGACCAAGAGGCGATTAATTTCCAAAATATAAATAGCTCTTGCAGCTTAATATCAAAAACAACTCAATCAAAAAATTGGCAGATGCCACAGAGAGAAGCCGCACAGAGGGCCAACAGGAAATGAAAAGTTATTCAACATCAATAATTATTAGAGAAATATGAATCAGAACTACAATGAGGTACCACCTCATAGCAGTCAAAATGGCAATCATCAAAATGTCTACAAATAATAAATGCTGGAGAGGGTGTGGAAAAAAAGGGGCACTGTTGGTGGGAATGTAAATGGCTACAACCATTATGGAGAATAGTATGATATTCCTTAGAAAACTAAAAATAGAGATGCCATATGATCCAAGATTCCCTCTCCTGGGCATACATCCATAGAAAACTCTGATTCAAATACATGCACTCAGTGATTCCAGCTGCAGTACTTACAATAGCCAAAAACATGGAACCAACCTAAATGTCTATCAGCAGATGAACGGATAAAGAAGATGTGGTATATATACACATACATAGACATACACAATGGAAAATTATTCAGCCATTAAAAAAGAGTGAAATAAATAACATCTGAAGCAAAATGATGGACTTAAGATTGTCATACCAATTGGAGTAAGCCTGATATTGCTTATATGTAGAATCTAAAACAAAATAATACAAATGAACTCATTTCCAAAACAGAAATATACTGACAGATGTAAAAAACAAACTTATGGTTAGCCAATGGGGAAAGCCAGGAGGGATAAATTAAAGAGTTTGGGATTAACAAATACACAATACTATATAGGGACTTCCCTGGTGACTCATTAAAGAATAAACTACCCAGACCTCAGACATTAAAGAATCTGCCTGCAATGTGGGAAATCTGAGTTCCATCTCTGGGTTGGGGAGATCCCCTGGAGGAGGACATGGCAATGCACTCCAGTATTCTTGCCTGGAGAATCCCCATGGACAGAGGAGCCTGCCAAGCTACAGTCTTTGGTGTTGCAAAGAGTCAGATACAACTGAGCAACTAAGCACAGCGTAATACTACTATGTATAAAATAGGTAAACAACAAAGACCTACCATATAGCACAGGGAACTATGCTTAATGTGTAATAGCCTAGAATGGAAAGAATCTGAAAAAGAGTGTGTGTATATGTGTGTGCGTGCACACGTGTGCACACATGCATATATGTATACATACATATATAGCTGAATCACTTTACTGTACACCTGAAGCTAACAGAATATTATAAATCAGTATTCAATTAAAATTTTAAAACATTTTTACAAAGTAGAAGAATGCATGCATGAATTTACCAGCATTCACTGAACAATGTTTTTATAATTTAAAAAAAGGCCATGAAAGTAGTTGAATACATTTTTATAATGTGGCTCCGAATTTGTACATTTTAATGGATACTTTCATTAAGAATTAATACTAAGGAAGGTAAATGAAAGTAACTTCCATTTAGATTATCTTAGAGGTGAAAATGTTTACTGAAAGGGAGAGCAGGTCTGATACCACATATGTAGCAGTTTGAAACTTGCTTTCTAGTAGTCTGCACTTCTGCCATTATAACCAAGCTTTAAATGAGTTTTTGACGGATCAGATTTCACTCAGTTTCTTGTTGGTTGACAGGTAAAGAGAAATAGAGCATCAGACTTGGACCACAAATGAATATCCTAGATCAGTAAAAGCAGAGTTTCCTGGCCTGCCAGGATCACTGAACTGTCTCTTGACGATTTATGAGAGAGAAAATAACATAATTTTTTTTTCTCCCAAGCTTCAGAAATCATACAATATCTTTGAACAGTCTTTGCACTTCATTCAGTTACGTTAATAGATATGTCTTTTGTTTTATAATTTAAGTCTATCCTGGTTAACATTTTTGATCAGAAGATTGACGTGGAGTATTTGTGAGAATTCAAGCCCCCACATTCCTCTTCTGAAGGGTTTGACTTTTTAGAATAAAGAGAAGCCCAGCTGTCTGTACTTTTAATAAACTCCCAAGTAATGGATTATTTATTGACTTTTGAGACTATTTCCTTAATGATAGTTACCAGAAGTATTTGTGTGCTATAATCCAATAATACAACCAAAAAAACAAGAAAGGGTATTTTAATAAAGAGAATGCTATTTAACATTTTATTGATTGAAATATTCAATATTCATGATTACAAATTCCATTAGATTTTCTATTCTCAAATACACAATTAGGATAGGTTTTTAACTACCAATGTATAATTGAAGAAAGGAAATGGAAATCCTTCATTGAGGGGTTCTTAGAGTTGAAAAATTCTCCAACAATGTATATTCTGGCTTGTGTACTACTGAAGGCTTAGTCTGGTCATCTAAGAATTTAAAGCCTTGACTGAAAAGACTAATTGATTGTAGAATCCATAGCAAAATAGGATTGCAATAAAAGCCACAGGAATGTGTAGCTGAGGCAGAGTTAACAACAACCCCAATGACTAAAACCAATATTTCCACTATTTTTTCTGTAAAGAAAGAAAAAGAGAGAAAGAAAAATTATTTTTGAAAAATATTTTAAATTGCTGAAGTATTGCACTAAGTGCTTCTCCATGAGAAGAATCTGACTGCGAGAGAACTAGGAGGGCTATGCTCCCTTCCACAAGCAGCGGGGCCCCTCCCGCCCTCCCTACCCTGCACAAGTCCTCCTGATCCCCTGGGGCTATTTGACTCTTCCTACATGCTCCCTCCTGACTCAACCTGGGAAACTACCCAGACCTCAGGAGGAGGATTAGAGACTGTTTTCCTGGTTCTCTAGAAATAGAAGCCCATCTGGGGATTCAGTGAGAGGAAACACCAGTGAGAGAAAAGGAGGCAGGAAGTAGGATGGCTGGCTGAAGCTTCAATTCCCCCTGGGAATTCCCTCAGGGGGAAGGAGGCAGGCAGGGAGGTTGGGCAGAAGTGTCCTAGACTGCCCTACTCTCTGAGGAAAGTTTGGAGTCTTGTCATGGAGTTCAGAGGACAAAGTAGACCATCAGAGGAGCTCTTTCTTGATATAAATTGCCAATTGTGATGGATTAAAATTTCTGAAGTTGGTAGCATTTCTTGCTCAATTATGCTTGGAGCTTAATTTAGGCCTCTGAAGTTAAGAATTACTTTATATTGGTGACCCAGATTGCCAACAGTAAGTGATAGTAATTAAATCAAATTAATGTTATTGGTTTATGCTTGTGGGTAATATCCAGCAGGGATACACTTCAAGGTCAAATAAAACTACTTTTAGGAATATGACTTCAGGGAAAGGTACCAGTGTGTTTCTGTGGCTTTCACAAGAAAGAACAATTGTTTTCCATGTATATTGTGCCTTGACTATCAGAGACATGGATGTTCCTATTATTTTCTGATCGTTTCTTCATTATTTTGGAAGAGGCAGTATTGGTCTTGTGCTCTTACAGCTTTTTAGTGCAGAAAATGCATTTATTGGCGTACGTTTGGCCATCGGTTGCACAGACTGGATCTACTTCTTTTGTGCAAATATCTAGTTGATCCACATACTTGTTACAATCTGGCTGTTGAACATAAACAGACAAGATAAAATTTTTCAGATAATGAACTTTTTGAATTAAATATTCTTTACTCTTAATACAACATGATATGCATCAAAATCCAATAAATATTTTCTATATTGAGGCTATATATTGATATATATATATATATATTTTTTTTTTTACTAGCCCAGCGTTATGTTTTAAAAACATACAAATAGCTGGATAAACTCATTTTACAACTTAACGAGATCTTCCCAACCCAGGGATTGAACCCAGGTCTCCCACATTGCAGGCAGACGATTTACCATCTGAGCCACCAGGGAAGCTTGCCTCTATTTCTCTTCATACTTGGGTGAGATTTTCCCCATTACCTCATATCACAAAAAATTATAAAAGTGAATGTGTTATGAGTCTCCTTTTTCTCAGTCATTTTGCTACTATATAATCTGATAGCTTAAATTATCACCATATATGTATGTATTCATATATATGAGTGTTTGTATACTTGTATTTAGCCATATACATATATATGTAATTTGGTGAGTAATGGCTCTGTAGGTAAAACACATAAATAAACAATAATGTATGTATTCTCACATGGCCTGCTTTCTGAATGTCTTAAACACCTTCATTTTTTTAGATGTTTAGAAGTATAGTTGATTTTCTTCACCTCTATGTAATATTTGACCCTGTGACAACGTAAAAATTAGTTTACATTCCTCTAAGTAGAAAATTAAAAGATGCTTACTCCTTGGAAGGAAAGTTATGACCAACCTAGATAGCATATTCAAAAGCAGAGACATTACTTTGCCAACAAAGGTCCGTCTAGTCAAGGCTATAGTTTTTCCAGTACTCATGTATGGATGTGAGAGTTGGACTGCAAAGAAAGCTGAGCCCCAAAGAATTGATGCTTTTGAACTGTGGTGTTGGAGAAGACTCTTGAGAGTCCCTTGGACTGCAAGGAGATCCAACCAGTCCATCCTAAAGGAGATCAGTCCTGGGTGTTCATTGGAAGGACAGATGTTGAAGCTGACACTCCAATATTTTGGCCTCCTGACGTGAAGAGCTGACTCATTGGAAAAGACCTTGATGCTGGGAAGGATTGAGGGCAGGGGGAGAAGGGGATGACAGAGGATGAGATGGCTGGATGGCATCACCGACTTGATGGACATGGGTTTGGGTGGGCTTGGTTGTCGGGAGTTGGTGATGGACAGGGAAGCCTGGAGTGCTGCAATTCATGGGGTTGCAGAGTCAGACACAACTGAGCGACTGAACTGAAGTAGAAAAAAATTTTTTTGATCTTCTTGTTTGCTAGGATTATCAATTCTACATTAAAACCACTTTTCAGATGTCTGTATATAATAAGGTTTATTCCCAATAATTTTGAATAATGTGATAATTTTACTTTGTATGAAAAGGCAAACAGTTTTATGTGACTGGGAAGATACTATTTCTTGAATTTGGTGGAATAATGACAGTCTGTTAGTTTTTGAAGGAGTATGTTGTACACTTTTTGGTGAAATTTGCTATTAAAATTTTACACATAAAATAATTATTTTTTTTTCATTTCCCAAATTAATTTATGTGAACTTGCCCTTTTGTGAGTTTCTCCGGAAGGTGCAAAAGCAGTTTCTGCAACCAATAGACAAAAGAAAAATTAAAAAGAGGAAGAAGAGGGAAAACAGTGTCTTTAATGGGAAGTACCCACATCTTTTGGGCTTCCCTGGGGGCTCAGATGGTAAAGAATCCGCCTGCAATGCAGGAGACCTGAGTTCAATCCCTGGGTTGGGAAGATCCCCTGGAGGAGGGCATGACAACTCACTACAGTATTCTTGCCTGGAGAAGCCCCATGGACCGAGGAGCCTGGTGGGCTACAGTCCATGGGGCTGCAAACAGTCAGGCACGACTGAGTGACTAAGCACACACCCACATCTTTCACTAGCAAAATACTATGTAAGTTGCATACTCAAAATGTCTCACATAATGAGGTGAGGCTTTTGTGGCAGTATCAAAAAAATAATTTCACGAAAGAACTCGAAATCTGGAAACAGAATTCTAAATTCATCTTAATCTGTGAAAAATGACTAAGTACAGTTTAATAATCGCCAGATCTCTTGGAGATACTATTTTTTTTCATATTTGTACATGACATATTGTTGTCAGAGAAAACACTGCCTTGCCTCTTGTGTGTCTGTGTGTGTCAGTCACTTCGTTGTGTCCAACTCTCTGTGACCCCATGGACTGCAGTCCACCAGGCTCCTCTGTCCACGGGATTCTCCAAGCAAGAATACTGTAGTGATTGCCTTTTCCTTCTCCAGGGGATCTTCCTGACCCAAGGATCGAACCCAGGTCTCCTGCATTACAGGCAGATTCTTTATCACCTGAGCTATAGGGAAGTCCCTAATATACCTATATGAAGTCACTTAATATGAAGAAGTTAATTACTACTTAATTCTTCCACACTTAACTTGAGTTTCGTGGACAACTTTCATACCTCACAGTTACTCTACTTTGAAATTGATGGGCTGCCTCTGTTTAAAGGAAGATAAGTTGTCAGCAGAGGGATCAGTTAGTTCTCTCCTTACACAACGTCTTGACTTTAGTGCACTCAGAGCTGGCAAACAATGAATTGGATTGTCGAGGAATATTGGATCTGAGGACAGTATTACTCCCCACACTCTGCATTTAGAAACCATGAAACCTGACCTCCAAAAAGGGGGAAAATTAGATAAATATCTTTGGTCATAAATTACCAAACACCTAAATTCTATTGCTCATTCTAACCATGCCTTCTGTCTCCACCTTTCTAAAGTGGGAAATGAGAAACCAATCTACTGATGCAATTTTTTAAAAGATATTTGTGACATGTCTCATTTCATTTGCCAGTTTAAGTGTTATACACCCAGCACAGCAAGTTCCTCCATTCCTGTGTGATAGTAGTTGTTTCCTGCATCTTCTATGATGTTTGAACTGCTTCATCCAGAAGTGAAAAATACACTCACCAGAATAAAGATGAAATGCCAAGCCAATGATGAACATAATGTTGATCCATGATGAGAAGGACATGTTGTTATCAAGTCCGTGGAAGACACCTTTAGGAGTATCTGTAACAGTTGCGCATGCCACTTTAGATAGACTCTTCAGCCAATTTCTACTAAAGACATTTCTCCCACCTAGATAGCTGTTCCTTTTGCTTTCCCCACAACCCTACGATTCAATAAAACATGGTGTCATTGTTGGAAGGCTTACCCAGAGACGTTTAAGAGAACCCAGGAAAATAATGCTGTTGACAAAATGGAAAGAACTGATAACTCTCTCAGAAGAAGGACATGTTATCAAGTCTGTGGAAGATACCTTAAAGAGTGTTTGCAACAATGGTACATGACACATTAGGTAGATAGACTCCAGAACCAGGTTCTAGAAAGCTTCTTGTTTCTAAAGCAATGACTCCCACCTCCTAGATAACTATTCATTTTACCTTTCCCTTGAACCTACAATTCAATAAAATAAAGTGTCATCGTTGGAAGGCTTCCCCCAGAGACGTTTAAGAGAGCCCAGGAAAATAAGTCTGTTAACAAAGTGGAAAGAACTGATTACTCTCTCAGCTTTTCTGTCAGCCAGCCTGGTTGCCTGTAGTACCAATGCACATTTGGGTCTCAGTTCTTTTCCTCAGGAAATAGAAACATTTATTTCTGGAAAGACTAACCTGGAGCAGTCCTCCTGGAATGGTACACGCCAGGGTACCCACACCTTCCTAGAGTCCCCACCTGGCCTACCTGACAGTGAGATAATGGGGACTGATGTCAGCGGCTCTGGAGACTGGCTGTCTTGCTCACCTGCCTCCTCAGCCATCTCCTTCCAGCTCAGTCTCTTTTATTGTTCCTCTGGTGAGGAGTTTGATGGGGTAAGATTGATGGCCCAGGACAGATAAGACACAGAGCTATTCTGTGTCCTCACTGGAAGCTGTAAAGTAGGTCAGGAGAGATGCTTCACAAGTAACCCTCCATTAATCTTCTCTCAGTAGGAGGCTTGGGGACAACTTGATCTCATGTACCCAGAAATATGGGGAGGGTTAGAGATCCTAAGATAGAGAAGAGAGGCGAAAGCTTTCCAAGCATGAGTTGAACAAAGTAAAAAGAGTCAAGCAGGAAAGAGAAGAGTCTGGGAATGGTAATTAGATAATTAAGGGCATAAGCTCTCAAACGTGTTCAAAACTGTTGGCATATTACAGTTACCTAGGAAATGGTAAAAATAATGCATTCACCTTCTGGTAATCAGAATTGTGAATCAATTGTTAGAGGAGTAGACCTGTGAAGTAGAAGTGTAAAAGCTCCCAGAGGAGTTTCATGTGTAGCCAGGTTTGGGGGAAGCTTGTCTTGAGGAGAGGGTGTAAATATATGGGTTTTTTGTTTGTTTTTAATGGAGATAATGGACATACAACATGACACATATTTAGGGTGTACAATATGTTGATTTGATCATTTATATATTTCATTATGATTACTGCTGTAGTGTTACCTAACACATCTATCATGGTAATTTTTTTTTCTTTGTAATAAGAGCAATGAAGTTTATAACAGAGTACTGTTGACTGTAATCACTACGCTGTGCATTAGATGTCTAAAACTTACTTTCTGGAGCAGGAGAGAGTGAAAGGTGGGGAGTGAAGTTGAGACTGAATGAAGCAATGCCTTAAATTATGGTAAAAATTTGATTTTACATCAGAGATACTTGGGGATATTTTTGAGATATTTTGAGATATCGTAGCCTTTTTTTAAAATGCAGAGATTTTTTTCATTGGTTTTTGTCTTAATCATCTCCTTCAGTCTGACTCAGTAGAAAGAGCACTGCAGGTAAAGGATACAAGTACAAACCCCACGTATCACTGAGTCATCTGGACTCAATATTTAAACTGCATAATCCACAGTTTTCTTAGTATAAATATGACAGTTATAGTATCTATCTTATATGTTTGTGATAAATGGGGATAAAACATTTAAACTCTCTGTGCTTAAGTTGTATGTTGGATGGTCATTTGTCACCCTAATCCTGCCTGCTACTTTTTGCAGGGAAGAAGTCTAGGATATTTACAAAGAAACTTTGAGATCAGTAATATTTCATGCTAATTTAGTTGAAGAGCTCACATTATAACAGTAAAGAAAATATTCCTTTACTATAGTACAATGAATATTGTATGTGTACTTCCTCTTTGAATTTTGTACGCAGACAGGGAAATCAGTCCTTCTGGGGCAGGACATTTTAGAGAAGAGTAAGCTAAAATCTAGAGGCGGAGTTGTGGAGAAGCTCTTTATATTCCTTTGATACATATTTGTCAGCAAAGATTAAGAGCAGGAGATAAGGTCTGTGAATCATGGCAGGCTACAAGTATTTGTAATTAACTAGTGAAGATAATGTTAGGTAGCTAAATTATTTGGTGTAGCTTCATGAAGAAAAAAGTAAGCAAGGAAATGAAAATCTTATAGAATGAAAATTTTTTAAATTTATAGGATTTCCCTGGTGGTCCAGTTGTTAAAAGTCCACCTGCCAGTGCAGGGGACATGGTTCGAGCCCTGCTCTGGGAAGATTCCACATGCCAGGAGGCTGCTGAGCTTGTGTGCCACAAGCACTGAGCCTGAGCTCCAGATGGCCTGAATTGAGTTTTGTAAGAAACTACAATTATCATCTTCCAAAATAGTTGTAGCAATTTTGGAGCATTTCCAAATGCTCCACATCTGGCCAACATTTGTTGTTCTCAATGGTGTAGATTGTAGCCATTGTATTAGAAGTGTAATGGTACCTCATTGTTTTTTTTTATTTGAATTTCTCTGATTACATACATGATTTGAAGTATCTTTTCATGTGGTTATTTGCTACCCATATCTCTTCTTTGGTGAGGTGTTTGTTAAGGTCTTTGGCTTATTTTTTAATCTGGTTGTTTGATTTTTATTTTTTTAGTGGAAGTAGTTGATTTACACTATTGTGTTAGTTTCAGGTCTACAGCAAAGTGATTCTGAGACATATATATATATATATATATATATATATATATGTCAGTTTATTTCCATTATAGGTTATTTTAAGAACTTCGGGAAGTAGATGGGGAAACAGTGGAAACAATGTCAGACTTTATTTTTTGGGGCTCCAAAATCACTGCAGATGGTGATTGCAGCCATGAAATTAAAAGACGCTTACTCCTTGGAAGAAAAGTTATCACCAACCTAGATAGCATATTCAAAAGCAGAGACATTACTTTGCCAACAAAGGTTCGTCTAGTCAAGGCTATGGTTTTTCCTGTGGTCATGTATGGATGTGAGAGTTGGACTGTGAAGAAGGCTGAGCGCCGAAGAATTGATGCTTTTGAACTGTGGTGTTGGAGAAGACTCTTGAGAGTCCCTTGGACTGCAAGGAGATCCAACCAGTCCATTCTGAAGGAGATCAGCCCTGGGATTTCTTTGGAAGGAATGATGCTAAAGCTGAAACTCCAATAGTTTGGCCACCTCATGCGAAGAGTTGACTCATTGGAAAAGACTCTGATGCTGGGAGGGATTGGGGGCAGGAGGAGAACGGGACGACAGAGGATGAGATGGCTGGATGGCATCACTGACTCGATGGATGTGAGTCTGGGTGAACTCCGGGAGTTGGTGATGGACAGGGAGTCCTGGCGTGCTACAATTCATGGGCTCGCAGAGTCGGACACAACTGAGCGACTAAACTGAACTGAACTGAACTGAATATAGTTCTGTGTGTTATAGACTAAATTCTTATTGCTTATGTAGTGTACATCTATTAACCCCATACTCCTAATTTTTCCTCCCTACTCCTCTCCCGTTGATAACCTTATATTTAATTTCTATACCTGTAAATCTGTTTGTGTATTGTAAGTGAATTTATTTACCTTATTTTTTAGATTGCATATTTAAATATCATACAATATCTGTATTTCTCCACCTGACTTAGTTTGATAACACCTGGTCCATCCCTGTTGCTGAAAGTGGCAGTATTTTATTCTTTAGGGCTGTTGTTGTTGTTCAGTTGCCCAGTCGTGTCCAGCTCTTTGCAACCCATGAACTGCAGCATGCCAGGCCTCTCTGTCCCTCATCATCTCCCGAAATTTGCCCAGGTTCATGTCCTTTGCATTGGTGATGTCATCCAGCCACCTCATCTTCTGATGCCCTCTTTCCCTTCTGTCTTCAGTCTTTCCCAGCATCAGGGACTTTTCCAATGAGTCAGCTTTTCACATCCATCAGATGACCAAAATATTAGCGCTTCAGCTTCAGCATCAGTGCTTCTGACGAGTATTCAGAGTTGACTTCCCTTAAGATTGACTGGTTTGTTCTCCTTGCTGTCCAAGAGACTCTCAGGAGTTTTCTCCAGCACCACAGTTTGAAGGCATCAATTCTTCACGGATCTGCCTTCTTTATGGTCCAGCTCTCATGTGACCACTGGGAAGACCATAGCCTTGGCTATAAGGACCTTTGTTGGCAGAGTAATCTCTCTGCTTTTCAGCACACCATCTAGGTTTGTTATAGCTTTCCTGTCAAGATGCACATGTCTCCTGATTTCATGGCTGCAGTGGCCATTCGCAGTGATTTTAGAGCGCAAGAGGAGGAAATATGTTACTACTTCTACCTTTCCCCCGCCTCTATTTGCCATAACTCCAGTACTTTGGCCACCTCATGCGAAGAGTTGACTCATTGGAAAAGACTCTGATGCTGGGAGGGATTGGGGGCAAGAGGAAAAGGGGACGACAGAGGATGAGATGGCTGGATGGCATCACTGACCCAATGGACGTGAGTTTGAGTGAACGGGGAGTTGGTGATGGACAGGGAGGCCTGGCGTGCTGCAATTCATAGGGTCGCAAAGAGTCAGACATGACTGAGCGACTGATCTGATCTGATCTGAACGGGGCCAGATGCCATGGTCTTAGTTTTTTTTAATGTTTAGTTTTAAGCCAGCTCTCTCACTCTCTTCCTTCACCCTCATCAGTTCAGTTCAGTTCAGTCACTCAATCGTGTCTGACTCTTTGCGACCCCATGAACTGCAGCACGCCAGGCCTCCCTATCCATCACCAACTCCTGGAGCCCACCCAAACCCATTTGCATTGAGTTGGTGATGCCATCCAAAAATCTTATCCTCTGTCGTCCCCTTCTCCTCCTGCCCTCAATCTTTCCCAGCATCAGGGTCTTTTCAAATGAGTCAGCTCTTTGCATCAGGTGGCCAAAGTATTGGAGTTTCAGCTTCAAAATCAGTCCTTCCAATGAACACCCAGGACTGAGCTCCTTTAGAATGGACTGGTTGGATCTCCTTGCAGTCCAAGGGACTCTCAAGAGTCTTCTCCAAAACCACAGTTCAAAAGCATTGATTCTTCAGTGCTCAGCTTTCTTCACAGTCGAACTCTCACATCCATACCTGACCACTGGAAAAACCATAGCCCGGACCTTTGTGGACAAAGTAATGTCTCTGCTTTTTAATATGCTGGGTTGGTCATAACTGTCCTTCCAAGGAGTAAGCGTCTTTTAATTTCATGGCTGGAATCACCATCTGCAGTGATTTTGGAGCCCAGAAAGATAAGGTCAGGCAGTTTTGCCACTGTTTCCCCATCTATTTCCCGTGAAGTAATGGGACCAGATGCCATGATCTTCGTTTTCTGAATGTTGAGCTTTAAGCCAACTTTTTCACTCTCCACTTTCACTTTCATCAAGAGGCTCTTTAGTTCTTCTTCACTTTATGCCAAAAGGGTGGTATCATCTGCATATCTGAGGTTATTGATATTTCTCCCAGAAATCTTGATTCCAGCTTGTCTTCCTCCAGCCCAGCATTTCTCATGATGTACTCTTCATATAAGTTAAATAAGCAGGGTGACAATATACAGCCTTGATGTACTCCTTTTCCTATTTGGAACCAGTCTGTTGTTCCATGTCCAGTTCTAACTGTTGCTTCCTGACCTGCATACAGGTTTCTCAAGAGGCAGGTCAAGAGTCTTCCCATCTCTTGAAGAATTTTTCACAGTTTATTGTGATCCACATAGTCAAAGGCTTTGGCATAGTCAATAAAGTAGAAATAGATGTTTTTCTGGAACTCTCTTGCTTTTTCCATGATCCAGAGGATGTTGGCAATTTGATCTCTGGTTCCTCTGCCTTTTCTAAAACTGGCTTGAACATCTGGAATTTCATGGTTCACGTACTGCTGAAGCCTGGCTTGGAGAATTTTGAGCATTACTTTACTAGCATGTGAGATGAGTGCAATTGTGCAGTAGTTTGAGCATTCTTTGGCATTGCCTTTTTTTTGGAATTGGAATGAAAACTGACCTTTTCCAGTACTGTGGCCACTGTTGAGTTTTCCAAATTTGCTGGCATATTGAGTGCAGCAGTTTTATAGCATCATCTTTCAGAATTTGAAATAGCTCATCTGGAATTCCATGACCTCCACTAGCTTTGTTTGTAGTGATGCTTTCTAAGGCCCACTTGACTTCACGTTCCGGGAGAGAAGTTGAAGTTCACTAAATTTTGAAATATTTTACTTCAAAGGATGCTGTGAAGAATGTTCAAAAGGCAACTCAAACACGGGAGAAAATATTTGCAAGTTGTATATCTAATAAGGGCCTTTTGTGTTATTGTTCAGTTTCTAAGTCATATCTGACTCTTTGTGACCCTGTAAACTGCAGCACACCAAGCTGTCCTTCACTATCTCCCTGAATTTGTTCAAACTCATGTTCATTGAGTCAGTAGTGCAATCCAACCCTCTCATCCTCTGTTGTTTCCTCCTCTTCTTGTTCTCAATCTTTCCCAGCATCAGAGTCTTTTACAGTGAATCAGCTCTTTGCATCAGGTTGCCGAAGTATTGGAATTCCAGCTTTAGCACCAGTCCTTCCAATGAATATTCAGGGTTGATTACCTTTGTAAGTGAAAGTCGCTCAGTCATATCTGACTCTTTGCTTCCCCATGGACTGCATAGTCCATGGAATTCTCCAGGCCAGAATACTGAAATGGGTAGCCTTTCCCTTCTCCAGGGGATCTTCCCAACCCAGGGATCAAACCCAGGTCTCCTGCATTACAGGTGGATTCTTTACCATCTGAGCCACAAGGGAAGCCCAAGAATACTGGAGTGGGTAGCCTATCCCTTCTCTAGCAGATCTTCCTGACCCAGGAATTGAACCTAGGTCTCCTGCATCACAGGTGGATTCTTTACCAACTGAGCTATGAGGGAAGCCATGATTTCCTTTAGGACTGACTTATTTGATGTTTGAGCCCAAGAAAATGAAATCTGACACTGTTTCTACTTTTCCCCATCTATTTGTCATGAAGTGATAGGACCAGATTCCATGATCTTTGTTTCTTGAATGTTGAGTTTTAAGCTAGCTTTTTCACTCTCCTCTTTCATCTTCATCAAGAGGCTCTTTAGTTCCTCTTCACTTTCTGTCATTAAAGTAGTATCATCTACATATCTGAGGTTGTTGATTTTCTCCCTGCAATCTTGATTCCAGCTTGTGAGTCATCTAGCCCAGCATTTCATATGATGTATTCTGCATATTCATTAAATTTGCAGGGTAACAATAGAGCCTTGACATACTCCTTTCCCAATTTTGAACCAGTCTGTTGTTCCATGTCCAGTTCTAACTGTTGCTTCTTGTCCTGCATATAGGTTTCTCAGGAGGCAATTAATGTGGTCTGGTATTCCCATCTCTTTAAGAATATTCCACAGTTGGTTGTCATCCACAAAGGATTTAGTGTCATCAATGAAGCAGAAGTAAATGTGTTTGTTTTTTTCTTTTGGGGGGGGGGGGATTCTCTTGCTTTTTCTATGGTCTATCAGCCTTTTCTAAATCCAGCTTGTATGTCTGGATGTTTTCAGTTCACATACTCCTGAAGCCTAGCTTGAAGAATTATCTTGCTAGCGTGTGAAATGAGTGCAATTGTATGGTAATTTGAATATTCTTTGGCATTGCTTTTCTTTGGGTTTGGAATTAAAACTAACCTTTTCCAGTCCTGTGGCCACTGCTGAGTTTTCCATATTTGCTGGCATAATGAGTGCAGTACTTTCACAGCATCATCTTTTAGGATTTGAAATAGCTCAGCTGGTTACTAGTGCCTAGAAACCAAGTTATATAAAGAACTCTACCAAATCAAAAAGAGGAATATTAAGAACTTAACTTTTAAAATTCAGCATTCAAAAAACTAAGCTCATGGCATCCAGTTCCAACACTTCATGGTAAATAGATGGGGAAAAAGTAGAAACAGTGACAGGTTTTATTTTCTTGGGCTCCATTGCAGTCACCACTGTGGACAACGACAGCCATGAAATTAAAAGATGTCTGCATCTTGGAAGGAAAGCTATGACAAACCCAAAAAGCATATTCAGAAGCAGAAATATCGCTTTGCTGACAAAGTCTGTATAGTCAGACAATGGTTTTTCCAGGAGTCATGTATGGATGTAGATTTGTAGCATAAAGAAGGCTGAGCCCTGTAGAATTGATGCTTTCGAATGTGGTGCTGGACAAGACTCTTGCAAGTCCCTTGGATAGCAAGGAGATCAAACCAGTCAATCCTAAAGGAAATCAACCCTGAGTTTTCATTGGAAGGACTGATGCTGAAGCTGAAGCTCCAATACTTTAGGCACCTGATGCAAAGAGCTGACTCATTTGAGAAGACTCTGATGCTGGGAAGGATTGAAGGCAGGAATACAGTGGGTGACAGAGGATGAGATGGTTGGATGGCATCACTGATACAAAGGACATGAGTTGAACAAACTCCAGGAGATAGGGAAGGGCAGGGTAGCCTCGCGTGCTGCAATTCACAGGGTCTCAAAGATTCAGACATGACTTAGTAACTGAAGAACAACAAAGGCAAAGAATTTAAATAGACATTTCTCTAGAGAAGTTATGCAAGTGGCACATGAAAAAACATTAAACATTGTTAATCATAAGGGCATGTAAATCCAACCCCAACTGAATATTAATTCACACCCACTGGGATAAATATAGTTATTTTAAAATAATAAAATTGTGATTTGGTTTGAGAATATGGAGAAATTGGAACTTTTTTACAACCCTCATGAGGAAGGAAAGGGTCCCCTCTCTGTTGCAAACAGTTTCACTGTTCCCTCAAAAAATATTAAAGATAGCATTATCTCTACATTTTTCTTTTACTATAATAAAGCTTTAAATGAGCAGTGGGCCCATTAGTCAATGTCTGCTTCTTGTTAGTGGGAGATGGAAAGTAGTGGAAAGCCATCATCAGACTTAGACCAACTTAGACTAGAAATGGATAGCCTAGGTTGAGGAAAGCAGTCCCATCTAGCATTGGAATATCACTCAACTACCTTTCAGAGAAGGCAGTGGAAACCCCCTCCAGTACTCTTGCCTCCATCCCATGGATGGAGGAGCCTGGTAGGCTGCAGTCCAAGGGGTCGCAAAGAGTCGGACACGACTGAGCGACTTCACTTTCACTTTTCACTTTCATGCATTGGAGAAGGAAATGGCAACCCACTCCAGTGTTCTTGCCTGGAGAATCCCAGGGATGGAGGAGCCTGGTGGGCTGCCATCTATGGGGTCGCACAGAGTCAGACACGACTGAAGTGACTTAGCAGCAGCAGCAGCAGCTACCTTTTGACTTATTTATGAAAGAGAAAGAAAATAACATGTAAAATTTTTCCTAAGCTTCAGAAATCTTATGCTATCTTTGAATAGATTTTTCAACTAATTCAATTATAGAACTTAAGTTCTAATTAATTATTTAATGAATTAAGGTTCTTATTGTTTAACATTTGTGATCATAACATTAACCTTAAGTGCTTATTAGAATTCAACTTCCTCGTCCCTTTTTCTTGGAGAATTTGATTCAATAAGATAGAAAGGAGCCAAACAGTTTGTACTTTTGGTAAATACCAAAGAATTTTGAAATAGTTCAAATTTTCATCTTTGAAAATATTGAAATTATATTTGATTAACCCCTTGTTGAAAGAAAGGGTGTTTTAATAAAGATAACATCATTATTAACATTTTAATGAGTGAAATATTTATTATTTTAAATTACACTAGCTTTTATGTTACCAAGCATGCAAGTGACATTAGTTTTTCAAACTACCATTGAATAAATTTAATATAAAGAATGAAAATCCTGAAATCATGAAAAATTAATTTTGGAAAGAATCTGAATGCTCTATATTCTATCAACAGCTCTTGTTTCATAGAATTGACCCGGTTAGCTCTGACTGAGAAGACTCTAATTGCCTGTTGAATGCACCACAGAATGTAATTACAATTTATGAGCTGCTTTATCAATATTCACATTCACCAAAATGTTGAAAATGAATATCAGCATCATTATTCCTATAAAGAAAGAGAGGAAACAATTAGAGTTTTAAGGAAGAAATAAAGTACATTACACTTTAAAAAAATTAAAAATGATATTAATAGAAAAACTGGTGAAATCCAAACAAATTCTGTAGATTAGTTAATACTGATAAACCAAAGTTAATTTGCTACTTTTGACATGTGTGCCAGGTTTCCATAAGGAGTTAATCTTAGGAGAAATTGGATAAAGGATACAAAAACTGGTACTATCTTTGAAATTTCTCTGTACATCTAAAATTACTCCACCATAATTTTTTATTTAAAAGGGAATATTTTAAACTCCCAGTGTAGTATCACTGAGAAAATTACACTCAATGCTGTAAGTTCTACCATAGATTGTACAGATTGGAGTCATTTCTGTGATACAGAAATGTAGATAATGTGCATGCAGAATAGAGTTTGGATGTTAAACATAAAAACTCCAAAAATCTTTTCAATAAGGAGGATTTGAAAATGGAACAAGGTAGAGTGGCTGTGTTCCACTTGCAGAAGCAACTGGACTCTGCTTGCTCCTAGAGCCGGTTCCCATCTGGGCCCACTTCACTCTTCCTGTGCACTCAGTCCTGATTCAGGTTTGGGACCCACCCAGATCTGAGAGAGGAGAGACTGGAGACTATTTCAGCAGTCCTCCAGAAACACATGCCTCTTTGGGGATTAAATGTGCAAAGATTTTGTGAGAGGAAATACCCGCTGAGAGGAAATGAGGCAGGAGGTAGAAGGCTGGCTGAACCTTTAGACTGCAGACTGTCTCAGAGGAAGGAGGCAGAAAGGGAGATTAGATAGACGTGCTCTAGAATGCCCCACTCTCCAGGGAAGATTTGGAGGCTGTCATAGTGGCTCAGATGGTAAAGCATCTGCCTGCACTGTAGGAGACCCGAGTTTGATTCCTTGGTCAGAAAGATCCCCTCGAGAAGGGAATGGCAACCACTCCAGTATTCTTGTCTGGAAAATTGCATGGACAGAGGAACCTGGCAGACTACAGTTCATGGGATCACAAAGGGTCGGACATGACTGAGTGACTAACACACACAGAGAGTTTTTGAGACAGTCAACCTTGACAGGAGTCCCTTTCTAACATGAATGGGCTGATTTTGATAAATTTCTGAATTCAGTGGTCTGTTTGGTTCTTGAACAATTATGCTCCCTTCAGCTGGAAATCTGCAAGGGTCAATCACATGGCCACCACACAGAGCTGGGCTTTGGAATTACATTCTATTGGTTGTTAGTCTGCCATTAGTAACTCATAATTAAGTTAAATTAATTGTTTACATATTTGCACAATATCAATCAAAGTTATTGATAGCTCAAGCACAAAATTACTTTCAGAAACAAGAACTTCACGGAAAGAAAAAAGAGTGGCCCCTAATATTTTACAATGACCTTACAGTTATTTTCTATATATATATTGTGCCTTGGTACAATCAGCAACACAGATTTACCATCACCTTGTAATAATTTCTTCATACCTTGGAAGACCAAATATTTACTATCGTGTACTTACATCTTTTCATTGCAGAAAGTACATTCATTGCTGTAGGTTTTTGCATCACTGGCACAGATTGGATTGTATTCTCTGGTGCAAGCTTCTGTATACACTTTACAGTCTGGCTGTTAAATGCAGAGACAACATAAAATTCATCAGGGAATGAAAGTCTGAGTAAAATTTGTTTAGTCTTGATATGAAGTGCCATGCAAGAAAATTGGAAATATATTTTATATTTAGGTTTAAAAAAAAAAGTATTTATTTATTTTTAGCCTTGCCGGGTCTTTGTTGCTATGTGGGCTTTTTCCAGCTGTTGTGAGTGAGGACTACTCTAGCTGCAGTTTGTGGGCTTCTGATTGTGGGGCTTCTCTTGTTGCAGCGCATGGACTCTAGGACATGTGGGCTTCAGTAGCTGTGGTTCCCAGGCTCTAGAGCACAGGCTCAATAGTTATGGCACGCAGGCTTAGTTGCTCTGTGGTATGTGGGATCTTCCCTGTTCAGGGATTGAACCCATGTATCCTGAATTGGCAGACAGATTCTTTACCACTCGGAGAAGGCAATGACAACCCACTCCAGTCCTCTCACCTGGAAAATCCCATGGACGGAGGAGCCTGGTAGGCTGCAGTCCATGGGGTTGGGAAGAGTCGAATACGACTGAGCGACTTCCCTTTCTTTACCACTGGGTCACCAGGGAAGCAACCTATGTTTAGTTTTAAAAACTACTATCTATAACACTAGAACTTATAAAACTAACACACATCCCACTTAAAAGTAAACTATTATTGTCTTCATAAACCTGCTCTAATTTTTTAAAGAGGTCATAAAACAGGCTAAATGTGTTTTTGTAATTTAGTGACCATCATCTTCACTTCCCTTTCAAACTCAAGAAGAAATCATGAAATTAGATTGTTCTTTTTCTTATTCCCATTCTTGATAATTCCAACTAAATCTATGTGTTTGTGCATGTGTGTGTATATGTGTGTGTGTGTGTGTGTGTATCTCTATCTATCTATCTATACAGAAGATACAAATGCAGTTTGTTTACTGTTGACAGTTTTGGTAATTGACATAATAAAAAATACTATATATCTGCTTATATCATCTACTTTTTAAACATGTGATTCTGTTTATTCAGATATTTAGAGCTATAGGTTTTTTTTTTTTTTTACCTTTATGTAATATCATACTATGTGGATCTATAGAACTTTTTATCTTAAATATATATTTAGGTTGATTCTTTTTCCTTTGTTATGCTAAGATGAACACTACTACTCTAAACACTTTCAACCTTTCTCAGAAGCTTGTATGAAGCAACATTTATGCCCATTAATTAAATTTTTGTGTAACAGGATATGCACCTTTTTATGTTGTCTAGATAATGACAGATAGCTTTGTATGGCTAAGTTTCTATTTTTTGACCTTGTTGTAATACTGCTGCTGCTGCTGCTGCTAAGTCACCTCAGTCGTGCCCGACTCTGTGCGACCCCATAGACGGCAGCCCACCAGGCTCCCCTGTCCCTGGGATTCTCCAGGCAAGAGTACTGGAGTGGGTTGCCATTTCCTTCTCCAATGCATGAAAGTGAAAAGTGAAAGTGAAGTCGCTCAGTCGTGTCCAACTCTTAGCAACCCCATGGACTGCAGCCCTCCAGGCTCCTCCGTTCATGGGATTCTCCAGGCAAGAATACTGGAGTGGGTTGTCATTTCCTTCTCCGGTTGTAATACTATCTTTTTAGTTTTGGAAAGACCTCTCTGATGCACAATTTTTGATGAATTTTTCTGTTAAAATGTATAATATATGAAAGTTGATTGCTTATCTTTTTCAACCTGCACCTGTATTAACTTACCGGAAATCCGAAATCAGGTTCAAAATAAATTTCTGCAACCAACACATGGGTAAAAAAAGAAAGTTAAAAATGAAGGAGGAGTGGGGGAGGGGCAAGGGAGAGAGGGAGAGGAAGATGGAGAGGGAGGAGAAAGGGAAGGGGAGGAGAAGAAAGAAACAGAAGGAGTAGGGAGGGAGAAAGAGGAAGAGGAGGAGAAAGAGTAGAGGAGGAGAAGAAAGAGATAGAAGGAGAGAAAGAGGAAGAGGAGGAGAAAGGGAAGAGGAGGAGAAGAAAGAAACAGAAGGAGTAGGGAGGGAGAAAGAGGAAGAGGAGGAGAAAGGAAAGAGGAGGAGAAGAAAGAAACAGAAGGGGAGAAAGAGGAAGAGGAGGAGAAAGGAAGGGGGAAAGAAGAATCAATTTTAGTAAACAAGGCCCATATTTATTAGTAGCAGAAACATGTGCACATAAAATATTAGAGACTCCACAACTAATGAAGCAAGACTTTCCTGCCATTAACAAAACAAAAAAAAAATCATAAAACAATACCAAATTTGGAAATATTTTATTATTATTTATTATTCAGTTATTGTAACTCTGTGAAAATTAATGCAACGTATTTTTGAATTCCAAACAGCTTTCTTTGAAAGTATCATAAGGGATTCAGATTGAGTGATAATCAGAATATCAAGCAATACTAGATCTAGAAAAGATCATTTCTCCCCCTAGGTTTGCCTTTAACAATCTGACTGCCAGAAAGAAAAATAATATAGGTCATGTTCAATAGCTGTAGACAAAGAGCAAAATTCTAGTGCTCACTCTAACCCGCTCTACTCTGTCTCTACTTGTCCAAAACGGGAGATGAGAAAAAGCAACCCGCTGATGCCTTTTTCAAAAGACATTTGTAATATGCCCTTTTTCACTTTATCAGTTTAAGATTTACAAGCCCAGTAAAAAAACAACCTCCTTCATTCCTAGTTTAGAGTAGTTGTTTCCCATATTTTCTAAGATATGTAAAATATTTCACCTTGTACTGGAAAATTCACTCACCAGAATAAAGAGGAAATACCAAGGCAATGATGAAAATAGCTTTGATCCATGATAAGAAGAGAGACATTTTGTCAAGTCTGTGGAAGGAAACTGACATGTTTATAGCACAGAGACAAATTTCTATTTCTAGATGAAAGTGTCTTATGATATAGAAACCCCTCCAGCCCCAGATTCCTAATTATAGTGGGCTATTCCCTTCTCTCTTCCCTTAACCCACAGAAGCAGCATGACACACATGTGAACAGAAGGCCTTGGACAGACTTGCAAGAAATGCTAGAGCAGGTCCTCTTTGTCCACTTCAGAAGGAACCAACCTTTGACTCAGCCCACAAGGAGCCTGGCTGCATTTAAAGAAGTACGTGCTTAGGAAGTTCAGTTTTTCCTCAGAAAATAGAAAGTTATTTCAGGAAGGACTGACCTGGAGCGGTCCTCACTGCAGTGTGACACACCAGGGCTGCCTTCATAGCATCCCCGCCTGACCTACCTGACACAGGGAAGGTGGTAGAAAGCAAGGGCAGCAGCTCCAGGGACTGCGCCTGTTTCTATCTCCTTTTCTTAACCACTTCCCCCAGCCGAGCAGTCTCCCTCATTGGGCCCTTGGTGAGGAGCCTTGTTGGGGGAAACAGATGGTCCTCGGCAGATAAGACTCTGAGGTTTTCTGTATTCTTCCTCACAAAGATCTCACACAGATCATCTCTCTATAGGAGGTCTGGAGCAGTTTTATCTGATGAACCCAGAACTATGAGGAGAGGAAAAAGAAATACAAAAAATGATAGATCTTAAGATAGAGAAGAGATGTGGAAACTTCTCAGGCTATTGAGTTGCAGAGAACAAGAGAATCAAAGTCAGAAGAGTCTTGTGAACTATAATCAAACACATGCTGAGAGCCTCTATTTCGTGACAGAGCACTGTAGACTTAAGATTTATTGTAAATTTAAACTCTCCTTAAAGTTTAAATATAAATGTTTTATGTTGATAATTGTAGATTTATTACATAGAGTTGTCAGAAATAAGAGAGATTCTCCTGTATCTTTTAACAAGTTTCTCCCAGTGGGAATGTCTTATAGGATTACAGTACAAAGTCCCCACCAGGAATTGACATCAGCTGGAGACCTTTTATCAGTGTTGGTTATCAACACCAAGACTGTGAATCAATTGTTGAATATATGAGATCTGGGCAATGGTATGTTTGCAAAGCTCCCAGATGAGTATTGGGACAGTTTTGGAACCCCGAACTTACATAATGTTATATGTCAACTATATCTCAATAAAACTAAAGAAAATAAAAGAAGGCTCATTGGAGTGAGGTTGAGTCCACGTGGAGCAATGCCTTAAATTCTATATTAAATAAGGTAAGTGGGTGACATTAGAGGCTTTGAAGTAGGGTAATATTTAATCAGCTATTGTCTCCCTAATTAATGAATCTCCTTCACTGATTTCTAGAAAAAGTTCTGGCAGTTGAAAGACTTGAATTCAAATTCAAATACTACCACTGAGTAACCATGACACACTATTTAGAATTTCTAATATAAAAATTCTTTATTTTAAATAGGGAACTGACACTTCCTGCCTCTTAGATGTCAGGGATAAAATATTAAGATAATCTGCCTTCAGGTTTGGAATAGACTTACATTTGCCACCCTAATCTAACTTGCCTTTTATAGCTGTGGAGAAAGGTAGGATTTAGAAAGGAAACTTTGAATGTAGCAGTGCTCCGTTCCAACTGAATCGGAGAATACAAACTCTGATGAGTGCAGAAAGTGCTCTATCATTACATGACAGTGAATATTACTCTTGCAGTAGCTCTGAATTATTTACATAACTACAACCAGAGGTGTCTGCAGTGCACCAGTCCTTCTGGTGCAGGACATTTGAGGAAAAGTAAATTGAAGTTTAGAATTGAAATGTCTTCATGTTGCACACACTAGATCTCTCCTTTTATATATGTGTGTCAGCAGAGATTAAAAGAAGAGACTGCCTATGAATCACAGCAGGCTACAGTATTTTCATTTTTTACCTAGCCAGTAGAGGGAATGTTAGATGTGAATTAAAAGTTCCATAAAGATTAAAAAGAACATATTACTCAACTTGAACCAGAGGTAAGAAAAATACTCTGTATTTAACATAATAGGGGTATTAAAAGAGAGAGAAAAATAGGAAGTAAAAGCAGTCTCTAGTCTTTCTGGTGTCACTGCCCCATATGTTCTGGGCAAAGTAACCCAGCATTTGGGCAATAACAAGAAAGAGCTACTGAATTTACATGTAAAACAGCAACTAAGACGCACGTGTGAACTTCCACTGGTCACTGAACAAAGTGTTTTTGTTTGGGGGATCTTTTGTTTTTTTGGAAACTTTATTCTGTTAGAGAGGGAATTATAAAAGTCTCCATTTGCCAGTATTTCAAAGGACGCTGAAGTCTTCTAGTCTGCTTGTTGTCCTTTTTTTGACTCAACTTACTGGGTGCCATATAGCATGCTTTAAAAGACACCTCAGGCTGTGATCAATACAAATGTCTGGACAAGAGCAACTCTTACCTCACTTGTCCAGGACAATAAAACCCAGAATATTATGAGAATATTTGTTCTGCATCAAGACATTGCAGTTTCTTCTAAGGAAAGTGAAAGTGCAAGTCGCTCAGTTGTGTCCGACTCTTTGCAACCCCATGCACTGCGCAATCTGTGGAATTCTCCAGGCCAGAAGACTGGAGTGGGTGACCTTTCCCTTCTCCGGGGGGATCTTCCCAACCCAGGGATCAAGCCCAGGTCTCCTTTAAGGAATAGCATTCTAAATGCAAGAATCATTTTACTAAACATAGTATGCCACCATTTTATGTTCAAGATTACACTTAAATTATGTCAGATATGACTTCAATAGCAAGCCAGAACTTTCAAACAGAGGTGATGAAAGTATTTGCCTGATGAACAATTTATACTCAGTTATAGGAATATCTAATCCAATAGCTGAATTATTAATTATCAAAAGACCAAAAAGACCGTAAAATAACATTTTTACTTTAAATAAATTTGGGAGATAATTTTCCTTTAGGGATCCAGAAATGCCTGCATATCTTTTTAATTGTATAGAGTCACAACTCTGGGTTGTTACATCCACTAAAAGTTATTCAGTGAAATTCAGATCTAGAGCTTATCAATCCTATTGTTCTAAATTGAAAAAAAAAAAAACCTGCTTTTTTTTTTTAAACCAGAGGTAGATAACAGAACAGAACTGGGTTTAGATAATACAACTATTAAAAAGGGTGACTGAATTTTGAAATTATTTCTTACACTTATTAAATTATCATTTGTATACAGTATAACTCAACTTTCATAGTTGTATAGTTCTATAAATTTAGACAAGCTTATTGTAATTGTGTAAGCACCACCACAATAAAAATATAGGATATCTCTTTAACTCCCCCAATTTCCCTTCTGCTGTTTTGTAATCAATTCATTCCCCTTCTCCTAGCATTTGGGGACCACTAATCTGATTTCTGTTTACTATATTTGACCAATTTTATGTCAGAATAGATGTAGATTCATAAAAGATGTAGAAGCAATATAGTCAGGTCCTATTTTGTCTTACTGATCTTCCTCAGTGATAAAGTCTTACATACTCACAATACAGAGGAAATGAGCAAACTGACATGGTATACTACTGTTAGCTGAATTATGTACCTCATTTGGATTTCAACATTTGATAAAGGAACTCTTAATTATTTGATGCATAGTTCTATGGAAAGTGTTTCATGTACAGATTAATATAACTACTACCATATTCAGGATGTAGAATTCAGTCATCACAAATAAGCTCCCTCTTGCTTCCCCTTGATACTCTCTCACCAACCATAACCACTGCCATTCATTCCTCTTTTCTTCATCATTATAATTTTGCAATTTGGTTAGTAATATATGAATAGAGCCATAAAATAAAAAAGATTTTGAGGTTGAATTTTTAACTCCTGATTATAATGTAGCTGATCATAATGTGTCCACTTGGATTGGTGTATACATCTTTAGTCTGTTCCTCTTTATTTCTGGATAATTTTTTTAAACTTTTTATTTTATATTGGAGTATAGTCGATTAACAAACAGTGTTGTGATAGTTTCAGATGAACAGTGAAGGGACTCAACTGTACATATACTTGTAGCCATTCTCCTCCAAACTCCCCTCTCTGGGCAGTATTGTATTGTACAGATGTACCATAATTTATCTGTTCTCCCATTGAAGGACATTTGAGTTGTTTCCCACTTGGGGATATTATTTTTAAAATGCTTTTAGGAAGATTCAGGCTCAGGATTTTGTATAAATCTAAGTTTTGCTTTGTACAGGGTAAATGTCTAGGAGTACCATTCTTGAGTCATATGGCAAGTGTATGCTTAATTTTTTAGAATCTGCCAAGCTGATTTTTGAAGTATGTATACACTGCACCTGGCAATACATGATAAAACAATTCTTCCATATCCTTGACAGGATTACCTACTGCTAGTATTGTTTATTCTTGCCAATCTAATAGGCATGCAGAGGTATCTCACTGTGGCTTTAATTTGCATTTTTCTCATGGTTAATATCTTTTCCATGTGCTTCTTTTCCTTTCAAATGCATGCACATTGACACACGCACACAGGGCTGGTTGTGTTCTTACTGTTGAGTTTACAGAGGCCTATATTCTGGGTCCACATCTCTTTCAGATACTTGATTTTCACCCTTTCCCTCCAGCTCTGTTACTGGATTTTCATCTTTGTAACAGAGTCTTTCCCAGAGCAGAGTTTTTAAATTTAATGAAGTCAATTTATGATATGTTTTTTAAAATAAATTATGTTTTTGTTTAACCTCTAAGAACTCTTAATTTAACTGTAGATCAGTAATAGTTTCTTCTATGTTCTCTTATAAAAGGTTTTTATAAGAAAATAATTTCATTTTTACATTTAAACACTTAAATTTGTTTCATTTTGGTTTACTCTTTTAGTAAAGTTGTGGGGTATTTTCAGATTCATTATTTGACTGCTCACGTTTAATACTTCTAACACCATTTGGTGAAAACATGCCTGCTAAGTATGTTCATTAAATTTCCTCAAGACAGTTTGTAAACTAATTAAGATATGCTTCACTAACTGTCATTGACTGAAGATAGAGATCAAAATCCTCAAGTCATAAGATCTTAGAACTGATCAGGACTTTGAATATTTACATTCCTTCCTGTTTTCTCTAGAAGGATTCATTCACCTGGTTTAGGAATATAAGAGCCTGAATTATGAAGAGTACTTATAGAATCTGCTGCAAAATGGAGTAAAAATAAAAGACATACTATTATGTAGCTCCATCAAAAATTTCCATCTTCATAGAGTTCTGTACACTTTTCCTTCAAAGAAAGATGAGTTACAGAAAAAGCAAAAGAAATAAAAGAACACAAACTCCCAGGACATCTACAAAGTGTTTCTCAATAAGGAGGATTTGAACTTAGACACAGTGAAGAGGTTGTGCTCCATTTCCTCCAGCAGCTGATCCTCACTGGCTCCCTGTCCCTGCACACATCCTCTCCCCTTTGGGGTGGAGTATCTCTTGATACTTCCTATATGCTCAGTCCTGACTCAGGACTCAGACCTGACCTAAGAAAGGGAAGGCTTTACATACCGTATTATTCTAAGTCCAAGAAACAGATGCAATTTACAGATTAAAAATGCAAAAATTTTGCAAGAGGAAATCCCTATATAGGATGGAGGGGAGGGGTGGAATGGGGAGAGAGACAGAAAGGGTGTCAGAGTTTGAGATCACAAACTCCTTCAGGGTGAAGGAGTGAGGGATGAGTGGTTGGAGTCCTAGACCACCCTGAATGGTAAGAAAGATTTGGAAAGTTTTCATGGAGCTCATGAGACAAGTTAACCATCCAGAGAGTCCTTTTCTAGTATGGATGGGCCCACTGTGATGGATTTGAGTTCAGCAGTCAGTAGGGTTCTTTGCCTAGGGTCAGTAAGTATAACAGTATGCCATGTAAATAATGAAATGCCAAGGTCAAGAGCAGGAAGGAAAAAAAAAAAGACTCATAATAAAAGGTACAGAGGATCAGTAAAGAAGGGCAAAACATACAGAATTTGAAGGCTACAATAAAGATTGTGGTCACAATCCTTCATAGGATTGCCGTGGACCCTAGATGTATTAGAAGTACTTTATGAAAGATATGATAAGATTGACCCCTAAAAAATATTCCTCTGGTTATAACAGTAGAATTAAAAAAATGGCTGGATGGATATAGATAAAATACTTAGGAAATCATTGCAATAGTCTTGAGTAAGAGAACACAGTATCTTACACTTATTTGGTTGATACTAAAGATCATGGCATCTGGTCTCATCACTTCATGGCAAATAGATGGGGAAACAGTGGAAACAGTGTCAGACTTGATTTTGGGGGGCTCCAAAATCACTGCAGATGGTGATTACAGCCATGAAATTAAAAGACGCTTACTCCTTGGAAAAAAAGTTATGACCAACCTAGATAGCATATTGAAAAAAAGAGACATTACTTTGCCAACAAAGGTCCATCTAGTAAAGGCTATGGTTTTTCCAGTAGTCATATATGGATGTGAGAGTTGGACTGTGAAGAAAGCTGAGCACCAAAGAATTGATGCTTTTGAACTGTGATGTTGGAGAAGACTCTTGAGAGTCCCTTGGACTGCATAGAGATCCAACCAGTCCATTCTAAAGGAGATCAGTCCTGGATGTTCTTTGAAAGGAATGATGCTAAAACTGAAACTCCAGTACTTTGGCCACCTCATGTGAAAAGTTGACTCATTGGAAAAGACTCTGATGCTGGGAGGGATTAGGGGCAGGAGGAGAAGGGGACGACAGAGGATGAGATGGCTGGATGGCATCACTGACTCGATGGACCTGAGTTTGAGTGAACTCCGGGAGTTGGTGATGGACAGGGAGGCCTGGTGTGCTGCGATTCATGGGGTCGCAAGAGTCGGACACGACTGAGCAACTGAACTGAACTGAACTGAAAGAGACATAATAATTGACTTTGAGAGACAACACTGTTGGTGAGGTGGACAAGAGGCTGCATCAAGGAGATTCAGAATTTCTGACTTGTGTAATCAGCTGTGTGGTTGTACCACCCGATGATTTTTAAACCTTGTAAGTAAAGCACATTGCAGTGGAGCAGGAGAAGGATATTAGTTAAGTTTTGACATTCTGAGTTTAAAAGATTCAAAATAATGTTTTGAAGTTGAGACAGCCACGTGCAAATATCATAGGTCAGTGAATATGTGTTTTAAAAATTCTGCTGCTGCTGCTGCTGCTAAGTCGCTTCAGTCGTGTCCGACTCTGTGCGACCCCAGAGACGGCAGCCCACCAGGCTCCCCCGTCCCTGGGATTCTCCAGGCAAGAATACTGGAGTGGGTTGCCATTTCCTTCTCCAATGCATGAAGGTGAAAAGTGAAAGTGAAGTCGCTCAGTCGTGTCCGACTCTTAGCAACCCCATGGACTGCAGCCCACCAGGCTCCTCCGCCCATGGGATTTTCCAGGCAAGAATTCTGGACACAGATAAAAATATATGAGTGAAAAAACATTTTTTTTTTAGTGTATGAGTATTCTTTATGGATACAAGTTGTAATTGAATTGTCTGCTATTGTTGATGAGATCATTATCAATAGAGTGTAGTGTATGTACATTATATATATATATATATATATATAATTACATGCTAAGACAGAGATCTGTGGAAATTCAGAATCACTGGCTGATAGAGGACATTAAGGCTGGAAAAATAAAGGTTAAAAACAGTTTAAGTATAAGGAAAAAAATTATATGTATATATACATACACTAATACAGGAGAGATAATAATCCCAAATAAAAATAAATTTCTCTATTAAAAAAAGGAAATAGCTTTGGACTGAAAAAGTTAAGAAAACGTATATTTTGTTTACCTTCTGGGGGCCAGGAAAGGGGTGATTTAAAAAAGAAAACCCAGAACTCCCCGGTGGTCCATTGGTTAGGGCTTGGTGTTTTTCCTGCGGGAATCAATCCCTGGCCAGGGAACTAAGATCCCACAAGCTGCACACGGTGACCAAGAAACAACAAAACCACCTCACTCTTGCGTTGAAATCATGTTTCTCATACTTACTTTATATTTAAAGGACCACAAAAGCACAACGGTCTAAAAAATCACTTACGAAAATGCTCCTCGATCGCTCATTTTGTTTGTATTTTTATGTATCTTATAGGCTTCCTGACCTTGGAGAACTGGCCTTGTGCAGGAGAAGTCCTAGGTATCCCAGCAGCACACACCGCTCTCCTCACCCAGGCTGTGTGCTCTAGGGCTTCCCTCTGAGGGCGGGGTGGGCCTTCTGTTACAGCAAGCTGACTGTGTGGGCGGGGCTGTAGGCGGGGCTGGCCCCAGGCCCAGCCTTGTGCAGGAGCCGGGTCACAAGAGGGCTCTGGGACTAGTGCAGTCTTAGGGTCCTGAAGACTCCGGGACTGTTGCTAGCCTACTGGTGGGTGAAGCCAGGTCCTAGGGTTAATGCTGGATGATTGGCAGGCAGAGCTGAGTCCTAGAGTCTGGTTGCAGGACCCAGGGGTCCCAGAGCCAATGTCAGTGCCTGGTAGTAGAGGGCTGGTTCCTGACATAGTTGGACTTGGGGTCTGGGGTATCCTGAAGCTTGTGTTGAACTGCAGTTGGGCAGGACCAGGGCCCAGCTGGTTCCAGAGCAGGGTCTGACTTTCTATGGGCAGGCCGGTCTGCAGGTTATAGGATTGTGGTGGTATCTGCCCCCTGGAGGGTGAGGCTGCTCCAGAGGCATGGGCCGGCTTCCTGGAGGGCAGGGCCAGGGCCCAGGGGATTCTGGGACTGCTCCTGTGCACTGGTAAATAGAGCTGAGTCCTGGCTCTCAGGTGGGCAGGGTGCTGTGTCCAGAGGGCTCTGTGGGCTCAGAGATTCTTTCTTCAGTGGGTCTGCTGAAGGGTGGGACTGTATTCACATCCAGTTAGTTGCTTGGCCTGAGACATCTCAGCACTGGTGCCTGCGGGCTGTTGGGTGGGGCCAGGTCTTGGCAGTAATAACAGTGAAGGGAGGATTCTGCAGTGGCTCCTACCAGCGCTGGAGCTCCCAAGAATGGCTGCTGCCACTGTCTCCATCCCCAGGCTGAGCTGCAGCTCCCTACTCTGTCCGTCCGCCTCTCCAGGAGACTCTCCAAGACCAGCAGGTAGGTTCAGGCCAGGCTCCTGGTCAAGTCACTACTTTTGCCCTGAGCCAGAGCCTGTGTAATCTTGTGTACTCCCTTTTCCAGTGAAGTCTATGAACCCCAGTCCTGTTTATATACCTAACAGAGTAGTATTCAGCCATTAAAAGAATATAATGTTGCCATTTGCAAGAACATGGGTGGACTTGGATGGTATCATGCTAAATGAAATGTCAGACAGAGAAAGTCAAATATTGTATGATAGCACTTATATGTGGAATCTGAAAACTACAACAAACTAGTGAATATAGCAAGAAAAAAATCAGACTCACAGATATAGAGAACAAACTGATGGTTACCAGTGGGGAGAAAGAAGGGGGGCAAGATAGAGGTAGAAGATTAAGAGGTATTAATATAACCTATTATGTATAAAATAATCTACCTCCTATTAAAAATACATGAAAATTTTTCTTTTTTTAACATTTTATTTATTATTTATTTACTTATTTTTATCTTATTTCTTAACTTTACAATATTGTATTGGTTTTGCCATATAGCAACATGAATCTGCCACAGGTGTACACGTGTTAAGGATATACTGTAAAACACAGATAGTACAGTCATTATTTTATAATAAATGAAGTATAAACTTTAAAAATTGTGAAACACCATATTCACACTTGTAACATATATATATTATACATCAACCATACTTCAGTTAAGAAAAAAAAGTGTTCCATAAAGCAAAAAATTAAGACACTTATGGGACAGCTGGTTCTATTTCACAGATAAGTAAATTAGGACTCAAGGGTAGTGAATTACCTGGTCAGCATTGTAAAGTCAGCTCAAAGTTTTTGTACATTTTCTCAAATAATTTATAATCGCAATCTATCCATGAGAAAATTACCACACAAATCTCAAATGAGAAACATTCTACAAAATAGCTGACCCGTGCTATATAAGACTATCAAGGCCTTCAAAATAAGGAAAGTCTAGAACCTTGGTAGTAAAAACAGTTGATAGATATGATGATCACCTGAGGAGTTTAATAAACAGCACCTGGTCTCCTCCTCAGATCGTGATTCAGGTGCTCTGCCTTAGATCTTGGGCATTGATCTTTAAACGTATCCAAGCTAAATATGTGGCTACAGTTGGGGGTAACAGAATGAGAGGTAGAAATATCTCTGGAACCCCATTTCAGCCGGTTTTTACTACTGTGAACCAGAGGTTTTATATTTAATAGAAGCATAAACTTTTCTGCAGCTTGCTTTATTTACCTAAGATAAGCTGGGCTTTTTCAATCCAAAAAGAAAATTATTCTTTGGAAATATTAAGGAGATGCCTTTAGTGCTATGTGTTAATTAGTTTAAGCATCCATATTAATGGAAATCTCATTTTACTCATGCTCAGAAAGATTTAATTTTTCCTTTGCCTGTTGGAAGAAATCTTTATTCCAGCTTTTGCTTCATCCAGCCCAGTGTTTCTCATGATGTACTCTGCATATAAGTTAAATAAGCAGGGTGACAATATACAGTCTTGACGTACTCCTTTCTCAATTTGGGAAATTAAGATTGCTGGGAGAAATATCAATAACCTCATGTATGCAGGATGACACCACCCTTTTGGCAGAAAATGAAGAACTACAGAGCCTCTTGATGAAAGTGAAAGAGGAGAGTGAAAAAGTTGGCTTAAAGCTCAACATTCAGAAAACTAACATCATGGCATCTGGTCCCATCGCTTCATGGCAAACAGATGGGGAAACAGTGGCAGATTTCATTTTCTTGGGCTCCAAAATCACTGCAGATGGTGACTGCAGCCATGAAATAAAAAGATGCTTGCTCCTTGGAAAAAAAGTTATGACCAACCTAGATAGCATGTTAAAAAGTAGAGACATTACTTTGCCAACAAAGATCCATCTAGTCAAGGCTATGGTTTTTCCAGTAGCCATGTGTGGGTGTGAGAGTTGGACTATAAAGAAAGCTGAGTGCCAAAGAATTGATGCTTTTGAACTGTGGTGTTGGAGAAGACTCTTGAGAGTCCCTTGGACTGCAAGGACATCCAACCAGTCCATCCTAAAGGAGATCAGTCCTGGGTGTTCATTGGAAGGACTGATGCTAAAGCTGAAACTCCAATACTTTGGCCACCTCATGTGAAGAACTGACTCATTTGAAAAGACCCTGATGCTGGGAAGGATTGAAGGCAGGAGGAGAAGGGGATGACAGAGGATGAGATGGTTGGATGGCATCATCGACTCAATGGACATGAGTTTAAGTAAACTCTGGGAGTTAGTGATGGACAGGGAGTCCTGGCATGATGCAGTCCATGGAGTCACAAAGATTCGGACATGACTGAGCGACTGAACTGACTGATGGTAGGAGAATAGATTTCAAGAAGTTCTTATCTCCAGTGTTGCAGAAGGACTAAGAAAATTCACAGGTCCTGATTTGTAAGGAATTAGTGGATTCCAATAGTGGGAAGATCTCTGTGGCTAGGACAGAAAAAGTTAGAGGAGTCCAGGCAGACAGTGACTTTGAACAGACAGGAAGGAGCCAGGGACTTGCTAGTCTCATGAGCTGATAAGGATTAAGGGTATTGATGATAAGGAAAAGAATGTGCAGTATTTTTAGAAAAGGATTTCTAAACTCTTTTGAATGATCAAAAGTGGCTGTAGTCAAACTAGCTATCAGGACGATGATTATCCTGTGGATCACGGGGAGAATATGAAGGTTGTCCTAAATATTAGGGACCCAAGCGTTGTAAGCTAGGATAGCAGTAGTATATCTTAAAATGCATATTTCAAACAGGTCACTCTTGCTGCTCTATGAGGAATGAATTAAAAAGACGGAAAGTAAAAGACACAAACCATTTAAGGAGATCTTGCAGTGTTTCAGGAGGAGACAATGAATAGTAGCTTGCACTAAGATGTAGGCAATTAAGGAGAGAAGTGAACAGCACCTGTTTCACTGGTCTTCTCCTGCATTGATTGTTCAATGATTCATTCATTAAAACAAATTTCCTAAGTCCCTCTGTGTACAAAAAATGTCTAAAAATTTCTCCCTCAAGATGCTCACTGTATATTTAAAAGATTGCATTAATGTCTTTTCATGTGATTATTAAATGCCTCTTTAATATTACAGACTAATTGTTGTGAGCATACTCAGTTGTAGCTTCTGCCACAGAGCATTTTCCTGAGATAATTCTGATAGTAAAAATACAGAAATAATTTATTTGTGCGTGTGTGCAAAACAAATCTGGGTAGCTATAGAACTTCATTATATCTTTTATCCTTAAGTATTTACGAAAAAGTTACAAGTTCTCTCTATGCAGTGGCATCATTGTGTCTGAAGTCTGAGGTCTGTGTTCAGTATGAATTGTTTGTGAGGCAGAGGCAAATAAACCTAAACTAACTTATTTAACCTTAATGGTAATTAAGTCCTGAGGTATTTTCCAGCATTAAATTCTATTCTGTATATAAGTGTATATTAATTTCAAAATTATTTATTTAGTTCCACAATATGAGGCATTTTGCGCTGGGCTCAATCATCCCCTCTGTTTAATCTTCCATTAAACAGAATCACAAGGAAACATCCTGGAGTACTAGGAAAACTCCAAGATAAGAGTTTGCTTAGATTCTGTCCATTTGAATTTGGGATTGAGTTTCTAGTTGAATCATGTATGAGGGGATTCCACAGTTGATCTCTGAAGTTTGTTCATTGCCAATTAGATACGCAGAATTGAGTGCCCTTGGTATGCCTCTTAATGACTCACATATCCCTCAGTGATAGCTTTCTGCATCTTTTTTTCTTTCCCCTCACTTTCCCAGACCATGACACATTATGTTTCTCTCTCCTTAGATTTAACCACTTATCCTGTCTGATACCACAGCTTCCCTCTACATTTTCATCTGGACCACGTGCCTTATTCCATTGTCTGTATCCTGCTATGTTTGTTGGGTTCTACCCATGTATTCCAGATATAGATTGCCATCTGAAGTCCTTACTGTTCAATAGGGCTCCTGTGGATATAAAAGAACCTGTAGTTATCACTGACCTACAGATCTTGTGCAAGCTCTCTGACTTCATTTCCATTAAACTATTCTTTTCACCAGCTCTGATCCCAACATCGTGTTGGGTCTTATTCCCTTTCTTGGGCCCCATCTTGCTAACCAATATGATTAACATCCTGGTGAAATTCCTTCTAAGCATTCTGTTTGGGGATGATGCCAGACGTCAAACACAACTTCAGATAAATACAATAAATTTCTATGTTTCAGGTCTGTAGATCAGTGGTTTTAAACTCTAGTTGTGCTCACATATCCCTTTAAGAATCTAATGCGGGAATTCCCTGGCAGTCCAGTGGTTAGGACTAAGCGCTTCCACTGCCCCAGGTCCAGGTTTGATCCCTGATCGTTGGGGAACTAAGATCCCAGAAGCCGCAAGGAGTGGCAAAAAAAAAAAAAAAAAAATTAACAAAAGGTTTGGATACTTTCTTACAAAAAGTTTCCAGAGAATTTATTTTGCATGTAATTTCCATAGACCCTCTGAAGCCAATCATTGCATCCTTAAGAAACCTTGAGTCAGTTTTACATCAAGTATCCAGAGACCACCTTTATTAGAAACACCTGGAATGTGGTTTCAGCCTTCACTTTCTTGAGCTCTAGCAGAGACCTCGGAGAAGGCAATGGCACCCCACTCCAGTACTCTTGCCTGGAAAATCCCATGGATGGAGGAGCCTGGTAGGCTGCAGTCCATGGGGTCGTTAAGAGTTGGACACGACTGAGCGACTTCACTTTCACTTTTCACTTTCATGCATTGGAGAAGGAAATGGCAACCCACTCCAGTGTTCTTGCCTGGAGAATCCCAGGGACGGGGGAGCCTGGTGGGCTGCCGTCTATGGGGTCGCACAGAGTCGGACACGACTGAAGCGACTTAACAGCAGCAGCAGAGACCTACAGCACCAGTATTTCTCAACTGGGAAATCTTTATTTTTTACATGCAATCCTGAGATTTTTATACTAATTAGGATTTTCAAATTGCTGCTGAAGTTGCTGGTCCTAAAGTCTTAGCCATTTTGGCACTTTGGGAACAGGTGGATCATAGACACAAGGTTTGGGAAAGTCTAGAAAATAAACAATCCCTGAAATTGGAAGCATCTGTGGAACCAACTTTATTTGCAGTGGAAAGATCTAGAGAATAATGTAAGATCCATTGTATATATAAGACTCCTGCTGGCCTCAGTAGAACTTCCAGGGAAATCCATTGTTTAAAGAGAATTCAAAGTGGATTTTGAAGTTCCATGTAATTGGTTGTAACAAATGCTTAACATTTCCCCTCATGGTTCAGACTCAGTTTTCCATTACTCAACCTGAAAACAAGATAATGAGAGCAATCAAGGACCAAGTAATTGTGGCATCACCATACAGAGACAAATGGGAAAGGCAGGCCTAGGCTGTGGCTAGCCTGTTTCACATGGAACATTCTGAGAATCTGTACACTCTGTGGCAGTCTTTTCCTGTCCCTGGGCCAGGTGCCTTATCTATAAAATGAGAAGGTGTCCAGGCTGCCTTCCAATTTATATTTTATAGCTATAGAGGACACTTACCTTTAATATTTACATTAATATTAACCTTAATAAATTCTGAAACTGTCCAAAACAGAGGAAGTATAATTTTTACTTTATTCCTTTCATTCAGAGATATATTTATTAATTTTGAAAGCTGAACTATCTTTTAGCCACACATTCTAATTTTAAATGGCCTTGTCATCTTATTTCTTATAGATTGTAACTCTTAAAATTTGGCTTGGCTTACCAAATGCAAAATTTAATATTATTTAAATTTAAAGTATATTTTAGTAGTCATCACTTAGTAATCTATGAGATTCATTATCCTCTTTGCCCCCTAATATATTTTTTCTGCTGCCTTTCCTTGCAAAAATGAAGGCTCCATGGAAGCAAGAGATTCTGTATTTTGCTCACCATCTTAGTGCTTCGAACAGTGCCTGGTACATAGCAGATGTTTAAAGAATATTTGGTAAATGAATGAATCAATAATAAGCTTGAACCTATTTACAAAGCTGAATGTATCACATTCTCTCAGGAAATGACTGACTTTACTGTTCAAGGGTAAGTGTCCTTTTTATGTTTCCTTTGGACAGACATCCAAAATGCTATTGAGAGATAACTATGGGAGATGTAATGAAAAATATCTGTTTAGTCCCTTTGGATCAGAATAGTACTTCCTACTACAAACAAACCTAAAGTCCTCTTACCTTTTTGCTTCATTAAATGCACAGTGGTTGCCATACGTTTTCCCATCAGAACCACAGACTGGTTCATAGTTAGGCTGACATTTTGTTTTTCTGGTTGGGTTCTTGTTGCTAGTATGGCCAGTCTTCAGTAATGTGAAAGACCATTAGGTAAAAATATACTCTAATTATGTTATTATAATAAAACATGTATTTATTACTCATGAACTACTGATTAAGCATTGTACTCAATCAATTATTTTGTTGACCCTTTACATTATAATGTAATCTGTGCAACAGTATGAAAGAAGAGTTTATTTTTTTCCGGGAGGACAGTGCATTTAAGTGACAAGCACAAAATCGTATCTGGACCAACTACCCAATCTAGGATTGAAAACTCTGAGTTATCCAATTCCAGAACCTCTGCTCTTACTGTGTATCTCAGACTGCCTCACTTGAATGCTTTGCACACAAACTGGCAAATACGAAACACATATGGTCATTACTTATTGAACCTTTCTTTTTTCTTGTTTCAAAAAAGAAAATGAGTCAGGAGGTAGGATTATGAGGGTTCAGTTAACTATAGTAGTACCTGAAGCATAGCTCAGAATCCAGTTATAGGATGGTGGAAGGCTATGAACATAAAGATAAAGACTAGTAGATGAGAGCAGAGGCACCAAATGGAATGGTGAGTGCCTCCAATAGGGAGCTTAGACTTCCTAGAGCCGAGGAAGATGACAGATAACTCTAAACCACTGGAAATGACAGAGGTTTGCTACTCATGTTACGTAACATCTGTTATTTTCATTCACACCTACTCTGTGAATTGGACAGGGTTATCTCCCCCATTTTAGAAAAGAATATAAAATTGAGAAAGACTAAGTGATGATTCAGAAACCTGCAGGTGATGGCATTAAGGTCTGGACAGCAGAGATGTCCCTGGGAGATTAGTACTACATGCTAGAAGAGGCATAAGGACAAGACGCATTAGGCTGCTTTTACTTGAGAGGGTATTGATGAATGACACGTTATGAGGTAAAAAATGGTTTCCATTAAGATAACAAGGTGGAGGAAGTGTTCTAGAAGACAGTTTTGAATCTACTAAGTGGAGTGTCCAAAGTAATTGCTGAATGGAATTAGAAAGCTGGCTGTTGGGAAAGAGACTGACAAGGAAAGGCAGAGCATAGTAGGACTTAGAAGGAAATATGGGAGACATGGCTATGTACCTGTTTGCAATGATGCCTCTCTAATACAAGCCACTTATTTCCTCATCTGACAAATAGTTCAAGATAAATTATTATACGCCTATCCTGTTTTAGGATCTGGGAATACAAGTTTGAAGAGAAATGGCGCTTTGTCTGGAAATTCTTGGCAGTCCAGTGGTTAGGACTCCGGGCTCCCACTGATGGGGGCATGGGTTTGATCCCTGGTTGGGTAACTAAAATCCTGCAAGCCACATGACCAAATAAATAAATGAAATTAAAATGGCACTTTGTTTAAGAAGTTAATGCTCTAATTGAATAACAACCAATTGTAAAGAACAATGTCCATTCTATGATAGAAGATATCATTAGTATCAAGAATACATTTTTGGAAAATTACAGGATTCTGTACAATGTGGCTGGTGTGTGAGCAAGAGTGACGTGAAGTATCCAGTCATGTTTCATCTTGGGCTTGGGGTCTAATCATGAGAAAATCTTACATGCCGTGCTCAGGCATTTGGGTTTTATTGTCTAGGTAGTGTGGTGTGTCACTGAAGAATTTTTAGTAGGAAAGTGATAGATTAGACTTGTGACTCAGAAATACTGTTTAAGTGGTTTGTATATTATGGGTGAGATGAAAATAGACATGAAAGTTAATTCTGGTGGGGATAGGGACTCAGTTATTGAGGGTCTGAGCTAGTTCAATATAGGTGGAAAGGCTTGAGTGGAAACAGTAGAAGACAATGAGACAGAATGGAAGAGCATGCCACTCACTACTGATTGTAGGTGTATAGGAAAGCAACCACCTCCAGTTCCTCTCATTTTGTTAAATCAGTGTTGTCACCAACTGTTTGTCATTAGTACAGTGTATTCTTTTAACTGGAAAATAGAATGACTGAAGTGAATTGACTGAGGAAAAAAAAGACAAATTAACACTAACCTGAATCTCTATTGTATTGTCATTCCAAGGGTTGACTCCAGTTTTTCCTTCTTCTTGATTATAAAAAGACTTTGATTTTCTCTGTTGTCTAGACAATCTTGGGTTTCCTTTTTGGCTAGATGACCCTGGCTTCCCTGGCTGGATAGATGACCCTGGCTTCCCTGGCTGGATAGATGACCCTGGCTTCCCTGGCTGGATAGATGACCCTGGCTTCCCTGGCTGGATAGATGACCCTGGCTTCCCTGGCTGGATAGATGACCCTGGCTTCCCTGGCTGGATAGATGACCCTGGCTTCCCTGGCTGGATAGATGACCCTGGCTTCCCTGGCTGGATAGATGACCCTGGCTTCCCTGGCTGGATAGATGACCCTGGCTTCCCTGGCTGGATAGATGACCCTGGCTTCCCTGGCTGGATAGATGACCCTGGCTTCCCTGGCTGGATAGATGACCCTGGCTTCCCTGGCTGGATAGATGACCCTGGCTTCCCTGGCTGGCTAGTTGACCCTGGCTTCCCTGGCTGGCTAGATGACCCTGGCTCTCCTTGCTGGCTAGGTGACCCTGGCTCTCCTTGCTGGATAGATGACCCTGGCTTCCCTGGCTGGCTAGTTGACCCTGGCTCTCCTTGCTGGCTAGGTGACCCTGGCTCTCCTTGCTGGATAGATGACCCTGGCTTCCCTGGCTGGATAGATGACCCTGGCTTCCCTGGCTGGATAGATGACCCTGGCTTCCCTGGCTGGCTAGTTGACCCTGGCTTCCCTGGCTGGCTAGATGACCCTGGCTTCCCTTGCTGGCTAGTTGACCCTGGCTTCCCTGGCTGGCTAGATGACCCTGGCTCTCCTTGCTGGCTAGTTGACCCTGGCTTCCCTTGGTGGCTAGATGGCCCTGGCTTCCCTTGCTGGCTAAAAGATCCTGGTTTTCCTTGCTCATTAGAAGCTTCTGGATTCCCTTTTTGGTTAGATTGTCCTGAATTCGCTTGCAAACTCCCAGGCTGATTGAAGACTCCTGGCCTCTCTTTCTGTTTAAAATTTTCTGGTTTTCCTGGCTGATTAGAATACCTTGGTTGTCCTTGCAGAATGAGTGGCCCTGGTTTTCCTTGGGTGTTGCTTCCTGTTTCCCTTTTAAATTCTTTTTGTCCTCCTTGCTGATTAGCTTCATTTTCTCTCTCTAGAATAAGTGCAGGTTCTGGACTGTCTCCTAGTTTAAAAACACTTCCAGTCTTCAAAGGCTGGGTTGAAGATACTGGAATGATAACCATAAGCACAAAAACAAAGTTGTTTATATTTAAGAATATAAAATCAATAGTATTCATCCCAAGATATAGCATGCATTTAATGCCTCTTTGCTCTTTTAAAACCAAACCCCAAGCTGGAGTCTTTCCACTATGTCTAATAACCTGATTATTCGATTATTTTTTTCTTGACTGTATTACATGGTTTCCAAAAATAATGGTGTCAAGCCATCTTGCCCCTTTTCGAAATCAGAGTCTGAATTATTTGAACTGGGCCTTCAGATTATCCTGAGCTTCCCTGGTGGCTCAGATGGTGAACCTGCCTGCAATGCAGGAGACCCAGGTTCAATCCCTGGGTTGAAAATATCCCCGGAGAAAAGAATGGCAGTCTACACCAGTATTCTTGCCACGAGAATCCCATGGACAGAGGAGCCTGGTGGGCTACAGTCCATAGGATCACAAGCAGTTGGACGTGACTGAGGGACTAACACTTTTCAGATTACCCCAAAGTCCTGATTTAATGGATTAATAATTAATCAAATGCTTCCCTGGTGGCTAAGCTGGTAAAGAATCTACCTACAATGTGGAAGACCTGGGTTCTATCCCTGGGTTGTGAGGATCCCTGGAGAATAGAAAGGCTACCCATTCCAGTATTCTAGCCTGGAGAATTCCAAGAGGGGTCACAAAGAGTTGGACCCAACCGAGCGACTTTCACTTTCAATTAATCAGACAGCCTCTACTTAATGCGTGTTGTAAGGATGTGAGAGTTGGACTATAAAGAAAACTGAGTGCCGAAGAATTGATGCTTTTGAACTATATTGCTGGAGAAGACTCTTGAGAATCCCTTTGACTGCAAGGAGATCCAACCAGTCCATCCTAAAGGAGATCAGTCCTGAGTGTTCATTGGAAGGACTGATGCTGAAGCTGAAACTCCAATACTCTGGCCACCTGATGCGGAGAGCTGACTCATTTGAAAAGACCCTGATGCTGGGAAAGATTGAGGGCAGGAGGAGAAGGGGACAACAGAGGATGAGGTGGTTGGATGGCATCACCAACTCAATGGACATGGGTTTTGGTGGACTCTGGGAGCTGGTGATGGACAGGGAGGCTGGTGTGCTGTGGTTCATGGAGTCACAAAGAGTTGGATATGACTGAGCAACTGAACTGAAAGCTTTCAGCACATCACGGAACACACATACTGAACCTCACTGTACAGAAGATGCCATCATCAACTTTCCAGACAAAAGCTATCAGGCAGGAGCCCTCTTTCCACATCCTTTTTCCCATCTCCCTACATGTTTTCTGTAGTCATCTTCTTTCCCCCTTGTTACCGTCTCAAAGGCAGTCATTTCCCTTCTTCAGGGAACTTCCAAACCTTTGGAAAGTACAGTAGGATTTCACTTGCATTTGCAACTGGTCCTGCTTTGTATTTCCATGACTATACACCATAAGCATGTCTTTAAGTGTGTCTTTAGATTTAACTAAAAATCAAATGCCTAATAAATTGTTTTTTATTGAGTATGCTGTGGTATTCTACATTGATAGTGGTTAAGGTCCTAACTCAGGCATAGGAGTTTAGCAGTTAGTAACATGGTTTATTCAACTGTGGTGTAACCTGAGGTGAGGTCTGTGGGTATAATCTAGCTGTTCATTCAATGTACCAAAAAATATATTGAGAGTCCATTACTATGCCAGAACTATAGTAAAATCTAGAGATAAGAACTCTGAACAATGCATGTATGATTCTGCCCTCAAGAGGCTGACAGGGGTCTGCATAATAGTGGGTACAACTAAGCAAATAGGAATTTATAGTAGAATGATCAATACTATAATGTAAGAAGTAATTAGCCAGAGGAAAGATATCTTTCCCAGAGGAAATATAGCAAGGAGTAGAGTATCATATCTCCTTCCTGAAGGAGGTGACATATAAGAAGTATAGGCCATAGCCTGAAAAATGGATAAGAAAAGAAATATTTTTGACAGAGAGATGGGTTTACGCATGAATTCTAAGAAATGTTGTTCATTAACAGGCACTAACTTCAAGTAGAAATCGAAAATAGAGATGTGGATGAAATGGAAAAAATTAATTGGTCAATCTGGGTTTTTTTTTTTTTTGTTAATTATGTTTAGTTTTTTAGTAGGTCACACAAGCAAATTGCATCAAATTCTAAAAATTCAAAAGTGCAAACAGTTTAGAGTAACTTTTCCTTCCTTCCTTGTTCCAGTCCCCTCATATCCTTACCTAGGACACAGTTACATTTCCCAGGGTTTTCTGTATCATTCCAGAGATACCGTGTATGTTTACAATCGTAGTTGAATATATTTTCCCACACAGTTGGTAGCGTACCACATATGCTGTTCTACTCGTTTTCTCCCTGACAGCACAGTGAGGCAATCTCGGCATCAGTGCTTACAAAGCGACTTCTTTATTTCTCCTTAGTGACTGCACTTTCTCATTTGTCACATTTACCGTAATTTATTTAACCAGTCTCTTAGCAATGAGTAGTTGGTTTATTTTCCTCTCTTAATATTACAAACACTGATTTGATGAAAACCCTAATAAATGTATCATTTCTTACATGGATAATATAAATTTGTAGAATAGAAACTAGGAGTGGAATTTTTAAAGAAGATAACTAAGATATAAGAATGTGTTTTATCCACTTATTTTTTAAGCTGAAATTTTGTAAAATAAGTATTTTTAGTTTTGGTTTTGTAGTTTTCTCTTCTGATTTACCCAAATTCTAAATACGTGATTGGCACAGCTTTGTATTGTACTAGGCATTCCTGAGTCCTCTCTCTTCTTCACCCTCCATATCTAATACTAATATATGTTCTTTCATTAACAAATGATTATTGAATACATACTAAATGTCATTCAGCAAGATGCTGAAGTACACAGGCAATATGGTACCTGTCATAGTGAAACATATCTGTTCTAGTGACCAGTTGCAGCTGTATGTTTTTTTTTTTTTCCTTCTGAAATGTATACTCTTTTCTCCTCCCTTCTCCCATTCCATCACTTCACTCTCTATTATTTCTTGACTCTACTACTTCGGCAGATCCCTAAATGTCACTTCTGTACAACTATTCTCACATGTAATTCATTTTAAGTATCACTGTAGACTGAAACTCCATAACAGAATGGGTCTGATCACCCCTGTACTCAACAGTCTGAAATAACTGCAGTGTTTTCATTGAGAAGAGAATCATTATTTCTTGTGTTCCTGTTCTAAGCAGTTGAAGGTCATAGGCACTTTACTTCCATTATTTCATTTTACTAGATGTAGGGAAAAAATGGTCAAGTAGGAGGTCATAATTTGGAGATATTAGTACAGTGGAATTGGTTTCATTTATCATACTTTTATTATCTCAAGAAATGTATTATCTGTATCATTTATTATCTTGACAAATTTATTTCTAGCTAGGAATTTATATCTCTGAAAACAGACAACCTGACTGTGTTGAGGTAAGGAATAGAGAGAAGCATTGTTGAAGGAGAGTTACTTGTGAAGATCTCAAGTAATGATAGCTAATGTTATCATGATTCCTATGATAACCTGTAGAAATGTATAATTATTTCCGTTTTTGCAAATGAGAAAGCTGAGGCTAGAAAAAGTTAGATTGCCCCAAAAGCGCATAAATAGAAAATTGAACTGCCAGGATTTGAACCCATTTCTATTTGACCACACTACCCTGGATCATCACACAAAACTGTATCCTTTTTGGAACATGAACTTGAACATACACAAATTCTCATGATCCTGTCACACTGAATTTTCTCTCCAGCCTCAGTTCAGTCGCTCAGTCGTGTCTGACTCTTTGCGACCCCATGAATTGCAGCACACCAGGACTCCCTGTCCATCACCAACTCCTGGAGTTCACCCAGACTCACGTCCATCGAGTCAGTGATGCCATCCAGCCATCTCATCCTCTGTTGTCCCCTTCTCCTCCTGCCCCCAATCCCTGCCAGCATCAGAGTCTTTTCCAACAAGTCAACTCTTTGCATGAGGTGGCCAAAGTACTGGAGTTTCAGCTTTAGCATCATTCCTTCCAAAGAAATCCCAGGGCTGATCTCCTTCAGAATGGACTGGTTGGATGTCCTTGCAGTCCAAGGGACTCTCAAGAGTCTTCTCCAACACCACAGTTCAAAAGCATCAATTCTTGGGTGCTCAGCCTTCTTCACAGTCCAACTCTCACATCCATACATGACCACAGGAAAAACCATAGCCTCGACTAGACGGACCTTTGTTGGCAAAGTGATGTCTCTGCTTTTGAATATACTATCTAGGTTGGACATAACTTTCCTTCCAAGGAGTAGGTGTCTTTCAATTTCATGGCTGCAGTCACCATCTGCAGTGATTTTGGAGCCCCCAAAAATAAAGTCTGACACTGTTTCCTAATGTCTTGCTTTTCTAATTTTTTTTTCTTTGCCTCTGCTGCTCTTAAGCCACACCAGACTATTCACTGTTCTCTTACCTGGTCACTATCTTTGTGCCTTTGGTCTATATTTAAGTGGCTTGTAATTACATTCTTTTATTCCTCTGACAAACATTTCCCGTTTTAAAGTTTCTCACAAAACATTACTAGATCACTCAACATTTCTAATTCTTAACTTTTAGATTGGAAAGAAAGCCATTGAATGTAACTTTTCTTACCTGAGAACAAGGCCAAGAACATGAAGGGGAGGAAAATGAAAGCCTCCATGTTAGAACCAGTTGGTTGTTGGGTGTTCAGTAGATACTTTCTGAATAAACCATGCTGATTGCCACCATGTTATATATTTGGACAATTCTCCACCCTTATTGCTAAACACAGTCACTGTGTTTAAAAAAAAATTACAGTAATTTTTGAAATCTGAAAGGTGTTCCTTCTTAAATTAAGTAGATTATCATGTTTAAATTAGCTTCACGCCCTGACTCTCATAAATATCCAAACTTTAATATGCTCCTATCAGATATCTTCCTCACAGAAAAAATTTAAAAGGTATAACCCATCTGAGAAAGTGATGAATTCACTGTTCATTTTTTTTGTTAAGAGATGACTGATCTTCAGTCAGTACTGTTATTGATACAGCAAGTTTAGAGTGTCATAGTAGAGACACTGTAGAGATTCCCACAAAATTTTTCTACAAATGAGTTATATGAAACATATTTACCTCAAATTATATTTTATAAGCAAGTGAAAATGCATTGATATTGGTCACTAGCAAGTGATGAGTACACCCAGTGGGGAATGGTAATAGGTAATGTATTTTTATGAGGTAACAAGAAGACAAAGGATCTCATGTTTGAGAATAACATTACACTATCGACCCTTTTGCCTTAAGCTATTACACCAAACAAGTTCATGTGAATATCACCTTGGGACTTATAGTCAGTAATTAACTCATTATTATGAAACACTAAAGTATTGTGTTCGAGATTGGCTGCCTTATACAAGAGAAAGTTAAGCATGGCCAAAAGAGACCTTTATAATGTGAGGCCTAGAGACCATATAGCATAATAAGGTTGACTGATGGTGCTAGGAAACATAAGCTTGAGTAAAAACAGACTTAGGATTAATATTGCCATTGGAGTCATCATTTGAAGAGTGTTAGTATGGAGAAACAAGATATTATTTGATCTGCATAGTTCCAGATGGCAGAACTAGTTCCAATATAAGAAAGTGCAAGACAAACTGTTTTAAATCCTAAAGAAAATTTCTGCTTTGGGAAGGGTGGTGAAGTAAGTGATTCTTATAATCCCTTCCAATTCTAAGATACTAAGATTAGTAGTTCTGGATTGTGTTTGATTTTCACTTTAGCTTATTTAGAAGGGAAATTTTGGAAATGATAAATGATTTATTTGAACCAAGCTAACAATTTTAAGGCATCAAAAAGGAAAATTTTAAATTCTCAGTAATAAGGTAACTTTTCAGTTCAGTTCAGTTGCTCAGTTGTGTCCGACTCTTTGTGACCCTGTGAATCACAGCACGCCAGGCCTCCCTGTCCATCACCAACTTTTACCCCTAGCTAATTTTTCTTTGTTTTGACTGGGCTTCATATGAATGTCAGAAGAGGTTGTATTGAACCAGAAGACCTTGAATTGTACGTGTGTGTGTGTATAGACACACACACACACACATATATGTTTAGGTGGCAGTGGTTTAGTCACTAAGTTGTGTCTGGCTCTTGGGACCCCATGGACTGTATAGTCCACTAGGCTCTTCTTTCCATGGGATTTCCCAGGCAAGAATACTGGAGTAGGTTGCCATTTCCCTCTCTAGGGGATCTTCCCAACCCAGGGATCGAACTTGAGTCTCCTGCATTGGCAAGTGGAGTCTCTACTGCTGAGCCACCAGGGAAGCCCCCATATGTTTATATATACATATATTTTATTTACCAATAAATATATATATATAATACCCCATATAATATATGTATATTGTTTTTAAACATCCTATAATTTTTGCTAAAATTTTATTACAAAATTTCAAAATACCAACAAGTTAAAAAAATTTGCAGTGAAAGCCCATATACATGCCTCCAAGATTCTTTAGTTCATCATTTGCTCTACCATGTGTATTGATAAATATGGGTAAACTTTATGCAAATTACTTTTACACCCGGATACTCATGTGTAGATTCAAATGCAGTAAATTCTCAAATACCAGCAAATGGACCACAAGAGCTGCATCTGCATTTTGCTTTAAACAAATGCTTCTTACACAATGCCATCATCTATCTTACCCATGTTTTTTTTTCCAACTTCAGCTTTGTCATACTTGAAAATAGCCTATGTAAAGAAAACAAATATGATGAGCACCTTATATGTGAGGATACTGCAGTTAGAAGGTAAAATCTCCTGGAAGCCTGTGCTCTGAGGTCTCAGCGACTGCCTCTGTGGATTAGTTGAAGGTATCATTGATTGTGCTGAGTAAGGTAGCCCTTTTTCTCTCTTTAACATATCTCTTCTCCAAACCATTCCAAAGAGCTTTTTGAATAATTGCTTTTAATCTTCCAATTTTCCTAAATGGGAAATCTAATTTCTCCTTTAATTGTGAGAACTTTCCAACCTTTAGAATTATCTTCCATTAGTATCTTCCTTTACACTTTGGAATAAGGTCAAAATTCTATGTTAGAGTAGGCTCAGAAAATGCTCCCCACAGTCACTTGTTAGAGAAGGGAAGAGGGTATTTCATGTGTTTGGGAGTGAGATTCTAAATAGAAGGTATCCTTTCAGTAGTCATCACATCTGGCTGGAAATAACAATAATAGCAGTGAAGTCAGATTACCTGAGGTTCTGTCTCTCCTCTCATTTAGCTATGTGATCTTACACAAATTTATCTTTCTCTCTCCATCTGCCTTTTTCCATCTCCCTTATTTCTAAAATCATGATAATATTCCACTGAAAGAGTCAAATTTTGCTAAGTGTTTTTGTGGTTTAGAAAATTCATACTATAGTAATTTTGGTTTCTGACTGCGGGCTGTTACAGCACTCTCTGTCCAGTTACTTGATTTAATCTCAACTGAACATTTGTCATGCAGCTAAAGGGAAGGAGACTTTGAACTCTCTATTAGTTTCTCCTGGTGAATATGTTTCCTTTTAATCCTTTCTGGAACTGTGGGGACTAACATGTGTCAAGTACTGTTCTTTGAATCCAAGAAGATATGTAAAGATTGAACACAATAAAGGACAGAAGACATCAGTTACATGGCATTCATTAGGCTATTCCTGTTGTGTTAGTTGCTCAGTCGTGTCTGACTCTGCGATCCCGTGGATTGTAGCCCACTAGGCTCCTCTGTTCATGGGATTGTCCAGGCAAGAATACTGGGGTGGGTTGCCGTTCCCTTCTCCATAGGTTATTCATATATAAATGCAAATAAGTTAAACTGGATCCGGAAGGCAAACTGATGTTTTGGTTTGGTTTTTGGAGTAGAAGACATATTACGTCTTAAATTCCAATCACATTGCCAAGATTGTCAGGGGGAGACTTGCCAGTTGGTTACTAAGTTTCATTAAATACTTCACAATATTAAGAAAGAAGCCAAAAATCAAGCACTTAGGTAATCTCTACCTATGGCTCTTTACCATTTCTCAGTTTATTTGATCATTTCATCTGGTCTTTACCCATTGGAGGCATTAGTTCCAGAACACTAAAGTCCTGGAGAGTGGCTGATGCTTGAGATAGAATCTTGGGCATCTTCTTCTCTGCTTTGGTTGTCCATTTCCTTATTTAACACATAATATCTTCATGTAAACTGAAATTCAAATATATTCAATTTCGTCATTATTTGAGATGATGCAGATATCTGACACACATTAATGTTGGCTATTGTCAGTATACTTGAGATTAGAAACATGACCACTCCCATCTTTACTTTAGTTGAATACACATGATGTGACTAGAGAACAATAAAATATAAGGTAGAACATAATTATGATAATCATTAACTAAATTTGTTATAATTAAGGTGTTTACTGACTTATTGCCTAGACTCTCATTAATGTGCAAGGGTGCAAATTCTAGGGATAAAATCTGAAGCATAATCTGCTTCTCACACCCAAATTAACTTCCTCTTCACCACCATAAATACAATAAATTACATAGTTTGGTCCTATGTTGATCATCAGATTTATTTAACCATTTGAGTCCAAGTTTTCTGTTACTTGTTTCTTAAACCATATTTCTAGTCATCCTCTGTGTGATGTCCACTGATAATTAGTCTTACAAATATATATTAAAGGAAAGAGTATATTTTCAGAATGTTGTTATTAAGATCAGCATTAACAAATCCTCTTCATGCAAGTTACTCCTCTCCTACAGAAGAATCCATTCCACTCCCTTTGAATCTGAGCTGGGCCAGTGACTTCCTTTGACCAATAGAATGTAGTGAATATGACAACATGTCATTTTTAGGTCTAAGCCTTAAGAGCCTGGCAGAGTTGAGTGAGAAACTAGAGAGAGACAGAGACAGGGAGACAAAGAGAAACCTCTCTAGCACCGCCACTGAAACATCAGAAATGTGGCTGAATTCTCCGTGGATCCCAAGGGAGCCACACAGCCAGCACCATGTGGAGCAGAGGCAGACCATTTGCGCTGATCCTGCACAGATTGCAGAAAGTGAAGTTGCTCAGTCGTGTTCGACTCTTGGCGACCCCATGGACTGCAGCCTACCAGGCTCCTCCATCCATGGGATTTTCCAGGCAAGAGTACTGGAGTGGGTTGCTATTTCCTTCTCCAGGGGATCTTCCCGACCCAGGGATCAAACCTGGGCCTCCCACATTGTAGGTAGACGCTTTACCGTCTGAGCCACCAGGGAAGTCCACAGATTGCAGAATTGTGGGCAAATACTATAACTTACTATTTTTGTTTAAAGCCCATAAGTTGGAGATGATCTGTTATGCAGAGAGAGATAATTGTTATAATACTGTTGACAAGATAGTGATTACTTTTTCACATTGAATCAAGACCCCATGATAACCAAAATAGGTACCATGTATGAGAAGCTTTATGTACATTATCTCATTAACTTCTTCAAACAGTATTTGGTCACACCCTTAACTATACGTTGAGGAAACTCAAGCACAGTGTCATTAAATAGCTGTTTTCGCTGTCTATGGGGTCACACAGAGTCGGACACAACTGAAGCGACTTAGCAGCAGTAGCAGCAGCAGCAGCGGCAACCCTAGGAAAGATATTTTAGCATATCTGTCGAAGTAACCCCAATGCTGTGCCTTGGCTCCTATAGAAGGAGCTGTCTATAAACTGACTTCTCTCACCCTTGATCATGGCAACCTTATTTACATTTCAGGGTTTTGTTTTTGGTATTTTGTTGTTTTTATGTTTGTTGTTCTCTTTGCTCAGAACACCCTTCCTCTAAATTTGCATGTGCCCATTCTAAAGGAGATCAGTTCTGGGTGTTCTTTGGAAGGAATGATGCTAAAGCTGAAACTCCAGTACTTTGGCCACCTCATGTGAAGAGTTGACTCATTGGAAAAAACTCTGATGCTGGGAGGGATTGGGGGCAGGAGGAGAAGGGGACAACAGAGGATGAGATGGCTGGATGGCATCACCGACTCGATGGACATGAGTTTGAATGAACTCCGGGAGATGGTGATGGACAGGGAGGCCTGGCGTGCTGCAGTTCATGGTGTCACAAAGAGTCGGACATGACTGAGCAACTAAACTGAACTGAAATGCTTTTCAGCTTTCAGGACTCAATTCAAAGTAACCTAATTCAAATAATTATTCTCTCCAAAATGTACCCCGTTTTCTCTGTCATATGTCTCAACTTTGCTTCCTTTATTAATTGATTAATAACTGAAAAATATTTTTAAAATATTTATTCTTATGGCCCCAAGGATCTTGTCTTGTTTGCCCTATCCTGGGAATGGTATCTAGCATAAAGTGAAGTCGGTCAGTCGTGTTCAACTCTTTGTGACCCCATGGACTGTAGCCTGCTAGGTGGTTCTGTCCATGGGATTCTCCAGACAAGAATACTAGAGTGGGTTGCCATTTCCTTCTCCAGGGAATCTTCCCAACCTAGGGATCAAACCTGGGTCTCATGCATTGCAGGCTGACTCTTTACCGTCTGAGCTACCAGGGACTCCTGGTATCTATCATAAGCATTGAATAATTATTTGTGATTAATGAATGAAATAATTCATGCACAGGGATTTTATAAAATAAGAGTGTACCAAACTATACTTTGAAAGTGAAAGTGAAAATGTTAGTTGCTCAGTCATGTCCAACTCTGTAACTCCCTAGACTGTAGTCCGCCAGGCTCCTCTGTCTGTGGAATTCTCCAGGCAAGACTCCTGGAGTGGGTAGCCATTCCCTTTTCCAGGGGAACTTCCCAACCCAGGGATTGAACCTGGGTTTGCTGCATTGCATGCAAATTTTTTATGGTTTGAGCCATATGTTTGTTGGTTGCTGTAAAATTTTCCCTCCAAACAGTTTGAAGATACAGTCTTGTCTACATCTTTAGATTTCTGAGGACATACTATATGCCAGTAAACCTATACTTTCAAGCTTTTTCACAATTTATCATGCATAGAAAATTATTTTATGTAGTAAACTGATAAAGCCAGAGACAACTAGCCGAAAGGCTTCAGTTGTTGCAGAACCTATTCAGCTGCCCCAAATGACTGACGTGACCAACATTTTGTCTCACTTGTTACTTATTTCTTGTCTCAGGGTACAAGTTGAGAAGCTCTAAAACTAACTCAATATGTCCCTAAGGAAAAACACTTCACAAATATATCATATACTAAAGAATGCTAATTTGTATCAGATGATCTATATTTTCTTGGATTGAGCTTTCTTGTCTTCATCTGCATTAATTCTGAAGAATTGAGACTCAGAGTACTGGTTGGAGAATTCTGGATTTGAAAAGTGTGATAATAATTTATGTCCTGTGGTTTGTTTTCAAATTGTATCATTTTGTATTAAAGCAGTCTAGCAGTTACTCTAAATCAAATAAAGGTGGCTCCCTTGTTAGCTGAAAAGAACATCAATGGAGTCAGTCTGCCAAGATAACTTTATTGAAAGTGCTTTCTTTATGCAAAATAACTGATGGGAAATACATAGCAATGGAGACTGGATAAACAGAGACTCCTCTGATGCAAAAGGTGAATTGTAGGCACTTCCAGCATTGCAGCATCAGGCGAATCAACATTTTCCTTCATGTTTGAAATTGAGCTTCCAATTTCTTTCCCTGAAAGAACAGAGATACTGCTCTCAGTGAAGTGCAGTGGATGTGGGTTAAGCCCAGTATAAATGAACTGGGAAATGATACTAAAGCTTTCTAGGTCTGAGGCTAATAATACTGCCTTATTTTAAAAAAGAACTATGTGTAAAATACTTAGCATAGTAAAAGGCTTAATAAATAACTTCCCTGACTTATACCCCATTGACCTAAACCAAAGATGCTCTTCCAAGACAGCTTTCGGGTGCTTACTTAGCTGCTTTGCAGAATTCACAGAGGTTGTGGTAAGTTTGTCCGTCAGTGCCACATACTGGTTTGTCAGTCTTGGGACAGGGTTTTCCATTTGTAGCTGTTTTCTCATAATTGCTGCAAAAAGCCTGTGATTAAAGAGTTCTTTTTTAATTCCATGAATAATGGCATTGACATCATTACCTCTCTCAAGTGATAATAAAAATATTCAATTTATGCTTATAAATCCATTTAAAAAGTTATTATTACTAAACTCTTATTATCATTATCTTATTATTACATCCTTGTAAACCCAGGATTCAAACAAGGACAGTTTAACTCTAGAGCATATATTCTTAGCCATTATATCATTCTGACCATATGGAAACCCACGAATCTAGCCAAATTGGCCTTTAATAACCTTTGAAAACATTTTGCTTGTTTTTTTTCCCAGCACTATACTACTCTTTCTTCCTATAATAAATCTTCTCTTTTATGTCATTCTTTAATGATATGAAATAACACCTCTCAAATACCATCTCATACTCTGAAATTTTCCTGAAAATCCTCAGGTGAAAAAAGATTGCTTCTGTTTCCAAATGCCTACAAGTTTATTATCTGACATCAACCTTCAGTAGTACACAAATGTTATTAATATTTTTATTTATATTTGCTTTTGTTTACTTATTTTTGTTTTACTTTGGACTTCTATGGTGGCTCAGACAGTTAAGAATCTGCCTGCAATGTAGGAGACCTGGGTTCAATGCAAACTCCTAGGAGTAAGGCATAACAAGATATATGTGCATATAATCATAGTTCTATAATTGATTGCTTCATTAGCTATCTCTGTAACTACCTGTCATACAAACAATGCATGTTATAATAGAACCATTAAAAATACAGAGCAGCACAAAAGGGATAGATTTAAATCATGTGTAAAACAATATCCAGAAATTTGCACTATTGATAGTACCTTTCCTGACATCTTCTGTTTATATATTTTTCCCAAGTCTCATTACCATTGATAGCATTTTATAAAATGATTTAAACTTGAAATATTCTTTCAGTATCTTTCTGCATCAATATACATTCTATATTACCCATTTGAATAGTTACTATATATTGTATTAATTATCATTCAGTTCCTTATTTGGAAACATTTGGTTTGTTTCCCTGTTTTTTCCTTTTTTTGTTTGTCTGTTTCCATATTGTTTGCTAATACAATCTATATTGCTAGGAATATCTGTATAAATGCATTTTCAATTCTTTCTTTAGGCTCCATTTCTGGAAGTAAAAAGATCCTCTGTTTTTAATTTGCCTTTTTAAAGACTTTTGATGCATTTATCAAGTAAAACTTCAGGAATTATTTTTTTCATATTTCTATTTCCTATAGGCTTTGACCATAATAGGAAATTTATGGAACTTTGTTGAACAGTGTGAAAGTGTTTTTATATAATTACACAACTTCATAGGTAGAATGAAAGAAAATCTGCTCACAGATTTTCCTCACGGGAATAGACAGACTTTAGTAGCCATCTTTTTTATTCTGCTTTCATTACCCTTACTTCAAGCAAAGAAAGTCAGTGTTTATCTGGTCTTTTACCTGTTGAGATTTTGCTTTCGGTTTAGCCGAAGGGCATTTCTTTGAAAAGCAGTATTTCCTATGCTCTAATTTTACATGTGGGGACATTAAGGCTCACTTCCTTTTGGAAGACATTCTTCCAACATTTCACATGACATGGGGACAGAATTAGAACCTAGATTTGTGGCTCAGCTGGTAAAGAATCTGCCTGCAAAGCAGGAACCCTGGGTTTGATCCCTGGGTTGGAAAGATCCCCTGGAGAAGGGAAAGGCTACGCACTCCGGTATTCTGGCCTGGAAAATTCCATGGACTGTATAGTCCATGGCGGAGAAGGCAATGGCACCCCACTCCAATACTCTTGCCTGGAAAATCCCATGGACAGAGGAGCCTGGTGGGCTGCAGTCCATGGGGTCGCGAAGAGTCGGACACGATTGAGCAACTTCACTTTCACTTTTCTTTCATGCATTGGAGAAGGAAATGGCAACCCACTCCAGTGTTCTTGCCTGGAGAATCCCAGGGACGAGGGAGCCTGGTGCACTGCCGTCTATGGGGTCGCACAGAGTCGGACACGACTAAAGTGACTTAGCAGCAGTAGCAGCAGCATAGTCCATGGGGTCACAAAGAGTTAGACACGACTGAGCAAATTTCACTTTGACTTCACTTTCATACCATTACATTGTGATTTTCCAGTTTGTTTCTTTATCTATCATGAACCCATTTTTCCAAGAATCTAATTTTGCATACTAAGTCCCTCCTCTCAAGAAGTTCCTGTTCATAGTTATATATCTGATTGCAAATTAGTTCGCATTAAGAACATGACAGTAATGCAGTTTATAAAGTTATTATTTAATCTCAGTAATCTTTAAAATATATTTCTAGACTTAAAGATTCAACATGAAAATATGTAACCCCACCTGCCTCCCAGAACATAATTTTCCTCATATGGTAAAGAGAACAAAATGTAACTGTTAGTTTTCTCACCCTAAACATCAGAAGAATCAAAGTTAAGAAGAGTCTCATCAACTCTAATAGCATGACTTTCTAATTGTCTTGGATTAAGGATCTGACTTGTTACTTTTATGCTTTCTACAGTCACCACATGGAATAGAAGGCATTAAGAATCAACTTCTTGGTTGTATTAAAACACAGTAGATTAAAGATTAAGTGAAATATTTAGTCTGTGAATTGGTAAGATATTCTAAAAAAACTATATATTTCATATAGTACAGTTTAAGCAAGACAAAATTTGTCTTTTTCAAACATTTTCTTTTCAAAAACAATTTCTGATTTGAAAAGTTTACATGTGTGTGTGCTCAGTCACTCGTTCATGTCCAACTCTTTGTGACCCTATGGACTGTAGCCCTCTAGGCTCCTCTTTCCATGGGATTTTCTAGGCAAGAATACTGGAATGTGTTGTGATTTCCTCTTCCAGGGGATCTTCCTGACCTAAGGAGCAAACTCATGTCTCCTGCGTTGGCAGGCAGATTCTTTACCACTGAGCCACCTGGGAAGCCCCAGGAAGTTTATTTTGGCGTGAAAGAGGGGATATGCTCTACCAGAAGTTAATTTCTAAAGATAGTACATTCTCTTCTGTATTTTCTCTTGTTCAGCATGATTTAATTTTCATACTTTAATTTTTTCCCTTTTTTGTTGCTTAGCTTCCTTTATAATTCCCTTTTGTATGGTTCCATGAAGAAATCAATTTTATTTCTTTACTTTTTACTCGACAAATATTGAATACCTACTTTGTGCCAGTAACTTGAAATTCCAAAGCAGTCTTATCAAATTTCTAATTAAAATCTTACAACTGAATTTTGCTTCAAGAAAGTAGCTGTTGCTTAGAAAGAGTTGAAGAGAGACTGAGCAGACGAAAAACTATATGTGGTCTCAGATTAGATCCTACAACAAGAGAATGAGAGAATATTTCTGGGACAGCTAGTGAACTTTGAACAGGATTTCAGGTTAACAAGTTAGGTAACAGTTCTGTATCAATGTTCATTTCCTGACTTTGATGACTGTACCGAAGTTATGTAACGTGAGCTGGATAAAAGATACATAGTATATAATATTTCTTTGGGCTACTTTTCAAAATAAAAATATTTTTTAAAAACATAAAAAAATGCAAAATGAAGATGGAAGTTGACCTCCATCTTCAACTAAATTTTTAGGTAAGATGTATAGATTATAAAACCTTATCTCAAAATTCTTGTAGGTGGCTAGTTTTCAGAAAGTAGAAATACTATATATCACATCTGATATTATCTTGTACATTCTAACATTTGTTGAATCTTTCACTCATTCATAAATCCATCTCTTCAGCTATCAATCCATTGATTTGTCCATTCAACCATCTATCCATTTATTAGGTAAGATTTTTATTGAAGCTGTGCCACGTTTAAAGACCTAAGATCCGAACAAGAGAGAAAACACTTCCTCTGGCCTTAAGGAGCTTACTTTATAAGAGAGAAGGCTATCTGTGATGGGTAGCATAATATGATAAATGTTGAATTTAGTATATCAGTAAAATCCAGGATAAATACAGATGGGATCTTAGTAAATCATTCATAGGGATGATAGAGCAAAATTGATTTTGTTCTTAGGAGATTTCTGCGTGAGGGAGGATATGAAGGTCCTTCTAAATGAGAGCCTGAGCACACTTTTCACAATGGTGTGACTGGTAATTGTCTTTCAGAATGTAAGAACAGCCTTAACCAAGGCATGTGAGAGGTCTTGGTATGCTGTGGTCGAAGAATTGGGTCACAGGCTGGTAGAGAATGAATGAGGCTGAACAAGGAGACAGCCAATAGATTGATAAGGGACTTGAAAGCCAGGCTAAAGAATTTGGATATTATCATCTTGGCATTTGAAAATTATCTATGACTTTGAATTAAGAGAGCCATGTGAATAAAGTTAAAATGTTAGAATTTTTTGGAATTAGCATGGAGGATATTTGTTGAATGAATTAATTTTTTTTTAAAGTTCTAGAGTTGTTTCTCTCTATATCTCTCTCTTTTTTTTTTTAGTTTTAAAAATGTTTTACTTTTATTTTTATTTTTATTTTTTTAATTTTTTTAATTTTTTAATTTTTTTTTTAATTTCAGGTATACACGTGCTCCCCATCCTGAACCTTCCTCCCTCCCCCCTCCCCATGCCATCCCCCTGGGCCGTCCCAGCGCACCAGCCCCAAGCATCCAGCATCGTGCACTGAACCTGGTTATAAATATTTTGTTTAAAATATTTACTCTTTAATTAGAAAACTAAAATTGGATAAATGTGACTTAGTTATTAGGATTAAATCATTAAAATAAAAAATTAATAATAGTTAATTTTTATTTAGTATTTACTCTGCACTGAACAGTTTTATGGGCTGTATATAAATTAGCCCATGTAGTATTGAACTGAGTACTTCATTAGCTGAATTTTATAGATAAAGACACTGAGGCACAGAAAGGTGAAGTAAGTTACCAATAATCAGACATTTACTGAGTAATAGGGCTGGATTATAAACCTGAATATTCTTTCTCAAAACCCATATTTCAGAAAGGAAACTCTGACTACATTTTTAAAAATTTTAAGGTATATAACTATTTCTTTTTTTTATTATGATTATAGACCCTATTATTACAAATTACTCTCTCAGTGGTGTAGATTCTGTGATTACTAGTTGCCAACCAAGCTACCTGTCCATATGTCCACATAGAAGAGAAGGTAATGGAGAAGGAAATGGCAATGCACTCCAGTATTCTTGCCTGGAGAATCCATGGACGGAGGAGCCTGGCAGGCTACAGTCCATGGGGTCGCAAAGAGTGGGACACAACAGATACCAAAGGATGTATTTTAAGTGTGTATTTTAATAAACACACTTAGGTATATAGAGTACGTGCCAGACTCATGTACTCTCTCTCTATACCTAAGTGTGTTTATTAAAATACAGAGCTGTGATTCCCCAATTTTAATGTTAGGGGCTTCTTAAAATGTAGATTCCTAGGCCTCAGCATCCCTCCCTAGACATCCTGGTTCAATTAGAAGATCTAACATGTATGTGTAGGAAACCGGAATACATTTTATGAAGCATTCATAGAGACTTGTGAACAAGGTACTCAGATCTAGAGTGACTGTATGTTTTGAGTTGGCTGAATAGTCTCAGTTTATGTCTTCTCTATAAAACTGTAAATACTACTTCCACTCTCAAAATTATCCTTATTTAGAAAATAAATTATATTCATCCCATATTTTTTTTAATTTAATTTTTAATTTTTAATTTTACAATATTGTATTAGTTTTGCGAAATATCGAAATGAATCCGCCACAGGTATACCCACGTTCCCCATCCTGAACCCTCCTCCCACCTCCCTCCCCTACCCTCCCTCTGGGTCGTCCCAGTGCACCAGCCCCAAGCATCCAGTATCGTGCATCGAACCTGGACTGGCGACTCGTTTCATACATGATATTATACATGTTTCAATGCTATTCTCCCAAATCTCCCCACCCTCTCCCTCTCCCACAGAGTCCATAAGACTGATCTATACATCCCATATTTTTATAAGCAATGTATTGTTTTAGAGCCTTTAACTGTGTACATACTGTTTTCTCTGGAAATGTGACATCTGGCTCATCTAAAGAAAATGGGAAGTAATTTTTAAGTCCTTTTGTACTGTTAAGGAAAAGGCATCTGCACTAAAAATGACATTTTTTCCTAAATAAGGATATCATGCATGCCATCCCACCTTCTCACCAGAGCAACCAAATGAACTCAGAAGACCTTAATGAAATAGTCACAGTACTTCCCAACTCAAAATCACCTTTGTTGTAAGACAACCTCTTGTGATAGTAGAGGGCCAGTGAGAGTGAGAAATACATACCTGGGAACCTCTTTGGCTCACAGCCTCTGCAAGGACAGAACAAACAACGATAAGTCACAATAGGACAGGCAGTTTCCAGAATCAGAATCTTAGAGTTAAATGATCCTCAGAGACCTTCTAATATTATAACTGCCTTATTTAGGATGAAGAACTAAGGCCCAGAGAAGGGCAGAAAGCTTCTCCAGGACACACAGCTTCTTAACTACTCAGCTGAACTAGGGGCCAGAGGCCAGGTTACAAACGACCGATACAAAGCTCTTTTCACTACATTTGCTATTTATGATCTGTGTGGCTTTTATTGATTATATTCACTTCTTTAATGTCTACCTTAAAACCAGGCTTTAACTTAAGAAAGGAAGGCAAAAATATATGTCAAAGTGGCATATATTTAACCAGAAAGAAGTTGAAAATTCCAAAATCTAGAAGCCATTAGATTAAAGGATAATCAAGACAATTGGCCAACAAAGAGTTAATATAACAATAAAATACAAAATAATTTGGAGAGCATTGAAAAAAATCATATAATTTACCCCTATTTCCCCTACAGTATCTACCATGAACTAAGGGATTTCTATATTTCAAGCACTATATTAAATCTTACATATATTAAGTCATACTAATAGTTCTGTTTTATATCTAAGGAAATTGAAACCTGGGGCAAATAACTCGTCTGAGGGCATGTACCTTGTAAATGGCAGAGCCAGAAAGCAAGCCCAGGTCTTAGATTCTAAAGACAATGTACATAACCACAACCTTTTATTGAAACAAGTCTTAGAGCACATAAGGGTCACAACTCTATTTTCACATGATGAGCAGTAGCCAGAGAAAAGGAGTAGGTTGCTCAATATTAAAGAAGAAGATAGTAGAACAATGAAGATTAGAGGCCAAATATTAAAATCCTACACTTGGGCTCTTCCACTCATTCCCTCTCTCTTTTCTTTGCTTACCTGGAGGCTAATTAAGAATGCCTCAGTTTTCAGTAAGATGGAAGCATCTCAGGAACATTTCAGTAGTTGAAGCTCTTTAGATAAGAATTTCTTGAAGGTGACTTTATGTGAGAATTTCTATTATAATTTCAAAATAAGCTGTTTCATTGAAGAATGAAACTTATGTATAATCTTATGCTCTTAATTATGATTTGCTAGTTTGTAACTCGGAGAAGGCAATGGCACCCCACTCTAGTACTGTTGCCCGGAAAATCCCATGGATGGAGGAGCCTGGTAGGCTGCAGTCCATGGGGTCGCTAAGAGTCAGACATGACTGAGCGACTTCACTTTCACTTTCCACTTTCATGCATTGAAGGAGGAAATGGAAACCCACTCCAGTGTTCTTGCCTGGAGAATCCCATGGATGGAGAAGCCTGGTGGGCTGCAGTCCATGGGGTCGCACAGAGTCAGACACGACTGAAGCGACTTGGCAGCAGCAGTTTGTAACTGGCCTGTAACTTCTATTTTTTCTTTTTTTCCCCCTTGACCTCACCGCTTGGCTTGTGGGATATTAGTTCCCTGACCAGGAATTACACCCAGGCCCTTGGCAGTGAGAGCACAGAACCCTAACCACTGGCCTTCCAGGAATTCCTGGACGGGAACTTGTAGATTAGGCATTTGAGGGGCATTTGGTCTAGGACAGGCCACCTCATCCTATGAATTATAACACTGTTTTTGCGAGTAGATGACACTATCTCTTACATAGTATTATAGTGATAATTCAAGTTGCTAATTTTGTAAGTTTCCTCTAAATAGTATTATGGGCGGTCACCATCATTAACCGTCCTTATCATCATCATCATCATCACCATAAACAATAACGTCACATTGTGACTGCTAACATTGACCAGAATTCCATTTTGTGTGTGAATATATATATATATATATATATATATATATATATATATTACTCACCTGCCAAGATGAACAAATAGGCCACGCTGATCAGAAGCATAAGGGTGCCTGATGACTTCATGATCAATGAATCTGCCAAGTCTGCAGGGACTGTGTTAACAAGAGTTCACCGCTGTGGATGTTCTACAGGCTGTATTTATAAGTAGATCCATATGCATGCTTCTGAGTACCTACACATTTGGCAGCCAGCCAGATTCTCCACCCTGATTATATAATCTATGTCCCCAGTGATTAGAGACATCAGAAACCAAAGCTTATTTCCTGCCTTTTTCAGACAGGAACAATGGTCTGAAATGTTTAGGCAGAATAAAAATGAATTATATGTATTACACCCAAAATTTGCTCTCATGAGCATTCAGTAATAGTTGTGATCAAGTAATTTTCTAGCAATTTACATATTTCAACCTGCTCCCAGCAGATCCTTGGAACAAGAAAGCTTCCATCAAGCAGTAACCTGTGTAATTTGTGCACAATGTTAATAACGCTTGGTGTCACAACTACTAGGAAAATAAAAATGCTAATGTGAGGGATTTTAAGGTCAAGGAATTTATTGAATTAGGAGAGCATACTCCTAATGATCATTGAGTTTAAAAACCCTTGATATTCCCTATGAATGCAAATTAGGGGCTATTTTCTTCAACCCCTTGCTTTTAGGCAAAACATACATGATGATTCTTACTTAACATTTTTATTTTAACAAGTATTTCACAGATGGATTTTAGTAATTGAGCATAAATACCATTCACAATTCTCTTGCTTCTCTCAAATACACCAAGTACTCTTCACCTTATGGCTCCTGCTCTTATTACTCATTATTTCCTCCAAATGGAAGACTCCTGGCCAAGAGCCTTAAATAGCTAGTTTCTTTGTTTTTTTTGTTTTTAAGAAATATCAGTTCAAATACTACCTGCTCAGTGAAGATTTCCCTGTCAATTCAAAATATCTCCACCCAAACTCAGATCATTGTGCTTTATTGCTTTCATAATGCTTTTCAACATCTAAAATTATCTTTCTTACATAATTATTTACTTGTATATTTCCCAACTACCATATATATACAATCATATTGACAAATACACACACATGCTAGGATATAAACTCATGGATCTTTTTTCTCTCTAGTGTCTCCACACATAGAACAATGGCTTCTACACAGAAGCATATAAACATCTTGCTGATTTTAGAAATGCTATATAGTAAAAATTGCTTCTTTCACTCTAACATAATAATTGAACACCAATTATTGCAAGTATTACTAAATGCTGAAAATGAAGTGACAACAAAGAGTCATACAGCTACATTCATCATTCTTTTCTCAAACACTTGCTGGTTGAAACCTACTGGTTCCAGGAACTTTGATCCTAGAAATTTAAAGATGAGTATGAGCAACTGAACTGAACTGAATAGAAGTTCACAACCAAAACAAGAAGAAAGCAACCTGACTAAAGTTACAGACAGATACGAGGGGAGCTCAGAAGAGAGCACATTCCTCTGAGTAGGGCGAAGAAGGCATGGCAGAGAGGAGGTGGTCATGACCAGGCTTCCTAGAGTTATTAGAAAATCAGAGACACATAAAGTGATAGTCATTATTTCAAGAATAAGAAATCATATGGAAAAAAGAAAACAAGAGCTAAGGTATATGTTTAGAAATGAGAGCAATGGTTAGACTTAACACAGGCCTTAAGATAACAGATTTCACACAGACTATTCTAAGGATTGTCACATTTCTTGGAGTCTTTTAAGCTCTCTGGATCTGTGAGCTTCTTGTGTCATCAAATTTAGAAGTTATGTATTCAAATACACATTTTTATTCCATCATCGCCTTCTCCCAAGCTTCTTGAAGTTGTCCCCAAACTCATTAATCCTCTCTTCAGTACTTTTTTTTTTCCCCCTCTGTATTTTGTTTTTGTTCATTTCCAGTGCTATATCCAATGTGGAAACAATGGAAGCAGTGAGAGACTTTATTTTGGGGGGCTCCAAAATCACTGCAAATGGTGACTGCAGCCATGAAATTAAGACGCTTACTCCTTGGAGGAAAAGCTATGACCAACCTAGACAGCATATTAAAAAGCAGAGACATTACTTTGCCAACAAAGGTCTGTTTAGTCAAGGCTACGGTTTTTCCAGTAGTCATGTACGGATGTGAGAGTTGGATTATAAAGAAAGCTGAGCACAGAAGAATTGATGCTTTTGAACTGTGGTGTTGGTGAAGACTCTTGAGAGTCCCTTGGACTGCAAGGAGATCCAACCAGTGCATCCTAAAGGAGATCAGTCCTGAATATTCATTGGAAGGATTGATGCTGAAGCTCAAACTCTAATACTCTGGCCACCTGATGTGAAGAACTGACTCACTGGAAAAGACCCTGACGCTGGGAAAGATTGAAGGCAGGAGGAGAAGGGGATGACAGAGGATGAAATGGTTGGATGGCATCACTGGCTTGGTGTACATGAGTTTGAGTAAGCTCTGGGAGTTGGTGATGGACAGGGAGACGTGGTGTGCTGCGGTCCATGGGGTCACAAAGAGTTGGACGTAACTGAGCGACTGAACTGATCAAGTTCAGTTTACTAATTTCTTCTGCAGTAGCTAACCTGCTGTTAATATCACATGGTGTTATTTTTCTTCTCAAACATTTCACTTTTTCAATACACTGTTTCTTTATATCTATATATTTATATATCCAGATACACCTTCCATCTGTTTACTTCATGTGCTCTATTTTTCTCCTACCTTCTTGAACATAAGGGATAACTAATTTAATGATCATCTATCAATTATATAATATGTGTCATTGCTGGATCTCTTTATTATGATTGATACTTTTCCAGAAAATGTACTGACAAACCAATGAAAACACGTATGTACCAAAATCACAGATATCTGTATCTAATACAGATAGGGTTGATGGTGAGGACTATGGTTGTCAAGGCCCCCAGTGAAGAGATAACCTTTGAGCTAGAGAACCAAAGATAGAAATTCATGAAAAAGAATGTTTATTCCCTTTTGCCATCTTTTTGTAATACATGGTCTTCTGGCTTACACATTTCTATCAAACAGAACTTCCCTTGTAGTGTGTCTCTGCAGTATGATATTTCTGACCCGGGCAGCATGGTTCTACAGTTTCTTTCATACCAGGTATATAGAGAGCTAATTAGCAGTATACACAATCTCTTCCCAGATTCTATAATTTGGGGAACAAAAAACTTGGGTTCCTGAGAGCGATGAAGATGAAATGGTACATGGGGACATGTTTATGAAATTGTGCCAGTTTCAGTTACATAAAAGAGTATGATGGTTTTCAGGAAGTCCCACAAATTAGCTTATAGTTATGACATCTGTAGGAGGGACTCAGTGCCTCTTTAGACTCAGTAAGAAAGTATTTAATGATGTCTGCTTATACTGTCTATAAAACAGTTTTCAAAGCATTGCACATCTAGCAAGATTATTACCACAACATGAGTGAGATTTTATTGGATGAGCAAATAGTTTTTTGTGTAATGGGAACTTAAGGATATTTATTAAGTCAAATTATTCTTATGAAAATTAAAATAATACAGGTAACTGCCATTGTTGTGCTGACCTGACAATGGCATGGTTCCCTTCTCCCACTACTGCTTTCCTTTCTCAGGAGGTCATCTTACACACTTCTTTCTTACATCCTTTTTCAGTACTGTATTATTAACTTTAGTCACCATGCTGTACAATAGGGCTCCACCACTGATTCATCTTATAATTGAAAGCTTGTACCCATTCTCCACCCACCCAACCCTAGGCAACCACCACTCTTCTCTCTGGTTCTGTGAGTTTGACCTTTTAGATTCCTTGAGTTTAAGTGAGATTGTGCAATATTTATCAACCTTTTAGATTCCTTGAGTTTAAGTGAGATTGTGCAATATTTATTTATGCACTATAGTTAAGCATAATGTTCATTCATCTTGTCACAAATGGCAGAATTTTTTTCTTTATTTTTTTGGATGTATAATATTCAATTGCATATATTGTTGGAGTAATTAAACAAGGAAGCCATTAGACTGAGGTGGCTCTAATGCCTTGGTAGCTACCTAGTAAGCAAACCCAAACTAAGCCAGAATCAATGCACTCGAATCCAAGAAAACAAAACTTAAGAACAACTAATCACTAACTGTCAGCTTGGCTTTCTCAAATAAGACAACCACTTAATCCATGGCTAATCAAATAATTTCTTTGTTTTTACTTCCACATCATCTCTTTACCTTTCCCCTAGCTTGTCAGCAGAGTACTCCTAAACACTTTCAGTTTGGTATCTGCTGAGTTGAATGGATGTTGGCCTAAATAAACTCTTGTAGATTTTAATGTGTCTCAGTTTATTTTTTGACACTATATACCAAAATTTCTTTATCCATTCATCTATCTATGGCCACTTAGATTGCTTCCATAACTTGGCTATTGTGAAAAGCTGCAGTGAACATGGGAATACAGATAGCTCCTGAGATCCTAATTCATTTCCTTAGAATATATACACAGAAGTGGGGTGGCTGAACAACATGGTAGTTCTATTTTAAATTTTTTGATGAATTTCCTTGCTATTTTCCATAATGGTTGTACCACTTTATAATCTCACTGACAATGTACGCAAGTTTCTATTTTTGCCAGTACTTGTTTCTTTATTAAATTTTTTAACTTTATATTGGACTATAGTTGATTTACAGTTTGTGTTAGTTTCAGGTGTATAGCAAAGTTATTCAGTTATACATATACAGATGGTCTTTTTCAAGTTCTTTTCCCATTTAGGTTATTACAGAATATTGAGCATAGTTCCCTGTGCTATACAGTAGGTCTGTTGATTATCTATTTTAAATACAGATATGTATTTATATGTATCAATCCTCAAATCTCAATTTATTCAATATATCTATATGTATGTATATATATTTATGTATGTATGTGTCAATCCTAAATTCCCAATTTATCGCTTCCCCCCTACCCTTCCCCTTTGGTAACCATATATCTGTCTAAGGCTGTGAGTCTATTTCTATCTTGTAAATAAGTTCATTTCTATCTTTTTTCTTTAGATTCCCCATATGAATGATACTATATGATATTTATCTTACTCTCTCCAATTTACTTCAATTATTATGATAATCTCCAGGTCCATCCATGTTGCTGTAAATGGATTATTTCATTGTTTTTAATGGCTGAGTAATATTCTACTGTATATATGTATACCACATCTTCTTTATCCATTCATCTGTTGATGGACATTTAAGTTGTTTCTATGTTTTGGCTATTGTGATTTTCATTTCTCTAATAATCGCAATATTGAACATGTTTTCCTGTGCTTCATGGCCATCTGTATGTCTTCTTTGGAGAAATGTTGATTTAGGTCTTTTGCCCACTTTTTTTAATTTAATTTTATTTTTTTTTAATATTGAGCCATGTGACCTGTTTCTAAATTTTGGAGATTAATCCCTTTTGGTGGAATCATTTGCTAATATTTACTCCCATTATGTGGGTTGTATTTTTGTTTTGTTTATGGTTTCCTTTGTTGTGCAGAAGTGTCTGAGTTTAATTAGGTTCCATTTGCTTCAGTTCAGTTCAGTAGCTCAGTCCTTTCCAACTCTTTGTGACCCCATGAACCACAGCACAACAGGCCTCCTTATCCAACACCAACTCCCAGAGTTTACTCAAACTAATGTCCACTGAGTTGGTGATGCCATCCAACCATCTCATCCTGTGTCATCCCCTTCTCCTCCTGCCCTCAATCTTTCCCGGCATCAGGGTCTTTTCCAATGAGTCAGCTCTTCGCATCAGGTGGCCTAAGTATTGGAGTTTCAGCTTCAACATCAGTCCTTCCAATGGACACCGAGGACTGATCTTTGTTGGCAAAGAATTGTCTCTGCTTTTTAATATGCTGTCTAGGTTGCTCATAACTTTTCTTCCAAGGAGTAAGCATCTTTTAATTTCATGGCTGCAATCACCATCTGCAGTGATTTTGGAACCCCAAAAAACAAAGTCAGCCACTATATTTTAATAGTTTCCACTGTTTCCCCATCTATTTGTCATGAATTGATGGGACCAGATGCCATGATCTTAGTTTTCTGAATGTTGAGCTTTAAGCCAACTTTTTCACTCTCCTCTTTCACTTTCATCAAGAATCTCTTTAGTTCCTCTTCACTTTCTGGCATAAGGGTGGTGTCATCTGTGTATCTGAGGTTATTGATATTTCTTCCGGCAATCTTGATTCCAGCTTGTTCTTCCTCCAGCCCAGTGTTTCTCATGATGTACTCTGCATAGAAGTTAAATAAGCAGGGTGACAATATACAGCCTTGATGTACTCCTTTTCCTATTTGGAACCAGTCTGTTGTTCCATGTCCGGTTCTACCTGTTGCTTCCTGACCTGCATACAAGTTCCTCAAGAGGCAAGTAACGTGGTCTGGTATTCCCATCTCTTTCAGAATTTTCCACAGTTTATTGTGATCCACACAGTCAAAGGTTTTGGCATAGTCAGTAAAGCAGAAATAGATGTTTTTCTGGAACTCTCTTGCTTTCTCGATGATCCAGTGGATGTTGGCAATTTGATCTCTGGTTCCTCTGCCTTTTCTAAAACCAGCTTGAACATCTGGAAGTTCATGGTTCATGTATTGCTGAAGCCTGGCTTGGAGAATTTTGAGGATTACTTTACTAGCATGTGAGATGAGTGCAATTGTGTGGTAGTTTGAACATTCTTTGACATTGCCTTTCCTTGGGATTGGAATTAAAACTGACATTTTCCAGTTCTGTGGCCACTGCTGAGTTTTCCAAATTTGCTGGCATATTGAGTGCAGCACTTTAACAGCATCATCTTTCAGGATTTGAAATAGCTCAACTGGAATTCCATCACCTCCACTAGCTTTGTTCGCAGTGATGCTTCCTAAGGCCCACTTGACTTTACATTCCAGGATGTCTGAGTCTAGGTGAATGATCACACCATCATGATTCTCTGGGTCGTGAAGATCTTTTTTGTACTGTTATTCTGTGTATTCTTGCCACCTCTTCTTAATATCTTCTGCTTCTGTTAGGTCCATACCATTTCTGTCCTTTATCGAGCCCATCTTTGCATGAAATGTTCCCTTGGTATCTCTAATTCTTGAAGAGATCTCTAGTCTTTCCCATTCTATTGTTTTCCTCTATTGCTTTGCACTGATTCCTGAGGAAGGCTCTGTTATCTCTCCTTGCTATTCTTTGGAACTCTGCATTCAAATGGGTATATCTTTCCTTTTCTCCTTTGCTTTTCACTTCTCTTCTTTTCACAGCTATTTGTAAGGCCTCCTCAGACAGCCATTTTGATTTTTTGCATTTCTTCTCTTGGAGATGGTCTTGATCCCTGCCTTCTGAACAGTGTCACAAACCTCCATCCATAGTTCATCAGGCACTCTATCAGATCTAGTGCCTTAAATCTATTTCTCACTTCCACTGTATAATCATAAGGGATTTGATTTAGGTCATATCTGAATTGTGTAGTGGTTTTCCCTCTTTTCTTCAGTTTAAGTCTGAATTTGACAACAAGGAGTTCATGATCTGAGCCACAGTCAGCTCCCAGTCTTGTTTTTGCTGACTGTATAGAGTTTCTTCATCTTTGGCTGCAAAGAATATGATCAGTCTGATTTCGGTGTTGGCCATCTGGTGATATCCATGTGTACAGTCTTCTCTTGTGTTGTTGGAAGAGGGTGTTTGCTATGACCAGCGCGTTCTCTTGGCAAAACTCTCTTAGCCTTTGCCCTGCTTCCTTCTGTACTCCATTTGCTTATTTTTGTTTTATTTCCATTGCTTTAGGAGATGGGTCAAAAAAGATACTGCTGTGATTTATGTCAAAGAGTGTTATTCCCTGTTGAATTTTTCATAATGGCCACCCTAAAGATGTGAAGTGATAGCTTACTGTGGTTTTGATTTGCGTTTGGAGATAGTAATGTTGAGCACCTTTTTGTGTACCTGTTGGCCATTTGTATGTCTTCCTTGGTGAAATGTCTGTTCATTCCTCTACCCATTATTTTTAAAATTTATTTTAAATGGAGACAAATTGCTTTACAATATTGTATTGATTTCTGCCATGTATCAGTATGAATTAATCATAGATATACATGTGTCTCTTCCCTCTTAAACCTCCCTCCTGCCCCTCTAAGTTGTCACAGAGCACCAGGATGAGCCTCCTGCATCTTAAAGCAAATTTCCACTGGCTCTTTATTTTGCATATGCTCTACCCATTATTTAATCTGATTTGTTTTAAGCTATATGAGTTCCTTATGTATTTTAGATATTAACCTCATATCAGATACAAAGTTTACAAATATTGTCTCCCATTCTATAGATTGCTTTTTCATTTTTGTTAACCTTTTTCTTTTTTTCTGTGATGTAGTCCTACTTGTTTAGTTTTGCCTTTGTTGCTTGTGCTTATGGTGTCATATCCAAAATATCATTGTCAAGGCCAGTGTCAAAGATATTTGTCTCTCTCTCTCTTTCTTTTTAAGGAGTTTTAAAACTTTGGGTGCTGTTTTTAAATCTTTAATTCATGTCAGCTTGATTTTGTTTATGGTATTAGAATGGTGTCCAATTTTATTTTTTGCATGAGTATATACAGTTTTTTCAGTAACTTCTATTGAAGGACTATTCTTTATCATTGTGTATTCTTGGTGTCTTTGTTGAAGGTCAGTTTACTGTATATATGTGAGTTCTGTTCTGTTGGTCTGACTACTATAGCTTAATAAAACTTGAAATCAGGTAGTGTGTTGTCTATAGCTTTATTTTTTCTAAAGATTGATTTAACCCTTCAGGGTCTTTTGTGGGTCCATATAAATCTAAGGATTTTTCTATTTCTGTAAAAAAATGTCATTGGAATTTTTATAGAGATTGCATTGAATCTGTAGAATAATTTGGGTAGTATGGACTTTTTAACAATATTAATTCTTCCAATCCATGAATACAGGATATCTTTCCAGTTATTTGTGTCTTCTTCAATTTCTTTCATTAGGTTTTAATAAGAGGTAAAGAGGGTTATTATTCAGTGATGAAAGTGTCGATTCATCAACAGGATATAGCAATTCTAAACATATATGCACTCAACATGGGAACATCTAAATATATAAAGCAAATATTAACAGAACTGGAAGGAGAAATAGTGCAATAATAGGAGAGGACTTCATTATCCTATTTTCAGCAAAATGTCATCCAGATAGAAAATCAGTAAGGAAACATTTGATTTGAATTAAACTGTAGATCAGATTGACCTAAGAGATAGAGCGGATGAAACAGAATGTTCCATCCAATAGCAGAAGCATATGAATTCTTCTCAAGTACACAGAGAACATTCTCCAGCTTAGATCATAGGCCACAAGACAAGTCTTAACAAACTTATAAAAGTTGAAATCATATCAAACATCATTTCTAATCACAATAGCACTGAACTGGAAATCAGTAGGAAAAAGACTGAAAAGTTCACAAACATGTGGAAGTTAAATAACGCTTTTCTAAAAACAAAACCAGTGGGTCAAAGGAAAGATCAAAAGAGGGGGAAAGCCTGAGTCAAATGGAAACGGAAACAATATACCCAAACTTATAGAGTTGATCTATTATGTACATTCCTTTAGTATGCATGTCTTATCAAATCTAAAGTGTAGCTGTGGTGAGACAAACTGGACCTGCCTTTTTTCTTGTTCAGTTCAGTTCAGTCACTCAGTCATGTCCGACTCTTTGTAACCCATGGACTGCAGCATGCCAGGCCTCCCTGTCCATCACCAACTCCCAGAGCTTACTCAAACTCATTTCCATTGAGTCGGTGATGCCATCCAACCATCTCATCCTCTGTCGTCTCCTTCTCCTCCCGCCTTCAATCTTTCCCAGCATCAGGGTCTTTTCAAATGAGTCAGCTCTTTGCATCAGGTGACCAGAGTATTGGAGTTTCAGCTTCAATATCAGTCCTTCCAATGAAAATTCAGGACTGATTTCCTTTAGGATGGACTGGTTGGATCTCCTTGCAGTCCAAGGGGCTCTCAAGAGTCTTCTCCAACACCACAGTTCAAAAGCATCAATTCTTCTGTGCTCAGCTTTCTTTATAGTCCAACTCTCACATCCATACACGGCTACTGGAAAAACCATAGCCTTGACTAGACAGACCTTTGTTGGCAAAGTAATGTCTCTGCTTTTTGATACGCTGTCTAGGTTGGTCATGACTTTCCTTCCAAGGAGTCAGCATCTTTTAATTTCATGGCTGTAGTCACCATCTACCGTGATTTTGGAGCCCCCCCAAATAAAGTCTGCCACTGTTTCCATTGTTTCCCCATCTATTTGCCATGAAGTAATGGGACTGGATGCCATGATCTTAGTTTTCTGAATGTTGAGCTTTAAGCTAACATTTTCACTCCCCTCTTTCACTTTTATCAAGAGGTTCTTTAGTTCTTTTTCACTTTCTGCCATAAGGGTGGTATCATCTGCATATCTGAGGTTATTGGTATTTCTCCCAGCAATCTTGATTCCAGCTTGTGCTTCATCCAGCCCAGTGTTTCTTATGATGTACCCTGCATATAAGTTAAAAAAGCAGGGTGACAATCTTTTCAAACTAAAGAAAGAAAAAAGTTTTTTCAGCTTATTTTCCTTTATGTCAAACTGCCAAACTGTAATGAACAAAAATTCTGTAAAGTCGCAGATACCAGCACTGAGAAAGTAAAAACAAAAGTTATAGAGACACAGAAAATATTTCACTAAATGCCTGTTTTATGGTTGGTAGCTTCTTTGAACTGGGACTTCTCAGGCAGAGCTGTAGACCATCACAAATTTAACATAATTGTTCACATATTGGGCTTCCCTGCTGGCTCAGATGTTAAAAAATCTGCCTGCAATGCGGGAGACCCGGGTTCAATCCTGGGTTGGGAAGATCCCCTGAAGAAGGATGGCAACCCACTCCAGTATTCTTGCCTAGAGAATCCCATAGATGGAGGAGACTGGAGGGCCACAGTCCATGGGGTCGCAAAGAGTTGGACACGTTCACATGTTATGAATTATGGTAGATGCATGTCACCCTCTTTACGTAAGCCTTTTGAATTATGAATATTTCTATTTTTGATGTCTCCAAGTACATTTGACAACACCTCTAATTTAACACATATATCCAAGTCACTCAAATTACTATGCTTACGTGAAGGGTAGTTTATGAGCATGAGGTTGGCACAACCATATTGAGTAAATCCAGATTTTGAAACTCACTGGCTGTAGGATCATGGCCTAATCATCTCTCTCTACTAAAGGCTTCTCTTTTATAAAATGGGACTATAACTTCACAGCTGTTACTAACTTTAAATGTGATAATGATTGTGTGCTTATCACAGTGAAGATGGTTAATAGTAAGTAGTTGATTACCCTTATTAGTGGTGAATTATTTCAGTCTTTATCTTAGTTACTTTTTTCTCTGGCCTTTTCTTCCCTTTTGTTCCTCTTTTTATCTTAGAGTTCATGTTTCTGAGTTTGTGTGTCTACGTCAAGAAACCTTTACATTGGCACAGAAAAGCCCCTATACCTGCCTCCTTCACTTAAGCCTAATTGTTGACAAAGAATGTCATATTTGCAGGGAATTTCACTTCAAAAAACCAGTAAGAAGAGAAAAGCTGAGGACGTGACTTGGCAACAGTTGGCATGGAAAAAGAAAAAAAAAACTTGCCTTAGGACAGTTAGTGGTTATGTTTATTATGATCCAGTTTTGACAAAGTTTCCATTTTTATTTGAAAGTATAATGATAGATATGGTTGTTCAGATCAAATGAATTGGTTTTTTATGCTTTGAAGAGTACAAACTATACTTGAAACATTGTGTTCTTTCCTGGATCACAACAATGAGGAACATAAACAGAATTATTATGAGTATTTGCTCCTGTTGGCAGAATGTCTGTGTTTTAAAAGATCACTAAAAAAAAAACAAAAAAAAAAAAACCAGAAAAGTTTTAAACATAACAGCAATGTTAAAATAATTTTACAATGAACCCACCTTCTAGATTGAACCGTCAGTATTCACTACACTTGTTTCATCCTATATGGATCCGTTTATTCATTAATCCACCTTTAATGGAATTCAAAGTAAATTGCAGATATCCGTACCCTTTGCTCTAAGAACTTCACTATGTATATTATAGCTAAGACTGCAGTGCATGTTTATACTTTTTGTTTTGATATACAATTTGCAAACTGTAATATGCATAAATCTTTAGTGTGTATTCACTAGGCTTTAAAAAATATATGCATCACCGAACCCAACTCCTATAGAGTGTTTGTTTTTATATATGTGACTTCCTTCTTCTAAGAAACATTATTGACTGGTCTCCTCTGGTTTGATTTTTATTTTTTTAATCTAAATTTATTTATTTTAATTGGAGGCTAATTACTTTACAATATTGTATTGGTTCTGCCTTTTTACATGCTTCCCTTTCATACCCAAAGAATAGCTCAGAACTAGACGAGATACGGTATTTTGCTCACTTATTCACTTATGGCACTGGAAATAAGCCTGGAAATAAATAATAGCCTTAAGATGTAGATAAGAATTTTGTATGAGGAATAAAGGGCAGGCAGAGTGACAGAAGAAGGCACAAGAGGCTTTTTAGGCAGGAGACGGTGAAGTGGTGGAAATGTAATTTTTATGTGGACAGCCAACAGGAGTCTCACCTGGCTGGAGGGGACGGTTCTAACAGGGGAAAGAAGGAGTGAGCTATGTGGAAAGGTAGTACTTCCAAAAATGTGCACTGATTCAGTTATCAAAATATAGATAGCACTCTACATGTTGACATTAGAATAGCTAAATAACTTCAGGGATTAGAAACCAAAGAGGGCTTAATTTCTGTAATGAGCAGGGAATTTAGTATATGGATAAAAGTGACAGAAAAGAAAACCGTGTGTATTTTCAAAGATGGTAAATGAATAGAAGATAGGCATTTTAAAAAATTTATTTATTTTAATTGGAGGATAATTACTTTATTGTGATGGTTTTTGCCATACATCAATATGAATCCGCCACAGAAATTCATGTGTCCCCTGCATCCTGAACCTCCCTCCCACCTCCCACCCCACCCTATCCTTCCAGGTTGTCACAGAGCATGGGCTTTGGGTGCCCTACTTTGTACATCAAACTCGCACTGTTTATCTGTTTTACATATGATAGTGTATATGTTTCAATGCTATTCTTTCGAATCATCCCACCCTCTCCTTCTTCCACTGAGTCCAAGTCTGTTCTTTACGTCCGCGTCTCCTTTGTGGCCCTGCACATAGGATCATTGTACCATCTTTCTAGATTCCATATGTGTGTTAATATATGGTATTTTCTTTCTCTTTCTGACTTTCTTCACTCTGTATAATAGGCCCTAGGTTCATCCACCTCATTAGAACTGCCTCAAATGTGTTCCTTTTTATAGCTGAGTAATATTCACTTGTGGATATATACCACAACTTCTTTATCCATTCATCTGCCAGTGGACATCTAGGTTGCTTCCACGTTTTAGTTATTGTAAATACTGCAGCAGTGAACACTGAGGTACATTTGCAGGTGTCTTTTGCAGTTATGGTTTCCTCAGAGTATATGCCCAGGAGTGGGATTGCTGGGTTATATGATAGTTTTATTCCTAGTGTTTTTTAGGGAACCTCTATAGGCATTTTTAAAACTGTGTAAATACTGAGAAAAAGAGCAAAGATGCCCTGACCATGGTTTATAAAGTTAGTATAATGCTGAAATTGATGACAGAACATCAAAGTAGAAGCTACTGCTGTCAGTCTTCACAGTACATTTAGGAGGTAAGGACTAGTATCATCATTTTACAGATGAGTAAACCACAACCTCATTTGAAAAGACCCTGATGCTGGGAAAGATTGAAGGCAGGAGGAAAAGGGGATGGCAGAGGATGAGATGGTTGGATGGCATCACCAACTCAATGGACATGAGTTTGAGTAAACACTGGGAATTGGTGATGGACAAGGAGGCCTGTTGTGCTGTGGTCCATGAGGTCACAAAGGGTTGGACACGACTGAGCAACTGAACTGAACTGAAACCACAATGCAAATAAGCCAGATGACTTGTTCAAAAACACATAGCTTATGTCAGAGTCATGACTCATATTGTGGTACGTATGATTAAAAGAGTCCCCCTCTTACAATGGCCTTACTCTAATTTTGTATTATGTGGGTTTTTCCCCTTTCGCAAGGGGAATAATCTTTACCCATTATTGTTTAATCCCTAAGTTGTGTCCAAATCTTTGCAACTCCCTGGACTGCAGAACACCAGCCTCCCCTATCCTCCACTGTCTCCCAGAGTTTGTCAAACTCATGTCCATTGAGGCGATGATGCTTTCTCATCTTCTGCCGTCCCCTTCTCCCGCCTTCAATCTTTCCTAGCATCAGGGTCTTTTCTAATGAGTTGGCTCATCGCATCAGCTGGCTAAAGTATTGGAGCTTCAGCATCTGTCTTTCCAGTGAATTTTCAGTGTTGATTTCCTTTAGAATTGACTGATCTCCTCTGTCCCAGCAACTCTCAAGAATCTTCCCCAGCATCACAATTCAAAAGCTCCAATTCTTCGGCACTCAGCCTTCTGTAAGGTCCAACTCTCACATCCATACGTATCTACTGGAAAAACCATAGCTTTGGTTGTACTAACCTTTGTCAGGAAAGTAATGTCTCTGCTTTTGAATATGCTCTCTAGGTTTGTCATAGCTTTTCTTCCAAAGAGCAAACATCTTTAATTTTCATGGCTATAGTTCACAATGATTTTGGAGCCCAAGAAAATAAAAGTTGTCACTGTTTTCACTTTTTCCCTTTGTCTTTGCTGTGAAGTGATGGAACTAGATGCCTTGGCCATAGCTTTTTGAATATTGAGTTTCAAGCTAGCTTTTTCCTCTATAACCCTCATCAAGTGGTCCTTTAGATCTTCTTCACTTCCTGCCATTAGAGTAGTATCATCTGAGATTGTTGATACTTCTCCTGGCAATCTTGATTCCAGCTTGTGATTCATCCAACCTGGTATTTCACATGATGGACTCTGCATAGAAGTTATATAAGCTGGGTGGCAATATACAGCCTTGTCATACCCCTTTCCCAATTTTGAACCAGTCAGTTGTTCAATTGTTGCTTGTTGACTCACTTGCAGGTTTCTCAGGAAACAGGTAAGCTGGTCTGATACTCCATATCTTCCAGAATTTTCCACAGTTTGTTGTGATCCACACAGTCAAAGGGTTTATTGTAGTCAGTGAAACAAAAGTAGATATTTTTTTCTGTAATTTCCTTGCTTTTCCCATGATCCAACGAATGTTGGCAATTTGATCTCTGGTTCCTCTGGCTCTTCTAAACCCAGTGTGTACATCTGAAAGTTCTTGGTTCATGTACTGTTGAAGCCTAACTTGAAAGTTTTGAACATAACCTTACTAATGTGGGAGATAAGCACAATTGTACAGTAGTTTGAACATTCTTTGGGATTGCCCTTCTTTGGGATTGGAATGAAAACTAACCTTTTCTATTCCTGTGGCCACTGCAGAGTTTTCCAAATTTTCTAACGTATTTAGTGCAGCACTTAATAGCATCATTTTTAAGGATTTTAAATAGCTCTCCATTTGCTTTGTTCATAGTAATGCTTCCTAAGGCCCACTTGACCTCACACTCCAGGGTGTCCAGCTCTAGGTGAGTGACCATACCACCATGGTTATCCAGATCTTTAAGACCTATTTTGTATAGTTCTTCTGTGTATTCTTGCCACCTCTTCTTAATCTCTTCTGTTTCTTTTAGGTCCTTACCATTTCTGTCCTTCATCATGCCCATCCTTGCATGACATATTCCCTTGATACCTCCAATTTTCTTGAAGAGATCTGTAGTCTTTCCTATTCTATTGTTTTCCTCTGTTTCTTTGCATTGTTCATTTAAGAAGGCGTTCTTATTTCTTCTTGCTATCCTCTGGAACTCTGCGTTCAGTTGAGTATATCTTTCCCTTTCTCCCTTGCCTTTTGCTCTTTTCTTTACTTAGCTATTTGTAAAGCCTCCTCAGACAATCACTTTGCCTTCTGGCATTTCTTTTTCTTTGGGATGGTTTTGGTCACTGCCTGGGTTGGGAAGATGAAGATCTCCTGGAGTAGGAAATGGAAACCCAGTCCTGTATTCTTGCCTGGAAAATTCCATGGACAGAGGAGTCTGGCGGGCTATAGTCCACGGGGTCTCAAAGCATCTGACACAACTGAGCCACTAAGCACACAGCACAGCATCTTTATTCATGGAAGAGTACAAATCCCACATTTGACAAGAGTATAAGGTGTTTCTTTTTCCTAATTTTTCCTCAACCTAATTCATGCCCCGCCCCCCACAACCAGGCTCTTTACCTAAACATCAGATGCATCCCCCATTTTGGTTAGACCTTCTTCAATTATATACATGAAGAGTAACATCTATGTGCATAAGATATAATTGAGATTTTACGAACAGAAAAAAATGGTCTTAATGTTTTTAGTTAACATACTTTTATACATAAGAATAAAAGAAAAAAATCCCTCTGCCAGAAAACATTTCCTGAGTACCTACTGTGACTCAGGCTCTGTTCTCCATGCTTGGAATACAGTTATAAATGGGGATGACAAAGGAAAAAAAAATCTTGATTACAAAACTACATAGAGAAAACATTGACTATAAAGTCATGATTTAGGCTTAGCCTCTCTGACCGTATCACCAGAAATTTGCCCTCATATTCATCCCTCTTCAGTCACTGTTGCTTGCTTGCTGAACCTCGAACAAATCCGGTGTCCTTCAGACTAAAGGACTGTGTTCTAGCTTTTCCTTTTGCTGTTCCACAAGATACTTGTTTGGCCAACTCCCTCATCTCCATTTCTTCTAGTTAGAACTCTTCTAATCATCTGACTTAGTATTGCAATTGGCTACTGTCTCTGCTTAAGTACTACTGTATTATTTATTTACTTATTATGATTATTTTTTGTCTGTTACCTCTACCTGTGATATAAGCTTCATCAAGATAGGGGTTTTTTGTTTGTTTGTCTGTATGTTTTTTCCTTTCTTATCCCTATCCATAACTATATTTCAAGTATGGAGACCAGAAAGAGCCTCCTTCAGAGTAGGCACCCAGTAAATATTTGCTGGCAGAGGGATGATCATCTAGTAAATATATCTAGATCGGTCTTCTGTGTGAGTTCACCCAGGACGATGTTATCTGTAAATACATGCTATATTGAATTAGAGTACTCAAAGGGTAGTTTTTCAGCACTTCCAATTGGATGGCTCAGAATGAGATATTTATATATCTAGCTTGTCTTCCTGGGATTGAGCCAGCTATGTGGAGACGGAACTGGTTATCAAAAGAGCTATGTTTTAACCTTGGCTTTTCTACTAACTGGAGCTTTTTTCTTTGGCAGTATAAGTAAGCTTTCTCTGGGCCTTTAGATTTCTCACATTTCATCCAACTCTCTCATTCCATGATTAACATCAGTTAATTTCATTCCTTTACACAGTTTTAGAGACTTTGCATCTATTCATTATTTATTGAACATATATTCACTTCTTTCTTCTAGATCCTTTGATGTTGCTGGGAAGCCAAATAAAGTAGGTCTTTATGAAGTATCTATTATGTAATAATATAATTCATCATTCCCTAGAGATAAGAAAACTATGGTCCAGAGAGGATAAATGTTTTATTTTTATATAAAATATTTTTCCTGAAATTAGGAAGAAAATGTAATTTGTGATCTAAGACTTAAATCATAGATACTGTAAAATAATTATAGACATATGATCATCTCAGTAAAAATTCCTTCATGATTTACACTGATATTCCACGAATAAAGAGAAAGAAGGACATGGATGTATCTATGGCTGATTCTTGTTGATGTTTAACAGAAAACAACAAAATTCTGTAAAGCAATTATCCAATTAAAAAATGAAGTGGAAAAAACAAAAGAGGAGGGAGGGGGTTTTCCTAGGTTCCCATGGTGACCACTGCATGGTTGATTTCCATCAGAAAAACAGGTCTTTTTATCCAAGTTTATGCCAGGTCAGTATTCTATATTGTATCTGTAGGTTTTGTTTTGTTTTTTTTGGTGACAGATTATAAAAAGAAAAAAAAAACAGTGATTTTACAGAATTTACTTTATTGACAAGCGAATCAAGAAAAATATATATGGAACATCCTAAGCTCAAGGTAGAGTAGAAGGTGTGTCTTTATAAATTGAAGGGATTCGCTAGAGAAAAGTAAAGTAAAAGCAGAGGCAAGTAAAGAAATACGAGAGAGCTGGCAAGTCAGCTCTCTGATTCAGCATTTTCAGCATTCTGGTTCTGCTTCAGCATTTTCCACGGTGCTTTAGGTTGATTTTCCCACCACTTTTCCTACAAAAAAGAAAGACAAATATATGCTCAGTGCAGTATCATTACTATCCATCACAGAGGTTGGAAAAAGGTTTAACTGTCATAGAATCAATTGATTCACAGGTATCCATGTCTATGATTAGGTTTTAGTTAAATGCACTTGGAGGTAACATCTCGCCTCATTGCAGAAAGTATGAATCTTAAACTTCAGAGTTTTACTAAGGTTTAGACCTTTCAGTTTTAACTGTTCATTATCTGAGAGTAAATATGTATACAGATGTAAAAATTGAGATATAATTGCAAAGAGACTATACTGTCATAGTTCTAACCTGATAGAAGATGTAAGAGGTTCAACCAAATATTCAGGCCTTTGACATTTTTTAGCAGACATGTTTTCAGGCCCTCTGAGTAATGTGGGCCCATTAAATCAAATCTCACCTTACCCTACTGCCCTTCTCCTGGGAAAATGTTGATATTGATATGTCAGATATATAGAAATATAGGCACATGTGTATTATCTATAGATTCAATATTTATTAATATCATTCTACATGCTTAGCCCTGTTATTGATAGGGATTTATATATTCCCTGTGCCTAGGAATTTTATGGGTTAATTAAGGAAAGTTAAGGAATTCATAGAAGAAACTCTAATACAAGAAAATGATGCGAGTGGTAGAAGACACTAGAAAGTGTGATCATTTTTATCTTGCTTAAATCCCCTGGCTTTTAGAGCAGTCAGTTAATCAAAAGATTGATTAATTGATGGAATAAATATTTATTAAATATACATTTCATCGGGAATCTAATAGTCAACTAAAATAATATAGACTAAAATCTATAGCACTTGTTCTGTTTTTTATAAACATGTAAACTCAATACATATTTTTCTTTGGTAGAATCTTCCTAATATAATTGGTAAAATTTGTATAGTCTGGATAATAAAGGATAATCCTCTCTGTTGTTTATTGAAAGGCTGTTTTCATCAGAATGAATGGAACTTATTGTCTACAAAATATTATTTTTTATAAAATAAATATCAGAAAATAATTTGGATAATATTTTTATCATAAAATTTCTCCTAAGTTTTTCATGTTTCTGATTTTGAGGAAATTTTTAACTTGACTACACTTCTAAAACTTTCTTCCATCTTTTCCAAAATTATAATAACAACAAACATAATTGTATGAAAATGATTGAAATTTTAATTAGAAATAAATGAAAAACTAAGAAAATGTATCAAAATGCTTAAAGACATAAAAATTTTTTTTAAGTTACCTGAGTCAAAAATACTAACAAAGTGAAATACCTGATATCATCTTTTTAGATAATTTAGAAACCTTCAGATAACTTTGGCGGGGGCTTGTTTTTGTTTCATTTGTTTTCAACTCATTTGCCTGAAGCTTATTACTTCAGTTTCTATGGATGGGTATGAGTAGAACTCTCTAGAATATCTCAAGGACAGTGTCATAATCTTATTCTGGAAGTTTGTGTTTGCAAGGTAGATTTGATGAATATGATACTTACATCACTGCCTTACAGAAGGCACATTTATTGCCATATGTCTGGCCATCAGAACCACAGTGGGGATTAGATTCCCGAGTACAGTAGACCTTGGGGTCCTTGAACTCACCACAGTCAACCTGGCAAAGTAAACGCAGTGACATTGATATTAGTGCATTCTGTCTAAGGGACTGTCCCTCAGATAAGTTGTGGACAGTAAACTTAAAATTATACATATTATTGTACATAGTTGTGGTGTAAAGTTTTCTAAGTAAAAATCACTTTCTTTTTCTAACTAGAATGTATTAAACATAATTAAGATTTTTTTCTTTAAAGAACACATGTCTATAGTCACTGTATTCAGGGGTATGTTAATGATATAAGGCAGATGCTTATTTCTTACAGGAGGAGTGAGACAAATGCTATGGGTATGGTTTTATCCTCCAATGCTAATTTGTACCAATTGAGAGTAGTTTTGGGTCTTTAAATGGGGGGAAAAAAAACTGTATTGGGATTCCTTGGTTGTCCAGTGGTTAGGGCTCCACATTTCCCCTGCAGCAGATACAGGTTCGATTCCTGGTCTGGGAACTAAGATCTTACATGCTGTATGCCGCAGATGAAAAAACAAGAAAATTTGTATTAGTGTAACTACAAAAGCATTCCTCCTGAATTGCTTTAAAGATATGAATGGTCACTGCAAGACGCTCCCAGGTGTTATTTGATAACTGGTCAGTTTTCCCTGGCTGCTATATCAGTTTATTATCTCTTGAAAACAAAATTCTAATATCTTTACATTAACTTACTCTGTCCCAGAATCTGTAGAATTTGAACTTTTGTGCCTACTACAATAACTGAGTAATGACTGCCCTAAACTGTTCTGTTTTGAAGGATTCTGAGGTTGCATCTAGCCTTGGTGAGAAAACACGCTGTGACCAATTAATGATTATCATCATGGGCTCTAGAGACGGAATGATTATGCTACTAAGGTATCTCCTTAGTTATAGTGATATCTTGGAATTAGTCTGGAGTTTTAAGATTCTTTTCAATTCACTCTCAATTGAGTCAGTATTTGGTGTGCAGATAACATTTGAGCCATTTTATTCCAGAGAACAGGCAATATGCAGTAGGTAAAACTGAACTCCTTCAGATGGCAGCTGTGTGGAATGAAGTGACATTTAAACACGAATAGAGGGACCATACTTTACCCCATCATAGTTTTATTAAGATAATACTATCTTATGTTTATCAGTTGCTTCATAATCTCCAAACTGTTCCCACATGGATCAACTCCATCGTCTCACAGTAACGCAGAGATTCACATTGAACAATATAAAATGTATTAGCCAATTTACAGACATGAATATTGATCCTTAGGAAATTAAGTGGCTTACCAGTGCCATACAACCAGAAGCACTGAGACCGGTGCTTGAACATACTTTTCATGGCTGACCCAGAATTTCTGGCAATATACAGTTGTTGATTTCCAACAAATCTTCATTGAGAGAAATAAAGACCAACTGTCATGATATACCTTGACCTTGCTTATAGTCAGGCCATGTAGACTTTATTAGAGTAACTTCTTAGTGGACTGTATGGGCACAGGTAAGATGAATCATTTGTTTAAAGTATTAGCAAACCATTATATACTGACAAAGCCCCCTGAAACTTTGCATGAGGAGGTGCCCAGCAAAAAAGCCATACAACTGAGTTGTAAAAATATTATTACATATATCAGGTTTAAGGTATCCAACTCTTGAATATAACTTTTTGTTGAAATTTGGCATCTTGTACTGTTAAGATTGTGTAGTATGATCCTAACCAGTGATTTTCTTAGGGCTGGGTCAGACAGAAGATACCCAGGCTTCTTATTGTCCTACATATAGGCCCACTTTCTCCTCTGCTCTTACAGATAACTCCATCTTCTCATACCACTTTCAGGACAGTAATCTTTTCTTTAGGTCTCCAAATAGAAAATAAAAGCTGGAAAATCTTTAGGATATTATAAACCACAGAATGTGTGTGTGTTACTCACTCAGTCATGTCTGACTCTCTGTGACTACGTGGACTGTAGCCCTCTAGGCTTCTCTGTCCATTGGGTTTTCCAAGCAAGAATACTGGAGTGGATTGCCATTTCCTTCTCCAGGGGAACTTCCTGACCCAGGGATCGAACCTGCCGCATTGCAGGCTGATTCTTTACTGTCTGAGCCACCAGGGAAACCATAGAATGTTAAAAACAACAACAACAACAACAAACCAATGTATTTTGTATTTATGTCACTAAAGTACACATTTGCAGTTATGTGCGTGAGTCAAGAAAATTCTTTAAACCACAGAATCATCATGTTTTCTTTTATTTCACATAGAGCTAATGGGTAACTAGTATTTAGAGAACACAGGGCTTGGTGCTGGTGATATAAGAAGGAAGCAGTTATAAATATATCAGTAAGCTCACCATCTTATCTGCATTAGGGAATCAGAGAAGGGCAGGTAATTACAGCACTGTGTGTCATAAAGGCCACAATGGGGCAAATACAGGCAATGTGGAAACTGAGAAAAAGGGCATCTCAGTCAGAGATAGGTGTCTCCCTACAGGTTCTAAGTGTTTTCATCGTCAACTTCTTTGCTGTAAACATCTTTGCCACAGACACTTTCATGGATAGCTAATTGACTATAAAGCAATTTTTCCATAAAAGATAAAATTACCAAAAATAAAAGAGAGACATTAATGAGAATATAATGAAATTTATTTTTCATAGCAAAATTAAAAAAACTTTATTGCAAAATATAGCATATTTGAATGTATTTAACGTGTGCAGATTCATGGCCATATTGCACAAATACCTAATTTAATTTTATGGGTTGTACCTAAGCAGGTGCCTTCAACATCTTTCATTCATAGTATTGTACCTTTTTCTGCTACTTTGTTTCCTCATTTGGCTTCACAGTTTTTTACTAAAATTTCTGCCTTCATTAAGAGCGGTATTGTTTTCCAAATACTAGGATACACATTTGTAACTATTTGTTTTACTTTGTAAAGCTTTTACACTGTTGTTTATTCCTGCTGCTGCTGCTGCTAAGTTGCTTCAGTCCTGTCCGACTCTGTGAGACCCCATAGACGGCAGCCCACCAGGCTCCCCCGTCCCTGGGATTCTCCAGGCAAGAACACTGAGTGGGTTGCCATTTCTTTCTCCAATGCATGAAAGTGGAAAGTGAAAGTGAAGTCGCTCAGTCGTATCCGACTCTTAGCGACCCCATGGACTGCAGCCTACCAGGCTTCTCCATCCATGGGATTTTCCAGGCAAGAGTACTGGAGTGGGGTGCCATTTTCCTGGTGTAGTGCTAAATAAGTATTACCACCATATTTTCTGTCAAGCCCATATGTGAAGTTTTTATTAGCCATTACTTTAAAACTGCCAGGGTGCGCCTCACTATCCAGACCATTATAAGGGCCAAGATGTATATAATATAAAAGTGGGAATACTGTATCAATGGAGAAATGAAACCAAACGGTCAACCAGTGAAAGCTGAAATACCAACCCAAGCCATCAACCAGTTTATCTTTTATGGCAAAATTGCCTTGCAGCTAACTAGTTACACCCTGTGGCAAAGATGTTTGCAACAAAGCGGCATATGGGGAAGATGCCGGATGTGGCCTCTCAGGTCAGGTAAGGAAAAGAAAAAAAAAGTCTCTTACTTGAAAGAGACGCCTCCTTAAGCCACCTTTCCTTGGCATCCAACCCTGTGATCTTGTGTTGCAGCCTCCTTTGTCCTTCAGAAAGCAACATGGAAGTGGCACTTGGGGAGATTCTTTGCTTTGAGAATTTCCAGATCCCTCCTCCCTCCCCAAACCCACCTGACCCTTCCATCACCCCTGGAAATAGGACTAGGAACAGCAAAGGATTTCAGTGAATAAAACCAAATCAACTAACTGGTATATTACCAAGCCTCCTTAAATTAACATAGGTACACGAATCTACATACTTGTAAATTGCAGTGGCTTCCCGTGATCCCTGAAGGTAGCTCAGGAATCAAGTTATAGAACTTTTTCTGCCACTTGCCATTGGGCAGTTGTGTTATCTTGGACAAAGTACTCAACATCTGTGCCTCAATTTTCTTAACCAAAATTTTAAAAACAAATAAAAACCCAAAATACAGTTGCCATGCCTCATTCCCAGGGTTTTTATAACAATCAAATGTAGTCACCTTAAGAGTTGTAGAAAGTCAGTGTGGAATATTTGAAATAGTCCTGAAGGAGTAGTGTAGAAAATAAGCCTCTCATTGTAGGCCTGCACTAACTGTATCTCTCATCACATTCCGAAAGGCTCTAACTCATAAAGAATGCTAAGTGTCATGAGATTAGAAAATCCCTAAGGATGCTCCAGCTTTGATAATCCAAATTGTAGCTGTGACTTCTTATGGTGGAATAGCTTAGTAAAGCTAGGTCCTTAGTTCTTCAGTTTGGTGGGAGAAATAACAACTATTGTTCAAATGCTTCCTCCTTCATGTCTAAAGGATACTCTTCACTCACTTGTGAAAAAATGTAGCATGGTGACTAGGGACAGAAAAGAACCACCCTCAGAGAATTCCAGAGATTTGTTTTTTTTTTTCAGTCACTCAGTTGTGTCTGCCTCTTTGCGACCCCATGGACTGCAACACACCAGGCTTCCCTATCCTTCACCATCTCCTGGAGCTTACTCAAATTCATGTCCATTGAGTCGGTGATGCCATCCAACTATCTCGTCCTCTGTTGTCCCCTTCTCCTCCTGCCTTCAATCTTTCCCAGCATTAAGGTCTTTTCCAGTGAGCCAGCTGTTCACATCAGGTGGCCAAAGGCTCAGATTGTGGTCTTTGCAGAATGCCTTTACAGAGTCAGCCAGAAATCCCTGCTCTGAGGCAGAGAGCCAGGCTGGTTGTTGTTATTGTTCAGTCACTGTCATGTCTGACTCTGCGACCCCATGGACTATAGCATGCCAGGCTCCTCTGTCTTCCACTATCTCCTGGAGTTGGCTAAAATTCATCTCCATTGAGTCAATGATACTATCTAACCATCTCATCCTCTGCTTTCCTGTTTTCCTTTTTCCTTCAATCTTTCCCAACTTTAGGGTCTTTTCAAGTGAGTCGGTTCTTTGCATCAGTATTGGAGCTTCAGCAACAGTTCTTCCAATGAGTATTCGGGGTTTATTTCCTTTTGAATTGACTGTTGTGATCTCCTTGCAGTCCAAGAGACTCTGAAGAGTCTTCTCCAGCACCACAATTCAAAAGTGTCAGTTTTTCAGCACTCTGCCTTCTTTATAGTTTTGACTATACCAACCTTTGTCAGCAATGTGATGCCTCTGCTTTTTAACATGGTATCTAGGTTTGTCATAGCTTTCTTTCCAAGGAGCAAGCATCTTTTAATTTCATGGCTGTAGTCACCATCTGCAGTGATTTTGGAGTCTAAGAAAATAAAATCTGTCACTGCTTCCCCTTTTTTCCCTTCTATTTGCCATGAAGTTGATGGGACTGGATGCCATGATCTTAGTTTTTGGAATGTTGAGTTTCAATATTTTAATTCTAAAAAAAATTCAGTGAAAATTTGCAGACACACACACTCCCTTAGGATGTAAGACTTCATTTCTTCTCTTTACTGAAAAATACTACCTTTGTGGGTAAATTAACCCCATTCTTTCCTAGCCCCCTTAATACCAGTTTCCCTAACCCCTCTCTAACTTGGCTTCTACTTCTCCTGTTTTAATAGTGCTTCCACACAACCAAAGTGAAAGTGAAAGTGAAGTCACTCAGTCGTGTCTGACTCTTTGTGACCCCATGGACTATAGCCTACAAAACTGCTCTCTAAATGACATCTTTCAGGATCCATTGGATATTTATAAAATGCTCATGATTTCTTTATATGTGCTATTCTTGACTACCCCCACCTTTTCAAAACTCCTTTCTGATTCGTATATGTCAGTACCCCCAGTTTTCCAGCTATTTATTCTCTTTTTTAATTATCTGTTCTAGCTTCCTCCTGGGTATTAATTATATACATTTGCAAGAAAACTTTATATATTTGATTTTCTGAGAACATGTATTTCCCCAGATGATACTAATGAGTCCTAGACTTTTTTTCTTGTCTTCAAAATTTCAATGTCTAGGGAGAAAATAATAGCAAATGAAGCAACAGACAAACAACTAATCTCAAAAATATACAAGCAACTCCTACAGCTCAATTCCAAAAAATATAAATGACCCAATCAAAAAATGGGCCAAAGAACTAAACAGACATTTCTCCAAAGAAGACATACAGATGGCTAACAAACACATGAAAAGATGCTCAACATCACTCATTATCAGAGAAATACAAATCAAAACCACTATGAGGTACCATTTCACACCAGTCAGAATGGCTGCGATCCAAAAGTCTACAAGCAATAAATGCTGGAGAGGGTGTGGAGAAAAGAGAACCCTCTTACACTGTTGGTGGGAATGCAAACTAGTACAGCCACTATGGAGAACAGTGTGGAGATTCCTTAAAAAACTGGAAATAGAACTGCCTTATGATCCAGCAATCCCACTGCTGGGCATACACACTGAGGAAACCAGAAGGGAAAGAGACACATGTACCCCAGTGTTCATTGCAGCACTGTTTATAATAGCCAGGACATGGAAGCAACCTAGATGTCCATCAGCAGATGAATGGATAAGAAAGCAGTGGTACATATACACAATGGAGTATTACTCAGCCATTAAAAAGAATACATTTGAATCAGTTCTAATGAGGTGGATGAAACTGGAGCCTATTATACAGCATGAAGTAAGCCAGAAAGAAAAACACCAATACAGTATACTAACACATATATATGGAATTTAGAAAGATGGTAACAATAACCCTGTATACGAGACAGCAGAAGAGACACTGATGTATAGAACAGTCTTTTGGACTCTGTGGGAGAGGGAGAGGGTGGGATGATTTGGGAGAATGGCATTGAAACATGTATAATATCATGTATGAAACAAGTCACCAGTCCAGGTTCGATGCACGATACTGGATGCTTGGGGCTGGTGCACTGGGACGACCCAGAGGGATGGTATGGGGAGGGAAGAGGGAGGAGGGTTCAGGATGGGGAACACATGTATACCTGTGGCAGATTCATTTTGATATATGGCAAAACCAATACAATATTGTAAAGTTAAATAAAATAAAATTTTATAAAAAAAAACAACAAAATTTCAATGTCTAGTTTCTACTTGTCAGAAATATACAAGATACCTTTAGTCAACAGTTTGATTCATACTTAATATTCATTTATATCCAAAATAGAACTCTTTATTTTTCCCTCTAAACTAGTTTTGCATTCTAATTTTTCCACTCTCCATCACTGCTGCTGCTGCTGCTTAGTCACTTCAGTTGTGTCCCACTCTTTGCAACCCCATAGACAGCAGCCCACCAGGCTCCCCTGTCCCTGGGATGTCCCCAGGAGAACACTGGAGTGGGTTGCCGTTTCCTTTTCCAATGCATGAAAGTGAAAAGTGAAAGTGAAGTTGCTCAGTTGTGTCTGACCCTCAGCAACCCCACGGACTGCAGCCTTCCAGGCTCCTCTGTCCATGGGATTTTCCAGGCAAGAGTACTAGAGTGGGGTGCCATTGCCTTCTCCACTCCATCAGAGCACCATTCTTCAAATCCCTCAACCTACCCTCAGATTAAAACATCATCATTTCTATCCCTCAGGGATAGAAAGGGAACAAGTGTTCCCTTTCATGTATTTCTTTATCTTAAGCCTCTTCACTAATTTCAGATTTACCACCTATAGCCATCCTTAGCATTTCTGACCTGAAGCTTATATAATGAATTCTGCTCTCTTTGCCTCCATTTCCTTCAAGTTTCCAAATCCCTTCAACACACAGAGACAAGTTGTCTTACTTGAAACTACTGTTTCCATTACTTCTTTAGGATATAAGGCTGGTGAACACTATTCTGTATTTGTTCGATAATTACACTGCTCAAAGCACTTTCCCATGAACTGCATAATTGCTTGCTGTTGCTGGTTAGAGGTAGCATGGCGCTATGGAAATATCCTGAAATGATGACCACACAGCTTTACTGCTATTGGTAAACTTGACTCAGTGAGGTCCTCTTTCTGAGGCCTTGGTTTTCCTCTGTAGCTAAGTTGTTGAGGCTGACTAACATCTCCAAATTGTATTAATGTTTAAGTATTCTGTCAGTATAAGAGTTATAAGTGATTTCAAGGTTATTAGGAAGCATGAACAACACCATTTTCTAGTCGAGCATTGTTTTACTAACTGTATTAAAATTTGCCATGTGTTTATTTTAAAATACAACAAAACTAAGTTTAGGTATTCCTAAGACTATCATAAAAGAAAACATTTGCCTATCATTGTTTTTGAGGGATTTGTTAATCCCAGTCATAAATATTCATTTAAACATGTCTTTAAGTATGTGGTTCCCAAATACACAGCCTGATAGAGAAAATAAGAAAAATTAAAGATAGTGTAGGAAGTGATTCTAATAAAAATTTATCCAGGTTAAATGGACTATCTGTATTCTGCGATTATGACTTTCAAGCATTTGTTATTAATATTATACTACAATTTCTGAAATGAAGGGTGGTGATGATAAATAATAGCTTTATCTTTGTTATTTTTATTTTACTATTAATGTTTTTTAATGTTATTACTTGGGAAATTAAAGATTTGGTAGCATATTAGTCATTTACATTTATGGGGAAATTTTTACAGGACCATGAATTCCAAAAGTCTTAGAACATACTTTTTGTTTAGCCCAAATAATATTTTTGAAAGAATGAGAAACTTTTACAGATCTATAATTAAGACTGCTAGCTATAATCTTCCATAAGATGCTTCATAATGAAAGACTTCTTCGCAAGGAAAGAATGACTTGGGTGTCGGAAAAAAACTGTTCTTCCTTTGTCTTGGCTGGATCAAAGTTAGGCAGACAACCTCCTAAGGTTAGCGTCAACTTCTGCCTGGCTTTGGGACTGTCACCCCCTTTCCAGACTTGCAGAAGAGAGTGTAGCCTTGATGTCATCCAAAAGGTGACAACTTCTTTGCCATTTATATTTGAATGGAAGAGAGACAGCAGTCTTGGTAAGGCATGTTTAGTTCACACTGATTCAGATACCTCAGGCCAGAAGGGCTTTAGCGATCACTGAATCCAAGTCTTCATTTTAGAGATGTGGAAACAAAGGCAATGAGAAGGGAAACAGACATCCTTCAAATTACACAGGCAGTAAATATTCAAACTGGGACTCATCTGTATTGTCTCCAGCATACTGGAGCACTCCAAAATCAGTGCATTCCAGTGCTACATTTCTAGAATATAGATCCAAAGCCTCCTATCTGGGATTATTATTCAGTAAGTCTGGCCTAGTCTCTGAGGATCTACATGTTGAGTGAGCATCCCCAGGGATCCTAAAGCAAGCAGAATATAAGACGTAGGCTCATCTAAAGGAATAGAATCAGTAGAATATTTTAAATGAACATTAGAAACCACTAAAAATCTGTGAAACATTAAAGATCTGGGAAATAAGAGCCAAAAGAAGGGAAGTAACTTTTGTGTTAATGAGAAAACCAGGATTAAAGTCTATATTGTAAAAACCTATGTGTAATGGTCTTAATCATATACCTACCTAATAAGGTATAAAATATATTGGCTGGATCTTATGTCTTATTCTTGTTTGCTTCTTTTGATATATAATATAGACTGTACTAAGATAACTATTTAAATATAAGAAGAAATCAACTTTAAGATGTACAATTATGTATATCAGTATAAACACACATATGCACACACAAGTGTGCACGCGTGCACACACACACACACACACAGGCAGGCAGTTGTAAGGTGTCATTCATTGCAAGATACATCCCAATGTCTGAGATACTAAAATTTGGGAGGAAAATGTCTTACACGATGTAGTAGATATATTAAAGTTGGAAAATGTTTTTCAGCTTCTTTGCCAACTCCTGATTAGTTGGCAGTAGTGTCTGGAAACTTGATGCCCAGGGTTCTTGGGCACAGCAAGGCAAACAACAACCAGTGCCAAGGTCAAGTATCACTGTTCAGTATGGACATACGGGTGTGATTGGCAGGGCACATACCTCTTGTTTGTGTTGTCTATTTCATAGCTAGGACAAAAAAACTAGTAAAAAGTTGGTGGATTAATTTGGAACGTACCAGTCCAAACAATAAAGATAATTTGTGCCCTTTCCACTTTTTAACCCAAATTGTATTTAAATTTGATTGAACCAGTCTGTGTCTACTCAATGCAGAACACTACACAAATTGTCTACTCTTGGTTGCCTTCTAAAAAGAAAATAATAATCTCTCTTCTAACTCTTTCAGAAGATCGTTATTAATCAATAACTAATCCTTTCGTAGTTTATGTAACTACACATAGTTTACCACATGATCCCACATAGTTTATGTAATTTGAATCTGATTCTGTGAGGTAAATGGTAATATCCCTTTTCAGTAGGTGTGGAAATTGTAGCTCAGAAAAGCTGAGTAACTTGCCCAAGATTACACAATGGAATCAGTGGAAGAGCATGAGTGTTACCACAAATTCATTCTCTTTTTATTTATATTCATTTAATTTTAACAAAATCTGAGAGTGGGTGTCTAGGCCCTTTTAAACTGAAACCAGTATTCTCATAAAGAGATTGTAGTTAGAAAACTAAGAACTTCTGTTGTTTTCTGCATCTGTCCTGCTTGTCCATTTCTTTGCTCTTTTACCCATAGACAGACCTCATTGGTCAGGGAGTACCAGCTAAGAGCCACCCACCCAGGTCAGAAGAATAAATAAAATTATATACACTGACCTGAGCTCCTTGACCGAAGACACCTGGCGAAAAAAAAAAAAAGAAAAAAAGCATGAAATCCAAACACTGTAATTTTTGAATGTGCAAAAAAGTGGGATTTATAATATTAGGTAATCCCAAAGCCTAAAATGATACTTGTACTTGGTTATCTCAATAAGTCATGGCTTGGTTACTTTACATTTTTATACCTGTTGTCCTCTTAGGGAACAGTAGAAACTTGGAAAGTGATGTGTGGATATGGACCATGATGGTGTAATATTTCTGGGAGGTTGGGGTGGAGTGAGAAAAATAGTTTAAGCATCTGGAGATTCATCTTACTGTCTTGGCTCCGTCACTCATTTACTGGGGAAATGATTTATCATCTCTGGCCTCACTTTGGAGAAGTTGGGTTGGAAAGTTGACTCTAACTCTGCCATTCCCAAGTTTACTGCTTCTGGTCCCTCCCCAAAGCATTTGTCTCAGGAAATTGAAGGTAGGGATTGGATTTGCTGTCTGTTCTTTGAGCCTGAAATTGTTCTTATGCCTTCTGTGTTCAGCTTTAAAACCTCAGCTCAAATTTAGACTGGCAAGAACAAACTTATTTTCTATGACTCATTTTTCCTGCTACATCTCTCTATATTCCTGAAAGATCGTATTTCAAAAGTACAATCTTGCTTCTCTCTCTTTCCTTCCATCTTTATGATTAAATATGTGATTTTAGGTTGTGACTAATTAGCACAGTGGTTTAAAAATGCTATAATAATAAAAGTCTTAGGTTCAGTCCTGGTATGAGCTGCTGAATTTTGATCTCTGGCCTTTTCTGTAGAACTCCTAATACTAGCAGTACCCCCTTACATATAAGTCCACAGCCACCTCAAAGGCAGGAAGGGTGGCAAGTATTTATGGGAAGACAACTGGAAATACCTCAAAGTACATTCTCTGTTAATGGGGATAAGGAGAGAATAAAGCTTTTAAATTTGAAAGAAAGTTAGTGATGAACTACTGTAGTGATTACCAACCACGTTGAAATGATATGACTGATTATTAAATATATAGACTCCCAGGACAACCACTTGAAAAATTCCATTATATGAGACCAAATAGGGTCTGGAAGTCTATAGTTTTTGTTAACTACTCCCAAATAATTGTTTTGACCAGGGAGGGATCACTGTTAAAATTTTCAGCCATTTTTCCACTGTACAAATCACCGTCTTACATGTAGGAAATGTCAAAGTGGAAGTTGCTGCTGCTGCTGCTGCTGCTAAGTCTGACTGAGCCAAACTAGTACTTTTATTTTTAAAATTTAGTGATGGCAATATTAATAGACATTTTTCAAACACTTACTATGTTCCATTATGTTAAACGTTTTATGTACATTTTCTCATTTACCTCCCCAGGGCTAGTCCTTTTATATCCACATTTTACAGATGAGGAAAATGAGACTCAGAAAGGTCACACAGCTACAAAATGGAAATGCCAGAACTGAAATTCATTCCTCTTGGTCTCAACATTAAGGCTCCTGGGCACTGTGCCTTCCCAAATGTCATCATGCCTATCAGGGACCTTGTTCTGGTATTAGTATTTGTTTGTATTAGTCACCCAGATCCAATTAGCCTTTGTAAAAAGAAAAAATAAGTTATTAATTATTTAGACAGTCTTTGCAAGTAGATTTTAATATAGTCAAATCTGTTTGTACACCATTTCAGCACTTGACTGATCCACTTACTTGAGTTACTTGGCTTTACTAGTCAGAATTACTTCATAATATTACAGAAACCCTTTATTCATTTTTTTATGATTCTGAATATATTTGCTTATGAAAATATTATCAGCTCCCTGTGAACAATGACTTCTTCATCTGCTCAATTTCATTGAAAAACTGTTGTTTTTACACATTTGGGCATCTACAGTCTCTGATAGCAGCCAAATTCAACTACTTTTATCACAGAAAATGATACACCAGATCTGCAGATTCCTAGGACTCAGTCTCAAGTCCAGCATTCTAAGAATGAAAGACTCTCTCAGAGAACTGACCTATTTCTTTAGTTGACACAGGCTAGTGGTGGATGTGATGAACCTAGGTTTTGTGTCCAGAGACTCTAGTGTGTATTTTGTCCACTACAAAGGCACAGAGTAGAATAATAAAGAAAGAAAAAAATAGATGCAGTGGCCTTGTTCATTCACATGGATGATGGTATGATGAAAGGCATCAGACTGAAGTACAGTTGTCCTTTGAATAATCAGAATTGGTAGAATATATGACTGCTGCTCAGTAATGTGGCCAAAGATACTCCCCTACTTCAAGAGTTGTTTAGTTCACCAATAACATATGTTTATGAATTCTAAGGTTCGATGATTTTTTTCTGAAGGATTCTCTGAGTTTCCTGTTTTCTGCTTGTTTCAGTTTCAGTTATTTGAGTCCTAATTATAAGAATAATGAGAACTGAAAAGCTTAGCTTTGTCTTGGAAAGCCAAGCTAATATTTAAAATAGTTATCAATTCTCCATACTGTTCCTTTGGAACAGACACCTGTGACGTCTAGAAGACCTAGATTCAAATTCCAAATTCTGCTTACTAGTTCAGTTCAGTCGCTCAGTCTTGTCTGACTCTTTGCGACACCATGAACCATGGTATGACAGGCTTCCCTGTCCATCACTGACTCCTGGAGCTTGCTCAAACTCAGTTACAAGTCCTTAAAATTTTCTTAACTGTTTTGTGCTACAGTTTTCTTATATATGGAATGTGTCTATGAATACCTTGTTATGTGTGTTGCAGATAATGCATAAAAGCCCTGAGTACCTGCCTAGAATATAGTGTATGCTCAACAGATGAAAGTTATTTCTATCATTATTACCATCACCCATTTTCATTATTGCAGTCATTATGATAATCTCTCAGAATTGATCTTTTGTATTAAAATTATTAGGATTTTGAAATATGGTGGACAAATACACTTGTTGTTTCCAGTTCAATGTAAGTATTGGATTTTAACTTTAAGGAAAAAAAAAAAAAAACTCACCTGAGAAAAAGCAGAAAAGAGCCAGGGAGAGGAGCAGAAAGACACCTGATGTTTTCATGGTGCCAGTTAGCTCACTCAGATCAAGGCTGCTTTGTCCAGCTCAGGTTCTCTTTCAAGACACTTCTGAGAGCTCTGAAACACACACTGAAACATATATATAGACATGATAAAGGGAACTGGGATCTCCACCTTCTTTATAAACTCACATTCTGAAACCATCTGCAGTCCTATATAAGCATTTATTGGAACCTGTCACCAATTCAAAGAAATGCTTCATGCTCCCCATCAATCTTAAAAATTAGAACAATTATATGAGTCGTACCTTAGATCTTACCCTTAGATCTTACCTTAGATCTTATTAATAGAGGATGTCATTTTCCACCAGTAATCTGTGTTTTCCTAACCGTCAATACATCCTCCCTACCCTTCCCTTTAAGGTTTCACTGTATGAAAGGGATGACTCACTGGTGGAGCCCCACTTGATGCTGTGTCTCTTTCATACAGGTCCTGCATGTCTGTGATCCCAATGAGTCACCACCACCAGGGAATGGAATCTCGGGTGTAACTTGGCTTTTCAGACTCCACATCATCCAAGATGTACCTAAAAGAGGTGGGTCATCTACATAGTCACCAGAGCTGCATGAGAAAAATTATTTTCCAGGCTGAAATACAACTGTTATTTGAAAAAAATCTTTATTTGAGTCCAATGCCAGTGATTTTCAGTTGTTGATTCAGAATGAGCAGGGAGTAATGTGTGTGTGTGTGTGTGTTTTATTTGTAAAGGATATTTTTAACAGTTACTATATTGAGGAATATTTGAAATTAGAAATATTTAATATTTCTTTTTCTTAAAAGTAAACTGGTGCAGGCGTCTTTTAATTTCATGGCTGCGGTCACTGTCCTCAGTGATTTTGGAGCCCGAGAAAATAAAGTCTGTCCACTGTTTCCATTGTTTCCCGTCTATGTGCCATGACATGATGGGACCAGATGCCAAGATCTTAGTTTTCTGAATATTGAGTTTTAAGCCAGCTTTTTCACTCCTCTTTCACCTTCATCAGGAGGATCTTTAATTCTTCTTTGCTTTCTGCCATTAAAATGGTATCATCTGCGTATGTAAAGTTATTGATATTTCTCCTGGCAATCTTCATTTAGCCTGGCATTTTTGCATGATGTACTCGGTATAAGTTAAATAAACAGGGTGACAGTATAGAACCTTGATGTACTCCTTTCCCAATTTTAAAGCAGTCCATTATTACATGTCTGGTTCTAACTGTTGCTTCTTGACCAGTAAACAAGTTTCTGAGAAGGCAGGTAAGGTAGTTTGTTATTCTAGTCTCTTTCAGAATTTTCCAGTTTGTTATGATCCACACAGTCAAAGGCTTTAGCGTCATCAATGAAGCAGATTTTTTTTTTTTTTTTAATTCCCTTGCTTGTTCTGTGATCCAGTGGATGTTGGCAATTTGATCTCTGGTTCCTCTGTCTGTTCTAAATCCAGCTTGTACATCTGGAAGTTCTCAGTTCACATACTGTTAAAGCCTAGCTTGAAGGATTTTGAGCATTACTTTGCTAGCATGTTAAATTAATGCAAATGTGTGGTAGTTTGAGCATTCTTTGGCATTGCCCTTCTTTGGGATTGGAATGAAAAATGACCAGTGACCACTGCTGAGTTTTCCAAATTTGCTGGCATATCGAGTGCAGCACTTTAACATCATCATCTTTTAGGATTTGAAATAGCTCAGCTAGAATTCTGTCACTTCTACTGGCTTTGTCCATAGTAAGGCTTCCTAAGGCCCACTTGACTTCACACTCCAGGTTGTCTGGCTCTAGGTGAGTGGTCACACCATTGTGGTTATCCAGATCATTAAGACTTTTTTTTTTATAATTCTTCTGTGTATTCTTGCCATGTCTTCTTAATATCTTCTGCTTCTGTTAGGTCCATACTGTTTCTGTCCTTTATTAAGCCCATCTTTGCATGAAATGTTCCCTTGGTATCTCTTAATTTTCTTGAAGAAAATTTCTTCTAAGGTGTTCTTGCCCATAGTAGTATATATAATGGTCATCTGAATTAAATTGTCCCATTCCCATCCATTTTAGTTCCCTGATTCCTAAAATGTTGATGTTCACTCTTGCCATCTCCTGTTTGATCACATCCAATTTTCCTTGATTCATGGACCTAACTTTCCATTTTCCTTTCCATTTACCTCTACAATATATACAATGCAATATATACCTCTTCCAAAATAAGCTCTCCATAGTTTCTCATTTATTTCCATCACATTCCTATTTTCCTGCCTTAACTCATGATATTGCCTTTGCCTGGGATTTCTTTTCTTTAATCACATGTCTAAATTCTATGTATCAGACAATGGCAAGTCCAGATTACTGTATTCTTCATAGAACATTTCTTAATCTTCTAAGGAATGTATCCTAAACTAGTACCATGAAGATCAATTCTGGCTTGTTGATGTGTTTTATTTGACCCACACAATATTTTTTAAATGTCTTAATAATAGTCCACAGTGGTAAAGAATCCGCCTGTCAAGCAGGAGACATGAGAGACGCTAATTCAATATTTGGGTTGGGAAGATCCTCTGGAGCAGGAAATGGTGACACAGTCCAGTATTCTTGCCTGGGAGATCCCATGGACAGAAGAGTGTGGTGGGCTACAGTCCGCATGGTCACAACAAGTTGGACATGACTGAGCACCACCACAAGAATAACAGTCTTGTTATTAAATATTCAAAAATATTTACATTTTGAATATTTAACAGGAAATAAAAATAAACCACAAGTTTTTATGGGTTTTTTTGTTTTGTTTTGTTTTAGTATTTGAGGCCTTCATTGTATGGCAAAAGTCAGCTAAAATTTAGTGCTAACTGCCTCATTCAAATGTGTCCTTTACTTGTTGCTGACACTAGAAGGCATTTGAGTTTGAGAATGTCACTGTCTCACACTAATAATACTTAATTCTTCATAATTCTCATGACCTGTGTCTCTGCTTTTCTTGTGAAACTGTTCTACTTTGTAAAATTATGCCCTTCAAACATCTCCTGACTAGATGTTCCTTGTGAACAGAATCTATATCTAATTAATCTTTTTTATTTAAATTTTGGTCTTGTGTTCAGCAATTCCACATTTATTCAGAAAACAAATGTTTTTTAAAAATAATTTGCACTATGCATTAATCACAGGTCATTAATTATCATTCTAGCCAACATTTTTCAAAATCTATCTTCTTAGTTTTACACATGTAGATATTTGCTCATGTCTAGTTTTCTAGCTTTCCTTTCATTTCTTTGATTTCCTGTAGCTATATTTCAATAGGACTGTAATCTCACTTATAAACCCCTTTATCCTTAACAGCTTCCTAGTGAGACAGAAGGAATACATTCTAATACTCACTGACCCTTATTAAGGAGGACATAGTTAACCACATCTTTCAGAGTCAAATTTTGCAATTTGTACGTTTTTGAGTGGCAGTTTTCTCTCTTTGGTTCATGTAAATTGCACCATTGATCATCTCTGACCCACCACCCATACTCCCTTCGTTCCTGTTTCACTATGGTCAAGGCTATCTATATTTATTTATATTGCTTTAGCCACAGTGGAAATCAAAGTAAATCATAAATTATACTTTTCTATAAAAATTCTTTTGGAAGTTAGCTGATGTTATAACTCTTAAAAGAAAATTCATTCAGAGATTTTTCTATTCTTAATTTTCTTTCTTTTTTGTTTTTGTATATTTCTACTGAATTCATTTTTAAGTTTTCATTTGTATATGTATTTTTATATTAAGCCTCCTCAAGTCTCTTAGTTTTAAATTTAAGTGTTACAGCTTAGCATTAATTTAGATAAGATCCAAAAAGATATTATTATAGTATAGGTTTAGGAATACTTTGAAAGGATGCCATTATCCTTATGTGTCAAAAAAAAAAAAGAATTTTCTTCTCTTATTTGACCTAGTAACTAGATTGGTAGATCTAAGGTATATAGTAGACACATCGATTGAACATCAGCAAGGAATTAGATAATGTCTTTCCTGCTATAATTGTGAAAGGATAAAGATACAGGAGTAGACCTCTGTGACTGTTTGAACAACTGAACAAGAAGGTAATGATCATTGAACTAACATACCTAGGAGGAATAAATGGAGAAGGCACTGGCGACCCACTCCAGTACTCTTGCCTGGAAACTCCCATGGATGCAGGAGCCTGGTGGGCTGCAGTCCATGGGGTCGCACAGAGTCGCACACGACTGGCATGACAGCAGCAGCAGCAGCAGGAGGAGGAAGAAAATACTGTCACAGCTGTTAATTTTGTAACTTCCTTAAAGGAAAATGTAGGGTGCATGCTCTAAATATGAAGTCACATCTCCGCCATCCTCTCCTTTTCAGGTTTATTTTCTTGACTTACATAGAGAGTATTCCATCTTTCATTTCGGCCAGCCATCATTCCCCATATGAGAGACCTGCTTGATTCCTAACATAAAATCCCACCTTCAGTGGTTTCATCAAATTTATCAATAAAAGAGTTCAAGATAATAGGGTTGAATTCTATTCCTGGAGTCGTTCTTTTCTTAGAATTTTTAGAAATTTGTTGCAAAGAGGTTGGTACTGAATTGCTATGTTACATTATTTACTATTTATTGCTTGGTAGCTTTGCCCACAATGTGAGATTATAATGATCTGGAGGGCAAGACGAGGGTTTAATCTTTCTTTTCTTCTAAATTTTCCTGTTGATATGTTTCAAATGAAAGAATTCAAACTGTTTTTGTATTTATTTACATATTTTTACTTATTTGTCTTATTGTCACCTTATCTAAACTGCCTCATGATTTTCTATATCATTATTGAGTTTTGAGGCTTTTGAATGGTTTCTATAGATTTATCTGGCTTTGCTTCCTTTAGCTTCTCATATCAATTTGCATGTCTTCAATTTAGCACTTAGAGTATTATCTTTATACTCAAGGAGCTCACAATTTAGCAAGTTAAATATAGATGGTACAATTCAAATATAGCATTCTAGAAAATATATTCTCAGGCTGTGAGTGCATAAAGATCCAATTAAAATAATAATTTTTAAGATTATATCTATCATACATCTTTTCTAATGATAGGATCATTAGAGAAGTTCTCAAAAAATATACTTGCACAACTGAATCTTGGAGGATAAATAAGAGTTCTGTAGCAAAATAACACTGGATGCTGAAGGAGGAGGGCACATAGGTATAGATAAAAGTGAGCTGAAATCTATGAGAATAGACATGAATATGTGAAGACCATCAACTGTCTGAACACAAAATCGTTCAGTAGGTGGAAGCATAGGATACCTGCTAAGGATACTTGCAAAGGAGCCTGAGAATAGGCCAGCACGCAAAAGTCCCTGGAGTGTCATGCTGTTTACGGGGTTGTACAGTGGGTCAGCGTGACTCAGCTAGCTCTGAATTGGATGGCAATAAAAATTCTTGCTGGCATATGGATTTTCCTACCATCCTAAATTGAAACATTTATTCACTCTCTGGAAAATGTGATGGAAGGCAAGCTAGGGTAAATTGCATATTGGTAACAATGGGGAAAAGGGAATAGTTTCAGCTCCACTCAGTGTCTGACTTTGCCTGTTCCCTTTGAAGCTTAATTATAGCCATTAGTGGAAGCCTCTTAAATTGCTAACACACTGTACAATATGGGGAGAAAGTTTGCCAAAGTCTTTTAAAATCATGAGAAAGCAGTATTTCACAGATCAAGTGATTTAGTTCGAACAAGTCAGTATTATGTTTGCCCTGAACTCTAGAGAAAAGCCTCTGCAAGAATTTTTAAGTTCAATGATACCATTATTTCTGCTATACAAATCTCTCCCATATCTGTCAACTCTGGTCTAGACAAATTACCCCAGGGAAACAGCAACTGGGAGTGCCTCCCCATTGCTTACAAAGCTTAGCCAGTAGAGTTTAAGAACTTTGGCTTAGGGATCATTCTGTGAACTGGCATACCTTCTGTCTCAATTTCATCTCCTGGTTTCCTTTGCAAACACCAGAAGCACATACCACTAGACTCTGAGTAATCTGTATTTTCTGTTCCTCTACTTTTGTCCATTAATATTTTTTCTCAAACAATTGTTGCTACCTCTATCTATCAGAATCTGATTTAATAGCCTATCTGAAATGTTTTCCCCAGTTGCTCAAGAAGGAATCACTCCCTTTCTTCAGACTTATAAAAAACACAATGCTTTACCTTTTCTTTTTTTTGGCTACACCATGCAGCATGAGAGATCTTAGTTCCCCGACTAGGAATTGAATCTGGGCCCTCTGCAGTAGAAGTGTGAAGTCCTAACCACTTGACTACCAGGGAATTCCCTATAAATTTTTTTATGTAGAATAATCTCAGTTAATATAAAAATTACCCCAAATGCATTATGACTTACACAGGAGGAAGTCTGTTTTTTTTTTTTTCCCCCAGTTCTGTAAAGTTCAGGTCATTATCCCTGATTTACAGGCAGCTTTTCTCCAACCTGTGATGAAGAGACCCAGTCTCCTTTCATTTCTGGCTGCAACACATGGCTCAGGTTTGCTGTGTCCATTTTCATCAGGGTAATGGGAAGAAGAGTATCATTATGTGAAGGAGTCACACAGGATTTTTTACTAACTTGGCTTAAAAGTAAAACACAACACACTCATTATTGCTGAGAACTAGTCACACAGTTACAGTTAATGGAATTTGGGTTAGAAAACTCAGTTCCCCCATCTCGGGAGGCTCGGGGAGAGGCTTTAAATCAAAATAGGAAAAATGTTACAAGAAGTTGGGGGAAAGGGGACTTTTAAAAAAATTATTGATGAAAAGTTTAGGAAACGTGAAAAGTAGGGAAAATGCCATCTAACAAACTGATAGATCTTGCTAAGGAGATTTCTAGGTTAAGTGTTGAAAATATCAACTGATTTCATCCTAAGGTACAGAAAAAATAGAGCTGAGCTAAAGAAGGAATTGTTCATTTTTCAGCTCCTCTAGAGGGAATATAAAACCTAGGGCTTTCTGGATTTTAAACAGTAGTTGTCTTTCATCCTGAGTCTCTCTCAGAAGGAGACTCAGGACAAAAATAAAAGCGTGGTTGCTGCCAGCAAAACATCACAGGGTATATACAAGTATGAAACTATCAAACCCTCTTAAACCTCAGATAGTTTTCAGATGATCCTTCGTAAGACCATTGTACTAGTCAGTAAACTTTCTAAGGATCTTAAGGATATATCTCATCAACTCTTGAAACAATGAAGCCCCTACATGGCATTGTCTAACAGTCATTATACAGCAGGGGGCTTCCCAGGTGGCTCTAGTGATAAAGAACCTGCCTGCCAGTGCAGGAGACATAAGAGATGCATGTTCAATCCCTGGGTCAGGAAGATCCCCTGGAGGAGGGCATGGCAACCCACTCTAGTATTCTTGCCTAGAGAATCGCATGGACAGAGGAGCCTGGAGGGCTACAGTCTATAGGGCCACAAAGTTGGGCACGACTGAAGCCACTTAGCACGCATACATGAAACTATACAAGAGCAAAGGTTGAGAAGGGCTTCTTCTGATTAGGTTTGAAGTGTGCCTTTTGTCCAGTAAAGTGTAATGCAAAATGGTATGTAAAGAACCTAAACTGTTTTTTGAAGAAACTCAGCAAGCCTACATTAAAAGGCACAGACAGTTAAAAAAAAAAAAAAATAGGCCTTGTTTTGTGAAATATGATACAAAATATTTATGGGAAGAAAGTAGGTTAAGAAAATTGGCTGTAAACCCAGGCCATTTTTTTGTGGGGGATTTTCTAGTGGAGGGGAGGTGACTCAGAGGGAATAACCAAGAGACCAGAGGACAAAACCTAAAACAACAGAAAATTGCTCCCAGGTAGCGTTGTGGGGCCTTTATCAAAGAATTAGCCTGGCTATTAGAGATTTATGATGAAGGAAGTGGCAAGATTAAAATTCTGTTTAGATAGAATGATTCTTGCTGAATGTGTTATGTTGATGTATAATGTTAATGCATATGGAAGGAGAGGTAGGATGGTAATTAGAAGATTATTGTGATAATTCAAGTTAAACAAGACAGTGACAGCCTGAGAATTAACAAGTGGAGGTGATGAAAAGTGCTTTAGGATATATTTTGAAGATAGAGCCAAAAGAATTTGCTGATGGACCACATGTTGGGTGTGAGAAAAAGAGTGGAGTTAAGAATGATTATAAGGTTTTTTGGCTTAGCAACTGGAAAAACTGGAGTTGACATTTTATGAGTTGGGGAGCAATGAGAAAGAAATCATTGTTGAGGGGGAAGAATGTTAAGACTCAGTTTGGTACAGAATAATTTAGATGTTCTGATTAGATATTCAAATAAAAATGAGGAGTGAGCTGTTGTGTACAAGAATCTAGATTTTTGAAAAGAAATGTGTGTGTACCTGTGCACGCTCAGTCAGTTCAGTTCAGTCGCTCAGTCATGTCCGACTCTTTGCCACCCCATGAATCACAGCACGCCAGGCCTCCCTGTCCATCACCAACTCCTGGAGTTCACTCAAAGTCATGTCCATCGAGTCGGTGATGCCATCCAGCCTCTCATTCTCTGTCGTCCCCTTCTCCTCCTGCCCCCAATCCCTCCCAGCATCAGGGTCTTTTCCAATGAGTCAGCTCTTCACATAAGGTGGCCATAGTATTGGAGTTTCAGCCTCAGCATCAGTCAGCTGTGTCTAACTCTTTGTGACCCCTTGGACTGTAGCCTGCCAGGCTCCTTGGCCCATGGAATTTTCCAGACAAGAATTACTGGAGCAGGTTGCCATTTCCTTTGCTAGGGGATCTTCCTGACCCAGGGGTTGAACTTGTGTCTCTTGCATCTCCTTCAGGGGGTTCTTTACCAGCTGAACCACCAGGGAAGCCCAGAGGATAGAGATCACCAAGAGAATAAGTATAGATAAAATCCAAATTTGGTCCGAGGCTGAAACACTGCAGCACTCCAGTATGTTATGATCAGTTGATGAATAGGAATTTGCAGAGACTAAGATGAAATGTCCAAGAGAAAGTTGTGTTGGGAACCTAACAGGGGAGAAAACATATATGAAATGTTGTTGATTTGTAAAATGAAATGAGAATTAAAACCATTGGCTTTTGCAGCGTAGAGGTATCTCTGGTCTTGATGCTAACAGTTTTATTGTTGTCATGAGAGTAGACGTTGGAGCAGGAAATGGCAACCCACTCCAGTATTCTTGCCATGGACAGAAGAACCTGGTGGGCTACAGTCCATGGGGTTGCAAAGAGTCATACATGACTGAAGCAACTTAGCACACACACACAGTAGACTTAGGGAAAATAGAAGGGAGTAAACTGAAGTCAGTCTCTGTAGTCTACCCTTTAGAGATATTTTGCTCTAATAGGAAGAAGTTAATGAAGAAAAATTAAGGAAAATGAGTCCAGGAATTATTTCTTTTCCTTTTTTTCCTCTTTATCTGTATATAGAATAGGAAGTATATAAACTATTGGAAAAGGTCCAGAAGAAAGAGTAAATTGATAAAAATGGATTTTATCAGTATACTGATAAAATTGCTAAAATAATATTATTGGGAAGACAACAGTGGAGGAGATAGTGTACATAGATGGAGGAACTGGTCTTTTTTTAACAAAAGTTTTTATTTGCTATATACAGCATGATGACTTGATATGAATATAGAGCAAAATGATTGCTATGTTCAAGCTAATTAAGACAGTTAACACATAGTTAACATTTTTTTTAAAGATGAGAGCACCTGAAATCTATTTTATTAGCAAATTTCCAGTGTTCAGTATGGTATTATTAACTGTAGACATCATACTGTTCTTAATTTCTAGACTTATTCATCCTACTTAATTGCAGTGTTGTGCTCTTTGACCAATATCTCTGCATTTTCCCCACCTCCCTAGCCCTATAACTGCCTTTCTATTCTCTGAATCTATGTATTTAACATTTGTACATTTCACATATAAGGGTGATCATACAGTATATATCTTTCTGTGTTGGGTTTTTTCATTTAGCATAATATTCTCCAGGTTCATTCCTGTGGTTGCAAATGACAAGAGTTCCTTTTTAAGGCTGAATAATATTCCATCGTATGCATATATATGTGTGTGTGTATATATATATTCTACAATTTCTTTATCCACTCATCTTTCAATGAACACTTGGATGGTTTCCATATCTTGACCACTATGAATAAAGCTGCAATGAATGTGGTAGGTATAGATAACTCTTTGAGGTGCTGATTTCATTTCCTTTGGGTATACATTCAGAAAAGGGACTGATGGATCATATGGTAGTTCTGTTTTTAGTTTTGTGAGGAACTTCAGTACATTTTTCAGTAATGGTTATACCAGTTTGCATTTCCACCAACAGTGTACACATCTTCACCAACACTTACCATCTTTTTTAGATAGTCATCATAACAGGAGAAATAAGTTGATATCTCATTGTATTTCTACATTTACATGATGAGAAGGGGTGGTCTTTTAATTATTTTCTTAAATGTTTTATTGAGGCAAAATTGACCTATAATAAACCACACACATATAAAGTGTGCAATTTGATATTTTGACATTTGTATATATGCATAAAATCAAGCATCATGATAATAAATGTACCCTATATCATCCCCAAAGTTTCTTCATGTCTTACCAACCCTAGATATTGATATGTTTTCTCTGGCTATAAATTAGTTAGCAGTTTCTTTTTTTTTAAGAAATGACATAAATGGAATCATATGAGCTGTGTTCTTTCGGGGAGCAGATCTGCCCCTTTGATTTCCAAATGTATGTTTTTGGTTGGCTTATTTACTATCTGTATATATTCTTTTTTGTGTTGATTCAAATCTTCTGCCCATTTATATTTGGTTGGTTGTTTCCTTGTTATTAAGTTTTGAGAGTTTTATATGTGTTAAATTCCATTCTTTCATCAGATACATGCATTGTAAATATTTTCTCTAGTTTGTCTTATCTTTCTTGAGTTTTTTAAAAAGATTTCAATTTTCATGAAGCCCATGTTACAAATAGTTATTTTATGGATAATGCTTTTGGTGTTGTGTCTAAAATTTTTAGCTAACCCAAAGTCACAAAATATTTTCTTCTAAAATTTTTTTATACTTTTAGAGTTTAGTTCTTGGATCCGTTTTGAATTAGCATTTGTATATGATGTAAGCTGTGGGTTGTGGAGAAGGCAATGGCACCCCACTCCAGTACTCTTGCCTGGAAAATCCCATGGATGGAGGAGCCTGGTGGGCTGCAGACCATGGGGTCGTGAAGAGTCAGACACGACTGAGCGACTTCAGTTTCACTTTTCCCATTCATGCATTGGAGAAGGAAATGGCAACCCACTCCCGTGTTCTTGCCTGGAGAATCCCAGGGACGAGGGAGCCTGGTGGGCCACCGTCTATGGGGTCGCACCGAGTCGGACACGACTGAAGCGACTTAGCAGCAGCAGCAGTGGGTTGAAGTTCATTGTTTTTGCTTAATGCATCCAATCATTCTAGCCCCATTGTTGAAGATTATCATTCTCCACTGAATTGCCTTTGCATCTTTGCAAAAAAAAAAAAAAAAAAGTTACCTATATGCGTATGACTCTATTTTTGAATTCTCAATTCTGTTCCTCTTATCTGCTTGTCTCTTCTTACTTTAACCACACTGTCTCAATTATTGTAACTTTATAATAGTTCTTGAAGCCAATTAGCTTTCAAATGTTCTTTTCAATACTGTTTTGACTTTTCTGGGACTTTTATGTTTTTCTCAAGAAATTGTTTTTTCAATGAATAGCACATGAAAACTGTTAATCACATTTTCCTAATAGTTCCTATTTTGATTCTGTAGAAATGGTATTATTTTTCATTTAAATGGCTGATTATTTTCTCTTAGTATATTGAAATAGAATTTATTCTGTATTTTGTTCTTATATCCTCTAACCTTGCTTAAACTCATTAGTTCTAATAGCTTGTTTTATAGATTCCATTATTTCCTACTAGGTGATTGTGTTGTCTGCTAATAAAGACAATTTTTTCTTTTTCTTTTTGTATTTTCACATTTTCTTTTCTGTTTTTTTAATTTAAATTTTGTAGTGGGGTATAGAGAATTAACAAACAATGTTGTGATAGTTTCAGGTGTACAGCGAAGGGACTCAGCTATATGTTATTAGTTACTTTCCTATCTGGATGTTTTATTCTTTTCTCTCCTTTCTTTTGGCTGTTTTTTTACCTTATTATACTGACTAGAATCTCCAATACTATATTGAGTCAAAGTGTTGAGAGCTGAAACCCTTGTTTTGTTTCTGTTTTTAGGGGGGAAACATTAGGTTTCTCATAATTTAAGTATGATGTTAGCTATAGATTTTTCACACATGCCCTTTATCTGATTAGGGAAATTTCATTCCATACTGAGTTTGCAAAGAGTTTTTATTTTATCCAGAAATATGTATTACTAAATTTGCTAATATTTTATGGAAAATATCCATATATTGATTTTTTTCTTATAATATCTTTGATATATGGGTAATTCTGGCCTCCATAAAATGAGTTAGAAAGTGGTCTTTCCTCTTTTTTGCAGAAGACAGTGTGTATATTTGGATTAAGTCTTCGTTAAATGTTTAGTAGTATTTATCTTTGATCCATCTGGGCCTGGAAGTTTCTTTACTGAAAAAAATTTTAACTAGATAGAACTATTTACATTATTTGCTTCTTTTGGAGTGAGTTTAATAATATGTGACTTCCAATACATGGTCTATTTCATATAAGCTCTTGCATTCATGTGCATGGAGTACATTCATCATATTTTCTTATTATCCAACTAGTATCTGTTAATTTCTGCCACTGTTTCTGATACTGGTTATTTTTTACTCCCCTTTTGCCCCCAACATCCCCCTCCCCCCTTTTTATTGGCAACTATTTTAAAGAAATGGCTATGGTTTCACTGATTTTTATTTGTTGTTTTTCTTCTTTCAGTTTCACTGATTTTTGCCCTATCTTTATTATTCCCTTCCTTCTACTTGCATTTGATTTTATTTACTTTTCTGTTTCCTGTTTCTTTAAATGGGAAACCTAGGTTATTGATTGATATATTTCTTTACTTAAACCATTAAATGGTATACCTTTCCCTCTAAGAATTACTTTAGATTCAACCCATAGATTTTGATAGATTGTGTTCATATTTCATTCTGTTAAAAACAGTTTAGTTCTTCTTCTATAACTCATGGGTTATTTAGAAACCATATGCTGTTCAAACTTCAAATAATCAGGGATTTGCAGGCTATTTTTCAGCTATAGACTTCTAATTTAATTTCTTCTAGAGTGAGTTTAATAATTTGTGAAACAAGTCATACATTGTATGATTTCTGCTCTGTTAAATTTTTTAAGATTAGTTTTTTAAACTGTTTTATTTATTTTTAATATAAATTTATTTATTTTAATTGGAGGCTAATTACTTTACAATATTGTATTGGTTTTGCTATATATTGACATGAATCCGCCACAGGTGTACATGTGTTCCCCATCCTGAACGCCCCTCCCACCTCCCTCCCCATACCATCCCTCTGGGTCATCCCAGTGCACCAGCCCCGAGCATCCTGTATCATGCATTGAACCTGGACTGGCGATTTGTTTCACATATGATAATATACATGTTTCAATGCCATTCTCCCAAATCATCCTACCCTTGCCCTCTCCCACAGAGTCCAAAAGACTGTTCTATACATCTGTGTCTCTTTTGCTGTCTCACAGGGTTATCATTACCACCTTTCTAAATTCCACATATATGTGTTATTATACTGTACAGGTGTTTTTCTTTTATATCCCATGATATGGTCTATCTTGGTGAATGTTTATATGCAATTGAAAAAATTGATATAATCTGCTATTGTTCAGTAAGTGCTCTATAAAGATCAGTTATGACAGTTTGTCGTGTTGTTCAGGTCTTCTATATTTAAAAAAAATTTTATTGGAATATAGTTGCTTTACAGTGTTTTGTTTTTGCCATATCACAGAGTAAATCATCTGTATGTATACATATATCCCCTTTTTTATGATGACCATTTAGGTCATCACAGAGCACTGAGTAGAGTTCCCTGTGCTATATAGTAGGTATTGGAGTTTCAGCTTCAGCAGAGTATTGGAGTTTCAGCTTTCAGCCAGAGTATTGGAGTTTCAGCTTCAGCATCAGTCTTTCCAATGAATATTCAGGACTGATTTCGTTTAGGATTGACTGGCTTCATCTCCTTGCAGTTCAAGGGACTCTGAGGAGTCTTCACACCACAGACAGCAAAAGCACCAATTCTTTGACACTCAGCCTTCTTTATGGTGTAACTCTCACATCCATATATGACTACTGGAAAAACCATAGCTTTGACTATATGGACCTTTGTTGGCAAAGTAATGTCTTTGCTTTTTAATATGCTGTCTAGGTTGGTCATAGCTTTTCTTCCAAGTAGTAAGTGTCTTTTAATTTCATGGCTGCAGTCACTGTCCTCAGTGATGTTGGAGCCCAAGAAAATTAAGTCTGTCACTGTTTCCACTGTTTCCAGTTTCCCATCTATTTGCCATAAAGTGATGGGACCAGATGCCATGATCTTTGTTTTTTGAATGTTGAGTTTTGAGCCAGTTTTTTCACTCTCCTCTTTCACCTTCATCAAGAGGCTCTTTAGTTCCTCTTCGCTTTCTGCCATAAGGGTGGTATCATCTGCATATCTGAGGTTATTGATATTTCTCCCAGAAATCTTTGATTCCAGATTGTGCTTCATCTGAGGTCCTGGTGGCTCAGATGGTAAAGAGTCTGCCTGCAGTGCAGGAGACCCAGGTTCAACCCCTGGGTCGGGAAGATCCCCCGGAGAAGTAAATGGCAATCCACTCCAGTATTCTTGTCTGGAGAATCCCACAGATGGAGGAGTGTGGCAGTCTACAGTCCATGGGGTCACAAAGAGTCGAACATGACTGACTGACTTCATCTGCTTTCTACAGGAGCCCCAAGTAATTTTGGCAGTAGGGAACAAGTTGATTGACTCTGTAGTAGATATTACTCTTCTTTGTAAACTAAATGCTCAAATAACATTTGGATTCCCTGATGGCTCAGATGGTAAAGCGTCTGCCTGCACTGTGGGAGACCTGGGTTCAATTCCTAGGTCAGGAAGATCCCCTGGAGGAGGAAATGGCAACCCACTCCAGTATTCTTGCTTGGAAAATCCCATGGATGGAGGAGCCTGGTAGGCTAGAGTCCATGGGGTCACAAAGAGTTGGACACGACCGAGTGACTTCTTTTTCTTTCTTTGTGCTTCATCCAGCCCAGCATTTTGCATGATGTACTCTTCATATAAATCAAATAAGCAATGGTGAATGGAATTGTTTCCTTAATTTCTCTTTCTGTTTTCTCGAATGCAAGGGATTTCTCTGTGTTAATTTTATATCCTGCAACTTTACTATGTTCATTGATTAGCTCTAATATTTTTCTAGTGGTGTCTTTAGGGTTTCATATGTAGAGGATCATGTCATCGGCAAACAGTGAGAGTTTTACTTCTTCTTTTCCAGTCTGGATTCCACTTATTTCTTTTTCTTCTCTGATTACTGTGGCTAAAACTTCCAAAACTATGTTGAATAGTAGTGGTGAGAGTGGGCACCCTTGTCTTGTTCCTAACTTTAGGGGAAATGCTTTCGATTTTTCACCATTGAGGATAATGTTTGTTATGGGTTTATCATATATGGCTTTCATTATGTTGAGATATGTTGAACAAGTGGAATCAAAATGTCATAATTTTTTAGTTAGGAAAAAAATCACGAGTTTTATAAAATATATATTGTACATATATATATGTATATAAAGCTTTTCTACTACACTTGATAAAGACGAGAAAAAACATCAAGAAAAATGAAGAGATGGGGAAACTGGAGAACATAAACTAAATGAAATGGGAGCACTGAGTATGAAAGAGAAAAAGTGAAACGAGCTAGGTAAAAGCAAAAGATTATCATATATTTCAGTTGTTTTTAAACATGACTGCTAAAAAAAAATATGACTGCTCATTAGGAACATATCTGGAGCTGTGAAGAAAAAAAGCAATACTTGCGCATTTGTATTATTCAAAAAATTTCAAGATAATTCTGATATGCATGTGGATTTTAAAAAGTGATTACAAGTTTTTCTATTAGATCTTAGTTTTGGTGATATCAAGTTCAAGTTCAGTCGCTCAGTTGTGTCCAACTCTTTGCGACCCCACGAATTGCAGCACACCAGGCCTCCCTGTCCATCACCAACTCCCGGAGTTCACTCAGACTCACGTCCATCGAGTCAGTGATGCCATCCAGCCATCTCATCCTCTGTCATCCCCTTCTCCTCCTACCTCCAATCCCTCCCAGCATCAGAGTCTTTTCCAATGAATCAACTCTTCACATGAGGTGGCCAAAGTACTTGAGTTTCAGCTTTAGCATCATTCCTTCCAAAGAAATCCCAGGACTGATCTCCTTCAGAATGGACTGGTTGGATCTCCTTGCAGTCCAAGGGACTCTCAAGAGTCTTCTCCAACACCACAGTTCAAAAGCATCAATTCTTTGGCACTCAGCCTTCTTCACAGTCCAAATCTCACATCCATACATGACCACAGGAAAAACCATAGCCTTGACTAGACAGACCTTTGTTGGCAAAGTAATGTCTCTGCTTTTAAATATGCTATCTAGGTTGGTCATAACTTTCCTTCCAAGGAGTAAGCGTCTTTTAATTTCATGGCTGCAGTCACCATCTGCAGTGATTTTGGTTTGGTGATATAGAGTTCTATTATTTTTCTGTTGACCAGTCATGATACAATGGTATTGAGTAATAGTTACATAATCACAGTAGTAAAAGATGTGTATCACTTTCCACATTCAGTAGTCAGACAAAAAATAAGATAATTACAATTGCAAGTCATAATGAGAACATGATTAACTTAACAATATAAAATAATTAATATAATTTGGTTGGGGAGGGAGGGTCACGAAGAGTGATGTGATATGTTAAAGTGCATATAGGCACATGTTTCATACACCCAGCTAGTCTTTGTCTTTTGGTTGTTGTGTTTAATCTGTTTACGTTTAAAGTAATTATTCAAGCTGGTTTTAGAAAAGGCAGAGGAACCAGAGATCAAATTGCCAACATCCACTGGATCATCAAAAAAGCAAGATAGTTCCAGAAAAATATCTATTTCTGCTTTATTGACTATGCCAAAGCCTTTGACTGTGTGGATCACAACAAACTGTGGAATATTCTGAAAGAGATGGGAATACCAGACCACTTGGCCTGCCTCTTGAGAAATCTGTATGCAGGTCAGGAAGCAACAGTTAGAACTGGACATGAAACAACAGACTGGTTCCAGATAAAGAAAGGATTACGTCAAGGCTGTTTATTGTCACCCTGCTTATTTAACTTATATGCAGAGTACATCATGGGAAAAGCTGGGCTGGATGAAGCACAAACTGGAGTCCAGATTGCTGGGAGAAATATCAATAACCTCAGATATGCAGATGACACCACCCTTATGGCAGAAAGTGAGGAAGAACTAAAGAGCCTCTTGATGAAAGTGAAAGAAGAAAGTGAAAAGTTGGCTTAAAGCTCAACATTCAGAAAACGAAGATCATGGCATCTGGTCCCATCACTTCATGACAAATAGATGGGGAAACAGTGGAAACAGTGATAGACTTTATTTTGGGGGCTCCAAAATCACTGTAGAAGGTGACTGCAGCCATGAAATTAAAAGACACTTACTCCTTGGAAGGAAAGTTTTGACCAATCTAGACAGCATATTGAAAAGCAGAGACATTACTTTGCCAACAAAGGTCTGTCTAGTCAAGGCTATGGTTTTTCCAGTAGTCATGTATGGATGTGAGAGTTGGACTATAAAGAAAGCTGAGGGCCGAAGAATTAATGCTTTTGAACTGTGGTGTTGGAGAAGACTCTTGAGAGTCCCTTGGACTGCAAGGAGATCCAACCAGTCCATCCTAAAGGAGATCAGTCCTGGGTGTTCTTTGGAAGGACTGATGGTGAAGCTGAAACTCCAGTACTTTGGCCACCTGATGCAAAGAACTGACTCATTGGAATAGACCTTGATGCTGGGAAAGACTGAAGGTGGGAAGAGAATGGGATGACAGAGCATGAGATGGTTGGATGGCATCACCAATGCAATGGACATGAGTTTGGGTAAATTCTGGGAGTTGGTGATGGACAGCGAGGTCTGGTGTGCTGCAGTACATAGGGTCACAAAGAGTCAGACTCGACTGAATGACTGAACTGAACTGATGATCCTAGTATAATTTTCTTAATTTTTTTGGGTTTATTTTCTGTAAGTAAATAAACTTACAGAAAATAAACTTTAAACTTTATTTTTCCTTCTCTTGTGTTTCCTGCCTAGAGAAGTTCCTTTAGCATTTGTTGTAAAGCTGGTTTGGTAGAGCTGAATTCTCTTAATTTTTGCTTGTCTGGAAAACTTGATTTCTCCATCCAATCTGAAGGAGAGTCTTGCTGGCTAGAGTATTCTTGGTTGTAGGTTCTTCCTTTTTATCACTTTAAATATATCATACCATTCTCTTCTGGCTGGTAGAATTTCCATTGAGAAATCAGCTGATAGCCTGATGGGAGTTACCTGGTGTGTTATTTGTCATTTTTCCCTTGTTACTTTTACTATTTTATCTCTGTCTTTAATTTTTCTGTTTGGTGTGTGTCTTGGTGCATTTCTCCTTGGGTGTATTCTTCCTGGGACTCGCTGCTTCCTGGACTTGGTTGACTATTTCCTTTCCCATGTTCAGGAAGTTTTCAGCTAATATCTCTTCAAATATTTCCTCAGGTCCTTCTCTCTCTCTCCTCCTTCTGGGACCCCTATAATGTGAATAGATCCCAGAGGTCTCTTAGGCTGTATTCATTTCGTTTCACTCTTTTTTCTGTATTCTGTTCTGTGGCAGTGATTTCCACCATTCTGTCCTCCAGGTCATTTATCCATTCCTCTGCCTGTTATTCAGCTATTGATTCCTTCTAGTAGTAGTATTCATCTCTGTCTGTCTGTTCTTTAGTTCTTGTAGGTCTTTGGTAAACATTTCTTGCATCTTCTCAGTCTTTGCCTCCATTCTTTTCCTGAGATCCTGGATCATCTTCACTATCATTATTATGAATTCTTTTTCTGGAAAGTTGCCTATCTCCACTTCATTTAATTGCTTTTCTGGGATTTTATCTTGTCCCTTCATCTGTGACGTAACTTGCTGCTTTTTCCTCGTGGTTAACTTACTGGATGCTTGGGGCTAGTGCACTGGGATGACCCAGAGGGATGGTATGGGGAGGGAGGAGGGAGGAGGATTCAGGATGGGGAACACATGTATACCTGTGGTGGATTCATTTTGATATTTGGCAAAACTAATACAATTATGTAAAGTTTAAAAATAAAATAAAATTTGAAAAAAAAAAAGGTTTTTGTTTTCGCAGTGGTATGACTGTGCTTCTTGCTTCTTCTGTCTGCCCTCTGATGAATGAGGCTAAGAGCTTGTGTAAGCTTCCTGATGGGAGGAACTGGCAATGGGAAAAACTGGGTCTTGCTCTGGTGCTCAGGGCCTTGCTCAGTAAAGCTTTAATACAATTATCTGCTGATGGGTGGGTTTGCACTTCCTCCCTGTTGCTTGGCCTTAGGCTACCCAGCCTTGGGGTCTACAGGCTCTATGGTAAGGTTGATGGAGAACTCCAAGGGGGTTTACACCAAGGGGGACCTTTCAGTGCCCCTGTCCCTATGGTGAGCCCCTGCCAACCTGTGCCTCCACAGAAGGTCCTCCAAAATTAGCAGGTAATTTTGGTTCTGTCTCCTGTGGAGTCACTGCTCCTCTCCTCTGAGTCTCAGTTCAGTTCAGTTCAGTTGCTCAGTCATGTCCGACTCTTTGCGACCCCATGAATTGCAGCATGCCAGGCCTCCATGTCCATCACCAACTCCCGGAGTTCACTCAAACTCATGTTCATCAAGTCGGTGATGCCGTCCAGCCATCTCATCCTCTGTCGTCCCCTTCTCCTCCTGCCCCCAATCCCTCCCAGCATCAGAGTCTTTTCCAATGAATCAACTCTTCGCATGAGGTGGCCAAAGTATTAGAGTTTCAGCTTTAGCATCATTCCTTCCAAAGAAATCCCAGGGCTGATCTCCTTTAGAATGGACTGGTTGGATCTCCTTGCAGTCCAAGGGACTCTCAAGAGTCTTCTCCAACACCACAGTTCAAAAGCATCAATTCTTCGGCACTCAGCTTTCTTCACAGTCCAACTCTCACATCCATACATGACTAGTGGAAAAACCATAGCCTTGACTAGATGGACCTTTGTTGACAAAGTAATGTCTCTGCTTTTGAATATGCTATCTAGGTTGGTCATAACTTTCCTTCCAAGGAGTAAGCATATCTCTGAGTCTAGGTACATGCAAAATTTTGTTTATGCCCTCCAAGACTGTAGTCTCTGTTTCCCACAGTCCTCTGTAAGGCCTATAATCAAATCCTGCTGGCCCTCAAGGCCAGATTCCATGAGGATTACCAGTCCCTTGTCAGATCCCTAAGCTGGGAAGGCTCATTGGGGTTCAGAATCTTCACAATAGTGCAAGAATTTCTTTGGTATTATTGTTCTCCAGTCTGTGGATCACCCCTCCAGTGGGTGTGGAATTTGATTTTATTGTGATTGTGCCCCTCTTACCATCTCGCTGTGGCTTTGTCTTAGTCTTTGGATCTGGGATATATTTTTTGGTGGGTTCAAGCATCCTCCTGTCGATGGCTGTTCAATAGCTAGTTGCAATTTTGGTGTTCTTGCTGGAGGAGATGAGCACACGTCCTTCTAATCTGCCATCTTGGACCAGAAGCCCTTGACTTTTTTGAAAAAATCTGTTTACTAGCTTATTTGAGTGATTACTTTCCAATTTTGATTTTTCTATAGATTCTTCTTTTCTATTTAGAGAAGACCTTTTGATATTTATTTTATTAATAGAATTGACATAGTATTGTATTCTTTTAGGTTTTGCTTGTCTTGGAAATTCTTTATTTCTCCATCTTTTCTGAATGATAATCTTGCTGGGTAGAGTATCCTAGGTTGCAGATTTTTCTCTTTTAGTACCTTGACTATATCTCACCACTCCCTTCTGACCTTCATAATCTTATAGGGATTCCGTTGTAATTAACTTTGTTTTTCACTTTGTAGCCTTTAGAATCCTCTTTGTTTTTAACTTTTGCTATTTTTATTATAGGATGTCTTGTGTAGATCTGTTTGGGTTTATCTTGCTTGGGACTCTCTATGCTTCCTGTATATGGATATCTGTTTCCTTCTTTAGGTTTGGAAAGCTTGGGAGC